>NC_058096.1:204080000-206580000 GCF_020171115.1 Neogale vison | reverse complement strand
AATGCATGGGAAGAGGGCTCAGGAACATAGGAAATGAGCCACACAGTTGAAGACTCAGCTTTTACTGTGGTGTTATTCCCACACAAGCCCCCTCTGCCCCCACCTGTCAGAGAAAAGCTCTGGGGCCTATCAAGGAAACTGCCTTTCTTCCCACTCCTGTTCTTGGGACCAAGGAAGTAGAGTTCACCTTTGCCTCTTGTAGGTGAGCCCCTGTGCCTGTAGGAAGAGGGAAATCTGGAAGACAAAAAAACATATTCAGAGGTGCTGCTGCTGTCTTCTGACCTTAAGGGGAAAAGCTAGCATGAGAGAGGCTCTGGCTGGCACATGGGAAGCATCAATCCCATTAGAAGGTGGAGATTGAATTAATGGCCAGTGGCCAATGATTTAATCAATCGTGCCTTTGTGGAACTGTATAAAATTTCTAGACAGGAGAGATTCCATTTTGAAGCTCATTTTCCTTTCTTTTTTTTCTTTTTTTAAGATTTTATTTATTTATTTGACAGAGATCACAAGTAGGTAGAGAGGCAGGCAGAGAGAGAGGGGGAAGCAGGCTCCCTGCTGAGCAGAGAGCCCCATGTGGGGCTCAATCCCAGGACCCTGGGATCATGACCTGAGCTGAAAGCAGAGGCTTTAACCCACTGAGTCACCCAGGCACCCCTCTATTTTCCTTTCTAACTAATGAACTCCTGAACTGGGCCAGAAGGGGTCATTGTATCACAAACAGTTGCTTGTAAAATCCAAACTGGTCCTCAGACTGTAAAACTGTTGACACGACCTTTATAAAGACAAAAATTGTTGACTAATGCATCTCAGTTTTATTTGATAACAACTATAAAATAATCAACTAGGTAGTCATCAAAGGCAGCCCAACCGGTTAGCACTGAATTAAGTTTTTTTCTCTTCTTTATATCCTGTAGCTGCCCTCCTTCTTTCTCACAAAAACCGCTTACTTTCCCATGTGAGCAGGACACTTTTTGGGTTACTCCGGAAACCGTGCTTGCCAAATTACGATTCTGAGACCTCTCAGCTAAAGGCCATTGTTCTTTTTCAGCTTTGCCTCTTTTTCTCAGTTGACACAATCATAATGGAACCTCCATAAAAATCCTAGACCAGGGGTCCCTGGGTATCTGGTTTTGGATGGATGCTAGATAGTATTGTCACAATTGTATTAAATTGTGGGATACCCAGTTGGTGTCCACAGAAAATGGGAGGATTACTTGGTGTGGAAAACCCACACATTTGGTGTCAGAAGTATTGGAGGAGAAGGAAATGGTTTTTTTCTTCAGTAGAAGAAGAAAAGGGGTTTTCCCCTTCAGATATGAGAGGCACGAAGAATCGTTTTCAATTTGTTACAGAGCCTCTTAAGATCTGAGAGGCTTGAAAAAAATGTTTTAAGTGAGAGAAAGCACCAATAGAAAGTAGAAAATTGAAGGTGAATGAGACTTTCAGTGTCCAGATGGGAAACAGATGGGCCTGTTGAGTGTAGAGGCTGCCTTTAGGCAACAGGCTTGAGCAATGGAAATCTGAAGAAGGCAAGTGGGTCCACAGTGACCGGAGACCACTGAGCTTATTAGGCAATCCACCTGAAGTAGCCATGGGGCCCTAACTGACTAATTACAGCCACATGCAGTTCCTAAGATTACCAAAAAAGGGAAAATTCCGTAAGTCCCCATACTTCCTCCTTCCGCCCTATAACTATAGCCCCTCGCCACCACCTCCGGGCAGTCTCTGCTTCGTTGTCCTGCCTGCTGCTCCCTAAACTTTTATGTCTCTTATTCTGCCTTGGGTGACTTCTTTGACCACTGGCACTCCTGGCCCCCACACAATCAGAATGCTCCACACTGACATTCCCTACAGTTAAGCATGAACACTGTTTCCTCTCAAACCAGCCACTGACCAGAAATCTGATTCTATTTCCACAGACCCTCAGCACGTTCTTTTGGGGTTTGAGAAATGTAAATATACAGACTCTGGAAATGAGTGTTTTTAAGGTTTGAATGCCTCGATAGTAATCAGGTACTTGACAAAGGTCCTGGGTTTGGAAGTTCTGGAGTTTACTCCCAGCTTTGGTATCAATGACATTGAGGGAATCCTTTCTTCCTTTGGGTTCAGTTTCTACATCTGTAGAGTTAGGAATTGGGATTAAACAAAACTGAACTGCGCTTCTACTCCTCCCTCCTACTCCTCCCTCCTACTATCCTGTAATCCTGGATATACCCCAGAAAATGAGCAAGCATACGTAACTCACCAACTGCAAAGGCAGCCCACACAGAGATGGCCAACACAAGACGGCATTTGAGAAAACCTCCTTCATGGTGGGAGAAAAGCTGTGAAAATATGCAGCCTTTGATGGCTGGAGAGAGAAAGTTCCATGCGAAGTACGCATTCTCATACAGATCTGACTGATCAGGAAGCAAAGTCTAAAGGCTTCGAGTCTGTTCTTTCCTCAGGCCATTTGAAGTAAATTTTGTCTGATGCTATTAAGTTGCTTCATTTATTTCCTAGAACAATTGGACATTAGAAGAAAATAATCCCGGGGTGCCTGGGTGGCTCAGTGGGTTAAATCCTCTGCCTTTGGCTCAGGTCATCATCATCTCAGGGTCCTGGGATCGAGCCCCGCATCGGGCTCTCTGCTGAGCAGGGAGCCTGCTTCCCTCTCTCTCTCTGCCGCTCTGCCTACTTATGATCTCTCTCTCTGTCAAATAAATGAATAAATAAAATCTTTTTAAAAAAGAAAATGATCTAAAAAAGGGAATTTTAGGAGAGCCAGAAAAAAAGAGCTAGTGAGGACTATCTAGGGGGGATCACTTGGTAAAGAATACACACCAAGAACTTTGCAATTAAATGTTTATAAGTTGATCTTTGTCTCTGATGTAAGAAGGATAGTCACTCGGAAGTTCAGTGACACATGTTAAATCAACAGACAATAAAAGAAAGGAAGAGACAAAACAACCCACTCTCATTTCTTAATCTTCCATATTATTACTTTGGTGTTAATATTTAGTAACAATAATAGTATTGAAGGGAAAACCATATGGTATTTGCCAACAGCTTACTTGCATTGTTGAAAATATGATAGTACAAGGCAGTTAACATTATTTATATGCAGGTTTCAATCTGTAAGGAAAATTATATACCCAGGTAATTTCTGACCAAGACCTCCAGGCAAATTATATACCTAGGTAATTTCTGACCAAGACTTCCCTGAGTAAAACAAATAGTAAATTATATAACCCTTTTCCTACTCAAACGTTTGCAAATTTGTATGTCCACTTTAGCTGCCGGGACTCCCATAGTTGCTGTGATAAACAGACTGGACAAGATTTTTTAATTTCCAGTTTGTTGATAATGAAATAACAATGTGTGTGGGAGTGGGTGGTGAGGGAGGAAATGTCTTCTCAAGGCTGAGATGCCTGGCAGTAGAAGACAGTGAACTTTGGTTTCAAGGATTTTTTTTTTTTAATTATTTTTGAGTTAACTCTACACCCAGCATGAGGCCCCGAACTCACAACCTGGAGATTAAGAGTCGCACACTCCACTGACTGATCCAGCCAGGCGCCCCGAAGGAAGGGAGCTCTGAAGTTGGGAATGCGGTCGCCACTGATACCTATTTCTTCCAATTCCAAATTCTGTAATTCTGTAATTCTGTAATGCCTAAATCTCACGAGTTTCTATTTCAGTTTTTTAAGCGTGCTGTCCACTACCACTTCAGAATCTAGTCGTTCTTGCCAAACCTGGACCTAGTTCATAATGTGTTGCATGGTGCTGATGTTTTCCAATTATTTGTGTATGGACCCTCAAATATTACTTGTTGCTGGAATTACTCGGGATCCAGCATCAGTTCTCTATTTGCCCTGTTTTTCCACAGATTCACACTGAAAAATCATGTCCACATTAAGTCAATGGTGGTGGGGGGAGGCTAGGTGACTCTGTGGGATAAGATCTACTTTAATTATCAAAACAAACTTAGGAATTAGATACAGTGTTATCCTCATGTCACTGATCTGGAAAATGCAACACTGTCAGGTTAAATAACTTGCCAATAGCCACATGGCTGATGAGTAGCACAGCTGAGATTTGCACTGGCTCTGGGGTCTTTCACTTTCACACCGCACAGTCTCCAATATGGGTAGCCTCGTTGTATTTTTTATGGAGTATTTAAGAACCTAGATGGTTGTTGATTGCAGCTTTGCAGGAAGCTTGTTCTTGTTTCTTTCTTCTTACGGCAGATTCAGACTCACGGGAGTGGGACGCTGCTTTAAAGAAAGGAAGGAGTGAGAGAAGGAAGATTGGGAAGAACAGAGAAGGGAGAGGGAGATGAGGGAAGAGGCCAAGGATATGGATTTCCAGGTAGGTTGAAACAAGTCAGAGTTCTACCAGCACGGTAGGAATGTGCTCGTCTCCTTAATTCCCACTGGCATTAGTAATTTCAGCATTTCCCTGGGTTGATGATTAGAAAGTGATATGGCATTGTTATTTTATTATTATTTTTTAAAGATTTTATTTGTTTGAATGAGATAGAGAGCATGGGTGTTGGGGAAGAGGCAGAGGGAGAGGGAGAAACAGACTCTTAGCTGAACACAGAGCCCAGCATGGGACTCCACGGGGGGCTGGACCCTGGACCCTGAGATCATGACCCGAGCCAAGTCAGATGCTTAACTGCCTGAGCCACCGAGGTGCCCTGCCTTTGTTACTTTAATTTGCATTTTCCACCCAAATGAATGTGAATACTTTTCTAAGAGGTTGTGTCTCTCTGGGTTGGTCCTTGTGAACTGAAAATTCATACCTTTTCTCCAATTTTCCTTTAGTCTTTCCTCAGAAATTTGTAAGTTATTACTTCTGTGTAACTAATCAAATTTTATAATCTGCAAAGTACATTTTTACTAGATTGATTATTTACATGCTAATTGTATATTAATTATGTTTATAGAATATATTATCACACAAATATTTTTACATGGTATTTAATCAAGTAATTCCATTTTATTATTACATAGTTTCTGCTTTCTTATCTTATTTGGTATGGTTGTCCCTGCCTCTAAATTTGAGATGTAGTCATGTAGTTCTTTTTGCAAAATTGTATTGTTTTATATCTTTAATTTAAATACTTCAGTTGTCTGAATATTTTAAACTTAAAGATTAAAGCTCAGATGTAAATATGGAGTAAAATAGGACTTTGAAAAAATATTTTACATTTACAGAGAGCTACGAAGATGAAGTCATTGTCACCAGCTGGCTCAGTCAGTGGAGCATGTGACTCTTGATCTTGACGTTGTGAGTTTGAGCCCCACATTGGGTGTAGAAATTATTTAAAAATAAAATCTTTAAAAAAAAAAAAGAAAAAGAAATAAATAGATCTTTATAAGCCAACAAATAGCTTTAATAATTTTGAAGACGAATGAAAAAATAGGAAAACAAATAAATAATATCAAGGTGAGAGTCCAATATTGGGTGTTTTATCTTCTAAAAAGAGGAAGCAAGTAGATGGCTTAGTCTCCTCTTGGGACACTGTGTTAGGTGGTGCATATTTTTTTTACTGACCAGAAAAAAAAATGTTATAAAGAAAGAAAAAGGGGGGGCCTGGGTGACTCAGTGGGTTAAAGCCTCTGCCTTCAGCTCAGGTCATGATCCCAGGGTCCTGGGATCAAGCCCCGCATCGGGCTCTCTGCTCGGAGGGGAGCCTGCTTCTCTCTCTCTCTCTCTCTCTCTCTCTCTCTCTCTGCCTACCTCTCTGCCTACTTGTGATCTCCGTCTATCAAATAAATAAAATCTTTAAAAAGGAAGGAAGGAAGGAAGGAAGGAAGAAAGAAAGAAAGAAAGGGAAATCTGCTGTAGGGAGCCATGCAGGAGGCTGTTTGACCTGGCGAGGTGGCAGAAGAGGGAGCTCTAGACCAAAGCTAAGAGGACGGAAAAGCTGAATCACAGCACTTCCACGATGGAGGGGGACATGGCTGATGCCCAAGCAAAGCACAGAAACGTGCTGTACATATCCATAAAGTGTAAGAAAACGTAAGCAACCATATACAGTTTGTTTTAGTAAACCGAGCAATACAAAGAGATCTGTTTTCAGCTCAATCACAAAATAGCCTCTCTGTTCGGACTTTCTTCCATGATCAGTGACTGTCACCATTGAATTCTTCCCTGCATTACCCACCCACCAGCTACCCAAGTCAGCTCTTCACCTCCATTTACAATCAGCTCGTTCATGCCACCTGAAAGAGCTGATGAAGGAATAGAGTGAAAAGAATAAAAAAGATAATAGCAGGGGTAGGGAAACATGTTTAGGGGAAGAAATAACAATTAAAAATTATCCGTAAGGATCATTTGATCTCTGAAACCTCCAGACCTACACTGTTACATGTCCAGTTACATACTGAAGAAAAGAAAGTGGGCAGCTTCTCGCTGATCACAAGCCCTTTGGGTGAGAGAGACACTTACTGTCTCCTTCATTGTATCGGGCTCTGAGACAGAAATGAATGAGAATCTCCCAGCACATGCCATCAGAGCATGGAAACGCAAAGATTTTATTCCTTATATATAAGCAGAAAAATTATAATGTTCCTAATATTTGTGTATAAAACCAGACACTTTTATAAAAGATGATGCAGGAAAATGTAGAATTCTAGAATAGTTTTAAAACAGGTATCCTGGGGTGCCTGGGTGGCTCAGTGGGTTAAGCCTCTGCCTTCAGCTCCGATCATGATCTCGAGGTCCTGGGATCGAGTCCTGAATTGGGCTCTCTGCTAGGTGGGGAACCTGCTTCCCCCTCTCTCTCTGCCTGCCTTTCTGCCTATTTGTGAGCTCTCTCTGTCAAAAAAATAAATAAAATTAAAAAATAAATAAATAAAACAGGTATCCTGGGCACGTGGGTGGCTCAGTTGGTTAAGTGTCTGCCTTTGGCTCAGGTTGTGATCCTGGAATCAGGGGATCAAGTCCTGCGTCCAGTTCCCTGCTCAGCAGGGAGTCTGCTTCTCCCTCTGTCTCTGACCCTCCCCCCTGCTCATGCTCTCACTTGTGTATGCTCTCTCTCTCTCCCTCGAGAAACTAAATAAAATCTTTAATTAAAAAAATATAAAACAGGTATCCTTAGATGATTACTCTCAATGAAATCAAAGTAGGAACAGAAGGGTCCAGCGTATCTGAACCCCTTTCCAAGTATAACCCATCTTGCTAAATATCCCATTCTCTCTGCGTTCTCAGAAAGTGATAGGGCACAGAATGCCCAAATGTGTGTGTGTGTGTGTGTGCTTATTTATCCCAGTCCCAAAGCACACCTTTAATGAAATAATATAACATGATGAGAGATTCTGAATCAGAAAATTGTTGAAGCTTGGGACATAGAACACTGAGGCACAGAGATAAGAAGCCTAGATTTTGCCAAATGATAGTGTACTTTAAAATATTTGAAGACAGTGGGTATTCAAATATTTAAGCTATTCAAAGAAGTGGGTGAAGTTAGGGAAAAGAGAGAGGAAATGAGTTAATAGTTAGAATGGCACAGGCTACTAAAAATAGAGAGAGAATCAGAATGTGAGGGGTGCCTGGGTGGCTCAGTGGGTTAAGCCTCTGCCTTTAGCTCAGGTCATGATCTCGGGGTCCTGAGATCGAGCCCCGCATCGGGCTTTCTGCTCAGTGGGGAGCCTGCTTCCTCCTCTCTCTCTCTGCCTGCCTGCCTCTCTGCCTACTTGTGATCTCTCTCTGTCAAATAAATAAATAAATAAATCTTAAAAAAAAAGAAAGAATCAGAATGTGAGTCCTAGTCTTCTGTCAGAGAGAGATACTGATTATCTGTGTCTGAAAGAGGACTTAAGAACCTCTGTTTGGACTTCAGTCCTACTTTCTAATTGATTCAGTTCTTTCCAGCTTATCTCCTAACTCAGGCCAAAGACCCTTCGGGCAAAGCATCCCTCACAGGAACTGAAACTACCCCTCAAGCAAAAAGAACTGCCCTGAGCCAGCAAGACAGGGATGGGGACTGACCCCAAGACCTGTGGACGTGACCTTCCCTGCCCACCTGCCCGTACTCACCGACCTTTGTCCCACAGTTCCCTCTTACAAACCTGGAAGTATTTTCAGCACTTTGGAGATGGTCTTTGAGAAGCTAGTGTGCTGTCTTCCAGGTGTCCGCCTCTGTGAAATAAATTCCTATCCTGTTTCACCACCACTGGTCTCTCTGCCTCTGGATTTTGCCCACAGCGAGTGGCCGCACCTGGTCTGTTTGGGAACCGGGAGCGAGGGGCACATGCACCCCTGCAGCCCAGCTATACCTTTCTGTTGAAGGTCGTTTTTTCCCCAGTGAATCAATGCTTCACTAATGCTGCATGGAAGACCAGGTAATAAATAAGAGTGACAAGGTGATAAATAATGATAAATAATGAAATAGTGATAAAACTATCTGAAAAGTCTAGGAGAAGCCTACGGAAGTATCTATATTGAAAAAAGAAAGCAGGGAACAGCCCCGGAATAAGAGAAAAGGAGATGAAGAAGAATCAACAAGTGAGAAAAGTACAGACAGGAATCCAAAACCGAAAAAGTGGAATATAACAAGATACCATATTATCATTAGAGGAAAGATAATGGCTCACCGTGTAAGTTTAACTTCCACAGGAACTGGTTTGGCAATAGCGCTCACAGGGAAATGATGTGTGTGTGTTTACTGTAGAAAACACGTATTTGTATGAGAAGTAAGTCACTGAACTCACACTGGGTGACAGCGGATTGCTTGAGACAAAGCACAACACAGCGTAAGCACACCAGCCTGCATGTAGCCCGTGTTAATGTGGCGCTGTCCATGTGGCCTCTGGACTTAATTAAAAATTGGGGAGACAGTCTCCCTAAAATCTATATACACTGTCATTCTCCAAAATTTTACACATTTCTTGTGCAAACAACACAGTGCTGGCCACTGTGATTAGCAGGACTCTGAATGCCCCCCCCCTTTTTTAAGCTTTTGAAGCTTTAATGTAGATATGATTTCCTTTAAAAAAAAAAAAAGTATTTATTTGACACAGAGAGAGAGAGAGAGCACAAGGAGGGGGAGCAGCAGATGGAGGGAAAGGGAGAAGCAGACTCCCCGCTGAGCAGGGAGCCCGATGCAAGACTAGATCCCAGGACCCTGGGATCATGGCCTGAGCTGAAGGCAGAGGCTAAACTGACTGAGCCACCCAGGCACCCCTAGATATGATTTCTGATAGGCTTTTACAAATACTGAAAGTAGCTTCCAGACCCTCTTCTTTAAAGGATCTTTGGAGATTCATAAGAACTACAGATTTGAAGATTGCAGTTACCATCCAAGGAGGACAAAAATTCAGTGACTTCCCCAAAATTATTAACCTGAAACTATAAGTCCTGATCATCTTTATTTATTTTTCACAAAATGCTCCATAGAGTTTTAAAAAGACACAAAAAGCATTTTTATGTTTATATAAGCATCTTAAAATATAAAGTAAGACCACAAAGCGGTGTGCCAGGTTTTCTTTTTTCTTTTTTCTTTTTCATAATATATCTACTAAAGGTTTTATCTACTTATTTATTTGAGGAGAGATTGAGAGTGGGAGAAGGAGCGGAGAGAGAGGGATAAGCAGACTCCGTGCTGAGCATGGAACCTGACGTGGGGCTCAATATCAGGACCCTGAGATCATGAGCTGAAATCAAGAATCAGATGCTTGGGATGCCTGGGTGGTTCAGTGGGTTAAGCCTCTGCCTTCAGGTCAGGTTGTAATCCCAGGGTCCTGGGATGGCGCCCCACATCAGGCTCTCTGCTCAGCAGGGAGCCTGCTTCCCCCTCTCTCTCTGCCTGCCTCTGCCTATTTGTGATCTCTGTCTGTCAAATAAATAAATAAAATCTTAAAAAGAAAAAAAAGAGAGTCTTAACCAACTGAGCTACTCATGTGCCCCAGTGTGATAGGTTTTCTTCTGTCACTTGCAAACTCTGGAGAAGACGATCCTCAGAACGCTAGAAGTGCCGTGGAAATGTCTACCTTACCAGTTAGGATAAACTGAATTCAACCAGGAATCGAGAGTTCTGGATTCCAGCTGGACACGGGACTTTGTATGTTGCACTATCTGAGATTCCCGTCGAGCTTAGAGAAGATGACACAGTCACAATTTAGATGTGCGACGGGATAAGGGTGATTATAAGAGCCCAGAAATGAGGCCGGAAATTCTTAGCTTTCTACCCAAATGCATGTATGGTGAGAAGCAGCTAAACTCTGCATGGTAACTTTGGGAATCTCTGAGCTCCTGTTTCCAGAGTTGCCACCTGCAACAAGGAATGACTGTCGCTTTAAGAGAACAGCATGCTAATTCTCCGACCTAGATTTGTCCAAGTATTATTATTGAAACTGATGAGCAGTTAATGAAAATGCCCAACAAAATGGTCAAAATTAACTAGAAGAGAAACTTCCCAGTAATTTCCAGGGTGATGGGAAACAGATATCCTCAGATGCAGTAAATGAGTGTAGAGAATCTAATTTCACTTTCCAGAGAGAATTATGGTTCCTTTGAGGAATCAGTTTCCCTGAATGTATAATTCCATATGCTTTTCTTCACAAATTTCAGATACTCAGGCATTTATGATATAAAGAGTGAAATAGAGGGGTGCCTGGGTGGCTCAGTCGGTTAAGCGTCTGCCTTCAGCTCAGGTCTTGATCTCAGGGTCCTGGGATCGAGTCCTATGTCAGGCTCCCTGCTCAGTGGGGAGCCTGCTTCTCCCTCTCGTTATACCCCTTCCCCTAGCTTGTGTACTCTCTCTCTTTCTGACAAGTAAATTTTTAAAATTTTTAAATAAATAAATAAAGAGCGAAATAGAGGGGTGCCTGAGTGGCTCAGTGGGTTAAAGCCTCTGCCTTCGCTCAGGTCATGATCCCAGGGTCTTGGGCTCGAGCCCCACATGGGTCTCTCTGCTCGGCAGGGAGCCTGCTTCCCCCTCTCTCTCTGCCTTCCTCTCTACTTACATGTGATCTCTGTCAAATAAATAAATAAAATCTTTTTTTAAAAAAAAATGTGTAAAATGGGACTGCCAAGGAGGAAGAAGTAAATAAGCACCCTCCCCCCGCCCTGCTAATGTCATCTTAACAAATCTTCTGGATTTTGACTAATTGCAAAACTGTTAAGAGGAAAATTAATATAACTACATTGAAGTAGCTCTTGAATTAAACAGGAAGGAAGTTTTGGGGAAATTGATGGTTTCAGCACCCTCTGTGGAACTGTGATTCTGAGGAAGCTAAGAATGAAGGCAAACACTGTCATGTAGACGGCTCTATTAAATATTTTGGATATGAAAAGAGGGGGCGTTTATCCTACATCCTGGGGCCCATTTGTCTTCCCTGATTATCCAGAGAACTTTCTATATCTTGCTCTTGAGAACCAGTTAACATGATGTCAGCATGTCAAGATAATGAAAATCCTGTCAGGTTACATGATGACGTAGAACAGAAAAGTTGTGGCAGCTGGGTGGAAAGAGAGAGAACGTGAATGCTTTCTTTTTTATTTATTTATTTATTTTTAAAATTTAAGATTTTATTTATTTACTTGACAGAGATCACAAGTAGGCAGAGACACAGGCAGAGAGCGGGGCGGGAAGCAGGCTCCCTCCTGAGTAGAGAGGGCGATGCGGGGCTCGATCCCAGGATGCCGGGACCATGACCTGAGTTGAAGGCAGAGGCTTTAACCCACTGAGCCACCCAGGTGCCCCTGAATGCTTTCTTATCCAGGTGATTGAAAATTGCCTTAGATCCTCCTTCCTGATAGAGAGAAGAGACAACACACTTTAGACTAAGAGCCACATTCCAGAGTGTTAATCTGTTCCTACAAGGTTAATCCATCACCATGGCTGCTGCTCAGAGAACAGCCCCACAGTTATGCTTATGGTAGTTGACTCTCATCCGCTATGATCCATCTTGTTTTTGCAACAGCCATAGGTTGGCCTGTGATGGGGCCCGCGTGCCCTTTGTCTTTGAGACCACAATTCTACCTGGATACAGTACGGTATTTTGATTAGCTAAGATGGTTTCAGGAGCGTTCACTTGGCTCTTCTTACCTTAGTGAATTTTACTTCACAGGACATAGAACCAACACACGTAACCTCCCACCAGCCAGGCAGAGCTGTCATGACTTTATAGTCCAAGACCAGAGAAAGGACAATGAGGTAAGTTCACAGAACCACTGGATCCAGTATAAAATGGACGTGAGTTGGCTATCTTCTGGTCCTCATATGCCTGAGTTTAACATGAGGGCTGTGATCGATTTTTTTCTTTCTTTCTTTCTTTTTTAAAATCAAAGTATAGTTGAGATGTAATAGGTTTGTGTCAGGTGTACAAAGTTCTGATTCAACAATTATATGCTTTACACAAATGCTCACTGCAAGTGTGAGCGCCATCTGTCACCCTGCAAAGCTGATACAATACTGTTGACTGTAGTCCCTCTGCTGTACTTTTCATCTCCATGACTCATGTGTTTTATACCTCTTAGTCGACCCTGGTAATTGGGTAAGCCCCTTCTCTATATTGAACAGCCCCCAATAGATCTAGGTATCCTTCTTTTCTCAGAGTAGGGTTACTTGGGCCCATGGCCATAGGTCCCACTGGTAAAGGACTCATGAATATATGTTTATTTATGCTTACAGAGGCTCTGTTGGGTCCATTCTTAAGGACACCAGGTCCCCATTCAAGCCATGGGCTCTGTGAAACTGGTTTAGATGTCCAAGTTGTATAAGGGCCTCACAGTTATCTGCTTAGTTGATGACACAAGTCTTCTGCAATCCCATTCTTTATCACGTCATGCAGAAGGTAAGCTGTGCCATCCCTGGTTGCCCATCCTATCTCATGCCTAGGAACAACGCCGATTTGCCCTCGACACAAATCCGTGTGAATAGAGGCCCCCAGGTTGCAAAGCCAGACTTATTTCCTGTCATAGCCGTCACATGCATCCCACTTCTAACAGTGAGCTGTTACCATCTGGCTCCTGTGGTATAGAATCCCGTTGTCCCCACTGACACTAGGGAGACCACTTTCTTAGTCACGTTGCTGTCCTCACCAGGACCCTCAGTAGACAGAAGCTCACTACTGAGCTTCTTAGTGATGCTGCTGCCTGTCCAACTAATGCATCCTGTATTGCTTTTGTGAGAGGAGTGATCTCTGGGCCCTCTCCTGGACCATATTCTAGTGGGTTCTCTGGAGTCACATAATATTACAATTCTTTTTTTTAAGTTTTATTTATTTAAGTAATCTCTACACCCAATGTGGGGCTCAAACTCATGACTCCAAGATCAAGAGTCACACACTCAGGGCACCTGGGTGGCTCAGTGGTTAAAGCCTTTGCTTTTGGCGCAGGTCATGATCTCAGGGTCCTGGGGTCGAGTCCCACATTGGGCTCTCTGCTCAGCAGGGAGCCTGCCTCCTCCTCCTCCTCTCTCTCTCTGCCTGCCTCTCTGCCTACTTGTGATCTGTCTGTCAAATAAATTAAAAAAAAAATCTTAAAAAAAAGTCACACACTCATCTGACTGAGCCCCCTAGACACCCCTAATAATTCAATTCTTTTTTTTTTTAAGATTTTAAAAATTTATTCATTTGAGAGAGAGAGTGAGAGCATGAGCGGGGTGGGGGGCAGAGGGAGGAGGGAGAGGGAGAAGTAGACCCCCTACTGAGCAGGGAGCCTGATGTGGGCTTGATCCCAGAACCCTGAGATCATGACCTGAGCTGAAGGCAGATGCTTAACAGACTGAGCCAGCCAGGCGCCCTAATAATTCAATTCTTGTGTGTTCCTTTGCTGAAGCTTGACCCGCACAGTTTGCCAAGGCAACTCCAGCATCTTCACCTCATTTGCTGTGGCATCAACAGGTCACATTTTCAAAGAGCTCTCCCAGTAGGATCAAGGGCCAGTGCCACGTGTCTTTGCAAGATGTCAAATCCTGAGTCACTGTGAGTGCCCTCATGTCGACAAACACCCCCATGCCCAGGCTTTTCCACGACCAATGAGAACCCTCACAGCGCCCTTCTGCTCCTGTTCCCCCAGTGCCCATCTATACAGTTGAGACACGGTGCACCGCTCATTCGGTTTATCAGCTACTTCCTCACTGAGGTCCTGCTGAGACCTGAACCTAGTTACTGGCCTAGGGGTCAGGAAGGGGGCAGCAGTGGGACTTAAGGGGGACAGACAGCATCTTGTGCAGAAGCCACTTCGGGGGGCCTTTGTACGGCCACAGGATAATGGGAGCCCGCTATCCTCTTGCAAAGGTAAGGCGACTGCTTCCATAGACCTAGAGGTTTTGTTTTGTTTTAAAGATTTTATTCATCCATATGACAGACAGAGATCACAAGTAGGCAGAGAGGCAGGCAGAGAGAGAGGGAGAGGCAGGCTCCCTGCTGAGCAGAGAGCCCGATGCGGGGCGCAATCCCAGGACCCCAGGATCATGATCCAAGCCGAAGGCAGAGGCTCCAACCCACTGAGCCACCCAGGCGCCCCGACCTAGAGGTTTTTTAGGAGGGAATTAGGGGTTCAGTGGTCTCCGGAGGATCCAAACATATGTTCCTGTCCTTGGTATCAGGGTCTTACTCCTTCAGTTTTAGTGTCCTAATTTAGCAGAGAAGACCTGTAAGTTCTGTGCGCTGACATCCTTTTATTTATTTATTTTTAAAGATTTTATTTATTTATTTATTTGAGAGAGAGACAGTGAGAGAGAGCATGAGAGGGGAGAGGGTCGGAGGGAGAGGCAGACTCTCCGTGGAGCTGGGAGCCCCAATGCAGGACTCGATCCCAGACTCCAGGATCATGACCTGAGCTGAAGGCAGTTAGTTGTTCAACCAACTGAGCCACCCAGGTGTCCGCACTGATATCCTTTTAATTCCACTGCCCTTATAATGAAATCCTGGCCTTAATTTTTGCTGTTTGCCTTCCTGCTCAAGAAATGAGGGTCTAGGGGTGCTTGAGTGGCTCAGGGTCTGATCGGGCCCTGATCTCAGAGTCCAGGGATCAAGCCCCGCATTGGGCTCCCTGCTCAGTGGGAAGCCTGCTTCTCCCTCTCCCACTCCCCCTGCTTGTGTTCCTTCTCTCACTGTCTCTCTCTGATAAAAAAAAATAAATAAAATATTTAAGAAAAAACAAAAAAGGAGTGCTCGCTTCGGCAGCACATATACTAAGAAAAAAAAAAAAAGGAAATGAGGATCCATTGGTGTCTGGATGGCTCAGTTGGTTAAGTGTCTCCCTTCAGGTAGGGTCATGCTCTCAGGGTTCCGGGATCGAGCCCCACGTCAGGCTCCCCACTCTGTGGGTAGTCTGCTTCTCCCTCTCCTTCTGCTTCTCTCCCCAACCCCCGCTCATGCTCTCATTCTCTCTCAAATAAATAAATACAACCTAAAAAAAAAAAAAAGAAAGAAAAAGAAAATAAATGAGGGTCTATTTAAATGATGCCGTGGTGATATTCTGGCTCTCTGAACATGTCCATAGGTTATGATTGGCCACACACCCAACTCCAGGACCTTCCAATCTCTTTCCCCACATATAGTTCAAATTCTAGAACTATTGCATAAGTTAGTGTTTCACTTTCCATCTGTATCCCATCCCAATCCATTGCATGTCTTTGGAATGTTCCCAAATGTGGCACTTAACACTAGCCATACGGTCCTCACTGTCATCTGACCGACAGTTAACGGGTCCCTATGCTGATGGTCTTGGGATTGGTTCCACCAAAGAAAATCCTGAGACAAGGACTCAAATGGCATACTTTATATTGAAGATGGTCTCCAGGAGAAAAAAAAAAATGAGGAAGTGGAGAAATGACAAGGAAGGTAGGAAAACCATCCATTGTGGCATCAATGAGCCGGTCTCAGAAGTGGTATGGAACAAAGTCAGAATCATTCTTTTTCAGTCTGGGAGGTTTAACATTTCCCCATCCAACTCCCATGCCCCCGTGTTTGAGGGGGACCCTCAGAAACTTTATTTCCCCATCCCTGGTCCTGTCTATACAGCCAAGCAAGTTCATGTGGTACCCCTCAGGTTTTGAAAGCCTCAGGCAGAGAGAAGACGCACATACCTGGGATGTAAATCTGACAGTACACTGAGGAAGTCCTCTTGGTTTACAGTTGCAGGTGAACTTGGGTGGCCCAAAGGGGTGGGGGGTGGGGGCGACAAGAGTGTATCTATGATACATATCTTTGCAATCAATAGACAAATCAGAGGTTCCCTCTCCAAAAGGACCATCAATGGAACTACTCTATTCCTCTTATTGGGGATGGAGAAACTTGCCATATTTCTTAGAGCAAGTTCAGAGGATCACATTTTCCCCAAATCATTATTAATTTTAGGAAAAAATATTTTCTCATTGAAAAGTGTCCAACAGGACTCTTCCAAGATTATGAGATCATATGTTAGCTGTGGGTATTTCCACCCACATGGTGTAAGAGTTGCTGATTTGCTTTCACCAGGAAGGTGAAACTGACCAAATTGAGATAGAAACATCTAATTATGGAAAGGAAAGTATGGCTTCTCCTAAATTATTTTTCTGTATGAAAGAAAGTGCATCAACCATAAAGTACAATTATGAATTTTTTTAAAGGCTGATACTAAGAAAAAAGACCTTGGAAAATCATAGGTAGCTCCAAAAGACAGTTTAAATACCAGTTTGCTGTGCATGAACAGAATTTTCCACCAGAAAAACAGTGAAATTAAATTTCAACAGTGGAGTAGATGCCGTATGGAGAAATATGGCGAAACTGTCCTCCCCTTCTATAGCAGAGAGGTATCACTCCCTTTGCAACCAGGCGGGCTCACCTGAGTGACCATGGGCTGCCACAAACAACACATCCTGTGCGTGACCCTGAGCCAAAGAAAGAGTCTTGAAGCCCAGAGAAACTGGCCCATCCTGATGGGCGGAGCTATGGAATGGGCGGAGCTATGGAGCCTCACTGCCAAGGAGGCCCCTTACAGGAGGCATAGATAATTGCCCCCATTTTGCCAAACTTAGACTTCTTTCTCTCCCCCAAAACAACTACTCATTAGCCTTCACGTTTTTTTTTTTAAAGATTTTATTTATTCACCCAACAGACAGAGATCACAAGTAGGCAGAGAGGCAGGCAGAGAGAGAGGAAGCTAAGCAGGCTCCCTGCTGAGCAGAGAGCCCAGTGCAGGGCTGGATCCCAGGACCCTGAGATCATGACCTGAGCGGAAGGCAGAGGCTTTAACCCACTGAGCAACCCAGGCACCCCAGCCTTCGCATTTTTAAAAAAAGATTTTATTTATTTATTTGACAGACAGAGATCACAAGTAGGCAGAGAGGCAGGCAGAGAGAGAGTGGGAAGCTGGCTCCCCGCTGAGCAGGGAGCCCAATTCGGGGCTGGATCCCAGGACTCTGAGACCACGACTTGAGCCGAAGGCAGAGGCTTAACCCACTGAGCCACTCAGGCACCCCCATCACATTTTTTAAAAAAGATTTCATTTATTTATTTGTCAGAGAGAGAGAGCACAAGAAGGCAGAGTGGCAGGCAGAGGGCGAAGAAGGCTCCCGGCGGAGTAGGGAGCTAGATGCGGGACTGATCCGGGATCGTAGATCCCAGGATCCTGGGATCATGACCTGAGCCAAAGGCAGCCGCTTAGCCACCCAGGCGTCCTTAGCCTTCACATTTCTACCAGTCATCTGTAATTAAGCACTTTCCTAATTTGTCTATCTTCCCCCAGAGCAGCAAAAGTCCATTTTCTTTCTAAGGCCTTTCAGTAACGGGCAGTAGTCACATGAGAAAGCCCTGTGGAGGCGTCCTCTGGAACTCCATGAGCTCATCAAATATTTTTCTGGAAAATGTAGATCTGTTCAGAAAAACACAGGAAATAGGTTGGGACTGCTCAGCAACGCATACTATACATTCTTGCATATTTTGTCTAGTTGTATCAAGAAAAAATATCTAGTTCTACTGTATTTTTTTTTTTTTTAAGGAAGGGTGGGAAAATATGAAACACAAGCAAACCTCTTCAACTTAGAGATCTGGATGCCTGTCACTTCGTTCTTCATTTATGTTGGATGTAACTCGTGTTTGTCTTGCCCTTTGGCTTACTGCTTCTCAGAAAATGAGTGTGTTTGGAATATGCCCAAAATTCACGTACCCTCAAGAGATGTAATTTTTCCCTACCTTTGTTGGCATCGCAGAAATGTAATGAAAAACACCATCTCCCAGGGGCGCCTGGCTGGCTCAGTTGGAAGAGCTCCTGACTCTTGATTTCACGGTTGTGGGTTTGAGCCCTCACGCTGGGTGTAGAGATTACTTAAAAATAAAAATCTTGGAAAAAAAAAAAATCTCCCAACCCAGAGTACCTCTCCACGAAGGTAGAAGAAAAAGAAATTTCATTATTGAATAAGCATCAAGCCAGAATGTGTTGTGGCTCATAGGCAGTCAGGAAGAGATTACAAAGACAGGAAGGAATCTCACCCTTTTATGATCAAGCAGATACAACCCCTTACATACATGTTCCCAAGATAGACCATAAATGACTAAGCATTCACCAAGAGGACTTGACAGCACAACTTATTACCTAGTTCATCCTAAATTCACCTGGTAATGGGGTGACCATCTGTGTTAGTTCATTGGTTTTATACAAAGGAAAAATAACTCTTATCTTCAGTCAGGAGATAGTTTTTCTTTTCTTTTTTTTTTTAAGATGTTATTTATTTATTTGACAGAGAGAGATCACAAGTAGGCATAGAGGCAGGCAGAGAGAGAGAGAGGAGGAAGCAGGCTCCCTGCTGAGCAGAGAGCCCAATGCGGGACTCGATCCCAGGACCCTGAGATCATGACCTGAGCCAAAGGCAGTAGCTTAACCCACTGAGCCACCCAGGTGCCCCAGGAGATAGTTTTTCAACCGGGAGCAACCCACTGAAGGGATGCTCCTGCCCTCCCCCAGAAACTGAGAGATAGAGGTGCTCTCTCCCTGGACGTTAACATTTTAAAGGGAAGTCTTCTCGGGTCTTTGAGAAAGACATTCCTGGGTCAGAAACCTGGCAGGTGGCTTATTTCTTTGTTTTCCAGGGCGGTTAGCATACTAACTGGAATAGCATTCTATTAGTCTCAGGTGTACAACAGAGTGAGTCAACAATTCTGTACATTGGTCAGTGTTCATCACAGTAAGTGTACTCTGGCAAGTCTTATTTATTTATTTATAATTTTTAAGTTAACATATAATGTATTATTTGCCCCAGGGGTACAGGTCTGTGAATTGTCAGGGTTACATACTTCACAGCACTCACCATAGCACATACCCTCCCCAATGTCCATAACCCAACCACCCTCTCCCTAACCCCCTACCCCTGGCAACGCTCAGTTTGTTTTTTGAGATTAAGAGTCTCTTTTGGGGTACAGATGGCCCTTCTTTTCACGACATCTGTATCTTTGGGGTAAATACCCAGGAGGGCAATTGCACCCCAAAGATACAGATGTTGTGAAAAGAAGGGCCATCTGTACCCCAATGTTTATAGCAGCAATGGCCACAGTCGCCAAACTATGGAAAGAACCAAGATGCCCTTCAACGGATGAATGGATAAGGAAGATGTGGTCCATATACACTATGGAGTATTATGCCTCCATCAGAAAGGATGAATACCCAACTTTTGTAGCAACATGGACGGGACTGGAAGAGATTATGCTGAGTGAAATAAGTCAAGCAGAGAGAGTCAATTATCATATGGTTTCACTTATTTGTGGAGCATAACAAATAGCATGGAGGACAAGGGGTGTTAGAGAGGAGTAGGGAATTTGGGTAAATTGGAAGGGGAGGTGAACCATGAGAGACTACGGACTCTGAAAAACAGTCTGAGGGGTTTGAAGTGGCGGGGGGGTGGGAGGTTGGGGTACCAGGTGGTGGGTATTATAGAGGGCACGGCTTGCATGGAGCACTGGGTGTGGTGAAAAAATAATGAATAATGTTTTTCTGAAAATAAATAGAGAGAAAAAAAAAAGAGTCTCTTTTGGTTTGTCTCCCTCCCGACCCCATCTTGTTTCATTTTTTCCTTCCCTACCCCCCAAACCCTGCACTTTGCTTCTCAAATTCCTCATATCAGGGGGATCATATGATAATTGTCTTTCTCCAATTGACTTATTTCGCTCAGCATAACACCATCTAGTTCCATCCGCGTTGTTGCAAATGGCAAGATTTCATTTTTTTGGTGGCTGCATAGTATTCCATTATATATATACCACATCTTCTTTATCCATTCATCTGTTGATGGACATCTAGGTTCCTTTCATAGTTTGGCTATTGTGAACATTGTTGCTATAAACATTAGGGTGCATGTTCCGCTTTGGATCACTACATTTGTATCTTTAGGGTAAATACCCAGTAGTGCAATTGCTGGGTCGTAGGGTAGCTCTATTTTCAACTTTTTGAGGAATCTCCATGCTGTTTCCCAGAGTGGCTGCACCAGCTTGCATTCCCACCAACAGTGCAGGAGGGCTTCCCTTTCTCCGCATCCTTGCCAGCATCTGTCATTTCCTGACTTGTTAA
The DNA here is from genome assembly GCF_020171115.1 of Neogale vison. Lineage (NCBI taxonomy): Eukaryota > Metazoa > Chordata > Mammalia > Carnivora > Mustelidae > Neogale > Neogale vison. The sequence goes on along the minus strand of NC_058096.1, from coordinate 206,559,519 downwards.
TTTTAGCCATTCTGACTGGGGTGAGGTGGTATCTCATTGTGGTTTTGATTGGCAAGTCTTATTTAGGGTCTACAAAGATTTTATACACTTCGAAGAGACAGAGAAAGAGCTTACCATTGCAAAATTTCTCAAGGTAATGCTCTAAAAAAAGGGAAGGGAAGGAAATCTCTTCCTTTATTTTCGACAGGGAAAATGAAGGCTCATTTCTCATTCATTTCGTCCTTACATCAGGCGGGAGCCCTTCCATGTTAGCCCGTGGTTGTTAGCAACTGTGCCCTTCAGGGTACTTGCAGTGCTCATCAGCTTAAAATGGATTCATCCATTCCTTTATTCATTGGATTATAATTAAATCTTACATTTCCAGAAACAAGCCTGGACTTCGTTGATTCAGAAGTGAGTTAGACAGATTCCTTTCATCAAAGAAATGATCTTCCTTGAAGGGGGAGAGACAATAAATAGATAAACAAATAAATGTACTTTATTTATTTGTAAGTGAATTACAGGGGCTGTTAAGGATATGAAGACAAAATAGCAAAAAGGACCACACTTGATGGAAAGTGTTATTTTAGGAAAAACTTTTTTTTTTTTAATTTTAAGAAAAATTATGTGGAGGTTGTATTTAAGCTAAGATGTGAAGGAGGAGATGGGGTTCTCCAAGGAAAGAGGAGGGTCACAAGGAAAGAGAAATTGAGAAAAAGTTTGAGATTTGGGGCCTGAGCAAGAGAATGAATCTAAGTGACAGTTACTATGCATGAGGACACAGGGAAAATGTACACTGGAAGTTTGAGATGCCTTTTTTTTTTCTTCAATATTTTATTTATTTATTTGACAGAGAGAGATCACAGGTAGGCAGAGAGGCAAGCAGAAAGGCAGGCAGAGAGAAAGGGGGAAGCAGGCTCCCTGCTGAGCAGAGAGCCCAATGCGGAGCTCAATCGCAGGACCCTGAGACCATGACCTGAGCTGAAGGCAAAGGCTTAACCCACTGAGCCACCCAGGTGCCCCTGAGATGCCTTTTAAATATCAAAGTATAAATGTTAAGAAGACAAAAGGCTACATAGTTTTAAACTATGTAAATGCCTGGGAAGGATATATAAATGTGGGAGTCATGAGGATATAGACCTCATTTAAATCAGGAATCCAGACACCCTTTTCTGGCTATGATGGAGTGGATGGTGGAAGCCTCATGCTCCCACGAAAACCAGATTAAAAAGGAAATATGATTTTAAGAAATGAATCTGTATGACATCATCAAAGAGCAGCCTAGGAAACTAGGATCTGAGTGGGCAGATGGCAAAAGGAAGTGAACCAGAGAGCCAAGGGCTGTTAATAGTAGGAGACAGCCTGAAAACCCAGGCCCCTGGAGGTCTGGGGAAGGCGGTTGCTAAGGGTCAGAGAAGTAAGCAAAACAAAGATTGAACTTTGTGGATGGCAAGGAAGCCAGGATTTGGGTGGCCTGTGTTCTAGGGAAAGGAGGCAGGAGGATGAGACCCCAACGTATGATTTGGTTTCTCCTTCCTCTTGAGGCATTCGCCAAGTTCTTGGACTACATGGAGTCAGGGAATAAGAATTTGGACAGAAAGCCTCTAAAACATCTCCGAGTCTCTCAGGGCTAGAGAGGAAAACACTACATTTCAATACCCAGCAAAGTATAGAGGCCCTTATGATTAGATCGATGGAACATAATACTGAATCCAGGAATGGACCAACATATGTCACGATCACCTGATTTTCAACAAAGCTGTCAGTGAACTGTAGTAGAGAAAAAACCACCTTTTCCACACGTGGTGCTATATCAGATGGAAAGCTGCACAGAGAAATTAATTCGCAAGGAACTACAGACTTAAATATAAACGCCCAAAACAATAAAGATCCAAGCAAAAAGTAACTTTGTGGTAGGCAAATGTACCTGAAAGAGGAAAAGAACAATTCGTTAAAGAAAAAATGGATTGGGGCGCCTGGGTGGCTGAGTCGTCAAGTGTCTGTCTTCAGCTCCCATCGTGACCCCGGAGTCCTGGCATCGAGTCCCACATCGGGCTCCGTGCTCGGTGGGGAGCCTGCTTCTCCCTCTCCCACTCCCCCTGCTTGTGTTCCTCTCTCACTGCGTCTCTCTCTCTGTCAAATAAATGGGTGGAATCTTAAGAAAGAAAAACAGAAAATGGATAAACTGGGCTTCATTCAGAACTTCTGTTTATCAAAGTCAGTCCCTCCTGTAAACTGAGATTCAGGATGGGAAATTCCTTCCATGCTTGGGTAGAATGCAAGGTGGAAAAGGACCCTGCGGGTTGCTCGGGGCTTAGTAAGAACAGGGACAAGGACAGGGGTTGGGAAAGGGAGGGAGTAGGGGCACTCATGCCTTGAATGTGCAGCCTCTGCGCCTGCGAAGGCGCATTCTGGCAGGAGAGAGCCCCGGATTCCTCCCATGAGTGAGGAGGAGACTCTTATATTGCGGGACCTCCCCAAGGCATAACTGGGTGGGAGCGGGACTCCTTGCTGACCTGAGGCTTCCATCCTTTCTTGGTACTCACAGATGACCCTACAGGTTGGCAGCCAGCCAGCCAGCCACCCCCCCCATGCTAATGTTTCCTCTGCTACCTTTGTTCCCCTTTGTTTACAATCTTTCTCATACACGTATTCATACATGCATGCAAGCAGTAAACCAAATATTTACTAAATACCTCCAAGGTGCCAGGCACAGTGTCAGGTCTCTGGACCGATCAGACCCAACTTCAAGAGGCTGGGAGCTCAACAGAGAGCAAGAGTTGCTGCTGGCTTGGCTCCCTGGAGCCAGCCAGCCTAACCCTACTTCTACCTTCTGTCTCTCTCTCTTCCAGGTGAGTCAGAGAGATCAGGGAAGTGAAGCCCGAGTCCTCTCCCTGGTGAGCCCCCCTGTTCACAAAAGGGACTAGGACAAGTAAGCACGCATTCGGTATTTGCTGAGTCAATGATGCATTACAGGGCTGTGCCTGTGACCAGAAGGATGCAATTTAAAGTCACAGGAGACTTGGGAACGCAACAAGCATGAACTGCAAATCTTGGTGCCATCTCTGCTCTCCCTCTGCCCCACCCCAGATCTGTGGTGTCTCTGAGAAAAGAGATCTTGTACATGCCTGGTACCCTGATTTTTGTGTCTGCTGCCCAGAGGACACATCTCTCTCTCTCTTTTAAAATTTTATTTATTCACTTGAGAGAGAGAGAGAGAGAAAGAGAGCACAAGCAGAGGGAGGGGCAAAGGGAGAGGGAGAAGCAGACTTCCCACTGAGCAGGGAGCCCAACTCGGGGCTCGATCCCAGGTTGCTGAGACCAGGATCCGAGCTGAAGGCAGCCGATTAACTAACTAAGCCACCCGAGGACACATCTCTTGAGAGCCTGCTCTCGTGATCAGTGGTGCTTATGTTCACAGGCTCAACAGGAAAGTAGCAAAGAAAGAAACGGTTCTCAACTGGCCGGCTCCCCAAGGCTCAGAGTTGAGGAAGCAGATAGAAACATCTATCTTCTCCTGAAAACGGTATATTTGTACACGTTGGATTTTTTAAAAAGATTTACTTATTTATTTTAGAGGGGGAGAGAGAGAGAGAGCACATGCTGGAGCGCAAGCATGAGTGGCAGAGGCAGAGGGAGAGAGAATTTTAAGGAGACTGCACTGAGCGCAGAGCCCGACATGAGCTAGATCTCATGATCCTGAGGTCACAACCCAAGCCCAACTGTGCCCGCCAGGCGCGGCTCTTTGTGCCTGTTTAAAAGCTGCTGCCTCAGGGTCAGACTTCCAGTCAGCCTGAATCCAGTGCTGACTGAGATCCTCCCGTTTGAGATGCTGACACATCTTGGCGTACCCTCAGCGATTAGGCTCGGCTAAAGAGGAAGTAGGTGACTTGGACAATCAGCAGAGCTTGGGAGACAAGCAAGAGATAGGGCAGGATTGACTGATAAGGTTAATCTCCCACCCGAGGCCACTCTGCCACTCGCCAAGACTGGGAGAGGTGGATGACCACACAGAGAGTCGAGGAACACGGAGAAACAGAGGCATGTGCTCCAAATGAAAGAACAAGATAAAACCTCAGAAAAAGACCTTAATGAAACAAAGATAAGTGATTTCCCTGATCTGGAGAAGAAAGGATGAACAGAACAGAGAGAAAAAAAGAGAGGGAGATCCCGAGACAAAGTCAGTTTGAAATCACCATTCTTACCCTTTGAAGGGTAAGAGTGGGCAGCAGCCTGAAGATCCGTTCTCACATTCAATGTCCTGGACCATGAGAGATGGAAGGAAGCTTATCACCAAATTCCAGTCCCGTGTGTTGTTTTGTTTTGTGGGTATTTTGTCATTTTGTTGATTTCACATTGGACAGGCTTTTAAAATTTTAGAGAGGGTAAGACCAAGGATGTATTAGAATTGAGTGCTTTTGGGGACATCTAATTGACATAGATATTTTCAAATCATTTGTGTATAGAGTTGTGTATACACACATACACACACACACACATATACACTGTATGTAACTATAATTCATTCTGGGAAACTTAAGATTTTCCCCACAGTGTTGTAAATATCTACTTAGCTTTTGTTCTTCTTTAGGAATTTTCTGGATTTGAGGCTTTTAAAAAAATCCCAGGGGCACCTGGATGGCTTAGTCGATAGACATCTGCCTTCAGCTCCCGTCATGATCCCAGGGTCCTAGGATCAGGTCCTGCCTTGGGCTCCCTGCTCAGCAGGAAGCCTGCTTCTCCCTCTGCCTGCTGCTTGTAGGGGCTTGTGCTCTCTCTCTGACAAATAAATAAATCAAATCTTTTTAAAAATTCCAGTATAATTAACATACAGTGTGAAATAGTTTCAGGTGCACATTATAACCATGCAACAATTCTAAACATGACTCAGTGCCCCTCACAGTAAGTGATCCTCTTGATCCCTTTCCCCTATTTCACCCATCCCCTCACCCACCTCCTCTCTGGTAACCATCAATTTGTTCTCTCTGGGTTTTTCTGTATCTTTTTTCCTTTGTTCATTTGTTTTGTTTCTTAAATTCCACATATGAGTGAAATCATATGGTATTTGTATTTCTCGGACTAATTTCGCTTAGCATGATAACTTCTAGAGCCATTCATGTTGTTGTAAATGACAGGGTTTCATTCTTTTTTACAGCCAAGTAATATTCCCTTGTGTGTGTATATATTCCATATATATGTATATATACATATCTTCTTTACCCATTTGTCTATTGATGGACACTTGGGCTACCTACATATCTTGGCTATTGTAAATAATGCTGCATAAACATATGGGGGCATATATCTTTTTGAATTAATAGTAGAAATATTGGATCATAGGGTAGTTCTATTTTTAATTATTTATTTATTTAAAAAATTTTTTAAAAAATATTTTATTTATTTCTTTGAGAGACAGTGAGAGAGAGCATGAGAGGGGAGAAGGTCAGAGGGAGAAGCAGACTCCCCTTGGACTTGGGAGCCTGATGTAGGACTTAATCCCAGGTCTCCAGGATCATGACCTGAGCTGAAGGCAGGTGCTTAACCAACTAAGCCACCCAGGTGCCCTAATTTTTTTTTAAACATCAGACAGATCTTGGGGCGCCTGGGTGGCTCAGTGGCTTAAGCCTCTACCTTTGGCTCAGATCCTGATTCCAGGGTCCTGGGATCGAGCCCCGCATCAGGCTCTCTGCTCAGCAGGGAGACTGCTTCCCCCTCTCTCTCTGCCTACTTGTGATTTCTCTCTCTGTGTCAAATAAAGAAATAAAATATTTTTAAAGAAACATCAGGCACATCTTTTTTTTTAATGATCTGACTTATTTATTTGACAGAGAGATAGAGCACAAGCAGGCAGAGAGGCAGGCAGAGGGAGAGGGAGAAGCCAGCTCCTCACTGAGCAGGGAGCCGGATTTGGGACTCCATCCCAGGACCCTGGGATCATGACCTGAGCCGAAGGCAGTCACTTAATTGACTGAGCCACCCAGTTGAGCCTCTATTTTTAATTTTTGAGGAACCTTCATGCTGTGCTCCACAGTGGCTGACCCAGTTTGCATTCCTACCAGCAGCACACAAGGGTTCCCCTTTCTCGCCAACACCTGTTGTTTCTTGTGTTTTTTATTTTAGGTGTTCTGACAGGTGTGCAGTCCCATGTGCCACTGGCCCATACATGAATATATCTAAAGAAAAGCTGAGGATGTATATCAAGGTCTAATAAATTTGAACATACATTTTTGTTGGTATTAAAGTGTAAAGAGTCGGTTAAGAACTTGCTCATTCATTTGAATTAGATAAACCGAAAAACAGATTATAATTTTATAATCAGGGAAACTGACTTAGAACGGACTAGAATTACTGATATGAAAGATACTGGAAGACTCCCTTTATCTCTCTCCTGAAATCACAATTTTTTTCTTTATGATAATTTCTTTCTCTTTAAAGCACATTCTCTTCTTTTTGATTTTATTTATTTATTTGACAGAAATTACAAGTAGGCAGAGAGGCAGGCGGGGGGGGGGGCAGTGAGCAGTGAGCCCGATGCGGGACTCGATCCGAACACCCTGAGATCATGACCTGAGCTGAAGGCAGAGGCTTAACCCTCTGAGCCACCCAGATGCCGCAAAGGACGTTCTCTTCAAACTGACTGTCTATGAACCTAATTCAACAGAATGAAAAATGTGTCCTCCCATAGTTGGCAGGTTTGTACTTGATAGGCCTGTCACGGTGAAAGATTTTCCACTGCAAATTCTGAGGAAGAAGTCACTTATCCCTGAAAAGCCCAATCTGGTTTTGGATAATGGAGTAGATAACATTGTAGAGAAAACAGGCCTTCCAAGAACCACTGCTGTGGGTCAGGCTGGAGGCAGCAGTTCAAGGAAAGGGGTGGTCATCACTGAGCCTCACAGAGGAACTCATAGAAAATACTGGAATCAGTAATCAAGTTCTTGGAAGAAAAGAATTGGGTCACAAGAGAAAGGTACCACCTGTGGGAGCCATCTCTGATAGTCCCTATGCCCTTAGCAGGGCCTCTGTGGGAAAGTCTGTGTGGCCCATGCTTTTTCCTCCCACCGGGAAGTGGAATGTGCAAAGGTGGAAACCCAGGGCTGTGCTGGTGCTAGAAGATAGGCCCTGATGGCAAATTCCGTGTCCCAAAATAGACAGATAAACATGCCAAGCAGAGTGCCTGGGTGGCTCAGTCGGTTAAGCGTCTGCCTTTGGTTCAGGTCATGATCTCGAGGTTCTGGTATCGAGTCCACATTGGGCTCCCTGCTCAGCGGGAAGCCTGCTTCTCCCTCTATGTCTGCTGCTCCCCCTGCTTGTGCTCTCTTTTTAATAAATAAATAAAATCTTACAAAAAAAAAAAAAAAGTGCCAAGCTGATTCCCTGCCCTGGTGATTTGGAACTTAAAGGGTGTCACACAGACACTTGAATTTGGTGAAGGCGAGTGTGTCCGTGGAAAACTCCTAAACTTCTGACAAGTTCATCAGCCCCTGAGCGGCCCCAGACTCTGCACTTTGGGTTCCCAGCACCAAAGAAGGTCCCGTGGAACAGGTTTAAACAATGGACACTAACAAGCAGGTGCTGGGGGTGGGGGGTGCCCTCAGCAGCGTGGATCTGGCCCGGGGTCGGAGGCCGAAGCGTGCCCACCTGCGGCCTGTTTCGGTCGGAACCCGATGAGCTCCGGCTGGGGATCCTCCCGAGCGCTGCAGACTTGGGCCAAGACTTGAAATTCGGAGCAGCCGGAGAGGAGACCGGATGGAGGTTAGACCTGCAAGATGGCGGTCCCCGTGCCTGATGTGCCGCTCTTGAAAATCTTCTCCTTCCTGGACGCATTCAGCTTGCTCCAGGCTTCCCGAGTGAACAGGGTAAATGCTCTCCACAAGCCGCCCTCTGTTGGGGGGGGAGCCCTCCCCTCCACCCCCCTTCCACGGGTCGTCACACAGACCCCCTTCACCGCAGCCCCTGCGCGCTGGCATCTCGGCGACCCCAGCCTGGGGCCCACGCAGCCTCCCTCCTCGCTTACGTCTACCCTGTTCCGGCCCCTTCCTTCGGCTCCCACAGACCCAGTGCCCGGGTTTCAGCTGCCCCTCTTGACCAGGTGGAGCGCCAGGTCGCAGGAGAGCGGAGGGATGCGCTGGGTTTTGGGGGGTTAGCCTCCTTCGCTCTGAGGGCCTCACGTTTTGTTGAACGAAAAGGGCAGACAAATATCCTGGTGTCGCTGCGCGGATCAAATGGTCCATCTGAAGCCCCGGGAAACCCAGTGTTTCTCCCACAAGAATTCCAGGCACCTGTCTTTGCTGCGATGGGCCTCTGGGGTTACCGTGTCCTGGTCCCCCCCCAGCCTGGGAGGGCTTGGAGAGCCGGGCTGGTGGCTGGTTTACCGCTGAGAGGAGGGCCTGGCTTCCAGAACAGAGGAGAGCAGAGGAAGAGCCAGCCTTTGGGTACTGACCGCCTGCTTACGTCTTCCTTTGTCCCCCTCAGTGCTGGAACAGGCTTGCAGAGAATGACCAGCTATGGAGGTGAGCAAGGGAAGGGTAAGGCGGGAAGGCAGGGGTGTCTCCTGGGAGGGAGAGGGCATGCGAGTGTGGAGTGTGTACGGAGGCGGCCTGCATGGGGCTGCGCTGGGAGAGGCACGAGTGAGACTTAGAGTGAGGAAAGGGCTCATGAGCCCTGAGCTACTGAGGAGGGAGCTGACGGGGGCTGCCTCGGGGGCTGATGACTCTGTTTCCAGAAACCTGTGTCTGAGGAAATGGAGCTTCTGCAGCTTCTCCCCGTGCCCGGGCTCACAGACCTGGAAGCAGTTCTTCCTCAGACAGACAAAGCTGGAGCACCGGATGGCGAGGGTGAAGCCAGAGGACTTTATCTTCAGAGAAGCAAGTGGGAACCTCGGTACGGGGATAGGGTCCCCTAAAGGAACATGACAATCTGGATTTAAGAAACACACTGTCTTTTTTCCCCCCTGTGTCTTCATTCAGTGAAGACAAAGAAAATGAAGGTTTAGTGGGAATGGGTTGCTGTGGTCACAGTCAAGGTCTCCCTCCATCTTCTCTTGTCCCCCACTGTCTATGGTGCGTGGAGAGACCAGAGTCATCTTTACATGAGCTAAAATCAGGCCCTGTGACTTACTTTCTCCAAAGGCCTCCCATTCCTCATAGAATAAAGATTTTAAACAAAAAGGAAACTGAATAACAGGCGATCTACCATTAACTTTATTCCTAATACCTCTTTTAAAACTCAGGACAGAAGAGTGCCTAGGTGGCTCAGTTGGTTAAGCGTCTGCCTTCGGCTCAGGTCATGATCTCGGGGTCCTGGGATCGAGCCCCACATCGGGCTCCCTGCTCAGTGGGGAGCCTGCTTCTCCTTCTCCCTTTGCCTGCTGCTCCCCCTGCTTGTGCTCTCTCTCTCTGACAAAGAAATAAAATATTAAAAAAAACTCAGAACGTTCTCTGATGGAGACCTCTTGATCCTCATTTTACATGTATGGAAACTGAAACGAAGGAGGAAAAATAAGTCGGCCAGTGCCTCAGGCCAATCTGCAGCAGGAACCTACGTATGGATGACTCTAGAACCAGCTCCTCCTCTTCTCTGTAATTGTTTCCCAAACTCTCCTTAAGAGGGTGCAGGAAAACTTCGTTATCTTTCCAGAGTCCTTTTTATTCAACTGGGTCATCCCTCAACTATCTGATGAGCCAGTATTGTCTGTGTTTCCTTCCAGGAATCTTAGGACCTATGGCTTATCTGTCAGGATATGGCAACGCAGTGGGTGGAGAGGAGAAGTCAGTCATTTGTACAGTGTCATCAAAGCACATGCTTTATGCCTGGGACCTGCAGGAAGTGAGTATGGCCAGTGAGGAGCACAAGGAAGGTCTTGTCGAATCCACCCTGTTCCACACAGGTGGCAAGTGCTGGGGGGTGGAAATGGTACTTGGAATTGGTGAGAGACAGAGTTTCAAATTGGGTCTTCTAACTGGTAATCTGGGACCTTTCCATTTAGATGGTCGACACACTGAAAATTCACTTTTTAATGTGTAGGGTTTTTTTTTTTAAAGATTTTATTTATTTGACCGAGATCACAAGGAGGTAGAGAGGCAGACAGAGAGAGAGAGGAGGAAGTAGGCTCCCTGCGGAGCGGAGAGCCCGATGTAGGGTTTGATCTCAGGACCCTGAGATCATGACCTGAGCCAAAGGCAGAGACAACCCACTGAGCCACCCAGGCGCCCATCTTTTTTTTTTTTTTTTTTTTTTAAAAAAGATTGTATTTATTTGTCAGCATGCACAAGCAGGGAGAGAGCAGGCTCCCCACTGAGCTGGGAGCCCAATGCAGCACCCGATCCCAGGACCCCAGGGTCATGACCTGAGCTGAAGGCAGACACCTAACTGACTGAGCCACCCAGGCACCCCTTATGTGTGTTTCTCTATATAGATTTGTCCAGGGACTTACTTTCTAGTGGTAACGTAGAACGGCTGTGAGATAAACTTGGGCTGTTGTGCCTTTCCATGACCTATTCTACTTCTCTCTCTCAACTGTTGGCATTTGTTATGTTGGCTTTTTCAGAAAGTGGTCTCCAACTCTAGTCACTTCCAGGGTAGACCAAGGTCTTCTACATCAGGACCAGTAAATGTAATGCAAGAATCACTAGGTGGGGAATCAGAAGACCCCAAAGTGGGTCACAAGTTATTGTATTTTTCTTGGCCTTCCCTCTTTGTATTTCTCTCCTCCCTGTGAAAAGTATTTAATGACCATTTTTCACACAGGGTCTTGTGAACTATGACAAGTAAACCTTTTATGAATATATGAGGTGGCAGGAGAATGATGAAATAAAAGTCTAGAAGGGACTTCTAAAGTTATACAATTTTAAAAATTTTTATTTGATAGAAGAGAACATAAGCAGGGGGAGCAGCAGAGGGAGAGGAAGAAGCAGGCTCCCCGCTGAGCAGCAAGCCCAATGCAGGACTCCATCCCAGGACCCCGGGATCATGACCTGAGCCAAAGGCAGACACTTAACTGACTGAGCCGCCCGGGCGCCCCTGAAGTTACACAATGTTATATGTCAATTACATTTCACTAAAGCTGAGAAAGTCAGGCACTCTCTTGGATAATTTGCTCCAGGGGAAACCAGTCACCATGTCCCTGAGGACATCCAAGCATCCAAGTGGATGGGCTACTTGGCAAAGATCTCTGGCCTTCTGCCAACAGCCAGCACCATCTTTGCAGTCCTGTGAGTGAATCACATTGGAAGCTAACTTTCTGGCCTTCAGATTGTGTCCACAGTCAACCAAGTGAGGAACCCGAAACCAGAGCCACTCAGTGACTCCCCGCCCGAGTTCTGGACCCACGGAAGGTGGGTGAGATATGTGTTTCTTCCTTTGAGCTGCTATGGTGTTTGTTAGGCAGCAACAGATAACAGGTTTTCGTACTCCTTTTCTTGATTATAATTTAAGGTGTGGAAGAAGCTTTAGAACCAGGCAGTGAAAAGAAGCTGGAGAAACCCTGAGGAGAGTTTGGGACTTTGAGGAGACCTAGAAAAAACCTAGTGGCCTGCCATGAAGCCACCAGTGAAGACAAAGGGAAATGTAAACAAGGGTATTGGACACCAGAGGAAACAGGGTTCTTGTTACAGCTGGAGAAAATTTAGCAACATTGTCACCCCGGCTAATGTGAAAAGGAGCGAATAGATCCAAGGAATTGAATGCTCTTGCCAAGGAGAATTCTAGGCAGAATGCTGAGTGCGGGCCACGGCTTGCTGCTTGTAGTAAAACAAGAGAAGAGGGAGAGGAGAAAATGACGGTCAGACAAAAGAGCCAAAACTTGCTGCTTCTGAAAATTTGCAGTCTTTCAAGATGGCAAATGGTGCTAAGATTTAAGGCCAAGACTGCAAGCAAGATCAGTGCAGGGCAGCGTTAATAAACCATACCATAAAGGTGAAGCCAAAGTGGTGACCACAACGTTCTTTTCGAGCTCAGAAAGAACTAAGAGGGTGCCTCAGAACCGAGGTCAGGCCATGGACCTCACAGGGTGAAGCCTCATCCTCAGCAGACCCAGCCGCCACCCAGGGTGTCGGGATTCCTCTCAAAACCCTGTGGGTGGGGCTCTTGTCTAATGACGTCAACTCCTGTAGGTTCCTTGGGAGACCCACAAAGTTTTCTCAGGGAATCCTATTGGCAAGGGTGCTGCCAGCTTGGATATACAGGGGCTGAAATACCACAACAGGAAAAGAGGCATTTGAATCCTGAACTCTTACAGGGAAGAAGCACCTGTGACCCTACTCGGCTACTGATTTGGGCCACCGGGTAGGAATGGGGCAGCATAATGCAGAAGGCAGAACCAAGAGCCTAGAGAGTGGAACCAAGAGTCCTGAAGAATCTTTCCTGGGCCTTGAGTCCTGGACAGTGTACTACCAGCACATTGTCATTGGATCTCGAATTTTCTGTGTAGCAGGGATTCCCACCCCTCTACTGCCATTTCCCCCCACCCCGGATGAGACGGTCTATAATGTTATCCTTACCTATGGTATAATGTCCTATCCTTGTATGTTGGGGATGGGGGTCAGACAACTTGTATATTTCTGAGGTTTTCACATCAACATGAGCTGAATCCAAAGAACCTCATCTTCTTAACGAGATCCAGATTTTACGATGATGCTGTAACGGTGAGCTATTTGGGGGCATGGGCGATGGCGAGTGTACTTTGCATGTGGGAGAGAGGTGAGTTATTAGGGACTGCAGGGTGGAGTGTGTCCACCAATCTGGAAGACAGCCTCCGTATTCCTTGTCCTGTATTCACAATCCTAGGTAGTCCACTCCCACCCTGAATCGGGCTGACCTTGGTAACCAGTTGGACATTGCAGAAATGATGGTGCGTAACTTCCGAAGCTATGTCCTAAAAGACACTTCTCTCTTGAGTCACTAGCTCCTAGAGAGCTAGCCACAGTGTTATGAGGGCCCTTAAAATGCCCTGCAGGGAAGGTCTGTGTAGGGAAGTACTGAGGGCTGCAGGTAGCCAGCACCAACTTGCTGGCCAAATGAGTTGACCATCTTGAGCCTTATCCTTACGAAGATGACTTCAACCCCATAAGAGACCCCTAGCCACAAACCACCCAGCCAAGCTGTACCTAAATTTCTTTAATTTAATTTAATTTAATTTGAGAGAGCGCATGAGAGAGGGTCAGAGGAAGAAGCAGACTCCCTGCCAAGCAGGGAGCCTGATTTGGGACTCTATCCCAGGACTCCAGGATCACGACCTGAGCCATCGATTGTTGCTTAACCAACTGAGCCACCCAGGTGCCCCGTGTACCTGAATTTCTAACAGACACTGAGAGAACAAAAACTTCTGTATTAACCACCCAGATTTTTGGGAGAGGGTTTATTATTATTTATTTTGCTTATTTCAAAAGCTTCCAGTGTAGTTAGCATACAGTATTAGACTAGCTTCAGGTCTACAATGTAGCAATTCAGCAATTCTGTACATCACCTGGTGCTGGTCATGACAAGGGCAGTCCTTAATCTCCATCACCTGTTTCCCTCATCTCCCACTCCACCCCTCTGGTAACTGTTCACTTGAGTTATGAGTTTGTTTGGGGGCTTATCTCTTTTCTGTTTTGTTAAATTCCACATTTGAGTGAAATCATATGCCATTTGTCTTTCTCTGACTTACTTCACTTAACATTATACCCTCTAGATCCATCCATGTTGATGCAAATGGCAAGACTTCATTCTTTTTCATGGCCAAGAAATATTTCAGTGTGTGTGTGTGTGTGTGTGTCTGTCTGTCTGTCTTTATCCATTCATCTATTGATGGACACTTGGGTTGCTTCCATATCTTGGCTATTGTAAATAATGCTGCAATGAACATAAGAATGCATAGAGCTTTTTTTTTTTTTTAAAGATTTTATTTATTTATTTAGACAGCCAGAGATCACAAGCAGGCAGAGAGACAGGCAGAAAGAGAGAGGAGGAAGCAGGCTCCCCACTGATCAGAGAGCCCGATGCAGGACTCGATCATAGGATCCCGAGATCATGACCTGAGCCACCCAGGTGCCCAAGAATGCATAGAGCTTTTCAAATTACATTTTCCTTTTTTTCAGCTAAATACCCAGTAAAGGACTTGCTGGACCATGTGGTAGTTCTATTTTTAATTTTTTGATTCTGTTTTCCACAGCTGCTGCCCCAGTTTGCATTCCCACCAACAGGGCACAAGGGTTCCTTTCTCTCTGCACCCTCGTGGGCACTTGTTGGTCATTGTGTTATTGACTTTAGCCATTCTGACTGGTGTGAGATGATATTGTCGTTTTGATCTTAAGCCACCCAATTTTGGGATGACTTCTTGCACAGTGTTACAGTGTTACAGACCAAAATGGTGATTACATTTGGGAGTGTGGAGAAGTTAATAGAGCAAGTACTAGTGGGCTTAGAGGGAGTTATATGATCAATTTGTAATACTGAATTTTACATATATTTTTGTGTTTTTTTTTTTTAATTTGGCAGAGAGAAAGAGATCACAAGCAGGCAGAAAGGCAGAGGGAGAGAGAGAAGCAGGTTCCCTGCTGAGCAGAGAGCCCGATGTGGGGCTCGGTCCCAGGACCCTGAGATCATGACCCGAGCCGAAGGCAGAGGCTTTAACCCACTGAGCCACCCAGGCGCCCCTGTGTTCTTTTTGATATACTTCACAATTTTTAAAAAAGATTTTATTTATTTATTTGACAGACAGAGATCACAAGTAGGCAGAGAGGCAGGCAGAGACAGAGGAAAGGAAGCAGGCTCCCCGCTGAGCAGAGCGCCCCATGCAGGGCTCGGTCCCAGGACCCTGGGATCATGACCTAAGCTGAAGGCAGAGGCTTTAACCCACTGAGCCACCCAGGCGCCCCAACAGTTTTTTAAAGGCTAAAGAGAAGGGAAACTTTCTTTTGTCTTATCTGCAATGTACAAGATTGATGATGGAATAATAATTATAAGAGTTGATATTCTTTGAATTCCTACTGTGGACTAGGCAGAATTCTTTTTTTTTTTTAAGATTATTTATTTGGGGGGCACCTGGGTGGCTCCGTGGGTTAAGCCTCTGTCTTCAGCTCAGGTCATGATCTCAGGGTCCTGGGATCGAGTCCCACATTGGGCTCTCTGCTCAGCGGGGAGCCTGCTTCCTCCTCTCTCTCTGCCTGTCTCTCTGCCTACTTTCGATCGCTCTCTGTCAAATAAATAAATATAATCTTTAAAAATATATATTTGGAGTAGGGGGAGAGGGAGACAGAAACCCAAGCAAATTCTGCGTGGAGCCTGACATTGAGTTCAATCTCACAACCCTGAGATCATGACTTGAACTGAAACCAAGAGTCAGATGTTTAACCGACAGAGCTACCCTGGCATCCCTAGGCAGAAAGAATTAAAAAAGACTATTTCATGTGCTGTGAAATGTAATACGAGAGCCCTGTAAGAAGCCACAACTGGTAAGTAACTTGCTGAATGTAACGCCTTTAGTAAGCGGCAGAACTGACTTGAGCTCAGAAGCCTGATCATTCTTTATGCTGATTGATCGCACAGTGGGATCTTGCCTTGAACGTACTGTGATGTTCCTTTTCTGTGCTCACTACTCCTCAAATAACTAAGATGTTTAGAATTTTCTTATTCTTTTGCCAGAAGCAAAAAACGGATCTGGAGGAAACTTCCAAATATACACTGGCAGAAAGAAAGCCCAGTAGGTGTGAAGAGTTCCTCGAACCCCTACAGTGTCCTCTCATCCTCTAGGGCACTATGATCTGGTCCAGCCCCACCCAGCAGTCGAGCATCACGCGTCTGGCGACCCTCCCTCAGATGCATCTTGCGTTCACTGCAGATTTGGAGGGAACAGTCAAAGTGTGGAATTGTCAGGATGCGGAAGCCCTGGCTACTCTCACCATGCCACAGGCCTGTTTTTCCATGGAAATCTGTCTCACAAAAGATGGCCCCTTCCTGATGGTAAGTGAGCCCTGCACCTAGAGAGGGCCCACAGAACAAAATGCCTGCTCTCTGGACAGGTGTTGTGCCCCCATGACTGTCCCATTACTGTCTGTCTTCTTGGAGTCCTCCCTCCCTACCACAAACCCTAAGAGCCCCAACATACCCACGAATATTGGCCATAAAAACTCCGCTACCATCTTGGCCTTTGATCTTCCACAAGTATGTTTTCCCTAGTCATTCTTCCAGAAAAGAAAAAAAAAAAAAAAGCCTCCCTGAATGATTCCTATCTATGTCTCTTCTTTCAAGTGTGTATTGTACAGTACTTGACCTTGGACGGGGATTATGGAGAGAGCACCATGGGCTGGGAAGACGTGAAAAAAGAACAGTGTTGATGTGCCGTAACTATTCTTGAGAATAGTGGGGCTTAGGAACTTGTATTTTGGGGGATCATTCTCACAATGCTGAGGTAGCTTTTCCTTTCCATTATGGGATCAAAGAAACCGTAGTATGTTTTGCAACTGACAGTGCTGCCTTCTGTGGGCTCTAGGATTTCCTGTCTCCTGTTGACCTGGTGGTGGTGCTTTGGTTTTAGGTAGGCAACTCTGAAGGTGACATGTACACACTGACCGTGCCGGAGCTAAGGCATGTGTCTAAAGTCAATGCATTCAAATACAGTGTTGACCTCCTACACTGCTCTCCCGACAAGAAATGGATCTTTGCATCTGGGACACATCAGAATATCTTGCCAGTGGTAAGTGGTGCTCTGTGCTTTACCTTTGGGAGGAGAGGGTCAAGAATTAGCAAAGTGGGGTTTAGGATGTGTTGGAGAACCTGCAGAACTCCGGGAGGACTACACACGGTGCTCCCACCTCTCAAAGGCCGTATCACACATAGAATCCATTTTTGGAGCCAAGAAACAATGTTCTTTGAAGTGATAGGGTCTGGTTGCAAAAAAATAATAATAAGTTAATAAAGTTTACTCATGAAGCCTGAATCAGCCAAACAGCTAGAGGAAGGTGAGAGAGGTCTCAAGAAAGTAGGATCTTTGGTAACCTTTTAGCTTTCCTTTGCTCTTATCCACCTTGGCTGGAGGGGACAAAGAAGTCCAGAGGTAAATGAGAACATATCGGCCTACAGATGTCCCTCTGAGAAAGTCTGCGGCTGTTGAGTCCACCATTTTTTACCATGTGGCATGTGCAGACCACGCACCAGAGAGCGAGGTGCTCTGAGAGGAGGCAGCAAAAGCCGAACAGCCCATGACGAGTTTGCCAAGAGGGGAAAAATCTATCCAACCAGTGACAGCCTGATCTGGGCTCCAGTGTGGCCAGACGATTCTGTAGCTCCAAGCACACCAGAAAGAACAGCTTTGGTGGCTTTGCTCTCCATGTGACCATGACAGGCAGAAGAGGACGCCAGTTCTTGGATGTCAGAGACAAGCAGGGGCTACTCAGTGCTTCCTAAGATTCCAAATAAAGCTTTGGCCACAAAACAAGGATTTTTTTTTTTTTTTTAAGTAGGCTCCATGTCCAGTGTGGGGCCTGAACTCCTGACCCTGAGATCAGGAGTCACATGCTCTACTGACGGAACCAGCCAGATGGTCCCACAAAACAAGGGCTCTCAGGGAGGTCTTTCTGGAGTCGCTCCTGTCCTGACCTGCTGTCACTTCTCCCTTCATCTGACCGAATGTGCAAAACCCTCTCCCCAGGTGTTCCTCACAGAGAGCTTGCTGACACCGGCAGAAGGCAAAAGCCCTCTGTCCCTCTCTATCCCGTATTCATCATGCTGCAGGGCCTGCTGGGCCCCAAGGAGGCCAAGCAGGATAACAGTGATGTATCGAAGAGGCTCTTTCAGAAAGACCGGATTTACCACCTTCGAGCTAACGGCTGAGAGGACGGGGGACAGAACAGACATCCAAGGTAGGCTGTGCCACATTGGAGACACGGTTTCTAGACCCTTCCACCTGTGTATTCTTTGGAAGCATAATTCTGTGGAAAGGGGGCAGGGGATTTCTTTAACCCGAGCCTGCCCGCCTCTCCTGCCCATGCTCGTACTTCTACTATGTTCCACAGGCCCTCCACCCCCTTGGGCAGGTCTGTTCAGATTCCCATCCTGCTGCAGGGCCTGGATCCCAAAGCCTCCTCTGTGCCTGACCTGTTAGTGCCCACCGAACCCTGTTGTGGGGTCTGGGCACCTGTTACCGTGGTCCGTGACCTGTATCTGTCACTAGCCTGCCCTTCGTCTTCCTCAGCGACTGAGGTCCCCTGAAAGGAGGGAGTGTGTGTTTGCATTCTGCATAAAGCTCTTGTGCGGACTCCAGGATCCCCAGTTCACCCGCATGGATGTGTGTGTGTTTTGCATGAACACAGCCCACCAGGTTGCAGCTTTCCTGTTGCCGCCGCACATGGAGAGTCCTGTGTGGATGGGCGTCGGAGACGGAAATGTGATCGTCTTTGAGAGCGGGCCGGCCTTATTCCTGTTCACCATCAGTGGCCACCTGCTGCAGAGATTTGAGGACCACCAGAGGACCATCGGCAACTTATGGGTGGTACGTACGAGCCTCCGCCCACCGCCCGGCGCTCGGACTCGGGGCTGCTCATCCCAGGTGTCCTTTGTAGGATTCTGTGCACGTCCTCAGCATGTCCATGGATGACTCTCTGCATTTGTACATGTGGGAAGAGGAAGGCCGTTACCCATACCTCAAGAGCTGCTGTCACCTGGAGCACGTGGGCAGGGACTCGGCGCCGAGCTGGTAAGCCCTGCTTCTGCGACTTCAGCTTTCCTCAAAGATTCCAACTCTTCCATATGAAAAAATGAAGGGCTAATAAGTGAGGTTTTATAAAAATATGTGTGTGTGTGTGTGTAAATAAACTTGGATCCAAAAAGAGAATTGCTAGCTCTTGGGATATGTTCACAGCCCATGCAGTACATTTCAAAAGGCTTTCCAAAAGGGCTCCCATTAGTTTGCCCACAGCAGAATTTGGAACATCTGTATCTTCAATATCCTGTCTTTATTTGCAAGGTTTATATCTTTTTTTGAGTTCATCCTTTGGGTTGCTGCTGCTTGTGTTGTTTTTTTTTTATTTTTAAGATTTTATTTGGGAGAGAGAATGAGCAGGAGCAGAGGCAGAGGGAGAAGTGGACTCCCAACTGAGCAGGGAGCCTGACGTGGGGTTCGGTCCTAGGATCCTGAGATCATGACGTTGATCCGAAGGCAGATACTTGGCCGAATGAGCCACCCAGGCACCTCTCAGTAATTTTAAATACTTCCCCTTCATATCACATGTTCTATATTGTGTAGCATTATGTCTTTTATCCATCTAATTTATTTTAACAATATAAAGAAATTTTGTCTTTCCCCCAAATAGAGTGCAGTTGTCCAACAAAGTGTGAGTTTTGACAAAAACATAAAGTCTTTTAATCAGAAGTACAATCAAACTACAGAATAGTTCCATCATCCCCCAAGTTTTTAGGCTCCGTTGCAGACTGTCCCTCCTTCCATCCCCAGCACCAGGCAACCACTGATCTGCTTTCTGTCCCTATTGATTAGTTTACATTTTCTAAGCCTTTATGTAAATGGAATTATATAGTATGTATCCCTTTGTGTCTTGCTTCTCTCAGTGAGCATGGTTTTCAAGATTCACGCTCCTTTGGTGTATCAGGAATTCACTCCCTTTACTTGCTGAGCGGTGAGGGCCCTATTGTAGAGATGGACCACAGTTCATCACCTTGCCAGCTGAGGGTCATTTATGTTGTTTGTAGCTTGGGATGAGCATGTTTCCATATTTACCTAAGAGGGGAACTGTTGGGTCATATGGTATGTTTGACCTTATAAGAAACTGCAAAACGCTTTCCTAGGGGCGGTCCGTCTTTTCATTCCTACTTGTTTTCCGGTTTTGTTTTGTTGACTACTTTACATTCTG
This sequence comes from Neogale vison, assembly GCF_020171115.1. Lineage (NCBI taxonomy): Eukaryota > Metazoa > Chordata > Mammalia > Carnivora > Mustelidae > Neogale > Neogale vison. Next base: position 206,539,696 of record NC_058096.1, on the reverse strand, counting down.
ATAGGTGTGTAGTATGCTCTCATTATAGTTGTACTGTCTATTTCCCTAGTGTTAGACAGCTTTTCATTTGCTTATTTGCCATATCTTTGGTGGAGCATTGGTTCAAATCTTTTGTACGTTTTTTAGTTGGGTTGTTTATTAATATCTATATATTTGGAATATAAATTTTTTTATCAGATAAGGATTTGCAAATATTTTCTCCCACTTTGTGGCTTGTCTTTCTACTCTAACAGTGTCTTTCTTTTTTTTTTTTTTTTTAAAGATTTTATTTATTTATTTGACAGAGAGAAATCACAAGTAGGTGGAGAAGCAGGCAGAGAGAGAGAGAGAGAGAGAGGGAAGCAGGCCCCCTGCTGAGCAGAGAGCCCGATGCGGGACTCGATCCGAGGACCCTGAGATCATGACCTGAGCCGAAGGCAGCGGCTTAACCCACTGAGCCACCCAGGTGCCCTAACAGTGTCTTTCAAAGAGCGGGTGTTCTTAATTTTGAATCTCCAATTTTTCTTCTAAAATGATTGGGCTCTGGATGTGTGTCTAGGAAATCTTTGCCTAACCTGAGGTCACCAAGGTTTTCCCCTTTGTTTTTGTCAAAATTGTATAGTTTGAGATTTTACATTTAAGTCTATTATCCATTTTAAATTAAATTTTATATAGGGTAAGACCTAGATCAAGGTTTTTTTCTTTTTCCATACAGGTATTTAATTATTCAGCACCATTTGTGGGGGGAGAATTCTTTCTCCATTGAATTGCCTTTACATCTTCGCCAAAAATTGACCATATATGTTATATAACATATATGTTTTAATTTTATATGTGTATATATATTAATGTTATGGGTATATATGTTAATGTTATATAACATGGATATATTAATTTCAAGATTTTTTTGTCCCAAGGACCTATATGTCTATCCTTTCTCTAATAACACACTACTTTGAAAGTGTAACTTCATAGAAATTTTAAAATCTGATGATGTGTGTCCTCCACTTTGTTCTTTTGCAAAATTACTTTGACTATATTCTGTTTCCCTTGTTTTCAACATATTTTTTTGTGTTTTTCCCCCTACATATATTTTAGAATAATTTTGTAAATGTCTATAAAAATTCTGCGGGTGGGGAGCCCCTGGCTGGCTCAGTCTTTGGAGCATGTATCTCTTGATCTTGGGTAGTGAGGTTGAGTCCCACACTGGTTATAGAGATTACTTAAGGGAATTTAAAAAACAGAATTAGGGGCTCCTGGCTGGCTCAGTTGGAAGAGCATGCAACTCTTTTTTTTTTTTTTTAAAGATTTTATTTATTTATTTGACAGAGAGAAATCACAAGTAGACGGAGAGGCAGACAGAGAGAGAGAGAGAGGGAAGCAGGCTCCCTGCTGAGCAGAGAGCCCGATGCGGGACTCGATCCCAGGACCCCGAGATCATGACCCGAGCCGAACTCCACATTGGGTGTAGAGATTAAATATATCAAAAAATTAGAATTCTACTCAGACACACAAAAATTCTGCTGGAGTTCATACTGGAATTCTCTTGGATCTATAAATTTTAGGCGGGGGAATGGCATCTTTACAATTGAGTCTTCCTATCCATGAACCTTCTGCCTCTTCAATTTATTTAGGTCTTCCTTATTTTATCAAGTGTTTTGTAGTTTTCAGGATGCAGCTTTGGCAAATATTTTGTAAGACTATATCTAAGTATTTAGTGGTTTGAGCGCTACTGTAACAGTAATATCTTCAGTTTTCAATTTTTCACTAATAGTATGTAGAAATGATTGGCTTTTGAAATACTAATTTTATACCCTACAACCTTGTTAAACAATTATTCAAATAGCTCTTATTAATCAGTAGATATTTTGTGACTTTCCATGTATACAATCATGTCATCTGTCAATAGACAGATTTTTTCCCCTTGTTTTCCAATCCGTATGTCTTTTAGTCCTTGTTCTTAACTTACTGCATTGGATAGAACTTTCAATAACAAGGGGTGCCTGGTTGACTTAGTTGATAGAGCATGTAGCTCTTAATCCTGGGATCATGAGTTCAAGCCCCATGTTGAGTGTAGAGTTTACTTTAAGAAACAAAAAACAAAAAACTCTCCAGTAACAACATTGGAGTGGAGAGCAGATTCCTTGACTTTGATAGAAAGTGTTGCGTCTTTCACAATTATGAAATTCACTGTATGTTCTTGTAGTTACCATTTATTAGGTTGAGGAAGTCCCATTCTAGCTCTTTTGTGTTTAGTGTTTTTATCATGAGTAGATGTTTAATTTTGCCAATGATTTTCCTGCACCAATTCCTGAGCATGATTTTTCATTTTTAGATTGTTAACAAGACAAATTACAGTGATTGATTTTTCTTTTTAAGGTTTTGATTAGAGGGGCGCCAGGGTGGCTCAGTGGGTTAAAGCCTCTGCCTTTGACTCAGGTCATGATCCCAGGGTCCTGGGATCGAGCCCCACATCGGGCTCTTTCCTCAGCGGGGAGCCTGCTTCCTCCTCTCTCTCTGCCTGCCTCTCTGCCTACTTGTGATCTCTGTCTGTCAAATAAATAAATAAATAAATAAATAAACTCTTTAAAAAAAAAAAGATTTTGATTAGAGAACCCATGCATGGGGGGTGGAGAGGGGGAAACAAACTTTCACAGAGCAGGGAGCCTAATGCAGTGTTAGATCCCAGGACCCCGGGGATCATGACCTGAGCCGAAGGCAGATGCTTAACTGCTTAACTGACTGAGCCACCCAGGTGCCCCATAACCATGAATTCTTTATTTTTTTTAAAGAATTTTTATAAAGATTCTATTTATTTGAGAGCATACATGACCAGCATGTATGTGTGTGTGAGAGAGAGTGCACACATGTGCACAGGCAGGGGATTGGGGCAGCGGGAAAAGCAGACTTCCCATCAAGCAGGGAGCCCAACTCTGGACTGGATCCCAGGACCCTGGGATCAAGACCTGAGTGGAAGGCAGATGCACAACTGACTGAGCCAACCAGGTGCCCCAACTGTGAATTCTTTAATGGTTATAGTACCATTCAGATGATAGATGATACCATTCTAGTAGTTTGTGGTTTTCCAGTAATTAGGTCATTTCATCTAACTTGTTAGTCATTTCATCTAACTTGTTCCTTTTAGTCTTTTACACATCTGTAGATTTCAACTCCTTCACTCCTGATACTGGTAATTTCTTTTCTTTTTTCTTTGTCAGTCTTATACACACACACACACACACACACACACACACACACACACCCCATATATATATCTATATATCGATATATAGATATATCGATATATTGATATATCAATATATAGATATATATATTTAAAGATAAATATATATATAATATAAAACCATATATATATGGTTTTATTTGAGAGAGAGAACATGAGAAGGGGGTGGTCAGAAGGAGAAGCAGGCTCCCCATTGAGCAGGGAACTTGATGTGAGGCTCAATTTCAGGACTCAGGTATCATGACCTGAGATGAAGGCAGATGCTTAACCAATTGAGCCACCCAGGTGCCCCCTTTGTTGGTCTTAATAGAGATTTATCAACTTTAATTATCTCTTCAAAGAAATAGCTTTTTTGTTTTGTCTTTTTTTTTTTTCTCAGTTTCATCTCTACTCTTTAATTTTCTTCCTTTTTGTTTTGGTTTATTTTGTTTTTCTAATTTTTTAGGGAGAAACTTTAGATTATTGCTTTGAGATCTTTTTTTAAAGATTTGAGAATGTGAGCGAGCTATGGGAAGCACAGAGGGGGAAAAAGAGGGAGAGAATCTCAAGCAGACCCCCTGCTGAGTATGGAGGCCAACACAGGCCCCCTCCCACAACCCTGAGATCACAACCAGAGCCAAAACCAAGAATTGGTCACCCAGGTGTCCCAAGACCTCTTTTTAAATATTAGCATTTGATGCTCTAAATTCCTCACTAAGCACTGCTTTGGCTGGAACTTAGAAATTTCAACTGATTGTATTTTCATTTTTACTCAGTTCCATATACTTTTTAAAATTCCCTTTCCTCTTTTGACCCATGGATTGACTGTTTTCCAGTTTTTATTTAAATTCTAGTTAGTCAAGGGGCACCTGGGTGACTCAGTAGGTTAAAGCCTCTGCCTTTGGCTCAGGTCATGATCCCAGGGTCCTGGGATCAAGCCCCGCATCAGGCTCTCTGCTCAGTAGGGAGCCTGCTTCCCCTTCTCTCTCTGCCTGCCTCTCTGCCTACTTGTGATCTCTGTCAGATAAAAAATTAAATCTATTTTAAAAAATTCCAGTTAGTCAACATATAATGTAATATTAGTTTCAGGAGTAAAGACCCATGGATTATTCAAAAGTATGTTTATTTCTCAAGTGTTTGTATATTTTATTGCTATATTTTTGATTTCTAGTTTAAATCACTTATAGAGAGCACACTCCACAATTGTTTTTTTCTTCTATGTCTGTCAAACTTTGCTTTATGACCAGGGAATGGTGTATGTTGGTGAATATTTGATTTGTGCCTGAAAAGAATGTGTACCCTGCTCTTGTTGGGTAGAATGTTCTGTAATTGCCAATGACATTGTCTTATCTGTTTCAGTTCCTTCATACCCCTCCTGATTATTGATCTAGTGGTTCTATCAGTTATGAGAGAAGATAGTAAAATTTTCTGATTATAAATGTGGATCTCTTTTTCCTTTAAACTCCACCAGTTTTTATTTCATGTATTTTTGCAGCTCTGTTACTTGGTACATATACATTTAGTATTATTACGTCTTCTTGCTTAGTTGGCCCTCTTATGTTTGTGTAGTGTCTCTCCTTGTCCTTGGCAATTTTCTTTGCTTTGAGGTCTATTTTGTTATTAACTTAGCTACTCCTGTTCTCTCGATTAATGTCTGTATGTGACATTGTTTTCCATTTATTTACTTCCAGTCTACTTATATCATTATAGCTGAAATGAGTTTCTTATAGACAACATCTAATTGGCTTGTGATTTTTATGCACATGGTGCACAGATCTGTCTTTCCACAGGTGTAATTAACTTATTTCAGCATTTGGGAAATGTTGTGTTATTTCCTTCTGGTTTCTATGGTATCCAATGAGAGATCTGTTTTTCGAAGTGTTGTTCTTCTATAGATAAGTGTCACTTTTCTCGGGCTGATTTCAAGTGACTTTCAGTCTTTTGTGTTTTTGGAAAAGGAACCATTGTACTCCAGTTACCACTTACAGGTGAGGTGATGTTCATGGTAGCTCTAGGTGATGTTTTTGCAACTGTGCTTGGTTTGCTTTCTATAGACATGACAGTGGAGGCTCTAACTATACTTGATACAGAAACTGGAGGAGTAGGTGGAGTTGGTGTGGTGGTGGTGGTCGGTGTACCATCTGGGAGCACTGCCTTTAGTAGTCATGCTTGAACTGGCATCTAGTGTGCCTGACTGGATGGCTGAGGTTACAAGGAGGAGGATAAGAACAGTGAGGGGGGTAAGGGCTTTCATTTGAGATGTTCTTGCTGGGCCATCCAAGGAGGAAATCTCAAGTTATTGTTAGTCTTTAGATCTCACCTAACTTTTTTTGCTCTATAGGTTTACCAAATTTGAGGAGTTTTTAGCTATTACCTGTCTCTGTGGGGCTTGAAGGCAAGAGGAAGGAAGGCCACCTCTACTCACCTTAGTGCAGGGGAGGAGATGGGCAATAAGGCTCTACCTCAATCTTTGCAGGAGAGGGGTAAAGGCACTAGCCTTGCTTGGGTTAGTGCAAGGCAGGGATGGTCAACAGAACTCTTATCCCCTGCCCCCGCCCAGTTTCTCCTGGAAAAGAGGGGTCGGAGTATCACCTCATTAGTACAGGATGAGAATGGTTGACAGAGCCATGCCCCACAATCTCTACATCACCACCGTGGGGTGGGAGGCATGGCCTCTTTCAGTACTCACCTGAGAGGGCAGGTATCGGCAAAGGGAACAGAATTCTATTTTAAAATATTCTCTCAGGGTGCCTGGGTATCTGTTAGTTAAGCATCTACATGCACTCAGGTCATGATCTTGGGGCCCTGGGATTGAGCCCTGTATGGGTCTCCCTGCTCAGCAGGGAGTCTGTTTCCCTCTCCCCTCCCCCTGCTCATACCCTTGCTAGCACTCTCCAATGAATAGTAATTTTTTAAAAACCTTTAAAAATATTCTCTCATCATTACTAAATAATATCTCTGATTTGCTATTATCTTGAGAATATTATTGCTATTATCTTGAGAATTCTGGCAGTGTTATCTAAAGCAGGTTGGGATCGCAACTCTTGCAATTAATAATCACCATAACTGGGGCGCCTGGGTGGCTCAGTGGCTTAAGCCTCTGCCTTTGGCTCAGGTCATGATCTCAGGGTCCTGGGATCAAGCCCTGCATTGGGCTCTCTGCTCAGCAGGGAGCCTGCTTCCCCCTCTCTGCTTGCCTCTCTGCCTACTTGTGATTCTCTCTCTGTCAAATAAATAAATAAAATATTTTTTTAAAAAATCACCATAACTGTGTCAGATCTGTGTAGTCAAAACCAAATCTAAGAATAACTTCAGCGATCAAAGGACCAATTGATTTGGGAAGAATATCCGTATCTGTGTCAGGTTCACACTTAGTTATATCAACAATGGATATAACTACTTTCCCACTTGTCCACTGATGATCTTGTCTTTTCCTGTTGGCAGCTATGTCTCCAAAGCAATATGCGATAACATGAGCATCGTATGTGTGGTGTCGAGACTTCGGGAATCCAGCATTCTGGTGATGTATTCTTTGCGTATGTAATGTGGAAACTAATGGAATTAACCTCACATCATCTCTCTCAATGTAGTAAAGAGAATTCTGTTTGTAAACCGAGAATGACTGTTTAGTGATCTTAGGAAAGAAGTGATGATTTAACTACCTACAGTAAATCAGACACTGTAATAGATGCACTATACAGAAGGCAGAGCAACCTATCCTCTGTCCTTGCTAGCAGGGAGAGTAAGAATACTAGGGGAGTAAAATATAACTGGTCACAAATCAATTCAGAAGGAGCTTACATGGGGGAGGGTGGGGAAGTATGACTTCAGATTGAGGCAGGTTTAAAAGTGAAGGCACCTGGGCCACCTGACTCAGTCGGTAGAGCATGCAACTCCTGATCTCAGGGTTGTGAGTTCAAGCCCCATACTGGGCGTGGAGTCTTCTTAAAAAAAAAAAAAAAAAAAAAAAGTGAAGGTCATCTGTATTAGTCCATGTTCTCTAAAATGTAAGCAAAACATAAATATATTAGAAAAACATAGATGTTGATACCCAACGGTAGCTAGAAGTGACTCAGAATATGGATGGTAAAAACAAATGTCCAAGAGGACTAGGAAATAGGACACACAGCCAAAACTAAATCACAAGGAAGTTTCAATTCATGTTTCATTACAGCCACTGTAATGGACATGAAAAGGGCTGCATCACTGGTTCAGGATTCAGAGTTCAGGGAGAGAGTACTAACACATCAAGCCTAAGACCCGCAGCTCTGCTGTCCTGGCTCTGAGAGGAGCGGGGGGACATACCACTCTCACAAGAATGAAATCTCAGCAGGAGATTTCTCCAAGGAGCCGTGTGGGTTTCTGGGCTATTAAAATGCCCACCATTCCCTTTTCCTCAAAATAAACTGGAAGCTGTGACCAGGAGGATAAAGGAAAGGAAGTCCGTGGAGGGTCTCCGGAGATGGGCAAGGTTGGATGGAGAAGCTGGCAGGAGATGTGCTGTACACAGCACCTGGCAGTTCTGGGACAGTCACATGTCTGGTTTAGATGCGAATCAAAGTCCACGAGGAGAGTATGTACTAACACAGGCTGGGAAGTCAAGACAGCTGCAGAGTCTAACCCAAATACTTTGGTTTTTACCACAGGAGAAAAAAAGACATTTTATAGATCTGTGTTTTTTTTTTTTAAAGATCCTTCTCATTGTCATTTAGAAAAGTGATTTAAGAAGCAGCCCTAGCCTACACCTGCAATGAGGACCCTGTCCCGTACCAATTTTACCTCCACCCAAAAAAACGTAGCCGTCGCGACTAAGGAAAGGAAAGCCCGTGAGGCTGTCTTCTTGATTAGAATCTCTGCCATAAAGGGAGTATGTGGCGGAGGACATGGAGGTGGGAGATAGGACGGAGGCAAGGATCTGTGCGTGCGCATGAGGACAAAGAACGCAGGCTGTCTGAGGAAACCGGAGTAAACAGGATCCCACAGCGCCTGCGATTTTTGAACAACTTAGAGATAAAACTGAACTGCTGTTGGGCTCTCATTTCTGGGAAAAAGTTGGCCAAGATAAGCAGAGAAAACTTTCTACACACAGCATCAAACATTGTTCAAAACTGCAAAGGCAAAAGAAAACCTTAAACTCTATGGCAAAGGGGGTTGAATGGAAGAGAAACCTTCTTAGCTGGGGAATAAAAGAGGGCAAGTCCAGAAACGCCGCGTGCCTTATTCACAGAATTTTAAAGGACTCCATGATGGAGCACAGGACCCCTGCCAACGTTGAGGTCAGGTCACAGATCTGTAAGGTGCGGGACCCTCAGAAAAGTAACAGTCCTTTCCTTGTAGGTAAACTGAAGGGAAGTCTACCCCTTGGAGAAGGATGATGTGGAGAGCTGCCTCTTTCAGCTTCAGTTATGGGTGGAATAAAACAAAGAAACCATTCCCTCCAGAGAATTCTTAACTGTAACCACACTCCCCTTGGAGGTGGAGCTGATATCAGTCAAGGTCCCAAGACTAGACAGAGGTCACACCCATTAAGGTAATTTGACCAAGGTTTATTGTGGTGAAAAGAATTCAAGAACCCACAGAAATAATAGATCTGATGGTATTTTAGCCCCTCCTTTTTGTAAGCATCCTCACAGGGGACTGGCAGTCCACTTTTGACCTAGCTCAGGATTCCAGGCCAGGTTTTGTTTCTGTCTCAGCCGTGGGCAGGAAGCAGCTGCTGCTAAGAGTTAATCTTCCCTTACCTTTACCAGGAGGGTGCTGGCCTAGCGTAGCTGACTTAGTTACAGAAGGGGTACTGACTCCTCCCGCACCCCCCACCTCTTCTTTGGGTGCCCTGGGCTGGCTGTTGCTGAAAACCACTGCTACTGAGTGGGGGCTTACTATAGCTACAAGGAATGAAACAGGGCTATTCTTCTTATTAGAACTTCCCTTCCAGATATCATTGCTTGAATGGATTAACCCAAGGGGTTTATAGATTTGACTAACACATTCTATTGAGTAAAGACTTCACCAGAGAGAGCAAGGCAGCCTCTCTAGCCCTGGTGTACTTCGCTCTGCTGCGGCCACTGGAGCCAATGGACCTGCTCCCGACACCCAGGAGATGGAACTGTGGAAAAGGAAACCACAGGCCCCACATGGTGTCTCTTAGGTTAAGGTATTAGGTCTTGGTTGGCAGACTTGGGGACTTAACCTAGCTGCAGTTTCAGCCCCCCAGAAATGTCACCTTTATCCAGTCTGCATGGGACTTTCCCAATCAGCTCCAGGAGAGTTACCGCTGTCCCCTGGAGGAGCACAACCTTGCCTAAAACAGTGGATTATTTGCTAATAATCTCCTTTTTCCCCATTCTCTAACTTAAAAAACTCTTCCTTTTCTGGAGCCCTCTGGAGCTTTCCTTTACTTACTAGATGGAAACCCTGCCCAATTCACAAATGGATTAATAAAGCCCCTTGGACCTTTAAATTTTACATGGTTGCCTTTTTGTTATCTAACAGAATTCATTGGTGTGAATTGGGGTAGCGCCATATGGGTGGTTCCCAAGAGCCCAAGAGATGCCCTGCAGATGACCTTCAACTTTAACCCCTTCTCTGTGGTCCTGTCTTTCCCTTTGACCTTTACCAGTCTAGCGCTTGTCAGTACCTCCTCCTGCCTGGGGCTGAATTACATTCAGCAAGGTTCACAATAAGGGACACACACCACATAATGGTCTGCGGACTCAACAGAGAGATCAGATCAGTTCTCCTGGTTCTCTACTACTAAAGGGGCAGACTGGCTAGGAATAAAGGTTTTTTGAAATCCTAGTCTGTGACTTTACAGGTTTCTGGATCCTGAGGATGCTTTATCACTGGCTCCAAAAACAGGCATGAGACCTGTTACCTCAAAAGCCAAATTCAGATTTTATTTTGGAAATGGCCTAAACAAGCAGAGTTTTAGCTAGTTAGAGCCTGTCTGTTTTTCATACCCCCCACTGAAACCTTACCCACTGCTAAGCCAGAGCCCTAGGATTGTAAACCCTGGGCTACTGCAGTCATGGGGGACTATTTGACCCAGAGGTCCCCACCCCCCACACACATCTAGGCACAGAAGTCACCTGCTCCCATCTCCCCCTCCTCTCTCCCTGAGTATCCTTGCTATCCTCCCCTCCTGGATGGTGGCCCTGGTACCACAAGCTTCCAGACAGTCTCCCAGGATGAGGACCCCCCCCCCCCCCGCCATGCACTGTTAGTAAAGTTTATGTGTGTTACTACCTCTTGTTCTTTTTCCTTGATGAGCCCTTCAAATCCTTTGAGCCCTTATGGTCCTACATCCCAAATATATAAAGAATTCCTAAAACTCAACAAGAAAACAACGCACGTAAAAATGGGCAAAAGACTCGAACTCTCCAAAGAGGATACACAAGAGGCCAACAAGTTCATGAAAAGGGTTCAACGTTGCTAGCCATTAAAGAAATCTAAATTAGAACCGCAACGAAAGGATAGTGTACACCTATTAGATTGGAGGGGGCTAAGCGGGAGATGAACAGTGCCAAGAGCTCGAGGATGTGGAGCAACCGGAACTCCCCGACACCGTTGGCCGAGATGCAACGTGCTCCAGACGTTTTTGTAAAGAGCTGGGCAATTTCTTATGCAATAAAACATACACTTAGCATATCGCCCAGCAATCCCACTTCTAAGTACCCAAGAGAAATGAAAACTTCTGATCAACCAAAAGCCTATATATAAATGCTTATAGCCACTGTATTCACAGTCACCAAAAATCAGTAACAACCCAATCTCTTTCAATTGGTGAAAAGTACTTAGCGACATCCGTACGTACAATGAGCTACTACCCAGTAATAAATGCAAACCAACCTCTGGTGCGCACAAATCTCTTGGACGTCAGCGTTAGCAACATTTTCTAGATCTCTCTCCTCAGACCAGGGAAACAAAAGCAAAAATAAACAATTGAAGCTACATCAAACTAAAAAGCTTTTACACAGCAAAGAAGGCCAACAAAATAAAAAGGCAACCTACTGAATGAGAGAAGATACTTGCAAATGATACATCCAATGAGGGGTTAATAGAATATTAAAATTCATAAGATATCCAAATAGCATCCAAAATAAAACAAGTTCTACAACACCAAAAAACAATCCAATGAAAAAAATGGGCAGAGGACCTGAATAGACATTTTTCCAAAGACGACACCCAGATGGCCAACAGACATATGAAAAGATGCTCAACATTATTACTTATCAAGGAAACGCAAATCAGGAAATACAGAGCAGTATGGAGACAAGAGCAGGCCATCCCCTCGCACACATCAGAATGGCTAGAATCAAAAAGACAAGAAACAACCAATGTCAGGATGTGAAGGAAAGGGAACCCCTGGGAACTGTTGATGGGAAGGTAATATGGAAGACAGTCTGAAGCTTCCTCAAAAAATTGGAAATAGAGGGGCGCCTGGGTGGCTCAGTGGGTTAAAGCCTCTGCCTTCGGCTCAGGTCATGGTCCCAGGGTCCTGGGATCGAGCCCCACATCAGGCTCTCTGCTTGGCGGAGAGCCTGCTTCCCCCCATCCCCTTTGCCTGCCTCTCTGCCTACTTGTGATCTATGTCAAATAAAATCTTTTTAAAAAATATATTGGAATTGGAAACACTACATGATCCAGTAATTCCACTTCTGGGTACTTACCTGAAGAAAATGGAAGTGCTAATTCAGAAAGATATGCACCCCTATGTTTACTGCAGCACGATTTCTAATAGCCAAGACATGGAAGCAGCCTCTGTCCATGGATGGCCGAACAGATACAGATTCCACACACATGCACAGACACACAATGGATTATTACTCAGCCATAAAATCTTGCCAGTTACAACAACAGGGATGGCTCTAGATAGATCTAGTACGCTCAGTGAAATAAGTCAGATAAAGACAAATAGCGTATGATTGCACTTACACATGCAATCTAAAAAATTAAAACGAAAATGAGAGACACTCATAAACACGAAGAACAAACTGGTGATTGCCTAAGAAGGGGAAGGGGTGGGGAGGATGGGCAAAATGGGTGAACGGGAGTAAGAGGTACAAACTCTCAATTATAAGTCACAGGGATGAAAAGTACAGGACAGGAAATAGACAATATTTTAATATATTTACTGTGGTGAGCATTTCAGAGTGTGTATAATTGTTGAATCACTATGTTGCACACCTGAAATGAGTATGTCCACTATACTTCAATTAAAAAGTTTAACACAAAAATTTAAAAATCCTAAATATGACTCCCTTCAAATATAGGAACAAAAAACAAACAAACATACAAAACAGGAGAAATGGACACAACCACTGGAGGGAAGGAGGAGGGGAGGAGATACAAAACCAAGACTGAATGAGGTATAAGAAACAGACAAACCTGGGCCTGGCCGGTCCCCCAAGGACCTGGTCCAGTAATAGAGTTGGGGACAAAGGGGGGTGGGAGGTGGCACAGAGAACCTGGGCGCCACTCCCTGCCGGGCAAGGGCAGGGTAGGAGGTTAAAGGCAGCTTGATGTAGCACGTCTCTAAGGTTCCGTCTGGGAGTCAGAAGCTGGTTCTAGTCCTCCTCGCTGGGTGATCTTGAGGAAGTCACTCCCTCCAGATGGATTCAACCCCCCCCCCACCCCGCAGCTCTGGAAGTAGTTATCTCACTAAGCCTATCTCTGTGACCTCTTCTCTGGTTTATGCCTTGTTTCCCACCAGGACCTGGATCGATATGGCCCTTGACAAACATTTCCTCATTAAATCCTGCCAGCTGCCAGCTTGGGGTCCCATCCTGCGACACAGGGGCACCACGTACCAGTATGTTTCTGCCTTTCTCCCCAGAGGCCCAGCAAGTCAGGGGAGGTGATACTCAAAACTAGAATCCAGGTCTCTGGCCTTCCTGGCCTGAGATCCTGGGGAAGCGATGAATTTGGGAGTTGTGGCATTTTCATAGTAGGTGCCTGGCCGGGAAGTCAGGTACTGGGTTCCTGTAGCATCAGTGAGCACCTAGCCCTGGCACATCCCATGGGCCCGTTACAGGGTTGTGCCCCTGCCAGTTTAGGGATGAAAAGGCTTCAGTGGTCACTAACCTCTGCTTTGCCCTCCCAACACTTGGGTGATCAATCTTCTGTTGAAACACTCAAGTTTTTTTCTGCACTAGTCCACTCACTGTTACAGGACTCAGCTACTTCCTTACATGTATCTCACATCTAAACCAGAGGTCAGAGACAAGGCAAGGTTACCTCCTGCCCCAGCACTACGAAGTTACCATTGCTGTGATTTTTAAAGAGCTCCAGACACAGAAATACCCATAGCAGCCTCTGATCAAATTCCACACTGTTGCCTGGGTGGCTCAGTGGGTTAAGCCGCTGCCTTCGGCTCGGGTCGTGGTCTTGGGGTCCTGGGATGGAGTCCCGCGTCGGGCTCTCTGCTCAGCAGGGAGCCTGCTTCCTCCTCTCTCTCTCTGCCTGCCTCTCTGCCTACTTGTGATCTATCTCTCTCTCTCTCTCTCTCTGTCAAATAAATAAATAAATAAATCTTGAAAAAAAGAAAAAAAGAAAAAATTCCACACTGTGACCAGAAGGTGGCAGTACACCACCATGCCAAGCCCCCAGTTCCCCAGGGGTTCAGTCCTCCTAGACCTGTGGCTGCTGGGACAGCCCAGTACTTGTACTCTGCTTCAAGTACACATATCAGCCAGGTAATCCAAACACTTAAAAATAAAACCCCCAAATTGCAATCATGGAACAAATTCCTTTCAAATACCAAGATGTTATCTTTGCCTTAGATTTCCGGTAAATATTTGCAATAGGATAAGCCACCATCCTTAATTAGAACAGGACACTTTCAAAGGGAGATCCATGGAACAGCACCAGAAGGTTCGGGTTTGAATTTATTCTGAAATGTGTTATCCTAAGGAGAAGCTGGGGGGTGAAAAGGTACTGGATACCCCAGGGTCGGCACCCAACCAGAAGCCGGGGGCAGCCAAGAAGGCCCACCCTGTGGCCCCCAGCACAGCCAACAGCCATCTGTCAGCGCTGCCCAGGAGGATCTGGAGTCCTTCTGCCCACTCCCAAGGTTTCAAGTGGCTTCCAAGATGATACCACCATTTATCAGCACAAATTCAGCTATGACACCATTGAGCACAGTTCTTTAAATGCCAAAAACGCCATCAAAACTCCCAGATCCTGCCTGGATAATTATTCCAGTATTTAAATTGGAGAAAGTTCATGTAGGAAGGCAAGTCACTTCCTAAACCCCTGAAGGCGCCCAGGCAAGAAACAGGGTCGATTGCACACTAACACGATTGTGTGAGATACCAAGCCACGAGAGTACGCGTTTGCCACCTTGATCGGAAACATAGGAAGACACTGGTCAGTTTGGCCGACAAGCATGTGATGCTGAAATGGGGCTGAAATGGGGCCAGACCCAAGCGAGCAATCGCGGAGCTGTTGGAGCTCTCCGTTCTCAGCTGTGGCGTCAGTGAGGACTCAGACATTCCTGCATTATCACGTACATTTTCATTCTCTGCTTTATCTAGAACACCCTTCTGAGAAGGCTGAGACGTGGAGTGAACGACTCAGAGCACGTTCCCCTCCCGGGCACGCAGGCACCTGGTTTCCTCGTTCTGAAGCACCAAAGCTCCCAGGCTCCCAGAGGATGGGGCCTGACTGCTGACCTCTCTGAGGGGCAGAAGTGGGGAGGGAGTGGCTTCAGGGCAGAGAACAGCAGCTGTGACCACAGTGGGTACGGACAGATCAGCGTGGCTCCCGCTGTCTCAGCGGCAAGGACTCTGAGATGGCTTTAGGGCCCCTGAGAGGAAAGGAAGGGAGTCCTCTTGGAATTCTATCAGCCTCAGTCTCTTCAAACTCTGTGAAGACCCGAGTGGGAAGTGGGGATTCTGGTCAGAAGGGAAGAGAGCCTGGGGGGTCTCTGGGCTTGGGGAGTAAGCAGAGAGCCAAGGGGGGGAGGCTTGTCAAGATTTGAGGGTGTTTCTATTTAGCACGCTGGCCTCCTGCCGAGGCCAAAGGTGGTCTGAGTCAAAGGGGCATCGAGCCCCAGACGGACAGGCCCAGCCCGCAACATAAGACCCAACTGAGACAGTCTCATCGCTCACCTCCAGCTGTGAGTCAGGAACCACCACCCAAGGTGGCCTTCAACAGGCAGACAGTTGGGTCAGACCCCCTGCCACGGACGCCTGGAGTATCCAGGAGCCCCTTCAAACGTCCCAGGCAAGAAGGGTGTGGGGAGCCAGGAAGCAGGAGTACAGAGAAGCGGCCTAAGACCCACTGTGCCTGGAGTCACCTGTACTAGTCCTCCTCTCCAGTTCCTGTCAGACGACAAGATGACAGGATGGCGGCCTGAGAACATCTGTGCTACAGACGAGGCAGGGCCCCTGATAGGACTCAGACCAGCCCCCACCGCCCCGCCTCGGGTTGCAGGCTCCCCAGTCCATCCTGGATGGGGTGACAAGAACCACCCCCACACACACATACACACGCGCGACCCAGGGTGCAGATCCCACCTCCCTCCAGGGCCTGCCAGGCCGCTGCCACCTCCTACCAGGGGAGGGGCTGGGCTGAGCCCACACATCAGACGCCATGCAGTGTGTTATCCTTTAATGAAGATCTGGGTCAGTGGGGCCACCACTCTCCCCCGGGCGCCTGCAGCATGTGGCCCTCACCACGGGCTGCCTCTGAGGCAGGGTGGCCTGGAGGCAGCAGGCCCCGCGGAGGGGTCAGTTTGCAGCGGCCTAGCAAAGGCATTCCTCTCTCGGACCTAGGAACGTGACAGCAGCAACAAGGCCAGAGGCAGCTAAACTGAGGTCAGGGATGATAGAGGAGGGCAGGACAGGAAGTGGGGCTCTTCTCCTCCCCCTCTGCATCCCAGCTGGATAAAGGCCAGTGTACAGGAACAGTACAGTCTCTCCAGGGGCTGGAGGCCCCACCAGCCACTCTCTGGAAGCCCTTAGTCCCTGACTCCCCACAGACTGACATCACACACAAAATAGCCCACAGGGTCACTGGGCTCAGGGAGCAGGCTGGGCCCCACCCGATCAGCCTCAAGGCCCCAGGCCTTCGAGGCAGGTCCAGCAGGGCCCAGGCCAGAGCCCCCAGGGGAACTGGGAGCCACCTTCCACTAACTCGGCTTGTCAGGCACTACAGGCATCTAAGAAGGTAGTTTCTCCCTCGCGGCTCCGGGGCCGCCCAGGCAAGGCTGAGGCAACGGCAGGCCAGGGCTAGCCAGGTCCCTACAGGTCTGTGACCTTGTTCTCCACAGCAGCTGCGATCTGCTGGAGCCGGTAGCCCAGCTGCATCTTCTGAGCCGTGCCGTCCTCCTCCAGGGCAGTGATGATCTGCAACCAAGACCAGCCGGTCAGGGGTGCCCGCCACTACCCTTCCGTGTGCTCGTCCGCGGGCTGCCTCAAATGCTGCAGCCTGGCGGGGGGCAGGGGCCTGGGAACACAGCGAGCCCCCTCACCTCCTCAGGGCTGGGCTGGTGAGGTCAGCATAGGGTTTTAAGGATTCCAGAGGTGAGAATGAGGTACTTTACTCAGTACTTAGCACCCATGGTAATAATCATCCGCCCCCACGGGTAAGATCGCGCTGAGTGGAGGCCACCTGCATCCACCATGCTGACCTTTTCGCCACAAACCCTCTAGAAGCCCTGTTTCAGCCATCGCGGCTCCCCTTGTCCACCAGGCAAGAAGCATTTCCTAACTTCCTATTGCCAGGCACTGGGCAAGGAGCAGGGACCCCGCGACGGTGGGCCCCATGCAATCCTGCCCTCGGAGAGCTCCCCGACCCCACACCCACAACTACAGAAGCACAAGCAGGGGCTGCCACAGGGGGCACGGCAGGGTCCGGGAGAGGCCTCCAGATGCCTCACACCCCACCCCCTGCCTCCCTCATGCAGGGGCTCGCACTGCTGGAGCCAAGTCGCCGTGCCCGCATTCATATCTGTGCGTCCCTCGTTTGTGGCATGACTGTCCTCACTCCAGGCCTGGGCCACGAGGCAGGCTCCTCACCTCCAACAGCAACAGCCACGCCGCAGATGCCACACAAACACCGGGGTATGCGATTCTGGCAAGCACCTAGCTGGCTGACTCGTGGGTGCTCTGATCTTGAGGCCCAGTCCAGGAAGGGCCCAGACAGCCCCCTCGCTGGCTCTGCTGTGCCCGTTCCCACCCCCGGCAGGACCCTCCCTGCTGGCAGCGCAGGCAGCCCAGAGGTGGCCGTGCTCGGCATGCTGCCACTGCAGACGCAGGAGGGATGCGAGTCAGGGCAAGGTCGGGATATGGGGGGCAGCTGTGTGTCCCTCCCAGCATGTGCCCCCCTCCACCTCCAGGCCACGGCAGATCCTCGGCAGCTCCTCCCCAATGCCTGGGATCCCTGCTGCCGCCGAGGAGCCCAGACGGAGAGGGCACAGCCGGGTTAGAGCACAGCCGGCACCAGTGCACGCCCTGCTCCATGCCCAGGGGACCACGAGTCCTGCCCCTCTCTCCATCAGGCCCCGGGCTCTGTGCGGGTTTGCCCACCTGGTCATAGTACTTGTTGATGTACTTGTAGAGCTCGTGGAGGGCCACTCGTGCCCCAAGGTCCCCAGAGTAGTTCTAGGGAGGAGACAAGAGATGAGAGATGAGGGGGGTCACAGGCCCCTCAGGGGACGAGGCAGAAGGGACAGGTATTGCACAGGAAGTCCCACGAGCACACCAGGGCTCCCGGGTCTGCAGCGTGAATAGGGCCTGGCTCTCTCCCCTTGAGGCGCCAGCTGGGAGCCTGGGGTCCCAGATGGTGGCAGGGCCCCGTGGGACAGGTGCTGCTCCCAGGCTGTGACCCAGCGTCGGTCTGCCCTGATCTCCCTCCTGTCTCCTGTGAGGTCACACCAGGCCCCTCTATGGGGCCATCTTGGAGCCTGCACCTCCTCATCAGGGCCATGGGGCTATGATCACCTGAGCTATGAAGCTCCTGGGGGGTCAGGTGAGCACACAAAGCCCCCCCATGCAGCACCACCACCTGTTGTTACTGGGTGTGGTTTATGGGCACATCTACACCCCTGAGGGCAGCAGAGCAGTATGGAGGCAAGAGCAGGCCAGCATGGGCCGTCCTGGGACTGATGCCAGCCACCTCATTGCCTGGGACCCATCGTCCCCTGACCCCAGCACGGCTGCAGACCCCCCAGCACCTAGCTGAGTCAGGTTCGGGGTCTGAGTCAGCTGCCAGGACAAGCCTCTGCTGCTCTGTAGTGAGGTACTGGGAGCCCTGATCTTTAGAATGGACACTGGAAAATTCCGCATTTCTGATGATGAGATGGGTCCCACCCCAACCAGCTCACAGGACTGCTGATGTCCCCAGGGCTTCCTGGCAAAAGAGCAGGATCCTCACGATGGGAGACCTGTGCCCAACCCAAGAAGCAAAGGGAGGGCCATACCCGAGACAGCTCAGCCAGGATGGAGTTCATCTCTTGATCACTGGCAGGAACGGTCTGCCTGATGTCTGCGTAGTACCTGTCAGGGACCATGGGTATGGCGGCTGCTGAGATAATGAGCCATGCCTCACCCCACCAGGATCCACCCCTGGGCTGCAGCCACAAACCTCCATCCGTCTGTCCACCCATCCCCTTTCCAGATCTACTACCTCACCCTCCTACCTTTCTACCATCCGTTTGTAACGGGGAATATCTCGAGCGTATAGAAGTTTGTTGATGGGGGAGTCCTGGGCAGCAGCAGGAAAGAAAGAGGAGAGCCCCTTAGGGTGACCGGCTGTCCCGGTTTTCCCCCATTTCGAATATCCCCAGAACCCCTCGGTCCCAGGCACCTGGGACAGTTGGTGCCCCCGGCCCATTTCCTTCTGCAAGGACCTCCTCCGCTCCTCCCACCCCCCCAACCGATGTCCAGCCTCTGCTCCTGTCACCCCAAGCTTCTCTCCGAATCATTCCACGGTCATTTCTCAGCTCCATCCGCCTCCACCTGCACCCAGCAGGGTGGAGACATGCAGGCTAGGAGGGTGCAGCAGTGTGTGGGGCCCTGATGCTGCTTCTCCTAGTGCTGCTCATTCCCCAAGTAATCATCTTCAAGATCAGGAAACTAACCCCACTATTTAGTAAATGGCCCCACTCCACCTCACCCTGAGTGGCCAAGCTGGCACCTGAAGCAGGTCTCTCCAGTCAGGACCCACAATTTTGACACACCCAGATCCATCCCCCACCACTGAAGTGGGTTCCAGTCCCAGCTCTGCCCCCCAGCAGTGGGCTCTGGGCAGCACACTTCTGTTCTCGGCACCCGCTGCCTCAACCCGAAGCTGCGGGGAGGGCGAGGCAAGATGGCGCCCCTGTGTGGGCAGTGGTGCGAGTCCCTGGGCCCGAGCCAGCACGCGGGCCTTCTCAGCCGCTCTCCGTAGGGGGACGCTTGGCATTCCTGGTTAGGGCTATTGCTGAGCTACCCGGCAAGCATTTGCACTTTTGCTGGCAAGGGGAGGCAGTGTGAAGGTCGGGCAAGAACCCCACCACCATGCAGCACCCACCCACCATGGCCCCAGGTCCTGGTGGCCCCCGTGGTTCTCAGTTCACTGTGGACGGAGTGATGGGAACACACAGAACAAAAATGGGTCCCACAAGACAACACTACAGAATAGAACTGAACTTTCTGTTTCTCCACAGAGACCTAGAGATCCATCTCTCCAGAGGTAACAGGCTCCCTTTCCGGGCCTGAGGAGCCACCGGCCCTGCCTGCTGGGGGCCTGAGCAGTTTCAGCCGTGTGCCCTTATCTGTCATGGGACTCTGCTGGCTCTTCCCCGCCACTGCGTGCTACCCAACAGACAGCCCTGGCCCTGACCATCTGCCTCTCAGCTCCTCTCACAGGACCTTGCTCCACGCCGGGCACTCGCTGCCCCAGACTCTCCCGTCTACACTGCACTGGCAGCCAGTCACCTCCTCTGCCCCATGTAGAAGCGGGAGTCACTCCGGATCCCTGGGCCTCTGGCTACAGTGAACCCTGACTGGGAGAAGGGGAGCCCGAGGTGACGTGGGGGCCACCAGGTGGACAGGTGGCTTCTACGGTCCCATAACAGCTCCAGGCTGCCTGTTGGATTTGGTTCTGGAGGGGTCGTCTCTGAAGACGAGGCCCTGCCACCTCCTGGGAACAAAGCCCAGCCTGGGGCTGGAGTCACCAGCCTCCCCCAGCCCTCCTCCTGGACCTTGTCAGCCAAGCCTGGAATCTGGGTGCACACAGCACTGCCCAGCCCCGGCTCCTGCTTCCCCGGCCCCCCGGCGTGTCCTCCGCGTCCGTCGAGACCTACTCACCCGGCCCAGCTTGTGGTCGGCAAGCGTGCAGGCATCCATGAACGTCTGCGCGATGACCAAGAGCACGGCGTCCATGTTATCAGACGTCTGCACGTCGAACACAAACTGTGGGTTTTTTATGATGTTGATCCAGAATCTCAGGGGCAGGCTGCGGGTGGGGCAGGCATGGCCGGTGAGCACTCGGGGGAAGCAGGAGAGAAGACCCCGGCACGCCTGGCCCACCCAGCTCCAGCCACTGCCACCCCTCCCCACCTGTTGGTCTTCCAGATGTGGACAGTGTCCTGGTCGGAGATGCCATGCTGCTGGGCCTGCTCGTCCAGCAGGTCAAAGAAGTACTTGATAGCAAGTGGCACGGGGCGGCTGGTGCTGAGAATCACCTGGAAGAGGTCGTCCACAAACTTCTGCAGGGTGCCCTGTGGGGGAGGGGAAGCACAAGAGGAGGGAACCTCAGCCTCAGCCCGGCCTCGGACGCCCCGTGGCACCATGCTCATGTAAGCCCCACACCACCCCAAATCCCCTAAGCATCCGTCCTCCCCTGCAGCCCAGACCTGAGGCCGGGCCTGGCCCTGACCCCAGCCTCCCTCCCCGCCCTTCCTGCCCCACCTTCATGGACAGCAGGCGAGTCAGGTAGATCTCAGGGATGGCCTTGGCTCGCTCGCGCTCCCCGCCCCGAAGGCTGCCCCTCCGAGGCCTGGGGGGCTCCGGTTCCTCACTCGGCTTCACCAGGTGCCAGGGCCGGATGCCCCCCTCATCCACATCCTCCAGCATTGGGGTCCCTGTGCCAAGACCCCACAGCTCTTCACCCCTCATCAGGTACCACCTTCCCTGGGCCCCTGGGGTCCTGCCAACTTCCAGGAGCAGAGGCATGGGTTGAGGGCTTCTCTCAGTGGAAGGGAAGTAGACACATGCCCACCCTAAGGTCCAGAGGACTTTGCCTGTTACTGGGGGACTGGGCAAAGAGAGGGCAGAGAACAGTGACTGGGTGGGGGCTGGAAGGGGGTGGGCAGTACTCACGCTCTCCAGGGACATAATCCTGGTTTTCTCGGAGAACGTGCTTGGTGAGGCAGGGGACCAGGGCCACGGTCGCTCCGTCTGGGACCTGCGGATCACAGCCAGTGACCCCTCCACCAGCCCCACCCCCCGCCCCTCCTCCTCCTCTTACCCCTCCCACCTTGTAATGCTGCAGGGTGTTCAGGCGCCTCCACAGACCCTGGACCTCCGAAGTCACATCCTCATCGGAAAGAATGAGATGCCCAGCCACCCCGGACCGCCACTCTGCGAGAGCAAGGTAGGTTGAGGACTCCGGGGACACCCTTCCTGCAGGTGGGGCCTACCTCCTCCTCCACAGGGGCACAGACCCACCATCAGGGGGCAGCCTCACCCCCACGCTCTGCAAAGACTAGGGCTGCGGGCCCTCACCATGTGAGAGGCTTGCAGAGGGACTCCACAGTCCACTGCTGCCCCACGCCCACTGAGCGATACGCCGCCCCTGCAGGGCTGAGCCAGGGCCAGCCCAGCCTTCACTCTGGCTCGGGCCCCCAGGCTACCCTTCTCCACCACCCTCACCGACATCCAGGGTGCGGGGGTCTGGCCGCTGGGCCAGAGGTACTCCTTTATAAAGCTGGTCCAACATCTTCTCTTTGGCCTGGGAGATGGTGTCACAGTCCAGGACCTTCACAGGCACCCCCTGGGCCTCTCCTGCGCCAGGCCCCACAGCCAACAGGGCATTCAGGGTCTACGGAGGCACACACGGGAGCAGTCATGGCTCGTGCCGCACCTCGGCTGACCGAAGCGCAGGGACAGGGACAACCATGAGGAAGCCACTGCCTCCAACCTCCGGGTACCGAAGAGTCCTTAATTCTTGTCTCTTCACTGTCCCCAACCACCCCCCTCGACCCAGCCCTGGGACAGTGGCTCCCTCCGCCGTGACCCTAGCCCCTAACGCAGTGCACTAGGTAAGTGAATGGCAGTAAAAAACAAGGGAACACAAGACCCTCTTAACTCAGGGCCCCAGGTTCCTGGCACAACTGAGGCACCCGAGAGAAGCCTGCGTGAGAAGTGGCGAGTCCCTGCCAGCCTGAGAGAGAGCAGGTCTGGTGGAGCCTGAATGAGACTTTCCCAAAGGCACCCCGTGTGGGTCACTGAGGAAAGGCCTGCCCTAAGGAGAAAGTCACCCAGAGGACGAGGTGGCCGTCTGACAGAGCTGGCCCGGGCTTGGTGGGCTGGTCCTTCAGGTCCTCCGCCTCAAGGACTGGCCCTCAAGCTGCTGTCCTGCTAAGCCAGTCTAAAGCCTCTGGGTGGCGCAGTTGGTTAAACGACTGCCTCCGGCTCAGGGCGTGATCCTGGAGTCCCGGGATCGAGTCCCACATCGGGCTCCCAGCTCCATGGGGAGTCTGCTTCTCCCTCTGACCTTCTCCTCGCTCATGCTCTCTCTCACTGTCTCTCTCTCTCAAATAAATAAAATAAAAAAAAATAAAAAAAAAAAATCTTAAAAAAAAAAAAAATTAAAGCCTCTCCCCAGCAGCCAGCCAGAAGTCAGGCCCGCTGTAAACCAGACACAGATGTTCACCACGACCACCCACGCTCATCCTCACCAGGGCCTGACCCCACTGTGCGCGAACACGTTCACATGCTCTGTCCCTCCCCCCTGCTACCCTCCTCCCCCCTCTCCTTCCCCCCCACTCACCAGGGGACGGTATTCCACATCCTCTCTGAGAAGGCGGTTGTCATTCAGGGTGTATTTGGCTTTGCCGGTCACGCTGTCCACTGGTCCCTTGTCTACTTGATGCTTAATTCCCCGAAAAAGCATGTACAGAGGCTCCCCTACTGAGTCCTAAGGGAGTGACAGGCTATGAGGACCCCCGGGGCAGATGATGGGCATGAAACGGAGCTGTATGAGGCATGGCCCACACTGGGGAGGGGGACGGGCCGCAGAGGGCCTAAGGTGACTGAGACTTGCTGGGCAGGAGTGTCCGAGCTGCCTGGGGGCCAGAAGCTGTGTGGTTGAGAGCCCTGCCCCCACCACGGGGGGGGGGGGTTGCCCCTCCCACCCTGCCTCCCCCAACCCTGCCCCTGCCCCTGCCTCTCTCACCCTGACAAAAGTGTACAGGCAGATGGACATCCAGTTGGTGAGCAGCTTCTCCACCACGGTCTCCGTCCTGGGAGGACAGGAAAGGGCAGGGGCAGGACCAAGAGCCGTCTGAGCCGCACACTCCTCTACCCCAGGCGGCCTGCCTCAGCTCCTGCCTCCAGCCCTGACAGCCCCCCAGACCCCATAGCCTCCGACAGCCACACAGACCTGCGCAACATCAGCTTCGGGTTCTTGGCCACGTACTGGGCCACCAGGTCACTAAGCAGCGTGCGGAGGATGTCAGTGAAGTACTCGAGTTTCCCATGCAGAGCCACGGTGAGCAAAGATGCCACGTAGGCGCGGTCCCGAGCCGAGAAGGTGCGCTGGCTCTCCAGGGTGTGGATGAACTGGTCCGGGAGACAGGATGGTGGGGAGGGGCCGATTCAGAACGGGAGGGACAGAGAAGGGGCAGGGCTGGGGCCCGAGGGGCGGGGCCGGGAGCCTCCCTCCCCTTCCCCCAGCGGTGGAGAGGCCTGGGGCCAGGGGTGGGGCGCTTAGCACCTTGGTGAGGAAGAGCTTGCTGTTGAGCAGGTTGGAGAGCTGCCCCAGCCCCTGCTCCACGGTGGGGCGCCTGCTCTCAGGGACACCCAGGTCCCTGTGCAAGGGTGATTCCTGGTGCCCGGGAAAGAAGACCCTCTCGGCATACACCTTATAGTCGAGGAAGGGGATGCCACTGCCCAGTAGGTCACTGGTGAGATCGGTCATCTCGGTCATGAGGTCTGTGGAGCGGAGGAGGCCGGGTTGGGGCTTTGGACCCATGCCATGGGAGGAGGCTTGGCAGACCCCGGAGCATCTTCCAGGCCTCTGCTCGTCAGCCTCACCTGTGAACTCCTTCTTGCAGCGGTCCCGCACACTGCTCTCCAGATTCTCCAGCTGGATCTGGACCTTCTTGTAGTCCCTCAGGGCCTGCTTGCTCTTCCTCCTGTTCAGTACCAAGGTCAGGAAGGGGGAGGCTGGACCAGAACAGAGCCCTTTCTGGTGCCCCGGGCCCAGGCCTATCTACCCCAGCCTCGCCCTGGCCTAGGCTGGCACCGTCTAACACGGCCATGCCCGGCCTAGCCAAGGCGTCGCTCAGAATAATTTAGCCTGTCCCATCCTGCACAAGCCCACCTCCAGTCTAGCCCAGCGGTTTAATCCAGGGATCAACAAACTACAACCAGGCCAAATCTGGCCCACAGCCTGTTTCTGCCAATAAAGATTTGTTGGCATACGGCCACACTCGTGAGTTTGCCTCTCGTCTATGGCTGCTTCTGCACAGTCAAAGCGGAGCAGAACCACAGCAACTGAAGCCACCTGGCCCACGAAAGCCTAAAATCAGTACTCTCTGGCACCTTCCAGGAACATTTGTTGACCCCTGGCCTCGTCTGCTCTTCCTCTAGAGCCACACCCCCCTCGCTGCCCCAGCCCAGCCCCAGCCGGCTGCACCTACCTGTATATGAAGACAATGATGATGACGCCCAGAGCCAGAAGAGAGGTGCCCACCCCCAAGCCCACCTGGGCCGCCATGGGAAAAGCCACGGGGCTCTCGCCATCGTATTGCACGTGGCCCAGGGAGAAGCGCAGGTTCCCCATCTGCACCTACATGGGAAGCCCCCAGTGAGCAAGGTTTCAGCACGTGCTCAGGGCCCGGCCCAGCCCACGCCCACCTACTGACCGTGAACTCGGGCAAAGCATCCGGTGTCTCTCGGAGGGCGTGGTGCCGGGGCAGGGGCTGCTCCATGGGGGGCTCACAGTACAGGTGGTGGCGGGTCAGCGTCTTCACCACACAGGGGCCATCCCCTATCATGGCCACCACCTCCTCCTTGGACATCGCAAGGTCCAGATTCTCCCCCTGGAACACGAGGTCACTGACAGATTACTCAGAACTCTTCCCTAAGGGGAGGAGCTGGTGGTCACTCAGATCCCATTCCCCCAAAGGGGGGAAAGGACAGTCCTGACACCCCACCCTACCCCTGGCACAGCGCTGATGATGCCTCAGCACTCTTCCCCTGTGGGGGAGGCGGCCGTCTATGGTTATCTCCCAAGTTGCCCCCGACCCTCTTCTGCCCTTCCCATTCTTTTCCCCCACACTTTCACTCCTCCAGAGCTAAAAATCTGGGCAATATAAAGTCGCCTCCCCAGCCCTGACACCCAGTTTCTCACAAAGCCAGAGCCCCTACCGCGTCTGTGGGCCAGTGGTGCACAACGGTGGGCTGTCCACCCACAGCCGTCCGGGATGCCCAGCTACTGTACATGTCCGAGCCCATGCCAAGGGCCTGTCCACATTGAGCCAGGCTGCCAAACGGGCATTAGCCCAGGCACCTACTGTGTACCATGCCCCCAGCTATTGTGTGTGCCAGACCATTTACATACTGTCATTCAGACTCCTGCCACAGAAGGTGTTGGGACCCAGGCGGCAGGACCCAAACCCCCGCCCGACGCGGCAGGCTAGGCAGCCCCCACCAACCCCTCAGCCCTCGCCACATGAAGGGTGAAGAGCCAGATCTGTCCTCTGGCTCTTGCTCCGCTGCCATGCCCACCCACCCCCCCCACTCCCAGTCTCCCTCAGCAGCAATGTCCAGCAAAGCGAAGGGTTGCGCGGACCCACATGTGAGCAGACACAGTACCTCCACAGAGAGCACGCTCCCGGGCTTATGCCGAAATGGCATGGTGGGGTCCTCGGGGTTGAGGGGCTGCAGGGTGGGGTCGGCCTCATAGGAGAAGGGTGTGGGGTTCAGCGCAGCGAAGTCAAAGACCAGGTTGTCGAGGATAAATTCCACCCGGACCCAGGGGTCCTCGGGCAGGCCTGGGAGGGCAGGCGTGTGGCACGTGATGAGCTGAGAGGAGTTCACGTGGCACGGCTCCTCAAACTGGGGCAGAGGGAGGAAAGACAGGGAGGATCCGTTGAGGGCCATGCAGGAAGGGGGTCCAGCAAGGACAGGGAGAGCGCCTCTTTGGTACCCACCACCCACAGCTGTACACAGGGTGGGGAGTGGGGGTGACACGGGGGACAGCTAGCCCCAAGGGTCTCCTCGCAGGGACGCCCGTGGGGGTCCTACATGATGGCCGCCACAGGAAGCCCCAGGGGAGCATGCCGTCTCCGGGATCACGCGACGCCTCCGCCCAAGCCCCTGGCTAGGCAGCAGGGCTCTTGGGGCCACAGTCACTCGGATTCTTGGTGTCTGTACCACATCCAAATTCTGGCCACGGACCCATATCTTCCGTCCTCCGCTGCAAGACAGACCATGAACCGTGGGTGGCTTTTGAGAACCCGCCTAGCCCAGCCTGAGCCACATGGTCCCTCTCCCTGCCATTGGCATGGGAGTCACAACGCCCACAGGAAGCCCTGCAACCCCTCCATGCCCTAGAGCTGCAAAGACATCCCCCCCACCGCCAGCACATGCCATGCAGCCACTTGGCCCAGCACCTGAGGAAGCTCTTCGTGGGGCCAGCAGAGGTGACATTGGGGTCTGATGTGTACTCGAACTGGCTGTGTTGAAGCCTCCGCTCAGTGGCCCCGAACCACACAGCCACAGGAAGCGTGGCAGGCGTAGGGCGGGGGCTGGTCTCACACTGCAGCCGATCGGCCTGCTGCTCCAGCAGCCTACGGAAGGGAGGGACTAGTGGAAGGCGGGCCAGGACACAGGGCCCACTCAGGCCTCCACTCGCTTCCCTCAGAGCCCACTGAGAGCTCCACAGGTGACCCTGGAGGCCACCTTCCCACAATAGCCCCAGTTTCGGGAAGATCTTGCCACTTTCTGCTGGAGCAGACCTGGCCCTCTCCCCCACTTCCGGTCTCCCCAGCATCCTGCCCCTCTGTCTTCTCCCCAGAACACATATGGATTTTGGGAGAATGAGGAAGCAGCCCTCACAGGTGACAAGGCTGGTCTCCAACGACAACTCGGAGGTCCTCCAGCCGCCCAGTCAGGAGCTTGGAGCCATGCAGGGTCAGATGGGTGCCCCCGGCTCTGGGGCCCCGGGTCGGGAAGATGGAATACACCTTCGGGTCCTGTGCGAACAGGGGTAGGGAGAGATAGGCAGGCATGAGGCCACCCCACAGAGAAGCCAGGGGAGCCTGAGGCAGACGGAAGGGCCTAGGGTGGGAAGCCCCAGGAGGGCACAACTAGATGGGCTGGGGGGGAGCCACCTCACCTGGTAGGCGAAGTCGTGCTCTGAGATGCCACGTCCTCTTCCCGGCACCTCCACCGTCACCGCGCCGGCTACCTCCCCGCCGCTGGCCTCCGTGACGCACACGAAGCTGTGGGCACAGGGCAGGCTGGGGTGCTGGGCCGCACCAAGGGCTCCCTCAAATGAACTCAGCTGCCCCCTCCTTGCCCCCACTCAATCAGGTGTTCTTCCAGCTCCTGAATTTGACAGAGATCCTCTAGTTTTGGAGGGAATGCCTTACGGCACTCCAGGGGGCTCTGGCCCCTGCGAATTCCTACTCACAGTTTCAGTTATTCAAATCCAACCCCGAGGCCCCCCTCATGAAGGGGAATCCCCCTCTCTCTGTGGCATAAATTTATAAGGAGCCCCGGAGGGCTGGCTGTAGGATGAGGGGTTGAGCAGATGCTTGGCCTAACCACCACCACGCGTGCCACACCACTCGCAAAGCAGTGGCGACTTGATTTCCTCATGAAAAAAAAGTCCCTGGAAGCCTCTAGTCAGGTCGGGGGACAGACGGAAAGGGAAAGTGAACAATCTCAGAAAATGTTTGTTCTCGGCCAGAAAACAGAAGCTTAGGGCAAATCAATTTCCCCAACATGAAGCTGGCAGCAGCGCGAATC
This sequence comes from Neogale vison, assembly GCF_020171115.1. Taxonomy (NCBI): domain Eukaryota; kingdom Metazoa; phylum Chordata; class Mammalia; order Carnivora; family Mustelidae; genus Neogale; species Neogale vison. Next base: position 206,511,304 of record NC_058096.1, on the reverse strand, counting down.
TGTGACATGGTCACACTCACTGCCAGCACGCTGGAAAACAGAACAAGTGATGTGTGAAGTATCCAGGAGAGGCTCCAACTAGCGAATATTTTAATCTCTTTATAAATCACTTTGCAAGCTCCCTTTGTCTCATGGTTTTAAAATCATTAACAGTCTAGACGATCACCTCAAGTTTTTGGTCATAACACACTGAAGGGGGAAACCACGTGCTCCAACAAAGTCTGGTTTACTTTTAATTTTTTTAAAAGATTTTACTTATTTACTTGAGAGCGAGTGAGCAAGAGAGAGAGCACAAACTAGGGGGAGAGGCAGCAGGAGAGGGAGAAGCAGGCTCCTCGATGAGCAGGGAGCCCGACGCCGGGCTCAATCCCAGGACCCCAAGATTAAGACCTGAGCTGAAGGCAGACACTTAACCAACGGAGGCACTCAGGTGCCCCCCAATGTCTAGTTTAAAATACTTATTACGAGGGGGTGCCTGCGTGGCTCAGTCAATTAGAGTGTCTGACTCTTGATCTCAACTCCGGTCATGATCGCAGGGTCATGAGATCAAGCCCTGCGTCGGGCACCCCATTAAGCATGAAGCCTGCTTAAGATTGTCTCTCCCTCAGCCCTTCTTCCCCACCTCGACCCCACTGCCACTTGCACACATATGCGTGCCCACTCACTCTCTAAAAATAAATAAATAGGGGAGGTGCCTGGGTGGCTCAGTGGTTAAGCCTCTGCCTTCGGCTCAGGTCATGATCTCAGGGTCCTGGGATCGAGCCCCATACCGGGCTCTCTGCTCAGTAGGAAGCCTGCTTCTCTCTTTCCCACTCTCCCTGCTTGTGTTCCCTCTCTCACTGTGTTTCTCTCTGTCAAATAATAAACAAAGTCTTTTAAAAACTAAATAAATAAATAAATATTAGAATAAATAAATAGGGATGCCTGGGCAGCTCAGTGGGTTCAGCCTCTGCCTTTGGCTCAGGACATGATCCCAGTGTCTTGGGATCAAGCCCCACAACAGGCTCCTTGTTCAGTGGGGACCCTGCTTCTCCCTCTGCCTGCCGCTCCCCCTGCTTGTGCTCAAGCATGCATGCGCTCTCTTTCTCTGACAAATTCTTAAAAATATTTTTTTTAATATTAAAAAAATAAATAAAATCTTCAAAAATAAATAAATAGGGGCGCCTGGGTGGCTCAGTGGGTTAAGCCGCTGCCTTCGGCTCAGGTCATGATCTCAGGGTCCTAGGATGGAGTCCCGCATTGGGCTCTCTGCTCAGCGGGGAGCCTGCTTCCTCCTCTCTCTCTCTCTGCCTGCCTCTCTGCCTACTTGTGATCTCTCTCTGTCAAATGAATAAATAAAAATCTTAAAAATAAATAAATAAATAAATAAAATACAGATTACCAAAATAAATAAATTAAATAAGATACAAATTATGGGGTCCCAGCATGGGCCTACTCAGTCCAGATATCTGAGGGTGGGTACGAAGGACCCATTCCATGGTGGCTCTGGACAGGCTGTCTGGGTAACCCAGATATTCAGCTGGGTTTGGGATTTGCTGACCGTGGATATTGCCTTGGGAGTATCTTGTGTGGGCACCTTTGGGACCCTGCAACTGCCAGCCAGGCTACTATGGGCCAGAACCTCTATCAGCTGCAGGCCTGGGAAGGCAGCTGGGGTCCCAGGGCCCGGACTCGGCAGGCGGGTCACAAGTCTGTCATTCTGAGGTTTTCTCCTGCAGCAGTGCCTGGGGCAGAAAGGGCAGGTGGCGGACAGCAAGCCCCTGAGCATAGTCACCTGGGATTTGAGAACCTTGCTACCACAACTACGTCCCTGGTCGCCAGAAAGCCAGATGAAAACACCTGGACGGGGCCATCTATCAGCTCTAGGTAGAGACAGGCCCAGGCCCAGCAGTGACTCCCCGGCAGCCCAGGCCAGGAACATGCACACCTGTGCACGAAGTGGAGGCAAACGCTCCAGGGCCTCAAACCCTTGCTGAGGCCCTGCGGCCAGAAGCAGGGAAAGGGGGAGAGGGAAGGACAGATGAGGAGTGGGTGGGCAGCCAAGTGCAGGAAAGCCCACCAGGGAGCCCGTGAGGTGTGCTGAACCCCCGCTGGTCCGGCTAACTCACCTACTAGAGACCTCGTACTCCAGAATGTCCACGGCACAGGGCACCCCGGCCACCCTGACCGTGTTCTGTACGTCCTGCACGTGTTGGCCCAGATTGGAGCCCCTGATGGTGACACGGGTGCCTCCGTCCACGGGCCCAGTCAGTGGCTCCACCTGTTCCAAGACATGGACTTGGAACACTTCCACCTGGCAGTCACCCCTGGGCAGCCCGGGGATGCAGACCCAGCCTCCCTCCTTCAGGCCTCCTGCACCCCTGCCCTCCCTCTAAAGGCAGTGGTGAGGAAGGGGCACGCCAGCATTGCAACACACCGAGTGGATGAGGGGGGCAGGGCACTGAGTGGCCACAGCTTCGGTCTCGCCACACGCCTCCTGGGCCACGCAGCGTGGACGCTCCCCCTTACACCACACACAGCCATACTGGGGCCTGGCGGTTTGGCAGCGGCTGCAGTCCCCATGTCCCACAGAGCAGTCGTACAGCACCACTGGAGAGAGCAGAGACAAACGTGAGAGGCGGGTGTAGAGGAGTCCCGCGGCCCCAGAGGCCCCCACTAGCTCACCATGCAGCCCGTCAGCACTGTCCACACGCAGACGGCCAGCCCGACGCAGAAACAGCCGCACGCGGAGCTCTGGCTGCAGAGCCTCATAGCTGAGCTGCAGAAATGGGAGTCGGGTCAGAGCCTGGGGCCAGGGGAGGCATCAGGCCTGGAGGGGGCATGGTCACAGAAAGGACCAAAAGGACTAGTTATGGGAGCACAAGGTCAGAGGTCAGAGTTGGGGTACAGGGACCCCAAGGCACACAGGATCAGAGGCCAGAGCCAGGGAATGCAGACTCCCAGGATGAATGTGGCGTGGCCAGCTGAGGCCAGTGGCCGGCCTGTGGCCAGTGCATCCTCGCCCACCCCGGCACTTGTGACCCGCACCTGGTGCCGCCGGCAGGTCACACGACACTGGGTGTCTGGAGGGGGCTCGCACTCCACCCAGGCCTCCACCACGACTTCGCGGCCCTCCAGCTCCATCACACACTCACTGTCTCCTGGGCTGTCCTGGGGGCAGATGACACAGTTGGTGGGGCAACTGGAGGAACTGGACCCAGTGAGCCCTGCCAGGGCCCCTCACAGAGCCCCCGGGTTGGGACAGAGGGCCAAGCCCTCCTCTTGCGTTCCAGGGCTTGCATACAGCTGACCCACAGCCAAGGAGGCCACATATCCACCTGCCACAGGACACACTCACCTGGAGGAGGCCCAGGTTCCTGCCCAGCAGCTGGACTTCTCGTTCCACGTGCACTGGCATTAGCATGGAACCCTGAACGCTGTCTACACAAGGGCAGGCACTTGGCCCCCGGTTCACCTCCTCCTGCAGACACCAAGAGCAAGGCAGTCTATGGTGCCCACCCGGTCAACTTGGAGGCTCCCTGTGCAGAACCCAGGGCCCAAGGCCAGTGTGGAGCTGCAGAACCCACTCTGCCCCTCGATCCCTCCTGATGCAGGATCGCAAGGCAGGTAAGGTGCCGCGTCTGCCCTGTGTCCCCTCCCCTGAGGCCTCCTTCCTGGGCTGGGCCTCACCAGCTCCCAGAGCCCGGGGGTGTCGTATTGGTAGTCGAGGCTGGACAGGAGGATGAGGGGGGCGGGAGGGCCCTCGTGCTCAGCCGAGTCTCCATCACCTGAGAGGAGGGTGGAAGTGGAGAAGGCGGGCGTGTCACCCCCCGTCCACTCGTCCGCCTCAGGCAGCTCGCCGCCTTCTCTCGTGAGCCAGTCCGGGGCAGGTTTCACGGAGCCAGCGGCCCCTGGGAAAGTGGTGGTGGGAGCAGTGCCGGGGGGCTGGTCCAGGAGTGCCGCAGAGGGGTTGGCCTCGGGGCCGGGGTCTGCAGGGGCGGGGGGCAGTGCTGCTGCATCTGAGGGCGATGGGTGGGAGGCCGAGAGGTCCTCGGGTGTGGCCGTGGGTCCGGAGTCAGTGGGGGCGGGGACAGCAGTTCCAGGTCTGTTGGGGGGGTCGGGAGGGGGAGGTTCCTCATGGAGAGGTGACTCTGTGGAGGCGGAAGCAGGTACCGGACCAGGACCCGCCCCTGGCCCCCAGGGGCTAAGCAGGGAAGGCCTGTCCCCAGGTGGGACAGCCGAGGCTGTGGCTGTGGAGGGGACCCCAGGCTCCACGGGAAGGGTGTCGGGAACAGAGGTGACTGGGGCCTGGGGGCTTCTGGGTGGGAAGGGGGTGGGTACATCTCCTGCTGGAGGGGCTGGGGAGAGAAGCGGGCTCTGAAGGGGGAGGCAGAGAAAGACAGGAGGGGCCACTCAGCAGGCAGGCGCAGGAGCAGGTGGCAGGCAGGCAAAGGGTGTGTTAGGAGGAAAGGAGACCAAGGGAAAGAGAAACAAAAACAGCCCGTTAATTCTCCAAAGGAGAGGGGGAGGGAAGGGCAGGCTCCAGGGGCATCTGTGCTGAGGTGGGGCCCGAGGCCCAGACCTCCCCTGACGCTCAGCCACAAACGTTCTCTCCTGAAACTCCAGGGAGTCCGCCACACACAGCAGCTCTGGGGTGGGGGTGGGGGTGGGCGGGCTCACGACGGAGCCTCACGTAGCGGGGCAGGCACACAGACCCTGGGCCGTCAGAGACACCCGTGCAACCCTGTGGGGGCCAGCTGGGGGTCCTGCTCACCTGCTGGCTGACCACCATTGGCCCGGCGTCACACGAGGCCTTGTGCGTGCACAGCTGCTGCCAGACACACCAGTTACACCCCCAGCGGCTGCTCACACAAGCCTGGCACCTGCACAGAGTGCAGCCATTGGGCAGGGGTCACCGTGGGGGAGCCCAGGGGCCAGTGGTCAGCAGCGGGGGAGGGGACTCACGGCGCAGACGGGCGGAGCTCAGTGACCGCTACACAGTCATACACAGAGAGCGAAGCTTTGGCAATCACCACAGCACCGAACCTGAGCTCCACGCTCATGGCCACGTGGTCTGCAAAGCAGGAAGAAAGGGCCCAGGGTGAGTGGGGTTCACACCTCTTAGCGGAGGGGAGCACCCAGGGTCTGCAATACGGTCCACAGGGCACAAAGTGAGCAGTTGAGGGGACTCAGAGAAAGGTGCTACTTCAGGGCTCCCTGCCTGGATTCACACCTCACCCCAACTGTACCCGTTGGAGCAAGACAGGAAGAGGGTGGGGCTCCCAAGCCCCAGAGCTGGCCCCTTCTCTCACCCACCGGCTCCTCTCGGCAGTGCTGGGGCCTCACTAGGGTCTGGGGAAGGGCACATCACACCGGCACTGGTCAGCAGGGCGGGACTCTGGTGATCCCCAAACTGGCAGGAATAGGACTCTCCTGGCCACAGAGGCGGCAGGTCAGGCACTGACAGGAAAACCTGCCAAGAGAGGCCAGGCCAGGCTGTTGGAGCCACTGGGCAGCAGGCCAGGGCCTGTTTCCGGGGCAGCCGAGGTGAGCAGGCTCAGGGGCTAGTGGCCCCTGAAGGCTGGCGGGCCCCGAGCCTTCATAAACGCCCTCCAGCCTGGGTTAGAAACAGAGAAAGCAAGGCCCCAAGAGAAATGACTGGTGGAAGGCCACGTGGTTATTTGGAGCACTTGACACTACAATGTGGGGTACTGACCCATCACCAGAGCCCTCCCCGTGAGGGACGCGCCTGCCCAGCTCCTTCACCTCTCTCCGCTCCTCTCGGCTGATGTTGGCGGGACTCATGGCTGCCACATGCAGACAGCCTAGCTCGGGCTGGAAGCTCCAGAGCCACCGCTCTGGGCCCTGTCCCCGTGAGCACTCGGAGTGGCGACTGCACCTGCATAAAAATAATGGGGAACCACCTTCAGGGGGGCAGGGACACCCCCAGCCCTGGGGACCTAAGCAGGAGCCTCAGGTGGGCTGTGACACGAGGCTATGTCTACCTTGGCAGGGCACTGATGCCCAGAATGGAGGATGGAGGAAGGAAAGTAGGGCATCCAGGGAGCAGGGGTTGCAAGTCAAGGATCAATGATGACCAGGAGTACTGGCCAGGGCAATTATGCAGGTGAGGGCAGGAGGCTGGGGCTGGGGAATAAGTCAAGGGTCAGGAGTCAGGGGAGCACTGACCTGCCAAGGAGCACACACCACCCACAGTATGGGTCCCTGTGAGCAAGACAAGATGCACAGTCCAGGTGCTGACCACAGGAGGCCACAGGAACCTTGAGAAGCTATGACGGTAATCCAAACGCCAGTGACTCATGGGTCCCTGGCACAGCCCCAACGCCCCTCCCAGCAGCCAGGCCCCAGCTCCCGCCTGGCACTCACTGTGCTCTGGGTCATGACATACAGATGCTCGAAGGCCCCATCAAAGGTGAGGTCTCTGCTCACAGCAGACCCCTGCTGGATGTTCTGTGTGGAGTACGGGTGGCCATCACTCCCCGGGCCCAAGTAGACCTGAGATCAGAGACAAGTTCTGGAACCCAGGTCCGTGGCCACAGACCCAAGGCCCTCTCCTCTCCCAACAGTGAAGCAATTTAGAAGCAGAGTTTTCTCTTAGGCAGTACAGGCCCTGCCACCCAGCCCTTGAGGAGGAGGTGGGGGAGGTCACAGGTAAATTAACACCCAGCCCTGGGAAAAGAAGCCTAAATCATCTCTCCCAGCCTTCAGGCCAGGGGTGTGTCACAGACCCCCTCATCCTGGCCCCAGGGGTCACAGGTATAGCTCTGCCCAGGCTGGTCACCAGCAGCCTATTCCCTCCAGACCCTGGGACAGGGCCCACTACCTCCTGTGCACTCACCCTGTGAAGTTGCCCTTGACTGTCACCCAGGAAAGCAATGGTGTGTCCATCCTCTACAGTAACTGCCACAGCTGTCAGCTGAACCCCTGGCCATTCCAGAATGGGTGTGGCTTCCAGCGGTACACGGCTGGCCATGGGGCTGGGTGTATGATCCGAGCCACAGGGATAAGCATCCAGGGTGTCCTACAGGCAACAAGCCCAGTAAGACCCTCCCTGGACATCCCAATCACCTGGCCCAGCCAGCTCTTCCCAAATGATTCTCTCTTCTCTGCTGGGCCTCCTGGGACAGCCTTATTCCCTCATCCTTCTCCTTGCGAGCCCCTAAAAACCTCACCCTCACCCCGGTCTCTCTGCCTGGACTTGCCCCAGTTTATGCGCTCAGTCTTCCCCTGGACCACTTGTCCAAAGCCTCCCAAAGCCTGAGTCCTCCTGTCCAAGTCTGCTTCCCTGGGCCCCTGCCACCTGTCCCTCACTCAGGAGGCTGGGTGTGGCTTCTTCCCAGTGTTCCATCCAGAAGCTAGAGCCGAACAAGTCTCAATTTCCCTTGCTCAAAAACTTAAAACAGGGCCCAGCCCCCTACAGTCAAGGTCCCTGGCCCACATCCTAGAACCCTCAGTCCATCCATACAAATATGCCCTCTGCAGTGTCCAGTCCAAGCCCAGTTCCGAACGGCTGGCTCTCTGACCTCTGCGCACCACGATTTCGGCAAGGCGTCTTTCCATCACCCAGGAACAAAGGAAGCACATTACCTCTGTTGACCTCATCAGCCCCCACACCACCGCTAGCTCCCCTTCAGACTCCTCGGGCCACCTGCCTAGCTGTGACTGCCAGACAGGGAGGAGCGGGAGCTCACCACCGGCAGCTGTGCGCAGTCTGAATTGACATCATACTCGATGTAGGCCACCTCCACGTCGTTCTCGGCGCGGCCCTCCCTGGTGTAGCAGGCGTCTCGCGTGCGGTTAGCAAGGCGGTCCACCTCATCCAGAGGGAAGGCACAGAGGGCAGAGGCTCCAGATGCTCCGGCAGCGGCCGACGGAGGCCGGCCCACGGTTGGGGGAGCGGCCGAGGAGAAGGCTGCGAAGAGTACCTCCCCCTGGGCCACCTCCAGGGAGGTGGCCACAGCTGCAGCCTGGAGCAGCCCGTAGCGGCCCCCCTGGCAGGACAGAGGCAGCTCCACGTAGGAGTAGTAGTGCTGGTCCCGGAGGCACACTCGGGACACATAGGCACGGAAGGCTCTAGACTGAGCCTGCAGGTCTCGCCGCAGGAACAGGAAGTAGGCACTGGCCCCACGTGCAAAGGCGCTCACGAAGTGGTGGCTGTACTCAGAGAGGCGGCCCACGGCCAACTTGGCCGTCTCCTCATAGGAGAAGGCAGTTTGGGGGTCCAGAGGCCACAGGGTCCGAGTTGTGATGGGAGGGATGCCACCCCCCACACCCCTGCTGGTATATCCCCGCCCCACAAAGAGAAGGGGCTCCCCAGCCAAGCCCTGGGCCACCAGTCCCACCGTGCTGACCGCTGGGTCATTGGCAGCCACATACTGGGTGTCCCCAGGGCGCTCGGGTCGCAGCAATAGCTGCTCGAGCTGCCCCAGGCGCCGCAGCTCGCAGACCCCCTGGTGCACGCTCCCGCACACCACCAGGGCCCCTGGGCTCACCAGGAGCAGCTGGTTCAGGTTGTTGGTGGCCTGGGCTTGGGGGCACTCATCAGGCATCACAGGTGGCAGGCAGTCCCTGCTATCTAGCACGGGGCCAGTGGACACGGCAGCCTCCAGCTGCAGCCCAGGGCTCAGCTGGAACAGGAAGTTGGTGGCCCCTAGGTAGAGAGTGCCTGAAGTGGGATCCTGTGCCAGATGCTGCAGGTGTGTGCCGTTGGGAGCAAAAGCAGCCGGTGGAGAGGGCTGGAGGGCGAGGACCCACCCGGCCCAGAGCGCCTGGAGAAGAGCTGGGCCGAGGGCAGGCATGGTCACCTGGAAAGGAGAGAGTTGGAGAACTGATGGGCCACTGATGGGACAGGGCTATCACACTGCCAAGATGATCCTCCTAACTCAGGGAGTGAGCAAAGGGGGCCTAGGCTTAGATGGCACTATGGTCCAGAATGGCCCCAGGACGGCACACCAGCAAAGGGTCAGGACATCTTTCCTGGAAATTTCAACACTGCCCATTTTCGGCAAGCACATTTGTCCCAGGAGGACCTCCATCCTACCCCAGCACCCCTTCACCCTGTACCACCCTGTGTCATCAGAGTCCCAGGGGAAGGGCCAGAGGGCCAGAGATGGGGGAAACATCCCATCTCCAGGGACCAGGGCCTGGAAGAGGCAGAAGCACAGGTGAGGGGAAGGAGGGGCTCAGGGCCCCTAGGAGGGAGAGGACCACTCTGCACAGATGTCAGCAGCCTGAGGGCAAAGAGGGAGGGCAAATTCTCATGGGCCATCTGCACATTAGAGCAGAGCAAGAATTAGATGGTGGGCCTTTTAGGCCAGGAATCCAGAAGGAATCCACAGAACCAATGGTGAAATGATGGAGGTTGAGGCTGCCAGGGCTGGGACCTAAAAGATTGGACACCACCTCGGAGAGCGCTAAGAAGAAACGGGACTCACACTTCTCCCAGGTGCCTAGGTTTGTAGTCAGGCTCACCTGGCAGGGCCGGCTGGATCAGGAGACAACAGCATGACCTGTGTGGGAGTCACCTAGCCAGGAAGATAGCAGAGCATGAAGCTGGGGGCTGGGCTGCAGGCACGTGGGAGCCCGGGCTCCCCTTCCCGCTGCCCAGCCTGCCAGTGGAACTGGGCCCAGCCTGGCCCTCGGCCACCAAACACATTCCAGAGGGGACGCCTCCTCAGAGCCCACACAGGGAGGGGGAGGGCAGCGGAACCAGGCACCCTCAGGGCCTGGGAAAGGGCAGCTAGGAAGGAGCCCCGCGGTTGGCAGCCCCCCACCCAAGCATCACCCTGTTCCTCTACAGCCCCTTCTCCCTTCCACGCACTCCCTTTTTCTCACCTTCTGCCCCAAATCTGCCAGGGCACCCAGGTCCATACCCTCCCCAGGGGCCAGGAACTGTCCTAGTCCAGACTGACACCAGCACATGAGCAGACATGGGCTTGCACACCCCAGGAAGCACACATGCTGCCAGCCCCACGTATGCACACGCACACACAAGCACACAGGCCCTAGCACAGGTGCAGACGCATGCAGACGCAACGTGTCCACACATGGACGCACGCAGAAACACAGGCCACATACTCCCCCCACCCCCGCTCAGACACCTGCGCAAAGACACAACCTCCTTACACAAACATGTACGTTGCACAGACAGGCATTCCACACGAGCACATGGCACACCCACCCACATTCAGATCCCCCCACACACAGATTCATGCACACTTCCCTGGTTCGAGCCCTAAGGCCTACAGGGCCGCAGAAGCCAGCGCATCTCTCGCTATTTCTTCTCCTGCAGGTCAGAGCAGAGCCAGGGCCCAGGGCTGGGGCGGGGGGGGGGGGGCTTGTCCCAGAAGTCACCATGTCCAGCTATGTTCCCCATCCCCAGGGCCACCTCAGAGCCTGGGTGCCTGCTCTCCTCCCAGATCCCTCCCTGTAGCCCCCCCACCCACCCAAAGCCTGCCAGGAGGAGAAAACCATGACAACACCATCTTCCCCCACCCCGGGTGGTCCCCAGCCAGGAACACCAGGTTGAGGAAGTGCTGCTCCCAGGCTGGAAGATACTTTCCCTACTTGCCTCTGCCCAGGCCACGTTGCCTGGCCCCTCCCGCCCCCCAGCTGCCAGGCTGTGTGAGGGAGAGTCTCCCTCAGCCCGGGGTCAGCTCCTCCCAGCCAAGACCCCGCCAAGGTGCTACTGAGACTGTCCCAGAGCGAGAAGGCTGGGCCTAAGTCTCGGAGGAGGGTCCAGCAGCCTGGTGGGAGCAGGGGAGCGGTGGCCACAGCCCAGCTGGGCACTGCTCCCGAAATAGCTTGGGGGTTTCCATTTTTAGTGTGCGGAGAACAGGGCAGCTCTATGGGATCGGGAACAAGGCTGCCTCTGTTTGCTACCCGAGGGGGTGGGGGAAAGGGGACAGCAGGGAGAGTCGTGAACCTAGGACTATGGCAAGGCCAGGCTCCCAGGAGCCCCCCACCTTGTTTCCAAGGGATGGGAGAAGAGTTTCTTCCTCTGGGAAGACAGGGTCTGCCCGAGGATGGGCAGAGACCATCTCCTGCACTCAGCTACTGCTCACTCCCTCCGGCCACCTCCTCCCAGGGATGTGCTAGGGGCAGAAGGTCCATAGTTAGACCAAGAGTCATTCCATTCGCTTACAAACATTTGCTCAGAGCCTACTGTGAGCCAAAGTTTTCCAGCCCTCAAGGGGCAGCAACCAAGACACTCACCAAATGTAAAATCACAACTGGGTCAAGTGGCCCACAGGAAAATGGAAGGGATCAGAATAGCTCCTGGCCAGGCCACAAAGGAGGCTGGAGGCTGAGCCGCTCTGGGAAAAGTGAAGGGCCTCTTCGGTCACTAAAGCACCACCCTCGCCCTTCCCCATGTACCACAGGTGGAGAAGGGGGAAAAGAGGGGCAATGACATCTTCTCCTCCCTACTGGGCACTTGGATTCCCCTAACCCTCTGCCACAGGCCAGAGCAGCCCCCAGCCCCTCCAGACTGCCCCTCCTACCTCATGGGATCCTCAAGCAGAATCAGAGCATATCTCTCCCCTGTCTTTGGAGCAGCCCCAGGCCTGAAGAATAAAGGTCAAAGCCCTCCAGTCCACGCCCTCTTCCATCTAATCCGTGCCAGGGCTCCCCCACAGATGCTATTAGCTTCTGCTGGTCTAACTGTGTGCTGTTTCACACTCCTCCCCGCTTGGAATGCCCACTCCCTCTCTATCTGCTTAACTCGGATTCCCAACCATCACCTCCCAGTAGAGCCTACCCTGTCTCCCCCCAGGCTCCTTATGGTGGATGGAATGGACAAAGCCAGCTACCATCCTGATGTGAACAGCAGCTCTGCCTTAGGCTGAGCCTTAGTTCTGGTTTGTAGAACGGGAGGCAGGACTGCTCCGGCCATTAAACACGGAACAGTGTGTGGCTGGCGTGAGTGGCACCAACGAAGGCCACTTTTCTCCCTGTTCCACCCTCTCCATTCTGGACTTGAAGCTCCTTGCAGGCAAGGAGTGTGGCTTTTGATTCAGAGGTCCCAGCAACTGAGCCAGATATCAGCACAAAGCAAGTGTTCCTTACACGTTGAAAGAAGCCCCATCCCACAGCTGAAGAAATCCAGCCAGTAGGGGAGATATGGAGCCCACACCCCTCTCCAGGCCACTTGGCCTCTCAAAGGGACAAGTTGTCAGGCTCACTTTTATTAATAACCAAGCCAGAGCAGACTGTAAAGGCTGGTTTGGAGCCAGGCCTCGTGTCCTCAACTTGCAGATCACCAGATCTCAGGCCTCCTCCAAACTCCTGGGCAAAGCCTAACCTGCCTGTACTGAGGCCCAGCGCCTGCCTTGAGGTCTCTTCTGAGCCCACCTTTCTCTGGACCTCTTGAGCAGAGCCCACAGCTGCCTAACTTCTTTTTGCAAAGAGAAAGTAGTCCTGAGGCTGTCCTCACCAACCAAAGGGGCTAACAAACTCTGCCCTTCCACCTCTGGAGGGGTGATACTCAGGCCCTCATCTACCAAGTCCCAAGGATCAGTGGAACACTGGCCTTTCCTTCCCCTGCTCGGTGCCCAGCGTCCCCGAGGGAGAGATTCATTGACAGTGCAGTAGTGCACACTGTTCTGCCCGAAGCCTGCGTGCTGGGGTGGGGGGGGGCACCATTTATGCACCACCCGCGAGTGCTCATCACCCACCGCCCGGGTCATGTTGGGGGCTGGGGGGTCCCCCTCTGGGGATGCCTAACACAAGGCTCACAGTCCGCCTTGGAGCGTAGCCTGGAAGGGCTGTTGCATACAGAGGGGGAAGCCTCGACCTCCCCATCGGCCCTTCCTCCCTCCTCCCCCAGCCACGGGGCAAGGACCCCACCAGCGGTCCTGGGAGGGCGGGGAAGGGGCCGGCCGGCCCCGGCAGAGGCGGCGGCGAGGAGGGGGCGCGGAGGAGCAGCTCCACCTCCTCTGTCTCCCAATCGCGTTACAGGCGGAGCCGCCAGAGTTTCCTTCAGTGCGGAGAAGTGCGGTCCCAACTGTAAGGACCGCGGCTGCCCACCGCTTCCCCAGGCTGCCCCTGCCCGGCAGCATCAAAGCCGAAGCTGCCCACCTCCCCCGGGGGCCGCACCGCCCCCCCCCCCCGCTCCGGCCCCGGGTCCCCGGCCCCCGCACTCACCACCCGGCCGGGCCCCGCAGGAGGAGCGCGCCGAGGCGGGCGCCGGCCGCTGCGGGCTCGGGATCTGCGCGCGGCGGTCTCACTGCCCCCTGCCCCCCCCCACCCCGGGAGGTGGCTCCGGCCGCGCCACAGCTGTTACCCGGAGACCGAGGGGCGGAAAAGCGCGCCCGCTGCCCGCCCCTCCCGCCGCGCCGCTGCCACCGCCGGGAACAAAGGAGACAAAGCCGCGTCGGCCGGGCCGGGCTTCGCTCCTTCCCCCAGCGCCCGCCGGGCCGCCCTCCCCACCCCCCCGCCCGCCGCCAAGGCCAGGCCGGAAGCAGCCGCGAGAGCCGGGCGCGCGGCCCCGAGCCGCCCGGGACCCCGCATTCCAGCCCTGCGGGGTCCGCACTTGCCGAGGGCGGGGGACTCGGCCCCTCCCTGTGGGGGCGCGGGCTGCTCGGCGGCGGTAGCCACGGCAACGCGGGTCGCGGCCAGGCGAGCCGAGTGCCAAGAGCAGAGCCCCGGGCGCGGGCGGCCCGGCGCTACTCCGCCCGGCCTCACCTGCGCGCCTCGCAGGAACCGGAATCCGGAGCCCTCCTGGGATGGGCGGGGCCGGGCGGGGGGCGCGCTCGGCACCCACAGGTGTGCAGGCGCCGCGCAGCGCCGCGCCGCGGCCCTCGCCCCTCAGCAGCCCCGCGGGTTCGCCAGCCACCGCCGCCGCTCCAGCGCCTCGAGCTCCCTCCTTCCCTTCTGCGGCCGCCCTCCAACTTTCTTTACCTGAACTTCTCGGCGCCTGGTGTCTCCCCACCGCTCCTGCTCTCCAGACTCCCTAATGGCCACCCCCTCCTTCCGGCCCCAAACTCTGGCTGTGCGAGAGAAGCACAGGCTTTGGGGTTGGGCCTGGGTTTGTGGCCACCACTAAGCCTAGTAACCTGACCCCCTCCACCCCCCATACACGCCTTATTTGCTCACCGACAAATGGAGGTGATGCCACACCTAGCCGGCTGTTAAAGGAGCGCACACGGGTTGCAAAGTGCACAAGCAAGGACACATTTACCTCTTTTCCTTCCAGGCCTGTACCTGGACCCACCCTCAGCTGAGAAGCCCTGGGCAAGTCTGGACTCCCTCACTGGCAAACGTACCTGGGCCTTTCTAGGGAGGAACCGCTGCACAGAGGCCCAGTTGTGCCCTCTGCCGGGCCCTTCACACACAGCCTGGCCTGCCCACTGCGAACTCAGGAGCCAGGACCTGGCCCATCCTTTGGCTAAAGCCACACTGGGATAGCCTCCTGGGAGGCAAAATCTGTCACACACACACATGTCACACACACACACATATCACCCCCATAGTCTCCACAGGCTAGGGAGAGCCTCAACCAGGTCTAGGTCACCCACACTGGCTACTGTCCAAACAGCCAACACCACAGGGGCTCTCCTGCCACCTGCCACCACCCTTCCCATCAAGAGTCTGCTGTAACTTCCACACCCAACTCTGCCTTCCAATTTCTCTCTCACCAACTTCTCATGTCACTCCCTTTCCTCCACCCCTACTTTGAGCACCTGGGTCCTTGCAGCAGCATAGCACCCCCTTCCCAGTTCCCTTATCCCTGGCCTCTGGCATCAAAGACCCCAGGCCCCCCACCCCCCCAACACCCATCACCACCTCAGTCCCCTTGGCTTTCTGCCTGCGCAGCCTGTGAGGAGTGGGGGGAGCCTCCCACATACCTGGAATTCTCCCCTCTTGAAATCCATTCACTCAACTGCATACCCTTTAGGACCTACTTCACGCCAAAGGGTACACGGTACTTCCAAACCCCACAGCACCCCTTATCTGTACACTGATATGACACCTCCTACCCCCATCGGGCGGGTGAACATCCCACAGAGGTCATTTCATCCTGTGCCATCCTGAGGAGCCATTACACAAAGAAAACAAGGTCAAGAATGGAGTGACCAAATGACCAAGGCACCAGGTGCTCAGAGGCTCACAGCCCAAGCCTGCCTACAGGCTTGGAGGAGGAAGGGCACCGCACAGGAAACCCTACTGGCTTCACAGGCCCCTGCTGAGAGTGGGCTCCTGGCAGGCCCAGGCAAAAAAGTCCCAGCCCACAGGAGCCCCTCCCCACAGATCTACATACCTCTACCCGCTCAGGCTCAGAAAGGAGTGGCTTTTCCGGACCTGCAGGGAGGACAGAGTACTTCCTGGCTGTTCCTGTTTACTCAAGGACACACAAGGCCATCCATGGACACAACAAGGCCACCCATGGCTGTTTAGCCCAGGAGGTCAAAGTTTGCTTTTCTCTGAAAAGGGACTGGCCAGGGGTTTCCAGGCAGTCCACCCACCACCCAACCCAGCCCCAGGCCCCCCACTGCACCTCTAACTCTGGGAAGCCATTTAGTTCATACTGCTGATGGGGTAAGCTCTGCCTGTGTACAGGCAGTCCATAGGCTGGTATGGGAGGACATCTAGCTCTAGCAGAACACTGGGCTGCCCAAAGCTCTCTCTGCATAGGGACCCAGACTGGCTACCAATCTCTAATCATGTCCCCATCAATATTTATCTACCATTTCCCTGATCCCTACCCCCCTCCTTCTGATCATCCCTCCAGTGTTAGAACCAGAAGGTTCTCCCCACCCCTGCAGAGAAAATAATCCAGAAACAGCAGAAACCACGGTCAGCAGTGAGTGTACCAGATTCCACTCACTGGAACCCCCCAGGCTACCTGACACAGGAAGGTCAGGCAAGCAGAGGCCAGGCCAGGCAATCCAAAACAAATACCCAGGCCTCAAGGGTAAGTACATCCAATATGGTCCTGAAGTGAGAACGAGACCAAGAGGAGGTAAGAGAGGAACTAAAAGGGAGGGGTGGGGGGGATTACCGTAATTCCAGGACCCTCAAATCCCAAATCTGTCTTGAACAAAAAACTCTGTCTGATGTAAATTGCTTTAAGTAACACAAACCCAAAGACATTTTAATTGGACATTAGCATAGAATTTTGATAATTAACATAAGGGAACACTTTCTAGAAAGCAAAGTATGCTGGCTGGTCAGCCACACAGATGGTGCTCAGCCTCAGGGTGAGGCTGCATGCACCCCAAAGGCTCACTTCATTGTTGGGATTCTCTAAATCCACAGCCACACCTATCCCCTCGGGGCCTCTGGAGGAGGGTCCAGGGGCTAGCTGGCCCTAAACAGCATGTAGAGCACAGGCAGCGCGGCCACAAATGTCACAGAGGTGATCAGCGTGCTGTAGATGGTGTTCCTGTTGACCTGGGCTTCTAACCTCTGCTCCATGCCCGACAGTGCCAGGATCATGTTTCCCTGCTCCAGCAAGGAGCCGGGCAGAGCCCCATCTGCTGGCTCCACCAGGCCTGGATGCACCGCAGCCTTTGCAAGCTGAACCACCTCAGCCGTCTGGCTGAACATCTTTTCCAAGCCATCAAGCCGCTCTTGTAAACCTTCTAGACAGGAATGGACCTGCCTGGAATGGCTGAGCTGCTCTTTCAAGGCGGCTGAAAGGACATCTGTGTCTCTGTCTCGGGTGGGAGAAGTACCTGCCTGGGCCCCAGGGCTCTGCCCGGGCCCAGCTCGTACCAGGCCCCTTAGGTCTACCATGAGGTCATGGAGGTCCCTCTGCTGGAGGGAGTAGCTGGATGCCTGTTCTCGGATGGCCTCCTGGAGGCTCAGAGGCCCCTTCTGTGCCTCTAAGAGCAAGGCCTTCAGCTCCTGTAGCCGCACCCGATTCACATACGTGGAGCCAGCCACGCCAATCAGGGCCCCCAGGACTGACCCAATGAGGGACCAGTTCTTGGTTCTCTCAGCTCGAGTGCGCTCCTTCTCGTGACTTTCCCGCACAGCCGCAGAGAAGAGGGAGAACTTCTCTCGCTCTGAGTCTTCAGCACGCAGATAGGTTGCACGAAGCCTCTTCTCCTCCTGCAGAAGCAAAAGCTGTGTTACACAGCAGCAAGGGGGCCCTGCAGCAGTAGCCATGAGCAGACGCTCCTGGAGCCCAGCCTCAGCCCAGCACAGACCCCGGCTCCGTAAACCCGCTGGGTGACCGAAGGCAGAGTAAACCTGGTCGGGACAGGGAGCAAAGCAATGGCGGGTGGTCAAGATGAGCCGTACTCAATGAAAAAAAAAAAAAAAAAAGATGAGCCGTACTACCTTCTAACCCAGCAGTGCTGGGTCTACAGAATGTCCTCTCTGGGCCAGTCCCTCCTCCACGGTGCTCCCTCCGTGGGACCCAGATTATACTGCCCTGGACTGCTAACTCCAGGACGAAGTTGGTGGATAGAGTCCAGAAGCCTGGGGCTCAGTGAGGAGGTTTACCTCTTCACCAGACCTCTGACCACAGGCTAGTGAGTGTTCCCACCCTGCCCCTCCATGACCTGCCAGGCCAGGGTCCCTGCCCGGAGAGGAGGGGCTGCCTCCCGAGCTGCCTGTACCTGCAGCATCCTGTGCTCCAGCGTAGCCAGTTCTAGGTACTGGTTATCCTCTCTGGAGACGCGGTCCAAGCGGTCCCTCACCTCCTTCAGCTTGGCCTGGTGAACTTCCAAGTCTTCCCGAGCCTCTCGGACAAGCCCTCGCGCCACCATGAACACTTTCTCTGCCTGCAGAGGGAACGAGGGAGGCCATTTGCACTTCCCTCCATACCCACACAGGCTCAGCTCTGTGCCCAACAAGGCTGCAGCTGAGGTGAGTGGGGTGTCGGTACAAAAGGGTGGAAAGGAGTCCCTCAGAAACAAAATCCTGGCTCACCCAGTGGTCCTCAAAGTGCAGCCCCGGGGCCACACCCATCAGAATCTGCAGATTTATCCATTCAAGTAGAAATAATGTGCTCCTGAGAAACTGGGAAATAAGGAACACTACCCACAAAATCCAGCCAACTCTAGTCTGATGCAAACCATAAAGAGGTGGAACCCAGGTTCCTGAGCTGCTCCACGTATGTTATCTTAGCTGGATCTCACAACGAGGCCACCAGAGGCAGGGCCGTGACCTCCATGTCTCCATGTTACAGACCCAGAAACGCCAGCTCAGCAAGGTCACGACCTCCAGGGGGAGAGACAGTAGGGTGCCTCAAAACTTCCCACCAACCCCAGATTCTTGCCTCTTCACTAGCCTGGTATGCACTAGGCAGGAGCAGGAACAGAGGTGACAGAAGGCGTTTCCACTGCCACCAATGACTGCCACAGGCAGCTCTTTCCAGCTCAGCGTATGATGCTGCCCTGGCCCTGGGCCTGTACCTTCACCAGGGCTGTTCTAATTCCATACAGGGCTTTGAGGACACCGTAACGTCCTCAACAACCCCAAAGAGCCCACGTGGGAAGTATCCACTGGCCTAACACAATGGATATCAATGGCTGGAGACTGACCGGTACACAGAAACCTGTTTTCAGGGTAGGAGAACATGGTTACACAGAGCGCTCCACCCCAGGTGGAGCTATCAAACCCAGGTGTCACGTGAGACACGAGTCAAATCCCTCCGTGAATAGTATTCGCTCGAGAAAAGGCAAATGCGGGCATGGCTTCCCAGGACCGTGTGGCTGGTGATGATCTGGCAGAAGCCTCAGGCCACATTTCCCGAGTCAGAAGGCAGGGCCCAGCACCCCAACTTCCCTCCTCACCTCGGTCACGTTTCCCTGGGCCTCGCGAACCTCATTGAGTCCGACAAACTCTTCATATCTGTCCCACCAGGTTGTGGCCGTGGAGGACGCTCGCTGCCGAATGTCGCGCCCCAGGGCTCTTCCCAGGGCGGTGAGGCGGTGGTACAGCCCCAGGGCCACCTCCTCAGGTCCTCTCTCTCTGGGCTGGCGAGGGCCTGGGCTGCAGAGAGTCCTGGTCATGAAGAGGTCCCTTCCAAGGAGGCCTCTCCGCACCAGCACGCGGCGCACACCCATGACGTGCCGAGTGGTAAATGCGGTGCTGCGCCCTGTCCTCAGGAGATCTGTGGTGGGGGGACGACAGACAGATCAGCTCCCAGCTGAGAAAGGCTGGGCCTGAGTCAGACTGTAGGGCCCAGGGGCAGTTCTGAACAAATATCAGTAGAGGAGTCCAAACTGAGCGTTACTCCGTTGTGCTGGGGGACTGCAGCCACTATAGCCGTGGGTGCTCCCAGACAACTCAGGGGAGAACAGGGCAGGGAAGACGATATTTAGGAGATCATGCCTTCCACTTCACTCCGCAAAGCCACCAGATGCTCCCATTCCACCCGCCTTCCCCACATCCCCCAGGTCTCTGTTGCGACTGAGAAGCCTGGTGCCCGGTTGTCTAATAATGTCAAAGCAAATTCTCAAACCTGAGCTGTGCCCATGCTGACAAAACCCCACAGAGGTTCATAAAGACTCCCGGGGAAACTGTGGAACTGAGGGGGGTTTCAGGGAAAGATTTCCGTAAAAGGCCATCAAAACCAACAGTCCAGACGCCGAGGGCGGCCACAGCACTGGGGAAGCAGAGTTTTGCTCTATGTTCGAGGACATAGGTTGTTCATATCCCAAGGCAGAAAACTCCCTCCTCGGCAGTCCTCTGAAAAGGTAATTCCAGGAGAAAAAGGAAACAAAACAAAATGCCCAGATCTCTTTACAGAGGAGAGCTTTTCTTAGGTTCACATGAGCCCTTCTCCAATGTGCTCTGAGCCTAGGCTGTCCAGGCTCCCAGCTCCATGTCACAATCCTCACCTTCCGTAAGCTTTCTCCCGCCTCTCCAACCTCAGTCATGCTCTACAGCTTAGGTTTCTTTAATCTTTCTCTTTTCAACCTTGCTTTGTTGCATGGGCCCCAATGACACCCACTTCTTGTTACCTAAAGAGCACAGGGAGACTCCCATTACTCAGTCAGTCCTTGCCTAAGCCCAAGAGCAGCGAGGACGAGGACGCTGAGGACCCCCAGAGAGGCCAGGTCAGGTGACCCATGCTCCGGGCACACCTGGGCCAGCACTCCCTCCCCTGGCCAGCGCCCTCCTCCACCCCCAGCCGTCAAGTACTGACTCTGGCTGTAAGAGTGACACCTAGTGGCCAAAGAACCAGGCCAGAGAGAAAAGCAGTGGGAGCTGTGGACAAGAAGACTGGAGAAGCTTCAGGGATGAAGAAAGTGGCTTCTGGATGTAATGGAGACCAGCCCACAGCATCCCAGCCTCCTCCCTCTTGTGCTGTGCTTGGAGAAGCTCAGGCCTTCTAGAAAACAAAGTTGCTTGAGTAGGGACATGCCTCCTGCCCAAAGCGGGTCTGAGCTGAGAGCCACAGAAGAGGACATTGCTGTGACACTGCTTCCAAGCTGGTGCCACCCCCTAACTCCCGGACCCCATCCCTAAGGCCCGAGAAAGCACACAACATCCATGACCCAGGGGTTGAGCTAGCCTGGGAGGCCTCAAGGCCAGTACCCACTGCACTGAGCTGTGACCCCACAATTCTGTGGGTGGACTCCAGAGCAAAGCAAAGCACACAGACTTGCAGCACCACCAAGCACAGCCCTGTCCTTTTCAGCAACTCACCAGAAAGGTGTCCACCTCAGCTGTCACTACTTCCTCTGCCCCCATTCTATCCTGATCCCATTCCACCTCAAGGTTGCTCCCTGCCCCTCCAACCCCACAAAATTTCTACCTTGCCGGATTCAGCAAGCACTTCCCAGATTTCTTCTCCAAATCTCTGCAGCTTTCAACACCCTGTCTTTTTGAAGTCACTACCCCTCTCAGCTTTCTCCAACCTTCTCAGCTTCCTTTCTCAGCTCCTCCTCTACCAGCCGCCCACTCCTGGAAGCCAGGAGGGTCACCCAACCCTGGCAGCGATGACAGCTACGTCCTTCTGTCTGTCCTGGCTTCCTCCCTGCTGCTCAGAGCCACTGCTCACAACCTGAGGCTCTGTTAATTCATCATTGCATAGCCTCGGTTCAAACCCCCCTGCACCCCCGACAGCTCCCATCTCACTTGCTATGAACACCAGTCCCGACAGTGGGAAACAAGCCCCGCTCCTCTTGACCGTCATCCCCTTCCCCCTCTCTGCCCCTGACCTCCGCTACAGGCACCCAAACACGTGAAACCCAACCCTGCTGCTTCCTCCTCAGCTCCAGGGGGCTCACCCTGACTTCTAGGTCTTGGCTCAGACATCACCTCATGGCAAAGCCTTCCTTGACCATTCCCTCCTGGGCCACCAGGTTTATCTGTCTCCATCAGACACATATTTGCCTTCTTCGCATGTTGCCAAGCCCCTCGCTACAACATAAGCTTGGTCACAGCAGAAACGTTGCTGTATGAGGACAGGACTCAAGTTGTTCCTCTGTTCCAGTCCCTCCGCTCACCCACCCAGCCTCTCCCGACTCAAACATCTCACAGGCCCTCAGTCAGCACAGGTAAGGTGTCCCTGCCAGAGGGGGCAAAGTGGAGAGGTACATGAGGTCATCTAAAACCTAAAAGGCAGCCGGTATAGCTGGAAGACAGCAGAGGAAAGGAGAGTGGGCAGAGGAGAGGCTGAAGAGGTAAACAGAGGCCACATTAACAAGGGTCTTGAGGGCCAAGTTCAGAACCTTGCCCGTCCAAATCAATTCTCCAATTCTACCCAGGTGACCATCTCCTACCAACTGCTCATCCTAAGAACCTCCATCACCCGTACCTCTTCCTCACGTGCAGCTGATGGCTTGCTTCATTTTTCACTAAGAAAATACTTAAAAATTGGAAGACAACTTCTCTAATCTCCTACCATACCTACCCACCTGCCAGTGTCTGTCCAGTTTCCACCTTCTCTCTTGCTCTTTGGGATGAAGAATTCATGCTCTAGGAAGACCAAGCTGTGCCCCAGGTCCCGTGGGCCCTCCCCAGCTGACACTACTAATTGATCAGACATCCCTCCAGCAATAGCCCCACTTCTCTGCCCCTCTGTATGGCCAAACTCCTTGATGGATTGTCAGCACTTGCTCTCTCCAGTTCCTCTTCTCCCATCCTCTCTGAAAACCCTCTCTGATGTAGCCCTCGAAACCACCATGCCACTGGAAATGCTCTTGTCCAGTAATGTGCACGTCCACATTACTAAATCCAGTGATCAGATCTCAATCCTCCTCTTACTTGGCCTATCAGCAGCCTGGAACTCATGCCACCTTCTTCCTCCTTGAAATACCTTCTACACTCGGCCCCACTCATCTCCGGAACCTCTCCACATAGAGTGCTGCAGGGCAGGGTCCTCAGACTCCTCTCTCATCCAGTCCCATGGAATTAAAAGCCATCTACTAGAATGTTATTAAATTAATTATAGTGATGGTTGAACAACACTGTGAATACACTAAAACCACTGAACTGTACACATTAAATAAGTGAATTGTATGGTGTGTAAGTTGTATCTCGATAAAACTATTACTATTTTTTTAAAGATTTTAATTTATTTATTTGACAGAGAGATCACAAGTAGGCAGAGAGGCAGGCAGAGAGAGGGGGTAAGCAGGCTCCCTGCTGAGCAGAGAGCCTGATGCAGGGCTTGATCCCAGGACACTGAGACTATGACCTGAGACCATGACCCGAAGGTAGAGGCTTAACCCACTGAGCCATCCAGGTGCCCCAACTATTGCTTTTTTAAAAAAGTAATATCTATATCCAACGTGGGGGTCAAACTCATGACTTCAAGATTAAGAGTCACACGTTCCACTGACTGAGCCAGCCAAGAGCCCTCCACCCTTCCCCGCTGCCAAAACCATTACTTTAAAAAACTATCAACTATGCTCTGATTTTTTCAGCCCAGACCTCTCCTGTAGATTCCAGGCTCGTTTACCTAGCTGCTTAATCCACATCCCTGCTTAGAAGACTGGGGATCTTAACTTCCCTTTCCAACTTGCCTTTTCCACAGCCTTCTCCATCTTGGTTGATGGAAACTTCAAGTCCAAATCAGACCAAAATCCTCAAATCACCCGACATCCTTCTCTCCCACCTCATATCCAATTCATTGGCAGATGCTACTTCCTTTCTAAAAACAAACCCCCCCCCCTTATCCTTGCCACTGCTACCACCTTGTCCTAGTGACTAACAATGTCTCCCTGCTTCTACTCTAGCCCCTACAGTCTATGGTGAACAAAGCAGTCAGTAGTCCTTTCAAAACACAACCCAGGCACCTGGGTGGCTCAGTGGGTTAAGCCTTCGGCTCAGTTCATGATCTCAGCATCCTGGGACCGAGGCCTGCATCGGGCTCTCTGCTCAGTGGGGAGCCTGCTTCCTTCTGCCTACCTGTGATCTCTGTCAAATAAATAAATAAAATCTTTAAAAAAAAAAAAAAAAACACACAACCCAAACCATGTCTCTCTCTGCTCAAACTTTCCAATGGTTCCTCATCTATCTTAATGTAAAAGTAAAAATTCTTTCCATGGTCTCCAGGGAATCCACTTCCTGGCTCTCAATCTTCTCATTCTCCTCCAATCATATGGACCTTACTCCCCCCAGCTTTATTGACATATAAATGGTATATAGCACTGTGTAAGTTTAAGATACACACGTGATGACTCAATACACTTGATAAATATATAAATTGCTAAACGTGTACCACAATAAAGTTAGCTAGCACATCCTTCAGGTAATTACCACGCATGGACTTTCTTGGTGTTGCTGGAACACACGAGGCTATCCCCACAGCAGGATCTTCACATCAGCGGCTTGCTATCTGCAGTTTGCTCCCTTCTCTTTTCCAAGTCCTGCTCAAATGTCACTGCCATGCCCTCCCATCCCAGCACGCTACCCACTTTGTCTGCTTTATTTTTCTCCATGCACGTACGTACATGACCTGCGATATGTTTCACTTATTTACTTTGCTTAAGGGCTGTCTCACCCACTAGAACGTCAGCTCTGCCAGGGTAGGCATTGTTTTGTTCACTGCTGCATCCTCAGTGCCTATAATACTATCTGCATATAGTACATACTCAACAAAAAGTACTAAATGAATAAACAGAATTTGCAAAAAGTCATAAGCCGGCTCTATGATAAAATCCAAACTCCTTCCGGTGGTTTCCAAAACTTTACGACCAGTGATCTAGCCCCCGCCCACATTTCTGTCACCTCCCTCCGATCTCTCTCCACCCACGCGTCCTTTCCTCGGTTCCAGGAACGCGCGGAACTTCACGGCTTCAGCACGCGCCCTTCGTTCTACCCCCAATGCTTTCCCCCTGCACGGTCCCAGGCCTAGCACCTTCCGGTTAAGCACCCCTCCTGGCTTCCGGACCCTCCTCCGGCAAGCCAACCCCGACCTCGTACCTGGCGACCCAACGCGGGAACTGCAACCCAAACAGAGATCCCGCCACTCAGTAGATCTCTGACCCTTTAATGCCCGCCCCCAGAGTTGCTTCCGGCAGCGGGAGGGAAGCTTCCTGACTAGGAGCCAATCAGAGGGCTCGCGTAGAAGTATAGGCGCCGGGGGTGGGAAGGGGAGCTCCGCTTCCGGTGGCAGGGTCTGGGGAAGGGGCGGCAGGCGCCATGTCCGGCCGCGAAGGTGAGTGTGCGAGGTGGGGTGGCAGGGCAGAGAGGGACAGGGCCCGGTGGGGACTGAACTGAGCATGCTGTGTCGCCCACAGGTGGCAAGAAGAAGCCCCTGAAGCAGCCCAAGAAACAGGCCAAGGAGATGGACGAGGTGAGGGCGAGCGCGGAGGCGTGGGCGGGTGCGGAGGGACTGGGAAATTTGCCTGGCGTGAACCCTGTCTGCCTCTCCCTAGGAAGATAAGGCATTCAAGCAGAAACAGAAGGAGGAGCAGAAGAAACTCGAGGAGCTAAAAGCGAAGGCCGCGGGGAAGGGTCCCCTGGGTAAGTGAGGGCCGAGTAGAGTGAGCTTAAGCCGGGCTAACGCTCTGAGCATCAATCAGCCTGGTCCATTTCCTGCCTCATTGGTGAGGTCCTCGCGTCCGCTACGGCGGACTGACCCCGCCAGGCTTCGATTGGCAGCAGCGGGAAGGGGAGGGAGCCAGACCAGCTTTGGAAATGAAATCCCTTTTCTTCCAGGCAGTCTGGTCTGTCTTTGGGGAGGCGGCAGAAATGGAAATACCGAAATTCATGTACCTTAGACACAAAGTCGTAGAGTTGAATTTCCAAATATTGTCCGCTATTTCTTGCCCCAAATTCGTATTTCACTGTTTTTGCTTAAAACATTTCTTGACTTCATCGCTCATATTGTTAATTCTAGTAAATTCTTTTGCATCCTGAGTCTTCACTTACGGGTGCACCTAAACATAGAGCCCAGGCTTTTTAATGTGTTATTGTGCTATATACTCTTTTAATCTAATCCCCCACCAACCATTCTGCCTCTTTTCATTATGTAGAAAGAATTGCTTACGTACCAAAAGACTTTTCAAGCCCAACAGCCCAAATACTTTTCTGTGCTTCATAGATGCTGTTTACATTCATCAAACTAGTGAACAGTTTCTTCTGTAGTTATTTGTGCCCTAGTCACTCAGCCACTCCGTGCCTTGGTGGAGGCTAGAATGGTGGGAGTGTTGTCCAGGGCTTTACAAGGCTTCTATTCCAGTGGATTTGGTTTGATTCACAGTGCTGGGATCTAGGTATTGTGATTACTTTTTGGATCGTGAGGTATTTTGTACTTTCCTTTAATCTGTGATTGTGTATAGGGATAATGTCAGTCTTTTTAGTGAAATTCTATACTACTTGTTTTTCATTGAAGCTCTCATTTTTTAAAGGTTCATTTTGTCAGACATTTAGGATCTTCATTACTGCGTTAGGCATATTTAATTTTGTAACTATTTTTTAAGTTATTTATGTGTGCCAAATAGTCAAATGTAAATTGAATAAAATAAAGATACTGAAAAACCACACCCCAGGATCATAATCTAGTAGTGTGTAATGTGGCAGTTGAGAATGTGGACTTGGGCATCAGACTGCCCAAGGTGGAATCTTGGATTTGTTGTAGACCAGCCTATATCTTTGAACAACACCTCCCTAAGATTTCATTATTTGGAAAATGGGTTGATGGGAGATAGGGATTAAATGAGCCAGTGTGTGAAATATTTAATAGTGTAGATCGAGGCCAGTGCACAGCCATTGTTTGTGCCTCTGCCTCATCCTCATTCAAGTATTACCCCGCATAGACTGTTGGTAAAGCCCTGTGCATGCTTGTATCAAAAAGAATATCCGGCACAAGAGCTGAGCCTTTCTAGGATCCATATCAGACCCCCGGCACTTCTATCATAAAGAGTATATTTTTCCTTAGCTGAGACTTTTTTTTTCTTTTGCAGCCACAGGTGGAATTAAGAAATCTGGCAAAAAGTAAGCTGTTCTTGTGCCCAAGGCAATGATGATCCTTAATTCCATTCCTGTTTAAACATCTGGATTCCCTGTCATAGCATCTGTTGCTATCTATAGCTGGAATGAAGTGTTGTCTTAGATCCTGTTGTACATTTAAGAATAAACTTTTGTAAAAAAAAAAAAATAAAACAATCATACAGTGGCTCATATTCTCTTTATTTTTTGTCACTCAGTCATTTCTGTGTTAGTTTTGAGGTCAGCGTGAACCTAGCCAAGAATCCTGCCAATGTGTGCTCTTCAGTCTTGGTTCTATCCTGAACTCCGTGTCACCTGGAATTAAACCAATGCATTTGAAGTGGTTATTGGTTTTGTATCATTGTATGCCCGATGGAATATATTACATGAGGTTAATGAACGAATTTGTACTTTGGGGAGGAAAAAAGTTCTCTTTCTATGAGGACATCCATGTTGCAATGATACAGTCCATTTGTTGTAATGGGATTATTCATCTTTCAAGTCAGGTGTCCACTAAATGCATGCTGCACGTGTACCAGAGGGCAATTCCTGTTGTCAAGGAACTTCTCTGTTATGGGAGAGGAGCAACATTAATACATACAATATGCATTATAAAGGGAATAAAATGGGAAAGGAGAAAGATTCTGAAAGTTCCTAAGAACCTAGCTTACTCTGAAGCCTCCAGGTCTGCATTTATACTAGGGCTTCAGAAAGGTTCTTCCTAGGTTCCCATGCTTTAAACCCCACATTTGACCCATCAGCAAATTAAATCTGGCCTCTGCATACTTCCTCCAGTATCACCCCCCACACACCCTATTCTGACCTAAAATCCCTCACCTGGGTTATTGCGGTCACATCCACATTTGTCTTCCTGTCCCCTACCCTTTCTCCCCTACAGTTTAACCTTCATTCAGGCTGCAGAGTGTCCCTGCTAAACCACAAAGTTACACTTTGTCTCTTCTTGGCTCAGAACTCAGTGGCTTCTTGGGGCAAAATTGAGTCCCCACAATGACCAGTCAGGCATGTGGCTGCCACTCCCTACCTTCTGATACCATTCATCCCCTGATCATCTTGAGCCACAATGGTCTACATTGTAAGCAAGCTGACTCACTGTTCTTACCAACTCTCCCTTCTGCCTGTCACTTGTGTATACTGGAGACTGCCTCTCTTCCTTTAGAGAATTCAAACATCACAGTAGTGAGCTTTTCCTTTACCACTGTCTATAAAGTGGTGGTCCCAGTTGTCTGTTACCTTTATTTTTTTTCTCTTTATATTTGTTGATGATCACCTTTGACTCCAGGAGGAGTAAACTAGAGGAGGCAAAGGCTAAATGCATATATATTGGAACAATTCAGTGGCACAAGTCTGGATTTCCCCTCCAGGCTCTTCATATCACTGGAAATTATGCTAATAATGCTCATCTTTCTCTAATCGCCTGTTTTCAAGAAGGGCTCTAGAACTAGTCAGATTTTGCTAAGTCAAAACTGGAAAAGGTTTTTTAATAGATTGAAGCCCGTTTTATGACTAAGGTACTTGACATTAATAAGGGGGGGGCCCTCCTTGGTCCACTTCTGGAAAGTTGCACAGCCAGCACACTCCGGACTTCTGGCATTCCCTGTGGGGCTGAGAAGAACTCCCAAGATCAAGTGCCAGCACGCTGTGCTGAGAACAACCCCAAGATCCAGCACAACACCACACTGCTGTCTGCTACTCTGTTTGGTGGAACCTAATCCTTCCTGACAAACGAAGGGCAATCCTTTCTTCACAAGACCAGAGACCTGCCGTAATTAAGAAAAGTGTTCAACATTTGGGCCTACTGAGGGAACATACTAGTTGTCTCAAAAACTAAACTCTGCTATTCAAGATCTACACCCCGACAACCATCTCCCCTTCATTTACTGTTTCCATAAACATTCATAGGACACTTAAAAGCTAAGTTTGGCACTGAGTGTGCAAGGGTAGAGTCTTACCTCTGTTACTCTCTAACACCCTGTACCCACTAACTGTCCTGCACACTACTGCTCCCCAATAATATCCTGTCAGGTGCCCAAGTCCTGCTCCTCTTTGAAGGCTTAACCTTATCTCTTTGCCACAGATAACACCTACCTGGCATTTGTGTGGCTTCCATGTCGGTGTTGTATTCTCGTCTGAGGAGACTTGTATGCCAGTCTCCTTGCTAAGTCAGTCACTCCCACTCAAACTGGAGGGCAGCCCAGGTGCCACTTTCAAGGGGCCTCTCTTGACCTCCTGAGCCTCCTCGTCCATTTATGACCTGCGCTTAAGACAAAACCACTCAGGCGCTCTCAGAGAAATGAATGAATGCCAACAGCCTGAAGAGTTAGTTCCCACACTCTCCAAAACAGGCACACTCTTCTCAGGATCACCCCTTCTCCATGACCTTCTTCTCCAGACCTATCTCAAATACACACACTCAAAACATTAACTCTTCTCAAAGATACCTCCTCACAGAAGTTGTATTCGTACTCCGTCCAACTCCACTGTCCCAGACGCCTCCTCAAGAGGACCTCTGGGTATGTGAGAGGTGAGTCCGGCGTGGGGAAAACAGCGAAGTCGTAGAGACCAAACCCCTGAACGCTGCCTGTCACGATTCACAAGTGTATGTGTGACTGTCAGGGCAGACTCCACCGCGGCTGCGTGGAGGGGGCGCAGAGCCATCGGCGCTGTAAGGCTGGTAAGGCTCGGCCCCGCCCCTTGGTAACGTGGACCGCGCAGCACACATCCCGCCGAAGACCCACGGAGTGCCACGGAGACCCAGCCACCGGTACCACAGCGCCCAGCAGAGATGGGCTGGGGGGCGGGACTCCACCGAGAAAGGCCCGCTCTCAGCGGAGCACGGCGACGCGTTCGGATTAGGTCATTTTTCCGCGCCCGCTGGCTGGCAGCCGATTGGCCCGTGGGCTCGGGGGCGTGGCCCTAGCGGCTGAGGCGTGCGGCGGCGCGCGGGCGGTTGGTCCGCGATCCGGCCTCGCGGCAACCAGGCCTTCCTCGGGTGCTTTCGGACAGTGGCCGGCGGAAGCATGGCTGGAACCCCCGCGCCGAGCAGCAGGAGGCGGAGCGGGCTCCCGGCGCCTGGCCCTGGCCCTCCGCCCAGTACCGGGCACCCTCCGACCAAGCGAGCCCGGGGCTTCCCAGCGGCTGCCGTCCCGGACCCCGAAGACCCGTTCGGCGCGCACGGGGATTTCACTGCCGACGACCTGGAGGAACTCGACACCCTCGCGTCGCAGGCCCTGAGCCAGTGCCCGGCCGCTGCTCGGGACGTGTCCAGTGAGTGCGCTTCCGGGCCTTTCCCCGGAGGGTGGTGCAGACCTCGCCAGAACTCCCTGATGGCTGTGGCTTCGGAACCCCACAGAGACCGCTGCCCTGGTGTTCTGCACCCACACTGCCCTCCTAAAAATATAGGAATGGCTTCATTTAAGCAGTGGTTGTACCTCAGAAGGTCTTTTGATTTCGGGGAGAAGTGGATCAAGAATGTCAGACAGCCGATTTGAAATATGGAAAATTAGGTTACATTTTAGTTTATAAAGTTTGGGCCACGAAGTTCTTGGTTCTAAGCAGGATCCTTAGAACACGTCCACCACCACCAGAATCATACCTACACATGGGAACTCATTCTTGTGACAGGTTTGGGAGGCTCTAGATCTAATGAATACCACTGCGCCCCCCCCCAACCCCCACCTCCGCTTGGGCCGCAAGAACATCAGAGAGGGGCCTGGCCAGGGCAAGAGATGAAAGGGATTTATTCCTTTATACAACCAGTAAGTTGTACTAGGTGCCCAAAACCTTGGGAACTGCAACATACTTAGCAATTAACAAAAGACAAAAAAACCTCCTTCCTTCAGGAGCTTACATTTCTAGCTAGAGAAGGGTGTGAAGTCTTGTGGAGCCCACAGAAAGAGAAAAGTTTTGAGGGCACCTTGCATCTCTACTTGGATATCTCACAGGTATCTTAAATCCCACACATTCACCTCCCGGAAACCCTATCATTCTCCACTATTGCCAGCACGGCATTTGGCAGAGTGGACGTTCAGAAAATGTTCATTAATGACTAAATATTCTGTACAACAGTGACTGGCACCACTCTCCATCAGATGGCACAAGGCAACAGTTCCCTTTCCTTGACCATCTAATCCCTTTCCAAATCCTATAACTTCACCTTCTTAGTCCACCTCGGGAATCCATCCTTTTTGCATCATCTCTACCATCTCCCTGATCTATGTTACAATCACTCCTTCTGTCTGGACAGTAATCTGCTAAATTCTCCCTGTTTCCAGTCTCGACTCCCTGTAAGTCAGACTTTACACCACAGCCAGAATGATCTTTGCAGAACTCAAATCTGGCTGTGTCTCACACAGATAAAAGTGAACATCCCTACTGAAGCCCTTTAATGACTTCCCACTGCCTCTATTATAAAGATCAGAGTCCTGGGGTACCTGGGTGGCTCAGCTGGTTAAGCCTCTAACTCTTGATATCGGCTCAGGGTCATGAGATCGAGCCCCCATTGGGCTCTGTGCTCAGCATGGAATATGCTTGTCCCCCTCTCCCAGCTCCTCTCTACTTGTGCTTGCTCTCTCTCAAATAAATAAATAAATAAAATCTTAAAAAAAAAAAAAAAAAAAAGAGGGGCACCTGGGTGGCTCAGTGGGTTAAAGCCTCTGCCTTCAGCTCAGGGCATGATCCCAGGGTCCTGGTATAGAGCCCCGCATCAGGTGCTCTGCTCAGCAGGGAGCCTGCCCTGCCCCTGCCTACTTGTGATCTCTGTCAAATAAATAAATAAATAAATCTTTTTTTAAAAAAAAGATTAAAGTTCTTTTTTTTTTTTTTAAAGATTTTACTTATTTGTCAGAGAGAGAGAGGGAGAGAGAGCGAGCACAGGCAGACAGAATGGCAGGCAGAGACAGAGGGAGAAGCAGGCTCCCCGCCCAGCAAGGAGCCCGATGTGGGACTCGATCCCAGGACGCTGGGATCATGACCCGAGCCGAAAGCAGCCACTTAACCAACTGAGCCACCCAGGCGTCCCAGAAAAGGATCAAAGTTCTTAACATGGCCTGCAAGGCTAGTATGGCCTGGCCCTTTCCCACTCTTTCTGAGTTTAAGCTACACGACCTTCATTTCTTGAATTCTCCCTGCTTCCTTGCTATTTCTTGCACCTGGTGTTCTTTTCATCCATTTCCCCATTCCTCCTCATCTGCTTAAGTTCTGCTCGTTCTTCAGCTCTGAGCTCAGTCATCACTTCCTTGGGAAGACTTCCAGTCATTCCTGTTGGATCAAATCCCCTTCGGATAGGCTTTCCTGTATTTGTTCTTTTGTGCAGCTCTTATCACAGTTGTAATTTTGCATTTGTTTGAATCTTTTTGAATGTTCTATAAGCTCTGTGAGTGTAAGGACTGGATCCATTATGCTAACCGCTGTACCTTTAGAGACTAGATTGTGCCAGGTGCTCAGTAGGTGTAGGTGTTGGTGTAGATAAAGGTGCTCATTACGATATTGTTGAAAAATAGATCACCAACTGCTGATCAGTAAGGTCCGCACAACATGTTTTCAGCCTTCAGATGAGACTCTTAAAATTGGGGGTTGAGGGGAGTGGCAGGATCTGTTATTTTATAAGGATCATTTGTGAGTTTGATTCCTTAGGTTGGAAAATAACTATATTGCTTACTAGAACTTTCTCTAATTTGCTTTCAAGAGTGATTCTTTTTAGCATTGATCGACAAAAGTGGGAAAATGTTGGATTCTGAAAAGTATATGGGAACTATTTTTTACAGATGTTCATAAGGTCCCCAGATTAGATGGGATGTCAAAAACTCCTGCAGGGAAGAACAGAGAATTTGTTCCAGTTCAAGATAATTTTGAATTAGAGGTACTTCAGGCACAATACAAAGAACTTAAAGAAAAGGTAAGTGACTTAACTTGTGGTTCTTATAGCTAACTTAATCATTTATGCATGTGTTATAAAGCATTGTACAGTAAGATATGTAAATGCTTTAAAACAAGAGTTCAGGATTCAGCCCCACAAAATGGAGGAAGGCTGGGGAAAGCCAGAAAATTCAGACTGAAAGAAACCAAATCCTGAGATTCCTAACAACTAGGCAAGAAAGGAAACTATCCACCCAATCTAAAAAGAGATACAAACTTTCTGCCATAGCACTGAGACAAATTTATACCATATGTCTTATACATATGTTTGCTGTTTTCATTAGCAGTTTTACAAAAAAGCAGACATCGTTTTTATGACCATCTGTAGGTTAGGTCCTTAGGAAAACTAGGAACATAGTGTGAAATTCTGAAACTGTGAAGTGCGTGACCCAGATTGTTTAATACTTTTAGAACCTACAGAATCTGTATGTGTGAATGACAGTGTGTCCTTAAGCTAGCTTGCTGAATGTCAACTGTTCCACGAATGGGCCTAGTTGACCATGGTGACATCTAGTTGGTATGGATGTATTTGGGGACTTCTGGTCTGTAGAACATGGTTTACATGTGCTTTTTCCATCTCCACAACTATATGTTGAAACAAGTACATATGTAACTTACCCTTGTAAACTTTTCACAAGATTGATTTGGGATTTACAGATGAAAGCAATGGAAGAAGAAGTCCTCATTAAAAATGGAGAAATAAAAATTTTGCGGGACTCCCTGCATCAGACAGAATCCATGCTAGAGGAACAGAGAAGATCACATTTCCTTCTTGAGCAAGAGAAAACTCAAGCACTTGGTGACAAAGAAAAGGAATTTTCCAAAAAGGTGAACTTTTTTTTTTTTTTTTTCTTGTTCTGGCCACAAGAACAAGTGTTTTTTGCCTGTTCACTGAGTTTTGTTAGAAGCAATGACCAAAGTGTCTTTAAATCTTCCTGGAAGATTTCAACAGTTGTTTGTCTTAAATACTTTCTGCTATCAGTTAATTACATATACTTTTCTTCAGGCTCTGCATGTGGTTTGGAAAAGGACTTAGAAGAAACTCCTTTGCTGTGGTAGTTATGATAGTTGGTCTTGGCTGGAACAAATCAATAGCTTAGACTTTCCAGAAATAGGCTTAAGTAAGAACTTTTTTGGCAGGTTAGAAACTCAGTTGACCTAGCTTGGGCCAAAAGAAAATGTACTGACTTCCATAATTAAGTCTGGGAAAAAATAGGTGTGTGGAGGCCTTGAATGACTTAACCCTTGCTGCAACTTGACTTTCCTGTCTACTCTATAGACAGGCTCCATCCTTATGGTAAAGGATATGTTCTCCAGCAGCTCTTGGGCCCATATTTCATAGCTCCAAAGCAGACTGAATACTTGCCCCCCCACCACTACCATCTCAAGGCTCTCATTGATTGGTCTGACCTGAGTCAGGCGCCTGTCCCTGACCCAGTCACTGCAACCACAGAGATGATAGCTCCTGTTTAAATCACACAGAGGTAGGGAAATGATTATTTATCGGGGGAGGGAGCTGCTGTTCCAGGGAGAAATTAGTAGGTGTCCTTACATAACACCATTTTCCTCCAGCACTTTCCAAGGCTTCAATCTCAAGGACCTGGGTCTTATTCTGCCATTCATTCAGCAAGTTAGCAAACTTTAAAGAAGCACTAACCTGTGCCCCGCACTAACAGCAACAGTTGTCTCTCCACATGCATGATGGAAGAGCCAGGGAGTTGTAAGCAGACCAACCAGAGTTTGAATCCAGGCTTTCTCACATATGAGTGGAGACCCCAGGGTAATGACTTAAGCTTTGTGACTCATTTCCATTATCTGTTCCAGGGAATAACTAGAAGGGTTGCTGTAAGATTTAAACAGCCCTGCACTTGCTGGGAGTGCTGTGACTGGTACTATACTTGGCACGGAGAGTGTGCCCAGGGAGTCACAGCACTTACTCTTGGCTGTAAGCTGGAGCAGGTCTCCCCGTGCTGCGTGGGGTTTTGGCAACATTTCCAAATCCTCTCCCCAGACTTTCAAGAAGACCTGGAATCGTACACCACTATGTTCATCAAAAGGTTGACATGTCACTGTGAGATACGGCACCTTGAAGGTGCCAGACTGGGCAGTTCACGTCCGTCCTTCCTATTTAATCCCCCCAACCATGAAGCCAGGTATTTGTGTTACAGATAAGCTAGTTCAGATAGGCTGAGGAAATGGTATCTGAACCCTCACACACTACCTCGCAATAGTTCGGGTCAAAACATCTTTCTAGAATACCATGCTGACTTTCGGGAAGAAGGCTAAAGCTTGATAGAAAGGACATTTGTGTCACATCAGACTTTGATTTTTATTCTCATGGTTTGTTTTCCTTTATGAGCTTGAGATTTGAAGCCCAGAGATAATTTTGCATGTATGATGGGGCCACCAGTAGTATGTTGCTTTTGCCTTCCAGCTCCAATCACTGCAGTCTGAACTCCAGTTTAAAGATGCGGAGATGAATGAATTAAGGACAAAGCTCCAAAGCAGTGAACGAGCAAATAAATTGGCTGCTCCCTCTATTCCCCATATCAGGTAACGATGGTGCTGGAGAGAAAGTGGTTTTGCATGGTTTATAGAAAGTATGAATAAGGTCAGGCTAATCTTGAATGAAGGCCATTTAAACTTTGCCATTTGAGCACAGATCCTCTTTCCTAAAGACCTTGAAGGTGGTTTAGATCAGGCTTGAAAGGTTTGGTGCATCACAGCGTAAAGGCCTCATACTCCAGGAGGGCTTCCTCTCTGTAGGACTTTATACTCAGGACTTAAAAAGGCTGGAAAGATGCTCTCTGAACTTTTGGGGTGAGCCAGTCTTCATTTTTATGTAATTTGTTTCAAATAACTGATCTTGCCCCATGTATAAGTGTATTTCAGTCCCAACTACTTGGAACTTTTTTTTCTCATTTGCTGCCCTGGGACCTTTGTGCAACTGTCCCGCCTTTGCTGCAGATGTGATCAGCTTGTTAATGGTCTTGTCCTGCCCCCTGCCTGCCAGAGAAGTCTGGCACGCTGTTGATACCAGCCTTGAAATTTGAACAGTATGGGTCAGGGTATCTTTTTTTCTGGTATTGAACATTCTGCTGTCTTTGCTCATAATAGGCAGGGTGTGAAATTGAACTCTCCTTGCCTTGCCTAGTCCAGGTCAGACAGGAGAGCAGAGGGGTCCATCCTCACCTCTTCACACATCTCTGACAGAAGGGTCCTGGCGCTATTTGATGTACTCAGAGGGTTAAAACTGCTTCTCTAACACCAAGACCCTGGCACCAAAGAATTGGCTTGGTTTTCAAGTTGCAGGACACGACATGCCTTCTAATAGGAGCTCTTTCTACTGAAAATCTCTGAATTCAGCCCCTGGGGACTATTGAATAAGAGGTTGTTCCACATTAAAAAGATATTTGGGTGGAATTAGAAACAGTACTAGAGTTAAAGCCAGTATTTTGGGGTGATTAGAAGAAAAAGGAGATGAAAGAGGTTTTCAACAATTTGGAACAAAATGCCTTGAATTTTGCACTGCTATCCTGATAAAGAATGACAAATATAAAATAGATAAAACCTTTGGTCAAAGCACCTAGACGCAAAAAGTTTAACACGTGAATAAGTTAGAAGTTTTATAACCGGGTATTTTAAATGGTTTTAGCAGAATCATTACTTTGCTTTCATAGTTAACTTTTTCCAGTCCTAGGAAAAGCCCTTCTGTGGCTGTAAAGCCAGAAGCATGTTCTCCACAGTTTGGAAAACCATCTTTCCCTACAAAGGAGTCTTTTAGTGCTAACATGTCCCTTCCCCACACCTTCCAGACAGAGCCAGGATACAAGTCCCTGGTGAGCAGAGAGGGTAAGTCAGTCTGTCTCTCATCCATCGCTATGTAACGAGCTATTCAGACTTGTGGCTTAAAACAACAAGGAGCATTTCTCCTGGGTCTGTGGAACAAGAGTGCTGACAGAGCACAGTGGGAACGGTTTGTCTCTGTGGAGACGGCAGTCACTGAAGGCTTGTCTGGGCTGGAAGATCTCTTTCAAAGTAGCTCACTCACATGACTGGCAGCGGAGTTCTCCGCATGTGGGCCTCTCTACAGAGCTACTTGGATGACCTCATAACCTGGTGGACGGCTTCCTCTAGAGCTAACCGACCGGAGAGAGCCAGGTGGAAGCCAGCCCTTTTATGGCCTAGCCGCAGAAGTCCCATAGCATCACTTCTGCCACATTCTGTTTGTTAGAAGCTGTGTTCAAGGGAAAGGAAACTAGGCCACACCTTTTGAAGAGAAGTGTCTCTAGAATTTGCAGGCATATTTTAAAACCTCCCCATTCAACATGCCAGAAACATAGCCAGTATAAAGGAACTTTCCTTTCCTTGTATAAGTTCCTGTTTTCCATGAGAAAGGCAAAAATGTGAAGGTTATTGAGTTGCCCTGGCTCTTGTTTTAATCCAAGGTTTCCATGGTTGAGGAGGCGGAACAGTTTCTGTTTTAAACTCATGATGGGTTTCCGGGCTGGTCCAGTGCATAGAGCACACAACCCCGATCTTAGAGTTATGAGTTTGAGCCCCACATTAAGGGTAGAGTTTACTTAAAAAAAAAAAAAGTTTAAAAACTCATTATGTTCAAGAGTTTCTGATATGCTTCTGCTTTCGCGCTCAAGTTTTGATTCACATTTTATCTAGTTGTAGAGAATAAGAGCCACAGTCTGGGAGGTGACTCCATAAAGCAAGAAGAATCCCAGGAAAGTCTTATTGACAGCTGGATGCAGAGATCAAACACTCAAGGTACCAGAACACCCGCCCCTCGTGCAGGAGGCCGGCACAGCTCCGGTTGTCTTTGAATTGTCTTTGAGAACCAGCACCCCAGGCAGTCCTTCAGAGGGTCCAGGGAAGTGGTAGTCTGTGACTTCACCAGAAGACTGTAAACTAGAAGGGGCCAAAGCAGGTGTGTCCCAGAGCCCTCAGCACCCACAGGGATCTCAGTGGAGCTGCAGGGCAGCTTAGAGGACAGTTAGTGTCCAAGGTACCTTCACTTTTCCTTCTGAAGCCTTAGAAAAGGCCTCCCTTGTCAGAACCTTCTAGAATTACTGTGTCTTCTGCAGGTTCCATTTTGATAAACCTCCTCCTGAAGCAGCCTTTGATCCCAGGGTCATCCCTAGGTCTGTGCCACCTCCTGAGCAGTTGTTCCGAGGCTCCTACGAGTACCCTGCTGCAGCCCCCAGGGTTTGGCAGGTAAGCCTCAGACTCCTAAAAAGCTCATTTAGGGGGGCGCCTGGGTGGCTCAGTGGGTTAAAGCCTCTGCCTTCGGCTCAGGTCGTGGTCCCAGGGTCCTGGGATCGAGCCCCACATCGGGCTCTCTGCTCCGCAGGGAACCTGCTTCTTCCCCTCTCTCTCTCTGCCTGCCTCTCTGCCTACTTGTGATTTCTCTCTGTCAAATAAATAAAATCTTTAAAAAAAAAAAAAAAAAGCTCATTTAGGAAGGAGCTCCCAGGAAGCAAGTCCCTTTCTGGTCCTGGCCAGCCTGGGAGGTCTGTGTGCCCATGGCAGGAGTGAGCGGGGGTGGGGTACAGTTTGGGAAACTAGAGAATTTGGCGGGCAGGTTGACTGAAGCCCTTGACCTTGTCTCTCATCACATGCTTGTGTGTTTTCTTCTTTATTTACTGCTAGTACCTTGGCTGGGATTTCAAGCCTGAGGACCACAGGTTCTCGCGATGGGTCATTTCCCCTCTTGGCTCTGAGAGAAGCACAGAACCTGGCACTCACCGGACTGAATCTCATTGCCCGGGATGAAGGCTCCTGTGATGGAGACCCAGCAGAGGGTGGCAGAAGGGCCTTCCCACTCTGCCAGCTTTCTGGAGCTGTGCATCTCCTCCCCCTGGTACAGTTCTTTATCGGCTTACACTGCCAGGCTCTGCAAGATTTGGCAGGAGCCAAGAGAAGTGGAGCGCCTGGGGACTCAGCGACACGTTCCTCCTGCGTGAGCTCTGGGGGAGAGGCCAGCCTCGAGGACTCCCTTTGTAACCTGGAAGGCTTCTCTGTGGCATCCCTCAGTGTTCTTCAGCACCTGGTGTGCCACAGCGGAGCGGTCGTCCACCGATTACTGTCCGATGCAGGGGTGGATTCTGCTGCTATGGAAGGAAACCAGAGCCTGGTTCACAGACAAGATCATGGGGATGTGTCCTCAGCTCCAAAGGGGCTTGCCAGTGACCAAGGCCAGCATCCACTACTGAAGATGCTTCTTTACCTGTTGACTTTCTCTTCTTCAGCAACAGGTCACCTTCAAGCCAGTGTCCTGAGCCAGTGTCTTACGATTTTGGTGAAATTAGCTGAAAATGCTTCCTTTGATTTCCTGCCCAGGTATAACACGGCATGGGGTCATGATTCTCTGTGGGTCTTACCTGACCTCTTGAGGTCTATCCCGTGGCCCTTATACTTTGCCCAATCTTGACTTTTCTATACTTCTCAGTGCTAAGCCTTGGTTTTATGTTCTGAGGCTTCATTCAAGGAGTTCTGAAGTAATGGAAAGTGGGGCCAGGTGGTAGGAGAACCAAGAAAG
Source organism: Neogale vison (assembly GCF_020171115.1). Lineage (NCBI taxonomy): Eukaryota > Metazoa > Chordata > Mammalia > Carnivora > Mustelidae > Neogale > Neogale vison. Next base: position 206,472,477 of record NC_058096.1, on the reverse strand, counting down.
TGATTTAGGAGAACCAAGGAAGTGATTTATTTGGCTTTATTCTGCCTCTGTACAGCAGGTAAGCAAAAGACACATGTGATGAAAGAAGGCTTTTAGCCGCTATGGAAAAGCATCCAGTCCCCAGGACAGACAAAGGCTGAACCAAGAGCCTTGAACCTGGGCCATGGATCAGGTGAAGTCCGCGAATCATACCACATTTAAATTTGGTGGGGTTCCCTAAGGAAGCAGAGGGTATGGGGTAGCCCATAAGCTGACCTTGCTGGGAATCTGCCCATCATCACCGTGCCCACTCTGGCATAAGTCACAGGTTACCTGCTCCTCTTAAGGTTTGTGGGAAGTGGTTGTATAGTGAACCTAGCTTGTGAACACTGTAGTCATAATCCTAACTTGGGGTTCCAGAGCCTTAAGACTGGGAGGAACTGTAAACACCATTCAGCTCATCCCCCATGCGATAATCCATCTCCTCCTCAGCACGCCACCAAGAAGGCAGTTCCTATTAGGAGTAACTCCACTGGCTGCACTTACCTTAAGCTTTTAGTCTCTGTGCTTAGCATACTTGCCTCCTAAAAACACTTCTGGATCCTGCTTTCCATTAGAGGATATTTTGGCTGGGCTGGTCCATGCTAACGGTAGTCCTCAGAGCTGTGGGCAGCATGGTGGTTTCAGAGCCGTCACCCTCCATGTCTGGCACAAAGCTAGCTCAGAGGGGCTGGTTGCTTGTTTCATAGGTATTGAATGAATGCCAGGAACCACTTCTTACCAGTCCTGTTGGTAGAGAGACCATCATTCCATCCCTGTTGAGCTTGTCCACAAGAACATGACAAAACAGCTAGTCAGGGGATGCTTACTATAGGCCAGATAGGTGCCTTCTGTTCAGTATCTCAGGGGACACCTCACAGCCCTGCATCCCTACACCTAGCTGTAAGCACATGAATATGAATGAAGAGAGCATGCTGGGCAAGTTCTTGACTTGCCCTTGATCATGATCTGACACCACTTCCAACTTGGTGCTTCTTGGTGTCAGAATTCCTACATCCTTGCAGGCTGAACCCCACTACCACACAGCTTCCTGTTCACCTTGGCATGAAAGCAAAGGACATGTGCTCCAACACTGTGTGCAGGGCAACACAAGTAGCCAGGCAGACAGCGGTCTCATAAAAGGGACTTTTGCCCTAACCCTAACCCTCAGACCCATCTATGACTTCCTACTATATCTGGTGTAGCCATAGGTCATTCCCAGTTACTGGGTCATTCTGGGTACTGGGATGGCAGTGGCTTTTGAGCAAAGAGGTCTCATCCCCAGCTCCAAACAGAACAAGACTATTCTCTCGTGCATGTTTGGGGGCTCTGGAAAAATTTTTTTTAGAGAAGGCTGATGCCATCCAAAAATAATTTGGAAACCACTGTGTCATATATAAAGATGGATTTTTCTTGCAGAGAGTTTCAGGGACTTTACATGAGGACTAGAGACCACTTCTAATGATGAAATTGAGTAACAACCAGGTTAAATCCCAGTTTCCCACAAAGTTCCATGTTCCCTGGTGCCTGAAAACATGCAGCTTATCCACCGAACAGGATCTGCTCTGAAATGATTTCACCTCAAATAGTGGGGACTTGCTTCCTGATTGGCATACTGAGAAATATTCTTAACCCTCAGTGGTGTGTGGTGAGACACTGCAGATGCATGATGCATGAAGGGGGACACGTAAAAGTGCCCCTCTCCCCACAAGGTTGTGTGGGTTGAGCAAATGATGGTTGTCTTGGGACTTAGTTCCTAGTTCCCTGTGCCCAAGAGACCTGGGGGAGAATATACTCAGAGCCCCTCATCCATGCACGCTCCAAAGGGGCACCTGCTCCTGTGTGGTGACAAAGGATCTGGTGTTTTCAAAAATGGTCTGCTCAGCAAGTGATATAAAATCCAGCCCTAGCCAAGTCTGCATTTGTTACTTCTAGAACCTGGCCACTCCTTGGGTAGTGGGCTTTTAACTTTCACACCCAAGTTAAGGTAGGAAAGCTCCAGGAGCAGTGTGGAAGCCAGGCACCCCAGGTACAGGGAGGCAGCCCCCATCTATAGGTGGCACTGTGCCCGGTTAGGGCCTGTCCTCTCTAAGCCACAGCATTATGGCAGTGGAGGCTAGTATCCACTGGTTCACAGGAAGTGAATGTCCTAGCAAGCAGGTGGTGGTCGGCCAGCACTTGAACCCAGGTCTGAACCACAGCTCCTCCTCGCATTGCCTGCTCAAAATGTCCCATTCCCTCTGGTGAAGAATGAGGGTGAGTTGTGGGATGGGGTTATCAGTGTCCCCTCTCTCTGGGCCCCTGTGCTGTAGGTTCCAGTGTGTGTTCCGTGTGCTGCCACAGTGCCTCAGCCCCGAGAGCTCCCTGCCCAGCGTGCTGCTGACTGTGGAGCTCCTCTCCCTCCTGGCGGACCATGAGAAACTGGCGCCCCAGCTCTGTTCCCGCTCAGGTAGAGCAGGGCAGGGAGGGGGCGGGGGGGGGTGCCACTGCAGGCTGGCAGCGAGGGTGGGAGCGGGGACAGGTTGGAGGCCTCCTGACGGCTTCTGCAGCTTGTGCCCTGGGCTCTGGGTAAGAAGGGGGACCCTGAGTGAGTGATGGGGCATCCTTTTCAGAAGGCTGCCTCCTCCTGCTGCTGTATATGTACATCACATCAAGGCCTGACAAAGTGGCCTCGGACACACAGTGGCTTCAGCTAGAACAAGAGGTAAAAACTGCAGAGCCCCTTCTGTGACCTGTTCACCACCCCTGCCCCCCGCCCCACCACGCCACCTCAGAGCCTCTGTTCCTCCTTCTGGGGGGAACAGAGCTTCCATTCATTTTGGCAACAAGAGTTTACCTAGATGCTAACAAGGGGAACTCAGTTTGGGGGCTCCACACTACACAATAAAGGTGGACCCCAGGGTGTCCTGGAACTTGTCAGAGTGGCCTGAGAACTGACCCACCCTGGCTTTGGGGCCTGGAGGCAGGTGGGTCTCTGGTGAGACACAGGTGTTGTCCCTGAGTCTAGCCTGGGAAGTTCCCACAGGACCATTTCTTGGACCCCATTGTACAGACAGGCAGTTGCTAAGGCAACTGGAGCACTCGTAGGAGAAGCCTTAGAAAGCCCTCACTGTGATCAGGGTCTCATTTTACCACAGATGGAACAGTCTGTTCTTGTTCTAGGCTGTGTGGCTCCTGGCTAAGCTTGGTGTGCAGAGCCCCTCCTCCTCAGTCACTGGTTCTAACTGCCAGTGCAACGTGGAGGTGAGTGCACGGGGGCCAGCGGCCTGGCAGCTCAGTCGGGGGGGTGAGGCGACCCTATGCAGGGGCCCCCTGCCCCTTCTAAACCTCATGCCCCCGCTCAGAACCCTCCTCACCTGGCGTGGCTAGGAAGGGTACTGTCCAGCTGAGGAGGTTAGTAGGGTACCGGAGCCCTGAGACCCGGCCTCAGTCTTTGCCCTCCCTGCAGGCGGTCCGAGCACTCACGGTGATGCTGCACAGACAGTGGCTGACAGTGCGGAGGGCCGGGGGGCCACCAAGGACGGACCAGCAGAAGCGGACAGTGCGATGCCTGCGGGACACGGTGCTGCTGCTGCATGGCCTGTCCCAGAAGGACAAGCTCTTCACTGTGCACTGCGTGGAGGTCCTGCATCAGTATGACCAGGTGATGCCAGGGGTCAGCATGCTGATTCGAGGGCTTCCTGACGTGGCAGACTGTGAAGGTAAGCCAGCAAGAGGATCCCTCTCTGTCCAGCCCACATGCAGTATTTCCCTGAAGTTCAAGGACAGGTCAGACTTCCTGGCCTTAAGTCAGCAGTCTTCCTTCCAGCCTTTGCTGGCGCTGGGGTCCTACTTGCCTTACTGCTCTGGCTCCTCTCTGAGCATAGCAGGCTGCCTTTGTTTGTATCTGTCGAGTTGGCCTGGCAGCCATGGTTTTTCCAGAAACACCCCTGTCTGAATTGCCTTTGTATCACTTTGCTTGCAGTAGCTGAGGGAGCAAGGCCTGGGCGTGGAAGGGACTGGTTAGTTCCCACGGGCGTGGGGGAGGAGCGGTGGGTCTTCCTCCTTGCCCCTGTGCCCAGCACCTCTGGGCCTTCACCGTAGAACCCTGTTCTCTCTGCTCAGAGGCAGCCCTGGATGACCTCTGTGCCGCTGAAACCGATGTGGATGACCCTGAGATGGACTGCAGCTGAGGCCGCTGAACATTGAGCCACACGGTGGCACCAGAACCACTATTTTCCCCTCCACTTCATCAGATTAAAAGCAGTGAAGGGTTGTTTGAGAACTCACCAGCCTTGTGATGTTTCCTGAGTCTGACGCTGAGTGGGAGGGATGGAGCAGGAGCCAGACCCAGGGAAGGCCGATATCCCTCCTAAGCCTGGCTGGAGTTGAGACCTGTCCCCATGGTAACGAATCTGCCCTGAGGAAGGAGCCCGGCCCTGCCCAGCCTGTGGAATTGTCCTGAGTCATCGCTTTGGGATGAGGCCATGGGAAGAAACCATTGTGCGGCAAGGCAGGAGGCAGCTGGGAGCTGGGGCCTACACCAGGGAGACCTGAGAAAGTGGGGCCAAGGGGAGGTGCACGGTGGCCGCAGCTGAGGTCCCTGGCTGGCTAGAGTCCTGCTGCTAGGCTTCCCCGAAGGGCTGGGCACCACGGCCGTTCTGCCGCCGGGCTTTCATGGCGTGAGGGCTCTGATGCATTGTGCCAGGCAGCAGGCCCACGGCTGTAGGTCGGAGGCCTCTGTGGAGTCATGAAGGGGGTAGTGCTTGGGGAGGGACAGACCTGGCCGCCTGACAAACAAGGCGGGCCCCACTCAGGACAGCCCATAGGCGGGCTCACACTAAGTTTCACTTCCCACCACTAACTGCCGGCAGCAAGAACCAGCCAGACCCCGAATCACTGCTGCTGCCTGCTGCTCGGTAAGTGAGGACCCCCATGGGGTTGGGGCAGGGTGGGAAAGCCTCACGGCCTACATAGGCCCAGACTAGGGGAGGAGCCAAGCCTTCCCCCAAGACAGTTGAGTCGGAAGCCACACCACCCTCTCTGGCTTCCTGCCCTGGAAGCAGGTCAGGTCCTAGAGCTCACCGACAGTGTGAGTGTGCAGGTCTTTGCGGAGAAGGCCAGAGATGTACTGAGGTGCCCCACCCCACCTGCCTCAGCTCTTCCCACTGGGGCACTCATACACCGACTCCCCACCCCTGCTCCTCCCCAGGCTCCTGGCAGGTACCCAGCATGGGCTCACAGGCCCCAGCTCCAGGACCCGTGCAGACCCTCATTTTCTTGGACCTGGAGGCCACTGGCCTGCCTTCCTCCCAGCCCAAGGTCACGGAGCTGTGCCTGCTGGCTGTCCACAGATGTGCCCTGGAGAGCTCACCCCCTACTCAGGGGCCTCCCACAGTGCCCCCACCACCCCGGGTGCTGGACAAGCTCTCTCTGTGCGTGGCTCCAGGGAAGGCTTGCAGCCCAGAAGCTAGCAAGATCACAGGCCTAAGCACAGCCATACTGGCAGCACATGGACGACTATGCTTTGACGCCGACCTGGCCGGCCTGCTCCGAGCCTTCCTGAAGCGCCAGCCACAGCCCTGGTGCCTCGTGGCACACAACGGCGACCGCTATGACTTCCCCTTGCTCCAGGCGGAGCTGGCTGTACTAGGCCTTGCCAGTGTTCTGGATGGTGCCCTCTGTGTGGATAGCATTGCTGCCCTGAAGGCCCTGGAGCGTGCTGCCAGCCCCTCAGAGCATGGTCCACGGAAGAGCTACAGTCTGGGCAGTGTCTACACACGCCTGTACGGCCAGGCCCCCCCGGACTCCCACATGGCCGAGAGTGACGTCCTCACCCTGCTCAGCATTTGTCAGTGGAGGCCGCAGGCCCTGCTCCAGTGGGTGGATGCACACGCCAGGCCGTTCAGCACCGTCAAGCCCATGTACGTGGTCACAGCCTCTGCTAGAACCAACCCAAGGCCATCTGCTTCCACGGCCACTAAAGCCCTAGCAAGAGCCACGGACACTGGTGCCAACCTGGGCAAGGGCAGGAAGCCCAAGGCCGTTCCTCCAGTGGAGGGCCCTGGAGCCTCACCCAAGGAGGGACTGCTGGCCCCACTGGGCCTGCTGACCTTCCTCACCTTGGCACTAGCCATGCTGTATGGGCTCTCCTTGGCCACACCTGGGCAGTAGGCCAAGAGGAAAGTCTGACCAATAAAGACCCCCTCCTCTCCAGCACCAAGTAGCCACTCACCTCTACCCTCCTTGGCAGCCTTAGAGGAGCCACCCGTACCTCTGCCCACACTCAGGGACCTGGGGAGGGGGACACAGAGGATGGCACAGTCCGTCCTTCACCTTCCCTAGCAAGATGGTCAGACGTCTGAGCCTAGGAAAGACATGGAAATCCAAGAGTTGCATGAAGACGGGACATGGCCTAATGCCCACTCCCAGCACCCAGGCTCTGAAAAAAGAAGGCAGCAGCCCCAAATGTTTGCATTTATTATAAACAAAGGTGCAGACCCTAAACTCTCAGAAACACATCAACAGGTACAAAGCTAAGACAGATCTGGTGAGATATTAGCAGAGGGACAGGGAACACCGAGGTATTCATGTCTGGGCCAGAGCAACCACCTAGGGCCCCCTTCCACCTTTGGTCCAGATGGCCCCTTGGCCCAGGTGCCCTAGGTGCCAGGACACACTGTGGACTGGGGTACAGGAGCTGGCTATTCTGTGAAGCTGGTGTCGGGAGAAGCAGGCCTGACGGTTCCTCTCCACTGTGGGCCAATTTCCTTCCAGGACCCAGGAGGTCCAGCCTCACAAAAAACGATCATATACATTTTGAAACAGGAAACAGGAAACAGGCAAAATGTTTGGCTAAAAGGAAAACAAAAACACTGCAGGAAGGACACCTGAGTGTGCAGGTGGACAGAGGCTGCCCTGCCGCCCTGTGGTGGGGGTGGCCAGCCAGGGCAGCCAGAGCCGTGGGTGGACGTGGCCCTCCAGCTGGTCCCAGGGAGGATGTAGGACAGTCCAAGCAGACCACGCTCGGGTGGCCGAGCCTTTGCCTCAAGTGTTTCGGTCTCAAGAGGCTGTCCACCCTCTGCTGGGCATGGCACAGGCTCTGGCACTGTGGGATGTCTGCTTAGCCGGGCCCCAAGCCTCACCCCCACGCCATGATGGCTCTGGTTCCTTGAAGAGTACCCCACACCCTGGGGACAGGCCATGGCCTTGAACAATGGCTTGTCACTCCACCAAAACCAGAACACATGGGCACGTTGTCCACAAAAAGCCTCACTGTCCTGGCATGGCAAGCTCCACCGGCCTCGTCTCCCCGGGACGGTATGGGAAAGAACTCCCAGTCTTTGAATTTTGAGATTCCGAAAGAGCACAATTTCAAGTGAGGAAGAGAATGAAGTAGGGTCCCAGCAACTCTGGCAAGGACTGCTCCCCACCACGTTGGCATCACAAGAAGCTTCGTGTACAAACGGCACACAAACACCACGCATGGGGAGAAAAAGACCGTGCCTCCATACCCATCTTCTCTCTCTCTCTCTCCTTCTCTCTCTCTCTCTCTCTCTCTCTCTCACACACACACACACACACACACACACACACACAAGGAGCAGCCAGAGAAGCAGGGACATGTTCAGGGAACTGCCTTCGGTGGGTCCATGTAGGCCGGGTTGTAAGGAGGCTGGCTGGCAGGGTAGGGCATGGCCGCACCTCCTGAAAACAGAAGAGGATACCGGTTGGTTGTGCACCTGGAGGACTGCAGCACGAGGGGACAGTGGCAGGAGATGTGGGGGGCCAGGCAGGGTTGGCGTTGGCAGTGGTACTCACCAGCCAGTGTCTCGTGGTATGCTGGGGGGCCCATAGGCTGGGCAGGGTAAGGCGGGGGGTACTGTGTCGGGTAAGGTGCTGCTGGCATCCCTGGCTGTGGGGGCATGGGGTGGTAGCCCTGGTACGTCGGTCCTGGGTAGCTGGGGGGCACACTTGGAGGTTGAGGGTAAGGGGTGTGCACCACCGTCGTGGCCGTGGTGGTGGTGACCACCGCTGCAAAGAGAATCCCAGTCAGGACCAAGCCCCCGTCACTCCAGCTTAGCCAAGCCAGAGCCCTGGTCAGCAACACCCCCTGCCCCTGGGCTCTGCACCTGCGCACCCAGGGTCCCGGGGTTGGGGGGGTCTAGGGAGGGGGTGGGCGTGCTTACGACGCGGAGGCCGGCGGCACATCTTATAGAGAGAGCAGCAGGAACAGGTGAAGCAGATGATGACGGTGACAACAGTGAGCACGAAGATGGTCAGACCGATGGCTACCGTTGCCCCAAACCTGCCAAAGAGCCAGCCGTGACCCAGGGCCTCTCTCGCCCCAGCCCTGCCCTAGCCATCCACACCCCACCATTCCCAGGGGCACCCTTCTTGCCAGAGGAGACTCTGGGCCACACAGGGCAACTTCCAGGTGGGGCAACTTGAACCTCCTTCCGACCATTTCCTCAGTGTAAAAGGGGGTTGTTTCGTGAGTATAAAGCACCTCACCCAGCGTCTACCCCTCTTGTGTCCCACCTCTTCGAGGGGCTCCCGATCACACACCCATCTTGTTCACCCCAACCACTCAGCAGCAGGTCCTCGGGCACGTTGCTTAAGCCAGTCCCTGGGGGCGACACCGACTAGCTCACGGCCCCTGGGAGCCCACACTTCAGTGCAGGGGGCAGACGCTGAGGAAGAATGGAAGCACAAGGGACAGAGGTGGGAGAGAAATCCCAGGAGAGCAGAGACCAGTGTGCCCAGAACAGTGAGGAGAGGCACACAGGGAACACAGCCCTGCCACTGGCCCCAGAGAGGGGCTACAGGCCCCCCGGAGTGACAGGGAACCCACTGGGTGCCCAGCACCGTACCAGGAGTTCGCATACATCCTGGGCTCCCACGCTCTGACCAGGAGGCCAAGTGGGTAAGCAGAGCCAGGTGGCTGATATGGGCGTGCTAGAGCTAAGCTTGCCTTCTGGAAGAGGAGGCCTCCCTGCCTGATGCCAGCCCCTCAGCGAGGACCATAGCAGATTAGAGGGGCTTTAAGAAAAGGCAGACCCAGGGGTGCTTGGGTGGCTCAGTGGGTTAAGTCTCTACCCTTGGTTCGGGTCATGGTCCCAGGGTTCTGGAATAGAGCCCCGCATGAGGCTCCTTCTCAGCCCGGGGAGCCTGCATCTCCCTCTGCCCCTTTCCCTGCTTATGCTCTCACTCTCACTCATAAGTAAATAGTTTAAAAAAAAAAAAAAAGAAAAAGAAAGGGCAGGCCCTGGACAGGGAGTTCACCAACATTGACTTTCAAGGGCAGATGGAGTCCCTTGCTCTCCTCTTCTATTGCCAGGGACCAAACCCTAAGAAAAGGCACAAGTTTGATGACGGCACCTAGAATATTCAAACGTGGAAGGAGGGGCACCTGACTGGCTCAGCTGGTAGAGCAGACCACTCTAGATCTGGGTCGTGAGTTCAAGCCCCACCCACGTTGGGCGTGGAGCCTCCTCACGGCAGGCCCTGGGGGAAGGGGAGGGGTGTACCCCACTCCACCCCACCCCAGCCCTGGGTGGAGGGGCTTCCCCTCACATTCCAGTGGGGCAGCACCATCTCAGCAGGGCCCCACACAGCCCAGGGACAGGCTAGTGACAGACTTTTCACACTGAGGATTCCAAAATACACAACCACATTCACAAACCAGAAACCACTGATCACTGCGCGTCACCCGCCCGGGACTCAAGCACCTCCCAGACCCGCTGCTGCCCCCAAGGAATGGGGACACGGGGACACACACACACACACACACACACACACACTATGGCGCCCAAGCTCACCCCATGTTAGCCTCCGCCTTCACTCGCGGGCTTCCAGCAGCCCTGGACTTCCCCTATTTCCATCGTGGGCCACTCAGTTCCAAACTCCTCCCCTTTCGAGGAAAGGAAAGCAAGTCTTGGCCCTCCCCTATCTCTGACGTCAGTGCAGAGCCCTTAAAGACACAGCAAAGCCCAGCGGTGCCAGGGAGGCCCGGAGCAGGAAGGGAAGCCAAGGCTGTCCAGCGGTCCTCCCAAAGTGGCCCCTGTCCCGGCCTTGTCTGCCCTGACCTGGTCTGGCCTCACACCATGGCTATCCACCTTCCTGCCCAGATGCTGCCCTGGATCCGAGGTGTGGGGGACCGAGCCACACTCCTGCTCAGCTGGCCAGCCCTGTTGCAGCTGTCCTCCTTCATGGGCACCTTCAGCCATCTAGGTCCACCAGCAGCCCTGGGGACCCCTGGAATGACACATGAGTCCCCTCAGCTTCCCCTCTCCCACCAGCGCGTGCTCCAAACCACTAGCCTGCCTCAGAAGGACGACGCAGAAGCCTCTTCAAGTGCCTTTGGCCAATCTGCCTAGTCTGATCATGTCACCCTGCTCAAAAGCCTTCTATGGCTCCCGTACCTCTTGAGATTTACAGGAATTTGATTTATAATTTACTTGTTAAACTGTGTATCTGGGGAACCTGGCTGGCTCAGTCGGTGAAGCATGCGACTCTTGATCTCAGGGTTGTGAATTCAAGCCCCACATTGGGTGTAGAGATTACTTAAAAATTGTTTTAAGTCCTAAAAAAAAAAACCCTTTATGTATCTATGTGTAATTTTCTGTGTGTGGGTGCATATATATATACATATATATATGCATATATATACACACATACATATATATGATAGTTGAAAATAAAAGAAAAATAATCTATGATTTGCCTCACCAGACAGTAAAACTTAAAATAAGACAAATTTTAATCTTTAGTTAACAAATATTATATAAAACTGATAAATCACTGACCTCTATCTCTGAAACCAATAATATATGTTAACTAAATGAATTTTTAAAAATAAAATCAAAATTTAAAAAATATCTTTAGTTAACAAAGTCTATTAAAATAAAACTTGTGGGGGCGCCTGGGTGGCTCAGTGGGTTAAAGCCTCTGCCTTCGGCTCGGGTCATGGTCTTAGGGTCCTGGGATCGAGCCCCACATATATATGCTCTCTGCTCAGTGGGGAGCCTGCTTCCCCCTCTCTTTCTGCCTGTCTCTCTGCCTACTGTAATCTCTGTCTGTCAAATGGATAAATAAGATCTTTAAAAAAATTAAATTAAAAATAAAAAAAAAAAACTTGTGTGGTCTGGAACTCCCACCTCACCTTGTTCTCTGTGCTCTGGCCACATCACCTTCCTTCCAGTTTTTCAAAGCACCATGCTATAATCTGACCTCAGGACCTTTGCATATATAGTTCCTCCTGCCTGGTCTGCCCTCCATGTAATTCATTCCTGTTCACCCTTTAGAACTCAGCTCAAAATACCACTTCCTTGGGGACATCTTCCCTGACCATCCAGATAAGTTCAGGCTCCTTGATAAATAAATGCTCTGATGGAACTAAATCCCTGTCTCCCTCAGTTTACAAACATATACTCTGTGAGCACTGATTAACGTGCATCTTGCCTCCAGCCTGTGGATTCACAGAGGCACAGACTGAACCTGCTTTGGGCCATCGCTCTATCTCCAGCACCGAGCACACTATGTGTGTTCAATAGGGATTTGATGGATGAAAAATTCACACAGAGACCCCATGGGCAGCACCTAGTAGGGAGGCCAGGCATGATGCTCTGAGGATGGGTAATATTTGAGGGGTGGTTCCAGAGTGTGGTAGGGGCCTATGGTACCCAGGCCACAGTTCTAGTGGAACCATACCTCTGAGAGGAAGGAATGGGCTTCCCAACATTGGTGCCACCTCCCAGATCAGACAGTCCAAAGGCCAAGTTCAAAAAGCAGAAACAGCCCAAGCAGAGAGTGTACAGGACTGAAGGGCGTGGTTCTAGAAGGCTAAAGACTCCTCTTTAGGGACTGATGAAGACCCTCTCTGGAGCGGGGACAACAGCACTTTCACCATCATGCTGGCAAGGCGGTGGACCGGCCATGCCCCCGTGGGTGTGACAGCAGCACAAAGGATGCTGGGAGAGCTGGGACAGGTGTACCACAGCCCCACCGCACCTAAGGGACCTGCATGCCTTTCTCCCACACCGTCATTCACAGCAGTCAGGGCCAGCAGCCACCTAACTGGGGCCTGCAGCCATGCATTCTACCACTCAGATGCTGAAACACACGTCCATCCCAGAAGTAGCAAGGAACCAGAAAGGAGAATGATATTAGGGTCCAAAAGAACCATGACAGGGACCGAGGACCCTGTATACACATGGGGAGCATACAAGCCAAGAGTGGACACAGACACTGACCATTCAACAGGGTAGGATGGGGCCACCCGCCCAAGTTGGGGAGCAGGCTACAGAAGACCTGGGCCAACCTCAGGCCCATAGGCAATACGGCCACATCTAGGGAGCAGAGAGCCCACGTGGAGGGAAGACACCACCCATGGAGGCTGTGACAGGCAGAGGAGACCTCCTCTGGGTCCCTGTGCTCTGACCTGGGGCCTCATTCTTGCAGAACCCAAAGAGTTACCCACAGAGGGAGATGTGGGGGGGTTTTCTGCCCCCACTGAAGCTTTCCTGGAGCTCCAGCCATGGCCTGGGCAGCAGGGGATGAACCCCACCACAGAGCCAACACTCCAGCAGAGAAACAGTGCCCTGGGCCAACAGGGCAGCACACAGATGTGTCATTGGTGAGCCTGCCCTTCTGGCTGCTTCCCAAGCCCTAAACCTGTATAAGGTGCTGAGCGAGACACAGGGGCGCTGGCCAGAAGGCAGGGAGGGAGAGATGGGGTAGCACGACTGCCGTCACCCAGGCTCCCCAATGGGAAGGACAGCCGGGCGGGAGGCAACAGGCACCCCCCGCACACACAGGCGCGTGCACACCTCCCACCAGCCCCTGTTCTGTGCGCACACCTCGGGCAGGAACAGGTGCTCCTGTGCTCACACCCAGTCACCTCGCTGCAGCCACCAGCCCGGGCAGCCTCTCCTCCCGTGCCCCTCGGGGACCTGGTTCTGCAATGTCCCCTCTGTCCCCTCTCTGAGCTCAAGTCTCTACCAGCACCCAAGAAGCCCTTCCTCACTCTGACTCCTCCTCCAACTCCGGTCTGGAGTTCACAGCCCAGTGGCTCCCTGAAGCCTCCACACTCACTTCACCCTACACGTTTCCAGCTCACTCTTCAGTCCACTGCACTGAACGACTCCTGCCAAGGGTGCCATGGCCTCTGTGGTAGGGAGTCCACATTCCTCAACAGCCCACAGCCCACGCATCTTCCTCTTTCCTTCTGCTTCTCTAAACCCTCCCTCTCTGCATCTCCCGAGGCCCTTCTTCAAATGCTGCTGACCCTCAGATTCAGTCCTCAGCACACTCCTGCCACCCAACCTGAGCCCCTCACCCTGGCCCCCCTCCTGGTCCCAATTCCTCTCACAGGCCTGGACCTCCGGTCCCCATCACCAGGGCAGAGGCCAGGCACTCACCTCCCTGCACCAAGCCCAGTCTCCCTCCAGCCTCCCAACACCTGGGACTGGGAAGCCATGGCCGCCACCCCCTCCCAGCCTCATCCGCCCTGGAGCAGCCAGAATGGTCTCCTTCCTAAACACTGCTCAGACCAGCACTGCCCAGAACACTCCACTGTCCTCAGGACAAGGCCCACTCCCGGGCTGCCCCAGGCCCATGCTGGCTGGACAGCAGGAGGTCCTATGGGGCTGTCAGAAAGCCCACAGTTCGGGGACTCAGCCAAGGAAGGGCGCCCCCTGCATGCGGAGGAAGGGGCTCATCAGGGTGTCATTCTCCCATCAGCCAAGGGCAAAGGACCCACCCGCAGACCAGAGGGCCAAGGCCAGGCCTTGGCCTCTGAAGAGGGCCCACAGGCTGTACCTCTTCCCTCCCCCGTCTCAGGAGCCCTGTCCTGATTCCACTGTGGCCAGTGGGACCCTGCACCCACCCAGGACCGCAGGGCAGAAAGGGCAGGTGCATACCTGGACCCCCATGCGGGCCCGGAGCCCCAAGGGCCTTCCTCCCAAGGGGCGGCCAGGCCTGTGCAGATCTCCTGAGGGGGGCTTCTAGACCCACCAGGGCCGAGGCAGGCAGCCCATGGAACAGACCCCACCAGGAAAATATACACGTGGCTGCACGCTGGCTCCGCCCACGTGAAGGGTGGGTCACAACACCCGTCGGTGGCAACAAGACAGAGCAGGAACCTGGCCAAGGGAACTGAGGTTTGGGAGACAGCCTTGTTCCTTGGCCCCTGACAGAAGGGCCCTGACACAGCAACCATGGCTCACAGGCCCTGACACAGGGACCAGGCGTATCAGTATCCCAGCGTCTTTACCACCTGACCCACCATCGCCCTGTCGTGGTCACCACCATCACCCTGCCGGCATCATCACCGTCACCCATCACGACCATCATCCCATCCCCATCACCACGGTCCCACCGTCCCTGTCACTGCCATCTCCCCATCCCTGTCACCACCATCTCCCCTGTCACTCTCACCATCACCGCATCACTGTCACCATCGCCCCATCACTGTCACCACCATCACCCCACCACTGTCACCGTTGCCCTGTCACTGTCACCATTACACCATCACTGTCACCGTCACCACCATCACCCTGTCACCATCACCAACTCCCTGTCACTGTCCCCATCACACCATCACCGTCACCACCATCAACCCCATCACCTCCACACCACCGCTCGTTCCCCATCAGTCACCAGTGCCCACCCCATCACCTAGGTCAATACGACCCCCTACACTTGGCCTTTCAACTGTCAACCACGGCCCCCCATCCCCAGTCCACAATGATGAGGACTTGACTTTCCAACCTAAGGATCAAGGAACCTGTTGGTCAGCTACTCTGGGGCCCCACTACAATGCCTCTGTGGCATCCCAGTACCCACAGCCCTCACTCTAGCCCACTGAGACCCTTGTCACCTCCACCAGGAAGATGGACCCTGCCTGCAGGTTTTACTTACCCTGACATGGGGTCGCTGTCCAAGCTGGAACGGAACCTCAGTGCCGAGCCCAGCTGCTCCAGGGGCTCTGTACCCGCAGACACACTGAAAAGAGAAAGCTTCATGATTGACACACCCAAGCCCCACCCAGCACACCAGGAACAAACACTACCTCAGCACACGCACAAAATGCACAAGAACCAATCCTGTACGGGCCACAGAAGACTCCTCAAGGCCTCCTGAGGAGGAATATCACACTCCCCAGGATCTCAGGCTATAATGCCACACACTCCTCTCAGGTGTACCCAGAACATTCTCCAGTAGACACTACATATAAGGCTACAAAAAGAGGCTCCATCGATCTGAAAAGAAGGGCACCACACAAAGCTATCTTCTCCAACCACAGTGCCATGAAGTTAGAAATCAGCAAAGGAAGACTACTGTGCGAAGAAATGAAAAAAGAAATACTGAACATAACTCACACCTTGAGAAACTAACACGCTACCAAAAAAAAAAAAAAGGCAACAAAAATAATGCAAAAATAATGTGCCTTAATAAGAAATTATAAAGTAAATTAAGAAATATGTAATACAAAAATACAGATTCAAAGGGGCACATGCACCCTGATGTTTACAGCAGCATTATCAACAATAGCTAAATTGTGGAAAGAGCCCAAGTGTCCACTGACTGATGAATGGATAAAAACAATGTGGTATATCAGGGCACCAGGGGTGTGCCATTGGTTAAGCGTCTGCTTTTAGCTCAGGTCATGATCTCAGGGTCCTGGGATGGAGCCCTGAGTAGGGCTTCCTGCTCAGCAGGGAGCCAGCTTCTCTCTCTCTCTTTGCCCCTCCCCCACACTTGTGCATGTGAGCGCACACACACTCTCTCTCTCGTTCTCAAACAAAAATATAAAAAAATAAAATCTTAAGAAAAAAAGATGTAGGGGCGCCTGGGTAGCTCAGTGGGTTAAGCGTCTGCTTTGGGCTCAGGTCATGATCTCAGGGTCCTGGGATAGAGCCCTGCATCAGGCTCTCTGCTCAGCAGGGAGCCTGCTTCCCCCTCTTTCTCTGCCTATCTCTCTGCCTACTTGTGCTCTCTCTCTCTCTATCAAATAAATAAATAAAATCTTAAAAAAAAAAAGATGCAGCATATCTAAACAACAGAATATTACTCAGCCATCAAAAAGAATGAAATCTTACCATTTGCAATGATGTGGATGGAGCTAATGTATTATGCTAAGTGAAATAAGTCAGTCAGAGAAAGACAAATATCACATGATTTCACTCATATGTGGATTTTAGGAAACAAAACAGAAGAACGTGTGAGAAGGGAAAAGCAAGAGAGAAGGAGAGAGGGGGAGGTAAACCATAAGAGACTCTTAACTACAGAGAACAAACTGAGGGTTAATGGAGGGAGATGGCTGGGGGGTGGGCTAGATGGGTGATGGGCATTAAGGAGGGCACTTTTTAAAAATATTTATTTATTTATTTACTCGGCAGAGAGATAGCGAGAGAGGAAACACAAGCAGGGGGAGTGGGAGAGGGAGAAGCAGGCTTTGCGCTGAGTAGGGAGCCCGATATGGGGCTTGATCCCAGAATCCCAGGATTATGACCTGAGTCAAAGGCAGATGCTTAATGATTGAGCCACCCAGGCACCCCAAGGAGGGCACTTTTTATGATGAGCCCTGGGTGCTGTTTGTAAGTAATGAATCACTAAATTCTACTCATGAAACCAGTATTATGCTATATGTCAACTAACCAAAATTTAAATACAAATTTGGAAGAAAAAAATAAATAAAATTGTGCCAAGTAAAAGAAAAAGAAATTAAAAATTAATAAAACTGGGCGCTTGGGTGGCTCAGTTGGTTAGGTGACTACATTCAGCTCGGGTCGTGATCCAGAGTCCCAGGATCGAGCCTGGGCACTGGGCTCCCTGCTCAGCAGGGAGTCTGATTCTCCCTCTGACCCATTCCCCTCTCGTTCTCTCTCTCTCTCTCTCACAAATAAATAAATAAAATCTTAGAGAGAGAGAGAGAAATTAGTAAAATTGGATTACAAAAATACAACAGGTTAAAATAAAACAGGTAAAAAACACAGCTAATGCAGTTATTAGAGGGAAATTATCTTTTTTTTCTTTTAGATTGATTTATCTCACAGAGAGAAAGAAAGTATATAAGCAGGAGGAAAGGCAGAGGGAGAGGGAAAGAATCTCAAGCTGACTCCTCCCAGAGCACAGAGTTTGATGCGGGGCTCGATCTCACGGGCCCTGAGACCATGAGCCAAACTGAAATCAAGAGTCAGATGTTCAAGCGACTGAGCCCCCCAGCTGCCCCAGAAATTTATTTATCTTTAAAAGTAAAATGTTAAACTCAAGAAGGTGAGGGAAAACTAATAGAGCCAATCCCCCAAATAAGGAAGGGATTAATAAAGGGATAATAAAGGGATTTAATAAAATAAAGCACAAAAATAAAAAAGAACAACCACCACCAAAAAAAATACAAAAGATTTAAAAATCCAAAGTTGGCAAGACTCATCAAGGAGAGAAGAAAAAAAAAGAAAAAAATGCATAATAAAAAAGAGAAAAGAACTACAGGTACAACAAAGACTTTAAAAGTAATAACTTCAGGGGCAGGTGGATGGCTCAGTCAATTGAGCAACTGAGCGTTGGCCTTTGGCTCAGGTCATGATCCCGGGGTCCTGGGATGGAGCCCACATTGGGCTCCATGCTCAGCAAGGAGTCTGCTTCTCCCTCTCCATCTGCCTGCTGCTTCCCCTGCTTGTGGATTCTCTCTCCAAGAAACAGATGAATAAAAGCTTTAAAAAAAATTGTTTCCCTCTTCCAAAAAAAAAAAAAAAAAAAAGTAGTAACTTCAGGGATGCCTGGTTGGCACAGCTGTTGAGCATCTGATTCTTGGTTTTGGCTCAGTTCGTGATCTCAGGGTCATGGGTTCAAGCCCCACAGAGGCTCCATGCTCGCTGCAGAGTCTGCTTGAGACTCTCCCCCCTTTCCCTCTGCCCCCTCCCACCGCCCTCTCCTCTCTCACTTTAAAATAAAGAAACTTTTGAAAAATGAAAAAAAAAATTATAACTTCATTGGCTAGTATCAAAAAGACAAAGTACAACACGTACTGTGGAGCATGTGGAAAAAGAGGATCCTGGATGCACTGTTAATAGGAATTCGAACTGGTGCAGACACTGTGGGGAAACAGCATGGAGGTTCCCCCTAACTGGTTACAAACAGAAATACTACATAATTCGTACATAACCAATTCCACGTCTGGGTATTTATCTGAAGAAAACGAAAACGCCAATTTGAAAAGATACGTACACCCCTATGTTCATTGCAGAGTTGTCTATAATAGTCAGGAAATGGAAGCGATCTAGGTGTTGATTGGTAGATTAGTGGAAAATGAAGATGGGAGACATACACACACAACAGAATATTACTCAGCCACAAAAAAAGAAAGAAATCTTGCCATTTTCCACAACATGGATGGAGCCAAAGGGTATGATGCTAATTGAAATGAGACAGAGAAAGAAATACCATATGATTTCCCTTCTGTGTGGAATTTAGCAAACAACAAACCAAAACAGAGAGACTCATCAATACAGGAAACAAAGATGTGGTTACAGAGGGAGGGCCAGCTGGGGGCTGGGTGGGTGAAAGAGGCAAAGGGGATTAAGAGGTACAAATCTGCGGTCATAAAATAAATAAGCCACAGGGATGTAATGTACGTAACAGCGAACACAGGCAATAATACTGCAGTAACTTTGTATGGTGACAGATGGTAACTACACTGATCGTGGGGATCATTTTGTAACATTTGAAAATACTGAATCACTATGATGTATACCTGAAACTAGCAAAATATTGTATTCAATTATACTTCAATTTAAGAATAATAACAATAATAACCTTCTTTGGATTCTGATTGGAACAAGCCACCCGTGAGAAGGCACTTTGGAACAAGTGGCGACAGCTAAAGACAGACTGGCATTGAAAATTATTAATGAGTCACTGTTAATTATGCCAAATATAATCATGGTTATATTTATTTATAAAGAACTTGTATATTTCTTTACAAAGAACTCTTTACAAAGGACTTGTTCGTACAGATGAAAACTAACATTTAAGGGGCACCTGGGTGGCTCAGTGGACCTCTGCTTTTGGCTTGGGTCATGATCCCAGGGTCCTGGGATCGAGCCCCACATCGGGCTCTCTGCTCAGCGGGGACCCTGCTTCCTCCTCTCTCTATGCCTGCCTCTCTGCCTGCTTGTGATCTCTGTCTGTCAAATAAATAAATAAAATCTTTAAAAAAAAAAAACAAAACTAACATTTAAGGAGACATTTTTTAAAAGACTTATTTATTTATTTAATTACTTACTTATTTATTTATTTGAGAGAGAGAGAGAGAGAGAGCACGAGTGTGCAGGGGTAGGAGCATAGGGAGGGAGAATCTCAAGCAGCTTCCCCACTAAGTGCAGAGCCCAACTCAGGGCTGGATCCCTGGACCCAGATCATGACCTGAGCCAAAATCCAGAGTTGGACACTCAACCGTCTGAGCCATCCAGGCGTCCCTGGGAGAAATATTTATGATGTTTTAATTTTTATTTTGTTTTAAAGTGATCAGAAAAAAAGGGGGGGAGGTATATGGAATAACAGTGTCAGAGTGTTGGTGACTATGGAAGCAGGTGATGGATATGTACAGTTATATTATTCTCTCTGCTTTTGTATATATTGAAAATTTCCAAAATTAAATGTAAAACAAAATAAATTAAAAAGCATTAGGAACAATTATATCCTAAACTTGAAGGAAAAGTAAAGCTGAGGAGAAAACATTTTTTAAAAACCAGTGTGCAGGACGCCTGGGTGGCTCAGTTGTTAAGAGTTTGCCTTTGGCTCAGGTCATGATCCCAGGGACCTGAGAGGGAGATCCACATCAGGCTCCCTGCTCTGCGGGAAGCCTGCTTCTCCCTCTTCCACTCCCTTGCTTGTGTTCCCGCTCTCACTGTCTCTCTCTCTCTGTCAAATAAACAAATAACATCTTTAAAAATAAATAAATAAATAACCAGTGTGCAGGGGCATCTGGCTGGCTCAGTTTGGAAAAGCATGCAACTCTTGATCTCAGGGTCATGGGTTCAAACCCCACGTCGGGTACAGAAAAGTCTTAAATAAAAGTAAAAAAAAAAAAAAAAAAATCATTGTGTAGGCTTTGGTGAGCAATAACAGAGCAAAGGAAACCAAGCTGGTGTGTGGGAGGCTAGAAAGATCCATGGAAGTAAGGCTGGCACCTGAGGCCCTGTTCTCTGAAGGTCTCAGGTAATAGAGATTAGACCCAGAGTCCACCAGGTGGGCAGGCCCCAGTGATTCCCACTCACTTAGGATGAGACCTCAAAAAGCTGTGTCCTGACACCCCGAGAAGAAGGGAGGAACTGAGTAGACAGCTCAGTTTCTAATCCTCTGTCTCTGTCTGCATTTAGGCCAACATGGTTTTTTTTAAAGATTTTATGTATTTGTCAGAGAGAGAGAGAGAGCACAAGCGAGGGGAGTGGCAGGCAGAGGGAAAGTAGGATCCCCCCTGAGCAAGGAGCCTGCTCCATCCCAGGACTTTGGGATCATGACATGAGCTGAAGGCAGAGGCCTAACCGACTGAGCCACCTTAAGAGTGCTGTGACCTTGGCAAAAGCAACACAAATTCTCCCTGGAATAAGTCCTGGGCTCCAAATTTCTACAATCAATTTTGTAAATGTGACATCAGGCACACTATCAAAAAGTTTCAGAAACATGAAGACACAAGACAGCATGAATACAACACAAGTGACCACAGGTAACTGACCACAGAAGTACCCACGGGGCCTCAAATAGCAAAGCCACTGACATTAAACACCACCACATACACAGTTCAAGGTTATCAAAGAAAAAATTGAGCACTTCAGGAGAACATGAAATATAAAAGAAGAAACAAAAATTCTAGAACTAAAAAGCAATACTACAAATTCATAATTTATTAGACACAGCTGAAGATACAATTCATAAACTGGAGAATAGGTCTAATACACGTAGACTGAAGCTCAGAGACACAAAAAGACAGTAAATGTAAAGACAGAAGATGGTGGGCAAGATATGAAATATAAGAGGGGGACACCTGGGTGGCTCAGTTGGTTGGACAACTGCCTTCGGCTCAGGTCATGATCCCGGAGTTCCAGGATCAAGTCCCACGTCAGGCTCCCAGCTCCTCGGGGAGTCTGCTTCTCCCTCTGACCTTCTCCTCACTCATGCTCTCTGTCACTGTCTCTCTCTCAAATAAATAAATAAATAAGTAAAAATCTTTTACTAAAATAAAATAAAAGAAAAAGAAAAAGAAATATAAGAGGTTTACAAGAGGTCTTACATATGTGTAATTAGGGTCCTAAAAGGAAAAGAGTAAGAAAATGGAGCAGAAGCAATCTTTAAAGAGATACGGCTGCCAATTTTTCAAAACTGAAGAAAAAAGTAACAATTCAAGAAGTAGTGTGGGGGCACCCGTGTGGCTCAGTGGGTTGAGCCTCTGCCTTCAGCTTGGGTCATGATCTCAGCGTCCTAGGATCGAGCCCCACATCAGGCTCTCTGGGGAGCCTGCTTCAGCGGGGAACCTGCTTCCCCCCTCTCTCTCTGCCTGACTCTCTGCCTACTTGTAATCTCTGTCTGTCAAATAAATAAAGAAAAAAGTCTTTAAAAAAGGGGGGGGGAGCACCTTGGTGGCTCAGTGGGTTAAAGCCTCTGCTTTCAGCTCAGGTCATGATCCCAGGGTCCTAGGATTGAGCTCCGCATCAGGCTCTCTGCTCAGCGGGGACCCTGCTTCCTCCTCTCTCTCTGCCTGCCTCTCTGCCTGCTTGTGATCTCTGTCTGTCAAATAAATGAATAAAATCTTAAAAAAAAAAAAAAAAAGAAGTACTGTGAACCCCAACCACCACAAAGCCACACCCAGGAACATCACAGCAAAACTGCTGAAAACCAAATACAAAGAAAAATTTTAAAAGTCGTCAAAGGCGTACCTCAGTGGCTCAGTCAGTTGAGCATCTGACTCCTGATTTCAGTTTAGGTCATGATCTCAGGGTAGTGGGATCGAGCCCCACATAAGTCTCCCCACTCTATGAGGAGTCTGCTTGAGATTCACTCTCTTTCTCTCTCAGAACCTCCCCTGGCTCACACACACACATGCGAACACGCTCTCTCTCTTTCTCTCTCAAACAAATAAATAAATAAAATCTTTAAAAAATAAAAAGTTTAAAAAGAAGGTAGTCAGGGTGTGCCCGGGTGGCACAGTGTTTAAGCCTCTGCTTTCAGCTCAGGTCATGATCTCAGGGTCCTAGGATGGAGCTCCGCATCGGGCTCTCTGCTCATCGGGGAGCCTGCTTTCCCCTCTCTCTCTGCCTGCCTCTCTCTGCCTACTTGTATCTTTGTCTGTCAAATAAATAAACAAACCAAAAAAAAAAAAAAAACCTAAAAAAATTTTTAAATTTTTTTAAAAATTATATTTTTTAAATTTAAAAAAAAAAGGTAGTCAGAAAAAAACATGTTGCTTGCAAAGGAGCAATAATTAATCTGTCAACTGGTTTCTCCACAGAAACAACAGAAATCAGAAGACAATGGAATGGAATGAGACGCCTGGCTGGCTCAGGCAGAAAAGCAACTCAAGGTCATAAATTCAAACCCCACACTGGGTGTAGAGATTACAAAAAAATAAGTAAATAGAAAAGAAAAGACAATGGAATGAAAGCTTTAAAGTGCTGAGAGAAGTTGACAATTGCCAACCTAGAAATCTATAACCAGGAAAAATATCCTTTAAGAACGCAGGTGAAATAAAGACATTTTCAGAGAAACAAAAACAGAAAATATGACACCAGCATACCTGCATGAGATGTAGAAGGAACCCGATCTCAGCCGAGGCTTAAAGATGTAGGAAGCAAGAAGAAGCAGCAGAGAAGACAGAGATATGAATAAATGTAAATAAATATTCACTGTCAAAACCAATTAAAATACTTAACTGTCTTTAAGGTTTACAATAGTATTACAAGAAATAAAGAGGGACATTGCACATGATAAAATGAACACTTCATCAGAAAGTCATTGCGCCTGGGTGGCTCAATAGGTTAAGCCTCTGCCTTCGGCTCAGGTCATGATCTCGGGGTCCTGGGATAGAGTTCCATATGGGGCTCTCTGCTCAGCGGGGAGCTTGCTTCCTCCTCTCTCTCTGCCTGCCTCTCTGCCTACTTGTGATCTCTCTCTCTGTCAAATAAATAAAATCTTAAAAAAAAAAAAAAAGAAAAGAAAAGAAAAAAGAAAGTCAAACCAATCCTAAATATGTATGCACTGAATAACAAAGCATCAGAATTCACAAAGCAAATATTGACAGAACTAAAAGAAGAATGAACATATCTGTGGTCTCTCAGTAATCAATAAAACAAGCAGACAAAGCCCACAAGGACAGAAAAGATCTAAACACTATTATCAACCAACTTGACCTAACTGACACTTCTAAAAGAACTACACCCAACAACTGCAGAATATACCATTTTTCAAGTTCATATGAAACATTTACCAAGGTATAGTATATGCTGGGTCATAAAATGAATCTCAATAAATTTCAAAACACTTAAATCTTAAAAGAAAACAACACAGGGGCGCCTGGGTGGCTCAGTTGGTTAAGCAACTGCCTTGGGCTCAGGTCATGATCCCAGGGTCGAGGGATTGAACCCGCATCAGGCTCTCTGTTCCATGGGGAGCCTGCTTCCTCCTCTCTCTCTCTCTCTCTGCCTGCCTTTCTGCCTGCTTGTGATCTCTGTCTGTCAAATAAATAAATAAAATCTTAAAAAAAAAAAAAAAGTCTTTAAAAAAAAAGAAAGAAAAAAGAAAACAACACAATGAAGTCTTACCACACATTCACCAAAATTACTAAAATTAAAACCTTCTAGGAAATAGAAATGATCTAGATCTTGACTGAGGTACTACAGGTGAGAAATATGCATTTATTAAAACTGATCAAACTGAAACATTAAGACTTGTGCATTTTATTACATGTAATTATACCTCAATTTTTAAAAACTGATTTACAATGCCAAGTTTTCAGAGGAGGCACAGCAAACTGGAACTCTTGTACATGGCTGGTAAGAGCGTATGCTACAACAACAATGCTAGAAAACTGGGGGTAGGGGTGCCTGGGTGGCTCAGTGGGTTAAGCCTCTGCCTTCGGCTCAGGTCATGATCTCAGGGTCCTGGGATCGAGCCCCACATTGGGCTCTCTGCTCAGCAGGGAGCCTGCTTCCCCCTCTCTCTCTGCCTTGTCTCTCTGCTAACTTTTGATCTCTGTCAAAAAAAAAAAAAAAAAAATTAAAAGAAAAAAGAAAACTGGGTGTATCTGCCAAAGCTGAACACGTGTACCCAATGACTCGGCAATCTGACTCCTAGATATTTACCCAAAAAAAATACGTTCCATTTAAAATTTTATTTATTTAAGTAATCTCTATCCCCAATATGGGGTTTGAACTCGAACCCAAGATCAAGAGTCCTATGCTCCTCCGACTGAGCCAGCCAGGAGCCCCAGAAATATGTTTCTTTTAAAAGGCACCAAGGTGGGGCGCCTGGGCTCAGATGGTTAAGTATCTGCCTTCAGCGCATGTCATGATCCCAGGGTCCTGGGATGGAGTCCCACAGTCCCACATTGGGCTCCCTGGTCAGCAGGGAGCCTGCTTCTCCCTCTCCTTCTGCTGCTCCCCTTGCTTGTGCTCTCTCACTCTCTCTGTCAAATAAATTAATTAAATCTTTTAAAAATTCTAAAAAAATAAGAGGCACCAAGGAGAGGCACCTGGGTGGCTCAGTCAGTTAAGTGCCCGACTCTTGATTTCGGGTCAGGTCATGACTTTGGGGTCCTGAGATCAAGCCCTGAGTCAGGCTCTGCACTCAGCAGGGAGTTTGCTTAAGATTCTCTCTTTAGGGGCACCTGGGTGGCTCAGTGGGTTAAGCCTCTGCCTTCGGCTTGGGTCATGATCTCAGGGTACTGAGATCAAGCCCCGTGTCTGGCTCTCTGCTCAGCAGGTAGCCTGCTTCCCCCTTCTCTCTGTCTGCCTCTCTGCCTACTTGTGATCTCACTCTCTCTGTCAAATAAATAAGTAAAATGTTTTTTTAAAAATTCTCTCGTTGGGGGACGCCTGGGTGGCTCAGTTGGTTGGACGACTGCCTTCAGCTCAGGGCGTGATCCTGGAGTCCTGGGATCGAGTCCCGCATCAGGCTCCCAGCTCCATGGGGAGTCTGCTTCGCTCTCTGACCTTCTCCTCGCTCATGCTCTCTCTCACTGTCTCTCTCTCTCAAATAAATAAATAAAATATTAAAAAAAAAAAATTCTCTCGTTGGGGTGCCTGGGTGGCTCAGTGGGTTAAGCCTCTGCCTTCAGCTCAAGTCATGATCTCAGGGTCCTGGGATCGAGCCCCACATCGGGCTCTCTGCTTGGCGGGAAGCCTGCTTCCCCCTCTCTCTCTCTGCCTGCCTCTGCCTACTTGTGATCTCTCTCTCTCTCTCTCTCTCTGTTAAATAAATAAATAAATCTTTAAAAAAAATTCTCTCTTTACCTCTCCCTGCCCCTCCCCACCACTCATGCACACACACTTTCTGTCTCTCTCTCACAATAAATAAGTAAATCTTTAAAGGGCACCAAGGATTTATTAAAAAAAAAAAAAAGAGTTCTTAGTATCACTATCAGATTAGCAGAAACCGGGGACGCCTGGGTGGCTCAGTTGGTTAAGCAGCTGCCTTCGGCTCAGGTCATGAGCCCAGCATCCTGGGATCGAGTCCCACATCGGGCTCCTTGCTCAGCAGGGAGCCTGCTTCTCCCTCTTCCTCTGCCTGCCATTCTGTCTGCCTGTGCTCTCTCCCTCTCTCTCTCTGATAAATAAATAAATAAAAAATTAAAAAAAAAAATTAGCAAAAACCGGGTACCTGGGTGGCTCAGCCATGAAGCATCTGCCTTCGGCTCATGTCATATCCCAGGGTTCTGGGATCCAGCCCCACATTGGGCTCCCTGCTCGGGAGGAAGCCTGCTTCTCCCTCTCCCACTCCCTCTGCTTATGTTCCCTCTCTCACTGCCTGTCAAATAAATAAAATCTTTCCTTAGTCTAATAAAAGGTATTAAAAAAAAAAACTACAGTAAACATTACTTTTTTTAAAGATTTTATTTATTTATTGGAGAGAGAGAGTGAGAAAGAGCACGAGAGGGGAGAAGGTCAGAGGGAGAAGCAGACTCCCCATGGAGCTGGGAGCCCAATGCAGGACTCGATCCTGGGACTCTGGGATCACAACCTGAGCCGAAGGCAGCAGCTTAATCAACTGAGCCACCCAGGTGCCTCCCCTCTTTTTTTAAAAGATTTTATTTAATTATTTTTAATCATGAAATGATGAAAGCCTTCCCCTGAGACAAGAATGCTACCTATCATCACTTCCAATCAACACTGCACTAGATATCCTAGCCAGTGCAATAAAGCAAGAAAAATTAATTAAAAGTATAAGAATTAGAATGGAAGAAATAAAACATTAATTACACATGACGTAACCATTTCTGTAGAAAATTCTTAAGAAGTTTTTATTAAAGATCACTCAAGTTAATACATAAATTTAGTAAAGTCTCTGGATACAAGGTCAATTTATAAAAATGTATTGCCTTTATATCAATAAATAACAAGAATTCTAAACTACACTACTTACAGTACCATCAAAAAGATTAATTATGGGGTGCCTGGGTGGCTCAGTGGGTTAAGCCGCTGCCTTCAGCTCAGGTCATGATCTCAGGGTCCTGGGATCAAGTCCCGCATCGGGCTCTCTGCTCAGCAGGGGGCCTGCTTCCCTCTCTCTCTCTCTCTCTCTCTCTGCCTGCCTCTCCGTCTACTTGTGAGCTCTCTCTGTCAAATAAATAAATAAAATCTTTAAAAAAAAAAAAAAGATTAATTATGTAAAAAAAATACAGATGCAGGGAAACTATTTGACAAAATTTAAGATCCCTTCAAGTCCAAGCAAACTAGAAATAGAAGGCAACTTCCTCAATCTGATAGAGGCCACCAATGAAAAAGCTATAGCTAGCATCATACCTAATCCTGTATATTTTCTCCCTAAAATTGAGACCCAGACAGAGAGATCTGCTCTCACCACTTCTATTCAACATTGCACTGGAAGTCCCAGCCTGTGCGACAAGGCAAGAAAAAGGAATAAAGGAATAAAGAAGGTAAAAGAAGTAAAGAATAGAAGAAGAAAAAATGGAGTAAGAACAAAGCAAAACAATATGGTAAGAGAAGAAGAAAGAAATAGAGAATAGAAGAGAGTAATAAAAAGCGCAAAATAAGATGGCAAATAAAATCCCAGGACACCAATTATTACATTAAATTTAAATGAAATGCTCGTGTATTTAAAAAAAATTACTGGAATGGATTTTCTTTAAAAGACGCATGTAGAAATGTAAGGACACCAAAAGGTGTTCACTTCCAGTGAAAGGGAGGACTCCGATCCATCAGGAATCTAGGTAGGCTTGTATGTAGCCTGGGGCTGCCATTCCCAAGAACACCTTAGAAGTCCTACATACATCTCACTCTCCTGGCAATTTGCTCCCATGTACACTTTCAAGAAATTCTCACATGGTTCCATAAAAAAGAGGAAGATGCTTATAGCAATCATCTATGACAGCAAGCTTAATACACCCCAGAGAATAACACCACAGGGGTGGACACAGGCCAGATGCACACAGTGCAGTATGACTGGTTCTTATAAACCCTGAGCCAAATGCAAAAAGTAAGGGTGTTCCTTGCATCCACAAAACAATGTAGACTTTCCAAAACACAAAATAACTCCATCAGTAGACCACATAACTCTAGATCTTGGGGTAGTGAGTTTGAGCCCTAGGTTGGGTGCAGAGTTTAAAAAACTTTAACTTAAAAATCAATCAATCAATCAATCAATCACAAACAGTGAAAATGACATACAGACTGGTTGCTTATGGGGTGAGAGGGAAATGGAAGGGATATGTGAGATTAAATATATAGGACGGCATGGGCTGGTCTTGTCCAGACCAGTGATGATCACCTGTCACGAGCAGAGAAGCTGGACCCCCTCCACCCTCTCTATCCCTATGATCAAACACAAAAGAAACCCCGATGTGGCAAAGGGAGACCTTTGCGAGTCACATACTTCCCCAGGCAGGTGCATGCTTTGCTATAGGGTAGACTCACACCAAGGGGTGCACCTTGTTGGTCCAGGTGCATACCCAGGGGCGAGCCACAGGGCCGGCTGAGGCCACCAGCCCTGGGAAACCTCTCTCTCTCTGCCTGCCTCTGCCTACTTGTGATATCTCTCTCTCTCTCTCTCTCTCTCTCTCTCCCTGTTAAATAAACAAATAAATAAATAAATCTTTAAAAAAAATCTCTCTTTACCTCTCCCTGCCCCTCCCCACCACTCAGCCCAAGACTGAGGGAGCTGGGTGAGCCGGGGCCCTCGAGGGTTGGGGAGAGAGGGGTAGGGGACTAACTGAGTAAGCTCTTGGGGGGGGGGGTCAGCCCAGAACAGGGTCTCCACACCCTCACCCCCCATCCCTGGTCCAGTGCTCTACCACCTTGCGGAGCCTGAGAGGCCGGGGGCAGAGCTAACTTCTCTTTCATGCACACTCCTGCTGGGTGCAGACTCAGCCCTCCCACCCTGCGATCACTGTGCACCCACCTGGCCTTGGGCTCTGCGCAGCTTTCCTCATTCCCCACAAATTTCTTCAGCTCGTCGGAGCAGCAGTATTGGTTGTAACAGTTGCCGCAGCAGAAATCAGGACAGGACTCTGGGAAGAAGTTGTGTCCACGGGAAGCCACACACACCTCACTGTGGGCTGGAGCGGAGAAGCACCCTTGTTCATCGGGAGGCCACAGGGCCAGGCGTCACGCCAGATCTCGGCCATGGCTCTCGACGGAGCCCCTTCCCCAGCACCGCTAGCAGGCACAAGCATCTGGGGGGCCTTTGAGCCACCCCAGTCACTGGCCACCTCTAGCCACAGCCCCCATCTGCCTTGCCCTCTCCCCTGTCCCACAGCAGAGGCAGCTAACCAGGCTCCCTTTCTCCCCCACCCGCCACTTGGCTTCTGCAGGAGACTGGCCTTCCTAAGTGGGAGTTCGGTGGGGCCACTTCCTGCTCGTGGACCAGGTCCCCACTGCCTCAGAATCAAGTCCAGGGTCCACAAAGCACAGGCTGGACTGCCAAGGGCTTTGATGGTCACCCCAACTTTCCAGCTCTATCCACACTCAGCCCCTAACTTCCTCTCCTCATCACTCAGTCACAGCATCCTCAGTCTCTGCTAGACACAGGACTGCAGGGGCCTGGCGCGCACAGACCACACCCTCACACCAGGCTCGCCATGGGCCATGGTCATACCCACCATATATGTCCATGAAGCGCTTAGCCCAGAAAAGTCCATGAAGCGCAGATGCCCAGAAAATGTTTACGCAACTGGTGGCCAGGGTTCCAAGGCAGTGGCCCCACTTCAAGCCCCAGAACCATTACAAGGCTCTCAGCCAGAGTAGGGATCCAAGGACCTTCCCACAGGCTGGGGTAAGGACAGAGTTCCAGTATTCCAGGTCATGCCGAGAGGACCTGGCTGACCAGTGTGGGAAATGACCCAAGACTTTGGGAGACCACAGGCTTGCCAGCTTCCAGGAAGATGCTATAACCAAATGTTCCCATGCACCCTTAGACCACATGAGCAGAGCTCTAGTGCCCACCAGCAGGAGGGGGGCGGTCCCAGACTGTGCCTGGGCAGACCCCGAACAGAACACCCAGTCCAGCAAGACCCAGATGATTATGGTGCCTGGGGACAGGTCTAATGATAAACCCTGAAGTATGGCTATGTCGCCTAGAAAACATCCCAGCCCAGCACCTGGACTCTCGAGACCCAGACTGGCCAGAGCCCCAGGGCGGCGTGCCATGTCTGGAGATCCAGCCTGGTCAATGCATCACATACAGAGCGAGGCCCAAAGACAGAGGCACTGAGTGACCTCCTTGAGAAGAGATAACTAGAAAGGGGTGGGGAACGGGGGAGGGGTGCTCTGTTCTTGGCAGGTTCAGGCAGAACCCTGCTCTGGGCAAAGCTGGAGGCGCAGAGGACCTGACCACTCCCAGGCTTCCCCTAACCAGCTTTCCATCCAACAGTAAGTATGTCAGCCTGGCCAACGCTACCGGAAACTCTGGTGACCCCCACCTCCAGCAGGGTCCTTTCGGCCTCTAAGCTGGGGACAAAGACATACACACACCACTTGCTTGGGCCAAGAGCCCAGGACACAAAGGCTCTTCTGGGCCCCAGACAGGCTGGTTGAGACTTGCCAGAACTTACTGGACCAGGGACCAGGGACCATGGAACTACCTTCTCACTTTCCCAGCCCGGGTCCGCAGATTCATCTCAGCTCCCCCAGGAAATAAAGCCTTTTTCCTTGAGGAAACCGCTCACCCCAGAGGGATCACTCGGCTTCCGCCGGCTGGGCAAGGGGCTGTTCCAATTCCTACCCCGAAATGGCCCCCAGCCTGGCCTCCTCCGTCTGTGAATCATCAGTGTACCATCAACACACGCAGTGGTGTTTCCTCCAACCCGGGAGGCCAGCCTCAGTCCTCTCCAGGAACACAAGGGCCATGGGAGCAGCGGGTGGGGGAGTCCAGCCAGAACACAGAGCTGAAGGGAAGGCCTCTGATGGAGGGGGCCAGGCCTCCCTTCCACCACCACCCTAGGCTAAGACCAGGCAGGGACTCCCACCCCAGCCCCTGGGGACCCAATCCTTCCGAACATCTGAGGGAACACAGACCCCACCACTGCCACCGTCACCCAGGGCACAACAATGGTGGCAACTTCCTAGGGTCCGTTCAGACACGGAGGGGAGCTGAGGTCAGGTCCTGGGGGTCTGGCTAACTGCCTCGGGGTTACTGGGGGGTGGGGGACACTGTGGGGATCCCGGTGCTGCCTGGGTGCACTCTAGGGACGCAGGAACGGGGCAGCCCCCCCTCCCAGATACACTGGGACACACGGTCCCTGCCCGGGACAAACTGCCCCCACCCCCAAGGCTCACCACCTGGAGGCGGCGGGAGCAGCAGAAGCAGCAGCAGTAGGATCCGGAGCGCGGGGACCCGCGCAGCCATGGCGGGGCGGCGGACGGACAGAAGGACAGACGGACAGAAGCAGGAGGGGTTGAGGTGCGGCGGCAGCCTCAGCTACCCGTACGGCCACCGCTTCCTCGCCCCGCCCTTGGCGGCCTGTTCCGGGAACCCCGCCCGGAGGAGGGAGCGGAGGGGAGGAGAGCGAGGCCAGGGAGGGGGAGCGGACGCCCCTCCCAGCCTCCGGGCCAGGCCCACGTCCAGGGGCCACGCGGAAACTCCAGCTCCTTCAGGAGGTGGCGGGGCCTGCCCCACCCCCTCACCCCCCCCCCCCCCGACGTCGCCTTCTGTGCCCGGGATAATTTCAGCCCCCTTCCTCCCCCGCGCCCCAGTTCCCAGCCCTTGGCCCGGAGGGGATCTCCTGGGAAGGGGGAAATCTGCATCCTAACACTTGGGAGGCGGGACACAGGTGGATCCTCACTCGGGACTCACCGGGAGCCGGGGACCAGGTGAGGTGATGAGAAGAGGGTCCAGAGCAGACCTAAGCACACAGTAGGCACTCAATAAATGCTAATCAAAGACTCTGAGGAGGCTCCATCCACTGGGTTGACCTCTCTATCCCTACAGTCATCCTACGCCCCAGCCCAGGCAGGCTCATCCCCCCATCTCAGGGCATGCCCGGTTCAGATGAGCTGTTCTGAGGATGGGAACAGGCAACTTCCAGGCACCTCCTGGCTCAGGGGAGTCTGGCTGGCCTCCTTTCTGTTCCAGGACCATGTGCTCACACAAGACTCCTTGAGATGGGGCAGTAGCTACCCCTGACCCTGCCTTTCACTGTGGTCAGGGGTCTGGGCAGAGCCAAGGAAATGCAGAAGGAGCCCTGCCACGACTCTGTTCCAGATGCCATCCCAAAACATCATAGGCTCGGGGAACCACAGTTCTGCCAACTGGGAAGTCCAAGATCAAGTAGCCAGCAGATTCTGTATCTGATGAGTTTCTGGGTTCACAGATGATTGTCTTTTCCCTGTGTTTTCACTTGGCAGAAAGACCAAGGGACCTCTCTGGGCCTCTTCTCTAAGGACACTAACCCCCGTTCATGAGGGCTCCACCCTCAAGATCTAATCGCCTCCCAGAGGCCCCACCTCCAAATACCATCACCTTGGGGTTAGAATTTCAACATCTGAATTTGGGGAGGACACAGGTGTTCAGTCTATGGGCAGCATTTTTTCACCCAGGGTTTCTGACCTGCTGCCCACCCCACACCTGGCAGGTGCAGTACCTCATACTCAAGGCAGAAAACATGAGACGTCGCACTGACTGGGCACCCAAGCCCGGGCATACACCCTGTGTCCTGCCGTGTGTTTCTCACCCGAGGACAGGGGCATCGCTGGGACGAACAGACCCCAGAGGACCACCTGGGAGGTCCTCAGTGTGGTTCTCCAGGCTGGGGGGTGAGAAGAGGGAGGAGACAGCTCAGCTTGGTCACCACCTGGACCATCTGGCGAGGAAGGGGTCAGGACTCAGCAGAGGTGGAGGCATGGCTGTCCCCCAGCAGAATGAAGAGCCGCCATCCCTGACACCTCTCAGCCTTGTCCCGCCCCCTCAGCAATACCGTCTGAAGTTGAACACAGCTCAGGTCCCCCTTCCCAAGGACAACAGCCGCCACATGCTCCCCTCCACGTGCACCTGTCCAGCCAGCCTCCCACCCCTCATTCCACACCCTGGGTGCCCAGCCTTCTGCCTCCCACAGACTTGATCTCTCTTCATAACCCAGTCCCTGACCTGAGCAAAGCTCCTAAGAGTTGTCCTTTCTTTCATGGGGCGCCTGGGTGGCTCAGTTGTTAAGCATCTGATCCTAAGTCATGATCCTAGGGTACTCAATGAGCCCCACATCTGGCTCCCTGCTCTGTGGGAAGCCTGCTTCTCCCTCTGCCACACCCCCTGTTTGTGCTCCCTCTCTCGCTGTGTCTCTCTCTGTCAAATAATAAATAAAATCTTTTAAAAAAAGGGGGGGGAGGAAATGCAATGTTTTCCCACATTTCCAAGGCAATTTAAAAAAAATAAAAGAATTGTCCTTTCTTACATCCTGTCACCTGTCTTTGGCCTCTCTGCTCTGACACCACTTCCTCTAGGGGCCTCTCCCCTGGCCTCATCCTCCCTGACCTTCTCAGGATTGGGGACCCCATGCCCTGTCATCTTCCCATATTTCACAGACAAATAGGGGAAGCCTTCATGGGGGAGTCCGGTGAGGGTTCCATGGCCCACCCAGAGCTGTGTGCAGACCGGGCAGGGCTGGACACCATGCCCCCGACAGGCATGAGTCTGTGCGAGGGAGGAGGACACCAAGTCTGCGAAGCGGGGGTGGGGGGGTGGGGTGGGCGGTGGGGGGTGGGGGGGGGGTGTCACTTCCATAAGCCACCTTGGGGAAATCAGCTGCTCTGAGACAGAAACCAAACTCCCTGTGCCAAACGTGGGCGTCTCAACAAGACTGAGGGCCTTCCAATACAACGCTTGGTCTCAAGGTCATGAGTTCAAGTCCTCCGTTGCAAGTAGTTTACATTAAAAAAAAAAAAGTGTATTCAACAGGATTGAGGGTCATACGCAGGATACCTGATGCAAGGACCCAGACCAACTGGACTAGCTCAGCAAAAAAGTGTCAGACCACGTCTGTGTATGGGATGGAGGGGCCAGGCAGCAGGGGCTGTTTGGCTCAGACCCACCCCTCTGACAGCCTGTCTCCTCAGGCTTCCCCTACTTGCTTTTGGTCCCAGCCGGTGCCCTTCCCTGCTTAGAAGCAGACCCTCCCTTAAATTCTGCACCCCCCAACCCCCCACCCCTGTCTGCTCTACCTGGAATGGCTCACACCTCACTTCAGGGCACACGCACTCACTCCCTTCTGCTCTTCCCCTGTCCCAGGCCACTGGCACCACAGGGTCCTCCCCTAAGTCCTCACCCTCTCCCTCTGCATTTCCGCCTTGCACTCCCTGCTGGTGTCCCAGAACACTTTATCCTCACCTTCCTCACCATCTGTCCACCCACAACTCTCCTCTTGCCCCCTCCCCAGTGTGCTCCCAGAGGTCCCTGCCCTCACCTCTCTCTCCAAGCCCGCTGGGCCTCTGAGAGTCCCTGTCCATGCAGCATAGTCCAGGCCCTAAGGATTCCCAGGACAGCACCTCCCAAGAGTTCCTAGGCCTCCACGGACAACTCACACCTGTCTCTGCAGTTCTACCTGGTCCCCCAGACTGGTGCTTGACTCCCCCCACTCTGCCACTCTCAGCTCCAGAACATTCTTTTCTTCACCACTGACCCAGCTCTGGTCTCACCACTTCTCTCCATGCTTCCAGTCTTGATCTTCCTAAAGAATAAATCAGTAGCCAGCGCCCCCGACACACACACTCCCCGCCACCCTAAACCCTGTAAGGGCTCCCCATGGCTCTTAAGGTAAAGCTCCAATTTTGTTCCCAGCAATAAAATGGGGCTCCTCGTGCTTCCTGGCTCTGCAGCCACCACATACATCCCCCTCATCCCCTCTGACCCTTTAGGTCCCAGTTTAAAACACCACCTTCTCCAGGAAGCCTCCCAAGATGTCAAGTTTGAGTTAGGGCTCCCCTCTACGTTCCCACAGCCCTTGTGGCTCCCCAGCCCAATACCAAACCCTGGGTTATGTGGGTGCCTTCTGCTACTCTGGGGGTTCAGTGAGGCTGGGGTAGAGGTCTGTCTTCTATAACCAGCACAAGGGCCATGCACATGCCAGAAAACTGAAAAAGGAAAGACAGAATCCCCTTCAACCCACTGGTCACTTTCCCCTGAGTACCAGCCCTGAATCACTCCCCTACGGGACAGGCTGCCTCAGTGCCCCCAAGCCTCTGTGCTGCCCATAGTAGGGGCCTGTGGCAGTAGCTTGTCTTGACTTTCCTTTCCCGGTCCACCTTCCACCCTACTCTATCCTGGGGGTCCCTCTTCCAGGGCTTCTTGTTGTGCTTGGCAAATAGAAGGCAAATGTAGGAAGTTGGAGAATGTGTGGGTGGGGCTGCTCCTCCCCTACTCCTTCCCCAAACTCTTGCCTGCAGTCAACACACCCCACCCCACAGCCACCCCTCTCCCAGGTCCCTTGCAGGGCTATATGCTGAGATATTGGGCCTTTATCTAGAGGACCACAGGAGGGCATGACTTGAGAGATCCCTCTGGTGGACAGATCACAGGAACTGAACGGGACTAAGGCGTGGGCCCACACCAGGTTTGAGTAACCATTCCCTACTTTGCCCCTGCAGGCCTAGGGATGGAAAGGGCTCCCCATTTTTTTTTTAAGATTTTATTCATTCATTTGACAGTCAGACATCACAAGTAGGCAGAGAGGCAGGCAGAGAGAGAGGGGGAAGCAGACTCTCCACTGAGCAGAGAGCCCGATGTGGGATTCGATCCCAGGACCCTGAGATCCTGACCTGAGCTGAAGGCAGAGGCTTAACCCACTGAGCCACCCAGGCGCCCTCCGTTTTTGTTTTTAAAGATTGTATTTATTTGAGATAGAGTGAGAGACAGAGCATGCTTGTGTGCGTGCACACATGAGTGTGGAGGTGCTCAGAGGGGCAGGGAAAAGCAGGCTCTCCACCCAGCAGGGAGCCCAACAGACTGCTCAATCTCAACACTCCCCCCATCATGACCTGAGCCTAAAGCAGACAGTAAACCGACTGAGCCACCCAGACACCCTGAAAGGGCTCCTCCTGATGTTAGCCCGCCAGTGATGCGCCAACCTAGGTGACCCCTTGAACCTATCTACAACCCCATGAACAACCCTTGTATTGAACTCCTTTCGAACACTCAGCCTGATGGGAATGGGACCTTCGCTTGTGCTGGGTGGCCCAGATGTGCTGGGAGTTCTATGTGGGGCCCGCAGCCCAGAGCCACATCCAGTGATGCCCGGAGGCCCAGTCCTGACAGGGTGTGGGTGTCAGGGCGTGGGCACAGCCCATCAGCCCTGGACTGAGCCTCAGGGACAAGAGGGGTGAGTGCTGTTAAAGAGAAAACTGCAGGCCCCTCAGACCAAGTCCCCAAACCAGGGCTTGATCCCCAATCTAATTGCGGTTTCAACCTCCGCCAGAAATGTGGTCTTAACCGGTCCGTCGGGAATTCTTGATGAGCGCCACGGAGTCTGCCACCCGCTGCTCTCCCACCACCCCCCAAAGAAAGAAGAGGTCATCTGCATGATAAGACACTTGGCTTTGCCCACCCCCCCAAGCCGGGAGGTCTAGAACAATCCTTTTCTTTTGCTAATGACTTTCCTGCTTCTACAGTCCATCTAAAGAAACCCTCCATCTGGTCCTAGTCCTTGGAGCTCCCCTCCACTCAACAGGTGGAGTGCTGCCCAATTAACCAAGTGTTTAATTAAGCCAATTAGAGCTTTACATGTTACTCAGCTGAATTTGCGTTAATTACCAATACTACAAGAGAGGCCCTGGCCATCCCTTTCCACCCAGCACCTGGCCCCTTTCTTCGCTTCAGAAGGCAGAAATGCCACATACTCACTCTCCCCTGTGTCCTTCGCCCGAGGGCAAGGGCCTTTGTCCAGGCCCAGCCAATCAAACCTACCCTCTCTGGAGTTCACTCGGGGGCTGGGGACCAACGGGCGGCAGGACTGCTGGGAGCCTGGTTCGTGGGGGCGGGCCTCCTGCAGTGTCTGGGCCTACTGGGAGGAGCACAGAGCTGTGATTTGGGCTGGAGGCAAACTGTGTGGCTCTGTGTCTTGTCCTCTAACCTCCTTGGTGGCTCTGGCAGCTACGCAAGTTCCTTTTTAGAAATTTGCCTTCTTTGGGGCGCCTGGGTGGCTCAGTGGGTTAAGCCTCTGCCTTTGGCTCAGGTCATGATCTCAGGGTCCTGGGATCAAGCCCCGCATCAGGCTCTCTGCTCAGCAGGGAGCCTGCTTCTCCCTCTCTCTGCCTGCCTCTCTGCCTACTTATACTCTCTCTGTGTCAAATTAACAAATAAAATCTTCAGAAAAAAAAAGAAGGAAATTCGCCTTCTTTGATTAAGTTGGGCAGAGTCCTGTTTCCTGCGACTGACAGAGGAGTTGTCCCCAGGGACGGCAGGAGGTGTCCAGACTGGACATTCATCTGGTGGGAGCTAAAGAAATCCAGCTAGGATGAAAGGAAAGGGCTCTAGCTAACCTGGCAGGCTGAAGCCCCCATTGGGGGTGTCGTTTAATACAGAAGAGATGCTCTTTGGGACACCTGGGTGACTCAGTGGGTGAAGTGTCTGTCTTCAGCTCAGGTCATTATCCCAGAGTCCTGGAATCGAGTCCCGCATCAGGCTCCCTGCTCAGCAGCGAGCCTGCTTCTCCCTCTATCTTCTGCTCCCCCTGCTTGTGCTATATAGAAATAATATATAGAAATTATATATATTGTATATAATATAATATATAAATAATATATACAAATATTATATACATAAATATATAAATATAAATAATATATATAATTTATATATAAAATGTATAAATAAAATCTTTTAACAAAAGAGAAAGACAGAGAGAGAAGCTCTTAGTCTCTGCTTCCTGGCACCAGACCTTCTAAAAAACTTGGAATGTACTGTCTTTTGGATGCTAATGAGAAGACTCCCCTACAAGAAAAGGCATACCCCAGATGGGTTCAGGATGGGGGTGAGGAAGCAGGTCACCAAAAAGACCAAGACAGGAATAGAGGGTAGAAACTTCCAGGCCGAACTGGGGAGGTGGGGAGTGGAGATTTCACTTCTATCAACCAAAGGCCAATGTGTTTTTTTTGTTTGTTTGTTTGTTTGTTTTTTAAAGGTTTTATTTATTTATTGGACAGACAGAGATCACAAGTAGGCAGAGAGGCAGGCAGAGAGAGAGGAAGGGAAGCAGGCTCCCTGCTGAGCAGAGAGCCTGATGCGGGGCTCCATCCCAGGACCCAGGACCCAGGACCCAGGACCCCGGGATCATGACCTGAGCCAAAGGCAGAGGCTTGTACCCACTGAGCCACCCAGGCACCCAAGAGCAAATTTTCTTTCCTTTCAAAAAGAAAGTTTTAAGTCAAGACATTGTTTTTTCAAAATTCGAATCCAATGATTTTATGCTCTAAGTAACTTGGTTTCTAGGGGTTTTGAAGGTAAAGTCTCCTGGTACCCCAGTTCTCCTACACCCATCCTTAAACTTGGCAAAGTGCTTCCGTAAGAAACCTCCATCAAACCCCCTACCTAGTGAATTCAGGGAGCTTCCGGAGCTGGGAAAGCACAAGCCCTTGGTCATCCTAGAAGCTTGCCCTCCCCTCAATACCTCGCCCTATGGCCTCTCTTCTGTTTGTTTGTTCCTGAATTGTATCCTTGTTAATAAACTGGTTAATGTAAATAAAGTATTTCCCTGCGTTGTGAGCCAGTCCCGAAAATTACTGAAGCTGAGGAGGGGGCTCATACCTGACGTATGGGCACCCGGTAAGAAGTTACAAGTGGCCCCCTAGAGACTTGTTGCTAGCACCTGAAGTAGGGTCGATCCTGTGGGACTGAGCCCTCCACCTGTAGGGCCTATACTCCCTCAGGAGTCGGTGTCCAAATTGAGTTGAATTGTTGGACAACTAGCTGGTGTGGGAGAGTCAGAGAAATCATCATTGGTGTGAAACTCCCACCAAATATAGGGTCCGAGGTGAAGTCAGAAAAGAAAACACCACAGGTGGCCCTTCACGTGAGGGATCCACTGAGGACTGAGGACGGGGTATGGGGAGGCCCAGGGCTTCCCCTGACAACAGTGCGCAAAGGGCCTCAGAAATGCCCCCAGCATCAGGTGGCTGCTTCCAACAGCGCCAAACAGCTTGAAGAAAGAGAACAGGGTCAGATTCTTAGCTGCTGTGTGTCCTGGCACAAAAGACTCTTTCTCCGCTTTGCAAAGGAGCCTCCTGTTTCTTGCGGCCCATGGGGCTACGGCAGCCCATCATCAAACCCGCAGGCTGATTCTGTGGCTTCCCGGTTAAATACTGATTGAATTCAGAGCCTCCTTAAATCTTTGAGGGGAATGCTAGGCACTGCTCCAGACAGAGCACGGAGTGTGCACAGCGACACCGGGAAACACTCCACAAGCTCACGTCCAGTGGCAATTGTCATCTTCCTTGACCCGCTGGCGTCACCCGACATGGCAGGCCACTCCACTCCCCACACTGCTCCTTCCCATAGCCCTCTTCTGGCTCTTCATGTCAAGCTGTAATGTGGGCTCCCCAGGGCTCAACCCTCAGGTGTCATTTCTTCCCTATTCACCTTCCCCTTGAGCGCTTGTTCAGTGTCATACCTTAAAGCGTTGTCTATGCACTGATGATGCCATTTCTTACCTCTGGCCCAGGCCTCACCTCCAGACGACAAGAAGCAACTGTCCCCTCAATGCCTCCCCTTGGGTATCTCTGGCATTAAATCCGAATGCGCCTTCACTTGATCTGTGCACCCCCCAGCACCACGCTGCCCCCTGCAGCCCTTCCCATGACCCCAGCGGTGACCTCACCCCTGGGCATGGCCTGTTTCTCATATGCCTTCATCCAAACCAGCGGCCAATCTTGGCTCTACCTTCACACTTTAGGCAGAATCCGACTATTTCTCAAGAGCCCCAACACCAACGTCAAGTTCTCTTGCCCAGATTGTCACGGTGGCCTCTGGACAGGTCTCCTGGCCTCCACTCTGCCCCCCTGAAGTCCATTCTGAAGTCAGCAGCAGCCAGAGGGACCTTTTAAAAATGTTCATCAGATCAAATCACTTGGCTCAAAGTAGCCTCCTGTTTCCAAGGTCCCATATCGCCAGCACCTCATGACCTCTGACCTGGTCTTCCTCCTCCTCACTCCTGCTTCTGCAGCTCCCCAGAGTCCCCTAGGTTCCTGGAACTTACCCAGCACAGCCTGCCCTCAGGGTCTCTCATTGGCTGTGGAAAATGCTTCCCAGCCTCCTGCTAGCTTTCGGTCACCTTCCAGTGAGGCCTTCGTACACTGCCTGTCCCAGCGTCCTGGGAAGTGATTCTCTCTCTGATTTTTTTTTTTTTTTTTTTAAAGATCTTATTTATTTACGGAGCGCCTGGGTGGCTCAGTGGGTTAAGCCTCTGCCTTCGGCTCAGGTCATGGTCTCAGGGTGCTGGGATCAAGCCCTGAATCAGGCTCTCTGCTCAGCGGGGAACCTGCTTCCTCTCTCTCTCTCTGCCTGCCTCTCTGCCTACTTGTGGTAGATTTTATTTATTTACTTGACACAGAGAGAGAGAGAGAGATATCACAAGTAGGCAGAGAGACAAGCCCCACGCTGGGTGTAGAGATTACTTAAAAATAAAATAAATAAAAAGATGGATTCCAGCATGTCTGGAGGTCTTATTACCAAGTCAAACTCAGAGGGGAAGGCTTACATATCAAAGGAATTGTAAGACTTTGTTACTTTACCTTGGTCACAATATGAAGAGTATGTGTGAGAAAGGAACCAGGTCCGGGTCCAAGGAGGTAAGAACCGAAGTTTAGATGGGGCTGAATTTATCAACACAGGTGCATCTGCCAGAAATCTGGGGTTCCGTTGTGCTGGCTTGAGCTACAAGGGGTCGTTCTGTGTGTCTATTTGGCCAGAAGGAAAGCTGAGTCTCACTAAATGCAATTGAGATGCCGAAAGTTCCCTGGTCTCATGTAGAGGAAAGAATCCAAAGCCTCAGAAAGATGCGCTCATTCATTGAAAACAAATGTTAGACTGAGTTTCTCAGACGGCTCACCCAGAGATACGCCCTTCTCTGTCGCTTAGAAGCTCGTTGCTGAGGGGAACGTCTTTCAGAAGTTTGTCTGCCTGGCTTAAACAACAGAAAGTTCTTGTCTCTTGGTTCCGGAGCTGAGGTGCTGGCAGGGCCACGCTCTCTCTGAAGGCACTGGGGAATCTGAACGAGGGCCCAGCCTACCACAGCACCACCTTACCTCAACTCAGTACATCTGCAAAGATGCTATTTCTTTCTTTTTTCTTCTTTTTTTAAGATTAATTTTATTTATTTGAGAGACAGCATGAGTGGGAGAGGCAGAGGAAGAGGGAGAGAATCACAAGCAGACTTGGTGCTGAGTGTGGAGCTCCACGGGGGACTTGATCTCACGACCCTGTCATCCCCACCTGAGCTGGACACTTACCCAGCCGCACCACCTAGGCGCCCCCAAAGATTCTATTTCTAAATAAGGTCACATTATGAGGTATCAGGGGTTAGATCCTAAATGTCTGAATTTTTTTGTAGGGGGGACACAATTCAACCTTTACTTACTAGGCAACATAGTCACTGTTCTCCATGTGGGGGATTCTTTTTTTTTTTTTTTTTAAGATTGTATTTATTTATTTGAGAGAGAAAGAGAGAAAGAGAGAGAAGGAGGGAACACAAGCAGGGGGTCAGGGAGAGGGAGAAGCAGGCTCACCATGGAATAGGGAGCCCCATGCAGGGCTCAATCCCAGTACTCTGGGATGATCTGAGCCAAAGGCAGAGGCCTAACGACTAAGCTGCCCAGGTGTCCCCTTTTTTTTATTTTAAAGATTTATTTAGGGGCGCCTGGGTGGTTCAGTGGGCTAAAACCTCTGCCTTCGGCTCAGGTCCTAATCCTGGGCTCCTGGGATCGAGCCCCGCATCGGACTATCTGCTCAGCAGGGAGCCTGCTTCCCTTCTTCTCTCTCTGGTTGCCTCTCTGACCACTCATGATCTCTCTCTGTCAAATAAATAAATAAAATCTTTAAAAAAAAAATAAAGATTTATTTATTTGAGAGAGAGAGCGTATGCACACACACTCACAAACCGGTGGAGAGGCAGAGGAAGAGAATGCCAAGCAGACTCCCCACTGAGCTCAGAGCCCGATGATGCAGAACTCAATCCCAGGACCCTGCGATCATGACCTGAGCTGAAGTCAAGAGTCAGATGCCCAACTGACTGAACCATCCAGGCGCATCCTCTATTTTTCACTTTTTAAAAAAATAGTATTTTATTTATTTATTTGCAGAGAGATCACAAGCAGGCAGAGAGGCAGGCAGAGAGAGAGGGGGAAGCACACTCCCTGCTGAGCAGAGAGCCCGATGCGGGGCTCGATCCCCGGACCCTGAGATCATGACCTGAGCTGAAGGCAGAGGCTTAACCCACTGAGCCATCCAGGCACCCCTCCATTTTTCACTTTTAATAGTTTTGTTCAAACAACAACATGCCCAGCCCCACACATGACTGATCTAAGCCAAACATGCCAACACTTCCTTTGCCAAGTGATCATTGTATTTTCTTTTATTAATATATAGTATATATTTGTTATATAATAAACCTAACTCAAATGTTGCTGAAACCTATGTTGTTCTTTTTTAAGATTTTATTTTTAGGGGCGCCTGGGTGGTTCAGTGGGTTGGGCCTCTGCTTTCGGCTCAAGTCATGATCTCAGGGTCCTGGGATCGAGCCCCGCACTGGGCTCTCTGCTCAGCAGGGAGCCTGCTTCCCCTCTCTCTCTGCCTGCCTTTCTGCTTACCTGTGATCTCTGTCTGTCAAGTAAATAAATAAAATCTTTTAAAAAAAATTTTATTTTTAAGTAATCACTACACCCATTGTGGGGCTCGAACTCACTGCCCCGAGATCAAGAGTCACGTGCTCCACTGACTGAGCCAGCCAGACACCCCTGCTAAAGCCTATGCCTTTGGAACAGCATTTCTTTCTATCCAAATGTCCTCTGACCCTAACATCCAATGATGGTCATTGTTTCCTAGCAACCCAAAATGCTATACAATTTTTCAATACGACGAAATATAATCCCTCTTCCTATGGCTATGGTAGAACGTTGAACCTGAAGAAAAATTCTCGTAGTGTTAGATCTTATTCCTTCTGCTGTTGCTTTGCTATTAGAAGTCTTTAACATCTTCTCCCAAAAGTGCTGAGGCCTCTCAGGTCAGATGTCCACCCAGGACCTCAGTGTCCAGAGACGGGGGGAGGACCATCAAGCTGTCCCCTAATCTTGACCACCAGGAAGACCATCGCAGCTGAAATTGCGCTGAACTTGGGGGTGAAGGCCAGAGGTTTCTGTCACTGATCGTGACACAATTGGGTAAGGCAGAGCCATAGCTACTGGCAACACCGGACCTGACAGAAGCAGCCCGGCCACAGCTACCTCCATCCCGACACACTGGGAGAGATGCAGATGGGCAGCCAACATGTCCAGCCCCATCGTGTCCACCGAGGAGCAGCCTTGCGACTTACCCTCCAACAGCCTGGCCCCAGCGCAGGAAGCATGCAGAGTCCAGTGAAGTCCTGGACCAGGGGAAAGGGAAAACCCTGCCTGTCACCATCTTCCCCAACCCAAAGGCAGGCAACAAAGAAAACAGGGCAGAACCAGCCAACACGCTCCCACTCACAACGCCCTGCCACCCCTCTATCCTTGACCCAGCCCCTGGTTCCATCCGCTCCCCAAAGATGCCACGATCTGGAACCCATAATTTCCCCTTAACGGTCCTCCACCTCAGATGCCCCTTCACACATCTGCTTCCTGCTCAGGGGCGAGGACCCAGAATCCTACTAGGTTGGCCCAGAGAAAACTCGGCCCTGTCCCTGCCCATGGGCACCAGGCCCAGGACTCACTCCAGGACAAGACAGCTTCCTCTCCAGAGAGGGGTAGGCATGGAAGTGGGGGCTGGACCGAAGATCCCAACACAGACCTATGAGAGACCTCAATGTGGGAGTCTTCAGAACCAGCTGAAAATACCTCAGAAATGGAGAGATGGCCACAAGCTACAACCTTAGATTCTCATTTTTTTTTTTTTTAAGTACGCTCTAGGCCCAACATGGGGCTTGAACTCACAACCTGGAGATCAAGAGTCACATGCTCTACTGACTGAGCCAGCCAGGCGCCCCAATTTTTTCTTTAAGTATTTATTGCAAAGAATGCTGGACACAGTGTGATGTGCAGCTGAGATCCACCAACCATCACCCATTCCAGGGAGAATGGGAAAATGTCTTTGACACAAGCACATGTGTCTTCAACACAAATGTTTTGACACGAGAACCGTCATGGATAAAACCTGGCAGCCAACCAGTGGGTGGCTGCCCATGCAGAGAACACTCCAGGCAGAGGCAGA
Organism: Neogale vison; assembly: GCF_020171115.1. Taxonomy (NCBI): domain Eukaryota; kingdom Metazoa; phylum Chordata; class Mammalia; order Carnivora; family Mustelidae; genus Neogale; species Neogale vison. The sequence goes on along the minus strand of NC_058096.1, from coordinate 206,428,371 downwards.
GGGGTCTGCCCCAAGCGATGCCATGCCCCCAGACTTCCCTCTGCCCAATCCCAGTCCTCGTAACACTCTGGGTCCAGCAGCTCCCGACTGCCCTCGCTGGTTGTGCCTCGCTGGTCGTGCCTCGGCCAGCTGGTCCTGGAGAGGTGGGGACATCTCAACGTACGTGGTGCCAACCAAAGAGACCCACCAAGGCCAATAAGCAAGCATGTCCAAGTGACCAAGTCATCGAAACTCTGGGGGACATGGAAACAAGGACTGTGGTCCCCATGTCCCAAAGGCAGTGGCATGGTCCTCTGGTCCTGACTTCAGGGCTAGGGGCTCTGGCAGTCGTAAGTCCAGAAGCTCCTGCCCCAGCCCTCCACCAGGTCTGTCCACGGCCACTGCAGTGCACAAGGCTGAGATGACCAGCCGGGGCGGGGGCACAGGTTCCCCCTCAGTGGCAGGTGGTACCTACAGGCTACAAAGCCCCAGGAGGCTGGGAAAGATGGGCTATTCTGCCAGGAAGTTTCCAGGTACAATGTGGGCTCAGAATCCCAGACCAGGACCCACTTGTGGACAGCAGGGCCTCCGACTACAGATCCAGACACCCCCTCACGCAGCTTCTCAACTTGCCAGCCATGCCTCCTGCCCAGAGACAAGGTGGAGCCAGGACCCCCTGGCCAGCCTGCCTCCCTGGGCCCAAAGGAACTCAGGGGTGTATGACAGATGGCAGCCCCCCGGTGTGGTTCTCACACCAGGCTCCCACACACGGGAAGCCGAAGCTGTGCCATGCTGGGAAAATCCTCCCCTGGGCAGGGTGCCCCCCCACCTTCCTGCCGGTCCCCTGCTCGGTCTCACAGGCGGAGGGCAGCGAATGCCAGGACAGGCTTGTTTCTCTGAATGGTTCACAGCAAATGCATTTCTCGGCCACTAGGCTCCGCTCCTGTGTAGACACAGCGGTGACGGGCAGAGGTAGCAAGGGGGGCACAGTAAGGGACGGAGAGGCGGGATGGCAGCCTCTTCCTCGAGCACCTGGGTCGGCACAGGAAAGGGAGTTCACATGACCACCCCGACTTCATGTCCTTTCACCGGGACAGCCATGGGGCAGGGGTGGCTTGGGCTGCCAGCTCCCCCAAATGTTCCAGCGTATGCACGGTCAAGAAGGGGGACCACAAGGGCCGCACCCCCTGCGGGCTTTTGCTGAAGTGAGCCCACGGCGTTCACGAGCGGCTCCGACACGCCGGCCGGGCCTCGGCGGCTCTCCGGTTCCCGGCGGGGCAGGACGGAAGGGGCACCCCCGGGGCAGATCCAGTCTGGCCAAAGCTTTACAGCAGCCCATCGGGCACGGCGCCTAACCCTGTCACCATCGATGAGGAATCAGGGGGACCAGTGCATGGCCTCTGGGATGTTCCAGCAGAGAAACTGTCACACGGGCCAGGGGGCCTGTCATGACCGCACCTGCAGAGCTCAATATCTGCCTGGGGGTGGCAGTGGAGGAGACACGGTCACTGGTGAGCAGGGACCGTGACGAGGGCTTCCTCCGGTGGCCTCGAGATGTCTACATTCTGCAAAACACACACACAAAACACAGAACGTTCACTCTGTGGCCAGAACAGATGGACACCCGCTGTCCTGCTGTCTACTTTACTCATCACTGCAGTCTTCTGGGTTCACATACTCCCCCTCCCAGAGCCCTGGCTGTTGGACTCCAACCCCCAAACTTCCCTAAGAGCGAGGTGCCCAGGAGCCTCTCCACAGGTGACTGGGTGGACCAGCACAAGAAGTCAAAGGCAGGGGAGGAAGGTGCTTGGGTCCTGCTGGCTCCTCGCTCACGGGACCGGCAGTGCCCAGAACGAGGCCATCCCACCTCCTGCCTCAGATGTGAGACAACTGGGAGGGAACAGTGGCTGGGGGCTCAAATCCTCACCAGTGGGGGCAGGGAAGGGCACCCCACTCCTGGGGGTGCCCACCTCCTGGTCTAAGTCTTGGTGGGCAGGTGTCTGATAAGGCCCCAGGAGCCTGCGTACCCCTCCTCGTCTGCGGCCTGCTCTGCCCTCTCAGCGCCGGGGCGCAGGGTGCCCTGGACCTCCGAAGCTGGCAGCTACAGACGGGCCTCACCCAGCCACAAAGACCAGCCCCTTCCATGGCCTGCGGGGCTCAGGCCTGAGGGATACGGGGCCTGACACTTTCCTCAGCTCCATGAGACGGTCCTATGAGTCCCCCAATCCTGGTGGCCCATCTTCTTGATTGTGGGCCCTCACAACCAGCACCTGCTGAAGCAGGTCACCTGAGGCCACCGTGATGCGCCCGGACTCACAGGGAAGAAGAAATGGCCCCCAGGGGCCCACCTCTGGGTTTGCTGAACCAGCCACTGCAAGGGGAGGGACAGGTGTGACTCTGATGCAGGATGGGGCAGGCTTCTTGGGGGCCCCTTTCCCATCTCAGTTTGCTCCCAAGAATGGGCTAGGGCCCGGAAATCCTGCCATCTAAAGGGAACCTGTGGTCAGTGGAAGTTGGCCTCTTGGAAGCCAGCATGCAGAGGAGGGCAAAGGGGCTGCCAGGGAACCTATGGGTCCCACCCTATAGATGTTCAGCCCCCAGTGCCTGCCAGGTCCAGGGGCTTCTCTTACCATCACCCTGTCAGAGAGGGCCCACCGCCTTCTGGACTTCCCTCAACACAAAGGACACCTGTTAGGACATGCCTTCCCCAGTGACCTATGGGGGCCAGAGGGGGCCTGCAGCAGAGTCTCAGGACAAACAGGGAAGAGGCCGGCACGGTGGATGGTCCCAGTGAGGGGGCAGCACCTTAAGAATATCTACACATCTCTGCCAGTGGGGATCAAAGCCAAGGGGCTGCAGGTGAGCAGCCCAAGTTGTGCACTTTTGGCAGGGACCCAGAGCCCCCCATACCCCCTTATGGGGGGCAGCAGACACAACGGAGACCCCAGGAGCCTTCTTGGTGCACCCGACTCCGGGAATGGGATCCAGAAGGGCCAGTCCAGCCCTTGGCCTCAGTGGAAGAGGTAAGCAATGTGGCAGAGAGACCTCCCATGGACATGGAAAGGGGTTCTAGGCAATGGTTCGAGGCGCTTCTATCTTAAACAAGGCACTGGGGGAACATAGGGTCATGAACCGCTCTGTAGCAGGACCATCTCTATCCAGCACCAAACACACTCTTAAACCTGTAGAGCCCTTTCCCCAACAAAAAGCACATACCATTTTAGTTTTTAAAGGTGCTTGAAGTTGGAAAGGATGCCCATGAGGCCTGAACTTAGAGGGGATCGTGGAAGAATCTCCACCTGTCCCCTTGTAGGCCTCCTGCTTCTTTCCCAGCTGAGGCTCCCTCTCCCGCTGGCTCAGACCTCTATGGTAGGGCTGCTGGGAAGTGCTGGGTCAGGCACTTCCTACCCTGGTGGCCCAGCTCCAGGGACTTCCCCACTCCCAGGGCAGCCCCCTTGGGAAGGCCTGGTCCAGAGCCATGACCTTGCCCTGACAACAAGACAGCAGGCTTGGCACAGAACTCAAGTTCTCTCTGGCAGGCACCCCAGCTGGCCCTGGGCCTGGGAGATGCTGTATCTGGATACCCCTGGGAATAAGCTCACCACCCCAGCCGTAACCCTGCTGCTACCTGAGGCCTGTCCCGGTGCGTGTTCACAGCCATCACATTCAGGAATATGGACTCCACTTTACAACCTGCCAAAGGGAAGATGTAAATCCATTTCCCCTCCTGGAGCCGTAGAGGGTAGAGGCTTCTCTCGGGTGGGAGCCCTGGGTATCAGAGAACAGGCAGCCATTCTCAGCCTCACCTAGTCCTCCCACCTGAGGCAGCTTTGGGGAGCACGCGAGGAAGGACGAGGCACACCTCAGTCCTGTGTTTATCATGTGCAGCCTTGGTGAGAAGCCCAGACACCCAGGAGGGCTTCACTGAGGACATGAGCTGTCCACTGCCAGGGCAGAGCCGTCTAAACAGCCCCAGGCCTGAGCTCCACATGTTACCGATCCGTGAGCCTCCAGGGCCCCTGAACCATTCATACACCAAGCCACAAACACAAGGCCAAATCCACATCACACCAGGGGCTCTGTGCAATGGGCACGGGGGGGATGGGCACACAGGGGCCGGACATCAGCTGTCGCTGGGCTTTCTGGTCGTTCTCCCAAGGACACGACCCCCTGGGGGGTGCCTCGTAGCATGTGCTCAAGGTGACGAGCTGAGACCCAGGAGCTTAGGAGGTGGCCTGAAGTCCCTTGCAGGCATAATGAAAGGCAGAGGTGGGGCTCAAATGAGTCCGCCCTCAAGATACTCTGAATATTTTAAGGCCCAGGTCCTGGGAGCCGTCGGGGTTTCAGAAACAAACAGAAAAGCCCGTCATGCGGGCGGATGATGGTTAAGGATCGCTGGAAAGGCTCAAGTGGCCACAGAAATTAAAACCAAAAAAAAAAAAAGGAAACTGGGAAAGGCAGTGAGTAGACAGTAGACAGAGGAAGAATGAGTCCCTAAGCCCCTAAGGGGATTTTCAAGGGATCTGTAGAAACATCATGGAGCCCCGTGGAAAGCCAGTGTCTGGCAAGCAGGCCAGTGTTCCAGAAGCTTCCTTACCGTAAGCCACAGGGGTCAGCTTCAGGACGGTGTGCAGTGGACACTTGAGGTAGGGCAGCTGCTCTGTGGACACAGATGGGCAGGGCTGGCACACCAGGGACGCTCACATAACAGTCCCTCTGTCTCTCGCACATATACACACCCCACCTCCCTGGGGGCCGGCCCGTACCTGCCGCCTTATCAAGGAAGTAGGCCAGGAGACAGCGCATCACGGCCTGGTGACAGATGACCAGCACATTCTCTTGCCTCTCCAGCTCCATGATGACAGGCTCGAGGCGCTGGACCAGGTCCTCGTAGGACTACAAGGACAAGCAGGAAGGGTCCCTCAGGCCCTGCTCCAGCGGTAGTGATGGAAATGTTCTTGGTAGCAGGCTACCTCCTCCCTCCCAGGACCCTCAAAGTTCGGGGAGGCTATGGCTAGATATCCTCCAGCCTGGCACCCCGGGGGCATGGGCAGGGGGGGTCGGCAGCTCCGGGCTAGGGCCTGTCACTATAGGACAGTGAGATGTCCAGCTTTGAGAGGGAAGCTGGGAGGGGAGAAGAACTGGCAGTCTGGGAAAGAGAATGCATCCTCTAGCCCAGGGCCAGGTCCCAGCAGGACTGGAGGGCCGGGCTGGGCCTCAGGCTGCCAGCCAAAGGGGGCCATCTCCCTGCCTACCCACAGGGACCCCAGGGGAACCCCCAGCTGCTGGAAAGTAGGACTGGGAGTAGAGATGCAGCGTCCTTCCAGCCCACGGCAAATGGAACACACAGAGAGAACCATGGGGGTGGGAGGAGCAAAGACCCCCAGAACTTTCTGGAACATGACCCATCAGCATGCCTGAAGGCCCAGGAACAAAGATCCTCATGGCCGAAGTGCCCTGGGCCTCCCCTGGGTGCTGTGAGGTAGCCTATGAGGGAGCCCTTGGACCAACCTGTGGGCCCTAAGGTGTACAGACTTCCCCTGGAGATCAAGCCCTCTTTGCACACACTGAGCAGGCCTTCAAAACATTCAAAACACAGCCTTAAGCTGGAGCCGGAAGTGCCCCTCTCCGCCCCCCCGCCCCGACCAGGCTGACAGGGAGCAATGCCCCTAGTTCCTGGGGAATCCTAGATCCTAGTAACTGTAATTTTCCTATTTCTCCTGCTGTATTCTCAACTCTGAACAGGCAACTGCTTTGCTTCTTTCTATGGTTATCTGGGTTAGTTTTAAATCTGAGCTTTGCTTCACAGTACGATGTAGGGAATAATTAATGCTCCCCGGAGCCTTACTTTTCCTGAAGATAGTCTAGCAAGGGGGGCCAAGAGCCTGGCACCTGGGGTGGGGGGCAGCTTCTGCAGCTGTCCACGTATGTGCGTACATATGTGAGCGTCTGTAGGGGTATCTTTATCTGGCCACTGTCCCAGGCCACCTCCCGGAAGTGGGAGATACCCAAGTCAAAGGTGACCGACTTCTGACCTGGGCCCTGGGCTGAGGCAGGAGCCAGTCTGAAGGAAGGTGTCTGAGCACATGGCTTCTTGTGGCCACGACTCAACTGAGGAAGGTCTTCCTAGCCTGTATTCAGGGCCCTGTGTCTGGAGTCATGGGGAAGGCATGCATGATCCCTGTGATACCCTGGGGAAGGGGAAAGGCAAAGATGTGGAACATCGGAGAGTAGGAATCTAATGAGTCTCAGAGTTGGGAGTCCCGTGCAGCCATGTCCATCTACCGCCGAAGGTGGGTGGGGACCGTGGCCTGGGTACCATGGAAGGGAAGTGGCATAGATGACACACAAACCCAGCCTGGCCAAGTTCTGAGGTCACGCCCCACCTGCTGCCCACGCAGCCTCCAGAGTCCCCCAGGGGCCTTGGGGCAGACGGCAGGGGGCAGCTGGGGCTAAGCCCCCATATCCCACCTACCTCCCCCTTGGGGTACCGGTACCGGTACTTGTCCTGGTCCCGCAGGGCAAATTCCAATGGATAATGATCTTGAATTTCTTCGTAGGTCATCTCCTCACAGACACCCTAAGGAGATACGAAAGTCGTCACATCTCCCATGCCAGGTCCGGGGATCAGCCCTGTGTCGGGGACGCGGGGGAGGGCAGGCAGAGGGGACCAGGTTTACGGGGCATTTCCTGGGCTACGGGGGCTCTCCCAGCTTGGAGCTTAGAATCCCTCTGGAAAGAGCAGGCTTGTGGGGACACTGACCAAGGGGCAGCCCCTCGTCTGTAAAGAGCTACCACAACAGTCTTTTTCATCCATCCAGTTTACGCCATAAAAAAAACAGGAATGTTAACTATGTGTCTTTCCTTGTGTCTTTTGTTCTCTGTGCTGTAGAAATATGTATTCTGAGTTATGGACTGTCGTACAAGCCATAAAGCAAGATTTCACTTCTATCCTTCGACACACACACACACACTCACACATAGTGTAGATTACCTTCTATAAATGCTATTTTTAAGAAAAAAATCCAGCAAAGAACACTGGTTCTCAACACAATAAGTGTGGTTTAAGGGCCCCAAGAGGGGAAGAAGCCATAAAATGTTCTAATAAAAAGTTGCTGGCCTCTGCCTTTGTTCTAAGTTGTTTTCTAGGCCAAGCCTTGGGGCAAAGGTGTCTATTAAGAAGGAAAGGCCAAGAGAAAAACTTTTAGTTATAAATGTCTGTATGGGGGGGAAAAAAAAAAAGAAGAAAGATCTCAAATCAATAATCTGATCTTCCACCTTAAGATACTGGGAAAAAGAAGAGCAGGCTAAAGGCAGAGCAAGCGGAAGGAAGGAAGTAATAAAGACCAGAGCAGAAAGGAACGTAACAGAAAACAGAAGACAGAGAAAAACAATGGAAGCAGAAGTGGGTTCCCTGATAAGATGAACAGAATTCACAAACCATAGATTGACAAGAGAAAAAGCTCCAGTCACTATGATCAGGCATCACAGAGGAACAGGACTACCAAGCTTCCAGAATGAGAACAGACTCTAAGGGGCTACTGTGAACAACTCTGTGCCAACAAATGAGATAACTTATGTGAAATAAGAAAATTCCGAGAAAGACAAACCATCTTTGTTGAGTCAGATGTGCCCTTCGTGAAAGAGACCATCAAGTCCTAATGCATGGTACCTGTGAGCGTGACCTTATTTAGAAGTAGGGTTTGGGGGCATCTGGGTGGCTCAATCAGTTGAGTATTGGACTCTTTTTTTAAAAAAAGATTTTATTTATTTATTTGTTAGAGAGAGAGAAAGAAAGCACAGGCAGACAGAATGGCAGGCTAGAGGCAGAGGGAGAAGCAGGCTCCCTGCTGACCAAGGAGCCCGATGTGGGACTTGATCCCAGGATGCTGGGATCATGACCTGAACCGAAGGCAGCTGCTTAACCAACTGAGCCACCCAGGCGTCCCGAGTATTGGACTCTTGATTTTGGCTCAGGCCATGATCTCAGGGTTGTGAGACTGAGCCCTGTGTCGGGCTCTGTACTCAGTGCAGAGTCTGCTTGAGATTCTGTGTCTCCCCTTTCCTCTGCTCCTCCCCCAGCTCACACGTGCTCTCTCACTCTCTTTCTAAAAGAAATAAAACACATTTTAAAAAAGATTTTATATATTTATTTGACAGAGAGCGAGAGAGCACAAGAGGACGAGTGGCTGAGGGAGAGGGAAAAGCAGACTTGCCTCTGCGCAGGGAGCCTGACCCAGGGCTTGATCCCAGGACCCCAGGATCGTGACCTGAGCTGAAGGCATACGTTAACCAACTGAGCCACCCAGGCACCCCTAAAACAAATAAAATCTTTAAAAAAAAAAAGAAAGAAAGAAAAAGAATGGGGCACCTGGGTGGCTCAGTGGGTTAAAGCCTCTGTCTTCAGCTCAGGTCATGATCTCAGGGTCCTGGGACTGAGCCCCGCATCAGGCTCTCTGCTCAGTGGGGAGCCTGCTTCCTCCACTCTCTCTGCCTGCCTCCCTGCCTACTTGTGATCTCTGTCTGTCAATAAATAAAATCTTAAAAAAAGAAAAAGAGTCTTTTCAGATGTAACCAAGTAAATGAGGTCACCAAGAGTGGGCCCCAGTCCACTGACTAGACGTCCTTTCAAGATGACCAAGTGAAGACACAGAGAGACACACACAGGGAAGAGGGCCATGCGAGGACAGAGATTGCAGCTGTAAATTAAGGAATGCCGAGGGCTGTTGGCAAGCACCAGATACTATGGCAAAAATATGGGCATTGAGGGGGCGCCTGGGTGGCTCAGTGGGTTAAAGCCTCTGCCTTCGGCTCAGGTCATGATTCCAGAGTCCTGGGATTGAGCCCCACATTGGGCTCTCTGCTCAGCAGGGAGCCTGTTTCCCTTCCTCTCTCTCTGCCTGCCTCTCTGCCCACTTACGATCTCTGTCAAATAAATAAATAAAATCTTTAAAAAAAAATATGGGCATTGATAGTGATTCTAGTAAAGGCTCAGATGGAAGTGAAGCATGGTAGAGAGAGCTTCTATCATCTTAGAAATACATATATCCTCACGAGCATAATAGAAATACAAACGTTGGGGTTCGTATTTCTGGGATTTCTGGGAACCTGGGAGGGTCCATTGGTTAAGCAGCCAACTGGAGACTTCAGCTAAGGTCATGATCTCGGGGTCCTGAGATCGCGCCCCATACCGGGTTCCACGCTCAGCGGGGAATCTGCCTGAGATTCTCTCTCTCCCTCTTCCTCTGCCCCACTGCCCTCACTCATGCTCTCTCTCTCTCTCAAATAAATAAATAAATATTTTAAAAAAAGAAAAAAGAAAAAGAATATGAATGTGAAAGGTACTTCTGGTGAGGCCTCAGAAGGAAATGGAAATGGTAATTTACTGGACACTAAAGAAAAGGCGATCTTTGTTAGAAAATGGCAGAGAGCTTGCTGAAGGATGTTCTACTGTTGGTAGGTTATTTTTTAAAAAAAAGGCAGATGATAGCAAGAGTTGGTAAGGATGCAGAGAAATCACACCCCTCAGGCACTGCTGGTGGGAACATACAAGGCTGCGGCCTGGCAGTTTTCCGCAAGGTTAAATACAGAGTTTACCATGTGGGCCCGCAATTCCACTCCTCCGTATACGCCCAAGAGAAAGGACAATGTGTCCACACAAAAGGCTGCACACGAATGTTCACAGCAACATCATTCCTAGGAGCCCCCAAATGCATATCCCCCAAAAGCCCATCAGCTGAGGACTGGATATGTTGTATGGGGTATATCCGTCCAACAGGATATGGGACAACATAACGGGATGAAGCTCAGACACTTGCTACCACACACATGGACCTTGAAAACATGCTAAGTGAAAGAAAAAAAACACTAAGTCACACACACAAAAAATCGCATAGTGTATGATTCCATTTATATGAAATATCCCCACTAGGCCAGTCCACGAAGACACAGAACAGATGAGTGGTAGCCTCCAGCTGGGGGGAGGAATTGAAAGGAAATGGAGGGATGGGGTCAGGGTTGCTTTTTGGAGCAATGCAATGTTTGAGATTAATTGTGGTTGTGGTTGCAGAGCTGTGTGACTATACTAAGAACCACTGAATTGTACGCGTTAGGTAGGTGAACCAGATGGTATGTGAATTATTTCTCAATAAAGATGGTATTTAAAAAGAAAGAAAGAAAGAAACAGATAAGGCCGTGAATTGTGGACTGAACTAAGGAAAAAAAAAACACACCCCAGTGTTGAAACAGAAGGCTAGCCCAAGGCTGTTTATCAGAACCCAGGAAAAGAACAAAGATAAACACAGAAGAATGATGACTCGATCACAGATATTAGGAAAACTGGAAAGATAGAGAAGAGAATTCACCAGCATCTAGGAAAATAATCAGATTAACTACAAAGGGAATAAAAGAAACAACTGGGGTGGCCTAAGGCTTCTGTGTGAAGCCCAGTGTTAGAGCCGGGACTGAGTCCCTGCAGGGCGCGCCCCGGTGGAAACATGGCCGCCGGCCTCCATGACTCCCAGCAGTCCCAGCTGATGGGAGCCTACAAGGTGGTCAAAGGAGCTACAGGAGGGTCACAAAAAGTGCTTACCCTTTTCAAGAGCTCACCAGTTCTCCCCCAAACTCCCTCCTTCCACTCAGTAGATAAATGTTTAGTGAGTCCCTACCGTGTTGGACACAAGGAAGACTCAGTTCCTGCCCTCACGTGACCCAGAACCCCTCCCAGGGGCCGGAAACCCAGAATGGTTCTGGACGCTTGTCTTCTTCGCTGTTATCACTTTTTTCCCCTTTCCTACATGTTGGTTCCTTGCACCTGGTCCAGTTCCGACCACAGGGCGGGCTGGCATAAATAGGTGAATAAATGCGTAAAGGGCCTGCAGATCCCTCCACTCCTCTTTCTTGCTTGGCTGCTAGCCACATTCCAGGTGTCACCTTACCATTCTAGTGTCACCTGGAAAGGTGCCACTGAGGGCACCTCTCACTGGTCTCCCTTCTCCAGCCTGTCCCCCTTCCTCACCCCCAACAACCGGTTCTCTACGCCAGCTGGGGTGACCTTTCTACAGTTCAAATCTGCTCTCATTACCAGCCTGCACTTCAGGCAACGGTGGCCTTGCCTGTTTCAGAACAGCCCTGCAGGGAGAGCAACTGGAAAAGCCAGACAGAAAAAAAAAAAAAATTAATCTGCTTGATATTATCATAGAGCAACAAGGCGGAGAGGCCGTGAGGGGCCGAGGTCTTGGAGAAAAGGGAAGCCCAAAGATAGAAACCTGGTACATGGCATCATTTCTCCTTTTTGGGGTTCTGTTGCTTTGAAAGTGGTTAACTGCCAGCTGGGGGTGAGGGAGATCGGTGAAGGTGGTCCAAGGGTACAAAATTCCAGTGATAAGATAAATAAGTCTTGAGACATCTGGGTGGCTCAGTTGGTTAAGCTTCTGCTTTCAGCTCAGGTCACAATCCTGGGATCATGGGATTGAGTCCCGCATCAGTCTCTCTGCTAAGCAGGAAGCCTGCTTCTCCCTCTGCCTGCTGCTCCCCCTGCTTGTTCCCTCTTTCTCTCGCTCTCTCTCACACACACACACAAATAAATAAAATCTTAGATTATACATACATAAAAAAAGATAAATAAGCTTTTGGGATATAACATACATCATGGTGACTGTAATTAACAATACTTTGTCGTATATTTGAAAGTTGCTGAGGGGCGCCTGGGTGGCTTGGTCAGTTAAGCATCCACCTTTGGTTCAGATCATGATCCCGGGGTCCGGCACTGAGCCCCAGGATTGAGTCCCGCATTGGGTTCCCTGCTCAGTGGGGAGTCTGCTTCTCTCTCTTCTCCTCCCCACCACTCGTGCTCTCTCACTCTCTCTCAAATAAATAGACAAAATCTTAAAAAAAAAAAAAAAGAAAGAAAGTTGCTGAGAGATCAGATCTTAAAAGTTCTCCTCACACACACATAAAAAATGAATAACTATGGCCATTGACAGACAACTTATTTTTGTCATTTCGTAATCTATAACTCTACCAAATCCTCGTGTTGTGCACCTAAAAGTAACACACTGTTACACGCCGATCATATCTCAATAAAATCGGGGTGAGGCGGGGAGGAGGAGAAGCCAAACAGGAAGTAGGGACTGAGTGGACAGAAGCCTGGCCGAGCTGGCGGCCATGTTGGGCTGAGGGGCCAGAAACAGAAGCTTGGGCCCACAAGGCTTCCCATCAGAACCTTACAGGCCACATTCTAGGAGAAGGAGGAAGACCTGAACATTGATTGCCCTCTACGAAGATCAAAACGCAGCTTAGCAATTGCTCTATGTCTGAGTCGACTACGGTAACCCACCCCAACTGGCTGCCCAAAGTGAAAGTTAATCCTCTGGGGAGAGCAACATTCACCTGGGCCTAAATTATGTCCAGCACGGTTCATCCAAAACATCCAGCTCCCAGTCAAACATTGGGAGCGTATCCAGAATTCATAAAGAACTCCTAAAAACCAGGGCAGACAATCCAGTCTGGGAAGAAAAAGAACGAAAGACCTCACAAAAGATACCCAAATGGCCAAGAAACAGACTAAAAAACGACCATAATTAAAATCGTGTGATACTGTAAATCATACTTAATATAAAAGTAGATGAAATAAATCAACAGGGAAAGACAGATGGGTGCTTATAGGTAAGTGAGTTAACTGGGGAGATCGGTTTTTAAGGCTTATGTTGGAACACTAGAAGAAATTTTGGTTGGTCGAGATAGTTAAATTCAAGAGAAGGAAAGTGGCGGGGGGGATCCAATCCCTAAAAACTGAAGGAAAGAGAAGGAGAGAGCTGCCCCAGGGCCTTGGCACAGTCGCCCTGGCTGAGCTCTGCTGAGCCCAGGAGCACCGAGCGGCAGAGGGTGGGGGCAGTGAGGGTCTGTGGGGATGGTGAGCAGATGGGGATAGTGAACGCCGGGCAAGGGAGGGGCAGGGACTGCAGCGGAGGGTGGGGGCACCGAGCAGCAGAGGGCGGGGGCACTGGGGGCATCCAGCAGCGGCAGGCGGGTGCACTGGGGGCACTGAGCAGTGGAGGGCAGGCATTGGGGGCACCCCGCAGCAGAGCGCGGGCACTGAGGGCACCCAGCAGTGGAGGGCGGGGGCACTGGGAGGGCAGCAAAGGGCATCTGATTACCGCGTCGATCTCGTTGAGGACCTTCCACTGCTCGTACGGCACACCCAGGGCCTCGGCTGTCTGGATGGTCCTCTTCATCTGGCTCGTCCAGACCTTCAGGTCCTTTATGTTCTGATCACGGATGAACTGGGCCAGACTTCTGGCAAACTGAAATGCATCAGAAACAAATTCAGACTCACAGGCCCAAGGCAGCCCTTCAAAGGACCACAAAGCCATAGGGCACAACAGAATCATGCCACCCAGCCTCAGAACAGAGAACTGACCTCCTGCGAGCACCCACACCCGCGAGCGCTCTCGTTACACGTTCTCACCAGATGTTCCGAATTCCAGCTTTGAAGCATTATGCCCCTCGCCATCGCCCACCTCCCAACCGGATGGCCCGGACCACATGGCCTCCCCACAGAGGCCTGAGCATCTCCCCCAGACTGCGGGGCAGCCATCAGCTGCATTGCAGGGAGTTGGGTCACTCCCATAACAGCATGCCTTTCCAAGGAAAGGGGCTCAGCTGGTGACAGCTCACATGGAAGCCAGAGATCCAAGTGTGGTGCTTGGTGACTTCCCCTACATGATAGGAACATTCCAGACTGAATGAAGGTCATCCACCTTGATTACACATGAGCTACGAGAGCTGGAGCCAGGCCCGTTGAACACATGCATACATGCACCCAGCTGCCCACGGCCCCCCACCCACCCCTGAGCAGGCCAGCGCACGCGCACACACATGCACTGACCTCCCTGCCCCGGGGGGACAGGCCCGGGTCCCCGCCAATCCGGCCCTTGAGGTTGAGCTCGCTTTCCCCGTGTCGGCAGAGGTAGATGGAGCGGGGGGTCACGTGGATGTTCATGAGGTAGTACACGATGCGGCTCTGGATGTGGTCGGCCACGCGGTTCACCACGTAGCTCTGCCCCACGTCCATGATCTTGATGTAGGACAGATCCCTTTCCAGAGAGAAGGGCGACAGAGACAGGTGAGTGTGACTGCGACCCCGAGGGCTCAGCCTGCCAGCCACACAGCTGTGTGCTCCGGACCAACAGGCTTGAGTGACACACGGGACGGGCAGCGGGTGTGCAAGTGAAGGGATGAGGAGGGAGCAACACAGCACGTGGGACATCCAGACAGACCCCGTGAGAGGTGCTCAACACTTATTGTGTTTCCAAAAGGTGACATCAAAAGGGTCAGTCATACACATTGTGGCTGTCACCCCAGCTCTGTGGCCCCCAGGCCCCACTTGCCTACCTCTGAGCTCTTAACGCACAGTCTGTAAGGTGAAGAAGAGAGAGTTTTTTCCAGGCCTGACCTTGGGGTAGCTGGCAAACCTTCTTCACCTCCGCTCCCCTGGCCAGCCACTCCTGGACCTGCCTCTCCTTCCCCCAGGAAGCCTGCTCCTGTACCCCAGCTCAGCCGCTTCCCTTGCTCACTCAGGCTGGGCAGCGGGGTGGCTGGGAGAACACGCTCACTCGTCTGTTTATGTTTGCTGGGTGTTGGGGAGGCAGCAGGAGGAAAGGCGGGGTTTCTCGGGCATCGTGCTCTGGGTTGGCCTGGGGAGGCCGTCTGAAGGTTCTTAGCTGAGTTCTCACTGTCTGGCCCAAGGGCCTGGGTTTAGGTTTAGGGTTGTTACACAAACACCAATAAAAACAGCAGCAGCATCAACTGAGGAATCCGACAGGAGCGCTCCATCTGACTAAGCCCCTCTCGTGCGGTCACGTCACAGAACCACAAGAACCACTGTTTTGGGGTGACTGGAGAAACACAAAAAACCACAGAGGCCCAGGCAGTGGGTGCCGACTGGCCTGAGCTGGCCACAGACACTCAATCAGTGTAGGAACTGTTACGTAAAGACGCCCAGAAATCATCTCTCTTCCAAGCGCCTGTTCCCCCTGGTTTGTACGCACGAGATGTTCTCATATGATTATACAGGACCCATGCCCACGTTTATATCCCAGACGTTCAGGTAATGCTGCATAACTTACCCTGTCGCCTGTGTCTTGGCTATGATCTGTGACTATGCAATACTTTACCAGGGGCCACAGTGTTACTGACTTCAGTGTTACTGACTTACCCCCGGCCCCCACTAGGCTGTTACACAGAAGCTGGTGAACTATGGCTAACAAGTCAAATTTGGCCCACAGCCTGTTTTTGTAAATAAAGTTTTATTGGAATGGGAGTCATGCCCATTTATTGACGTATTGTCTATGTCTCCTTTGCACTACAAGGGCAGAGTTAAATAGCTCAACAGAGACTGTTCCCAAAGCCTAAAATATTTGCTACCTGACCCTTTACAGATAGAGTTTGCTACTGTAAAAGCCTTAACTGCATGCCCCTTACGGGTGTGAAGACCCTTCCCCACCCAACACTTACTTTTGCTGGGTTTGACATTCCAGAAGGAGTCTGTGGAGCTAACCAGCACAGGCCACTGCCAGCTGTATGTAGACAGGATCTGGGCGCTCCCCCCACCCCCACCGCCTCAAAACACAAACTGTGCACTCACAGAACATGAAATGTTTGCAAATGCCCTGCGGGAAGGCCCTTCACACAGAAATTAGGCTTGATTTTATAAGAGAAGAGCAGAAAATTCTTTCTTCCTTTTTTCTTTCTTTCTCCCTCCCTCCTTTCTTTTTATTTTTTTAAAAAGATTTTATTTATTTATTTGACAGACAGAGATTACAAGTAGTCAGAGAGGTAGGCAGGGAGAGAGAAGGAAGCAGGTTCCCCGCTGAGCAGAGAGCCCGATGTGGGGCTCAATCCCAGGACCCTGAGACCATGACCTGAGCCGAAGGCAGAGGCTTTAACCCACTGAGCCACCCAGGTGTCCCCCTTCCTTTCTTTTTAAGCAAGCTCTATGCCCAATACAGGGCTTGAAGTTATGACCCTGAGATCAAGAGTCGAATGGAATAACAGAAAATTCTGACTTGCAGAGCCTCACATAAGGTAATAGGGGTTCTGCAAGTCACCTCTGGCCCACAATCTATTAATTAATTAATTAATTAATTAATTTGACAGACAGTGATCACAAGTAGGCAGAGCAGCAGGCAGAGAGAGGGGGGGAAGCAGGCTCCCCGCTGAACAGAGAGCCCGATGTGGGGCTCGATCCCAGGACCCTGGGATCATGACCTGAGCCAAAGGCAGAGGCTTAATCCACTGAGCCACCCAGGCGCCCGTGGCCCACAATTTCTGCCTGAAGGGAAGAAACAAGGCCAGACCATCTCTGCCTGCTGGGGCCACCCTTCAGCCACCACGCCAGCGAGTCACAAGGAGGCAGCCGAGCGGGACCCCCGCCCACCACCCATCATAGCTGCAGAACACGGTGCTCGCCTCACTCACCTGTCCAGGTCCTCATCCAGAGACTCGTACGAGTTCTCATAGCACTCAATGCGCCGCATGAAATCTTCCGTGGCCTCGTCACTGTCGTGGTTCACGTAGTCAGGGCTGCCCAGTTTCACTTGCTGTCGGACCAGGCACAGAGCAAGGACACATGAGGGCTGGAGGCCAGGCAGGGCCAGAGACCAAGGAGGATGCTGGGCGCGGGGTGAGGGGATGCTGAGTCAGAGGCCAGAACAAGGATGGGGGCATGAGGCTGGAGGCCGACCCTAGGAGACTTTTCCATTAGGAAGAGTCCAGCAGTCCCCCGGTCTTCATTTCCACACTAGTGCTGGCAGACTACTACAGGGCAGCTGAAGGGGGGAGTCCTCATCTTTGTGCCACAGCGGGAGGTGAGGCCACAGGGGCGAAGGGCCTGGAAGCCCCTTCCCAACTGAACCATCTCCCCCAACCCAGATGTTCATTCCTTGGATAAGGAGATAGGGTGTAGGGGAGAGAAGTCAAATCTCTTTCTCTTTCAAAATATAAACATCGCTTCCTACCCCCCACTCCCTACCTGCAGAGACTGAAGCTCCTCTCCCACTGTCCAGGGAATGACGATGGGGAAAGGGAGGGGAAGGCAAGAGGAGGGAGCAAGAGTGCACGCCCCCCAGCTACAAGGCCCGCTGCATGGGAGAGTCTCCGATCACCTGACCTGGTGTTGTACAGCCTTCCCCTGCCACATCCAATGTTCAAGAAGCCCAAAGCCAGGCCGGCCTAGGCACTGGCCCAAAACCACAGATGGACTTAGCTGTCCCACGCCACCTCCGCTGCACTACGATCCCCCACAAGGTCAGAGACACCACTCACCACGATGTTAGCAGCTATGACCTCGGGATCCACGCAGATGGACTCCACAAAAAAGGTCTACAGCAAGGACGAGGCCAGGCAGGAGGGAAGGAACCACAGACACATTCAGGACACACTGGGCCTGGCTCCACGGAGCTCCCACCTCCCTGAAGGCCAGGCTGACCCCAGGGCCCTTCTTCTGGGGTGAGGACAGGCTCGAGAAGCCCCAAACCAAACTAGGTGCCACCCTACCCAGAACCCTCCCACAAGACACCCACCTCCCTGGAAAGAAAAGCCCAGGCGGAGAGGAAACAGTAACCCCTATACCCCACATCCACCCAGAAGCCCACCTGCCTGATCCCCGCACACATCAGGAGGCTGTGACAGGGACCTGGGGGGTCCGAACGTGGCACAGCCCAACCGAGGAGGTGGACCAAAGACGCCTCACCTTGTAGCCATTCTGCTCCCCAAAATTAAAGATGGTCGCTCTCCGTTCTCGGGTGGTATTCGTTGCATCAAAAACCTAGGACCAAACCAGGGTTAACTCAGACTCTGGCCCCAGAGCAGGGGAGGTGGGAGTCCAGCCAACGGCAGCTGCACAGGGACCATTTTTCTCACGGGGACCAGCTGGTGCCCAGGCCACCTGCCTGGCCAGTCTCTGCAGGGCCTGGGCCAGGCCTCCTCTTCCTTGAGGAACACGCCTCAAGGAAGCTGGAAGGAGTGGGTGCCTGTGCTCCCGGCAGGCACTCAGTCCGTGCCTGGCCAACAGGACTTCCTGTAAAACCAGTTAAACATGGAGTGCGGAATCCCCGTTTATCGTCACTCTACCCTGAGACTCCGCAAAGATGGGAAAAGAAGAAGAAAGAGAACAGGAGAGATGTTAGCAGAATTCTGGGGACTAACTTAGAGAAACGGAGAAAAACAAACACAAGCCCTCAGCCAGCAGAGCACACCCACCTGTATGGAATGGGGAGCATCAGGAAAAGGACCCAGGTGTCTCTGAGAAAAGGGACAAGTGTGCAGTGGAAACAGGGGGACTGCCTGATGGTGAAACTAAGAGCAGGTGGAGCCCCAGGCCCTCTCCCTGCCTTGTCCAGCCAGGCTGACCCGCCTGGGCCTCCTTGTGAAACGCTGGGACCTGTCCATGTGACCCATTCAGGAGTGACCTCAGGAGTGACCCATTCATTCGCATGTCTAAAACCAGGTTTTAAGGCATCATTTAAAAAAAAATTTTTTTTTACTTATTTATTTGTCAGAGAGAGAGAGAAGGTGAGCACAAGCAGGGAGAGTGTCAGGCAGGGGAAGAAGCAGGCTCCCCACAGAGCAAGGAGCCTGATATGGGGCTCTATCCCAGGACCCTGGGATTATGACCTGAGCCAAAGGCAGACACACCCAACCAACTGAGCCACTGGGTGTCCCGAGCATCACTTTTTTAAGAGGGCATTCAACCAGTGCTCATGGGATGCTCCAGCAAAACCTCAACGTGAAAAACAGAGACTACATAGAAAAGAATAAAACGAACTGTGAAAAAAATGAAGATGGGACAGGGAACAGAAAGAAATGTCAAAAAACAACAACAACAACAAAAAACCCTTACAACTTATTATCTAAAGAGAGATACAAAATACTGTTAAGAACCCTGAAACAGAAATAGAGCTCTAAAAAACTGGAACACTCAAAGATAAGAAATGTAGAATTTAGAGATTAAAATATGATCATAGAAATTCCTTAAAAATTCAACTGGATAGGGATGCCTGGGTGGCTCAGTTGGTTAAGCAGCTGCCTTCGGCTCAGGTCATGGTCCCAGGGTCCTGGGATCGAGCCCCCACATCAGGCTCCTTGCTCAGCAGGGAGCCTGCTTCTCCCTCTGCCTCTGCCTGCCTCTCTGTCTGCCTGTGCTCACTTGCTCTCTCTCCCTCTGTCTCTGACAAATAAATAAATAAAATCTTTAAAAAAAAAAATTCAACTGGATACTTGTACAGTAATGTTAAGAAAGTCTCCCTGAAAATAGAACACAAGCGACAGGGGCACCTGGGTGGCTCAGTGGGTTAAAGCCTCTGCCTTCATCCCAGGGTTCTGGGATCAAGCCCCGCATTGGGCTCTCTGCTCAGCAGGGAGCCTGCTTCCTCCTTCCTCTCTGCCTGCCTCTCTGCCTACTTGTGATCTCTGTCAAATAAATAAAATATTAAAAAAAAAAAAAAAAGAACACAAGCGACAGAGATAGGAAATCAGGAGAGAAAGAAAGATTACTGGGGCTCAGGTCTAGCATGAAACCACCAGGAGTTCTCGAAAAAGCAGCTCAGAAAATTGGGAGTGGAACAGAAAGTCAACTGTCAGAAACTGGTGGGGGTGGTTTATTAAAGCATTATGACATTTTCCCTGACCTGTTAGAAAAGAGTTTCACATTAGAAAGGGTGGCCCTGGGACCCAGCACAATGGAGAAGACCACCACAAGGCCGTCAAGTTCTCCCCAGAGAAAAGGGCATGAGCAGCCCCAAGAGATGAAACTTTTGGGAAGATCAGCAAATCAGAGCGCCATGAGGCTTTTCCACACTGCTCTAGAAGCCATACTACAACAGAGCGACGTTGTGGAAATTCTAAAGGAAAAATACTTCCCACCTAAACCCAACCATCAGATAGGAGGATGAAAAGCCATTGCCAGACACGCAAGATCTCGTGCAAGGTAATTCCCAAGTACCTTCCTTGGGAAGCTACTGGAGGATGAGCTCCAACAAAACAAGTCAGTAAGTCAAGGAAAAAGAAGACACGGGGGCCCAGAGCAGGGCTTCAGCTGGGGAGCCAGGACGAGGGAACTCCTGAGACCAAGAAGGGGACTGAGTCAGGTGGAGCTGGGAGATTAAGAGCTGCAGGAACCACACCTCCAAGAGGAAAAAGGAAGGAAAAAGCAGTTCCTGTGTTCTACTGCATAGGGTGAGGAGAGGGGCCTTTCCTATAAGACACCCGGGCTCAACCTGGCCCCGCCCATCCATCTGACGGGAGGGGCTAGCACATTGTTGGAATTCCATTACCCAGGATTCAGCAAGTTCCAGGAACAGCCACTAAATGCGTGGCAGGATTCTCCCCAGACCAGCAGAAATCACACTTGCTCAAGACTTAGGTAACGCGATCACCACATGTGGTGACTGACAATGTGATTATCCAGAAGGAAGACCTACTAGGTCAAATGCAACCACAAGCCCAGAGGGAAATTCCCAGCACACAGCCAGCCTCCAGCTTCCTTCTGTATGGTGACTGTAGACTTCCTCCCAGGGCCTGGCACCCAGGGGCCGCTGTAGCCACATATACCCTCCCCTCTCTGCCAGGCACCTGACAAGTAAAAGGGTGGATGTAGGTAGGCTTCCCACATGTCACTCCCAAAAGACACCGGGATGTCCCACTCACCGCCACATGGCCCCCCTCCTCACTGAGGAACCGCCGGACGTCACGGAGGGCTGCCAGTGCACACTGCCTTCAGAAGAGAAAACACAGGGTCAGCCCCGCACCTGACCCTGGAGGCAGGAGGGCCACAGAACATGACACATCCTACCCTGACCAGGAAGGGCCCAGTCCCTGGGGCCCCTACCCTTCTCAAGGTCTCTTCCTCCTTGAGGTCCTTTTCAGTTCTTTTGCTAACTCTGCTCCTATAACCTGAAGGCTATGTGCTCCTGGCCATTGGGGATATATATATAATTTTAAGATTTAATGAATTTATTTATTTGACAGAGAGAGAGAGAGCACAAGCAGGGGGAGCAGCAGGCAGAGGGAAACCAAGAGGCAGAGGGAAAAGCAGACTCTCAGCTGAGCAGGCAGCCCGACGTGGGACTCGATCCCAGGACTCAGGGATCATGACCTGAGCTGGAGGCAGATGCTTAACCGACTGAGCCACCCAGGCGCCCCCAAAATAAGCACTTTTAAAACGAGGTGATTCCTTGTGTGTGAGTGCTGGGGCTGGTGGCAGGGAGAGAAAAGACTGTTGCTGGCAGGGCGACATTATACTTAATATTCCATTTGCTTTCCTGGAAGAGCGAATATGTGAAACTCTTATGGAGGAGGGTGCTGCGTCTCTGCCTCTTGCACCTATGTCCACGGACCCTCTGGAAGATGAAATCTTCCCCGTGACTAACCATCAACTATATCGCCTTCAGAACACCTCAGCCTTTTGGTTTATTGCTGCGAAATGGGCTGCCATACGTAAGGTCTTCCTCATACTATCCTTTTCTCCTCTAATGTCTGGAGACAGGCAGATCACTCAAGCCTTTTATCTATTACCGGCACTTTTTTTTCTCCAAAGATTTTATTTATTTATTTGAGAGAGAGAGAGAGATCACAAGTAGGCAGAGAGGCAGGCAGAGAGCTGGGGGTGGGGGTGGGGAAGCAGGCTCCCCGCTAAGCAGAGAGCCTGATACGGGGCTCAATCCCAGGACCCTGGGACCATGACCTGATCCGAAGGCAGATGCTTAACCATATGAGCCAACCAGGCACCCCCACCTGCACTTTCTTGATGCAAGAGTAAAGTTAGAAAGTTAGATGTTCTTCCATTTGTTTGATCTTCGGATTTGGTACACAAACCTGCAGCACATCCAAGGACGGAGCTGTGGGGCCTTTCACCGGCCAGGCCCCAGGGCCTGAGCATGAAGGCACAGGCCAGGCAGAGCAGGGGGCCGGCCGCTGGGGTCAGGGGCAAATTGGTGGCACAGCTGAGTCCAGGTCACCAGAAGCAGTTCTGCTCCTATGCCTCTTTGTGACCTTTTTGCACCCCAGCGGGTCTTTTGGTTAAAACTTTAAAGAACTTTCTTCTGGGGCACTTGGGTGGCTCAGTGGGTTAAGCCTCTGCTTATGGCTCAGGTCATGGTCTCATTGTCCTGGGATTGAGCCCCACATCAAGCTCTTAGCTCAGCGGGTAACCTGCTTCCCCTTCTCCCTCTGCCTGCCTCTCTGCGTACTTGTGATCTCTCTCTCTCTCTGTCAAATAAATAAATAAAATCTTTAAAAAAACAAAAGAGCTTTCTTCTGCCAAGAAAAACCCTGAATTCTGAGAGTCTGGGCAATGCATTGCTAGAGCCATTTCTGGCCAGCTGTGTGAACGCCCTGGATCCTGGACTAAGATTGGCGGGTTGCTCTGGCTGAGGCAACACCAGGTAAGGGGGATCTCGGGGCTCCAGTGGAGACGTGGGACCAACAGCCCGGGAGCCCGAGCGTATGGGGGTGTGGGTGTAAGCAGGGACGGTCTTCTGGGACTGAGCCCTTCCCCTGTGCAGACTGATGCTAACTCCAGGTGGACCGTGTCAAGACAGACCTGAATAGGATTGTTAGATGCACAAGCATGTGCCCACAGGCGTGTGTGCACGCAGGCTCATGTGTGGTAGGAGACTAAGTGTGCCCGATGGCACGTGTGTTCACGTGACCTGCATGTGCACACGTGACTTTGTATGCCTTCCCTGGACCTTCCACGGTGCCTGGTGTCAGGGACAGACATCAACGTTGTGTATCCCCAGGGACCTCAACAACGTGTTGGGGTCACCCAGGCCTCTGGACAATCTAGCCTTCCCTTCTCAGGCTTCCCATTTTAAAAAGTCTGATCCTTCTGTGTTGCCATTTACCTGTGGGCATTTTGGGGTGGTTATTGGGAAATGGTCCTGAAGCCCAGGGGCCAGAGCTAGCCTTCAGATCCAGGAGGGAGGGTTTCCAGGAATAGCCAGAGGGCCTGCCTGCAGGGAGGCACCAGTGAACCCACCCCAGCTTCTCCTACGGGGGCCTCTGTTCCATCTGGGCCACCCTAGCCTAGCTCCCCAAACTCTCCAAGTCGGCGTTTCCCCCCCTGAGTTAATCCCAATACTCCTACCTTCAGGAGGCCTGAGCAGAATTACTGGTGGGCCCTGGCAGGGCCAGCTCCCTTATTCTTCCCACAGACACTCTGGGTTTAGACAGGCCTGGCTTCAGATTCAAACCCTGCGTGATCCCAAGCAACACCATCACTTTCAGACCATGCCTCCCCATCTGGGGGAGTGAGGTGACACCACCGGCCCCCACGCAGGAGAGGACAAACCAGCTAGTGGGTGCCCACAGCTTGAAGTTGTTGCAGAATTGGCACTGGATACAACCTCTGACCTACTAACTGGGTAACACTAGAAAGATGGACACGGAAGTCTTCGGTGGTGTGGGCTTGGATTCAAGTCTGGGCTCTGGGCAGAAACGTGTTATCTCGTGTGAGACTCCTGAGCCTCAGTTTCCTCACCTGTAAAATGGGCAGGAGGAGTGACAACGGGCAGCATGCGCCCAACACACAAGCAGGAGTGCAAATACCAGTCCCCTCCCTTTTGTCTGGGTCACAGAGAGTCCGCTCCCAGTTTCACCCACAATTGGGCCACAGGCCTGACAGACAGACTCCCCTTCTCCTTTCTTGGTGCTGCTACACCAGGGCCACGCCCCACAGTGGGGAGCTCTTGCCCCCTGGTGGCCAGAGACGGAGCAGGCAGCCTAGTATCCAGGTCTAGGCAACAAACGCAAAGCTTCTGGCCTGGAGCTCTGCTTGATTTGGGGAGGTCGCTAGAGCTGGGCCAGCCTCTGCTAAATGCGCTAGCACAATGGCCGAACCCCAAGCAAGGGTAAGGAGACTTCTTGATCCCTCAGCTGACACCTGCCAAAAAGAGTACAGATCCCCAGGGCGCCTGGGTGGCTCAGTGGGTTAAGCCGCTGCCTTCGGCTCAGGTCATGATCTCAGGGTCCTGGGATCGAGTCCCACATCGGGCTCTCTGCTCAGCAGGGAGCCTGCTTCCTCCTCTCTCTCTCTGTCTGCCTCTCTGCCTGCTTGTAATCTCTCTCTCTGTCAAATAAATAAATAAATAAATCTTTAAAAAAAAAAAAAAAAAAAGAGTACAGATCCGCAGACCACCAGTTGGTGTTCTTGGTTCGAGTGTGAATGGGGCGGGAAAGGGAGGAGGTCTGCAAATTCCCATCTCATGAGTGAGAACAGGAGGGTGAAGTCTGAGGCACTTGAAAGCAAAGCCGAGGCCTGTCCTACACATGCCAAGAACATGCTAAGCAAGTGCCAAACATCCTCCAAATATACAGTTTATCAGGGAAAGGGTGCGGTTCTGGGCCCAATCCTTCCCACTCTGTGCCAGAAGGTGGTCCCTCTCCCACTCTGCCCCATCGTGGAGGCCTGTGTCCCCGCACCCACTCAGGCTCCCATCCTTATCAGAGGCCATGCCGGTGGAGGGCCTGGGGTAAGCAAGTGAGAGGTCTCTGCAGCCTGCCCATGAACTGTCCTAGGTCTCCTCAATCTCTCTGAAGCCACATCTTCCCCTCCCATAGGATGTCCTTACTAAGGTTTCATAAATCCCAGGGAGGGCCAGCCGCCAAGGTGCCACGCTGGGGCACCTGGGTGGCTCAGTAGGTTAAGGGTCGGCCTTCGGCTTAGGCCATGATCTTAGAGTCCTGGGATGGAGCCCCACCCCCGGCTCCTTGCTCAGCAGGGAGTCTGCTGCTCCTTCTCCCTCTGCCCCTCCCCACTGCCCATGCTCTCTCTCTTTCTCTCTGTCTCAAACAAAATAAAATCTTAAAAAAAAAGAGGCCCTATACCCTTGCCTATTGTCCCCATATCCCCAACCCCACCACACCCTGAGAGATCAGAAGACCAACCCTGTCATAGCCCAGTGGGGCAGAGCAAGGCCAGGGCTCAGGAGCAGCTGGGCATCTGGGCTCCAAGGTCTTCTATGTAAACACACATAATTACACACGTACACACTCACTTCCTGATCTTCAGGCCCTCTTCATTGTCTGGAAGGAAAAACTCAAAAGACTTGTACGTCTTGACCATGTCCCGGCGATACTGGCCAACGTTGAATTCTGGGGGAAAGAAAGGCTCAGCTTTCACACAGCAGCAGCCCTCCCCAGTTCTTGACCTTGACCCACCCCAGGCCAGCCTTCTCTCTTCCCCTCCCTTCCCCCACAAAGCCCCCAGGCCCCCATGGAATCCCAGGCCAAGTCTCACCTCGGGTGGGCACACCAATCCAGTTCAGGTAGCGAGTCAGCTTCTTAGAGATGTAGGTCTTGCCCCGGGCGGGCAGGCCGACCATGACAATGAGCGTTGGGCAGTTGGTCATGCAAACTGAAAGGCAAGGAGGCGGTGTCAGATAAGGGCTGGGACACCTCCCAGCGGGCCCCTCCCTCTGCTCCTGCCACAGGACATCAGATGGGCCTGCCAGGCCTCCTGGCCTTAAGACCCTGGTGTCAGCCACCACTGGCATAACCCTGCTGCCCAGGCCTGTCTGGGCTCCAGCAGCTGCAGCAGAATCTCCTCAGCCCTTTATCCTGATGGGTACTGCGGATATAAGGCTGAACCTGCCCCGCCCCTGAATGAACAGGCAGACAAAGCCAAAGCCCGGGAGACAGTCAACGCCCACCTGTCATCCCGGAATCCACACCAGCCGCACAGAACCTTTGCAGCATTCCTGCCAGCACAATTCCACTGCTTATCCTCCCCGCTGGGAATTTTGCCTCATCTGGTACAAAGCCCGGCTCAAAAGCTGCTTCTTCAGGGAGCCTGCCTCCTAGCCACCTCCATGGTACCCTGGCACACTCCCTCAATCCTGGCCACCCCACCCATGGGTCTGCCCCCTGCACCTGACCACTTGGAGAGAGCGCAGCCCTGCAGTGCCGGAGCCGTTCAGGATCACACAATCTGGCACAGAGTTGCTGCTCAAAAACTATGGGGTGAAGAGGGGGGAGCAGCATCTCGAAATTCCCCAGGGTGAGTGCCACGGGGCTGAGACCAGAGACCCAGACCAAGGTCCACAAGGACTGTCCCTCGCACAGCCCACCTGCCACCATCCCACATGCCGGCTGATCAGGCCCCCCCCCCCAAGAAGTTGCCGAGGCAGAGGTGGGGACGGGTCTGGACACAGCATCCCCAAACCCTGGCCCACTGGGACAGACACCAGGACAGCAGAACTACCAGCCTCACGTGATCCAGCTCAGCTTTCAGTGTGGCCTCACCACAGAAACCTTAGAAAGCTTCCCTTTCACCGTCCCCAGCACATAGGCCATGTGAAACTACAGCAGACAGACAGGTGGCCCATGTGGGGGCCTGTCACTGTCCCTCTTTTGCCCCCTGGGCTCTGCAAATGCCGTCTCCTGGCAGCCCTTCTTGGATAGCTTGCTGGGCCCTACCCCTCACTGGAGTTGGAGCACAGAGGCCCCAGGGGCAGCCCCGTTTGGGGCTCAGGAGTCAGTTCTGGGTTCCCATCTGGACTCTGACAATGACTGGCAATTCTGAGCTTTGGTGTCCTCACCTGTCAAATGCGATGAGAATTGCTCAGTGAGGCCCTGCACTACCTCCAGGTAAAAGCCAGAGTTTTTCTGGGAAGCCAGAGCCACCTGCCCCACCCTGAGATGCAGGCAGGGGCACCTCGGCATCCACTGCCCTTGGGACCTAGGGCGCAGAGGCATCTGTCCGTCTCCAGACAGGTCCCACAGAGAACCAAAGGGCCCTGCTTGCCAGTGGGGGCTGCAGCGCTCCTGGACTGGACATGACCTTTGGACAGATGTGACCCAAACCTTAAGCCTCGGGCGAGGGAAGGACAGGATTCCACAGAATACAGGCTGACAGTGAGCAAGCAGGAACTTGCAGAAAAACCTCAGCACTGGCTAAGGTGAGAGAAAAGCAAGTTAAGCAAGGCCCTGTGTCCTGAGGGCCAGTGACACTGGGGCCTGTGCTGTTTGCACAACAGCTGGCCGGGGCTCGCAAGCAAGCAAAGTGCAGTGAGTCGGCCACTAAGCACAGGGTGGTAGGGGAGCCTGCACACCCAGACTGCTTCCCTCCTTCCCACTGTTTCCTGAAGGGCTCTCCCAGGCCTTCAGGAGTGGGGTTCTACACCCCCTCTTCACATCTCCTATCTTCCGAGAGACAGCCCTGGCCTCCTCCCCCAGTGTGTGGTGACAGGATCCCCTCCCCGGCCCCATGCATGGCCAACTGCAGAAGGCGGGTAGGGCGGTCCACCAGGGCTGGGAGCAAAAGCAATAAATTACCTAACAACACCGTTCCTCAAGATAAGCTCCCAAGGAAATGACCCAAAGAAAGCTCAAAGTACACGTGTATTTGCAATAGCTCTGCTTACAACAGCAAAGCATAAGCAAGCTAGCAGAAGAGGAATTATTAATGGAGGCCCACAAGAGGGAACACACTACCGGGCCTGAACAGAGAGCATAAGCACCAGGGAAGCTGGGGTTCTGGGCCCCTCGAGAGCCTCGGCACTGGGCAATTAGACAGCAGAACATGAGGCTTATGTGCCCAAGGAGATTTGCAGACATGTCCAATCAATGTACTTCACTGGTTCCTTTTTCTATAAATTTGCTTAGGGCTGCAAGAGCCCTAGGAATCAAGGGGCCCGAGACAAGGCTGGTGCTATGGACCACCTCAGGGGCCACTACAAGCCCTAAAGAAGGTTCCAAAACTGCAGCTGCTCCTGAGCATGTCTCCTTGGGCCAAGCTGGGGAAGGAAGAACTCTTTAAAAGAAAGCAATCTGGGGACGCCTGGGTGGCTCAGTTGGTTAAGCAGCTGCCTTCAGCTCAGGTCATGATCCCAGCGTCCTGGGATCGAGTCCCACATCGGGCTCCTTGCTCGGCAGTGAGCCTGCTTCTCCCTCTGCCTCTGCCTGCCTCTCTGTCAGCCTGTGCTCGCTCTCTCTCCCTCTCTCTCTCACAAATAAATAAATAAAATCTTTAAAAAAAAAAAAAAAAGAAAGCAATCTGGCGTGACTGTCTTGTTCAGAGGGGACAGAAAGTCATCTCCCCTGTTGTCCTGTGCCGATTCCAGTCATGTCCTTAGCCAAGAAGTTCTTGCTACCTTATTGCCAATAAAAGCTATCTCAAGTGCCATTCTTTCTGGCATGCTCTGAGTCCCTTCTTCAGCCCCAGCCCCAACTGTCCCCAGTGCTCCTCCAGGGCTGAGGTGAGGGGTCAGTGATGAAGAAAGGTAACAGGTTCCACGCCCTCATGTGTAGCCTGAATTTCCCCAAAGGAAAAAGAATTGCTAATGGAGAGTCGGGGTAGAAGAGGCACAGCCAAGCAGCCTCTGGTGCCCTCAGAGGCCAGGGACTAGGCACCCAAAGATAACTGACTGCACAGCACAGACCAGCCATGGGCCTCTACAGCCTCTTCTCTATACAGCCTCTGATCAGCTCAACTTCCACCCATCCCCCACCCATCCTTGGGGTCTTCCACCAAGTTATAAATTACTATGCAGGGGGTAAAATGCTACATGGCTACATGCACAGGCTCTGGGGACTGTGGGTGCTGCCCAGACAGGTTCCATGTTCACTCATGGCTTACTCTCCGCTGTGAACTCAGGGACCTTCACCCGGGGCCCAAATCCCCATACAATCTGCAGGTCTCATCTTTGGTTTCTTAGGTGCCTCCTCTTCCAGGAAGCCCTCCTGTGCTGGGCCAGTCCAGAATCTCACCTACTGTAACAGCCTGAGACAGGGCCACACACAAGCCCCTGTGCTCAGGCCAGAGCCGTATTTTCACCGCATCCTTGGAGCTTGGAGAAACACAGGCCCCTCCCCACTGAGCCTCAGCATCTTTGCCATCTGGAATGGGGGTTGGCTCACAGCTGATGCTTCAGTTCCTGACTCTGAGGTACTGAGAAGCAAAGAAGGATGGTGACGAAATGACAGCACCACCTGCCACCACTTATTAAGCATCTCCCCTTGAAGAGGCTCATAGCAGCTCCTGGGAGCAGGGACGATGACTGTCTCCATCCCACAGATGAGGAACCCGTGGCCTAGCAAGGAGTATCAGCTCCTTGCCCAAGGTCACACAGCTGAGCAACAATGTGGCTCTTCAAAGCCCAGGTTCTGACTTCTTGCCCTTTATGTAATAACAGTGGCCACCCCCTCATTAGGGCAACACAGACTGACTAGAAGCACAAGGGCAAGGGGCCTTGGCCTTGGTCCCTCCACAGAAAAGTCTGGAAGGAGGGCTGGCTAGGCAGTCACCATTGCCTCTCAGAACTAAGTATTGACTGGAAAGCCATGGCTCCAGGCCTAAGAGCCTGATCATCACCTAAGAATCCTTCCAACACCTAGATCATGGTCAGAGCCATGACCCACCACAATGCCCAGTCAAAACCATGGCCACCCCCCTAACAGAACCTGGTGTAGTAAGAGACACACACAGCCCACCCATAGGACTTACATCTTGGTCAAAGCCAAGGCCTCCAGGCTGGCCTCAAAGCCAAACAAGAACAGAACACTCTCTCCTCCCTTATCATGCCCAAGCAGAGGTCAAGGAGTACAGAGAGACCTTAGCACATCGTACAATCTCCTGATCTCCATTTCTGTATCTGTACCCAAGTTGGACGAGATGTTCTCTGAGGTCCTTGCCAACTTGTAAATTCATTATAATGTTTGCTACTCCTAAAAAAACAAACAAAAAACCCCTTTGTTTTTCTTGGCAATAGGAGGTTGCAGACTCATTTAAGGACAAGCAGCAAGTCAAGTGGATTAAACATCGGGATCCCAGGAAAGGTGAGCCCCTTAACAATACCACGAATGTCAGCATGTCTCCTGACGTTTCCCCCCTCTAACTTTACCATTCCCCCACGACCCTGCGGGGTGCACATACCCCATGGACACAAAGACAGGTTTATATGAGACAGTGTTCCCACCTTCTTCATCCTCAACACAACTGCACTTCCCTGAACTTCTTCCCAAAGCTTGGTTTCAGCCCCAGGGGTGGGTAGTTAAGGCCAAGGGACCACCTTCCTCTCACTGGAGAACTGGCACACCTTTGGGCCTCTGAAAGTTCTGGGCTCAGAAAGGTCAAGCGATTTCCATAAGGCCAACATAGCTCAGACACGGTCCACGCTCTCTGGCCTGAACTGAATGGTAGGGGGAGGTTCCGAATCATCCCCAGGCCTGACTTGGTGGTTAGAGACTCGGGTGAGAGCGGGCCGGCGCCTCCTGGAGGTGATGGTAGCCAGACCTAGTCCTTAGCGAGGGGAGACATGGCCACATATCTGCCTCCGCCCCCTGCTCTGCCACACCTGTGCCCGGCTCTCGACCAGTTCCTGCTCCCCTACTATCAGCCACGGCAGCTTCACCTGTTCCCGGTTCCCCACCTGTTCCTGGCCCAGGCCGCCTGATCCACCCATCCCCGGGCACCACCCTGCCCTTCTCCACGGAGCCCGCCTCACCACGGCGCTGGCAGGCGTGCAGAGCGGGCCGCCCATTGCTGTACGGCATCCAGATCTTCTTCAAGGGGTTCTGGGTCAATTCCCGTGGGGACGCCATACCCCGGACTTGATGAGTCGGACTGCGCGGTTTCCGACCCAGCAGCCGGGCCACCTCGGGCCACTCGAGGCCCCGCCCCTCGGCCCCGCCCCTCCTCGAGCCGAGGAGACGCCGCTCCAACTCCCGGCAGGCCCCACCCCAGAACGAGTAGGGCCTACCCCAACAGAAGAGGGCCCGGCCTCCGACCACGCATGCCCAGTCGCCTACCAGCCGGTTTTGTACCCGGCGGGCCCGCCCTTCACGCGGGGGATCGAGGACGCGCATGCCCAGCTCCCCACAGGTTCAAGGCCGGGATGGTGCCGAACCTGCCCGGGATGCAGGAGCCCAGCACGCCCGCCCGGACCCTGCAGGCTTGCATCGGCCTCATCCACCGCCTTGCCTTGCACAGCCTTGCCCCCAGGCACCCTGGTTCCGCTCACTGCTACCACTGATCTGGGGCGGGGGTGGGTGGGGGCGGCCAGGAGGGAGGGATCTGCATGCGGAGGAGCTGCGCCTGCTTGACCCGCAGGTCTCAGTTGGTCAGGACCAGTCTGGTGGCCCCTGCGTTATGCCAGTTTCAACCGCCGCGCCACTGAGTCGCCCCTGAGCCGGGCGTCCCGACCCTCTCTTAGAGCCCCAGGACTCTTCCTCGCCCACTGGAGTGACCGGCTCAACCACGCCAGAAAATCTTTTACCTCATGGACAGGGACATCTCAAAATTGTTTCCTCTCTTTACCTTGGCCGCTGGGGAACTCAGGCTAAACTCCAGACCACCCGGAGCACATGAGCAGGACCTTTTAACCAAGCTTCTTGGGGACTCCCTGAGCTCTGGCACTATCTTACTTCTTACAGGCTTTAATTTTCACCAATTAAATTGTAAATTGTAAATTTGCATATTTTAAAATTAGGAAAATAGAATGTGGACATCATTGACCTAACAGGATTCTGGTATAGATTAAAATGTGTCAGTGTCTGAGAAATCCATTCTGAAGCACATAAGCAATACCATTTATATTACTTATCTCTCTCCTGTCTCTAAGAATGCAGTGGAAATAAAGGGCAGGGGAGAAATCCAGAAGTTCAGGAACCCTGGGTCTTTCTCCTTTGTCTCCTCAGCCCAGCTTCTCCCAAGTTCTGTACACTTTCTGTCCTGGGGCCCCACTGACCCTGCTCAAACCTGCCCTCTAGCGATGTCCTCCACAAAAGCCCCAGACAGGATCATGGCACCCTCAGGTTCCCTCTGCCCAAAGTGGGTCCAGCCAGGAGCCAGGGCTAGGGGCACGGAGAAGAAGGCTCCACCCAACGCACCCCAGGTGTGGCACCCCCTCCTTCTGACCTCCCTGCCACACACTTGTCTCTACCCTGCACTTCAGAGCCTGGCAAGGACCCTTCAGATAATTCTGATACAGATGTCTTGCCCCCTTCACAGGAGATGTAGTTTCGGGAGGCAGAAGCCCACCTAGACCCACCCTGAAACCAGCTCTAGCCCCCTAACCCGGGAGGAATGCCCTGCTCCAGCCAGAGCTGAGCACTTCCTCCTTCATCCTTCTCTGCCGTGTTCAACGCGCCCCCCCCCACCACCCACGAAAAGACAGCTCCGAGCACACCCGTGGGCAGGTCCTGATGAGCAGGACTTGAGACAACCCGCCCACTTTCCTACTTCTCCAAAGCCACTCATTCTGTCCCTGACACAGGCAGTCTTCCTGTCTGTCTCCTAGCCATTGCCAAGGCCATCTTGGGGCCACCTTGACCTCAGAGACCTTGTCGCCACCCACCCACGCCCTGTCCAACCACGGGAACTTATTGCAAAAGCTACGCGCTCTACCATCCACAGACACCCAGCACTTCCTCCAGCCCGCCCATTCTCCTCCTCAGTCCTCCTGGGATGTTAGTCAAAGGCTGGGGGTAGGGGGTAGCCAGAGCAGGGCAGGATGCCAGGGTCATTTCGAGGAAACTGTCCCCACACCCAGAGAGTCTGACCTGAGCCTCCCAGGAAGAGGGCAGCTCTGTACCTCCCACTCTTCCCCAAACAGTCTGACCCTGGGCTGACCCAAACACACCTTCCCAAGTCCCCATATCCAGTGGAAGGCCACAGGTTACCAGCAGGAGAAGCGTGGGGTTCCTCCCCAAGGCCAGAGTCTACCTCTGCTCTAAGAATATTCTTCATCTCCCTGCCCATTTCTCGAGTAGGAAACTGAGGGAGGGGAGAAGGACCCAGGGTCACAGAGCCAGCCCACAGTGCAGGATGGACTCAGATGAACTCCCAACCCTTCAAAACCTCACCTCCCATATCTTCCATGTCACCACATTTCCCACCCCTACGCCTGGGCTCTGGTTTATTCCCTCCAGGGCTCTCTTGGCTTTCTACTTCCCCAGCATCAGTAGATGCCCAATAGAACAGCCAACCTTTATGGCTTTTCCCACCTTGGGGCATCCCAAAGTGATGTGGTAGAAAGTATACTGGGGCATCAGCAGGCACTGGTGTGTGACTATGGTCTCAGCCTCCCTGTTCCTCCATGAAGCTGTCTGGCTTGCCCGTTGTTAGCTCCAGTGGTGCCCTCTGCAATGACCTCTGGACCTCTCTCCAGTGTCCCTGGCTACAAGCTCTAGGGTGGCTGAAGTCCTAGATCCTCAGTTCTCACTGCTCAAACTCTTCCCCATCCCTGTATCTGCTGGTCAGTCCTGGCCAGACTTTGCAGCATAAAGGCCCAGGGACCTCAGTGAATGCCACACAGACCCACATGCTGATGCATGGAAGCATGCACACAGAGCCCAACGTGCACGCACACTAACAACCCAGGCCTGCACAGAGACAGGCAGGCTGCAGGGGCCGGCTGCTCTCTACTGCCTCCCTTCCCTTTGATTTCCCTCCTCCTCTCCCCTCTGCTGCCACTGGGAGGTTCAGGGAATTCCCAGGAGCTCCAGCTTCCTCTGGCCACTTCAAGCCAAGGATCATCCCTGGTATCTCCCTGGGCCCAGAGCTCATGGGGGTTGGGGATGAGGTTCCAATTTGGCAGTATGGAGCCATGCGACTCAACAGCCTGTGAACCGTGGCCCGCTTGGTCTGACTTGCTGATTCCAGCTGGCACAGAGCACACAGTAGGTGCTCAGAGTGACTCAGGGCCAGTCAAGGCACACAGTAAGGGCTCAGAGAGGTTCATGACCAGGGCAGAGCACAGAGTGGGTGCTTAGAGCAGTTAGGATCCACACAAGGCACACAGTAGGTGCCCTAGAAATTCTGGTTCAAGGGCTAAAGCCACTTCATATGAAAAATTTCCCAAATGAGCCTCTGGGCCTCCCCAAGATGATGTGTGACCCCTCAGGGGGGACCTGGACAAACATGACCCCTTGGAGGCCAGCAAAGGGCAGAGCAGGAGGGCCGCAGGCAGCTCCAGCTGGCTGTCCCTCTCTCTGGGCTGGAGGGAGAAGCTATTTATAGTTCCCCCTTGACCCAGCTCCCCCCACTCCCCTGTAAGGCGACGGTGTTCCCCCCTCCTCCTTGCCACTGACAGGCTGATGCCCCCCTCAAAGCACCCCTACACCTAGAGAGACCCCCCCAACACCCTCGCACCTCTTCCAGCACCACCCCCACTGCGCCCTGGTCTTTCCCCCAATCCCCTCCACCCGCTCCCCGCCGCCCATGCCTACCCCGCCTGCTGCTCCCTGACCCGGGGTCCGTCAGGGCGCTGCCTCCCTCCTCGCCTCTGTCCATCCTGCAAGCGAACTGGCCCTGGGCCGCCGCCCCCTGCAGCCTGGAGCCGGGCAGCCCCGCCCTCCGGGCGCGGAGGGAGCTGCGGTGTGCCCCGTGTGGCCCCGCCTTCCCAGCCCCGCCCCCGGCCCGCCCCCCAGGGCCTCACAACTTGAGAGATCAACAGTGCCCCCAGCCCAGGCAGCCGTGCTCCCGCCCTGTGTGGCCTCCCTCTACAGCCCCAGCAGTCCATACTGCCCAGGGTCTGCCCTTGTCTCCAGTTAGAGCTGTCCACACTACCTACAGTTTCTGCCCCATCTGCAGGCAAGCCTGTTCACACCGTTCAGAAGGTTTGTCCCATCTCCAGCCCCACAATGGAGCTGGTGGTGTGAGATTAGAGAAAACCTATTCCTTCCACACCTAGGGGACCAGGTTGGTGAAGTGGGGCGGGGGTGGGGAGAGTGGGCAGAGCAGCAGGGTAGCCAGCGGTGACTCAGCCCTTGACTGTCCCTGCCTGGGTGCACACGACTGTGATCCTCGTTCATCCCATTCTCCAGGCATGACGTTTATTGAGCTCTTTCCTGCATGCCAGAACCTTCACGTATACCGTCACCACGTGCTCACGAGAAGCCCGCTGGTATCACTCTGCTCTCCAGAGGAGGAAGCTGAGTCTTGGAAAGACGAGCACCTTTGCTCCGGACAGTTGGATGAGGGAGGTGCAGAGCTGGCTGTCCCAGTGCAAGCTGGAGTCCCAGCAGCCTGAGCCACGTGTGTCCAAGGGCCAAGGCTGGGTGTGCAGGCGTGTGGGTGGGACAGTGCCTGGCTGCGCGTTGAGTGCATTTCATGCTGGTTTGGGGGACAAGCCCCTGTTCCTCACCGCCCCCTCCCATGCCCTCACCTTGCTCACACACAGTCACAGTTGTCAGAACCACAGAGAAGCAGTCATCCATGCACGCACACGCCTGCTACAGGGCAAGGCTGCCCCCGCCACAGACTTCCTGCATTCGGCCACCTGTGCCTGGAGATGCCCCTGGCGGCCCCTTCATCTGAGATGGGTGCTGCCTCCAGGAGCACAAGACATGTGTGTGACCCTCCACGGGCACCTCCCTGTGTGGTGACCTCTGTGGGGCGGGGCAGACCTGCAGGTCTGGTCTCAGGCAGACTGAGATAGGTCTCAGATAACACGTCGGGCCGCTGTGTTGAGGTTCCTAAAAGTGGCACAGGAGTAAGCACACTGAGTGTCCGGATGCTCTTTGGCCGTGGGGCACCCAGACGTGGCGAGACTCCTCCCAGCACTGACATTCCACTGTAGTGTCCAAGCTGTCCAGACATATTGGAAGTCTGCAGGGCTCCAGGTGTGGCAAGACTCCATTTGGCCGCCCCCTAATCTGGCAACCTTCGGGGCTGTCCAGATACACCGTGGCTCTGAGAGGCACAGCTGTGATATGACACCACCTGGCAGTGACCCCACAGGGCGGTGGCCGGGTGCCCCATGCCCCAATGTAGTGCCGTCCTGCTCTGCTGCCGCCGCCTTCCAGGTCTCCTGATCCAGGGTGGCCCCATCATTGTGACCCCCACTCTCCAGCTCAGCGGCGGCCAACCTGGGCCAGGATGCGAGCATTGGTGGCAGCCCGCTCCCTCAAAGCTCTGGCCCGAGCCTGCTCCAGTAAGATCTGCAGGAGGCCAATGGGGACATCCAGTGAGAGGGTGATGCGGGGACCCGGGCGGGGGCCGGGGCTGGGGTAACCCCAAGCACTGGAGGGGCCTGCAGTGCTGGCTGAGGTGCTCTCCGAGGTCACGAGGTGGGGAGTGGCCTGGGAAGTGTTCTGGAAGGCTGGGAGAGGGGTCGCAGGGACAAGCAGGGCCCTGCCCCACGTCAGGACCATCAGCAACTGCAGAGGCCACCTGGTCATCATGTGGTCAGGCTGCGAGGGAAAAAGAGGCTCAGGGCAGGGGCTCTGGGCAGCCATGGCACATGGAAGGAGACAGATGGGGAAAGAGACAGAGATTAGAGAGGCCCCGCAAGGAAGGGAGAGAGATAGAAGAGACAGAGATGAAAGGGCTAGACAGCCAGAGTGAGACTGAGGAAATCAAGACAGAGCTAGGCAGAGCAGGGGCCAAGGAGATAAAGAGAGCACAGCTGGATCTAGATGTAGAGATAGAGATACTCTTGGGGAGGGGAACGGGAAAAGGGAGAAAGGAGAGGGAGGAGACAAACCAGAATAGAGGGAGACTGGAAGGAAAACATGATACAAATAGGGACGCGGGGGCACCTGGGTGGCTCAGTCAGTTAGACCTTCGGCTCAGGTCATGATCCAGGAGTCCTGGGATCGAGTCCCACGTTGAGCTCCCTGCTCAGCAGGGAGTCTGCTTCTCCCTCTCCCTTCGCCCCTCCCCCTGCTCGTGCACACATATTCTCTCTCAAATAAATAAATAAAATCTTAAAAAAAAAATAGGGATGCAGAGACACAGAGAGAACACAGAAGGGCAAAAGGGGAGCCCGAGTTCTGAGGGAGCCACAGATCCAGGACAGGGAAGAGCAGGAAGGGGGTCTTCAAGCCAGAGACTCCAAGGCCCCCTCAGGTCCAGAGACCTCCACCAGCCCAAATCCCAGATCCACTCAGCCCCCAAGGCCCTGCCCATCCCACCCAGAGCCACCCCAGTCCTACCAGCAGCAGCCTCCTCCAGGACAAGGTGGGGCCAACGGGGCTGCCCAGGCTGAGGCCAGGCCATGCGGTGCTGTGGTCCGGCCCTCTGCCCCTATCACGGCCCATTTATCTCTCGCAGCCCCCTGAGGTAGGAGCTGGGGCATGGCCCCTGGCAAGAAGCAGCCCCCCACCACTGACTCATCCCTTCCTGGGGGGCCGTGAGGACGTGTCCTCAATCCCCACTTGGTTTACGCCTTTCTGAGGACAAGTTGGGGACTGAGGGTCACAGGACAGAGGCCAGGGCCAGACAGAGTGACTGTGCACCCATGCAGGATAGTACTGACCTTCCAGGGCAAACCTGACCCCTGCCACCCCCATCTCCCCAAAGAGTCACAACAGGAGCCTTTTAAAACAGCAGCTTTAATGCCCCCCCCCAAATCAGCACCATGTCATCATAGGCCTGGGTCAAGGGGCGGGTCAGATGCAGTCACATCAGCTCCCTGCCCACAGCCACCCCCACACTGAGTCATCTGCTGGGGAGGCAGGAGCCACAATGGGGGTTTGTCCACAGGGGGGAAGGCTAGACCCACGGACCAAGTCACTGAAATAACGGACACGCTCATGCACGCTCACGTGCACACAGGCCTCTAGCACCAAGGGGAGGGACAGCAGGACTCCTCCAGGGGACGCTGAGTCTCAGCTGGTCATCTAGGCCTCAGCTCCGGGCAGCACCTGGGGCGGGGGGTGTGGCAAGTGGGGAGCTGCCTTCAGCCATCTGGCCTCACCCAGCACGTAGGCCCCAGAGAGCCACCGGGCAAAGGATTGGTGGGGCAGCTAGGGGCAGACAGGGGTGGGGTCTGACCTCATAGAGGGGATCCTCACTCAGATCCCTGGAGGAGGGAGCATGGAGGGGGCCCCACAGCGAGGGTTCTCAGTTCAGCTCCTTGGTCTGGGGATCTGTCCCAGGCCCCCCATCGGAGGGGGCTCCTGACCTGAGACCCTGACCAGGACCTGATCTGGGTGGGCTCAGTGTCCCAGGTGGAGGGGTAGGGCCATACCTGTTCCCTGGTTCTGGACCACGCGGGGTGGGCAGCGGCGCTCACAGGCCTCACGGGTCCCGAAACGGTTGGCATTCCCTCCACAGCCGCCATAGACAAAGGGGTGACAAGCTTCTGTGCCACCTGCCGCCACCCGATGGTACCAGCGCAGGGTGTAGGCCGTACAGGAGCCTTCGTCCAGCGGAAGCAAGCAGGGGTCTAGGGCCAGTGGGGGTCAGGGGGTCAGCAGGACCGGAAGCCGTCAGAGAGGGACTGGTGTCTATTGCCTGTCCCCAAACCCTTCTGGGCCGGCCTCCACTCTCACCAGCGCCAGCCGGAGCAGCTTCTGGGTCCTGGTACTCCTCCACGGAGTACTCAGAGTATTCGTACTCGTCGTCCTCAGGGGGCACCTGACCTGCACAGAGGGTGAGGGGTCCTGGGAGCGAGGCCGCCGCAGGGCCACATTCACACTGCTCAACCCTAGCCCTGGGGGCAGGGCGGCCAGCCCTGGTCTCCCACACATGTGCCGAGTCTGCGCTCTGCCCTCCGTGCTGCCCCATGCACGTGGCATTGCCCTGCATGCAGGAGCAATGCTGCATGAGTCTGCACCCCCACCACTGTGCACCGTGCACCGGGCCCTCCACCCCCCATCCAGCTGTCCTCACCTTCCTCCTCCGCATGAGAAACCCGGAGCACAGGCACGGCGTGGAGCTGGGGGCCTGCAGTGTCCGCAGCATAGCTAGGGAGGGGTCCTGGAGCAAGGGGCAAGGGCCGGGGGTCATAATGGTGGTCACCCAGCCAAGCCCCTGCTGAGTGGACCCAGGTGATGGGCACAGGAGGTCTGGGATGAGCAAAGTTCCGGGAGCAGAATATACCAGAAAATGACTCACGTGATCCAGATGCGATGAACTGGCCCTGGCAGGCTGGAGAGGGCAGAGGAGGGCAGGGACAGAGATAAGGACAGAGAGCAGGAGACAAAGATGGTACAGCGACAGGGGGAGAGACAGAGGGACACAGCCAGGGAGGCAGAGATGGACAAGAAGGACCGCAGGAGAGAGGGACAGAGAGACCGATGGAGAGAGAGAAAGAATGGGTAGGAAATAGAGAGAGAGGAAGGGGGACAGAGAGAGAGAGTCAGAAACCGCGGGGCGTGGAGAAGGTACGGGAGCAGTCAGACAGACGGACCGAAGCAGACAGAGCTTCATTCTCTGACGCCCAGCGGGCTGCTCCCACCTCCACCCTCTATGCACCGCCACACCGGGCTGCTAGGGACCCTATGGGAAAGTCCTGTCCGGAAGCACAGGCGTCCTTCTGCCTTTCTATCCATTTCTGTCCATCTCCTTGACTGCTCCAGCCCCCTAAGTTCTGGGGACCCTGCCTACCCCAGTCTAAGGGAGCTGGGATGGAGTAGGAACGGGACCCAGGAGGCTCTGGGCTGGGCCGCACTCACCGCAATGCTGACTCATCTCCTGACGCACCAAGCCTCGGATGTCACCCTCCTAGGAGCACAAGACCACAGGGGATCATGAGGCACCCATGGATCACGGGAGAGACAGGAGGCCCATGATCCAGGGAGCATGGAGAGGCAGCCCTGAGTCAGAGCCCCAGGCCCAGGGGGTCCTGGGTGCAGGAGGTGGGGCCCAAGCCACCCAGGCCTACACTTACCGTCAACGCGGCTTCTCCCTTCTCCCCGCGGGGCCCGGGGGGCCCTGGCCGCCCCTATGCACAATGGATGGGACCTGGCTGTGACCTCTGATCTTAAGGACGCCAGAGGTCACCCTGGTCTCCGGCCCTATGCCCAGGAATCCCCACTCACCTGCTCTCCTCTCTCTCCAGGGGTCCCAGGGGCTCCAGGGGCACCCACCACTCTCTCTCCAGGGGGACCTCGCTCACCCTATCAGACGCAAGGACCAAGAGACCAGTCAGAGACAGCAGAAGTCAGAAGTCGGGGAGGTTCAGGGGTCAGGAGTCAGACTCAGAGCTCTTTACCTTCTGGCCCTGAAGTCCTTCAGGACCTCTGGGACCAACACTGCCTGGTGGTCCAGGAGGACCACTAGAGCCATCACTGCCCCGAGGACCTGGGAAGCCCCCAGTTCCTGGGGGCCCCTGTGGAGAGACAGGTCAGGGTCAGTGATCAAAGCCCCCAAAGACGGAAGCACTTCCAGAAAGTACAGTCTCCTTAGCTTACCATAACCTTGGTCTTAACTTACCCGTTCCCCTTTCTCACCCTGGTCACCCTTGGGTCCCAGCTGCCCATCAAAGCCTCGATCACCCTGGGGATGGAAAGAAGCATGAGAGACCATCTGCCTTGACCTCCTCAGCTCAACAGCCACAAGCCCCTTGACCCAATGGCCACAATCTTCCATGCCCCAAGCACCTGTGACCCTACCCTCCCAGGACCCTCAGTCTGCCGTGCTCCCTGTGACCCCAACTTTACTATCATATCCCTTGTCTAATTTCACCTATTTTCTTTATATGGATGCTCCAGCCTCCCCTACTGCCCCCTAGCCCTGATACACATCTCACCATCTCCTCTTGTCCCTTCATCCTAAACCCCCACTGTGACCCCGACCTAAACCTCAAGACCAACCTCACTCTACCCCCCCCAATGTCCCAACTCTCTACAACCTTTTTGACATGAAACCCCCATCACCCTACTATGATCTTCCCTGCCCCATTCTGACCCCCTTACAACCACTGTTGAGAGATCCCATACCTTGGGACCGATCAGACCCTCCTTCCCAGGGGCCCCCGACTGGCCCGGCACCCCTGGCTCCCCCTAGGAAAGAGAAAACATGAGCTGGGCCCTGGCCCACCCATCCTCTTCCCGTCCCAGGTGCCCCCACACTCACCATATCGCCCTTGCGTCCTGCCAGCCCAGGGCGGCCTGGGGTACCAGGTTCTCCCTGTAGGCATCAGGTGGAGGGGTCAGACGGAAGCCCAGGCCCCGCAGCCACCCACATCCCCATCACCTCCATACCTTATCTCCCTTTTCTCCATCAAGGCCACAGGCTCCCTTTACCCCTCGTTCACCCTGTGGGGAAGAAGCAAATGGAAAAGTCACTTCCAGATAGATCACCTTATAACCAAACCCCTGATCACATACCCACTTTCCAAACTGGCCTCAGACACTCTGACCTCTGACCTTCCAATCCCTAACCTGATACCCCACATCTGATCCCAGATATCTGACCTCTGACCCCAGATACCTTGCCCTCCAACATCAACCCCCCCGCCCCGGCCAGGAAAACACCTCGGCCTCTCTTCCCACCTTGAGACCCCGGGGACCCATGAAGCCGATCTCTCCTTTGTCTCCCCGGACACCAGGGACTCCGTCCTTTCCTGGGAATCCCTGGTGAGGAGAGGGGTCAATATTAAGTCAAAGAAGTAGGGGGGGATCCAGAGGAATCATTCTGGATGAGAGGAACAGGGAACGTCATGGGGTGAGAGTTACTGCCGGAGGACAGAGCCGCTGCACGGGCAGGGCTTCCCGAGGGCAAAGGTCACCATGTGGGATCATCACAGCAGTTACTGTCAAGGTAGGGGGCCCCAGGCAGCATGAGGACACCATGAGAGCACCAGTCACTGTAAGGCCAAAGGCCACCACATGAGGACAGGGACCCTGTGGGGTAGAGCATCTCTGTGGGAGCGTGGGCGACTTACCGGGTCACCCGGGCTCCCTGCAATGCCAGGCTCACCCTGTGGGAAGCACAGATGGGGGAGGGCAGTCCTTCAGTGTGACTGTCCCCCATGACTCACGGGGACTCCCAGGCTGCACACAGATCCTATGTGAACACACATGCGGCCAACAGCAAGGGAGACGGGAAACCCTCCAACGATCAGAGGACACCCACAAGACAGATGTGTGTGATGGGTGGTTCCGGGTCTATGCCTGGGGTGGGGCTGACCTTGGGTCCCGTAAGTCCACGAGCTCCCAGCAACCCAGCTGAACCCTTGTCGCCAGGCTCTCCTTTGGTGCCCTGTGGGTGTGACCGGGAGAAGGGCACAATCAGGACCAGACCAGGCTGGGGTTTGGAGTATGACAGGAACCTGCCAGGTGAGGGGAGCTATAGCCAGAGCTGCTCCCACCCACTGCCCCCAGCGGGGCTCAGTTCTCAGCCCAGACTCTCAGATCTGTGTCCCTCCCTCCTACCACGGGGCCCCCAAACCCACCTGGAGTATCCCTGACCCCTGAGAAGCCCCTTGTCTGTTCCCAGAGGGCCTCTCCTTGAGCTACGTTCCACAGAGCTCCCTGGTGAACTCACATGGAGGTCCTTGACTCCTCCGGAGAGCCCCCATCCTCTCAGCCACCCCACAGCATCACTACAGCCTCCTGAACCCCCTTTCCTTTAACCCTTCCCCCAAAGCCCCCTATCCTCCCCTCTTATCTTCACAGACCCTCAACAGAGCCCCCACAGCCCATAGAAACCCTCTCCTGACCCTACAGAGTACCCCACCCTCTTCCCTGTACCTTTTCTCCAGGGTTCCCACTGTCTCCACGAGGTCCTTTGTCACCATCTATGCCTGGAAGCCCTCGTTCACCCTGGGTCGGGGGTCAGAAGTCAGGGTCGGGGGCTGGAGGGTTCTCACCATCTGAGCTTCGGCTCTCGGATCCCCTGGCCCAGCCCCCCGAGAAGCCCTTCCCACACCGAAGAGAGACCCAGTTTGGACATGGGCCAGATCTACTCACCATGTCCCCCTTGGCACCCCGTGGCCCTGGAGGCCCCACAGCCATGGCTGCGTCACCCTGAGTGGACAGGGGCTGTCAGAGGGGTCCAGAGCACCCTTAGTTGCTGCCTCTGCCCTCCCCTGTGCCCACGCTCACCTTGTCACCCTTTAGCCCTGAGGCTCCGGCGTCACCCTGTTGGGTGAAAAGTGTGAATCTCTCCAAAGCAGAGGGGTTCCAAGTCCCGAATTACAAGATCTAGCCCCACCCCCGCTCACCCCAGGGGCTCTTCCTCCCCCCCCCCCCCCCCCCCCCCGTCCTTACCTTCTCTCCACGCTCGCCCCGGCTGCCCGGGGGCCCCTGTATGAGAAGATAACAGTGAGCTAAGAGAATTCAGGGACATTAGAGGAGAGACAGCTAAGGGGGCAGGGGTAAGACCCAGGGGACCCAGGGGATAGGAGAGATAAAGGCCCAGAGAGTACATAAAAAGTGTCAGAGGGCTACAGAACGTGTTCCAAGGGCACAGAGGGTACAGGCAGGGGACAGAAGGCACATCGCTGGCACTTTCCCCAAGGGTACCCACCATGAGTCCTCGGGGTCCCTCCAGGCCGGGCCGGCCATCTTCACCCTGGAAGGTGACATTAATTAAGTTCATTGACTCAGAAGTTGGAAATCCGAAGTGAGAGCTGTGCTAAAGGGAGCCGTGGCTGCAGAGTGGGACATACATACCCGGACACCTGGTTCCCCACGCTCGCCGCGGGCCCCGGGCAGACCTGCTCCAGGGTCTCCCTGGAGAACAAGAGGGTACCGGGGATATCCAAAGGGAATCAGTGGGGGACAGAGGGGGACAGAGAGGGTGATGGGGGTCAGTGGAGGTGGGAGGGGGTGACGGGGGTCAGTGGAGGTTGCAGGAGGTGATAGGGGTCAGTGGAGGCGGAAGGGGGTGATGGGTCTCAGTGTAGGTTGTAGGGGTGATGGGGGTCAGTGGAGATTGTAGGGGTGAGGGGGTCAGTGGAGGCAGAAGGGATAACAGGGATCAGTGGAGGCAGGAGGGGTGATGGGGGTTAGTGGAGGTTGTAGGGGTGACAGGTCAGTGAGGTTGGGGGTGACGGGGGTTAGTGGAGGCAGGAGGGGAGGATGGGGTTCAGTGGAGGCAGGAGGGGTAATGTGGGTCAGTGGAGGTTGCAGGGGTGATGGGGGTCAGCAGAGGTATGGGGGTTGATGGATACAGGGGAGCCAGCAGCCTTGTCCCATCTACCTTGTCTCCTTTGAGTCCAGAGGCCCCGGGAACTCCCTGCGGGCAGAATAAGGTAAGGGTTCTGTGCCCCTCAAAGGCACACACACACACACACACACACACACACACACACACCCAGACATGCAGTGTGTCCTGGTCCCCATGTGTACAGACCCCAACCCACAGGAATCAAGACACATGGGACGTTGGGGCTCTTCTACTCACCGTTGACCCTGGTGGTCCAGGTGGCCCTAAGGGACCTGGGGCTCCCTCTCTCCCAGGGAGACCTGCCAGACCCTAATGGAACAATGAAGGAAAGCAGCAGAGGGTGACTTGGGGACCTTCCTCCCCCTTGGCCCCTCCAAGACTGGGAGCCCCCGAGGCAGGGCCTGGGCCCCCTTCTCTTCACCTGCTCACCCACTACCAGATTCAGAGGTCCTGAACTCACCAAGTCCCTACAAGCTGCTCCCAGCATGCTTACCCGCTCTCCACTGGGGCCTGG
The DNA here is from genome assembly GCF_020171115.1 of Neogale vison. Taxonomy (NCBI): domain Eukaryota; kingdom Metazoa; phylum Chordata; class Mammalia; order Carnivora; family Mustelidae; genus Neogale; species Neogale vison. The sequence continues at coordinate 206,384,035 of NC_058096.1, read as the reverse complement.
CTGACCCATCTCTCCTCGAGGGCCTGTCTGACCGGGGAATCCGACAACACCAGGAGCACCGGGGGGGCCGGGAGGGCCCACATCTCCCTGGAACAGAGACAGCAGAGGGAGGCGTGGTCCCCACAGGACTCCTTTCCAGAACTAGCCCCCGAGCGCAGTCTTCTTCACCCTTCCAGCGCGTTCCCTGCCCACTGCCCACCACTGGAGATGGGACATCAACTTACCTTCAGACCTAGAGGACCAGCTGGCCCAGGGGGGCCCTGGACCCCCACTCCTGGGTCACCCTTCAAGGGAGAGAAGAGTCAGGTCAGGCCCAGGGAGTCTCAGGAACATGACCTCCACCAGAGACACTACAGGGTACACGTACCTTATTACCCTTGAGTCCAGGAGCCCCTTTTTGACCCTAAAATAGTGGAATAAACAGCACTTAAGAGGAGGAACATGAACCCAGAGCTGAGACGTGGCCCAAGAATATTCCCAGGGCCGCTTAGATGTGCTCCTGGAGACACAGGACTCAGACATGTACACAAGGACTGACTCACAGGAGCTCAGAGGTGACCATGGTGAGGGCACAGAGGGCAGCTCAGCTGTGAGCACAGATACAGGGGAGTTTGGGCCTGACTACAGACATGTAGTGCTCACACAGGACCAGGGGCTTGGGGACCTCAGATGTGAGCACGGATGGGACATCCGAGGAGCACGCCAGCGCAGGAACTCAGAGCCACCCCAGTGCAGGGAGCTGAGAGCCAGAACTCCAGGGCTGGGGGACCCAGGAAGCATAAGCAGGTGACCAAGGAGAAGCCCCCAGGAACTGTGCTGTGTCCTGAGCCTGGTGGCAGTGAATAGGAACCACACACATGCGCTCAGACACACCGAGGAGCAGGAGACCGGAAACAGGCACCAGGAAGCAAAGATGGCGCCCCCACCCCCCTACCCTGGGAGCATGGAAGCCAAGAAAACTGAACCCTGTGTGCCCCCAGGAGCAGGATCCTGAATGCTGGCAGGTGCACAGGCCTGGGAATGCAGCCTCAGGTCCACAACTGCACTCCTCCTCCCAAGCTCAGACTTGCCCAGACCCCAGACTCACATCTTCCCCAGGGTCTCCAGGCTCCCCTGCACGGCCAGCTTCACCCTGCATAGAAAGGGTGGTAAGGGGGTCTAGCCACCTGACCTGGCCCCCCTCGACCCAGTGCTCTGGCCCTTGGGCTGGGCCCAGCTCACCTTCTCACCCCGAGGCCCTGGCAGTCCTCGGTCACCTTTGGCCCCCTGTAGAGAAGGGACAGGAAACAACATGGGCACTGGGGTCACTGATAGAGGATACTCAAGGAAGGAGGCACGAAGCCCAGGGTCAAATGCAACCCTTATTACGGAAGCCGAGGGTCACGTGGATGGGTGAACAATGCTGTTGGAGGCTCAACACTCACCGGTTCTCCTACCAGGTCTCCCGCGAAGCCTCCAGGCGCTCCCTGATATGGGACATGGGTCAGGCAGATGCCTCGGCCTCGAGCACTTGGCCCCTCCCCCAGGCCTCCCCCACACTCACCTTCTCTCCCTTTGCTCCAGGGAGCCCGACCACAGCCTGCGGAGAATGCCCAGTGAGTTACCTCCTCCCCTGCCTTCTCCCCGACCCCATATGCCATCCAGGATGGGAGGCCGGCACTAGACATGGTGAGGCACAGAGGATCGGGGTCAGGGTCAGGATCACCTGTCCAGGAGCCCCCATGGGTCCAGGCTCTCCTTTAGGTCCAACAGGGCCGGGCAGACCTGGTGACCCCTGTGACAGAGCAGAGAGAAGGACTCAGGGCCTCCCCCCCAACCCTGGTCCTGGGGCCCTGTTCTTCTCACCCTCCCCGCATAGGCACCCATCACAAGCCTGAAGCGAACCTCCCCCTGGAACACACACCGGCACGCCAGGAGCTCCTCTGTCCCCATCTTTTCCGCCAGTACCATCACGACCTGGGGCTCCCGGCTTTCCTGTCTCCCCCTGCGAAGGAGGAGCTCTGTCAGGGGCCTGCCTGCCAACTCGTGACCCCTGGAGCCCGGCCTCGACCCCCAGGACTCACCACTTGTCCGGGCAAACCTGGCGCCCCCTGAGGACCCTGAGGGAGACAAGTCAGATGTGAGGGGGACAGGGGAGAACGTGGGACTCAGAGGGCAGGACACGGTGTCCCTGCAGGGACCTCACTCACCACCAAGCCTGAAGGTCCAGGAGGGCCAGGAAGTCCCACGGCTCCAGTGGGTCCAGGCAGACCCTGGGCGAAGAAAGAATTCAGAGAGAGGCCTATGCACCCAGCTTCCTGTGGCTCTCACCCATGACCTGGGCCACTCACCCGTCCCGGTGGTCCCGTCTCTCCGGGCTCCCCCTGCCAAAAACCCAGAGAACACATCACCCACAGAAGGATAAGAGGCTCCTCAGTCCCTGTCCATGAGCAAAGGCCCCAGGGAGAGGACACCGTGGTGCTCAGCCCCACTGCAGGGCGACAACATCCCTGGTGTGGAGCCGGCTCCGATGACCCGCCTCTTCGTATCAGCCACACACCTGCACATCCCCGTACTCACCTTCAGGCCAGAAGGACCCTGGGGTCCTGCGGGACCAGCAAGGCCCTAGAAAAAAGTAATAAGACCAGGGGACAGGGTCAGAGTTATCCGTCCAGGCTTGGGGAGTCACACAGACGAGGCCAGGCGCATCAGTGGGGACCAACGCCCAGCCCACCCCACCAGGCCGTGCTCTCCTGTGACTCACCGGGGCACCGGGCGGCCCAGGGTCTCCATGGCCACCCTGTTGGAGAGAGAAGGAGTCCGATGGGGGAGAGCCAGTGCCAGCCCACCAAGGAAACTCAGGAAGTACATCCCTTGTCGGATGGGGTAGGATGGGGGCAGGAGCAGGGGAGGATGCAAGGGTACTTACCGCTGGGCCAGGGGTCCCCCTCGGACCTTGCAAACCCTGGATAGAGAAGGGGGCTGCTGAGCCTCACTCTGGGTCCCACCTTCTGGAGCCTACCTGTAGGCTGCCACCTTCCCCCCAAGGTGTAGATCACCCCGCACCTCGCACCCAAGGACTGTTCCTCAGGGATAATACATACTGGCCTACACACACACACACACACACACACACACACACACACACACACAGAGATGTCACACGTCTGCACTCACGCCCAGGCTCGTGGTCACGACGCCCCTGTCACTAGTGACATGTGCCCAGAGCAGCCAGCACAGGGCACAGAGCGGCTGTCCCCGGGAGCCCAGGCCGGGCTGCACCGCCCCCACCCCCACTTACCGGCTTCCCTTCGGGTCCAGCCACCCCACGCTCTCCCGGTAGGCCCTGGAGAGAACAGATTTAAGGCCACACGGTCCCTCTTCATTTCCCCATCCGGCACTCCCCCAGACAGTCCCAGGCAGTGCAGACTCCCGGCCAGACTGCACTGCAAGAGACTGGGGCTGGCACAGGCCAGGCTGGCGGAGGGGTTTGGGGGGCTGGGCCATGGCGCAGACTCACCGGGTTGCCATCAAGACCCCTCTGTCCAGGCTCTCCCCGGTCTCCCTTGAGGCCCGGCACACCCTGCAAGGAGAAAGGCAGGCCTGAGCCCCTAGTCACTACCGTGCACCCACGCACAGGCCACCCCTCGTGGGCTCCCTTAAAGGAACGGATAGCATGGTGTGGGGTGGGGGGGGCAGGCCTCACCCGGTCTCCCTTGGGGCCCCGGTCGCCATCGCTGCCTGGCTCCCCCTGTAGGGATGACACAGTCAAGCTAGGCCCTGGTGCCAGGGCAGAGGGCGGGCCCCCAACTGATCCCACACACTGACCTTGGCGCCCTTGAATCCAGGGGGTCCTTGCATTCCAGAGAGTCCTGGCCCTGGCTCCTCCCCAACCACCTACACATACAAGGTCACAAGGGAGAGAGGCATCTGTCCCAGAGTCACGGAGGGGTCATCCCTGCTCGCAGGATCCCACAGTGGTTTGGGGCAGAGACACCACATGGAGCTTCTGGGGCCTGAGTTAATGGTGGCCTCGTGGTACCCAGAGTCACAGGCCTAGGGCAGGGCTGGGCTGATCACCTTGGGGCCAGGGGGCCCAGGAGGTCCAGGGAGGCCAGGAGGGCCGTCTCTCCCCTGCGGAGAAGAAGGAAATGGCAGGGCTGTCCCAGCACAGCGCAGGCAGTCCTGCCCTGGAAGCTTCCTCAGCTCACCTGTTCTCCGCGTTCTCCTTTCTCTCCCCGCTCTCCCTGAGATGCAAACATCGGAGCCATGTCAGGGGGCGCCCAGCTCCTCCTGGGCCCACATCCCCAGCCCTCCTTGGCTAGCCTCACTCACCCTCTCTCCTGGCCTCCCTGCCTCCCCCGTGCCCCCAGCCCGGCCTGGGAGCCCAGGAATGCCAGGCTTTCCTGGCTCCCCAGCAAGGCCGGGAGGTCCGGGGGGGCCCCTTTCTCCAAGGGCTAGGCCTGGTGGCCCCTGAGGGCCAGGGTCTCCGCGATCTCCCTTCAGGCCGCGTTCTCCAGAGAAGCCGGTGGGGCCCTGGGTTAACAGAAGAGTGAATGTGTGGCCAGCTGCGCAATGATGCCGTCCCCAGGGCGCCCCCGCCAACCCGTGGACACACACACCTCCTTGCCAGGGGGTCCCCGCTCGCCTGGCTCCCCCTTAGGGCCGCGGCGCCGCTCAGAAATGGGCAGGAAGCTGCCGGAGCTCTCATTCCAGGTCTCCGTGATCTCCCGCAGGGTAGACGTCTGAGTGATGGCAAGGGCTTGGGGAAACAGGGCCTGACCCTGCACCCACCCAGGTTCCCCCCGCTCGGCCATGTGGGCGCCACTAGCTCCGTGGGGCTTCCCATGCGTCCCCACTCCCAGCCCCCAAACAACCTACCTTGATGCCAATCGTTTCCAGCAACCGCTCCACATTCTGGGGACAGAAGCTGGGGTGAGGCGCGGCCCTCAGAGAAACTTCCATACCTTCTTCCCCAGGCCTCTGGCCCACAGGACTCTTTAGCACTGGTGCAGGTGACCTGGGGCTCTAGAAGCCCCTCCCTGGCATGTCCCCATTGCCCAGCACCCCGAATGTCGGCTGTGGGAACCCCAGGAGGGCAGGGGACTGAGCGCACAGCACAGAACCGGTGGGGCCTCGTGGCACGGGGGAGCGGGGAGGGGCGGCTCCCTCACGCCTGCAGCTTCGAGTTAGGGTCCTGAGGCTTCACTCACCCCTACGCTCCCGGGATCTCCTCTCAGGCCGCGCTCTCCAGGGAGGCCCTGGAGACACCAAGAGACAAGCTGCTGGACCCAGTTTCTGGGGGAAATGTGTGTGCCTAGCTGTGAGCTTCAGCTGCCTAGACACGTGAAAAAGGTAGGGACCTCACCTGTTCCCCTTTGGGTCCAGTCTCCCCACGGTCACCCTGAGAAGGAAGAATGATCAGGTGGGAGAAATGCCCCAACCTTGCTTAGCCTTCACGATGCCCCTGACCCACCATATGCACCATATGCACCACACTCACCTTGGGGCCTGCGTTTCCTGGGACCCCAGGAAAACCCTGAGATAGGACAGAACACAAAGCGGTCACACAGGATCACAGCATCCCGGGAGGGTGTCTGGCGGGAGCATAATGGCCCCTGTCACTCCCAAGTCCTGGAACTCCCCTCTTGGTACTCACCTGCCCAGAGGGGCCCATCTGCCCTGGGAGGCCTGGGGGGCCCTGGAGTCCCGGGCTACCAGGAGCGCCACGCTCACCCTTGGGACCATCGCGACCCTGTGGAGGACACAGCCAGCATCAGGACCCCGAGACCCTGGGGTCTGCAAGACACTGCAGAGTCGGGATCTGGGGTCAGATTGCAAAAGAATCCAGCACTCACCTCTCTCCCAGGGGCGCCCGAATCTCCCCTTTCTCCCTGAGGAAGACAAGAGCGCTTTACACAGGGCCCTAACCTGGGGCCCAATCAGACTCCACGTGAGGGGCTTTACCTTCCTCCCATCTTCTCCAGGGTCTCCAGGTTCTCCCTGTGGGCAGAAGATTCACATCAGCCCCCAAATTCACTTTCATTGCTGTCTGGCTGAAAGACACTGGCATGGCGGGCCTCAGGTGACCATATGTCTGGGCCGGTAGTTCCAAGCCTCCGTGTGGCTCAGAGCAGGGCCTGTGACCATCTGAGTGCACTGTGGCACTCGGAGGGCACACCTATGGGGCTCTGCTCACCTCGCAGGTAACTGCCCATGGCCTCTGTCTCTGGCTTTCCAGAAGTAGCTCCACATCTATGTGCCTCTGGACATGTGTGTGCACGTGTATGCGTTAGCGTGTGTAGCCTTGCATGGGTCTGTCTGTGTGTCCTGGCAGGTGACCCTTAGTAGGTGTTTTTGTCTGTCTGCACACCTTCACCCACGTCTACATATGGCCACATACATGTTTATGTGGGATAGACGTGTGTCCGCGTGTCCCTGGTGCCTTGAGAATCATCTGTATGTCCCAGGATCTGCCCGCAAGTCTTATGTGTGTCATCTCGATACTTCTGGCCATACACGTACAAGTGACCATGGATATAACTGCGTGTGGCACACGCCAGAGCCTTGGATGTGTGTCTCACCATACTTCAACGCAAGTCCACGTGTGGCCCGGGTTCCACATATGTCTCGGCACCTATGTGGGCTGGGTGAAGGTGTCTGCGTGCCAATACGTCTCCAAGTATCCCTGAACATGGCTTCACACCAGTACGTCTGCACCCCTCCGTCTGTGCCCGTGGCTCTTGGCCTGTGCCCGTGGCTGTGTGTGATCGTGGCAGCTGTCAGCCCATCTGGGCATCGGTTAGCACAGCCCCATGGCTCACCATCTGTAAGACTGCATGCGTGTGCACGTGGAGGTGTGTTTCAGGGAGTATGTGTGGGTCCGGGGTAGGACCGTGGGCGTGGACGCATCTCAGCAGGGGCCTTAGTGTGTGGCCCATGTGTGTCTGCACACCTGGGCTGTGTGCACCCGTCCCTGTGTCTGCTCTGGACACTCACGTTTTTCCCGTTCAGGCCAGGCTTGCCGTCCTCTCCGGGCTTTCCCTGTGGGGACAGATCACTGATCAGGAGTCAGGGCCTGGGGGAGGGAAGGAAGGGGGCGCCCTGCTGGCGCAATTGGTAGTGTGTGACTCTTGAACTCAGAATCATGAATTCAAGTCCCACCGGGGGGTATAGGGATTCCTGAGGTCATTTAAAGACATACGTAAATGAACTTTAAAAAAAGAAAGGGTACCATGAAGTCTCAGTCTCACCTGGGCTCCAGGGGGGCCAGGCGGGCCAGGGGGGCCATGTTCTCCTCGGAGGCCCGGAAGGCCCTGGAAAAAGTCTTTGCTAGGACCAAAAGAGCCACTAAGAGAGCCCCCAAAGCACACCCGTGGACTGGGGAGGACCCCACTGAGATCCTCCTTGAGGGCAGAGACCCCTAAAATTTGGAGGTTTCATTGAGAACCCCTGAGGCAGAGACCCCATTGGTTAGGGGTCCCCTGCTAAAACTCCCCAGGGAAGAACCTCCAGGACTTGGGGGACCTCCTCAGGCTAAGGCAGAGAAGGTCAGAAAGCTGGACCCTGCTAGAGCCTGCCTGCCAGGGACAGGGCTGGACCAGCTCCCACTGCTCCCACTGACGCTGCGACATGATGACCAGACCCTGAGCTGCCCTCCGTCCTGACATCTCCCGTCACTTACGTCTCTCCCTGGGTCTCCAGCTTTGCCCGTAGCACCCTGAGGAGAGACTCAAAGTCAGGGAGTCTGCAGTGATCGCGGGCTCAGGAGGACCACCCGCTGACACGGCCACTAGTTCCTGTGAACTCGGGGCCCGAGGGGCACTCACACCCCCTATCCGGGAGGGGTCTAGGAGAAGCCACAAATACCCCATCTGTCCCCAGAGCTCATCAAGAACAAGAAGACCCAGATGAGGCTGGGGTCACGTGAACAGGGAAGGGGGGCATGACCAGGCAATGACCATCACAACTCACGTTCAGCCCAGGGGGGCCAGGGGCTCCTGGTTTCCCGTCTAGCCCACCACGGCCATCTAGGCCAGGTGGACCCCGATCACCCTGAGGAAAACAGAGAGGTAAGAGGCCACAAAGGATAAGACAGACCTAAGAGCCTGACTCACGGCTAAAAACCTTCCCTGCCCTCTCACCTTCTCTCCTGCTGGGCCTCGGACACCTGGGTCTCCCTGGGGAGAATAAGGTCAGATGAGGGGTGAGGGGAGGAGGGGGACTGAAGCTGCTGGGACAAAGAGCATCACTCACCTGCGGGCCTGGGGGCCCCCGAAGTCCACTGACACCCTGAGGATAAGGGGAGGAAGAAATCAGACCAGGCCTTCCCAGACCCACACTTCCTCCAGGGACCAATCACACTCACCCTCTCCCCAGAGGCTCCAGGGGGGCCTGGGTCACCCTTGGGTCCTCGAGGACCCTCCTGTCCACGGTCCCCAGGTTCTCCCTGTGGCAGAGACAAGCTTGTTGAAGGAACAGCCCTACGGTCGCAGGCACGGCCGGCTGTGGAGGCACTGAGATGCTTCCTGTGCTCCAAGCCCCGCTCCAGACCCCCGGACCCTGATACCTTCTCTCCAGCTCCAAGTCCGGGCTCCACCTGTCAGGAGGAATAGCCTGTGAATGGTTCAAGAAGGAGGAGCAGGGCCAGTGAGGGGCTGTGGGATCAGCGGAGCTATCAGGAGGCCATGGGGGACACGGGAGCCATCCCATCCCACTGGAAGGAGTGAAGGGACACCACACAGCATCAACAGGGGCAGGCAAGGGAGAGGACAGTGGACCAGACTCAGCTCTACCCTTACCAGCCGTCCAGGGAGTCCTGGGGGACCCTGGGGAAGGAAATGATTATGGGCAATAAGGAGCTCCAAGGTCCCAGGGCATAGCTCAGCTCTGCCCCAGCCTCAATTCTGCTCCTAGATTCCCTGAAGCACCCCCATGCCAAGCCCCAGAAGGCAGGTCGGGCCCGAAGGTGGCCATCAGTGCTCCCCACCTTGACCTTCAGGGCCCTTACATGGTCCCTGACCAGATCAAACACTGGAAATCTGCATTCCTCCAGAGCCCAGGACACTGGCACTACTCACTGGCTCCCCGCGGTCCCCCTTGGGTCCAGATGGTCCAGGACTCCCCTGCAGAGAGTCAGGGCGTCAGGATCATCAAGATAACTGGCAGTTTCAGGGAGTTTGGGGCACAAACTGAGGACTCATGGGGATCCTGGAGGCCTTTGGGGGTTGTGATGAAGGGGTCCCAGCAAATTGTGAGGACCTAGCATTGTAGGGTTGGGCTGGGAACCAGATGGTTGGAGTTGGGGTCAGGGGTTAGGACTCACGTTTCGTCCATCCTCTCCCGGATCTCCTTGGTCTCCCTTCTCACCCACAGGCCCCCGAGCTCCAGGTGCCCCCTGGGAAGAGCAGCTGGCCTGAGACAGGCCCTCCCAGCATGTCGCAGGCTTCCCATGACCCACCCCCCCATTCTGCCCCAGGTTCCCCATCACCCCCAAACCATGCCAGAGTTTCCCATCACCCCATGCCTCCTTCCAGACTCTCCAGCACCCCCTCACTTCGCCCTGCCAGCCTCACCCGAAGGCCACGCTCGCCAGCTTTTCCAGGCAAACCTGGATCACCCTGGTGACGGAGAGAAACCACACTGAGCGGGTGGTGAGTTGGACTCAAACTGACTCGGGGAAAAGGGGCAGAGAAGAGCCTGGCCCCAGCTGGACAGCAAGCAGGGGAATGGACTGAATGACCTGGTGGTGCCCCCTGCCCAGTGGGATCCTAGTTCAAGGGTAGGGGTTCGTGGGAAGGAGTCTCACCGGGGGGCCCTCGTCACCTTTCTCTCCAACTTCACCCTGTGAGACAGGAGAATTAGCCCCGGTCCCCAGATTCCCCCATGAAGCTGACAACACCCTACTCCCCTGTCCCTCAGAAACCCCCTCCCCCAACTCCAGCTTTCTTACGTCTCGTCCTCGGGGGCCAACAGGTCCTGGGGAGCCAGGCCTCCCCGGATCTCCCTTCTCTCCAGGAGGCCCCAAGTCACCCTGTGGAGGAGGCAGAAGTGAGGTGACCGGGACGCAGGTAGCAGCCAACTCTTGGGGGGTGGTAACCCCAGAAACCTCCAGGTTACCCAAGGTCACAGGTACTCACCGGGGGTCCTGCTCTTCCGGTGAGGCCAATGGGACCCTGCAGGGCATGGAAGGGGGGTACGGGACTCATTTGGAGCTCTCAGGTACTACCTCATCTCCTCCTATCACACCCCCCCACCCAATCCCACATTTACTCACCCGGTCTCCAGGGTCTCCCTTGGGGCCAGGGTCTCCAGGAAGAACTGAGCCGGGTGGACCCTGGGTCGGAAAGATCAGAAGTCAGGCAGCACGGCCTTCACCTGCCTGACCCCCTAGACACTGTCCCCTCACTTACCCGCTCCCCTTTGACTCCTGCTGCTCCTCTGGGCCCAGGGGGCCCCACATCTCCCTAGAGGTGACAAAGGCCATCAACCATCAGCACCAGCCCCAAGTCCCATGAACCATGCCCCACCGCCGCCCTGATCCAGCAATCCTGCCCCTCAGGGGTCTCCGGCAGGCCCTATGACCTTGACCTCAACCCTGTGTCAGCCTCCTTTCCCTCTTGCCAAAATTACCTTTTCTCCTTTGGCCCCGGCACCATCAGGTCCCTGAAAACAAATAGGACAGACACGCTTGGCCACACCTGGGCACTGCAATACTGTGACTAACAGGGGATGGGATATATCGAACTACAAGTCACAGAGCTCGTCTCTGTCCCGATGTCTCTGCCCGGCTGGGAGCCAGGCAGGGGTTACACGGAGCCAATGACCTACGTGATGGTCACAGGGTCACAGGTGACAGCCAGGAGTCAGGAGGTGTGTTACAGCATAAGGAGAGTCACAGAGCTCTTAGCTTGCCCAGGGCTCCAAGGTTACGGGGTCCTGGCCTGGAACACTGGTCTACATGCAGGCCAGTGTGCAAGGAGCTGTGCCCAAAGTCCCATCCACCCTTTGCTCACCACTCCAGGGTCCCCAGGGCGACCAGGCTCCCCCTGTGGAAAAAGGACAGAGGCAGGGATGGGTCAGAGACCCACCTAGGAATCCACATTCCCAATGTCCCACCTACTGAAATCCCTAGTATAGAGCAGGGGTGGGAGGGCGGGGAGAGGACCAGCCCCCAGGCAATGACCCACCTTCTCTCCTCGGCGGCCAGCGGGTCCCGGTGGCCCCTGCATATGGAAACAGTGTGAAGCCAGAGTGGGAGGAACATGTGAAAAGCCCTCTCCCAGTCCCACCACGGTCACAGACTCACTTCGGGCCCCTCGGGTCCAGGACGTCCAGCCACTCCGGGCAGGCCCTGGGGAAGAAGAGCGCACATGCTGGTCCAGGGGGTGGGGGCGGGAGATGGTGGCAAACAAGGGCTAGAGACTGCAAGGGTGCTGGAGAGAGGGTGCGAAAGGCCAGGATTCAGGTGGCAGAGGGACGACAGAGACCATGTCAGTGGAAGTCAAGGTCAGTTCAGTAGAGTCAAGAAGTTCAAAGCAGGCCCCAGGGCTTGAGAGTTAGAGCCTGCATGAGCAGCAATTACGTGAGCAGAGGTGGAGGGGCAGGGGGAGTCTAGGCTGAGAAGTCAGAAGCAGGAAGGGGCACAGAACTCGAGTCAGCTGGACACTGGCTTTGGGGTCAGAGGGCTCACCTGGGGTCCCACTGGGCCGGGGGATCCACGTTCACCCTGATGGAACAGGATAGCTCAGAGCTGAGTCTGACCCCAGAGCCTCTGGGGCCCAGAGAGACCCCTGGGGTGCACTCACCTTCTCTCCGGCCTCACCCACAGCCCCTTTCAGTCCTCTGTCACCCTAAGGGGAGACAGGGAGGGTGCCTTGACTGTCAAACCCTAGAGAAGGTGTCTCAACCTCTAGCCATCCTGCCCTGGAAGCCACAGCCTCTGACCTGGTGAGAATCCTCTTCTCCTGACCCCCCCCACAGCCCCCAGACCTACAGCAGTCCCTACCCAGTGTGTCACGTTCCACACCTGACCCCCCAAAACGGCACTTACTTTGGGGCCAATGTCTCCAGGAGGTCCTCGTAGGCCCTAGGAGGGGTTCAGAGATTTGGGTTTGGGCATAAGGAGAGCATAGACGGTGGGAGGCCAAGGCAGCTGGGGCCACCCCTCGGAACCCTTGCCCCTACACTCACCCGCTCACCCGGGCTCCCAGGTTGTCCTGGGAGACCTGGGGCTCCATCCTCACAGTCACCCTGAAGGAGAAACAGGTGAGTAGAAGACCCTGCCCCTGCCCCCGCCCCCACCCCAGAACTGGGACACCAAGGGGTCAGGCTTCCTACTTTTTCTCCTTTCTCTCCGGAGGGGCCAACTGGGCCTTGGGGTCCGGGGTTTCCAGGAAGACCCTAGGAGAAAGTGGATAAAAATGTGAGCCCCAAACCGTGAGGGCTAGCACCCCCCCACCACTCCCCAGCGGAGCCCCAGCCCCAGGATCCACACCCCTGGGCATGGCCCCAAGCTCCCCAGCAGAGCCTCAGAGCTCCCTTACCGGCAGCCCAGGCTCGCCTGGACCAGTGCCGCCATCACCTGGTCCTGGAGGGCCCTGAGACAGAATAGCAGGTGAGATGACAACCAAGCAGAATCAAATACCAAGCCACCCCCAGGACACTTTGCCCCTCACTTACCCGCTCCCCACGATCGCCTTTGTCACCCTGAAAGACAGATCATGGCCCCATGACCCTGGACTACAGCTCCACTCCCCAATGTAAGGGGAAAGGTGAAGGTCAGGGACAAATCAGATCACGAAGGTCATGGGGGCACCGAGGAGTCATTGGGCGCTAAGGAGTAAGAGTGGCCAGTAGGGTTCAAATAGGGTCACTAAATCACTAGGGCACACAGAGGTCATGAAACCATACAGGGGTCATGTTGTCACCTTCACGGCCATTCCAGGGAGTCCTGGAAGCCCCTGGGGTCCTGGGTCCCCCAGTGGGCCACGGGATCCAGGAAGGCCCTGATGAAAGAGATAAAGTGTAAAGTATGCCCCCACGGACCCCTGCTCCCACCCTGCCTTCCTTTGGTCCCCCACCACACATCCTGGAACTTACTGGAGGTCCGCGGTCCCCTTTCTGCCCAGGAAGTCCTGGGCCCTCGCCTCCAGTGACTCGTCCAGGCTCTCCCTGCAGGACAGAAAGCAGTGGACAGGATTCAGGGTATGGGAGCCTTGAGGTGGGAGAAGCCCCTCGAGGGGCCTCAGCTATCCCTTATCATGCAGGAGGCCCTGCACAGTGTCCAGCCTGCTCCTCCCTGGGCCACCTGGCTCCCCCCTTCCCCCCTGCACCTACCGGCTCCCCCTTCGGGCCTCGAGGTCCTCGCTCTCCCTGAGGACAAAATAGAGCAAAGGGTGACACCTGGGCACCGGCGCTCCGACGATGCACTCCCCCACAGCCCCCCACCCTGCAGAAAGGACTCTGGGAAGACACTGGATGAGCGAAGAAGGGAAGACAACTTACTGGTTCTCCGCGAGGACCAGGCCACCCTGGGGAGCCCTGTTAATGGAAGTGGTCAGGACAGTCAGACACCCACCGCCCACTCGAGCAAAGAGCCTGTCCCACCCGTGGGACCTGCAAGGGCAAGGCTTGCTTACCTTTGAGCCAGGGCTTCCCGGAGTCCCAGGGAGGCCAGGGCTGCCTGGAGGGCCCTCTGCCCCAGGGAAGCCCTAAGGAGGCAAAGGTGTCAGGGCAGGAAGGGGCCCTCCCTCATGCCCCTGGTTTGCTGGAGGAGCCCAGAACCCCACAGGTCCCCAAGTGTTCCTGGGGCGGAGCAGTGGGGCAGAGAAGCCACCCTTCTGAGCTCAGCGGGGCCTCATCCTGGGCACAAGGGCCGTGACGAGGCAGAGGGCCTTCCCTGCCTCTGGGATTTAGAACTTACACCCAGGCTCTCTGGGGGAAATCTCAAAACTCCCCTGGTTGTTCTGCTTTAGGCCCTTTCCTGAAGTCTCTGGTGCGGTTTACAACGTCCACTTCGGCTTCTGGGAATACCCTTGTGGTTCTAACCCCGTCCTTTCTTTCTGTCTTTTAAAAAACCCAGGGGACGCTTGCAGGAGTGTCTTAGGGGAACCTCAGAGGTTTCCACTCACCCTGTCACCCTTTGCAGCAGCACTCCCTGGGGGCCCTTGGGGGCCAGGAACACCAATCCTGCCCTGAGAGGAGAAAGCAGGTAAGGATCCTGTGTGCCAGTCTGGGAGCAGAGGACAGGTGTGGGGAGGCACTCACCGGAAGGCCGGGGGGGCCAGGAGGCCCAGCTTGTCCTTTCAGGCCCTAGAAAGGATGATCAGTGAGCTCTGTACCACCAGCCTTCCCCCAGCCCCACTGACCCCCAACCATTCTCTGCCTCCAACTAGGGTCACTCACCCTCTCTCCAGGTTGCCCCTTCTGGCCCTGGGGAAAGATATGTCCAATGAGGGTCAGAGGGGCCGGCCCCGGGTGTGGCCCTTGCCCACCCTCTCAACCCTGGACATTTACCTTTGGACAATGCACTGTGCAAGGTTCTGGCTGTGGCTGTGGATATAAGATCTCCTGGAGGCCGGGTTCTTCTACCAAGGTCCCCAGGCCCCCTTTCCCCTGCCAGCAACCCCTCCCCCGGAGGACCCTTGCAAACCTGGGTGGTTGAGCCTATCTGACACAAGGATGTTGCCAGACTACTGACTGCCCGCTCCAAGCTTGGACCATCATCTGTAGCGAAGAAAGTCTGGACAGGGTCCACGTCCGGCACCAAGCGACGCAACTGTTCTGGGTCAGCTCCGGCTTGGCCCAGAATCATCACTTTGAGCCCTAAGGAGGGGTCCAGCAGTCTGCATGACAACTGCGCCAGAGCCAGGCCGTCCCCAGGCCCCATCCCCACTGGCACTCCTCCTCACCAGCAGCCTGGGCCTCACGGATAGGGTTGAAGATGTCACCTCTCAAGGGCTCATCGACAAGCAAAACCATTACCCCTGGTACGTGCTGGCGGCGCCCGGGAGCATCCGGGGCTAACAGATGCCTGTGAGCAGTGACCACAGCAGTGCCTGGGACAAAGAACATGTCAGAAGCCAAGGGCCACCAGCTCCCTGCAGGGAAGCCCCCAGAGTCCACGTCCAGTGCACTTCCTTACCCAGGTTGTTCCCACTTGGGTCCACGTAGGGGATGCTGCGGATTTTCTGCAGGATGGCGCCAGGATCGTAGGAGCTATTCAGCGGGAACAGTGGGGAGGGCCGATGACTGTAGGACAGGAGGCCAACCTGGGGTGGGAGGGGTACACAGAGCCTGGGGAGGATGGCAAAGCAAGAATGACAGGGCCTGGGGGTGCCTGGGTGGCTCAGTGGGTTAAAGCCTCTGCCTTCAGCTTAGGTCATGTTCTCAGGATCCT
Source organism: Neogale vison (assembly GCF_020171115.1). NCBI lineage: Eukaryota > Metazoa > Chordata > Mammalia > Carnivora > Mustelidae > Neogale > Neogale vison. Next base: position 206,368,656 of record NC_058096.1, on the reverse strand, counting down.
GGGATCGAGCCCTGCATCAAACTCTCTGCTTAGCGGGGAACCTGCTTCCTCCTCTCTCTCTCTGCCTGTCTCTTTGACTATTTGTGATCTCTGTCTATCAAATAAATAAATAAAATCTTGAAGAAAAAAAAAAAGAATGACAGGGCCTATGGGGGGAGATACAGAGCTCAGGGTGTGGGACTACACTCAGGACTACACCTGAACTTGGGGGAGTCAGCAGTGATGGTAGGATAAGGAGCCAGGCAGCAGAAGGGGAGATCTGGAGCCTGGGGAGGGCTGGGATACAGCCTGGATCACTGGTAGAGGGAGCTAATGATCGCTGCTGTGAAGCCTGGGTTGGGGAAGGGCTGGGATCGGAAGGGGTCTGGCTGTCTCTGGGGCCAAACCTGCACTGCCTGTGGCCCGAGAGGCCCAAGTGCAGACACCAGACGCTCCAGGGCTCGCTTTGCAGCCTCCGCACGATGAACATTGTCCTGAGTGGCATGCAGCAGGAACACTACATCCATCAGGCCATGCGCACACACTGCAGGAAGGGCGCTGTTACTGAAGGGTCTGGCCCATCTGGCTACCCCCTTGGGCCCCTCCCACCGTGCCTATCATACCTGGGATATGTGTGACAGAGGCCTCAGGACCCCGTACACCCTCCCGGATGGGTATCAGTGAGAAGATGTAGGAGAGGCCAGGCTCTAGCCCCGTCACCTGCTGGGAGCTCGAGATCCCTGGAAGTGTCTGCGAGGCCCCAGGGATGTCTGCAGGGGATAAAACCTGGTTAAACGGGAGGCCTCCTGTGGAACCCCAACTGCCAGCCCATCCCAAATTTGGCCTCCACTTCACCTTGGCCAGGGCGTCTGAGTGGCCGCCAAGACAGGATGTAGCTGGATACTCCAGACACTGGAGTCCAGGCCAGGGTCACTGAGTCCACTGAAGTGTCCACCACACGCAGTTCAGTGCTTGGGACACGGGGTGACTCTGAAAAAGGTATCAAAGACCAGGGATCAGAGTCTATGTCTTGAGAATCCAAAGGGGAGAGATCACCTGAGGAGGTTCTTGGGTTAGTGAAAGAAATGTTACGGGAGTTCGTGCTGGGGGTCACCCCAGGGGCAAGAGTGGTAGGAGGGCTACAGGAGGAGTCACTAAAGGTCATGGGGTGCAGGAAACCAGGGTGAGTCATCAGTGGGGGAAAGCTCACACCAGGGAAGAGTGGACTCTCTGGGCTCACCAGTGTGTGCAGTCACTTCCGTGGGGGGCCCTTCTCCAGCTGACCCCAAAACGCTCAGCCATATGCGGTATTGGGTGGCTGGTTCTAACCCATCCAGTTCATAGCTGCTGAGATCGGGCCCCAGGACCCGGGATTGTTCCTGGCCACCTGGGGCAGGCATGAGAGTGAGGACCCAAAACACACGGAAGGATGCTACAGACCAGCATTAATGAACTTGCCCACCTCACCGACCGACCCTGCCGACCAGATCCACCCTCCTAACTGATCTTCCCCATTCTCGCTGACCCTGTTCACTTTACTGACCCTGCACGACCGACCTTTATTGATCCCACCCACCGGACTGACTGATTCCGCGCACTGTCACTGATCCAGCAAACCACAGACCCTGCCCACTCACGGACCTCGCCTAACTCGTCAGCCCCGCCCCCAGCCCCGCCCCCTCTGGTCCCTGAGCCAGCTCCCCCAAGGCGGGGACAGTTCTCACCCTCGGGTCGCCAACGCAGACGGAAGCCCTGTGCCCCGGGCACCGGGTGCCAGCGCAACCTCAGCGAGTGCTCCCCTCGCTGCACAACGCGAAGGGTCTCCAGTGCTGGCGGAGCCTCAGGCGCTACAGAGAAAGCACCGGCATCAGGGAGGCCCCGCCCCCACTCGCTCCTGAGCCAATGCCAGACCAATCCTGGAAAGCGCACCGCCCCAACCGGCTCCTCTGCCTATCCGAGACTTCATCCCTCTCCTTCCTCGACCCCCGCCGTGCACAAACCCGCCCCCAAACCGTCCACGCCACCAATCCAAGGCTAGCCCCAGCCTGAGCTCCGCCTACGTGTAGTGACGACAATGGAGACTGGCGCGCCCTCGCGGTCTCCGACCAGTGCGGTCACTCGCACCGAGTAGCTGACTCCGCCTTCGAGGCCCCGTATTTCTGCGGAGTCCGTGTTTCCTGGGAGCACCTGCTGTCTCGTGGGGCCACCTAGGCAGGCAAACATGGAGCAACAGTCGGGGTGGGGGTGGCTTACCAGAGAGGGCAGTCCCAGCCGGGAGGGACAAGGGTGGGTCAGGGAAACATACCCTCGCTGCGGCCCCAGGCCAGTCTGTAGGCTGTGGCTCCAGGGACCCCTACCCAGGTGACCCGCAGAACATCACTGGAAGCATTGAGGATCTGCAGCTTGGACACACTGCCCACGGGCGCAGGGTCTGGGGGCAGAGGCAGGGTAAGGGGCCAGGGGCCACTGGATGGCTGGAGGAGAACAGGGTGGCAGTGCCAACATGGTCCGTGCAAGGAGGTCTGAAGGTCAGTGAGAGGTTAGTATGGACAAGTCAGTGCAGGCAACCTCTGAGAGGGAGGAGGTCAGTGCCCCAGAGTGGGCAGGGTGGGGTGGCCAGGAGGTCGCTGAGGAGGGACACTTAGTCAATGTGGAAAGGTCACCGAGCAGTGATAGAGAGGGCAGCTGAAGCCGACAAGAATACACAGCGGGCTGGGGTAGCTGATGAGATGTTTGCCAGCTGGCCAGGATTCACTCACCTGTCCTCACAAGCACGGAAGTGGGGGTCCCATCCACACCAGCCACACGGGCCCACACACGCACCGTGTACTGAGTATCTGGCTCCAGCCCATCCAGCTCAGCCACCGTGGCCTCTCCAGAAACGAGCTGGGATTTTTCTGGACCTGGGAGTGGGAATGGAGACAGCTCCAGGGCTGGGTAGACTCTGCCCTCCAATGCCCCACCTGGACCCCTAATTAACCCCCATCCCCCATTCCACCCAGACCTGCACCCACCCCTGTGACTCTCCCAAACCTCCAGTCCCCTCCAAAACCCCTGGTCCTCACCACGGCCTGAGTGCCAGGAGATCCTGTATCCCGTGGCACCAGGAACCCTGCTCCAGGTGATGGTGACAGATGAGCTGCTGGTCTGCGTCACATGGACAGTCCTCACTGGGCCCAGTGGGTCTGGGGGGAGAGGCAATGGAGAGTCTCATGGAGGAGACAGTGGAGGGTCTGATGGGGGAGGATTGGGGGACCATCCACCGGAAGGCTACAGAACTCTAAAAGGAGACAGGGATCTGATGGGGGAGGTGGTGAATGGGCCAGATGGGGGAAGAAGTGGGGGTTCTGACAGAGGAGACTGTTGCAGTCTGAGTGAAGCAGGTGCTAGGAATCTGAGAGAGAAGAGGGTCTGACAAGGAAGACAATAGAGTCAGAGGAAGCAGTGAGGGGGTATAAGTTTAAGTCTTAGAGGAGAGTCAGGTGGAGCAGAAAAGGCCACGGGAGTCTGAGATACGATACGAGGTGGTGGAAATCTGAGGGCAAAGAGTGTGGGATCTTTGAAGAGAGGCAAAGGAGTCTAAGGAAGGGGGCGCTTAAAAGGAGACAAGGGAGGCCAAAGGGGAAAGCAGGACTCTGAGGGAGAAGGCAGCGGGAATCTGAAGAGAGAGACTGTGACTGATCTGGGGTGAAGCAAGGGTCTGAGAGGGGAGGGCATGGGGGTCCAAAGGAGCACTGGAGATAGATAGCCAAGGGGCTGGGTCAGGCCCTGACCAGTCTGAACCACGATGACCGCAGGGGGACCCTCTTCTCTTCCTCGCAGTGCTGACAAAGCCACCTGGTAGGACGTGCCAGGCCGTAGCCCTGTGATATCTGTGGAAGTGGATTCTGGGGGCAAAGTCTGGCTGGACTCTGGACCTAGGGTCAGAGGAAAGTGTTGACATGGCTCTTGCCTGCCCCCTCCATCCCCCATACCCTGACGGTTCCTCTCCATAACCCTCCCACACACTCCACACCGACCACTGTCTGTCCTCCAGCTAATCCGAAATCCACTGGCTCCAGGAACGGGGCCCCAGGCCACCCTCACTCGTGTAGCATCCGATGCCACGACTCGCAGCCCTGGGATGGCAAGTGGGGTTTCCAGTTCTGGGGGTGAAAGAGATCAGAGGTCAAAATCAGGACTGCAGTGAGCCAGGCAGGCAGCTGTCCCCCCACAGCCCTTCTGCAGTACTCACCCCGGCGGACCGTGAGGATGCTGGCGCCCCCCTCGCGGGCGCCCACCCGAGCAGACACCCGCACAGTGTAGCTTAGCCCAGCCCGGACATCATCCAACTCAAAGGCCGTCTGACTTCCAGGAAGCACCAGAGTCCGTTCAACCCCTAAGAAGGTAGGGTAGGCGGGCAGGGGTCAGTGAGACACCGAGATGTGGGATGATGGCAGTCAGTGACAGACAGTGACACAGGATAATGGACCAGTGATGAATGGAGACCCAAGATGATAGAGGTCTGTGGACAGGGACGTGGAATGTAGGACGAGGGAAGTCACTAGACAGTCATAGGACTTGACAGGTCAGGTGCCTGGGTGGATCAGTCGTTAAGCGTCTGCCTTTGGTTCAGGTCATGATTCCAGGGTCATGGGATCGAGGCCCACATCGGTCTCTTGCTCAGCAGGAAGCCTGCTTCTCCCTCTCCCACTCCCCCCTGCTTGTGTTCCCTCTCTCTCTGTCAAATAAATAAATAAAATCTAAAAAAAAAAAAAAAAAAAAGGAATTGACAGGTCATCAATAGACAGGGACATGGGGTAACAGGGGCCAGTATTGGGTGGGGACATTATTGGGGTGAAGACTGTCCACGCTGAGAGCTCAGCATGGACAGTGGTTCCAGCTAGAATCCCCGAAGGACAGGGACTGAGCTTGTACTTGTGGAGAAGGGGGCGAAGCTGCAGCTAGGGATGTGGGGCAGCGAGTGGAGACAGACCCCGTGAGAAGAGGGGCTGAGGCAGGGCTGGGAGCAGACACCCAACGACAGATCTGGGCTCAGTTGCCACCTCGGGCGATGGATGGAGAAGGCTAGAGAAACCCGGAAGCAGAAAGAGATGGGGGGAAGGTGCAGTCAGACCCCAACAGCTGGATCTTTAATGTGTGTGGGTGTGGCTGTGACCCCCTCACCCTGGGTACTGCGCACAGCAAAGCGGTACTCGGTGGCCCCGGGAACTGGGCTCCAGGACACTCGCACCCGCTGCCCAGGCAGCTCGGTAGCCTGTAGGTCCATCACAGGGCCCACAGGCAGCTCTGGCCCTGTTGGAGAGTGCAGCATGAAAGTCTGCCCGGCCCTCCGCACCACCTCCCCCCAGTCCCTTCCCCTGTCACAAGGCCAGGCCCACAGAGCCCTCACCAGTGGGGACCACAGTGGCAGGTGTGGCCACCTCACGGCCCTCCAGCAGCGTGTAGAGCGTGAGGCGGTACTCGGTGCCCGGCTGCAGCCCATCCAACTGGTAGCGGGTCACGTCAGGGGGCAGCACCACCTTCTGCGGTGCCCCCAAGCCTGCAAGATGACAGGGTCAGGCCAGCTGAAGCCAAGCACAACCCTGCCCGCCCACCCCTCTCCCCTGCACGGACCACTCTCACGCCGCCATTCCAGCCGGTAGCCACGGGCCTCAGGCACCAAGTTCCAGGAAACGAGAATGGACGTGGGGCCCAGGATGACCGGGCGCAGGGTCTGTTCAACAGAGGCATCTGCCCAGGGCACGCGGGACGTCAGCGGTCTCGGTGCCCTGCCAGCCTGCCCACCCTGCCCAAAGAAAGCCCCCGGCCCTCTCACCGGTACGGGCAGTCAGGGAGGTGGTCGCCCCGACACTCCGGCCGAGCAGGCTGCTCACAGTCACCTCGTAGTCTGTGCCAGGCTCCAGGTCACGTAGCAACACTGACCCCTGCCCAGGGCCCAGCTCCTGCTGCTGTGTGACACCGCCTGCACGGGGGGCACAGGAGGGTACAGGGGGACACGGCAGGGGTGGTCAGTGTGCCCTGCAGACTCCAAGCCCTGCCATCCCGTCTGGGGTGCGGGGATCCCCCTCACTCACCACTGAGGACCCGCCATGTCACACGGTAGCCAGTGGCACCCGGCACGCTCCGCCAAGCCACCAGGAGGCTGTGGGTCGTGGTGTTCTGGATGGTCAGCTCCGGCCCCTCCAGGGCAGCTGGGGGAAGGTGCACCAGGCATTAGCGGAGTCAGGGGTGGCGGGGGGTTACTGGGCGGTTAGGGGAGCGGGGTCAGGGGTTAGGGTCAGAGGCTAGCAGAAGTGCTCACTGGTCCGGGCTGTCCCGCTCACGGCCTCCCCAATGCTATTGGCGTAGAGGGCTACCACAGTCACTTGGTACTCGGTCAGTGGCCGGAGACCCTGCAGCTGTGTGCTTGTCTCACCAGCGGGGACGCTCACCTGCCCAGGGTCAGAGGTCACTTTACCTTGCCCAGCCAAACCCCCAGCCCCCCACCTGCCATCCCTGACATCTTTACCTCCCGCCGCTCGCTGGACAGTGGCTGCCCCAGCCCTGTCAGAGGAGCATACTGGACCTTGTAGCCAGTCACAGGGCCACTGGCCGCGGTCCACTGTACTCTCAAGGACTGACTGCCTGCTTCAGACAGCACCAGGTCTCGGGGACCGGAGGTTGAGTCATCAGCTGGGAAGGGCGGGGAGTCAGGTAACCAGGCAGGAGGATCAGGGGTCAGACTTAAAGCGGAGCATTGGGGTCAAAGGTCAGGAGCCCCTGGGGTAGGGGCAGCACCCCGAGGGCAGGATCCGAAAACAGTACCCCCAGCCTGGCGTTAGGGGCACATGGGATGGCATCACCACTCCCAGGTTGGGGCAGGGACAGGGGTCCAGGTCAGGGCACAAGTGTGGGCAGGAACTCACTGGGCAGGGTCACAGGCACGCCCCCTGCGGTCGTGCACACTCTCCGGGAAACAAGAGGCAGCAGGGTCCTCAAGATACTGAAGTCATTGACGAAGAAGAAGAAGTCACTGGTGGGCTGTGAGGCAACTCGCCTCAGCTCCTCGGGGTCGGCATTCTTGATCCCTGAGGGGACGCCCAGTCAGAGCTCAGGGGTTCCCATGCCCTCTGACTGGCCCCCGCCACAGCCCGCGTGTCACCTCAGCTTGGCACTCACCCACGGCAAACAGCTTGACCCCCTGTCCCTTCAGCCGCTGGGCAGCTGTGTCCACCAGATCCTGGGACTTCCCGTCTGTGATGAGGATACAGACCTGGGGCAGGCACACGGGGTCAGACAGTGTGCCTCAGCCAGCTAATGTGGGGGGCAGGGTAGGGGAAGAGATCACCTTGGGGACACCAGGTCGAGCCAGCTGGGGCAGGAAGACGTGGTCAGCCACGTGGAGAATCGCAGCCCCCGTGCGTGTGTTGCCCCCCTTGTAGCTGAGCTCACGGATGGCTCGGATCACATCGCCCCCTGAGCCAAGCGCATCGAGGCCAAACTCTGTCCTGTGCAGGGGAGGGAAGGTGGCAACAGGCTCGGGGCCAGGACCTGTTCTGGCCCTGGCTTCTAGGAGGCCTCTGGGGTGAGGTTTGCGAATACCAGGTCCCCTTGAGGGTCCTCTTGGTTCTGTGACTCCTGTCCTTCACCTCTGAAGCCAGTCACAATCTCCTTTGGTACCCCTCTGTGCCCTGCCTGGGGCTAGATTCCTTGGGGCTCCCTGCCTCTGGGAGCAGGATGTCTGGTTAATTAAGTAATTGTGGGAGGAAGGGTCCGGTTGTAGGGAGGTGGCCGTTGGCCAGGCAGGGAGGCCCTGTGGGAGGGGAGAGGCCGAAGGCATCAGAAGGCTGAAACAGGGGCAGTCCGGTAGGTAGGCAGGGGGCATCTGAGTCCCCTGAGCTCCCCATCTCCAGACCAGAACACACAGGGCTGTCTTTGGCAGGACACCAGCCCAGAGGTGTCTCAGGTGTAAGGACTCGACCCGGGAGATCCTTGCCTGTCTCCAGAGGAGGTCGTGGCTCGGGGAAGAGGGGTCTGGGTTCCCCAAAGCCTGGCCTTGGGGTTTCTGGGCTCCCTGCTCCTGTGGGGGGAGAATCCTGGTGAGAGTTCCAGGTCCCCAGCTCCAGGGGCCACCACTCACCGGGGATCATCGCTGTACTGCACGGCAGCGAAACGCACGCCCTGTGCGCTGGCCACCCCCGAGAAGGGCAGCACAAGTCCCTCCAGGAAACCTCGCACTTCACGGAAGTTGCCTCGGCCGATGGACGAAGAACCATCAAGCAGGAACACGATGTCAGCGGCGTAAAGGCGTGTGCAGGTCACTAGGGCAGGGAGGAGCCGTAAGGCTCTCTCCTTGGAGACCACCCACCCCTCCAGGCACTGTGGTCTCTTGGCACTAGGGGTTGGGGAGGATGGAGTAGGCCGCAGAGGTTAAGCAAACCGGCTCGGGCTGGCTGGGCCCTGGGAGCCTCTGAGGGAGGGACAGAGGAGCCCTGAGCAGACTCTGTGGGGGGACTGGTGTATGCAGAGAAGAGATAGCCTGGCCACGGGTGTGGATCTGGGACTGAGGTCGGCCTCGGGGGGCCAGCGTGGAGTGACAAAGAGGGGGTGACCCAGCTTGCATTCAGGGAGCCAGAGTTTGGGATCCAACAGGATAGGATGAGGTTTGGGAGACCAGCAGGGGGAGCGGAGGGTTGGGGGAGCCTGGGGAGAGTTAGCAGGGATGCAGGCAGGGTTGTGGAGGTGGGAGGGGTCCCAGATGAAGGTCACGGGTGACAGGGTGAAGCGCCCAGATGAAGTCCTTCCCGGCGGTGCCCACCTCTCTCCCTGTGCTGGGCCCGCGCGCGGAGCGCCCCTGCCAGGATCCCGGCGCAGAGTGCGGCCACCAGGAGCGGCAGCTTCATCCTGGGTGGAGGAGACGGTCAGCCAGGCCCCCCGTCTCTGTCCCTCATCCCCCGCAGCTATCGCGGTGGGAGCCCAGCGCACCCCTATCCCAGCCCCGGTCTTGCCTGCCCGTCCACGGGCTCCCGCCGCCAGCCGTTGCTGCAGTCCCGCTGCCACAGCCGAGAAAAGTCCCCGATCGGGGGGCGGAGCTGCGGGCGGGGTCCCAGGCGGCCCGCCCCCCACCCAGCGTTCCGGAGGCCGCGCCCCCACTACCCCTGCCGGGTTAGACAACTTGACTCTACTGAAGTAAAGCCCCCCACCTCCTGTGGCTTCCGGGACTCCCCCCAGAAGGTTCTTGACCCTCCAACCCTGCCCAGGGTCAGAAGCTGTGGCTTAAGGTCAGAGCGACTAGTGATGACCGCTGGCGGCAGGAATTTAGATAGGTTAGGGGGGATGGAAGAGACGGCAGGATGGTGGTGGGGGGAGGCTGCAGCTGGAGATGACTCACCCCCCACCCCATGGGGGTGCCCAGACAAGCCTTCAGGCCATGAGTCCCGCCGGCCACTCCTGTGATTCAGCCATCCCTGTCTGTCTGGGATCTCCTGTGCCCCACCCCAATGCCATTGACAGCTGGAGCAGCCCCCAGCAAATGAGGGGCTCTGGGCTCATCCCAGGGAAACCAAGGAACCACTGGACTGCGTCTGCAAAATGCTCCCCCCTCACCTTGGGAAGAGGAAGCCGGGAGGAGAGAATCAGTGTCATGCGTGCGTATGCATACGTGTCCATCCCGGCACCCCACACCCCCTGCCATGCCCTGAACCAGTCCCAGGCAGATGCCATCCAGCTGTGTTTGCACGGAGGGGGACTTGTCCACATGTGCAGGGTGGGACCACCCACAGTGACAGCTCAACTCTCAGGAATCCACCCCTTCCTGCCTACACCCCCACTGGTGGCCCCGAGTTCCCCCTAACTACTCGTCCTCCTTCTGGCCTGCTGGAGTCTCCTCCCTCACTCTATTCTTCTTGAAGACCCCCTTCTACCCATCATCCCCCACCAGGTCCAGAGGTCACCACGGGCCCCCCCGCCTCGCCTCTCTCAGGGCCCACCTGCAGCTGCCACCTTCATAAGTACCCTTGTGCGGCTGTCTCCCCTTCACCAGCCTGACTTCCCACCCATTTCCCTAGCTGGCTTTTGTGACTTAGACAGTCCCCTTTGACAGATCTCCAGGTCACGAACGCTGCTGTCCTGAGGACATGAGTGTTTGTATGTGCGTGTCTTCATCATAGGGGAGTGATACCAAGGCAGCGATGTTCCCAAGAACAGCCGGCCCCGTGTTTTATTTGTTTGTTTTCTGAGAAGCTCAGAAAGTATGTCTACACTCACCACTGCCCAGAGTCCCTTCCAACATCCTGGCCCCGGGCCTCTGCTGGGTCAACAGGCTGAGTGGGGAAGAGATGGGGACAGCTCTTCATCTTCCTTGGGCTCCATCTGGGCCAATGTTGGCAGTGGGGGGGGGGGTGGTCTCTGGTATGGCCAGAGCTGGAGGCAATCAAGACCATCCATGCTGCCTGTTTTCCTATTGCCCAGGTGGCTGAAGCTACCGAATGGCCCCTTTTATCACTGATCCCTCCCCCTATCATAGGATACAGGGCTGTGACCCACGGGGTCCAGAACTTTTTCCAAGGTCATGGTGTCCCCAGCCCAGCCCTTAAAGCTGTCTGTTGGGTGAGAAGAGCAGAGAACCAGACACAATCTCCTTACGGAGGCAGCCCCTGCTCCCAAGCCCCCCACCTCTTCTTGCACATCAGAGGCGAGAGCTCACCATAGGGTCATAGACACATGGCGGTCCAGCCTGTAGGGGCGACTGGAGAGCCTGCGGAGAGGGTAGCAGGACCATGATGTGCCCTGGAAAGGAAGGGCTGCCTGCTGTGTGGGGGTCCCTCAAAGGGTGCTGGGAGAGGCTGTTGGGGAGGTTCAAGCACAACGGCGATGTGTGTGACTGGAGCCCCCTGAGGCCACGAGCAGGTATGTGACCATCCGAGTCTCTTGACTCCAGCCTCCTGGCAGGTGCACAGGCTAGGGCACAGCTCCAGAGCCCAGCACCTTCCATCTGAAGAGCGGGGTCCCAGAGCTCCGTCCTTCTTCTTATGCTCCCCCTGAAACCTCCTTCTCTGGCTTGTCCCTACCTCTGCCAGGTGGTACCACATCTTTAACTGGGGCTTCTTTTTAGGATTCCAGCCCCACACATCCCACTGTCTTGGACACCTCCAAATTTCTCATCGCAACTATGGCCAAATCTAGGCAGGTCGTCCTCTTCCAACCTACCCCTCCTTGGGGTACCCCAGCGCTGCTGGGGCTACTGTCCTGCTTGTGTACCCTGCAGCCCACCCAGCTCTTCCTACGGCTGTGACCCCTGCTCTGCCATAGCACAGTTCCCTGGGGTGCCACAGAAATCCAGCCTGAGTCCCCATGCTAAATCTCAGGCTGCCCAAGTCACTTCTCTTCCCAGTAACCTCCATGGCACCTCCCTCAAAATGTCTCCAGAGCACAGATCAAATTCCCTGGCTTGGTGTGCAAGGTCTGTTGGGACCAGATCACATCCAGGAGTGCCCAGCACCCCAGAACCTTTCTAAGACTAGGCTTAGACATCAACCCCATCTTCCAGGAGCTCAGACTTACTCCCTGGACCCAGTGTGCCACATCTGTAAGGACCAGGGGTGGGCCCGTCAGGGTTCTGCACTGTCTAGCAGGTTCTCTCAAAGTAGGGGGATGACCTGGGACCTCCAGCTCTGGGTTCTAGCGGGCACTCGATAGTTATTTCCTAATTGACAACTGGTGACGGCAGAGATGAGGGAAAGGCACTGGGGCAGGGCAGGAGGGATTCAAGGATTGTTTGGGGCCACTGCAAGGCTGATGCTGGGTGTTTTCTCAAGCACCTCTGTCCCTGTATCCTGTTCCTGACTGCCAGTGGCACTCCCCCAGGAGAATCAGGCCCCTCACTTCCACTTCCTTCCTGGGCTCCCAGGGAACCTGACTGCAGAAGGGGTGGAGACACAGGAAGAGGGGTCTACCTGCTCACCCGCCTTGTGGGGCCAGGGCCTGAAGGGGGACCAGGCAGCTCTGAGCTCCACTGGCTCCTGGCTGCCACAGGTAGATGGGAAGGGGATCATCAGGCCAGCAGCTCAGGACTTGCCTGGGACAGATCTAGTCAAGGGAGGGGGCTCGGGCCCCACTGAGCTCAGGGCTATTCTCGGAGCCTGAGTCAGCGGCAAATGGAGGCAAAGGATTCCTGCCCTGCCTGTCCAGGCAACAGTCAGAAATCAGATGGGAACACTATGCCCCAGGCTATCATCCTCCCAGGATCCCCAGTAAACATTCGAAGGAGGCTTCCTCGGCGACTGTCCTTGGCCCTTCCTGGTCCGTCCAGGAGGCCAGAAACCGCCAGAATGCATACTACACGGGGCCCACACCAAAGGGCTTCCCTCCTGAGCCACAAGAGTTCCCAGGCAGGGACCTCTACCAGGGCAAAAGCATGGGTTCCCACACCCTACTCTTGGGACAGACTAGCTAGGAGCATCCCCCACGTGGCTAAGTGGAAACATCTGGCTTCAGCTCCCTGCAGGCATCAAAGGCTTCCGGCCTCCATAATACAGCCCCCACGCTCGCCCCTGGCTGAGGAGACATCAGCCTGTGGGAAGGCGGAACGATCTGGGGCATACAGAACTGGAGGAAAGTCCCTGCTCCCCCATCCGCTGCCCAGAGGACTCCACAGCAATGCCAAGAGAACAAAACAGTTCTCAACACAAGCCTTTATTGGAGGTAAGGTCATCTGCACACAGGTCTGAAGAACCGAGGTGGTATGTCTGTGGCGGGAAGGGACCGTGAACCTTGGCCCAGCCCTCTCGCCCATACAGCCGTCCTGCCTAGAAACGCAGCCAGTACATGCCGCTGCGGATCCGGTTGTAGTCTGGGAGCTGCTCAATGGGGCCTGTGGAGAGAGGGTGGGGCGTCAGGGCGGGGTACCTGGCCTGTGCAGGGACACCTGGCCCTGTGCCGCACCCAACTCGGAGCTGCCCAGAGCAGCACAAGACAGGCTTTGAGTGGAAAATGAGAAAAAAACATTCCCCCAGGGGTGCCGAGCCTGTCACTTCATGCTCTGGCTCTTGGAGCCCCACCCCACACACGGAGGTGTCCGTTACCTGGCGGGTGTGGAGTATTGATGGAGGCACCTTGGCAGGGAGTCAGGGAGCTGCTGGGACAGGTTTTCTGAGCAAGAACTCCCTGGCAGCCAGTCTATTGGGCAGAGCCTCTCGGGGGCCTCAGTTTGCTGCTGCCAGTGCAGGCTGGGGGTGGGGGGAGGGCAGAGGCAGAAGGGGAGGCCAACAGGAGGCCTGAGGAGACGGACAAAGAACAGGGCATCTAGGCCACTCACCAAATCCAGCCACCGCTGGACACTGGTCATAGAAGTACTTGGAGCAGACCTCACGGACCACGCTGGCATCTACTTCCTGCAGGAGAAACAGAAACCACATTGATGGGCAGATTCCAGGGACCACCTCAGCTCAGCCCACCAAGATCTTCCACATGGACCGAGGAGCTGCCCCCTCAGCCAAAAGAGAAAGGCAGTGGGGCCCTCCCTGCTGCAGACCTCCGCAGGCCCCACCCAGGCCCTCAGCGTTCAGCGCCTCTGCCCCGCCTTCCAACGATACACCCTGTTGGTGCCGAAGACACCAGGGATGCCTGCGGCAGCAGTCTGCCCCGTGCACTGTCAGGCCTCAACTCCCCGCCCTAGGAGTCTGCCAGGTCAAGACTCCAGAACCTCTCCCAGGAGCCCACGTTACCGCAATGCGGCTTTCCCACTCAGCCAGGGGGATGCGCCGGCCGTAGGTCAAAAGACTGCGTCCGATGTCTTCACACACAGGAGTGGTGCCTGCAAGGATCAGGGGAGGCTTACAGGTCCCCCCACCCCCCGCCGACCAGTCCAGTGCTAGAGCACAGATGCTCACTGAGCCTCCAGCTCCAGGCTGACGCCTGCACTGAAGGCCAACCCCGGAACCCAGCCCCCTGCTCCCATCATCGGCTCCTCTAGTGCTGGGCTGCAGCTGACCTGGCCGTGGCATGCAGGCCAGGATGTGTGGCATTCCCAGCAGGGATGCGGCATGGCCTTCAAAGTTCTCCTCTCCCATCCTGGCTGGAACCGTGGCTACCCTAGGGCTGTCCCTGCCAGGCTGTGCACCACACCCTCCCCACAGAGTGCACGACTCACCATCCAGATGAGCCACTAGGGCATTTCTGAGGACATTTTTGCCCCGCAGCACCTCACTCTCTGTGGCACTGGTACAGAGGCGCATCCTAAAGTGGGCGGGGGGTAGGTGGTCACTGGAGGGACAGGGCTGTCCCCAACCCCCACCGTCCTGCTCAAAGGCCCCTCCCAAGCCTAGCAACACTGGGCCTCCACTCACCACTGCCCCTGCAGGAAGAACATCATGTCGTCAATGTTCATGCGATCGCAGACAAAGTGTGCGCCCAGCAACCCAGTGTCCGCGTAGCAGATGTTGAAGGTCTGGAAACTCTGGCACAACTTGTTGGTCACAGAGACGGCGGCCAGCGGGCTGGACAGGTGCTGCCGAGGGGGAGGATCATCAGCAAGCACCTCCCTGTCTGCGGCCCACCCGGAGCCCCACGGTGCAAGAGCTCCGGGCCTGGCACCTACAGCTCCCGAAGCTGAGCCCCACACTCACTGTGCCGCCGCCGTAAGTGCAGTCGTAGTGTCCAATGATGGCATTGGCCACTTGGAGGGCTACGTTGTCTGGGTTGGCCCAGCCAGGCCCCTCTACTGCAATAGCTACGTGGGCCAAGGGCAGAGCATCATCACGGTGACGGATCTGAGGAAGAACATGGCAAGACTGAGAGAGCCAGCACGTCCAGGAGACCGGGGAGGGTAGCAGGTGTGGGTGAAGCACGCACATGCATGTGTGAACACGTGTGTTTGAGGCAGCGGCCACAGGACCCGTTCCCCACCCCCAAGGATTCTGGCCTCAAGAAGACAACCATGTTCATGAGGGTCCCTCCAGAGGCCCAGGCTGGGAACACCACCCCTGCCCACAGGTGGCCCACCTCGCTGCCCGTGAAGCGGCATGGAGCCAGGGTGGGCACAGTGTCCTCGGTGTACACCTCTGAGACGCTGCCAAAGTGCTTCTGGGCGAGGTCGAGCAGCTGCCGGTGCTCCACCCCTGCTGAGAGACAGTGAGTGCCGTGACTGGCCAGGTAGCAGGGGCCACGGCCCAGGGTCAGGGAGGCACACACAGGCGGAGGGCCCCACGTCCTGTCTCGGTTGGAGACGGCAGAAGGCAGACACATCAGGACAGGTAAGGGAAGAGAACCCTCCAGAGAGACTCTGCCTCAAGGGGCGGGGTGGGTACCTCCGAACCCAAGAGCCTCCATCATCTTAGCCCCAGGGAAGCAGCGGCATGCCGGGCTTGAAGATGGGTTCCCGGGGATGCATTCTCCCCCACAATAAGGACAAGCCTGGGGCTCCCCAGGCACCAGGCCAGCTGCCCTCCTTTTCCCTCTGATCCTTCCTCAAGCAGATGGCTTAAGGCTGCTGCCCTGGGGCGGGAAGGGGAGGCTAACGAGAGGGCACATGGGTGCTCTTGCAGGGCCAGGACTCATTCTGGGGACATTCTCAGATGTTGTGACCTCAGTCCCTCAGGACCCTGCAGGACTTCACATCCTCGCCTTTACAAGAGGAGGTCTCTGCTGCTTGAGCATCCTGACCGGCTGGCACTGTGGCCATAAGCAGCCTGCCAGGTACCTCAGCCTTTACTCCTTGCTTCCCCAAGCTCACACCCTGCTGGACACAACACAGCCTCTCATGCTGCTCGTTTAAAATGCCCTTGGTGCCCCAGGTCACAGGCCCCACGGCCAGCAACCATGCCCTTCCCAGCAGTCCTTTCTACCCACCCGGCTGCCAAGGCCACAAGCTGGAGAAGTATCCTTAACCCCATTCCCCGCTTCCCACCATGGCCAGATGTCCTTCAGGTTTCCATCTATGAAACCATCCCTCGCTCCCGCCGCTTCCCACCACACGCTTGCCACAGACCCTCCCTGGTCTGCCTGCCTGCACTCTGGCCCCCACATGGCAGCTAAGCCTCGGCCATGACATCGCCCTGCCCCTCTGCTCAGGTTCCCCACTCCCCACCTGACCCCCCCCATCCTTCAGACCTTGGCTCCAATAACACGTTTCAAAAGCATCCCTTAACCTCCAATGCTGCACTTCGCAGCCTGTCTTCAAATGTGCATCGTCACACCCCAGTGTCCGGCCTGCACACTAGCAAGGCTTCCAGCTCCCACTGGCCTGCTATGTGGGTCCCTTGAGGGGCAAGGCGGGACTGAGAAAGACCTGTGCTAACAAGGCCGAGCGGCATCCCTACATGGCAGGCCCCGGCAGGGGGAGCAGGGCAGAATCCCGCCCCACCTTAGAGGGCATGAGAGCGAGCTCACTGTCCTTAAGGACAGGACAGGAGCAGGATCCCCAGGGGTGGAAGATCCCCTACGGTCAGAAGCAGGAGAGCCGGGCTCTGGTAACCAAGGATGGTGCCCAGCACTCACCTCCGGCTGCCGCCAGCACCATGCGAGGGGCCTTGTAATGCCTGCTGAGGTACTCAGTCAGGTCTGCACGAGACAGCTTCCTGCAAGACACACAGCCAGTGGCTCAATGCCTCTCCCAAACCACAGCAGTCTGGGTCCCATAGAAACAGAGCTGAGGAGACAGACAAGGAGAGACATGGCTTCTCTGGGGAGTGGGCCCTAGCACAACCTTCGATCCCCTTCCCCATCTCTGCCACCCGCCCTCCGGCCCCCCCACGTCAGCCCTCAGGACAGGCGCAGTCCTTCCTCTCTGAGGAGGCTGTGAGCTGATGCCGGGATGCTCTCAAGGGGCAGTGTCAGAGCTTTGTCCTCTGACAAAAAACCACGCAGACAGAATCCCCAACACTCCCTCCCTCAGGTTGTCGGGACACACATAGAATCATACCCTACAAAGAGGCCCCTAACTCGAGTGAAGACCACACAGGCATTCAAAAAGACCCCCAGGGAACATATGGCAACAGAGAAAACATTTCCAGTTGTACAAATTAAGAACATACGATGGCACAGGCCGCCTAAAAACAAACTCGTGTGGACAGTGCTTGAGCACGTGCCAGCACGGGTCCAGCCACCCCTCACCTGACATTCCCGCTGGGCCCCTCCACAGCCTGGGCTAGGGGTGTGCCCTGGAATGCCGTGGCATGCAGGTAGTCAAAGACCACATCCCGCATACACGCATCGTTCTCCTGCAGCTCCTGGAGGATCACATCCCGCTCCTTCTCAATCTGGGAGTCTTCTAGACTGCAGTTCTGCACAATGTCGGCCAGAAGCTCCACAGCTGGATGCAAGAAGGGCAGGTGTGGGTACCAGGTGGGCCACTGCGGGCCAGTAATGGCACAAACCCCCCAGGTCTGGCAGGCGTGCTTGCCCCGCTGCAAGAGGATACTGTTGGGGTAACCCCAATTCTCCGGCCAGTCCAAGCTCCTGGCAGTGGGGGCCTGTCCTCTGCACCCTGAAGTTCTATCCCCTTCCCTGCCCTCTCCTCTACGCATTCATTACCTTTCGGCAGGTCCTTGGACAGCGCCTTGATGTAGTAGGCCGTGTGCTCCCGTGTGCTGTAGGCATTGAGATGGGCCCCCATGCTCTCCACCTCCTTTTCCAAGGCATTGCCAGGCCGATTCTTTGTTCCCTTGAACCAGTTATCAACAGGACCAATCAGAGGCCACATGGGAACTCAGGATCCCTATCTTAAAAGGCCAAAGTCCCAGCAGGACCACTTCAACAAAGACTACAGGAATACCGGGCCTACGATCTGTCTTCACCAAGTGCTGAACAGGCCACGGTATCACAGGCTAATCAAATGGAGAGAGCCAGGGGCCAGGAGAGAAAGGCATGGCCAGTTCAAGTATGGCCTGAAATCCACAGCCCCACAGCAGCCTGGCCTTACCAGCATTCTCTGTCACCTCACTGATAGTCACAGTCAGGTCAGCTCCCGTCAATGTTCAGATGATGCTGCCATGACCCACTCCACCCCCACGCCATTCACATGACTGTGTGTGTGTTAGTGGACAGCTCTGTGGCACTCAACCCCAGTTGCGTGTGTGCGTTTGTGTGTTGCTGTCCACTGGCACACACACCCACGTTGAGATCTATACACACACTTGTGATGCTGCTGCTGCTGGCTAGACTGCCTGCCTGGGTGGGGAGTCACCCACCCGGGGGGCTCCACACCCCCACCCATCCATATCTCCTTCTCCATTTCTTCATTCATTTAAAAAACTCAAGACTTCAGGGTTCTTGGGTGGCTCAGTGGGTTAAGCCTCTGCCTTCGGCTCAGGTCACGATCCCAGGGTCCTGGGATCGAGCCCCACATTGGGCTCTCTGCTCAGCGGGGAGGCTGCTTCTTCCTCTCTCTCTCTGCCTACTTGTGATCTCTCTCTGTCAAATAAATAAAATCTTAAAAAAAAAAGAAGTTAAAATTAAAAAAATTAAAAACTCAAGACCTCATGCCAACACAGGATGGCTGAGGGGCTGAGGGTGGATCCTGTCCCCATCTTCAAGACACCTTGGTGTTTACGTCTGTAAACAAGAGATGCCCGGGTATTCTGCCAGAGGAGAGCACCTGACAATAATGCAGGCCAGCCCAAGTCTAGGAATTTGTTAAAATGCACGTGTCTATCTACGTGTTTCACGCTTCTGCACCGACGTACACATACAACACAGGCCTGGCCTCTCTGGTGAGTAGAGTCCTGCGGCTCCCTGGGTTTTTTTCTGGCTCTGGGGGCCTTATTCTGGCACTGACCAGATAGGTGCTCACCCAGCAGAAGCTAAGCCCATGTGGTTCCTTCCAGAAAAGCCAGCCAGAGATCGCCCCTCCCCCAGCTGAAGCCCATACTGAGGAGGCTGACTTTGCTAACTCGCATCCTCAGAAGGGATAAGAGGCAGCCCTAACCCCAAAGGAGATGTAGGACTTCAGGAGCCTCACCTTGAAAGCCAGATGCTCCAAAAAGTAACCTGCCCCATTGTTCTTCTCGGTCTCGTAACGGCTGCCAACGTCAATCCACACCCCGACCTGGACAAGAAGCCATCAACAAAGGTAACACACGAACTACCCCAGCCCCCACTTACACCCTACCCTAGATGACTCATCAGAAGCCCCAGGTAGGTGGTCACGGTCCCAGAGTAGGAGAGAGCTGTTTTCAGTAGGACTCTTGTGCTTGGAGCTACAGCTGTGCTCTGGGCACAGGAACTGGCTGAAAGACATACTATGTTACCTTTCCTTCCCACTCTATTTGTGGACTGGTTCCCAAGGAAGTTTCTAACTGTGCACACTCGCCTGACCCCATTACTCTATGAAATATTATATTCTTTTATTGCTTTTCAGTTCATTTTTTTTTTTTTTAGGCAAGCAACACTTCATTTGAAAACCAACAACTTATTTTCTCCTTTCTAAAAATTATACTCTGTGGGTGCCTGGGTGGCTCAGTGGGTTGGGCCTCTGCCTTCAGCTCAGGTCATGATCTCAGGGTCCTGGGATCGAGTCCCACATTGGGCTCTCTGCTCAGCAGGGAGCCTGCTTCCCTCCTCTCTCTGCCTACTTGTGATCTCTTTCTCTCTCTGTCAAATAAATAAATAAAATCTTATTAAAAAAATAAATAAATAAAAGTAAAAATTATACCCTGCCTTTGTTCTGATGATTTTGTCTTTCAACATTAAGAAAGGAGGCTATTGGTTTAGACATTGAACATTTTCTATTATTAAGCAAGGAGCTTTCATTCACAATTAGTTTTTAAGTTTTTAACCAGCCTCGAAAACTTAACACTGCCAAGTGTCTCACTGGCACCCAATGAGAATCTCACAGTTTCCTCAACAGCCTCCTGGTGTGCTATGAAACATACACCACCTCACTCACCCCACCCAGGCTACATCTATCTAGTTTTTTAATATTTGCTCACGGCTGATTTAAAATTTTCACATCTACTTTCCCAAGAGATGTTGATATACATACCATATCACAAATTCTTACACTAGTATTTGTTACACAACTAACATCTCAGAAAGAAAAATTAATCTTACGACCCATAGTAGCCTTTGGGTATCACCGACAGCATTCTTTCCCCAGCAGTGGTGTCCCTTACAATCTAGAGCATCTCAGGGTCCATGAAATATAGCAATCTCTCCCAAATTTTCTTAACAGCCTTTGTGTCGGTTTATATAGGCACCATGTAATACCGAAGCTGCCCATGATCTTTTATTGTGTTTACTTTTATCAAACTTATATAACTTGTAACAACTTATAACACTTATAACAACTTCTATCAAAGTACATTATTTGTTCCTGGAAAACTGAAAGAATTTACCAATAAAACGACTTAGCCCTGGAGTTTAGGGTGCAGAGGATTACGCTTGAGAATTCTCTCACCTATTCACGTATCTAGCCAAGATTTCTCTCCTTAAGTCAATTTAGAGGATTTGTATCTTTTGGAACATCATGTTTCTTTGGAATCTTCAAATGCATTCCTTACACAAGTGCATAAGCAGTCCAGCCAGGAGATACTTCAGGCTGAGTCTAGCGGTCACCTTATGTCTCCAAAACCCACTTCCCTCATGGTAAAATGAAAACAAGATCACCTCTCTCATATGGGCTACTTAAGAAAACGCTGCAAAGAACCTGGCCTCCTGCGTGGCAGGCATCATATGCTAAATGAGTGTGGGTTATAGTGAGGAAGGCCCCAAGAAGCCAGGCCTAGCCGGCTTAGGGATTAAGGTGGTAGAATCAATCCAGCGGTGAGTTGAGGAAGAGTCCGACCCAAACCACAGAAGACTCGAGACCAAGGTCACACCCTGACTTGGGAAAAGACGCCAAGCGCAATATGAACGCGGCCTCCCGAGAGGGGGCCCCGCTCACCGTGCAGGTAGGATGAGAGGACTGCTCAGAGGCCACTCGCAGCCCGTTGTCCAGCACGCTGACCTGTGTCTCTGGCACGCTCTGAAGAGCCTGGGCGAAGGTGGCGGTGCTGCGCAAGGCGGGCGACCTCAGCAGGACCGGCTGCATAAAGGGACGACCAAGACTGAGGGCTGGGTTGCAAGATCTCTCCTCGGCTCACAAGTCAGCAGTGGGATCCCGGTCGCCGCCCCCCCGGCCCGCAGCGAGACTCCCATCCCAGCTCAGCCCCGTGACCTTCGCACGGCCCTGACCCCGGAACCTCCCCAATCTCCACCCTCCGCCGCCAACAGTCCGCTCCCCTCCGCGTGCCGAAGCCCCGAGCTCCACGGCCTTGTGCTCTCGCTGTCGCCTCACCGAGCTGCGGGTGCACAGCAGCCCTCTCGTCCCGGCCCCCACTGCCCGGCAAACTGCGGAAGCCGCCATCTTCTAGCTCCGGTCGGCGTTACGTCGCGCCGCGCAAGCGTAGAGTGGACGCGGCGGCGCCGAGGCGCAGGCGCACTACCGCAGACGTGGGGCTCGGCCGCCTCCTGGTGGAGACCAGGAGTATTCGCGCGGGGCTGATACGTGGTTCTGTCCGTGAGTCCATCGGTACCTGCGTGCGTCACCCCACCTGGCTGTCCACGGCCACTGCGGGCCCATCCGCAGTCCAGTACATCTTCCCCTTTCCGTGGGAGGCAAAGAGCGCGATGTTTCTCACGAACCGCGGGCGTCCGAATCCACTGCGTGCTCGGAGCTGCCGCGCGGGCCAGGGGTGCCGCTGCCGCGCGTGTCCAGGGATGGGAGCCCGGGGGCTCAGGCCCCAGCGTGGGATGCTGGGGACTCTGAGGTAGCTGCTGATCACGGTTTTCTTTAAAAGGGTGAAGTCAGTAGATTCAGACGGTTGACATGGAAGGAATTTAACAAGATATCGCTAAGAAAAAGGAACAGTTTAGAGACTGCTTATTTGGGTGGAGAGAATATGGATTCCGTTCGCGATTGACACGAGCACTGTGCGTGTGGCACTGGACTGTGGCACTGTCACCATGCGCCCTGTGAAACCGACTTCAAATTCAAAGTCATCGGCCTTGAGCCACCTTTCGAGAGGAGCGTGAGAGAAGGCTGTTGCTCCGGGTTCCGGACTTACCCGGCTTCCGTGTGCACTGCACACTGTAAAACAAAGAAAACTCCTAATCTGGGGTGTGTGAAATAGCCTTCCTTGTTTGCAACACAAAACCTGCACACACAAACAAAACAAAATGATGTAGTTTTTCTAATAGATCTCATAGGAAAAAAATCCGGAGGAACTCACTCGAAATGAAGCCAAGTGACTTCTGAAAAATTGATTGAAGGCTAGGAGAAGGATGCTACCATATTTACATTTACATTTCTGTGTTAATACAGAATTTTTAATTTTTACAAAACAGACGTTACTTTTGAAAGAGCATACCTCTGAACTCCACTTTTACATGACTTACGTGATTTATTGCACTAAAATCTTTGTAATCTTTCAAAAGAAGTCGTACTTAAGATATAATTTTTGTAAAAGCAGACCAAAAGACACTTAAGTGTGTGTTTATTAATATTTTGTGGTCTAAAATTATATTATGATCTAGAAGTGAAAAATAAAAATGCAGGAGCGCCCAGGGAGCTCAGTGGGTTAAAGCCTCTGCCTTCAGCTCAGGTCATGATCCCAGGATCCTGGGATCCAGCCCCGCATCGGGCTCTATGATCTGAGGGGCGCCTGCTTCCTCCTCTCTGCCTGCCTCTCTGACTACTTCTGATCTTTGTCTGTCAAATAAATAAATAAAATCTTTTTTAAAAAAAGAAAAGAAAAGAAAAAGAAAAATGCAATAGAATTGTCTAATTAGTCCTTCTTCCCATTTTTAAAAATCTTTAGTTTTAAGAAGTTTTATATTTACAGAAAAGTTGAGCAGATAGTAGAGTTCCCATATAGTTTCCCCTGTTACTAACACCTTACATTATTAAGGTACGTTGGTTGCGATTAATGAGCCAATATTGGTACACTATTATTAACTAATATATATTCAGATTACTTTAATTTCTTAATATATTCAGATTACCTTAATTTCTACCTATTATTTTTTTCTCTTCTAGGATTCCATCCAGGATACAACGTTACATTTAGTTGTCATGTCTCCTTCGGCGCCTCTTGCCTCTGAAGCAACCTCCTCCAGTGACCACCACACTTCCCCCAAGAGCTCACTGCATGCACTTCCTCTCCTCCCATTCTCTCCCAGAGCCACTTCAGTCCAGTCCTCACATCACTCCTCCAAGTGCACACCTGTCATGGTAACCAGTGAGCTTCATGTTGCTTGGCCTCCTTTAGCATAATTAGCCACTTCCTCCTCCTCTGAGCTTCATCCCTTATCCACCTTCAGGTTCCCACACTCTGCTGTTCTTGTCTCACCACCCTGGAGCTGGTTCTTCTTCACCTCCCAATCTTAATACAGCCCAGGGCTCAGTCCTGGCTACCTCTTCCCTTTCCGATCAAAATTTGCTCTCTGGTTATCTCACCCAGCCTCATGGCTTATGTGCTCTCTGTGCATACAACGGCTCCTCTATTCCTACCATGTACTCACCACCTCCCCTAGAGGGCCAACGTCTCAATCAAACATGTCTAACACTAAACTCTTCACTCTCCCAAACCTATTCCTCCCACAGTTGCCTTCAACAGTAAATGACACCTCCATTAACCCAGTTGCTCAGACTAAAAATCTAGGACCCAATCTTGTTGACTCCTCTCTCAAAATTCACAACCAACCCTTTAGTAAATTCTGTTCCAAATAATTTCTTTTTTTTTTTAAAGATTTTATTTATTTATTTATTTGACAGACACAGATCACAAGTAGACAGAGAGGCAGGCAGAGAGAGAGAAGCAGGCCCCCTGCTGAGCAGAGAGCCTGATGCGGGACTCGATCCCAGGACTCTGGGATCATGACCTGAGCTGAAGGCAGAGGATTTAACCCACTGAGCCACCCAGGCGCCCCCCAAATAATTTCTATATCCAGTCTTCTCCAACCCCTTCCCCCATCCCCACAACTACCTTAGGGTGAGAAGGGAAGGACAATTATAAAACCAGGAAGTGCGTGATGTTGTAGAAGTCCTGGGGAAGTATGTGTTTCAAGAGTTTGGTCAAAAAAGGAAATGTTTACTAAAAGCAGCAGCCATTTGCAATGACTTGGCAAGAGTCTTTGATGATTCACTGATCTTTGGAATTTCTTGGTATATGGAATGAGGTGAAGTAAAAATATCCTTTCCCCCCTAACTGAATTATTAAGTAACTTTATGCCCAACGTGGGGCTTGAACTCATGACCCCCAGATCAAGAGTCATATGCTCTACCGACTGGGCCAGCCAGGTGCCCCTCTAACAGCATTTCTTTCTTTCTTTCTTTCTTTTTTTTTTTTTTAAGATTTTATTTATTTATTTATTTATTCTAAAGATTTTACTTATTTATATGAGAGAAAGAGAGGTCACAAGTAGGCAGAGAGGCTGGCAGAGAAAGAGGAAGCAGGCTCCCTGCTGAGCAAGGCGCCACATGCAGGCCTTGATCGCAGGACCCTGAGATCATGACCTGAGCTGAAGGCAAAGGCTTAACCCATTGAGCCACCCAGGCACCTTAACAGCATTTCTTGTCCAGACCTTCTTTCTCTATCCATCTCCATCCATATCCCCTTTATTACCCACCCCAGGGATTCTCAAACCTGTAAGCAGGTCTGTGTGGGCTGCCTGAGAAGGCTGTGGCACTAACCTTACTCTTCTTTTTCAATATTTATTTGCTATACTCATCAATTTATTATTTTAGGCTTTTATTTTTATTTATTATTTATTTATTTATTTTTAAAAGATTTTATTTATTTATTTGACAGACCGAGATCACAAGTAGGCAGAGAGGCAGGCAGAGAGAGAGGAGGAAGCAGGCCCCCCATGGAGCAGAAAGCACCATGCGGGGCTTGATCCCAGGACTCTGGGATCATGACCTGGGCTGAAGGCAGAGGCTTTAATCCACTGAGCCACCCAGGCGCCCCTGTTTTAGGCTTTTTTCATGTTTTTTTAAATTCGATTTTATTTTTTAAAAGATTTATTTTAGAGAGAGAGCGCAAGAGCATAGGGAAAGGGACAGAGGGACAGAAAGAGAATCCTGCAGCAGACTCTCTGATTGAGCAGGACTCAATCCCAGGAGCCTGAGAACAGGACCTGAGCCAAAAATCAAAAGTCAGCCTCTTAACTGACTGAGTGAGCCATCCAGGCGCACCTGTTGTTTTTTTTTTTTAATTTTAGATTTAAACTGTGCTAATATTTAGATTTAAATTGTGCTAATATTTACATAAAATTTAGTATCTTAACTATCATTAAGTGTACAATTCAGAGGCATTGGTTACATTCAAAATACTGTACCACCACCATCATTATTTCTAGAACTTTGTCATCATCCAAAACAGAAACTATACCTATTAAGCAATAATTTACTATTTCCTCCTTCCTCCAGCCCCTGGTAATCTCAATTCTGCCTTCTCTTTCTATAAATTTGGTTATTTTAAATATCTTGTAGAGATAGGATTATACAGTATTTATTGTTAAAAACAAGAGGCCCGAAATAGAGTCGTTTATGCTAAGCCTCAAACCACCAAACCAAACTTTGTAGTTGTCTGTACTCATGTTTTTCACCAGATTTGAGGGGGGAGTTGACCATAATTTATTCAAATCTTTTCTTCTGCCCTTTTCTCTCTTCTCTGTTCGGAACTCCCCCTCTACATAGGTTGTTCTGCTTGATGATACTCGACAGGAACTGCACATTTTTTCTTCATTTTTCTTTCTGACCCTCAGACTGGATAATTCCATCTGTCTTACCATCAAGTCCATTGATCCTTTCTTCTACCTGTTCTAGTCTGTTGTTGAACCCTTCTTGTTCTCCATTTCCATTATTGTAGTCTTTAGCTCCAGTGTTGAGAATTTTCTCTTTATTGATATTCAAATTTTATTCAGATGTTGTTTTTCTGATTTCCTTTGGCTCTTTGTCCATGGTTCCCTTTCACAAATAATTCCACTGCCTGGGCTTAAGGATGTTTTCTGTCAAGTTCTCCCCCCCGCCCCCACCCTGTGAATGGGCCATAATTTCCCATTTCTTTGCATGTTGCATAATATTTTGTAGAGAACTGGACATTCTGAGTATGGCATGTGGTAATCCTGGAAATCGAATTCTCTCACTCTTCAGGGAATCCTGATTTCAGTTCATGGAGGGGGTGGAGCTGTCTGTTTATGACCTTTCTATACTGTTTTTACAAAGTGTATATTCCTTGTTATGTGCAATTGCTGAAGTTTCTATTCTATTTTCACTTTGGGCAGCCAGTGGCCTGACAAAGATTTCCTTAAATGTCCTGCTCCCAAAGGGAAGGTGGGATGGGAGGGTGGGGGAGTGAGGTCTACTTAAATCTCCTGTGCCTGGGAAGCTGCCTCAGCATGGGGTGAAAACAGGGAAATTCACTGAAGTGGGTTTTTTTTAAGATTTTATTTATTTATTTGACAGACAGAGGTCACAAGTAGGCAGAGAGGCAGGCAGAGAGAGAGAGAGAGGAGGAAGCAGGCTCCCTGCTGAGCAGAGAGCCCATGCAGGGCTTGATCCCAGGACCCTGGGATCATGACCTTAGCTGAAGACAGAGGCTTTAACCCACTGAGCCACCCAGGCGCCCCATGAATTGAAGTTTTCATCAAACTCTCCCTTGCATGCTGCAAATGTTCAACTAGACTTCAGGGTTCCAAAGACCTGCCACGTAGTCTCTGCAAGTTCAGTAATTATTTTGGTGGAGAGAAGGATTCCTGGAGAATCTTATTCTGCTATCTTTTGTGATGTCACACCCTGTTCTAAACTATTTATAAGAATAGTCTGTTGTCAGCCTAAAAGAAAAGCATGGATTGATTAGAAGTGTATCAATGCCAATGATTTGGGGGACAGTTGGCAGAGAGTTTCTGGTATCAATATCCTGGTTCTGTTTTAATCTTTTCCTCTCAATCTTCCTCCCTCCTCTTGCATTTTACCATAAATAACAAGAGCTGAGGCTGTGTTTTCCATTTTACTTGGAAATCTCTTCTATTTAATGTCCATGTTCATCATTTACTAGTTGTTTTCCACCCACCAACAATTCCACTAAGCTCTCTACAGCTACTTAGCCTCCTGTTTCCTCCTGGTCTCTAGTAACATGTTCCTTGTTTCCTTCTGAGCCCTCATGGGCAGCAGTTTTAAAGTCAAGAGATTTCCGCTAATGGTTGAAGGCGGTTTGGGCTTTTTCCATTATGCTCCTTGACCTTCCTCCAGGTTTTCCTCACTGCTCAATTCCAAAGCCGTTCCCATATTTTTAGAGTTTGCTACAGTAGTACTTTGCTCTTGATACCAATATCAGTATTAGTTTTCTATTGCTCTCATAACAAATTACTTGGAACTCTGACTCAGAATACAAATTTGTTACCTCACCATTCTCTAGGCTCAAAGTCCATCATGGATCTCATTAAGTTAAAATCAAGGCATCAGGAGGGCTGTGTTCCTTTCTGGAGGTTCTAAGAGAGAATTGTGTGTCCTTGATCATTTGTGTTGTTGGCAGGATTTAGATCCTGGTAGTTGTAGGTCTGAGGTTCCGGTTTTTCTTGCTGGCTATCTCTGGAGGGTCATTCTCAACTTCCAGAGGTCACCTGAATTCCTTGGATTTTTGGATGGTGGAAGATCCTTTCTACCATCTTCAAAAACAGGAACAGAGGATCAAGTACATCTCACAATTTAAATCTGACCCAGTCATCTGCCCTCTTTGTCACTTTTAAAGGCTCATGTGATTACATTAGGCCCAAGAAAATAATCCAGAATAATCTCTCTACCCGAAGGTCTTTGACCTTAATTCCATCCACCAAGTTCTTTTTGCCATGTACTGTAACATAGCTGCAGATCCCATGGCCCTCTTGAGGGGCCATTATTCTGCCCAACATGCCCTCACTAGGAGGTACTGACCCCTCCTACTCCCCAGCCTGCTCCTTCTTACTCTCCAGAGCTCCTTTTTCCACAGAAATTCTGACCATCTTCTAGTTCCTGGATAAGGCCAAGGTCCGTCCCCACCCTCTTACCAGACTTGTCATTCTGACTGGGGCACTGTCCCCTACTCTAGTCACCTCACTCTTCAGGTGCCCACAGTTGGCCCACGTCTCCTCCACCTGATAGGCCAGCACACCTCTCTGCAGACTGCTTTTTCTGAACTGGTTTCACCACCGCCGCCCTCCCATTTGTGAGTATGTAAAGTGAGCTCTTTCTGTTTGGGACCTCACTGGATCCCGGTATCCGCAATGGAACTGGCAAACAGTGGGTGCTCACTGAACCTTGTAGAACGTAGAGATGGCCCTAACAAGAGGCTGATGAATCCTAAGCTTCAATGCCCTTCTCTTCCAGGCCTTGGGAAGACTCCCAGTAGTGTGTCCGTAAGGGCAAGTCTTTTTTTTTTTTTCCAAAGATTTTATTTTTTGGAGACAGAGCACAAGTGGGGAGAGGACCAGAAGGAGAGGGAGAAGCAAACTCCCTCCTCAGCAGGGAGCCCGATGTGGAGCTCAATCTTAGGACTCAGAGACTACGTCCTGAGCTGAAGGCAGATGCTTAACCAAATGAGCCACCCAAACACCGCAACTTTTTTTTTTTTTTAACACTCGCAAAATGAAGATATTCTAACTGCATTCAGTTAGAACCTCTGTCTTTTCCCACTCAACCCCTCCACCCTACCTCTCCTCTTTTAGGGGACACGGAAGAAGTATAATTTTGGGGGTTCAGGCAAGAGGAAGGTGGGTTGGCTATTGTCCCAGCAAGACTCCAAGAGGGAGATTAGGATGTTTACCAGGGTATCTAGGTATCTAAGGGAAGGAGGGAAAGGGTTGGACCAAGGACAAAAACTAACTGTGATGAGGCGCTTCTATAGCTGAGCTAGACCCACTTGCCGGTCTGCCTTCTCAGTGGCTGGCAGCAGCAGGCTGGGATCTGAGGGCCACAGCTCCAAGTCAAACTCAGGGACACACTTGGTTTGGGTTTAGAGGGACCCAATGTGGTTTGCTCCACTCCTGCGTGTGGTTAACTAATTGTTCCTGTCCTGGTACGGGAGGCCCCCAGGAACCTTCCTGCCAGATCAGAGCTCCTGGTCAGGACAGAAATACAGGATCCTATCGCATTTACAACCTAGGTGCCCCCACAGTGCCCAGCACTAGAAAAATTGTGGGCCACGAAAAGAAAACAAGTTTTGAAAGGTCTGTGGAGCCCGAAGCCCATTCTGGAGAAACTCCTCCAGATTCCACAGCTTCTATATGAAGGCAAGTTGACGACCGTTTTCCAAATTTGAAAACCACCCAGACCGTTGATGAGACATCATCAATAACAGGTTAGGAGAGGAATTTTCTAAATGATCAAAAATTAAAACACAAATGCCAATCAACCACGTTAGAAGGAAGACAGTTCTTTTTCTGTTTTCTGTAGAGAGTATGTCCCCCCCTATGTCAAGCCCCTCATCCAAATGGAGGTTTTCAGAGTCGGCAGCCGGAGGTTCAGAAGAACACACAGTCCAGAAACACATCCGGACATCACCACAAGCACATCATTGGTCTGGATTTTGCATTGTAAGGTCAAGTCTTTAACATTTGTAATCTCTCGTTTCTTTCCTCATGTGAATGCACCTGTTTCTATTTTTGAATATTCTTTTTCTAAAACAGACCTTCAACACACACACAGGTCTCAGTACCCACTCGGCCTGGGTTGTCTGCGGTGGAAGGGAGGGAAGAGGGGGTAAAGTTCAGCCCTCATTCCACTTCCAGGGGACTTAGGGCAGGGGCTACGCAGGCGCCAGACCATGTTTGGGGCTGCCACAAGGATGAAGGCAGCCAGGGCTCACCCTCCAACCACTGTCTGCCCCCCTACCCAGCTCTCTGCATCACCAGCTGGGAGCCCTCATTGACTCAGCCAGGTTGTCACTTCATCTGGGAAGCCCTCCATGGACTACCCGAGTCTGCCCTGATGGTCAAGTCTTGTCCCATCACACTAGGGCCCCTGAGGAGCCCCAGAGGAACAGCTGGATTTGTGGGCGAGACCTTAGGGTAGAGGGGTCTGTTGGTAGGGGCAATGGAGCAGTGTGAGCCCATTCCATCTTCCCACCCATCCTGGACACAGAGGCCTCCAGTCTGCTGGCTGCAGAAGGAGAAAGGGGACACAGGGACCAGGCAGGCCCGTAGAGGAGACACACACAGACACACACAGACACACACACACACACACACACACACACACACACACAGAGGCCTGAGGCTGGCCCAGAGCCTTAGGCCATCCTCAGGTCATCAGGCAAAGGGAGGCATATGTTGGGTCACCCACTCTGGGCAGATATCCCCTTTATTGAGGTCTTCTGTTGGGTGGATATACGCTGCAGGTGTCCCTCAATATGGACCAGGAGGGAATCCAGCATGTGCAGGACCCCAAGCAGCAGGGCGCGGTCTGAGATGGGGGTCCGCCGTTTCCAGGGTCCACTCGGGCTAGTGGTCACCTGTGGATGCTGAGGAAGGACCAAGAAGCAGGAGTTAAGAGCAGGGGGTTAGGGTGGGGGTGTGGGGAGGGGCAGCAATGAGACGGGGGAGAAGGGGATGGGAAGGGAGACGGTGATGGAGGGTCAGCGAGGGTCTGCCGTGGGCTAGGGTGGTCCCAGGGGGCTGGATGAGGGAAAGGGATAGTAAACGGGTGGACAGATGGGGGCAGAGTACTGGCCACAGGGAATGGTCAAGGGCTGATGGGTATGGGCCAGCGTAGGGGCCATGGGCTGTGAGCCAAGGGGGAGAGAACGTGAGCTCACAGGGTGGGAGCGGAGGCAGGAGGCTGCGGAGGACCAAGCAGCACTGTACTCACCTCGGACTTGGTGGCCTGGGAGCGCCGCCGCTGCAGCACCGCGCGGCCCATCATCAGCATCATGGTGGTGGTGATGGTGACCCCAGCCACGGGGTAGAGGCGGTTCATCCCCAGGCCCATCCAGTGACCGGCACAGCCCAGGCTACCCCCGCAACCTTCCAGGCTGTTGGGCTGGCATCCCCAGGGCTGAAGGTCCAGCCCCACCTGGTACCACAGGGGCCGAGACCAGGCCTGGGAGGGAGCCGGCATGGCCAGCAGCGGCAGCAGTAGCAGGAAGGACGGTGCGAGCGGCATGGCGGCGCCAAATGCCCGGATAGAACCCGGGTGCCTGGCAACGGGCAAACACCCCTCCCCCTCCCCCAGCAGCGAGCTGTGGGTTCCAGCAGGATCCATGACCTTTCAGGAGGGGCAGCCTGGCCAGGCAACACTGTTCCCTTAGCCTCCCTCCTGTGACCCTGCTGGGCAACACAGTCCCTCCTCTCTTGCATGACGCCGTTTTGTTCCTTCAAAGTCATTCTAACAATGTGCAAGTTCTTATTTGAGGTCTGTCTGACCTCCGTTCTAGTCCAGAAGTTTCCCTTACCCAGTATTTGCGAAGCGCACCACAAGCCAGGCACCGTTTCTGAGGCCGGGACATGGCGTGTCAGAGTGGATTAAGAAGCCCTGACTTCCTGGCCTGTGGTTCTGGGGGGTGGGGCGGGGCAGATGATTCATGAACACAGAGCAGGATGCCGCCACCACACACGATAAACACTGAGCTGGACAAGGGGCACTTTGGTGACAGGAAGGTCAATGCGGCCTCTGTCCACTGGCCCAGCACTGAGCAGGGCGCCTGGGCAGTACCTGCGGAAGGCAGAGCTCCCGGGCTCTGAGCAGGGAACACTGGCCTTGTTATGAGCATCCCTTGGCACGGCCTCATCTAATACTCACCAAGCAACCCACGATGTGGGAATGGTGACATGACCATCCCAGCTATTCCACCACGGAGACCCAGAAGATTCTAGCCGCCCCTCCCCACCCCTCATTCAGGGCTTCAGCTCTCCCAGAGGAAGGCCCACGGCCGCCCACTGGGCGACATGCCCAGATGCTGACCTTTTAAGGTAGAAGTCAGCACATGCTTCTGGGTGGAGAGTGACCTGCACAGCCCGAATGACCTAATGATATGAACAGACTTTTTTCCCAAGTCAGTCAGTCCTCCACATGCTTACTTCTTGACACAGGCTAGTAGCACCTGTGGACACCTCGCTTCCCCAGCGGGTTGCTCAGCTTCACTCTCCGCCCTTCAGGGGCCACAGTCACTGGGACCATTCCTGAGCAGCAGATTCCACGGTCTTCCCGCTAAAGACACAGGCGCCGAGGGTTGTGCGTGGCTGGGGAGCGTGAACCCGGGGTGCCCCCACCCTGGCCTTGGGCCCCATAACTCTCCTTCTGGCTCTTTATTCTCCCACCTGACTCTGCCCTTCCCAAGCCTTCCCCGCAACTTCTGACTTCAGCCCACCATGTTGGGGCGTAAGAAGGGTGTCAGGAGTCAGGGCTGTGGATCACTGCCCACTCCACCAAGCCCCCACCAAGGCACAGCAGAGCCTGGTGGTAGGCAAACAGGTCTTTATTTCTGGGGCTAAAAACATGGATTTTTTCCCCAGCCCAGCCGGTGCCGGTCTGACTCCAGTGCCGCATCCCAGGCCCAGGCCTATGGCACTGAACTTGGGAATCCCAGGACCTCCATCCCTGAGCTGCGTGTGTGTGTATACGGAGGGGACTCCTGGGTGACGTCTGGAGGCAGCCCGGGGGCGGGGAGTTTCTCACAAGCGCCTGGTCACAGCCTCCAGAGGTGAGCAGTGGTAGGCAGGGCGGAGGTACCGTCAGAGTTTGGTTGTCTGAATAGGTAGAGAGGGAAGGCTCCAGTCAGTTTCCAAAACCACACAGCAGCCCCTTCCCCCAGGACAGCGACCCCTGCCCCTGGGAGCAGCTTCAGTGGAAGGCGGGAAGGGGTACCAGTGGGTCCACTGGGGACAAAGCCATTCAGAAAGGGTGTACTTCCTGGAGGTGGGGGTCAGGGTAGGGACAAGCAGTAGAGACAAAAAGAACTCAGGAGCCAGAGGCCGGCTCACCAAAACAGGGCTGGCAGGGCTGGACCTCGGGTGCTGGAGGGCAAAGAGCACAGCATCGTGGACAGAAGCAAAGAGATGCTGCTTAGTGATCGATGCATCGAAGAAGTGCCCAGCCTCAAGCTGGGAGACCACAGGAGCTGCGGGCAAGGAGTAGATCTCCCCTGACTTGCAGAACCACCAGGAACATCAAGCCCCCAAACTCAGTCACCAGAAAACCCTGACCCATTTCACCCATGACCTCTATGCCTGAGGTTACAGCTAAACCTCCAGTCACTCCTAACCCTTGACCCCTGCCTTCCAAGACCCCTCTGACCCCCAGTCTCAGAGGCTTTTCTTTGTGCTGCTCGGCAGACTCCTTGGCTAGAAGAGCCCCACTCCCTGACCATACCCCTTGTGCCGATCCCCCCCACGCACCGTGACAGGCAGCCATATACACCTCCACCTCGATCTCTCGGAAATCGCGGAAAATCTGCAGCCAAAAAAGCAGGGGCTAGACTCAGAGGGAGGCTCGAGGGCTCCAAGGAAGGACTCAGGCAGGTTGAGGTGGAGAGTTTTGAGAGGGAGCTCAGAGAGGCTCTTGGATCTAGTTTTGGGATCAGGAGGCTTGGGGGGCTTGTCCTCTCCCATGGCTCTTCTTAGGAGCACCCCAGCCCCTTACGTTCTTCAGGCTCTTGATGCACACAGTGTCCACGAAGGAGAGGGCGCCCAGGTCCAGGACGAGGCTGTGGAAGTGTGGCTGAGGCAGGCCCAGGGCCTTCAGTGTGGACCCGTTTGCGGCCTTGGCATCTTCTTGACCGCTGGCTGTTGTATCCTCTAGCTCATTCCCTGCGCTTGCCTGCTAGGAAACCAGACACCCTGCAAAGGCTGCCCGTGAAGGGGTGATGGCAAAGAACACGGACAGGCAAGGACCATACAGGATCAGATGTGGGACCCCGCACACAGACACCCGCCTATATGGGACGTGCAGGGCACATGTGAAAACCTGGACAAGGGGGAGCCTCTTGTATGTAAAGACAGGAGGGACACATGGGGACGCAGACTTAGAGAGCATGCAGAGATGTGCATATACTGTTCTGTTACCTCCCAGGCCCAGGCCTAGGGAGGCTTAAAAAGGTGGGGCGCTGGACGACGGTGCCCCATCCTCAGCCAGCCAGGGTGGGGCAGGTAGGGGGCACACACAGACAGCGTGGTACCCCACCTGGGTCTCTAGTTGAGCTTGGCGTCCCTTTTGATCCCATATTTTTCCCCTTAACCCCAATTCCTTCTCTCTACCCCTGAGCACAGACTATGGGGTCTTGTGGGCTCTACAAATTCAAAGTCTTTGGATAGCAGACCAGAGAGCCACAGGCAAAATCTATAGCAGATCACTAGGCCTCTCCCTATTGGGCACTGGACCCATCACAAATCCACCCCCCCCTGCCCCCGCCGGCATGACTACCTCGAACCCACGGCTTTCCCCACAGGATGCGTGGACCACTCATCTCTGCAGCTCATGGCTGCCCCCTCTCCCACCTCCAGCCTCACCCTGGCCATGGAGTCGTCCACATTGTTGCTCTCCACGTCTGTGATGATGGTGTTGACTTGGACGGAAACAGAAGTGCCCTCAGAGGAAGCAGTCTAGGCCAGGGGAGAAGGGCGACAGGAAAGAGCTGTCCCGGCTGTCATAGGACAGCCGAGCCATCCCAGTCTGGTGTCACCCCCAGGCTTTGGGCAGCTAGGCAGGCCAGGGACTAAAGCTTGGGACCCAGGGCCGCCAGTCTAGGGTCGGTGGGGTTTTGACCAGTTCCAGGAACAGCCAAGAATGAAAGAGGTGGTCCATGCTGTCACTGGCATGGGGGCAGGGAGGAAAACGAAACTCTGCCCAGAGCGCTGACCTTGGGGAGGGGGGAGCGAAGCAGGGGCCCCGGGAGGGGGCATCAGGGAGAAAGAAGGGATGAGTGAGGCTAAGAGCTCAGGAGGCCAGGAGAAAGAGCATGTGGGTTCAGCAACAGGACGGGGGGCAGGAATCCCCAGCTCGAAGGGGCTCCTGCCTGTTTCTGGAGGGTCTTCTGCATCCGTTTCAGCTTCTGCTCCTGCTTCCTGAGCCACTTCTTCTTCTTCGAGATGAGGTGGTCAACGTCCACACCGCACTAGAGACAAACAACGCGGAAGGGGATGTGGATGCTCTGGGGCGGGGAGAGACCCTCTCACACTCACCCTGGGGACCCCCGGACTCACCCTCTTCTTCAGCGCGTCGCTGTAGAGCTCAGCATTAGCGAAGTACATGGTGGCCGAGGAGCGGAAGACCTTCACGCCTGGGACCTCCCTGGCCTGGGGATGGGGCAGGGTTGGAGTGGCTGAGCCCTCCACTCTCCTGGCTGACTTGTTCTCCTCCTTCCCTCCCCCCATGTGACCCAGGGACCCCCATCACCAAGCGTCTGCTCGCTGGCCAGCAAGGGCCCAGCCTGCGGCCCCTGCCCTCCCAAGATCTTAGGCCACAAACTTGGCCGTATCACCCTAACTCCTTGTCCTGCTCCCTACCCCTCACCCTCGTCACCCAGGCCCTCAACCAGGCCTGTCAAAGCTTCCTACAGGGCACCCTGTGCCCTCCCTTCCCATCTCCCCCGACTTCTGCCAATAGCCAGGTCAGGCTCTTAGGCCGCCCCTTGGGGCTCCACTGCCCACCCTGTGATCAGTTTCTTGCATGTGCACAGAGAGACCCTCTCCGGCTCCCACTCCAACAAGGGCTCGGCACTTGGGCCTGTTAATGCATCCCACCTCCCTTTCCATCCTGCTGAGCTGCCCCCGTCCTGCCCTCCCCTCACTCTGCCTAATTATACTATACTCAGTCTCCAAGGCTCCATGTCAGCAGGAATGGGCTTGTTTTATTCCAGAACCCCACTATTAGGCATGAAGCTTCTCAGGAGGTAAATGGACAACTGGGACGTAGAACTCCACTCATCAGGTCAGCAAACAGCCTCCCCTACATCCTGATGCCCCAGGCTCCTGCATACCTGCCCCAAGGCTGCTCGGCAGGATAAGGCTTGTACTGCTGGCTCCAAGACAGACCCCTCTCCCGGCTTCCCCGTCTCTCTCTGTCCACTCCTCTGTCCTTTCATAGTTCTAAGTAGGAGTCATGGACCCAGATTCCTTCTTTGAAGTTCCCAGGACCAAAGCACCCTCAGCCCCCAGGGTCTTTGCCTGATGCAGAAAGGACTAACAAAGGCCCATTCTACCTCCGTCCCACCCCACCAGGCCGTCCCCCTGCCTAGGCCCTGCCACCCACCTCTGAGTATTCGGCCACATCTTGGTAAATATCCGTATCTGGCACCTGCCCCAAGACAGAGTAGTGGGGCCTGTGAAGGAGAGAGTGTGAGGAGGGGGCAATGAGGGGGTACCAGAGAGCCTCGGGCTACCCATGAGATGTGGGAAAGCTAGGGGGAGCCAGAGTGGCCTTCACCTCCCCCACCAGCTGGGATGGGGGGAACGACAGGGGAGACTCACAGCTGCGTGCGGAAGACCACGAGGAGCAGGGAGAAGACGACAGCGATCGCCAGGCCTATGTCCAGGTTCAGCAGGATGGTGGCCACAAAGGTCACCAGCCAGATGAGCTAAAAGAAGGAGGCAACGTGGCTAGGGGAGTGGGAGAAAAATGAAACTGCCCTGAGCACTGACCAGCAGTGGTGGGCTTGGGGGATGGGTCTCAGGGAGCAAAGCAGGGGCCCTGGGGGCATCAGGGAGAAAGGAGGGATGAGTGAGTCTAAGAACTCAGGAGACCAGGAGGCCAGGAAGCCAGGAGAAAGAGCAGCAGCAGGGTTCAGCAGCAGGATGGGGGGCCTCTCACCAGATCCATTCGATTTGACTTCCAGAGGGAAGGAATGTCGGTGAACTGCTTCAACATACCCTTCAAGTTCACGATAATGGCAGCCGCCAGCACAGCCTGGGGGAGGGGTGGGTGTGTCACAGGGGCTGCTGGGAGATACCCAGATGCTGACAAGCCTGACCACCCAGCCATGAGCAAGCCTGATGCTGGCATAACCCCGCATGACGCTCACGGCCACCCCTGAGCCAAACACCTTGGATCTGACCCTGAAGGGTTCTAATCCCTGACCCTTGACTCCCAAGTTTCATGGGAGAGAGCTCAACCTTGAAAAACAGGTCATGCACCACCTTGTATTCCTGCCCCTCGCTTTGGACCTGACTGCCCCTTGCCCCTGGCCTGGCCAAGTCCCTCAAGCCTGGCTGGCTGGATGTGGCCACTCACCTTGGGCAGGTCTCTGAAGAGCTCCCCAAGTTTGACGATGATAATGAGGATGAAGAGGGAGGAGACAGCTCCGGCCACCTGCAAGGTGGGAGTGAGCAGGGGGGTGGGGCGGGGGTGTAGGGGTGGGGAGAGGAACTGGGTGGGACCGCCCAGAGCTGCCTGTGCGCATGCGCACAGATGCTCACCCACGCCCAAAGCCCACCTGTGTGTTGCCCCCAGAGCCCTCCTGCACCAGGCTGCGGGACATGGAGCAGCTCACGGGGAAGCACTGGAAGATGCCCCCAATGAGGTTACTGAGGCCGAGAGCCACCAGCTCCTGGTGGAGAAAAGTGCAGGTGTGTAGTGCCTGCTGCCTGTGCCGCTATGTCTAGGCCTAGGTGTCCCCAACCTCCATCCACACTCAATGGTCCCCTGGGCTTGGCTGCCACTGTCCCGAATACCTTGCTCTCCCGCCCTCAGTCCCCTGCACGGTCCCAGCATGTCTGTTTGCTATTTCCCTATGTCCCACCTGACACTCCACACCCCCTGCCCCCAGGCCCTGGGGTCTCTGTATACCCAGACCTGGTTGCTGTCCACCCGGTAGCCGTGCCTCAGGGCGAAGATCTTCCCCAGGGAGATGGCAATGGCAAAACCAACCACAGCGATGGTGAAGGCATATCCCACCAGGCTGGCGAACAGCTGGGGGTTGGGGGCCGCTGGGGGCACCAGCCTGTGAGGGGCATTTGTGAGACCAAAGGAGGGAGCCGGCCCTGGTCCCCCAGCCCTCCCTGCCTGGGAGGGGCCAGAGCTCACCCTGCAGGGATGTCACCCACAACATCCACCCCAAATTTGGACTTCAGGCCCACGCCGTAGGAGATGCCTGTGGCCCCGATGAGCTGGGGAGAGAGGACAGAGTCAGGGGAGGGGTTCTGGCATCATCAAGGGGGTGGAGAAACCTCTGTGAGGGTGAAGCAAAGCCTTTGGCAGTTGGGGGCGGCTGGGGAGAAGTGGGCAAAGGGGTAAGCTACACTACCACCCTTTGGGGAAAGGAGATGATATCAGGGCCCAGAAGGTACCAACATGGGACCTTCCTGCTGTGGTCACACCCCGTCCTCAGGAACTCTCCCCGGTGCCCACTCCAGCTGGTCGTTAAATCCCGGGGTGCCCACTGGCCGGGATGTATCCTCCCCCCTCCCCACCCTCCGCAGATTCCCAACCGTGAGCAGCTCCCCAGGGATCGGCATGGGCAGGTATCGGTGCAGCTTGTCGCTGAGCAGCTTCAGCAGCACTAGGACCACCCCTGACACCAACGCGGTGACCACCGTGCCGACCACACTCTGAGGCAGCAGCGAGCAGACCTCCAGCACTGTCTGAGGGGAGGCAGGGTCACCAGCAGCACTTGTGGGGTGCGCCCCGCCTGGCCCTCCTCCTGCCCGCACTCACATAGATGAGGGACAGCGGCCCAGAGCGGCTGCTCAGCTGGAGGCCAAACACATACTTGAGCTGCGAGACGAAGACCTGCACGGACGCGGCTGTGGTATAGCCTCGGACGAGGGGCTCCGACAGGTAGGTGACCACGAAGCCGAAGCGGACCAGCCCCAGCCCCACCTGTGGGGTGGTCATGGGAGGCAAGGGTCAGGGTCATCAGGTTGGCTACAGCAGAGCCCAGGGCGGGGGGGTGGGGGGGATGAGGGAGCAGCCAGGGGGAGGAGGAGGGCAGGGATGGGCAGACCCTGAGGGGAACTGGCAGGGGAAGGTTGGGGGGGGCGGGGGGGGTCACGTCCCCCCGCCTGCTCTGCACCTGGAAGAGGCCGACCAGGACGCTGAGTGTGGAGGCCAGCTGCACCCGGAAGTGGTCTCTGGCCACCTCATCCACGGTGGCGTTCACACCCTGCAGGAAGTTCTCATCCGGGGCCAGGGATTCTGTCACACTGCCCACCATCACAGACATGACAGCAAAGGTGCCTGCAGGGGTAGGTCAGGATGGGTCTGAAGGAGACAGGGCACTGACTTACCCTGGAGTCCTGCCCTTAAGGGGAGAGGTCAGGAGACAGCTGGTTCTAGACAAGTATCTAGACAGCAGATAGACGCTTGCTGATGGTCAAGTATGAACTCTGAACTTAAGGACTCTTGAGGGTGGCTAGGAATGTTGGTCCGCATCACCTACCCTCCCCCACCTGTGTCCGTCAGCCCAGAATCACACCCCTTGCAGAAGCTGAGATGGGGAAAGGGGCTCAGCCTGCCTCAGGCTGGTCAGGACTCTGCTGAGTTCTGGACCCTTTGAGCTGCCTCACCCACCTCCTCTTGGAGCCAGGGGCTGGAGCTCTCCTGAATCTGTGTCCCCATGGTCAGAGGCCTAGTCCTGCCTGGAGATGACCGTGGACCCAGCACCAATGTTGTCTTCTTTCCTAAGTTCCCTTGTCCCCCCCACTCAGCCCTCCCTCACCCTGTCCTCCGCGGGGGAAAGTGGACATCCTCCTGTAAGGCTCGAGTCTGGCTCCACTCACCCACGGAGATGTGCCGGGAAGTGCCAAACAGGAAGTAGACAAAGACAGGATAGAAAGAGCTGTAGAGGCCGAATACGGGGGGCAGTCCAGCCAGGAGGGCATAGGCTAGGCCTGGAAATGGAATGGTAGCAATGGAGGCTTGGAGGCCAGGCCTTGAAAAGGATGAGGGAATCCCAACCCTAGGTCATGGGCCACAGTTCCAGGGGCTTCAGATTATGGGGGTGCACAAGACCACAGGGCTTCTGGCCTGGGGCCTTGAAGGATTGCAGATCACCCCCAGCCAGGACTCAGGGTACAGCCTCTGAGTCAGGTAGGGCTCACCCTGTGGGAGCTGCATAATGGCCACACTCAGGCCAGCCAAAAGGTCGCCCAGGAGCCAATCACGCAAGGGATACCGGGGTAGCCAGGACAAGACTGGGAGGTACTGGAACAGAAGGGCTCGGGCCCGAGCACGGGAACACCTGTGGATACAATGGTAGGTATTGGAGACAGGGTCTACCTAGATCCTGCCAGGGCCTCCAGACCCCCACCCTCAGCCTTACTGAAACCAGGTTCGCCACTGGTAGGTCCTGGTGGCTGAGGTCTGGTGCCCCAGTTCTTCCAGCTGTTGCTGGTTCATCAGTGGCCGCTCCACATGGTAGTCTCGATTCCTCAGCTCCATGGCCTGTGTCACAGGCAACAGTGCCTGTGTATCCCTCCGTCTGGGGTGGTGAGACCAGAGTCACAGTGAGTGTACCCCTGGTCCAACCTCCCCCACACCTGGGATTAGAGAGTCACCCACTTGACTTTTCTAGGCCTTAAGATCTAGGTAGCTGAGAGCTGGACCCACGCCCAGCCAGAGAAAATCTCTGAACTTTGGCTGGGAAAAGTCTCTCACTGGGCCAAAGTCCCCTATGAAGAGATGGCAAGATGAATACAATCCATACCTCCGACCCAGGTAGAGCTGCCCACCTGTGAGTGTTCTATCGGTCCCTGTCCCAGGCTGACTGTTCCCCTGACTGTGCCCCCAGTCTCTCCCCCAGATAATCCCTGTCCAGTCTCTGAGTCCCCATCCAGCTGCCCCATGAGCTCAGTGCTGTCTGTCTGAGAGCTTGCACGAGGAAGGGACCCGGCGACCAGGGGTCCAGTTCTTCAGTCAGTTTCCTCTTTTTTTTTTTTTTTTAAAGATTTTATTTATTTATTTGACAGACAGAGATCACAAGTAGGCAGAGAGGTAGGCAGAGAGAGAGAAAAAGGGAAGAAGCAGGCTCTCTGCTGAGCAGAGAGCCCCGATTTGGGGCTCGATCCCAGGACCCTGGGATCATGACCTGGGCCGAAGGCATTGGCTGTAACACACTGATCCACCCAGACGCCCCCAGGATCCTCTTTAGAGGGGCTCCCTTCTAAGGAAAGGAAAGTACTGGGGCTAAGATTACCCCTGGGCTTCCAGCCTGGGGGTCCAGACTACAGACAAATTCAGGCTTGATCTGGAAAGCCAGGGGATGGCTCTCACATGGAAAGGCAAGCCCCCACCTGAAGTGGGCAGATTTCCCCTCCAGAGCTCCTACGACCAGGCTCTTTCTCCCGTAGGGAAAGCTCTCACCCGACAGGAAAGTTTGCACCAGCCAGGTATGTTCTGTGTTGAAGAATCTCTTATCCACCCAGAGGCTCCCACCTGAAGGGGAGAGGGGAGGGAAGAGGGGAACCTCCCTTGGGAATAGGCGATCTGTGGGGAGGGAGTTCTCATTCGAGGAAGCCCATACTGGGAGGGAAGCTTTCTCCGGTAAGTTTTCACCTGCCAGGAAAACCAGGAAAGTTCTCATCCGCAGGATACTCTCGCCTAAGGGAAGCTCTTACCTGGCTGAGGCTCCCACCTGGAATGGCTGAAAGCGCTCACCTGGGAATAGATCCCGGCGCAGAAGTCTTCCCTGAGGGGGAACTCTCCCCTGCTGGGAAAGTTTTCGGGAAAGTCCTGTTCTGTGGGCTCTGACCTAGGGTTAGGATCCCACCCGAGGGGTAGGAACTCGCCTGGGAAGAACTTCTAACCTGGATGTCCTGGCTGGAGAAGGGAGTGGAGTAGGTGCAAGGCAGATCCTCAGAGACTCTTGGCACCGCCGTCTCACAGAGATCTTTGAGCCCCCTTGCCCCTCCTCCGTGAGTCACTCAGGTTTTCTTAAAGGGCTCCCCCACTCCCCAGGCCGCGTGCTTGGAGGGCGGGGTCTCGAGCCTGGGCCCCTCCCCCTGGACGGGTACCTCGGAGCCCCTCAGTCCCGCTCAATGGTTACAGCTGGGTGGGCTCGGGCCACCGCTATGGGCTCCTTGAGGCGACCTCCGGGCCTCAACGCGCCCAGCGGCTCTCCAGGGCCGGGGCTCCTCCACACTCAGCCGCCCCCTGCGGCCCGAGGCTAACCCGCGGGCGGCGCTCGAGCGGCTTCCCGCACACCCCTCCGGGGCGGGGGGTCGCGCGGGCTCCCGCCCCCATCCCCCGCTTCAAGGGGCAGCCGCCTGCAGAAAATCCGCAGAGCTGCAAACCAGGGCTTCGCGGGGGGAGGATGCCTGCTCCGGACTTAGCGATACCCCCTCCGAGCTAACCCAAGCCGGCGCCCTCACCGGGGCCACGCGGCAGCTCGCGGACACGGACGCGGGGAACCGGAACTGTGCCCTGCACTCACCCTGAAGCTTCAGACAGCCTCATGGCCAGCGGGCTGCCTGCCGGGTGACGGCTGCTCCCAGAGCCCCGGCTGGAGGCCGCTACAGTTCGGGAGGGGAGACCCGGGCTTACGGCGTGCTCCGAGGGGCCAATCCCTGGACAGGATGGGGTAGGGTTGGGCCAATCAGCGTGCTCGGGCAGGGCCTGAGGGACGCTTTTTGGGCGGTGCGAGCCCCGGGGCGTAAGATTTAACCCCTTCCTCCCCTACGGCCTGGTTTCCGCTACCCCCCACCCTTGGCTCGCCTAGTCCTCCTCCCTGAGCCGGGTGGAACTTAGCTGGGACTAAGGATCCGCGCTCGGCTGGTGGAAGCCACGGGCCCGGGTACCTGAATATGACAAGGCGGATACCAAGTCCTGGCTTCTTTCGGAGGGTCCCTGCGGGATGGGGAGAGAAAGCCCCCAGATGGGCTGCGTGAGGACGCAGCTGGTAACCACAGTCTTAGCTCTTCTTAGGGTATCAGGTCCCTGGGGCCTCTTACGCCTCCCACTCAGGCGTCCACTTAGGACCAGGCAATGTCTGACACTGAAGGTGCTCAAGGCCTCCCTTCAACTCTGTACACCCAGACCTGAAGTGAGGCAGCCAGAGGTTTCCCTCCAACACACCTGGCATCTCGCCCGGAAGGCTTGCAGGGAAGGAAGGTGATGTCCTGGCCAGCTGCAAGTCTGAGAGGCTGGTAGGGGTCAATGCTGTTAATGGGCTCAGGGGTAGGCAAGGGCAGTTCCTAGAGGTGGTGGAGCCCTGGCCAGGGCAAATGCCAGGTTAGAATTGCAGGCCCTGAAGACCAAGTCCTAGTGCTGACACCTTGAGGAGAGAGGGTTTCCCTGGCGCCTTATTCCCAGCACCTGTGCTCATACTTCAGGCCCCTGATCACACGGCACCGGTCCAGAGCTCAGGGTGAAAGAGATAGGAACCTGTTCCAAATGTCAGATGAAATTAGCTAAAAATAGCTGAATATTGGGGGGGAGGCAGCGCTCGGATTTCTCCCAAAGGTCAGGTTGGTTTGACTCATTCATAACCACCCTTCTACCCCACCCACCCCACTCCCACCCCCAAACAGAAAGAGGCAATAACCAT
The DNA here is from genome assembly GCF_020171115.1 of Neogale vison. Lineage (NCBI taxonomy): Eukaryota > Metazoa > Chordata > Mammalia > Carnivora > Mustelidae > Neogale > Neogale vison. Next base: position 206,325,271 of record NC_058096.1, on the reverse strand, counting down.
TTTCTATAGAAGTTTAATCCCAAAACAGAGCGCGGCTTCACGGAACAATTTACACAGACAGGGAAAGGGGCCAGTGGGCTGGAGCAGGGGATCCCCGGAGAGGGGCATCTATAGAAGCTAGGACATAGCAAGGACAACCCCCTCTCCCCACAGTGGGCCCCTCAACCCTTCAAGGGCTGGGGTCATTCTGGGTAAGGAGAGCTGGAGTCCTGGCTGGCAGGATTTGGCACCAGTCAGCAAAGTAGAACTTTTAATCTCCTTGGAAACTGCCTCCCAGGAGTATGTGTGGGGGAAGGGGGGTGTCTGCACAGACCCTCTACAACCCTGCACAACCCATGGTTCCTAGCTATTAAAGGATGCCTACTCTGGAGGCCTTCTGGGTCTGCTGTTCAACAGGGCACTCAGGGCTGACCTTTGGCCTGGGAGAGCTAGGCGCTAGAAACCCCTCAAGATGGCCAGGTCCAGGGTCCTCCAGCCCCTCTCCTGCCCTCTCAATCTTTTACTTGTAAACAAAGGGGTGGGGGGGACCACATTTTCAACTGTAAGCAAAGTGTAAAAATTTAAAGTTTTAAGTTGTAAACAAAGTTTTAAAATGTTTTAAATCTTGACCTGTAAACAAAGTAACAAAATCTAAAAGTCCCCAGTTCTGGATGTCAAAGTAATAAAAGAGAGTTTTGTGAACAGGGTCCTAACAGTCATTTTTCCCTTTAGAAAGGAATAGAATAGGGTAGAACTAGCAGCCCAGGTGCCTAGGGCCAGGGAGGGTCCTGTAAACATGGGAGGCAGTGGCACCTACATTCTGTGTCTTCAACTCTATTTCTGCTCCCCCTTGCTCCCCTGCCTCCCCCTACCCCTAGGAAGAAATTCTAGCACAGGGCAGTGTCAGGGAATCCAGTGGGACCACGGACAACGTTTGCCGGAAGCAGGGGCTGGCAAATGACCCCCTGGTCCACCCTCTCCAGGAATGTCTGAGTAGAGGCCTAAGCCCCTCGGTGCGGGAGAAAGGGAAGCCTTGCTCTGTAAACATGACACGTGCAGCGCCCCACAGCATCAGTCCTAGGTCATAAGGCAGTAAGTGGCAGGGACTCCACATAAGAAACACACACATCCACGGGGAGGGGCAGCACGAGTGAAAGCCCCATGAGGAGGTCGGAGGACCCCTGTTTCCAAGACCAACCCCCAGTCCCTGAAGTTTGGCCCTTGGGGCATCTGAGAAAGAGCAAGGATCAATTCTGTACTTTGGGCCCTAACAATATTCAGATCAACGGGCGGGGGGCTATGTGCCCCTCCTCTCTGAATCCACCCCAGTAAGATGAGAGGAAAGAGCGTGTGATTTGCCAGACACCCGAATGGGGCCAAACACTGCACCTCTTACCCTCTGTCCCCTTCCCCCTCCCAGCCCAGCCTCAGAACCCCGGGAGACGGAAAAGCTGAAAAATAACATAAGCATATCTCTCTGGTTACAAAGGTACAAAACGTATAAAAGTCCTCCTTTCAGGTCCCTCCCCCTGCACCTGTTACACAGGCTCACACACAGAGTGAGGCATCTCAGCACTGTGACAACAGGAGAGCAGGGGGTGGGGGTTGGGGTGGGAGGCTGCCTTGGGATCAGCCCCCGACTCCTGGAGTCTCTTCTGTTAGCTCAAATCCTCCATGGCCCTCTGCCGTTCCTAGTCCAGAAGTCTGCCCCTCAGGAGTGCCCCTCGCTTCTGGGAACTCTGTAGAGTGCAATGCAATGGTCAGAGGTGGTTGGGGAAAGAACTCAGTCAGGGGCTTCTCGGCCTCCCCCATGGCCTGGCCCCCCACCATCTCCCTCCTCCCACAACCCCATCACCTTTTCCTCTCACTCTCCAGCCCCCTTACACCCATTCTGGGGTTCTCAGACCCCTTCAACCCTTCTGCATCCTGAGACCTATCAGCAAATCCCCCTGGTCCCCTGTCGTCTCTCTAGGCGCTCGGCAAGCACCTGCTGTGGACGAACACTATGTTAGCTCTTGACAGATTTGGCCTCAAGAAACCTCCACATCTCAGTTACTACAGACCCATTTTACAGATACAGAAACAGAGACTTGGGGAGATCAAGAGTGACTCCAAAGCCCAAATCCCTGCACAGTTCCCCAGGAACTAACCCCCCACCAGCCTGACATCAAGGCTAGGCTGTAGCCATACTCCCAGCTCTCCCTCAGCCCTGCGTCCAGCACCCTTCCAGAGTCCCTGGCACAAGGCCCTATGCTCCCTGCTCCTCCTTCTTTTCTCCTCTTCTGACTCTCCTTGGATTCTTTTGGTCTCCTGCCCCACTCCTGGGTTCCCTCCCTCCCCACCCCAAGCCTCCTTTCACCCTGCAGACCTCCATAGAGCCTGGCCTAGCTCTTCCTCCTTCCTGAAACTCAACTCTTCTCTTGGCTTCCAAAGCCTGGCAACCCCTGGTGCCTCCCCACTCCCTCTCCAACTCCTGTGTATCCAGTGGCTTTCTGGGTATGGCTGCTGCTCCCTGCACTTCAGATGGCACGCGGGCCCCTGAGATGCCCCTGAGATGCACCAGGTCCCAATGTGTGCTCTACCTCGCAGTGCCTACAGGCACGAGGAACTTCACATTGACTAAATAAATACATGGGTAAATGATTTACTTTCAAGATTAGGGCTTCAGCCCGCAAGAGATGCCCCCATCCTGACACCACTTCTGGCCCCTCCTGGTCTGTTACCACTCCTAGGCAAAGCTTCCCAAGCCGTGATCCCTCCTTTCCCCCTTGTCCCTTTTTATACCATGTTATCTCCTCCTTCTAGGCCTTGGCTCCTGCTCTCCACTAGCTCAAGCCCTTTGGAAGGCATTTCCCTCACTTCCCTAGCCCGGGAGGTGCAGGGGAGGGAGGCTGGCAGCACTGACACCCGGCGAGTCCCTTCTAACCACACCACCATTCCCTGCCTGTGGCCCGCTGGCTGTACCCAGCCTGGGTTAGCCCACGCTGCCAACCCGCACCCCCATTCTGTGGCAAAACACAGGGCAGGGTCCCCGGAGGGTGCCTGAAGCTGATGAGGGTGTGGGCAGGTGGCCACACCCTGCTTACTCTGAGTCTGGAGACAGCTCCGAGATGCTGTGGGACGTGGCAGAGCGTGGTGTGGAGGGCGCAAGCGCAGAGGCTGTGGCAGAAGGCGTGGCAGTGGTGTGAGGGCCCGAGGGCGTGCTGGAGGACTGCACAGAGGAGGAGAGAGCTGAGCAGTTGAAGGAGGCCAGGATAGAAGAAAGAATGTCCAGCTGCTCTGTGGAGGGGCCGTGGCTAGGGCCACTGGCTGGGTCCTCCCTAACTCTGAGCAGCTGTGGGGGTGGCCCGAGGCCTTCTCGTGAGGGGTGCCGGCTAGGCACATGGTCCAGCGGCTCCCCTGAGTTCGATCTCCTGGACAGAGAATCCAGGGGCCGGGATGGCAAGAGGGGGTCCCTTGAGAGTTGCCGCTGGGGAGACAGGGGCAGAGGCGGGGGCTGTGGGTCAAGGTCCCGGGCACTGTGGGGCAGGGGCAGTGTGTTCAACCACTCGCAGGGCGCCCCTGGGTCCAGAGCATCTCGTGACCCGAAGCGGCCGGCCCTGACCCCAGGGTAGTCCCTGGGTGGCTGCCTCCGTGGGAGGGTACTGCCCCGATCCCTGGGCTCCAGGCGTCCTGGCCCGGCATCCAGGCGTTCCTGGGAACCCGGCCGACTCAGGGGACGAAGAATGGGGGCAGGGGCGTCCTCCAGTCGCTCACGGCTCAGCTGCCGCCGGAGGAGCAGGTCCAGCTGTTCTCGAGAGGAGTAGCGGCTGGCTGGCTGCGAAAGGCTGCCTGTGGCCCCTCCGGCATAGACGCGACCATAGGAGGCGGCTGGCACAGCGCGGTGGCCCAAGGTGGCTGCGCGGCACCAGGACAGCTCAGGAGCACCTCGGGTCTGCGGCACCAGTGGGTACTGCAATCGGTTCTTTAGGATGCCTGCGAGGGACAAATGGGAGTCAGGGTATGTATGGGGGGGGGGCGGGGGCAGACACTCCCTGGGTCTAGGGAGGCAGCTGCCCCTGCAATCCCTCTGACATGGGGCTGGGGGCAGAAACCCCTTGGGGAGCGGCAGAGGCAGCCCTGGGGATTCCATAGTGGCAGCAGGACAGAGCTCAGAGTGGGGAAGCAGCAATCCTCTGTCAGGACAGAGTCTGTCCCCATGGTGCACGAGTAGGGCAACCCCCCCTCACTTGAGATCAGAGGAGGGACAGCCCCCAGGACCTGGCAATGCAGGCCAGGGTCAAAGGGCTTAGAAATCCCCTGGGTTGGGGTAGAAGCTGTCCCTCAGTTCCCTAAAGTATTGGCCAAATTCACGGATTGTACCTTTCCTCTGGCGCTGGGCCCGGCCCAGGGAGGTTTCATCTCCACTGGTCAGGGCCAGGTCCGGCTGGTTGTTGTTGGCCGCGTCCTTGCTGGTGTCCAGCCCCAGGCGCCTTTCAGAGCCCCAGGTCTGCAGAGCACAGGGAGTGGCCTCACACTCCCCCAGGGCTGGCCAGTAGGACAGAAGGTCATTGCCATCCACATCTGGGGAGCCAGAGCAGGTTACAGGAGCCTATGAGTTGACCCCACTGTTACTGCCCCCACTCCCCCAAGCCTGACCCTCTTGCTCATGAAACCCGGGTCGTTCTGACTGAGCAGAGGTAGGAATGAGTGGGCGTCGCTCAGAAATCAATGGAGAGGATTACAGGTGAGCCTGTCACTAGAGAGGTGGACAGATACTAGGGGTGGGGGAACTTGCAGGCTGAGGGGCCAAGAAGAACCCTGGAAGACCCAACCAGTTTGAACCCTAACCCTCAGGGAAGAAAAGGGGCTGGAGGAATGACATGTCACCCCGTAACATCCCTGACTTTGACCTTGTTACCTGGGCTGTTCCCAGGTCTCTAGCCAGCAGAACTGCTAGGAAGCTGGATGGGGAGAGGTGTGCGGGTGCCCGGTGACGACCCCACGTTCCCAGTAGGTCAGTCCCAGGAAGCCTCAGAGGATATCAGTGTCCCTGGGTCACACTCAGTTGAAACAGGGGGTGTCTCTCCTGGTCACCGATGGGGTCAGAGTATCCCCTCACCTTTGGGGTGAGTGAGGAGCCTCTCACTCTGGGCCGCGCGGCGGAGTGGACGCTGGAAACGCCCGCGGGTCCGGCCATTGTCCTCGCTCTCCGAGGATGGGATGGAAAGACTTCTCTCCTCCTCCAAAGACAGGTCACTGTCAGAGTCAGAGTCTGCGGCTGGAGTTGGGAAGGTCAGAAGAGGGAAGGCACATCAGCGGCTCGGGAAGGCAAGAAACTCGGGGTTCAGCAAAGAGCCTGGGACTGAAGGTCTTGGGATGGCTACAGTAGGGAGCTGGGGCTGGGGACCTAAGTAAAGCCTGGAGTGGGGGTCGGTGCAGAATGGCTGGGACTTGGCAGGAGAACCAGGTGTCCCCCGGCGCAGTGACCTAAAGGGAGCTCGCCCCACCACAGTCAGTTGCTGCTCTCAAGAAAGAGAAATGGGGGAGAGATCCTCCGTCTCCCCGACCCCCGGCCCAGGCCCCTACCTCCACCGGCATCTCGATGGAACATGGCCACGTCCAGGTCAGTGGGGCCAGCATGAGCCTGGAGGCTGTGGTCAGTGTGGTCAGCAGCTGAGCCGTGTCGGACCAGGACGTTGTCCCTGGAAATGCAGGAGCGGCCCCACCCCCACCGTCAAAGAGGGATGTGATGGGGTGCTTTGGAGGCTGGGGTGTCTGTGCGTACACGGGCCAACTGCTGTGGAACGGCTCCAAAGGCACCCCAGGGTGTGTGGACAGAGGCGTATGAGGCCAGGTGCCGAGACCGGCGGAGCCGTCACCCTGGGACCTGGAATGCCCACCTCTGGTCCAGTGGGGCCAGTCTGAGCTGTAGAGCCCCTGCCTGAGAAGGCTGCTCTGCTCACCTGAGGTAGCCGCGACCCCGCTGGCTGTCTTGGTCCTGGGTCCGGCCGGAGCGGGCACTGCTCACCGAGGACACAGTGGAGGCACCCAGGGTGATGCGGATGAGGCCACTCTCTTCAAAGAGGGCCGTGTTGTTGTAAGCCCCGTGCCCCTGCAGGAGGTGGGCGCCCACAGGTATGTGAGCCGGCTCTGCAGAGGCCACCTGGGGCCCCCGCCCCAACTCCCCGGCCCTGAGAGCCCCTCACCGTGCCCGGCACCGGCCTCGCTTCCTCGGGAGCTGCCTTCCTGCCCAGACAGGCCGGTGTCCAGGCTGCCCGAGCATCTGCATTCAGGACACAGAAGAGCAGCAGCACTGCCAGGCCCTGGGCCAGCGAGGGTCAGTGTGGGGTCAACGAGGGGTTAGCGAAAGTCAGTGAGAGATCAGAAATGAGTCACAGGTCAGAGCAGGGCCACCGGGAGGGGGCAGTCGGGGCTGGGAGAAGTCACTGCGGGTCAGCAAGGGTGACCAGTCATTGCAAGTTAGTGTGAGGGAGTGAGGAGCCCAGGGCTGACCCAGGAAGGGAGTCGGGGAGAGTCTTGGAGGCAGCGAGGGCTCAGAGGGGCACAAGTGACCAAATCGGTGGAGGTCATGTGCGCCAGTGAGCGGCCAGGAGCCGCAGCGCTGGGGAAGGTCAACCCAGGATGGGCAGCCCGCCTATCATCAGCCACCCAGCAGGAGTCAGCCCTAGACCAGGGCCCGCCCAGGGTTGGAGCGGTGGGTGGCCCCACCTGGCCCAGGGCGGGGTGGGGTGCCGGTTACCTGGAGGCCGCAGAGCGCGGCATGGAGGTAGTGGAAGGCCAGGACGCTGTGGTTGACCGCCAGGAGGCCGAAGAGCCAGGAGGCACTGACCAGGAGAAGCAGCAGGAAGCAGCTGCGGAGGCTCCCGCTGTGGAGCATGGGAGGACATGGGGGACATGCAGATGTCACGCGGGGCTCAGGTAGGGGACACAGGGGACATGGAAGGACAGGCAATCCCACAGGAACATGGCAGTTTCAGGAGGACACGAAGGGAGATAAGAGGTCACCAAACGAACAAGGAGGGTACTTAGGGAGCCACGAGGGGACACCGGGGTGCTATGAGAGAAATATGGAAGACAGGGGGGCAACGCAGGGGGTAGGGGGCTAAGTGAGCCACCCAGGCCACGGGAGCCTCTGCAGAGACAGCAGGGCAGAAGCACATGCAGGGCTGGTGGGTGATGGGGGGCGCCAGAGAGGGACCACAGGCCAGGGCGGGTAGGACTGCGTCCCTGTGCCCAGAATCCCGAGTCCAGCCTGCCCAGGAGAGGACCCCCCACCTTCCCCAGCCAGCCGACTCACAGCACAGAGGTCTTCTTGGCCTCCCTCTGCCCCGTGGAGCAGGTTGTGCGGGCAGCAAGGAGAAGCATGGTCCCATTCATCTGGACCCGCCGCCAGACATGTGGAGCAGGGGCGGGGCAGAGAGAGACAGAGACAGTGAGAGAAAGAGAGCGACAGGGACAGAGAGAGACTGAGCCATACAGGGAGAGGCAGAACCAGGGAGAAACACGCACACGATCGGCAGATCAGAAACAGAGAGGTCCTTAGACACAGAAGAAGCCCGAGGTAGGCAACCAGGGAGGGACTGATAAATGGAGAAGGAGGTTCGCAGGAAAAGGCAGCCGAGTTCCTGACCCGACACCTCCCATCTCTGCACCAGGGGAGCAGAGGACAGAAGTTGGGGTGGAGCCCTGCAAGGCTGAGGACTGTCACCTGGCACCCCTCCACGGACACTGCCACACCTGCTGCGGGGCCGTGCCCTGATACCTGCCATGGCACACATGGGTGGCCTCAGGTGCAGCCCACTCACCACGACAACCAGGATGACAGGGCCTGCAAAGCTCCAAATGAGGGGCTCGTGGATGGAGATCCAGCAGAAGTCAGGGTTCCCATAGCCTTCAGGATCCAGGCCCACAGCAAGGCCTGTCAGGGAGGATAGGAATGACAGAAGGGGTATGTTCTAGAGTGGGTGCCCTTTTCATGCACAGGGAGAAGTTGAGGGGGAGGGCGGAGCACATGGCACGGGGGACTGAGGTTGGGTAAGGGTCAAGAAGGGGAGTGCATGACAGAAGCCAGGGGTGCGGGGCCCTCACCCAGCAGCACAGCGGGGACGCCCCAGCCCAGGGCGTGGTAGAAGCGCATGGCGCCACGGTCCACGTTGCGTGGCTCCACCTGCATACGGTAGAGGTGCAGGCCGTGCACGAGGAGCCAAGCGAAGGTGCTGAGGAAGAAGTAGTGCAGGAGGATGGCGACCGCCGTGCACACCAGCTGAAGGTAGGGGGAGGGGGGCGTCAGCACCGCTTCCCCCTCACCCCATGCCTTGGACCCCTAAACCACAGCACCTTACCCCCCGGTGTCCTGCCCTGACCCCGGGCGCCCCCACCGGAGCCTCCCTGACCTCTGACCCTGAGCTTTGGCTCCAGGACTTCCTGGGCTGGGTGGTGGCATGAGGACACAGGCCCCCTGGCCCTGCCCCTGCACCTGGTTGTGGGTCCTGTGGATTCCCAGCAGGAAGAGGAGCTCAGCCACGCCCAGGGCCGCCGCCACATTGGCATGTATGCCACGCATGTTGGACTTGAGGCTGCGCAGGCTCAGCAGGACAGTGGCGGTCAGAAGCAGCGCGGCCACAGACACTGCCATGACCACATGGGTGAACACCGCCAGCAGCTCCAGGTCACCCTCCAGCCGCTGTGGGGACAGGGACGGTCGCTGGGGCGTTGGACACCCCTGCCCTTTGGCCTGTCCACATTCCTCAGCACCCGGAACACATTCCCACCTCACGGGGGGAGGCATCCATAAGGACCCCAAAGGTGCCCGTCCGGCTGCAGCGACATCGGGCGTGAGACCCATTCCTGTGCACCAGCTCGCAGTCCCGTGCTGTCCACATGCCGTGCTGCTCCGCCCTGCAGCCACAGGGCAGTTAGACCTACCATCCCTTGGGGCACTGCCCTGTGGCCAGGTGGAGGCGGGGGTAGGGGTGTTTTGTGACATTTAGTTGGGGTGGGGGGGTGGGGGTGGGGCCGAAGCTGGGGAGCAGCATTCCTCATGGGTCTGGGTGCACAGGGACATGGGTAGGAGGCCACCAAGGGCAGGCAGGGTGCTCCAGGGGCCACCAGGGGACCAAGGGTTCCCGGAGCGGAGGTCCTCACGGGCCAGGTGGGTCCCACTGCACGCAGATGGCCTTGCTCCGATTCGCTGTCTGCAGAAGGCGGAACTCCAGGCTGATCGGGGACTCCAGGACACCCCTTAGGAAGTTGCGTCGGTGGAACACAGCCACACTGACCACCGGGGAGTTCATAACAGGGTTCTGGGGGAGCCTGAGGAGACACCCCGCCTGGGCTTGGACACCGCTGACCTCCTCAAGCTCTGAGTACCTACACCTCACGGTCTTCGTGTCGTTGGCATGGCTGACCGAGTCCGGGACGCCCCAGGGCAGAAGCTCTTTCTGGGCCACTTCAAGACCCTGAGTCTGGTGGCCTAGATGGGCTGCCACAGTTCCATATAACTGGCAGGTTCTCTGCACTGGGGGCTTCAGATCAACTGCCCACCCTGGGGTCTGCAGACTGAGCAGCTCCAGACTGTTTGCCTTAAAGGCCCTCCCTGACAGCCCCTTCTGAACTCCGCCTGCCAGCCTGTGCTTGCCAGTCTCTGTCAGCCAGTTTGCCTGCCTGCACGTGGCTCCCGTACCCCTGCTTCATGCGACCGCCCCCACCTGTGGCTCTCAGTCTGTCTGTCACTGTGCACAACCCATGGACGTGAGGCACAGGGAAGCCTGCATGGATGAGGCTCCCAGGGGCTGGGCACAGGAGCTGTCTCAGGACGACGGTGAGCCTGTTCATTTGCCCACCAAGAAAGGGGTGCTAGTCTGGGTCGAAACTTGCAGGAAGCTCATGGGTGAAGGGCCTAGAAATAACGCCTTCCCCATGGTACCTGGCTCCCCGGCGCTCGGCCTGGAACTGGGCAGGGAGCAGCCCCCCCAAGGTGCGGTAAACGAGGAGGATGACAATGGAGATCCCAGGCTCCGGCTCGGGCTCCGGGGGGACTGGAGGAGGGGCCGCACTTGAGGTAGTGGAGTTTTCCATGCTGCTGCTGCTTGTGGACAGAGCTGCCAGGGGAGGGAGAGGAAGCACCGTCAGTGGCCTCTGACCCCAAGCACCCACAAACCCAGCTCTGAACCAACCAAACACAGCATCAAGCATGGGAATCTCTTTCCTGAAGGCCTAGAACTGAGAGATGGAAGGAGCAGAAGCCCATGTTCCCTTCATTCCCAGGGCTGGATCCTGAATGTCAAGGCGTGGGAGAGATCATCAGGAGTGAGGGAGAGAGTCTGGCGAGGTAAGAGCGCTATGGGGGGTTGACATGGGAGGGTCTCATGCAGAGGTCTGACGTGGGGCAGGTCTGGCTGGGGGCAGGTGTGGGGGGACCGGCAGAAGGGCGACATGCTGTCTGGCAAACGGGCAGGGAAACAGGAGCTGGGCCAGGGGTCAGCCAAGGGCTCTTACCTTCAGGCGGGGACGGCCGTGGGGACTGGGAAGGCAGCAGCACGTGTGTGTGAGGGTCCCAGGCATCCTGGCCCCGGAAAAGGTTGCTATGGTAACGAGGGTAGCGACGGGTCCCCCGGGTGGGACTGGGGTGCTCCATGCGATCAATGCTGAGCACTGCCCAGGAGGAAGACGGGTAAGACCCAACCAGGATCTCCTCCCCATGCTGAAGGCCCCACACCCTCCTATCCCCATCCCGTACCCGCGTCCCACAAGCCATCGCTTCATGGCTACCAGCACAGAGCATGTCCCTGCAAAGCGCTCAGGCCTCCAGGTCCTTGCCCTCCCCACCCCCAGCCCCCCAACAGGCTAGCCGCCACCTACTGATGTTGGGTGTCACGAGCCCCACGGGATTCAGGTATGTGAGCTCCATATTCCTGGCCAGGGTGGCTGCGTACTCCTCCAGATGCTGCACCAGCCCCGCGCTGCCTGGGGAGCCCCCAGGGACCCTCTGCCCCAGGGCTGCCCACAGGTCTCCGGTCTCCGGAGCAAGCAGCGCAGAGCCAGCCCACAGCAGATTCTGGAAGGAAGGAGATGAGAGCGGGCTCAGCGGCCTGAGGGCGTGTGAGATGGGCAGGGCGGGGCTCAGGGGTCTGGTTGGGCACTCAGACCCCAGCAGGCAAGGGGCTGGGTCGGGAAAGGACAAGGGAAGAGGGACAGCCTGGGCTTCCAGTTCCCCAGGGTCAGGAGAGGACTGAGCAGGGGTCCCTGGGATGGTGAGCACAGGGTGCAGCCCTACCTCATTGAAGTGGGCGTCCTGAGTGGCTGTCAGCCCGAAACCCTGCTGGTGGCTCTCGAAAGCCAGCAGGTGGGCCAACAGTCGGGCGGTGACTCGGACATCCTGGCTAAAGTAGTGGTCTGTGTGGCCAGTCACCTCCCGCAGCCTCTGAGCCAGCTTCTTGGCCTCCACTGTGTCCAGGGCTGTCTTATTCAGCTCCAGGCCATCCAGCTACCAGGACAAAGATGGGCATGGTCACTCTCTGGTCCCTTAAGCCTTTCTCAAAAGCTTCACCAGAAGAAGGGTTTGGCCAGATTAAAGGGCAACCAGGAAAAGTCCAGGAGGTCCAGGGCTGGGGCATGAGGCCTTAGGGCCCAGCACAGGCCTGAGGAGGCCAAGGCCAGGCCAAGGGCCAGTGCAGATCCTGAGGGCAGGGTCAGGTCTGGGCAGTCTCACCAGCAGGTTGAGTTCTCGAAAGGCGGGGGAGGTACAGTTGAAGAGGTCAGGCTCCAGCCAGCCCTGGTCCTCGTCACACAGCCGCACGGCAACACCTAGGGGCAGACGACCCCTGTCAGGCCCAGGGCTGGACACCTTCACTGAGGAGGTGAGCACAGCACCATCCTCTAATGCAGGGGGACTTCTGAGGCAGAGACCAGAATAATCGGCATCTGTGGCTGGACCCATGGACACCGCAGCCCCAGCCCCAGCCCAGGCAGGTCCTAGCTGCCTGTCCATTAATTCTAGAGGGGGTCTGTGGGCCATTGTGAGCCACTGGTTACATTAAACTGAGCACCAGGGCTTTCTCTGTCTCTCTTTCTCTCTCTGTCTCTCTCTCCGTCTCTCTCTCTCCCCGTCTCTCTCTCTCACACACACACACACACACACACACAAGCAGAGACCAGGCCAGGTTCACAGACATGTGGCCCAGGGCAAGCACACACATGTGTACCAGCACTCACATCTGCACACACGTAGATATGTGGACCGGGACAAACACACAGACACACGTGCTCTCTCATGTATGCACATACAAACATGCTGGCACAGACCAGGTTTTCCAGGGGCATCGTGTCACCAAAGTGAGGGTGGGGTGACAGTTCTCACACCAGTTTTAACTGCCCCAGTGCTGGACTCTGCTGCCCTCTCTCCCTCGTTTGTGCGACTGGGATGGGGATTGCATGAGAACGGATGCGGGCCTTAACAGAGCTTACAGCCACTAGCAACAGGGACCCTGACTTAAACACAGAACCCCCTCCCCTGCAAGACGGACTCACAGACACGTGCACAGGCACAGAGAGACACATACATGAGCATGCAAACATAGACCATGTCTGTCCAGCCACTGTGAAAACCTCAAGCAGCAGGGAGGGTTCTGCGGGGACCTCAGGCAGTGGGGAGGGGCCCCTAGGCAGTGGGGAGGAGTCTAGAGGGTCCTCAAACAGAGGGGAGGGGTCTTTCATGACCTCAGACAACAGGAAAAGCCCTGAAGACCCCGGGAGCTGAGGAGGGGTCTGCAGTGATCGCAGGAAGTGGGGAGGGGCCTGAGAGGAGCTCAGGCATCAGAAAAGGGATCCCCGCATCCTCAGAAAGTGGGAAGGGGACTTCGAGCAGTTGAGAATAGTTTTCAGAGACCTTGGGCAGCAAAGGATGGGTCTGCAGGGATTTCAGGCAGCAGGAGGGGTCTGCAAAAGCTCTGGCAGTGGGGGGGGCAGCACACCTGAGCAAACATGTACCCCTTACCTGCACCCCGCAATCCTGCCCAGAAGCCAAGAGAAACAGATGGAGGCTCAGTGAGGGCATGGGGAGGGACCCAGAGCCCCCAGGAGGTAGTGAGGAGCCCACAAGGACCCCCTCCCCGACTCCCACTTCTTTGCAGGAGCAGGGCCACCCAACTCAGGAAAAGCAGCAGCTCCAGCCGTCAGAGGACAGGCCTACTCCCACCCTCACTGATGCCCTTGCCTACCCAGGTACTCACCCAGCGCCCCCCGAGGACAGGGCACTGAAGCCAACATGCCAAACTTGGTCTGGGGCCACCACACACCAGATCTCAGGGACTTAGGACAGGCATCATAGAGTACTAGGGAGAGAGGAGGCACTGAGGCCGACAGCCGGGGGCTGGGGCCAACGACAGTCACACCCACGGCTCCTCTACCACCCACGGCAGACACACCCGCCTCTCCACTGCTGACCTTATTAGGGGAGCTGGCCTATCAGATTCTGTGACAAGTCATTGAAGTACGTGGGGCAAATGTGGTCCCTAGTTGTCAGCAGTCTCCTTTAGGAAAAACCTTCCAGAGCCCCCAGCTAGGGAGCCAAGCCGGCGAGGCGACTTGGTGGCAGCAGGCCAGAGGCAGCCCTGTGTGGAACTGCATGGAACCCGCTCACCTCGGCAGCCGCTGGATGTCACCTCTGCAAAAGGACTGTCACAGCTGTTGCACTGGCGGCCGAGGGCTCCTGGGCGACAGGGGCACTGCCCACTGTGGGGCGCACATGAACGCGAGGTAGAGCCCACCGGGTAGCAGTCACAGGGAAGGCAGGAGTCGCTGCCCCGTGGTCGGTAGTGGAACTCCTGTTTGAGAATGGATCAGGGAACTGAGGTCAGAGATCAGGGCTTAAGATCAGGGCCTCAGGCCTGGGGAATGAGTGGAATTAGGGGTAATCAGGGGAATCAGGCCAGAAGGAAGGTTGCACTGCAAACGAAACATAAGGAAGAGATCAGATGTCAAGGACAAGGGGTGGCAGTTAGGTGACAGGACAGAGTAAGAAGTTAGGGCTTGAGTCGGGTAGCAGAGATGAGCAAGTTGGATAAGAATCACAGATCATGGCTGGAGAAAAATTCAAAGGTCAGGGGTCAGGGGCCAGGAATACCTTGCAGTGACACTGCCCATTTGTCTTATTACAGTTGGGGTCAAAGCCCTTGTGAATGTCGCAGTTGCAGGGGCCACAGCTTGGGCTCCCCCACCAGCCCCGTGGACACTGCTGGTCCATCCTGGAGGGAGAGGGCCAGGTGAGATGCCACCACGTCTCAGTGACCCTCCCCACGCCCCACCAGGTCTTTCCATCATCTCAGCCTCCAGCCCCTCACCTGTGCTCACAGTGGTGCCCAAAATAGCCACCCGCACAATCGCAGGTGTAGCCATGGGGGGCTCCTGGAAGGTGACGGCAAGACCCCTGGTTCTGACAGGGATTTAAGAGGCAGGCGTCCACACACCCTGGGCCATAGTAACCTGCAGGTTGGGTCAGCAAGCTTAGGACACCTGGCCACAGCATGAGCGGAAGAAGGCACCCGTTCTTCCCATACCTGCCTCCTCCAGGCTCTTCACCATGAGCCCCTGATTCCTTCCCAGATCACTCTACCCTACCCCCAAGTCACACCTGGCCAGCAGGTGCAAGAAAAGGTCTGCCAGAGGTCTCGGCAGTCCGCATGGGGTGGGCAGGGGCCAGATGCACAGGCGTTGGTCACGGCACAACCAGGTTCCACGTTCACTCGGTGGCTGGGTGGAAGCAGGGCTGGGGATCCCGAAGGCGTGGAGCCGAGCCACACCCCCTGCGGACAGAGCCACCAAGGCGTGAGACCCATGTCAAAGCACCCCGGTCCCTGCAGAGCCAGCCACCTGATCTGATGACCCCTGACATGCAGTCTCCCTCAGCCCCCCAAAAGACCCAGTCCCTGACCCCAATATCCCCAATTCAGCCCCCCCATGGGACCCCTAATCATGCTGTTTCTGACACAGACCTCTAATGACCCTTGATAATCTAAGCTAGACCCTCACCTCCAACAGTGCAGAAAGGCCTGACTCTCTCTGATGGCTCTGGGTCACATCCCTCCCTGTGCCAACCCCTATGTGGATGCAGCTTTTCAGGTCCCAAGGTGCTCCCAACCTCTGACCACTCACCCTAATGGCCCATACCATGTTCCCATGCTGACCCCCACCTGGATACAGCCAACCAGACCCTGAGGAACCTCCTCTTCACTGCTGGGGGGCAGGCCTCCCACATGGAGTCGCTTTACTTTCAGACCCTGCAGTTCACTCCCCACTGCCATGGTGTCCTGGGGGAGGAGGACAGTCAGCACTGGGGTGTGGGGACACCTGATGGATCCCTACCCTGCCCTGCCCCAGAGTTAGTCTTGACCTGTCCTAGCCCTGCATAGCCATCCTCTGTCCCTCTGGACCAGGGAAACGGTCTGGGAATGAGCAGCCCCTGAGTATGGAGGACCCGGCTGGAGCATGAGGGATGCATAATAGCAAGGTTTCAGTCAAGAACTGGGCCCAGAAAGGCCTCTCTCCTGGACCCAAATAGAACCCTGACACTTCATGGCTTTGAATTAGGGAGGTCAGGGCAAGGAGCAAAGGGGGTTTCCAAGCACTCAGGAATATCCCGGCTGCAGAGGTACCCCAAGACCAGATCAGAAATCTGCATATCCTCTCGGACATGAGCAGGCCTGGCAGCAGAGCAGCCTGGCTGGCAAGGTAGGCTCCGAGCAAGAGTATAACGAGGGCACTGCAGGGAGAATGCGGTGCAGTGGAGGGAACTGAGAGGAAATGGACTGGGGAGGGGGTCTAATGGGAAGACTGAGAATGGACTACTGCAGAGTCAGAAATCAGACCTGAAAGAGGCTAAAGTCCAATGAAACCATGAGGACATGATGGCCCCGGCGGCCCCCTGGCTCCTCCTGCAATTCCAGCCGCAGATCGTGCCACCGGCCATCACTGACAGTCACCTGGTCCAGGAGGAGGTGGGCAGCACGGCCCGAACCCCTGGTCACCGTCACGGACAGCAACCCCCGATCCAGCTGCAGATAGAGAAGTACAACCCTGGGGTGAGGGGCCCAAGATTGGCTGGGGCTGGGAGTGTCAGGAGGTGAGGTCTGGGGGCTCAGATGAAAGCACCACAGGGTCAAGGCTATATTTAGCACACAGGGGATTGTGCCCAGGGATGTCATGTTGCTGAGAAGAGGGAAGTTAGGGGCCAGATGTCAGGGTCAGGGGTTGGGGATCAGTGCAGCTAGCACAGAAGAGATATGCTAGGGCCCTGCACCTGCAGAGGATACCATGGTGGGAAGGAAGGTCAAGGGCTAGGGTCCAGAGCAGGGTCAAATACGGTCAGGACACCTGGTAAGAGTATGCAGGATGACCAGGTTCAAACCCAAAGGAGTGTTGCTGGAGGCATCTGAAGTTGAGAGTTGGGGGTTGAGGGAGGGGCCAGGAGGACAGACACACCTGACAGAGGAGCGTGCTGTGTGGCCCAGCCTGCACTTGCATCAGGACCCCCTGTGTCGCCCGTGTCCGAAATGCCAGGCCCAGGTACCACGGCACAGACACAGCCATGTCATTTCCGAAGTCCCAGCTCAGTGTGCCATTGCCTCGGAAATGATGGGGATGGGCCATGGCTGAGGGGATAAAAAGAGCAGGATCACAGGCCCCACCTCAGGAACAGACCTTACCCTGCAGGCCCCTCTTGCCCCGTGCTGCCCACTCACTGAGCCTACAGTCTTTGCCACCGAAGCCCACGGGGCAGTCGCAGCTGAAGCCGCCCCAGCGTTCTGAGCAGAAGCCGCTGTTCTTACAGGGGCCCGAGTCACAAAAGTGCAGCTTGGCCTGGCAGCCTGGGAGAGGAAGGCACATGGAGGATGTGAGAACATGGGGGAGAGTGGGGGGCACCAGTGCTAGACAGGACACGGGGGTCCAGAGGGGCCAAAAGTGGCCACGATTTCCGCCCTGTGTTCTCTCAGGGTGGAGTTGGAAGGAGGTGGGCCCTAAAGGCTAGGCTATGACACAGTGCTTGCCCACAAAGGAAACAAGGGTAAGGTCAGTGTGGAATCACTCCACGGAGCCCTCCACCCCCCTCTCTAACACGGGGGCACGGACTACCTGCCATGGTGCCGTTGTTCGCGACAAAGCCTGCCATGTCCACCCGGCGGCCATCAATGTACAGGTCCCTCATGCAGCCAATGAAGTCCTTGTGCGACACGGGGAAGTTCTCGGGGAGGTTGGGGACACCCCCCAGAAGCAGAGGGCCCGTTAGGTCCAGGGACCTGGGGATCAGGGGTCCGCATCATTGTTGGGATGGGGGCCAGGGTAGGGTGGTTCCTGAGGGCCATAGGAAGTGTGTGTGGACTCAGCGGGGAAAAGTGATTTAGGGGGGAAAGTAAGGCCAGGTTAGGGAAGAAGCTGGGGTCTAACTTCAGTTGTAGGGGTACACAGGAGAGCTCATGATGCACAGATGGTCTAGGGAAAGGTAAAAGAAGGGTCAGGGGCTAGGATGAAAGAGTGAGGCATTTGGGTGGTTGGTGAAGAGTCTGGGGTGCCAAGGGGGGCTGTGGGGCATTAAAGAGAAGCAGGGAGCATGGACACTGGGGACTGGGGACCTGGGAAACATGTGCAGGAGTGGGGGGTCTGGGGCAGAACACAGGGATGGAGCTAGGGTGTGGTGGGTTTTCAGTGTCCTCAGAGAGAGAGGGAAAGGGTGATCTGGGGAAGGGTGGGGAATGGGACATGTGAAGGGCTGGGCTTCTGCAGGCAGGCAGAGGGCGTGGGGATCAGGGGCTGGGGTCTCACTTCTTGGAGCTTGTTTGCACGCCAGCAGCCGCACATGAGTAGTTGCCAATGTCAGCCCCGAACTGCAGAGCCACAGCCACATCGCAGTCATCCACGCTTAGCACAGCCACCTTGTCCTTGGAGGGGCCCTGAGCACCCCCCAGGGCATCTGTCCGGGGCTAGAGACCCAGGCACACCACTCAACAGGATCCCCAGGGTGACCCCTGAAGGGCAGAACCTGGCCTCCCAGCTCCCCTCACACTCCCATGCCAAGGCTGGTGCCCACCTTGTTGTAGTATCTTAGATGCACTGTGTGCCACTGTCCATCACTCAGGCCCCCTGGAACTGTGGGGCTGACCACTGTGTTGGACTCACCTGTGGGGAAGATACACATGGAAGGTTGTCTAGTGCTGCCTAGTTGCCTCTCCCTCCTCACCCCCAGTCATAGAAACACAGCTACTCCCAGGATGTAGCATATGGTCCTGGATACATCAGATCAGTCCCATCCACTAGTGACCGTACTGGCTGGACCAGAGTGTCTCCAGACAGATAGGAGAAGCACACACATTGGACAGATGGACTTTCCCCCAGGCAATGGCTAGGACGTCAGATCCTCACTGATGTCTGTTTAGCATGGAAGTGGGTATAGAGGGGGTACAATGAGGCAAACCTGAGGGGACTTGAGGCTCACATCCTCCCCAGCCATCTCACCCACACATGTACACCCGCCCCGACACACATCCACGGAAGCACCCACCCGTGGAATAGGTAAGCCGCACTTGCCCGGCCACGAGCTCCAGGGCCAGGAAGTCGTGCTTCTCGTTCAGGCGCCCGTTGTAGAAGAGCAGCCCACTTGGCTGCACTGTGGCAAACCTGGGTGGGGTGGACAGGGAGCAATGAGAAAGGATGTCGTGATGTCAGGGATAGTGCAGTGATGTCAGGGACAGTGCCGTTCCAAGACAACCCGGTGGGGCATCCCGGGAGGGGTGGTGTCCTGTGGGGCATCAGGATGGGGCAGCTGGGAATCTGAGTCAGGGTCATGGAAGGAGCAGGGACGGCGTGGAGGCGCGCGGTGATACGGGGCTGGCACCTACGAGAGGGACAGCGTGAGGTGGAAGCGCTGTCGCAGGCCGCGGAACATGACGAACGAACTGGGAGGGAAGGAGCGCGCTGCCACCTCGCAGCGCGGGCCTTCGAAGGCGCCGCCCGCCGGGCACTGGCAGCGGAAGCCGCCGTCGGGCCCGTCGGCACAGGTGCCCCCGTTGCGGCAGACGCCGGGGACGCAGCGTCCAGCCTCCGTGTCCAGCTCACAGTCTTCTCCTACGGGGTCACACAGCGGCGGGAGGTCAGCGCCCCGCCCGCGCGGACTCCAGCGGGCCCCGCCCCTCCAAAGACTCCGAGCCCTCTGAAAGGGCGAGCTCCCTGTGGGCACGCCCCCTGTCAGCCTCGCCCCTCCCCGCGTTCCCAGTGGCCCGGCTACGCCCCCAGGGCCCGCCCCCTCCCCGCAGGCACGCCCCCTTCACAGCCTCAGTCTGGCGGAGCGAGGCCTCTCTCTATTCCTTCAGCGCCTCATGCTCCCGCAGGGCCCGGCTCTACCACTTCCGGCCCACTCGACCCCGGTACGCTCAAGACTGCCGCCGCACCCTCACTCGCACTGTAGTTCCGGCCCCAGCCCCGCAGCCTGCCCACCTGTGAAGCGCGGCCGGCACACGCAGGTGTAGCCCCCCTCGCGCCGCGCACAGGCGCCGCCGTTCCGGCACGGGTTGGAGTAGCAGAGGTCCAGCTCTGTCTCGCAGAAGTCTCCCGTGAAGCCGGGCGGGCAGCGGCAGCGCAGGCCTGCGATGGGCTGGATGGGTCGGAAGAGCGTGGAGGCCGAGGCCAGGAAGGGCGCGGACGAGTCGAAGCGCAGCACCGACACGCACTTCATGTAGTTCTCACACGGCTCGCGCAGGCACACGTTGTCGTCGAAGGGCAGCACGTCCAGGAGCGAGCGGGCGGCAAGGGCCGCACGGCGCACGTATAATTGCTCTTGCAGCTCCTCGGAGCTGAACCAGGGACCCGCAGCGCCCGCCCCGGCCCCGCGTGGCGCCAGTGCGGAGAAGCTCACATTGAGCACGGTGCCCCCCACGTCCGTGTCGTTCTGAATGTTGAAGATGAAGACGTCCTCGGCGGGAGTAGCAAGCACCGAGGCCACGCCTTCCAGGAAGTGGCCCAGCAGTGGTGACAGGAAGCGCTCCTGCCACATGTTCTCAAGGCGCACGGTCAGGCTGTTGGCCAGCAACTCCTCGGTGATGATGACCACGCGCAGCACACACTGCGCCGTCACGCTGTGCAGCCCATCTGCAGGTGGGGATAGGGACAGAGGTCAGTGTGGGCTCAGTGGCTGCCCCTCCCTAGGACTCAGAGGGCTGGGGTCAGTGAATGCCCAGACCCCTAGCACCTCTGAGTCAGCAGGCTGACCTTTCCAGGCACAGGGCATCTGGGGCTTGGGACCAGCTCCCCCAGCATCAAGGAACAAAGTTTCTGCTTCCTATCCCCTCCCTCCAACATCAGCAGAGATCTGAGCCAGCCCATGGGTCAGTAAGTCATTCATCCAATAGCACACAAGAAGATTGCTAAGTGGTCAATAACCCACCCTCCCCCAGGTTATCATGGTCAGAAAGACACCCTCGCTCAGAACTTAAAGAGCTGCCAGGGCCACTGACCACCCACCCCTACCCCCCAGTTTCGCATAGACAGGAAAACGTCCCCTCAAAGAAACAAATGGGGTTCTAGATCAAGGATTATTCCTCCTCCCTCTCTGGTCAGCAAACTGCTTTCCCATGGCACTAAAAGGGGCTCTGGCCCTATGGCCACTCAACCCTATCCCACAGAACCCTGACTCAGCAAGCTCCCTCTCTCCAGGAAGGTCTTGGACCCTGGCCACCCACTCCCTCCTCAGCATTCTTGGATCAGAAAGCTGCCCATCACCCCAGACCTGGGTCCTGTGATCTCAGTGGCCGTCTTTCAAAATGAGGACAAGTTGCTTATATATCTTGTCCCCAGGCCCTAGTACACATTGAACGTTAACTAAGGATTGGTTGTTGAGTGAACTGAGAGATAATGAAGGCTGTGCCTCCTTTGGCAGAGCCAGGAGTCCATGCTCCAGAACTGGGGAATGAACATCAGCTGAAGCCCAGCTCCCAACCTCTGGAGCAGCAGACAGAATTGCCAGAGCCTCTCCCACCTGAACCCTCCTGTGAGGGAGTGTTTGTGAAAGTCTGGGGCTGGAGAGGTAGGAAAGAGGCAGGTGGGAGCTCTGGACATATTCCTGAAGGGCTGGGCTGCAGTCAGCCCCTTAGATGGCAGCAGGGCCAGTGTGTGCCCACTCTTTGTCTGAAGCTGCCAGAATAAGCTGCTGCTCTTGACCATTGAGCTATTGGCCTCCCTCCCTGTACAGACGAAGGTCAGTTCGGACCCAAAGTAATGCTTCATCTGGACAAGGGTGTGGTGTGGGCTGACTGGCCCATGCTGGCTTTTCCTGTGACCTCCCCAACATTAACCCAGGACCTGCAGCCTTCTGGGAGTGGGGGCACTATCTCTAGTATAGTAGGCAGTTCAGATGGTCTTTATGGGGTCTGCTAGATGTCCTAGAATCTTTGGGGTTCTGTGGAGTCTACCCAAGACCCTAAGCAGAGATTATGTGAACTTAACCTGTGAAGTCTATGGCAGATCCTGTGGGATGCAGGAACCCAACACTTTAGGGATTCTTGGAAGGCTTGGAAATCCTTCTTGGTTTGAGGTGCCCTGTGGAGCCCATAAGACCCTGACAGGTTGAGGTCACTGGGTCATCTCTCTGTCCCCCATCCCTTACCTGTGACAGTCACCAACATGGAAGCTACCAGTGGGCGGTTGTTGTCTAGCTTGCGGCTGAGTCGAAGCTCCCCACTGGTCTGGTTGACCACCAGCAGCTGCAGCTCATTGCCCCGCTCGAAAGAGTAGAAAAGGTGGTCAGAGACATCAGGGTCATAAGCTGGGATGCGTCCAATAACACCTGAGGGGAAGGTGTCTGAACGGTTGGATACATAGTTGTTGAAGAGGATCTGGAAGTTGTTGAGCACAGGGCTGTTGTCATTCTGGTCAACCAGGCGGACGTGCACAGTGGCCCGACTGACCAGAGGGGCAGACGTGGCCTGCACCACAATCACATATTCCTGGCGAGACTCGTAGTCCAGGTCAATGAGTGCAGTCAACTCTCCAGAGAAGATGTCCATTTGGAACAGCTCAGGGATGTTCCCTTCCACAATCTGGTACATTATGTGGGCATTGGGGCCTTCGTCAGGATCTACTGCTGTGATCTGAGCCACCACGGAACCCACGATGCTATTCTCCTTCACTCGCACCTCAAACTCCTCAGCTGGGAAGACAGGTGCATTGTCGTTTACATCCTGCACCGTCACCTGGATGCTGACTGGAGTCCGCAGCGGGGGCACACCTCGGTCCACTGCGTAGGCAGTCAGTTCATAGACTGGCACTGCCTCCCGATCCAGCCGCCTCACTGTACGGACAATACCAGAGGTGGGCTCAATGGTAAAATCTCCATCCCCATCTTCCCCATTCTGGAAAGTGTACTGGACCCGGCCATTGGCATGAGCATCCCGGTCAGTGGCTGAGATCTGCAGGACACTGGTGAAAGGTGGAGCATCCTCAGATACCAGCCCCGTGTAGTGGGAAGCCACAAACTGTGGAGCATTATCATTCACATCATTGACCATCACCTCCACGTAAGTGGTGTCTGCCTTCTGTGGGATGCCATTGTCCCGGGCTGTGATAGCCAGTGTGTAGGTCACCTGGTCCTCATAGTCCAGGGGAGCCTGTAGCGTAATGGCCCCCGAGTCTGCATCAATTCGGAACTGGGGCAGGTTGTCCTCCAGAAGATAGGTGATACGGGCATTCTCACCCACATCATCATCAGAGGCACTGATGACCACCACAGTGCTCCCCACTGGCCGATCCTCATTCACGCTCACAGAGTAGTGAGCACTTTGAAAGACGGGCCGGTGAGTGTTGGCATCTGTGATGTTGATGTGCACATAGCAGTGATCATGAAGGGCACGGTCAGAAGCGGTTAGCACCAGTTTGAAGTAGCGTTCCTGCTTGTAGTCCAGTGGCAGAGCCAGTGTCACCAGACCTACACCCCCCTGGGTGCTGATGGCAAAGCGATTCCGGGTGTTGCCACCTGTGATCTGGTAGCTGATGGCACTGTTGGCATCACGATCTACAGCGGTCACAGTGACCACGGTGGTGCCCACAGCTGCATCCTCATTTAGCCGTAGGTGGTACTCCTTCATTGTAAACTCGGGCCGATTGTCATTAACATCTAGTACAGTTACTGTGACACTGGCTGAGGCCGACAGTGGGGGTGTGCCATGGTCTCGGGCCTCCACACCAAAGAAATAATGCTCCACAGATTCACGGTCCAGGGGACCACTCACAGAGACCCAGCCAGTGGCACTGTTTATCACAAAGGGCATATCAGGTGCCATACCAGTTAGGGAGTACTCCAATCTGGCATTCTCCCCGTGGTCTGCATCCACTGCCTGAATGTGGATGACTGAATGGCCCAGGGGTGCGTTTTCCAGTACAGAGACCTGGAAGGGTGTGCTGACAAAGATAGGAGTATGGTCATTGATGTCCACTACCTGGATGCTGGCCAGGCCTGTGTTGTTGGACAGTGGTGGCCGGCCCGCGTCCTGCGCCCGGATGCGCAAGGCATACTCTCGCTCGGCCTCAAAGTCCAGAGGTGCTACCACTTGGATCTCACCCGTGAGGCTGTCAATTGCGAAATGGCCACGACTGTTGCCGCTGATGATGTTGTAGTGCACCAGTCCATTGGCATCCTTGTCCCGGTCGGTGGCTGTGACGCGTAGTACCACCGTGTGGGGGCGCACATCCTCGCGCACCTGCGCCACGTAGCGCTTCTCGCTGAACTGGGGCGCGTTGTCGTTTTCATCCAGCACCGTGATGTGCACACGCACAGTTGCAGAGCGCGGCCCGGGCTCTTGGCCTTGGTCGCTGGCCTCCACAACCAGCTCGTAGCTTTCCATGTGTTCGCGGTCCACGCGACCGCTGGTGCTTATGAGGCCAGACCGCGGATCGATCTCGAAGGCCGCGGAGGCCGCGGCGCGCGCCGCTGGCGGCCCCACGAAGCGGTAACGCAGATTGGCGTTGGGGGGCGCGTCTCCGTCTGTGGCACGCAACTGAAGAATGGGGTAGCCCTCCTCCACGTTCTCCCGAAGCGTCTCCCGGTATTGCGCCTGCTCAAACACCGGCGCGTGGTCGTTGCGGTCGGCCACTGTAACAGCCACCATGGTGGTGGCCGAGAGGCGCGGCGAGCCGTGGTCCTGCGCCGTCACGCGCAGGTAGTGCCGTTCCATGCTCTCGCGGTCCAGAGCAGCCTCTGTACGGATGAGGCCGCTCAGTGGGTCAATGCTGAACAGCTCCAGCGAGCGGCTGTTCATGAGCGCGGCTAGCGAGTAAACTAGGCGACCGGCCTCGCCTGCGTCCGGGTCCTGCGCCACTACGCGTAGCACCGCGGTGCCCGCAGCCTCGTTCTCGGGCACTAGAGCCTGATAGTTGTACTGCGGAAACTGCGGGTGGCGGTTCGCGGCGCGACGGGGGCGGACCCTGCTTGCTGGGGGTACTCTCCAGACTCTAGGCCGAGCCCGGACCCCCGGGGGGCGCGGTCCCGGGCGCTGCGGGAGGAAGCGGCGGCGGAAGAGGCTACGCGAGCGCATGCGCTCGGGCGTCGGCTCGGGAGCTGTCCGAGACTCGCGCGGTGCTGAACCAGACTCGGGAGCTGTCCTCTCTGTGCGCGGTGCTGAATCCAGCCCAGGGCCAGATCCCGCAGCCCTGGGGGAACAGTCGGACTGAGGGACTGTTCTCTCCGCTCGAGATGTCGCAGTTCTCTCGCCCTGACCCCTGCGCCTCGGCGCCCACAATTCCCCGCAGCAACGCATGGTTCCCACTTTTTTCGGGGTGCCTCTCCCAGCATTCCTCGGGGAGGACACAGGCTTGTAACCACGGGGCCGAACCAGATCGGAAGGGAAGGGCGAGCTGTTCTCCAGGCTCGGGACCCCTGGGGACATAGCCTCTGGAGAGATACTATCTCTTCGCAAGGGTCCTGTCTGACCGCAAGAGGAGACCTCTGTGCGCCAGCATAAGAGAGACCCTGGTCCCTGTCCTGTTTCTCGCGCGCGGCTGTCTAATGCCTGGACCCCATATTTCGCCTCTAGCCCCGCGTCCGGCTGCTTAGGGGGCCCTCGACCACTCTGGGCGCTTTGCCTTCCCCCTCGGAGCCCCACGAAGACAGGCTCCCTGACTTCCAGACCAGGCTCTCCATCCTCCTGGACCCCGGGCGTTTCGGGACAAAGAGCTAAGGCTCCGCCACCGGTCCGCGCCCCTGGCTCCGTAGCGGCAGCTACCCCTGGGTCCCAGCCTTGGCCCCCGTCGACCCCCAGCTCCTCCCGGCTGAGAGGGAACAAAGAGAGGAGGAGAAGGAGCAGGAGTAGTGGGGTCGTCGGCCCCCTGAGACTCCACCACGGCGGCCGCCTCGCCATCACCCCCCGCCTCCCCACACGGCCTCCACCGCCCCTCGCCCCGGTCCGGGCCTTGGGCCCGCCCCGCCGCTCGGGCCCCCTCCCGGGCCCCTGCCGCCGCCCCGGTTCCCCGCCTCTCGGCCTGTCGCTCCGCGCCGCCTCCGCCCTCTGGGCACCATCTACTCCGCGGCCAGAACCCCTTTGGCATGCGGCCCCGGCTTTTGCCGCCCCCACCACAGCATCCCCGACGCTGCTGCCGCCTCCCGCCGCTCCAACATGGCTCCCGGCCTCCGCGATGGTTCGTTCCACCTCTGCCCCGAAGCCCCAAATCCGGTGGTACAGCCCATTGCGCATGCCGATTCTGACTACTGAAGCTATTTCTGCCATCTTTGTTAAGGGCAAAGCGCAACTGCTGCCCGCGGTGCTGAACAGGGTTAGAAGGTTCGCTGTCCCTGGATCCATCCTCCTTGCTCTGAGCCACCGCCCTTACCCTCCTTCCTTCTTTAAGGCACGGTCTCCCATCCTTTCTTCTACTTGCAGGTCTTTTGTCCTCCTTCCTGAGGACTCGTTCCGAACTCTGTCCTGGATTTTGGTCTGAAAATGTGGTGCCCATGATGTGCAGAGAGCGTTTTCCTGACCCTTGGCAGGGGTACTATGTGCAATCCTGGGGGTGGAAGGGACGTTGACTGGATGGGGATTTGGGACGCCAGACCCAAAGTTAATAGCTTGAACTGTTCGATCAGTGAGTATTAACTCATGAAACATGTCACGACCATCTGCCTGTTTGGATCGTCTCTGCAGAGCAGGGACTATAGGTGACCCGCCCAAGGCATGAGTAGAGACCAAACTCTTCTCTGCCTTGCTGGATCCCAGCAGTCTCCCGCGCTGGGGACCCCTCCACTGGAGGCTACACCCTCCTCCAGGTCGCGGGTCTCGAGTGCTCTGGGATGCCACGTGGAGACCGACGTTGCCACAGGGCTGCAGCCACGGCTTCCTCGGATCCCCGCCCCTCGCCCCCCACGACCGCGTCCCTTAACCCCTTGAAGGGACTAGCGAAAGCTCAACCCTCCTCCCACCTTTCAGTACAGTTCTCCCAGCGCTGAGCAACTCCGACGCCAATCGGTCCTAGCTGGCCAATGGACAGATACCGCCATATGGACGTCACAGAAGACGACACCAGGTTGGGGGAGAACTATTGGCACAATGGGAGGCTCCGCCCCCGACGACGGACTCATTGTCTGAGGGGAGGGTTCTGTGGCTTCCAGGATGGCCGGAAGAGATAATCCTGAAGGCTCTCTACGGTCCCTCCGGCAGAGGCAACAGCGGCAACGCTCTGCAGCGTCATGTGTGAAGGGCGCGGGCGTCGCAGGACCAAGTGGGGGTTTAGGGCTTGATCCCAGAACGCTCCAAGGGGTGCGGCTCCTGCTAGGAACTAACGGGAAACTCCTCGCTGAGGCATCCGGCCCACTCCGACGGTACCTATGACATCATCATCAACCAATCAAACGGCACATTCTTTGGCCCCTTGACGTCTTCGCTTCCGGGAGGTGGGGCTCCGGTGGGCTCCACCTCCCGAGCGCCCTGTCTACCTACGGAGAGACGGCCCGCGGGCGCCAGAATCTGAGGAACCCGTTAAGGTCGGAGCTCCGCGCCGGGTGTGCAGTCTGGGTTCCACTGGGCGTGAGGATGGAGCGTCTGCTCGGTCGCTGAAGGTGGAACTCGGTTGGATGGGGGCCCAGACCTCCTGTCCAGGGGCTGGAGGAGCGAGGCGGGGGATGCGGTTTTGGTTGCACGTTCGCCCTCCGGGTCCACAATCTAGCGAGTACAGGGCACAGAACTTTACACTAACAAAGGAGGGAGGCAGGCGGAACGCTAGGGGCTGGGCAAATAGGGTCCCGGAGGAGGTGCCTCCGCCAACTTAGCGATCTGGGACGGCTTCCCGCTAGAGAGAATGCTTGAGCAGAGCCCGAATAACCGAGAGGAGGTCCGCAGCTGCGTGGGAAGGAGGAGCGCTCATCCTAGGTCTTGGAGGCTAAGTGGTCAATGTGCAGAGGTGTAAAGGAAACGCCTGCCGAGACAGATCAAACTCTGCTGTCTTCACCAGGGCTAGCAGTGGCTTCAGGGAATCCTCCCGTGGAGAGCAAGACCTAGACTTTTTTTTTTTTTTTTAAGATTTTATTTATTTGACACACACACACTCAGAGATCACAAGTAGAGAGGCAGGCAGAGAGAGAGGGAGAAACAGGCTCCCTGCTGAGCAGAGAGCCCGGTGTGGGGCTCCATCCCAGGACCCTGAGATCATGACCTGAGCCAAAGACAGAGGCTTAACCCACTGAGGGTTAACCAAGGCGCCCCAAGACCTACACTTCTTAATACCCCTGACACGTGGTGTGACTTCGGTGGCTATCCCTGTCGCTTCCTGCTGTTCCTCCCTCCACTGCAGTGCTCTCTCTGGCTGCTGTACCGTGGAGGCCTCCCTCTCCCCCACCCCTCTGTGGCAGCTTCTACTGCATCCTGTAAAGACAGAAACCAACTATTTCTGATAGTTTCTCCCTTCAACTCCAGACCTGCCCCTACCTCCTAGCAACATAGCAAGATCCCTGCAGTTCATCCACTGTCTCTTCTTTTCAACAAGCTAGAGGGTCCACCTGGGGCTCAGAAACCTGGGTTTGAGGCTGCTGTGGGATAGATGGAGAGCAGCCCAGAAGACCAGAGGGCAAAGGCTTTGCAGAAACTGCTCTCTAGGACATGTTGGCCTCTCGCATCCTGGCTTTTCCTTCTACCCTGTGTTTGCCCTCTCTTTCCCCCTCAGTCAGGTACCTTGCTGGAAGAGAAATCCAGAAGACCTGGCCAACCCATCCAGCTAATTATCCAATAGTTCTTTGATCTCATTGAGATCTCCAATCCATCATTTCTCAGCTCCCCTGTTCCTTACCTTTATCATTAGCTTTATAGAATCCTGTGTTATAACAACTCATCTGCCCTGCTTTTCTGAGACAAACATGAGCTAAAATCTAAGCCCACTTAAAAGAGACTAACTGTGGGACACCTGGGTGACTCAGTAGGTTAAGCTGCTGCCTTTGGCCCAGGTCATGATCCCAGGGTCCTGGGATCGAGTCCCACATCGGGCTCCTTGCTTGGCAGGGGGCCTGCCTCTCTCTCTGCCTCTGCCTGCCTCTCTGCCTGCTTGTGTGCTTTCTCTCTCCCTCTTTCTGACAAATAAATAAAATCTTAAAAAAAATAGACTGTGTATTCCTCACCTCTGGAGCAGCAGAACATTACAAGAGAAAAACATTTTACATTCATGACCACAAAACTCAGTGTTATATCAGAGGGCATGGCCAGTGCTGTTAAGGCAGGAAAAATAATAAAAAGGTATGAGGATTAGAGGATTAGAAAGGAAAAAGTAAAACTTATGCACAGGTATAAGGCTGTGTGTATGAGAAATTTGAAAGAATCTATAGATAAGTTATTAGAGTAAGCTTAGAAAAGTTCTTGAACACAAGATCAATATATAAAAATCAGTTGGAGGCCATCTGGCTGGCTCAGTTGGTGGAGTGTGAAACTCTTGGTCTTGGGGTTGTGAGTTTGAGCCCCAAACTGAGTGTAGAGATTACCTAAAAATAAAATCTTTAGGGCACCTGGGTGGCTCAGTGGGTTGTGACTCTGCCTTGGGCTCAGGTCATGATCTTAGGGTCCTGGGATTGAGCCCCACATCGGGCTCTCTGCTCAGCAGGGAGCCTGCTTTCCCCTCTCTCTCTCTGCCTGCCTTTCTGCCTACTTGTGATATCTCTCTCTCTCAAATAAATAATCTTTTAAAAAATCTTTAATATAAATAAAAATGAAAATCAGTTGTAATTTCTATATATCAGCAACAGAAAATAAAAATTTTAAAAATATGCCATTTACAAGAGCATCAAGTAACAAAATGCCAGGAATAAAGCTAATGAAAGTTATACAATGACTCTTTTACACACACACACACTCACACACATTACTGAAAGAAAGAAAGACATAAATGGAGTGAAGAGCTGTGTTCAAAGATTGGAAGATTCAATATTGTAAAGATGCCATTTCTTCTAAAATTGACATTGACATATGGATTTAATGCAACTCCAATAAAATCCCGGTAAGTGTTTCTATATGTGTGTGTGTGTGTGTGTGTGTGTGTGTGTGTTTGTAGACTGATAAACTAGGTTCTAAAATGAGGGCCAGGAATACCCAAGACAGTCTTGAAAACCAAAGGAGGACACCTTCCTCTATTGGGAAGCTACAGAAAGCAAGACTATGGTCCCAGAGCAGGAACAGACTGCTAGAACATAATCCCGAAGACGGGCCTAAAGATTTGTGGAGACTTGAATTTTGATGAGGGTGGCTCTTAAGAGTCAACATGAAGGAAAAAAATGGGTCTTTCAAAAAATGGCGCCGGCTCAGTTGGATATCCATGTAGAAGAAGTTCAATGAGAACCCTACTTCATACTACCACATACTCAATTCCAGACAGATTTGACAGTAAAATATGAAAGGAAAGAGAACACAGCTTTTAGAAGACAACACAGAAGAGCTTCTTCATACTTTAAGCAAAGATTTATTAACAAGATACAAAATGCACTAACCACAAAGAAATTCCTGGAAAAATTACAACTCTTACAACTAAGAACATCTTTTCACCAAAAGACAACATTGAGGATAGGAGCAGATATTGCAAGATAGACAACCCAAGGACTCCTATGCTGCAGACAAACCACAAATCAACGAAAGAGAGACAACCCAGCAAATGAACAGGCAAGAGATTTGAACGGGTTCACAAATAATCCAAATAGCCAGTAAACTAGTGAAAAGGTACTCAATCTCTTTAGCCATCAGGGAAATGCAAGTTTAAAAGCAAATACTATGGGACGCCTGGGTGGCTCAGTGGGTTGAGCAGCTGCCTTTGGCTCAGGTCATGATCCCAGTGTCCTGGGATCAAGTCCCGCATCGGGTTCCTTGCTTGGCAGGGAGCCTGCTTCTCCCTCTGCCTCTGCCTGCTGCTCTGTCTGCCTGTGCTTGCACTCTCTCTATCTCTAACAAATAAAGAAAATCTTTAAAAAAATAAAATAAAATAAAAGCAAATACTATGATGGCGTACTGGAGCTGGAACTCAGTATGACTGGAGGGGGGCATACATTGCTACAGCTACTTTGCAAAACTATGTGGAGTGTGGGGTTTTGAGCCTGCAGTTCCACTCATGAGAACATACCTCCAATATAATGCACATGTGCAAAAGACAACCTGGGTAACAACGTCCCTGACGGCACTATTCGTAATAGGTAAGAGCTAGAAACTGAGAGGTCATCAGCAGTGAGTAACGGAGGATACATCCCACACAACTTTGGGGGTGAACACACTGCAACCACATACTAGGACATGGACAAATCTCAGAAACTTAATGGTGAATGAAGAAGCCAGACTAAGAGTTTATACTGTATGGCTTCATTTATGTCGAGTTCAAATACAGACGAAACTTACCTGTAATTCCCTCCAGGGAGGACGCATGTGTCAATGAGGGAGAGGGGGCACACACCAGTGGGCTTTGGGGACTGGTGATATTCTATTTCTTGACTTGGATGGTGGCTGTACTAGCATTCTTTCCTAATTCATTCAGCTGTACTCTCTGTATACTGCACTTTCCATGGTTACGTTATTTTTCCATAAAAACAAGAAAAAAAGGAGCACCTGGGTGGCTCAGTGGGTTAAAGCTTCTGCCTTCGGCTCAGGTCATGATCTCAGGGTCCTGGATCAAGCCCCGAATAGGGCTCTCTGCTCAGCAGTGAGACTGCTTCCCCATCTCTCTCTGCCTGCCTCTCTGCCTACTTGTGATCTCTGTCAAATAAAAATCTTTTTTAAAAAGAGAGAAAGAGGAAAAAAAAGGTTTTCCCCTGTTTGGAGTGTCTGTACCTTTCGGGGACCGAGCAGGCATGTGATCTTCACCCAACGCCTTACCGTGGAGTTGCCTGATGCATGGGTAGCCTGTGGTCCATGGGGTTCGTCCCACAGGCAAGGTGCCAGCACCTCTGTGTACCCACTTCTACCCAAGAGCTCAGCCCAAACCCCCATCCCTCAGTGCCCCTCACAATCTCCTTTGAGTTTTTCTTCTCGGCCCCATCTACCAAATACTCCCATTTGAGTGGCTTAGTTGTCTCTCTGCCCTCCAGCCTCACCACATCCCACGTTTACCATCCTTCCAAGCAGCCAAAGAAAGTGCAACTCCGTTCTTGCAGAGACTTCCCTCGCTGAGGAATTCTGTGGCTAACCATCATTTCCCCTTATGGTTGTAATTTTGTGTTTGGAGAGCACCATCAAGGTGTCTGCTGAGGGGGTCGCAGAGCTCTGGATCCTCTCCGAGCACGTTTCCTGCCAGAGGCCAGTATTTAACACTGTCAACGGGGGCTCTTGTGTCTCTCACACTCACACACACACACACACACACACACACGCACACACCAGGCTTCCCCTCACCTCCCCACCCCAGGGTTATACTTTGCTCATAACAGCTGGCAGTACGGAGACAGAGGGCACAGCACAGGCCTGCCCTTCCAAAGTCACTGTGTGCATCACGATAGGGGACAGAGCAAAGCATGACTGCTGTCGCACGTTCCTGCATCGGTTTCCTGGGACACCTGTGCTTTTTATGGAATTACACTCTCTCCGAAGGAGCACCATTGTTCTCTGCTTTCAGCTCTCCAGTGAGGAAGGAGTCGTGATTGGAAGGCCATAGACTCTGGATATGAAAGGCAAGGCAGAAGGCCCCTAGGGTGAAGAGGAGTAAACAGGTTGTGCCCCACAGTTCCACTGGGGGGCACTGTCACCCCCTCTTCTGGTCCAGCAGGGGAGCTTAGGTGCTTAACGGACAGTCAAGAGACAGTCAAGAGTTAACCTCGGACACCCCTCATCAGCCTCCTGAGCCTTACTTCCGTTGAGTTCACTGTCACATGTTCCTGCCTCAGATTCCCAAGGACCTGTGTCCAGGGGACCCCACCCCTTGCCCTGGCCTTTTTGGTGCTTCTTGCTGGATTACAGTCCTGTTGGGAAAACAGTGGAACAGCCCTTGACCTTCAGCGACAGAAGTCACGGTATCGGTAATTCAGGATATGTGGGAATGTCGGATGAGGATCGTCCTGGGTGAAAAATGGAGGGAGCTAATGAAAGCCACTTCTGACTGGTGTCTGCCTGTGGGCTCCTGACCCTTCCCCATTTGTGGCCAGAGCCTTGGGAGCCCATAAGGAAAATGAAGCTTTCGCCAGATGGTCCCCAACTGTCCGCCAACAGTAATGCCAACTCAACCCCACGTCTGCTCAGGTAACTCTTTTTGCCCCCACTGTTAGGATGGGACCTCTGAGGCTGCAAAATGAGGGATCTTGTTGGACTCACGACAGGCGAGCAAGGGAATAGAGCCAGGCAGGGCCTGCATGTGCTGGAAGAGAACAGCTACAAGGGATAGGGTTTCACCAGGGGAGAAGTGAGGTCTTCGAGGGCAGTCACCTGCAAACAGGCCGCGGAGCACTCACTGGCTTAGCTGTGGCCCGGGAGCAATGGGAACTCAGGGAGAGAAGCTGAACAGGGCTCAAGGAACCTTGATGGACTGTTAGGGACCATCCGCTCCCCAAGCTGGAGAAGTCAGGGCAAGCAAGTGACAAGGTCCTGAGGCCCCAGCGTCCCCAGCCCATCCTGCCCCACCCCAACCCAGGAGCATGCGGGGTTGCGGAGCACACAGCCTGTTTCCAGATGCCTGTGATTTATTTCCGAAGGTGAGCTGCAGCACACGGGAAAATACACCTGGCTTTTGTCTGTTTTTACAGAGAAAATAGACTCTCATTGGCCTTCTCAGTGCCATCACGCTCTTCTGCGGAGCTCCAGAAGAGATGGCCCGTCACTAAGATTCTGTGCTCGAAGCAGCAGCTTGGCCAAGACCTCTGGGGTGGGAGCAAGGGAAAGCGACCCCCACAGGGAGGGGGGAGCATATGAGCAGCACTCACTGTGAAGCTAAGGCAAAGAACAGAGCTGGCGGAAGGCGCCTCCCCTTACCCTAAGGACATGGCTTGCTGAGGCCCAGGACCCAGACTAGGCAGGAGAGGGACGGGGACTCTGGGCCAGCCTGGGGCAGCAGCAGGACTCTGAGTGTGCATCTGTGTTGAGGGGAGGGGGCATGCTGAAGAGGCAGCCTACCAGGAGATGGAGGGGCTTCAGCTCACACAGGCCCTCTGCCCCAGCAGAGCTCCCAGAGCGTGGTCCCCAATCCCACACTTGGCCCCTCGCATTGGCTCTCCTTCAGGTTGGGCGGGGGCCCTGCTTAGGTCCCTTCCACCACCACCTGGCCCATGCTGTCTGTGCAAAACATTCTGAGGGCCACACCTCCGTGTCCCCTGCACCCTGCCCAGGGCTGCAGGGAAGGGAGGGAAGGAAGGCGCTAGCTGGGGTCCTCGCCCAGCTCAGGGAACTCCTTGCACATCTCCCGGACAATCATGCGGTCCATCTGGCCCTGGGGCGAGGCTTCCTCTTCGGTCAGGATGCGCCGCAGGGTGGCCTGCAGGTCGGGGAGCCTGTGGCGGTGCTGCAGGTACGGCGTGGAGCGGATCACCGCGTGCATCAAGGACAGGTACTCCACGCGCAGCTGCAGGAGGAGTGGCTGAGCTCAGGGACCCAGGGGAGGCACTGCCACCGCCCCTGGACAGGAACAGACCACGTGGGCCCCCGGGTCCATGGACCAGCTCGCAGCACTGAAGATCAAGGCCATACCCCCAGCACCCACCCGGTGCCTGGCCCAGAACTGGCCTCAAGAGCCGCTAAGCAAATGAATGGATGGACTGTCCTAGACACAGGCAGTCCCAGAACGGGGCCAGCCCACAGGAGTCCTGGCTTGGAGAGGAGGCAAGGGCAAACGGCCAGCTCCTGTCCATCTTTATTGTGTGGTCAGAGGCCCCCTAACCCTAACCGCCCCCCCCACTCTGAAGATCTCACTCACACCCACAGCTTCAGATACTGACCCATGTTCACACCTCTGGCCGAGACCCATCCAGTGAGCTCCAGGTGAGAACATCCACTGCCCAGTTCTCGTCTCCCGCAGCCCGCAGAGACACCTCTGCTGCACACATCCACCATCACACTCACGACCTTCCCCGTCTTCCGCAAACAGCAGGCTTGCTCGTGTTTGTTTTTTTTTTTTACTTGCTCATGTTTTTTTCTTACTAAAGAGCACACCTGTCCACCTAAACGCACAGGCCAGAAACACAGGTGTCCTCTCTGATAAGCCACCCCTACCTTCAATAGCCCCTCCAGTCTGACAGCGCAGTTGCTCCTTCTCCTCACTGAGACACCCAATCCACTGACCTCTTTAAGCACTGACCTGTGCTTACAGGAGTCACTTCTTCAGGCAGCATCACCCTGTGCCCCCCAAGCCTGGTCAGACTGTAGCACCTGCAAATCCGCTCCCAGGGTCTAAGCAGTGGACAGCCCCAAGGCCCTGCAAAGGCCCAAACCTCCTTTTCTGCCATAAAGCTCACACGGACGTGCGGCACGGCCCTGCACTCCGGGCTCTTTCCTCTGCTACATTCACGCACCCTTAAGGAAAACTGCCCACCTTCTTCTTCCAGTTCTCCGGATCTAAAGTGCCTACACAGCCGGCCTTGCGCTCCGTGGAGAAAACAAGCGGTCTTTCAGAAGGCTCTTGTCCTCCCCTCCAAGCATCCGCATCTCACCCACCCCCGCCCGAATGAGCTGCCCTGGCTCCCCCTGGGGGGTGGGGGGGGCATCCCAACACAGGCCTGGGCCGTCTCCCTCTGCCTGGTCTACTTGGCTTCTGCACTGGCCCACGCTCCTGAACACACCAGCCATTTCTTGATGCTTACTGGATCATTCCCTCCGGCCCAGAAACCTGCACCATCATCTTCTGCCTTTACAACACTTCTTGACCGGGGCACCTGGGTGGCTTAGTTGGTTAAGCAAGTGCCTTCAGCTCAGGTCATGATCCCGGAGTCCTGGGATCGAGTCCCACATTGGGCTCCCTGCTCGGCGGAGAGTCTGCTTCTCCCTCTGACCTCTCCCCTCTCATGCTCTTTCATTCTCTCTCTCTCTCTCTCAAATAAATAAATAATTTTTTAAAAAAAGAAAGCACTTCCTGACCCAGCTCCCTCCCGCGGCCCTCCGCTCTTCTGCTCCCTTCATAGACAAACTCACAGGCGTTGTCTCCGTTTACAGCTTCCAATGTCCACCCCCCACTTCCCTCCAAATTCAAATTCTCTCTTACATGTTGAATTAGGACCCTCTTCCCTCTACTCTGCGGATACTGCTTGTCAGTCCCTCTGGCCTCTGGGGGGCAATTCCAACCGCAATCACACTTTGGTTGCCTAACAGAAGGCCATGGCAGGCTTGGCACTCACCTCTGATTCACAAACCTGACCTCATCCCCCGGCCATGGCCTCTCACTGCCCACCCAGGCTGCCCTGACAGCCGTGGCTGCTTCCTTGCAAGCTTCCCACCAGCCCTGAGCTCTCAAACAGTCTAAGCGACATGTCGGGTGTCGGTCAGGTCACATCCCCTCCTCTGAGATCATGAGCTCCTGCCACAGCCTCTGAGGCCTTGTGGAAATGCCCCCTCCTCCTGCCTGACCCCCGGCTTCCTCCACCCCAGCTCTGTCCGGGCAGCCTGGCCCACAACCGCTCACCGGGGTTCCTCTGGGTCTGGGCACACCCGCCATGGTTCCTAAGTGGCCCTCACGCTGACCTGGCTCCAGCTGCACCCCATCCCCCGTCTCCGTTCCGTGGCCTGTCCCCCACTTCATTCTCTTTCAGCCTCTACACAGCTCCCACCCCTGCCCCAGCCACCTCCGGGCACCTTGTCTCCAGGCGACAGGTCCGCGATGTGGCGCACGGTGATGTCAATGAGCGCCATCATGTCCGTGTGGTAGAAGATGGCGGCCGTGGCAGGGCTGGCGAACACATCCTGCAGGAACTTGAGGATGGAGTGTGGCGGCTGCGGCTCATGTTTGAAGATGCGCACGGGGTCATCTAGGAGGCGGGGGGGAAGGGCTCAGGATGGTCGCTGCAGGGGGTGAGGGGGGCAGCCCAGGGCACCGCAGGGAGTGACGGGGGTCACGGAGGCCAATGACAGGGCAGTGGTGTCACACCGATTCCCCGGCCCTCACCCCCTCTGTTCAGCAGCAACAGCAGCTTCTCAGAGAAGATCTTGACGTTGGAGTGTTTGCTCAGGGCGGTCATGATGACGTTCTGGTCCGGGGCTGAGGAAGGACATGGCTCTAGACCAGTGCACGGGCACCAAGCACCAAGCGGGGAGAGCCCCCTCCTGCCGGCCCCCACCCGCCCTCCCCTTCCCTTCCCGCCACCGGCCACCACCCCCCACCTGGCAGGTGCAAGTTGAGAGCCAGAAGCAAGTTCATGCAGAGATCCGGCAGCTGCTCGGTGGTGTCCAGGGGCAGCCCGTCCTCCACGATGCTCAGCAGGAACTGGGCGAAGGGCGTGCCCAGGTGCTCTGGGGAAGGGGCGCACACAATCTGAGCCCCCCCCTTACCCACCCCCTGGGTTCCTGTCAGCTCGGGGCAGGCGGTCCCAGACCCTCAGGCTCCCAGCAGTGGGGGAGCTGCCCGCTTACCGTAGTGTGCGTAGGGCACTGCCTCCCCCATGGAGAACACCATGGCCAGGATGAGGGCGGAGTAGCAGAGCTTCTGGTGATCTGCAGGGCAAGGCAGGCGGTGAGAGCCCGTCAGGCTGGTGGGGACCCCCCACGGGGCAGGCAGCTCCCCCTCGTCTCACCCTGCGTGTCAGTCTGCATGTCCCGCGCCAGCTCCACAGGCAGCACAGACGACACGAGTGTGGAGATGATGGCCGCATCCAGACCGCACATGGCGCCGAAGCACTTGAGGAGCAGCAGTCGCAGGGACGCCCGGTGCTCCTGGCGGGAGACCCCGTGCGCTCAGTGCCCAGAAGCCCCACGTCTGCCCGGCGCCTCCACGCCCCGCCCCCATGCCTCGAACACACACCATTTGGTAATAGGCCACCAAGGCCAGGACAGACTCAAACTCGTTTCTCTTGCACATTTTCTTGCAAACTTCAGGGTCGGCGTCAGTCTGCGGGGAGGAGGAAGCGCGACAGACTCAGCAGGAGCCGCGCAGCCACACGAGAGGGAGCAGAATACACGCAGGGGAGACTCCTGAGCCCCGGGAGGGGAGGACACCCGTGGGCCCCCACCCCGCACCAGGATGTGCAGCAGCTCCTCCAGGTAGCAGCGGATGACTCCCTCGTCCTCGTACAGGGCCCAGCTGCGCTGCTGGGCATCGTCCTTCCGGCGAGCCAGGTCTGCAAAGATCACCTCCAGCCGCTGCTGGTCATGGCAGACCTGCCCGGAGGGCAGGGCAGTGCTCAGGTCCTGGGTTGGGAAGAGAAGGAGGCAGGATTCAGCACACTCCTGGCCCATCCCCATCTCCAGGAAGCCCCCAAAGCTGGGAAGTCGACCCAGATCCTGAGGATGTCGCAGGCATGAGCTCCAGGCCAACATCAGGCAAGCGTCCCCCACCTCACCTCCCAGAGCTGCCCCTGGCTCGTGTCCTTCCAAAGCCTGGGAGGGGACCAGCCCCTGGTTCTCTTTCATCCTTCCCCCTCCCCCGCCTCAAGCTCCCACTAAACACCTGCTCCCATGACCCACACCTCAACAAGGAAACTCCCAAGGGCAGCGCCCCACCAGTCCCATCCCCGCTCTGCAAGTACCTCCATCGCCCCCAGTCTTGATAACCTGCTGGGACCAGATTCTGCACGAGACACACGTGCGGGGTGCCCTCCAACAACCCGCCTCTCATGCCAGCCCTGCGTAAACATCTTTGTGTGGGAGGCTCCCGACTCTGCCACTGCCTGAATGTGACTGGGATGCCGCACAACACGCCACCAGGCCTTGTCATCTCCCCACCTTCTGTCTCCCGGTGCTTCCTGTTTGACAAGCACCGGCTGTGCCCAGCAGAGACGACCCTGCTGACCTGCTGCTCCACCCCCTGCCCCTGCCCACGGCTGCTGGATCCTGGGGCTCTAAGGAGGGACCTTGGGCCCATCTGGTCCCCATACAGAGATGGTTCGCTACCCTCCAATCCTGCTTCCTGATCAGTGCCCCAACCTTGGCAAAGGCTCCCACCGGCCCCACAACGCCCACGCACCTGACTCACACCTGCGTCAGCACCAAGGCCTCCGCCACAGCTCTCGAAGCACCCACTCCTCCCCATTGCCAAGGCCAGCAGGGCACTCCCCTCTCCCATGCCCTTTGTCCACTCTCCCCCTGCAGCCAGAGAAGACTCTGGACCACTCACATCTGGCCTCATCCGTCACCTGCTCCGAATCGCACCTTCTCCCACACCGCCTGTTCCCTTGCTCCCCATGTTACAGCCATGCTGGCCTTGTTTCGCTTCCGCCCGCGAGCCAAGTGTGGTCCTGCCTCATGGCCCTTGTCCAGGCTGAGCCTCTGCCCGGAATGCTCTCCCTCCCTTTCTCCCTTTCCCCTCCAGGGACCAGTTCAAAGGTCACCAGCACCTGGCACAATGAAGGCCCAGCCAGAGCTCAGCACATGCCTGTCAAGTCGAGGGTTGACACAGGGTGAGGGCAGGGATGGGGCTGGGGAGGCAGGGCGGCCCCAGGGTGGGGAGGCCCTGGGCCCAGCCGCCTACCCTCACCTTGCCCTCTACCAGCGAGAGGAGGACCTGCTCCATGACTGGCGAGCTGGCCGGTACGGAGGCCTGGATGTGACCCACCACGACGCCAATGGCCACGCGGCAGAGCTCGTGGCTCAGGCCGGTGTTTCTCCGCACA
Organism: Neogale vison; assembly: GCF_020171115.1. Lineage (NCBI taxonomy): Eukaryota > Metazoa > Chordata > Mammalia > Carnivora > Mustelidae > Neogale > Neogale vison. The sequence goes on along the minus strand of NC_058096.1, from coordinate 206,286,081 downwards.
AGCTCCATCAGCTCTGCCCCGATGGTCCTGGGCACGGCAGGCTCAGCCACCGCCTTCTCATCAGTGGTCCCCAGGCTCAGGGCACCCAGGGCCTCCAGTTCATCGGGGGCTGAGGCCGTATCAACTGCCACCTCCTCTGTAGGGGGCTCAGGGGCTGGCGCCTTGGAGGGAGGGGGCTGCGCTTGGGACACAGTGGTATGGGTGCCTCGGCGCGGCACAGGCGGGGGTGTGGGCGAGCAGCTGGGGCCCAGCTCCGACGAGCTAGAACCGGTACAGAGCGTGTCAAGGGAGGTGCTGCTGACTGAGGAGCCGCTGGACACAGAGCTGCCCCCGGAGGGCGCGGTGTTGCGGCCGCCTGTGGGCAGAGAGCGGATGCTGTGCTGGGACAGCCCCCCTGGGTCCCTTACCCCTCCAGGCCCTGAGCCCCAGCCTTCCCAGCACAGGGCCTGGTTTCTCTGCCAGACCCACCCCGCTGAGCCCAGAACCCCTAACTTTCTGACACAAGCAGACGGCCGTTCCAAGCACAGGGTGCCCATCCCCACCAACTGCCCCAACCCTGCCTTCTCACCACTTCCTGGGGCCATCAGGGCCTCCCGGTCTCGGCGCTTCACGGGTGGGGGTGGCGTGGTGGGAGCCGCTCGGCGAGGCTGCGGTGGGATCTGGGAGGACAGAAGCCGGATCTAGGAGGGCAGGCTGCTGACTCGGGTACCGGCCTGGTGGGGGCCCTGGGCTCTTGGCATGCGCTGGGCTACGGCTCTGTATCCCAGACCCGTAGCCTCTGGAGCCTCTGGACCCAGACTGAAGCTCTGCCCACCTCCCTTCCCCAGGGTTCCCTCACCGCATACCTGGTAGAGGCCTCCGTCTGCCCCGAGATACTCGGAGCTGGGCAGGCTGTGCTGCCGTTCGAACCCAGCTCGACACATCCCATTGGGCTGCCTGGCGGCAGCAGCATCCAAATGGTGATCACTGGTGGACGGGGTCATAGCCGAGGGACTGGCGGCAGAGGGGCCTCTGCGGGACAGGGTCTCTTTCCGGTGGTGGATCAGCTTCCTGATGGAGGGGCAGGGAAATCACTGGGCGAGTGACCTTAAAACTCCCCAAGTTCTCACATACTCCCTGTGGGATGCAGCGGGGGCCCCTCCCAGCCCAGGCTGCTCCCATCTCCCTCCTACTCCACCCCACTCTGCCTTCCAGACATCCCCAGCACTCACTGAAGGACCCCCACCCTACCGTGCTGGGGCGGGGGGCAGCAGGGAGGCGGAGGGGGCCGTCCTCCTCCCCTCCCCCCACACTCACTGAAGGACTCCGCGCTGCTCCAGGCTGTACTTGCCACCATCCCGCATGGCTGCATTGTGCACGGCCTCAATGGCCCGGTCAATCGCTTGGAGGACATCCTGCTCCAGGCCCTGGGTGGGAGCAAGGGTGAAAAGTTAGACCTGGGGACCTAGGGAGGGTGAGCCCTGACCCAGCCCAGGATGGAGCCCCATTACAGCGAAATCCTGGAATGCTAGACAGGAGCACAGAAAGCTGAAGGAGCACATGTAGTTAAGGCTCTCAAAAACTGTGTCATTCAGGGAGCTGGGGCACAGGGTGGCCCCATGCTGCTGCTTTACATACGGGGATCCCAGTCGGGCCCCACGGTGAGCCTCTTAGCTGTCTCCGAACACCAGGGGTCTAGAGCAAAAACACAGCCCAGGGACCCCCAGCTCGAGACCATGAGTACATACCTAGTCTATCCCCAGGCTTGGCTCAGAGCCCAGGCTAACATGCCAAGCAGGGAGCCTCTAGTGTCTGGAACCCTTAACAAATCACTCTGGATCTTGCTGACCCTTCTTCAAACCAAGGTCACACTCCAGAATAGCCCGGTCCTCACAGAGCCTTCTGCAGACCCCGGGGATGGGCCTGAGGGACCAGCTGAGGATGGGCCAAAGCGATCTCCTCTTTCCATCCCTGCTTCTAGCCCTCATACCCCCTAGTTATTCCAGGAATCTTCCAGTCTTGCCCTGGGAACCAGCAGTCTGTGTTTGTGGCGAAGGATGGACATAAGAGAGGGGCCTGGCCCCCGGCCCAGATTTCCGTGCTGCCAGACCCAGCAACTCGGGGGTCTAATCTGCCCAGCCAGACAGGCAAGGTGTGAAGAGTAGGGGTGGCAGCTGTGGGACCATCCACCTCCACCCCTCCCCTGTCCATCATGGTCCATCAGGGTACATGGAGGTCTCTGAACTGAGGTGACGTCACTCAGAGCAGGGTCGAAGAAGCGTCTCTGATGGGGACGGACAGATGGATACAGAGGTCAGCAAAGCCCTCCAGGTAGCCTGGCGAATGCCAGAATGCAGGGAGACAGGAGACAGAAAGGGGGACAGAAAAAAAGAAACGCATATCCATAGAAAACAAGAAAGAGAGAGAAGGGGAGAGAGGGAGGGAGGAAAGGAGGGAGGGAGGGAGAGGGAGAAGAAGAGGGAGAGGGAGAGACAGGCAGAGGGAGACAACGCAGAAAGAAATCAAGAGCCAGAGACGGAGAAAGGCAGAGAGTCGGAATGGCAGACACAGACAGAGTTACGGAGACAGAGACAGGGAGATATGCAGAAAGAGACTACGAGGGGATGGGAGCCTCCCTGCCTGCCCCTGGCAAGCCCCAAGCCCACTAGCCCTGAAAAGGATCTTCACAGGCCCTTGAAGAAGAGGCTTCCAACAGCCCCCAACCCCAGAGAGGCTGGGTCTGACACGCTCCCTCCGAAGCCAGCAGCCCTAGTGTCCAGGGCCCCAGTCACGCCCCAGGCACTCCTACATGGGAGCAAGCTGAGGGTCCAAGGCCCAGGGCCCATCCCCTCTGGTAAGACCAGATGACATCTCCAAATTTATCCTGTTATTTCTGTCCTGAACTGGGCTGGGACAGGATGTTTCCTAAAGACTAGGGACTAGGATGGGGCGGGGGTGTCTGGCACAGGCCAGGCTCGGAGGCTCCAGGCCCTCCTTTCCCCTGAGGTCAGAATAGACCAGCTGGAGACACTTACACCCCAGCCCCCACAGCAGGACTATTCTTGGGGAAACAGGAACTAGAGATGCGGCCTCCACTGGAAGGAAATAGGGCCATAATCAGACCAGGGGAAGCCGTGAAGAGATCTCACTTCCTCACAACGGGAGAGGCCCCCACCCCAGGCAGCGGACAAGGAGGGATGGGGCTTTTCAATTTCAGAGAGAATTAGTCTGAAAAGTCAGGGCCTGAGGCTTGGGATGGGGGAGGAGGGGTGTCAGGGAGAGTAGTGCCAGGGAGTGCCAACAGGGGCTGAGATCTTTGGTTCCAAGATGGTTGGGGGTGGTCTGAAGAAGAGCTTAGGGGGTGGGTGAATACGGGAGAGCAAAAGCCACAGACGTCTCAAGGCTTGGAGGTTTGGCGGGTCATCCAGGGGCTTCGGAGGTCAGTGGAGGAGTGAGGACCTAGAGCATGGTTGAGGAAACAGGTGGTGTCCAGGGTGGCCCGGGTCTCCGTGGTGGAGGCAGTGGCTCCAGCTGAGGGTCGGTCTGAGGGTGGGAGGCAAGAGTGTGCGACCTGGTGGATCCAGGGAAAGGGCTGATTATGGGTCTGAGGTTTCAGTGATCCGAGGAACTGATCAGAATTCGGCGGCAGAGGAATCTCAGGACTGTGTCTTGAATTCTACTCAGATGGAGCTTCAGATATTGGTTCTCAATGGGTCTGGGATCCCAAGGAGTCTCAGTCCCAGAGTTAGGCTTGCCGGTCTGGAGTCCTCAGAGTTGGCTGTCAAGGGCCTGGTCTTTTGTAGGGGTGCGGGCTCTTGGGGTCCCAGTCTTCGTGAGTCTGGGGTCTCAGGGTCAGGTGCTCAAACTCCCTATCTGCGGGAGGTCCCGGCAGGGCTGGGGCTCCAGGGTGGGTATCGAGAGCCTGTGATGGGGCCCAATGGGGGGACCGCGGAGGCCGGGCCGGGGAGGGGAACACTTACCTGCAGGCGGCGCAGGTAGGCGGGCGGCACGTAGCCGGTCTCGCCACTGCGCGCCCGCGCCGCCAGCCACCAGTGCGCGCTGCTGCGCTCCAACACCAGGAAGGTCTCCCCCGCGGCGAACGCCAGCGCGTTGGGCTCCGCCGAGCGGAACGCGTAGAGCGCACGATACATGGGGCCGGGCCGGGCAGCGCCGGGGCAGTGGAGGCGGCGGGGGCTGCGGAACCAGGACGCCAGGCCCGGAGCGCTGCGATCGCCCCGCCCCGGCCCGTGACACACGACGCGTGCGCGCACCAGCCGGTCCGCCGCAGCCCCGCCTCAGGAGGGGACGGCCCCCGCGCCGATCGCAGCGCCCCCTGGCGGCTCCAAGCGGCGCGGCTCGAGTTAGCCTCCGGTAGGGTCCGGACCCCTAAGACTTCGAGCCTCTGAGCCCCCGCTCCGTACCCGCCCGGTGAACCCCATCCCAGCTTCTCCCGCCTGGTCCTCCACTCAAGCCTGGGTGCTGCGATCCGTTCGACCTCCGGAAGGAGCGCTCAGCCCGCAGCCCAACGGCAGAGCGTGCGTCCTGCGCTCTAGTCCCGAGCGTCGCCGCCACGCCGGGAGAGTGGGTCCTGACCTACTAACGGTAGCATAGTCCCATCGTTGCGTCTCGCTGATCCAACACTTGGAGGCGCCCGCGGGGGCCGGTCTTCTTGGTGTCTACAGGCCGCGTGACCCCTCTCCACCGAGTCCCTACTGCCAGCCGCACGCACCACGCACCGAAACCAGGTTGGCCATTCCCCAGTCCAAAGTCCTCCAGCCCTCGCTGCCCACCCACCTCCTCTCTGCACTCGCTTCTCTCCACCCCTCTAATACAGGTCTTTGCATACCGTTTCCTCTCTTGAGGCTCACACCCACCCCCCAACAGCATCAGGTCATTATGCTCCCAGTCGCTGTCACGTTGCTCTATTGTCTTTATAGGACCTACAACTCCGAATTATCTTATTTCTGAGCAGACAGGAGAGCTGATGAGGGTGGCGAGGGCGGTGCTATGTGGCCTTAAGAGCTTGTTTGACCAGTCATCCCCGACCTGTCCTTGATGTCCTGAGAGACACAGGCGCCCAGGGGAGAGGCCCTAAGGGTCCCCAGGGGGGCCTTCTATTCCTGTCCAGGGTCTGGGCCAGCCACATTCCCCACTGGAAGTCTGGGCCCAGTGCAGGGGTTGTGGGCACAAACAGGCCAGTGTATACAGTTGGGTGTTTTGGGACATAGTGCATATAGGCATAGTGGGCCTTGGAGAGGAGGGGCTGGGAGTTTCAGGGAGGTGTGGGGCTGCTAGAACTGGACATCAAGACCCTACTTTTTTGGCACTGGGTCTGTGCCCTTCTCCCTGGTGTCTGGTTCTGCAGTTCAAGACCTCCTGCCACACCTCCCAGAACCCTCCTAGCCTTGCTGGAGCTGGGTAGATGAGACCAGCGTAGTTGTGGTGGGTAGCAGTGGTGACACGTGGTGGATTAAGAGGAACACCCTTTCTCACTGGAACCCCCACCTCCTAGGACCTTTGACCCATGGCGCCCATGGCTGCCAATAGCCCAGAGCTTGGCAGCTACTCGAGGCCCCAGTTTGGCTCTGGGACATCTGATATCTCAGTGCAGGAGCTGGATCCAAGGTATGGTATACATGCTGCCCCACTCTGACTTAAGCTGCGTGGAGCGCAGGGCAAAGACCTGTATCAAGTTCTTTGCTTAGGGGGTGCGGGCATACTAGTCCAGCCCAGACCCCAGAGAGACCTACGGGCCAAGCCAAGAAGCTGTGGTGACTTTAGGTCTATGAGATGGGGGCAGCAGCCAGGAGAATATTCCTGGGGTAGGGTGGAGACAGCACGTGTGCGGCTTCTGTGGGGTCGGGAAGGGGCTGGCTGCCTGCCCCTAGTAAGAACGACAGCAGTACTGTGTACAATTAACAAAAAGATTTGTATTAGAACATTTACACTCAGGGAAGAAAGAGGTATCTGCATCATCAAATGTGGAATGTTGAAGAAATAGTTAAAATAAATAAAAGACTCCGAACGCGGTTAGGGCTGGCTCAGGCTGGGACTCACAGAGGCCTCTGCACATCAGCTCCAGGCTGCAGGGGCCAACGGCCTGGCCATACTGGCCTCCTCCCCGACGCAGCACAGCTGTGCCTGGGACACAGAGAGTCTCTCAAGCGCTGGGGCAGCCAGCAAGCTCACTCCCCGCTTTCCTCACTTATCTCTGTGACAATGTCTATCAGGCTCTGGAGCCCAAAGATATAGCCAGCATCCTGGCCCTCATGTACCACGCTGTCCTCGCCATATAGCCTGCAGGTGGTGTGTGCAAAGTCGATCATGCGCACGTCCACGGAGCTGGTGCCGATGGGCTTGTAGGCATAGGCACCAGCAGACTCGTCAGCTGACTCTTCTGACAGGTCCTCCAAGTCCTCAGCATCTGAGTCCAGGGCCACCTCAGGCCATTCCTTGCCATCATAGATGACCAGTAGGGAACTTGAGTAGAAGCGATAGGACTCCTGTCGCTCCAAAACGGCCTTGAGCTCAGTCAGCTTCTTAAGCACAGGGCCCAGGAGCTCACGGCGCAGGTACCGACCGTTGTGGAAAAACTGGAAAAGTGCCTCCTTGAAGCCTTGCACCGACAGCTTCCGCCCATGGTACTTGTTCATGAACATAAGCTGCCCACTGCCTGCCTGGTACACCTGTCGGGGGGGAGACCAGCAGATTAGGTACTGACCGCCACTCTCAAAGCCTGAACCCCAGGGAACAGCAGCAATAGGACAGCCCCAGATCGGAGCCTTTAACCTGTTAGGTACACCCGTCACACAAGACACTGTCCTCTTTGATTAGCAACCACTCAGTCAGGATGCAGCCCTCTGACCTGGTTCTGTGCACAGACCCCTCCTGAGTGTATGGGTCGGTGGAGAGGGCCTAACCTCCCTCCCCTAATTCCCGCTCCTGTTCAGAGGTTCTGGACTCAGTCAACCAGGTCAGCCCCAGAGGATTCACCCAAGCATGCATGCTTTTTACCTAACCAGAGAACGACAGACTCAGTCACACTGGAACCTTGAGAAAACAGGACCATGCCAGGGTTCGGGAGCGGCAGCTACTGGCTGCGCTAGCCAGCCCAGGCTCTACCCAGCATTCCCCTCACCTGCATGCCACACACACGAACACCGATGACTGCGGACGTGCTCTGCTGGCACTTGCGGATCTGGTTGGCTGCTTTCTCCTCTGAAGCATCGTCACCGTGCTGGCGGGTACCCATCTTGAGGTCCAGGACACAAGGCACCTCGTAGCGGGAAGTCAGGTTTTCCAGTAAGATGAATTCTGAGTGGTTAAGGACAATCCTCCTTCTGAGACGGTGCTGCTGCATGGGGCCTTGGCACTCCTAGGGCTCAGTGCCTGCACAGAGGGCCTCAAAGAAGCCCGAGTCCACAGAGGACCCCATCAGTCCTGCTATCCCCCCACACAGGGAGCCAAAGGCTGGCTGACTAGACAACTAAAAGGCATACTCAAATTCTTGTCAGGGAACTATCTGGGTCCAGCCTGAGGGACACACACACACCATTTCCTGGACTCAGCAAGGTGTGGGAAGAGGGTTCCACACCAGATTGTCCTAAGTTACGAATAGAACATTAAGTAAATCCTGTAACCTTATATGTGAACTGCAAGTATCTGTATGAACTCATGAAAAAATTTCTCTTTAAAATAAATGTGTATCAGGGTGCCTACCTGGCTCAGTGGGTTAAAGCCTCTGCCTTTGGCTCAAGGTCATGATCTCAGGGTCCTGGGATCGAGCCTCCTCTCTCTGCCTGCCTCTCTGCCTGCTTGTGATCTCTGTCAATAAGTAAAATCTTAAAACAAATAAATTAATAAAATAAATGTGCATTGGGGTGCCTGGGTGGCTTAGTTAAGCATCTGCCTTCAGCTTAGGTCATGATCCCAGGGTCCTGGGATGGAGCCCCTTATCAGGCTCTCTGCCCAGTGGGGACCAGCTTCTCTCTCTCCCTTCGCCTACTTGTATTGTCAAATAAATGAATAAAATTTTTAAAAATAAATAAATGTGTATTTCCCTGCTAGAAACCCAGGAAGTTTTTTGGGGCAGGGACTGGTGAACTATTTGTTGTATAGCCTATACACTAGAAATTGTTCTTAAATTTTTAAGTCCTCAAAAAATTATTATATAATACTTCATGACACATGAAAAGTAAATGATACGCAAATCTTGGTGACCGTAGTTTTATTGGGATATGGTCTCGCTCATTCATTTACATTATCACCTATGGCAACTTTCATGCCATAGTGGCAGAGCTGTGACAGCCTGTGCAGCCTACAAAGCCTAAAACATTTACTGTTGGCCCCCTACTGAAAAGGTTTGTCACTCTTGCCTTAGAAGAATAAGGAACTCACATCTGGAGTAGGAAACATACATGACCCTGGACCATCATTTTATACCAGAAAGACAGCCATCACAGACTATCGTGATTGTCAGAAGGACTCAAGAGCCTATTTTAAAAGATCAAACATTGGAGAATTTGTGCATCAGTAAAGGTAAAAACTGCAATGGATTAAACCACCTCAAATATGTTTAAATTCACAGATGTGTAACAATGCTGAAAAACTCACTGGTCACCTTTGGAGGATGTTGAAAAACCCACTCACTACTCCAAGTATTTAGTAAATAAAAGACAAGAAACATTTACCCTGCCTTTCTCGTTTATCAACTATACCTCAGAATGAGCATATACTTGATGAGAAAATGTTTATAGATTCCAGCAAAGAAGGAACAACAAAACTAAGAAATTTCCTAGTGGAAAAATGGACCTAAGGCGATAGCAATACAGGAGAGAAAGACAAACAGTGAACTGCTGATGGACAATACCACCTCAGAAGGACTCCTGCCCCCACCCCAAAACTGAACCTGAATGTGATCAAGCCTAAAGATCAAATTATCAATAAAGGGAAGAGAAAGAAAAGAGTAACAAGTAAAGGACACCACAGGAATGTAATCAGAAAAATCCAGATGATGAGAAACTTCAGAAGACTGACTGACTGACCAACCTCCCTCTCTCCCTCCTTTCTTTAAGATTTATTTATTGGGTGGGAAGGAGAGGGAGAAAGAGTCTCAAGCAGACTGTCCGCTGAGTATAAGCCCAACTTGGGGCTTGATCTCATGATCCTGACATCAGGACCTGAGCTGAAACCAAGAGTCAGCTGTCCTACCTGACTGTACCACCCAGACACCCCAAAGACCTAGTTTTTTGACAAGAAATTTCCAAGAAGAAAAAACAGAAAGAGTATTTATTTAAAAAGACTTAAAACATTTCGACCAAATGCAACATGTGAACCTCACCTGGATCCCCATTCAAACAATCCATCAGTATAGAGATTTATGATGGGGCACCTGGATGGCTCAGTGGGTTAAAGCTTCTGCCTTCAGCTTGGGTCATGATCCCAAGGTCCTGGGACCGAGCCCCACATCGGGCTCTCTGTTTAGCAGGGAGCCTGCCTCTCTGCCTACTGGTCTGTCAAATAAATAAATAAAATCTTAAAAAAAAAAAAAAAGATTTATGAGACAATTAGGAAAATGTGGACACAAACTAGATTTGATAATGAATTATTGTCTACTTTCAAGGAGCAATAATGGTAATAATGTCTTAAAATATTCTTAGAGATCCATGAGACACTTCAGAAACAGCTCAGCTGGTGGTGCTAAGTTTAAGACAGTCGTGGCATGAGTTGGACATAAGTGAGTGAACTGGTGAACTTGGGTCACAGGTACTTATAAGTTCCAAGTATTATTCTATGTTCAATGTGTTTAAAATATCCCCTAGTAGATAAAAGAAAACCCTTCTGCTCTCTTAGCTCTGCTGGAAGCTGGAGGTTGGTAGGCCCCTGTGTAGTGCACAGAATTCTAGCTTTTTTCCTCCTGTGTATTACTAAACTGAGTCTCTATGTAAATATGGACAGTCAGCATTTATCGACATGTACCTATTTCTCTGTTAAAAAAAAAAAACTTTAAAAAATGGGATTATAGAAGGTCAGCAAAGGGTGGGTTTGATATGTTTGGGTGGGTTAAGTGGATATTTGACAACATGGCTTTTCCTCTGCCATGTTTGTGATGTTTAACGGACATCCTTGCAGTTTAAGATGACACTTTTAAAATTCAACTCTCCTAATGATGACTTAAGCCCTGGCACTTGATGGGAGAATCAGCAGAACCTATAGGATCTTTGGAATGGACATTCTCTGTTACAATTTTGTTCCTGTTTATTTTTAAATTTCCTTTTGATTTCATGGAAAGGAAAGACGATGCAAGTGTGTAAGTTGCTTTGTTACAATAAAACTAAATGTGTAAAAGTAAATAAATAAATAAATAAAAATATCCCCCAATAAAAAATTAAATACAGCATACTCAATTCCGAGGAATCCCTCCCCCAAGATTTAAAAAAAAAATCCATGAAACATAGCTTCATGGGCTAGAAAGGGGAAAAAGGAAAGCCCCTTGTGCTATGCCTATGCTTCATGTGCAAGTTTGATGAATCAGGAGTGAAAGGCTGGCACCCACCTGTCACCCCACCCTTGGCAGGCAAGCAGGGGATTTCCAAAAACATGAGCCAACTCCTTGGACTCTAGGCCAAAGCCTCCCTGGTGTAGGCTGTTCCCTCCGGGAGGTGCCCCTCACCTGCTTCCCCACCGCCTGTATTCCCAGACCAGCCCTCACTCCTGCGGGAATACAGATCTGTCCGCGGTTACCACAGAGGGTGCCCTGGCACAACCATGGCTAGAAAGCAAACCCAACTTCTCTACACTCTTTGGCCCTCACCCACCCTTCCGTCCCCGAGGCTGACAGACTCTGAGCAAAGGATACTGTACTGGTTCCGATGTTTTGCGTTCTCCTTCATTCTCTGTAACTGCTGCTGGTGACACTTCATGCTCCAAGGGTTATAGTGTTTAAGCTGGGAGCTGACGTTCCCCTTTTTCTCTACACTGTAGTACAAGACTTCAGATTTCTTTAACCACTCAAATTCTTCTTCCAATTTATGGCTGTAAGGAGACAAGAAGCCAATCACAATGTCTTATCAAAACTCAGGGCCAAAGAGGCATGAGAGAACTTTTGGAGTGCTGGGAAGTTTGAGATCTTGATGGGGTGGTGGTTTCAGTGTGCACACTAAACACTTCAAATGGATACATTTTACTGTTAAGTGTATTATACTTCAAGAAAGATGATTTTTAAAAAATAAAGGGGCCAGCTCACTGTTTTTTTCTACAGTAAGGAAAACCCAAGATGCAAGAACAGCCATTGCGTCCACCCCGGCCTCCCCACGACTCCCTCCCAAGCAGTCCTTACTGCCCTCTTCCTTAAGGCGGTACCACCCCGCCCCCTGCTTCGGATACAGCAGGTTCCCTGATTCTGAAGGCTGGAGACCAGAGAAAAGCCAAACTAAAATTCCATGGGAATAAGCCAACCTACTTAGCTACATTATAAATACTTTAATTTATATATATTGTTTATATTTTTATAAGCTCTGCCCAAGAGTGGCACCTGGACGGCTCTGTATAGGTGGAGGAGCCTCCATTTCAAGGACACCCAACGGACCATTTTTGTCTCTCACCATCAGCGAGCAGCCTGAGGGGAAGGGATGGCTCTTGTCTCAGTCACTGCTGCATCCCCAGGACGCGGCACAGGGTAGCCGCAGAAGCAACAAGCAACTACAACTCTTTCAGAGCTGCCACCGTGGCTCTTGACCCAAAATGGCATAATTTAATCCAGAATCTGTTTGTTTTTACCTTGTATGATTAGACTTTATTTCAAAATAAATGAACTAGCAGGTTATAGTTATATAACAAAACGCTAATGACGTTTACAAGGCAGAATAAACAACGAACTGGATGACTTCATTTTGTCTTTTTTGGGGGGGGGCAGAGAGACTGAGGGAGAGGGAGAATCCTAAGCAGGCTCCACGTGACAAGGGGCTTGATCTCACGATCCCGAGATCATGACCCTCTGAGCCAAAGTCAAGAGTCAGACACTGAACTGACACTATATTAATGTATTAATATACATTAATATAGTGCATTGAGTGACATGGTCCAAATCTGATTCACCTGAAGTCCGCACTTTCCTTTGTTTATAACTTCCATTTAAAAATTAATTCCGGGGCACATGGGTGGCTCAGTTGTTGGGTGTCTGCCTTTGGCTCAGGTCATGATCCCAGCATCCTGGGATTGAGCCCCACATCAGGCTTCCTGCTCAGCAGGAAACCTGCTTCCCCTCTCCTAAATAAGTAAATAAATAAAATTTAAAAATAAAAATTAATCCCTAGGGTGCCCGGGTGGCTCAATCAGCTGGCATCTGATTCTTGATCTTAGGTTCAGTTCTTTTTTTTTTTTTTAAAGATTTTATTTATTTGTTTGACAGACAGAGATCACAAGTAGGCAGAGAGGCAGGCAGAGAGAGAAGAGGAAGCAGGCTCCCCGCTGAGCAGAGACCCCCGATGCGGGGCTCGATCCCAGGACCCCGGGATCACGACCCGAGCCGAAGACAGAGGCCCTAACCCACTGAGCCACCCAGGTGCCCCTTAGGTTCAGTTCTTAATCTCAGGGCTGTGAATTCAAGCCCTGTGCTGGGCTCCTCACTGGGCATGGAGCCTACTTTAAAAAGAAAGAAAAAATTAAAAAGTTAAAAAAGAAAAAACTGCACTTAAAAATGTCTTTAAAGGAACATTTTTATGGGGTTGCCTGGGTGGCTCAGTTGGTTAAGCATCTGCCTTCAGCTCAGGTCATGATCTCAGGGTTCTGGGATCAAGCCCCATGTTGTCCCACTCCCTGCTCCTCAGGGAGTCTGCTTCTCCCTCTCCTTATGTCCCTCACCCTCCCCACCCTCAACTCATGGTCTCTCTCAAATAAATAAATCCATAAATATACATACATATATATATGTATATTTATGCATATATATGTATATTTATGCAGCTTTCCATAAATTTGGTTAAAATCATTTTTATTTTAGAAGTACACAAAACTCCCTTTTTGAAAACTCAACTGATTATCTCTTGTCCTAAATGTAAAATATGAAAGAAATGTGTTATTTCTGGGGTGCCTAAGTGGCTCAGTTGGTTAAGTGTCCAACTTTTAGTTTCAGCTCAAGTCATGATCCCAGGGTCCCAAGATCTAGCCCAGCATAGGTTTCGGAGCTCAGCAGAGAGTCTGCTTGAGATTCTCTCTTTACCTCTCCCTCTGCCCCTCCCTGCTGCACAATCCTGTGTGCCTGCGTGCTCTCTAAATAAATCTTTTTTAAAAAATATTTTATTTATTATTTATTGGACAGACAGAGAACACAAGTAGGCAGACAGGCAAGCAGAGAGAGAGGAGGAAGCAGGCTCCCTGCTGAGCAGAGAGCCCAATGTGGGGATCAATCCCAGGACCCTGGAATCATGACCTGAGCTGAAGGCAGAGGCTTTAACCCACTGATCCACCCAGGCGCCCCGTCTTTTTTTTTTTTTTTTAAAGGGGTAAGCTGGGAAGGCTATTACTTTTTTTTTTTTTTTTTAAGATTTTATTTATTTATTTGACAGAGAGAGATCACAAGTAGGCAGAGAGGCAGTAAGGGAAGCAGGCTCCCCGCTCAGCAAGCAGAGAGCCCGATGCGGGACTCAATCCCAGGGCCCTGAGATCATGACCTGAGCTGAAGGCAGTGGCTTAATGCACTGAGCCACCCAGACGCCCCCCCCCCTTTTTAAAGATTTTATTCATTTATTTGACAGAGACACAGTAAGAGAGGGAACACAAGCAGGGGCAGTGGGAGAGGGAGAAGCAGGCTCCCACAGAGCAGAGAGCCCGATGCAGGGCTCAATCCCAGGACCCTGGGATCATGACCTGAGCTAAAGTTAGATGCCTAACAACTACCCAGAGCTGCCCAGGTGCCCTTAAATAAACCTTTTTTTTTTTTTTTTTAAGAAAAATTTTAAAAAATAAAAGAAAGGTGACACTCTGTAATCCAAATGTAACCTCAATACTGAACAGAGAACTGGCACTGCCTTTTAGCTTCACCTATAATACATTAAGAAAAGTCTACTACATCTTTTCCATTTTCTACTTCAAAAATCCTCATCTTAAAATGCTAATATTTAACACAAACTTCAAAAGTGTAACCCAGAGTCATTAAAGAGAAGCTGCCATGTAGGAACTGGCCACTGAGTTACAAGGCACAACTAAGTCTATCATTTGAGTCCCTAGCTCCAGGAGACTGGCCTGTAATTAAGATCCCCTGACACCTCCCCTTTCACGGAGTACAGGGTCCCCCCCCACCTCAGTTTATACCTACCTCTTCATCTTCTCCTCTTTCCGGTGCTGCCTCACCCAGTCCTTGGGGCTCTTCTCCGTTTCTAGAACATGATGTTTTTTGTTTGTCCACCTCAGGAGCTTACTTTTTGGTTCACAGTCTGAATTGTCTACACTGTCCAAAGTTCCATGGTCCCCCTTTAGTGGATATGCTATTAAACATAAGTTCCTGTCTTCATCCTCTTCAAAGCGTACAGATACCACACCTGCAAGGGGGGGGTGAGGAGCAGAGAGAACTTTTAATTCCCACAGAAGATGTGTTATAAATAACATGATTGTAACATTTGTTTTTTTCTTACCCTGTTCCTTAGTCTCTATGTTGCCAGAGGCCCCAAACTCATCTGCAAACCTAACAAATATCAAAACAGCTAGAAAAGATGACACCACACAAGACAAGCGATTAGGGAGCAAACATGGCCGAGAGTCTTCCTCTCTGATGCACTCAACAAGGCAAGAGCCAAAGAATTACAAGACACATTTTTCCATCATTGAAAATGTTTATTAAGTTTTATGTAATTCTTCTAATCCTAAGAGAGACGTGAAAACATTTGCTCTTTATATCTTGCGGGAATTTTTGATGCCCTAAACAGAAACTCCGACGGCCTGAGGCTTGCTTTAAAGCAGAGCCGAATGCGGGAACAAAGGTTTGCCCTGAGGGGAACAAAGGTTTGCCCTGAGGGTTAAGAAGCATCCAAGGGTAAGGGAAGACTGGGCAAGCAAAACAAAATAAAGGAGCAAACAAAACAAACCACACAGCACAAGAGACACCCTAGCAAAGGCTTCTTGCAGCGCACCCCCACACGGGTGGGCACCCCAAGCCTTTTGTCCTCAAACATGTTACTTTATTTGGTCTTTGCAGTCACAAAAGAACAAAATGAACACAAGGCAAATAGGGTCCGGCCGGGAGCACAGACGCGTGGTGGCCTTGAAAGCAGCTCTCCCCCTTGAGTCTCTAGAACCTGCCATGTGTAATTAGACAGTCTTTGAGGAGGGGGCTGTCAGGTGGGAGCATTTCAGCAGGTGCCGACGAGCGCCTTACAACCGACTGGCTGAACACCTTTCCTCCCAGGCCTCTGTGGCCTGGGATCACTCAATTTGCTCAGTCCTTGCTGCCCGCCCGCTTGCTCGCTCGCTCGCTGCAGGGGAATGCGTGCTCAGAGAGAGATGACACTTCTGAGGTGGTCCCTGGCTCTGGGCGCAGAGAAGCAGAGGAGCTTGGGTGGGGAATTCAGGGGACCACACTTCCCTGTGGCCCGGGGAAAGAACCAGGGGGAAATAGGGGGCAGGGGCGGCCAGCTAACAAGGGGCCTTTGGCTTTGTCCTGGAAAAAACAACAGAGAAGGACCAAGTGAGGGCCCTCAACTCCCCCACCCCCCACCACAACACACATGCATATTCAGAGTACAGAGAGAGGCGCCCAGTACATTCTGTCTTCAAACAGCATGTTTCAACAGTCCCAGAAGAACCTAAGTTGTTCAAGAGTCTTTTGTATAAAACCAGGCAACGTAAATTTAATTTCCTTTAATGGATTCTTTGATTTACAAAATATCCTCCCACCCCAGGAAAGACCACACCATGCTGGTGGCTGATGTCACCCCCAAAAGTGCATTATAAAAAGAGAGAGAGAGTCACCATATGTGAATCAAAGGGTTGCCATAACATTGCAATTTCGGGGACATTCCGTAATAGCAAAGGGCTTCAGCTAATCAGCACAGGCCTCCCACTCCTGCATTCCATCTGACTCAACCCTGCTCCCAGCCTACCTAATCACCAGGGCTTCTGGTTTCCTGGAGGACAAAAAGCAGGCCGCAAGGATTCTGGGTAAAATCCTCCCAAAGTCTTCCCCCGCTGTTCCCCCACGGGGGCCTATGGGTTACTGAGATCAAGAGACACCTGAACATAAAACACAACTACACTTCCACCAAAAATAAACTCAAAACAAATCCACAAAACAAAACAATTGAGCAATCTTACCAGGGCTTGCAAACTGAGGGTGTGAGGTGCTGGGCTGAGGGCCAAGAGGAGGAGGAGGGAAAACAGAGTGAGGGGAGGGGTGAGGGCTCCCGGGATGGCTGCCCGGGGCCTTCCTCGGCAGCGCCGCCTCTCATCTCCTCGCCAGGCGATGGCGACCCCTATGGCAGCGGGGGCTCACCTTTGTACTGAGGAGTGAATTTGCGCATCTCGGCTGGGAGAGTCTCGTAGAACTGGTGCTCCCTCGGTACCAGGGGCTTGCACAGGGTCGTCTCGTTGAAGCGGAGCACGCATGAGTGCCCCCCGACCTGGTGGACAAAGGGCTCCAGCAGGACGCCCTTGGTGCGGGGCTCCACGTCCATGGCCCTGAAGGCTGGGCTCATCCTCCAGGCGCAGGCGGCAGGGAGAAGGGGGAGGCGGCGGGGTCCAGCGGCCAGCGCGTCCTCCGTCTGTCGTCTGTCCGTGCGTCCGTCTGTCTGGCCTCAAGTCCTCGGTTGCGCGGGCCAGGACGCTCTGCCGAAAGCAAAGAGAGACAATAGCATTGGACGCGCGGCCTGGGAAGCGCCGTAGAAGCGCGAGCACTTCCAGAAAGACAAACAGCGCGAGCTCAGGCGGGGCCCTGCCCACGCCGCCTACCCCGGCTCCGCCTCCTCACTCAGAAACAAACAGCCAGAGCTACTGCGGGGCGGGGCCAGATTCCGACTCGCAGGGACTGGCCCCAGGTGTCCTCAAACAGCCCGTGCCCTCCACTAGGCGGGAAAAATGCAAGCCACGATATGGTAAAGTCCCATTTCACACCTAATAATTCAGATTAATTTTTACCATTTTCTCTTTTTAAAAAAAATATTTTATTTACTTGACAGAGAGCGAGAGCAGGAACACAAGCAGGGAGAGTGGCAGAGGGAAAGCAGGGCTCCGGCTGAGCAGGGACTCTCCTATGTGGGGCTCAATCCCAGGACCCCAAGGTTCACGACATGAGCTGAAGGCAGCCATTTAACGACTGAGCCACCCAGGCGCCCCATAATCCTTACCATTTTCTGGTAAGACTAACTTCCATTTTTTAAAAGATTTTGAGAGAGAGAAAGTGCGCATATTCGCCAGCGCATGAGCTGGGAAAGGGGCAGGGGCAGAGGCAGAAGCAGGCTTCCTCCCCGTAGAACAGGGGAGTTGGCCGGGGGACTCAATCCCAGGACCTCGGAATCACGACCTGAGCGGAAGGGAAGTGCTAAACGGACCGAGCCACCCAGATGCCCCCATACATACATTTTTTTTTTTAAAGTAGGATTTTTTTAATTTAATTTTTTTATTTTTTAAAGATTTTATTTATTTATCAGAGAGAGAGCGAGCACAGGCAGACAGAATGGCAGACAGAGGCAGAGGGAGAAGCAGGCTCCCTGCTGAGCAAGGAGCCCGATGCGGGACTCGATCCCAGGACGCTGGGATCACGACCTGAGCCGAAGGCAGCTGCTTAACCAACTGAGCCACCCAGGCGTCCCCATACATATTTTTAATACTTTATTTTTTTAGAGTAGTTTTAGGTTCAGAGCAAAAAATGAGAGGATGCTAAGTGCCCATAGAAACACCTGCCCCCACACATGCCATTGCCTTCCCGGTTATCAATATCCCCCCTCAGAGTTGTAGGTTTGTTATAAAAGATGATGAAACCTACATTGACTCATCATCCTAGATTACATTAGGGTTCTTAGTCGCTAATTATGTTTTTATAAAATGCAGTTTAAGGGAAAACTTGCTTACTCACCATCTGGTAAGATTTACTCCCCCAGGGTGTCCACTCCTCCCCCTCAACCCTAAGGCCAAAGACAAGCCCCATTAACCTTATTAACAGTGGAGCTTGGGCCTGGCGTTAATCATTAACGTCTGTATCTAAAAACAACCGATCAGGGCTGGCTAACTCCTTTTAAAAAGATACACAGTGTTCTAGGTCACTGACTATTTTTATCAGTTCTATCCTGATCTCCAAAAGCTGGGGCACACCGTTAAGCCAAAGCTGTGCTCCTGGGGTAATCAGGGCTCCCATCCTCTCCTCAGGTTCAGGGCCTTAGACCTGACTTTGCATCCCTAAACACCCCAGATCTCAGCAAAGCAACCTCTATGCAACTGACTTCAAGGGACTTCATGCTAGTTCTCTGTTTTCGGTCTGTAATTTACAGACTACACAGCTGCTACTAGCACTTCTTATAGGGTGTGGGGCATGCCATTATCTGTAGGGTTCTTAATTGAGAACTCTTCCAGTTCCCATTACCCCAAGTGACATCCTGGTGATGAGAACAGGTCTGCTGAAGATGTGCCCACTGTCCTCTAGGGTGAGTAAAGCACCTACTACATGCTGGCTCATTACAGAAACTTACCTCATTTGGTCCTTGGGATATTTTCTGTGAGGAAGACACTATTTTCTCTGTTACAAACAATGAAGCTAATTTGGGGAAGTGAGGAAACGCATCCAGGGCCAGGGACAATAAGCCACAGCTCCCAAATGAACCTCAATCTGTTGGAGGCCCTCACGGGGCCACTTCTACGTCCCAGAGTCTTTGAAACTAGTGTCCTGATACAGCACTCCTCCTATGTTACATGGGACATTTAGCCTGGTGAGAGGGTGCCTTCACCATGCATATTTTCTCTTTATATACATAACCTCTCTTAGAGTTTAAACCGATTGTTAATCTCTTTTTAGAAGGATCTGACTCTGGGTCCCAACTGGACTCAAGGATTAGGAATAAATAAGCTTTCCTATATGCAGAGATGAAAACCAAAGGTCCTGACTTCTCTCCTGGCACCACGTTCTCATGACCACAGAAGCCCTCAGCAGGACATGTGCTGAGGAGGTTTCTAAGCTCCAAGGATGAGTACATTCCAGCCATTTCCAGACCCTCTCCAGAAGGTGGAGCTCTGAGACACTTGGCCACACCAGCCCTTTCTTCGGGTCTACACAGACTAGTTCATACTAATCCACTGAAAAGACCTCTGGAGTAGGAGCAATACCAAAGAAAAGCTACTGTACTGACTCACAGTCGGTCTGCTAGAACCCAAGCACAAACCAGGTACCAAGATTATTTGTCAATGCACAAGACACCCCTCATGGGCCAGGCTTTAGAAACACAATCCAAGCCTTTCATTAAAGTATAAACTGCTTTTGTCGTCAGAGTAATATTTTTTTTTTCGTCAGAGTAATATTAATACCAATGCAAATCTCTTTCCAACTCTGTTCAAAATTCCTTTAAGTGTATTCAGTTAGGTGGAAGAATCTCTCTCGGCATCTCTCTCACCCATCCTTACCCTAAAGCAAAATCTACAACAAAAACGGGTCCTTCGAGGCAACTCTCTGGAGTACGGTGCATAGGTGTGGCTGGAGGCCACCAGGCCCGGTGAACGTATCCATCGCCTCCTCCCAGGTCCTCAGTGTACTCATTAGCTGCTGGGTATGATGTGGCACCTTGCCATCCTCCCCCCAGCACCCAACTCTGGCAGTCCGCAGGACACTGCTCCCTGGAGAATCATCATCATCTTGGGTAGAGAGGCAAGAAAAATAAGGCTAATCCTCACCTGAGCCAAGCTGATGACAGAGAAAACTGCCAAATATGAGCTGGAGTTAGGGAGACAACGGATTACTGTGTAGTTAGGTGGAGCCAGATTCTAGTCCCAGTTCAGCCACTCAGTTGCTTGGAGATCATCTCCAAGTCCCTGGTTCCCTCTGGGTTCTGGTTTTCTGGTTTGTAAAATGGAGAAGAGAGGCATGGAGTAGACCTCTACTGTGTGCGTGGTATAATGCGATTAGTGAGCGGTAACTAGTTGTTTTAATCAAATAGGAAAAAATAGTAAATATAATTGCATTGTATATATAAGGTAAGTCCTATTTTGTGATTCTTTCATTTAAAAAAAATTTTTTTTGAAGATTTTATTTATTTGAGAGAGAAAGAGGGAGAGATTGAGAGAACGAGTGGGAGGAGGGGCAGAAGGAGAGAAGCAGACTCCCTGCTGAGCAGGGAGCCCAATGTAGGACTGGATCCCAAGACCCTAGGATCATGACCTGAGCCAAAGGCAGATGCTTAACTGACTGAGCCACCCAAGCACCCCATTTAAAAAAAATTTTTTTAAAAGATTTAATAGAGCACACGTGCACAAGTAGCCAGAGCAGCAGGCAGAGGAAAAGGGAGAGGGAGAAGCAGAATCCCTGCTGAGCAGAGAGCTTGATGCCAGCCAGGGCTCAATCCCAGCACCCTGGGATCATATAACCCAAGCAGAAGGCAGATGCTTAACTGACTGAGCCACCCAGATGCTCCTTTGTGCACCCCTGTTTCAATTATGTTTAGTCTTTCAATATGAACGTTAAGTATGGCTTCACCATACCACATATTTCTCACATTTGGGGTTGCAGATGAAGAAGTGGAGCTTCTGTTCTAGCTTCCCTTAGAGGCTGCATCTGTGTGGGAAAATGAAGGATCAAATTTCCCAAGGATTACACACAGCAGATCCGCTCTCTCTCTAATGGCCTCAACCTGGCCAGAAGAAAGAAAAGTACCCCAAAACCTGTTCTTTTTCACCTACTACTCTCTCTGTCCCACACGTGGTGTGAGCTCTCAGTGATTTTTAAACATCCGAGGTCTAAGGCCCAGTGTCCCAGGAATCCTGGAGTATTAGAAGTTACTGAGAAGTCCATGCAAAATATGTGGGCTCTGTGCCTAGGGAGAGGGAGAATAACCACAGAATACTGCCTTCAGATTTAGCATCTATTTTAGCCTTCCACATCGTCTCACACTGGTCCATGAAACTATGAACAGGTAAGGAAAACAGAATATAACTCAGCCTAAGACAGGAGGACATAGATTTCCTCCACAGCTCATCCCCCTAAATCTGTCAGATTGGTTTAAGGATCTGCTGGAAACAATGCTTTAATATTCTCGCTTCTAAAATACTGCGGACTGGGGCGCCTGGGTGGTTCAGTGGGTTGAGCCTCTGCCTTCGGCTCGGGTCATGATCTCAGGGTCCTGGGATTGAGCCCCACATCTGGGCTCTCTGCTTGGCAGGGAGCCTGCTTCCCCTTCTCTCTCTGCCTGCCTCTCTGCCTACTTGTGATCTCTCTCTGTCAAATAAATAAATAAAATCTTTAAAAAAATAATAAAATAAAATACTGCGGGTAGTGGCACCTAGGTAGCTCAGTTGGTTAACAGACTTTGGCTCAAGTCAGGATCCAGGATCCTGGGATGGACTCCTGCGATGTGGCCCCTTGTTGGGCTTCTCCTTTTCCCTCTGCCCTCCCCATTCATGCTCTCTCTCTCAAACAAATAAAATCTTTAAAAAATTTTTTAAAAATAAATAAATACTTCAAATAAAACAATGACTCATGAAAACCTTTTAAGCCCTTAGCTCACTCATCTAGAATTTAGTTAATGAGGCCACAAATGTGGTCTGCTGGGGCTACCTACTTTGCCTCAAGAAAAGCCCCAGGGTTGGATAGTCACAGGGGATGGTGTCAGGCACACTAGCCTGCCTGATGGTGGAAAAACAACACTCACCATTCACACCTCCTCTCCGTGAGCGTGAGCCACAGGGCCACCACCATAAAGCATCTGCATACAACCCATAACTACACAACCCATGACTATACCACCATCACTGAAACTCTTAAAACACTGTTGGTAGGAATGAAAAAAAAAAAAAAAGTGGTACAGCCACTTTGGAAAACAGTTTGGCAGTTTCTTAGAAAGTTAAACAAATACTTATTATATGACCCAATAATCCTATTCATAGGTATATGCCTAAGAGAAATGAAATCCAATGTCCACACAGACTTGTACATGATCTCAGATAGAGTCACTACTTACAATAGCCAAAAGGTGGAAACCCAAATATCCATCAAATGGGTGAATGAATAAACAAACTATGGTACATCCATATCATGCAACAGTATTCAGCAATAAAAGGGAATCTTGATTCATTATAAAGATTCATCATAAAAGCACGTAAGTGAAAAAAGCCAATCGTATATTATATGATTAGATTTATAAGAAATGCTAGAAAAAGCACAGCTCTAAAAAGTAGATAAGCAGCTGCAGAGGTAGGAGTATAGGACTGACCACAAAGGGGACTAAGAGAACTTTCAGGGGTAATGAAAATGTTATATGCTGTGACTGGGATAGTAATTACATGACTGCATAAATTTGTCAAAATTCACCAAATTGAGCTTAAAATTGATGAGTCCTATTGTATATAAATTATACTTCAGTAGAGGGATTAAATTTTTTCTTACACTTTTTAATTTACCTTATTTTCATAAGTACATATTATTTTAATAATCAGAAAAAAATAGACTTAAAAAGATCGTATTAGGGTGCCTGGGTGGCTCAGTGGGTTAAGCCTCTGCCTTAGGCTCAGGTCATGATCCTAGGGTCCTAGGATCGAGCCCCACATCGGGCTCTCTGCTCAGCGGGGAGCCTGCTTCCCCCATCTCTCTGCCTGCCTCTCTGCCTACTTGTGATCTCTGTCTGTCAAATAAATAAATCTTTAAAAAAAAAAAAAGATCATATTAGCTGTTAAATAGCTTCTATATGCAAATGCTTTGGTTGAGATTTACCTTCCTATTCATTCTAACTGGGCTCATTTGCCTCACAGTGAGCATCTTGAGACACTCCTGCCAAGATGCCTGGGTCACCTTCTTGGTCAAAGGAAGGACTCCCCCTTTCCGTGAAGGCACTCCCAGATGGTACAGACTTTCAGAGACAGCCATGTTTTCCCTCATAAATCCATGACACCCACAGCTAAATCTAAAGCCATTTGCTCAATCTGAAAACCTAATTTTTATCAGGGTCTTAATAATTAGCAGACTTCTACCAGTTGCATGGTTATCTTTTTAAATTCTTATAAAGTCAAAGCAAAAGCATCCTTTACAGACAAACAAGCAGAACAGAAGCATAAAGGTCCAATAAGCCTTTCTGTAAAATCCATAAGGAAAGAAAAATCAGCATCAAATCTGCTATTATTCTAGTTTCCTTGTTATTTCTCAAGCATGCCTGGAATATGCCTACCTCAGGGCCTTTGCACTTGCCATTCCCTCTGCTTGGTACATTCTTTTCCCAGGCATCCCTCTGGCCCACTCTCTTACCTCCTTCAGCTCTTTATGCAAATGTCACTTCTTTAATGAGGTCCTCCTAAGCTACTCCATCTGAAAGGACCATACCTCCTTGTCAACACTGCCTTATACACCTTGCTTTATTTCTCTTTAGCACTTATCACCATCACCTAACATATTACATGTCTTCTTTGTCTTGTTTATTTTTTGTATCCCCCATCCTGACCCCACCAGAAAACAAAGTCCATAAAATCAGAGATTTCTGACTGCTGTGTTCACTGCTAAAATCTCCAGAGTCCAGAACACCAGCACAGAGAAGGTACTTCACAGGATGTGCCTCTAGTCACTACTGTGTCATGAAAACCTGCTGTACACAGATAACAGAAGACTCAAAAGGCACCCACTGCAATTATCCAAACCCAAACTAATCATACAGAGAGTACAACTATTAAAATGAGGCATGCAACACACTTTACCAAATGTATTCTGAGCACTGAACTAGTGTTAATTTTGCATTTATAATTCCCCATCTATCAAGTTGCATTAACTGGGGAGTATAAATGAAGGATCCTGCACCTAAAGACTCATCTGGGACCTGGTGCTGTGGAAACATTTCATGGAAACAAAACTTAAGCTCCTAATGCAATGACCATCTCTTAGAAAATTCTCTCTTGCAGAAAATCAGGCAAGAAAAGAATGGTCATTCAAGAATAAACTTTAAAAATGTGGCCTCGGGGGCACCTGTGTGGCTTTAGGTTGTGATTCCAGAGTCTTGGGATCAAGCCCCACATCGGGCTCCCTGCTAAGCAGGAAGCCTGCTTCTCCTTCTCCCACTTGCCCTGCTTGTGTTCCCTCCCTTGCTGTTGCTCTCTCCCTCTCTGTCAACTAAATAAATAAATAAATAAATAAAGGTGGCCTCAGGGCATCTGACTGGCTCAGTTGGTGGACAGCAGGACTCTTGATCTCAGGGTTGTAAGCTCGTGCCCCACACTGGGTACAGAGATTACCTTAAAAAAGAAAATGTAGCCTCAAGAAGATTAAAATTCTGTAACTTAAAACAAATATACTAACTAGCATTCAGAAATTATGTGTTGGTACAGAGTTCACATCCCAAACACCCAAGGTTTTTAGGTTGCAATGTTATCATTAAAAGATAATTATCCAGGGCGCCTGGGTGGCTCAGTGGGTTAAAGCCTCTGCCTTTGGCTCAGGTCGTGGGAGAGTCCTGGGATTGAGCCCTGCATTGGGCTCTCTGCTCCGCGGGGAGTCTACTTCCCCGCCAACCCCTGCCTGCCTCTATGCCTACCTGTGATCTCTGTCAAATAAATAAATAAAATCTTTGAAAAAAAAAAAAAGGCAAAGAAAAAGAAAAAGAAAGACAATTATCCTGGGGCACCTGGGTGGCTCAATCAGTTAAGCATCTGCCTTCCGCTCAGGTTATGATCCCAGAGTCCTGGATCAAGCCCCGCACAGACTCCCTGCTTGGTAGGGAGTATGCTTCTCCCTCTGCCTGCTGCTACTGTTGCTTGTGTTCTCTCTCGCTCTCTCTCAAATAAATAAAATCTTTAGAAAAAAATAATAAATGAATAAAAGATAATTATCTCCATCTTTTGCAGGCAAAGCAAAGAAAGGCCATGGGTTGGTTGTGAGTCTCTGCTGAAGGCCCCCTTCAGCAACACTGGTGGGTCTGCCCTCCAGCTTTTAATGAGGTGTCTTAGCAAGACAATGCAGAAGGAAAATCATTCCTCACTTTGCCCTGGACTTACGGGGAAGCTGGGTAAAATGACGCATAATTCCTGGTAACGAAACGAATCTACAAAAAGGAGTTTTAGCAAAATAACGCCAGGAAGGAAGAGGAAAGCTATCAATGTTTGTCTTGTGGGAGGCACCAAGGATAAGGGCTGACCAGACTGACCCATCTGGGTACAGGGCATCGAACTAACACCAACCTCAGGAAAACTCCTACCACTGTGCCACAGAGTTTAAGCCCCATCAGGACATTACCCCCTCAACCTTTTTTTTAAATAGTTTATCTTTAAGTACTCTATATACCCGATTGTGGGGCTCAAACTCGTAACCCTGCAATCAAGAGTTGCACACTCCACGGACTAAGCCAGCCCAGCGCTCCCTGCCCCCATCAAGACATCTCTTATACCCCATTGTGAAAGTGCTTACTCCCATGTCTAGCAGAAGAGTGCCATGATGGCCTATCAGGATATTATGAAAAGTCTGCTTACTAATTTTATGATTTTTAAACAATATGAGAACATTGTTTAAAACCAAGATATAAAATTGTATAAGCTATTATTATCTAAACTAGGTCCAAAGAATTACAGAGGAAAAGACTAGCAAAAAGTCACAGCTATGCCACTGAATCATATATTTAAAAATGGTTAAAATGGTAAATTTTATGTTATGCATATTTTACCACATACACAAAAACTAAAAACAAAGTACCAGCTACTCACAGGGGTCATGGCTGCCTGCCCCCTTCCAAAGCCCTGTAGTCACTGCATTAAAAATGTTGAAAGCCTTGAAATCTCCCAGCTCACCTATGAAAGAAACTTGATACAGATTTCCCAAATTTGACAACAATCCTAAAAATTTATATGGCACAGATGAATTAGGAAGCTAAAATAAAGTGTTCTAATGGGGTATCTGGGTGGCTCAGTGGGTTAAGCCTCTGCCTTCAGCTCAGATCATGATCTCAGGGTCCTGGGATTGAGCCCTGCATCAGGCTCTCTGCTCAGCGGGGAGCCTGCTCCCCCCCCACCTCTGCCTGCCTCTGCCTACTTGTGATCTCTGCCTGTCTCAAATAAATTAAAAAAATCTTTAAAAAAAAAAAAAAGTGTTCTAAGTTGTCAATAATAGAAAGAAGATGGCCATCAACCTAGGAAAGCAACTGTGTGTCCTTTCTATAGAAATATCAGAACACTGTTGTCACAGAAGAGGCAGTCAAAACACTGCCCCAAAATGTAGGGGAAAATACTGCAGGCTGTAGTATTTTTCTGCTTTTTGAAATGTGAACTTCTGATTTCTTTTTTCAAACTAAACAAATATTCTCTGCCAAAGCAGCAGAGCCCGGGAGACAAGACACAGTGCTCTGCATCGATTCGACGCCTATAGCAGGTTCCATGGTGTAATGGTTAGCACTCTGGACTCTGATTCGACGCCTATGCTGTGGTCCAACACTGGGTGTTCATTTTCTCCCTTGTTAACATTTTATTCCAGTTTTAATAAAGGAAAAGCTCTAAGTTGTCCATGAAATTATTTCATTAAAGCCACAATAATGCAGATCCTTCCCCCAATGCTGAGGGACAAATAAAACATCAGATTCTGTGCCAAAAATCCAGACGAGCTTTTCTGTAAGGGAAACAGCAGCCTCTCAGATGCTTCTCTAGATCCGCCCTCATGACCACACTGCCTGATCTCTCTGCTTCTGATCAGATTTCTGGAATGAAGGACTAGTGGGTCCCAAGATGGAAGAAAATGAGAAGGAGCTTTCAGCCTACCGACAGGTACGTTCATCAGAGTTACACTGCTAAATTACAAAGTTATAGCAACTTAAAAAGATTTTTCTAGGGATGCCTGGGTGGCTCAGTGAGTTAAGTGTCTGCCTTGACTCAGGTCATGATCCCAGGGTCTGGGGATAGAGTCCCGTATCAGGGTCCTTGCATAGTGGGGAGCCTGCTTCTCCCTCCACCTGCTGTTGCCCCTGCCTGTGCTCTCTGACAAATAAATAAATAAAATCTTTTTTAAAAAAAATTTTTTTTGGGGCGTCTGGGTGGCTGAGTGGGTTAAGCCTCTACCTTCGGCTCAGGTCATGATCTCAGGGTCCTGGGATGGAGCCCCACATCGGGCTCTCTGCTCAGCAGGGAGTCTACTCATACCCCCTCCCCGTCTGCCTCTCTGCTACTTGTGATCTCTGCCAAATAAATAAATAAAATTAAAAAAAAAATTTAAAAAAGCAGCCTTTTCTAGCTAAAACTGTAGCGCCACTCCTTCAAGGAAATTAAAATTATTAACTCTGGTGTCACACAACCTATCAGAATATCATTTTCTTATAAAGAACTAAATATATTCCATACACACATCCAGAATTTTTCAGTCCTCCTTAAAAAGCCCATTACCCCTCTTTGAAGGGCAATCCTCCACTTTCCATCTCCTCCTCAGTGCAGTCTATGACTCCCACCACCCTGTAGGGAACATACACAACAGAAACATACAGAAATGACCACCTCACATTGCAGCTGAAATGGCCGTGAGGTCTCAATCTGAGGGACTTTCTTACTTTGAGTCACAGTTCTCTCTTGTGCCAACAAATCCACTCACTGGCTTTAGGCAAGATTATATGCTCTCTGAAGGTAGTCGGTGTTTACCCCTACTCCTCTCTCAGCTGGCTTCCAAACCAAATGAGACATGTGAACTTATCCTCTGAAACACAAGAGCCAAAACGGATTCAGTCCTCATGGGCAACCACAGAACCCGAGCACCCCTTTCCTGCCTAGGCCAGCACCCAAGTGTTGTACCTGATGATGAAGGGACAAGGTGTGTCCTGCACTGCACCAGGTCCTGTGTCCAAGGGGCACAATTTCCTCTGCCTTCTTGCAAAAAACCCCACTCAGGAAAATACTCTCCTCAAGGGTCTACAAAGTGGCCCCGGCTCACAGCGCCAATCTGGAAGCTTTTTTTTTTTTTTTAAAGATTTTATTTATTTGACAGAGAGAAATCACAAGTAGATGGAGGGGCAGGCAGAGAGAGAGAGAGAGGGAAGCAGGCTCCCTGCTGAGCAGAGAGCCCGATGCGGGACTCGATCCCAGGACCCTGAGATCATGACCTGAGCTGAAGGCAGCGGCTTAACCCACTGAGCCACCCAGGTGCCCTTTTTTTTTTTTTTTTTTAAAGATTATGTATTTGAGAGTGACAAAGAGTTGAGGGGAGAGGGAGAGAAAGCATCTCAAGCAGACTTCCTCCTGAGTGTGGAGCCCAATGCCAGGAGCCCAATGTGGGGCTCAATCCCATGACCTTAAGACTGTGACCTGAGCCTACACCAAGAGTAGGATGCACTGAATGAGCCACCCAGGCATCCCCCACTCTGGCAGCTTTCATCACAAACCACTCTGCAAAGTGTCAGTGTTCCTCCATGACCAGCAAGAAAAGAATGAGCCACGGGTATGAGAAAAGTCCTGACACTGGCACAGGTCACAACACTATGCCACTTGCCAGTCATCCTCCAGAAATCCTGAGATTTCTTTCCAAAATACAGCATAGCAAAATATTTACAAATTTTGAGGAAATCAAGTTCAAATAGACCCACAGTTCTGAAGCAAATCAGATGCTGACTCCTTCAGAATCACCCCAGCTTGTGAGAAGGGCAGTGATTTCAGTCACTCAAGGGCACATCTGAGGACTGGGAAGGAAGGCCAATGGGGGCACTTCCACTTTTGACACCTTACCTTTTTGTTCCCTTTCTTTGTCTCTATACAAAGAGCCTCCTGTATTTTTTAAAGTAAAAACACTCTTCTGAGAGTGCGATGAATCATTCCTGGAAGAGGACCAGCCTGTCCCCTCCTTTCCCACCCCTCACCTGCTCTAGACCGGCTGGCCACATCCATCAGTCTTTCAGAGCCCAGAGTCTGTCACAGCTGCCACACCTGGGACCTCTGCAGGGTTCACTCGTCCAAATGCCCCAGGACCCTGCATCCGAGGCTTACAGTCCTCCCCTGGCCTCCCAAGGGAGGTGCAGCATCCCCATCAACCCACAGGCCCTCATTCATGCAACCCTGGGAAGGTGTTGCTGTGTCTGTCCCATAAGGCCTAGCACAGGCACTACAAAGGGCAGGGGCACCTCAAAGGACCTGGGGGAAAAGATACTTGTGTTCCCATACTCTCTGATAAGAACACAGAGCAAGAAAAACCCAAACCCTTAGCAGGGAGTTGGCAACCAACTTCACTATCTCTCCTCTAGAGGCACTCACCTCAGAGAACAGACACTGTTCATGGAAGGACACCTTTCACTGCCTTACATGAGTACAGCATAAAAGCAGAAAACTTGAAAATGTTCATGAAGAACTAATTTAGGAGGACCATAATCTCAGCAATGTGCAATTAAATGGTTTAATAGTGGTATATGCCTTCCCTGTCGGGTCATTCGAGCTCATAAAAATATACCTTCTGCAGTCAAATACATTACATCCACCCTTCTTCTTCCTTTGTTGAGTAATTCCAGGTAGTCTCTCAAGAGACAGTCTTGACTCTGTTTAGCATGAAAACCAACATGTGCTGGTCCACACATCTCCACAGAGCACCCTGTAAAAGCAGCTCAAGTGAGACCTCCACAGAGACTTAGCATCACTTCTTGCTCATAAGAGGGGAGGACTGAGCTAAGGTGCAATCCTCAGAAACCAAGTTTCAAGCACATTGAACAAATAGCCATCGGAGTGAAAGCTGGCAGGCTCAGAGCTAGGTTAACTAAACGTTGCTGCAGCCTTAGCAACGACACCAAGGTTGCACAGATGTGGGATCTCAATCCCAGATAAAAAGGCAGGAAGGAGGGTTGCAGCAAATCCCTACCTAGCATTAGTTTTACACTTGTAAAACAAAAACAATCTACTATTCTTATAAAATAAGCTTTGAAGGGAGGTGCAAGATTTTTACGTTCCCTAAGACAGTAAGATGGAACTCACACAGTCCAAGGGGCCTCTCATTTCCCAGTGTGCAGCTGGGGCTAGAAAAGCCTGGAGCAGGGGCGCCTGGGTGGCTCAGTGGATTAAACCGCTGCCTTCGGCTCCGGTCATGATCTCAGTGTCCTGGGATCGAGCCCCGCATCGGGCTCTTTGCTTGGCGGGAGCCTGCTTCTCTCTCTCTCTCTCTCTGCCTGACTCTCCGCCTGCTTGTGATCTCTCTCTCTGTCAAATAAATAAATAAAATCTTAAAAAAAAAAAAAATTTTTTTAAAAATTTAGAAAAGCCTGGAGCAGAAAGAAACAGCAGTACTAGACTTTCTGGCTTCTAACACATCTTACTTCATGAAAAGAAATACAATCTTCCTGGGGCGCCTGGGTGGCTCAGTGGGTTAGGCTGCTGCCTTGGGCTCAGGTCATGATCTCAGGGTCCTGGGATCGAGTCCCACATAGGGCTCTCTGCTCGGCAGGGAGCTTGCTTCCCCCTCTCTCTCTCTGCCTGCCTCTCCGTCTGCTTGTGATTTCTCTCTGTCAAATAAATAAATAAAATCTTAAAAAAAAATGTTAAAAAAAAAAGAAATACAATCTTCCTTAGGCTTGTGTTCTAAAACACATCCGAGTGTCTCCAGTAAGATAAATGGATGGATACACAGAACCAACAGTACTAAATGATCTCCCGGTTTGATCAACTATGACTTTCAGTCAAATACATGCACAAGAAGAGTTAAAACGACCAAATAAACCCAGCAGTGCAGAGAAAGTTTGTGAAAGAGGTCCAACTGGCCCAGACTGACCTCAGTTGTCCCACGGAGTTTATGACAGCAGGTACTGAAACTCCTTCTCTAAACCACAAGGGTTTCAAAAACATTACCCAAAGCCTGACACCTTCCATCCGGAGTGGGATGAGATCATCCTGGCAATGGCAACAACAACAAAAACCCAAGTGAAAGAGTGAAAGACCTAGCATAGTAAGGGTCCCATGAGCAACTGCTGGAAGTGTTGTTTCTGTTTTCCCATGGGCAGGGTGCTGTAGGTGCAAACCATACAGCTTCAGCAACAGCTACACTTCACAAACATTTAAAACCAAATCAAGGCACAACTCCTCTGTTTAAACATTTGTTTGTTTACACGTGTTTTGCTACCTGTTCTGACCTGGAGACCACATTTAGGAGCTATCATCCTCTCAACTATTTCAATCTTAACTAAGTGGCATCTTAGTGGCATTAAATACAAAGACTCTTTCTTGTTACTAGAATATTAACTTTTAGCCACCACATACTGATAATGCTGGTGCATTGCCATAGCTTAATCCTTACCTGTAAGACTGTATTAGTGTAATTTCAATGAGAAGAGATTCCTGTTTATGAAAATTTACACTAAAAACAAATATACAGGGGCACCTGGGTGGCTCAGTGGGTTAAAGCCTCTGCCTTTGGCTCAGGTCGTGATCCCAGGGTCCTGGGATCGAGTCCCGCACTGAGCTCTCTGCTCAGTGGGAAGCCTGCTTCCTTCTCTCTCTCTGCCTGCCTCTCTACTTGTAATCTCTATCAAATAAATAAACAAAATCTTTAAACACACACACACACACACATATATATATACAGGGGCACCTGGGTGGCAAGGTCAGTTAGGCATCTGCCTTTGGCTCAGGTCATGGTCCCAGAGTTCTGGGACTGAGCCCCGCATCGGGCTCCCTGCTTAGTGGGAAGCCTGCTTCTCCCTCTCCCATTCCTCCTGCGTGTGTTCCCTCTTTCGCTCTCTGTCAAATAAAATCTTAAAAAAAAAAAAAAAAAAAACCCAACCAAACAAAAACATATCATCTTGAAACAGACTGGAGAAAAGGTCTATAAACAGAAAAATGAATCCAAGGTGCATCTGAGCTAGACACGGACCACAGATGCTCATGTCCAAGACAGTCTCTCTGGGTAAGATGTCCTCATTTCCCCTCCAACCCTCCATGTAAAATGGCAAAATGGTAATGTGCTACAGCCTCCCCGTCCCAAGGCAACCACCTCTGGGGCAAACTCCACAACCAACAGCAGGAAGAGCTTGCTTCCTCCCTCCATTCCCAGGGCTTAACTGAGTGCAGTGGTGGCCTTTACAGCAGGCCAAAGTGAGCAGAGTTTCAGGACGACCTAATGGCCAGTGGGGAGGGGAGCTATACTGGGATGAGGGACATAGGATTCCTTCTGGGATGCATTGTAAGGTAAGTGAACCACAGCTCAGTAAAGCTGTTATACAGAAAAAAGAAAAAAAAAAAATCAACACAGTTAACAGGGTCACACTAAAGAGATCACAGCCAGCTCAGGGTAGAGGCTCTAGTGATAATGTCACACCTCTGCCACCAAGAGTGAAGATCAAGTGCTCAGGAGAGCACCTCCAAATGTGGCTATGACAACACCAAAGATGCACGCAGACAAACTGCAACAGAACTAATTCTCAAAATATGTGGGTAAAAAAATCTAACTTCTGAAGGAACACGTTGTTTTAGATAATAACTAAATGTGTATGTGCAATTAAAAACAATATTATAGGGACGCCTGGGTGGCTCAGTGGGTTAAGCCTGTCTTCAGCTCAGGTCATGGTCTCAGAGTCCTCCTCCTCTCTCTCTGCATGTCTCTCTGCCTACTTGTGATCTCTCTCTTTCAAATAAATAAAATCTTTTTAAGAAAAATTCTTTTAAATCTCAAATTCAGGCCTGCCTGAATACCCCAGGGTATACATGGTGCTTTACCTCCTCCTGGAGCCTGTGTTCATCTATAAACCGGACATGGTACAGTTTTACAGAGGTGCTCTGAGGCAGGAACAAGAGTAAAACACCTAGTCGCCTGCTTGGCTATCCTCTGCCCACTGCCCTACAGCTCCTGCAAAGAGTCCATGGGGAGACGGCGGTCAAGGAGGGACCGATGGTACAGGAGCGGATAAGGGCATACTAAGCTTGCGCTCCTGGAAGGAAAGAGAAGAGCGGAGGCTTCAAGGCCAGGCAGAGGAAGAGACTGCCATGGGACATCCTGCCTGGCCTTTAAAAAAAACCCAGATTTTTAAAGCAGTTACAAGTATGATAAATTGACCACCGTTACTGGTGGCACTCTTCACCCTGCAGATCTGCTTCCATACACTCTTCTATTCTTTACATAAACAGGATCAGGTTGTGCTGTTTTGATTTTCTCCCCCAATGAAAATCAGCTTTATTTTTCTCACCTTTTAAACAAATTGTGATGAAATACACACAACATACAATTTACCTTTTTAAGCTATTTTGGGATGTACAGTTCGGTGGCACTAAGTACACTCACAATGTTGTGCAACAACCACCACTACCCATTCCACAACTTTTTCATCTTCCCAAATTGAAACTCTGTATCCATTAAACAGTAATTGCCCAGTTCCCCTACCCCCAAGCCACTGGCAACCACCATACAGCTTTCTGTCTCTATGAATCAAATCGGACAACTCTGGTTTCTCATACAAGTAGGATCATTCAACATTTGTTCTGTTCTGCCACTGTTCCCCACTAAACTATATCCTTAGCCATATCTCTGTCTCTATAGAATTCCTTTCAAAGGCAGCATATTATTCACACAAAATCATAATGTATTTTTAACTTCCCTACTGACACTAGCTTATTACAATAATAATGCAGTTGAGTGTCCCTGTAGTGGTCTTTGCACTCTTGTGGAAGTATTTCTGTAGGAAAATTCCTTAGAAGAATCGCTGGGACAGAGCACAGAGGTTGCACCCACTGTTTCACTCTTCTGTGTAGTGCCTGTGAGCCACCAAGGATTGTGGAGCAGGGTAGTGACATTCTCTGTAGGAAAATTAACCAGGCAGAGAGAAATAGAAAACCCGGCTTCACAGACACCCAGCGCATCTCTACTGCGATGGCATGGGGAGGACAGTGGCAGCAGGACCCAGCATTTACAGGAGTCTTCTAAGTTCTTACTTAAGGAGCAATCAAAGAAATACAATTCTTATACACATTAAAAGCGTATGTGAAAAAGGAGGTTTGAGAGAAGAAAAAAATTTAAGCTTCTTAGAAAGCTCTCAAGCTACTCTGTTACATGCTATCCTATAGACGTGTTTCAGGTAACTTGTGGGCTCATGAATTTAGAATCTGGTTATTTGAAGATGCCAAAAGCAAAGGTAAAGAGGAGGCGGCAACACTGCCTTCGCAGTCCTGAGCCTGGGAGTTTGCAGGCAGAAGGAGATGAAACCAAGAGTACCCCTAACAGAACTGCAAGCTCTAGGAGGCCATCAGGATCAAGACCAAGCTGGTCTCTCCAGCCTGTCCCAGAACGGGCTTCCTTCTCTCATGGGTTCTCTCCTCCTTCATCCCTGGGGTGGGAGGTAGGAAAGAGTCCTGACAACTCAAATTCTCCTGCCTTCTCCAATGTACCCACAGAGCTTTGTGCCCAATCCCCACAGGGAATTAAGGAAGGATGGGGGAGAGCAGAGAAACAGGATTTGGTAGATGGTTAGGTGGTGTACCACTTTTCTTAACCCTTCAGGGGTTACTGGCCCCCTGGAGAATCTGAGACATCTGTCTGTGGGCCTCTCCTGAAAAATGCACACCCTCACTGAACTCCACATACAGACTGGGGTGTGGGTGTGGGCACCTGTGGACCCTATCTTCAGAACCCAATACGGGGAGTCAAATTAGAGGGATGAGTCAGATATTGAGCATTCCCACGTCAGAACAAGGATGTTTTGGTTCAGGAAGTCAGAAACAGCTCAGAAGACATTTCGCTGAGCTGCAGACACTTATATATAAGGGGATGGTCAAGCACTCAAGAAATAGCAGATAGTTGGGAACAATGGGATTGAAGCTTGAGTGAACCTAACGTGGAAACAGATTGGGGGGTTACCTATAAAGGAAAGACAAAAGGCACTCTAAGAGTAATGTGCAAAAAAGGAAGAATGCTGGGTCGGGGACCCCATAGGTGTGAACTGCCTGTAAGCAGAGGGTGTAAGAGGAGGTCTGTAGAGAGACAAAGAGGCAGAACATCTACAATCTCCTGGAAGTCACAGAATCTCCTCCCAGTTTCACATGGAAAATCTAGGGCTCACAGTTTTGGGACTACATGACACAGAGGGAGTCAGAGGGTCTTACACTGTGTAGCCCTTTAGGTCCCTGACAGACCCTGGGTTCATGGTTTGGGGCTCAGTTATGAGGGAGCCTTGGCAAAGCCTTCACAACGTCTTCACTGAAGATATACAGGAGCGACCCTTTCAAACCCAGCCACCGTGGTCAAAAGGTCTCAAGCAAAGGAAGTGATCAGCAAAAGCCAGCATAGGGAAAATCCGAAAGGATAAATGACAGTTGCTTCAACAAAACAATTACAAGAAAAACAGAATGAAAAAAAAAACAACAAAACCCCAAACCAGAATGAGACTACATAATTTAAGAAACAAAAGAGATACTTCAATCAAAAGCAATGTGCAGACCTTATCTGGATCCTGATATGAACAAATCAACTATAAAAAAATTATGGGAAAACCAGGGACATTTGACCATAACCAGGTATTCAAGTGGGGGGAAAAAGGTATTATCATTAGTTTTTAAGCAGAGTAATGGTATTGTAGATTCAACGGGCGGCTCCTTGTCTCTTAGAGATACACAATGAAATACTTACGGAAAAATACATCCTGAGGCTATGCCACCTAAAAAAATTCAAGTTTTGTTTGTTTGTTTGTTTGTTTTTAAGATGGGGGAAGACAGGCAGTGAGATGAAATAAGATTGACTAGGAGTCGGTAACTCCAACTGGTGATGGATGATAGACCCAATCCGACTATTCATCCACTTAGGAGACTTTCTTCCTTCAGATTCTGAGGTGGAGTATAAATTCAATTTGGGGAAAAAGGACCTTTTCTTGCTACCAGAATATACTGCAAAATATAATACTACTGGTTACTTTTACTACTCAATATCCAAGTAGGCAAAAATATAATTATTTAAAATACAAAAACATTCTTTAAAATGTAACCAAAGAAAAGAAATCATCTGCTTACCTTCCACTGTACAAAAATGTGTTCAATATGTTAGGGCAACTATCTCACTAGGTAAAATAACTTCACTTAAAGGGAAAATTCTTCCCCAGAGCATCCTCTTTATGAACCAAACAATGGAAAATTTTCACCTCAGCAAGCTGGCCTCAGAGGCTCAGGCTCAACCCTGTTGCCTAGATACCAGTGACATCTCCAGCCCTTACAGAAAGGAGACTGGCTAAGGTTCATCAGTCAGCAGTTGCTCCTTCCTTCCTTCTACATTCCACTGCTCCAACAGACAGGGGGTTGGTATACAGTGTACTGGTCTGTCACTTGTAAAGCTCCAAAACACAGAAGAACTCTATTCCGTCTGCTAAAGTGGCTTTTACAATTGTATCAACTCTGGTGCTGGTTCTCGTGCCCCTGGTTCCTAACAACTCCTGTGAATTCTACTCTAAAGTCACAATGCAAATAAATCAGTTGGGAGTAACAGTTAACAGGCCAACTGACTCTTTCTCCAAAGAAAAAGTTACTAAGAGATGAACTGGCTTTTTATTTTTTATTTCTTTTCTTAAGATTTATTTATTTATGTGAGAGACAGCAAGCGAGAAAGAGAGAACACAAGTGGAAAGGGGCAGAGGGAGAGGGAGAAGCAGACTCCCCACTGAGCAGGGACCCCCCCCCCAATGATGCTGGGATGCCCGTCGTTGCAGGGATGGGGGGCTCCATCCAGGGACTCCAGGACCATGACCTGTGCCAGAGGCAAATGCTTAACAGACTGAGCCACCCAGGGGTCCCTCAACTGGCTTTTTATATCAAATATGATAAAGTACTCATTTTGCAGGCTTCTAATTTTGATAGTGGCTAAATTTAAAACAATAACACCACCACCCTGAAACTTCTCTTTAAATACTTAACACCAGGTTACAGGATGCAATTACCCAAAGACCACAGCAGCAACTTGTGTAAATAAGCATCTGAGTTCACTTAAAATGTAACCCTGCTAAAAATGTAAATACTGCAAAATATTTTAAATACTAGCGTTCATCAAAATTACTGTAATCATGATGCTTTATGAAAAAAAAATCACAGAACTGGTGAACTGGAACATTTTTGTTAACGCTCTTCAAAAGTTTCAGTACTTTTCCTTAAAACTATCCTTTTTGAAGACTTTATTTTGTTCTGGTCTCATGTACATTTTACTCCCAAAACGTTTCATTCCAATCAGTAACTAGTTCTATGTCCCTCGTATTTAAGAGCACTAGGTTTTGCTGTTTTCTACCTTTTGTTTTCACAACGTCTGGCCTCATTTTTCTGCTAGGGCAGCTTCCTTAACAGAGGAAACCGAGTAATACAAATCATTAGGATGGGAGGCAAAAGCAGTCTTGAAGCAAATACGAAAGAAATGAAAGCTCCACCCACGGTGAAGCTTACCGCTATTAAAGAAGCCGTCCTCTGATCCATTTTAGGACTTTTTTTGGATAATAAGCTGTGCAGATTGCCTCACCAGACACCCGCTGACAGGCCCAACTGGCTTTCAACGCTCAAAATGGCTGCACATCTGCCGGCCCCAGGTAAACAGCACCTGAGGCGGTGGGCTGGCTCTTCCACCCAAAGACTCAAGGAGAAGCCCCCCTCAATAACCCGGGAGCCCGTGGACGCCGCTGTCCTGGGAAGTAAAGACCCAGGAGGTCTTCCCCCACAAAGACCTGGGGAAAGCTCCTCAATGACCGGGGGAGATTCCGCAAGGCCAAGATACCCGGGAGACCCCCCCTGATGACCAGAGAAGATTCTGCCCCTCAAAATCAGGTGAAATAGCACCCCCCCCCCAGTAACCCAAAGACATAACGCCTCTCTCAAACGACCGGGGGGTATCCGGCCCTACGAAGACCCGGGGACATCTCCCCGCCCCCGGGATCGCGGGGGAGCCCCTCCCCAAATAACCCGGGGACAACCCTAATGAACAGAGACCTCGCCCCTGAACGGCCCGGAGACACCCTCCTCGAAATATACCGGGACGGCAGAGCCATAGGCTGGACAAGGCGGGCGTTACCTGCGGCCTCAGCCCGTCCCGCGGTGCTTCCGTCCTATTGTTTCTCTCCCATCAAGATGGCGGCGGCCGCGCTGAGCCCCGCCCCCCGCGCCTCGCTCCCGGAGCCCCTAGCTATTGGCTCGCACCGGGAGCCCGGCCCGTGGACTGGCCAGCCCGAAAAGCGCTGTTGCTAGGGCGCCGGGAACCCTGGCAGCGGCTTCCGGGAGGGGCGGGGCACGAGGCGGGGCACCGAGCGGGGCCAGGGGTGGGGCGGGACTGTGCTTGCCTTCCAGGGGGAGGATGGCCTGGGAGGTCAGGTGGGTGGTTGGGTGGACGCATGGGCTTTGGGCTTGTGGGGGCAGTGAGGGATCCCTGTGTGAACGGATGGCTCAACCAACTGCCCCATTTTTCCAGGGTCCGAGGCGTTTCCCGGGGTGTGGATTTTTCAAGGCTAACGTTGAGATGATCTGTAGCAAACTGGGAATTTCATCACCCTACCAGATGGATGGACAGAGGACTAGACGGGGATGGATGGAAAGACGGACAAAAGAGTGACTGTAGACAGTGAGTAAAGGAGTGGTTATATGCACATGTGGATAGATGACTAGATGTAGAGGGGAATGGCTGTAGAGTTCTCTAGGGACTGGTAGATGACCCTGTGTCCAGCCTAGGTCCTGTCAACCTCCACACTGCAGGTCTTGTCTAAGGCTCATTTGTCCTGGGTCCTATGAGATGACGAGAAGGGCTCCCACCTGAATGGATGTGAGTGAAGCTGAGAAATTGGAGGGAGGAGGGAGGTGCCACTGAGAGTGGACAGAGCCTCCTACCTGACCTGCAGTCTTTCTGTAAAGGAGGCCAACATGGCAGCCCCCTGCTGCATGTGCTCTGGGGGTTTTTAGAGATGTGCATTCATACATATGCTTGTTCATTCAACAGGTATTTACTAAGCACCCATACTCTGTGCTGGAAATACAGCAGTGAACAAAAACAGTTTAAAAGGGGGGGGCGCCTGGGTGGCTTAGTGGGTTAAAACCTCTGCCTTCAGCTCAAGTCATGATCTGGGGGTCCTGGGATCGAGTCCAACATCCCGCTCTCTGCTCCGCAGGGAGCCTGCTCCCCCCACCCCCAGCCGGTGCCTGCCTCTCTGCCTACTTGTGATCTCTGCCTGTCAAATAAATAAATCTTAAAAAAAAAAAAAAAAAAAAAGGTCGGTGGGTGCTGCCTTTATGAGAGTAGGCAGGAAAGCCTTCCTGTGACCAGCTGATCTCTTCTCTCCTGGAAGCACCTTCCCTGTGTGTTTCAGGCCTCCATGCCCTCATGCTTCTCACCTCACTGGTTCTTCCTCTTTGCCTTCTCTATCTACATTCTCTCATAACTTTATCCAGGTTCATGGCTTCAAATTCCACCTACATGCCCATCACTACCAGAGGTGTATGTCCAGTCCAGCTCCTTCTTGAGTGCCTGACTCAATGCCCAGCTGTAAACTAGGCATCTGCACTGACTTCCACTTGGCTTGTATCCCCCTCACTCTGGCTTAAAGGGATGGCTGCTTAGTCCTTTCGATCCAAATGCCTCTTGACTGCTTTCCCACTTACATTCAAGATGTCCTGTTTCTTCCATGGCATCATTTACTCAGAATGAGAGCACTTCTTGTGCTCTCCTGGTCTAAGCCACCACCCAGTCCAAGCCACCACCATCTCTCCCTAAGGCAATGTCAAAGCCACAAGCCCCTCTGCTGCCCTTGCCACCTTCAGTCCATTCTCCTCACATCTGCCTATGAATACATACATCAGAATCCTTCATGCCCAGCTCAGATCCCTGCAGTAGCACCTCCCCCCCAAAAAAGTCAGAGCTGACAGGTACCCTGTGATTCCCCATTACTCTGACTGCATGTCCTCTGTTCATCTCCAGCCCCACTGCTCAGCAACCTTAAGTTTCTCACAGATCACACCCTGTGCACTCTCTTGGTTCAGGGGCTGTGCTCCAGGTGTTCCCGTACCTGCAATGCACTTTCCACAGATTTCCACAGGACCATAACCTAATGCCCTCAAAGCCCCCCATTTCAGATCGTAGCCTATACCTTTCAGCCAGCACATGGGATCACCTTTATTCCTTTACCCTTGCTCTACTTTTTTTCATAGCAGTTACTTTTCTCATGGAGGCATTCAATATCCTTATATGGCATTGCCTGGCTTCCTCCACTAGAGTAAGAGCTCTGTGAGGTGAGAATCTCTCTGTTTTAGTCATGGATAGATCCTGAGCAACTCAAATACCAAGCAAACTCCAGAAATACCTGTTGGCTGACTGAATAAGAAGGATGTCTTGTGGTATTAAATGATAAATTAAAATGGGGCAGCAGAAGGTTGGGGCAGAATGAGAATATCCCAGATCAAAGCTAGTCCTGGGTCAGGCCCAAGGCCCCCACATCCAGCAGGATTGCTATGAAGACCAGTCCAGCTTCTGCTCCTGTTCCCCGCCTGTACCCACAGAATAAAAAGAGCCCAAGAGGGGTGCCTGGGTGGCTCAGTGGGTTAAAGCCTCTGCCTTTGGCTCAGATCATGATCTCGGGGTCCTGGGATCGAGTCCCACATTGGGCTCTCTGCTCAGCAGGGAACCTGCTTCCTCCTCTCTCTCTCTCTCTCTCTGCCTGCCTGTCTGCCTACTTGTGACCTCTCTGTCAAATAAATAAATAAAAATCTTAAAAAAAAAAAAAAAAAGAGCCCAAGAGGGACCAGTCATTCAGCCCCTCACAAGGAAGTACTGCCCCACCTTCCTCTGCCCTCTCCCCTCTCCCCCATTCCAGTACTCCTGTGTGTGGAGTTGAGGCTGGACAGGGCAGGGTCTCCCTGGGGAAGACATTAATTTACTCTTATATTTCTTCCATAAGTGCTAACCTGTGCTAGACACTGGGTACATAGCAAGAATGGACACAGCAATAATTCTGAATGATTTATAGAGTCCTTGCCCCACAGTGAGGAGTGTGGGAAAGTAAAAGATGAGTATAACAGTAAAATAAACAACTTAAGATGTGCCTGGGGGGGTCAAGCATCTGCCTTTGGCACAGGTCATGATCTCAGGGTCCTGGGAATCAGGCCCTGCTTAGAGCTCCTTGTTCAGTAGGGAGTCTGCTTCTCCCTCTCCCTCTGCCCCACCCCAAGTCATGCCGTCTCTTTCTCTCTCTCAAATAAATAAATAAACTCTTAAAAGGAAAACCCAACTTAATTATGGACAGTGTGACTAATGGAGAAAAGGAACAAGGGTGATGTGCAGAGTATGTTGTTTACATCTGAGGTAGCAGGAAAGGTATATCTGAGAAGGAGACATCTAGCTAAGATGAACCTAGAGGCATGGCTAAGCAGGGAAAGATCTAAGAGAAGCCATTTCGGGAAGAAAGCATAGCAAGTGCAAAGACGCCAAGGACAGAACAAGCTTGGCATGTTAGAGGAATATGAAGAAGGTTCTTGGGTCTAATGGAAAAAATAGCTCAGAGCTCAATGGAAAGCTCAAAGGCATGAAGGAAAGACCAGGGATCTGGAGGCCAAATCCAGGAATCCCTATATACAACCAGGAATTCCAGAGGGAAAAATGGGGATGGATGAAATAGAGGCATGAACCAAATAAATTACAGAAGAAAACTTTTCTGACATGAAGAAAAAGCTGTGTCTGCAGATGGGAGGTACTGACCTCATTCCCAGGCAGTATGGAAGGGAAAGATGATAGTAAATTCTTCAACTCCAAGGAGAAAGAGAACACTGTACAAATTCATAGATAGATAGAACAAGTTACATACCAAGGAGGAAGGGCCAACTGGCTTTAAACTCTCCCCCAGGGGCGCCTGGGTGGCTCAGTGGGTTAAGCCGCTGCCTTCGGCTCAGGTCATGATCTCAGAGTCCTGGGATCAAGCCCCGCATCAGGCTCTCTGCTCAGCGGGGAGCCTGCTTCCTCCTCTCTCTCTGTCTGCCTCTCTGCCTGCTTGTGATCTCTCTCTGTCAAAGAAATAAATAAAATCTTTAAAAAAAAAAAAAACTCTCCCCCATAACATAGGTAAATTATTTGCCACTTATACGCAGTAAAGGGTCAGTCCTTATGCGTGGAGGGAAGAGGTAGCCATTAATGGAATGGAAAAAAGTACTAGAATTTCCAAATTACCAAGGGAAAAAATGAAATAAATGACATCTTAGAGAAGATCAGAAAGTAGTAGGTAGTTGGTAGTTTCATATAGTTCAATGGAATAAAAAGATAAAATCACAAAATAAAAAATAATAAACATAGGGGCGCCTGAGTGGCTCAGTGGGTTAAGCCTCTGCCTTCAGCTCAGGTTGTGATCCCGGGGTCCTGGAATCAAGCCCCGCATCGGGCTCTCTGCTCAGCCTGCTTCCCCCCACTCCTGCTTGCCTCTCTGCCTAATTGTGATCTCTGTCTGTTGAATAAATAAATAATCTTTTAAAAAATAATAAAAAAGTAAACATAAAGGAATTAAGGAATGGCAAACATCTCTGTCACACTAAACAACGATACCCTGATCCCCCATTAAAAATCTAGAGACTGGGGCGCCTGGGTGGCTCAGTGGGTTAAGCCGCTGCCTTCGGCTCAGGTCATGATCTCAGGGTCCTGGGATCGAGTCCCGCATCGGGCTCTCTGCTCAGCAGGGAGCCTGCTTCCTCCTCTCTCTCTCTGCCTGCC
Source organism: Neogale vison (assembly GCF_020171115.1). Taxonomy (NCBI): domain Eukaryota; kingdom Metazoa; phylum Chordata; class Mammalia; order Carnivora; family Mustelidae; genus Neogale; species Neogale vison. The sequence continues at coordinate 206,243,333 of NC_058096.1, read as the reverse complement.
TCTCTGCCTACTTGTAATCTCTCTCTGTCAAATAAATAAATAAAATCTTTAAAAAAAAATCTAGAGACTGGGTTAGAAAGACAAAAAAAAGATACATACTGTTTATAACAAAGATACTTGAAACCACAAGAAAAGAAAAGAAAGAAGAAAAGACCGAAAATAAAGGGGTTGGCAGAGAGAAAGATCAGGCCAGCATAAAGTAGAAGACAGCAAGAGCAGCCACATGACACCAGAGAAGGTAGGGTTTAAGGTGATAGGCACTGCGAAAAATAAAGATGGTCATTATCTAACAGAGGCACAGTTCATGAAAAAAATATAAAATGTAAAATAATCATAAGCCAACAAACACCAGATACTAGGACTACTTTTTGTTTCAGTCAGGAGCTAGACAGGATCAGTATTAACACTATTCTCCTTACACGATGCTTTAGAGTTCTAGCAAGTGGAATAAGACAAGAAAATAAAATGTTATAAATATTGAAAAGACAGAGGTTGCACTATCTTTCTAGTTAATGTCATGAATGGAAATCTAAAAAATCCAAAGGACTTTTTTGAAAACTACAATTAATAAGAGGACATGTTCAGGTGATCAATACAAGAAAAATATGTTAAAAATTTATTATGGGGCACCTGGCACAGTTGGTTAAGCATCCGACTCTTGATCTCAGCTCAGGTTGTGATCTTAGGGTCGTGAGATCGAGCCCCCACATCAGGCTCTGTGCGCTGCTTGAAGTCTGCTTGGGATTCTCTCTCCCTCTCCTTCTGTCCCACCCACTTGTGCTCTCCTTCTCTCTAAAATAAGTAAATAAATAAATACATAAATAAATATTTTTAAAAATAAAGGAGCACCTGGGGGCTCAGATGGTTGGGCATATGCTTTTGGCTCGGGTCATGACCTCAGGGTCCTGGGATCCAGTCCTGAAGCAGGCTTCCAGCTGAGCAGAGAGCCTGATGTGGGACTCGATCCCAGGGAGGCTGTTTCTCCCTCTCCCTCTGCTATTCTTCCTGCTTGTGCTCTCTCACTCTCTCTTTCAAATAAATAAAATCTTTTCAAATAAAATAAAATTAAAATTAAAATTTACTCCAGGAGTGCCTGCATGACTCAGTCAATTAAGTATCTGACTTTTGATCTCAGCTCAGGTCTTGATCTCAGAGTCATGAGTTCAAGTCCCACATTGGGCTCCACACTGGGCATGAAACGTACTTATTTTTTTTTTAATTTACTAAATAACTAACAATAACAGAACTATAAAATCTTTGGGGATAATATTATGGAAGGTATAGGAATTGTACTAAGTGGTAAATTTCCTATAGGAAATCATGCTAGGAGTCTCAGAGGGAATGGGGTCAGGATTCATCCATCACTTGAGACTGGACACTTGCCACTCTGGACAAAATCTGGATTTATTAGCAAAGATGAAGAAGAAAAAGGATTGGGAGGCAACCAACAGAACCTCACAACATGAAAGAATGGTCAAGTATATCAGAAGGCAAGAAATGCAAATCAGAATGAAAATGTAACAATGACGGGGCGCCTGGGTGGCTCAGTCGTTAAGCATCTGCCTTCAGCTCAGGTCATGATCCCAGGGTTCTGGGATCAAGCCCCACGTCGGGCTCCCTGCTCAGCAGGAAGCTTGCCTACTCGCCCTGCTTGTGTTCCCTCTCTCGCTGTGTCTCTCTCTGATAAATAAGATCTTAAAAAAAAAAAAAAGTAACAATGGCAAAACTACGGAGAGAATAAGATGATGCGTGGTTGCCAGGCATTTGAGGGAGGGGGAGAGATAAATAGGTGGGCACAGAATTTTTTTAGGGCAGTGAAACTGTTCTATTTAATACTCTAATGGTGGATACATGTCATTATTCAGTTGTCAAAACCCACAGAATGTACAACAAAAAGAATGAACTCTATGTAAACTCTGGACTTTGGTTGATGATGGGTCAACACTGGTCCACTGATTGTAACAAACATGTCACACTGATATGGGGTGCTGATGGGGAGGGAGGCTGTTTGTTGGGGGCAGGGAGGGGATATATGTGAACTCTCTGTACTTTCCACTCAATTTTGCTGTGAACCCAAAACCACTCTTTTATTTAAAAAAAGACTATTAATTTTTTTTTAATAAAGGGAAATGAGCTGTCACTTTCTCTTTAGTACACCCGCAGATGTTAAAAAGAGCTGCACCAACTCATGTTTTCCAGGATGCAAGGAAACGGATTCATCTAGACATTATTGACAAAGGTAAGGCTGTTCACAGCCTTTTTGGGGAAGCAATTTGGCAAACTCCAGTAGAATAAAAATGCACACACTTTTGGACCCTATGGTCCCAAAGTTTGGATTCTCACTTATAGAAATGAGAGCATGGGTGTGCCTTATATGATCAGGGATATTTATTCATGCATCATGTATAGTGGGGGGAAAATTGCAAAGTGATGGCCTATCCACAAGGCCACGGTTAGAGACATTCTGGTACCTGCACACTGTTCTGGCTACTATGCTGTATAAAAAATTCCCTAAACTCTCCTTAGTGGCTTAAAACAGTAACATTTATTGTGCTCACCAATCTGCCATTTGAGCAAGATTCAGTGGCAACTGTTCTTTGTGGCATCAATCTGGGCAGCTTGGAAGCTGGAGCTGAAATCCTCAGAAGATCCGTCCCTTGAAGCGTATATGATGCTGGCTCTCAGCTGATCCTGGGGCTGAGGTGGGAACACCCAACATTGACCTCCATAAGCCCTGGGCTTCCTCCCAACATGGTGGCTAGGTTCCCAGGATAATTGTCCCGAGAGAGGAAGGCAGGTAGAAGCTATATTGCCTTTCTTTCTTTCTTTTTTTTTTTTAATATTTTGTTTATTTATTTGACAGAGAGAGATCACAAGTAGGCAGAGAGGCAGGCAGAGAGAGGAGGGAGGAGGCTCCCTGCTGAACAGAGAGCCCGATGCAGGGCTCGATCCCAGGACCCTGAGATCATGACCTGAGCCGAAGGCAGCGGCTTAACCCACTGAGCCACCCAGGTGCCCTATATTGCCTTTCTAACCCAGACTCAACATATACACAGTAGGGCTGGCATATGTGTTCAAGGAGGGGGGAATTAGATGCCACCTTTTGTGGGAGGAGGATCAGAAAGTCTGGGGACAGGTTTTATGTCTCCATTGAAAAGGAGGAATTAGAATTGCCACCACCTGAATTGGAGGGACCGCAAGAAGTTGAGATGAGTGGGAAAGATGCAGAGAAGTGTGTACGGAATGATCTAGTGTATACAACAAAGACAGACCACGCTGTGTACATGTACGATTGGCACTTTGTACAACACAGCTTTGAACTCCACTTATTTGCAATTTTCCACATAAATACAGTATAGTACTGAATATGTATTTTCCTTCCTCTAGCTTACTTTATTGTAAGAATACAGTATCCAAAAAAAGAATACAGTATACAATACATATAACATACAAAACAGGGTAATCGACTGTTTATGTTATTGCTAAAGCTTCCAATCAACAGTAGGCTACTAAGTTTTTGAGGAGTCAAAATTATACACGGATTTTATTCTGTGCAGGCGGTTGGCATCCCTAATCCCTATGCTGTTCAAGGGATTAACTGTATATATATATATAACTGTATATATATATATATAACTGTATATATATATATAACTGTATATATATATATATATATATATAATGATTATGTAAGCAAGGAGAAACATGGGAACATGTATCTTTTTTTTTTTTTTAAGATTTTGTTTATTTAGAGAGCATGACCACGGGGAGGGGGCTAGAGGGGCAGGGAGAGGGAGAGAATCTCAAGCTGACTCCCTGCTGAGGGCAGAGTCCTATCCAGGGCTTGATCCCAAGACCCTGAGATCATGATCTGAGCTGAAACCAAGAGTCGGACACTTAACGGGCTGAGCCACCCAAGTGCCCCATGTCACCATGGTTTTCCAGAAAGTGATGATGATAGAAGGGAGAGGCCTGGTGTAAACAAAAGAGGAAAAGATAAAGACCGTGCTAAAACCCAGCAGTTAGGATGGCTTCTCCCTTATGCATTTAATTACAGGTGTTGATACCACTGTATGAAGAAAGTAGTTACCTACCTATTTATTTATTTATTGTTGTTGTTTTTAAGTCAGCTCTGTACCAAGTGTGGGGCTTGAACTCCTGACCTGCAGGTCAAGAGTCACATGTTCCACCAACTGAGTCAGCCAGGTGCCCCAAGAAAGTGGTTTTTCAGAGAGGCATCTTTAGGTGGTAACCATCAAGAAAATTGAGGTAATGACCACCTTACTGTAGGGCGCCAAAAGTATCCTTCCTCTGGGCTCTGTTTTTTGGGAGTGAGAAATCACTGAGCAGAATGTCTGTTTTATGCATCTTTCTGTATTCATTATATTCCACACTTTGAACAAAAATTTAAATTTAGAAAAACAAAAAAAGGCAAAGCAAACTTTCCAGAAGGTTCTCAGTGGGTGGAGTGAAGAGATGGGAGAGGGATCCCAGTCCAGACCACTGGATGCTCGGCCCAGCACAGTGTCCCGGATGGAGGTATATATCTGGAGTGAGCAGCATGGAGAAAACACCGAAAGCCACGCTGCTTCTGGCAAAAAACTCCCAGGGTGGGGAGCAGAATGGAGCCCTGGGGCATGCCGATGTTTAAATGTAGTCTGGGTTAAAGCTGGCAACAAAGCTGAGAAGAAAACCCAGAGAACTAGATGTTCTTGAGAGGGCCTTGAAGCAGGAGAGACAGGTCCACCACAGTGACTTGAGCGGGCTCTGAGGACCACAGGGGTGAGCTATGGCCAGAATGGGAGACAACGGTCCAGAAGTCTCAGCTTTTGCTGTGAAAGGAGAACAGTGGGGCAGGAGCTAGAGGGGGACACAGAGAGCAGAGGAGGAGCCTGGGGGTTCTGGCCCATGTTTCTGTTTTTTTTTTTTCTCATAATGAGGGGAGGCCATTCCCGAGGAGGGCGGAGGCACAATAGGTTCGAGTATGGGCTAAGGGCCAGGCAGCAAGTGATGGAAGGGTGGAGGAGGTGCTGAGCAGAGACCTTGCCTCAGGGGTATAAGAAGCCAGGCCCCAGGCAGGAGTCAGCCAGCGTGAGAGAGGTTGTCCAAATTCTGTGCTAAAGATCCCAGCTGGGGATCCCTTCTTTCCTCCTTCGCAGGCCTGGCTTGGGATTGGGGAAGGAAGAGCCATGGTCTGCTAGGGCCGGGGCCAAGGGTAGGGTCGGGAGGGAGTGCGTGGATAGAGCTGTTCTGTAGGGTCAGGAGGGAGTGCATGGATAGAGCTGTCCTGGGCTCAGTGATCTATCAGAAAACCCTTCCCTGTTTCTTAAATCAAGCTGGCCTTTCTCGCTCCACCCCACCCCCTCAGGCCCACGGCTCCCAAGGGTTGGATGGGTAGTTCCCAGTCCAGAACACGATGTTCCCACCAGGACAGGGCAGGACCCAGGTCCCCCGCTACCCTACCCCCTCCCCTGCTTCCATAGCCCTGGGAAGTGGGCCACACGGGGAGGGGCTGGCTGCAAGTCATTCCTGATTTTTTGTTGTTGTTACGGAACAAAAGGCAGGAAAATTACCAAGAGAAAGATCCCACAGGGCCAGGGTGGAGGCGGTTCCCAGCACATCATGCTGTATGCACACCCTGTCCCCACCGCATTCCGGCCACGAAGAGCCTAGAAGGACACTGAGAAACTCCCATTGTGCTCGCCTAGTCTCAGAGAGCCCCACTCTGGCACGCTTTGTGTACCTTTGCCTCACTTTGTAAACCTGGCCCTGGACCAGTTCCCAGGTGCAAAGCTAGCCCTCCTGGGACATAAAACTAGTTATATCTGTTTATCAGGTATGAGAATCACTCACATAGGTTTTCATTTGGGAGGCCAGTTCTCTGTCAGGGAGTAGGGCCTGCTTTCACTGTGAGCCAGAGATGGCCAGCTTGAAGTGAGCACAAGGAGAAGAGTCCACACCAGCCCCTGAACCCCAGCCTTCCACTGAAGCCTGGCCTCCTGTGACTGGGCCTTGGTCCAGTCCAGGCAGGTGAAGGGTCAGACTAGAATTCCACTGGGCCAACACACATGGGCAGCCAAGGGCAGTGGAGTGGATGCCCTCCCATGAGCCTGCTTCCTTCTTTCCAGAGGAGCTGGAGGGTCTCCAACTCATCCTCATCTCACCAGTGTCAGCCCCAAGCTGCCAGCCCAGTGGAACCATCTTGAGTTCTGAGGTAGGGGCGGTGCCTGCAGTGGGGATCTGGGGGTCTGGTCTGTCCTCCAGCTCTGTCCTGGCTAGGAAAGCAGTCTGGCTTCCAGAGCTGCCAGGGCTGCAGCTCTCAGTGGGGGAACAGCCCCTCGTCTGGGGTCATAGGAGGCTATGTGTGGCCTCATTTCTCATCCTGGGCCTGGGGCCGCAGGACAGGACGCCAGGAGTACAGCCTGGCCCTTGTGCTATTCCAGCTCGCCTGGATCAATGCACAGTGGCCCCAAAGGCCTCTGCCCTGACTGTTGTGCAGATCCAAGCCTCAGCTTCGGGTCCCCCTCTCCTCCAGCTGCCCAGGCTGGGCCCATGACAGGCATGGGAGAGTGTGCTGCGGGTGTCCCTGCATGCCTAGGCCTTTCATCTTCAGAATGAAAATGTCCAGTTTAGGGGCACCTGGGTGGCTCAGTCGGTTGAATGTTTGCCTTTGGCTCAGGTCATGACCTCCAGGTCCTGGGATCAAACCCTCTGTTAGGCTCTCTTCTCAGTGGGGAGTCTGCTTCTCCCTCTCCCTCTGCCCCTCACCCCCACTCATGCTCTCTCTCTCTCATTCTGCTCTCTCAAAATCTTTTTTAAAAAATAAAGAAAAAGGAAAAAAAAAAGAAAAGAGAAAACGTCCAGTTTAACTGGATGCTTGGATGTTATGTTGGCAAGTGCTGATTTGCTTATCTGGTGGATCTAGACTTTAGCTCTTCCTTTTTACCAGTTTACTAAGAAAACAAAACAAAACACACAACTGAACACTCCTCCCTCCTCATTTTGGGGGCAGGAGGACCTGGCCAGGAAGGGGGTTCCTGGATCCTGGCTTCCAGTGGTGGGCTGATGGCCAAGAAGGCCACAGAGATTTGGCTGGTACTATTTTCATCTGTGTTCCCCAAGAGCTGGCCCACAATGCCCATTCTTCTGCCTGTCAGGATGGACTGATTGGTGCGGTCCTAGTGTCTGCGGTAGCTCCTTTGGTTTCACAGTTCAGCCTGGCCAGCCTCCTGCCCTGCGGTCTACAAATGGGCTAGGCACCACTTGACTTTACTTAAAGACATACTTAAGGGAGCCTGTGTGGCTCAGTGGGTTAAGCCTCTGCCTTCGGCTCAGGTCATGATCTCAGGGTCCTGGGATGGAGTCCCACATCAGGCTTTCTGCTCGGTGGGGAGCCTGCTTCCCCCTCTCTCTGCCTGCCTGCCTCTCTGCCTACTTGTGATCTCTCTCTGTCTGTCAAATAAATAAACAAAATATTTAAAAAAAAGACATACTCAAGGGGAAGCCAGTTGGGGCACCTGGATGGCTCAGTGAATTAGGCGTCTGCCTTCAGCTCAGGTCATGATCCTAGGGTCCTGCAATCGAGCCCCACGTCAGGCTCCCTGCTCAGCCAGGAGCCTGCTTCTTCCTTTCCTTCTGCCCCTCCTCTGCTTGAGCTCTCTCTCACCCTTCTCTCTCAAATAAATAAATGAAATCTTTAAAAAAAAAAAAAAGACAAGCCCATTACTGGTTTTATAGGAGAGAAAGAAATGCTCCCAGTATCAAGGATTTTGGCTGGGAAAAAGTCAAAGAGGAAGGGGTAGAATGTCACACAGAAGAGACTAACTTTCAGAAGTTTGATTTTTAGCCCATGACATCACAAAACGCAACCTAGACCCAAAACTCATCTCTGGCCAAGTTTCATCCTGACGTTTAGGATGACTAGGATGAAGGTGACAATTTCTTAGACATCCCTACCTCCAGGTAGGTTTGAGTCTCCTTCAAGCCTCAAGTCTAGGGGCGCCTGGGTGGCTCAGTCATTAAGTGTCTGCCTTTGGCTTGGGTTGTGATTCCAGGGGCCTGGGATTGAGCCCCACACTGGCTGGCTCCCTGCTTGGCGAGAGGCCTGCTTCTCCCTCTCCCACTCCCCCTGCTTGTGTTCCCTCTTTCGCTGTGTCCCTACCGAATAAATAAAATCTTAAAAAAAAAAAAACCCTCAAGTCTAGTCTTTCTAGGGGCGCCTGGGTGGCTCAGTGGGTTAAGCCGCTGCCTTCGGCTCAGGTCATGATCCCAGGGTCCTGGGATCGAGCCCCACATCGGGCTCTCTGCTCACCCGGGAGCCTGCTTCCTTCTCTCTCTCTCTCTGCCTGCTTGTGATCTCTCTCTGTCAAATAAATAAAAAAATCTAAAAAAAAAAAAAATTAAAAAAAAAAAAAGTCTAGTCTTTCTAGACTAGACACTTTTATAGTGCCCCAGATACTTGTGCAGCCAGAATTACACAATGCAGCCTAGAGCAGGAAGGGACAATGCACACCGTGTGTCCAAACCACTCACTTTACGAAGAGGCAGTGGCTGCCCTGAAGAAGGGCAGCATCATCAAGGGCATCAACAAGGCACTAGGCGCATGATCATCCTTGAAATAGGAGAACAGGGCTGCTGTCTATGTGAGTCCAGAAACCTGGAGGATAAGCTCCGTCATCAGAAGAAAGGTCCAGAATGCCCTGGTGGACCTCAGTATCATTCTTGATAATTCCTGTGGTTTAAACAGTGTCATGGTGTGCCTGGGTGGCTCAGGTCATGATCCCAGGGTACTGGGATGGAGCCCTGCGTTGGGCTACTTGCTCACTGGGGAGCCTGCTTCTCCTTCGCCCTCTACCCTCTGGCTCCTGTTCTCTGTATCTCAAAGAAATAAAAATTTTTTTACAAAACAAAAAACCACAGTGTCAGGAATGTCCATAGGAGGTCATCAGAATTTGCTCCATGAGGGGCACCTGGGTGGCTCATTCAGTTAAGCATCTGCCTTCATCCGAGGTAATGATCCTGGAGTCCCAGGATCAAGCCCCATGTCGGGCTCCCTGCTCAGCGGAGAGTCTGCTTCTCCCTCTGCCCCTCCCTCTCGTGCTTGCTCTCACTCTGTCAAATAAAATCCTTTAAAAAAATTTATTCAATGCATGAATAAGCTGAGTCAGAACTCATTTCTGACATTCTAATTCAGAAATTGGATAATATTCATCTAAATTCACAAGTCATTGCTCAGCAAGTTCCTGGTCTACACCCTGCATTTTATCTGCACATCCCCAAATAGCGAGGTAACAGTATCTGTGCCATCATCTGTGATGGGGCGGTTGTCCACAGAGAGGATGGGTATGGGTAAAGGAAGCAAAATTCATACTTAACATGAGGCCTTGTGAAACAAACACAGATTCCTTAATCACAGTGTAAATAAACTGGTTTAATTCTGTTATTATAAAATAGATGCACTAAGATCACTGAGGATAAGTACAGAACATACAAGAAGGCAAAGTCCTCATGTCACATGAACCCTTTGAGGCTGAGACTGTGGACATGATCTTATTGTTGTCCTGGCACTTCTTAACTGTTCATAGTGATACCACCACTAAAACTACAAAAGCCAAGTCGTATTTAATTTTTAAAGCCTCGAAATAAGGCCCGTTTGGCTTTGAGACAGCTCAGCCACCAGTTTCTTGAGCTCCATGGGCTATCTCGAATGTTCACCCCCTACTTGACTCTTTTGTACTACCAGGTTAAGCAAGATTAAACGGGAACATGATTTTGCCAAACAGCTTCTTTTGGTCACTTGGAAAGAAACGTTAGGTACACAAGGTTATCACAGAGTCATTGCTCTTTCTCGTGATAGCCATGCTACTGAGAAGGAAATGATAGAAGTAATCTTGTCAGACAGAGATGCTGTCTGCTGGGCTTCACTGGGGAGTTTATCTATCCTGGCAAGGGACAGACTTGACGCCCTTCCACAGCAGACCCGACAACTCAAATACCATGCTGGGATAGTTAATTTTTTAAAAATTTAAATTTTTAAGTACGTTTTAAAAGATTTTATTTATTTTAGAGAGATAGCATGTGAGTGGGGGTAGGGCAGAAGGAATGGAAGAGAGAGAGAATCCTAAGCCACACCCAGTGTGGAGCCCAATGTGGGACTCAATCTCATGACCCTGAGATCATGAACTGAGCCAAAAATCAAGAGTCATATGGTTAACCAACTGAGCCACCCAGGTGTCCCTAAATTTTTTAGTTTCTAAGTAGACTCCATGCCCAGTCTCATAACCCTGAGATCAAGACCTGAGCTGAGATCAAGAGTCAGAAGCTTACCTAAGTGCCCCTAGGATAGTTAATTTTATGTGTCAACTTGACTGGGCCATGGGGCGGGGATATTTGGTCAGCCATTGTTCTGGGAGTTTCTGTAAGGGTGTTCTGGGATGAGCTCAACATTTAAATCAGTAGGCTGAGTAAAGCACATCGCCCTCTCCAGTGTGGGTGGGCGTCATCTAATCAGTTGAAGGTCCAACCATAACAAAAGGACTCTTTTTCAAGTAAGAGAATTTTCCTGCCTGACTGCCTTCAAACTGAGGCATTGGTTCTTCTTGGGTTTCCAGTCTGCTAACTTTCTAAAAGGAACTACTCTATCAGCTCTTACGGTTCTCAACCCTTCACATTTAGACTGGAATGAAATTATCAGCTCTCCTTGGTCTACAGTTTGCCAACTCATCCTGCAGATCATGAGACCTGCCTGCTCCATAACTGCATAAGCCAATCTCTTATAATAAATTTCTTTACACACACACACACATACACACACACACACACAGACACACACAGACACACACACGGAGACACACTCCTTATTGGTTCTTATTGGAGAACCCTAACACAGATGTCCAGGCCTCCTATCTAATTTTCAAGAGCTCACATCCCAGTCCCAGCAATGTATCTGCCAGATGAGTACTATGATGGCCTGGAACCCTAAAATGAGAGGACAAACAACACAGGGCCACACCAAAAAGTCAGACATGATTTGTCAGCCTTTATTAACCAAGAGCAAAGCCAAGCCCTAGAGTTTCCTTTTAAAAAACCCAACCTTGTTTATGGCAAACAATGATTTAATTATATGTTCAATACTACAGAGCGAGACTTGATCACTTTCTAATCACTTATTCTTCTGAGATTAAAATACAAGTGTAAAACAGTTAAAATAAGATTCTCCCCAATGATTTAAAAACAATTCCAATTGAAAGACATTTCAAACACAATGTGTAGAACTCAGGACCAAAAAAAGACCTTAAAACATTTTACCTTTGAGGTAGCACAATAATGCTGAATTAGATCTCCTTTATTACAATGAGCTTAAGAAAAAAATGAGGAAATCTACCTTTTTCTCAAGGTGGGCTAAATGGTTTTCTGCAAATCCCCCATGAGGTTAGTGACAGAATTTTTTTTCTTTTCTTTTTTTTTTTTTTTTTTAAAGTATAAAGATAGCCCTGCAGTGTGTAAAAGGAAACCCACAGGGGAAGGCTGCTTCCCATAAAATAGACATTAGAATCATTGAGGAACGTCAGCAGTCAAGACAGGAGGAACAAGAGGTAATTGTAGTGAAAAACCAAAACAACTTGTATCTTGGCAAGACTGGTTTACAAATGTATGTCAAGAACAAAAATTCCAACATCAGCCAACCGAAAACAAAAGATAAAAGATGACATTCATGGGTCTTTTTCCTTTTTCTCTGTGCAAAAATGCTCTTTCACTTTTTCTAAATGAGAGAAGGCTGTTTGTACACTGCGACTTGACATGGAAATGCTGTGTACCCAGGGTGCCGCTGGGCACCAGTGGCACCTCTCACTGACTACCATTGTGAGCAGAGAATCTGGATATTAAGAGGATGAATATGACCTCTCCGGGCCGGAGAACCACTTCTTGCCACTTTGCTGCTGAATTCACTCATTAAACTGCTCAAAGAAAAGCTGAACTCTGACTTCTGAGAACCTAATGCAATTATATGTGAGACTATCAACTAAGAGGACAGCACACATGACGCCCTTCTTCAGAGACTACGACCAAATGAAGAGGGTGGTCGTGATAAACTGGGCTTAGAAAGAAGGATAATACTATAGGTTGGGTGTCAAGGCTCAAGGAGTATTTTCCATTACCCCAAATCCACAGCAAAGCCAGGAAAGACGGCGTGAAGCTCTAACCCACAGAAGAGAACAACATAAAAGGGATCTCTTCCCAACACACACCTCCGCTTGAGGCCCAACCAACAGTGCAGGGATTGCCGGGCATAATGTGGACACCAGAGCCCTCAGTCGAACTTGGTCTGCCACCTCAGATTCCCCACGCTGTGAAGAGAACTGGAACACTGTCGGACTCCCGGCACTATTTCACTCATGCTGGTCCCTTTAAAGTCTTCCTTCCTCAAGCCAGACCCCCAAGGGGCCCTGTATGCAGTGAGGGTCTGGACTCATGATCCGTATGTCAGTCTGTAGTTAGAGCTGGAGGGCTTAAACCTGGATGACTTCTACTCTGTAAAACAGCGGCCATCAGTGAGTTGGGGGTATCAAAGAGGCTTCTGTGGGGGGGAAGACTGAACTGGGATGTGCAAGAAGACCGCATGAGAAGGCCCATGCCTAACAGCCTGGAGGAGTGACTCAGGACACTAGGCGCCCAGCCCGCCCTGACTAATGCTGGCATGGGGGGTGCAAGGGAGCATCTGCTCAGTGTTTAAACAGAGTCCTCGCATAATTTGGGCTAGGCCTCTGTGACACCCCTAAAGCTCCATGTACTTGCTACTTTTGGACCAAATAGGTGTGATTCTTGTCTGCTAAAGTACAAGATCTGCTTTCTTAATTTATTTGATACTAAAACAACGCCCTAGAAAGAACAACCTTGGAAAATCGTGGGAAGAAAACCACATGGGCTTTCCCAGCGCTAGCTGCCTGTTTTGGAGTATTAGTTACAACCTTTCATGATGCTGGGAGCTGCAATGCAGATTACCTCGCTAGGGCAGTCTGAAGGCAGTCTCCTGCTTTCACTTCACAGAACATTAAGAAAAAGGGAGACTTTGACCAAGGTTGTGGTGAGTCACCACTCTGGAAATCTCTCCACTGCACAGTCCATGGCAAAAAGCAGAGAGCCTGGCTTCTGTGGAGAATGGAAGTGACCATGTGGGCTCCATCGTTATCCTACAACAGGAATGACTCAAGCCCCAGCATGCAGTCTCTCAGGGATTTATTGAGTTATGCAAGTTTAAAAAGTAAATCATACTGGAAAGGGCCTCTTGCTTTAATATAAACTTGGCTACAATATTCAAATTTATCTCTATGCAAACTTCATACTGCTCTTAGGATCTCTGGTAGCATCGGTTCTAAGTCATTCATCCTGAAATATATCTAGTTCAAATAATTCATCAGAATTCTGCTTGATATAACTAAAAGGTTAAAAAGTTTTGAAATACAAGCTAATTTACTTTCCTCTGGGGTTAATAACTGGAATCCCAAATATCCCAACACCTTAATTAGAACTAGCTCTTTGTAGTAATTCTATGAAATGGTAAAGGATTCCGATTTTTAAAAACAAAGAATTGATCTTCAGGATGAATGCCCGAGTCAGCTGACACACTGAAGCATATGAATAGGTCCAACAGGAGTTCCTTACATACAGAAATAACATTTTTTTAAATTTCAAAAAAATAGCTGCTTCTTCTTTAAAGAGTTTAAAAATTGATAGTTCAACAGCAAAGCTAGGTAACAACACTGGAGTAGAAGGAAAGGGCTCTCTTTGTAGTATGACCTCTTGCTGGCACACTGCCATTATTGGCTGGTGGGGCAACTGGAAACAAGATGGCAGGAGTTGCCCAGGGAAGTATTTGGGTCAGATAAAGTGATGGCACATCCAGACCCTGGCTCCTCAGAAATGGACAGTAGTTCATTCAGGCAAACCACACAGAGATTCAGAGATTAAATAAAACAAAATAAAATCTACTAAAACAAAACAGAACAAACCAAAACCCCCAACCCAGAAAACCTTCCCTGGCTCTCTGCTACCTGAAGAATGTGTGGAACCCAGATTTTTTGCTTTAACATGGGTCCTCATGACCCGTGGTGCTCTGGGGTGCTGACCCGCTAGGCCCCAGGGTAGGGCCTTTCCCTCAGCATCGCTGGGAGTTTGGAGACAGCTGTCACGGGCGCAGGTGTCAGGTGACAGTACAGGGCCTCAGGCCCACAGACCTCATACTACCTGCCGCCATCTTCTACTGTAAAACCGAACTACGAGTGTGAACAAATGTGGATTTTCTCAAAGGACAAACGAGAAGATCAAGGGCTACAACATCTCCTCCCTCGAGAAAGGTTAGGGGCGGGAGTCTACAGTTAAACACGGGTCTGTGCAGACCTGTGATGACTTTCAACAGCAACAGTAGCAGCCAGAGAGGAAAGGAACATGATGACGCTGTGGACTTGGTATCAGGCACTTAAATTGTTGGAGAGACATGCCATTTTGAACCAAAGATGTGACAGCTGGGTTGGAATAATCATTATGACTGGTCTAATAATGGGCTTTCAGAAGCAAAGTGGAGGAGGTGTGGGTTGAACCTCTGCCCATCTTTTAGTGCTGACTTTCAAGTTTTCTAAATGCCCACGGCCATAGCAATGGCAGCGGTGGGGGCAACAGCAGGAACGGTTCTGTCGTGTCTGTCTTGTGTGTGTGTTCTGTGGCTGACCGGAAGGTTTTGGTGTCACACTGAGAAGGCTCTGGGGTGTGGCACACCTACTGCCCGGGGTCAATCAGATCCAGGCTGGAGCCAAACATCTTCACCAGCTGTTCCTCGTAGTGGGAGATGTTCCTCTTCATGATGTCCATGCAGGGCCCCAGAAGCCTCTCAAATGCTTGTACATCCATCACTGCGTTGTTAAAAAGAGGCGCGAGAGAGAATGAATTCTCTACACCAATAATTCAAAGTCACTTCCCTCACCCAAACCTTTTCTCACATATACCGGTTCACCTTAGGGAACCAGACTGGGGGAGGCTGGGTGCTGGGGAAGGATGGGTGTGTCTCTGTGAGGGCAGCCGGACTCTATCCTCTGTCTGTGACTTTGCAGAGCCCGACAGCACCTATTCAATCTGTCCCGACGGAGCCCCGGACACCTGCCTCTGAGACTGCCCGTCACAGGCTATCCTCATTCAGTGCTCAGCAGTGTTTACTCAAGGGGTACATCCGCCCATTTCTAGCTGGTCCCACAGACCGTTCAAGCCTCGATGTGTGTGAGAACTGGTGAAATGAGTCGAGGCTTTCTGAGAGAAAAAAAAATATCGCATGTTGGGAAAAAAAGTATTCATGCAAGAAGAATTTATTTTTCTTACCTAAACATTTGACATCTCCCACTGCGTAAGCTGAAGCAGCTCTGGGTTTGTTGGTGACCAGCGCAAGCTCTCCAAAGTACTGCCCCTTGTGGCAACGGGCAATCTCAACCTCCTGGTTCCCGCCATCCTTGTTGGCTTTAGTCTAGAGCAGATGGAAGACATGACCTAGGCTGATTTCAGAATCACAGCTGAGCACGTCCAGTTACACACACTTCCATTCCCTTCTCAGGACACTTAAAACACAATTATTGAGAAATTCACTTTGCGGAGGCACTAACTGTACCATGTACACTGCACGGGCTAATTCATCTCAGCGCTCTGGTTTAATTAGAGGAGTTGGCTTTTACCTGGGGCTTTATCCAAGTCCCAACACTGTTCAGGTAACGGCTAAATATCGAAAGGCAAGGAGCAGACCATTTCCTTTGGAAGGTTTTATATGTATCTTCCAAAGGAAAAAAATATGTATGTATTATAACATATATATTATGTCGATATATATGATCATACTATAATGTCAATTATATATTAACATAAAATACATATATTTTTAAATATATTATACATTTATATTATATATATATATATATATATATATATATAAAAGAATGCTGTTCTTTTGGTAGATGCTGACTTCTACTTCTACTTTTGCTAATTCCTGCTGAATGATGTCAACGTTTCTCTTAGGTAAAGTCACAATCCTGGGTTACTTCTTGATTTGATACCATGCCTTTCTTGAACAATACAGTAACAAATCTTTTTAGGTACTATATGCTTCTTAAGTTAATGGTTCCCTCCAACACCGCACACATATTTTTAGAAGAGCCAAGTGACTAAAAAAACCCTTTTCTTTATAATGTTCAACCTGGATATTTAGCGGTTTAACTCTGTATTAAGAAATCAAGCAAGGGGGGTGCCTGGCTGGCTCAGTCGGTTAAGCGTCTGCCTTCAGCTCAAGTCATGATCCTGGGGTCCTGGGATGGAGCCCCACATAGGGGTCCCTGCTCAATGGGTAGTCTGCTTCTCCCGTTCCCTACGCCCCTCCACTTGTGCTCTCTCTCTCTCTCACATAAATAAAATCTTAAAAAAAAAAAAGAAATCAAGCAGGTTATAATTTGTGCTTATCAAATTACAGAAAATAATGTGGCATATTTTATGTAATATCTAGTGTTTCCTCTTTTTTTTTTAAACAAATTCATATGCTAAGCTAAGCAATAATCTCAG
Organism: Neogale vison; assembly: GCF_020171115.1. NCBI lineage: Eukaryota > Metazoa > Chordata > Mammalia > Carnivora > Mustelidae > Neogale > Neogale vison. The sequence goes on along the minus strand of NC_058096.1, from coordinate 206,226,746 downwards.
GAAAGAATTATTGAGAATTACTGGTAAGAATTAGTCTCAATCTCTAAGAGTCACTTTGGGTTACATGCAGATAATTCCCTTTACACTTCTGCCCCAACCTGTTTGCTCCAAAGCTGACCTGCTCCATCAGAGCCAACAATCTCCTTCCAATTCCTGTAGCATTCTCTAGGACGGCAGTTTGTGCCCACCTAGTCCCTTCTTTAGAGTAGCAGTTACCACACGCTCACATGAACGCCAGCCCCCTGGGAGATTTGTTATAATGTGGATTCTCACTCAGTGGGTCTAGGGCAGAGGTCAAGCCTCTGGATTCCTAAGGAGCTCCCCCAAACCCCAGGGCCACAGTGCTGCTGGTCCCACATACCTAATACTAATCCGTGATCAGAAGGTGCCAATGAGTATTTGAGAAATGTACTAACATCTATCACTAGTCCAAAAACAATCAGTAAAAAACCACAAATGTTTCAGTCTATTGTTTCATGTGAAACAGATCTATCTTTAATAGAGATTTAATATTTTTAAATCTATTTTTAACAGAGGCGGTAATCATGTTTTTCTTTCTCCATATTTAACTTTTACTAAAGATATTCTTTAAAAGGTTTCATATTAGGTTAGAATTATATTTAACTATTTTAACAAATGCTACATTCTTAAAAAAAAATTGGAATAGGGAAATCTGGTGACGATGGATTTATGATGAAGACCACTCCTCCCACCTACTGGCCATCAGCTTTCCAGGCCTCACCCATCCATGAAAGGGCATAGTAATACTGGTCCTACAAACCTCCTCCCCAGTGCTCTAGAAAGGAAGCTTTTTTCATAATCAACACCCACGTGTATGCCTTTATCATATAATTCCCCCACTTTCGACTATGGAGTTTATCTTTTTCTTACTGATTTGTAGGCCAGTATTTTTCATGTTAACGATGCCACAGAGGCAAAGGCAATAGGAACAAGCAGAAATGCACCAAGTCCCCACCACTGGAGGTTCTTACACGTGGGTCTTTGCCAATCACACACCTCACAGAATGATGGTTTGTTACACTAGACACACTTCGCATTATTTAAAGCCAGCAGCTACTTTCTGGGCACGCACCTGGCAGAACTTGCACCATCACACAGAGACTCACCTTGCTTCTGATCAGGATGCTCACCTCACCAGACTCTATAATGTAGAAGCTATCAGCCTTTTCGCCCTAGAAAGGGACAGAAGGTCATTAGAGTTATACATATTTATCAGCGAGGGACACACCATTTTCTCGTTGCCTTGATTTGTATTTATTTGCCAGCTCTACAAATTAACCAAGGGGTGACAAATTCAGCACAAAACCAGAGGATCCTGGTCACTGGGACTATCAGTCCAACTACGACTGACGCACGTCTCTCACTTCCTAACATGGAATAGTCACATTTCTCCCCATGAGCATGCCCAGGCGGCACACAGATCACTACTGCTGCTGCTCAGGTCAGTCTGTTATTGAAACCTGTGACCAGGGGAGGGGGCGCAGGGGGACCAGGAGGCAAGACTGCTATAGAAAATATCAAGGTGGGGGCGCCTGAGTGGCTCAGTGGGTTAAGCCTCTGCCTTTGGCTCAGGTCATGATCTCAGTGTCCTGGGATCGAGCCCCGCATTGGGCTTTCTGCTTGGCAGGGAGCCTGCTTCCGCCTCTCTCTCTCTCTGCCTGCCTCTCTGCCTACTTCTGATCTCTCTCTCTGTCAAATAAATAAAAAATAAATCTTTAAAAAAAAGAAAATATCAAGGTGACTCCTGGCTACCCCTGAGCTTGGGGCCCAGGGATAATCCGGAACATCAAGTGCAGCCCCTCGGGAGGACAGCCTAGGTCTGGAGAAAGCCCTGGCTTGGTGAGGGAGGTACTTTGATGTGGGTTGATGTCACTCTTGCCAGTCTCAGGCTTTTCTTTTGCTTGCTTGGATTTTAAACCACTTGGCTGAACCAGTCCTTCAGGTATTTCAACAAGTAATTAAGTACTTACTATGTGCCAAGGCACTGTTCTAGGCATGTGAGCCGCATCTGTGGACAAAACAAATATCCCTACCCTTGCAGAAATCACAGTCTGAAAGGGCAAACAAACTATAAACAATCAAATGGTGAATCAGCAAGTGATACTGTTGTGTCTGAAGGCAATTAAGTACTCAGGGGAGAAAGCAGAGCAGGAATGTGGGGTCTGGAGGGCTGGGGGAGGAGATGGCTACAGTATACCGCAGCGTTTCATCAAGATGGTAAAACCTGAGCAAAGGCTGCAATGAGGCGAGAGTTCAGGAAGCAAACGGAAGCCCATTTCTGTCTCCGACCTCTCTCTCGCAGCATCTGGAGCAACAATCATCTACGCTGGGTAATTCAGTACTAATCCTGTGTCTTCATTCCATGTGCGTCTTATGTCTTCAGAAGAATCTACACTTGTGAATTTTTTTTTAAAAGATTTTATTTATTTATTTGACAGAGAGAAATCACAAGTAGATGGAGAGGCAGGCAGAGAGAGAGAGGGAAGCAGGCTCCCTACTGAGCAGAGAGCCCGATGCGGGACTCGATCCCAGGACCCTGAGATCATGACCTGAGCCGAAGGCAGCGGCTTAACCCACTGAGCCACCCAGGCGCCCTACACTTGTGAATTTTCATAAGACTTCAACTTTGATGACTGCAGAGAACTCCAAGTGGACACCCTAAGGCGGAGGCCGCCATTCCTGAGTGAGTCTAGTCCCAGTTCACTACATGACAATCATCGCTCCATGTGAGTAGAAGCCACAGCTTTGTAAAGGGGGGTCATGAGTTTCTGCGCTGTTCTGTCGGGTAGGTACCCTGTACCCAACAGGCCAAATCAGCATGAAATTGTAGAATTACACAAATTAACTCCCTGACACGAGTTGCTGAAGGAAACTAAGGGGGAGCCAGAGTCAGGATCACCAGCAGGAAGAGTGGTTTCTAGGTCCAAGAAGAGTTTCATAAAGGAAGATGTGATTACTAGTGTTCAGTACTACTGGGAGGTCAAGAGTAGTAATGATTCACATGTGTGGAAATATTCTGGTGACCAAGACGAGAGTGGGGTGAGTGGTAGCCATAAGCCAAAGAAGGGACAGGTGGTAAAGGGTGGTGCCTGAGCTCTTTTTGTTTGTTAGGATAGATGTGTTCATTTTTCAAGGCTGCAGCCCAATGAACTTTCACACATGTATGCACCTGTGTGACCGCCCCCTCGATCAAAACAGAAAATCTTTCTGGCCTCCACCCTACAGAGTGTTTTGCAGTCAAAACCACCATGACTTCACTATTAGGTAACTGTTTCTGACTTCTGTCCTTGCAATTTTCCTTAACTTCTGTTAAGGAAAGGAAGGCTGTTCCTTAACTTCATGTAAATGGAATCATACATTGCCTTTTGTGTCTGGCTCCTGCCAGTCCACCTTGCGAGCCACACTTTGCATATGCCTGCCTGTGAAAGGGATAAGCTGGTTGCTGGAGTAAAAACAGAGCGAGTGGAGGAATGTGAGTGACTCGGGCATTTCTACAGGATGGAAAGAATGAGTTTGATGAACAGGGAGCCCAAATAAAACAGAATCTGCTAATGGTGCTGTGTGCTTACTCCCAGCAGGCACTCTGGAGAGCACTGCATGTACACTGCTTCACATAATCACCTGAGAAGTCAATAAAGTTGGTACTACTGCTATCCCGTTTTACAGATGAGTTCCCTCAGATGCTCAAAAGATAAATAACTTTGCCATAGGAGGTGAGGGAATAGCTGGTGGATTCCAAACTGAGAGGAGATGGGAAGGAATTATTAGCAAGACCATGTGGACTAATGAGGCTTGCTTAGGTAAAAAAGCTCTTCTCTTTCTCTAGACCAGAGGAAGTACCATCTCTGATGCTTTTAATTTTAGTAATTTGCTAATATATCACCAGAAAGGATTATCATAGTTTACAAACAATTTAAGAAGAAAAATTTAAAATAAAACATGAATGATGAAAATAGTCCATGGAGGGGGGGCGCCTGGGTAGCTTAGTGGGTTAAGTGTCTGTGTTTGGCTCAGGTCATGATCCTGGAGTCCCGGGATCAAGTTCCAGGATCGAGTCCCTGCTCAACAGGGAGTCTGCTTAGCTTTCTCTGCCCCTCACCCCTGTTCTCGTGCTCTCTCTCTCTCACTAATTAATAAAACATTTTAAAAAATGTGTAAGGCTATAATAAGAGAAACTCTGAAGGGAGCAGCTCGCCAGAGGCTCCCCTGCCAGCACATATGGTCTAGAGAACTCCCAGAGACAGGCTGAGATGTACACTAGCATCCCACCAGCCTCTGCAAAAGGTGGTGGCTTCTGTTCTTTTGATCGCATCTGGGCCCTAACTGGACACCTGCACTAAGCGAGGCTCCCACCCTCAGGCACAATCACATGTAAAGAACAGCTGGTCTACAGAAGGGGCTAGTGGCATGTTGGTGCTAAAGAGCCACAGCAGTCAGAGCACAACTGTAAAGAGGGACTTCAGGCAGCAATCTCTAAATGCTGACCCTCACCACTGATCTTTAGGGATTCGGGGAAGCTCCTTTTTTGTTTTAAAGATTTTATTTATTTTTATGACAGAGAGAGAGATCACTAGTAGTCAGAGAGAAAGGCAGAGAGAGGGGGGAAGCAGGCTCCCCGCTGAGCAGAGAGCCCGATGTGGGGCTCAATACCAGGACCCTGAGATCATGACCTGAGCCGAAGGCAGAAGCTTAACCCACTGAGTCACCCAGGTGCCCCGAAGCTTCTAGTTTTTAAAAATGCCATGATGAAAAAAGAAGAAAGGCTACAAAGTAAATGGCTAAGCAACCAACTCAAGAGAATTGGGGGGGGGGGGGTGGGATACCAAAATCAAAGCAGAAGAAAGGAAATAAGATAAAGACAGAAAGTAATGGAAAAGGAAATATTCAGGGACGCCTGGGTGGCGCAGTTGGTTGGACGACTGCCTTCGGCTCAGGGCGTGATCCTGGAGTCCCGGGATCGAGTCCCACATCAGGCTCCCAGCTCCATGGGGAGTCTGCTTCACTCTCTGACCTTCTCCTCGCTCATGCTCTCTCTCACTGTCTCTCTCAAATAAATAAATAAAATCTTTAAAAAAAAAAAAAAAAAAAATTAAAAAAAAAAAAAAAAAGGAAATATTCAATAGGATTAGTAAAAGGTGAGAGCTGGTTCTTCAAAACGACTGAAAGAATTGATAAGCTCCTTGCAAGCTTGAGCAAGAAAAAAAAAAAGAAGAAGGCACAAACAACAGTATCAGGAATGAAGATAGGAACATCGTTCTAAATGTATATATTTAAAAGGTGTTATGGGGAAACAATTAACAAAACTAGAAGGCAGCCTATGGAATGGGAGAAGATATATAGGACAAAGGGTTAGCATCCAAAATCCATAAAGAACTGATCAAACGCATCACCCAAAAAAACAGATAATCCAGTTAAGTAATGGGCAGAAGATATGAATAGACACTTTTCCAAAGAAGACATCCAGATGGCCAACACACACAAGAAGAGATGCTCAACATCACTCATCATCAGGGAAATAGAAATCAAAACCATGATGAGATACCACCTCACACCTGTCAGAATGGCTAAAAATAACAACACAAGAGCCAACAGGTGTTGGTGATGTGGAGAAAGGAGAACCCTCTTGTACTGTTGGTGGGAATCCAAATTAGTGCAGCCACTCTGGAGAAGTTTTGGAGGTTCCTCAAAAGGTTAAAAATAGAACTACTCTATGACCCAGAAATTGCACTACTAGGTATTTATCCAAGGGATATAAAAATACAGATTCAAAAGGGTATGTGTACCCCGATGTTTATAGCAGCATTGTCAACAAGAGCCAAACTATGGAGAGAGACTAAATGTTCAACCAATGAATGGATAAAGAAGATGTGGTATACACACACACACACACACACACAGAGGAATATTAGCCATGAAAAAAGAACGAGATCTTGCCATTTGCAACAACATGAATGGAGCTAAAGTGTATTATGCTCAGCAAAATAAGAGGAATACAAATACTATATGACTTCACTCATGTGTGGAATTTAAGAAAGAAAACAGATGAACATATTGGGAAGAGTGGGAGGAAAGGAGAGAGGAAAATAAACAGTAAGAGACTGTTAACGAAAGAGAACAGAGAGTTGATGGAGAGAGAGGTGGGGACAGATGGGCCAGATGGGGGATGGGCATAGAGGAGGGCACTTGTGATGAGCACTGGGGATTGTATGTAAGTGATGAATCCCTGAATTCTACTCCAGAAATTAATATTGCACTGTATGTTAACTAAGGAAAATTTAAATCAAAACTTTTAAAAAAAGGTTTCATAGGAACATTATGACCAAGCTTTGTGCCAATAACACTGAATTTTAGACAAAGATGAAACAGAAAGCATAAATACTTTAACAATTAAAATAATTTAATCTGTAGTAAAAAATCTTCCTACAAAAGAAACACTGGTAAGTTCCTTAAGATAACCAAGAAATTCTAGCCTTTTCTTTCTTTCTTTTTTTTTTTTTTTAAGATTTTATTTATTTGACAGAGAGAGAAAGAGAGAGCGAGAGCATGCACAAGCAGCGAAAGGGAGAGAAAGAAGCAGACTCCCCGCTGATCAGGAAGCCCAGTGGGGGACTCCATCCCAGGACCTGGGTTCATGACCTGAGTCAAAACCACATGCTTAACAGACAGCCACCCCAAGGAATTCTAGTCTTATACAAACTCAGATCATAGGAAGAGAACAGAATCCCAGCTTACATTATGAGTCTAACATCCTGATATAAAAATCTGACAAAGCTGCTATAAGAAAAGAAAATTACAGATCAGCCTCACTTGGGAATATAGCCATGAAATCTTAAACAAAATATTAAGAAACTGGATTCATCAACATATGAAAAGGATACCACACAATGACCAAGTTGGTTTATCTTATCTCAGCAACAAAAGTCTATTTTCACATTTCAAAATCAAATCAATGTAATCACTGAGGCCTCCTTCATAACAGCTAAAAACTAGAAACACCCCTAATGTCCCTCAGCAGTGGGAAGCAGTTTATTCACACACTGGCACACTGTACAGCACACCAACAACCTACAGCTGCATACAACAACGTGGGTGAATGCTGCGCAAAAGAAGATGCAAGTAAAAGACGACTTTCTAATTCCAATGTAGAAATTTAAAAAAATAACAAGATGGGGCCGTATTATTTAGGATGGATACCTAAGTGGCAAAACTACAAAGCAAAGTAAATACATGACTACCATAAAGGTCAGAAAGGGAGGTAGGAGGGCTGTGACTAGGAAGGAACTCATGAGGTGTAAGGGTATTTCTCTGAAAATACCTAGAAAATATATTTCTGGATTATAGAGTAAATTCAGCTTTCCAGGATAAGGATAAATTTCTCTCAAAAGGGTTTCAGCGAAGTTATTCTATTAATGGTGAATAAAACTTCCTACTGCATTTTGGAATTCTCAGATTCCTACTTTTTGCCAAGCTAACAGGTATAAAAATATTTCTCACTGTGGTTTTTAATTTGCACTTCCTCATTACTCAATGAGCCTGAAGCCAATTCATTTTTCACTGATGCCAGAACTATGCTTTGAGAATTCTCATAGTGTCATCCTTCCTCTTAAAAATCTTTGAAAGTGCTTCTCAAACACTTCTACCAAGTATTCTTAGTGCAAGGGCATTACCAGTCTTGGAGTAGTCTGTATCAGTGTTTTTCAAACTTTAGCAAACATTAAAATTGTTTGGAGGGGGGGCGCCTGGGTGGCTCAGTGGGTTAAAGCCTCTGCCTTCGGCTCAGGTCATGATCCCAGGGTCCTGGGATCGAGCCCCGCATCGGGCTCTCTGCTCGGCAAGGAGCCTGCTTCCTCCTCCCTCTCTTTTTGCCTGCCTCTCTGCCTACTTGTGATCTCTATCTGTCAAATAAAATAAATAAAATCTTTAAAAAAAATTGTTTGGAGGTGTTGTTGATATCAAAACCAGACAAAGAGATCACAAGGAGGGGGTGCCTGGGTGGCTCAGTGGGTTAAAGCCTCTGCCTTTGGCTCAGGTCATGATCCCAGGGTCTTGGGACTGAGCTCCGAGCAGGGAGCCTGCTTCCCTCTCTGCCTGCCTCTCTGCCTACTTGTGATCTCTGTCAAATAAATAAAATCTTTAAAAAGAAAAAAAAAAGACATCACAAGAAGAGAAAACTGGAGACCAACATCCTTTATAAACAAACAGAGAAGTCCTTAATAAGGGAGTTACTCACTACATGCTAGATGGGATGCTGCCTAATTCACTTAGTAAATTAATACTTAATTTATTATTGCTTAATAAGGTAATTATTTAATAAAGCCAATTACATCTTCAAATTTTAAAAAAACAAAATTTTAAAAATTAAATCCCATAATAAATAAAAAAGATAATATATCATGACCAAGTAGGGCTCACTCCAGGATGGAAGCTTGGTTTAATATTCAAAATTCAATCAATATTAAAAAAAGTAAAGGGACAGGGCGGCTGGGTGGCTCAGTGGGTTAAAGCCTTGGCCTTTGGCTCAGGTCATGATCCCAGGGTCCTGGGATCGAGCCCCGAATTGGGCTCTCTGCTCCACAGGGAGCCTGCTTCCTCCCCTCTCTCTCTCTGCCTGCCTCTCTGCCTACTTGTGATTTCTCTCTCTCTGTCAAATAAATAAAATCTTAAAAAAAAAAAAAGTCAAGGGATGCATGTGTGGCTCAATGGGTTAAGCCTCTGCCCTCCGATCAGGTCGTGATCTCAGGGTCCTGGGATAGAGCCCCGAATTGGGCTCTCTGCTCAGCAGGGAGCCTGCTTCCCCCTCTCTCTGCCTTCCTCTCTGCCTACTTGTGATCTCTCTCTCTGTCAAATAAATAAATAAAATCTTTTTAAAAAGTTAAGCAGGGGCGCCTGGGTGGCCCAGTGAGTTAAGCTTCTGCCTTCGGCTCAGGTCATGATCCCAGGGTCCTGGGATCGAGCCCCACCTCAGGCTCTCTGCTCAGTGGGGAGTCTGCTTCCCCCTCTCTCTCTGCCTACTTGTGCTCTCTCTCTGTCAAATAAATAAATAAAATCTTAAAAAAAAAAGTCAAGCAATGTAATTCTTATTTTTTTTTGTAATTCTTATTTTTAACTAAAAAAGAAAACCCATATGAGCACCTCAATAAAAATGACAAAAGCATCTGACAAAATGTAACATCTTTTCATGATAAAAACTGAGAAAACCAGGAAGAGAAGGGCCCTTCCCTAATCCAATTAACGGTATTTATAAAAAAGCTTACAGTTTACATTATATTTAATGGTGAACAATTAAATACTTTCCTCCTAAGATCAATAACAAGATCAGTAACAAGACAAAGATGTCTGTTCTCAGCATTTCTACTCAATATTGTACTGGAGGACCCAGCCAATGCAATAAGGTAAATTAATTAAAAATGAAAAAGAAGGTTGGGCGCCTGGGTGGCTCAGTGGGTTGAGCCTCTGCCTTTGGCTTGGGTCATGATCCCAGGGTCCTGGGATCAAGCCCAGCATTGGGCTCTCTGCTCAGTAGGGAGGCTGCTTCCCTTCCTCTCTCTCTGCCTGCCTGTCTACTTGTGATCTCTCTGTCAAATAAATAAATAAAAAATCTTAACAAAAAATGAAAAAGAAGGCATACAGAAGTAAAACTGTACTTGTTCCTAAACAAAACAATCATCTCTACAGAAAATCCCAAGGAAGCTACAAAAAAGCTACTAAAATCAGTGAGGTTAGCAAGGTTATAAATACCACAGGATCAATATGCAAAATTCAACTGTATTCTTATACACTAGCAATAAATAATTAAAAATTGAAAAAAGGAAAACCACCTAGAATAATGTTAAAAGTATGAAATATCCAGGTATAAATTTTTTAAAAATTTTTTATTTTATTTATTTTCAGAAGGAGACACAGCAGTGCGAGAGGGAACTCAAGCAGGGGGAGAGGGAGAGAGAGAAGCAGACACAGGCTCAAACCCAGGACCCTGGGATCATGACCTGAGCTGAAGGCAAAGGTTTAATGAGTTAGCCACCCTGGTGCCCCAGATCCAGGTATAATTTTAACAGATGTGTAAGACTTGAAAATATAAAATATTAGAGAAAAATTAAAATATATAGAAAAATTTAAAAACTTATAGATGCGGTGCCTGGGTGGCTCAGTCAGTGAAGCATCTGCCTTCAGCTTGGGTCATGATCCCAAGGTCCTGGGATAAGTCCCACATGGGGCTCCCTGCTCAGTGGGAAGCCTGCTTCTCCCTCTCCCACTTCCCCTACTTGTGTTCCCTCTCTCACTATTTCCCTCTCTGTCAAATAAATAAATAAAATCTTAAAAAACCCTTATAGATATCTATGTTCATGAACAATGTATGTATGTTTCTGACAACAGGCTTTTTAAATTATAATGTAAATGACTGACATCAAACTTTTGATTACTGAGGCAACCACTTCAAAGACACCCATCTTGAATAAACACATTGCCAGCTATACAACTAGAGAAAGAGCCAGGATGCTTCCACCTATGAAGTTTCCCTTTTAGAAAGCCCTGGGAAACACAGAAAACTGACCACTTGAGTGACCCCACTTTTCTCTTCACACTCCTTAATTCCTGCTCTGATATTTTAAATTCGCCAATAAAGAGTGAACCTGCCAAACCCTGGGGACTCCACCCTCATCCCCAATAAAGACAGAATTGCAGGTCCCCCACCCCACTCTGTGACTTCACTGTGTGGCTCTGGATGTGCTATGTACCCTCCAGGATCTGTGAGTAATAAACCTGTTTTTTCAAAGTTCCCTCATGATTGTTGCTGAGGTAAGTCTTGTAGTCATAATAAGAATCACAAGGGCTGGTCCAGCCATAATACTGGCTCTGGAGAAATGTCTGTGGGGGCTTGCTAGGAGTAGGTGAGTGCCCCAGGCATTCCTAGCTGACAGCATCACTACTGATGGCCCGAGACTGACACAAAACACTATTATTACAATGTCAATTCCTCCCCCAATTGACCTATAGATTCATGACCTGAGCTGAAGGCAGCGGCTTAACCCACTGAGCCACCCAGGCGCCCTCAACATATTCCCAATAAAAAAAATCTCAGCAGGCTTTTTTGGTAGAAATTGTTATGTTGGTTCTAATATACAGAAATGAAAAGAGCACAGAATAGCCAAGATAATTATGAAAAAGAAGAAAAAAAAACTGGAGGGCTTCAACTATCTGATTTTAAGATGTGGTATAAAAAGCTTTTATAATCAAGACACGGCAGTTTTCAATGGAACAAAACAGAGACCAGAAATAGACCCAAAAACATACAGCCAAAATTTTTCAATACAACTATCAGGGCAACTGGATAGGATAATCTTTTCAGCAAATGACTCTAGAACAATTGGACATCTATATGCAAAGCCCTGTAAAAAACTTTACACCATGTACAAAAATTAACTCAAAATGGGTCACAGATCAGAGATACCTGACTGGCTCAGTCAGCAGAGCATATGACTCTTGATCTCAGGGTCATGAGTTCAAGCCCCATGTTAGCCATGGAGCATACTTAAAAAAAAAAGGAGGGGGGAATCACAGATCTAAACATATGAGTTAAAACTATGGAATATGTACAACTGCCCTGTTCAATACAGTAGCATGTGGCTACTGAGCACTTGAAATGTGGCTTCTATAGATTTAGATGTGTTTTAAGTATAAAATACACATCAAATTTTGAAGACTGAATACCAAAAAAAAAGATGGAAAGTATTTCATCACTGAATTTTTATATCACTTAGATGTTGAAATGGTGTTATTTAAAGATAAAGATACATCTATCATATAGATTTAAGAATTAAGAATTAAGAATAAATAGAAGAATAGAAGAATTCTATTCTAAGAATAGAATTAAGTTCACTTTTTAAAAAAAAATTTGGCTGCTAAAAGATTTTAAATTACATATGCATCTTACATGATATTTATTTAATAGTGCTGTCCTAGGAGAAAGTCTTATTAAACTTGCAAAGTTTTTAAATAGGGCATGAGAATAAATGAACTACAAGAGAAAAAAAATTATAAACTAGACTCTTCAAAAGGTGGCTCAGTGGGTTAAGCCGCTGCCTTCGGCTCAGGTCATGATCTCAGGGTCCTGGGATCGAGGCCCGCATCGGGCTCTCTGCTCGGCGGGGAGCCTGCTTCCTCCTCTCTCTCTCTGCCTGCCTCTCTGCCTGCTTGTGATCTCTCTCTGTCAAATAATAAATAAAAAAAAATCTAAAAAAAAAAAAAAAAAAAATGAAAACCTTTTGGTTTTTAAAAGCTACTATTAAGGGGCGCCTGGGTGGCTCAGTGGGTTAAGCTGCTGCCTTCGGCTCAGGTCATGATCCCAGGGTCCTGGGATCGAGTCCCGCATCGGGCTCTCCACTGAGTGGAGAGCCTGCTTTCCTCTCTCTCTCTCTCTCTCTGCCTGCCTCTCTGCCTACTTGTGATCTCTGTCAAATAAATAGGTAAAATCTTTAAAAAAAATAAAAAATAAAAAGCTACTATTAAGAAAGTAAAGGTATGGGATGCCTAGGTGGCTCAGTCATTAGGCATCTGCCTTCGGCTCAGGTCATGATCCTAGTAGGGTCAAGCCCTGCACAGGGCTCCCTGCTCAACAGGAAGCCTGCTTCTCCCTCTCCCACTCCCCCTGCTTATATTCCCTCTCTCTCTCTCTGTCAAATAAAATCTTAAAAAAAAAAAAAAAGTGAAGGGACAAGAGAAGTGGGTAGGGGATGGCTACATGGGTGATGGGGATTAAGGAGGGCACTTGTTATGATGGGCCCTGGGTCTTATAAGTAAGTGATGAATCACTAAGTTCTACTCCTGAAACCAATATTACACTGTATTTTAACTAACTAGAATTTAAATAAAAGTTTGGAAAAAAATAAATAAAAAAGAAAAGAAAATGGGGCACCTGGGTGGCTTAGTTGGTTAAGAGTCTGCCTCCAGCTCAGGTCATTTTCCTGGGATCCTGGAATCAAGACCTGCATCAGGCTCCCTGCTCAGCGGGGAGTCTGTTTCTCCCTCTGCCCCTCCCCCTGCTCCTGCTCTCTCTCGAGCTCACGCTCTCTCAAATAAAACAGAATTTTAAAAAAAATTTTTAAAAAGAGAAAAGAAAATGGAGAGACAAACCATAGCTATAATCACAGATTGGAAGAAGTATTTGCCAATCATATGTCTGATAAATGATTTGAAGTCAGAACACATAAAGAACTCTTACAATTCAATAATAAGAAGCCAAATTACCTAATTGTAAATACGGCAAAAGATCTGCAGCAATTTCATCAAAAAAACATGTGGATGGCAAGCAGCCACAGGAAAAAGATGCTCAACATCATTAGATGTTAGGCAAATGCAAATGGAAACCAAAATGAATTACCACTTCCTACCCACTAGAATGGCTGAAATTAAAATGACTGTTGAGGGACGCCTGGGTGGCGCAGTTGGTTGAACGACTGCCTCCGGCTCAGGGCGTGATCCTGGAGTCCCGGGATCGAGTCCCACATCAGGCTCCCAGCTCCATGGGGAGTCTGCTTTGCTCTCTGACCTTCTCCTCGCTCATTCTCTCTCTCACTGTCTCTCTCTCTCAAATAAATAAAATAAAATCTTTAAAATGACTGTTGATACTAAACATTGATGAGGGTGCAGAACAACTGGAATTCTAGTACATTGCTACGGGAATGCAAAATGGTAGAGCCATTTTTAAAAACAGCTTGGCAGTTTGTTAGCCATACATTTCCCATATGACTCAGCAATTCCACAAAAACATCCGTCTGCACAAAGACTTGTGTAAGAATGTTCAATGCAGCTATATTCATAATTACCCAAACTGGAAAGACTTCAAATGTCCCTCAACTGATAAGTGGAAAGACAAATTACGGTACATCCATACAGTGAAACAGTGCCCAGCAATAAAAAGGAACTATCCACTGACACATATGACATGAAAAAAATCTCAAAAACATCATGCTAAGAGAAAGAAGTCAGACACAAAAGACTACATGTGCTACGCTTTCATTCATATGAAATTCTAGAAAAGGAATTTCTGTAATGTTAAAAACAAATCAGTAGTTTCCAAGAGTTAAGGGGTGGAGCAGTGGACTGACTATGAGGGAACTTCTTGGGGTGATGGAAATGCCATATACTATGATTCTATGATTGTAGGAATGGCTATAAAACTCCAGAATTGTATACTTGGTGATTTTATTTTATGTAAAATATACTGTAACACGGGGCGCCTGCGCTTGTGATCTCTGTCTGTCAAATAAATAAATGAAATCTCTCTCTCTCTCTGTATATATATATATATATATATATATATATATATATATACTGTAACAAAGCTGACCAAAAGGAACAAACAGAACAACATACAACAGTAGTTTCTGACTCCCAAGAACTTGCACTTCTAACAATTCCTATCAAATTCCCAGATGATGCTGATGTTGCTGTTCCTGGGACCTCACCTGGAGACCCCCTGTCTAGAGACACTGGTGAAAGGGGTCTAGAATAAGCTGAGATCATCCTAATTCTTGCCCATTCTGTGCCACCAGATAGTGTTCCTATCTTCAAGAGAACACACACTCCAGAAAACACCACAGCTTCTCATACCTCCTGGCACACATCCCGAGGGCCTGGGACTTTCAGAATGAACTAGGGGTCCTTTGGGAGTAAATTAAAGCACCTCAGATTCAGAAGCAAATTCGACCTGTCAACATGTCCCATTCTTACAACTCAGCCTGACATTCTTAACAGACCAGGACACCTGCGCTGAAACACAGCTTACACCCACAGGCTTTTGCTCATACTGTTCCTTTGTCCTAAAAGACCTTTTCCTGACCTCAACTGCTGAAGCTGCGCTTATTCTAAGCCCAGCCCCAAATGGTATTTTCCCCACAAAACCATATGGAATACTTCCTTTCCTACATTCCAACACTGATATTCATGTTTTTTGTTTTTTTTTTAAGATTTTATTTATTTTCAGAGACAGAGAGAAATTGAGAGGACGGACAGGGGGAGTGGCAGGCTAAGGGAGAAGCAGACTCCCTGCTGAGCAAGAAGCCTGATGCGGAACTGGATCCCAGGACTCTGGGATCATGACCTGAGCCACCCAGATGCCTCATGTGTTCCTTCATTATAGTGCTTATATCTAGTTCCACCTGCATATCTTAATAAATGTCTATAGAGAATCAAACTAATTTCTAACTGAAGAAATTATTAACAGTAGGGGTACCCAGGAAACAAAGGCATTTAGAGATGCCACTCATAGTTTTTTTGTTAGTCCTTTTTCTCTGGGAGTTTCTCTCTCTCCTTCTGTGATAATAAGCCTGAATTAGTGCTTGTAGGGCTGGTTGGGCCAACTCCACCCACTGGCCCTAGGGGTGGGCTCAGGACTTAGGTTTGACCAATCTGAGTCTTTTCTCCTCCAAGCGCCAGCTCTGGGTTCATGATGGAAACATTACCCAACCCAAACCAACCAGGTGTCTGGTCAGTGTTCCTGCCAGAACCACAGGCAGAGAAGTTTACACCTTTAATTACATATAATTAAAGACGTAAGCATAGTAGATAAGGAAAATTATTACACAATACTCACAATGACCCAGGCCACTGTGTGGTGATCCTTACAGCACTCAAAAATAACATGAAAGAAAGGCACCAAGGAAACATTAAAGACAACTTAGATGGGGCGCCTGGGTAGCTCAGTGGGTTAAGCCTCTGCCTTTGGCTCAGGTCGTGATCTCGGGGTCCTGGGATCGAGCCCCACATTGGGCTTTCTGTTTAGCGGGAAGCCTACTTCCTCCTCTCTCTCTGCCTGCCTCTCTGCCTACTTGTGATCTCTCTCTGTGTTAAATAAATAAAATCTTTTTTTTTTTTTTTTTAAAGACAATTTAGAAATCTGGTCAATCACTGAAGACCGAAGACCCTGGCTTATGCTGAATTAGCTAAGAGGGCACCTTTGTTCCAAACATAGAAGGTAAAGGGCACAACCTTTAGACCTTCTCCAGGCTTTAGCACCAATGGATAAAGCTTACTCAAGGGTTAGAACAGAATGATGTCCAAAAGAACAAATATAAGAAACCAGCAAAAGGGAAATGGAGGCAAGAGATGGGCATGTGTCCACGAGATGAACGCCAATGGGCTTCAAAAGACTCTGTAGGAAGTGTGTCCCAGCAGCTGGCAACATGAGCTCCCACCAAAGTGAGAGGACAAGGGATATATCCATCCTTCAGGAGGTGATTCTCAAGGAAAGCGCTGCACAGGGACCTGCTCACCTGCGTGATTATGCGCTCTCCATCCTTATAGACCTTCTCTCCTATTACATCCACAATCTTCATTCGTTCTGACACCTGAAACAATGGACATACCCATAAACTACAAGGAAAAGATCTCAACTGAAAATCACGATATCTAAACAACACAGAAATGGGTTAAAATAATCCAATATGAAAATTTAATAGTTTTAAATCTTAAATCTCCATAAACAGACTCTTATTCAAATACACTTTACCTCTAGTGATTTAAGGAGGGGCACAGACTCAATAAATGATTCAAACATCCTTCTCTTTTTTGCATTGTTTTTCACTATGATTCTTCTAAAAGTCACACGGTCCTACAAGAAAGAACATGAAAATTCTGGTAAGTGCCTCTGTAAGAAAACATCTATGGTTTAATTAACTGGATGACAGCAAAAATTAGAGGACTATGGAATGTCCTGGGCCAAATAAGTGTTTAATGACATTTTAATCTGAGTCACCACTGGAAGAGAAAAGACTGGTAGCCTGTGTCAAACAGATGTCCACTGTATAATTCCTTGCTATCCAGTATTCCACGAGTGCCACCTATGGGTCATGAACAGAATACAAAACTCCCAATCGCAAGCTCACGGTCACTGTTCAATGTGAAAAGATGCATCTTTGAAAAAAAGAGAGAAAACAATCAAAGGGCTCTTGCCCTCAACACGGAGACAATACAAAATATATGGGAATAAAAAATCCACAGAATATGAAATGTCCTAGGTAAACGATTAAGACAAGAAGAGTAAGCGCCACAAGAATTCTGAGGGAGGGAGGGAGAGAGATCACAGTAGGCTGGAGTGATCAAGGATATTTTTGTTGCAAAAATATAAATTTTGGTGGGCCGCCTGGGTGGCTCAGTTGATTAAACATCCAACTCTTAATCTCAGCTCAGGTCTTGATCTCAAGGTCATGAGTTCAGGCCCTAAGCAAACAAACAAATATTATATATATAAATTATATATAAACATATACATTTTTAAAATTTTAATATAGTTTTTAAAAAATATAAATTTGCAGGGACCTGAAGGAGGGGGAGAATTTTTTTTTAAAGATTTATTTATTTATTTGACAGAGAGATCACAAGTAGACAGAGAGAGAGAGAAGCAGGCTCCCTGCTGAGCAGAGAGCCCAACATGGGACTCGATCCCAGGACCCCGAGATCATGACCTGAGCCGAAGGCAGCGGCTTAACCCACTGAGCCACCCAGGCGCCCCAAGGAGGGGGAGAATTTAAATTAATGGAAAGAGAGGGGAAGAAACTCAAGGTGGAAGGTGGGAATGTGAAAGGTCCCTTGACCCCAGCAAATCATGGATTCAGATCAGGAGAGAGCTGACCACAGCTACAGTGAGGCTCCTCTCAAACATGTGTACATATGTGTGCAGAGGGACACACAGCCGGAAGAATGTTAATTGCTTAGTTTTAGGTTTCTTGTATATAAGTTAATTGTACCTTTTGTCCACCTCGGGCTGTCAGGAGTGGAAAGGAGTTTTGTTTTGTTTTTTCCTTTGAAAGCACATAATGAAATCCTCAAGGCTGGCTGAATGAAACATAGCACAGTAAGGACATGTTTAACCATAAATTTGCTATTTTAGTATTCTCTGTGATCAGGTGATGGTGGGTAGAGAAATCACATAGAAGACAACTGAGTTAAGATGTCCAAATGGGTTTCACTGGCTCATATTCCATTACTTCCAGAGTCCCAGCCCCTAGCCCATACCATGTTTCATGTGCCTTACAAGAAAAGTCACTTAACTACATGCCATACTCCTACCATGAGCTACGGCACACTCCAGCCGTCTGTCTAAACTGCTGGACAGATCATCTGCTCTTCAGCACATTTCTTCTCCATCTGTCTGCTTGAGAAGAGCCACTCAATCTCTGCTTGCTCTAACGGGCTGCATGATTTACCACCACTTTTTTTAAAGTCCAAGGTTAGGGATGTATCTTTTAAAATGTTACTGTTATACTTTGGAATATTATTCCATTATCCTTAGAATTCAATTTCTACATGTTCTCTGGGCCAATCTAGGCATGAGTGCTCTGGAAAGAGGACAATCAAAAGTGAGAAAATGGGAATTATAAAGTTCTCTTCCTTCTATTTGAGTAGGCACTGTCAAAAAATATTTTAAAAATCCGGGGCACCTGGGTGGCTCAGTGGATTAAGCCGCTGCCTTCGGCTCAGGTCATGATCTCAGGGTCCTGGGATCGAGTCCCGCATCGGGCTCTCTGCTCGGCAGGGAGCCTGCTTCCTCCTCTCTCTCTCTCTGCCTGCCTCTCTGCCTACTTGTGATCTCTCTCTGTCAAATAAATAAATTAAAAAAATATATATTTTAAAAATCCCCTTACAGAGTCACAAAGATTGCTACAAATGCAACGGCAAACTATTTCTAGCTGACAAGAAAACAACGGGTATCTCTCAAAGTGACTTATTCATTCACGTTCTAACCCCTTCTGTGCACACTTCCGCCCTACCCAGAGCTCTCACGCTGTGAACGGCCAGCTCCCGCGGCTGTGAAGGGCATGCAAGAGCTCCAGACACTAACCTGGCTTTGAGGGAGCTTCCAGTGAGCTGTGAAGAGGAAACTCCCACTGTGAGAGAATGGCTCCTTCAGGCAGCACGTGTTCAGAGTTGAGCATGCAGCCCGAAGTTCAAAAGAGAAAAGGGATACTACACTTTCCTGTGATTGCAAGTGTTTCCTCAGACAGTTTCTACTGACTTTCACTTTCGCAAGAGAGAACCGGAGCAGACACTGAGTGTAATGGTCATGGTGGCCTTGGCCCACAGGAAGAGGAGGAATGTAGAATCCAACTGGAGAAACTCAAGTGACAACTCCAAGTCCTCCCTACTTTGGCCTCCGAAGGCCTTGGAAGGTACAAGAAGTCAGGCTGAGGAGGACCCTCCAGGAGTCACTGTCCTGGACGTGGTACTAAAGCTTCTGAGAGGGTCTGGGCTATAAAGCATATGAACAAAGCAGGAGAAAAGCAGAGGTCAGAAGGGCATCTTGACAGGATGCTTAAGACAGTAGGGAAAGGAAGAAAAGACTGCAAAGGATAGGGTTAGGACGCAGAAACACAAGGCAGGGATCTCAGGAGAGGAGCCTTCTGGAAGAGAATGGTGATAAGCAGTACTGTAACCATAGAGAGCATGTGTCGTCATTCTGTAAGCCCCTACAGTTGCCAGACCCCGAGGAAGCTGCCTCTTATGTTTATTGAATTCTCATACCCCAACTATGGGGCAGATGGCTTTACAGTCCAATTTGTTAAAAAACAATTCTATTGTGACTTCCTCTTTGACTTAAAAGATTTTTTTTTTAAAGATTTAATTTATTTATTTGACAGAGATCACACGTAGGCAGAGAAGCAGGCAGAGAGAGAGAGGAGGAAGTAGGCTCCCTGCTGAGCAGAGAGCCTGTTGCAGGGCTCCATCCCAGGACGCTGGGATCATGACCTGAGCCAAAGGCAGCAGCTTTAACCCACTGACCCACCCAGGCACCCCTGACTTAAAGATTCTTTAGGAATGTGCTACTTAATTTCCAAGCGTTTGGAGATTTCCCTGTTACCTCTCTGTTAACTGATTTTTGGATTTATTCCATTGTGGTTAGAGAACACACTGTCTGACTGCAATTCTTTTAAATTTGTTAAGCTTTATTTTATATGCCAGGACAGGGTCTATCTTGGTGAATGTTCCATGGGCTTGATTCTGCAAATTTCAGTTAGATCTGTTTGGCTGATGGTGTGGTTAAATTCCTCTTATATCCTTCCTGATTTTCTAATTGTTCCACCAACTCTTGAGAGAGTGTTAAAGTCCACAACTGTAACTGTGGATTTGTTTACTTCTTGTGTCAGTTCTAACCGTTTTTCCCATATTCTGAAGCTCTGTTGTTTGCTATATATGTATTGAGGGCTGCTATATATTCTTGGTAGATTAACCCTTTCACTATTATGTAATGTTTCTCTTTGTCCCTTGTAACTATTTTTGCTATGAAGTCTATCTTA
Organism: Neogale vison; assembly: GCF_020171115.1. Taxonomy (NCBI): domain Eukaryota; kingdom Metazoa; phylum Chordata; class Mammalia; order Carnivora; family Mustelidae; genus Neogale; species Neogale vison. The sequence goes on along the minus strand of NC_058096.1, from coordinate 206,206,434 downwards.
TCTGATATTAATATAATTAGTCCTGCTTTCTTCTGGCTAATGTTTGCATGGCATATATATAATTCTATCTTTTTCCTTTCAACCTACCTATGTTATTATGTTTAAGTGAGTCTGGTGCAGATCAGAATAGAAAGGCGAAAGATTTATGCGATCTGAAGAGAAACCAGAGTATTGGTGCAGATCAGAATAGAGCTGGATCACCTAAACAAATCCATGTGACTTGTCACTGTCATTTAGTTGGTATAATTAGATCATTATATTTACAGTAATTATTCATATAGGAGGACTTAAGTCTACCACTTTACTATATGTTTTCTGCTGTTCCTCCTGTTTTTTTGTTCCTCCATTTCATTCTCCTGTATTCTTAGGGGAATAAACTTTTTAGAATTTTGATTTATAGAGCTTATGAATATATCCCTTTGTACAGATCATTTTAGTGGTTGCTCTAGATATTATATTTATATATGTAACTTATCATGATCTACTGATGTCAACATTTTAGTAGCTGGAATAAAATGTAGAAGCTTTACTTCCTTTTGGGCTCCTTTACCCCCCACTTTAGACTATAACTGTCTTTTTTTTTTTTTAAAGATTTTATTTATTTATTTGACAGACAGAGATCACAAGTAGGCAGAGAGGTAGGAAGAGATAGAGGGGGAAACAGGCTCCTTGTGGAGCAGAGATCCTAATGTGGGGCTTGATCCCAGGACCCTGGGATCATGACCTGAGCCGAAGGCAGAGTCTTTAACCCACTGAGCCACCCAGGTACCCCTAGACTATAACTGTCTTAAATATTTCCTCTATATACACTGAAAACCACACCAGACAATAATTTTGCTTTAAGCATGTAATACAATTTAGAAAACTCAAGACAACAGTCTTTTATGTCTCCTCATAGCTTACTTTTTCTGTTGTTCTTTCTCCATTCTTCATGTTCCAAATTTCCTTATTTTATTACTTCCTTTCTGAAGAACTTCCTTTTGCCATTTTTACTGTTACCAGTAGGCCTTCTGGTAACAAAGTTTTCTTTGATCTGAGAATATCTTCATCCCTTCAGGATATTCTCACTAGGTATAGAATTCTGAGCTGACAGTTCTTTTTTCTCCAACATTGAAAAATGCTGTACCACTTCTTTCTGGTCTCCACGGCTGGGAAATCTGTCATCATTCAAACTGTTGTTCCCTTAGAGGTAACGCACTTTTTTCTCTCTAGTGGCTTTCAAATTTTTTCTGAAGTTTGATTATGTGTCTTGGCATAGACTTCTTTTTTTTTTTTTTAAAGATTTTATTTATTTATTTGACAGAGAGAGATTACAAGTAGGCAGAGAGGCAGGCAGAGAGAGAGAGGAGGAAGCAGGCTCCCTGCTGAGCAGAGAGCCCGATGCGGGCCTCGATCCCAGGACCCTGAGATCATGACCTGAGCCGAAGGCAGCGGCTTAACGCACTGAGCCACCCAGGCGCCCTTGGCATAGACTTCTTTGTGTTTATACAATTTGGAGTTCACTCAGCTTTTTCAATCTGTAGGTTTATTATCTTTCACCAAACTGGGAAGTTTTCAACTATTATTTCCTTGAAGAATCTTTTAGTTCTACACTCTTTCTCCTCTCCTTCTGGAAGTCTACTGATATGAAATATTATATCTTTTGTTATTATTCCACACACTCTGTTCACTTCACTTCAGTCAGTTTTCTTTCTGTTGTCCAGACTGGGTAATTTCTCTTGTTTTACCTTCAAGTTCACAGATTTTTTTTTCCCTCTCTCACAGTCATTCTGCTATTGAGCCCATTCAGTGAGTTTTTATTTTGGTTATTATATTTTCTAGTTCTAAAATTTCTCAATGGGATCTTCCTTCTGTCTTCTACTTCTTCATTGAGAACTTCTATTTTTTCTTCATTTTTTTTTCCAAGTGTGTCCATAATTGCTTGTTGACGGCTTACGTTATTGGGTATATGGTAATTGTTTTAAACCCTTGTCAGTTAATTGTAATTGTAATATCTGTGTCATCTCGGTATTGGCATCTGTTGATGGTCTTTTCTCACTCAGGTTCAGAATTTCCTTGTTCTCTGTATAAAAAGTTATTCTCTTTCTTTTCTTTTAAGATTTTATTTATTTATTTGAGAGACAGCAAGCAAGAGAGAGCATGAGTGGGGGACGGGGAGGGCAAAAGAAGGGGAAGGAGAAGTAGGCTCCCACTGAGCAGGAAGCCTGATAAGGGGGGGGGGCTCAATCCCAGGGCCCTAGGATGATGACATAAGCTAAAGGCAGCCCTTAATCAACTGAGCCACCCAGGCGCCACAACAAGTTTGCGGCGCCTGGTTTGGTATAATGTTGTGAAATTATGTATCCAATTTAATCTTCTTTTGCAGGCACTCTATTAGGTATAGTGTGCATGAACATGTGGTAGTGAATGTTCAGCTCCCCTGTGGAACCCACTGACATAACCCTGGCAGGGAAAGTGGAGAGCCAACTAGTGACACTACACAGCATCTCATTTTGCCTCTTTGCTGCTGGGTGAGGCCATAAATTCAGCTTGCTGCTAGCCCCAGTGGGGAGGAAGAAGCAGTTTTTCTTTTGGTATTTGGCTGAAAGAGGGTGATATAATCTGTTTTGCTAGGCTGCCCTTTTCCTGCCCTTTTCCTTTAGCTAAAGGGTTAAGGGTTTTCTTGGGTTTGTTTTTGTTGTAATTGGTTGGTGGATCTAGGTTGTAGGCTTTTCCAGAACGCCATCTGGGTCTCATTCCCTTGTCCTTCTTTAAGTCACCAAGATCCCTAGCCACTCCACCTTCTCCTGTCCATCTTCCAGGGTCTTCCTAAGTTTGTTTGTTGTATGATACCTGGAGTTTTCCCTCTCTCTCTCTGCCTGCCTCTCTGCCTACCTGTGATCTCTGTTTGTCAAATAAATAAATAAATAAATAAATAAATAAAATATTTTTAAAAAATAAAAAAAATAAAGAGAAAACTACTGAGGAATGGGGCTATTTCATCTTGAACTGGACCTTTTTTTTTTTTTAGTTGGCTCCATGCCCAAGGTGGAGCTCAAACTTAAAACCTTGAGATCAAGAGTCACATGCTTTACTGACTGAGCCAGTCAGGTGCCCTTCCATCAATACATTTTTAAAACCGGGTTTATTTTCCCCCATTACTTATTGATCTATGATCTATCCTTGAGGTTTTTTTTTTTTTTTCGTTTTTTGAGAGACTGAGAGATAGATGGAAAGTGAGGGAACATGCAAGTAAGGGCTGGGAGGGCAGAGGAAGAGGGAAAGAGAGAACCTTAAGCAAGGTGTGGAGCCTGACCTCACAGCTCTGAGATCATGACCTGAGTCAAAATCAAGAGCTGGACGGTCAACCAACTGAGCCACCCAAGTGCTCCATCCTTCAGTTTTTCAGTCACTAGGTCCCCAAGTGTGTGATCTATTCTTTTTTTTTTTTTTAGTTTAAATTGAAATTTAATTTAATTTAATTTTTTTCCCAATTTATTTATTTTCAGAAAAACAGTATTCATTATTTTTTCACCACACCCAGTGCTCCATGCAAGCTGTGCCCTCTATAATACCCACCACCTGGTACCCCAACCTCCCACCCCCCGCCACTTCAAACCCCTCAGATTGTTTTTCAGAGTCCATAGTCTCTCATGGTTCACCTCCCCTTCCAATTTACCCAAAAGCACGTACCCTCCCCAATGTCCATAACCCTACCCCCCTTCTCCCAACCCCCCTCCCCCCAGCAACCCACAGTTTGTTTCGTGAGATTAAGAGTCACTTATGGTTTGTCTCCCTCCCTATCCCATCTTGTTTCATGGATTCTTCTCCTACCCACTTAAGCCCCCATGTTGCTGTGTGATCTATTCTAAAGCCATTCTATCACTCATTTTGCAAGACATTCTTAGTTCTACATCAATATACCACAAGAAAGTGCTCTATTGTGTTTTAAAAGTATGATTTCAGGGGCGCCTGGGTGGCTCAGTGGGTTAAGCCGCTGCCTTCGGCTCAGGTCATGATCTCAGGGTCCTGGGATCGAGTCCCGCATCGGGCTCTCTGCTCAGCAGGGAGCCTGCTTCCTCCTCTCTCTCTCTGCCTGCCTCTCTGCCTACTTGTGATCTCTCTCTGTCAAATAAATAAATAAAATCTTAAAAAAAAAAGTATGATTTCATTTGAGGAACTATACTGATAATGCTGTGGTATACATTTAATTCTGCTTGTAAAGTAAATGAAACAAATTATCACAGATGTTAGTATCTTAAAAGTGAAATTTGGAATTTGTGCAAGAGGATAATTATTTTATTTTAGAAGGAAGACAGTTATAGATTCTGAAAGCTTGATGCAAAAGGAAGCAAGGTGGACCACAGATAACAGAGGAAAGAGAACATAGCAGTGTTGTGCCACAGGCACTCTAGGAAAGTTCTCTTTCCCGGAATATGGCCATCAGCCTTTCTAGTCATCTAAACCTACTGGGTATTGGCATGGACCAATGCACAAGTGGATGGCTGGCCAAAGAGAAAAGTTAGTGCTGGGACAGCTAGAGATGGCAAACACTGTTTGCATAGTTCTCCATGATAATTATTTTTCTAGGCTGCCTCTTGCATAGAGAATCATCCCTTTGTCTCTACCTGTCTGATAAAAACATAAATAGAAAAGCATAGTAAAAACCAACATGACTACAAGGTCATAAGACCCAGTCTTTTCCCTGTAATTTGGAGTAAATGGTTTGTTGACTAATCATTTTAGAGAAATGGAAAAACACACTGGTACAGGATGTTTCACAATGTCCTTCAGAGAACTGGCTATATAGTGTGAACCAACAGCCCAAGGACAAAAACCCTGAAGTAAGGGGAATTAATACCATGCCACACAAGGGGAATCATTTCTCTAACTCACCAGTCCCCAAAGGGAGCCTTCCGAAGTGGCGACAATAGTAGCAGCTCTCGGGGTGTTGTACATCAGAGCAAGTTCTCCAAAACTGCCACGGTTGTCATACTGACCGACAGAGCGAGTTTGATTATCTTTCGTTACTAAAATATCATAGGTTCCCCTGGAAGTGTAACAAGAAATAACTTCATTTATTATTTCTAATAACAAATTTTAGACCTGGCAGGTGGTTCAGAAATAGAAGGTACATATGATATAAAACAGGCAAATTCCAAAAGATTTTTGCTGGTATAGAGAAATATAAGAGATTTTGTATTTTGACTTTGTATTCTGTGACCTTGCTAAACTCACATATCAGTTCTAACAGCTTTTTTTGTAGCTTGAGATTTTCTAGGGAGGATTATGTCATCAGCAAACAAAGATAATCTCAGTTTTTCTTTTGCAATCATATGCCCTCCCTCTTCCTGCCTCCTTTTTCTTCTCCTTTTTTCACTGACTTATTGCACTGGCCAGGACCTATAGTACAATACTAATAGAAGTAATGAGAGCAGATATCCCTGTCTTGTTCTTGATTTTAAGGGGAAAACGGTAGCTCTTTCACCATTAACTATGATGTTAGCCATAGGTTTAAAAAAAAAAATTCCTTTAATCTGATTGGTGAAAAACACATCTATTCCTAGTTTGCTGAGAGTTTTTACATTGAAAAGGTGTTTAATTTTGTCAAATGTTTCTCCTGAAGGGATTCAAATGACTGTATGGGTCTTCTTTTGTAGTTTGTTGAAAACTAGGATAGAGAACAGATAAAATAAAGAAACCAAAAGGTACAATATTCTACCTATTGACTGGTAATGACTGCTAAAGAATAATATTCAGAACTGACAAACATTTAGAGAAACAGGCACTCGCAATAACCACTGAGGCAAACTTAAATACATCAATGTTTCTGCAAGATAATTAACAATATATTGTTAATTCCTTGGGGTGCCTGGGTGGCTCAGTGGATTAAAGCCTCTGCCTTCAGCTCAGGTCATAATCCCAGGGTCTTGGGATCAAGCCCGCATTGGGGGCGGGTCTCTGCTCAGCAGGGAGCCTGCTTCCCACCCCACACCCCCGCCAACTTGTGATCTCTGTCAAATAAATAAATAAAATCTTAAAAATAAAATTCCTCAAAGAGACCCTTTACCAGTGATGCCATTTCTAGGCATTCCATAGGAGGTAATCTGGCGAGGGTGGCTCCTCTCAGGTCTGAGGGGGGGTCAGAAGGAGCCCCCAAGACAACAGTAATGGCTCAAGAACTTATGACACACTAAGGCCAGTAGGTCAAACCCACATACTTCATGTCTCCCAACATGGCTTACACCTGGAACAGAGCTAAGGCAGTGTATTCATGTGTAAAATTAGGCTGGGACCGAAAGATCCAGATGACAATATAGCAAAATGGCTTCCTGAACACTGGCAAATAATTATAAAGCACATCTTGCCTAATTGTAAGGGAGACTTTTTTTAAAAAAAAAGAATTTATTTATTTATTTGAGAGAGAGCATGAGAGGGGAGAGGGTCAGAGGGAGAAGCAGACTCCCTGTGGAGCTGGGAGCCCAATGAGGGACTCAATCCCAGGATTCCGGGATCATGACCTGAGCCGAAGGCAGCTGCTTAACCAACTGAGCCACCCAGGCGCCCCCAAGGAGACTCTATATTGATAATGGCAACCCAAATATGGGTTTTACTGAGGACGGGGGATGGCACTAGATGGGGGGGCAAGCTGTGGACAGAGAGGGACAGCGCTTTTTTCTTCCCCCTTCTTGAAATCTTTTTTTTTTTTTCTTAAGATTTTATTTATTTATTTGACAGAGATCACAAGTAAGCAGAGAGGCAGGCAGAGAGAGGAAGGGAAGCAGGCTCTCTGCTGTGCAGAGATCCCGATGTGAGGCTTGATCCCAGGACCCTGGGATCATGACCTGAGCTGAAGGCAGAGGCTTTAACCCACTGAGCCACCCAGGCGCTCCTTGAAATCTTTTTATTAAGAGAAGTTCTTGGGTTGCCTGGGTGGCTCAGTGAAGCACCCAACTCTTTTTTCCCCCTTTTTAAAACTTATTTTTATTTAAATTCCGTTAATTAACATATAATGTATTATGGTTTCAGAGGTAGAGATCAGTGATTCATCAGTCTTATATAATGCCCAGTAATCAATACATCACATACCCTCCCTTAATGTGCATTACCCAGTTACCCCATTCCCTCAACACCCTTCCCTTCCTGCAACCCTGTTTGAGTCCTGTGATTAAGAGTCTTTTATGTTTTATCTTTCTCTCTGATTTTGTCTTATTTTATTTTTTCCTCTCTTCCCCTATGATCCTCTGTTTATTAAATTTCACATATGAGTAAGGAGAGGGACAAGCTTTAAGAAGCTTGCACACCTGGTCCTAAGCCCTCTCTGGGCTGAACAAAGCACAGGTTGAGGTACATGCCCTGCATTATGAATCTCATTAAGGGCAGCCACACATCTGCAAAGCTCCATCTCCTACCGTTCTATGACGTAGAAGTTATCTCCATCATCTCCTTGGTCGATGACATGCTCATCAGCTTTGACTGTCCTTTCAAACATGGCATCAAGGACTTGAGACAGTTGTTCCTGTGGGTATACACACGAAGAGAGAAGATGACTTTGACATTTGCTGGGGTAAAAATGACTGTGCTTATCTCTGTGTGCGATTACATAGTGGAAGTGCATATATCAGACTATTCTCCATATTCAAGCAAAATCCCTAAAGCTGTTGGAAACAAACGTTTCCAACAGCTTTAGGGACAAACAAAACATTCAGCTTTGTACCCCCATGAACACAGCACAGTTGCTGAGTTTTTTTCTGAGAGAGTAGGGCTTTAAACAACATTCCATAATGTATGCAAAAACAGGCATCTAAGTCATGGTGTGTCTCCTCCCAGTCACACCCACATGACTGTCAGGTGCACTGATGGCTCTGCTGTGTCATCTGTAAAGCCACGTGATGTCACCTTCCTACAGGTGTTGATCTTTTTTTTTTTTTAATTAATATTCTTTTTTTTTTTTTAAAGATTTTATTTATTTATTTGACAGAGAGAGATCACAAGTAGGCAGAGAGGCAGGCAGAGAGAGAGGAGGAAGCAGGCTCCCTGCTGAGGAGAGAGCCCAATGTGGGGCTCGATCCCAGCACCCTGAGATCATGACCTGAGCCAAAGGCAGAGGCTTAACCCACTGAGCCACCCAGGTGCCCCTACCACAGGTGTTGATCTTAACAGTATAATCAAATCTAAAGGGCAGGGACGTGAAGTTACCTCACAGAGAGGCACAACTGCTCTGACTAGCCATGCACATCACTGAACCTCTCTAAGCCTCCGCTAATTCATACTTTTAAAAGCATTTAATAGTTTCTAGCTCATTAATTTTTATGACTAAAAAAGAAAAATCTAAGGGAAGTATCACAAAAGGGGACTCAAAAACTGACATTAATGGACAACTACTACAGCTTCAAACATGTATATACAACACATACAATTACTTATCACTACCTGCTCTAACAGGAAGATAACTAACTGTACTGGTAAGTACAGTGAAAACAAAACAATGCTATTAAATTTTAACAAAATAGTGGTCTCAGTCTAGGGCCAGCATCTTGTTGGGGAGGGAGAGCAGTGACTGTTAGGGGGTACTAATGAATACCAGCTTCAGCTCAAAGAATGACTTTCTGCTTGGAAGAATGTGGACTACAGAGGTGACAAGGGAAAACTTTACTGCCACATAATTCCATGTGATTTAGTGTCTGTCAGTGTGATGGTGCTACCTAAAATAACTGAGTGTCACTAAAAGCATCTCTAGTTCCATAGTTCCATGTGTGTTGAATGCTGAACAAGATGAGAAATACTAAAAAGGAAGTGAGAGTCACGTGCATTCCAAACTCACATGGAATGTGAGCCCAGTGTTGCCAGAAATCTCATGTTCAAATACAGGTAACAATTCAAATTTTCATGTACAATACAGACCAAACACACACTAGCTGTAACTGGCTTGTGGGCTGTCCACTGGCAGCCTCTCATTCTGAGTAATTCTTCTTTTGGTCTGGACTCTTCAAAAACATTAGTGTCGTAAGATAGAGTGAGGTGTAAGGGGAGGATTCTAGGTTAGAGATGACTAAAATGACACCATGACAACCAAAGGCAACATGTGATTCAGGACTGAAAAATAAAACAAAAAAGCTGTAGAGAACTGGGAAAATCTGAATATGGAGTGGGTGTTAGATAACACTACTGCATCACTGTTACTAATGGTCTTGTGCTAATGTAGGAGAATAACCTCATTCTTAGAAAATACATCTTAAGGTGTTTAGTGGCCAAGTGTCAAGAAGTCTTAAACACATTCATAAATGGCTCAGAACAAAAGAAAAAAAGCAGTTCACCTGCACTTATGTATGTGGACATACACACACGAGAGAAAATAAATGTGACAAAATGTTAACAACTGGTCAGTCTAGGTAAGGGTACATGAGGGTTCATGGTATTATTCTTTCGACTTTTTTGTAAATTTGAAAATTTAAAACCAGAAATTTGGGCAATATATTTTTATTTTATTTATTTATTTTTATTTCTGTTCTTTTTTTTTTTTTTTAAGTAAGCTTTACACCCAATGTAGGTGTAAATAAATTTTTTTAAAATGAAACAAATACACTCATCAGAATGGTTAAAATTTGAAAAGATAGATACTATCAAATGATGGAGCAACTGGGAATCTCATATACTGTTGAAGGAATGCAAAATGTCACAACTGCTTTGAAAAAGATCTGGCAGATTTTTATAAACTCAAACATATACCTACCCTATGACTCAGCAATTTTGCCCTTGGGTATTTTACTGGAGCAATGGGGGAAAAAAGTTCACAAAAAAGACTTGTACAAAATGTCCACAGCATTATTCATAAGAGCTAAAAACAAGAAATAGGTCGGCCTGGTATCCATCAACAGGGAAAAAAAGTGGATAAGCAAACTAGTATTTTCATATAATGGCACAATACTCGGCAACAAAAATGAATGATGTAACAGCACCAGCAACAAGGCCTATTGACATCATGGACCCCTTGATATGATGCCCTCAGAAAGAGACAATGTAATTTCTATAGCAGTCAAGCCAAGAATATATGTCCATAGTCCAGTGATGATGAAACATCAGACAAATCCAAATTGAGGTACTTTCTATAAAATAATGAAGCAATACTCTTCAAAGTGTCAAGATTATGAAAGACCAGAAAGGACTGAAAACCATGACAAAATGAAGAGAAATTAAGAACTAAATGCAATGTGGGGTTCTGGATTGGATCCTTAAACCAGAAAAAAGGAAACCGTAAGTGAGAAAACTGGTGAAATCCCAATAAGGTTTGCAGTGTAACTAGTGGTATTATAAGAATGTTAATTTCCTGGTTTTGCTCATTGTTCTATGGTTATGTTAAGATGTTAATACCAGGGGAAGCTGGATGAAGGGTATATGGGAAATCTGTACTATTTTTGCAGCTTTCTTGTCAGTCTAAAACGAATTCAAAATAAAAAGTAAAAAAGGAAACGGAATGAACTACTGATACATGCAACAGGGATGAACCTCAAAAGCTATGCTGAGTGAAAGAAGTTTCACACACAAGAGTGCCTATTGTATAATTCCATTTATATGAAATCCTAGGAGAGCCAAAATTAATTTATCATAGGATAAACCAAAATAGTAGTTGCCTCTGAGAGGAGGGGGGCCAGAACTGTTCACAAGGGGGCACGAAGGAATTTTTTGGGTTGGGGCAATGTTCCATAACCTGTTGGGGAGTTCGGATTACCGAAGTGCATACCTTTCTCAAACCTCAGTGGACGCATTTAAAACTCAGGCAATTTCACTGTATACAAACTTGGTATCAAAAGACTCTAAACAAATACTGAACTCTAGTTCCATGACATGCATGCTGAAGTTCTTAAAGGAAGGTATAATGATATCTGCAACTTACTCTGAAATGAACCCAAAAAAGTAAGATGGGTTAAGGCAGAGGCCAGCAAACAGCTGCCTGTTGTTATAAATAATGTTTTACTGGACACAGCCACATCCTTTCATTTATGTACTGTCTGTGGCTGCCTTTCTGCTGCAATAACAGACTTGAGTAGTTGTGACAGACATTTACTACTTTGTTCTTTAAGAAAAAGTTTACTGACCTCTTTGCTGAAAGATGGGTAGATGGTATATAATATAACAAGCACAGCAGTAAAATGTTAATCGTAGAATCAAGGCAGAGGATAAATGTGTGTTCTGCAGAAGTCTTCCAACTTTATTTTATTTGAGTACTTTCGTGACAAAAATGTTAGAAAAAAATCATTACATCTGACATTTTAGTTATGAATAAAATGGTAAAATGGTTTTCTTCAACACTAAGAAAACTGAATATTAGATTGACACAGAAACTCCCTTAGAACATCTGATGATACAAAATTTACAAGGGGTTTTTGTTCAGTAGGTAAAAGTAAATTTTCTTTACACTGATACAGATGGATCTTCTAGGGAAAACAGGAGATACAGACCAGTATTTCTCAAAACCAGCCTTTCCTTGAGGTCATGGTCCTTGTTTTATTCACCTGAGACTAACAAAACTGACTAAAGTTCTGGCTATTCTTATACCCACACAGCTACCAAACGACTGGTTTATAGATATCAGGGATGATTGTGAGGATGTCATTAAAAGACTTCTTTGCAGGAGTTGGATAGGAGGGGAACGTTAATCCCATCCTTCTTGTCTCTGCACATTCTAGGATTCTCCAGGAGGACCCGTACCTCATCCACTCATGCAGCTTCGGTGTGTGGCTCTCAAAGTAAAGAAGTAATGAAATCTGAAGATTCTCTGTGCTCATGAGGTAGCCTCTGCCCTCTATCTCCACCCAAGGGAGGGAAGACAGGTGCAAGCACAGATCCTACACCAGAGCCCTACAGCCACACACCACTCCCCGTGTCTGAGGTCTTTGCTGAGAAGTAATCACAAGACATGTCCCACATCTAAGGCCTGAGAAGTCACACACCTCCAGTGGGTTAACTGTGACCGGAGAAGAGAATTCCATAACTAGCACCTTTGGAGAAATTACTCTGCAGCATAAATTCAGACCCTCCAAACTAAGCCAGAGTCATGTGAACGTGAACATTTCCTTTTAACACAACCAAACTGCAAGATCCTCAAATGGTATATTCTCAGAAGAAGTACCAAAGCAGTTCAGAGAAATACTAGAAGTCATCTGAAAAGCTCATTATGAATTATGATTGTCAACACAATGCAAACATCTGTAAGTAGGATGATTCTAAAGTTTTATGCCTCATATGGCTGAGGCTAAGATGACAAAAACTGTTTGAATGACAAATAGGAGAAAAGCTGAAAGACAAAAATATTCTTAAAAACCAACGTTACCTGATCAAGATTTTTGAAAAGGAGAATATCTTTGCAAGCCTCCTGAAGTCTGCATCTCTGTTGATCAGTTTTAGGATGAATCACCTGTCAAGCCAAATGAAACCAGGGAAATATTTTTATTCCGTTTTAAAATTTGACTTTACTTACAGATCGGTACATTTCTTTCTCCTAAAAAGTGGGGAAAATTAAGAGCATGTTTACAGACTTTAATTCTATACAAATACCAAGCAGGGCCCTGACCATGGCGGGGCACTGGGATGGGGGCAGAGCTCTCACCCTGGGGCCACTCACTGACCGTGTGACTGGCAGTAAGTAAGCTACCCCCCCGGGAGCCTCAGCATCATCTGTGAAGCGGAGGGCTATTGATCAGTTCACTCAACAGATACTAAGCATCTACTAGGTGCCAGGCACTGTTTCATGTCTGGGGACATGGGGAACGCACAGATAAAAACACCTGCTCTCATCCAATAAATCTGTAAAATATGTTAGAGAGTGACAAGGCCAAGGAGAAAAATAAGGTAGGGAAGGGTGATTTAAAAAAAAAAAAAAGAGTGTTTGTGTGTGTGGAGTGGGCAGATGAGGCCTCACTGAGAAGGTGACATCTGTGTTAAGATCTAAAAGAAATGAGGATGACCTGAGGCAGTGGGTCACGTGGACATCTCCACAGGAAGAGCACCTCGAGCAGAGGGAAGAGTAAGTGAAAGCAAGGCCCTGTGGCAGGTGAAGAGCATGTCTGAGAGAGAACCAGGAGATGGGTGTGACTCAGGCAGAGCATGGGGTGAAAGGTCAGGAAGAGACCACATCGGGTGGCTACTAAGTGAAGAACAGCCTTGAGGGAAGCAAGAGTGGAAGCCAGGAAAGTACCATGATTATTCCAGTGCCAGATGGTGGTGGTGAGGACTGGCAGGGGAGGTAGCCATGGAGGTGCTGAGACAGTAGAGTGCTGGATGTGTTTTGAAGACCGAGCCCATTGGATTTGCTGGAAAACTGAACATAGGTATGAAAACAATAAGAGCAGCTGAGGGTGACCCTCGAGTTTTGGACCTGAGCCCTTGGAAGCATGGAACTGCCATGAATTGAGCTGGGGAAGACTGTGGGAGGAGAAGAACATAAAGGGAAATCATCAGGAGCTCCCATTCAGTGTGAGCTGCCTACTGAAACCTAAGTGCAGACGGCAAGTCAACAACGGCTGTGTGTGCCAGACGTCAAATATCCACACTTTAGTAGAAGTGGTGCCGTCTGCTAAATGAGTCGTCAGAAGGATTACGTAAGTTATACATGCAGTATGTAAAATAGTACCCGGTATTTAGCAGGTGCTCAAAATGTGTCATTATTTGTACTGTTACTGAATAGTTCACTAAACTAAAAAAAATAATTAGTGCTTAGTATTGCTATTATAATTCAGAGATTATCTGAAAAGATATACCTAAAAAGAAGTATATTTCTTAATCTGATGAGAAATAACAGATGTCAAAGGATTAAGTGTTTTAAATTTGTAATATTAAAAAGTTAGTAAAAAACTGCTTTAATTTTTTTGGTTGGGGGAGGGCCGAGGGGGAAGGAGAGGGAATCCCAAGCAGACCCTGCACTGAGCACGGAGCCCAACGCAGGGCTCTATCTCATGACTCTGAGATCATGGTCGGAGCTGAAATCAAGAGTTAAGTTAACTTCCTGAGCCATCCAGCTGCCCCTCCCAAAAAACTGCTTAACTGCTTTAACTTTTTAAAAGTCATCAAGAATTTTATAATATCCAGAACAAATTTTTAAATTTACATATCTATTATATTCACACAATGGTAGCATTTTATTATTAGAATGCTTCAGAAGTCTTTCATGGGCTGCTCATTTTAAGGCATATTTGAAAGATCATTAAAGCTTCTTTTATAATATCAATCTTTTAAAAAATGGTGGTTCAGATACACTTTTATAAAAATAATTTGGTAACTGTACAAAAGTTTAAAAAATCTGAGTTTTTAAGAGAAGATCAAAAGTGAACCATAGTCCTGCCACAATCACTATTAACATGTGGGATATAATCCCTCCGAAATAATTCTTTGTACTAATAACTACTAGACAGATGGATAAATATATATATATATATGTTTATTTAGTTTTTTTTTAAGATTTTATTTATTTGACACAGAGAGATCACAAGTAGACAGAGAGGCAGGCAGAGAGAGAGGAAGGGAAGCAGGCCCCCCGCTGAGCAGAGAGCCCGATGCGGGACTCGATCCCAGGACCCCAAGATCATGACCTGAGCTGAAGGCAGCAGCCCAACCCACTGAGCCACCCAGGCGCCCAGTTTATTTACTTTTTTTAAGTAATCTCTATACTCAACATGGGGCTTAAACTCACGACCCTGAGGTTAAGTATTACTTGCTCTTCCAAATGAGTCAGCCAGACACCCCAGATAAATTTTTTAAATTATTTTTTATTTTAGCAAATGGCTGCAAATTCTCTTGATTTGAGTGTACCATAATTTAGCCCCTGGCAATCCCCTATTTGGGGGCATCGTTCCCATTTTTACCATGATGACACTGTGATGATCTCTGTTTATACATCCTCAGAAAGGATCAGCTGTGTGTTAGGGATGACTTCTCCTTCAGGTAACAGCTGAGTCAATTGGCCTGCCTGTGTTTAAGGCTTTGAGAGCTACAGCTAGGTACCCCATCTTACCATAACCTCAACCGGTCCTGCTTTCATTCTTCTTAATATCTGTCATTCTGATAGATTAAAAAAATAGCATCTTGTTGAGGATGTAGATGAGGAGAAGGGGAGTGAGTGGGGAATAAACAATTCTACCTAAGGCCTTCACAGCAGTTCTTACCCTTGGATCAGTATCTTCCTCTTCCTCATCAGGGTTATAGGTCTCAGCACAGACTAAATTTGGAGAGAAAACACAAAGAGAAAAGTGAATAAAACAGATGTGTACTTTTACTGGAAAAATAGGAAATGAACACAGTTTCCTGTTATTCACTGTTTTCTAAAACTATAATGATTTTTAAAGCTCTCTCATCAATTAATAAATACATTAAGTACCTACTCATGCCAGGAATTCTATTAAGTGCTAAAATGCCAGCTTTCTAGGGATTGGTAGTCCCAAATAGGAGAGAGCTGGTAAAATATATCATAGAGTAAATCCCACAGTAGTGGCAAGGACAAACAAGGAGGTGTTGTCTCTGTTGAATTTTTACTCAGGGGTAAAACCAGAAAGTGTAATGTGTGCAATATCACATGGATATGGATATGAAATAGTTATGAAAAAATTATGAAATAACTGTGAAATAATTATTATTTTCAAATACACGGATATGAAATAATTATTAAAAGAATTACAAAATTATTAAAAGAAAAATTGCTGGACATCATTTTGTACATGAAAGACTTAAAAATAAGAATGAATTTTAAACAAAATGAGTACTATGTGTCAGCCTTTGTTCTGGGTACAATATTATATAAATCTAAAATCAACTTGATTTTCTTTGTAGGTAGCCTGTGTTTTTTGTGCTTGGCTGCCTGCAGGACTTGTCTCTGTTGCAATTCAAAGGTTCAGAAAATATTCACTGAACATTTGTTTATAACAGCAAAATATCAGAAATGGCCAAAATACCCAAAAATATGATATAAGTAACTATTTGAATAATACACTATAAGAAAGAATGAGGAAGATCTCCATGGGCTGATAGTTGAGTTCTGGGGGAAAATAGTAAGGTGGAGCATATATGTAATATGCTATCACTTCCATAAGAAAGGACTTCTATGAGAAAGAAGGAGAGCTAAGAAGGGAAAATAAATATATAAATATGAATACACACACACACACACACACACACACACAAGTTGTTTGTTTGTTTTTTTAACCTATCTATTTTTCCAAAGGGAACCAAGACAAGTATAAACCAGGAAGTTAACAGGCAAGGAATGCAAATAGTTCTCAACCCTACACTCAATGCATTCATGTGATGGCTAAAACTAGGGGACAAACTGATACCTACTGCTCTCAATTTAACTCCTTGATTCTTAAACACATTTACTCACTGCAGCCTTGGTCTAGCTGCATCCCAGCTTCTCTTTACTATTGATTCTCTGAACTTGTGGAATATCTGAGAAATGGTATGTCATGTAGACAGGAGTCCCGTCCCTGCCTAGCCTACAGTACCTAGTGGGAGCCACATCTCCTGTAGTGTAATGCCATCAATACTCTGCCCACCCAACAGGGATCCAACATCCTTACACAAAGAAAAATTGGTGGGGGATGTGTGTGCCTGGGTGGCTCAGTTGGTTAAGCAACTGCCTTCAGCTCAGGTCATGATCTCAGGGTCCTGGGATTGAGCCCTAAATCAGGTTTCTCCCTATCCCTCTGCCTGCTGCTCCACCACTTGTGCTCTCTCTCTCTCTCTAATAAATAAATTTTTTTTAAAGATTTTATTTATTTGACAGAGAGAGATTACAAGTAGGCAGAGAGGCAGGCAGAGAGAGAGAGGAGGAAGCAGGCTCCCCGCCGAGCAGAGAGCCGGATGTGGGACTTGATCCCAGGACCCTGAGATCATGACCTGAGCCGAAGGCAGCGGCTTAACCCACTGAGCCACCCAGGCGCCCAATAAATTTTTTTTTTAAAATTATGGAGAAGGAATTTAAGAGGCCAAATACCATTCTAGTCCCTAAAACAGCATCAGGTGATGTTCTGCAGGATGGTATGCCTACTCCCTGGCTGGTCCAGGCTTTGGGTAGCTGAGCCAGGGAAGTGACAACAGGATGTAGATAATGTCACACCAACTTTCTCCAAGTCATTCCTGATTCTGCAAGATGAGCTCAGCTACATTTTATCTCAGATCTGTCCTAATGATTAAGACACGAACCTTCAAAAAAAAAAAAAAAAAAAGACACGAACCTTCTTCCCTGCTCAGTGGGGAGCCTGCTTCTCCCTCTCCCTCTGCTGCTCCCCCTGCATGCACTCCTGCACTCGCTCTCTCTCTCCCCCCCATGCTCTGAGGAAGGAGGAAGTAATGAGGAAACTGCATTGGCGGCAGACACTGTTAAACTGCAAGCCTCTTACACTGTTGGTGGGAATGCAAGTTGGTACAGCCACTTTGGAGAACAGTGTGGAGATTCCTCAAGAAATTAAAAATAGAGCTTCCCTATGACCCTGCAATTGCATACGGGATATTTACCCCAAAGATACAGATGTCGTGAAAAGAAGGGCCATCTGTACCCCAATGTTCATAGCAACAATGGCCACGGTCGCTACACTGGAAAGAATCAAGATGCCCTTCAACGAACGAATGGATAAAGAAGATGGGTATATGGACCATACACACTATGGAGTATTATGCCTCCATCAGAAAAGATGAATACCCAACTTTTGTAGCAACATGGATAGGACTGGAAGAGATTATGCTGAGTGAAATCAGTCAAGCAGAGAGAGTCAATTATCATATGGTTTCACTTATTTGTGGAGCATAACAAATAACATGGAGGACACAGGGAGATGGAGAGAAGAAGGGAGTTGAGGGAAATTGGAAGGGGAAGTGAACCATGAGAGATTATGGACTCTGAAAAACAATCTGAGGGTTTTGAAGGGACGGGGGGGTGGGAGGTTGGGGGAGCCAGGTGGTGGGTATTAAAGAGGGCACGTATTACATGGAGCACTGGGTGTGGTGCAAAAACAATGAATTCTGTTAAGCTGAAAAGAAATTAAAAAAAAAAATCTGACAAACGAAACAAAACTGCAAGCCTCTTGGTTCTCTGTGCTTGTGATTAAGGCTGTCATTAGCAGCCCAGGATTCTAAACCAGAAATTTGTAACTCATCATGACTTTCTTCGTTCACCTCTTATCTAATGAATACATCAAATTCTACTTCAGAAATGTCTTCTTAGAAAAATGCATTTTAAAACCCTCACTTCGGAAACAGATGGGTACAAGAGTGTTATTATACTAACGTTCTCTACTTCTGCATATGCATGGAAATTTTCACTTAAAAATTTTAAAATAATAAGGCTGCAGGGTTGAGACTGACAGGATTTTACTGATAATGACAAGTCTTGGGCTAGCCTTTTTCCAGGCTTGCTTTTCCTCTGATTTTGAAGGAAAGTATTTTAGTGACTTAGCTTATTTTTATATTTTTATTTTTAAAAAAGGACTCGAAGATCTTTCTTTTAAAAAGATTTTATTTATTCTGAGAGACAGCAAGCATGTGCATGTGTGCCTGAGCACACATGGGTGCATGGGGGTGGGGTGGGGAGAATCTCAAGCGGATTCCACACTGAGCATACAGCCCAACTCGGGGCTCGAACTCACAACCCTGAGATCATGACCTGAGCCAAAATCAAGAGTCATATGCTTAACCAACTAAGCCACCCAGGTGGCCCTCGTTTTTATGTTTTTAGACATTAACAAACTGAAGCAGCCGATGTTATAGTCTTTAAGTCTTAAGGTACAGCACTGTGCTTTAAACAAAAATAGTTATTTCCAGTAAAATTAATATGAATGTTTCTATTTGTAGAAAATCATTATTTTATTTTTCAAAACTGCTTTTTAATTTTACCCTCTTCTTTTGAACTCCAGATTCACCTCTATTTGCCTCTTCCGTTTCCACCCAACCTCTCTACTTCTTCCTAGTCTTGATCCCAAATCACTTTTCTCATCTTTCATGTAAAAATCCATCTTCAACTGTCTCTGTGACTGTTGCCCCAGAGTCTGTGTGATCCCCTATGAAGCCTCAAGAACAACACTAAACGGCATGAGATGCTTAAACCTACTGAAAATGAAGACTGAAAGAGGAGCACAATCCCTTGTTCTAAGGAACTTGTCATGCCACAGTTCTCCAGCAGATGTCACTGGTCAGCAACATGAAACTGCACAAAGTGACAAGAACCCAACCAGCACAATTTCTTCTGAATTTTAATTGATGTTTCTGTCATCCAGAAATGTATCATTTTTAAAAAGATTTTATTTTTAAGTAATTCTACACCTAATGCGGGGCTCAAAGTCACAACCCTGAGATCACGACTTGCCCACACCACTCACTGAGCCAGCCAGGCGCCCCCAGAAATGTGAATCATTAAAATGTACTGGTGAGGGGCGCCTGGGTGGCTCAGTGGGTTAAGCCGCTGCCTTCGGCTCAGGTCATGATCTCAGGGTTCTGGGATCGAGTCCCGCATCGGGCTCTCTGCTCAGCAGGGAGCCTGCTTCCTCCTCTCTCTGCCTACCTCTCTGCCTACTTGTGATCTCTCTCTGCCAAATAAATAAATAAAATCTTTAAAAAAAAAATGTACTGGTGAGAGAAAACTCCTTCATTTCTACAAAGAAACAAGCACAGATCCCAGTCACAGCCTGAGGCTCTATGCTTTTCTGCTAGCTCCCATGACAAGTTGACTCAGCCTATGCGTATTAGTCAACCTGGGCTGCCATAACAATATCTCCAGCTGAGTGGCTTAAAGAACAGAAATTTATTTTCTCACAGTTCTGGAGGATGGAAGTTCAAGACCAAGGTACTGGCACGTTTTGTTTCTCCTGGGGCCTCTTCACTTGGCTCATGGGTGGCTGCCCTCTCACTGTGTCCTCACACGGCCCTTTGTCTCTGTGGTGGACTCTTGGTGTCTCTTCCTCTTATAAGGAAACCAGTCCTATTAGATTAGGGCTCCACCCTAATAACCTCATTTAACCTTAACTGCCTCCTTATTTTAAAGGCCCTTTCTCCAAATACAGTCATATTGGGGTTAGGCCTCACACAGGAATTCGAGGGGGATGCAATTCAGTAAGTAATACTGGATTTCTAAATTATTTTCAGTAATGTTTGGTCATATTTCACTGGAACATAGCTGCTGGTGGAAAAAATACTGAATACTGTGAAAGGATAGCAAGACAAAAATCAGTATTTCAGTCGATTATAGCATGTTCACCTTAAAAGGCAGGGAAGCCTGGGGAAGGAAGACCACCTACCATGCAGACATGAGTGCCCACCACGGCCCCAGAGTCTCAGCAGACTCTATTGACTCGTCAGAGTCTTCACCAGAGTCAGACACTCCCTGCCCAAATGTGGCATGATGTCAACACACAACTTCTGATCAAAATGCTTTGAAGCTTCAGCACGTATTTAATAAAAGAAAGGGTTTTCTGGGGATGAAATTTTTTAATTAGCAGAATCAGATTAACATTTCAAACTCAGTTAATACTACTTTAGGACTATTTCAAGAAAGGTGCCTTTAAAGAATTTATGAACTCTCTTCATTTAATGAATTTATCACATGATATAGGACTGTTCTGCTAGAACTTAAACGTGGAAGGCACAGCTTTTCAATTCCATTGCTTTGCAATGACGAGACAGCATCAAGCAGGGGAGAGCTCATCTCTGAAGCCATTACATGCACTGGTGTCTGAGCTTGGGCCCACCCACCGCTCTCTCACTATTTCTCTGTGTCTATCACACTTCAGGGGCAAGAAGGGGTAATAAACTAAAATCATGTAGAAGATTAACAATAGGAGGGGACATTTACAACACTGGGCTGAGGGGCACCTGGATGGATCAGTCAGTTAAGCATCTGACCCTTGATTTCAGCTCAGGACCCTGAGATTGAGCCCCTCATCAGGCTCCACACTCATTGGGAAGTCTGCCTGAAATTCTCCCTCTCCCTCTCCCCCCTCAAATAAAAAAATAAAAAGACTGTATTTATTCATTTGAGAGAGAGAACGAATATGCACAAGTTGGGGGAGGAGCAAAGGGAGAGGGAGGAGCAGACTCCCCGCTGAGCAGGGAGCCCAAAGTGGGACTCGATCCCATTCTAGGATCATGACCTGAGCTGAAGGCAGATGCTTAGTCAAGTGAGCCACCCAGGTACCCTAATAAATAAATCTTAAATAAATAAATTAAACAGAGGGCTGGGCTCACAGGAGATACCCAACAACTGTTACCTCTTTTTTGATGCTTTATGTTATAGACTATTAGTCAGACATGCTGAGTTGCTGCTGGAGTCTCTGACACAGCACATGTCCTCACACAACTAGCTATTGCTGAAATCCTTGGATCACATAGGAGCACCATTCCCTACCTCTCCTTCCAATCTTACTTCATCTCCTCACCCCCAACCAGAACAGCCAAATCCAGTTCACCCCCGTTCGAGTCTTAAGACATTCTTTCACCTAGAATGCACTCTTCTTGGTACTAGCCAAACGGTAACCATGTTTTACAAAGTCCCGGGCAACTTCTGCCTCCCTGAAAGAAGGGTCTCTTGACTTCTTTTTCTGCCCACAGTAATTTCTCCTCCTGATTTTTTTTTAAAGATTTTTATTTATTTATTTGACAGAGAGAGATCACAAGTAGACAGAGAGGCAGGCAGAGAGAGAGAGGGAAGCAGGCTCCCTGCTGAGCAGAGAGCCCGATGCGGGACTCGATCCCAGGACCCCGAGATCATGACCTGAGCTGAAGGCAGCGGCTTAACCCACTGAGCCACCCAGGCGCCCCTCTCCTCCTGATTTTTGATCCCTTCTTTCATTCCTTTCTTCTATCCATCCATCCACATTTACTGACATTTTTTCAAGTGTTAACCGTATGCATAAATGAACAAAACAGACAAAACTTCTCTGCCTGATTCGAGCTTACACTCTAGCATACGGAACTAGGCAATAGGACAAATAACTTAGGAGGGAGACAGCACAAGAGAGACAGTAAGGAGAAAATAAAGTTAGGGAGATAGGGTCTGTGTACGTGTGTTTGTGTGTGTGTGTGTGTGTGTTGGGAAGAAGAGAAACTAGATACAATGAATATGGACAACTCCTTCAAGGACTTTGCTACCAAGATATAGAGGGGGAAAAGGGTGGTGGCTGGAGATGGAAGGGTGGTTTTAAAAAGTTTTATTTTTTTTAAAAAGTGGAAGTCAGGGGTGCCTGGGTGGCTCAGTGGGTTAAAGCCTCTGCCTTCGGCTCAGGTCATGATCCCGGGGTCCTGGGATCGAGCCCCACATCGGGCTCTCTGCTCTGTGCGGAGCCTGCTTCCTCCTCTCTCTCTGTTGGCCTCTCCGCCTACTACTTGTGATCTCTGTCTGTCAAATAAAAAAAAATTTTTTTAAGTGGAAGTCAATGCTGTGTTTCTCTGCTGAAAAGAAGAATCCTGAGGAAGGATAAAGAGTACACAGGATCAAGAGGAGGGAAGTGCGGGAGGGATGAAGGGGTGAACTCTAGTGTGCAGGGGGACACTAGACTAACAGGCAGGTAAGGAAGGATGGATATGGTGGTGGGAATCTATGGAAACTACCTTCTGTCGCTTCTGTTTTCTTAGTTAAGAACAAAATCATCTGCCAGGCATGAGGACTGAGGAGGAGGTGCAGGTTTCAGGAGAGAGAAGGTATGAAAGGCTTATCTGGGAGAACAGGCGAGTGAAAGAGGTGCAGAGACACAGTGGGATTGCTGGCATCCGGAGCCTACTAGCAGTGAACGCCAGGTACAGAAGGTGAGATCAGTCAACAGGGCTGTGTGTTTTCCTTTCAGTCAAGTACTGCTGTGGTCCAGAAGCAGAATAAGTGGACAGCTGGGCTTAAACAGAATATCGTTTAGACAAGCAAGGAAAAAGGAAACAGGGTATGTGCCACAGAATGGTTACAATCGCTGATCAAGGAATTTAAGGTAGTAAAAGATGAAGTGAGGAACAAAAAGGAAGATCAAGTTGTCAGGGTTGGGGCAGGACCGCAAAAGAGCCCAGGCAAGGGCAGGTGGTGGAAGATTAGGATCACTGATGGAGTATGAACAATCATAATGCTTGGGGTACCTGAGTGGCTGAGCTGGTTAAGCATCTGACTCTTGATTTCAGCTCAGGTCATGAGATCGAGCCCCGTGTCAGCTTATGATTCTCTCCCTCTCTCTCCCTCTTCCCTACCCTTAAAAAAAAAAAAAAAGAGTTGTAATGCTTATCATTTCAGAGTATGACGGGGTGGCTGAAGTAGGGTAGAAGACAGGAGGTCAAGGAATGGAAGGGCAAGACACTGACAGAATCATCTATGTGGAAACAAGAAGAAAGCAGCTCATGGATTATTAGATAACTAAAACGAGGAGGGCAGGTGGCTGATAGAATATAATAATACGAGGTTTGAAGGGTGAGGAGGGAGAGAGAATAGTCTGGAAGCACTAAGGAGTATAGATACATTTACCCATCTCCTGTCCGTGTTACAAGAAAGGTAAAAGAGAAGAATCACCATTTGAGAAGCCTGCAGAGCAAGCCAAGCTTCAGCTAGATCCAGAAGATGAATGCCACATTCAGAGAGCAGACTGAGAATGTAGGGGATTTAGATGAAAACTGACCAAGAGGTCCAGAGAATATAAGAAAGGGTCCTTAGAGGTGGGAAGGGTAGTACTTAGGACACACGCTACCTTCAGGCACATTAACACCTTGACTGTTCCAAGAGACTTGACTTCTGCTTTGTCCTCAGTTTCTGCATCTGTACAATGGGGATAATCATGCATGTACCTCAAAGTGTTAATGTGAGGATTATGTTCAATGATGCAAGGGAAGCATTTAGAGAGACCTTAAAATTGTACATCTAGCACATAGATTTACAATCTAGCACATGGATTTAAAAAAACATTAGCAGGGTCCCTGGGTGGCTTGGTGGGTTAAAGCCTCTGCCTTCGGCTCAGGTCACAATCCCAGGGTCTTGGGATCGAGCCCCGAATCAGTCGTTCTGCTCAGCAAAGAGCCTGCTTCCTCCTCTTTCTCTGCCTGCTTCTCTGCCTACTTGTGATCTCTGTCAAATAAATAAATAAAATCTTAAAAAAATAAATTTTAAAAAAATTAGCTGTTCTTATTTTCTCCCCTGCATAATCATTTTGGATTCTTTTAAGAATCTTTTATTTTGGGGCACCTGGGTGGCTCAGTGGGTTGGGCCTCTGCCTTCAGTTCAGGTCATGATATCAGGGTCCTGGGATTGTGCCCTGCATTGGGCTTTCTGCTCGGCGGGGAGCCTGCTTGCCCCCTGCCGGCCCCACCTGCCTGCTTGTGATTTCTCTGTTGAATAAATGAATAAAATCTTTTTAAAAAAAGAGAATCTTTTATTTTAACTTAACATTTGAATAATATTACAAAGTTTTAAATCTTCAATAAGATTATAAAATCCAGGGGCGCCTGGGTTGCTTAGTTCATTAAGCAACTGCCTTTGACTTGGGTCATGATCCCAGGGTTCTGGGATCGAGTCCCATGTTGGGCTCCCTGTTCTGCAGGACAGCCTGCTTCTCCCACTCCCTCTGCCCGCTGCTCCCCCTGCTTGTACTCTCTCTGTCATGTAAATAAAATCTTTTAAAAAAAAAATCTAAGGAGGAGGGATAATACCATGTACTTGTCTGAATTCTCCACAGTTTAAGACCTAAACAAAATGACAGAAAGCTCAAGCAGGGACTCATGAGCGCCATCTGTGACCTCTGAAGGAGATGTCACTGTACTCTCCATCTCCCAGATCTGTCCTACAGATGTCAAGAGATAGTACTAATCGTTTGGGGGAAAAGGAGGTACAGGGCAAGGATGAAAAAATATGGAAGATAACAGCTCATGGATCTCATACCAACCTTAATTCCCACTCTATTTCTTCTCTGTAATGTCTGCCTACACATAAGAACATATTTTTTTTTCAATCTCCTTTCAACAGACTTTAGTGTACAACCTTACCAAAGGCTTTCTGAAACAAATGAGCAGATTTTCCCAAAAAAAAGGACTGAGACATAGAAGGGGCGCCTGGGTGGCTCAGTGGGTTAAGCCGCTGCCTTCGGCTCAGGTCATGATCTCAGGGTCCTGAGATCGAGTCCCGCATTGGGCTATCTGCTCAGCAGGGAGCCTGCTTCCCTCTCTCTCTCTTTCTCTGCCTGCCTCTCAGTCAACTTGTGATTTCTCTCTGTCAAATAAATAAATAAAATCCTTAAAAAAAAAAAAAGGACTGAGACATAGAAAACGGATTCCTAGTCTCACTACGTACTAGGTCATGTGACAATTTAAAATCAAGAAACCTTCCCAGAATTGGACAGCCACATGCAGAAAAATGAAATTGGACCATTTCCTTACACCATACACAAAAATAGACTCAAAATGGATGAAGGACCTCAATGTGAGAAAGGAATCCATCAAAATCTTTGAGGAGAACACAGGCAGCAACCTCTTCGACCTCAGCTGCAGCAACATCTTCCTAGGAACATCGCCAAAGGCAAGGGAAGCAAGGGCAAAAATAAACTATTGGGATTTCATCAAGATCAAAAGCTTTTGCACAGCAAAGGAAACAGTTAACAAAATCAAAAGACAACTGACAGAATGGGAGAAGATTTTTGCAAACGACATATCAGATAAAGGACTAATGTACAAAATCTATAAAGAACTTAGCAAACTCAACACCCAAAGAACAAATAATCCAATCAAGAAATGGGCAGAGGACATGAACAGACATTTCTGCAAAGAAGACATCCAGATGGCCAACAGACACATGAAAAAGTGCTCCATATCACTCAGCATCAGGGAAATACAAATCAAAACCACAATGAGATATCACCTCACACCAGTCAGAATGGCTAAAATCAACAAGTCAGGAAATGACAGATGCTGGCGAGGATGTGGAGAAAGGGGAACCCTCCTACACTGTTGGTGGGAATGCAAGCTGGTGCAACCACTCTGGAAAACAGCATGGGGGTTCCTCAAAATGTTGAAAATAGAACTGCCCTATGACCCAGCAATTGCACTACTGGGTATTTACCCTAAAGATACAAACGTAGTGATCTGAAGGGGCACGTGCACCCGAATGTTTATAGCAGCAATGTCCACAATAGCCAAACTATGGAAAGAACCTAGATGTCCATCAATAGATGAATGGATAAAGAAGATGTGGTATATATACACAATGGAATACTATGCAGCCATCAAAAGAAATGAAATCTTGCCATTTGCGACAACATGGATGGAACTAGAGCGTATCATGCTTAGTGAAATAAGTCAAGTGGAGAAAGACAACTATCATATGATCTCCCTGATATGAGGAAGTGGTGATGCAACATGGAGGCTTAAGTGGGTAGGAGAAGAATAAATGAAACAAGATGGGATTGGGAGGGAGACAAACCATAAGTGACTCTTAATCTCACAAAACAAACTGAGGGTTGCTGGGGGGAGGGGGGGTTGGGAGAAGGGGGGTGGGGTTATGGACATTGGGGAGGGTATGTGCTATGGTGAGTGCTGTGAAGTGTGTAAACCTGGCGATTCATAGACCTGTACCCCTGGGGATAAAAATATATGTTTATAAAAAAAAATTTTTAAAAAAACCTTCCCAGAATGACAGGATATGAATAAATGATGTGATACATAGAGCTCACATAGCAATTTTGAAATATATTAACATCCCCACTGTATAATCAAATAAACTCTAGATGCATCCAAAAGACAAACATTTTAATTTTAAAGAAACTTCCAGAAAATATATTTATCAGCTCTAAAAAGGGGGGACCTTCTCAGCTTAAGAGCAATTATTTAAAAATATATAATATATATTCATATACATATATAATATATACTCATATACATATATATACATATATTCAATAAATATTTACTGAGTGCTTGCTATGTGCCAGGCAGTTTTCATGGAACCAGTCACATATTAAAATTTTTGAGTCATTAAAAAAAATAGCAAAATTAAAATAAGTAGCACAAACAACAAGGAAAATTTTGCATTAAAAATTTCGAAGGGTTGGGCACCTGGGTGGCTCAGTCAGTTGAACATCTAACTCTTTTTTTTTTTTTTAAGATTTTATTTATTTATTTGACAGAGAGAGATCACAAGTAGGCAGAGAGGCAGGCAGAGAGAGAGAGAGAGAGAGAGGAAAGCAGGCTCTCCACTCAGCGGAGAGCCTGATGCGGGACTCGATCCCAGGACCCTGGGATCATGACCTGAGCCGAAGGCAGCGGCTTAACCCACTGAGCCACCCAGGCGCCCCTGAACATCTGACTCTCGGTTTCAGGTGTCAGCTCAGGTCCTGATCTCAAGGTTGTGAGATCAAGCCCTGCGCCTGGCTCCATACTCAGCACAGTCTGCCTGGGATGCTCTCCCTTCTCCTTCTCCCTTTCTCCCTCCTCCCCATTCATGTTCTCTTTCTCAAATAAATAAATCTTTTTTTTTTTTAAATTTCAAAAGGTTGGGGCACCTGGGTATCTCAGTTGTTCAGTGTCTGCCTTTGTTTCAGGTCATGATCCCAGGGTCCCGGAATCAAGCCCCGAATTAGGCTCCCTGCTCAGGAAGGCTACTTTCTCCCTCTCCCACTCCCTCTGCTTGTGTTCCCTCTCTTGCTGTCTCTCTCTCTCTCTCTCCATCAGATAAATAAATAAAATCTTTTAAAAATTTTTTAAAAGGTTCAAATCATGACAAAAATTTACTCAAACTTTTATAAAAAATAATCTGGATCATAATAAAGAAAAATATTGTCAAACTAGTTCCGTATAAGAAAATAAAAATAGATTTCTCATATTTGGAAAACATTCATTTTTGTTAATAATCAAAAGAGTGCCAAATAAAACATTCTGAAGTACAATTTCACATCTAAACTAAAGTAGTAGGCACTGGCTATGTTGGTGAGATGGTGGTGGAAGAGAAGCCTTTGTACGGTGTCTTTCTCCCTGCAGCCTATTCTGTAGGCTGCCTCTGAAAAGCAATCCACAGAAAAAAATGCAGGTAATCCTCAGTTTCTGACCAGAGCATGCTACCCAGCCTATGACTGAGAAAACAGTTTTAGTGGCTCAGCATTGTAGGCAAGTAGTTAATACAGCATAATTTAGAATACGAGAAATAGTAATAATATGAAAAGAGTTTTTACGAAGAGACATTTTCCCAAAGAAGACATCCATGGCCAACAGAAAATGAAAAGATGTTCAACATCACTTATCATCAGGGAAATGTAAATCAAAACTACAATGAGATATCACCTCACACCTGTCAGAGTGGCTAAAATCAACAACACAAGAAACAACAGGTGTTAGCAAGGATGTGGAGAAAGGGGAACTCCTTTGCATTGTTGGTTGGAATGCAAACTGGGACAGACCCTCTGGAAAACAGTACAGAAGTTCCCCAAAAAGTTAAAAATAGAACTAGGGGCGCCTGGGTGGCTCAGTCATTAAGCATCTGCCTTCGGCTCAGGTCACGTTCCCAAGGTCCTGGGATCAAGCCCTGCATCAGGCTCCCTGCTCAGCGGGAAGCCTGCTTCTCCCTCTCCCACTCCCACTGCTTGTGTTTCCTCTCTTTCTGTGTGTCTCTCTCTCAATAAATAAATAAATAAATAAAATCTTTAAAAAAGAAAAAAAAAAAGAACTACCCTATAATCTGCAATCACACTACTAGGCATTTACCCAAAGAATACAAGAATACGAATTCAAAGGGATACATACATTCTGAAATTTACAGCAGTATTATCTACAATAGCCAAATCATGAAAACAGACCAAGTGTCCATTAACCAATGAATGGATAAAGAAAATGTCTGTGTGTGTTGGGGGTGTGTGTGTAATGGAATATTACTCAGCCATAAAAAAAGAATGAAATCTTGACACTTGCAATGACATGTAGGGAGCTACAGAATATAATGCTAAGTGAAACAAGTCAGTCAAAGAAAGACAAATACCACATGATTACAATCATATATGGAATTGAAGGAACAAAACAACTGAGCAAAGGGGGAAGAAAAAAAGAGAGGGAGGCAAACCAAGAAACAGACTCTTTTTTTTTTTTTTAAATTTTATTTATTTATTTGACAGAGAGAGATCACAAGTAGGCAGCAAGGCAGGCAGAGAGAGAGAGAGGAGGAAGCAGGCTCCCTGCTGAGCAGAGAGCCCGATGCGGGACTCGATCCCAGGACCCTGAGACCATGACCTGAGCCAAAGGCAGAGGCTTAACCCACTGAGCCACCCAGGCGCCCCGGGACTCTTAACTACAGAGAAGACAATGATGGTTACCAGAGGAGAGATGGGTGGGGAAATGGGTTAAACAGGTAATGGGAATTAAGGAGTACACTTGTGATGAGCATAGGGTGATGTATCAAAGCATTGAAAAAAAAAAGGAAGTTTTTAGAAGCTATAATTATGAACGTGGAAAAATATTAATGATGTAAATGAGACAAATACGGACATATATTATCAGAACTCGAAATGAAACAGAATGAAGGAATTCAGGTAATTTTTATAATGTTCTATAATGCTGCTAACTTACCTTTTTATTTAAAAGATCAGTTCATTTTCATTTAAGAAAACCTCACCTTAAAACAGCATTTTAGCAGTATGTTATGAAAGAGAATACATACCTGATACTCGCCGATCAAACCTGCCAGGAATTGGAACTGTAAAACAAAGAAGAAGCAACATTTAGTCATCATTATGTCACATGACCCCATTTTTAACAACAGAACTAAAAGCACTTAAATACCATATGCTGGGTCAATTCACATTCTTCTATAATCAACCACAGTAGTTCAACATGATCACCAAAGGCAATATAAGGAAGAATTTGTGTCTTTGAAAACAAGCTCTTTATAACTTTAAGGTACACAAGGTAGCAATTTTATTTGTTTACATTCATGTTCCAACTAATTTATATCATATCAAATGAATAAGAAGTCTACTAAATTTATTGGTAATGTTATGATATTAAATAGTTAATTTTCTTTTTTAATATGTTTCAAAGATAACCCCAAGACCTGCTGGATAATGGCATTTAAATTGCATTTTAAAATACTTTAATGAGCATTACAATAAAATGAAAAAGATACTGACCACTGTATTTTCCCTCAGTATGTCCACAGTTTATTAATCAGAAAAACATCTTTAGGTTAAAAAAATCACGTAAGTTTTCCCTTTGCTATTCTCCTCAACTTTTCACCTTCCATTCCTTATGGTTGATGATTATCTAAATTCTCACTAATAAACTATATCATATGTCATTCATATGATATAGTTTATTATTGAAAAAAATAAATAAAATCATTGATATTTTTAAAGATTTTATTTATTTTTTTCAGTAAACCCTACCCAAGGTGGGTTTTACCCTTCAGAGCTTAATCTGATTATTTTTATTGAAAAAATGATGAAAATATGCCTTCTCATCCTCCATAAAAAGATAGACTTGAAGATTAGTGAAAAACAAATTGAAGATGGCTCAGAGAGCCAAACTCAACTAATGTGAGGCCTCTGGAAAAAAACAAAAAACAGAACCAGGAAGGAGACAAATGCTCATTTACTATAAAAGGACTAGAATTATCTTTTTGCATAGCATGGGGTAAAAGTCATGTTAGCAACAAACAGGCAAAAATTCAAAAGAAAATTCTAGCCATTACTGATAGAATAGTCCCTTACTACTTCCTCAATGAAGCTGTGGATCTGTCAAAAAACAAAAACAAAACAAAAACAAAAACAAAAAACTATGGATCTGTCAAAATTAATTCACCCACCAGCAAACAAAGATGATAAATTCAGCTCAACAAATACAGGTAGGGTACCTTGTAAGTGGCATGCACTGTAGTAGACAACTGGGAAGGCCCTAGTAAATAAAACAAAGACTCCTAGTTTCAAGAAGCTTGCATTCTAGCTTGAGGGATGTGGGAGAGTCTCCTTTGATCATTTACAACACATGTTCCTGTCACTCAGGCAGACAAATGAAATGTATACCAACTTAAACCCATAACCCAGGCCTCATGGGATTTCCATGATTAAAATCCCACTGAACATTAGCATACAACCTAAAATTATAAAAGATACAATGAAAAAATTTAGCATGGGTGCTATCAGGGGATATCTCAAACAAAACGTTAGATATTAAGATTAAGAACTATTATAAAATGAAAACAAGTTTAAAACAAAGACATAAAAACAGGAATCAGAAGCAAAAACAAACAAAACAGGGAGACTTGAAAAAACATTGGAACTTCTAAGAAAAAAATACACATTGAAATTTTAAAAACTATGATGCAAGGCACCTGCCTGGGTATATAAAATCTTAAAATGCTGGAAAAATCGTTGTAAAACATAATTAACAACAACTTACTGCAATAATATTGATTTAAATGTATAGATGCAAATCAAAAGGAAAATTAGAAAATATCTTGAGATGACTGAAAACAAAAACACAATACACCAAAACTTATGGGATGTGCTGTTAAGTCATGCTAGAGGGAAATTCATGGCTATAAATGTCTACATTTAAAAAGAAGAAAAGCCTCAAATTAGTAAGCTAATCATACACTTTAAGGGAGTAGGAAAAAAAGGACAAACTAAATCCTAAAGCAGCAGAAATAAGGAAATTCAGAGTGGACAGAAACTATAAAATAGAGTATAGAAAAAAAAACAGTGAAACTAAAAGTTGGTTCTTTGAAAAGATCAACAAAATCAGTGAACTATTAGCTAGACTGACCAAGAAAAAAGAAGATTCAAATTACTAAAATTAAAGTGGGAACATTACAATGGAATACACAGAAATAAAAAGGATTTTAAGAGAATACTAAGAAAGGCAATATGTCAACAAATTGGGTAACCTAGATGAAACATGAAATAGACAAATTCCTGGAAATACACAAACTTATAAAACTTGCTCAAGAAGAAATGGAAATACCTCAACATTCTATAACAAATAGGATGGAACTGGTAATCAAAAATCTCCTAACAAAGTAAAGCCCAGGACCAGATGTCTTCATTGTAAATTCTACTAAACATTTAAAGAATTAACACTAATCCTTCTCATGGTCATCCAAAAAATCAAAGCTAAGGGAACACTTCCTAACTCATTTTATGAGACCACCATTACCCAATACCAAAGCTAAACAAACATAATGCAAGTAAAGAAAATATTCATTATGAATATAGATACAAAAATCCTCAAAAAAATACTGGCACACAAAATCTGGGAACATATTAAAGTGATTATACACCATGACCAAGTGGGATTTATTCCAGGAATCCAAGGCTGTTTAAAATAAGAATATTAGGGGGCCCATGGGTGGCTCAGTGGGTTAAGGCCTCTGCCTTTGGCTCAGGTTGTGATCCCAGGGTCCTGGGATTGAGCCCCACATCGGGCTCTCTCTGCTCCACGGGGAGCCTGCTTCCTCCTCTCTCTGCCTGCCTCTCTGCCTACTTGTGATCTCTGTCTGTCAAATAAATAGATAAAATCTTAAAAAAAAAAAAAAAAGGAATATTGGAGCACCTGGGTGGCTCAGTCGTTTAGCATCTGCCTTGGGCTCAGGTCATGATCCCAGGGTCCTTGCATGGAACCCCACAT
Organism: Neogale vison; assembly: GCF_020171115.1. Lineage (NCBI taxonomy): Eukaryota > Metazoa > Chordata > Mammalia > Carnivora > Mustelidae > Neogale > Neogale vison. The sequence continues at coordinate 206,173,866 of NC_058096.1, read as the reverse complement.
CAGGCTCCCTGCTCGGCAGGGAGTCTGCTTCTCCCTCTCCCTTTGCCTGCCTCTCTGCCTACTTGTGCTTTTCTTTCTCTCAAATGAATAAATAAAATCTTTAAAAAAATAAAATAAAATAAGAATATCAAGCAATATACATCACATTAATAGAACAAAGGGAAGAGGGGATCCACATTACTGTCTCACTGATGCACACCAAGCATCTAACAAACACTCTTTCATGATAAAAAAATAAACTGGGGGGGATGCCTGGGTGGCTCAGTTGTTAGGTATCTGCCTTCAGCTCAGGTTGTCATCCCAGGGTCCTGCGATGAAGTCCTGCATTGGGCTCCTTGCTCAGCAGGGAGCCTGCTTCTCCCTCTGCCTGCCACTCCCCCTGCTTGTGCACTTACTCTCTCTGACAAATAAGTAAATAAAATCTTTAGAACAATGAAAACGAAAATAAAGCATGACAGTACGTTGAAAATTATTTTAGGGACGCCTGGGTGGCGCAGTTGGTTGGACGACTGCCTTCGGCTCAGGGCGTGATCCTGGAGTCCCGGGATCGAGTCCCACATCGGGCTCCCAGCTCCATGGGGAGTCTGCTTCGCTCTCTGACCTTCTCCTCGCTCGTGCTCTCTCTCACTGTCTCTCTCTCGCAAATAAATAAATAAAATCTTTAAAAAAAAAAAAAAAAAAGAAAGAAAATTATTTTAAAAAAATAAACTGGGAATTATAAGGGAATTTCCTCAGCATGAAAAAGGCACATATGAAAAACCCACAGCTAATACCAACTCAATGATAAAGGATTGTAAGCTTTCTCCATAAGAGCAGGAACAAGACAGAATGCCTGCTTTTGCCACTTCTACTGAATATATTACTGAAGGTTCTGGCCAGAGCAATTAGGAAAGAAAAAAATAAGAAAAAAATTAGAAAGGAAAAAGTAAAATTATCTGCTTGTAGAATGACATGATCTTCTATGTGTAAAACCTTAAAGAATCCACACAAAGAAAATTAGATTTAATAAGTGAATACAAAAAGTTGCAGGATATAAAATCAACACCTGAAATCATATTTCTATACAACAATACAATCGTATTTCTCTACAACTACAATTTCAATACAACTGCAACTACAACTACAATACAACTACAATGAAAATATTTTTAGAACTCTATTCACAACACCATCAAAATGAAGAAAATAATCTAGGAAGGAGGAAAAGATTTGTACACTGCAAACTACAAAACATTGTTGGAAGAAATTAAAGAGACATAAATAAGCCTTTTGCAATGTATATATACTCATGTTGTATACTTTAAATATCCACAATCATATTGGTCAATTGTATTTAAATAAAGCTAGAAAAAAAAGAAATAAATGGAAAGCCATCCCATGATAAAAGACTAAAAGCTGTAATATTGTTAAGATGACAATATATTTGGAGCGCCTGGGTGGCTCAGTGGGTTAAAGCCTCTGCCTTCGGCTTGGGTCATGATTCCAGGGTCCTGGGATCAAGCCCCACATTGGGCTCTCTGCTCATCGGGGAGACTGCTTTTCCCTCTCTCTCTGCCTACTTGTGATCTCTCTCTTTCTCTCTGTCAAATAAATACATAAATAAACTAAAAAAAAAAAAGACAATACTATTTAAAGCAATCTATAGATTCAATGCAATTTCTATTAAAATTCCTTTAATAAGAATGGGAAAAGCTATCTAAAATTCATGTAGAATCTGGAGCACCTGGGTGGCTCAGTGGGTTAAAGCCTCCGCTTTGGGCTCAGGTCATGATCCTGGGGTCCTGGGATCGAGCCCGGCATTGGGCTCTCTGCTCGGCAGGGAGCCTGCTTCCATTTCTCTCTCTCTGCCTGACTCTCTGCCTACTTGTGATCTCTGTCTGTCAAATAAATAAATAAAATCTTTAAAAAAATAAAATAAAATAAAATTCATGTAGAATCTCAACAGATCCCAAACAGCCAACTAAACTTGAAAAAGATAAACAAAGTTGGAAGATTCACACTTCCTGATTTCAAAACTTAATACGAAGTCTCAGTAATCAAAACAATGTGGTACCTGCATTAAGGACAGACATATGGGCCAGACCCATGGAATGGAGAACCCAGAAATAAACTCTCACATACACGGTGAATTGATTTTCAAAAACGTGCCAAGATCACCCAATGGGAAAGGAGAGTCTTTTCAAACAAAAGGAGAGTCTTTTCAACAAAAATAAAGCTGGCCTCTTACCTTTTCATCATAAAAATTAACTCAAAATAGATCAAAGACATAAAATTAAGAGCTAAAATTACAAAACTCTTATATGAAGACACGGGAAAATCTTTATGACATCAGAGTTAGCAATGATTTCTAACATCAAAAGTGTAGGTAACAAAAGAAATACATAAACTGGACTACATCAAAATGAAAACCTTCTGTGTATCGAAACACACAACAGAGTGAAATGGCACACCATGGAATGGGAGAAAATATTTGCAAATAATTTATCTGTTACATCCAGAATAAAGAATTCCTACCACTCAACAAAAACAAAAACAAAAAACAAAACTGATGAAAAAAATGGAAAAGGATTTGAATAGACTTTTCTTCAGAGAAGATATACAAAGGACCAATAATCACATGAAAAGATATCCAATACTACTAATCAATAAGGAAATGCAGGGGCACCTGGGTGGCTCAGTCAATTGAGCCTCTGACTCTTGGTTTCAGCTCAGGTCATGATACCAGGGTTGTGTGATGGAGTCTGGTGTGGGGCTCTGCGTTCAGCGGGGAGTTTGCTTGAGATTTCCTCTCTCCCTTTCCCACTGCCCCTCCCCCCGCTCGCACTCTCCCTCTCTTTCTAAAAATAAATAAAATCTTTTTAAAAAATAGGGAAATGCAAATGAAAAATACAATGAGTTATCACCTCACACCTTTTAAAGATGGCTACCATTAAAAAAAAAAGAACAATAACATAATAAAAGTTGGCAAGGATGTGAAGGAATTGGAATACTTTTGCACTGATGGTCAGAATATAAAATGGTGCAGTCGCTGTGTAAAACAGTATGGCAGCTCCTTAAAAGATTAAAAATGAATTACTACATGATCCAGCAATTCCACTTCTGGTTATATGTCCAAAAGAACTGAAAGCAGGTTTTCAAAGATATATTACAGCACACCCACATACATAGCCAAAAGGTGGAAGCAACCTAAGTGTCCACCAATGGATGAAAAGATAAACAAAATGTGGTTTACATACAATGGGATATCATTCAGCATTTAAAAGGAAGGAAATTTTGAAACTTGCTACAATAAGATTTGATGAATGAATTTTGAAAACATTATGCTAAATAAAGTCAGTTACACAAGACAAATACTGTATGATTCTACTTACATGAGGTACCTAGAACAGTAAAATTCATAAATACAGAGAGCAGAACAGTGGTTGCAAGGAGTTAGGGGGAGGGGAGAAGGAGTTAATATTTAATGGGTACAAAGTTTCAGTTTTGCAATATGCAAAGATGTCCAGAGACAGATGGTGGTGATTGTTATGAATGCACTTAATGGCAATGAACAGCAACTTGATTTTTTTTAAATTTAAATTCAATTAATTAACTATAATGTATTATTGATTTCGGAGGTAGAGTTCAGTGATTCATCAGTCTTCTATAATACCCAGTGCCCATAACATCATGTACCCTCCATGATGTCCATCATCCAGTCACCCTATTCCCGAACACCCTCCCCTCCAACTACCCTCAGTGTGTTTCCTATGATTAAGAGTTTCTTGGGCGCCTGGGTGGCTCAGTGGGTTAAGCCGCTGCCTTTGGCTCAGGTCATGATCTCAGGGTCCTGGGATCGAGTCCCGCATCGGGCTCTCTGCTCAGCAGGGAGCCTGCTTCCTCCTATGTCTCTCTGCCTGCCTCTCTGCCTACTTGTAATCTCTCTCTGTCAAATAAATAAATAAAATCTTTAAAAAAAAAAAAAAGAGTTTCTTATGGTTTGTCTCCCTGATTTTGTCTTGTTTCATTTTTTCCTCTCCACCGCTATGATTCTCTTGTTTTGTTTTGTTTTGTTTTAACATAAAGATTTGTTTTATTTTCTACCAAGGGAAGAGGGAGAATAAATAGAACTGTTTTCCAATTTGTTCTCCACTGTATACACACATACCCACATGCATACATAAACATACACAGAAACCAAAAATACCCCAACAAAGAAACAAAACAGGGGCGCCTGGGTGGCTCAGTAGGTTAAAGCCTCTGCCTTCAGCTCAGGTCATAATCCCAGGGTCCTGGGATCGAGCCCTGAGTCCGGCTCTCTGCTCAGCAGGAAGCCTGCTTCCCTTCCTCTCTCTGCCTGCCTCTCTGCCTACTTGTGAACTCTGTCAAATAAATAAATAAAATCTTTAAAAAAAAAAACAAAAAACAAAAAAACAGAAAACTGAGAATCAAATACCAAAACACCCACAAACTGCACCGACACTTCGTATTTTGACTGAAAGAATAGATCCTGGGAGGAAGTGCAAAATGCAAAATCAAATGACTGAAAAATGCTGAACAAACAGCATTATCAATATACAAAATATTTATTTTACTGAACTAGTAACAGTTGATGTTCTCCATGTCTGTAAAACTTTGAAACCACAAAGCTGATTTGTTAAATTTAGTCTATGCCAGCTTCCAAACTCCAGAAAAAATTTCAGTTAGCTTCATTTGATGCCTCATCAAAATTTTCTACAAGATCTGGAAAACATCATCATCTTCTTCATCAATGTCTTCTGGTTTTGTTGCTTTGCTATCCAACACTTGGCCATGGGAACTGTTCAGCTAACTTCCTAAGACATGTTAAGCTGTCAGCACAAAGCTGACTTAATATTCCAGGAAGCATTTCTGTGATTGGTTTGGCTTCTGCATGCCCAGTAATTGCAAAGGTGTTAGCAGAAAGGGAAGCTTGGACTTTGGGATTGTTGAAACGAATAACTGTCCCATCATCTTTAATCATGTTCGCCTCTTCAATACCAGCTATATTATTCACAGCCAGTTTTTTTAGAGAACTCTGGAGTTTTTTGTCATCAGCTGTAGCTCTTCTATGTACCACCTTCTTTCTGCGAGCTGTACCCTTGCCCCCTATCCGGACCTGAGCCTGAAGTTTGGCTAGCTTTTCTTGATTTGTGCTGTTGGTAAATCTGAAGCAGGGAGGGTCCTCTAACAGCATGCGGCAAGAACAAGATGGCTGCCTCAGTCGAGACAGAGAAAAAAGAAAAATCTTTTTAAAAGATTTTTATTTATTTATTTGAGAGAGAATGAGAGAGAGAGAGAGAGAGTGCGCGCGCAAGCGAGCACAAGAGGGGGAGGGGCAGAGGGAGAAGCAGACTTCCCGCTGAGCAGGGAGCCTGATGCGGGACTCAATCCTAGCACTCCAGGATCATAACCTGAGCGGAAGGCAGTTGCCCAACCAACTGAGACACCAAAGCACCCCTCTGTTTTGTTTCTTAAATTCCACATATGAGTGAGATCATATGATAATTGTCTTTCTCTGATTCACTTATTTTGCTTAGCATAATACCCTCTATAAACTGCGAATTTTATTTTATTTATTTATTTATTTTTTAAAAGATTTTATTTATTTGACAGAGAGAGATCACAAGTAGGCAGCAAGGCAGGCAGAGAGAGAGAGAGGAGGAAGCAGGCTCCCTGCTGAGCAGAGAGCCCGATGCGGGACTCGATCCCAGGACCCTGAGATCATGACCTGAGCCGAAGGCAGCGGCTTAACCCACTGAGCCACCCAGGCGCCCCTAAACTGCGAATTTTAAATGGTAAATTTTATGTTATTTGCGTTTGTCCACAGCTAAAAAAAATTAAATATATATAAAGCAGAAATTAACACTACAATGTATATGTGTATGTGCATGGGCCCATAAACAAGAAGTGAAAGATAAAGGAAGTAAAGCGTGGCAAAACATTAACAAGTGGTCCAACTAGGAGGAATTCACTTGTTCTTCCAACTTTTCAGTAGAGTTGACATTTTTCCTAGTGAATAGATATTTATTTATTTATTTATTTGAGAGAGAAAGACAGACAGACAGAGAGCACGCTTACATGTGATCAGGGAGAAGGGCAGAGGGGAAAGGGAGACCAGCAGGCTCTGTCCCAGGACCCTGCAATCATGAACTGAGCTGAAGGCACTGCTTAAATGACTAAGCACTCAGGCAACCCCTTAAATAAATAAATCTTAAAAAAAGAAAAAAGAATTCCAAGGGTTTGTGTTTTTTTGTTTGTTTTGTTTTGTTTTGTTTTACACAAAATAAAAAAGAGGTCTTGAAGTCAAATAGGAGAAAGTCATGGTTAGTTTGCATGAACTAAATACTGTTCTTTTAAAAAGTTTTTATTTGATTTTTTAACTTGAATATAGTTGACATATAAAGTTACAGCTTCAGGTGTATAACACAGTAATTCAATTTCTCTATACATTATGCTATGCTCATTAAGTATAGCTACCACCTGTCATGATAAAATGCTATTACAATATCACTGACTATATTCCCTATGCTGTGCCTTTTATTACTGTGACTTATCTGTTTCATAAGTGGAAACCTGTCTCTCTCACTCCCCTTTACCAATCTGTCCATCTTCCCACCTCCTTTCCTTTGGCAACTATCAGTTTCTTTTCTGGATTTATAAGGTCTGATTCTGCTTTGTGTTTATTCATTTCTCCTGTTTTTTAGATTCTATATATGAGTGAAATGATACGGTATTTGTCTTTCTCAGTCTGACTTATTTCACTTAGATAATACCCTCTAGGTCCATCCATGTAGTCACAAATGGCAAGATTTCATCCTTTTTTATGGCCCTGAATAGCCAAAGCAATCTTGAGAAAGAAGATAAAACCTGGAGGTATCACAATACCAGATTTTAAGATCTATTACAAAGCTGTAGCATTCAAAACAGTATGGTATTGGCACAAAAAGAGACACACAGATCAATGGAACAGAATAGAGAGCCAATTTGCTTCACTTATATGTTGAATTACTTTATGACAAAGGAGGCAAGAATATATGGTGGGGGAGGGCGCCTGGGTGGCTCCAGTAGGTTAAGCCTCTGCCTTTGACTTGGGTCATTATCTCAGGGTCCTGGGACTGAGCCCCACATCGGGCTCTCTGCTCAGCAGGGAGGCTGCTTCCCCACCCCCCTGCCTGCCCCTCTGCCTACTTGTGACCTCTCTCTATCAAATAAATAAATAAAATCTTAAAAAAAAAAAAAAAAGAATATACAGTGGGGGAAAAGACCGCTCTCTTCAATAAATGATTCAGGAAAAACTAGACAGCTACAAGGAAAAGAATGAAACAGGACCATTTTCTGACACCATACACAAAAATAAACTCAAAACAGATTAAAGACCTAAATGTGAGATCTGAAACCATAAAAGTCCTAGAGGAGAATACAGGCAGTAATTTCTCTGACATCGGCCATGGCAACATTTTTCTAGGTATGTCTTCTGAGACAAGGGAAACAAAAACAAAAATAAACTACATCAAAATAAAAAGCTTCTGCACAGCAAAGGAAACCATCAACAAAACAAAAAGGCAACCTACTGAAAGGAGAAGATATCTGCAAATGATGTATCTAATAAGGAGTTAATATCCAGAATATATAAAGAACTTATATAACTCAACACCAAAAAACCCAAACTGACAAAAAAATGGGGAAGACAGAGCACCTGGCTGGCTCAGTTGGTAGAGTGCTCAACTCTCGATCTCAGGGTTGTTGGGTTTGAACTTCACGTTGGGTATAGAGATAACTTAAAAATAAATATATTTTTAAAGGTTTTTTTTTTTTAATTTATTTGACAGAGATTACAAGGAGACAGAGAGGCAGGCAGAGAGAGAGAAGGAAGCAGGCTATGCAGGGCTTGATCCCAGGACCCTGGGATGATCATGACCTGAGCTAAAGGCAGAGGCTTTAATAACCCAATGAGCCACCCAGGTGCCCCCAAAATAAAAATCTTTTTAAAAATGGGAAAGACAATTACCATATGATTTCACTTATATGTGGAATTTAGGAAAGAAGACAAATGAACAAAGGAAGAAAGAGACAAAAAACCATTCATATGCACAGAACAAACTGGTGGTTACTAGAGAGGACATAGAAGGGGGGGTGATTGGTAAAATCGGTGAGGGGGATTAAGAGTACACTTAACATGATGAGCACTGAGTAATGTACAGAATTGTTCTATTATTATAATCCACACTTGAAACTAATATAACACTGTATATTAGCTATATTCAAATAAAAAATAACATTAGCACAAATTTTTTTTTAAATGGGCAGAGGACTTGAGTAGACATTTTTCCCAAGAAGACATAGGGATGGCCAAGATGCATGAAAAGATGCTCAGCGTCACCAATCATCAGGGAAATGCAAATCAAAGCCACAGTGAAGTATCACCCTATCCTTGCCAGAATGGCTAAAATTAAAAAGGGCATGCATAGTTTTTAAAGTAAATTAAATAATGTGTTGAAATTCACTGAATTTATTTTATAATATATTAAACTAAAATTTAAAAATGCAAACTTATGGGGCACCTGGGTGACTCAGTTGGTTAAGTGTCTGACTCTTGATTTCGGGGTCATTGAATTCAAGCCCGATGTTGGGCTCCACGCTACTTAAAAATAAATAAATAAATAAATAAATCCAAACTTAAAATCACTATATTCATAAATCATGCAAAAAAGACAAAAAGAGGGGCACCTGGGTGGCTCAGTGGGTTAAGCCGCTGCCTTCGGCTCAGGTCATGATATCAGGATCCTGGGATCGAGTCCCACATCAGGCTCTCTGCTCAGCAGGGAGCCTGCTTCCTCCTCTCTCTCTCTCTGCCTGCTTCTCTGCCTACTTGTGATCTCTCTCTGTCAAATAAATAAATAAAATCTTTAAAAAAAAAAAGACAAAAAGATTTTTTTTTAATTTCTAAAGCATTCTCTGTTACTATGAAAGAGTTCGAAGGTAAAAAATGTTGAACTGCAATGGAAAAAACAATTAAAAACAAGAGTCTTGGGGCGCCTGGGTGGCTCAGTGGATTAAAGCCTCTGCCTTCAGCTCAGGTCATGATCCCAGGGTCCTGGGATCGAGCCCCGCATCCGGCTCTCTGCTCAGCGGCGAGCCTGCTTCTCCCCTCTCACTCTGACTGCCTCTCTGCCTACTTGTGATCTCTCTCTGTCAAATAAATAAATAAAATCTTAAAAAAAAAAACAAGAGTCTTAAGGGATTTAGCTTGAATAAATGAGTGGATGAATATGCTGCTGCCTGATAAACTTCTGTGCAATTTAATTCTAAGTTAGTACACGTCTTCTAAGGTTTTACAGGGCCAGGAGAAACGGCTGCTAGAGCCAGATAAACTGCCAAGGCATCCAGAGAATGCTATCAGCAGTTACCACAGTCAAAGAGATCACCTTATTCTAATTTCACCACTGTTTACAGAGAGCTCAGAACAGATCAAATCAGACTTTATATGGATCGGACAAAATATTCAACTAGCATAGCAGGTGTAAGAAAACCTTCCAACAGAAAACACTACCTAAAATGTTCTCCAATTTTCATTATAAACAAATACTGATAAAGGATAAGAAGATTTAAAATGTAACCTGGCCTGAAAACATGTGCCTCGAAAACATTAACAAACGCCATCTCAGTGATCAGTGAACTGAAATTCCTGATTCCTGATAAAAGGAAATCCTAAATGCTGACGGGCCCTGAAAGTTAAAACATGGTTTTAAACAGGTAGGATATTATATGTGGTGAGTGATATTAAGATCATGCTAGAGAAATCAAAAACATTTCCAAAATTCTCTCCTATTTTATCATTTTTTAAAGTTTTACTTATTTATTTGAGAGAGAAAGAGCACGAGTGGGAGGGACAGACAGAGAAGAGTCTGAAGCCGACTCCACGCTGCATGTGGACCCTGACACAAGGCTCTCCATGTCATGACCCTGAGATCAGGATCTGAGCCAAAACCAAGAGTTGGTTGGCTCAACCAGCCACCACCTAAGTGCCCCAAAGTCTCTGTTTTAAATTCAAACATGTGATCAATAAGATAACAGAATCTTCACTATGAATGTAATAGGACATGTCATGAAAACCTGGAGAACATAATCTAAGCACAACTAAGGCAGGGCAAGATTCAGGAGGACGCAACATCCTACAACTGCTGGAAAAGCAAAGCGGAGGCACGCTGGACTTAAATGGGGCCAGCAGGATGTTAGCAGCACAGTTGGGCTGGGAGTTGAGTGAGCCCGTGATTTCAATTAAAGAAAGGGGTATGATATGCCATGAGCAATGTGAGATGAGAGCACAGAGATGAGGGTGAAGAGGGGAGCAAGGGTCATTTTGGAAGCCCTCCTATGGCAGAGCAATATTCAGAAGTAGTAAGCTGGTTATCTATATGCACTTTCTTTCTCCTTCAGCAGGGGAAGAGCAGAAAGGTACCATTCAATCTATAAATAAGGGTGCTGTCACAGATTCCAAAATCATAAAATGTCAGAGTGGTAAAGTCTCTATGAAGTCATCTGGTCCGGCCATAACAAGTAAGGTTCATCTCCTACGGTAACTCTAACTGATGTTACTGGTCCACCTGAATCACCACTGACTCCTTCCTCTCTTTCATTACTCACACCTACTTCATTAACAACTCCATCTGCTTTCCCTCCCACTTTATTTCTCCTATCAGTCTACCTTTCTCCAGCTCCACTGTCATCCTAGCCTGAAGTGCATCCTTTCTTGCCTGGATGACTTGCAGCAGCCTCCACACGTGTCTTCCAACCACCAGTTCTGCTCCACACCAATCTACTCCCCACACAGTTGTCAAAGGGATCTTAAAATTTTGGAAGACAATCTGGCAGCTTCTGTCAAAATTTTTAATGTGAACCGCCTTTAACCAAGCAACAATTCCACTTCTAGGAATATGAATGAAAATTATATCTATCTATCTATATATATACACCTCACAATCATCACAGTGTAATATGTAACAGCCAGAAAAAAAAAGAAAAGAGAAGTTGTCTTAAAAAAAAAAAAGAAAGAAAGAAAGAAACGAAGGAAATGTTGGTGTAGCGAGAGTCCAAACCTCTAAGTAGCCATTAAAATGGATGTAACACATCAACATGAATGGACAGGGAGATCTTCAAGATACAGTGTTATGTGAAAAAAGCTGTACAAACACATTATGATATAATCCTTATTTTCTAACAATTTTGTCTTTAATCAAACTACTACATATCACAGATTTTAAAAAGTCAAATAGCACTATAAGCTATAACTAAGAAAACAGTATCAGCAAAACACAGCCATCCTTCAACCCATCTCTCCCTATTCCCAATTTCTGCTCCCCAGAGGCAACCGCATCAACACTTTCAGCTATCTCTCCTGAGATTAACTTCAAATTTCCAAATAACAATTACATTACTAATCCTCTTTCAGTTTTAATTATCCTTTGACTTAAAAAAAAAAAAGACTTATTTCACAGAGAAAGAGTGACAGAATGTAAGCAGGGGAGCTGCATAGGGAGGAGAAAAGCAGGTTCCCTACTGAGCCAGGAGCCCCACGTGAGGGGCTTGACACTAGGACCCAGGAATCACGACCCGAGCTAAAGGCAGATGCTCAACCAGCTGAGCCACCCAGCTGCCCCTTGTTTGACTTTTAACTCTGAAAAAGAGTAGGAACAGGCTTGCAGAGAAGCCAGATAGTATGGTAATCTAGATCCCTGACAATTTCCTGAAGCTCCCTGTCCTACTGATCCGGGGCTGCTACACTTTAGGCTTCCTTTAAGTGCTATTATTTGTCACTCACAAACCTAATCCTAATCAATACAGAAATTGAAGCAAATTCGGCCTATCAAGATGACAAAGAAGGCTGGAAATCATGCACATGGAATAACAGTATCTAACACACACACGCCAGGATCTGGCCCAAGTACTTCATGGGTATTAAGTCACTTAATTCTCACACAAGCTTTATGCGGTAATATTTAATAGAAAAATAATTGAAGACAGGGTTAAATAACTCACTCTACTAACAAAGATGGAACCAGGTTCGGTGGCAGGCAGCCTTAGCTTCATAGCCCATGCTCTCAGCCAGCCACACAGGTACCTGTAGAGAGGTTAGCATCAAGAATCACCCAGAGGGGTGCCTAGTGGCTCAGTCCTTAAGCCTCTCTGCCTTTGGCTCAGGTCATGATCCCAGAATGCAGGGATGAGCCCCACTTCAGGCTCTCTGCTAAGCTGGGAAGCCTGCTTCTCCCTCTCCCACTCCCCCTGCTTGTATTCCCTCTCTTGCTGTGTCTCTCTCTGTCAAATAAATAAATAAAACCTTTAAAACAAAACAGAAAAGAATCACCGGGGGGATGCTAGCAGGATAACTGGATAACACTCACATCCATGCAAGTTTAGGAAAGCACCTTTTTTTCTTGAAATGTCTAAAATGTCTTTTTAAATGAAGTTAAAAGCTACCACTAGAAATTTGTATCTGGAGTCCTGACTGAATAATTTCTTAGAACTAGCTCAGTTTATCAAATATCAGTACTTTCATTAGGCAAAATCTGTTGAACCGGGTTCAACATCAAGTGCTTTTCTAAGATCAACATTAACAGTTCTTTTTAGGGGCCCCTGGGTGGCTCAGCTGATTAAGTGCCTGCCTTTGGTTCAGGTCATGATCCTTGGGTCCTGGGATCCAGCCCCACCAGGGAGCCCGCTTCTCCTTCTCCCTCCCTCTCTGACCTCCCTCCCTCACGCAATCATGTGCGCACGTGCGCGTTCTCTCTCTCTCTCTTTCTAAAACATAAGTGATAAAATCTTTTTTTAAAAAGTTCTTTTTAAAAACTGTTATTTTTTCCCATTTAAAATAAATCCACTTAAGTACCAAGAGTCATTACAAAGAAAAAGAGAAGTATGGGCCAAATAGACAAAGGAGATTAAGAGATAAAGACTTCCAGTTATAGGGGCACCTGGGTGGCTCCGTTGTTAAGTAGCTGCCTTCGGCTGAGGTCACACTCCGGTGGCTCAGGTCCTGATCTCAGGATCCTAGGCGGGCTCCCTGCTTTGCGGGAAGCCAGCTTCTCCCTCTCCCACTCCCTCTGCTTCTACTCCCTCTCTCACTGTGTCTCTGTCAAATTAAAATAAATAAATAAAAGATGACTTCCAGTTTTGGGGGCGACTGGGTGGCTCAGTCGTTAAGCGGCTGCCTTTGGCTCAGGTGATGATCTCTGGATCCTGGGATCCAGCCCTACATCGGGCTCCCTGCTCAGCAGGAAGCCTGCTTCTCCCTCTTCCACTCCCTTTGCTTGTGTTCCCTCTCTCGCTGTGTCTCTGTCAAATGAATAAATAAAATCTTAAAAAAAAAAGACTTCCAGTTATAAAATAAGTCACAGGGATGAAAAGTACTGCATAGGGAATACAGCAAATAAAATTGTAATAATCCTGTATGGTGACTACACTTAGTGTGGTAAGCAAAGAGTAGTGAATAGAACCACCCAATCGCTATGCCATACACTTGGAACTTATATAACACTGTGTGTCAATTATACTTCAATTATACTTTTTTAAAAAACAGAAAAATAATCATACTTGGCCATAGTTTTAATTCTCAGGGGGGCACTGAGTCTGCAATAGCTGGGGACAAGAAGGAAAACGTGCCACTTTTAAAAAATAACAGCTTTTTCTGAAATTAATAGCTCTATTGAGATAGAATTCACATACCATACAGTTTACCATTTAGTCTGAAACTCAGGGGTACCTGGGTGGCTCAGTCAGTTAGGCATCTGCTTTTGGCTCAGGTCATATCTCGGGGTCCTGGGATTGAGCCCTGAGTCATGTTGGGCTCCCCGCCCAGCAGGGAGTCTGCTTCTGCCTCTCCCTTCTCCCCTCTTTACTCATGCACATGCTCTCTCTCTCTTTTTACTACCTTCGTGGTTGATTTCATCTGACTTCTAGGGAGTAAAACTATAACACATTTAACGATCTAAACTAAAAGAAGCCAACTCCGAAGGTAGGAGAGTCCAAAGCAGGAGAAGTTGGGACACCTTTATTTTCTTCATTGTGTGGTCTGTGAAAACTGTACATTCTTCAGAAATTTCTAAATCAAAATAACACATCTAATTCAGATAAATTCTTTAATCTGAAATTGATTTGCCTTTCCCATCCAGTGGGGTGAGGAGAGGTCTGAAAAGTATCAATGCTGACAACCTACAGAAACTAGATAAGAGTTTAACTTCATAAAAGATACAAAATAAACACGTATTTCTAAGCTTTTAAAGTTAGCAAATACAGAAATAAATGATCTTAATGTCCCAGGCAGTTTGTTTCATAAAGCACAAGATACACCGGATGATAAACAAAGCTTTTTCCTGAGTGGAACTCAGTACCAATGCAGCTGGGCCATGTTCCTCCCCCACCAAGAGGCTGGCTGTTCACCATCATTACCCTCGGCCCCTTCCTCATTCTGTTTGACCTCCCATACAGCTGACATGGTTCACTAGCCCAGGTTTCTTCGAATTCCCCTTTCCATTGGCTAGGCCAAAACGTTGCTCATTTCTCCTCCTACCTTTCTGGTTTCACTGGCACTCTCACCGCTACCCTTCTGTTGAAAAGCCCCTGGCTTCCTTCTTGGGCTATGTTCTCTACAAACCTCTGTATCAGTCTTAATCTCCCACTACTGTTATTACTACTGCTGCTGCTGCTACTACCACCGCAACACTCACACTTGTAGCAAATCCACTTCTATATTCCTATGCTGTCCCTGAGCTCCAAACTTCTATTTCTCATCGCCTTTGGAGGTCTGCATTTGAATGGCTGAGACCAAATCTGTACTAGGTCTGCCTGTTACCATCACCACTGATGCCTGTCCGTACCTCCTCCTCCTGCCCCACCACATCACCCTTCCCTCACCCTCACACATTTTCAACTGGGCACCAAGACTTAATTGAGTCTACTCTTGAAATTCACATCCACTCTCTATGCTTTCTCTAGCCTCAACTTTAAAAAAATATCCCTGGGGCACCTGGGTGGCTCAGTCTGTTAAGCATATGCCTTCAGCTCAGGTTATGATCCAGGAGTCCCATGATCAAGCCCTGAATCGGTCTCCCTGCTCAGAGGGGAGTCTGCTTCTCCTTCTGCCCCTCCCCCTGCTCATGCTCTCTCTCACACTCTCTCAAATAAATAAAATCTTTTTTAAAAAGTGAGGGGCGCCTGGGTGGCTCAGTAGGTTAAAGCCTCTGCCTTTGGCTCAGGTCATGGTCCCAGGGTCCTGGGATCAAGCCCCGCATCAGGCTCTCTGCTCAGCAGGGAGCCTGCTTCCCGCACCCCCACCCCCGCCTGCCTACCTCTCTGCCTACTTGTGATCTCTCTCTCTGTCAAATAAATAAAATCTTTAAAAAAATTTTTTTAAATACCCCCAGAGAGCACCCCAGTACCTTCCATGAAGCTCCAATCTTCCAAATACACACTACTAACCACATCATTTCCCAGATGAGTAAAATCTCTGATAACTTGCCACTGTCTCTGAATAGGGTCCAAAGTAGTTCTCTCAAGGACTTTTCAAGACTTTGCGTATTATGTGCTAGATACTGCATCAGGAGATAGATAAATTAAACAAAAAATTTTATCAACAGAATCAGAGTAAAGGAAGCATTTCAGAGATTGCTTTGAGTTCACCAAATCCTGTTTTCTTTTCGTACTGGACACACAGCTAGACCGTTTCCTAGCCTCTTTGGCAGCTAGGGACAATACTGAACCATTCTGGTTAATGGAACATTGGTGACTAATGTTGCCAAATCCAGCCTGACTCCTTAAAATCCTCCATGGGATTGTTCATGTTCTCTTCCCTCCTCTTTCAACTAGTTGCAGAGAAGTCAACACAAGACTGATTCTCCGGAGAAGCCCTTCCCAACCAAGGTTTCCTGAGAGAATTAAGCCCTTATACAATGATGTGAGTTAAGTAGACTAATTCCTCAGTTCTCCCATGGATGGCATATAATCAGTACCACTCCAGAATCACAGGGAAATTAACTTGCTGCATACAACAGATGTCTTAAGGCATTAGGGTTTAATTATTTCCTCAGAATTCCAGTTGAAAGGGCTACTCTAGGGGTTTAAGGAGCCTGGGTCTCTGAATATGTGGGTGCAGAGGCCTAGCCCTGCCAATGCACATTAGACTGTGACCTGAGCAAGAAAAAAACAAAACTCTGTATTTAACAAGATAAATAATGATTGTACTGGATTATAACTCATAGAAGAAAGAATCCATAAATCAATACTGATATATATTAATAATGCAATCCATATGTAAATAAGAAAGGAAAATTCTTTCTTAGAGTAAAATTCTGACCAATAAAAGAAAAAGGAGAGATGGAAATTTTTTTAAATCTCCATTTGGCAAGCATCATCGTAAATAACTGTTTAAGGCAAGAATCATCAATGGGTACTCAAAAGCATGAAGAGAAACAGTATCTTTGCGGTCTCAAAGTATCTCTCCCACAAAATACCACTAATTAGAAAATAATTATAACTTTACAATGGAGTAACCTGGACAGATACATCCTTTCCCAAGTGATTAAAGCTGACACCACCAGTAACAGGACAAAAAAGACACCTTGTGTCTTCTGATGTAATGCACTGAGAAGGACACAGCACTACCTCTGTGGTGTTCTTACTAAAAATTTGTAACCTGGATTTAATCAAGAAGAAATAACAGACTAACCCAAATCAAAGGACAGTCTATAAAATACATGGTCAACATTCTTCAGAAGTGTTAAAGTCATGAAGGATAAAATTTATTTAGTTCAAAAGATGTCGCTGTTTAGTTCATAGTTGTCATGTCATTAAGGAGACACGACAATTAATTCAGCATTTGATTCTGGATAGGATCCTGAGTCAGAAAAAAGTTGTTTTGTTATAAAGAACACTACTATAGTAGACAGCTGATAAAAACTAAACATCTGTAGATTAGATAGTAGGTACTAGTATTATACCAAAGTTATTTCCTATATTTTGATCACTGTATCGTGGTTATGTAAGAGAATACCATCCCTCCTTTTTTAAAAGGAAACAAACTGAAATATTTAGAAATAAAGTGGCATCAGGGCACCTGGGTGGTAGTCAGTTAAGCATCTGAATCATGGTTTTGGCTTAGGTTGTGATCTCAGGGTGGTGAGAGGGAGCCCCACATCAGGCTCCGTGCGCAGAGTGGAGTCTCTCCCTCTCCCTCTGCCCCTCCCACTCTGTGCCCTCTCTCCCTCCGTCTCTCTCTAAAATAAATAAATAGGAGAGCCTGTGTGGTTCAGTTGGTTAAGCATCTGCCTTCAGCTCAAGTCATGATCTCAGGATCCTGGGATGGAGCCATGCATCGGGCTCCCTGCTCAGTGGGAAGTCTGCTTCTCCCTCTGTCTTTCTCCCTGGCCTGTGTGCTCTCTCTGTCAAATAAATAAATAAATAAAATCTTAAAATATAAAATAAATAAATAGGGGTGCCTGGGTGGGTCAGTAGGTTAAGTCTCTGCCTTTGGCAGAGGTCATGATCTCAGGGTCCTAGGATCAAGCCCCACATTGGGCTCCCTGCTCAGCAGGGAGCCTGCTTCCTCCCACCCCCTGCCTCTGCCTGCCTCTCTGCCTACTTGTGATCTCTGTCAAATAAATAAAATATTTTTTGGGGCGCCTGGGTGGCTCAGTGGGTTAAGCCGCTGCCTTCAGCTCATGTCATGATCTCAGGGTCCTGGGATCAAGCCCCACATCAGGCTCTCTGCTCAGCAGGGAGCCTGCTTCCTCCTCTCTCTCTGCCTGCCTTTCTGCCTGATTGTGATCTCTCTCTGTCAATAAATAAATAAAATCTTTAAAATAAATAAATAAATAAATAAATATTTTTTAAAGTTAAATAAATAAATAAATCTTTTTAAAAAAGGAAATAAAAGGGCATCATGCCTACAATAACTGATGCTATCTTTAAAATGTTCATAGTAATCACACATTATTTTAGAATAATTTTTATTTCAATATTGAATTAAAATATCTATCTTGATTCCTGAGTTTTTTGGTACCCACTCAAATTTTGTGTCCAAGGCAAATGCCTCATTCTCCTCATGCTTCCCAGCCCTACTATTACAATTCAGAAAAAAAAAAAGTGTGTGCATAACAGAGAAAAAGAACATGACAAAGCAAATGTGATAAATGTTAACATTTGGGGATGTGGATATGAGAATTCTCTGTCCTACTTGCACTTTTCTATAAGTCTGAAATTATTTCAAAAGACGTTAAAAATGAGTTTTGAATGAAAATATGGATATCTGGAAAATTAGAAAATATGTTTATTGGGGAACCTGGGTGGCTCAGTCATTAAGCGTCTGCCTTTGGCTCAGATCATGATTCCAGGGTCCTGGGATCAAGCCCTGCATTGGGCTCCCTGCTCCACGGGAAGCCGCCTTCTCCCACTCTCCCTGCTTGTGGTCCCTCTCTCACTGTCTCTCTGTCAAATAAAATCTTAAAAAAAAAATACACAACACACACACACACGTATATGTTTATTCCTAAGAGAGTGGTCAAGCAGATCCTGACTAATCACAGAGCCTTCAAAAATCATTTTGGAGGGGCGCCTGGGTGGCTCAGTTGGTTGGGCAGCTGCCTTCGGCTCAGATCATGGTCCCAGGGTCCTGGGATCAAGCCCCGCATCAGGCTCCCTGCTTAGCAGAGAGCCTTCTTCTCTTTCACCCTTTGCCTGCCGCTCTGTGTACTTGTGCTCTCTCTCTATTTCTCTGTCAGATAAATAAATAAAATCTTTAAAAAAAAATCATTTTGGAGGGGCACCTGGTTGGTTCAATCAACAGAGCATGTGACTCTTGATCTCAGGATTGTGAGTTCAACCCCACATTGGATGTAGAAATTACTTAGAAATAAAATCTTTTAAAAATTATGGACCCACAGCTATATGGTCAACTAATCTTGGACAAAGCAGGAAAGAATGTCCAATGGAAAAAAGACGGTCTCTTCAACAAATGGTGTTGGGAGAACTGGATAGCTACAAGCAGAAGAATGAGACTAGACCACTTTCTTACACCTTACACAAAAATAAATTAAAAATGGATGAAAGACCTAAATGTGAGACAGGAAACCATCAAAATCCTAGAGGAGAACACAGGCAGAAACCTCTTTGACCTCAGCTATAGCAACTTCTTATTAGAAACATGTCACCAGAGGCAAGGGAAACAAAAGCAAAAATGAACTGTTGGGACTTCATCAAGATAAAAAGCTTCTGCACAGGGGTGCCTGGGTGGCTCAGTCATTAAGAATCTGCCTTCAGCTCAGGTCATGATCCCAGTGTTCTGGGATCCAGCCCCGCATAGGGCTCTCTGCTCAGTGGGAAGCTGCTTCTTCTTCTCCCACTCCCCCTGCTTGTATTCCCTCTCTCACTGTCTGTCAAATAAATAAATAAAATCTTAAAAAAAAAGCTTCTGCACACTGAAGGAAACAACTAAACTAAAAGGCAGCCTACAGAATGAAAGACGATATCTGCAAACAATGTATCTGATAAGGGGTTAGTACCCAAAATCTATAAATAACTTACCAAACTCAACATCCCAAAAAAACCAAATAATCCAGTTAAGAGATGGGCAGAAAACATGAACACTTTTACGAAGAAGACATCCAGATGGCTAAACACACATGAAAAGATGCTCAACATCTCTCAGCATCAAGGAAATACAAATCAAAACCACGAGATACCACCTCACCCCTGTCAGAATGGCTAAAAATAACAACACAAGCAACAAGTGTTGGCAAGGATGTAGAGAAAACGGAACCCTCCTGCACTGTTGGTGGGAATGCAAATTGCTGCAGCCACTCTGAAGAACAGTTTGGAGGTTCCTCAAAAAGTTTAAAATAGGGACGCCTGGGTGGCTCAGTTGGTTAAGCAGCTGCCTTTGGCTCAGGTCATGATCCCAGCATCCTGGGATCGAGTCCCACATCAAGCTCCTTGCTCAGCAGGGAGCCTGCTTCTCCCTCTGCCTCTGCCTGCCATTCTGTCTGCCTGTGCTCGCTCGCTCTCCCTCTCTCGCTCTCTCTGATAAATAAATAAAATCTTTAAAAAAAAAAAAAGTTTAAAATAGAACTACCCTGGGGTGCCTGGGTGGCTCAGTTGGTTAAGCATCTGCCCTTGGCTCAGGTTGTGATCCTGAAGTCCTGAGACCAAGCACCACATCAGGCTCCCCACTCAAGGGGAAGCCCATTTCTCCCTCTCCCTCTGTCCTTCCTCCACCCATCCCGCTCATGCTCTCTCAACTAAATAAAATCTTTTTAAAAAGAAAGAAAAGAAGAATGAACTAACTACCCTACAACTGAGCAATCGCACTACTAGGCATTTACTCAAAGGATAAAAAGTACAGATTCAAAGTACATCCAGCTCTCTGCTTGGCAGGGAGCCTGCCTCCCCCTCTCTCTCTGCCTGCCTCTCTGCCTACTTGTGATATCTCTGTCAAATAAATAAATAAAAATATTTAAAAATTTAAAAAGTAGAGATTCATTTATTTGACAGAGACAGATCACAAGTAGGCAGAGAGGCAGGCAGAGAGAGAGAGAGAGAGGAAAGCAGGCTCTCCGCTCAGCAGAGAGCCCGATGCGGGACTCAATCCCAGAGATTCAAAGTAAGACCTGCACCCCAATGTTTATAGCAACATTACCAACATAGCCAAGACAGACCAAATGTCCATCCACTGATGAATGGATAAGAAAATATGGTATAAGAGCGCCTCGATAGCTCAGTCCGTTGGGTGTCTGTCTTCTGCTCAGGCCATGATCTTGGAGTCCTGGGATCGAGTGCCACATTAGGCTCCCTGTTCAGTGGGGAGCCGGCTTCTCCTTCTCCCCTACCCATGGTCATGCTTTCTCTCACCATCTCTCTCTCAAATAAATGAATAAAATCTTTAAAAAAAAAGTTGTGGTACACACACACACACACACACACACACAGGAATATTACTTGGCCATCAAAAAGAATGAAACTGTGCCATTTGCAATGACCTGGATGGAGCTAGAATGCATTACACTAAGTGAAATAAGTCAGTCAGAGAATGACAAATACCATATGATCTCACTCATATGTGGAATTTAAGAAAGAAAACAGATGAACATATGGGAAAAGGGGGAAGAATAAAAGGAGAGAGGGAAATGGAAACAAGCCGTAAGTGACTTTTTTTTTAAAAAAAAGATTTATTTCAGAGAGAGAGAGAGGGAGCACTCAATCAGGAGGAGGGGCAGAGGGAGAGGGGAAGCATACTCCTTGCTGAGTGTGTAGCCCAACATGGGGCTCCATCTCCTAATCTGGAGATCATGACTGAAGCCGAAACCAAGAGTCAGATGCTCAACTAACCAAGTTACCCAGGTGTCCAAAATAAATGACTCTTAACAACAGAAAACAAACTGAGGGTTGATGGAGAGAGGCAGGGGCAGATGGGCTAGATGGGTGATGGGTATTAAAGAGGGTACTTGTTGTGATGACCACTAGGTGTTACACGTAAGGGATGAATCACTGAATTTTACTCCAGAAACCAATATTGCACTGTATGTTACCTAACTTTTTAAAAACCTGAAAACTTCTAATTTCATAAAAGAAGATGTTAGTAGGGTACCTGGATGGCTCAGTGGGTTAAGCTGCTGCCTTTGGCTCGGGTCATGGTCTCGGGGTCCTAGGATTGAGTCCTGCATCAGGCTCTCTGCTCAGTGGGGAGCCTGTTTCCCTCTCTCTCTCTGCCTGCCTCTCTGTCTACTTGTGATCTCTCTCTGTCAAATAAATGAATAAAATCTTTAAAAAAAAAGATGTTAGTTGAAAAAACATCATGTTTTTGGAGACCATTTAATGACAAGGAAAAACAATACTCATTGTAGGTTAATCAGAGCAAAAATTGCCTGATGCTATAAAATGTCAGGTTTTTTTTTTTAAGATTTTATTTATTTATTTGACAGATAAAGAGAGATCATAGGCAGGCAAAGGTAGAGGAAGAAGCAGGCTTCCAGCTGAGCAAGAAGCCTGATGTGGGACTTGATCCCAGGACCCTGGGATCATAACCTGAGCCAAAGGCAGAAGCTTAACTGACTGAGCCACCCAGGCGTTCCTATAATGTCAGTTTTTACATACACGTTTTTACCTGTGCATAAATAAAAAAAGAAAAGCACCAAAATGCTAATGTTTTCTTTGGGTGATAGAATCAGGGACAATTTACATTTTCTTTATGTTATTGTATAATTTCTAAATTTAAAAGTAAAAATATATTACTGCTAGAAGAAATACATTCTTTTAATGTAAAATATGAAACAAAACAGAACTATGAATAACCAGCTCTATGTTAGTGAACAGTGAAAACAGTATTGAGAGTCAGAACTTGATGTCTTATCTATTAAAAATTCAGATATTCTTTTCCCAGCTGAAATAAGTGGCCCTCTCAAAAGAAAATACAATGAGCTCATTTCATGCTAATTTTATATCTGTGTTCCTTTGTTAACATATTGAGAGATGGATATGTTAACCCATTGATTAATGGGGCGCCTGGGTGGCTCAGTAGGTTAAAGCCTCTGCCTTTGGCTCAGGTCATGATCCCAGGCTCCTGGGATGGAGCCCTGCATTGGGCTCTAAGCTCAGTGGGGAGCCTGCTTTCCCCTCTCTCTCTCTCTCTCTCTGCCTGCCTCTCTGCTTACTTGTGATCTCTGTCAAATAAACAAATAAAATCTTTTTAAAAAATGTAACTGGGGGCACCTGGGTGGCTCAGTGGGTTAAAGCCTCTGCCTTCGGCTCAGGTCGTGATCCCAGGGTCCTGGGATCGAGCCCTACATCAGGCTCTCTGCTCAGCAGGGAGCCTGCTTCCCTTCCTCTCTCTCTGCCTGCCTCTCTGCCTATCAAATAAATAAATAAAATATTTTTTTAAAATGTAATTGATTAAGCTATAATCAAAAATCAGTTATATGGCATTATTAATAAAATTGAGGTTTTTAGAAATACAAATCATTTAAGTTCAAGGCAGTCAGGTAAACAGGTAAGGAATATTAAGTAAATGTCTACACAGAGACTACAAAAGATCGCAAAATTTGGGGCACCTGGCTGGCTCAGTTGGAAGAACATGGGATTCTTGATCTCTGGGTTATGAGTTCAAACCTCACACTGGGTGTAGAGATTACTTAAATTTGTTTTTTTTTAATCACAAAATTCAGGGATTAAAATTTAGTTATACATGCCAGAAAAATTAAAAACTCGAATGCAAGTTCATTAATGATTAAAAACAAAAGTCTGAGTTATTTTTCATGCTTTCATTCACTTACAAAATGTACCAATCCTCCAGGAACTCTTCCAAAAACTTGCAGAGGAGGCAACATTTCCTAATACATAATTATGATGCCAGCATTAGCCTAATACCAAAGCTAGACAAAGATAACACAAAAAACTTTGGAGCAATAGTCCTTATGAATAGAGATGAGATCCTAAAAAAAAAAAAAAACAACAAAAAACAAAAAACCACCAAAATCTAACAAATCCAACTGAATCCAACAGCACATTGAAAAGATTATACACTGGGTTTCCTGGGTGGCTCAGTCAGGTAAGTGGCTGACTTCTGGTTTCAGCTCGGGTTGTGATCTCAGTGTCATGAGATCAACCCCCGCATCTGGCTCACACTGAGCAAGAAGCTGGCTTGAGATTCTGTCTCTCCCTCTCCTCCTTTCCCTCTGCTCCTCCCCCCATCTTGTGCTCTCTCTCCCTCTCAAATAAATAAATCTTTTTTTTAAAGATTTTATTTGTTTATTTAACAGCGATTACAAGTAGACAGAGAGGCAGGCAGAGAGAGAGAGAGGGAAGCAGGCTCCCTGCTGAGCAGAGAGCCCGATGCGGGACTCGATCCCAGGACCCTGGGATCATGACCTGAGTCGAAGGCAGCGGCTTAACCCACTGGGCCACCCAGGCGCCCTCAAATAAATAAATCTTAAAAAAAAAAAAAAAAGAGGGACGCCTGGGTGGCTCAGTTGGTTAAGCAGCTGCCTTCGGCTCAGGTCATGATCTCAGCATCCTGGGATCGAGTCCCACATCGGGCTCCTTGCTCGGCAGGGAGCCTGCTTCTCCCTCTGCCTCTGCCTGCCTCTCTGTCTGCCTGTGCTCGCTCTCTCTCCCTCTCTCTCTGACAAATTAATAAATAAAATCTTAAAAAAAAAAAAAGAGTATACACCATGACCAAGTAGGCTTTAGCACAAGAGTGGAGGGGTAGTTCATCATGAATATCAATGTCATGTGCCACATTAACAGAATGAAGGAAAGAAATCACAGATCATCTTAATAGATGCAGAAAAGCGTTTAATAAAATTCAGCAGTCTTCTGTGATAAAAAAAAAGAGTCAGAAAAATAGGAATGAAAGAAACCTCAGTAACATGAAAAGGAGTATTTATAAAACTCCACAGCTAACATCATACCTAATGGTGCAAAGCTGAAAATTTTTCAAGATGCCTGGGTGGCTCAGTTATTAAGCATCTGCCTGGCTGGCTCACTGGGTACAGCATGTGACTCTTGTTCTCAGGGTCCTGAGTTCAAGCCCTGCGTTGGCCACAGAGTTTATTTTAAAAAAAATGAAAGAAAGAAAAAGAAAAAGGAAAAAAGAGATTCCATTTAAATGGGACCCAAAAGAATAAATACCTAGGAATAAATTTAACAGAGGAAGTGAAAATGTATGTGCTAAAGTACAAAACATCACTGAAAGAAATATACCTGAAACTAATGTAACACTATGTGTTAACTACACTGCTTTTTAAAAAAAATTTAATTACATTTATTGTTTCTTATTTATTTATTGTTAATATACAAACAATTATATATTATTGTTTCTACCAGCAAAAGAAATACAAATTAATTTAAGCAATTCCAATGTTACAGAAATATACAATATAGAAACAACAACAACAAAAAATTAAAGTAAACCTAACTAAATGAAAGACATCCCATGTTCATGGATTAGAAGACTTAATATTAAGCTGGAATACTCTCCAAAAGGATCTACAGATTTAATATAATCTTATCAAAATTACAATGGCCTCTTTTGTAGAAATGGAAAAGCTGATTCTCACTATACTGGATTTGCCAATGGATTCTTATATTTGACCCCAAAACTTTGTGCATCAGAAGACATTAAGAGAATGAAAAGACAACATACAGAATGGGAGAAAATATTTGCTAATCATATATCTAATAAAGGTTTTAGTATGCATAATATATATAGGATTTTCATGACTCAACAACAAAAGACACATAACCCAATTAAAATGAATAAACAAACAACAACAAAAACAGAAAGACTCATAAAGAACAAACCAGTGGTTACCAGAGGAGAGGAGAGTGGGGGGATGACTGAAACAGGCGAAAGTAATTTAAAAGGTACAAACTTTTAGTTATAAAATAAATAAGACACAGAGAGGAAAGTACAGCATAGCAAAAACAGTTAATGAAATTGCAATAACCCTGTACGGTGACAATGGTAACTACACTACTTATGGTGAGTACTACATCATGTATAGGATTGTCAATCACTATAACATCAAACAACTACATACTATATGTCAACTATATACTTCAATAATAAATTTTTTGACGATTTACTTATTTATTTGAGAGAGAGAGCATGAGTGGGAGGGACAGAGGGAGCGGGAAAGAGAATCCCAAGCAGAATCCATGTTGAATGCAGAGCCCCACACAGGGTTCAGTCCCAGGACTCCATGATCGACCCGAGCCTGAAACCAAGAGCTGGATGCTTAACAAACTATGCCACCTAGGTGACCCAATAATAATCTTTTTTAGTGGGCAAAGGACTTGAATAGACTTTTCTCAAAAGAAGATATACAAACATCCAACAAGCAAATGAAAAGATGTTCAACATCATTGTCATTAATGAAGAGCCAATCAAACCACAGAGATACCACTTTGCACCCAGCAAGATGGCTTTTATAAAAAAAAAAAAAAAGGCAAACGAATCAGTTGGCAAGGATAGAGAGAAACAGAAACCCTTGGACACTTCTTTTTTTTTTTTTTTAAAGATTTTTATTTATTTATTTATTTGACAGAGATCACAAGTAGGCAGAGAGGCAGGCAGAGAGAGAGGGAAGCAGGCTCCCTGCTGAGCAGAGAGCCCGACGTGGGACTCGATCCCAGGACCCTGAGATCATGACCTGAGCCGAAGGCAGTGGCTTAACCCACTGAGCCACCCAGGCGCCCCGGACACTTCTGATGGGTATGTGAAATGATGAGATAGCTGTGGCAAATTGTTTGGTTGTTCCTCAAAAAAGTATACACAGAACTATCAAAGGACCCAGCAATTCCACTCTTAGGTACATACTCAAAAAGAACTGAAAACAGGTACTTAGAGAGAGATTTGTTTATAAATGTTCATAGCAGCACTAGTCACAATAGCCAAAAGGCAGAAACAGCCCAAACGTCTATAAACAGATGAACAGATAAACTGCAGTCTGTCTATACAGTGGAATATTATTTAGCCATAAAAAGAAATGAAGCACTACTAACACATAACAACTTGGATGAACCCTGAAAACATGTTAAATGAAAGAAGCCAGACACAAAAGCTTAAATACTCCTGATTCATATTCTGAATATGAATTATTCAGAAAGGTAAATCCATATATCCATAGAAAAAGAAAGCCAACTAATGGTTGCCAAGGAATGGGGGAAGGGGAACATGAGGAGTGATTACTAGGCACAGGGTGTTCTTCTGGGGCACTGAAACAATTTTGAAACCAGAGGCGTGAGGGTTGCGTAACACTCTGAATGCACTAAATGCTAAATGCCATTGAAGTGTAGTACACTTTAAAACAGTTACGGTATGTTCTATAAATTTCACATCAATTTTTAAAAATTAAGCTAAGTGAAAGAAGCCAAGCTCAAAAGACCACATACTGTATGATTTTATTAAAGGAAATGCCCAAAAAAGGCAAAACTAGGAGAGAAGTAGATTAGTGATTGCCTAGGAACGGGGTGGGAAAGGGAAGTGATTGCAAATAGACACAGGGGATCTATTGGGATAATAAAAAGTTCTAAAATTGTGGTAAGGAATGTACAGCTCTGTAAATTTACTAAAAAGAAATGAATTGGGGGCACCTGGGTGGCTCAACCAGTTAAATTTCTGCCTTCAGCTCAGATCATGATTCCAGGGTCCTGGGATTAAGCCCACATGTTGGGCTCCCTACTCAGCCGGAAGGCTGCTTTCTCCCTCTCTCTCTGCCTGCCACGGCCCCTGTTGTGCACGCTCTCAAATTAATTAATTAATTAATTTTCAAGATCTTTTTTAAAAGTTGAATTGTGTGCTTCAAATGAATGAATTTTGTTATATGTATTATATGTCAAAAAATAATTAGAAAACATCACAGAAAGCCCTGAAAGCCCTTAGACATGATTCATACCAATATTAAGTACAAGGAGCATGGAGAGGAAATGAAACAGAGTAAAAAGAGATAAACAGGAAAAAAATATCACTCTTTTTCATTCAATAAATATTTATTGAGTGCCTATTACATGCTAGGCTTTGGGATTCGGGTGGCGGGCAAAACAAATCACCTGTCCTCAGTGGAGTTTATAATCTAATTGTGGTAACGAACAATAAACAAACATATCCTGGAATACAATAAGGCACAGACTCAGTAGGTTTTGAGGTATATTAATAGGAAGAAAACAATTCATCATACCCTTTTTTCATTTGGCATTACAGAAAACTGTGAGAAAGAAAAAAAAAAGCTTTTCCTACTTTATGTGAAGCCCTGTGTTCTGTTTAAACTAAAAAATCTAGCTCTGAAACGTGCTCAGATTTTTTAAACTGAGACCTTGTAAACACAACTGATACCTACAGGCAGCAAAAACTTGTCTAATCTTGGGTTAGTCACAGAAATCAAGTTAAATGTAACACTGTATACATATTAAAGCACAAAGAACTAAAGACAAGAGATAAAGAATGGGGTATGATTCAGATTAGAAAGGAACAGGAGGTACCTCTCCAGCTTCTGGATATAGAAGACAAAAGTCCACTTGATTACAAAGATTTGGGCAACAGAGCCTCAATTCTTCCTTGGGATTGACAAAACTCTCTGCAATTTCCAGAAAGTTTATGATAGCTGCTGTGAGCCCTGTTAAAAGTTCTACGTAAAGCCAGATAAAGCAAAGGGGAGGAAGTTATCAAAAAATGTAGCTAGATAAGCCAAACCAGGGAAGTTATCAAGAATGCTAACAGTGAAGGGTCACTAAGTAGGATATTCAATTGACTTTATAATCCTTTCTATTCACCCAAAGAGTGAACAGGTTTATGGTTTCCAGTTTCAGAAAGATGTATTTTGAATCTTGAACTAAGTTTGACCTTTTTGCTGATTTTAAACATTTTTCAATGCCTTGTTCTATTTGTATTTTCATAAAGCTCTATAAGTTTGATATGCACCAGGGTAGAGAATCATTGCTATAAATCAATAACATATCACAGAATCAGAGTAGTTCAAAGCTTATGAAGTCCTTGATCAGAGCAGCTCTCCAGCAATTCAAAGCATAGCTCTGTCTAGCAGCAAACAACTAGTTCACTTCTATTTTCTAATTTGAAGACTTGTGGGTTGTTTTTTTTTTTTTAAGATTTTATTTATTTATTCGAGAGAGAGAGCATGAAAGAGCACAAGCAGGATGAGGGGCAAAGGGAGAGGGAGAAGCGGGCTCCTCACTGAGCATGGAGCCCACTGGGGATTCCATCCCAGGACCCTGTGATCATGACCTGACCAGAAGGCAGACACATAACGGACTGAGCCACTCAGGGGCACCCCAGCTTTGTATTTTGTAAATATTTAATCACAAATTTCAACATGTCTTTTAGGATGTGAAGAAAATGGGTGGTTTTAATTCTCCAGTTCTAAAGCCTTTTGATATTCAGAAGTGTTGGCATATTTTTGTGAAAGGCTGAATGTATATATTCCATTTCAGATTTTTGTTTCTTTTGAAAGCACTGGCATTTAGAGATGCCATGCTACTAGGAAACTGGAAGATTCTTAACCCACTGAGCCACCCAGAAATTGGAAGTTTCTTAATCCTCCAAGTACACAAATGTTGCAACTTAGAAAAGGGATTGTCAGTCATTTTCCATTCCCAAAGGCACAAATTACTCTATGAACATTAACACACACTGCATTCAAGAGGTATTACAGACTATTTTGGCTGTCCGCTGCCCTGATGCAAACGTGTGAAGAGGCAAGTCAGGCTTCTGCATCTTCCTTCATATGTCAACCTTCACTTCCACCTTTACCACACCCAAGGCATTCTTACCAAGAGAAATCAGCCTAGCCTGTTAAGAAAACTGGAAGCCAATCAACTAAGCCTATCAAATTATTTGCATGAGGAGTATCTGCCTTACTTTCAAATGACAAAGGCTATACCACCAACCTTCAGTCTGTCATTTTATAACATAAGTCATTAATTATTTTATTTATTTTTTAAAGGAACTGTGAGCGTGAGAACACGCACATGTTGGTGGGGGTGGGGGTGGGGGGACAAAGGCAGAGGGAGAGGGGAAGCAGACTCCCCAAGGCTTGATCTCCCAACCCAGAAATCATGACTTGAGCCAAAACCAAGAGTCAGACATTTAACCATCTGAGCCACCCAAGCATCCCGTAAGTCATTTATTCTTAATATTTAAAAAGGTTTTGCAGAATGAGGCGAATGCAAGAGTCAAAAGATTTTTTTTTTAAGATCTACTTACAGGAGAGAGAAAGAGAGACAGACAGCATGTACCCAAGAGCAAGGGAAGCAAAGGGAGAGAGAGAGGATGCCAAGCAAACTCTCTGCTGACTGTGGAGCCTGACTGGGGACTTGATCCCACGACTCCAAGATCAAGAGCTGGATGTTCAACCAATGAGCCACCCAGGTGCCCCAAAAGTCATAGGAAGATCTGAAGTCAAGGGCAGATTTGCAGTTCTAACTTTAGAACTTAACCTCTCTGAGGCCTCGGTATACTCATAAATTCAATGAGAATAGTATTACTTACCACGAATGACCTAGGAGGGACTCAATGACCCTATGTATGAAGGTGCTATGGCTGTAGAATGCTAGGGATATCATAGTTTAATTTTGTATTTTTTCAAAATTATAGATCTTTAAAAGACTGAAGCTCAGTTTCACACTTTCACAGCTGCGATTTCAACGTGTGTACTCTGTTCAAACATTTTTTTTTAGTTACAAATTTTTTTAGTTTCACTATGTGCAAGTACTGAGCCAAGAATTTCAAATGCACCACTGAATGCAACTGTCTCAAAAACCCTATTATCATCCCATTTTGTAGCTAAGGAGCCTGAGACTAAGAAAATTGCCCTCAAATAAACAATCACAAGGCTAGGAAGTGGTTAAGCCAGGATGTGATTTATCTAAATTTGACAACTCAGGAAAAGCAGAGCTGTGATTAAATACAATGCCCATTTTATACTTTTGGGGAAAAAATCTACCACTGTTTAACTATGGAACTGGAGCGATATACTGTATATTAGGATTCCTCAGCTTGCTGCTGTGGAGGGATCATCACATCATTGCCTGCTCGCTGCCCTCACCGCATACGCTCCTGCAGGCATGAACACCCTTTCTCTCTTCTGGATCCCAGTGCCCGGCAAAATGAGCATCTGCCCTACTAAAGCCAGAATGCCGAAGGAAGCTGAAGGCTGCAACAGGATTTAGCTGTAAACCCACCTCCACCACCCCTTCCTCTTTCCCCCCAGATATCTGGAGTTACCATTTAGGAGTCGCCTCTCTCAAACTTGTAAGTCCCTGTGGGGCTTCACTCTCAACCCTGCCCTTCACCCTCACTTCCAACCAGGCCACAGGACAGGGTGGATGATCCAAGTTGGGCAAATCACAGTGTTTCCACTACCCCAGCACAATGACTTGTTCTAGAATGGTAACCTGATCCAAGCCAAACTAAGCAAGGACAGAAATCTTGGTCATTCTTTTCATTAGATTAGGAAATACTATAAGCACTTGGGAGCCAAAGAAGGGTCTTCAGCAGGGGAGTAGTAGGGTCATATATGCATCTTAGAAAGATGATTCCAGTAACAGCCATGAAAAAAGATACCAAGAGAAGACACAAATGAGAATACCAGTAACAGTTCTACACTGATAGTCCTGACAAGAGATGAGAGCTTAATCCAAGAAAATGGTAAAAGGAATAGAGAAAAGAGAATACTTTGGAATTGCTTTCTGTCTCACTGGAAATACTATCCTAAAAGGAAAAACCTGTCCCCTTGAATGCTACATAGAGAGATGAGCACTGTGGACACCTGATTCATATCATACAATAAGTAACTTACTAAGTAACCAGAAAGCAGAAAGATGAAGTGGTTATGAGCACAGTCTAAGCCATGCCACTTGGGTTTAAATTCAGTGTTATGTCACCTTACTAGCAGTGTGACCGTGGATGAGTTATTTAACCCCTCCTGTGCCTCAATTTCTTCATCTAAACAAACTGGGATAATAACAGTACCTACCTTACAGGGTTGCTGGCATGCAGAAAAGAAAACCCTGGAACTGGTTGATTAAAGACAAGTAGTAGCATAGTATTCCATTGTGTATATATACCACATCTTCTTTATCCATTCATCTGTTGATGGACATCTAGGTTCTTTCCATAGTTTGGCTATTGTGGACATTGCAGCCATCAAAAGAAATGAAATCTTGCCATTTGCGACAACATGGATGGAACTAGAGCGTATCATGCTTAGTGAAATAAGTCAAGCGGAGAAAGACAACTATCATATGATCTCCCTGATAGGAGGAAGTGGTGATGCAACATGGGGGCTTAAGTGGGTAGGAGAAGAATAAATGAAACAAGATGGGACTGGGAGGGAGACAAACCATAAGTGACTCTTAATCTCACAAAACAAACTGAGGGTTGCTGGGGGGAGGGAGGTTGGGAGGAGGGGGGTGGGGTTATGGACATTGGGGAGGGTATGTGCTTTGGTGAGTGCTGTGAAGTGTGTAAACCTGGCGATTCACAGACCTGTACCCCTGGGGATAAAAATATATGTTTATAAAAAATTTAGGGGCGTTAGAGAGGAGTAGGGAATTTGGGTAAATTGGAAGGGGAGGTGAACCATGAGAGACTATGGACTCTGAAAAACAATCTGAGGGGTTTGATGTGGCGGGGGGGTGGGAGGTTGGGGTACCAGGTGGTGGGTATTATAGAGGGCACGGCTTGCATGGAGCACTGGGTGTGGTGAAAAAATAATGAATAATGCTTTTCTGAAAATAAATAAATTGAAAAAAAAATTTTTTAAAAAATCACTCACACACACACACGCACACACACACAAAGACAAGTAGTAGTTCAGCAGACAAACAAGGGGGGAATACAGCATTCCAGGCAGAGAGGAAGGCATGTGCAAAGGAGAAGAAACATGAAAAATGAGTTTGACTAATGACCTTTGCCCTCTCTAGAGCCACATTCCCAGTTCTGGCTAAACACCAGTTGGAATTCCAGCCTCAGGAACTGTATCTGAAACTCAACTGGTTGAGAATGAAACCAATTACTTTCAGATCTCCTCCTCTCCCACCAGACGGTTTAAATTATTCTCCATGATCTCGTAAACACAGAGACTGTAACAGTGGGTCAAGGGTGGACTGGTTAGTCTGATGTAATTCATGTGTCATGGGAAGAGACCAAACACCTCCCAGGGCACTGAGTAGGAGACATGACTATGGCAAGGTCAGAAGAAGCAGTGGGGACTGAGGGTCAAGTCAGAGGTAGCACAGAGCACTGCTAACCCAGGGGCAAAACCTACTCTTGGGAACACAAACCATCCAGGTCCTGACGAATCATCTCCGCTGCAGGGTAAAGACCAACTTTGCATCTGGCTTTTCCAGAACTAGGACAGCAACTTCCCCTACCTACCTCAATCCCCTTTAGCTATTATTATATTGCTGATAATAATTCCCTGTTTTCCAACCAAAGTTCTAATTGATAGTCCAACTTTCTAAAGATTTTAATATGGGCAAGTTCCCTGGTTTTCAAAGTCAGGAGTTCCAGGATCAACAGAAAAGACGCCCAACCAAATTATAGTTATCACACCAATCACTATAATGGGTCCATAGCATACATTATCTGTAATATTCAACACCCTTGAAAAGTAGTCAATAATTCCCCTTTTAAGAATGAACACTAAGGGCACCTGGGTGGCTTAGTGGGTTAAGCCTCTGCCTTCAGCTCAGGTCATGATCTCAGGGTCCTGGGATCAAGCCCTGCATCAGGCTCTCTGCTCAGCGGGGAGCCTGCTTCCCCCTCTCTCTCTGCCTGCCTCTCTGCCTACTTGTGATCTCTCTCTGTCAAATAAATAAATAAAATCTTTAAAATATAAATAAATAAATAAATAAATAAAACTTTAAAAAAAAAAAAGGTGAGAATACTAAAGGCCAGAGCTGTGACAAAGCAAGGATATAAACCTAGGTCAGCCTGATTCTGTGTAAGTCAGTTTCCAGTGAATTAACATTAATCAGTCAACAAGGAACTGATCATACATGGGTGTATGGGTGTATTTAAAACATCTATTTCCTGGGCCTGAAAAACAGAAAAAAAGATCTTAGAAGTGGTGAATCAACTCAAGGAAAACACTCCTTTTTTTTTTTTTTTTAAACGATTTTATTCATTTAGGGGCACCTGGGTGACTCAGGCATTAAGCGTCTGCCTTCAGCTCCGGTCATGATCCCGGTGTCCTGGATTCAGCCTCATGTCAGGCTCCCTGCTTGGCAGGAAGCCTGCTTCTCCCTCTCCCACTCCCCCTGCTTGTGTTCCCTCTCTTGCTGTGTCTCTCTCTGTCAAATAAATAAATAAAAATGTAAAAAAAATAAAGATTTTATTCATTTATTTGAGAGAGAAATAGAGAAAACAAGTGAGAGGCAGAGGGGGAAGCAGACTCCTTGCTAAGGGAGTCTGACACAGGGCTCACACCCAGGACCCTGGGATCATGACCTGAGCCAAAGCAAGACGCTTAACTGACTGAGCCACCCAGGCACTGTGTAAACATTCCTTTTTTATAACATTCCTGCTAACTCCTAACACTAACTCTTTCACTGGGTTCAGTTCAGGCCCTGATCACTGTTCACTTTTATCATTATAATGGCTTATAAGGGACTCTCCCAGTATTCACTCTGGCCCTGCTTCAGACCAGGTCTTCACACTGCTTGCCTTAACAAAGTTTATTAATGGGGTCACCAACCCACAGCAGCATTTCCCAAACTTGTGTGGCCACAGAACTGTTTTAAACTGAAAGGACATCAGCTGGCATTCACAATATCTACGGAGTGCTTGGACTGAAACAGAGAGGAAAAAATGGACTTAGTAAATGATGCAAAAAATAAAATAAAATAAACTTTATGGTCAAATAACAAACAGATTAAAAAATTAAGCCATTTTTACTTTCTTACAAATAAAATTTCACAGATTATAATGAGAACACAAGACACATGTCACAGACGTAATGAAGTAGAAACCATACATCATAATAGTTAGTAAATCTGAGTCACACAGTGTAAGATGC
Source organism: Neogale vison (assembly GCF_020171115.1). Lineage (NCBI taxonomy): Eukaryota > Metazoa > Chordata > Mammalia > Carnivora > Mustelidae > Neogale > Neogale vison. Next base: position 206,139,292 of record NC_058096.1, on the reverse strand, counting down.
AGATCCCGTCACACACGTGTTCATAATGTCCCAGCATTAACTTTCAGAATTATGTAAAAGTGTTTAGAATTCCTTAATTTTAGACTTTAAAAATGTATTTTAGAAGCAAAATTACTCAATTGTCACTCTTCTTTTTTTTAAGTCCTCTACCATCTATAACACTGGCATTCTCCAGCTTTAGCAGGTGGCAAGATAACCCAGGGGCTTCGGACACTGCACAGTGTGTCACGGCTTCTCTCCGGGTCATGTTCAGTGAAGAGTGCAGCAGTATATTTCCATGTTTAAGAAAAAGAGGAAGGAGGGGCGCCTGGGTGGCTCAGTGGGTTAAAGCCACTGCCTTCGGCTCAGGTCATGATCCCAGGGTCCTGGGATCGAGCCCTGCATCGGGCTCTCTGCTCAGTGGGGAGCCTGCTTCCCTTCCTCTCTCTGCCTGCCTCTCTACTTGTGATCTCTGTCAAATAAATAAATAAAATCTTTTAAAAAAAGAAAAAGAGGAAGGGAAAACCGTATGGATGTCCTCAAAAAATTCAAAATAAAAATATCATATGGTCCAGTAAGTCCACTACTGGGTGTTTACCAGAAGGAAAACTCTAATTCAAAAAGATAGATGCACCACTATATTTACTGCAGCATCATTTACAATAGCTAAGATAAAAGACCAACCTAAGTGTCCATTAACAGATGAATGGGTAAGGAAGAGGAGGGGGGTGTGTGTGTGTATGTGTAGAGATATCTATAATGGAATACTATACAGGCATAAAAAGGATGAGATTATGCTACCTCTATATGGATGGACCTAGACAATATTATGCTAAGTGAAATAAGTCAGATTAAAAAAGACAAATACCATAGGATTTCACTAATATGTGAAGTCTAAAAAAAAAAAAGCAAAACCAAACCTGTAAATAAAGAGAACAAACTAAAAAAAAAAAAAAGAGAGAACAAACTGATGGTTGCTAGAGAGGAGGGGAGCTAAGAGATGGACAAAATGGATGAAGGGAAGTGGGAGACAGAGTAGAGGCTTCCAGTTATGGAATGAATAAGTCATGGGAATAAAAGGCACAGCTTAGAGAATACAGTCAGTGATACTGTTAACAGCGCTGTATGGTGACAGATGGTAGATAACACTTGTGGTGAGCACAGGATAATGTATAAACTTGTGGAAACATTGTTGTACACCTGAAACTAGTAACACTGTATTCCAAATATACTCAAAAAGAAGGAAGGAGGAAAGGAAGGAAAAAGGAGGGGAAGAAGGAACAAGGAACCAAAATAGATGTACTCTATCTATGCTCATGCACACACACATTTCAATGGAACAATATATCATTAAAAAAATTAAACATCAGTTGTCCTTAACTTTAGCTATCCATGAGAATAAACTGGAATCTTGTAAAAATTACTGATGCTTTGGTCTCATTCTCCTTCAATTCGCCTCCCAAACTATGAATTAACTGCTTAGATATGGAGTCTGTGCATCAGTTGTTTTTTTTGTTTTGTTTTGTTTTGTTTTGTTTTTAAAGCTTCCAAGGCTGAAAACCATTGTTACAGGAGAGGGAGGGAATCAAGTGGAGGCTTTAAGGGTAGAAACCAGACTTCAAGGAATATACCTTATTTTGTAGATTTAATTTTGAATTGTGTATCTTATACAATTACAAAAATGATACTGAATTGAGAAGAGAACCACACAAATAACAATTTCAAGAGACTTGATCTTGATATCCTAGTGGGGTATTATCCTAAAGATAGTAAGAACTCAAGAAAATCTTTTTTTTTTTTTTTTAAGATTTTATTTATTTATTTGACAGAGAGAAATCACAAGTAGATGGAGAGGCAGGCAGAGAGAGAGAGAGGGAAGCAGGCTCCCTGCTGAGCAGAGAGCCCGATACGGGACTCGATCCCAGGACCCTGAGATCATGACCTGAGCCGAAGGCAGCGGCCCAACCCACTGAGCCACCCAGGCGCCCAGAACTCAAGAAAATCTTAAACAGTTTTCAAACATCATACTTCTAGTCTCATGATTTACATGTACATTATGGGATTAAGAAAATGAGTAATTATATTACGGAACAATGCAATTTTCTGGCCTTAGAGAAAGGCTATGCACTAGGTTAAGTAAAACCAGTACATCCTGAATTTGAATTGGACATATGACTTACCCCAGTTGCAGTGAGCACCCCTACCATCCAGACTATGGACTTGACCATTTTTGCCTAAAGGGAAACAGGGCTCCTTGAAGAGATCGCTGATTCCTGGTCTGGAGCTAAACATGTAATGAGACTGGAAAATCTACCAGAAACCACAGATGATATAAACTACTAGGATCAAGTCAAAAGAAATCAGAGGAAACTTAAAGAGATTCCCATTACACAAAGATGGGATCATATGAGCATCAAATAAGAACAAATGGCAAGAGACTAAAACACCAAATACAATTAAATCCTTGACTTTATAACGGTACTTTTTTTTTATGATTTCATTGGTCATCTTTGGAGGATACTAGAGAACCAACTGATTATTCTGAAAACAAGTAAATAAAAGGAAAGACTCAAGCATTTATCCTGTCTTTCCTGAACAAACTATTCTTCTGGGTGACCTAAGAGTTAATGAGAGGAAGTTTTTCTTTACAGAAGCATTCCAGTATGCAATGAAGAAAGAATTAATGCCATCTGAAACCCTGGTGAATTAATGAACATAATCTAAGCAACAATCAACATGATCATCGGCATCATAAATGAGAAGACCAGCTAGCTTTAGGTGCCTTCTAACAGAAGACACATCAAAAGTTATGAAATAGTTTGTGGAGGTGGTGGGGGGTACAGGTGAGGGACAAACCTGAATCTGATTAAGCCCACGCAGCAATGGTTCTCAAACTTCAGGGTTCATCAGAATCATCATGAGGACTGGTTAAAATACAGATTGCACGGGCACCTGTGTGACTCAGTCGGTTAAGTAACTCCCTTGCGCTTAGGTCAGGATCCCAGGGTCCTGGGATGGAGCCCCCTAGTTGGGTTCCCTGCTCAGTGGGGAGCCTGCTTCTCCCTCTGCCTCTCTCCTCCTCGTGCTGTCGCTCACACACTCTCAAATAAATAAAATCTTCTTAAAAATACAGATTGTAGGGGCACCTGGGTGGCTCAGTCGTTAAGAGTCTACCTTCGACTGAGGCCATGATCCCAGGGCTCCCTACTTGATGGGAGGCCTGCTTCTCCCTCTCTTGCTATATTTCTCTCTGTCAAATAAATAAATAAAATCTTTTAAAAAATTACAGATTGTAGGGCCCCAGCCTCAGAGTTTCTGATTTACTAGGCCTGGAGTAAGAACAAGAAACTTTATTTCTAACAACTTTTCCAGCTAGGCTGATGTTGCTGATCCTGGAACTTAACTTTGGTAACCACTGCTCTAGCACTAATTATGAATTTAGGGGAAAAATGAGAGAGAGAAACTTCGATGCAAACATCATGAGTATGCAATCAGCAAACTCCAGACTGTGAAAAAAAAAATCTATAAAATAAACTTTCTTGTACAAATGAGCTTCAAAAGAAAAAGAGAGAGCATGGGGGAGTAGAGAGAGAGACAGAAATCCTATAGTTTAAAATAAACCTAAGAGGGGTGCCTGGGTGGCTCAGCGGGTTAAAGCCTCTGCCTTTGGCTCAGGTCATGATCCCAGGGTCCTAGGATCAAGCCCTCACTTGGGCTCTCTGCTCAGCAGGGAGCCTGCTTCCCTTCCTCTCTCTGCCTGCCCCTCTGCCTACTTGTGATCTCTCTCTGTAAAATAAATAAAATCTTTAAAAATAAAATAAAATAGACCTAAGAGATAAAGCATCCAGGGGCACCTGGGTGGCTCAGTTGTTAAGCATCTGCCTTTGGCTGGGGTCGTGATCCCAGTGTCCTGGGATCCAGCCTGAGCCTGAGCCCCACATTGGGCTCCCTGCTCAGTGGGAGCCTGCTTCTCCCTCTCCCTCTGCCTGCCACTACCCCTGCTTATGCTCTCTGTCAAATACATGAACTCTTTTAAAAAAGAGAGAGAGAAAAAAGCAGCCAAATGTAACCTATGGACCTCATTTGGAGATGTGTGGAGTTTGAATATAGATTGAATATTTGATACTAAAGAGTTATTATTCATTATTTTAGATGTAATAAAAGTTTTGTGGGTATATTTTTAAAACTAGTCCTTACAAATATAATAAAATTATTTCTAGAATTTTATTTATTTTACTTTTTTTAGAATTTTATTTAATAATTTGAGAGCGCGTGGTCTGAGTGCAAATGACTCATGAGCTGACACATTCCTGCACCAGATCAGGAGAACTGATTCTAAAAATCTTTCCCCAATTCCTTGTTCAACAAAATTGTGTTGGTAGCTCGAAATTAGCAAGGTAAATATATGGGCAAATACTCCCAAGGGAAACTGGCAAACACTATATAAATCAGAGGTGGTTGCCATGGTATCACTACCATGAAGTTGGGTTTATTACCCTATTCTTCTTACTATTGTCAATAATTAACATTTTCCATCATAAAAAAAAAAAACTAAAAAAGAAAACCAGCATTTCTGTGTGGGGAGAGGGTAACTAGTGGGTAGGGTGATTCTGATAACAGATGGTTCATTTACACACTATTTACAAAACACTGCCCTAACACATACAACCCACCACTAAACACAGTCGCTTACTCTGAAATAACCAATGCCACCCACAACCCCTGCCACCATGTACACTAACTAGTAGATGTGACATCTCTCTGCTCCTAAAGTGCCTCCTGACTAAAAAACATCCATCTATAATATAGTCCCATCATCCAAAACTCAAAGAAGATAGCTCCCTACCAGGGGCTGAGCACTGCTTCTCTATGATAGCACACACAAGCTCCATGTGTCTACTACATCACACTAAAAGCTCCTAAGGAGTAGGGATAGAGGCCTTCCTGCCACCTCTTGTCTAGTACAGACCTTGGCACACACAGACTCTAAATATAAATGGACTGAATGAATTATTTCCAGGCTAGAAAGGACTAAAAGCCAAGTCCCCTTTCTGATTACCAACTCATATCTGGACACCAATTTAAGTAGAATTTATAATAGGACTATAAAACTATTCTGACACCAATTGGTATAATTCACTACACTTATGATGCTAATCACCCAGAGGAGCATCACAGTCCACAGTTAAAGGACCTGGTCCCCAACAAGACTACCTTTACTTCAGATGCCAGCGACACTTTGGGAATCCCCACGCCATCCACATTTCTGACCAAATGACTACAAACTCATAGGTTCCCACAATTCCTCAGTTTTGACCTGCTAGAACAATCCTAGAACAACTCACAGAACCCCAGAAAACATGATACTTACAATTTTATTAAAAAAGATCAAACCAGGATTAGTCAAATGAAGAACACAAAGGCTATGGTCTGGAAGGGTCTTAAACACAGAGTTTTCCATTCCTCTCTCCTCATGGAATCAGGGCATGTCATTCTCTTAGAACAGAAATGTGTTCATCCAAAGGAAGCTCCACCAAGCTTTGATGTTTGAAGTTTTTTTCAGGGTTTCGTTCCATAGACATGACTGAATCATGGGCCACATGATTAAACTCAAATCTTCAGCTCCACTTTTCCCTAGATGTCAGCCAGGCTCAAAGTCCCAATCCACTAATTATATGATTGGTCCTTCTGGAGACCAGGACCCATTCTGAATTATCTCATTAACATTTACTCAGGTGCAATCCAAGGGACTCATGAATAAGAAAGACACCCCTATCACTTGGGAAATTCTAAGAATTTTGGAAGGCACAAAGGCAGACACATTCTTTATCATGCAACAGTAACAAACTGTTAAAATTCCCTAGCCAACTTACAAAAATAAAAACCAAAAAAGGTATCTAAGACCACTCATTTTAAGAATACTTCCATTCTTGGGTGCCTGGGTGGCTCAGTGGGTTAAGCCGCTGCCTTCGGCTCAGGTCATGATCTCGGGGTCCTGGGATCGAGTCCCGCACCGGGCTCTCTGCTCAGCAAGGAGCCTGCTTCCTCCTCCTCCTCTCTCTACCTGCCTCTTTGCCTACTTGTAATCTCTCTCTGTCAAATAAATAAATAAAATCTTTAAAAAAAAAAAAGAATACTTCCATTCTCACTTATTAGATTTCAGACCACTCCTCTACTAGACTACCTACCATTTTTTAAAATTTTTATGCATTGGGGAGCCTGGGTGGCTTAAGTGTCCACCTCTTGATTTTGGCTCAGGTCCTGATCTTAGGGTTGTGAGATTGGGTGCCTGGTCGGCTCCACGCTTGGCATGGAGCCTGCTTAAGATTCTTTCAGCTTCTCCCTCTGTTCCTCCCTCCCTCTTGAGCTCTCTCTAAAATAAAAAAACAAAAAATAAAAAATGATTTTTAATGCACTAAATTTAACTATACTCCAAGGGTTATCTAGTGATCGCTAGGGAAAAAAAAACCCTTAACAACACCAACTGGATGGGGTTCCTCTTTTGCCAGCTGAAAAATCCATTACTTGGGGGCGCCTGGGTGGCTCAGTGTGTTAAAGCCTCTGCCTTCGGCTCGGGCCATGATCCCAGGGTCCTGGGATCAAGCCCCACATTGGGCTCTCTGCTCTGCAGGGAGCCTGCTTCCTCCTCCCTCTCTCTCTCTCTCTCTCCTTGTGATCTCTGTCTGTCAAATAAAATCTTTAAAAAAAAATCCATTACTTGAGCACTGGCCTGGTAATGTCAAGACAAATCACCTCCTTTTTAAAAATAATGCAGACACACACACACACACACACAAAGTCAATAATCTTTCCCAAAAGAGCCATTAAGAACATGGCAAGAGGTGACAAGTATGTCTTATTCACAGTATGAAACAAATCCTCCTCTAATCATAATTTTACTTTTCTTTAAAAATATTGGCTGCAGGGGTGCCTGGGTGGCTCGGTGGATTAAAGCCTCTTGCCTTCAGCTCAGGTCATGATCCCAGGGTCCTGGCCCTGCATTGGGCTCTCTGCTTAGCAGGGAGCCTCCTTCCCTTCCTCTCTCTGCCTGCCTCTCTGCCTACTTGTGATTTATGTCTGTCAAATGAATAAATAAAATCTTTAAAAAAAATACTGGCTGTCTCAAAAAAAAAAAAAAAAAAAACCAAGTGCTTAATTATAACACTGCAAACTGAACAATAAATCTCCAGCCACTGGCTTAGCCAAAAAATCTTTATCCAAATTTCAACATCATTAGTCACTGTCTTCACACACAATATCTTGTGGGGTATCACATCTTAAAACTATTGTTGACAAATTCCCATACAGGTATCAGGGCATGGACTGAGAAAAACTCAAGCCATCTATTTTTAGATCTTAAATTCATTTAAGTGGAAACTCAAATGCATAATAAATAATACAAGCTAAAAGTTTTCATTTCCAGGCTCTGAACACTCCTACCTTTTTTAATGCCGAAGAATCACAAATTAAATCTTACACTTAGCAGGAAAAATGACATGAGAAAAACTTATGGTGAAGATATAATATACAAGAACAGTCCTAGCAGACCACCTGTTTCTAGAGACGAAAAAACCTGTGCCAACACCTGTCTCAGTCTGGAGCCACATCATCTAAAATTCTTACAAAAAGACTTAATGAGCAAAATGTTTCCTCTATTATTTTCCTTCAAGCTGCTTTTTATTTGAAGAGAAAGCCTCGATCCCCTTTTTACTAAGGAAGTATTTAATCCTGAAATAATATCTCATCGTTCAACAGAACTGTAAACTAAGGCTATTCTGTGCCAAAGACGATGAAAACAAGCTCCTCAGTCTCCGGAATGGGCAAGTATGCCCAACCTGTCCTTGCCTACATATCATGCACTGGTGTTCTCCAGTGTATGTGGTCCTTCAGATGAGGACATTTCAAAAGCTGCCCACAGGTTACTAAACATGCAGTAGCAAATCTCAGTTTTTTTGTGTTAAAACAGTAGATCTTGTGTTCTGTGAATAAGCATCCACTAATTTTATTTTTTTTTTTTAAGATTTTACTTACTTGAGAGAGTGAGAGAGAGAGAAAGAGCAAGCACAAGTAGCGGGAGGGGCAGAGGGAGAAGCAGACTCCCCACTGGGCAGGGAGCCTGATGTGGGGCTGGATCTCAAGACCCTGAGATCACGACTCCAGCTATAATGAAGAGTCAGATGCTTAACAAACTGAGCCACTCAGGGACCCCTATTATTATTTTTATTATTGTTATTATTATATTATTATTTTTATATTTTATATTATTATTATATTATTATTTTATATTATATTATTACATTTTATTATTATTATATATTTTTTAAATAATCGTATTTTTGGGACACCTGGGTGGCTCAGTGGGTTGAGCCTCTGCCTTCAGCTCAGGTCATGATCCCAGGGTCCTGGGCTCTCTGCTCGGTGGGGAGCCTGCTTCCCTCCCCCTCTACCTGCTGCTCTGCCTACTTGTGATCGCTCTCTCTTTCCAATAAATAAACAAAATCTTTAAAAAATAATAATAATAATAAATTAATCAATCATATTTTCTTAGAAAGGGCCTCTAAAAGAAAGCCCACCTTTTCTCTTGTATTTGGAAAATTGTTCCTTCCACAAAACTCATTCTCAGAGCCATTTTCGAAAAGGGCAAGAGGGTTCTCAGTTTTACTGTGAAAGCTTGGAAGAAGGAAGAAGGCCGCATATCTTTCAGTTGCACAGGTGAAGAGCTGGGTGCCTGAGGAGCAGTAACCTCACATTCTCACACCGAGGAAGCTGATGAGTGTCCATTCCCACTAGGGGATACAGGCCCCAGTAGTCTCACCAGAGGAACAGACGTGTTCATCACGATGTGATAAAGACAGGACTTAAATGCAGTCAGTCTCAAAGAGGAGAACTAGGCAGAAGAGGACCAGTGTGTGAGTCATAGTAGTGTGTAACTCACTTTTCTAATTGGAGATTGTCTTGCTCTCTTCTATTTTAAAAACAGTGTGTAAGCAGATCACTGAGGGACATCATTCTTTTTCTAAAATTGAAAATACTTTAATAATAAGAATCAGAAGGCTGGGAAAAAAATGTAGGCAATCTTCAGCACTCTCAAGTAACTATCTCCACTAAAAAACAAAACAAAACAAAACAAAAAAACTAATCCAGGATGTCTGGGTGGCCCAGTTAGTTAAATGGCTGCTTTCGTCCCAGGTCAGGATCTCAGGGTCCTGGGACTGAGTCCCACATCAGGTTCCCTGCTCAGTGGGGAGCCTGCTTCTCCCTCTGTCGCTGCTCTCCCTACTTATGCCCGCTCACTCTCTCTCTCTCTCTGACAAATAACCAAATAAATAAAATCTTTTAAAAATAAATAAAATTTAAAAATTAAAAAAAAACTAATCCAAGGATAATTCAATCACTTAATTATTGATTTTGAGTATCTGGCTATTTCTTTTTCTTTCCTTTTTTTAAATTTGAGAGAGAGAGAGAGCACAAGTGGGTGGGACAGAGGGAAAGGCAAAGAGAATCTCTCAAGCAGACTCTTACTAAGCATGGAGCTAACACCAGCTCAATCTCATGACCTTGAGACCCCAAGATCATGACCCGAGCCAAAACCAAGAGTTGGATGCTTAACCCACTACACCACGGAGGAGCCCCCTGGCTATTTCTAGAAATGTAAAAGTTAGTGATTTCCCTGTTACCATAATTACTTCCTAAATATTTTATCACAATAGTGACCTTTTATTTTCTTTCATTTTTCCCAACAGATTAAGAAGTTTGTAAAAGCAACAAATGGAAAATTCCAACAAATAAAGTAATCCAGAAATAGCTCATCATCTCTCATCAGATAAAGAAGTTTTGAGACTTGAAAGAGGTTCCAATAAGCTACCTTTTCATTAATTTCTAGATAACAGATTTTGTACGAAGAAGTTGATACTTATTTTAAGATCTTTATTTATTTGACAGAGAGAGACAGAGATAGTGAGAGAGAACACAAGCGGGGAGGAGAGGGAGAAGCAGGCTCCCCACTGAGCAAGGAACCCGGATGCGGAGCTCAATCCCAGGACCATGGGATCATGACCTGAGCCAAAAGCAGATGCTTAACTGACTGAGCCATCCAGGTACCCAAACTTGATAATATTTTTTAAAGTTTTTATTTATTTATTTGAGAGAGCACACACACAAGTGGGGGAAAGGGGGAGAGGGAGATACAGACTCTCCACTACACAGGAAGCCCAATGTAGGACTTGATCCCAGGATCCCGAGATCATGACCCGAACTGAAGGTGGACACACAACCAACTGAACCACCTAGGCACCCCAAAAAGTTGGAATTTTTTAGAACAAGAACACTTGCCCAAAAAAGGTCTGCATTATAAAAACCTTTTTAAAAATGCATTTGTTGGGGCACCCGGGTGGCTCAGTGGGTTGGGCCTCTGCCTTTGGCTCTGGTCATGGTCTCAGGATCCTGGGATTGAGCCCCGCGGGCTCTCTGCTCGATGGGGAGTCTGCTTCCCCCTCTCTCTCTGCCTGCCTGCCTCTCTGCCTACTTGTGATCTCTCTCTCTGTGTCAGACAAATAAATAAAATCTTTAAAAAAATAAAATAAAAATGCATTTGTTTCTCTCTCTCTCTCTCTCTCTTTTTTTAATGCATTTGTTTCTTTCTCATGGATCCATGGCATTGAAAATAGCCAACAGACAGGTAAGCTAGAAAAATCAATAACCTGTTTCAAAGAGATAATTTTCCCTTAGCTTAAACATTCACCTCTGAGACTCAACTCATAAAAGAGAAGGCCTTGAAGTAAAACCTTAAATTACCCTTTAAATTAAATAACAGGGAAGGCAAATAACACTTCTTTCCCCTCTCTGAATATGAGATGTCCCTACTTTCTCCCCGTTCTAACCCATCCAGTCTTTGGGCCTTGCTGCACTAGCAGCTACCTCTCCTCTGGCTCCTCTTCCTCCACATAGGATCACGTTTGGGGTGACTGTATCTTAACAAAAGTAAAAACAAAAACCTCCCCTCACGCCCACCTCTCCTTCAAGCACTGGGTCTTTTCTTCTTCAAAATGTAGTCCCCATGCCTCACCTGCATCACCGGCAGCCACAAACACACTCCCAGCCCTGATGACGCCTGAGCCTCTATCCAGTTTAAGTACAGAGAAAGCAGGGGTTTTTTTTTTCCTTCTTGTAATGCAAGGGATTGACTTAAACATTGATTAAGGCGGCATTCACTTCAAAGAGGCATCTATTTCAAGAGGGCTAATCTTGAATAAACACATTGTGAGGGGTGCCTGGGTGGCTCAGTGGTTTAAGCCTCTGCCTTCAGCTCAGGTCATGATCTCAGGGTGCTGGGATCAAGCCTGCTTCCCCTCTCTCTCTGCCTGCTTGTGATCTCTATCTCTGTCAAATAAAAAAATAATCTTTTAAAAAACAGACAAACAGGGACGCCTGGGTGGCGCAGTTGGTTGGACGACTGCCTCCGGCTCAGGGCGTGATCCTGGAGTCCCGGGATCGAGTCCCACATCAGGCTCCCAGCTCCATGGGGAGTCTGCTTCGCTCTCTGACCTTCTCCTCGCTCATGCTCTCTCTCACTGTCTCTCTCTCTCAAATAAATAAAATAAAAAATCTTTAAAAAACAGACAAACAAACAAAAACCACATTGCTAGCCACTTGATTAGATGAAGAGCCCAGGCTGCCTCCCCTCACTGAGGCTCCTTTGTTTTGGAGATCTTGGTTGATTTTGCTGGATGGTCCTTTGGGCCACTTGTTTTTTTCTGTTCCCAGGCTTTAAATTCCCCCTCTTATGTTTTAAATTCACTAATAAAGAGTGAACCCCCAAACTCTAGGCCCCGACCTTCAACTCTAATAAAAGCAGAACCGCAGGCCTGTGCCTGCTCATGCTCTCTCATTCCCAGGCCTGCGTTCACGCACTCTCCTCGCATCCCACACAACATTCTCGCCGCGTGGTTCCACATGTGCTGTGTAATTTCCAGGTCCTGTAAATACTAAACTTTTATTCTTTTTTTTCCCCTTAAACCTTTCTTTCAAACTTTTCTAATGGTAATTGCTGAAGGGTATCTTGCAATCACAATAAAAAGTGCAAGGGCCCATCTACCCACAACAATGCTTAACGCCAGGCTGCGACCAACACAAAACATCCTGAGACTCACAGCTGACTACAACCATGTGAACACCAGCCTTCACCACCGCTGATCTCTCCCATTGCTTCCAACACCACTGACTGACCAGTGAATTCTGTAGCTCCCATCTCTGTGCTCTCACAGTGTACGCCATGGTATCAGTCTCCAAAATCAGCCCCCCATTATACACTCACTCATTTACTCAACAAGAGCTTTTTAGATATCCACTATGGGCCAGGTATAAGCTAAGCGCTAGAGACAAAGCATAAGACAGAAAGCTTCCCATTCCCAAAGAACTTCCATCCTACTGACAGAGAAATAACAAAGAGCAAATAAGAATTCCAGATCAGGGGCGCCTGGGTGGCTCAGTGGGTTAAGCCGCTGCCTTCGGCTCAGGTCATGATCCCGGAGTCCTGGGATCGAGTCCCACATGGGGCTCTCTGCTCAGCGGGGGCCCTGCTTCCCTCTCTCTCTCTCTGCCTGCCTCTCTGTCTACTTGTGATCTCTGTCTGTCAAATAAACAAAATCTTTAAAAAAAAAAAAAAAAAAGAAAAAAAAAAAAGAATTCCAGATCATTACAGAGCTCTGACATAACCACGTGGGGTGCCATTAAATCTCAACAGAGAGACCCACTCTAAGCAGGGCAATCCGAAAAAGTCTCTCTGAAGCTAAGTCCTAAAAGAGTGCCACCCGGTCAAAGCCAGGGGAGAAAGAGTGAGGAAGAGCCAGGCACAATCAAAAAGTACTGGGGGAGAGAGAGGCTAGTATAAGAATAAGCTTAACAAGCAAGGAGGGGTAGGGCTAGAGAGAGAAGGTAAAGAGAAAGACAGGGACCAAACCCTGCAGGATTGTACAGACCACAGAAGATATGTGGATTTCATTCCACTTTCAGTGAGGGGATTTAACCTGAAAAATGACGCGATCTGATCTCCATTTTAAAAAATCTCTCTTGGGGTGCCTAGGTGGCTTAGTCAGTTAAGCATCTGCCTTTGGCTCAGGACTTGATCCCAGAGTCCTGGAATGAAGCCCTGCATCAGGGTCCCTGCTCAGCAGGGAGTCTGCTTCTCCCACCGCCTCTATCTGCCACTACCCCCTGCATATGCTGGCTCTCTAAGAAATAAATAAAATCTTTAAAAAATAAAAACAAAAAAAAATATCTCTGGCTACTAGGTGGAAAATGGACTGGAGAGGCAAGCAAGGTGTCTGAGAGAAGGAACTACTGTGGTTATCCAAGCACAAAAGGAGAGCCAGGGTCTAGACTGGGTATGACACTCAAAGCACAGCAAGAAAAGAAAAAAACACACAAACTAAACTTTATCAGAATTTAACACGTGTCCTTCAAGACTGTAAAAGGACAACTCACAAAATAGGAAAAAACATTTGCAAATCACATACTGGGTTAGGAACCAGTATCTGAAATATGTAAAAATCTCTTATATCTCAACAACAAAGACACCCCAATTTAAAAATGGATAAAGGGGGACGCCTGGGTGGCTCAGTGGGTTGGACCTCTGCATTTGGCTCAGGTCATGTTCTCAGGGTCAAGGGACCGAGCCCCGCAGCACCGGGCTCTCTGCTCAGCAGGGAGCCTGCTTCCTCCTCTCTCTCTCTCTGCCTGCCTCTCTGCCTACTTGTGATTTCTGTCCGTCAAATAAATAAATAAAATCTTTTTTAAAAAATGGACAAAGGACCTGAATAGACATTTCTCCAAATAAGATATACAAATGGACAAGCACATGAAACATTATTTCTCATTAGGGAAATGCAAATGAAAACCATAGTAAGATACACTTCACACCCACCAGAATGGCAATAATCAAAAAGACAAAGGTGGGCAATGACATGGAGAAAATGAAATCCAAGTACACTGGCAAGAAGGTAAAATGGTTCAGCCACCATGGAAAAAAGTTTGGCACCTCCTCAAAAAGCTAAGCTAAGAACTGCCATATGACCTCACAATGCTACTCAAAGAACTGAAAACAGGTACTCACACAAGTAAATACACAGGTATACAAGACCAGCACTCTTCATAACAGCCAAAAGGTAGAAAATGCCCAATGCCTATCAACTGATTAATGGATAAACAAATCACAGTATATCTCAGGGTCCTGGGATCGAGTCCCACATCGGGCTCTCTGCTCGGCAGGGAGTCAGCTTCCCCCTCTCTCTCTGTCTGCCTCTCTGCCTACTTGTAATCTCTCTCTGTCAAATAAATAAATAAAATCTTTAAAATAATAATTTGATGAATGGATAAACAGAATGCAAATTATTCATATAATCGAATAGCATTTGACCATAAAAGGGAATGAAGTACTGAGAGATGCTGTAATATTGATAAACCTTGAAAACATCATGTTAAGTAAAAGAAGCCAGGAACAGAAGAACACATATAATTCCACATACATGAAGTGTGCAGAATAAAAATCCATACAGACAGAAGATAGATTGCGGGTTGCCAGGGGGAGAGGGAGAGATGAGCAGTGACCATAATGGGTATAGGGGTTCTTTTGGGGTATCGAAAATGGTCTGGAATTATACAGTGGTGATGGTTGCACAACTTTGTGAATGTACTAAAAACCACTGAATTGTGTTCTTAAAAAGGTGAATTTTATGTATCATATCTCAATTATAAAAAGAGAAAGAGAAAGCAAAACAGAATCATCAAACATATGGAATCAAAGCTAGTACAGTGGAGGTAAATAATTGAAGGTAATAACTGCGGTATTTCATAGAGCTTGCAAAAAGATGAATGTAAGGAGTGAGGGGAGAAAAAATAAGTCAGAGTCTACTCTCATCCCCATCCTAACTTAAGTCTTCAATCTTGGCATTTACCCACACTTTTAAAAACCAGAATGTCAGAGGTCCCCAGGATCATGTCACAGCCCTATTCTCTTCGACCTGGATAGCCTCATCCACTTCCAGACCACACTGATAGCTTCCCACACCTCTCTTCCAGTCTTGACATGCTTCCTGGTTCCAAGCTTGTTGTTACTATGGCTATTTCCACCTGGCCACCCTGAAAACCTATCAAATTCATGCAACTGATCCAACTCTGTCTTCCCCTTAATTAAGAAAAAAGGTGTGTGGAGGGGTAAACACCTGGGTGGCTCGGTCAGTTAAGAGTCTGCCTTCAGCTCAGGTCATGATCCCAGGGTCCTGGGATCCAATCCTGCATTGGTGGGGGGGGGGAATCCTTGCTCAGTGGGGAGCCTGCTTCTCTGCCTTTGCCACTTGCCCTGCTTGAGCTCTTCCTCTGAAAATAAATAAAATCTAAAAAAAAAAAAAAAAAAAAAGTGGGGGGAAGGGGAGGAAGAGGAGGGGAGGGAGAAAGATTAATCTTAACATTTCTGAGTGGGATATTGTGATATAATAAGAAATATATGTTTGGTCTCTGGCCCTGGTTCCTGGCACAGAGCTCCTAAAACCCTTGGAATTTCCTGAGTGGCCGAGAGGAGTGTCTTGTTATTCCTAATAAGCCCCTATCAACCACAGCCGAAGTTGAAGCTAATAAGGAGGATGGGGGCTGGTTACCAGAGGAACCAACCAGGTGAGTGGAACTTTCAGCCCCTTGACCTCCAGGGAGGGGAGAAGAGCTGGGAATTGAGCTCATCACCAATAACCAATGATTTAATCAATTGTGCCTACATAATAGAACTTCCAGAAAAACTCTAAAATAAATGGGTTCAGAGCTTCCAAGCTGAACACACTGAGATGCTGGGAGGATCCTATGCTCAGAGGGGCACAGGCCCCTTCCCATATACCCTACCCTAGGCATCTCTTCCATTTGGTTGTTCCTGATTGTATCCTTTATGGTAAAAATGGTTTAACAGTAAGTGAAGTACTTTCCTAAGTTGTGTGAGCCACTCTAGCAAATTATCGAAGTCCAGGAGAAGGTTGTGGAAGCCCCCAATTTACAGAGGCTCAGCTAGAAGTACAGGACGCTGGGACTTGTGATTAGCCTCTGAAGTAGGGTCCCATCTTGCACGACTCAGCCCTTAACCTGTGCGATCTGCATTAACTCCAGGTCGTGTTAGAGTGTTGTGAACAGAGAAACAACAGCATTCCTCTACCTAGTATCTTTAGTAACAGCATCATCCCTGTAGTATGCCAAGAATAATACTAGGTTCAACCCAGATGGAGTGTGAGGAGTAAACCCTGACTTTCCTCTCTCCCTCTCCTTCCAAAAGCAAGAAGTCAATAATCCTTATCAACTAAATCAAAATACATATCTCAAGTATACAACCCGACATTGAATGTGACCAGAGATAAGATAAAGGTTCAACCTTCCTAAAATGAATAAAATTGAAATTAAAACATTGAGAAAAGGGCGCCTGGGTGGCTCAGTGGGTTAAGCCGCTGCCTTCAGCTCAGGTCATGATCTCAGGGTCCTGGGATCGAGTCCCGCATCGGGCTCTCTGCTCAGCAGGGGGCCTGCTTCCCTTCCTCTCTCTGCCTGCCTCTCTGCCTACTTGTGATCTCTGTCTGTCAAATAAATAAATTAAATCTTTAAAAAAAAAACATTGAGGGACACCTGGGTGGCTCAGTTGGTTAAGCAGCTGCCTTCGGCTCAGGTCATGATCCCAGCGTCCTGGGATCGAGTCCCACATCGGGCTCCTTGCTCAGTGGGGAGCCTGCTTCTCCCTCTGCCTCTGCCTGCCATTCTGTCTGCCTGTGCTCGCTCTCTCTCCACCTCTCTCTGATAAAAAAAAAAAAAAAATCTTAAAAAAAAACATTGAGAAAAAAATTTCCAAAAATTAGTACTTTTAGAAGAATTTTAATACCCGTGTTACCAAATGTACTGCAAACTTTGTATTCACACATGTTGCTGGTGACTGCATGTGGTGATCAGCACAATCCTTCTAAAAAGCATATGACCAGGGCGCCTGGGTGGCTCAGTGGGTTAAGCCACTGCCTTCGGCTCAGGTCATGATCTCGGAGTCCTGGGATCGAGTCCCGCATCGGGCTCTCTGCTTAGCAGGGAGCCTGCTTCCTCCTCTCTCTCTCTCTCTGCCTGCCTCTCTGCCTACTTGTGATCTCTCTCTGTGGAATAAATAAAATCTTAAAAAAAAAAAGCATATGACCATACAGTACTTAATAAATAACAAATAAAAGTACATTTTCACCTAATAGTTCTATTTCTAGCAATATATGCTAGGAGATCAAGCCAAAAATGTTAAAAAGGCTTGTGTACTCTTTGAGGAAGACATGGTCACAGCAGCAGTGGAGCCTGGGGTGCCGGCTCCTACTCCTGACTCCCAGTACTGGCTCTCCCTGAGGAACAATTCCGTCAGGAAGCTGAATTGCATCCATGGCTCTTAAATGTAACAGAATGTCACCCCTGAACCAGAGGTGGCGATTCACCAAACTACAATTACTGTAACCAGCCGCAACATAAAATCTGTGAAGAAGGTGTATGCTGATCCGATGAGAGGAACAAAGGAAAAGAATCTCAAAATAGAAGGACCAGTTCAGGTGCCTAACAAGACTTGAGAATCACTACTTAGAAAACTCCTTGGGGCACCTGGGTGGCTCAGCTAGTTAAGCATCCAGGTCTTGGTCTAGGCTCAGGTCATGATCTCAGGGTTGTGAGATCAAGCCCCATGTTGGGCTCCACATGGGGCATACAGTCTACTTAAGATTCTGTCTGCCCCTACCTCCCTCTAAAAACATCAAAACAAACAAACAAACTCCTTGTGGTGAAGGTAGTAAGACTTGGGATCTTTCTCAGATGAGGACCCGTATGCAACTCACTGGCTCACACAGTCCTGGGATTGTTAAACAGATTCCTTCCGTCAGCAGAGCCAGGAATCAAGGTTGAAGTCACCACTGCAGATACTTAAATTAACTACCTTCATAAATTATCAATTGCTGGGGTGCCTGGGTTGCTCAGTTGGCTAAATGTATGCCTTCGGTTCAGGTCATGATGCCAGGGTCCTGGGTCAGGCTCCCTGCTCAGTGGGGAGCCTGCTTTTCCCTTTCCTCTGCAGCTCCCCGTGCTTGTGCTCTCTCACTCACTCTCTCCCTCTCAAATAAATAAAATCTTAAGAAAAAATAAATTATCAATTGTTTAAAAAAAAACCCTATACATAAAATAAGTTCATACAAGCAAACAACTGCAGGCAACCTGAAAGGAGAATAATGAAGTAGAGTATAATATATTCACTTGATTTACAAACTGCAGCAAAAAATCATTATGACAACAAAATACCAGCAAAATACATCCAGCAACATATCAAAAGGATTATACCTTACACCATGACCGAATGGGATTTATCCCAAGAATGCAAGGGTAACTCAACACACAAAATCAATCAGTGTAATACATCACATTTAAAAAATGAAGGGGAGGGGCGCCTAGGTAGCTCAGTGGGTTAAGCCTCTGCCTTCGCCTCGGATCATGATCTCAGGGTCCTAGGATCAAGCCCCACATGGGGCTCTCTGCTCAGCGGGGAGCCTGCTTCCTCCTCTCTCTGCCTGTCTCTCTGCTTACTTGTGATCTCTCTCTCTGTCAAATAAATAAAAATAATATTTTTTTTAAAAAATTAAAAATAAAAAATAAATGAAGGGGGAAAGCCACATGATCATTTCAATTGATGTACAAAAAAGCATTTGACAAAACTCAACAACCTATCATGATAAAATCACTCAACAACTAGGAATTAATGGGAATTTCCTCAGGGCACCTGGGTGGTTGGTGGTTCAGTTGGTTAAGCTTCTGCCTTTGGCTCGGGTCATGAGATCAATATTTTATTTATTTGAGACATATATATATATATAGAGAGAGAGAGAGCATGCCCATGAGCAGGGTGGGGAGAAGCAGAGGGAGAGGAAGAAGCAGACTCCCAGCTGAGCAGGGAGCCTGATGGGCGGCTGGATCCCAAGACTCCAGGATCATGGCCTGAGCCAAAGGCAGACGCTTAACCAACTGAGCCACCCAGGTGCCACAAGGATGCCCACTTTAGACAACTCTATTCAGGATAGTACTGGAAGTCCTAGCCACCGCAATCAGGGAAGAAAAAGAAATAAAAAGGCAATCAGATTGAAAAGGAACAAATAAAACTATTCACAGATTATTACAGGATCCTATATACAGAAAACCCTAAAGAATCCAGAGGTTGCAGGGTATAAGATCAACACACAAAAGTCAGTTGTAGTTGTATACATTCACAATCAACACTCTGATGATAAAATTTAAGAAAACAGGTTTTCTTACAGAAATGGAAAAACTGATCACGAAATTCATATTGATTCTTGATCTTGGGGTCGTGAGTTCAAGTCCCATGCTGGGCATAGAGCTTATTTAAGAAAAAAGGAAAAGAAAGAAAGCAAAGTGGTTGTATTGTGAATGTATTTAATGCCACCGAATTGTATACTTAATAGTTAAAATGGGGGACATCATTTGTGGAGCACACAACTCTTGATCTCAAGGTTGTAAAGTTCGAGCCCTCACTGGGTATAGGGATTACTTAAAAATAAAATCTTTAAAAAAAAAAAAGTTAAAATGGGGCACCTGGATGGCTCAGTGGATTAAATCCTCTGCCTTAGGCTCAAGTCATGATCTCAGGGTCCTGGGATCGAGCCCCGAGTCAGGCTCTCTGCTCAGCAGGGAGCCTGCTTCCCCCTTTCTCTCTGCCTGCCTCTCTGCCTACTTGTAATCTCTGCCAAATAAATAAAATTTTTTAAAAAGTTAAAATGGTTAATTTTACATTATGTATATTTTACTACAATTTAAAAAGGAGGTGTGGAAGAAGGGTGACTTTAGTGATGGTGTGGAGGAGATATGAGTGGGAGGCCTACAGATGCTTACCATAAAAGCCATTCCTAAGACAGGAACAGGGGGGAAGGACAAGATGAGAGAGCCCAGAGAATACTATGAGTGAGTGAGAGACACAGAGAAAGACTGATTCCTAGGTTTATTGCTTTAAAACATAGAGGAAACACAGTGTGACAAGTATGCTAACAACATCAATTTTTGGCATATGAGTTTGAGAGATGAACGAGAGATGACCAGCTGGCAAAATGAGCATAAACACATATCTCTATCAGCAGAGAAAGTTGTGAAGCTATAGTTTTGATTTTGAAGGTCCAGGTTCAAGGCAAGTAAAAAAGCTCAGGAAGAGAGCTGCTCACTGAAGAAAAGGTAACAATCTAAATTCTGGAAATCATGAACTATCATTTAAAGGGCAGAGACGAGGCCAAGTGGTGGATGGAAAGCCAGGGGAATGAAGACACAAATGTCAAGAGGGAGGGTGGTTCAACAGTGTCAAAATTCTGCTGAGAGAGCCACTAGGGGAACTGCAGAACCATTATTATTAAGCAATTCAAAAAAAAGTTCTGCTAATGCTGTTTGGCCAACTCCTATGTTATGTGGTATACACTGTGGAGTACAAAATGCTGGGGAAAATTCCCAAGGAATTCACTAAAAAAACTACTAGAACTAATAAGTTCAGCAAGACTGTAAGATACAAGATCAATATTTTTTAAAAATTAACTATTTCTACATATTTGCAATGAGCCATCTGAAAATGAAAGTTAGAAAACAATTCCATTTACAATAACACCAAAAGGAATTAATTACTTAGGAATTAATTTAAGAAAAGATGTGTAAAACCTGTATCTGAAAACTACAAAACATTATTGTTCTTTAATTAATAAGATCTTCTTTAGAAGATCTAAACAAATGGAAAAACATCCCATATGCATAGCTCAGATGACTTAATGTTAAAATGGTTATTCTCCAAATTAATCTACAAATTTAAGGCAATCTCTGTCAAAATCCCAGTTGCCCTCCTTGTAGATGTTGACAAACTAATCCTAAAATTCACATGGAAATTCAAAGAACCCCAAAAGCCAAAACAATTTTGAATAAGAACAATGTTGAAGAACTCACACTTACTGATTCCAAAATTACTACAAACCTATAGTAATCAAGACAGTAGTAGTGGCACGCAGACAGATAAGTAGACTGAGAGGGCTCTTTTTGTTTTGTTTTTAAGTAGTCTCCATACCCAGCATGGAGCCCAACACAAAGCATGAACTCACAAACCTGAGATCAAGACCTGAGCTGAAATCAAGAGTCAGGTGCTTAACCAACTGAGCCACCCAGGTGCCCCTAGAATCCTTAATGTTAAAAAGTTAGAATGTAAAATGGTGCATCCACTTTTGGAAAACATTCTGGCAGTTCCTCAAAAAGTTAAACAAGGAGTTACCACATGGTCAAACAATTCTACTCCTACATATATACACCAAAGAGAAACGAAAACATATATCCACATGAAAACTTGTACACATGAATATTCACAGCAAAATTATTCATAATAGCTAAAAAGTGAAAAGAACTTAAATGTCTATCAACTGTTGACTAAATAAACAAAGGTGGTATATCCATACAATGGACTAGTATTCAGCAACAAAAAGGAGTAACAGATTAATATGTGCTATAATACTGATGAACTTTGAAAATATGATGCTAAGCAAAAGCCAAGAGCCAAAGACCATATACTGTATGACTCCATTTATATGAAATGTCCACAACAGACAAATCTATAAAGCACATTAGAGGGCAATGCAGATATTGGCATTCATGGCTAGGGTATTAGGTTGTTTTGCGGGTGATGAAAATTGATTGTTCTAAAACTGATTGGAATGATGGTTGCTCATATCTGTGAATATACTAAAACCACTGGGGGGGACCACTGAATTATACACTTTAAAAGGGTGAGTTATATAGTACGTGAATTATATGCCATATATATATATAAATATATATATGCATATATAAATATATATATGCTAGAAGACCCACAGAAAGAAATGTAAGTACAGAAGCAAATCAAGTCTGGATGCCAATTTATTGTTCTCATGAGGATAGTTACAGTAACTTATTAATACTTCTGAAGTCTTCAGGCTTTCCCAAAAGTTAAATACTCATTATAATACTTCATACTTGGTGTGCTGTTTGACATCAAACACTGTTATTAAAACAAACCAATAACAGGTAATAACTTCTTTGAGTGTTTCAAACAGCAGTTTTATAAACTGAATTGGTAAAAAAAAAAAAATAAAAATAAAAAAAATAAACTGAATTGGTGGTTAGCCATACTAAACAAAATCTCTCTTGCTACATACAGATCCAACTCTATATATCCTAGTTCTTATTTTTGGTATTGTGAGCTTATTACCCTAATGTTCCTAATCACTGGATATGTAATGTATTTAACTTTTTAAAAATTGTGATAAAATATACATAAAACTTACCATTTTTTAAGATTTTATTTATTTATTTGAGAGAGAGAGTGAGAGAGGGAATGAGAAGGGCGAGGGTCAGAGGGAGAAGCAGACTCCCCTCTGAACAGGAAGCCCAATGTAGGACTCGATCCCAGGACTCTGGGATCATGACCAGAGTTGAATGTACTTGCTTAACCAACTGAGCCACCCAGGCGCCCCAAAACTTACCATTTTAACCATTTAAGTGTACTACTCATGGCATTAAGTACATCCACAGTGTTATGCAACCATCACCCTTATCCAATTTCAGAACTTTATCATCCCAAAGAGAAACTCTATACCCATTAAACAATAACACCCTATTAACAGCTCCAGCTAACCTTTATCCTTCTTTCGGTCTCTATGAAATTTACCCATTCTTGGCACCTCATATAAGCAGAATCATATAATATTTGTCTTTTGGTGTCTGACATACTGGATTAGCATAATGTGTTCATGGTTCACCCAAATTGCAGCATATATTAGAATTTCATTCCTTTTAAAGGATGAATAGTATTTCATAGTATATATACATACGACAATTTATTTATGCATTCATCTGCTGATGGGACATGGGTTGTTTCTACCTTTTGGCTACTGTGAATAATGCGGCAATGAACACTGGCATGTAACTATACGTTTGGCTCCCCAGTTTCAATTCTTTGGCATATATACATAGCAGTGAAATTGCTCAATCATATGGTAATTCTTTGATTTTTTGAGGACCTGCCAAACCATTTTTCCACCACATATAGACCATTTTACACTCCCAACAGCAGTGAACAGGGGCTCCCAATTCTCTACCTTCTCACCAATAACTGCAATTTTTTTTTTCATAACAGCCATCCTCATGGGTGTGAAGTGGTATCTCATTGTGTGCAATGTATTTTTAGTCTATTATCTGTAAACAGAAGTTCACCTAGTGTTGATTTCTATAATTATATGTACCACAGCCACGTTAGAGATACAAACAACAAATATTTACATGCCAATAAAATAAAGCATAGAACTATAAAGATTTAAATCAACTGAATTTTGAAAAAGATACCAAAGATGACAATGAATATAGACATAACACAAAACCTATATGCCATTTTACTCATCTGGGACTAATGTCTAAAAGACTAATATGCGTACATAAAAATTTCACAAAGCAAGTTACAGTTTTGTGATTTATAGATATGACAGTGAAACAAATGAGGAGTCACTCCTGAAGTAAAACTTTTATAGACACTTTATCCCTGACAGATCATTGTCACTGTCCCCATTTTAAAGATAAGTGAATCTGGAATCAAAGAGGTTTAACCACTTGTCTTAGACCACAAAGCAAATCTTTGGAAGAGATCTGGAAAATAACAATTTGACTTCTAGGCTTAAGGCAAAAATCTCATAATTTAATGTGCAAAATATCAAAGAAAAACAGAACCATTTCAACTCTTGACGGTAAATAAACTATGGGAAGTTGTCCACAACACTGAAGCTTGACAACAGCAATGACAGATAAGAAACTCCCAGCTAACGCACCTGAATGTGGATTCTACTCAAAACTACATTTCCCGCCCCGCCCCCACCATGCTCTAAGAACACTGAGTCTCTAACTCTGTGTCTGTTTTCATTGTTTTGTTAAATTTTGGCGGTTCAAACGTAGGATAATTCTATTGTTAAACTGACAAAGCCTATGTTGAAGCAAACAAAGAAAATGGAATTTTCTTTGACAACCTTGCCTAAATCAGATATAGAAAGTGTTACTTGTCTTTTTTTCCTGCACCCTACATGCTAAACAAGATAGTTACTGTTTACCCTCACCGAATTTGATCCAATCGTTTTAGCGAAATTGAAATATATATTACGTATATTTTAAGAAATATTTTAAATTTCAATAAATACCTAGAACATTTTAAGAAATCCATGCCCAGTTATGCAGAGGTGAAATGACCTGACTGGGATTTGTTTTAAAATACTTCAGCATGAAACAAGATGGGACCGAGGAGGGAGACGAACTGAACCATAAGAAACTCTTAATCTCAGGAAACAAACTGAGGGGTGCTGGGGGGTCGGGGAGGAGGGATAGGGTAGCTGGGTGATGGGACATTAGAGAGGGTATGTGCTATGGTAAGCGCTGGGAATTGTGTAAGGCTGATGAATCACAGGCCTTCACCCCTGAAACAAATAATACATTGTATGTGAATACAAAAAAAACCCCAAAAACAAAACAACAACAACAACAACAAAAAACAACTTAAGCAAAGCAAAGGAAAAAAAGTAGAGATGAAACATTTGTGACCTATTTAAACTGTTGAATGTGGATGGTGACATATAGTTCTTTTCACCTTTTCGCTCGCTACTTTTGGCTATGCTTAAAGTTTTCACCATAACTTTTCACAAACTGAGTGATTTCCAAGCGAAGTTACTGTCCTGGTTATCGAAGACAAGTCGGCGGATACGAACGTCTTAGTCTTCGGAACCATCCCGGCGAAGGGTCCCCCTTCCCCGCAGAGGCGAGGCCGCCGTGGGCTCCGCGCCACCACGCGGGCCGAAGGCGCACGTTTTCTCCCAGGCTGAATCTGACAACTCCCTCGGTGCGCTCCCGAGCTCTGAGGACCGCCCAGCTCCGCTGGGAAGTGGCGCACGCGGGACTCACGCCCGCGGCTCGGGGAAGCCCGACAAACTCCGCTCGCGGGCTCCAAGGTCCCGGCCCAGTGTGGTCGGCCCCCGCAGCCCCTCGAGACCGCCGCTGGAGACCCCCGCACCGCCCCCTCCGTCCCCCCACCACGAACGCCGGCCCAACCCGCCGCCTACCATCCAGGTCCTCGTCGTCCTCCGACTCGGTGTCCGCCTTCGCGTCGGCGACCAGGCCAGCGCCGGGCTCCAGACCCTGGGAGCCGGAAGGAGGGGCGGCGGGCGGGCTGGCGGGCTGCGAGCGGGCCTCGCGCAGGCGGGTGAAGTAGTCCACCGCGAAGTCGACTAGGTCGGGCGGCTGCTGCCGCAGCACCTCCACGGTGTAGCCCTGCAGCAGCTCCGTGAGCCCCGGCGGGATCTGGATGTGGCTCATGCCGGCGGCGGCCGCGAGGACAGGCGGGTCCGGGCCGCCGGCGGCCACTGCCTCCGCGCTCCCTCACGCCGGCCTTTTCGCCCGGCGCCCGCGAGGTCTCCTCCCGCGCGACCCGGCTCTGGCCCTACTCGCGCCGCGCCGCCCTTCGGCCCGTGTGTGTCTCCGGGCCGCACGACCCTGAGCTACTACGGCCGACCTGGTGCCGCCGCCGCTGTCACTGGGCAGCCGCCGCCGCCGCCGCCGCCGCGGGGACCGACGAGCGGGCAGGCGGGACGGGCGGGGCGGGAGCCCGGGTTGTGACGCACGCGACCGCGGGCGTGCGCGCCCCCGCCGACCGCCGGCCCCCAGTGCGCGTGCGCCGCTGGGCCGCCCGCGGGTCCTGTGCAGTCTCGGGTCGAGTCCCGGGAATGAGTGGTCTACTGGGAGTCTTCGGTGCTTCCCACTTAGCCGGGAAGACCTTTCACATATTGTTTCAACATCCGGTAAGAGCCTCCTCTTTGCCAGCACTTGGTAGGCTCCAGGGACACAGCCTAGAGCCAGATAGCCAGACGACGCCTGGCACACACGTTACAACTTCAGTGTGGTTCCGGCTGTCGTGGAGAGCAAGAGGGCGCGCTTTAGGGGGTGACATTCAGGCTGACTCCGAGACCTGGACAGGATCCCACGACAGGAAAATCTTGAGGAAAGCCATCTGAACAGAGAGGGCAGCAAGAGCAAAGGGCTGGTAACAAGTCAGGACCACCCTGGCCCCAGGGTGGAGTGGTGGCGTGACGGTAGGACCTTCAGAAATCTGGCGGGGGGTCTGTGATATGTCAAACAGGAAAGGCGTGATAGATGGTAGGAGTTTCAGTGATACAGTAATTTGAGAGCCACATGAGAGAAATAAGCCTGTTAGAGTATGTATGCTGAGCACGGGGTAAGGTGCAGAGCAGGAATCACTTTTGTGTCTCTTCTCCTCTTAAGCATTCCCACCAGGATTCTGCAGGCCTTTTCTCTTCCCACACTCCACCCTGGCCCCACAGTTTCATGGTGTTGAGTAGACCATAAGGCACTGTTATCCTTTGCCCCTAGGGAGGGGGCATTGGTGAACTGGAGAGGCTAGGCTATTTCCCAAGTTGCCCCCTTCACCCACACGAGATCGAAGGGAATAGAAAAAGGTGATTGTTCTGGGTCACAGTGCTGACAAAAGGCCAGTGGGCATAGGATAGAATCCTGCCTCTCTTTGCTGGGTCCAGACAGAAAGTAATGAGCTATATAGGCTTGGGAACTTCCAAGGCATTTGGGATGGTTAAGCTCCACCAGGTAATTACCCAGTATTAATTAAAATCAGCACTAAGACCTCTCATATTGGCTTGGCACATACCCAGGAGTTCAGTGCTGCTAGGAACTCAGTTTCTGGAAACAGGAGCAACAGATCCGCGCTGGTACAGAAGCCATCCACCCTCTAGGCTAGGCAAGCGTGTGATTCCAAATAGCTGTGTCTCCCTGGACAAGTTCCTTGACTCCAGGGGGAAGTCTTCCACAATTTACTTTGTGAGAGCAGGGATACTGTCCAATTGTTTCCTTTTTTTTTTTTTTTTTTTTTTTTTTAGTATTTATTTATTTATTTATTTATTTGACAGAGATCACAAGTAGGGAGAGAGGCAGGCAGAGAGAGAGCAGGGGAAGCAGGCTCCCTGCTGAGCAGAGAGCCCGATGCAGGGCTTGATCCCAGGACTCTGGGATCATGACCTGAGTCAAAGGCAGAGGCTTTAACCCACTGAACCACGCAGGCGCCCCTCCAATTTGTTTCCTGATGATTCCTTATCACACACTGTTGGAGAAGGTTTATCGAATGAATGAATTCTTCCACACAGCAAGCGGAGTCAGTGAAACTGCTCTACTGACCCATCTCAGAACTAGGATCCTTTTCTTTAAAGTGCGCTTTCTGATATCAGCCTATGAACACTTCATTAAGGATGGGTAGTAAGAAGCTAATGGGGCAGGGCTCATCAACTCTTCTCTGCTCTTTATTTTTTTTATTAAAGATTTTATTTATTTATTTGTCAGAGAGAGAGGGAGAGAGAGCGAGCACAGGCAGACAGAGAGGCAGGCAGAGGCAGAGGGAGAAGCAGGCTCCCTGCCGAGCAAGGAGCCCGATGCGGGACTCGATCCCAGGACGCTGAGATCATGACCTGAGCCGAAGGCAGCTGCTTAACCAACTGAGCCACCCAGGCATCCCTCTTCTCTGCTCTTTAGACCAAGCCTTCCAAGTATTCCAGGAATCAGCCCATACCCAGAAGAACTGTGTGTCACTCCCACTGCACCACCACACCTGGGGATCTGCCTGCTTCAAACAATCCTACAACCAACCCTTTGGTAAGGCAAATTCACAACTCCACTCCCCTACTTGCTCATTCTTCGTTGGTTTTTTTTTTTTTTTTTTTAGATTATTTATTTATTTATTTGACAGACAGAGATCACAAGTAGGCAGAGAGGCAGGCAGAGAGAGGGGAAGGGAAGCAGGCTCCCTGCTGAAAAGAGAGCCCGATGCGGGGCTCAATCCCAGGACTCTGGGATCATGACCTGAGCCAAAGGCAGAGGCTTTAACCCACTGAGCCACCCAAGTGCCCCCAGGTGCCCCCCAGGTTTTATATGTTTTAAAGGGGGACAGGTACCTGTATAGTTAGGACTCTCACCTCAATTACAAAATAAGATAGAGGAAGGCTACTCTGATGACAGAGCTGGGTGTAGGCAGGTTCTCCAGGTCACTTCAAGGAAACTCCCATCAGCCTCTGCCAGGAGTAGGCTGGTTTGCTGTCAGTTGGCCCAAAGCTTGGCCAGCCAGCCAGCCAGCAAACACAGCATTCAAAGGGCATCTTTAGAGCTGGAGGGAATGAGGGCCACAGAAAGCAGGAACCCCATAGCTGTTCCTTATCTCACAAACCAGCCTGAGAGTAAGGATAGACAGCCAGCCTCCAGGCCCTACCTGGCTTCCCTCCCTAGCACCTGGTCCAATAGCAAGGATCCATCTCTGGGAAGCCCTTCTGTTGCAAGTGGAGTCCCAAAGGCCTTCATGAATGCTCATTTGAGCTGTCCAAAGAAGAGTGCCTTAGAGCAAAAGAGAATACCAGGGCCCTGAATCCCACATCTTCTACCCTCACCCTCCTAGGAGTGCCTTCATTCAAGCCTGTCCAGCTACACCACTAGAGGTTACCATGGCAACCAAACCCACAGACAGCAGGTAACCAGGAAACAGCTGCCACCAGTAAGAGATGGTGGGGGACAAGGCAAAAACAGAGACCCTCAGAAGCAAGGGAAATATAGAGCCTGCGGTAGAGAAGAGGCCTGACAGGTGCTCAGCTCCAAGCACCAGTCCTAGGAGTCACTCCCCAGCAGGCAGTCGGAGCTTGCAGAGACTGCCACACCACCAACCACGGGCAGACGCAAACACAATGGGGCCGGTTCTCAGAGATGTTTACAACTAGTAATCACAGTAACACAGGTGGGGCACATGTTTAGCCTGACAGCAGTGGGTCTGGTGAAAATGAACATGGATAAGGTACCAACTATTGTTTCCAATGAAACAGTGGATTTCATGTACTCTTGATAGGTTTATTATTTTAAAGCATTTTTTTTTCTTTCTAGGAGGAAGAGAAGCACCCCAACTCCCCCAGACTCCTCTGGGAGTCTACTCTTGGCCCAGACCTCCCAGTGTATATACCTTCTTCCCTCTGATACCCTCTGCATATTGGGAGTAGAGGAATGGACTCAGCCTAAGCAGCAACACCTCCCCCTTCTCTGCCCAAAAGGGATCTCTAGGCCATTCCACTCCCCTACCTATCTCCTGGAACCTATTGGTGATCTGACCACCCCTGCATGCCAGAACCTCTGGTTCAGTCTTCCCAGCTCATTTAGTATCTACCACCATCAGTTTCTCTTTTGCCTCAGAAGTGTTTATGAGCCTCTTGGACAGAAAGGCTTGGTGAAGTGGGCTATGTTTTCTCTGTCATCACCCAAGCTGTCCTTCAGCCTCTATAATGCCTCCCTCATGTGGCCACTGCCTTTGGTCCCGGAAGTTTGCTCTATTTTAACAAGCATCCATGCCCCAGGATGGAGTTGATTCCCAGCCACCTGTTTCTGCACCTGTGAGTCACCCTCTCCCCAGGACACTGTGTCCCAAGAAAGTATCAGTTTCTGCAGCGGACCTTGGGTCAGCCTCGGAGACCCCTCAAGGAAAGAACAGACCCTGGGAAGCAAGGGAAAGGCTGGCTGGAGAGCCACAGGCCTATATGCTCACCAGAGCAGAGAAAGCAGAAAAGAGAGCCCTCGGGGAACACCTGGTCCTGGGGCTTTCCCAGTACCTGTTGGGACTCTCTGCTACCTGTGGCCTCACTCACAGGCCAGTGGCCCAGCTTTGACCCTGTAGTGCAGACATGCCTCCTGGAGCTTGGGCCAAGCAGTCCCAGGACAGCCTCTGATAGCATCACAACCCTTTCTTCAGGCCTGTGGACACCCAGACATAACTCTGTCATCTGCACTCTATTATCGATCTTCCAATGATCTTGGCAGATCAGCTTACCCGGTCTGAGCATTGGCTTCCACATTCAAAAGTGGGGTAAAAATGCGTGCCCACTAAACATTGAGTTACATGGAGATAAAGTAATAAAAATAGGGGCGCCTGGGTGGCTCAGTGGGTTAAAGCCTCTGCCTTCGGCTCAGGTCATGATCCCAGGGTCCTGGGATCGAACCCCGCATTGGGCTCTCTGCTCAGCAGGGAGCCTGCTTCCCTCTCTCTCTATGCCTGCCTCTCTGCCTACTTGTGATCTCTGTCTGTCAAATAAATAAATAAAAATCTTAAAAAAAAAAAAAAAGAATAAACCCATGGGAAGGTTAGAAAGGGCACAGGGGCTTCAGCCTCATAAGAACTATAGAGAAAGAACTGTGGGTGGAGATGGTATGACCTTACAACAGGAAAATGGCACTACTGTTGCTTCTAATAGGCTTGTTGCAACATTCCACTGGCTGCCCCTCACCTTTGACCCAGTTATACTCTTCTTTGTGCCTGGGTGAGGCTGTTATCACCGGCTGGTTGTTTTAACACCTGCTGTCTGGCTTCTAAATGCTGCCTGTGACAGAGAAATTGTTGAGGAGGCCCCAGCCCTACCCCCACCCTCACCCCCATCACGGACAGCAGAGATATATCAGGAACAGGTGGCATTTCAAAGTGCATCATAAAAAGGAAGTGCCAGCCAGGAGGGACTTACTCACCATCTGCTCTGCTCCCTTCACAAATACGTCTCCTGGGGCTTCCCTATTTGACTTAACACCTATCCAACAACCAAAGGAGTAGAAGAATCTATCACCACTAACACCAAGGAAATGAAACATTCCATTTTAAAATGGAAGCTGTTTCAAAGGGCAAAATAGCCAGACGCAAGGACTGTAAAAGTGATCCTGAGCCATGGGAATGGCTGTCATTTGGCTAGAATGCAAATGCACTCACAGGGGCTTTCAGGCAAAGGCTGAGGTTGCAGGATTATCTCAAGGACAGGGTGCTGCCAAGAGCTTCAAGAAACACTTATGTGGCCTTCTCCAAACCAGGGAGAGATTAAATAAAGACATCCTGCAGCATTAGGGAGCAGGCATAACACTGAATTAATCTTCCTAGGCAGAAGGCACACAATTTTCATCTCAGAACAATGTTATTTGTTGTTGTTTTTGCTTGACCATAATTCCTTTCTGGTCATCCAAGAATATCTTCCCAGGAATAAAGTGTCCTTCCTTAAACCCCCAAATCTTTAGCTTCCTGCCAGGCTGGCCATGCCCACTCTCAGATGGGGGTGGGTGGGTCCCTTCCCCCTCATCCCCTTATGCAGAGTAATGGCATTAAAGCCAAAGTCCCAGGGTCTCTGTGCAGCTGCGGCAAGGTGGGACGTACCAGCAGAACTAGAACTGTGTGACTGCCAGGTGGGACAATGCCAGAGAAGCCCAGCTCTGGTAGCCTCACCAGCCACCAGACAAGGACAAATTAACTGGGCTCCCTTACCTCCTCTGGATGTACCTGTGCATCACCAATAGCCTAATTAACAAAGCCCGGCTGGTGACATCAGATCACAGTGACCCCCAAACTCATGATAAGTCAGGATTGCTTCTGGCTTTTAGAACAATCAACTCTCTGTTAGCTCAGGGCAGAGAGGTGAAAGAGTGAAAGGAAGGGCTGCAGGCTTGTACTGAGGGCTATGGGAATAGTTAGCAATCAAGCTCCCCCACTTCCCCATCAGGCAGTTGCTGCTAGGACAGGGAAGGCTGGGCTAGCCTAAACTTCCTCCTCTTCCTCCTCCTAAATCCCCTGCCTGGAGCCACCAAGAAGGATACCAGATCCCTGACAACCTCCACCAAAGCCACAGGCTGCCTGCTGAAGTGACCCAGAATCGAAATAATTTCACACAATGCAAAAATTAGAAACAATATTTATTGTTTCCTGTTAAAATAGGGCGCTCTCATGAGAAAAGAGTGTGTGAAAAGAGCCTTTCCTACACCCCAAGCTTTGTCACTTATCTCAGCAGGCTAGAACTGTTGATTCAAAACCCTCCTCACTGTGTAGGAGGGAAAGCTCTCCATCTACTCCTGGGAAATTAGGCTACTGTACTTTTAGCTTTGATTACTTGCATGCATTAGAAAGAAAAACTCAACCTGTTAACAGGCTATCTGCCCCTAGGCACATTTGCTCAGTCTACTTGGACAGAGAGATGTGGCCTTCAAGTCCACATCCCCATATGCAGGCCAGGATTAAGTGATAACTCTGGAAATCTGGTGGGTGTTCCTGGGTAGGGATCGAAGACAACACCAACTCTTGGTCAGCTGGTTGAAAACATGCATAGTGTCTCTAGTGAGAAGCTGAGATTCTCTCTTTCTTGAGTATTATTTTGGGTGTAGTAGGGCCTGTAGTCCACCAGTAGATAGCTCTCTGACCATAGGTGGTATCTGGTCTAGAAGCTACTTACTCCACCTCCAAATCCTCTTGCGATCCCTTAAACTGACATGAGTAAATTCAAGTTTCAAAATGGCACACCAAGTTATACCAGGTAGAGGATGTCATTAAGGCAATGGTCTCAACAAGTCCATGTACAGAGTTCTGATCCCACCATTCCCCTCCCTTTGCCTTCAGGACTGCCTAGTCCTGCCCACGGCTTCTCCTCTGTGATAGCTTCTATCTTCCAGAAGCCTTGAGCAGCCTTCAGCCTCATAAGTTGGGAGTGGCCCAATTAAGGAACTTCATGGCAACTTCAAAGCCAAGGAAACAGGCCTGAGAAGGGGTTAAAAGGAAAAAAAAAAGCTAGCAGAAGTTGGGACTATCACAAAGACCCCAGCACCATGCTTGGCTGACCCTGTCAGGACCAGAACCCTTCCGTGACTTTATCAGAACCCCTCCCCAACTTCGTTCCCACCCCAGGTCAGGGAATCAAGCTGTGCTTTCATATTCCTGTGAGGGGAAGAAAATCCAGGTCTCAAAACTACCCACTTCTGATGACCAAGACAGGAGATCAAAACCCCTCCCCTCATGGGGCACCTGAGTGGCTCAGATCGTTGAGCATCTGCCTTGGGTTCCAGCTATGATCTCTAAATCCTGGGATCAAACCCCATGTCAGGCTCCCAGCTCAGCAGGGAATCTGCTTCCCCCCTCTCCCTTTGCCCCTCCCCCCCGTTTGTGCTCTCTTCTTTCTCTCAAATGAATAAATAAAATCTTAAAAAAAAAAAAAAAAAGCCCCTCCCCTCAAAGAATTCCAAATACGACGACAACTGAAGCTTCAGGAAAAGAAGCAAATAAGGAGGCTCTCGCTGAGGGTGGGATTTGGGGAAAACTGAGCCCCCAATCCAATCCTAGGAACAAGCAAAAGTCAGCCCATCTAGACCTAGGAACCTGCTCTAAGCCCTGAAGGGAAAGCAGAGCCCCTGCTTTCCACTCACCGCATTGGCTGGAAAGGCTCGGATCATCACTGCATTGAACCCCTTATACAAGGATGTGACTCCTTCGTTCTGGATCAGCTCTCTCAGTACATCTCTGAAACCATTAGGGTATTTCCCAGGAGGTGCTGTGGGTGGAATCCAACTGTTAAGGCTTTAGGAAGTTTCCTGACCTGCCTATAGTAACCTACACGGGAACAGTTCCATAATCAAGTCTTCCTGCTGGGTCACCGCATCAGGAAGAGGACACCCTCCAGGTCATCTGGGACCAGTCCACAGACAACACCATTCACCTTGGGATAAACATACAATGTCTGGATTACTGATGCTGAGGGAGTGGAGAGGAAAAGTGAAGAACGTAAGAGTCTTTCTGCTCATGGGAAGGCAGCAGAGTTGACCTGACTGCTTATCTCACTTATTTTGTGTTCTGGCCAAAAGGAAATGAATCTAGGGTTCCTAGGACACAAATGACTGTAAGGGAAAATGTTGGTCGGAGAGCTGCTGGGTGCTGCTGTGAAGAGTATCTCCAGGGCCCTAAGAGCTCTGCACCCCAGGGGCTGCCAGTTCTGGTACCCAGTCCACCCCCATCTACCCCACTACCCTCCACTAACCAGTCTGGAAGCGGGACTTGAGCACGTCCGGGGGGATTGCCACAGCCCAGTTGAAGATCCCTGCGATGCCCCCAGCCACCAGGATCCGAGGCACACTGAGCTCACTGACACTGCAGAATACCAACCGCAGCCCCAGTCAGACAAAGGCTGTGAGCAAGGCATTCAAACCATCCCCCCCTTGGCGGATGGGGCAGTTACACGGAGGGAGAGGCTGGCCAGAGGGAGGAGGTCCAAGGCCAGGGCTCCTGTGACATGATAGGTGCCACTCCTTGGAGGAGGTTTCATGAACTTGTTTCATATACTTGCTCCAGCAGGTGAAGTACAGAGTAAGCAGTGTTAGCTGGTCTCTGCAGCAAGGACAGGAAAGTGGACATGGAGCCAGAAGCAAGCCCCACTCTGCCTTCAGACCCACTCACAGTAAAGGACAACAAACCCATGACGGAGCAAAGTGGCCTCTGCGTTCTTCTGTTCTCCTCACCTCTTTCCCTCCGGCGTCAAGATATTTTTCAGCCACTCATATGTCATGAAATACATCCCGCTGGCTGGAACATCTGTTAGGGGCAAGAAAGAAGCAAATTAAAGAATATAAAATCCTCATGGATTTCTAGAACTTAGAAGAGCCAAGCTTGGTGCTGGCCCTTTCAAGGTTTCCTGGGAAGTTCCTCAGCCGCACCTCCTATGTGCAGTAATCATTTTGCATTAATTAGATGCTGCTTTGGGGCAAGCACTGGTGTGAATGGGCACAAACACATGCAACATCACTTCACCTTCAAAGTCCCCTCTGAGTGGTCCCCACGGACATGCCCACTCCATGTTACAACTACAGCCAGCCTCTGGCCTTCCTCCAAACGGCTACAGTAGGACAGGGGTGAGGCTGTGTCTGCCTCTCTGATTGCCACCCCAGCAGCACATGCCTCTTGAAACCAGGGAGAGCCCCACTGTCCCTCATCCCTCCAGCCACGACTGCTATCTACTAGCTACTCCCCTGTAACTGGCACTATCTTGAGTTACATCCTTGAGGGCCAGCCTGCCAGAAGGATACAGGTCCTCCTATCCTCATTTGTCTCCATGCTGGCCAGGGATGAGACTGCCCAAAAAACAGGACACACCATGCCAGTCAGAAGTGTGGCCTGTACAATGCCAAGGCATTACCTGTATCCGGGGATACAGGTAAGACCCTCTGTGGCAAACCCTCCTCCGATGAGCTCCCCCTGCAAGGTGTCCTCAGGTGGAGAACCTAGAAGATTACCTCGCATGAGGGTGAGCACTGTCCCTTTGTAGATGCCTCGGATCCCAGATTCCTGGTATAGTTTCTTGGCACAGTCCAAGGCCCCACTGTACTTGGTTTCTCCCGAAGAAGCCTGAATCTGAGAGGGAGGAAAAAGTCATCAAGTCAGTAGCAGCAACATCAGAGTCAACAGGCTCAGCAGGTTACAGATTATAAGGTGAGTGTGGGAGTGATCATTATTTTTTAAAAGATTTTATTTATTTATTTGACAGAGAGAGATCACAAGTAGACGGAGAGGCAGGCAGAGAGAGAGAGAGAGAGAGGGAAGCAGGCTCCCCGCTGAGCAGAGAGCCCGATGCGGGACTCGATCCCAGGACCCTGAGATCATGACCTGAGCCGAAGGCAGCGGCTTAACCCACTGAGCCACCCAGGCGCCCGGGAGTGATCATTATTATACCAGTGAAAGACTGCCCTGTCAAACTGCTAGTTATTTGGAACATAGAATATTGGTGGAAATCACTGGGAAATAAGGTTAAATGAAAATATCACAAAGCATCCACACACAAGAAAAAAGTCAACAGA
The DNA here is from genome assembly GCF_020171115.1 of Neogale vison. Classification (NCBI taxonomy): domain Eukaryota; kingdom Metazoa; phylum Chordata; class Mammalia; order Carnivora; family Mustelidae; genus Neogale; species Neogale vison. The sequence goes on along the minus strand of NC_058096.1, from coordinate 206,103,508 downwards.
GGAGCTGGAAAATATATGGAGGAATTCTCTCAAATACAAGAGCATTCCCAATAAAGCCAGTTGGAAGGTCATTCACTTATTCCTTCAACAAATATCCATTGAGCACCAAATCCATCCCAAGCTCTCAGAGATCAGGAAGTTCGGTCAAGGAAAGGTGAACAGGAAAGAGCTGTTCAGAGCTCTAAGTGCCACAACACAGATCCTGTGCAGAGCCGGGGGAGGAGCAAGGAGAGGCCTCCATACCAGTCTCTGGCATCCAGGGCCTAAGACACAAGAGCTTAAGTAAGGCAGGCAGGGGTAATTCCAGAAAAGATCTGAGACAAAGAACCCCATGCAAGATCCACAGCGAGTACAGAGCCAAGAGGAATCACAGCACACAGAGGCATCAACCAAAGAATAATTAAAGCTGGAGAGTTAAGGGGCGCCTGGGTGGCTCAGTGGGTTAAGGCCTCTGCCTTCAGCTCAGATCATGATCTCAGGGTCCTGGGATGGAGCCTTGCATCGGGCTCTCGGCTCATTGGAGAGCCTGCTTCCTCTCTCTCTCTCTGCCTGCCTACTTGTGATCTCTATCTGTCAAATGAATAAATAAAATCTTGAAAAAAAAAAAGTAAAGAGTTAAGCTTTAACAGTTCCAAGGAGAAACATGAAATAAACATATAAGTTCAATAATTTTCCTACATACCAGCAATAACAATTTGAAAATAATGCGGAGGAATCCTATTCTAAAGATATTCTTTATTTTTTTTAAGATTTTATTTATTTATTTGACGGACAGAGATCACAAATAGGCAGAGAGGCAGGCAGAGAGAGAGGAAGGGAAGCAGGCTCCCTGCCGAGCAGAGAGCCCGAAGGAATCCTATCCTAAATAGCAATAAAATATATGTGCGTCAAACAGTAATAGGATTTGCATAAATAAAACTCTAAAGCACTCCAAGGAACATAAAAAAAAAAGAGAGAGAGAGATGAATAGAGTCATCATTCTGGTTAGGAAAGTTTTTCCTTGGAAAGACTTCAATTTTTCTAAAAATAATAAATTTAAGACAATGTCAATCATATAGTAATGGCTTTTTAAAATATAACTTCCCCCAATGATCTGGGCACATGTAAATCTGGTATGTCTGAGGAACAGCAAGGAGACCCACATGACCAGAGGACACTGGAGCTGACTCATGGTGACGTGGGGGCCAAAGAGGATCGGTATGGAATTGATATCTTATTGTGAGAATCTTCTCCCTGTTTTGTGATGAAGGTGACCTGGAGCAATGTGGCTGCAAATGGAGGGATGAGAAGGGACAGACTTGGCATACACTGAAAGCAAGCTTAACTGTTCAATAGACGGGACATGTACGGTGAGAAAAGAGAGGCATCTCGGATGACTCCTGTGATTTAGAGCTGAACAACTAGAAGGATAGTTGCCACAACTGAGGTGGAGAAGGTTTTAGGCAGAGCAGTTATTGGAGAAGACTAGGAGCTCATTTTTGCACATGATGACACTGAGGTGCCTACTAGCATCCAAATGGAAATGTTGGATAAACTTGTATGGAGTTCAGGAAAAGCCTGAGGTGGAAATATAAATTCTCTCTGCTGAAGTGCAACAAAAAACCCCAGATGTTATTTTTATTTAATTTGGGGGGGGTGCAAAAAAGGTGGTTTTATTAAAGCATGAGACAGGACCCATGGGCAGAAAGAGCTGTGAAAAACCCTAGACTTTATTTTTAAGCAAACCTGAGAAGACTCTGAAAGTCCAGAGAAAAAGAGAGACTGGGTAGGAGACTCTGAACTTGAGGAATGACTTGGTGGTAAGTTCCTTGGATTTTCTTTCTGATATATCTCAGATCTGGGGCTGAGGAAACTGGCAATCCAGGAATGCGAATAAGCATAGACCAGAAAGAAGCCCCAACAAAAACCTGTGTTCTCTAGTCAAAGGACCAAGAAAGGGTCAGCTTAGAAAGATAAAAAAGTTTTAGACAATAAACACTCAACTCTAGCCATACACCATAAAACAAAACCACACCAGCAAACACCAAGTGGGGAACTTGGACTTCCACCCTTGCGGGGCTCTAACAAGGAACCTAACATGCTGTCAGGGTGGAGTCGGAGAAGGCCAGGTAGGGAACTAGGACTTTCATTCCTGACAGCCAGTAACCAGCACCCTCCTGTCGGATGGGGTCGGTGGAGACACTGGAACTCCCACACCCACCCAGCAGTAAAAAGAAGTGCCCCACCCTGAGGTGCCAACAGAAGCCAAGTCGGGAACCTACACTTCTATCTCCACCTGGCAATAACAAGGCAGCATTCTTCCCTTTCCTGCTGGAAAAAACCAGCTAAAATAGAAAATACGTTATTTACGTAACATGCAAATAACCAGGTTTCAACTGAAAATCACTCATCATACTCCAAATCAGCTAGACCTCAAACTGAAAGGAAAAAGACAAGCAACAGATAACAGAGATGTTACTGTTATCTGACACATATTTGTTTTGTTTTGGGTTTTTGTTTGTTTATCTGACAAAGATTTTAAAGCAGCCATGGTAAAAATCCTTCAATAAGTAATTATAAACATGCTTGAAACAAATGAAAATATGGAAAGGCACAACAAACAAAGTCTTAGCACAGAAATAGAAGATGTAAGGAAGAACCAAATGGAAACCATATAATTGAAAAATACAACTGGAAAAAGAAAAGGGAAAAAGAAAAATATAACCAAACTAAAAAGCTCAATGGATGGCTCACTCAGGAGCAGAACAGAGGTGCACCTGGGTGGCTCAGTTGGTCAAGCATCTGCCTTCAGCTCAGGTCATGATCTATGAGTCCTGGGATTGAGCCCTGAATTGAGCCCCACCTCCGGCTCCCTGCTCAGCAGGGAGTCTGCTTCTCCCTTTCCCTCTGCCCCACCCCCCTCATTCTTTCCCTCTCTCAAATAAATAAATAAAATCTTTTAAAAAAAAAGAAAGAAAGAAAGAAAAAAGAGCAGAACAGAGGCAAGAGAGAAAAAAAACATCAACTGGAAAACACAACAATGGAAAATACCCAGTCTGAACAACAGGAAGAAAGCATACCGAAACAGATTGAACAGAACCTCAAGACTTGTGTGACTATAACAAAAAAATCTAGTTTTGTGGCCTCAGGGTCCCAGAAGGAGAGAAGAAAAGACAACAGGACCGAAAAGGTACTTGAAGAAATCATTGCCAAAAGGTTCCTAAAACTTTCTCAATGTGGCAAAACATACACACAGATTCAAGAAGGTGAGCAAATACTAAACAGAATAAACCCAAGTAAGTGCATGCAATGACACATCAAAAATGAACTTCTGAAAACTAAAGATACAGAAAAAATTCTTGGGGTGCCTGGGTAGCTCAGTCAGTTAAGCATCTGACTTTTGATTTTTGGCTCAGGTTATCTCAGGTGAGATCGAGCACCGCATTAAGCCCCGCTTAAGATTCTCTCTTTCCCTCTGCCTCTGCCCTTCCTCCCATCAAAAAAAAAAAAGAAAGAAAGAAAAAATCTTAAGAGCAGCTAGAGGAAAATGACACCTTACCTAAACAATCAGAAAGACCACAAAACTAGGGACAATAAAAAGAAATGGCACAGTATCTTCCAGGTACTGAAAGAAAAGAATTGTCAACACAGAATCCTATGTCTAGCAAAAATATACTTCAGAAATAAAGGGGAAATCAGACATCTTAGATAAAGGAGAACTAAGAATCTGTCACCGAAAGAAGACTTACCCCAAAAGAATATCTGCCCCCCAAAAATAGTGAAAGGAAGTTCTCTACACAGAAAAATGAAAGAAAGAACCCTGAAACATCAGGGATGGAAGCAAGAACATAGTAAGCAAAATTATAGGATGTTGCATAATGATACTATGAGGGACATTATATAGTGATAAAAGGGTCAACCTACGAAGAAGACACAGCAATCCAAAATGTGTAAGTAACAAACAAGAAAGCTACAAATAACATGCAACAAAACTGATAGCACTAAAAGGAGAAACAGACAAACCAGCAATTATACTTGGAGATTTCAACTCCCTCTGTCAACAAACTGGTAAAACAAAAAGACTGAAAACCAGCAAAGATAGAGAAGAACTCAATATCATCAACCAACAGGATCTAACTGACATTTACAGAACCCTCCACCAAATGAGAGCAGAATACACATTCCTTCCAAGTGTCCATGGAGTGCTCACTTCTGATGCACATACATTAAAAATCAAGTGACCATGGAACAGACTGGATAGATCACAGGCATAAAACAAGCTTCAAGAACTTTAAGAGAGGGGCGCCTGGGTGGCTCAGTGGGTTAAGCCGCTGCCTTCGGCTCAGGTCATGATCTCAGGGTCCTGGGATCAAGTCCTGCATCGGGCTCTCTGCTCAGCGGGGAGCCTGCTTCCTCCTCTCTCCCTGCCTGCCTCTCTGCCTACTTGTGATCTCTCTCTCTGTCAAATAAATAAATAAAATTTAAAAAAAAAGAACTTTAGAAGATTATAAATAATACAGAATTATGTCTTCTGATCACAATGGGCTTAAACTAGAAATCAATAATCTCCAACACTTGGAAATTAAACAGTACCCTTCTAAATAATTCAAAAAGGAAGTCTCAAAAGAAATTAGAAAACACACTGAACTGATAGGCAATTAATATGTAAGTTAGAAGTGCCTGGCTGGCTCAGATGGGAAAGCATGCAACTGCTGATCTCAGGGTTGTGAATCTGACTCCTACACTGGGCACAGAGATTACTTAAATAAGTAAATAAATTTTTAAAAATACACACATAGAGATAGATAGATAGACAGATAGCTAAGAATCTATCTATATCTATCTATCTATCTATCTATCTCTCTGTGTGTTTGTGAGACACAACTAAAGCACTGCTAAGAGAAAAGCCATTAACACTGACTGCATACATTAGAAAAGAGGAAAAGACTCAAATCAATCATCTAAGCTCTCACCTAAAAAGCCCTTCAAAAAGAAAAGCAAACTGGGACGCCTGGGTGGCTCAGTTGGTTAAGCAGCTGCCTTCGGCTCAGGTCATGATCCCAGCGTCCTGGGATCGAGTCCCACATCGGGCTCCTTGCTCAGCAGGGAGCCTGCTTCTCCCTCTGCCTGCCTCTCTGCCTGCCTGTGCTCACTCTCTCTCCCTCTCTCTCTGACAAATAAATAAATGAAATCTTTAAAAAAAAAGAAAAGCAAACTAAACCTGAAACAAGCAAAAGGAAGGAAATAATAAAGATATGAGCAGAAAACAGAAAAAGAGTTGAAGAAATCAATAAAACAAAGAGTTGTTTTCTTGAAAGAATCAAAAACATTAACAAACCTCTAATGAAGCTGACAAAAAAGAAAGAGAAAATCACAAATTACCATACCAGGAATATAACAGAAGATATCACCAGAGACCATGTAGACTTCAAAAGGATAATAAGAGAATACTACAAACAACTCTACACAGACAAATTTGACAACATAGATGAAAAAACAAAAACATAAACTATCACAATTCGCCCAACATGAAGTAAGGAATTTGAATAGCCCTGTAACTATTAAGAAAATTGGATTCATAATTTTAAGACTCCTCCCCAAATCCCTAAGCCTAGATGGTTTCATTATAAAATTCTATCAAATGTTTAAAGAATTAACACCAGTTCTATACAATCTCCCTCCAAAAACAGAAGGGGAAACACTTCCTAATTCATTTTATGAAAATAGTATCATCCTGAAACCAAAACCAGATAAACTAATATAGAAAAAAATGACAGACTAATAATCTTTCATGACTATAGTTGTAAAACTCTTTAACAAAACATAAGTAAATTGAATTCAGCAATATACAAAAAGATCATACAACATGTCCAAGTTGGTGGGTTGGTTCCAATAATGCAAAGTTAACAGGTTAAAGAAAAACCATTACATCAATCAATGCAGAAAAGTATCTGACAAAAGTCAATATCCATTCATGATAAAATTCTCAAAAAAAAAGTAACAGAAGGTAAACTTCTCAACTTGATAAAGAGCATCTAAAAAAAGTACATCTAACATATTTAATAATGAAATAGTAAATACTTCTCTGTAATAGTGGGGACAAGGCAAAAATGTCCATTCTTGTCATTCTTATTCAACACAGTTCTGCAAGTTCTAGCCAGTGAAATAAGGAAATAAAGGTTAAACAGATCAGGAATGAGGAAATAAAATTCCCTATTTGCAAATGACATGACTCTATGCATAAGAAATCTCACTGAGAGCTCCACCTCAGGCTCTCTGCTCAGCGGGGAGCCTGCTTCCCCCTCTATCTCTCCCTGCCTCTCTGCCTACTTGTGATTTCTGTCTGTCAAATAAATAAATAAAATCTAAAAAAAAAAAAAAAAGAAATCTCACTGATTCTATTAAAAACAACACAAAAAAAAACCCCTAGAACTAACAAGGGATTCAGGAAGGTCACAGGACATAAGATTAACATACAAAAATCAACTGTATTTCTATAAACTAGCTAAAAACATTAGATAACAAAATTATAATTACAGTACCATTCACAGTGCAATTTTTCAAAGTCAAAAAAGAAAGAAGACTTAGGCACTAATATAAGAAAACACGTACAGGACTTATATGCTGAAAATTACATAGTGCTGATAAAAGAAATTTAAGGTTCTAAATAAATGGAAAGATATACTACGTCCATGGATTGGAAAACTCAAAGTAATAAGAGTCAATTCCATCCAAAATGGCCTATAGATTTAACATAAATCTTAGCAAGATTTTTCCCAATTTTCTTTCTTTCTTTTTTTTTTTTTTAAGATTTTATTTATTTGGGGGCACATGGGTGGCTCAGTGGGTTAAAGCCTCTGCCTTCGGTTCAGGTCACAGTTCCAGGGTCCTGGGATCGTGCCCCATATGGGGCTCTCTGCTCAGCGGGAGCCTGCTTCCCCTCTCTCTCTGTCTGCCTCTCTGCCTACTTGTGATCTCTCTGTCAAATAAATAAATAAAAATTTTTTTTAAAATATTTTATTTATTTGAAAGAGAGAGAGTGAGCGAGCTAGCACAAGCCAGGAGGGAGAGGCAGAGGGAGAAGCAGATTCCCTGCCTGGGAGCCCCACATGGAACTCAATCCCAGGAGGGACCATGACCCAAGTTGAAGGCAAACACTTAACCGAATGAGCCACCCAGATGCCCCTTAATTTTCTAGATTATCCTAAAGTTTATATGAAAACACAAAGGAAATAGAATAGCTAGAACAAGTTTGTTTTGTTTTTTTAAAGAATAAAGTTGGAGGGATCAGATTACTAAATTTTAAGACTTAGTATATGTCTGTATTAATCAAGACTATAGTATTAGTGGAGGGATAAATGCATAAATCAATGAAAGAAAATACAGAACAAGACTATGCACACAAATATGCCCAATTGATTTTTTAAAAAGATTTATTATTTGAGGGGTACCTGGGCGGCTCAGTCATTAAGTTTCTGCCTTTGGCTCTCATCATGATCCCAGGATGCTGCAATCGAGCCCTGCATTGGGCTCCCTGTTCTGTGGGAAACCTGTTTCTCCCTCTCCCACCCCCCACCTTGTGTTTCCTCTCACGCTGTGTCTCTCCTCTCTCTGTCAAATAAATAAATAGAATCTTTTAAAAAAAATGTTATTTGTTTATTTGAGGGAGAGAAAGAGCATGAATTGGGGAGGGGAAGAGGGAGAGGGAGAGAATCTCAAGCAGACTTCCCACTGAGCACAGAGTCCAACAATGGGCAGGGCTGCACAGGCCTCTATGTCACCACCTCACAATCACGACCTGAGCCAAAACCAAGAGTTGGGCGCCTAACCAGCTGAGCCACCCAGATGCCCCTTAAGAGAGTATTTTGAGCAAACAATTTTAATTTGGGGGCACCTGACTTCAGCTCAGGTCATGATCTTGGGATCTTAGGATCCAGCCCCACATGGGGCTCCACACTCAGTGCAGAGTCTGCTTGGGATTCTCTCTCCCTCTCCCTCTGCCCCTCCCCTTGCTCAGGCACATGCGCTCTCTCTCTCTCACTCTTGCTCTCTCTCTCAAATAAAACAAATGGATAAAATCTTTTTAAAAAGAGACTCTGTTGGGGCATCTGGGTGGCTCAGTGGGTTAAAGCAGGCTAAAGTGGGTTAAAGCCGAAGGTTAAAGCCTCCTTCGGTTCAAGTCATGATCTCAGGGTCCTGGGATCAAGCCCTGCATTGGGCTCTCTGCTCAGTGGGAAGCCTGCTTCCCCCCCCTTTCTCTGCCTGCCTCTCTGCCTGCTTGTGATCTCTCTCTCTGTCAAATAAATAAAATCTTTAAAAAAGAGAGAAAGAGACTGTTAGGTTGAAAAGACAAACTATAAACTGGGAGAAAATATTTGCAAATCATGTATATGTCAAACCACTAGTATCTAGAATAAAGGACTCTCTCAAAATGCAATAATAAAAAAAAATTCAATTAGAAAACGGACAAAAACATGAACAGACATTTCACCTAAGAGGATACACAGCAAATAAGCATTGAAAAGATGTTCAACATCTTCAGCTGTTAGGTAAGTACAAATTAAAATGAGATATTACTACACACCTATCAGGATGGCTAAAATTAAACACAGTGACAGCACTAAATGTTGGCGAGGATGCAGAGAAACTGGACCACTCATTCATTGCTGGCAGGACTATAAAACATAAAAAACTAAGCAACAGTTTGGCAGTTCCTTTAAAAACTAAACATGCAGCTACCATATGACTCAACAATTTGTACTCTTGGGCATTTATCCCAGAGAAATGAAACTTATCTTCTTAGAAAAACTTCTGGGGGCGCCTGAGTGGCTCAGTTGGTTAAATAACTGCCTTCGGCTCAGGTCATGATCCTGGAGTCTCAGGATCAAGTCCTGCATTGGGCTCCCTGCTCAGGAGGGAGTCTGCTTCTCCCTCTGACCTTCCCCCTCTTGTGCTCTCTCTCTCTTTCTCTCTCTCTCATTCTCTCCCTCTCAAAGAAATAAATAAAATCTTAAAAAGAAAAGAAAAGAAAAGAAAAACTTCTGAACATGAATGTTTAAACCATCTTTATTCCTAATAGTCAAAAGCTGGAAACAACCCAGATGTCGTTCAGTGGACTATTAAAAGAGAAATGAACAATTCATACATGAAACAATCTAATGAAACTCCAAAAAATTATGTTGAGTTAGAAAAAGCAACCAAGGGGCACCTGGGTGGCTCAGAGGGCTAAACTTCTGCCTTTGGCTCAGGTCATGATCCCAGGGTCCTGGGATCGAGCCCCACATCGGGCTCTCTGCTCAGCAGGGAGCCTGCTTCCTCCTCTCTCTCTCTGCCTGCCTCTCTGCCTACTTGTGATCTCTGTCTGTCAGATAAATAAATAAAATCTTAAAAAAAAAAAAAGCAACCAAAAAAGTTTGCCTGGTAAGTTTACTGTAGTGTGGTTCTATCTGTATAACTTTCTTGAAATTATAAAATGGCAGAAATAGAGTACAGACTGGTGGTTGCTGGGGTAGTGAAGAACTGGAGTGAGAGAAAGGAAGTGGATGTGGCCATGGCATGATGGAAACGTTCTGGATCTTTTCCGTATAAATATCAATATTTTTGTTGTAATATTGTACCACAGTTTTACCAGATGTTACCTATGTGGGGAAACTGGGTAAAGGGTAAATGTGATCGCTCTGTATTATTATTATTTTTTAAAGATTTTATTTATTTATTTGACAGAGAGACAGCAAGAGAGGGAACAGAAGCACAGGGAGCAGAAGAGGGAGAAGCAGGCTTCCCGCTGAGTAGGGAGCCTGATGTGGGGCTCAATCCCAGGACTCAGGGATCATGACCTGAGTTGAAGGCAGATGCTTAACAACTGAGCCACCCAGGCGCCCCAATCTCTCTGTATTATTGTGATTTTTTCCTTTGTATTATTTTTTACAACTGCCTAGAGATCTAAAATTGTCTCAAAATAAAAAGTTTAATTTAAAAAATACACAAAATTGTAGTAAAGCTTGTACTGTTAAAAGCTAAAAAAAAATACACAAAGTTAAATGACAAATGTAAACCATGAAACAGGCTTGCCACTTACAATAAGTAATTAACAATTACAAAGCTTTTGTAAGTCAAAAAACAAATGAGCAAAGAACACAAAGAGGAACTTCACAATGGAAAAATACAAACAATGAATATTCATCAAAATAATTAACCTCACCACCATTTAAAAGCATGAAAATTTAAAACAATGCCAATTTTTCACTGGCAGAGATTGTAAATTAGATGACACAGAGTTTGCTGGTAAGTGGTTGCTCTTCTATTATTGACTGGAATAGAAAGTGACGGGCTGATATAGGGGGATCATTTGGTAATAGGTATTAAAAACTTTTTTTTTAGGGAGGCGTCAGTGGCTCAGTCCATTAAGTGTCTGCCTTCAGCTCAGGTCATGATCCTGGGGTCCTGGATAGAGTCCCACATGGGGCTCCTTGCTCAGCGGGGAGCCTGCTTCTACCTCTGCCTGCTGCTCCCCCTGTGTGTGCCCACTCTCTGACAAATAAATAAATAAAATCTTTTAAAACACACACACACACTTTTTTGTTGTTGTTGTTTAAGATTTTATTTATTTATTTGACGGAGGGAGACACAGCAAGAGAGGGAACACAAGCAGGGGGAGAGAGAGAGAGAGAAGCATGAGGGAGAAGCAGGCTCTCCACCAAGCCAGGAGCCCAACGTGGGGCTCCATCCCAGGACCCTGGGATAGTAACCTGAGTCAAAGGCAGACACTTAACGACTGAGCCACCCAGGTGCCCCAACACACACTTTTTTTTAAAGATTTTATTTATTTGACAGAGACAGAGATCACAAGTAGGCAGAGAGGCAGCGGAGAGGGGGAAGCTGGCTCCCTGCTGAGCACAAAGCCTATGGGGGGCTCCATCCCAGGACCCTGAGATCATGACCTGAGCCGAAGGCAGAGGCTTAACCCACTGAGCCACCCAGCAGCCCACTTCTTTTTTTTTTTAAGTATACACCTTTAGGGGTGCCCAGGTGGCACAGTTAGTTAAGCATCCAACTACTGGTTTTGGCTCAGGTCACGATCTCAAGGTCATGAGATTGAGCCCCATGTCAGGCTCCATGCTCAACATGGAGTCTGCCTGGAATTCTCTCTCCCTCCCCCTCTGTCCCTCCCCCTCGTCCTCTCCCTAAAATAAATAAATAAATGTTTTAAAAAAGTATACACCTTTAAACATAATAATTTCAAGTCTGGACATTTACTCTAAGAAAATAATCAGGTACACACACAAACACTTATTTAGCAAAATCTTCACTATCATATATAATTTGTCATGCCCCTAGATAAGGGATTATCGGGCAAATGACAGCCATGTAATGAAATAATACACAGAACACAATGCTTCAGAAAAATAACCACACAAAAAATTAGGATACATCAAATGAAAAAAGCACGTTATAAAACTAACGCATTACATGACCCCAATTTTATTTCAAAAGTTAGTATTTCTTAATATACATGTTTACCAAAAAGATCAGAATTCACAAAGAATCGAGTCCCACATTGGGCTCTCTGCTCAGCAGGGAGCCTGCTTCCTCCTGGGCGCCTGGGTGGCTCAGTGGGTTAAGCCGCTGCCTTTGGCTCAGGTCATGATCTCAGGGTCCTGGGATCGAGTCCCGCATCGGGCTCTCTGCTCAGCAGGGAGCCTGCTTCCTCCTCTCTCTCTCTGCCTGCCTCTCTGCCTACTTGTAATCTCTCTCTGCCAAATAAATAAATAAAATCTTTAAAAAAAAAAAAAAAAAAAGAATTCACAAAGAAACCCTAACAGTGATTACCTCAGTGGGATGGTATCATGGGTGAGAAATACATTTTTTTCTTTGTGCTTCTCTGCATTATCCAAATTTTCTAGCAAGAATGGTGTGTTAATTTACTTCAACCATTAGAAGAAAATAGCAGTAACTTTTTTTTTTGTTTTAAAAGGAGCCCTGTGTGGTAAGGCAGACAGCCAGTTCATATCCTTGGCCTCTGAAAGGCCAGGCACTCCAAGGTCAGTACTGCACTGCGAATTTGGGCAATTACAGAGAAGTAAGATACAATGGGCCGAAGCAGCCTCCCTTCCACCTCTGACCAGACATGACTTACCTTTCAGAGTTCCTGAAGTAGCTGTTAATAAGAGTGGATAAATCTGGAATGACACGTCACTGGTGTGACATTTTGGTTGATTTGTTATACTGTCCTGGTTCTCGATTCTACTACGATTGCTTCCATGTTCCTGAAAACCTTGAAACTGTTTTGCACACCTGATCTGAAGCCTTTATAAAGGGTGAAAGGACATAAACATCCACACAAAATTGCTCACTGAATGGAAAAAGCTAGCCACCTCCCCCCAGATGACAACCCCCAAACTCCAGATCCCATCCCTTACCTGTAACAAGCACTTGATCCGTTCTCCAGGGGTCATAATTCCTGTGGTGAATACACCAGACAACATCCCAGCTGCAAATATTTGGGGGTAGCTGTATTGAAAACAAAAACCAGGGACGCCTGGGTGGCTCAGTTGGTTGAGCAGCTGCCTTCGGCTCAGGTCATGATCCCAGCATCCTGGGATCGAGTCCCACATCGGGCTCCTTGCTCGGCAGGGAGCCTGCTTCTCCCTCTGCCTCTGCCTGCCTCTCTGTCTGCCTGTGCTCGCTCTCTGTCCCTCTCTCTCTGACAGATAAATAAATAAAATCTTTAAAAAAAAAAAAAAGAAAAGAAAACAAAACAAAAACCAGAGGCAAACACCAGTGACTAACTACCCAGGACAGAGGCAATCCCAGCAGAGATGACTTTCTAAGAAAAAACAGGGGGTTAGAGGATTAACTAAATGCGTGATGGGCATTAAGGAGGGCACTTGTTGGGATGAGGACTAGGTGTTATAAGTAAGTGATGAATCACTAACTTCTACTACTTAAACCAACACTACACTCTCTGTTAACTAACTTGAATTTAAATTAAAAAGAAAATATAATAAATAAGCACTTGACTAGGCAGAAGCCCAGCACAAGTAAGTTCTATTTTGCACAAAAGCCAAGTTCTAGGTGTATTCTGATGTCAAATTTCCCAGGGCAAATTTCTCAGTGTCAAGAGCAGTATGAGCTTGGTCAGCAAGGCCCCCATACTCCCCGCAACCTCCCAACCCCCCACCCCCAGCACACCTCAGATGGCCTCGCCCATGGGAGGAGCTTTATAGTGAGACACGGTTCCCTCTCTGGGCCTGCCCTGCACCATGACTACAAACAACTTTTTAGGCTTCACTGAGCCTTGATTTCCCATTTGTAAAATTCAGGGTGGTGGGGAAAAGCCTCTAACTCGAGGTCTGGGTCTCAGTTGACCCCAGTTCTCCCCCAATCTCACTTCCACTGGACCACCAAGGCCCTGAGAACATTTTAAGCCAAGACATAAGCAGGACAGCATCGTGGCTGGGGGGCGAGTGGGGGGCTAACCTCCACAGGCTGAGGGGCTGCCAGGAGAGTTGCAAGGACTGGACTAAGATGCTGAAAAGGCCCAAACAGGGCTGGTACCCAGATAGGCATGATGGGTTCTGTGCTGGGAATGGTGGCCCAGTGGCCAGACACCCAGATCCTCACCCTGACCCTCAAAGAATGAACCACACCCAGTATTCAGAGGAGACTGAGTCTCCAGGCATCTGTAGCTCACAGCTGTCTGTGCTACTCTGCCATCTCCTTTTCTTTCTGGGATTAGTAATCAAGAGTGGCCAGGAGGCAATGGAGCACAAAGCCATAATTAGTATTTCAAAAGAGCCTCCACAATTAAAAAAAAAATGTTGTTGAAAATCTTCAGTTACTCGCCAGAGACTCAGGCCCCTCCTGACCCCAAGCCTCTGCCTGCTGAGCCTTCAAACAGGTCCCCCCAACAAGGAGCCCAATATCTGGAAAGCAGATGTCAAATGGGAGTAGGGAGACAGCTACTGCAGGTCCTTCCCTCCAGGCAGGGCATCAGTTTCAACGGCTCTGTTCTTTCCATATTCTCACCCCAGGCAGGGTCCACACATGTACCTTAGGCAGACAAGTCTAGCACACAGGTTGACTGTGTAACAGTCAAGAGACTTGCTCTCGTGCAGGGCCTCCCTCGCAGGCTCAGTTCACACTACTATCCTCAAGAGAAGCCCTCTCTGCAACTGAACTTCCCCTCATGAGACCAAGTATTCTTTGCAAGATGCCCATACCCCAGGTCAGGTACACACCCGTCTCCTGGGAGTAAGGACTTCCCTCTGAATGGGGGCTCTATGTGTGCACAGGGTACTCTGTAGACACTCTATGACTACCTGGCCCTTTCTGCCACCTCCCACCCAAACCCCAGTTTGGCATCTGTGAATCTGGACCTCTTGGACATCCACTCCATGGGCCTGGTAGTGCTCATTTTGACACTCTCCCTAAATACCACTCCAGGGAGGGGAAGATGGCAGGGCTGAAGTTCAAAATTTAGAACATGGAAGGATTAAAAGGGTGGGGTCCCAAGTATCTCAATCTTTGCTCAAGCAGGAAGGGTTTTTCTCTACACACTGATGTGACCACACAGGCAACATAAGCCATAGGCCAAAGTACTAACAGTGACCCCACTGGAGGTTTTAGTGCATGGTCCTGGTACAGCCAGGAGCTGGCACATGAGCTAGAAGACCAAGTGCTCAGAGAGGACATGTGTCCATGGGATATCTGTACTGCCAACAGTCAAATACAGCTTCAAAAGGACCCCATACATGCCCACATTTGCGGCCACCCGTGGCTGTTTATAGAAACTGGGCACATTTAAGGATCACAAGGACTCCAAAAATAGTTTCACATTACAAGCCTCTCTATCTATGTCCTAGACCCTTACTCAGCATGCCGTGGCCTAAAGTAGAGACAGAAAACAACCATATAGCACTCTGGGCTTCCTCCTTTGAGCTCCTGGATCTCAAGTCTGGCTAGCCTCTGGGAGTCCTGTGCTGCCTACAGCCCCTCCCAGGAGTTGTCACCTTGCAAGTCTCAGATGAGCCACCCTGCCATCCACACTTCCATTCAGAATTCCCCTGCACCCCAAGAAGCTGGTTTTATGAAAAGTACCGCACAGGGAATATAATATAGTCAATAATATTGTAACAACTTTGTATGGTGACAGATGGTGACTGTACTTACCAGGGTGAGCACTTCATAATGTACAATATTGTTGAATTACTATGTTATATACCCAAAACTAATATTATATGTCAACTATACTTGAATCAAAAGTTTAAAAATGGGGGCACCTGGGTAGCTCAGTAAGGGAGTATGTTTCTCCCTGTGACCTTTCCCCTTCTCATGCTGTCTCTCTCTCTCCCTCAAATAAACAAAATCTTTTTTTTTTAGTTTAAAAATGTTTAATTTTTTGGGTGCCTGGGTGGCTCAGTGGGTTAAAGCCTCTGCCTTTGGCTCAGGTCATGATCCCAGGGTCCTGGGATCGAGCCCCACATCGGGCTCTCTGCTCTGCAGGGAGCCTGCTTCCTCCCCTCTCTCTCTCTGCCTGCCTCTCTGCCTACTTGTGATTTCTCTCTCTCTGTCAAATAAATAAAATCTTTAAAAAAAAATGTTTAATTTTTTAAAAGTTGACATATTTGGGAGTGCCTGGTACTCAGTGGGTTAGAGCCTCTGCCTTCGGCTCGGGTCATAATCCCAGGGTCCTGGGATTGAGACCTGAAACAGGCTCTCTGCTTAGCAGAGAGCCTGCTTCCCCCTCTCTCTCTCTGCCTGCCTCTCTACCTGCTTGTGATCTCTTATCTGTCAAATAAATAAAATCATTTTTTTAAAGATTTTATTTATTTATTTGACAGACAGAGATCATAAGTAGGCAGAGAGGCAGGCAGAGAGAGACAGAGGAGTAAGCAGGCTCCCTGCAGAGTGGAGAGCCGGATGTGGGGCTTGATCCCAGGACCCTGGGATCATGACCTGAGCCAAAGGCAGAGGCTTAAACCACTGAGCCACCCAGGTGCCCCAAATAAATAAAATATATTTTTTAAAGATTTTATTTATTTATTTGACAGAGAGAGATTACAAGTAGGCAGAGAGGCAGGCAGAGAGAGAGAGAGGAGGAAGCAGGCTCCCTGCTGAGCAGAGAGCCCGATGAGGGACTCAATCCCAGGACCCTGAGATCATGACCTGAGCCGAAGGCAGCGGCTTAACCCACTGAGCCACCGAGGCACCCATAAATAAAATCTTTAAAAAAAAAAAAAAAAACTTGACCTATTTTTATTAACTACTTTGTAAATCCTGGGCTGTAATCCTAACTCATCTGCCTCTTCATACTCAAATCCAGCTTCTTAAAGTTTATGAAAAGAAGATACACTAATTTATTGCACTCAACAGAGAAACCAGTATTTGAAATAATTATAATCATGTTATAAAAATGATGTAAAACAAAAGTTGAAAACTGCCCTTTTCCCAACCAGGTGATGGAAATCATGGCTGCCACTGTCTTTACTGCAGGACCAGGAACTGTTTGTGGCCTTTTACACATGTAGCATTCAGACATCCTGATTCCCAGGGGTTGATACTACTAATATTCCTAGTCAGTGACACTACTTCACAGAAGAAATTATGACAACCTGGTAGGGAGGAGGGGGGAGGGCTTTGGGTTGTTCTCTTTTTCCTTTTGGTTCACAGGGCAAATGACACTCCAGTACTTCCCTCATGTGGAGCAACCAGGAGGCAGGATTAGGGGCCCAGAGGATAGCCGCTCCCTATCCGCTGAGATTTTTTTTTCCATTAACCCATGTCACATCACCAGGCAGAACAGCTTCAAGTGCTCCTGACCTGAAGTACTCACCTAAGCACATCCTCTGGGCATTTCTGTTGCAGTTTCTTCCCCAAACCAAACCCAAAGAAGCACACGGCGAACATGGGGGTGACCCCAATGATGGGGGCAGCCATGCCCCGATATAGCCCCGTGATGCCCTGCAAGGAATCACAGAAGCAGAAGCTGTTTATAGACACAACTACCCTTCGTACCGCTGAAATGGGGGAGTAGTGTGTCTTCTAACCTGTGGCTTCCTTCCTTTAGCTCTTCTCCAAGCAAAGAGAGCTTTAAATAGGAAGAAAACCCCAGAAATAGTTGTCCTCTTATACACTGCTGAAGAAACTGGAAACAGCTTTCATCCTGGAAGACAGTCCGGCAATATGCAGCAGACTCTTTCACCAGGAAATTCTCTGTCGAGAAATTTATTCTAAGAAAATACTCAGAGATGTAAAAATGGAATGACATCAGGCAATTATATGCTCCCAAGATTTTGGAATAGACCAAAAAATTCCCAATGAGGACACTACCAAGACAAATGATGGGAATTCCATGAATGGACTATCACAGCCATTAAATCACACTGTAACAAAAGAGACTACTAGGTCTACTTAGAGACCACTAAAAAAGCAGGCTAAAAAACAATGTGATCTGACTTTCTTGGGGTGAGATGACAGGTAATTAAGAAGTTTTGGGGGCACCTGGGTGGCTCAGTGGGTTAAGCCTCTGCCTTCAGCTCAGGTCATGATCCCAGGCTCTGCTCAGCAGGGATCCTGCTTCCCCCTCTCTCTGCCAGCCTCTCTGCCTACATGTGATCTCTCACTCTTTCTCTCTCTGTCAAGTAAAAAAATAAAATCTTTAAAAAAAAAAAAAGAAGTTTTTTGTATTTTCCAAGTATTAAGACATGGGGGTTTTATTGTTAGAAATAATAGCAAGACTGCACATCAATTTTCAGTCTTCAATACAGTTTTTTCAATACAGTTTGGAGACAAAATCAACTATGTCGTAGCCAATAAATAGACAAATAGATAATATCCCCACAAACAAGGTTAGCAAACCAGGGAAGAGGAAGCTTTGGGACCCAGGAGACCAAGGGTTCAACCCAAGAGAGGTGAATGGAGTTTCCAGGATGGCATGGAGTACTGTCAGTCTGGAAAGGAGCCAGTCTACCTGGGAGTATGAAGATGGAGGACTCCAGAAGGGATGTTTCCAAGAAAAACAAAGCAAAACAACTCACACAGAACAACAGATTTAACTGTTTCGGCAGTGTGGAAAACCAAACAGAAAAGTACTCCACAGAGTACTTTTCAGATATAGGATAACAGAGACAGTGATTCAAAGAAACACAAGAAAAAAAACCGACACAATTACTAACCTAAACTCAAGAAAAACAGTCACACAAGAAATAAAATATGCCTTATAGTATATTATTTAATTAACTTTTAAACATATAAAAAGCTGTAACCATGAAAACAGTGAACTAGATTAAACCACAAAATATAAAATTATATGGGAAGGGCAGGAAGAAGGGATAAAGAAATGTTAAGACTTAAAATCATCTACCACAAACAGGTAGCTAAAACATATAAAAATGTATAAAATATAGTAGTAAATGTATATTATTTAGGTAGAAACAGCTTAAACTGGAAGAGCTGAAAAGTTGCCTCTGGAGATTGGGGCATAAATCACTTTGCTACTTTGTTACAAGTCTTTTAATAACAAACCCAAGTGTTTGTATCACTTCAATACAAAATAAGGAATAATTTTTTAAAGATTTTATTTATTTGAGAGAGAGAGAGCACAAGCAGGGGGAGCAGCAGCAGAGGGAGAAGAAGCAGCAGACTCCCTGCTGAGCAAGGAGCTGGATGGCGGCTAGATCCCAGGACCACCTGAGGCAAATGCAGATGCTTAACCAACTGAGCCACCCAGGTGCCCCAAAAAGAAATTCTTTTAAAAAACAAATATTAGGGTGCCTGGGTGGCTCAGTGGGTTAAGCCGCTGCCTTCGGCTCAGGTCATGATCTCAGGGTCCTGGGATTGAGTCCCGCATCGGGCTCTCTGCTCAGCAGGGAGCCTGCTTCCTCCTCTCTCTCTCTGCCTGCCTCTCTGCCTACTTGTGATCTCTCTCTGTCAAATAAATAAATAAAATTTAAAAAAAAAAAAAATTAAGGGGTGCCTGGGTGGTTCAGTGGGTTAAAGCCTCTGCCTTCAGTTCAGGTCATGATCCCAGGGTCCTGGGATCGAGCCCTGCATGGGGCTCTCTGCTCAGTGGGGAGCCTGCTTCCCCCCTCTCTCTGCCTGCCTCTCTGCCTACTTGTGATCTCTGTCTGCCAAATAAATAAAATCTTTTAAAAAATATATTAAAAGGGCACCTGGGTGGCTCAGTCAGTTGGGCATCTGGCTCTTGGCTCTCTGCCCCTCCCCCAGCTTGTGTACTTGCACACCCTCACACACATTCACACACTCTCAATAAACAAATAAAATCTTTAAAATATACATAAACTGTTCCTTCGGGCACCTAGGTGGCTCTGTTGGTTAAGTGCCTGCCTTCAGCTCAGGTCCTGGGATCGAGTCCCACTTTGGGCTCCCTGCTCAGTGGGGAGTCTGCCTCTTCCTCTCCTTCAATCCTTACCCCTCTACTTGTGCTTTTGCTCTCTCTCAACTAAATAAACAAAATCTTAAAAAAAAGCTGTTCCTTAAGAAGGAGCTACAGGTGGGGCACCTGGGTGGCTTAGTCCATTAGGCATTGGACTCTTCAGCTCAGGTCCTAATTCCAAGGTCTTGAGATTGAGCTCCGCATTGGGCGGGCTCACAGTCAGCGCAAAGTCGGCTTATCCCTTTCCCTCTGTCCATCCCCCACCCTGGATCATGGTTGCATATACTCTCTGTCAAATAAATAAATAAAATCTTTAAAAGAGAGAGAAAGCTGCAAGAGAAACAGGATGGTGCTACACACTGGGAGGGTCCACAGACACAGGCTGAAGAACCTTCTGTCTGCAGACTCTGGACATTCACAACCAGCCTTCTACAGGGGCCAGCTGTACCAGTCAGCACTCCTGGATCTTACAAAGGTCTAAGACTTACAAAAGGTCTAAGACTATAAGCAGGCTCTCTTGAGGACAAAGGGCAAAGGCAGTAAACAGGAAAGAATGAAGGGGAAAGAGAAGGTTCTGAGGAGGATCTACCAAAGCAGCATGTTACAAAGTCCTTCCAAAGCCCACAGCTCCCCACTGGGGTTGAGAAGGACACCCAAGTCCTAACCCATGCCTCCTGACAACTCCACTAGCCTTCCCTGCACTACACGGGCCCACCAATTTCCATGCAGCACCAAGACCTCCAGTAGCTTCAGAAAGCAGAGAGCTCAGCGCGTGGGTAGCTCAGTGGGTTAAAGCCTCTGCCTTCGGCTCAGGTCATGATCCCAACGTCCTGGGATCGAGCCCCACATCTCTCTTCTGCGGAAAGTCGATTCCTCCTCTCTCTCCCTGCCTGCCTCTCTGCCTACTTGTGATCTCTGTCCGTCAAATAAATAAATAAAATCCTTAAAAAAAAAAAAAGGAAGAAAAGAAAGCGGAGAGCTCAAGCTGCATGGCAAAAACCAGGGGCATGCACACTATGAATTAAAGAAGCCTATTCAACTTTGCAGGGAGTTGGGTTTATACAAGCCATTCTCACCAGCCCCCAGGACCAAGCACACTGCTAAGCCACTAAACAGGTGCTCAGTGTTTGTTGACCAAGAGGCATGTAATCCCACCTCTCTACCTCCAGGGCAGAGTACTCTGAACAGACCCAAACCCTAATGCCTCAATCAAACACTGGTCGGATTCCGTCCTGGGCAGCACAGAATTCTATAAGAATGCCTTACAGAAGAAAAAGGCAGCATCATCTCAGGCATGGATCCTACAGGAACCCTGGGACCAGCATCTATCCCAGGGCTGAGCCCATCACTTACCAACATCTCCTCTTTATCTGGGTGACATCTACTTCTCAGTTTCCGTACATTTAGTAAGAATTATATGTTTAACAGAGTATTTATAGGAGAGTTGTATTTTAGGAAGCAAAGGAAAAGTTCTCAACAAGGTCTTTTAACATACCTGCTAATGAAGTAAGCAATAAATATCACTAATAAAAAAAAAAACTTTTTAAGAATTCTATGTTTTCAGGGGTACCTGGGTGGCTCAAACATCTGCTTTGAGTTCATCACAATTCCAAGATCCTGGGATGGAGCCAGGCTCCCTGCTCAGTAGGGAGTCTGCTTATCCCTCTCCCTCTGCTCTTCCCCTAGCCCCCCTCCCCTGCTCAGGTGCTTTCTTTCTCTCTCTCTTTCTCAAATAAATAATAAAATCTTTAAAAACAAATAAATGAATAGGGGCCTCTAGGTGGTTCAGTCAGTTAAGTGTCTGCTTTTAGCTCAGGTCATTATCCCAGGGTCCTGGGATTGAGTCCCACATTGGGTTCCCCCTGCTCTGTGGGAAGCCTGCTTCTCCCTCTCCCTCTGCTTGCCGTCCCCCTGCTCTTGCTCTCTTTCTCTCGCAAATAAATAAATATTTAGAAATAAATAAAATCTCATGTTTCCACTCTAAGAGATATCTAAAAAGTTATTATGTAATTCAATAACCCCAAACCAATTTATTGTCTTTGTCTAGAGGCTTGAAGACTCGCCGGCCTCTCTCACTGTTCATCAGACTGCCTGACTTTTCCTCTAGAATTCACATGAACTTCTTTTTGACTACACTTTTTTTCTTTCCTTTTCTCTTTTCCTTTCTTTCTTTCTTTTTTCTTTTCTTTTTTTTTAAAGTATGCCCAATGAAAGGCTTGAACTTGTGACCCAGAGATCAAGAATCACATGCTCCACCAACTGAGCCAGCCAGGAGCCAGGAACCCCAAGATTTTACACAAACTTCTGACACAGACCTCTATTAAACCAAGAGATACAGATTTGTATTTTCTTCCATTTCACATCTCTAATGATTTCATGTGGTCTAATTCTGCCTTCCAAATGAGAGAACCATTTTATTAGCTTCAGTCTTCCATATAAAACAGTGGCTGGAATATCAAAGACTCCAGCGCAACCACAAGAGAGCATAGGATGGCAGGGTGAGATAGCAGGAGCTGTGGGCTATCCCCCCAGTGGGGTAACAAACCAGCTCTGTGAATGTGGTCCTCTGAGTAAGAGGAATGCCCAGCTCTTAGATACCATACCTCTCTAACAAGAGTCTTCTGGAAACAGTCAAAGGTCCCAGAATACATGGGTGGTTGTCCAGGCAAACTTGGGGGCTGCGTCTGCAGTCGGACCTGAAACCAGAAGTTAAAATACAGTCATCTATCTCCCAGAAACAGAACTGCCTGCCAAACTCTGAACAGAGAAAACTATGCCTGTGTACATGTCTTTGGCATTCATTTAACCTGCTAGATTCAGACTTCGTTTTCTTCCAGTTTATTCAAAGTCTGCACTCACAGGTCATAAGTACCATGCTTTTTCTACCCCCCTTCATCCAGTTACTTCCACCACTTATTTCTTACTTAATGGATTCCACAATGACCCATGGGATAGGTATTCCCAGCTTACAGATGGGAAGACTGGGTTTAGGGAGTTCAAGTGATATGCCAGTAATAAGGCCTGGCTGATGCAAAGCTCCAGCTCTAGCCAACTCCCCCCTTTCATTTGTGATGGCATGCTTGAAGTTAGGTAAGGCACCCCACAGAGGCATTCTGGAATAACGTGGATTTAATCCTACTTTCCTTGGTTCTCACCCTTCTCAACCTTCTGGTATACCCAATGCTTCAAACTATGTCTTCCTCAAACCTCCCTTCTTACAACTTCTTCTTTTGTCTCCTTTTCTACTCCAGGCATTCTTCAAGGCTTAGCGCCCTACCTATCTGGTCCACATCAATTTCAGAAAATTCAGATTGCAGGGCTTCAGCTTCTGGTCAGGAATGACTATAATTTAGTCATCTCTAGACCTTCTTTCCCATCTTTTTTTTTTTTTAATTAATTAATTTATTTGACAGACAGAGATCACAAGTAGGCAGAGAGGCAGGCAGAGAGAGAGAAGGGGGAAGTAGGCTCCCTGCTGAGCAGAGAGCCCAATGTGGGACTCGATTCCAGGGCCCTGAGATCATGACCTGATCCCAAGGCAGAGGCCCAAACCAACAGGCGGTATCTTTCTTTTAATGCTGTTATTAACATATAATTTACATACCAAACATTCACCCTCTTAAAGTACACAATTCAATGGTTTTTAGTATTTTGAGTTGTGCAACCTTCCTTACAATCAATTTAGAATATTCTCATCACCCCAAAAAGAAATGCCACGCCATTAGTAGTTACTCCCCATTCCTCTCTCCTCTCGGCTCTTAGCAAACACCTACCATCTCTATAAATATGCCTGATATTCACCAAATATTAAGTTTTAATTTTAATTGGCCTATTTGTCTTTTTATTGAGTTACAAGAGTTCTTTACACATTCTGGATCCCAGCCAATATCTGGAACCTCACAAGTGACCCTGAGCCAGGCCATCTGCCTAAGATGCCCCCAAAATCCTACCTCACAAAGACTATGAGAGTTAATGACTACTCTTGTTTCATATCAGTCCGTTTTGGGATAAGTTGTTACACTGTAATAGATAACTGATACACAGTTACTTCTGCAGTCTATTTCCTGGCTGTTTTTCCTGCTCAGAGTTCTTGGGCTTCCAAGTCCTTCTCAGGTTGCTATCATACTAACCTTTTCAAAACACTATTTCAGCATGCTATCCCTCTGTTTCTTTAGAATCTCTTATCCTTATATTTGTTAAGGCCTTATAGGTCACCATAAAGCACCACTGTCTAGGCAATGGAGAGAACATGCAAATCTAAACTCAGAGGACAGAACGGTAGAAATCTCCAGAGGCTCCCACTGCTTTAGCTCTAAAATCCCTTATATTGGCCTTCGAATCCTCCATGGTCAGACATAACCTCCCTTGCTTGGTAGGCAGGGAGAAAGGTATCAAAACTGCTCATCCCTTTTCGTGTTTTTTTTTTTTTTTTGTAAATCTCATCCTTGTCCCATCATGACCTCCTCCAACCAAGTCAGCAAGAACATTAAAGTACCCCATGGCTGATCTTATTTTACAGCCTGACTCCCACTGCCAAGCCTGTAATCTGCCTTCACTCTTGCCCTCCCCAGGCCCAGATGTCTGGGTTTTTCTACTTCTCTAGTCAGAACTCAGCCAGCCCTTAGGGACCTGCCATACAGCCTTTCCAAACTCCCAACTCTGAAATACCGCAGTTCTTGCCTTCTCAGGCCACAACTAGTGACCTTGGACCTTAGAAGGTGCCCCTAGACTAGGCTTTGACTGGAACCCATGTGGCTCTCTGAGGTCAAAAGGACGGCAATCAGTAATCTGTGATTTGTTTAAGCTTAAAAAAGGCTTTCTGGCTGATAAAAACACCAGGGAACATTTTCGGTCATTTATACTTCGGTACAGAGATAACTGGGCTCTTCCTGAGAGGGACATCTGTGGGGAGGAAGGGCAAGAGGATACAGAAGTTAAGAGCAACATTTGTGTAAGGCAGCCAAGAAGGGTTTTGTTTTCTTTCAAGAGAAGTCCCAAATGCCTAGAACTAACAAGATGTCTGGCTCCATGGATCAACAGTAGGATGAGAGACCAGACAATTCTTCTCTTAGCAGACAGTGCTGCCTACAACAACCATTTTCTGGGAAGCACTAATACACACAGCATTTACCATCAGCTGAATAAACATCTGATTTCACGTTTCACAGTGCTCTAACCAGCCTGGTTGTTTTAATCCTGATCTTCCTGTAGGATGACTCTAGCTCTTTCCCAGATGAAAGGCAGCAAAGAGGTTGCTGCCCAAACCTGCCAAGAAGAAGTGTCCCCAGAGCTATCTCCTAGGGGAGAAACCCAACCAATATTCTAATAAGTCCCCTACACAGACTTCCCACTCTGCAAGACTCATGTTGGCTCCCCACAGGCCCACCCTCCACATTATCTGTCAATTTCCTCCAAATTGTGTCCAGAAATAATGATAGAAAACTCAGATAGGGGCGCCTGGGTGGCTCAGTAGGTTATCGAGCCCCACAATGCACTCCCAGCTCAGCAGAGAGCCTCGTTCTCCCTCTCTCTCTGCCTACTTGTGATTTCTGTCAAATAAATAAATAAAATCTTAAAAAAGAAAAGAAAACTCGGATAAAGTTTTGAATGCTAAGTCACAGGGCATGGACTCTGGTCTCCAGGAAGGCCTTGCTAGAAGTGTTGCAGGGGGAGGAACTGAGTTGAGGCAGTATGTGAAGACGACCTGGGAACTAGCTCTGATGAGTTTCCTTTCCAGAGCCTCAGTTTGATTAGGGCTTCCTCACGTGGGAGTTGTAAGGATCATCCCGGCCCTGGAAGAAATCAGTCGCTTGCTTTCCTTGGGAGCGACTCCATCTCTGAGGTTATCGTCACCTTCCACAGGAAGTCTATCAGGCTAACAGGAGGTAATAGGCTGAAGATGGCCAAACCCCTCTCTGCAGCGGGAAAATGAGAAGGAGATGGTGATGGGTGCTCAGAGAATGTGTCAAAAGGCATCTCTAGAATAACTGCACCTCTGCCTAGCTCTCTCCCTGAGGAGGGCTTTAACAGTGACCTGTTTCAATCCTGCTGATAATGTTGTAAGATTTGCAGATAATTAGAGCTTGGGGGGAGGAGTGGGTTTTCTTTCCTGTTCCCAAAGAAGTGGCGCGGGGTCGGGAAAGGATGCCGGACAGAGAACTTTAAATCAGAGCCCTTAATGGACGGTTAGAGGCTGCTCTCTCTGTGCTGTCTCTTTGGGGCGCAAGGAACAGCCCCCGCTCCGCTCTCCAACCCCGCTCCTCCAGCCCCGCCGATCCTCGAAAAGAGTTAAAGGGAGACTTCCTAGACTTCTCATTTAAGTTCCCACGGGCCCCGCTTCTATCCTGGGCTGTGCCTCCTGGGAGACGCTGCACTCTGCGCCCCTCCCGGGCCTCCTCCCTCCAGCCGGCGCCCCAGCTTCCTCGCACCTTGACCGTGTCCAGCGGGTGCCCCACAAATACTAGGCACATGCCGCCAAAGCCGCCGGCCAGCAGGTTCTTGAGCGGGCTGATGGGCTTCGCTTCATCTGCCATGGTCCGTCCGTCGGCCTCGCCGGCAGTGTGTCGGTCTGTTCCGGACGCGTCCTGCTCCACAGCCCCAGCTACAGCGCTGGCAGCGCCAACCTTTCACCCACTTTCGGATGGGCGGGGCAAGAGCCGGGACAGGCTGGGAGGAGGGCCTAGGCAGCCGGGTCTCGCTTCCGCCCGGAGAGCGGCTTCCGGTAGAGGCCCCGCCCCCCGATAGGCGTGGTTCGAGAAAGCGAACCACCTCCGCGCGGTGTTTGGGAGTGCGGGCGGTTAGATTTGCTCCTCCAGGAAGTCTTCTCCGGCTTGAACGTTTTCTACTCTGGGCTCCAATTCCTCCAGTCACTCCACTGAGGCCGACAGCGCTCTACTACGTTCCAGGCACCCTTCCAGGTGCTGGAGGCACAGCTGGTAGCTCAGCACACGGGTCCCTGTCCTTATAGAGCTTATAGAGCATAACAAAGATAAAAAGTGAAAACTAGAGGTGCCTGGGTGGCTCAGTGGGTTAAGCCTCTGTCTTCGGTTCAGGTCATGGTCTCAGGGTCCTGGGATAGAGCCCCGCATCGGGCTCTCTGCTCGGCGGGGAGCCTGCTTCCCCCTCTCTCTGCTCGCCTCTCTGCCTACTGGTGATCTCTCTCTCTCTCTCTCTCTCTCTACCCCTCTGTTAAATAAATAAAATCTTAAAGAAAAAAAAAGTGAAAACTGCATAGTGTATCAAGTGGTGATAACTGCAATGGAGAAAAACCTGGAAAGAGGGTTAGAGAGTATGGGAGACAGCAGGTGAGTCTTTGGCAGTGTTGCGGAGTAGGTAAGGAAGGGTTTCACTGAGGAACTGAGGAAGTAAGTTCTAAGAAGCAGAGGAAAAGAAAAAGCAAAATCCCTGAGTTGGGCTATGCCTGGCCTGTTTGAGGAACCACAGAGAGGCCTTTGAGGCAGAGGAAGAAGTAGCAGGTAATGACATGGAGATAATACTGGCACATTAAACAGGCCTTGTGTGCCACTATGAGGACATCAGCCTCTCCTCTGAAGGAGATGGGAGACAGAAGCCATTCTGAGTTTGTTTGTTTTTAAAGATTTATTTATTTGAGAGAGAGAGAGAGTGCGTGGGCTAGAGCGTGGTGGGGGGAGGGGAAGAGAGAGGAAGAGAGAAACTCAAACAGACTCCATGTTGAGAGTGGAACCCAATACAGGGCTCGAACCCAGGACCCTGAGATCATGACCCTACCTGAAACCTGAGGGCAGTCAACTGACTGCACCACACAGTGCCCTCCATTCTGGGGTTTTGAGCAGGGGAGAGACATAGTGAGTTCACAGCATCCCTCTGACTGCTGGATGAGAATAGACTGTAGGGAGTAAGGAAGAAACAGGGAGCCTTGAAGAAGCTAAAAGTCCTGGTCAGAGGTGCTGGCTTGGATGGGGCACAGAAAAGGAAGTGGTGAGAAGTATTTGGATTTTGGATATATTCTGAAAGAAGAACCTAAAGGAATTGTTAATGAACCAAACATAAGGTATGTGAGAGAGGAGTTAAGGAGGATCCCTTAATGACTCTAGGTGGATGGTATCCAAGTATTAACCATCTTACTTTTTCATCATTTCTGTATATTTAGAAATATTCAGTTAAAAAGCTGTGAGCAGGGATGCCTGGCTGGCTCAGTTGGAAGAACCTGAGACGCCTGATTTTGGGGTTATGAGTTTAAGTCCCATGTCAGAATTACTTAAATAAGTAAAACTTGAACAAACAAAAAAGTTGTGAACAATAGACATGTGGCAGTTATGTCACTGTCATGTCAAGCTGACTTGATAATCCTCCTTTATAGTGCTCTCAGGCTAGAGGGAAGCCGGACTGGGGAAGATGGACAGGCCGTGTATGCTGGGCACGGAAAGATTACTCATCTCAAAGATGAGTAATCTTTCCGTGCCCAGGATCAGGATTGGGATTTGACTGAGCCTGGCTGGTCTAGAAGTCCTATGGGGGAGTAGAGGGCAAGGAGGAGGAGGCAAGTGCCCAAAGCCTGTCTTCTCTATGTCATATATTTTTTCTAAGAGGTGATGGGGAGCCGTGGAACAGTATAAGCATAGTGAAGACATGATTAGATTTGTTTTAGGAAATCAATTTTAGGGGTGCCTGGGTCCCTCAGAGGGTTAAGCCTCTGCCTTCGGCTCAGGCCATGATCTCAGGGTCTTGGATTGAGCCCCGCACCGGGCTCTCTGCTCAGTGGGGAGCCTGCTTCCCTCCTCTCTCTCTGCTTGCCTCTCTGCCTACTTGTGATCTGTCTCTGTGTCAAATAAATAAATAAAATCTTAAAAAAAAGAAAGAAGAAAATCTATTTTAAAGATTTATTTATTTATTTGACAGAACGAGAGAGATCACAAGTAGGCAGAGAGGCAGGCAGAGAGAAAGGGAGAAGCAGGCTCCCTGCTGAGCAGAGAGCCCAATGCGGGGCTCAATCCCAGGACCCTGAGATCATGACCTGAGCCAAAGGCAGAGGCTTAACCCACTGAGCCACCCAGGTGCCCCAAGAAAATCAATTTTAGATGGATGAATCTGTGTTGGGAGAGACTGGAAGCAGGGAGACCAGACAAGAAAGAATTACTGCAGTCTAAGCAAGAGGGAGAGAAGGCGTGAAATGAGGCAAGGGTCACTGTTGGATGGAAAAAGCTAGAATCCAGAGGCTAATATTACCAGAAACCTGCAGCCACTCTGGATTTCAGACACACTCCAACTGCAGTAGTCATGGCACCCTGAGGACACATTTGGTCATTATCAGATGTACAGACTGGGAACCAGGAGAGAGGTGAAGCCAGAGACAGAAGCCAGGAAGGCTTCAGTAAAGAAATATATATCCAACCGCTGGAAGACTATACCATGGGGAAATGGGCTGGCCTGTTAGGAGGAGCCCCCACAGCGGAAGTTGTTGCTAGAGTTTTAGAGGAAACCGAAGAGAGAGTGATGCCTTTCAGTAAAAGGGATAAAAGGGTTAAATGCTGGATGAAGCTAAGGGATTTTAAACACTCCTTAGAATTAACTATTAGTCATTGGTGACATTTAGAAGAAGCTTGCCAAGAGTGTTGATGTGGTAGGTTGAGTACTGAACAGGCAGCAAGAAGGCAGAGGCACTAAGAGCAGTTACTTACTGGTTCAAGGAGTTTGGCAGGGAAGCAAACAGAACAAAGACATAAAGGAAGGTTTAGATTTCAGTGTTTAAGATGAGACTCAACCTCAGCTCCTCATTTCACCAGAATACAATACAAGTAGTATTCCCCGAGCAGTCAAAGTTTTTTCATAATCTCATAGTAGCGCACTTCCTCAACCTTGTTTTTCTCTAGACTCTATCTTCATCTCTGAGCAAACTGAACTTCTCCTGGTTTACCACACAGATCTATTACTTAACTGCCTCCCTGTCTTGACCCAGGCCTTTACACTTACTTTGCCCTTCAGGACATAATGTCCTTCTTCCTACTCTATAACGAGGTACACTGAGTTGCTTCCACATGCTAGACATTGCCCAACCAGTGGTTCTTAACCATTTTCAGGGCAAAAAACGCCTGGTATCCCTTCCCCCAGAAAAATGTACATAGACATATACAGGTTTGCTTTCAGTCTCATGAGAACTTGAAGCCATCCTTGACTTCAGATGAGAAGTACTGTTCCTAAGTCCTGGAAATCAAATATGGGCTAATCTTCCTAATGTCCCTTCTTTGGTCCTTTTTTCTTCTTTCTTTCTTCCTGGCCTCAAATTCTAAGTCTGGCCAGAAATCTCTCCAATCTCTGTACTTATCATGGGCTTCACCCTTTTTGCCCAAAGGGATCTCAAACTCAGGATTCCTGAAGGTAAGTGGCATCCAGAAAAAAAGAACCCACAAGAAATCTTGAATTTATTTATTTTTTTAAAGATTTTATTTATTTGACAGATAGAGATCACAAGTAGGCAGAGAAGCAGGCAGAAAGAGAAGAAGGGAAGCAGGCTCACTGCTGAGCAGAGCCCCCCCCCCCACAATGCAGGGTTGGATCCCAGGATCCTGGGATCATGACCTGAGCTGAAGGCAGAGGCTTTAACCCACTGAGCCACCCAGGCGCCCCAAGAAATCTTGAATTTAAAAGAACTTCACAGATGAGATGAATTAAAGTAGGGACACTCCAAGAAGAAAAT
Source organism: Neogale vison (assembly GCF_020171115.1). Taxonomy (NCBI): domain Eukaryota; kingdom Metazoa; phylum Chordata; class Mammalia; order Carnivora; family Mustelidae; genus Neogale; species Neogale vison. Next base: position 206,073,458 of record NC_058096.1, on the reverse strand, counting down.
TAGAAAGCTGAAAGATCAAGCTGCTAAATCTCTTTAAAAAGGCAATGTCAAAAAAAGACAAGCTGAAAAAGAAGAAAGGGAAATTATGGCACAAAAAACAGATTCAGAAGCTCCCACCTCTCTAATAGTATTTCCAGTAGGAAAAGACAACAGGGAAAGAGGATATAACCAAAGAAATGAAGAAAATATCTCAGTAGGAAACTCACATCTTTCAACTGAAAAAGGCCAGTGAGAACCAACCAAGATGAATAACAAAAGGCATCTATATGTTCTACGGCAACTTTTCAGAACAAAAGGGAAAAGAATCTTAGAAGCTTTCAGAGTGGGAAAAAAAAAAGGAGCTATCAAGCAAGGAATAAAAATTAAAACATGGGGGAATTATCATTCACCATGCTGACTATAAGACAACAGAAAATAAGTTACAGGGGCGCCTGGGTGGCTCAGTGGGTTCTGCCTTGGGCTCAGGTCATAATCTCAGGGTCCTGGGATTGAGTCCCATATCTGGCTCTCTGCCCAGCAGGGAGCCTGCTTCCCCCTCTTTCTCTGCCTGCCTCTTTGCCTACTTGTGATCTGTCTCTGTCAAAAAAATACAAATCTTAAAAAAAAAAAAAAGAAAATAAGTTCCAACTTCTGAGGTAAAATCATTTTGAACCTTCAATCTTATACCGAGCTGAACTAGCATTCAAGTAGCTGGAAGCAACAAGCATACTTTTAATGAAGAAAAGAAAAACTTGTTAAGTTTGCTACCCATGTGCCTTCTCTTTAGGAATTAGTCAGGAATATACTACTTACTGCCAAACAAATGAATCCAAGAAAGAAAATATGGTAAGCAAAGAAACTTGCAAAACTAATAGTGATCTTTTTTTAAATTTTTAATTTATTAACATATAATGTATTATTAGCCCCAAGCGTACAGGTTTTTTTTTTTTAAGAAATTTTATTTATTTATTTGACGGACAGAGATCACAAGCAGGCAGAGAGGCAGACAGAGAGCAGGAAGCAGGCTCCCTGCTGAGCAGAGAGCCCGATGTGGGGTTCAGTCCCAGGACCTGGGAACATGACCTGAGCTGAAGGCAGAGGCTTTAACCCACTGAGTCACCCAGGGGCCCCTGTGAATCACCAGGTTTATATACTTCACAGCACTCACCATAGCACATACCGTCCCCAATGTCCATAACCCAACCACCCTCTCCCTAAACCCCTCCCCCCTGCAATCTTCAGTTTGTTTTGTGAGATTAAGAGTCTCTTATAATGTGTCTCCCTCCTGATCCCATCTTGTTTCATTTATTCTCTTCCTATCCCCCAAAACCTCTACGTTGCCTTTCAACTTCCTCATATCAGGGGCAAAACTAATAGTTATCTTCATAATCATTGATATTCAATTAAAAATAAGATTCTTGAAGATTCATATGAAACGTGGTACCTAGCCATATCCAACAGTGTTCTGTTTGTGGTGGATTTCACCATTACCTATTCCTAAATTTTAGAGGCCAGCATAACCCTGATGCCAAAATCAGACAAGGATAGCATTCACATAGAAAAAGGAAACCAGAAACTACTATCACTTAATGCATGAATAATAAAAATATTAAAAGTAAAATATTAGCAAATCAATTTCACAAAGTTTTAAATGGATAAGGTATTATGACCAAATGTGGTTTAAAATCAGTGAATACCAGGGTACCTGACTGGCTCAGTGGGTAAAGCATGCAACTCTTGATCTCAGGGTCATGGGTTCAAGCCCCACATTGGGTGTGGAGCTTACTTAAAAATCCCATAATGTGTTGGGGCACCTGGGTGGCTCAGCCATTCAAGCAGCTGCCTTCCGCTCAGGTCATGACCCCAAGGTCCTAGGACTGAGCCCTGCCTACCCGTGCTTTCTCTCTGTCAAATCAAAAAAAACAATCTTTTAAAAAATGTTTTAAAAACCCCATAATGCGGTCATAACACTAGTATAGTAAGGATGACAATCTTATGATCATCTCAATAAATAGTAGTAACTATGTAATATTTGTGGTGGACGTGGAGTTATGAGCTAGAACCTTCTTCAAGGAAGGCCTGGCTGCCCAGCTGTGGAACACAGTAGCAGACAGCCTCTAGCTCTCAGTCCTTCAGGAGATGCCTTAGCTTCAGATAGGTGCCTCCCCTCTAGGCATACCCTTCCCAAGACAGCCTACACCCAGTGACTTAGCAAGTGTACAAATCCAAGTATGTAAAAGTGTGTAAATATCAGTCTGACCCAGTATAAGATACTCTGATAGGCACTGTTCATTCTGTTACAGGGTTGCAGGGTCAAAGAATGAATCTCAGACACAAAAGGATGAATAGTTTATTAAGTGAAGGTGAGAACAGAAAGAAAGTTCTCTAGAGTGAGAGGGGTTCCTTCGTGGTTGCCAAATGATATAGTTTTGAAATGTTGGTGAGGTCTGGAGCCAATGACCAAGGAAGAATTCTGGAGATGTCTTTGGTGCAAAAAGGTGATTTTATTAAAACTTGGGGACAGGACCCATGGGCAGAGAGAGCTGCACTGGGGTCATGCAGAGTGGCCCATTATACACTTTCAAGTTGGGAGGGGATTAGGGATAGCGTAAGCCTCCAATGAATTTTGGAAGGAAGGTTTCCAGGACCTTGAGGGGGCTAGCTATTGTTAGGAAAAGGTCATTACTGTCCAATAAAACCTTAGTCATGAGTCCCTTCGGATGTATATCAGTGGGTCATATGCTTGGGGGATGATTGCCAACATGTATCATGGGGTGGGTAGAGATAAATGAAGTTTCCAAAGGAATTTTTGTATGTTAAAGAAGACTTACAGGCTCCCCAGGGGTTTGGCTACAGTTGCCTTTTACCCTTAGCAAAGTGTCAGCATCTAGGCAGTTGAGTCCCTAGAGGAATGTCACTCTGCCTATTACAAAAACTTGTAAATGGTCTGTAAGTAGTAAGGAAATTAAGTAAATTTTCTCCTGCCTTCATTTCCCACATCAATTCCAGTGCTCTCTGCTGTGTTAATGGCAGCTTCACTGGGCCTGCAAAACAGTTTAACTTTTGCCTCTGCCCAATTCCGCTTCCTGATCCTTCCCTTTATGTATGTTGGTACCTAATAAATACCTTGCTCTCTCAATTCCAACTCAGCACTTGTTTCCAGAGAGTGTGACAAGCAGTAGTAGCACATAATCATTCCTTATCAAAAACAAAACAAAGTTGGGGGGTAACTGGCTTGCTCAGAGTCAGAGGAGTATGCAACTCTTGCTCTTGGAGTCGTGAGTTCAAGCCCCATGTTGGGTGTAGAGATTACTTAAAGAAAAAGTAAAAAAAAAAAAAAATTAAAAAGGAAAAGTACATAGGGACACCTGGTTGACTCAGTCAGAAGAGTGTGTGACTCTTCTTGATCGCTGGGTTGTGAGTTCAAGTCCCACATTGGGTGTAGAGATTACTAAAAACAAAGAAACAAACTTTAAAAAAGGAAAAGAACAGAAAACTGTAAACTTAAGATTTTAGGTAAACTCCCCCCCTTTTTAAAGATTTTATTTATTTGTCAGAGGGAGCAGAAGCAGGGGAAGCGGCGGGCAGAGGGAAAAGCAGGCTCCCCGCTGAGCAAGGAACCAGATACAGGACTCAATCCCAGGACCCCAGGATCATGACTTGAGAAGAAGGCAGACACTTAACTGAGTCACCCAGGCATCCCTGTATGTATATGTGTGTGTGTGTGTGTGTGTAGATTTCATATACATATGTATATATATCTATATGATATATCTATATATCTATATCTATCTACATTATATCTATATCATGTGGAGATTTCATATATGTATGTGTGTATATATATATGTGTATATACACATATATATGAAATATACACACACACACACACACACAAACCCTTTTTTCATTAATAAAAAGTTATTATCAATATTATTCTGCTTTTTCATTCAGTGGAAGGTACACTTATCCCCATTTCACAAATGAGAAAACTGTCACAGAGAGGTGAAGTTCCTTGCCCAAGTTCACACAGTTAGGAAGTCACCAAACTAGGATTCTAACCCTGAGCATCTGGCTCCAGATGCCCACCTCTATAGGCCTATAAGGCTAAAGCCTGTGATTGAAAGCTTTGAGAGGTTTTGAATAGGGAATTGACACATTTTTATACTTTAAAAAGATCTTTCTAGATAACATATAGAACATGGGGTGCCTGGGTGGCTCAGTGGGTTAAAGCCTCTGCCTTCAGCTCAGGTCATGATCCCAGGTTCCTGGGATCGAGCCCCGCATCAGGCTCTCTGCTCAGCGAGGAGCCTGCTTCCTACTCTCTCTCTGCCTGCCTCTCTGCCTACTTGTGATCTCTGCCTGTCAAATAAATAAAAATTAAAAAAAAAAAAGATAACGTATAGAACAGATATAGTAGGATAGGTAGAAGTATGGAGACTAGGTAATTGCTCACATCCAGGCACATATGGTGGTGGTCTGTACTAGAGCAGCAGATGGGGAGAAGTGCCAAATAGGGACAGATCAAGGAGGTATAGCACTTATGGATTGAATGTGGAACTGGAAAGGGAAAGAAGAGTCATAGGAGACTTGTAAATTTTTGGCCTGAGTAAACAATGAGAGATAGTAGCATTACTGAGCTGAGACACACTTGGGGAATGACCAGTTTGGGGTTAAAATTGAGTTTTGTTTTTGGGACTTCAAATTTGAGTGTTAAGGGGCGCCTGGGTGGCTCAGTGGGTTGGGCCTCTGCATTTGGCTCAGGTCATGATCTCAGGGTCCTGGGATCGAGCCCTGCATCGGGCTCTCTGCTCAGGAGGGATCCTGCTTCCCCCTCTCCCTCTGCCTGCCTCTCTGCCTACTTGTGATCTCTGTCAAATAAATAAATAAAATCTTTTAAAAAAATAAAAAAATTTTGAGTGTTAATATGACTTCCAAATGGGCTTTTTTTTTTTTTAAAGATTTTGTTTATTTGACAGACAGAGATCACAAGTAGACAGAGAGGCAGGCAGAGAGAGAGAGAGAGAGGGAAGCAGGCTCCCTGCTGAGCAGAGAGCCCGATGCGGGACTCGATCCCAGGACCCTGAGATCATGACCTGAGCCGAAGGCAGCAGCTTAACCCACTGAGTCACCCAGGCACCCATCCAAATGGGCATATTGAACGGTCAATTGAATATATTGAATGTGGATGTGGAGTTTAGGGAATTGGGTAGGGCTAGAAAGAAAAATCTGTTACATCATCATTGTGTTGGAGGTCCTTGGGCAGAGACTGGATGAGATTACTGGAGAATGAGTGTAGTTAGAGCAGAGGATGAAGACAGAGTGACTCCATTCCCCTGTGCGGTACTCCTCACAGCGATTTCATACTTATTTCATGATTTCTCTGATTTTTTTCATCTCTTACTAGATCAAAGCTCCAAAACTGCAGGGACTGTGATCTCCTTCCCCCACCATTGTATCTAACAACATGGTGCCTGGCCTTCAGCTGGGCTCAAAGAATCAAAGGCGTTTTTAAAAGGTGATTTGGCAATACGTGCATAGCAGTTGACTCACAATACCATTTCTAGAAATATAACCCCAAACATGTTCAGAGCCATGCAAAAAGAAGTACATCCAAGGGTGTTTATAGTGACATTATCTATAATTGTGAAAAACTGGAAACAGATGACCTGCAAAGGGAGCATGGTCAATCTGTAAATATAGATATATGTGTAAATGCATAGAAAGGATCAGACAATGGTAACAACCCCAGATAGGGTAAAGAGAGTTGAAGTGAGTTAATGGGAATATTCACATGTTGCTATCAATACTTTTTGTTAATTTTTTACAACTTTAATATATCAATATATTAGTTGCATAATTAAAATCAATAAAGGTGAAGGTCAAAGCTGTATGTATAAGATCCATATATGTAATATGTGATGGGACAGATTATATTCTCCAAAGATGGCCACACCAACATATATCCCATTCCACATGTTTTTCTTACAGTGTGATATGATGTTGGTTTTCCTCTATCAAGGGTGGGGCTTCGTTTCATTCCTTTGAACCTGAGAGGATATTTGCAACCACTTGGGCCAATAAAATGTGGTAGAAGTAATGCTGTCTGACTTCAAAGGCTAAGGTATAAAAAGAGATACAGCTTCTACCTAGCTCTATTCTCGTAAGGCACTTGTCCTTGGAACCCTATCCTTGGAACTCTATCATGGAAACCAGACCAATGAGCAGAGGCCATGTGTGTATGTATTTTGGCTAACAGCTCCAGCTAGACCCCCAGCTGACAGCCACCAAAACCCACGGAATATATGAGCAAACAATGCTTCCTATGATTCCATCTCCTAGCTTTTGAGTCTTCCAGCTGACATCCCAGACACTGAGGAGCTGAGATAAACCATTTCCACTGTGACCTGTCTCGATTTCTGAACCACAGAGATCATGAGACTTTTAAATATTTCACATGCACACATATTTTGAAAAAGTATATATATATAAACATACACACTTCATTTATTATTCTTATCACTTAAGAGTACATAAAAAATACCTTTCCTTATTAATAGATGCCTTAGTACTGCATCATTGTTAATGGTTTTCTTTATTGTATATTTTACCATAATTTAACAAACTATTACTTTTGGACATTTTGGGTGCTGTAAACGTTCCCTATTTGAATCATGATTCCAAAGCACATATATGTGCACATATATATATATATTTTTTTTAGATTTTTATTTATTTATTTGACAGAGAGAAATCACAAGTAGATGGAGAGGCAGGCAGAGAGAGAGAGAGGGAAGCAGGCTCCCTGCTGAGCAGAGAGCCCGATGCGGGGCTCGATCCCAGGACCCCGAGATCATGACCTGAGCTGAAGGCAGCGGCTTAACCCACTGAGCCACCCAAGCGCCCCTGTGCACATATTTTTATGATATCCTTAAATATTTTTGTTTCTTTAAAAGATTTTATGTATTTATTTGGCAAAGAGAGACATAGCAAGAGAGGGAAAACAGCAGGGGTTGTGGGAGAGGGAGAAGCAGGTTTGTCATGGAGCAGGGAGACCGATGTGGGGCTCGATCCGAGGACCCTGGGATCATGACCCAAGCTGAAGGCAGACACTTAATTGACTGAGCCACCCAGGCACCCCTATTTTGGCTTAATTCTTAAATCTCTATTTCCTGGACAGAAACTGCCCCTGGTATTATCATCAGCCCAATAAATGGTTATGTAATACAGTAATATTGAAAACATGATTGTGGGCACCTGGGTGGCTCAGTGGGTTAAGCCTCTGCCTTCGGCTCAGGTCATAATCTCAGGGTGCTGGGATCGAGCCCCACATGAGGCTCTCTGCTCAGCAGGGAACCTGTTTCCCCCTTTCTCTCTGCCTGTTGCTCTGCCTATTTGTGATCTCTGTCAATAAATAAAATTTTTGAAAAAAAAAAAAAAGAAAGAAAACATGGTTGGATCTGTGCCCTTAAGAAACTCACCTTTTGGGGGATGCCTGGGTGGCTCAGTTGGTTAAGCAGCTGCCTTTGGCTCAGGTCATGATCCCAGCGTCCTGGGATCGAGTCCCACAGCTGGCTCCTTGCTCGGCAGGGAGCCTGCTTCTCCCTCTGCCTCTGCCTGCCATTCTGTCCGCCTGTGCTCTCTCTCTCTCCCTCTCTCTCTGACAAATAAATAAATAAAATCTTTAAAAAAAAAAAAAAAAAAGAAAAAGAAACTCACCTTTTGGGATTCCCAGGTGGCTCAGTCAGTTAAGCATCAACTCCTGATTTTAGATGATCACAGGGCTATTAGATTGAGCTTCTGCCCAGGGTACAGCCTGCTTAGGATTCTCTCTCTCTCTCTCCCTCTTTCTTGCTGTCCCTCTCTAAAACAAACAAGCAAAAACTCACCTTTAGTAGAAGACAGGTGAACAAATATGGATAATGCTTGTTCATATTTGTTCACATGTCAAGCATATAACATGTTCACATATAATATATATATATATATATTATATGTACATCCATGTGCTTGACATGTGAACAAATTCTCTATTTTGCAATGCAAATAGTGGTACAGAAAATTTCCTTTTGTTTGCTGGAGAGCATTTATTACCAGTATACCAAAATGAAAGCTTCTACTTCAGATTTCATTTGCAAAAAATATACGTTAGGTCTTTTCCTAGTATCATAATTTAAAGGAGTATGTTTCGTGAAGACAAATGAAAGAAGCACATTCAAGTTTAGTAGACTTTTACATTGTTAAGATATATAAAATTCGTAATCCTGCAATTGTTAGTCATTGCTATTGATTTTCACTCCAAATTTATTTGGGCTTTCTAGGATTTGTTTCCTTCTGCAGAGGGAGGATTTCTAGTATTTGCGCCTTATTTAGGTACATGCTCTTAAACTGTTAGCTGAAAACCATGTATAAGAAATACACGAATACACGCATGAAGCAAGAAATAAGAGCTCGTTACACACTGATTCTTTGCGTATCAGTACATACACGACTTGTGTATGGGTGGAAATAGTTTGGGTTATGAGAAGAGTCGCACAGCCAGGATGCTCCGTAACATCACCCGCTTCACCCTCGCATTTTCACTCGTGCAGCAGCAACCTGAGGGAGTCTCCGGGTCTTTCTATCCACAACACTTGGCAACAGGTCCTAGAAGGAACTGGCAGTCATAATGACGCATAATTCCTAAACTGCTTCTAGAAACCGTGTAGCAAGGCAAATGTGGAATTGAAGAAACGAAATCACAATTCAATCTTGGACGATGAATGGGAAGCGGGAGACCTGGGTGGGCCAGGCCGCGGAGAGTAAAAGGAAAGCCCGGCCCGGTCTGTGCGGCTGGGGGGCCACCAGGCGGCGGGCTGAGAGTGCAGGCAGAAATTCCCGGGCCGGCGCGGCGACCTACAGCCCCAGTTCTTCTTCCACCAGACAGCGGCCGGGAGACAACGGTCCTTTGGTACTCCATGGACGTCAGCGTGTCTTCTGTGTGCACTACACTCGAATACAGTGAAGCGAGCAGTCCATGAGAAAAACGCTGGTTAAAATTATCCCGGCGGGCGGTGCCAGCGGGAGAAAGCCGGAAGAGACGCCTTGACCACTCTCCAATAAGCCGGCTCCTCTCCTCCGCCGCCTCCCACAGCCGTGGGCACTGGCCGTGCCAGGTCACACTTAGGATCGCAGTGCTGGACTGCAGTGAAGCGCGGGCCAAGGGACGCTATCACCCAGCACCAGCCCGCGACCTCGGCGACCTCGGGTCGACCCCGGGCCGGAAGTGACGCAACTGCACTGAGCACTTCCGGAGCTGCGGAGACGGCTCCACCGGAGGAAGGAGCGCGGGCCTTGACCGGCGTCGGCCCGTAGTCTCCGCCGCCGCCTCTGCGCCTGTGTCTGAAACCTCTGGCCCGGCCGGACCCGGTCTAGTCCGCCCGGGCTCAGCGGCCGAGGGCTGCGGCTCCCAGTAAGTGTGCGGCGCGGGTCGCGGCCTTGTTTACCCCGGCGGGCCGGGGAGGGGGGGGTTGCCTCGCCGCGCGCCTCCCTAGCCTTACCGGGGCTCCGCCTTCATCGCCTCCCGCGAGGTCCCGGTGCCCCCGGGCGCTGGGTCCCGGTCTCAGCGCCCACGCCGCTCGCGGAGGGGCGGCTGAGGGCTACGACAAGGCGGCGGGCGCCTGGCGTTTCTCGGTTTTTCCTTCTCCTCCCGTTTTCCCAGCTCCCGGAGAGGTCGGAGGCCAGTGCCTCTGACCGACCGACCGGCGCCGGCGCCTTTGGGCCCTCCCCACCGGGCGCGCCGGGGATACGCGCCGCCCCCGGGGCCCCGCACTCTAGTTATCATTCGGAGCCCTCGCAGTGCCACCCGCGCAGTTAGTTAACGCTCGCCTGCGAAGGGTCCCCCTGCGCGTGGGTTCGGTGTCCTCGCGGCGGTCCCTGCGCCTCGGTAGAAACGTGCGGCCCAGGAGTTGGGCCGTCGTCTCTCCGGACGCTGCTGTGCTAGCCGCGGGAGAGACAACCGTGTTGTCTGATGACTTCACCTCTGTACTGATTGTTGCTCTGTCCCGTAGAACTTTCTGCCACAATGGACATATTCTATACTTTTGTTCTTAAGTAGGGTAACCACTAGCTACACGTGGCTGTTGAGCATTTGACTTATGGCTAATGCGACTGAAAACCCGAATTTTAGGGTTTTGTTTATTTTTATTTTTTTAAAGATTTTATTTATTTATTTGACAGACAGAGATCACAAGTAGGCAAAGAGGCAGGCAGAGAGAGAGAGGAGGAAGCAGTCTCCCTGCTGAGCAGAGCCCAATGCGGGGCTCGATCCCAGGACCCTGAGATCATGACCAGAGCCGAAGGCAGAGGCCTTAACCCACTGAGCCACCCAGGCGCCCCCTGTTCAGTTTTAAAAGTTAAATTTTAATAACCATACGGGACTAGTGGCTACCATATTAGACAGGCTAATATAGTGTCAGGTTTTGAAACTAAGTTATTGGTTCATATATTTTTTTTAAGGTTTTATTTATTTGACACAGAGAGAGAGATCACAAGTAGGCAGAGAGGCAGGCGGCGGGGGAGGGGGAGGGCGGGGGGGCAGGCTGCCCGCTGAGCGGAGAGCCTGATGCAGGGCTAGATCCGAGGACCCTGAGATCATGACCTGAGCTGAAGGCAGAAGCTTAACCCACTGAGCCACCCAGGCGCCCCTGGTTCATATTTTTAAAGTGCTAAGTAGGGGCGCCTGGGTGGCTCAGTGGGTAAGCCGCTGCCTTCGGCTCAGGTCATGATCTCAGAGTCCTGGGATCGAGCCCCGCATCAGGTTCTCTGCTCAGCGGGGAGCCTGCTTCCTCCCCTCTCTCTGCCCCATAAATAAATAAAATCTTAAAAAAAAAAAATAAAGTGCTAAGTAGTTTTCTTCAGAGATGTATCCTTATTAAATGACCATTCAGAGCCAAATGTTATGTTTGGAGTAAACATCTTCAGACTTGCCAAAAAGTTTTCTTGTCAACTTTAAACTGAGAGAGAAGTCTTCAGTTTAGATCCTTTAGCCCAGGGAGGGAGGGTGTCACGTCTCCTCAACATGTGACTTTGGTTCTGGGGGAAAAGTAATTTATATTACTCCTTTTCTGTTTGGGGTGGAGGGATAATATTTAACATCCAAAGGAAATCAGAGCATTGTCATTATTCTTGTAATAAGGCAGCGACATTCAGGCCCCTTCAAACAATGTCAGCACTCTTTTGAGTATAATTAGGGATAATTTAATTTTGAAAAGATTAAAAATTAAGTTTTTATTTAAATCTGGACCTAGAACTCTCACCAAGTATGAAATGACTTTCTCTTTTTTGGAGGGGAGTATGAAGTTTTCCCCTGCTTCTTGAGTATTTAGTTAGTGAGAAGCCTTTGGGCAACATCTAAGTTCAAATCCTGGGGAGAAAGCCAGAGAAAGTGGAAACCTTGGTCTTCTGTTTGTTGTGATTCTGGAGGTAGCTTTGTGGATAGTATTAGGTTCTCGGGAAGGGTAGTGGGGAGTTATAAATCCCTGTAGCCAGTGGATCTGGTGGAAGTATTAATTCTGGGTGATACCGGTTGCTAGCACTGTGATCCTGGCAAGTTACTTAACCTTTCTGAACTGTGGCTTCCTCATTTGTAAGAAGGGAATTATAGCCACTTTGTAGGGTTGTGAAGATGAGAATGAGTCAAACCTAAAATTGGCCCTCATTAAATGAGAGCAAATATTGGTAGTGAAATACTGTAGATGGGAGCAGTATTTATGAATTTTATTTCCCGGTAAGCAATATCTTTAATAAAAATACAAGTAAAAGAAAAAAGACATTAAGGGGCGCCTGGGTGGCTCAGTGGGTTGAGCCTCTGCCTTTGGCTCAGGTCATAATCTCAGGGTTCTGGGATCAAGCCCTGTGTGGGGACTCTCTGCTCAGCAGGGAGCCTGCTTCCCCCCTCTCAGCATGCCTCTCTGCCTGCTTGTGGTCTCTGTCTGTCAAATAAATAAAATCTTAAAAAAAAAAAGATTTTAAAAAAATCAATTGTTCTTTACTGTTTTAGAAATAATCTTCCATAATCATTGTTTAGACCTTGATTTTCATTTGGTTTATATTTACTTGTCCATGTTTGAAGTATTTTTTTGGAAGTTACAAAGTTTTAGTTTTTTGAGAAATCCTGTAGTATAAAGAAATAGACATAAGATTTCTAATTGAGTGAGCAAATAGTACTTATATATTATATAGTCTTGCATAGTGAGCTCTGTATCTCTGAGCAGGTCAGATGACCCTTGAGCATGTCAGAAGATAGGTGACAAAGGGGGATTAATATTGCCTAGTGGGGATACTATTGGGGACATTCTTTATTTCAAAATAATTCTTTCATGAGTAAGTGAGATCTGAAATACTGGCAATATTTGTTGTTAGATTATCACCGTGGAAGTTATTTTATACTAAAAATTTCATTTTAAGTCAGTTGCAATTTACTTTGTCCACTTCTGTGCAACATTTAGGGTTGAAATTGTGATAGTGACTTAGGGAATCTGAACCATAGGCATAAGGTGGTGGGTTTTCAAACTGAGGGAGGGAACTGGGTATCTATTTACATCACCAGTATTCTAGGTTAAATTCTTTTTTTTTTTTTTTAAGATTTTATTTATTTATTTGACAGACAGAGATCACAAGTAGGCAGAGGCAGGCAGAGAGAGAGGAGGAAGCAGGCTTCCTGCTGAGCAGAGAGCCTGATGCGGGACTCGATCCCAGGACCCTGAGATCATGACCTGAGCCGAAGGCAGCGGCTTAACCCACTGAGCCACCCAGGCGCCCTCTAGGTTAAATTCTTATTGACTGTTTACTTTGAGCACTTTGTTTTCTAGAAGGCCATGTAACTCCTGTTGTTAATAACTCTTCTCAATATAATGGTATACATGTTTCTGTGGGACTTAAAATAATTTCATAGTTACTCTGCTCCCTTGCTACTTATCCTTTTAAATGTCTTCACTTGTTAAAAAATAAATTTGCAAAACCAGGGTACCAATGTCAAAAATATAAATAGAATTTTCTCTTTTCATTTTAGATGGAAATTATATGACAGACTATTTGGGGTGACATCTTGAAAGATCTTCAAGAATTGCAGGTATTTTTAATTTAAAGATTAACTTTCTCCTATGGGAAAAGTACTATAGTTCATTTGTAATTAGCTGATTCTGCCATATAAAACAATTTGTTAAAAAGTCAAACTGAAAATATTAGTACTGCTCTCATTAATGTGATTTTTTAAAAAACTGGGCATTTATGGTTAGCATGTCAAACTTAGATTCACTGATGATTTTTTTTTTAATTTTTATTTATTTACTTATTTATTTGACAGAGAGAGATCTCAAGTAGGCATAGAGGCAGGCAGGGTGGGGGGCGGGGAGAGATTCCCCGCCTAGCAGAGAGCCCAGTGTGGGGCTAGATCCCAGGACCCTGAGACCATGACCCCAGCCGAAGGCAAAAGCCCAACCCTCTGAGCCACCCAGGCGCCCTGATTGACTGATATATATGTGTGTGTGTATATATATATATATATTTTTTTTTTTTTTTTTAAGATTTTATTTCTTTGACAGGCAGAGTTCACAAGTAGGCAGAGAGGCAAGCAAAGACAGAGAGGGGGAAGCAGGCTCCCCGTCGAGTAGAGAGCCTGATGTGGGGCTCCATCCCAGGACCCTAGGATCATGACCTGAGCCGAAGGCAAAGGCTCTAACCCACTGAGCCACCCAGGTGCCCCACCGATTCACTGATATTTTTATATTAAAAGGGGTTCTGTGGTCCTTTACCTATTCACTACATGTTCTTTTTTTTTTTCCTTAACACATTCATTTTAATGTGTTTTAATTTTTATTTTTTGTCTTTTTTTTTTTTTTTTTAGATTTTTTTTTTTTTTTTATTTGACAGAGAGAGATTACAAGTAGGCAGAGAGGCAGGCAGAGAGAGAGAGGAGGAAGCAGGCTCCCTGCTGAGCAGAGAGCCCGATGCGGGACTCGATCCCAGGACCCTGAGATCATGACCTGAGCCGAAGGCAGCGGCTTAACCCACTGAGCCACCCAGGCGCCCCTAATTTTTATTTTTTGTCTTAATGATGGTTGATTTTTTTGAGAGATTCTTTTTTTTTTTTTTCCCCCAGATTTTTTATGTATTTATTTTTTTAGAGAGAGAAAGCTTGCCCAATGAGACCAGGGGGAGGGGCAGAGGGAGGAGAGAATCTCAGGCAGACTCCCTATGGATCTCAGGACTTTGAGATAATGACCGGAACCCAAATCAAGAGTTGGACACTTAGGGCGCCTGGGTGGCTCAGTGGGGTAAGCCGCTGCCTTCGGCTCAGGTCATGATCTCAGGGTCCTGGGATCGAGTCCCGCATCGGGCTCTCTGCTCGGCAGGGAGCCTGCTTCCTCCTCTCTCTCTCTGCCTGCCTCTCTGCCTACTTGTGATCTCTCTCTGTCAAATAAATAAATAAAATCTTTAAAAAAAAAAAAAAAAAAAAGAGTTGGACACTTAACCAACCGAGCGGTCCAAGCCACCCCCTTGAGAGCTTATCTATTTCAAATAGACTTTATGTATACTTTTGTATTTAATCTAGATTTAGTTATATAAGTTATTTATATACTATCTCATCCAGATGCTCTTGCATTTTAAAGTCTTATGAGTTTTTACATTTAAATCACTATTTAAGGGACGCCTGGGTTAAGATGTCTTGTCTTCAGCTCAGGTCATGATCCCAGAGTCCTGGAATTGAGTCCCAGATAGGGCTCTTTGCTCACTGGGGAACCTGCTTCTCCCTCTGCTGCTGCTCCCCGCCCCCACCGCTTGTGCGGTTTTCTCTCTCTCTCTCTAACAAATAAAATATTAAAAATATTAAATTACTGTATAATATTGTTTCTTGCAGATGATCATTTGAAATAGTACTTGTACAGAAAAGTTAATGGGTATTTGCCAAAATCTTCTCTGTATATTTATAGCTTTCCTTCTCAATTTCTTTGTGTTGAATACCCCTTTAAGGAATCAGTAGAATCCTTTAAAACTGAAAAATCAGTTAACTTTTGCAGACTGGAGGAGGGTGTTGAAGAGCTTTGTGGTTTTTGTTTTCCTTAACTAACCATGCACCTGTTTTCCAGATATCTCAGTGTGATGTCTGTGAAACAGTGATATTCTTTTCCTAGACATTATAATAGAAAGGAACTGTGTCATTTGTGTACTGTCTGTATCACTAGTCAGTGGGGCATAACTAGCAAAGAGACTTTAAATTTTGGTAATTCAGCCTTATGGTTGCTTCCCTGGTGGGCCTTCAGCTGTGAGATGTGCCTCTTTCTTAAGGACTCCTGCGGGAAGGATAAGTCCTTGGAAATTTGACCCTTTGATATGGAGTAGACAGCCTTCCTGACTCTTTCATTCCAGACCCTTCATGTGAAGTTACCATTATTAGGTGCTTCTGCTCCTCAAGAAAAGAATTTCGCTTAGATAAGCCTGGGCAGGGAGATGATGATGATGTTTCCTATATGAGACAAGAGTTGGAATAGGCCATAATGGGGATAGGACCAGGCTATACTGTTTTGATTCTTCAATGGTTACTGTTATAACTTCTCATAGTGAAAGTAAGTAACATTTATTTTTTTCTTTTCCTTCCTTAGAAGAACAAAAAACACTAATGCATTTGAGAAAGTGGTAAAGTTTGGGGGGAGGGGAAAAAGCTGCTTTCCTGATCTGCAACTTGGCTGGATGCTAAGATGTCTGTGGACATGAATAGCCAGGGGTCTGACAGCAATGAAGAGGACTATGACCCAAATTGTGAGGAGGAAGAAGAGGATGAGGACCCTGGGGACATAGAGGACTATTACGTCGGAGTAGCCAGCGATGTGGAGCAGCAGGGGGCCGATGCCTTTGATCCTGAGGAGTACCAGTTTACCTGCTTGACCTACAAGGAATCCGAGGGTGCCCTCAATGAACACATGACCAGCTTAGCTTCTGTCCTAAAGGTGAGCAGTGATGTCAATTCCAAGTATAATTCCCCCAGTTAAATCTAAATACAAGCTTTTGCTAACTGATGTCTCCTCCAGATTGATGGAATGAGTGGCGCTGTAGTGAAACCAAATTTAGGACGTGTGTTGGATTAGTTGGACCCATTTGATGCTTTACTTTGTTTTCTAAAATATGCATATTTAAGGCCCTCAAATTCCCAAGTTACTAAAAATGAGGAACAATAGAGTAAATTCAGGATAGACTGGAAGTGCATAGAAGTAGAATTATGTAGATTAACATGGTTTCAGTAAGTGAGTCTTATGAAACTTAATGAGGTAAGATATGATTAGCCTCAGAATCACCATCCTCTGTACCACCGTGTGTGAGTTTCTGGCAAATGTCTTGAGAGGTACCCAGGATGTGCCTTGAGTCATCAGTGCCCCTGGGTAATTGAATTCCATTGTTTCATGTACTAATGTCTAATGTTGGAAGAGATTTTAGTTTGTGTTTCCTTGATTTGGGAGGTATTTTATGGAAATTTTAAAGAGTTGGTTATCCCAGCAAGAATCTCATTTTTACCACTGAAATTAGCTTGCTTTTCAATCTTGTACCTCAGGCCACTTTTTTTCTTACCATGTATGTTTTGTGCTATGTAAGACTAGTACCTAGTACACTCACATAAAACACTATGTACAATAATTATTTTTTATGTTCATTTAGACAATTTCCCAGCATGTTTCTTTCTCCTCTAATGTTGGCCATTATGTGAAAGTGGGGCCATTTCTCTTATTTCACTGCCCTTCCTTCAAGAACTGCTATATCGATCTTGTTATCTGCCTAAATCGAAGGTCAGGGGAACATAGGCATGATTTCAACCAAATGATTTTCTTGTTGGTATTTAAATGGAAGTAACTAAGGTATGCCATGTGTGATTTCTCTAAAAGCTGCTTTATCTATTAGTTTAGGGATTTTTTTCCCCCAGGTGGTCAGCAGAGGCTCACTAATACCTTAGATTTGGATACTCAGGGCTTTATTAGCAGCTAGTGGGAAGTTGAAATCTACAGCTTTTTTGGTGACTTATTCCTGGAAGGGTTGCAGACTTCTTGTCTTGTGGTCAGTAGAAAACTTTGAAGAATGGAGACCCATTGGAACCTCTGGATTTGGGATTTCTGCCCCATAGCTTTAGTAAAGCTGCTGGGACCTGTGTTTCCAGAGGACATTTCTGTGGTAGAAAAGACATCATATCTCTTCTTCACAGTGCACACACCTCTCTGGTCAACTAGTTTCTTTTGCTTTAATCATATTGTCAGGTTATGCACAGTGTTGGTATTTAAAATTAGAAAAGGTATTATCAGGTGTGTGGCTGTGTGTTGACTAAGTTCATCAGATGTTTCATCTATGCATAAGCACCCTGTTCCCTCTGTGCTACCTTTCCTACCCTTCTGGGTGGGCCCAGATACCTGTCTTTGTTTTTTTTTTTAATTGTGGTAAACCATACATAACATAAAATTTCCCAATTTTACATTTTTCCTTGCTATTAAGCTGATACAGGGTTAGGCCCCTGGAAAGTCTCCCCATAGAAAGCCCTCCCTTTCCTCCCTTCGAGTGCCTTCAGAGTCTAGCTTGTACTTTTCCTGGGTAGCCTTCTACCACTGCAACACAGTGGTTGTACCGTCCTTTGTTCTCAGCGCCTGAACATTACAGCTCCTGTATGTACTAGAGCACATCCTGCAGTTTTTGGACCGCTTACGTTGTTTTACCTTTTCGTGTATTTTTGCATGATCTCCGACTAGATTGTCACTTCATAGAGGACAGAAATTGCTTTATACCTTTTCTCCCCCATCATTCCTGTCACAGTGTTTCATCCATAGTAGGTGTTGAATAATTTCTTGGATACTGTGAATTTTGTCAGCTGTTGATGACAGTAGCTGATGCTGTTCATATGAGCCAGATTCCGTAGTCCCCTACTGTACACCCTTCTCTGCTGTCAGGAAAAGGCATCATTCTGACCCTCAAAATCATGAAAAGAAGGAGCAAAACAAACTTGGTATAGAGATGAAGAAATAAAAAGAGATGAAAGAAAGTTGAAA
Organism: Neogale vison; assembly: GCF_020171115.1. NCBI lineage: Eukaryota > Metazoa > Chordata > Mammalia > Carnivora > Mustelidae > Neogale > Neogale vison. The sequence goes on along the minus strand of NC_058096.1, from coordinate 206,055,420 downwards.
CACAAGGAAGGGGTTAAAGAGAAAATGAGACAAAGGGGAAAACAGTCCATGAAAATTTAGATCACGGTAAAGGATGGATTTTTTTTCCCCCTTCCCTAGGTCTCACTGAGAAGCATGCTAATAACCATTTTCTTTCTGGAGCTGGGGAGCAAGGGTTCTGGCTCTTTTGGTGGCTTGGCTATGCATAAAGGGACTCAGTGGTGTTTTAAGTAGTTTGGGAATTTGACTGAAGAGGCTAGGCAAAAACAGCTTGGTTGAGACTAGAGAGGGAATCACATACAATCTTCCTTTTTCAGGCTGGCTAAAAACTAACGTTTTCATTTTTGTAATTAATATTTTATGAGATGAGAGGGAATAATTTAAGTGCTGCGTTTACGGAATGGTGTTTATTGGTGCTTTGGCTATTCTAGCTCCCCTATTGCATGTTTATCTGAGAGTAGATATCAGTGGTGATCATCCAGATTACTACTGATGTTCCCCGATGATCCTGGTGTTGTTTGTACAACTCTGTGACATATTGAGATATTTAATTCTTTGATATGATTTAGGTGCTATTTGGCTGGTAGGAAATATGATGTGTATGTGGTTTAAAGTTAGAGCCATATGGAACAGTCATTTATGAATGAAAGCTAAGTTTGAGGACTGGCTTGACTTTTTCACTGATTCTCATGTCTGTTTCACTTGTTTTGTTTGTGTGTTGGCAGTTACCTATGGATGGGGCATTGTCTGGCATAAAATTAAGCCTTTTGTTGTCTTTTGAGATTTGATGTCTCTTAAATATTAAAATTCCTATTGTCTGGGACACTGGGTTTTTGGTTTAGTGAGGGCCCCTGGTGTCAGGGTAACTTCCTATACATGTTGTAAAACAAGTCCTTGAGTAAGATCATTAATTGAGAAAGGAAAGTGTCCAGGAAATCAGATTTAAGGGCTAAGGATAGACAACAGAGAAAATGCCTATCTTTTATGGGGGAGGGTAGGGAGACTACTGTGTTCAGATAATGACAAAATGGAAGCTTTGTATTTAGAATTAGCTATCATCTTATACAGATAGGATACAGTTGACCCTTGAACAATGACGGGGACTAGGGGAGCCAATCCCCAAACTGCCAAAAATCCACATATAACTTTTGACTCCTTAGTAGCTTACTGTTGACTAGAGGCCTTACCAATACCATAAACAGTGAGCACATATCCTGTATATTACGTGTATTACATACCAGATTCTTATAATAAAGTAAACTAGTGAAAGAAAATGTTAAGAAAGTCATAAGGAAAAGACCTTTACAGTACTGTATTGCAAAAAATTGTGTATAGGTGGCTCTGTGTGATTCAAACCCATGTTATTCAAGTATCAACTGTAGTCATTAGAGATTAGATGATTGTCAGGTGAGATATATTGTAGGAGGGAGAAAATCTATGACAAATATTTGTCATGATTGTGTAGGTCTTTATGTCTTAAAGAAAGTCTTTAAGGAAAACAAAGCTAACTTTAAAACCCTGTCTTTTCTTTAAAAAAAACAAAAACAAAAACAAACCCTGTCTTTTCATATGACACTCACACGAAGATTATTTGATTATCTTACAGATGAAAGAGTCCTTTTCTGGTAATAACAGACATTTTTATTGCAAAATATGTAGTAGTTAGCCAAGAAGAATTTTGTTGTTCAGTGAATCCTGTTTGTTACTGCTGTTCTGTGAAACTCCTGAGGCATTTGCTATCAAGCTGCTCAGGAAGGGGCTCAGCCCAGATAGCCCAGGCTGGCTTTCATTGGTGATGGGCCAGAGGAGTCTCCCCCATGCTACTCTCTTCCTCTCAGCAGTGTGCCAGGGGTGTGGGCAGGAGAGGAGGAATGTGGTTCAGGTCCCCACCCAAATGCATGAAAAAGGAGAAGTAGTAGTCCACTTTGGGCTAGATCCAGTCTAATGGAGCAAAAGTGAGCTCTCTGAGCTTTGTGTTGCAGGAGAACCTTGAAGTTGGAGTAGAAGGGCAGTGCAGGTCACAGCAGTCAAGTCCAAGCCCCACAGGTCGATAAGCATGGTGATAGGAAAGTTATGTTCTGAGCTAGAGCAGGAGACTAAGAAGTAAGTATAGGTTAAAGGGAGTAAAATGTGGAGGATTGTGAATGCAGCCTGGGGTGTCTTTACTATTGGATTTTTAAACTTCTTCATTGCTGAACTGCGCTGTTCACTTCTTAAGCCTTGTGTTCCTTCAGATAGGATTGGAGAAATAAGCTGGTTATAATGAGTGTTTTTACTACAGTTCTTGCTTTATGAATTGTATTAACTGCAGTAGAGCTGGGGAAACTTACGTAGAATACTTCATTCTGCCACCCTTTTGCTTAAATTTATTTTAAAATCTCGTGTTTGATATTCAGCAAAATGTGGCTGGAAAATCTTTTATGATTCTTCTTCTGTGGATCTTTTTTCCCCTTTGTGGATGAATCATAATTAGTTTTCAATGCTTCTGACTCCAAGTGCAGAAGTCTTTATAGTCTCATGTTCAAAACAATCTCATTTCTATGCATTTGGTACTGATAACATGAGCAATTGATGTTTTTCACAAAATACCTTGTATTTAGTCTTTCTCTTAAGTGGCACCAAGTTTTTGTATAATATCTGGAAAAGACTTTAATTTTACTTATCATGTCAACTTTATTTTATCCTGATATAGTGGGATTTTAGACCATTTTTATTTATATATTTGTTAATGGTAATTATGTTTATTACTATTAATGGGAGTATCCTCAAGCTGGGCTTGGTAACACTGAGTATTTATGCTGAGCAGCCATCTGATTTCTATTTTTATGACCTGATGTCAGATTTCTTTGCATGCCTGTATCTCAATAGAATCTAGATTAAATTCCTGTGTTTCAAGTAGTTGGTTGTTAGTGGGTGTGTCATACTTCATGACGTTTAGTCTGGAAATCTGATGTGCATTTTACTGATGTACAGATTTATTTTTAAAAGGGAGATGAAAAATATCCAGAATGACGTTGAGAATTGCCTAAGTACAACTAGTGCTACAGTTGTCCCTGTCTTGCCAGTTTAGTAAGGTTATTGTCATCATTGACTTTGTGTGCGCACTGTGCACTTGGCACCACACGCTAAGTTTACCGCCTTCCAGAAAATAAGCTCTTAATCAGATTCAAGAGCAGCTTTCATTCTAGTCTTTTTCTTGTACTTTCACATTATCATACAAATGATGCATAATCAAGGGGTGGTCTTATTTTATTTCAGGATTTATTTATTTTAGAGAGAGAGCACACAAGCAGGGGGAGGGGCAGAAGGAGAGGGAGAAAATCCCAAGCAGACTCCCTGCCGAGGCCTACAACAGGGAGCTCAACCCCTGGACCCCGAGATCATGACCAGAGCCAAAACCAGGAGTCAGCCACGGGGTGCCTGGGGCTCAGTGGGTTAAGCATCTGCCTTCAGCTGCCTTCAGTGTCTGCCTTTGGGTCCTTTGGCTCCCTGCTCAGTAGGGAGTTTGCTTCTCCCTCTTCCTCTGTATGTCCCTCCCTCATGCTCTTCTCTCAAACAAATAAATAAAATCTTTTTTTTTTTTTAAATAAGATCTTTAAAAAAAAAAAAAAAGAAGTCACGCACTCAGCTGACTGAGCCACCCAGGATTAAGGGGTGCTTTTAATCCTACATTTGTGTTCTAATCCTTAACTTATTTATATTTAACCTTTTATTGTTGAGGTGTTACTATAGTATTTAAAGAAGAAATACCCTTCATAATTCCTTAATCTAAAATAAGAGTTTTCTTCCTTGCTTATAGTCCTGCAGGTCTTACCCAAATTTATACATAATATTACTGTGCTTCAGTTCATTCATTTAACCAGTATTTATTAAGCACTTACTATGTGCCAGGCACTGAAAAAAATAGCATTGAACAACATAATAGTTTCCTTACCTGATGAATGTTAGATTCTGGTAATTGTTCTGTACATGTATTTTTATATTCTGATATTTTCTTATATACAAGCTTGCCTCAGAGATATTGCAGGTTTGGTTCCAGACCACTGCAATAAAGCAAAAATCACAATAAAGCAAGTCAAATGAATTTGTTTCACAGCACAAAAAAAAGTTGTATTTATGCTATACAGTCGTCTGATAAGTGTTCAGTAGCAACTTGTCTATAAAATAATGTAAATATCCTAATTTTAAAATAACATTGCTGAAAATTGCTAACCATCACCTGAGCTTTCAGCAGGTTGTAATCACTGATCACAGATCACCATAACAAATACAAGAATAAGTCTACGGCCATACCACCCTGAACGCGCCCGATCTCATCTGATCTCGGAAGCTAAGCAGGGTCGGGCCTGGTTAGTACTTGGATGGGAGACAAATACAAGAATAATGAAAAAATTTGAAATATTGCAAGAATTACCAAAATGTGGCACAGAGATAGGAAGTTAGCAAATGCTATCAGAAAAATGGTGCTGATAGACTTACTTGATGCAGGGTTGCCACAGACCTTCAGTTTGTTTTTGAAAACACACACACAAAAACAGTATCTGCAAAATATGGTGAAATGAGGTGTGCCTGTATTTTAACGATTTCCCCATTTTTACTTCATCCTCATAAATTACTTTAAATGGCTGAGTATCACACCATCATATTGAGCCTTAATTTGCTCAGATTTTCTCCATTGGGCATTTAGGTAAGTACTTATGTGTTACAGTTCTTGGGGACTGGTTATGTTGGCTGTGAACACTTTTGTAAATGTGGCCTTTGAGTCTCTTGGCCCTTGGCCAGAGCCTGGGCTAGGGGTCAGATGGTTGGGCTCCATTTCCTTTTTTGCCATTTAATATAATGTGACCTTGGGCAAGTTCCTAACATCTCGAAGCTTCAATTTCTTCAACTGTAAAATAATGATAAAAAGACCTCCTTCGCTGCAGTGAATGAGATAATGCATGTAAAGTACCTGGCACATGAATGTTCAAACAAATGGTTATGGTGGAAGGCAGGTCATGGCAGGGCAAGTGCAGAACAGTGGGATTGTTACTTTCACATATTTATTGCAGTTCCTTAGAACACACTCTTAGGAATGTGCATTTTCAGTTGCAGGCTAAAAGCCACATTGAGGAAGGTTCTGGGTGGCATATTGCTGATGATGTCTCTAGTGTGCATATGGTAGATGGATCATGTACTTTGGATTTTTTTGTCTTCATGCAGAGCCTCTGGTTCCCTTCTCCTGGGGCTCACTGATAAGAAAAGTAAAAATAACACAAAGTGAATTTTGAATTGGGACCAGGAAAAGGATGCAGGGGAATATAGCTTGTCTGTTATTCCTACATTTTTGGTTGACTGCTGTGTTTAGTCTTAGGCCTGCATTGATAGAACTACTTAATGTGAAGTACTTGGTTAATTGGGGGTTCTTATTATTGGGGCATCTCCTTACTTTAACTTGTGCTCTGTTCCAGTCTCCCCTGTTTTGTTTTTGTTTTTGTTTTTGTTTTTGTTTTACTTTGCCTTTGCCCCTACTGCTCTAGGAAAAATTTCACAGATTAGATTTCTCTGCCCAAAAGAGGAAAGAGTTATAGGAAGGATTTGAGAAAGGTACAGATGAGATACAGGAAGCTTCTCATCTTGCTCTTCCTAAAATGTGTCTGTCCTGTGGCTTGATTACTCAAATTGACATGAATTATCAGAATTTGAAGCTTATTTATGTTCCCTTTTCTTAGAACTGTCACAAATCTTTATACACAGAAATGGTTTTACTGTGAAAACCTCAAATTACCAACAAGAAATGGAGAAAAATACAGGGAAAGTGAGCAAAAGGTTGGTTTAGAGATTTTAATAGAACAGAACTGTTCTTATGATCATGAACAGAGTGGTCTCCATCTGGAAAATTTGCCGTCTTTGACTAGTGGCTTCTTTCTTGGCCAGTATATGCTCTAGTCATTCTCATTTCTTTTATCCCTTAGTTTAGGCTTTTATTTTCCAGAGTCTGTAGATAGCTTTGCCTCCTTTTAACAAGAAATAACTCCAGTGCCATCAGAATTAGCTGCCTGGGGACTCTTGAGTGGCTCAGTTGGTTAAGCAGCTGCCTTCGGCTCAGGTCATGATTCCAGTGTCCTGGGATCGAGTCCCACATCCTGCTTCTCCCTCTGCCTCTGCCTACCACCCTGTCTGCCTGTGCTCGTGTGTGCACTCTCTCTCTCTAAAAAACAAATACAATTTTTTTTAAAAAAAATTAGCTGCTTGGATTCTCTCTCTCTCTCTTTTTAATATTTTATTTATTTATTTGACAGAGATCACAAGCAGGCAGAGAGGCAGGTGGGGGGTGGGGAGGAGCAGGCTCCCCGCGGAGCAGAGAGCCCGTTGTGGGGCTCAATCCCAGGACCCTGAGACCATGACCTGAGCCGAAGGCAGAGGCCAGGCACCAGAGCCACCCAGGTGCCCCTGGATTCTCTGTCTTAATTGATGATACCACCATCCACCAAGCTGGAAGCTGAATTACCCTTGACTCCCTTCTCCCATGAAGCCCTCCCTGTTCCCCAGGCAAAGTTGGACACTCCTGTCTCTGTACTGCTCTGTACATGTGTCTTGCTGTGTATTTATGCTAATTAGAAACTCTTGCTTGTAAGCCAGGGCAACTTTTTGAGAGTTTCTTGTTGTTGATCCGACTGTCTAAGCCAAGTCAATGAATGCAGAAGTTGAGAATTTAACCCCAGACCTCTACTTCTCTAGGTTCCCATTTGTAAATAGAAGACACAGTTATCAAAGGATTTCCATGAAGCTGGCTGAAGTCTAAGCAGAGACAGTATATACCTGGTAGATGTATGGTTCCCAGCTTGGGGTGCCTCTCAGAATTAGTTTTGTCAATTCTGATACAGAAGCCTGAATTTTATGCAGACATAATAAAATAAAATCTTATTTTATGCAGACATAATAAAACAAAATTTTCAGAGATGAAGCAAGGTATTCATTATATTTATGTGGAGAATTCATGTGGAAGTACAAAAAAATTGTGAAACAATTCAGGTTATCAAAGCGAGGAGGAAAGGGTGCATTTTCTTTGGCTGCCGAAAGGATGTGTCCAACCTTCAGAGTGTACTGGTTTCATAACTGGAGTAGGGGTAGGATAAAGACACCCAACTATACTGGCAAGTTTGATAGGTTTCCTGTATTTTTTTTCCTGTAATATTTCTGATGTCTAAATGTAACTTCCTTTGTCATCGATATCAAGATAAAAGTGGTTTCTTAGGATCATGGTGATAATGATAGCTGTAAAAATAATATCTGCAGTGTGAATGTTTTAAGAGTTTTGAATTTTATGGCACAGAACACACACACACACACACCCCGCTAGCATGTTAGCATTGGCTTCTGCTGCAAGATCGTTGGCTGTCCTTATATACCTTTGTATCCCTCCATTTGTTTTTGTTTGTTTGGTATTCAGATGTCTGTAGCAGTTTTATTTGCAATAGCCAAAAACTGGAAACAACCTAAATATCCAGAAACAGATGAATGAACAAGTAGTGGTATGCCCATTGAACAGCATACTTCTCGGCGGTATAAAGAGTGAATGGTTTACATAAGCGTCATTGGTAAATCCCAAAAAAGTATGCTGCATAAGGGATCCGAGGGGGGGAAAGAGCAAATATTTTATGATTTCAATGATATAAAATTCTAGAAAATGCAAACCCATTGTGAAGGAAAGTAAAACAGTGGTTGGGGAGGGCAGGGAGAAAGATGATGCTGAAGAGCATGAGGTAAATTCAGGGATGGTTTTCTATTTTGAAATACTATGAAAATGAAAGTAAAGGCATATTCATGTTATTAAACTCGTAATACAACAAAGAGTAGGTTGAGGGGGGTGGCTTGTGGAGACCTTGCACACAGGAGCCCCTTTGTCTCACAAATCTTTGAAGAGACTGCAGATCTTTGAAGAGACCTGTGAGCTCTAATTTGACTGACAAAGGCTGGAAGAGATAAACGAACTGCAAAATGAGGGGATTAATTAAAAAGTTCTCTGTAAAATAGTCAGCCCTGCCCCCACTTGGTTTCTAGGCAAAATAATGTCCATATTTTTAAGAAAGAGAATACCCCGGGGAGAAGTAGGGCCTTTAGAGAGTGTGAGATTGGGCTGACATCATTGCTCACTTTGGGGGCTCTTGAGTCTTGGGTATATGCTGCCTCTGATTAAGCACCCTATAGAAAATCCTGTCAGTTGACAGTTGACAGGTTCTGTCCATGTACACAGAGTTGGATTCATTTTCCTGACATCCCCCACCCCTTTTAAAATTGTAATACTCATATTAAATTAACCACTTTAAAGTTGAAAATCAGTAGCATTTAGTACATTCACAGTGTGCAACCATAACCTCTGTTTAGTTCCAGAACATTTTCATTACCCAAAAGGAAACCTGGTATGCATTAAACAGTTATTTCCCACTCTCCCTGGGCAACCACTAATCTGCTTTTTGTCTCTATGGATTTACTTATTCTGTATATGTCATATAATTGGAATCATGCAGTATATGACCTTTTGTGTCTGGTTGCTTTCACTTAGCATGATATTTTCAAGGTTCATCCAAGTTATAGCATTTATCACTACTTCATTCCTTTTTTGGTGGCCCTTTGTTTTTTAACCAAGAATCACCAGTCATTTGAGGAAAACATGCAAAATGGAAAAGAAACAGGAAAATTGATCTGAGCTGAAACAGACCAGTAGATGGTTTTGCTTGTTTTTAAAAGCATACTATTTAGTAATCTGCTAGATATTCAAGAAGGTATGGCATCCATGAAACAATCAGTGTTGCCATCTGGAAGAAACTGTCAAAATAAAAAAGCTCATAGAGATGAATTATGTTTGCCAAGTTAAAAAATATTCCGTAGATAGATCAGAAGATTAAGTTAAGAGAAAATCTCAGCATAAAGCCAAAATACAGGCAAAAATTGATGCGGAAGAAAGAGACATAGAGGATCAATCCAGAGAACCATCATCTGCCGGCATTTCTGGGAAGTGAGAAAAAAAATTGAAAGGAGAGAAATATTTAAAAGTATAAGAAAAAAATTTGCAGGATCAAAAGAAGGGAGCATTCTTCATATTTAAAGTTTCTACCCAGTGCTCAACGAAGAAAGAAAGACCCACGGCTAAGAATTGTGACTGTGAAATTTCAGAAAAACAAGAATAGAGAGGAAACCATAACAGTTTCTATGAGATACACTGGGTCTTCTAAAAGCAATGGGAATCAGATGTGTCATCCACAGCAGTGACAACCAGAAGGCAGTGGAGCAGCAATCTTCCCAGCCCTGAGGGAGAATGGTTTTGAACCAGATCTGTCATAGCAAAATACACTTGTTTTCAGATGTGCAAGGACTCCTGAAATTTTCTTTCCTTATACCTTTTCTGAAGCAGTTATTTACAGATGAAAATTTTTTAAAAAGGAAAAATTTCAAGAAATGACTGAACTAACCTAGTAGTCCAATGAAAAGATTCAAGTTACCTGTGCAACAGGAACTCTGTTTTACCCTGGAAAGTAGCCATCCCAGATTTGGACACAGATTTGGTGGGATCCAGGAAGAATTTATTTGGGAATGGGAATGGGTAGATTCCAAGCAACAGATAAAATCAAGAAGCTGGAAGACAGTTGGAATACAGTGAAGAAACCATAGAACTTTTTACAAGGGGCAAGGGAATTAGAATTCCTACGCAAAGCAGAAAAACTGTATGCAGAAAGTTGTAAGCCAAATACAAATCAAACACATAAGTGGCACAACTATGAGTAATTGGTGGTGACTGAATAGAAAATGTATTTGTGCCTAATGTATGAAGAATATCCTTCTTTATGGATAGTAGCTTTGGAAGCACAAGGAAGAAAGAGCAATTCTGGTCCTGTAAACAGTATTTTAAAGTTACAAAGGAAAAATAAATAAATAAATAAAGTTAGAAAGGTAACTGATGGAAGGAACTGAAAGTAGTAATTTAAATATAAAAAGGTTGGGCCTTGGAAGGGGTGGTAGGGAGTGGTATAAGTACGCTAAATCTGCTAGAAAATTATGGGCATGCTTAATGAGGTTGGTGACAACCAAAAGAATTGGTGGAGATTTCTCCTGGGTGGGAAGACTGGGATGCTGGGGTGGGATGGCGTGGCAGGTATTGTTCCTTTTCATCAAAGTGCTTTTTATGAGCCATTTGATTTTCTTTGTTCATTGGTAATTGGGATAGGTTAAGAACTTGTTGATTCTCAATAAACAAATGTTTCTTTCCTGAGTGTCTTCCGCTGTTTTAACTTTTAGATAGATGCTGAGAACTGGGGGGGGGGGGAATAGTCTGACCTCTACCATAAAATAATTCTAAGATCTCTTTGCCTTTAGTTTCTGCCATCACTTTTTTTAGAATGGTGAGAGAGGAGATATAAATAAATCTTTTTCTACTTGTATTTCATATTTTCTGATATATCCACTACAAGTGCCACTTTGATTATCTTGGTCTGTTGAAAAACTTAAAGTAGCTTCTTCAGACTCCAGCCTGAACTCCTTCCTGTTTCCCCCTTCTCTAACCCTTATTGTTTGATTTTTGTCTCCTCAAACCTCCTGTAACCATCTCTGCCCTTCAGAACCCTCTACAAACTCAGAGAACGCCTTGTCCTTCCTTTTTTAAATTCTTTTTTTTTTTTTTCCTTTTTAACCTTCCTTGGGAGCTGTATCTGGCCTCTTCCTGCATCCCCTAGAGGCCAGATCTTGGTGCCTGTCTGGGTTCTGGAGGAGAGTGTGGGTGTGCAGTGACAGGATCTAGTACTGGTGCTGGCATTGTTCCAAGTGCTTGCGTATGGCAGAAAGGGAAGTTGTTTCAAATTTCTGTCCTCAAGGAGCTTCCATTTCCGATGGAGTTTTATATAAACAGAAAGGTTATAAAAATAGCGTTATATGTTTTAAGCACAGCTAAGACCAGCAGTTGGTAGTTCTGTCTTTGAAAAATGTTCTTGGAGTCCATGGCTTTATCAGTAAGATATGCTAGCCTCTGAGGTATCCTCTAGAGAAGAGTGGGAACATGAATGGTACTGCCAAGCTAGTGTTTGGTATTCCCTCTTACACGCCTCCTCACAGTAGCAGTAGCTACAAGAGGCAGAGCATTATTTGAAATCATTTTTGGACAGGGTGGGCTTATGGCTGCATGAACATGGTAGGAGATTTGGATTTTAGTCCTACAATGTGCAGTTCATTGGATGTCAGCTCCTGTCTGCATTTCTTTTGGTTTGGTTATTGGATGTGACCTTGGTTCGTAAAAATGGTGGTCATCCTGCTTACATGGCACCCCCTGGAAAACTCTTTAGAATTCTTGTAGGGGCTTAACCAGCCCTTTGTACTAAGTACTTTCCAGAGGTATTTCGTCAAAACGTGCTTCCTAAAAGATAGGCTGGGATTTGCTCCATGATACTGTAGCAGGTGATGGATAGATGAGGTATAGATAGAGTGGACCTGAGTGGCCATGAGTTGATGTTGGAGCTGGGTGATGGGTACATGATTTTCATCATACTCTTCACTTTTATAGATGTTTGGAATTTTTCATAATAAAAAGTATCCTGGTGGTCAGGGATGGATGACTCATATTTTTGCTTTATTGTATTTTGCATAAAATTTTTATTTAGTGAGGTCTTTGGGGGTTTTTGGTATTTATTTTAATGATTAGAGACAGAGTGAGTTAAGGTTAGATGAGAGAAATCTTCAAATTTAATCAGATTTTTCAAAATATGAATAGCATGGGTGCCTTGATTACAAGTCAGCTCTCCCACCATGGAGACCTGTAAAGAAAAAGTGAAAGGAAGCAAAGTGATGATCAGGAGCCAGAGAGCTGACCTCCTAGAAACTGAGAATATGTAGATGTGAAGTATGGGAGAAGTGAAGGCCCACCACTTAAATTAGACCGTAGGGGTGAGCCTTGCCTCAAGTCAGATTCCTGGTGGGACCCCGCTATCACCATCATTGCTGCTGATTTCATCCCATTCTAGGGTGATAATTCACCTATTCCTTTGTCTCTGTACTTTAACCTTGTTTCTTCCTCTTATCCCTTTTAGTACTTTCTCGCCTCACCCCCTACCCTCCAAGACCTGAATTCATCCATCTTGATCTCCTTAGGCTAGCTTTCCTATGTCATGTCCCCTTTCTACCCCAGATCCAGAAGCTCACCCACAATTCACTCCTTTCCTTCATCTCTGCTGTTTAGTGAATTACTACTGGTGTTTGTTAACAAATGTGATTGGACCACGAAGTGGCTTAACACAAGCTGAGGCATGGAGACCCATTCGTGTAGCCTTAAAAATTTTCAGGCAGTTGGCAAGTAAGAATTCTAAATAAAAATTGAAACTACCACCTGTATTTTTTCAGGCCGTTGATGCTCACTGCCATCAGCTGCATCCTCCCTATGGCACTGGTAAGTGTGGGAAGGGCTGGTGACAGTTTTGGTGGGCTGCTGGATTTCTTTTTTCTGGGGGAAGGATCTATTTGCAAGCCATGTTATTAACTTGTCCCCAAGGGCTGGACAGCTTCAAGCAGCTATAGGTGACTAAAAAGAGGAAGAAGCAACTGACGGTGCTCATGCGTTTCCTCGGGAAACTTTTGTCAAGAGCAGAAGCTACTCACTATTTGCCTTGATCCTTACATAAAATTAGCACGCCCTACCTATACATTATTTTGGAATACTAAACGTACACTATCCAGGTGCTCTGGGATGTCAAGTAGTAACTATTAAATTTCCCGAAACTCTTAAAACATTGTTTCTGAAGATGGGTATTGGCTGTATATTAGAAAGGGTCCAAAATGTTGTATGTTCTTATGATTTTCTTCAGTAGCAAGGTTTATGTCGCTCTAGTATTTTAAGTTCTTTGTGGTCAGGAGATCAAGAAATGTTTGTTTCAATGATTATTATAAAATTCTGATAGAGACTTACAAAGAAATTTGTGGTTCTCGTTTACTAACAAACTTGAGGTGGGCTTGGGGACCTGTGATTTTTAAAACTGTTTTTACCACAGTCTGCTTTCTGCTTAGGGACCTAATGGAGAAAATATGCACAGTAAAGTTGAAACATGGGGTGGGACAGCAAGCCGCAGAATTGCTGAAGTATAAGCCAGTAGCCAAATTGCTGCTGGAATTACCTTATCTAAGGCCTTGAAATCCTGCTGCTGTTTTCTTGTAGTGAGTGGGTTGGAGGCCATGCAGATTCAGAATTTTTATTTCATCAGGGTGGTCTCGACTTTAAGTGACAGTTGGATGTTTACACTGTTTCATTTCTAAGGGTCTCTGAAGCCCTTAGAGCATGGAAGGCAGTGCCTCCAGAATATCGAATGAAATGCAGAGGTGGTGGACTTGTATACTCTTAACCAGTGAGGAGCTCCTTGCTGGTTACTGCGGCTAAAGCATTCATGTACCCTTTATTACATCTCTGTGGGAAACATCTTACTACCGTTGGCCCATATTCTGCATTTCCCACTGGTCCCTACTTCCCATCCCCCAGGCCCTACTTATGAAGTAGGGTCGGAATTGTATACACACTTACTACATTGTTTATAAGAAACAGAAAGAAGAACTTAACTCTCCCAGCAGTTGTCTACTTCTTTAGGTTATCAGTGCACAAGCGGTAACTACCGAACATGTTTTGAGGACCCATATCACGGAAATAACTTTTAAGCATCTGTCCCAAATATAGATTGTAGAAGATGAGTGAAGATTTTTGTCTGCAGCCTTTGGGAAATACTGATGACCAGCAGCAGTGTCCTTTCTGACATGCATATAGCTAAGGTTTTCCTGAAACAAAGAACTGGAAACCATTCGAGGCTGTTGGGATTATAAATGCAATGGCAAAAGAAGCCAGACTGGATTTGCAATGCAGAGCAGTGTTCAGGGTAAATGACAAGGGAAGGTGATCCACTTTTTTTTTTTTTCAAGCTGGAAGGAAAGCTCCGCAGAGGTTCCTGAACTATTGTTGGCCAGGTTTGAGGGTATGGAGAAAAAGGGGAGGAAAAGGCAGGGAAGATAAGGCTGCTCTTGGCTTCTGTGCTCTTACCAAATCTTTTGACTCTGGACCACTGGAGACTTGAGGGCATCCTTCAGTCTTTGATGAACTTTTTACCACTATTTGCCTTCCCTTCCCCACCTTGATCAGTCACATTCCCTTCCCCAGCTCCTAGGAAAAATAAGAGAGGAGTTCTTACCTTTGGGGCTTCTGTTCACACTGAGCAAGGCTTAGCCACAACTCTGACGACTCAAAGACAGGCCTGAGAGCTGTGCTTTGTGGAATGGCAACATTTAAGGAGCAGAAAGAGTAGGAGCAGTGTCCATTGGAACACTAAGAAGACTTGGTCTAGGAGGTTGAGAGAGAGCCACAGAGTATTGTAAAGTTACTGGCATTATAGATCTTTGTGGAAGTTATATCTGCTTATGCTGAAATTCACACTGTATGATCAGTTAATCTTTGGTCAAACCATGTAAGGAAATTTTTCATTTTGAGGAGTAAGTAAAAGGTCAAAATGCTATTTGATACAGTAGCATGAAGATCAGCATTTTGTTATTGTGGCATTTGTTCATGCAAGTTACTGCAATTATGTTAAAAGTCCCTCCTGACTTATATTTTGAAAAATTAAAACAAAGAAGTTTAAGGAATTGTACAGCGGACAACCATGTACCTACTAACAAGTTTATACAGGTGCTAACCTTTTGCTACATTTGCTTTGTTATATATCTAGCCATCAACCAACCAATTTTATTTTTATAGAGATTTCTTAAAGTATTTATATTCCATTAAATTTGCCCATTTTAAAGTGTACCATTAGATGAATTTTAATAAGTTTATGCAGCGATGTAACCATCACCACAATCTGAGTTATAGAAAGAACATTTTCATCATCTGGAAAGTTCCTTGTGTTTGTTAGCCAGTCCCCACTCAAAGCTGCAGGCAACTAGGGATCATCTTTCTATCCCTATGGTTTTACCTTTTCCAGAAACTGCATATAAAGGGAATTGTACAGTATGTAATCTTTTGTGTCTGGCTTCTTTCACTGAGCACAACGTTTTTGAGGTTCATCCATGTCACGTTACGTGTCAGTAGTGCTTTCCTTTTTATTGCTGAATGATTTTCCATGTGTGGATATATATTACATTTTGTTTATCTATTCATTCCTCAGTTAATGGACATTGGGTTGTTTCCAGTTTGGGGTGATTATAAAATATGCTGCCATGACCATTCTTGTCCAGGGCTTTAAATGGACATATGTTTTCATTTCTCTTGGATAGATATCTAGGAGTGGGATTGCTAGTTTGTATGGTAAGTGTGTGTTTAATGTTTTAAGAAACTGCCAAACTGTTTTCCGAGATGAATGCTATTTTGGATTCCTGCCAGCGTTGTATAAGGGTTCCGGTTTCTCCACATCCTTGCTAGCACTTGGTATGGATAGTCTTTTGGATTGTATTCATTCTATTGAGTATGAAGTGGTATCTTGCAGTTTTTATTGGCAATTCCCTTATGACTGATAACGTTAAGGATCTTTTCTTTTGCATATTTGTTCTTCATACCTTTTTCAGGTAAAGTGTTAAGATCTTTTGCCCATTTTTTAAAAATTGGGTTGTTTGTCCTATTGAGTTGCCTGAGTTCTTTATAGATTCTGAATTAAGTTCTTTGTCAAATATATGATTTGTAATTATTTTCTCCTAGTCTCTGGCTTGTCTCTTCCATCTCTTCCAAGACATTCTTAATGCCTTGAAGACTAAAAGTTTAATTTTAATGAAGTCCAGTTTATCAGTTTTTCTTTCAAGGATAGTGCTTTCGTTGTTGTATCTAAGAAATCTTTACCTAAACCAAGGATGCAGAGATTTTTACATTTAAATCTGTGAACTATTTTGAGTTCCTTTTTGCATGCTGTGAAGTCTCTTAAGTTCCGTGGTTTGTTTTTGTATAATGGTATTTGGTTATCCCAGAACCATTTGTTGAATGTTTCCTCTACTGAATTCCTTGGCACCTCTGTATAAAATTAACCTTAGATGTCTGAGTTTACTTCTGGATTAATTCTGTTTCATTGATCTCCCTGTTTCTAAGCCCATACATACTTCATTGTCTTGATTACTGTAGCTTCATAGAAAGTTTTGAAGTCAGATAGTGTAAGTCCCCCCCCAAAAAAAAACCCTGCTTTGATTTTGATTAATTTTGATTGCTCTGTTCAGTCTGGAGCTGTGTTGTTCTGTCCAGTGGCTGCGACCCCTTGGAGCCATTGGGTATTTGAGATGTGGCCAGTTTGAATTGGCATGTGCTATAATTTTAAAATATACAGTGTACTTTGAAGACTTACGTGAATAAAAGGATATGAAATAAAATAGTTCATGAATAATTTTTGTGGATTACATGTTAAAAAATATTTAGATGTATTAGTCTAAAGTATATTATTAACACTTCACCTGTTTTAAATTTTAGTTTTCATTTGTTTGCCGCTGTATAGAAATACATTTGGTTTTTGTATATTGACTTTGTTATCTTACTAAGTTCATTTATTAGTTCTAGTAGTAGTTTTGTACATTTGTTTAAGATTTTCTGAGTAAATAGTCATTTTATCTAGAAATAGAGACCAATTTGCTTCTTCTTTTTCCAGTCTTTTATTAAGGTATTTTGTCTCTCCCCCACCCCCCACTTTGTCTTACTGCCCTGGCTAGGACCTCCAATACAATGTTAAATGGTGAGGGTGGTCATCTGTCATTTTCCTGATAGTAGCATAGTAGCATTCACTGTTTCATCATTGAATATAATGCTTTTCATAGATGCCCTATATCAGATTCAGCAGTTCATTTTTTTTTCTGATTTGCTGAGAATTTTTATCTTGAATGAATATAGAATTTTGTCAAATGGGTTTTCTGTAACACAAATGATCATTTTTTACACCTTTATTTTGTTAATTCAGCGAATTACAATAGGAGCTTTCAAATGTTAAATCCTCTTTCCATTCCTTGGATAAACCTCCTTCTGTTATGCCATATTGTACTTTTTCTATATTGCTGGATTTAATTTGCTAAAATATTTGGATTGATTTTTGTGTCTGTTTATAAGGGATACTGGTCTGTAATTTTCCTTTTGTTATATTCTTGTCAGGTTTTTTTTTTAAGATTTTATTTATTTGACAGAGAGATCACGTAGGCAGAGGGCAGGGAGTGGGGGGGGGTCGTGTGCGGGCAGGCTCCCCGCTGAGCAGAGAGCCTGGATGCTGGCTCAGACCCTGAGATCATGACCTGAGCTGAAGGCAGAGGCTTAACCCACTGAGCCACCCAGGTGCCCCGTCAGATTTTTTGTATCTGAATTATGTTAGTCTCATAAAATTAATTTGGAAGAAGTATTACTTTCTTGAGTTTCTGAAAGTGTTTAAGATTAGCGTTGATGAAGTTCTCTAGTAAAAAGTTGTGGGCATGGAATTTTGTGAGAAAATTTTTGATTATGAATTCCATGTCTTTAATAGATATAGAGTTATTCAGTTTATTTTTTTCCATTTTGTGTCAGTTTTGCTAAGTAATGTTCAAGGAACTTGTTACTTTCACCTGAGATATGAAATTTATTAAAAATAGATTATTGATGGGGCGCCTGGGGGCTTAGTTGGTCAAGCGTCTGTCTTCGGCTCAGGTCATGATCTCAGGGTCCTGGGATCGAGCCCTGCATGGGACTCTCTGCTCTCCTGCCTCCTCCTCTCTCTCTGCCTGCCTCTCTGCCTACTTGTGATCTCTGTCTGTCAAATAAATAAATAAAATCTTTTTTAAAAAATAGATTATTTTATAATGTTCCCTTATTTTCCTTTTAGTATTTGTAAGGCTTGTAGGGACAATCCCTTTTTTACCCCCATTATTGGTAATTTGTATTCCCTTTTTTTCTTAAATGTTCTGGCTAAGGTTTTTAATTAGCTTTGTTGATCTTCTTTAAGAATCAACTTATAGGATTTATTATTCAGTATTATTTGGTTTGAATTTTACTTATTTCTCTTTGGATCTTTTTAATTTTTTCCTTTCACTTGCTTTGAGTTTAGTCCTCTTTTTCTAGTTTCTTTTTCTTTTCTTTTTTTTTTTTTTTTTTTTTTTTTAGATTTTACTTACATGCGGGGCACCTGGGTGGCTCAGTGGGTTAAAGCCTCTGCCTTCAGCTTGGGTCATGATCCCAGGGTCCTGGGATCGAGCCCCTCATCAGGCTTTCTGCTTGGCGGGAAGCCTGCTTCACCCCTTTCTCTGACTGCCTCTGCCTACTTGTGATCTCTGTCTGTCAAATAAATAAATAAAATCTTTAAAAAAAATAAGATTTTATTTTCATGCAAGAGCTCTCACACCTGTTGTGGGGATGGGGCGGGGAGGGGCAGGGCAGAGCAGAAGGAGAGAATCCTCAAGTAGACTCCTTGCTGAGCTCAGAATCCAACATGGGGCTTGATCCCAAAATCATGACCTGAGCTGAAACCAAGAGTTGGACACTTAACTGACTGAGCTACCCAGGTGGCCCCCCTTTTTAAAGATTTATTTGTATGGTCTTTTTCTAGTTTCTTAAGGGGACTTTATGTCATTGATTTTAATATTTTTTTCATAGTATAAACATTTACAGTTATCCCTCTGGCATCATGTTAGCAGGATTTCACCCAGTTCTTACTGTGGTATTTTCATTATCATGTAGCTAAAAACATTTTCTAATTTCTCTTGTGATTTCTTCTGTGACACACAGGTTCTACAGTAATATGTTCTTTTTTTTTTTTTAAGATTTTATTTATTTGACAGAGAGATCACAAGTAGGCAGAGAGGCAGGCAGAGAGGGGGGAAGCAGGCTCCCTGCTGAGCAGAGAGCCCGATGTGGGGCTCAATCCTAGGACCCTGAGATCATGACCTTAGCTGAAGGCAGAGGCTTAACCCGCTGAGCCACCCAGGCACTCCCAGAAGTATGTTCTTTAATTTCCAACTATTTGCTACAAAAAAGGGCATCCTTGGTAGAGAATAGTTGGCTGAGTGTATGGGGTGCTAGTATCATTTGGTCTAATGCTGGACTCCAGGGCACATTGGTTCTGATGACTCTTCCACTAAGGGCTTAAGGTTTGTCTCATCAGTACTGGAAAACACTAATGGGTTTTAAACAGGGTGGGAGCTGATCCTGGCAAGATGGTGAGATCTCTGTAAGAGCTGTTTAGTATTATTACTTTTATATCAGGGTTTCAGGAAGGTATTCCTGAGGGATATAGACTGGAGAGGTCCAGGTTGTTCATTTCTTGAGCAAAACAGTCCAGCAAAGATTCATCTTGATTCTACTAAAAGATTCTGTTCTCCACAATTGAAAACGTACAGAAGAATGGAAGTCTCCCCAGCTGTGAACTATTGACTCTAATAGATTCAGAGTGGATTGCTGAGCCCTATGAGCTTCAAACAGTAATGGTGTGAATACTCAGGAAATTCTTTCTTGAGAGCGTTCAGCTGTTTGCACTTTGAGAAAGAAATTTTTATTTTTAATGCTTTAATATCATCCCCAAGGTTTGTCCTGGCCCTCTTGTGGAAGACTTAAATATTGGCACCCCTGCACTCCCTCCCACATCTTTTCTGCCCCCAAATCACCGTGTTTGCTTCCTCTGAGATACTACTGGGACATGTGTACAGTCTGTTCTGTTTAAGATTTTATTTATTTTTGTGAGAGAGAGAAAGAGAGAGCTCTTGCCTGAGCTCGAGCAGGAGGAAGGGGTGGCAGAGGGAGAAGCAGGATCGTCCCTGAGCAGGGAGCTGGATGCGGGACTCAATCCCAGGATCCTGGGATCATGACCCAAGCCAAGGCAGATGCTCAACTGACTGAGCCACCCAGGCGTCCCCAGTTGGTTCTCGTGACCCCAAATCAAGGATGAGGTGGCCTTCCTGCTGGAACTACTTTTTTTTAAAAAGATTTTTATTTATTTGACAGAGATCACAAGTATGCAGAGAGGCAGGCAGTGGTGGGGGGAAGCAGGCTCCCCCGCCAAGCTGAGGGTCTAAGGAGGGGCTCAATCCCAGGACCCTGGGATCATGATCTGAGCCGAAGGCAGAGACTTTAACCCACTGAGACACCCGGGCGCCCCCTCTTTTTTTTAATTTTTTTTTTTTTTAAAGATTTTATGTATTTATTTGACAGAGAGAGATCACAAGTAGGCAGAGAGGCAGGCAGAGAGAGAGGAAGGGAAGCAGGACCCCTGCAGAGCAGGGAGCCCGATGCGGGACTTGATCCCAGGACCCTGAGATCATGACCTGAGCCGAAGGCAGCAGCTTAACCCACTGAGCCACCCAGGCGCCCTCTTTTTTTTAATTTTTAAAAAAGATTTTATTTATTTATTTGTCAGCGCATGGAGCACAAGCACTAGCAGGGAGAGGGGCAGAGGCAGGAGCCAGATGTGAAACTGGATCCCAGGACCCTGGGATCATGCATCGCCTGAGCCCAAGGCAGATGGCAGACACTTAACGACTGAGCCAACCAGGTGTCCCATGGGTCTGCTACTTTTAGCATAAATTCTTCTGGGTACTCTTCCTCTACCCCTGTGCTGTTTTTGCTGGAGAGACTCTTAGAACCTGACTTTCCTGTAGATTCTATGGTGCCACTGTAGGGCAAGGCACAGTCACACGGCATTCACATTGCATTTTGCTTAAATTAATGGTCTCTGAGTCCCTTCAGGTTTATAATGGATTATTGAAGGAAAGTCCCTGATTTTCAGTGATATACTGTGGACATAATATGGGCCATTATCACACCTCCATCTGTGATGTGGGGATCACAGTAGCGCTTCCTGCAGAAGGCTGGTGGGAGGTGCATATGGCTGACAAACGTGTGCCTCTTGTCTTGTATGTATTGATGTATTCTTGGCTGTGGGGAAGAAGAAATTCGTATCACTCCACTTTCAGTTTCATGAAGTGCTAGATGTACCCTCTCTTCACATAATCTCCTCTCACCAAAACTCAACTCTGCTAGGATACTCTCAGTTGGTCATTAGTGGACTTGGAGTCATTAATAAAATTTCTGTCTCAACAGAGGGCCGTGTTTTGCATAGGTGGGTTGCATGTGGTGTGCGAATTCGGAGGTTTTGTTGCAGCTGTTAAGTGCTGTTCAGATCAAAGATCAGATTAGGTAGAATGCTAAAATTCTGTTTCCTAAGAAAAGTTGAGTTCCATTTTGAAAATCCACAGATTAAAGTCATGATGTCACTTAATGATTGGCATCTGTTGAGTGGTCACCCTCTGTCCAGTCCAGTTCTAGGCTCTGTGGATCTGTGAGAAGCAGCCTGATACCTGTTTTTAGCTCCACCCAAGCCATCTGTGGTGAAAAGGCTGGGGTAGCCGCTGGACATGGTGAGGACTCTGGGTGGTTAAGTGCCTTTGTCAAGACCTAATAGCCACAATATGCCAGGACATTTAGAAGTCAGGACAGAAAATGGTGTAGGGCTGATTGGGCCCCATTAGGTAAGAGGTGATAGAAAAGACTCTGTTAGGAGGCCATCTAAAACAGCATCACTAGCAGTCGTGTTTTTTGTTGGTTTGTTTTTTGTTAATCATAGAAGCTATATTCAAAGCAGTTATTTAACTTTAAGCCATATGTTTGTTTCTGTTTTCATTTTGTGATAGTGGTTTGCTACAGATAAATAGCTTTGTTATGGCTACAGTTAGAAGAAATGTCAGTTACAATTCAGGAATCTGAATTGTAAAAGTCATAAAGTCTCTATGGTCCTCAACAGGAAAATACTATAGCAACATTTATGAGTCAGGTGGCTGTTACCTTGCATGGAAGGGACGTGGGGACCCCCACCTTCAGTGAAGTGCGCTATCTTGAGAACTTGGTTTTCTCAAGATGTACCTGGGCTGTAGGACAAAAAGGCATTCACTTACTGCACTTTGACATAGTGTCTAACGCTGAGTATACACTGGGACATGTCCTTGTTTAGCACGTATGCTCCTGTTTCCTTTCAGGAGTGACTTGAGCTCTAGGGCCAGGGATTACTTGTTGGTCACTGTGTCTTTCCCTCTGCAGTTCTTACCTGTGGACCAGCTGCCTTACGGTTCCTTGGTAGCTTCTGTGTAAAGACTCAGTCCAGTGGGCAGAGGACCAGGGTTCTGCGTGTCCTCTTGGCTCTCTGGTCTGAAGTGTGCTCCTTGTTTCTCCTTGATTCAGTAGCACCTTGTGCTCTGTGCTGCTCTCTCTAGAAGCCTGATCTAGACCTCCAAACACAACCGTATCTTCTGTGGCCCTACGCTAGTCTTGACAACCTCAGGGTGTTCCTTTCTGTAACTAGTCCTCTTCCCCTCCCTACCCCCTTTTTTTAGCAAGAGAGAGTGAGAGCGAGTAAGCATGAGCATGCGTGAGCTGGGGAGGGGCAGGGGCAGGGAGAGAATCCCAAGCAGGCTTTCCATTCAGTGCAGAGCCAGACACAGGGTTCTCTCATGACCCTGAGATCATGACCTGAGCTGAATTCAAGAGTAAGATGCTTAACTGACTGAGCCACCCAGGTGCCCTAGTCAGCTTTCCCTAATTAACCAAGATACTGTGACTATAACACGTACCTGCTGTCTTACTACTGGCTTCTTTGCCCTAAATTAAAATGTGAACTTTTTATGTCGATAACTTATTTCTGTAACATCCTTTTCAATGACTGCATACTAAATCATTGCATGGATCTGTCATATATTATTTACGTAGTTCCTTTTTGTTGGACATTTAGATTATTTTTAATTTTTTACTCTTTTTTTTTTTTAAAGATTTTATTTATTTATTTGGCAGAGAGAGATCACAAGTAGGCAGAGAGGCAGGCAGAGAGAGAGAGGAGGAAGCAGGCTCCCTGCTGAGCAGAGAGCCCGATGCGGGACTCGATCCCAGGACCCTGAGATCATGACCCAAGCCGAAGGCAGCGGCTTAACCCACTGAGCCACCCAGGCGCCCCTAATTTTTTACTCTTGTAAAACACTGCTGTACACATATCTTTTATGATTTCCTCAGAAAAATTTACAGAAGTAGAATTGCTAGCTCAGAGCACCTTCTGGGGCTCTTTGATAGCCACAACCAGAGTGCTTTAAAGATTTTTTTTTAAAGATTTTATTTATTTATTTGATAGAGAGAGATCACAAGCAGATGGAGAGGCAGGCAGAGAGAGAGAGAGGGAAGCAGGCTCCCTGCTGAGCAGAGAGCCCGATGCGGGACTCGATCCCAGGACCCTGAGATCATGACCTGAGCCGAAGGCAGCAGCTTAACCCACTGAGCCACCCAGGCGCCCCAAATGTAGGCGCTTTAAAATGTAGGGGCCACAAAAAAAAATGTAGGGGCCACAAAAGCTGTCCATAGGCTTTTAAATCATACTTGTGATCGGGGCTCATTGGTTGCCAGGAATTTGGAGATTTTAAGCAGGGGTGTTTTGATTTGCTGGATTTATACAAGAAGTGCAAGCCTGAAGATTTTCTGCAAGTGACAGCCCTAACTAGAGGTGCACTTTCCATGTGTGGCCTCCTACAGCAGCTTGAGGGAACATAGGCCACAGCAGGGAACACATAGCTCTTCTGCTTCAGTCAAATGCTGGGTTGTTAATATAACAGGGTGTTTTTACTTCAGCTTCAAATCAGACTAATTTCTTAGAAGTGTCATTAATGAAAATAAAAAAAGTCAAAGAGATCCAGGAAAGATTATATTAATATTATCACTAAGATTATGAGTCCTTTTTTTTTTTTTAAAGATTTTATTTATTTATTTGACAGACAGAGATCACAAGTAGGCAGAGATGCAGGCAGAGAGAGAGGAGGGTAAGCAGGCTTCCTGCTGAGCAGAGAGCCCAGTGTGGGGCTCAATCCCAGGACCCTGAGATCATGACCTGAACCGAAGGCAGAGGCTTTAACCCACTGAGCCACCCAGGTGTCCCATAAGAGTCTGAATTTAAAAAATGAAGCAGAGAACCAAGAGGAAGAATTTGGAAATCAAACCTGGGCCTGCCGTAGACATGAATGCATGCACTTCTCAAAATATGGAGCTCTCCGAAAGAAACAACAGTTGTAATTTGATTTTTTTTCCCCTTTCTTCTTTCTAGGTATCTCATTCAGTTGCTAAACTTATATTAGTTAATTTCCACTGGCAAGTTGCAGAGATACTGGACAGGTAAGGTATTTTGGGGGAAGAGAGGTGGCATTGCCCATAGCCTCTTTCTCTGCCCATCTATGCAGTAGTGATTATTGTTGATGTTTTGGAGTATACTTACAATGTGCATATTATATATTTAAAACATTGGATCATATTGAATATCCTTTTTTCTCTCAATACCTGGCAAACATTTTCCCATGACTGCATCATACTCTTTCTATCTCAGTTTTATTGCTGGCTCAGTATTTCATCACGTAGACGTCCCATGCTTTTTCCAAACCCCTGTTGTCAGTGAAATTAGTTCGATTTTTTAATGCCATTGTGAATTTGTAATCAGTGCCCTTCTATACAACATTTGCCAACATTTCCATTTGTTTCTTTTTGATATATCAAGTGAGAAATGAAACATTCTTTTGAATCCAAAAGAAGCAAATGGAGATGTTGGCAAGTGTTCTTCAGAAAAGATAGGCCACCTTACCACCAGAGCCAGACCTCTTGAGGCATAGACCTTAGAGTCTCAAGATGTCTTGGGAGTGGTCAGGAGGATGGGTTCCTCTTCCTGCTGCCCCTTTTTGGGAGGAGTCCCCGTGCCCTGTCTGCAGAGGGGTGTGCTTCTGTCTAGCGTAGGGTTTCTCACCCTAGACATCCATGCCATTTAGGGTTAGATAATTCTTTGTTGTGGGGGCACTGTTCTGTGACTTGTAAGAGGTTTGGCAGAATCTCTGGCAAAATCCATTTGAAAAGACAAAATAACAATAAAAAATAAGCAAAAGACAGAACAAGCATTTCACACAAAAGAAAGCACAAACAACCATTAACATGAAAAGGTGCCCAACCTCCATAGTAATCTGGGACACTGAAGTTCACACCCCAAGCCTTTGAAATAAAAAATGTTTCCAAGTGACCCCTGGAGAACAAAATTGTCACTAGTGAGAATCACTGGTCCTGTCCCTGCCCTTTCACACACCTGTGAGTCTTCCTTTGTATGGCGTGATCTGTTTATCTGCAGAGGAAGGTCCTGCCTCTCCTTCTCCAGGCTACGACATAACTGGGATGGCTGTACCTGCTGGAGCGGCTCAGCCCTCTCGGGAAGGAGCAAGTGCGCTTGTGATTTCACTGACTACACTCTCTCACTCTCTGTCCCCCAGAGCTGGATACATTTAGATAGACTTTCAAGTGAACTTTCACTGTCTGCACTGCTGTTTCTACTACCCAGAATTCTGAATCTATGTAGATTCCAGCAGTGGGGTATCTCTCGCTGTTCAAACTCTGTAGCCTAACATGGGAATGGACAAGATGGCTGAAGATAGTAAGAATATGGTGTGAGAAAGTAGGAATAAAAGCAGAGGAAGGAGGCATTTTGACTAGGTAGAATAAGGAAGTAGTGTGTAGGAGACATTTTTCCCTGCTCAAATTCCTGGATTCTGGGTAATGTGTTTTCCTGGGCTTTGTGTGATACTTTGATTGCCATATGATAATTGTTTTTATTTTTATTATTTTTTTAAGCTTTATATATTTATTTATTTTAGAGCGAGAGTGCGTGTGAGCAGGGTGGGGACAGAGGGAGAGGGAAAGAATCCAAGGAGACTCCCCGTGGAGCCTAATGTGGGGCTCTAAAGATCAGAGTCGGATACTTAACCTACTGAGTCACCATGCACTCCTGGTTTTATTTTTAAATGTATGTATGCCATATCTCATTCCAGAAAGGAATTAAGTTTTTATTATGTTTCTTTTTCAAAAATATATGTATGTGTACACACATGTGTGATGTGTGTCGGTTAAGGAATGATAAAGTAAAAATACTTAAGTGTCCACCCAAAATAAGAAACCCTCTGATCTTTACTTAGAAGCCTCTGATGGCAGTGTCTGCCTGGCCACACCCCCTTCCTTCCTCTCCAAAGCAACCAGTGTCTTGAATTGGGTATTGATCATTTTCTTGTTTATTCTTTTTTTTTTTTTTTTTTTTAAGATTTTATTTATTTATTTGACAGGGGGAGAGAGAACAAGCAAGAGGAGCAGTAGAGGGAGAGAGAGAAGCAGGCTCCCTGCTAAGCAGGAAGCCTGATGCAGGGCTCAATCCTAGGACCCTGGGATCATGATCTGAACCAAAGGCAGACACTTAAACAAATGAGCCACCTAGGCATCCCTTCTCAGTTATTCTTAAATTATATAACCTTTAGTTTCGTATGGTTTTGTGTTTTGTTTTTTTAAGTAGGCTCCATGGAGCCTAGCACTGGGCTTGAACTCAAGACCATTGAGATCAAGACCTGAACCGGGATCAAGAGTTGGATGCTTCATCGGCTGAGCCACCCCAGCACCCCTAGTTTTGTATGTTTTTAGAACTTTATAGACATGGAATCATACTGTATGTGTTCTTCAGTTTTTAAAACAAGGCTGCATTTTATGACATCATGTCCATATTCCTGTCAAAAACCATTTGTGAGGGATGCCTGGGTGGCTTAGTTGGTCAAGCGCCTGCCTTCGGATCAGGTCATGATCTCAGGGTCCTGAGATTGAGTCCCGCATCGGACTTCCTGCTCCGCCAGGAGTCTCCTTCTCCCTCTGCCTGCTGCTCTCCCTGCTTGTGTGTGTGTCTCTCTTTCTGAGAAATAAATAAAATCTTAAAAAAAAAAAAAAATTGTGACTTCTAGTTTTTTGCTATTACAAATAATGCAGCTCTGAAAACTTGTGCGTGACTCCTAGTGTCATAAGTTTTCCTACTGTTGAGTATAGAAAGTGAAGATATCTGTTCCTTAGCTTTACTAACTGGCAAAATGTTCCAAAGTGATTGTACTGTGTTACATGCCCACCAGTGGTATATGAGTGTTCCTGATACTGTCAGAGTTGAAGTTTTGCAGTCTGGTGGATATAAATGACATATAATTGTGTCCCAGATTAGTATGTTTCATGTTAAGGGGCATTCATAGTTTCTTTTCTGCGAAATGCTTGTTCTGTCTTTGCCCATTTTTATTGTTATTTTGTCTTTTCAAATGGACTTGGAGGAAGTTTTCTTTTTATTTATTCTGAATATTGGTCTTTTGCCAATTATATATATATTGAATTATCTTCCATTTATAGCCTGGCTTTTCACTTTATGGCGTGTTCTGATGAACTGAACTTCTTTTTTTTTTTTTTTTTTTTTAGCTTTAATTAGTCATCAATTATACCTTTATTCTTTTTTTCTTTTTTGCACCTTTTTCTTTTTCCAATTTATTTATTTTCAGTGAACTGAACTTCTTAAATGGAATATAATTTGTCAGAGTTTTTCTTTATGCTTTGCATTTTTTAAAGTTTTTATTTGAGTAATCTGTACACCCAACATGGGGCTTGGACCCACAACCCCCAGATCAACAGTCATATGCTCCACCAACTGAGCCAGCCAGGTACCCCTGCATTTTCTTTGTCTTAAGATAGTCTTCCCTATTCTGGGCGCCTGGGTGGCTCAGTGGGTTAAGCCGCTGCCTTCGGCTCAGGTCATGATCTCAGGGTCCTGGGATCGAGTCCCACATCGGGCTCTCTGCTCAGCAGGGAGCCTGCTTCCCTCTCTCTCTCTCTCTCTCTGCCTGCCTCTCCATCTACTTGTGATTTCTCCCTGTCAAATAAATAAATAAATAATCTTTAAAAAAAATAAAAAAGAAAGAAAAAGATAGTCTTCCCTATTCTGAAGATAGCAATATTTCCGGAAAGGAGTTGAAAACAGACATGGACCTTCGTAAGTATTTTTCCTACGGTTTGGTGTCTTTGAATCAGGGTTATTACTCTCATACCATTTGAGGGCTAAAAAAATTGAAAAAGATGGGGCTCCTGGGTAGCTTAATTGATTAAGCGTCTGCCTTCAACTCTGTTCATGATCCCAGAGTACTTGGATTGAGCCTGCTTCTCCCTCTCCCCTTGCTGCTCCCTTTACTTATGTGCATGCTCTCTCTCTTTCTGTCAAATGAATAAATAAGGTCTTTTTAAAAATATATAAAATAAAATAATAAAAAGCTGAGAGAGAGAAAAGTATTTAAGGTAAAAGGAAGCTTGATACTGTCAGAAGGTAAGTAGAGACAGAGGCACTTAAGTGTAACCACGGCACTTGGTGGTCTCATCTGGTTTTGTTCAGAGGTTAAAATGTTTGTCTTGGGGACGCCTGGGTGGCTCAGTTGGTTAAGCGGCTGCCTTTGGCTCAGGTCATGATCCCAGCGTCCTGGGATCGAGTCCCACATCGGGCTCCTTGCTTGGCGGGGAGCCTGCTTCTCCCTCTGCCTCTGCCTGCCATTCTGTCTGCCTGTGCTTGCTCTCGCTTCTCTCTCTATGACAAATAAATAAATAAATAAATAATCTTAAAAAAAAAAACTTTAAAAAAAATTAAAAAATAAAAAAATGTTTGTCTTGTTTCTGAATCCCTTTATTTCTGCTTTTTTGTTTTGTAGATACAAGTCTAACTCTGCTCAGCTGCTCGTCGAGGCTCGAGTTCAGCCTAGTCCCTCAAAACATGTGAGTGTCTCCCACTTGAGCAAGGCTTCTCCTGACACACATGGCTCTTGCTGTGGCTTATGGTGTTAGTGAGAATCATCTTGCTTTGTTTGTAGTACAACATGCTTGAGATTTTTGTTCCAGTGTAGGCCTAAATCTTCCATTTCCATTTTAAAGAGTTTCCTCATGGATGAAGAATAAATCATTGCCAGTCCTGGGGCCTTCTCCAGCCTCACCTTCCTCTTTACACTTACACACAGCCTGTACTCCAGTCCTGCTGGCCTACCCTGTCCCCATCTTTGCTGTGGGAATGGAACTTATCTTTAAAGACCCACTTCTCAAAAAGCCTGTGATCTCTTCTCTCCAAACACCTCTAGTCATGTCTTGAAATCTTTACCTGCATGATATAGCGATTCACTCATCTTTCTCAGCTCCCCTCCCAGACTGTGTGCTTTATGGTTAGGAACCATATCTTACAATGAATGCATAGCAATGTCCTTTGTATTTAGGAGTTTGACAAACATTTGTCACGTGAGTAAAGGCCATGTCGAAAGCGCTCTTTAGGAGGGAGAATCAGGGTTCAAACTAGCACACAACTTCTGTAGCTCTTAGGAGAAAATTTCCAGAAGCATTTTGGATAAACATGAGAATACAGCCTTTTTCCTCCAGTTGCTTTTTGTATTCCCAGTGAACTAACCAGAACCTAATGTAAACCTATAGTGGACTTCTCCATCAGTTTGTGGCTTGGGCCAGGGGTCCCGCACTGTCTTTGCTGGTTCATGTAGCACGGCATGGATTCCGGAGTTCAAGCTTTGCAGTTATTTGCCCACATCCTGTAAGGTTTCTTTCCTAGTAGGAGCCTTCCTCATCCCTCTAAGTTAATTGTATGTGATATCTTGCAGTGTGTTAAGGATGAGTTGTGAGTTGTAAAAACCATGAAGCTTTGTGTTGCGGGCATATCTGTGTGGGAAAAGCACTGTCTTTGACAAGTAAACCTGCTGTTTGGGTTTGTTAGAAGCTTCACATGCTCAACTCAGTCTTTGAGAACCTCTGTAGTGGGAGCTTTGTGCACCTAATGGTGCGGTTTGTAAAAGAAACCCAGTGGCCTCTGAAAGCAGAAGTTGGATTGAATGACCTTTAAAGACCTTGGCAATTTGGAAATCCAGAGTTTTTCAGCCTGACGTTAAAAACTACTGTAAGTTCTCCTTTCAGCCTTCCTCTGCCTCTCTGAATCCTAGTGACTATACAAGCCCAGCTCATGTGCCACCTCCTTCAGGAAACCTTCCTGACCTGTGCTTTCTGTTCAGAACTTTTGGGACCCACAGAGCCCACACACTGCAGTTGAGTTCTGACCCGTGTTGCAGGGTCAGGCTCGCCTCCCATGCACCTAGCTGCGTCAGGCGCCCCTGTGGCCTCCCAGGATCTGAAGGCTCCTCTTCACTCAGTCGACTCTGTTTCTCCCCAGGTTCCCACGGCCCACCCCCCTCACCACTGCGCAGTGTGTATGCAGTTTGTGCGCAAGGAAAACCTACTTTCTCTGGCCTGTCAGCACCAGTTTTGCCGTAGCTGCTGGGAGCAACACTGCTCAGTACTTGTCAAGGACGGCGTGGGTGTGGGTGAGTCTGCTGCAGAATTTGTAAAAAGGCTGCCGGGAAGTATTTATCTTCCGCTTTACCCTTGCAGGTCCTCAGATCCGCTGCATGTTTTCTTCTGAGCCTGATAAGGGTTTTTACTGTCAGAACCATTAGTTTCTAAAAATATCAGGCTGCACAGTGGCACAATTTTCCCTAGTCCTGAGGATTGAGAGGATTAAGGCTATTATTTGGGCATATGTGTGAATGTTGGTGTGAGTGCAAGGTGAACTTTTTAGAGAACTCTCCTTTAAGCTGCCTACCACATCTTGATGCCCCAAGTGGGAGCCATAACTCAGAAACCCTCAGAGAATCCTGCTATTTAGGTAGCATAACACAAATCAGGTTTGGCGACTGGTTATGGGAGTGGTTTTTTGTACTATGACTTTGATGGCATAAGAACTCAATTAGCATCCCCCTAACGGTATCTGCAGAATCTCATTGTGTTGGGTGGTGGTCACTTGCACGTAATATTAAATATCACAAAACGAAATTGTTAGTCAAGAACCATATAGGATTTTTAAAGATTAACCTCTGCATTCCATGGGGGTCTTGAACTCACATCCCCAGGATCAGGAGTCGCCTGCTCTACCAGCTGAGCTAGACAGATACCCCAAGAACCATAAAGGATTTTTTTAGATGATACTGCTTTTTTAGTGGTGCTGTTTGTGATATATATGGAATTTGAGATAAATTTTAGTTGTGTCACTGCAAATACATTAATTTGTCTCTTTTTTTTTTTTTTAAGATTATTTATTTATTTATTTATTTGGCAGGTCGCAAGTAGGCAGAGAGGCAGGCAGAAAGAGGGGGGGAAGTAGGCTCCCTGCTGAGTAGAGGGCCCGATGCGGGGCTCAATCCCAGGACCCTGAGACCATGACCTAAGCCAAAGGCAGAGGCTTAACCCACTGAGCCACCCAGGCGCCCCCCTCTCTCTCTTTTTAGAATAAATTCTGTGTCTTCAAGGATTTCCTATATAGAATCTGAATTTGTTGGGTGAAGGGTGAACTCAGTGGGGAAATACGTTACCATCGTGTCTTTCGCAGTGCAGTTATCCGTCATGTTGTTTTTGTTCAACAGGAGTCTCTTGCATGGCTCAGGACTGTCCACTCCGAACACCAGAGGACTTTGTGTTTCCATTGCTGCCCAATGAAGAATTGAGAGACAAATACAGGCGCTACCTCTTTAGGGACTACGTGGAGGTATGACCCGCCCCTGTCTTTGCACATCTGTCTTCCTGGGCCTACCTTGCATCTCATGCTCACCGCAGTCACTTTGTAGAGGAGGCTGCCATTCGGTGCTCCAATGTGAAGAAAGAGCTCCGTGGTTGTTACAAAGTAGAGAAACCACTAGAGTGGTAGTGAGGAGCACAGGACCCGGAGTCAGGTTGACAGTGATGTGAATCCCAGGTCTGTTAGTCCTCACTGTGTAGCCTTCCACCCTTGATTTGACCCCAAGTCTTGGTTTTCTCTGGTAGAATGGTCAGGCCTACTCCCCTTCCACACAGTTGCTTAAACAAACTGTTGTATGTCAGGGGATGAACATGAGTCAGGGCTGTCTCAGGAGCTGCTGTTGCATTTGGTTCACTGGGTGATGATAAAGCACAGGGAAGGGATATTGGTTCTTTTTTAAAGATTTATTTATTTATTTATTTGACAGACAGAGATCACAAGTAGGCAGACAGGCGGGGGGGGGGGCGGGGTGGGAAGCAGGCTCCCCACTGAGCAGAGAGCCCGATGTGGGGCTCCATCCCAGGACCCTGGGATCGTGACCCAAGCTGAAGGCAGAGGCTTTAACCCACTGAGCCACCCAGGCCCCCTGAAGGGGTATTGCTTCTTGTGCACTTTGAAAACTTGTTCGGGATTCCAGCATGGTCAGTTTGGGATTCCCTTCCCTCCACTGGGCTCTGGCTCGGCTTGCAGCCTCAGTGCAGCATAGTTCTCATCGTTTTTGCTGCTTGTGCCTGAGCTGACAAGATTGACTGACAGGCCGGGTCTTCTCGTGCATGGGCTCGGGATAAACAATGCCGTGTGCCCTTTGCTATTTGCCGCCTTTGGTACATGCGTGAGGGTCATTGAGCCTCTCAGAGCTTTTGTTTTTGTTTTTAGGTAAAATTGATGTGTAACATTATATTGGTTTCAGGGATACAACATAATAACTCAGTATTTGTATATGCTACAAAGTGATCACCAAAGTAAATCTAGTTCCCTCTAACCATATAATTGAACCCCTTCACCCATTTCACACACCCTATTCCCCCTTCCTCTTCTGTTCTCTGTATCTTTGAGTTTTGTTATTTTTTTTTTTTTTTAGATTCTGTATAGAAGTGAAATCATACTGTGGTTGTCTTTCTCCGTCTTACATCACTTAGGAATAATACTTTCAGATGCACAGCTCACTAGGCTATGTTCCTTTCCAGACGTTGGTGCCTGTGCACTTTCATCTCACAGACACAGTTTTATATGATAATCTAGCTTTAGATCATTCTAGTGAGTTGCTGCCTAGTTTTAGCTAAATATTCATATGTCTTCAGTATCTGCCTAATGCTGTTCTTTGTGACATGCTTCCTGAATTCCTGTAGCCCCTTGATAGAAGTCATCGACTGGAAGGACAGAAGGTGTTTGCGCTCTCAGGGAAGTCTGATGTGGAAGCAGTGACTAGGGGATGTCCTCATTGTTTCTCCTTGGTGTGTTCACAGAGTCATTACCAGCTCCAGCTGTGCCCTGGTGCAGACTGCCCCATGGTTATTCGGGTACAGGAGCCTAGAGCTCGCCGAGTACAGTGCAATCGGTGCAACGAGGTGTTCTGGTAAGAGTGAGTGCGGGCACTGAGCATCCCTGGGCTTCTGCCTTGTCCTCCGAAGCACAACTGCCATTGCTGTGGGTGAGGGTGGGGCTGAGAAAGACAGGGTCTGTGAGCCTAACCAGCAGCTCTGCTCCAAGTGGGCCAGGTATATACCCAGCATCTCATGTTCCACAGGATGTTTGATCATGCTCAGTCCAGAAACAAGAGTGGCATAGATTCTCAGAAAATATGCTATGGTTTTTATTATGAGACTCATGGCACCGAGATGTGTCTGTGTGGGTTTGTATGTGCCTGCACAGATAATCGTGTGTTACTGTGTTTGAAAGCTACAACCTTCAGGGTTTGACTCTTTCTCCATCTTGGCCTTTGTAGGCTGATTTTATAACACTATAATTCATAAAGGTAGTTTATGTCTGGGGTTTACTCCATTCAGTAGGTGGAGGTATAGCTAAAGTGTACTGAAGACTTACCTTGGGAAAGACATTATTCTGATCACTTTACATACATTGTCACAACTGTGTACAATTGGTACTGTTGCCCTTATGTTATAGGGTGGAAATGGAGATGCAAGGCAATGGCAGAGCCATAACTTAGGTCCGTATCTATGTCTGTCTCTAATCATGCCTCCCTAAGATGATTCATGGTGGGGCTTCAGAGAAACTATGTGGAAAATTGGTGTGTGTGCATGTGTTCTTGCCTTTCAAAACATTGTTGAGGGGCTCGGGGGCTCACCAAAGATGAAGAACCACTAACATAAGCATTCCTTGGTGGGTCAGTCAGTTAAGTGTCTAACTTTTGATTTCATCTGTTGTCTTGACGTCAGGGTCATGAGTTCAAGCCCCCATGTTGGGATCCATGCTAGGCATGGAGCTTACCTTAAAACAAAACACAAACCACTAATGTAGTTGCTCTCCATCCTTTGTATCACACTTTATTATTATTATTTATTTATTTATTTATTTATTAAGATTTTATTTATTTGACAGAGAGAAATCACAAGTAGGCAGAGAGGCAGGCAGAGAGAAAGGGGAGAAAGCAGGTTCCCTGCGGAGCAGAGAACCCGACGCGGGGCTCCATCCCAGAACCCTGGGATCATGACCTGAGCCGAAGGCAGAGGCTTTAACCCACTGAGCCACCCAGGCGCCCCTATTATTATTTTTTAAAGATTTTATTTATTCGAA
This sequence comes from Neogale vison, assembly GCF_020171115.1. Lineage (NCBI taxonomy): Eukaryota > Metazoa > Chordata > Mammalia > Carnivora > Mustelidae > Neogale > Neogale vison. The sequence continues at coordinate 206,021,278 of NC_058096.1, read as the reverse complement.
AGAGACAGCACATGTGGAGGAAGAGGGAGGAGCAGTCTTTCCACTGAATAGAGAGCCTTACATGGGGCTCGATCCCAGGACCCTGAGATTATGACCTGAGCCAAAGACACCCCCGTGTCCCACATTATAAACTTCTTTCCCTGGGGCATGGGTTAGACAGTTTGCCTTCATGCATTTACTGTCCAGACATTGTGTTAGCTTGGACAAAAGGGAAATTAAAAACATGGAAACCTAGCCAGGCAAGTGTTGGAGTGTTTTCTTTTCGGATTTTTTTTTTTAAAGATTTTATTTATTAGTCAGAGAGTGAACACAGGCAGACAGATTGGCAGGCAGAGGCAGAGGGAGAAGCAGGCTCGCTGCTAAGCAAGGAGCCCAATGTGGGACTCGATCCCAGGACGCTGGGATCATGACCTGAGCTGAAGGCAGCCGCTTAACCAACTGAGCCACCCAGGCGTCCCTTCTTTTCGGATTTTAAGTTTCAGGCATTGTCAGGGGCATCATGGCCCTGCTGACTGAACAGGTTCTGTCGTGTGTATATCTTGTGCACATCTGACTGGGAGCTGAGTTAGGGCTCCCAAAAAAGTTGATCTTGGTTCTGCCTTGGATCCCAACTTAGTTATCCATCTCAAAGAACCTCGCCATGCCCTTTGAGAAGCTGAACTCTGAATTTCACATCCTTTAAGGGAGAATTGACACCGCACAGCTTATTTAAGACAGAAGCATTTTATTGAGGTTTATTAAGAGTATGACTTAGAAGTGCTTAGATTGAAGAGAAATTCATACAATATTTCAGTATAGTTCTAGGTAAGTAAGGATCTCAGAGGCCTTGAAAAATGACGTGACTTCTTTGAGAAACTCTAACTCAGGATCTGTTGGCTTGGATAGAAGGAAAATGGAAAACATGGGACCCTGACCTAACAATTATTTGAATGTTTTTCTTTTCTGGTTTTAAGTTTCAAGTGTCGTCAGATGTATCACGCCCCCACAGACTGCGCCACAATCCGGAAATGGCTCACGAAGTGTGCAGACGACTCTGAAACAGCCAACTACATTAGTGCTCACACTAAAGACGTAAGGACTGTATCTTACCTGTCATGGATCTGCCCTCCTTAATGCTGCCTAGGGCCTCGCCCAGGAGGCTGGACATTTGAGAGCAGCACACCCAGGGACCCGGGGCCCTTGCTGGAGGCTGCAAACCCTTGCCCAGACTTGGCAGAGTTTGCAGTGGACTATCATAGTATGTGTTGGGTGCATTTCTTTTAATAAAATGCTGAACTACCTGGAAAAGTTTGACCCATGGGGTGACTAATTAGAAAAACCTGGGTTTTTTGAGTGCCTCTGGGCTTTAACAGCCCTGGAAGAGAGGTGGTTGATCACAACATGTAGTAAAGAGCAAGGCTCTGCTGCAGGCCCAGGCATGCCCTGTTCTCACTCTGAAATTTCCCATGGGAAAACATGGCGGTCAGCCCCTCAAGCCCTGGGTGACTCAGCACCTACCCTGAGCTGGTCATGTGCTGAGTTGCTGCACTCACAGCACAGCCGTGACCATGACCTCATTAACAGTCTGCTTCGTGGCCATGGGAGAGCAGAGCATCACGCTGGTCTCTGCATTGCTGTCTAGGTTGGGGCATCTCTCAGTGAGAGCAAGTGAGTGTTAGTGGCTGCTCCGATGGCCTCTTGCGGGAGCAGGCGTTCAGGCAAGCCAACCAGGACTTGGTCCAGGGGGCAGTGCTTGTGTTGCTTTGGCATTCTTCCCAAGCAGGCAGCTTTGTGCTGACTTAGCTGTGCTTAATCTGAGCAGCCTCGTGGCAGAGACAGATGGTGGAAGACTTAGTGGGGCTCAGCCGGTGCTTGGAGTGTTTCAGAGCCAAACGTGCTGACCTCATTTCCTTGAATTGCTGTTCCAGCCTCAGCGACCCGCCACATTTAAGTGAGATGCTCCTCCCCAGAAGGGCTCGCACGATGAGCTACTGGGCACGGGTGCCAGGAGCTTTGTGTAATTTGTCTTAGAACCAGCCTGGTGGTGTGTGAGCCTAACGGCGCCCTTCTGTCTCCTCAGTGTCCCAAGTGCAACATCTGTATTGAGAAGAACGGAGGCTGCAACCACATGGTGAGCAGAAGCCCGTACCCTTTGCATATGTGCCGTGGAGCCTTTGGTCAGCGTTCCCTTAACATGTTCTCTTCTGTTTCCCTCTGACAGCAATGCTCCAAGTGTAAACACGGTGAGTTCCAGGTGTGGTGCACGAGGCCCAGGGGCACAGTCTGCGTTTCTTGTGCTGGGCCTCCACGGCTTGTTTAGTGAGTGCTTTTGTAGTGAAGTGACGAAGGGCGGCCGCAGTCACTTACAGTACCCAGCCCAAAGCAGCTCTTGGTCTTTTATCTCTCTCTTCTGGTGCTCTTACAATCTCACTGCCATCTTGCTGACACAGATAGAAGTCACAGTTGGCATGACTCTTAGACCTTCATGATCCTCAGTCGTCCGAGAAGATTTAGTGTGCTCTTTTTATTTTTGCCAAGGCAGGTAAGTAATGGGGGCTGATCTGTGCTACCTTACAGATAACCTTTCAGAACAGGCTGTTTTATTGGCGGGAGTCACAGAAGAGTTTTCCTTTGAGGTTTTACAAAGTTTCTACAAGGGCTTTTGATACAGCTTTTCAGATCGCCTTCATCAGGAGTAGGTTATTACCTGGAACCTGTTGGCTTTGCTTTCCTTCCTGTCAGATGCAGTAAAGAAATTTGTTCAAGTAGAAAGTATGTACAAACAGGTCTCCTACATCGCAGCTACAGTGCTGAACAGAAGGCCCTGAGGGTTTCTCTTTGTAAGGATTCACCTAATGGTATTCCTCTGTTTTCCCAAGAGCCCACCATAATCCGAATGGACATGACAAGGAATTAGAAGGGAACAGTGACAGTGAAGTATAGCATGAAGTCAGGCTGTGGGTAGTGGCATATTTCCTCAGTGGTATCCCACTCTGTGTTTGAGTGAGAGGGGCGTGTATCATCCACTTAGGACAGTGCATAAGACATGCATATGGTTTAAAGAGAAATGGCAAGTGAACACCCCGGTACGCATCATACTCCTAATACCCAGGAAGTCCCCTGAGTATCCCTCCCCACAGTCTTCCCATCCCTCACCACCCAGAGTTAGCCGCCATCCCTTGCATTCCTGTATAGTTTGACCACCTCTACAGGTAACCCTAAGCAGTGCAGTAGTGTTTAAGACAGGAGCAAGCAGCAAGATTAAGGGGATCGCAGTATTGCTGCTGTTTGGTGAAGGTTCCCAGGAGAATGAACTCTGGGTCTCTGAGTTTGGCTTTAGCCTCCCCAGATTTTATATAAGAGGTCCTTTGGAGAAGTCAGTGAACCATCTTGAATCCTGGAAAACAGGGTTTACCGTAACCCTGTCAGGGTCTTTGTCAGAGATAGGGTATACATCAGACAGGCTAGAGATCTGGCCATCAGCGGAACTGTGGTTGGCCACCTGCCATTAGACCACAGTAAATGTCGGATGTTTGGTGGATCTTTTTTCTTTTTTTTTTAATTCTAATATTTGGTGGGCTTTTGTTTTTTTTTATAATTTTTTTTATTTTTGGTGGATCTTTATTTTTACCTCTTGGTTTCCTCAGTGTAGAAGCAGACTCATAATTCTGAGTAGGAACTATTGGGTAGCTGTTGGTTTTATAGAAGTGTTCTTTTTTTAAGAAATGACAAAATAGGTGAAAGCCTTTATTCCTAATTTTTGTACAAAATCTTCTTAGGACAGGCTTCGTGAGGGTGGGAGGTAGTCAGGCAAACCTGTGTTCCGGATGGCCAGATGGGCCTCACTGGACAAGTTTCTGCTTCTCTCGGTGGCACTGACACAGCACACCAGTGGTCTTGTACAGTCAGCACCCTCCTGTGTTGGGTTAAGAAGGTACAAAGCTTATGTGCTGGGCGCCTGTGTGGCTCAGTGGGTTAAGCCGCTGCCTTTGGCTCAGGTCATGATCTCAGGGTCCTGGGATCGAGTTCCGCATCAGGCTCTCTGCTCGGCAGGGAGCCTGCTTCCTCTCTCTCTGTGCCTGCCTCTCTGCCTACTTGTGATCTCTATCTGTCAAATAAATAAATAAAATCTTTAAAAAAAAAAAAAAGTTATGTGCTTATGGAACAGCGAGTATCTGTTGGCTGTTGTACCTAGTGGCAAGGAAGGGCTATAGGGACAGTGTTATGTGTCAAAGAGGAGAGGTGCACATTCCTCCTGGAAACAGGCACCCATAGGAAGCGGGTAACAACCCCCACACCTCTACCCTTTCCCAGGATCTGTCTGTTTCACCGCTTTGCTGTTGGAGGAATGTCGGCTTACCTTGTGGGTGTAAATACCTCATTTTCTATTCTTTGCAGACTTCTGCTGGATGTGTCTAGGAGATTGGAAGACCCATGGCAGCGAGTATTATGAGTGCAGTCGGTACAAGGAGAACCCCGACATTGTCAACCAGAGCCAGCAGGCCCAGGCCAGGGAGGCCCTCAAGAAGTACTTGTTCTACTTTGAGAGGGTAGGCGTCTTCTCTGGAAACTGCCCCTCGTGAGTGGGCTTTTTCCCACTGGCGTGCTGAGGGAGAACTCCCAGGGACTGGTGTGCGGTATGTGCACACAGAAGTCAGGGAGAGGAGCTCCTGTAGTGGGCCTGAGTGGTGCTTCCATAAATGTGGCTTTTGGGCTCCACAGGGCAGCCATGACCAATAGCGCTCTTTGAATCATGGGTTGAAGGACAATGAGGGGAACATCAGGTAGTCTTTTACATCTGGTACAATCTTAATCAGATTTAGAGGGCACTTCCTCCTAGGAAGACCCTTCAGAAGCCCACAGAGTATGGCGCATTTGCTTTCTAAGCACAGTAGACCAGTGTGCTGCTTTGTTTCGTCCTCAGGGCTGAAGACCTGTTGCCCTAGATGGTAGAGTGATCTGAATGGTAGGCGCTGCTTAGGACAGGGTCAGTATATGGTCTGAGGAAGTCCCCTTCCTGGAGCACCTGAGCGGCTTGGTCGCAGTCGACTAGTGATTTCGGCTCAGATTATGAGATCAGCTGACATTGGGCTCTGCACCTAGCAGGGTGTCTGCTTCTCTCCGTCTCCCTCTGCCCCTCCACCCTGCCCTGGGGGCGTGCTCTCTACCCTCTCTCCCAAATAAATAAATTGTTAAAAAGAAGAAAAAGTCCTCGTCCTGCCCTCTCAAGGACACACAGTCCCCATAAGTTAGATGAAGCTGTGGCCATGCTGTGCCAACCAAAGTGTCTGTTCTGAACTTCCGTCTGGACTTGCGCACCTTTCTCTGTGCCCTGTAGTGGGAAAACCACAACAAGAGCTTGCAGCTGGAGGCACAGACCTATCAGCGGATTCATGAGAAGATTCAGGAGAGAGTCATGAATAATCTGGGGACGTGGATCGACTGGCAGTACCTACAGAATGCTGCCAAGCTCTTGGCCAAGGTCTGTACCCCCTCCCTCCTCTGATCCCTGGCCCAGCACCTGGCCCTGTCAGGCCCAGACATCTGAGGATGGGAGGGTGGGAAACAGTTTTGGGGGCAGGGGAGCCCAGCATTTCCTATCACTTTGTATGCTTCTGCTTCTGGGCCCACAGTTCCCTGGGCTGTGCCCACTGAGGACCCAGCCTGCTGCTGGCTGCCGGGGGATTTCCAAGAAGAGTTAAACTACCTCAGCCACAGGGAGGGAAGTGCAGGGGAAACTAGAGCCCTTCTTCTTTTGTTCTATCCACGGTCACTCGAAGAAACTAAGAGATTATCTTTGGACAAGTGTTGAGATAGATGTGTGGACTCTGATGTCCGACTCGAGGGAAGAGCCATTGAGGCAGCTGCTGGTGATAAATCACAGTTGGAAAAAGGAACCGTGTGTTCTGTGACCATTTCTGTTTCAGCTTTTCCCATGTTGTCCCCCAGTTCATCCTTGATTGGCTTGGTGTCATTTCTTTCAAGCCTGTACCTATAGAGCCAGGCTCACTTGCGTGGTAGGGTAGGAGTCATGAAAGCCACCAGGGACGCGTGCGGGTTGGGTCACACGTGCACGCGCCTTCTCTCTTCTGTTCCAGTGCCGGTACACCCTGCAGTACACTTACCCGTATGCCTACTACATGGAATCTGGACCCAGGAAGAAGCTGGTAAGGCCAAGCAGTCCTGTGCTGTGCCCTTGAGCTTCAGAGATACCCTTGTCTACCCGTACTTTCCAGGAGAGTGGGGACCAGACCCGGGTTGTTGGGAGGGCAAAACTGTCAGTTTTAAAAGGTAGCTCTCCGGGACGCCTGGGTGGCTCAGTTGGTTAAGCAGCTGCCTTCGGCTCAGGTCATGATCCCAGCGTCCTGGGATCGAGTCCCACATCGGGCTCCTTGCTTGGCAGGGAGCCTGCTTCTCCCTCTGCCTCTGCCTGCCACTCTGTCTGCCTGTGCTTGCTCTCGCTTCTCTCTCTATGACAAATAAATTAAAAAAAAAAAAAGGTAGCTCTCCTAGGGCGCCTGGGTGACTCTTAGTTTTGGCTCAGGTTATGATCTCAGGGCGGTGAGGTTGAGCCCCGCTCCACGCTCAGCACGGCACCTGCTTAAGATTCGCTCTTTCACCCCTGTGTGCATATGTGCTCGCTCACTCTCTCTCTTTCTCAAAAAAAATTCAGTTCTCCTTTAGACTTCTCTAAAATAGACTTTAGGCCCTGGCATTTTGTGTAGTATCAAAGCAGATACACCAAAGCTCCTGAATGGCCGTAGTTACAGGACACTCTGTGGCCACGTGGGAGGCTGGCATCCATGCTTTAGGAGGACGCCCAGCTCGCACGTTCCTAATTTATAGTGGGCTTTTTTACATCTTTGTTTAATTCTCTATCTTAGATATGGGTCATGTCCCCTGATGATAAAGTAGTTCGCATGTATTGTTTAAATGTTGGAAAACAGAAAAACATTTGCATCATCCGTAATCCCACCAAAAAGACATGGCCACTGTTAGCGTTTTTCAGCCTTTTAAAATTATTTCTACACTTACTGTTAATTATATACCTGCCATTTTGTTGTTATGACCATTTATTATTGCCGCTGTCCTTATTTACCAGGCTACTAAATACCATTTTTAAACTGTGCATAAATGTTTCATCACATGGCCGTCCCATCAGGTCGGGCGTTCGTTGTTGCTGTTTTTCATTACTGTAAGATGTTGAGGAACACTTCGTGTATAAATGTACAGCGGATGTACAATTACCAAGTCGAATGGTTTGAATATTTTTAAGACTTGATTTCCGGAAGGGCTGGAAAAAGGAAGTACTCCGACCATGTCTGTGAATATCCATTTTGACTTGTTTTTGCAGCATCTGTTGCCTGTATGTGGGGAATACTGTCTTCAGTGGCTTAACTTTTTCCCCTCTCTTTCGGGCTGGAGGGTGAGTGTGGCCTTGCCACCTGGCTGCGCTCTTCAGGTAGCTTTTTGACTGGATTCTGGCTCTGGCGATAGGAGCTAGCCCTGCTCTCTGAGGACCGGCTCAGGGCTGTCTGTAGCTCATACGAGCCTCAGGTACTGCGTCTGCCCCTCCATCTGCAGGCCCTGGCCCGGCTGCAGCCCCTCTCCTTTTGACCCTCCTGCTCTGCCCATACAGTTTGAATACCAACAGGCTCAGCTGGAGGCTGAGATCGAGAACCTGTCGTGGAAGGTGGAGCGCGCAGACAGCTATGACAGAGGGGTAAGTGTCTCCTTCCTTCTTGGTGCCTCTGTTGCAGGTCTGGGAGGACCGGCTTGTTAGCAGGCGACAGGGTTGTCAGCATGTGGACCGGAAGCTCTGTAGGGAAGGGTGGGAAGGGCAGTGCCTTTGTGCCCTCGAAGCCCCTGACATGGTGGGTGTGGCTTTGGCTGGTCCGTGCACTCGGGACTGGGCGGTGCAAGCACCATCTTGCTTCCCTGGTGCAGGACTTAGAGAACCAGATGCACATAGCAGAGCAGCGGAGGAGAACCCTGCTGAAGGACTTCCATGACACCTAGACTGGGACACGGACGCGCAGGAGTGAGGACGATGTGGCTGCGAGGCCTCCCGGCTGCCGAACTGCATGCTGCAGGCTCTGCCTTTCACCACCTCAGGCAACAGCCCGGGCCCCACTCCTAACAGACACTGGCCACACACAGTCCATTTCTGTTTTCTTCTCATCTTTTCGCTTTTTGTTTCTACCAGGGTAGAGGCCATGTTGAATTGGCCTCTTTTCAGGACTTTTAATTCCCCCTGGATGGTTGTTGGGAGGGAGGGAAAGTTTTTTCTGAATGATTATTAATAGTATTAGATCATTACAACTTATGTAATTTTCAAAGGTTGTATAATTATACAAAAAAAAAAAAAAGACAAACCATAGAATTACACAGAACCCTTTTTAAAAATAAATCGGCATTGGAGTGTTTTACCCTCTAGCTATTTTACTTAGAATGTAACATGCTGCCTGCCCACCCTGCCTCAGAATGTCTCCAGCAAGAGGGCCCCAGGGTGGTCTCTGTTTTCCAGATTCTCCTGTGTTTGGCCACAGCTGGTGTCTCAAGGGAAAAGCGTGGGTGGCAGACGGTGGGGAGTTGAGTTGGCCTGTGTAACGGGCATGGAGCGCAGGGAATCACATCATGCCTTCTGCCCGGTCCTTGGGGACCCTTTGTGGGCGGGTGTACCTGCCTTACCCTGCAGTGAGGAGATAATACAGAAAGGGGCCTTGTCACAGGGTGTCGTCATCTCCGATGGCGCTGTGTGTCTGTGGGCTCATCTTTCTTCCAGGTTTCTTTGGGTCTGGTCACTGAGGCCAGAGACCATAACGGTATAGGTGGGGACATGAGTTCAGCAGTGTTTCCTCTTGTCTCCTAAAGATCGAGATCTACTTTTAAAAGCAATTATTCCCCAAAATAAGTTCATTTTACCTTGGTCCTTTCTTTTGTGCCAGTGTTCCAGTGATATAACTAACCAGGTTCACACACGGCTGTGCATACCTGACGCTGTGCTGCTACACTGTCTCTGGTGCACTTCAGGGTCAGAGTTAAGGATGGCCCACACAAGGGCACAGGTCTTCCGGACTCAGGGGCCTTGTTTGCACAAGTGCTTTTCATGTTATCAGGAGTTTGTTCTCCTCCTCCAGAGTGGCTGCTCAGAGGTCTGGAAGTCTGAGGCCAGGAGGGTCCTGGATTTGTGGTCCCAGCTACTATGCTGGAAGGGCTGGCCAGGGGAGAGGGCCAGCTTCTGCACAGTTGAGTACAAAGGAACAGGTGGTTGGTGTGGTGTCCTGCCTGTCCTGAACCTGGTTCTGTGAGCCTTCTAAATGTTACATCTGTGATACCTGGAGTTTTTGTGGCTTGGTTCATTGCCCCCACTCTGAGGCGGGCAGAGCTGTCTGTACTCGACAGGGCCTCCTTCACCTCCTGGAAGAGTTGCTTGGGAGGTCTGTGAATATTCCAGAGGAAGTCCTTTGATACTCAGACATTCTCACCTCAGTCAGCAGTTTCCCAGGGACCATGTTAGCTGTAAACTGAATCACTCTTGAAGACAGAGGGCAGCTATAATTCTTGGGATCATGGGATACACGGCTGGCTGCAGGCTCCTTGTCTCCCCTCCAGTCCCAACCAGGCTTTGTCTCTTCCTGTCATCCTCAAGGGAGGGACTGTGGGGTGGAGTGGGAGAACAAGTTAGGAGTGCAGCACATGAGCCCAGAATTGAATGGCGGGGAGCTCACTGAAGGAGGAGCGGGCCTGCTACAGGACCTGGGGCTGGGTGTCTCTGCTGCCTACTCCGTCAGGTCCTTCCTGTGTCACCGCCATGCAGAGGCGTTGCAGCTCTGTGCCTTATGTCACACCCTGGGCATCCTGGGCAGTTCTCGGCCTGCACAGCTACCACATGGTACCCTGGTACCCAGACTGTAGCCTGCAGCCCCTGACTTGTGGAGAGCTTCCGTTTGTGCCCCCAGGGGCTGTCCTTGGCCAACATCATCAGGAAGATGGGAAAGGTCAGGCAGAATTGTTCTGCCCTACAAAAGATAGAAGATAAAGGAAGGCACAGTGTTTTCATGAATTTACTATAATATCTTTGTTTTCTTCAAAGAAAAAGTTGAGGCAACGTCATCTGCTCAATGTTGAGTGGTTTATTCAAAATAAAGTTTCTGATTATAAAATTGTGTAGAGTCTTCCTTCCAAGGATCCAGGTAACCTCCTGAACCAACACCCCAGGGGATTCTGGCCAATGTGCACCAATTGAGGGCCTTCCTGCTGATCAGCTCCCTCCTCTAGAGAGCTGTGAAGGTCCCGGGGGCCTCTGTTCTGCCTTCCTGCTGTGTCTGGCTTTCTGAGGAGAGGGTATCTACGGAGGGAAGTTGAATATCCTGCCCGTTTTTACTTTCCTCTCCCTCCCTGGGTTGCAGGCCATACCATTCCCCCCACAAAGAGATCCTGAGATTGCGGCCGAGTACTAGTGGGAATGCCCCACAGCTCCTGCAGAGGCCCCGAGTCCCTCATTCAGAACCCCCCTGAGTCCCTCCAAAGCAGACATGGAAGCTTAGGGTTATACAGTATGGGGGTGGGGGAGCTTCACAGGGACTCTGGAGTTACAAAGCTAGAACTCTGGGGACGCCTGGGTGGCTCAGTTGGTTGGACGACTGCCTTCAGCTCAGGGCGTGATCCTGGAGTCCCGGGATCGAGTCCCACATCGGGCTCCCAGCTCCATGGGGAGTCTGCTTCGCTCTCTGACCTTCTCCTCGCTCATGCTCTCTCTCACTGTCTCTCTCTCTCTCAAATAAATAAATAAAATCTTTAAAAAAAACAAAACAAAACAAAAAAAAACAAAGCTAGAACTCTGGACAGAAACCCAAGTGTGTGGAGTTTAATCCCAAGGGTTGAGGACAGGAAGTGGAGTTTGGGTTCTGAATTGAGGGGGTCCCCACTTTTGGCAAGAGTGGCAGCAACTTTAGCCATAGTTCAGAGGTTAAGGCTCCAAAGCTGTGTTCAGCATGCACGGGACAGGCAAGGCCAGAGAGGCCCTAGACACTGCTTGTCAACTCCACAGCTTCTCATCCCTGGCCTTCCGGTGTGCTGAGCCCCATGCATGGCCCCTGGGCATACCATTGTGTGCAAAAGATCCACAGGCTCTAGCCTCTCAGAGCCTCCAGAGCATGGGGCACAGAGATGGAATTCATCACTAGTGAACATCCCAGGACTAAAGGGCTACTGTTGTAGATCAGTGGGCGGGGTACCATGGCCTTGGCACTATACCCTTGGGGATCTTAAAAATGAACGAGAGGGCACCTGGGTGGCTCAGTCGGTTAAGTGTCTGCCTTTGGCTCAGGTCATGATCCCAGTGTCCTGGGATCCCGTCCTGCAATGGGCTCTCTGCTTAGTGGGGAACCTGCTTCCCCCTCTCCCTTGGCCTGCTGTTCCCCATGGTGTGTGGTCTCTCTCTTTCCAATAAGTGAAACCTTTAAAAAATATATTTAAGGGGCGCCTGGGTGGCTCAGTGGGTTAGAGCCTCTGCCTTCAGCTTGGGTCATGATCCCAGGGTCCTGTGCTAGAGCCCTGCATCGGGCTCTCTGCTCAGCAGGGGGCCTGCTTCATCTCTCTGCCTCTGCCCGCTTGAGATCTCTGTCTGTCAAATGAATAAAATCTTTTAAAAAATACTTAAAAATGAACAAGAGAAGGTAGCATATTCTAGTAAAGTCTAGAGGAGGGATTTTCCATGTTGTATCAGGTACAGCAATCAGAGCACTGTCCCGGTACTGGGCCCTGTTTTGGTTACTGAGGACAGCTATTGATTGGTTTCTGTCCCCACAAGACAATCACACTAATAGTGCCTAAGCCTGTACCCACTTAGTCCTCCCTCACAGCAGCCCCGTGAGGTAGGTGCTGTCACAGTGCACATCACTGAGCCGTTCAAAATACGAAGTAATTTGCGCAACGTTACCACTGCTGGTAAAACAAAAAGTGTTTGCTGTTAGAAACTGGAAATAAGGGGCGCCTGGGTGGCTCAGTGAGTTAAGCCTCTGCCTTCAGCTCAGGTCATGATCCCAGAGTCCTGGGATCGAGCCCCACATCGGGCTCTCTGCTCACCGGGGAGCCTGGTTCCCCCTCTATCACTGCCTGCTGCTCTTCCTACTTGTGATCTCTCTCTCTCTCTGTCGAATAAATAAATTAAATTAAAAGAAAAAGAAAATGGAAATAAGGGGCACTTGGGTGGCTCAGTGGGTTAAAGCCTCTGCCTTTGGCTTTGGTCATGATCCCAGGGTCCTGGGATAGAGCCCCACATCAGGCTCTATGCTCAGCAGGGGGCCTGCCCCCCCACACCCGCGCTTCTCTGCTTACTTGTGATCTCTCTCTGTCAAATAAATAAATCTTAAAAAACAAAACAAAACAAAAAAACTGGAAATAAGGGGCGCCTGGGTGGCTTAGTCAGTTAAGCATCTACCTTCAGCTCAGGTTGTGATCCCAGGATCCTTGGGTGGAGTCCTGCATTGAGCTGCTTGCTCAGCCTGCTTCCCCCCCCTCTCTGCTTTTCCCTCTGCCTGCTGCCCCCGCCCCCTGCTTGTTCTCTCACTCTTGCTGTCTCAAAATCTTTTTAAAAAACCTGCAAATATGGGGCGCCTGGGTGGCTCAGTGGGATAAGCCTCTGCCTTTGGCTCAGGTCATGATCTCAGGATCCTGGGATGAGCCACGCTTTGGGCTCTCTGCTCAGCGGGGAGCCTGCTTCCCCCGCTCTCTCTGCCTGCCTCTCTGCCTACTTGTGATATCTCTCTCTCTCTCTCTCTCTGTCAAGTAAATAAATAAAATATTTTTTTAAAAACCCTGGAAATAAGTCCCAATTTTTTTAAATTTTTTTTTAAGATTTTATTTATTTATTTGACAGAGAAATATTACAAGTAGGCAGAGAGGCAGGCAGAGAGAGAGAGGAGGAAGCAGGCTCCCTGCCAAGCAGAGAGCCCGATGTGGAACTTGATACCAGGACCCTGAGATCATGACCCGAGCCAAAGGCAGCGGCTTAACCCACTGAGCCACCCAGGCGCCCCAAGTCCCAATTTTTTAAAAATAAATTTTACTTATTTGACAGCATAATCAGGCAGGGTAGCAGGGGGAGGGAGAAGCGGGCTCCCCACTGAGCAAGGAGCCCGATGTGGGGCTCTATCCCAGGACCCCGGGATCATGACCTGAGTCAAAGGCAGATGCTTAACGATTTAGCCACCCAGTCGCCCCCATTAGTGCAGTTTTGGTAATAGAGGCTAGAACACAGCACAAGGCCCAGATGTGACTGCATTATCAATTAAGGTGGGACTTCGACTCCCCCTTCCCCCGCCCTGTGAGGTGAGGCAGCCTGAGGGTGAAAAGCTCTATGGCTCTTACTTAAAAAAAAAAAAATGATAATTTAAAAAAATAATTTTTTAAGATTTTATTTTATTTTACAGAGATCACAAGTAGGCAGAGAGGCAGGCAGAGAGAGAGGGGGAAGCAGACTCCCCGCCAAGCAGAGAGCCCCATGAAGGGCTCTGGGGACCCTGGGATCATGACCTGAGCTGAAGGCAGAGGCTTTAACCCACTGAGCCACCCAGGCACCCCAAAATAATAAATTTTAAAATGTGGTGCCTGGCTGGCTCAGTTGGTAGAGTATGGGACTCTTGACCTCAGTCATGCGTTCAAGCCCCACTTTGGGTGTGGAGCCTATTTAAAAAAGAGAAACATTATGGCCCTTAGGCAGCAAAAAGGCCACAGGTTTTAAAAGGCCAAGTTCCAGTTTATGATGTGGTTGTGAGATTCCCACAACTAACAGCAGGTGGAGCAGAACTAGACAGCATTCCACACCCCCTCCCGCGTGCCCCAGCAGGCTTGCCTTCTGTTGTCTGGTGATGAGTGAGAGAAGGAGGGGTGCGTGGCAGTGGGGATTAGTCACCTGGGTACAGGAGATGGGAATGTGAGAGAAAGGGGTTTAGAAAAATAAGGAACATGAGGATTTGTGGTGATATAATTATAGGGTTTTTTTTTTTAAGATTTTATTTATTTAGGGGTGCCTGGGTGGCTCAGCGGATTAAAGCCGCTGCCTTCAGCTCGGGTCGTGGTCCCAGGGTCCTGGGATCGAGCCCCACATAGGGCTCTCTGCTCAGCGGGGAACCTGCTTCCTCCTCTCTCTCTCTCTCTGCCTGCCTCGCTGCCTACTTGTGATCTCTGTCTGTCAAATAAATAAGTAAATTCTTAAATTTATTTGACAGACAGAGATCACAAGTAGGCAGCGAGGCAGGCAGAGAAAGGAGGAAGCAGGCTCTCCTCAGAGCAGAGAGCCCGATGTGGGGCTCTATCCTAAGACCCTGGGATCATGACCCGAGCCGAAGGCAGAAGCTTTAACTCACTGAGCCACCCAGGTGCCCCTAGTGTTTTGTTTTGTTTTGTTTTTAAAGACTTTTATTTATTTGACAGAGACATAGCGAGAGAGGGAACACAAGCAGGAGGAGTGAAAGAGGAAGAAGCAGGCTTCCCGCTGAGCAGGGAGCCTGATGCAGGGCTGGATCCTAGGACCCTGGGATCATGACCTGACCCGAAGGCAGATGCTTAACGACTGAGCCACCCAGTCGCTCCTAATGATAGACATTAAAAGGCTAAAGAGGGGGGCATCTGGGTGGCTCAGTGGCTCAGTGGGTTAAACCCTCTGCTTTTGGCTCTGGTCGTGATCCCAGGGTCCTGGGATTGAGCCCCACATCGGGCTCTCTGCTCTGCAGGGAGCCTGCTTCCCCCTCTCTCTTTGCCTGCCTCTCTGCCTACTTGTGATCTCTGTCTGTCAAATAAATAAATACAATCTTTAAAAAAAAAAAAAAAGGGCTAAAAAGGAAATGGTCTCAACATTCATTCATGGGTGCCAGAAACCATGACATCCTTGGTAAAACTGTGACTTGGTTGGTGTTTTTCCCATTAAAGTATTTAGGAGAGGGCACCTGGGTGGCTCAGTCAGTTAAGTGTCTGCCTTCAGCTCAGGTCAAGATCCCAGGGTCCTGGGATCAAGCCCCACATCAGGCTCTCTGCTCAGTGGGGTGCCTGGTTCTTCCTCTTCCCTTGCTGCTCCACCCTGTTCATGCTCTCTCTGTGTCAAATCTTTTAAGAAAATGAAAAAAAAAAAGAATTTAGGAGATTAAAAAAGAAGAAGAATAGGGGAAAAAATTAGGAGAACAATATGATTTGGGGGAAATGTACTTGCTTTGGTTGTGCTGTGTACTTGGATGTTGAGAGACTTCGGACCTAACCAGAGTGGCTTAAAGACAAGCTGCAGGAAAGCTGGACACTGCTGAGTTGGTAATAGGACTTTTTTCCATTTGAATCCAAAACATTTCTTCTGTGGCCATTCGATGTATGTATGAATGTATGTATGTATATATGTATGTGCTTCAGAATTCATTTCAGGGAGCAGGGGCTTCAGAATTCATTTCAGAATTCACTTCCATGCACAGGGAGTCCAAGCTCACCTGGTTACCTGCTCGTGTGGCTTCCCACTCGATCTGAAGCAGAATACTGGACAGCTGGTGCCGGTCGGTCAACATCCCGACTTCCGCTGAACCCTAACGAGTCCCATTATCACCTCCCCCTCTTCCTCCCCACTAGACATGTCCAGAATGTCTCCTTTGTTTGGGCAGTGTTTCTCTGTAGTATCCCAAGGAGATTGAAAAGATGGTCACTGAGGGTGGCTGGATGAGTGGGTGCACCCACTTGCTCGGGCACTGGTGAAATCCGCCCCTGTGTGTAGAATCTCCAAGAGAAGGAGATGGGCCTGCCTTTGGAGCCCCTGGCCTGCTCTGGGGAGACCAGAAAATGCAGACTCCACTTCTCTGGAAGAAAATGGGCTGGAGAAAGGGCTGTTAACAGGGTAAAGGGAAAACCACTAGTGAGACCGACTCAGCGGTGTGGCTCTTGTCTGCCTGTCCACAGGAAGGGGTTGGCTTCTGCCCTGGGGCCCATGCATCACTGCCTGAGGATAACGCAGCCCTAGTACAGCAGGGAGCATGAAAATGCCCAGGCTTTGGCACTGGGCCGCTGGTATGTCCTCCCTCCTCCATAGCTGGTGACAGTTTGAGTTTCCTTTCCTCTGAGGCGACTACAGTCACACCACCCTGAATGCGCTCAGTCTTGTCCACGTATCCTCTGAGGCAATGGTGTCTCAATTTATAGCAAAGTCCCCCTTTCACAGAAAAGTGCTTTTCTCTCTCTTTCCCTGTGCCAACTTTGAGGCAAGAAACGTTTTTGAGTTTCGCAGGTTGTTAGGGCTTTGAGCTTCCTGGTGCCAGGGCTCCTCCAGGAAGCCCTCTCTGACCACTCCAGACTGGATCCCACGGTCTATGCACGTATGCGACCTTGGACATCAGGCCGCTCCTTCCTAAGGCCTGACTCCTATAGGCCTCCCTGTGAGGTCGCAGAGCGGAACTCCAAGGCATTCTTGGCAGTCTAAGCTGGCGAGCGACAGTGCCGAAAGCTGCGGGTCCTACAGGATCACATGCGCAGTAGTCGGCTTCCGCAGCGGCCCCAGACCGCCGCATTATTGAGTCATCTTTCGGCAGTGCCTCGTCACCTCGTCGCTGTCACCCCACTCTCGAGAGCAAGAAAATGCAGGGCATACTTTTCCAGGAAGAGGAAGTGCATCTTAAGTAGAGGACGGAGAAAGTATCAATGGGGTTTCCTTTAATGGTGCTGCTCTTGTGTGCCCCGGCATTGCGCGTGGGGGAGGGGCCGGCTTCCGCCCTGGGGTGCGTGCATCTCCTCCGGACAGTAACCCACCCCGGGAAGAGAAACTCCAGCGTGGACCGGGGTCCAAGGCGCAGGGGAGACGGAGCGCCGCGCAGGGGCGGGCGCGGGCGGCCTCGGCGGGTGCAGCATCCCCAGGCACCGTCTCCTGGAGACCGCGGCGCGCGCGGGCGCCACGGCGGTTGTCTAGGCGACGGCGCCGCGCGGCGCGGGCATCCCCGCGGCCCCTCCCCTGGGCGTGCGCGCGACCTGGGCGCCATGGCGGCGGCGGCGGCGGCCCCGAGACCGGAGGCCGCGAGTCCGCAGTGGGTGCCGCCTGGACACGAGCGGGCCCGGACTGCCGCGGGGCTGGGCGACTGCGAGGACGCGCCGGTCCGGCCGCTGTGCAAGCCCCGCGGCATCTGCTCGCGCGCCTACTTCCTGGTGCTGATGGTGTTCGTGCACCTGTACCTGGGCAACGTGCTGGCGCTGCTGCTCTTCGTGCACTACAGCAACGGGGACGAGAGCAGCGACCCCGGGCCCCAGCACCGCGCCCAGGGCCCCGGGCCCGCCCCGACCCTGGGTCCGCTCGCCCGGCTGGAGGGCATCAAGGTGAGGAACCCCGTCTCGCCGGGTTCCAGGCCCTGCACGGCGAGCCCGTGACCGCCTGCGCGCAGCCCACGACCTCCACGCTGCTCCCTGCGTCGTCTGCCCCGCGCGCACCCCCACCCCCAACTCGTCGCGGTCGGGGCCCGGGCGCCTGTACCCTCCTCGGGCGGCGCGGCCTGGGGCTCGAGCTGCCCGCAGTGCCCCTTTCCCTTAGGTGGGGCACGAGCGTAAGGTCCAGCTGGTCGCCGACAGGGATCACTTCATCCGAACCCTCAGCCTCAAGCCGCTGCTCTTCGGTAAGTCAGCTGGGCGCTCCTGGGAAGGGCCAGGGGCTGCGGTTTGGGGGCGCTCGGAGGCTCGCTTTGGCCACGTGACTTCTGTTTTGAAAATGGCTGCTTCGGAGTAGCTTTTATCACCCAAAGGTTTCCCAAAGTGAAGTACCAACCCCCACCTCTGTAATAGGGTCACAGGGTGACCTTTCCACACTCCCCTCTCTGACCCCTACTCTGCAGCTGATCCTTCCGTTACAGGGCTGGGCAATGCGACCCTTAGGCGGTTGTCTAAACACTTCATTGAAACCATCTTTGGACACTTTCTGCCATCATTAATTCTATCACATTCTAGAACTGGGGGAGGGCACGAAAGACTGCTAACCAGGACCTAGCTGATCTCAGGGCCTCTGAGGATGAATCTCACTCCCAAAGTGGACCCTGTGGTCTGACGAGGGTTCTTAGGATACGGTTGTATTCAGCCATAAGTAGGCAAAACCTTCCAGCGTGACCTCATTTGGAACCAGCATCATAAGCTCACAGTTCCTGAGCTCTGGTTTTGCACTAGGCTTTATGAGATCGTTTCAATTAATTCTTACAACACCTATATGAGGTGGGTGTGGATCCCACCCTTAGGTTACCGGGTGGGAAAGTGAGACACAGAACTGCGGTTGATCTGCCAGGCTCATACAGCTAGCTCAGGAGCGAAGCTAGGGTTAGAACCCAGGCAGCCTGCCTCTAGAGCCTGAACTGTCTAGCCACCCTGCTAGCTGAGAAGACTCTCGAAGTTCTTGAGACCACCAATGTCAGCAAGGTGGGGGTTCCCCAGACTCATGACCCTGCCCAGGATATCTTTGTGCACCCGGCCCTGGGTATCCAGTGTCAGTGACACACTTACCTGCAGACCCGGGGCTGTTCCTGCCTGCTGGGGGATGGTGTGAGTTAGAGGCTTTCAGGAGGGGGCTGGGGACCAAAGCAGAGCATCTGAGCACCTGCCATTACCTCTGGGGCAGAGGGCCCTGGCTGAGAATTATGCCGAGACCTTTGAGACCTATGAGAACACTGCATGCATGTAAGGGGAAATAGGTTATGCTGGTCCCATTGTGGGAGGAGCCCTAAAAGGTTATTGTTACTATGATTATTACTGCTTCATAAGGTTGAAATCTGTGCCAAGCACTATTTTAAGTGCTGGGAACACAGCATTGAACCAAATAGGGAAAAACAAACAAAGCAAACAAACAAAAAAAAACCAACAACACACCCACACCTGAAGCTGACATTCAAATAAGGAGACAGACAATAAACAAATATATATGGCGTGTCAGTTGGTGATAAATGATTGCAGACAAATAAGGCAGAATTTCAGCTGGTGTTGACACTTTTAATAGAGTGACCAAGGTAGGCCTCCTTGTGAAAGATATTTGAGCCAAAACCTTTAGGAGCTATGGGATCAAGCCAGGTGACTGTCAAGAAAGGGTAATCCAGGCAAGGGAGCGACACTCACCCCTTTACTGCTACATTGCTGTGAACAGACAGGCCTGAAGGGGTTGTGTTCTCAGCCTTCTTGGGACCTGTATGCACACAGTTCAGATGTATAATAGGTTAAATGAATCATGACCCATAACTGTGACCCCTCAGCCCCTAACATGCAGTGTTGCATCAAAGTCCTACAGAGCAGAGAATGAGACCCAAGCCCCATAAAGTCTAGGAAGCAGGAGAGATCTGGCACAAGGTAAACTGCTTCTCGTTAAGCCTTTGGATGGGTCTGTGTACCTGTAGGTTAGGATGGCTGCAGCAAGAACCTCCAGCTGTGGCCCCCATTTTCTCCCAACTCTTACATTGACTTTGAGTCTGGTATTAGGCATTGTCCCCAGTTTTTCCCAGGAAGTCCTGGGACTTGCTCCTTGACGAAACGAGGTGAGCCACATGAAGGAGAGATTAGTGATTATAGGAAGTCCACTTGTGAGGCAGGGAAAGCACGGGGGAGAGGATGTCGGAAAGGGGGCAGTTCCTGAATTCTGTGGTGTTAGATGGACCCCAAAAGGAAGCCTTATCTCAAGAAGGAGCAGTGTCTGTCTTCTCTGCCTGCCCATTTAGTCATCTCCTGTCACCCTAAGAAGGCAGGAGGGCCCAAGGAGGATGGGCCTGCTGTGGGCTCTGCCACCTCTGTCTTGCTGCTCTTGGTCCCAAACCTGTCACCCTCAGCCTCAGGGACCCAAGGCGCCAGGGCTTGAGAGGTGGGTGTTCAGGATATAAACTGGGGCAAAGGGATTGGGTTCTACCCCAGAGTGACCCCATCTCTAGGGGAGGGAGTCCCACCACTTCATGGGGAGGACCCCATGCAAACTCCAGTCTCCCTTTGGGGAAACATTTCCCTGTTTCCCACCTTTGTCCCTAGAGACCTGGGGCAAGTGGGACCTAGACCACCAAAGCCCCACTCTGAGTTCTGGGCATAATACCTGTGAAGTGTGCCTAGTGTGGTAGGCATTCCACAAGGATTTGGACCATCAGAAGTCGGCTGAGGACTTCGACCTGTTCAGTTCAGAAGGGAGGTGTTCCAGTTTTGAGTCATTGTCATCTCTCTGGGGACACTGCCACCTTTCACGTGGCTCACCTCTCCCTCCACCTTACCTCACCCCCATTCTGTGTCTAAACAACAGATTAGTCTTACCGCCCACTTTCTTAAAAGTCTCCAAGATTCCCACTTCACCTCTAAGTGTCATTTGGTGGTGCCTTCCTCTCCTGCTGCCCCTTCCTCACTCCCTGCTGTCCCCAAGCTCATTCTGCCCTGGGACCTTACATGTGCTGTGCCCTCCACCAGAAGGCTCAGATCTGGCCCATCCCACAGAGGGTGCCTTCTGGTCCACTGGGCCTGTGCGCACACATTCCCTCCTCGGAGACCTCTCCTGACCTCAGACTGGTCTTAAGAGGTTCCCAGATACCATTGCATCAGATTGCCTGGTTTTCTTCTTGGTGCTTGGTAACCCTGGAGACTGTCTCGGTATTTATTTGTCATTCGTACCTCTACCCCTAAAGGCGAGCTGCATGTGGGAGAGGCCTGATTTGTGCGGGCTCAGTAGTCAGCAGCCGGCGTCTGTCTGCTGCCCGTCACGACTGGCTGCCTGGCGAGATTTCCTGGGCACTCAGCCGGACCAGCAACTGTCTGTCTGCTCAGAGTAACCTCCCACCACCCTGGCAGGTGCCCCCTTATTTGGCATTCCCTTCAAGAGCAGCAGGGGTCGCCACCCGGAGGCCAACAAGATTTTTAGCCCATTTTCCTAACTACTTAACATAGACGAATAACTGACACCAGTACACAAAACAGTTTTATCTTTTTTTTTTTTTTTTTGTCAGAGAGAGAGGGAGAGAGAGCGAGCACAGGCAGACAGAGTGGCAGGCAGAGGCAGAGGGAGAAGCAGGCTCCCTGCCGAGCAAGGAGCCCGATGTGGGGCTCGATCCCAGGATGCTGGGATCATGACCTGAGCCGAAGGCAGCTGCTTAACCAACTGAGCCACCCAGGCGTCCCAAAACAGTTTTATCTTAAAACCATGACTGCTTTATCGTAGGATTTCCAGGTCGGCTCAAGAAGACAATTAGGCAGTTACTTAGGATGACAAACACTGGAGGCCCAGAAATAGGGGGAAAACTCTGTGTGTGTGTCTGTGTGTGTGTGTGTGAGTTCAGGTTGGTAAGCAGCTGAAGGCAGTTTCCGGCATGGACCGTGTGTGTGTGTGTGTGTGTGTGTGTGTGTGTGTGTGTGAGAGAGAGAGAGAGAGAGAGAGAGAGAGAGAAAGTGAGTGAGTTCAGGTTGGTAAGCAGCTGAAGGCAGTTTCCGGCATGGACTTCTCCCCACCTGCTGTGCTCTCTCACGGGCCTGCAGCTTGGTGGGACCGTGGGCTCAGTAAAGGTCAGGCAGATAAAACCAAGTCTATGTGGGGATTGACAGGCAGCATCCTGCCTGGGAGGAGCTTAGCCCGAGGCTTTGCACCTGCCCTGAGGCAGCCTGGGCTGCTCCGGCTTGTAGGCATTAGCCAGACTGTCATCCCAGGCCTGGGAAGGACAGAAGGACAGAAAGATTGTCTTGCCTACCCAGCAAACACTCCCCTGCTAGGGGAGCCAGCCTCCTTCGTGTCTGGGCAGAGCGCTGTAGTCCAGGAAGGGGCGCCTTAGCTGTGGCCACAGCAGTGGGCTTCTGCCCTGCTTGGGTCCTTCACGGGGCTTCTCGGGACTCTGGTCTGCAAGTGTCCGTGATGGGCAGCAGAGAAGGTTTTAGGTGTGTCCAGGGCAGCGCGGGTTTTGTGTGGCTGGCTCTCCCTGCCTGTAGGAATCCCTACCGGGGGCACTGGTGATGGTGCCATCTACGCACGGCCAGCTGCAGATGTCGGTGGCCTTGGCTCCAAACATAGGCCGTGGTTACCAGCAGCCGAGGGCCCTGCACCTCCCCACCTAGCACGTAGGTGCCAGCGAGCCTTCCTCGCAAGAGGTTGTGCACGCACGTGGCATCCAGCTGCAGCCAGCGACGCAGAGTAGGGGCCAGTTCCGAGGCAGGCAGTGGGCCCGCCTTCAGCACCTCCAGCCGGGAGTCCAGGTGGCAGTGTGAGAGACCAGAGGACGACCCGTTGCATCGGGAGAGCCTAACCTTCACTGCTGCGTGGGATCAGAGGAGTGGGGTGAGGCGCAGGGAAGTACCCCCCATTCCCTCCACCTGGTGAACCACACCCTCTTGGATGCTCTACTCTGAATCAGGGTCCTGGGGAAGACCTGAAGCCCTGGCTGCCACCCTCCTAGGCAGGTTCAGTGTGTTGTTTTAGCGATGCCAGGCTTGATAAAGGCCTTTATCTTGTAGCTCTAACCAGGTAGAGCATTTGAGTGTCCCCTCTTTCATTTGTCTCACACTGATCTGGGAGCTGGGATGGAGGCACTTGTGAGGTGGGCTTAAGGGGTGCTGGACGCTAGGGGCTCACCAAAGTCGCTGGCACAGAGCGCGTCCAGGACCTCGTTGGACGAGCGGGCGTCCTGCAACTCACAGTCCCTGCAGCTGGCGCGAGGCACTGGGGGGAGGGGCCGAGTGAGGCTCCATCCGGAGCAAGTGGGGGAAGGGCCGGCAGCGAGGGCGTTGGGGGTGGCCTCCCGCTGGCCCCTTGTTCTTCACCCTTTCTGAGACCCGTTGCTGTGGCTGGTCCCTTGTCTCCCCTACCAGAGAGACCCATGTACCTCTGGCTCTGCGGGCAGTGGCTTGGGAGGGTAAGGCGCTGCCCGTGGGCCGGGCCTGGGAGCCATGGGGGGACTCACGTGGGCGGCCCAGGCGGGAGCCGTTGGAGACCGCAGCTACGCAGAGGCCGTGGCTGGCGGGGAAGCGGCCGCAGTGCAGGATGGCCGGCCAGGGGTAGCCGTAGCAGGCCATGATGGGCGCACAGCTGGCCTGCACGGCCTCACACAGGCTGCGACACGGGTAGATGACCCTGCGGAGGTGGGAAGGATGGAAGGATCGGGGAGACTGGGCGCTCAGGACCGGCTTTCCTGGAGTCCGGGCTAGCCCCACCTCCTCTCCAGCACCAACCCCCCCCCCCCACAGTCAGGGACTTCGCGGTTGCTTGGCAACGACACCTGGTCACCTAGCAACAGCTCTCTGCCCCCGCAGGTCGTCGTCCCTCCCCCCCACCCCCACCGGGCTTTGGTCTTACAGCCCCCACCGTCCTCGTGTGGCCAGGGCTGCTTTCCAGCGCACCTCCCCCTCCAGCTGGGGCAGACATCCAGTGCCCTGGAGAAGGGCATATTCGAAGGGCGCTGCGCTCTGGGCCTTAACTCCCCATCTTGGAGGGAGAAAGCAGAGCCCTCCCTCTTGTCCTGAAAGGCATGTGGGAGACTGCAGTGTCTGGCCAGGGCTGGGGTTCACAAAGAGCAGAGGCCCAATCATTGGATTCTGAAAGAGCCCCTTCTTGGTGCCACTGGCATGGTCACCCTGAGGCTCTGGGAATGTCCCCCAGAGGAGGGACTGAAGGAGCTGTTTTCACCAGGTAGGTTAGGCTGGGGGATCAGGTTTGCGATCTCTGGTCTCGGAGAAAAGGCCCTCAGATAAGCTCCATCTTTTGCCAGGATTCCTTGGGCAGACAGTTTCCACACCCCCCTGGAGAGGGGTTCCAGCCCTCCCAACCCAAAGCATCCTACCCATTTGCCATACCTTGACATTCAAGAGCCCTTGATGCCAAGGGTGCCAACCATTGATGGTCTACCTGTGTCTCCTCTGTTCCATGGGCACCTGTTCCCCTGGGCCAGGAACACCCTGACAAGACAATCCTTCATTTCCCTCCCCACCCCTGTCGCCAACCAGCCTTGAGAGGTACGTAGCAATGGTTAGTGAACAGGCCCTGGCAGAGGAAAGCACCCCTCCCCCTGCCCCACCTAGGAAGTCCCTGCCCTACCTGTCGAGGCACACAGGGGCAAAAAGGGAGCAGAGGAAGAGGCGGGCATCCGGGTGGCATTCCCTGGCCAGCAGGGGCAGCCAGCTGACCGACTGCTGGAGAGCCTCGGCCGCTGTGTCATGGTCCAACAAGTTGGGCAGCCGCATCTCTGTGTAGCCAATATCGTGGCACAGGGCCATGGCTTGGGGAATGGGCATGCACCGTGTGGGGCCCCGGGGAGCCCCTGCTCCACTGTCAGCCCAGAGCACCACCAGGGTCACTAACAGCCACAGCCCTTGATCCATCACCCGCTTTGTCTGCCTTGGTCTTAAAGCGCTGAGGCTGAGACCTTTATAGGTCTGTCCCCACACCCCAGGAACCGGTGTTTGTGCAGGTCCCCGGTGCTGGGACCCATCTGGTTAGGCCCCAGTGTGCTGGCCTGGGCCATTTGCATCTGATTAGCACACCGCAGGGGACTGTAGAGTTTGGTGGCATCTTGGGGCCTGCGGATTACCAGCGCTTAATAAACTAAAGAAACCTGGGCCTGTGTTTTTTCTTTTTCTGGTTTACTTTTCTTGTTTGTTTACTTATTTTTTAAGCTACCTGGAGGTGACTGTTGATTAGCAGTTTGGTCTAACCCATTGTCCAGAGCTGCGTGCCCCCCCCAACTCCCCGCACCCCGTAGTGGATGGCTCACACCCTTTTTGGGTTTGCTGGGCTGGGAGGTCAAGCAGGCCTGGGTGGGGGCCTTTATCCTGCCCTCTTTGTCATTGCTTCTGGGCCATCTATCCAGGGAAGCTGAGTGTGGTCTTGAGCATGGACTCTGGAGTATGACAGCCTAGGAGGTCCCTGGCAAGTCTCTCACATCTCTGTGCCTGCAGGGTGTCCGGGACAAGAAAGGCAAATTGAAGGGGCCCAGCTTTCTAGGGTGAGTGTAGGGATTCAGGAGTTGATGACACGCTTAGGACAGGACGCAGAATCCATGCCACCTAAGTATGATCTGCTATGATAACCACTAAAAACCCTTCCAGGCCTGGCTCTGAGCAGCCATTTTCCTTCCTCATGGCAATGCCTGGAACTTAATACTGGGAGTATAACCCAGAGAGGTGGTAGACCGCTCTGCAGCTCTGAGGGCTTGCTGTGGCCACAGGGCCTTGCCTCCAGTCTGTTCCTCTGTGGGCCTCTTGGTCCCATCTAAGGAAGTCCTCTCTCCTGGGAACGAGGGGAGGAAGCAGGGCCCATGCTCCTGTCTATGAGTGCCCGGGACCACTGGGATGTGGGCTTCCCAGGTGCAAGACACACTTTCCAGCGTGACCAAACTGCTTGTAGAGCTGGCGTGGGGGCATCCAGCCCCCGGAGCTGAGCCCCAAGCACGCCTAGCCTGTACTCGGACTTAGAGGCATGATGTTCAGTGTACGCTTGTTCCCAAAGCAAAGGACACCTGGGGCATCTTCTCAGAGCCAAAACCCTAAGAGACGCCCACTGACGTACATGCCAGCACGGGGCAACTCAGCCCTGGACAGATGGTCAGCGCCCACTTGTGCAGGAGAGTGGACGGCAAGGACTGACCTACAGCAATGAATGTTTTACACTTGGTTTTTATTTGATCCATGCTGAAAAGCAAAAATGAAAGCAAAATCCAGTCACCATCACCCCATTTTAAAGTAGGTACCCAATCAGAAGTGGAGGTCAGCCCTCTGGCCATCAGTCCCACTCCAAGGCAGGGGGATCCCCTGCTCAGCTTAGCTCTAGCAAACTTCCCAGGGCTCCCCAGGAAGTGGTTGCTGTCAGCATCAAAGAGAAAACCCCCACATTCCAAATGCTAGCCAGCCTTTGCGGGACAACTCAGTTCTGGGGTCAGAGTGCAGAGCAGAGGTAAAGCCGCGTGTGAAGTCCTGACCCGGGGAGTGCCGGGGCACAGGAGTCCCGCAGGAACTGCAAAGAGGAAAGCACCGGTTGCACCAGTGGCCTGGCTCAGTCTGTGGCCTCCCCCACCTCCTCTTCTGGCAGAGATCCCTGGCTTCCTGAGTGATGAGGAGTGTCGGCTCATCATCCACCTGGCCCAGATGAAGGGGCTACAGCGCAGCCAGATTCTGCCCACTGAAGAATACGAGGAGGCAATGGGCACGATGCAGGTCAGCCAGCTGGACCTCTTCCGGCTGCTGGACCAGAACCACGATGGTCGCCTGCAGCTCCGTGAGGTTGGGATCCTGTGGCCTGGAATTGGCCCAGGGTGGGAGTGCCTAGAATTGTCTTTCCGGTGGCCTGCCCAGTTCCAGCCCCGCCCCCTTCTCCTTCCCTGGAGAGCTCCTTGCTGCCTCGGGAACCCCAGAAGGTGGCAGGAGGATCCCCCTGTGGGTGATGACATTTATTACCACAGTTCCTGGGTGGTAATGCCATCTGTGGTCTGGATTCCTTGCTGACGTGGCTGGGGACCCACAGAACTCATGGTGGAGGGGGTGGCAGGTCTGAGGGTAGCCAGGAGTCTGCGTCTCTTTTATATGCCTCTCACACCAGGCTTCTGACAGAGGTCTTGGCAAGGTGGAGTGTCCCTCGCCTATACAGAGGGTCTCTCGCCCCACTGAGCCTGGTCTTCTTGACAAGCCTGGTGATCATTCCCTGGCCAGGCCTCCCCTTGGTGCCTGTTCCCTGTTTGCACCCAGGCCTTGGCCTCCCCCTTCTGACCTGGAATATCCGAGTGGGTCACAGTCCTGTGCTTCACTCTGCCTCCAACCAGCTGACAGTGCTGGCCATGAAGGCCACAGTCCCAACAGGGCCAGGAATGCCTATGGCCCACAGATCTCTTACTATCTTCCTGGCCACCTCCCGAGATGCCTGTGGGCCTCTCTGCCTACCCTCCCTTCAACTCAGGGACCTCAGGCTCTGCCCTGTGTCCTCAACCATTACCCCATCACCAGCACCCTTAGCCCTTACAGCAAGAACTGGGCGACTGTCTATGCTCTGGTGGCTCTCCATCGTTGCGGCCACTCCACTGAGGGACCATCTTGTGCTTTAGGTCCTGGCCCAGACTCGCCTGGGAAATGGACGGTGGATGACTCCAGAGAACATTCAGGAGATGTACTCTGCGATCAAGGCTGACCCTGATGGTGACGGTGAGCTCATACCTCGCCACAGTCTGTCCCTGTGAGCCTCCTGCCCGCCGTACGCCCAGCTTCTAGAGGAGCCATTGATGGGGAGGCGAGGATGCAACCTTGCCCTCACTCCTGGGCAGTAGGCTGGGTCCTCCCATATGCCTTGGTGACAGTCTAGGGGACAGTTTTTGGAGGCCCTTTTGACATTAACAGGCAGAGTGTGGGGTCCAGGAGGGGAGTTGCTGGCTGGCAGAGGCCAGTGTAGGTTCAGCAGGAGCATAGGTCTGGTGAGGCCAGCTTGAACTTGGCCATTCTCCCTGCTCCATCTACTTCTCTCCAGCCAGGCACAGGGTCTTCCTCAGAAGACACAGTCTCTGGTCTAACTAAGATCTTGCTTGCCTTCCTCTTGCTCACCTAGAGTCATGCTAACTGCTGGGGGTGGTTGGGGTAGGGGAGCTGTCGCACAAGGACCCCACCCCCCTTGGGTAATAACTCCTAGATGTTACTAAGGTGTAGTCATCACTCACATGCCCAAGTTCTGGGTGAGATGGGGAAGGTACTCAGCTCAGGTCTTGATCTCAGGGTCGTGAGCTCAAGCCCCATGCTGGGCTCCACGCTGGGCATGGAGCCTACTTAAAAAAAAAAGAAAAGAAAAGATAGAAAAAGAAAGAAAGAAAGGTTTCACCCTTAAGTCAACCAATAGATGGACACGAGCTACTCTTCCAGAACACCAGCTTCCAGGGGAGCTCCTGCTTTGTGGGTTGGGCAGAAACAGGAGGGAACATTCTTGTCTAGGAGAATGGCCCGGCTTTCTTTGTTGAGGGAGACTGCTAGCCCAGCAGGCAGGACTGGCGAGGTAGATAGATATATTCCACTCAGAACGGGACCTGAGGTCATAAGGGAGCTCCTGGGCACTAGCCCTGAATGAAACCCGATAGCATGGAAGGCTCTGGATAGAACCCAGCACTGACTACTTTCTTCACCCTCTATAGGACCAGAGGGTAGCCAGTACATGCTTTAGAGTCAGGCTGGGGGGCCAGGGGCAGTTCTTGGGGGAGGGGGTCCTAGCCATATGGTTCAAGCTTCCTTTGGCCACCCAGCTGTGGCCAATCTTGTAGGGGTTGGGCTTCTTCCTTTGGGGGGCCAAATCCGGGTTTAAACTGAGGAAGTGGACTTCCCTGGGTCTTCCTGGAGGGCCTGATGTGACAGAAGTCAGGTTCATCTGACTCAAGAGTCCAGGCTGGGGGACAGGTGCACAAGGGCCCCCAGTGGCTGAGGCCCCCTCCCCCAGGGGGGAGGGAGGCTAGTGCAGCCTGCTACTGTGGGCTCCTCACATGGGCTTAGGGGGCATTGACGATGGGTGCCCTGCACAGGAGTGCTGAGCCTGCAGGAGTTCTCCAACATGGACCTTCGGGACTTCCACAAGTACATGAAGGGCCACAAGGCGGCATCCAGCGAGCTGGTGCGGAACAGCCACCACACGTGGCTTTACCAGGGTGAAGGTGCCCACCACGTCATGCGTGCAATCCGCCAGAGGTGAGCACATTGGAGGGAGCAGGCCTGTGGGGCCCTCACAGAAGTTCCTGGCTGGGGCCGAGAGGACAGGCTTGGTTAGCCAACTCGGGATTAAGTTCTACTTGTTAGACCAGGATTAGAACCCTTTAAAAGACAGGCAATTAACAAAGGCAAATTAACTGTTGTTGTGGGCCAGCAACACACATTTGGGATTAGGAATAGACTGGAATGTTTGTTTTTTGGTAGTTAGAGAAATGACTTCTTATCTCTGTCCACAGGACCCCCTGCCGCTGAGCAGCCAGGGGTTTTAGATAAGCAACCTCCTTCCTGCAGGGAGTGATCCCCGCTCCCAATTTAGTGGAAATCTCATCTTCCCCACCCAGCGTGGTCTCTGGCATCCCGGGAGAAGGGCTCCTGAGTAACCCCTTCCTGCTCCTACAGGGCCCATCGGCGGGGCGTGGCGGGGGTGGGGGGGGAACTCGGGGTTACCAGGGGAGGTGGGCAGGGGCACAGCTTGTGGCAGGTCCGGGGTCTGGCTTCTTCAGGGTGCCACCTTGCATGGGACTGCCCAGCTGAATGCCTGCTGCCCACCAGGGTGCTACGCCTCACCCGCCTGTCACCTGAAATCGTGGAGCTCAGCGAGCCACTGCAGGTCGTGCGGTATGGCGAGGGAGGCCACTACCATGCCCATGTGGACAGCGGGCCTGTGTACCCGGAGACCATCTGCTCCCATACCAAGCTCATAGCCAATGAGTCTGTACCCTTCGAGACCTCCTGCCGGCAAGTACTTCCCATCTGGGGTGACCTTCCACTCCTAGGCCAGGCATTCCCATGACGTAAATACAGCCCTGTCCTAACAGGATGTCCCCTGTGTGCGTCCAGGAGGGCATTGGGCCATCCTGGTTGAGGATACCCCATCTCTCCCCCCAGTTTCTTCACCAAGTGGCAGGAAGGGTGGCCATCTTATCTTAGTGGCCAAACTAAGGTGCCCACAGACACTGAGACTTGTCCCCAGAGCGCTGAGGCAAGGGGCAAGAATGGGTCTCCAGTTTTTTAGGCGCCCCCTCCCCTGGACCTTGATTCTCCCCCACAGCTGGAGGCCTCAGCTTCTCCCTTTGAAGCTGTGTCCCCCTCCCCTGCTTGGGCAGGGAGGCAGGCCTCTTCTCTTCATGTGACTGCTCTGGGTCAGCGCCTTCTACTCCCGGCTAGCCGAACTTCTGCAGGGCTGTGCTGCTCCTGCTAGCCTACTTTTCTCAATAATATAGCTAAGCGCACCTGTGATCTTGGTCGCACAAAACACTGTGACACACAGAAAGAGACTGGGTTTGTGGGAGGAAGGACAGGCTAGGGACATCTTGGCACTGATCTGCAGTGTTGTCACTGATCTCAGCCTGCCCCCATCTGGCCCTTGGGAATCTGGGCAGTTTATCCTCCCCACAGGTAAGCCCACGGGAGTGTCCACAGCTGCTCAGTGGGCCCCCTGCCTTACAGCTACATGACAGTGCTGTTTTATTTGAACAACGTCACCGGTGGGGGCGAGACTGTCTTCCCTGTGGCAGACAACAGAACCTACGATGAAATGGTAAGGGCCAACCAGGCTGTTAACTCTGGTGGGATGGCAGGGCCTTGGGCAATCCTAGTATATACTCCTCCAGAGCTGGGATGATGGGCCCAAGGGATCCCCTGGGCAATTCTGACTGGTTTCCCTCTGGCTGCTTTTGGCTGCTTGGCCACACAGTGGGGGCAGTTTGAAAACCCCACCATCCTGCTGCCCACAGAGTCTGATTCAGGATGATGTTGATCTCCGTGACACTCGGAGGCACTGTGACAAGGGGAATCTGCGTGTCAAGCCCCGGCAGGGCACAGCAGTCTTCTGGTACAATTACCTGCCTGATGGACAAGGTGAGGGCCTGTGACCAGGCCAAGAGTGCCTTGAGGGAAGCTTCCCTTTATCTAGCCCAGAAGGCCACGCCGGTGGGATGCTTTCGGCACCCTTATGCATGTTTTTCTGCCCCTGGTGCCTCCCAAAGGTCCTCCTCAGTGACTCCAGTGGCCAGCACCTGTGTAGCTTCCTGGGTTATCTTGACCCCTGTGACTGATTCCCTGATGCTCCAGCCTTCCAGCTCACTGGGGCTGGGGACACATCTGTCACCAGCCTGGGCTGTGGACAGTCTGGCAGCAAGAAAGCTGGTTTCAGAAGACCAGTGGTGGTGTTAGTGCATTAGTTGGAGAGAGATGCTGAGCCCCAAAGGAGGCCCTGGCTACTGATGTGGGGTGGGCCCACCGATGGGCCACCCTGGCCGTGCCCTTCGCCTGTGTGAGATCATGCTCAGGTCAGCTCCGCCTAGAGCCCCCTCTGGTCACCTCCCTCGGTCACACCATCCTCCTCTTCTAGGTTGGGTGGGCGACGTGGATGACTACTCACTGCATGGGGGCTGCCTGGTCACAAGTGGCACTAAGTGGATCGCCAACAACTGGATCAACGTGGACCCCAGCAGGGCACGGCAGGCACTATTTCAGCAGGAGATGGCGCGCCTGGCCCAAGAAGGCGGCACCGACTCCCAGCCAGAGTGGGCTCTGGACCGGGCGTACCGCGACGCGCGCGTGGAGCTCTGAAGGGAGTGTCGCCGAAGCCCGCAGCCCCAGGCCACCCGCCGTCCCAGGTCAGGGGACCTGTGGTCTCCCTGTCCAGATGCAGGTCAAAGACCTGGCCGATGTCTTGCCCTATCCCCGCCTCCAACCGCGATTAGGGCACAGTTCCTATATTCGTGTTATTTATTGTGTACAGACCCATGCTGCCCCCACCCCAAATAAAACTACACGGCTTCGAGCCGCGGGGCCGAGAAGCCACAGGTCGGGTAGGCATGGGGGTGGGGGAGGTAGATTGGGCCAGTGGGAGCCCGCGGCTGCGCTTGGCGATCGTCACGTCAGGGGGAGGGGCGAGGGCGGTCTCGCCAATGACGAGCTGGATTTCGTGGGGCGAAGGGTCGTGATTGGACACCGGCCGTGGGCCACCCTGGACTCCGCTACCTGTTGCTAAGGCCGGTGCAGAGCGGCTCTGCTGCGCGCGAGGAAGGCTCGTCTCGCGAGAGCGCTAGCTCCCTTGTTGGCCAAAGGCTGCCGCAGCGGCTCGAGGATCGACATGGACGCTCACGAGGACTACGTCTGGCCGCGGGCAACCTCGGAGCTCATGCTCCTCCCGGTCACGGGTCTGGAGTGCGTGGGGGATCGGCTGCTGGCGGGTGAGGTTTGGTGCGCGCTGGCGGAGAAGAAACCGGGCGCTCTCAGGGGGCGGGACCGTCAGGACAAAGGGATGCCCGCAAGGAGGAGGACGGGTGGCGGGATGAAGCCTGACCGAGGTGGGCGGGAGCCCAGGAGATGGCGGGCTGGAGGCCCGGCCGGAGGAGCCCAGAAGACAAAAAAAACAACAACGATGTGGCTATCGAGTTCCTTCGCAACATGCAGCTGACGTGGAAAAGGCACTGGGGCCGCGGGAAAATGCGGGAAATCGCTGTGGCTTGGGAGGCGGGGCAGGGAGGGAGGGCGGTGTGTGGCCCCTGCCGGGGGGCCAGGAGGGGAGGGGGAGGGGGAGTACCCCTCAAGGTGGGCGGGCCTGGGGGACGGTCTGTGGTGTGGGCTCTCGGGGGAGGGCGGGGCCCAGCAGGCGGGGCTGTGGGCTCCCAGGGGCGGGTGAGGCTCCTCCTTTGGAAGGTGGGGACTACGAGGATTGGGTAGCGGGAAACCAGGGATGAGACCTTTCTGAGTGGGCCAGTGCTTGGGGAGGCAGACGCTGAGGCGGGTTCTCAGATGGTTGCATTCAGGAGATCGAATGTTGATGGCCTTTAGGGGGAGGTCAGGTCGAGAAGCATAGGCCATCAAATCCTGGGACCTGGGGTGCATGGGTGGCTCAGTGGGGTAAGCTTCTGCCTTCGGCTCAGGTCACGATCCCAGGACCCTGAGATCGAGCCACCGCATGGGGCTTTCTGCTCAGCGGGGAGCCTGCTTCCCCTCTCTCTGCTTGATGCTCTGCCTACTTATGATCTCTCTGTGTCAAATAAATAAATAAATGAAATACTCAAAAAACAAACAAAAAAACACGAAAGCCTGGGACCTGAAGCAACTGAGCCCTGGAGAGCATCCAGGCCCAACTGAAATCCTGGTGACTGATGGTGGTGCTGCTGTTTTTTTAAGGGCCCCGAGACAGGGCATTGTCTTCAAGCCTTGAGAGAGCTGCTTCCTATCCTAAGAGGGTGGTTTTGTGTGTGTGGAGGGGTGGCCTAGCTATGGGGGCTCTGGAAGCCCAAGGTGTAGGAACCCGTGGTAGGACACGGGTTAAACTCCTAAGGCTGAGGGAGAGGATAAGTAGGCAGAAACCCAAAGAATCACAAGAATGAGCTAGGAGAAGAGAAGAGGTGAGTTCCTGGCAGAGGGTAGGCATGCCAAAGGCCTTGAGACCAAATTCATTACTTTGGTGGGGGAGGGGGAGAGTTCCTGTGAGGCTGAGCAGGGATAGGGTCTGGGAGAGGAGGCTGGAGAAATGAGCTGCGGCTATATCATTTTATACCTAGATCTGACTTTATGATGTTGAGAGAGACCTTGTGAAGGGTTTTAAATGGGAAAATGACATGGGAAATGCAGGTTAGAAAGCTCATCAAGTGAATTCCCCTGCTCCTGTGATTTCCAAAGTGACTTTTAAACTGCTACAATTCTCACATTCCACCCATGTGCACCTGTTATCTCAGTTTCCAGCCTTCTCTGCTCGTGAATTCAGGCCCAAGTGCATAGGTGCCTTCAGATTGAAGTCCTGCTGGATGCTCCAGCTGAACAGAGAGAACAGCAGCCGCTCAGGTGCTCCAGCCCAAGCATTTCCTTCAGTCCCCAAGCCAGTCTGGTTGATTTTGACTTCATACTTGTAGCATCTGTCTGTTTCTCTACCTTGTTGCCATCATTGGAGGCCATGGCAGCTTTGGCTCCCGATCGCCTCAGCCGCATTCTCTCAGGCCATCTGTGACCCCTTTGTTTCCTATTCCAACCGCACAACCTAGAGTTCTTGCTCACCTCAGGGCCGTTCAGCTTGCTATCTATTGGCCAAGAAAGGATCACCCATCTCCCCCACGCCTGCTCTTCTCTGGTTACCGCTGATCTCCAGGACATTTGGCAGCATCCCTGGCTTCTATTCCTAGATTCCAGTTAGCATAACTCCCAGTAGTGACAACTAGAAATGTCTCCAGATATTGCCAAATGTCTTCTGGAGGGAAAATCGGTGGAGTAGATTTCCCTCTTTTATAGTAAAGCAATCTGTATAGTTCTTTCCTGGAACTTACCAGAGTTACAACAATGTAGGTTACTTGGGTGATACTGTTTAGTGTCTGCCTGATGGCCCGGAGCCTGGGTCTGTGCTCCTCTTACTGCTCCAGTGTGTATAGCTCCTTGTCTGGCTTATGATTGATGCTCACTGCCTATCTATTGAAAGATGGAGATTCCTGGCGAAGAAGGGCATGAGGGGCTGTTAGTGTCATCTAGCTTAACACGTGATAGACACCCAGGACCAAAGTCACTGTGGTGGGGGAGGATTTGAAAAATCTTTAGAAAATGAGCACATGGGACTAGGCAACTGAGAATATGAGAAGATGTGGGAAGTTGAGCGGAAAAAGCGGTGAGCTTCTTGGTTTGGGGATGGGGCTGGATAGAGGGTGGTAGTGGTCAGTGGAGCAATCAGTGCAGTGAGGAGCATTGAGAGAGCTTGAAGGTAAGCTAGTAGAGTGAGAGGGGCCCACAGGGCAGCCGGAAGGTAGCTAAGGGTCATGGGAGTTGTGGCTGCCAAAGTGGGGGCCACCTCTCCTGGTTTTTCCTGTCGGTGTTGAACATGCTCACATCTGAGCCGCAAGGAAGAAGCTCTTGGAAATCCAGAGGGGTTCTGCTGTGGCCCCAAGGTGGGAGGATCACCTTTGGGGAACAGCCTTTTCTCTCTCGGGGAGGGAGAGTGGGAAGACTCTGTGTAGAGGTAGATGCGGCTGCAGGTTTGGGACAGAGGCTTCGAGAGTTCCTGCAGGAAGCATGAGAAGTCAGGTGGGATGAGGCAGAGGCAGTGTTTGAGGAAGCCAGGTTTAACTGAGTGTCTGGAACCCCTGGTAGGTGTTGGAAAGTCAACACTGAAGTCCAGCTGAAGCCAAAACCAAGGATTTTCCCGGGTTCAAGCCAGCAGGATTGTGTGTTCTAATGCATTCACAGGCTATACTGTGTGCCTGAGTTTGCCCTGCCCCCATCTCTTCATGGTTTGGCAGAGCGAGGTTTGTTTTTTTTTTTAAGATTTTATATATTGGGGCACCTGGGTGGCTCAGTGGGTTAAGCTTCTGCCTTCAGCTCAGGTCATGAGCTCAGGGTCCTGGGACTGAGGCTGCATCGGGCTCTCTGCTCAGCCAGAGTCTGCTTCCTCCTCTCTCTCTGTACCTCCTCCCTCTGCCTTTTCTTTCTCTTGCAAATGAATAAATAAAATCTTTTAAAAGGATTTTATTTATTCATTTGCAAGAGAAAGCACAGGGAGAGGGAGGAGGGGCAGAGAGAGAGGGACACATGCACTTCTTACTGAGCAGGGAGCCCTGTGGGCTCAGTCCCAGCACCCTGGGATCAGGACCCAAGCCGAAGGCAGACGCACATTGACTGAGCCACCCAGATGCCCCATTGGGTGAGGTTCTTTTTTTTTTTTTTAATTTTTTTTTTGAAGATTTTATTTATTTATTTGACAGAGAGAGATCACAAGTAGGCAGAGGCAGGCAGAGAGGGGAAAGCAGGCTCCCTGCCGAGCAGAGAGCCCGACATGGGACTCGATCCCAGGACTCTGAGATCATGACTTGAGCTGAAGGCAGAGGCTCAACCCACTGAGCCTCCCAGGCGCCCCTGGGTGAGGTTCTGATGTGACTCTGTGCTTTTGTCTAGGTGAGGGGCCGGATGTCCTGGTGTACAGCCTGGATTTTGGTGGCCACCTGCGGATGATGAAGCGTGTGCAGAACCTGCTTGGCCACTATCTTATCCATGGGTTCCGGGTGCGACCAGAACCAAATGGAGACCTTGACTCAGAGGCTATGGTGGCTGTGTTTGGGAGCAAGGGACTCCGAATTGTGAAAGTTAGCTGGGGACAGGGCCGCTTCCGGGAGCTCTGGCGCTCTGGCCTGTGGAACATGTCTGACTGGATCTGGGATGCACGTTGGCTTGAGGGCAACGTGGCCTTGGCCCTGGGCCATAACTCGGTAGTGCTGTACGACCCTGTGGTAGGGTGCATGCTGCAGGACGTGCCCTGCACAGACAGGTGCACCCTCTCCTCAGCCTGTCTGATTGGAGATACCTGGAAGGAGCTGACCATAGTGGCAGGTGCAGTTTCCAATCAGCTTCTTGTCTGGTATCCAGCAGCTGCTTTAACAGACAATAAGCCTGTGGCCCCTGACCGACGAGTCAGTGGGCATGTGGGTGTCATCTTCAGCATGTCGTACCTGGAAAGCAAGGGCTTGTTGGCCACAGCTTCAGAAGACCGAAGTGTCCGCATCTGGAAGGTGGGTGACCTCCGGGTGCCTGGGGGTCGGGTACAGAATATTGGGCACTGCTTTGGACACAGTGCCCGTGTGTGGCAGGTCAAGCTTCTAGAGAATTACCTTATCAGTGCAGGAGAGGACTGTGTCTGTTTGGTATGGAGCCACGAAGGGGAGATCCTTCAGGCCTTTCGGGGCCACCAGGGTCGTGGGATCCGGGCTGTAGCTGCCCATGAGAGGCAAGCCTGGGTGGTCACCGGGGGTGATGACTCAGGCATCCGTCTGTGGCACCTGGTAGGGCGTGGGTACCCGGGTTCAGGGGTCTCAGCTCTCTGCTTCAAGTCCCGTAGCCGGCCAGGTACCCTCAAGGCTGTGACGCTGGCTGGCTCCTGGCGACTACTGGCAGTGACTGATACAGGAGCCCTGTATCTCTACGACCTTGAGGTCAAGTGCTGGGAGCAGCTGCTGGAGGACAAACGCTTCCAGTCCTACTGCCTCCTGGAAGCAGCCCCTGGTCCCGAGGGCTTTGGACTTTGTGCCTTGGCCAATGGGGAGGGTCGTGTCAAGGTGGTCCCCATCAACACTCCAACTGCAGCTGTGGACTTGACCCTGTTCCGTGGGAAAGTGCATAGTCTGAGCTGGGCCCTTCGTGGCTACGAGGAACTCCTGTTGCTGGCATCGGGCCCTGGTGGTGTGGTGGCTTGCCTGGAAATCTCAGCTGCGCCCTCTGGCAAAGCCATCTTTGTAAAGGAACGTTGCCGGTACCTGCTGCCTCCCAGCAAGCAGAGATGGCACACATGCAGTGCCTTCTTACCCCCTGGTGACTTCCTAGTGTGTGGGGACCGCCGGGGCTCTGTGTTGCTGTTTCCCTCCAGACCAGCCCTGCTCAAGGATCTTGGGGTTGGCGGCAAGGTGGGAGCTATCGCTGGAGCACTTGGAGCAGATAGTGGCAGTGATGGGGAGGAAACCGCCTCCATCGAGTGGGGCCCTGTGTCCACCCTCCCTTCTCTGCATGGGAAGCAGGGTGTGACATCAGTCACCTGCCATGGTGGCTACGTGTATACCACAGGGCGCGATGGCGCCTACTACCAGCTCTTTGTGCGAGGTGGCCAGCTGCAGCCTGTCCTGAGGCAGAAGTCCTGTCGAGGCATGAACTGGGTGGCTGGGCTCCGCATGATGGCCGACGGGAGCATGGTCATCCTGGGTTTCCACGCCAATGAGTTTGTGGTGTGGAGTCCCCGCTCACACGAAAAGCTGCACATCGTCAACTGTGGTGGAGGGCACCGCTCCTGGGCCTTCTCGGATACCGAGGCGGCTATGGCCTTTGCCTACCTCAAGGACGGGGACGTCATGCTCTACCGGGCTCTGGGTGGCTGCACCCGGCCACACGTGATTCTCCGGGAGAGCCTGCATGGCCGTGAGATCACTTGTGTGAAGCGTGTGGGCACCATCACTCTGGGGCCCGAGTTTGAGGTGCCCGGCTTCATGCAGCCCGACTACCTGGAGCCTGGCAGCGAGGGGCCGGGCCTGACCGACATCGTGATCACGTGCAGTGAGGACACTACTGTCTGTGTCCTGGCACTCCCCACCGTCACTGGCTCGGCCCACGCACTTACAGCAGTGTGTAATCATATCTCGTCTGTGCGTGCCCTGGCTGTGTGGGGCATTAGTACCCCGGGGGGCCCTCAGGATCCTCGGCCAGGCCTGACTGCTCATGTGGTGTCTGCGGGGGGCCGGGCTGAGATGCACTGCTTCAGCCTCATGGTCACCCCAGACCCTGGCACCCCAAGCCGTCTCGCCTGCCACGTCATGCACCTTTCGTCCCACCGGCTGGATGAGTACTGGGACCGCCAGCGCAGTCGGCACCGGATGGTCAAGGTGGACCCGGAGACCAGGTGATGTGCGCACTGGGAGGCGGGAGCACAGAGGGGTGGCCCGAAGGGCAAGCCCCTTGCTGCTGTTCCCAGGCCTCCCCTAATGGCAGGCCGGTGTTGTCTCTGCAGGTACATGTCCCTCGCTGTGTGTGAACTCGACCGGCCTGGCCTTGGCCCCCTGGTGGCTGCAGCCTGCAGTGATGGCGCAGTGAGGTGAGAGCGGAGGCCCTTGGGTCAAGAGGTGAGGGTTGGAAGGTGTCAGGAATGGGCTCTGAGCTGGGCCACCCTCCGCCCCCCAGACTCTTCCTTTTGCAGGACTCGGGGCGGCGGCTGCAGCTCCTGGCTGAAACCTTCCACCACAAGCGGTGTGTCCTCAAGGTCCATTCCTTTACGCACGAGGCACCCAATCAGCGATGGTGAGAGGGGCTGCCTGGCTGGCTTACGTGGATGCAGGCGGAGCGGGGGAGGGGTGTCCCCTGTTGCTCTCCGCCCCCCTCGCTGACCCAGCTGCCTGTGCCTGGCTCCCAGGAGGCTCTTCCTATGCAGCGCCGCCACTGACGGCAACTTGGCCTTTTGGGATCTCACTGCCGTGCTGGACCACGGCTCCACCGCCCTGGAGCCTCCAGCAGACCCCGGGCTTCCCCACCGTGAGTAGCCAGTGTGCAGCCATGGCTGTCCCTCCCCACCTCCCACTGCCCTTCACCTGTGTGGCAGGCTGGGCCCTGACAACCATCTTCTTCCTTCAGGGCTGGGGACCCCCTGCCTGACCCTCCAGGCTCACAGCTGTGGTGTCAACAGCCTGCACACCTTGCCCATACGTGAGGGCCATCTCGTGGCCAGCGGCAGTGAGGATGGCTCCCTCCATGTCTTTGTGCTGGCTGTGGAGACACCGGAGCTGGAGGAGGCCGTGGGGGGTGCTGAGCTGGTGCCCCAGCTGCATGTGCTAGAGGAATACTCCATCCCCTGTGCACACGCTGCCCACGTGACAGGCCTCAAGATCCTAAGCCCAAGCCTCATGGTCTCCGCCTCCATCGACCAGCGGCTGACCTTCTGGCGTCTGGGGCATGGGGAGCCCACCTTCATGAACAGTACCGTGTACCATGTCCCAGATGTGGCAGACATGGACTGCTGGCCTGTAAGCCCCGAGTTTGGCCACCGCTGTGCTCTTGCGGGCCAAGGGCTTGAGGTTTACAACTGGTATGATTAAGGTGTCCCGCGGTGGCCAGCGTGCCGGGCATGGGACCTGCTCGCAGATGGGGTGGAACAGGAGTGACCGTCTGTGCCCATGCCCGGCGTGAAGGGAGGTGGCGGCCGCGGGTTCCTGGCTTCAGAGCAGGAGCTGGAGGTGAGTCAGGGGCCCTTCAGGCCAACCAAAACCACGCCCCACTGCCTACAAACAGGATCAGACTTTGTATAAAACAGAAGCCATTTATTTTGGCTCCACGTCTCTAATAAGATCTTGGTATCTTTTTTCCAGGTGATGACTTTTGTAAACATTCCTAGAATTTGGGATCTCTGTGGCCTTAGATGTGGTTCAGTGGAGGGAGACCCAGCGTGGCTAGGCCAGCATGGAGCACTTCACGCACAGCCCGCAGAAGCTGGAGACGGGCAAACATTTGACCAAACAGGTGTGGTCGAGGCTCCTGGAGGAGAGAAGGGGCCTGCTGGTCTCCTCCTTTGTGCCCTTGCACCCCTGCAAGCTCCCCCCACCCCACCCCCTGTGCTGTGTACTTACCCCTAGGATGTGTATGCGGTTATAGTATGAGCTGAAATCCATGCTGAGCTGAACCAGGAACTTGCACATCTAGAGACAGAGACTGAGTCACTGGCCGGTCTCTTTGATCTCGTGCCCAGCCCCGAATAAAGCATCAAGCGTGCAGTGTCTGTGCCGGGCTTCTCTGCCTCACCATCTCAGTGCGCGCAGTCACGTGGAGCCCCGGGGCTGCGCACGCCAGGGCTGCGGTCTGGCTCAGCAGCTCTGGGAAGGGGAGCACGCCGTTGAAGAGCAGCAGCCACTCGCCCTGGGGGGTGGGGGTGGAGAAGGGTGCTGGGAGGGGAGGTTCCCAACCTCTTACAGGTGCCTAGCTACCCAGGACGACACTCACCTCATCCTGTAGCAGTGAGAAATCGAGACTGCTCACAGGTGGAAAAGTAGGGTACAGACCTTGTTCCCTGCTGTGCTTGTACCCCTCAAATAGCGTGGCAAGACGGGCGCAGTTATACATGACGAAGGTGCCGCTCTTGGTGCCCTTTGTGGAAATGCTGCCGTCGGCCAGGGCCAGGAGGAGCTGAGGAACGGGGGCACAGCTGCAGGCATGACACCGTCTGTTCCACAAGCCCTGATCCTGTCGGGCCCCCGGGCTTACCTGACTCTGTGGAGCTGTGCTGAGCATCTCAAACTTGATGGTGGCTGCAGACAGAACGCTGAAGACTTCTGTCCAAGTTGGGTCTGTGGGAGTTGAGTCAGTCGGTCTGGGCAGACAGAGGACCCACCCCACCAAACCAGCACGCCCTCACGCACCTTGGCTGATCTCCCTGCCACGCTTCAGGGCTGCTGCCTTGCACACCTGGGCGTGCCGGAGCCTGCATGAGGAGCAGAGTGAGCCGAGGGTCTGCGGGGGAGGGGTACCTCCGGGGACAGATGGTCCCTCCCCGTCGACGACCCGACTTGGTAGCCTCCCTTCCGGCCTGACTCACTCATAGTACTCGGGGGCCGTCAGGGCACTAGCTGCTTTCACTGGGCCACAGACCAGGTGCTTCTGTGAGGGAGAGAGCAGGCACTTAGCCCAGGTGGCGACACTGCCAGCAATAAATCTCTCAAGAGAACCTAAACCTGGTGCCTGGACTCCCCCAGCCTTTTGCCATCAAGCTCTGGGCCTCGCTCCCAAGCCCACCCCTCAGCGCACAGCCCAGCTTCCCTGAGCTGTTCAGTGTTCTCTGGAAAGCGCCTCCAGACCCCACCTTTTCCCAGGACGCTACACGAGCTGCAAGTCCCCACTCACCTAACGTCTCCCTCAAGGCCAAGTGTCCCCTATGGACTCGTGGGCCCCTGTGCCCCTTGATGGATTTGCAAGGGTCCTGGGTTGGTGGAGGGAGGGGGCGCTCCAGCATCCCAACACACCTGTGTGCGAGGAGCCTGCTCATCCAGCTTCCACCAGAGCAAGTCCAACTTCTGTTGCTGGAACTCCTCCTCACAGCTCACCACGTGTAGGGCCATGCAGCCGTCAGCATCAGCATCCGGGGCCGCGGCCTACAGGTTAGGAGGACGGTCACCGGGCGGGCACAAGGCGCAGCTTGCCAGAGGCCTACAGGGTGGGCGTCAGTCACTAACCGGGCCCGGAGGGCCGTCCCCAGGCCAGTGGCGGACAGCTGCCTGCAGCTCTGCCAGCACGGAAAGCAGATCCTCGGTCACTGCAGACAGAGTACAGGGGCGTTGAGGCTGGGCAGGAGAACATGGTCCCCATCTTCCCAACGACCCTGAGAAGCTCCAGCTCCTACCCAGACACTTGTCCACGTTGGGGTCATAGCCAGCTGCGCATCCCCGCTCTCGCATCACCTCCTTCAGGCACACTGTGCCCAGGACGCCAGGGGGCAAGGCTCCTCCATCGGGGGCGGGGCTAAGCTCTGCCAGCGGGAGGTTCCTCAGGGCTCCGGTGGCGGCTTTCTCGGAGGCAGCGGGCCAGTCCACGCGCAGTTTCTGCAGGAAGGTCCGCATGTGCGGGTCCCGCACGGCGGGTACCAGCCGCACACTCGCCCTGGGAAACGAGGACGGCCGTCTCAGCCCAAGCGTCTGGCGCAGCTCCACCCCCTTCCCTCCCGCAGCGGCTCTAGGCCCAGGTTGCCACCCCGGCCGGTTCTGGCCTCGCGGCGCGCTCACCCATGAGCGCGCAGAGCTCGCGCCAAATGATCGGCCACGAGCACGGCGCGCAGCTGGCTCAAGCGGAGCGCGCCAGGGGCGCCGCGCAGCGCGGGGCAGTGCAGGAGGACGCGCGGGCCGGGTGCGGCGGGCGCGGCGGGCGCGGCATAGGCGGTCACCGCGCCCAGCACGCGCTCGAAGACGGCGGGCCGCTGCAGCTGGAGTGCCAGACCCGCGGGCGTCAGCTCGCAGCGCAGCACCGGGGCCACGCCGGGGCCTTGCAAGCCGGCGACCGCACGGACCACATGCTCGGGCACCTGCGGGAGGAAGGGCGGTGAGGCGGGCTGCGACGCTGCCCCTGGCCGCACATCCCCGCCCCGCTGGCGCCCACCTGTCCATCCCCGAAGCGCGCTTGCAGCGCGGGCCGCGGCGCCAGGAAGTCTCGGGCGCGCAGGTGGCGGGCACGAGTCTCCTTAAACCACACGGGCTCGCCAGGTCCCAGGGCCGTGTTGAGAGCCCCTAGCGTTTCTCCGACCCCCAGGCGCCCTGTCGCCATGGCGACCGGAAGGAGCCGGCGGAACCGGAAGCCAAGCGTCTGGAGGCCGAGCTTCCGGGAGGGCAGAGTGGCTGGGGCGCATATCCTGTGGAGATACCTGAGCGGACAGGTGCGCCGCAGGGAACCGTGGAGGCCGCTTCGACCTTCGGCCCCAGCACTCCCTCTCCGGGCCCCGGCCCCACGAGGTCCGCCTTAGGCCTAAAGTTCCGCCGTCGTCCCCGGCATTAGCATCCAGGGAAAGGATCCTCGCTACCGGGTGGGACCCAGACCCGACTCTAGCTCATCGAAATCTTACCTATTTGTGATAACGTTTCATTCCCCACATTTGACACTTGATCAAACGTCAAAAGTTCCAAGTGAATTGTCATCGGAATAGGGAACCTAACATTAAAGCCATTTTCACGACCTCCTTAAAAAAAAAAAAAAATCTCGTTTTGAAGGAATCAGTGTTCTGCACCTTCAGGTTATTTACAACCATTTCCTCCTTTGCGATTTGGGTCGTCTTTACTCCCGATAAATGCGTACCCTGGTAGAATTTCTTCTCTTGATTTTTGTGGAATTAGAACCATCACGATACTTTCCAGAATTACCAGTTTTTAATGCTTTTCTTTTAACCTTGTGTACGTTATCAGGGATACTCTGGCCCGGTTTACGAGCCATTGTAGGCAAAATAATGTGACCATAAGACCCAGCTAAAAGACTGCTCTCAGTTGGGAGTATCCCACTGCACTACAGAGAGAAAGCTCTTTCCTCTGTCCCATGAGGGCTCGTTTTCACTTCAATGTAACTTAAATCCCCTTTTCCTCTATTTTCTTTAATGGAGATCGAACCTGACACAGCACAGAGCAGAGTACAGGAAACCCATAATTACTGCTCTGGAGCAGTGAGAGTGCCCAGAGTTCAGAAAGGAGGGGGATCCTAAGGGCAGGAAATCTGGCAAGACCCCTTTCTGGGGCAGGCCTGCAAGGCCCCTGCTGGGATCGCAGAAAGAGCACTGGGCGGACACGACATTCCCGATGGCTTCTTGGGTGCCCACTCAACGGGAGTGATCGTGTCATTCCAAAGCGCTTTCCATTCCGCAGTCGCATGACCCAGGGACAGCTGCTAACAGGGCTGGGGGCTGGAGGCCAAGCTGGGGACTTCAGCTACTCTAAGTACACGAAGACGGTTGGTGTGGGTTTTCCCCAGGAAGTGAAAGGCTATCTATAGCGAGCTGCGGGCTGGGGTGGCCCTGCTCTGTGGGACTCACCGCCATTGCAGCCCTGTCCAAAGGCCCTGAGACCAACCTCCCTTGTCAATGTTACTCCAGGTTCCAGAGATGACCACAAACCTCGCTCTCCGATGTCTATGCCCACCACTTCCAACCTGAGAGGCACCTGAGACAGGGGCAAAGACCAGAGCGACCCAAATAAAGTATGTCTGGGGGTCAGGGGCTGGCCCACCCCATCGAGGCCAGGACGCTGCTCTGGCAGGAGAGCAGGGAACGAAATCCAAGCGCAGCTGGAATGCTCTGGAGACAACAGCTGCTTTTGGGATTCCGTTGCCCGCTGTCCAGCCGTGGGCGGGGGCGGGGGGGGGGCGGGAGATAACCCCGGGAGGATGGTGGTCCCTTACCCTGGGGCCAGATCAG
Organism: Neogale vison; assembly: GCF_020171115.1. NCBI lineage: Eukaryota > Metazoa > Chordata > Mammalia > Carnivora > Mustelidae > Neogale > Neogale vison. The sequence goes on along the minus strand of NC_058096.1, from coordinate 205,977,249 downwards.
GAACCACCCCGCCCCCCATTCCCAGTACCAGACGACTGACCTAGGAGTGGGCGGTAAAGCCGAGTGTAGTGGGAACGAGGCGCTCACCTGGGCCCCTAAACAATAGGAAGATTGGTAGGGGCCTCCCCTGGGACCGGTCCCGATCCGGATTAAATCCGCAGGGTGGGATTATTCCTGTTGGTCTCATGAAGCCAGGCCACCCCGTGCGGTGACGATAGCGGGGAGGGCTTCGGGATCGGCCAAAAGAGAAGCTCCCCTGTGGGGCCGGAGAGGAAGTAAACCCGCGCACCCGCCTCGGGGACACCCCCGTACCCAGGGCCCTTCGTCCCGTGACTCTTCCAGCGCCCGGAGCGCAGGGTGGGTGGGTGGGGGGTGCCCAATGGCGGCGACGGGACCCCCGGGAATCCATTGCGAACGTCCTCCGCCGTGCCGAACCTCCCTCCCGGCCCAGTGGGTAGCAGACGCGTCAACGTTCCCTTTAGGCCACGACACGGTGGGGGCGCGGAGATCCCCGAAAGCCGCGCGGGCACCAGCGACTGTCGCGCCCGTAGGCCCTCTGATTCGGCTCAGGACGGGGGGGGGGTCGGGGAATTCTCGGGCCGCGAGCATGGTGAGCGACGACAGGGCGATGCTCCAGCCGCTGTCTAGTTCAATAGCTGGTCCCGTTCGGCCGGGTCGATCCCACCCGAAGACCCACAATCACCGACCGCGGCGTCCCCTTCCGCTTGCTCGGGCCGCAGACTCGGAGCCATTTTAAGGAGAAACCACTCAGCCACGCCCCCTCGCGCTCCCGACAAGCCAATCCACGCGCAGCCACGCCCCGGGAGAAGAGCGGCGGCGACGCCAACGGTCGCGCGGGCGACGGTTGGGGAGGGGCGTGATTCGCGGAAAAGCAAGGGAAACCTGAGCCTGCCGTCCCGCCTTGGGAATCCGACGCCCTAAAGCCTGGGATTAGGGGTTTGGAGGCTGGCCCCACGCCCTGGCCAGGTGTGCAGGACTCGACCAGGTGCGCTGCCGCCCCGCCCCAGGCCCCCGGAGCCCTGCGTAATGGCTGAGAGCCGGGGACTAGGCTGCGGCGGGGGCCCAGGCAGCTCTCTGAGGCCGGCCACGCCACCAGGTGTCTGGCTCCCCCAGGACGGTCTGCGGGGGCCCGGGGCGGGGCGGGCGGCAGGTGCAGACACCGGAGCCCCGCTAGGGGACGGGCCCTCCTGGGACAATTGGCACCGGCCGGTCCATCAAAATCCCGCGCTGGGGCAGCCGGCCTGCGCGGTGCCCTCCGGCACCTAGGGGGCGCTGTGGGCGCGCTGCGGAAGGTTCCGCCACGACCCCCTGACCCGGCGCCGACATCCCCGCACGCCGGTCAGCCATGGTCGCTGCGTTCGTGCTTCGCGGCCTGTGCGGAGCGCGAGCCGTGCTACGCTGTTCCCCTGCGGAGCTGTTGAGGTGAGCCCGGGCCCAGCGTCCCCGATCCGCGTCCCCACGGCCATTGATCCCGGCCCGGCTCCTCCTGGCAGGTTAGAGCCCGAGCACACTCCTCCGCAGGGCCCCACGGCGAGGGCACCGGCTCACGCCGGCGGACGACGAGCTGTATGAGCGGACGCGCATCTCTCTGCTGCAGCGCGAGTCCCCGCAGATCATGTATATCGACAGCTACAGCAGCCGCGGCTTCATGGTCAACGGAAATCGCGTGCTTGGGCCCTGCGCGCTGCTCCCGCAGTCGGTGGTGCAGTGGAACGTGAGCAGTGAGGCAGCGGAGGGCCGGAGCCCCGGGCCTGCCCCCCCCGATTCTGTCCCTCGCCGACTTGGGCTTTTCCGTTGCTCGTTTGGGGCGCAGGTAAGGGCTCTGTGGGGAAAACCGCGCGAGCTTGTTTAACTTGTCTCCTCCCAACACAGGTAGGAAGTCACCGGGACATCACTGAAGAAAGCTTCTCTCTCTTCTGGTTGCTGGAGCCCCGAATAGGTACTGGAGAAGGGGAGGGCTGAGGTGCTTCCAGCCCTGGAAAGCCAAAAGCCACCCGCCCCAGCCTCCGCACAGCTGCCGGAGGCTAGCCCACGCCATCTTTCCCTAGAGATTGTGGTGGTGGGCACCGGAGACCGGACCGAACGGCTGCAACCCCAGGTGCTGCAAGCCCTGAGGCAGCGGGGCATCGCCGTGGAAGTGCAGGACACGGTAAGGTCCGCCCCTCGGGAGCGCGGAGCGGGACCCAGGCCTCGCCCTCGCCAAGCTGATGCAGGCTTTCTCTTTGCAGCCCAATGCCTGTGCCACTTTCAACTTCCTGTGTCATGAAGGCCGAGTAACAGGAGCTGCTCTTATCCCTCCACCCAGAGGGACGGCGCTCACATCCTTAGAACGAGCTGCAGAATGAATTGCCAGGAATTGACCTGACCTGTGCAGAAGGGCCCTGGCACTTTTTGCAGAGCGCAAGAGTTTCCAGCGCTTTCATTAGCCCTTCCTCTTTGCCACTGTAACACCTCTTTCTTGCCAGCAAATTAATAATTTAATCCATGTTTCCCATTTTGTATTAGGTGTGTTGCTGGTCAGGAGCTGCTGCTGGCTCAGTGGGCGTGTGTGTGCGTGCGTGTGTGTAGAAACCAGGGGATCCCCTTTTTATGCAGACTACTTAGCTTCTCAGAGGCAGGAGGCAGTCCAGGCACCTGCTCCAAACTGCAGATCAATGTATTTGCTCAAATATACCTCTGAGAGGACCTCAGTGCTTTCTCCACAAGATCCTCTAACTCACGTTAGAATATGTATGTGGGTCTCAACCTGGTCCCTGTGGCCAAGCAGGAGGCCTTGTGGGTGCCAGTCCAAAACCCCCAAGGACTATTCCATGACCTGTCCTAAGCAGCCACAATGTGAGACTGAACCCTTGTGAGCTGCCACAGGAGGGACTTTATGAATTTAGAATTAGTACCTCCTTCCAGATCTGAGGAATAGCCTGACCTCAGGGTCTGAGGCTTTCTCTACAAATGAGTGTCATGTTTGTTGTATGTATCTGTGATAGTGGCCGCCACACCTGCCTGTTGACCTCAAAGATAGAGCACCACTTTTTTTTTTTCCCAAACTTTTATTGAAAAACTGAGGGGGTATGCTGTATCCCTTTTCAGAAAAGCCTCTTCTCATACCTGTAAACAGAACAACCAGCTTTGAGGTGGGGTCAGGAGGAAGGAGGCACGACAGAAACCTCTGCCCCAAGGGTGGATGGGTACAGAAGGGTCACTTACGAATGGAGGCTATGAACACCTCCTTCCACCTGAGCTGAAGATGTTCTCTTCTCAAACTTGAGTTCTCCAGAATACATCATGGCTCTGAAGAAGGGCAAATGTCTGATGTAGGTACCTGGCCCTCAACTAGCTCCTCCACCCATGTCCCAGCTCCCCAGGCTTACCGGACTTGAGTCAAACTCTTGGCACCAATGTCCTGGCAGGAGTGCTGGATGCCAGCGATCAGGTACGGCACAAATTTGTGGATGGACCCTTTGTCCTGCACAGCCCCAGAGACCCCCTGGGCCACTTTGATTTTATCAGCTTCACTGTAGGGAATGGTAAGGCAACATAGGCAAGTTCAAAGCACAGATGAGCCTATTAGTAGAAGGCTATCAGTACGGGGTAACTGACCTTCCTGTCCCACCTGAAATATCGGTTCTGGCTGCTGAGGTGCTTGTCCATGGCATCAAGAGAACCCATACCACGGTATTTCTTTAGCCGGATCCCATCAGAGAAGAAGTACTCGCCAGGGGCCTCAGTGGTAGCAGCCAGGAGGGAGCCCATCATGACTATGGACAAATGGGTGTGATGGGAACAGACCCTGAGTGGCACTGGGGAAGGAATCCCACCAGACTCCCTGGGTGTCGGGCCTCACCTGTGGAGGCCCCAAGGGCCAAGGCTTTGGCAATATGGCCCACATTTTGGATTCCTCCATCAGCAATAACAGGAACACCGAAGCGCCGTGCATATTCTGACACCTTGTACACTGCTGTTGCTTGGGGCCGCCCGCAGGCCAACACTGTTGAGAAATGGAGGAACAGATGGGTGGGTGGAGTTAGTGGGGACAGGCAATGGGACCTGGGCCATAACTCTGCACCCAGGAGCGTTCTGCTACACCTGCATCAGGACTACAGCCCAGCTGAGATTCCTGTCTAGAATGGCTGCTGCCCCATCTGCCTTCAACAGTTTTAAACAGGTGTGACAGCCTCCACTCAACCCTGTGTGTGCACGTGCATGTGTGCATGGCCCAGGGCAGCCTCAGGCACATGCAGTCAGCAGCCCGGAGAAGCCCCACCCAACTGATAACAAGTGGGGGTTGGGGGTCACCGTGCAGTTAGTATCCAGAGGCCCATCCCTTCCTCCCAGCGGGGTTGGCAGCTCAGGCAAGATAAGGGGAGTGGTCATGTGAAAGGAAGAGTGGCCTTGTTGGTCCTTGAGCTGTGCCTACTGTAGGAAATGTGGGCCAACGAGGGCCTACCTGGGAAGGGGGTTCTGCCCTACAAGCACCCCAGGAAAAGGAAGGAGCTGTGTTCTCCAGCAGCCCCCAAAACCATGGTCTGTCATTCAGTTTGCCCTGCCCACCCATCAGCACCACAAACCCCGGGAGCTACAGCTACAGTCAACCAAGCAGCCGGGCAGTGGGCAGCTGGGCCGGGCCAGTGGGCCGGGCTGGACTTACTATAGCAACCCTTGACAGTAGAAGGGCATTTGGGGCTGTGGGACTTTATGTCTGGAGGGATCTTGGGAGCCACTAAATAAAACAAACAGACCAGAGTTTAGAGAGGGTGCAGAGCAGGAGCAAGGAGGCCAGGCTAGGCAGGGGGGAAGTGGCAGGTGAGGAATGACGAACTCGTCTTCCAGCATGTCACCCATCCAAGGGGCCTGTTTGGCCCTGGGACTGCCCCTACTGGAGGACTCAGTATAGCTCCCACGGGAGTGCTTGGCTCCAGGCCATATGGGGCTAAAGGCCCTGCTGACGCCAGGGTCTCTGAGGGCCCCGCCAAAGCATTTCCTACCTTCCTGGGTGATGCAGATGGAGCCACTGCCCATGCCCACCCGCAGGGCATCTACACCAGCATCAATGAGGTTCTTGGCCTGAGCAGCCGTGACCACTACAGTGAAGAACAGGGAAAGGCTGTGTGAAGGTCTGAGGGGGAGCCTAGCTGCCCTCTTGCCCCACACACTTTGGTGCCCAGTCTTGCCTCACCATTGCCTCCAATAACTTGGAGAGAGGGGTATTTCTCCTTGATGTACTTGATCATGTTGATCTGGAAGATGGAGTTTCCTTGGGAAGAGTCCTGGGACCAGGAGAAAGTCTCAGTGAGACGTACTGGTATGAGAGCTGTCCCTACCACCCCACCCTGCCTGTGCAAAGTGCTTACCAAAACCACTACGTCCACACCAGCCTGGGCTAGCAAATCCAGCCGATACTTGTCATCTTCATGAGTGCCAATGGCCGCTCCGCACAGCAGCTGCTTCTTGGCATCTTTGGAGGCCAGTGGGTAATCCCGGTTCTTCTTCAGGTCTGTCCGAGCAATGATGGCTACCAGCTCATCATCTTCATTTACAATGGGTAACTTTCCTGAGAGTAGGGAAGGTACATAAATCAGAACCCCAGTCTTTGGTTCCAGAACCCTCCCGTCTCTAGAACTCACCCTTCTTGCTGCGCTGCAGAATTTCATTTGCTTCCTTCAGTGTGATGCCTGCAGGGGCGACCACCAAATCTTCTCTCTTCGTCATGATCTAGCAGTGAGGGGAGCTGTGAGAAGGGCCCAGAGACCAGACCTCCCAATACACCCCACCCAGACTCAGGGGTGAGGTTCTACAGACCACCACGAGCACACACCTGCACCCAAACCACCCTCCTCAAATGAACCCAACAGCCAGTGCAGCAGTAATAGTGGCATGGATGAAAACTGAGTAGAATGGACGTGGTACACAGAACATACTGTAATGTTACATGTGGAGAAGAAGGGCCCTGCCGAGGAGGCTGAAGTTGGTCCTTGAGCACTGCCCCCACCTTAGGAGTGGCAACACAGCATGCATGCTGGTAAACACTTGTGCACAATGAGAGCATTTGGTGGGAAAGAGATGCAGGAAGCCCACGAAGGGGTCAGAGACTTGGCTGGGCATTCATTGATCTTTCCTGGACAGCAGAGACCCCCAGAAATGCCATTCAGGCAACAGAAACCGCACCTTAAGCCTTGGCTGCCAGAGCTTGGCTTTGCATTGTCAATAGCACCCACCTCTTCCAAAAACCGGTCATGCTCTTCCTCCTTGAGAAAATCTATGTCCCTCGAGGAAATGATGCCCACCAAGCGGCTCCCCATCCGGCCCGTGTCGGTGATTGGGATACCACAGAATCCATGCCGGGCTTTGGCTTCAAACACATCCCGCACTCGATCCTTGGGGCTGAGGACCACAGGGTCCGTAATGAATCCCTGCTCATATTTCTGGAAGGGATGGTGAGAAAGAACATTTCTGAACCATCTTTATCAGTCTGAAGCCTGGGGTCTGTGCCAACTCCCCCTCTGGCAAGTACCACAGGACCAAATCACAATTCAAACCCAGGGATAGTAAACATGGGTGGGCTCTAGGTTCTATCCACCTGGTCCTCTTGTTTTAGGACACAGGGTCTCGTGCTCTTCTCAGGAATTGAACCCCCAAGTGGGGAAAAAGGGATCCTAAATTAGGAGAACAAATCCCCCACTTCCACCCCACTCCACCTCAGTGCAATTCCCAGGAGTTCTTGACCACAATCCTTGCCCTTCTGACCTTCACTTTCCGAACTTCATTGGCTTGGAACTCAGGTGTACAGTTGTGGTGGATGAAGCCAATACCACCTGTAAGCTGCATGATAAACAGAAGACAGCGAAAAAGTGACAAGGAGCAGCATGACTATGTGTGTCTTTGGGGAAGATTGTGAGTGAGGTCCCTCCTTTTGTCCTTACGCCCACGATGCTCACCGCCATTGCTATGGCCATGCCGGCCTCTGTCACTGTGTCCATGGGTGAGGAAACCAGTGGGGTCTTCAGAGTGATTTTTTTGGTCAGAGCAGAAGTCAGGTCCTGAGGAAATATGGCCAGCTAATGTGGGAAAGCACCTCACAAAAGCCTCAGGGTGGTGCCAGGTCCCCCATAAAACAGGTGCCCTGTATGACCTGCATGTCAATCAGACTATTCCATAGAATCCACCCCCAAGCCCAATCTGCTGTGGTAGCAGAGAGACAGGGAAGAGAAGTATCTTACCCAACCTTGATGCTCAGGACCCCAATTCTGGCCATACTCACCACCTGGTCTGCGGTGAAGTCGATGTACCCAGGGAGAATGAGAAAGTCACTACGGGGGAGGGGAGCGAATTTGAATTAAGGCTCAGGCTTAGGGGGGCCCGAGATTCCATCCCCACAAATCATGTCATAGGGCATTTGGGCGTAGAGGGCACTGACCCAGCCCTTGTCACAGGCAGGGCAGACAAATCACAAGGTGGAGATGAAGACGGGACCTTTTCTGCCACCTAGCTGTCATCAGCGACCCTGGCACCCTGACAACTCCATGTGCCGAAGAGAATGGAGCTTCTAGCTTGAAATCTCCAGCACTGCCAAGATGCCTCCTCCATCTCGCCCCACTTCAGATCTATCAAACGGAGCCCCAGAGATGGGTGGGGGATTCTCCGGAACCTGTCTCCCATGCCCAGGTCCAAGCGGGCTCAGTGGAAAACCCCGCCCGGCCTCCCAATCCAGCGCGCCGCCCCTCTTCTCCCCAGGTGAGCCCGCTAGCCCCGCACTTGTAGGTGAGGCCGTCCCCGCAGTTGAACAGCTGCTGTGCCGTGAGCCCGTCGTCTGGCACGTAGGACGTGCCCCCGCTAATCAGGTAGTCGGCCATGGCCAGTGCCGGGCAAAGCCGCGTGTGCCCGAAGACCGCGCCGCAGAGGCCTCAGCCGTCCGGGCCGCGCCAATATAAACCCGCCGCTATCGTCATTGCGCCCTACGCGGCACTGACGTCAGGACGTAGCACGAACAGGCGGAGCCCGCGCACTTCGCGGGCGGGGCTGAAGGAGCGCATGCGCAGAGCACACCGTAAGTGTACAGCCACAAAGTTGGGTGTTCCCGAGGCCGCCCCCTCCCAGAAGACAGTGACCCGTTCAACTAGCAGTTAAGGCTTTGCTTCCACTGGCCCGCCAGCCTCCTCCCAAATAAAGAGGCGATGTTCACTAGCATGTTGAAAAGACGTGCTTGTCATTCTTAATAAACAACTAGATTAAGAATACATAAGAGAAACAGAGTGGTATCTTTATATGATACACGAGTGTATGTTACAAGAATTCCATCAGGCACAGGAGCCTCAGGTTTAAGGCCTCAATGTCCGGCCAAAAAAAAAAAAAAAAAAAAAGGCATGGTAAAGTTTTTACTTTAACATCTAAAATGTCACTTGTCAGAAAGGAGGGTGTAATAGAAATTGTCTTTAATAAATCATAATTGAAGTTCCCCTCATTTTCCTTCCATTAAGATGCTAAGTTTATGTCTGAGCATGAAGAAAGAAAAGACCATGGCTCCCCTGTGGTCAGCGACGTCCACCAGTCAGAGTGGAATCCAGCTGGGGAGATTCCCTGGAGGGTCCGTCACTAATTCCATCTTTCTGGAGTAAGGGAAGGGGCCACATTTCTCCTAACAGTCCGAGCCCTTTCCCCAGGCCCCAGACAAAAAAGAAAATGCCAGCCAGCAACTTTCTAGGACATCTGGCTTTCAGGAAACCCAGAGCCCCCACGGGCTGAGGAATCTGCTGCAGCAGATTTACGGTGACGCACAGGAGGCAAAGTTTCCTTTTACATTTTAAACAGAAGCAGTCTGAAAGGCTTCATAACTACACCAATTAAAAAAAAAAAAAAAAAAAGAAAAAGAAAAAAAAACGGAGGCCTCTTCTTTAGTGTGAAAGTCTGTCCATTTTTTTTTTCCTGGATCATCTCCCTTGCACCATGGCTTAGGGATCTCAGTGCATGGTGCTTGCGTTGGCCACTGCGATGGCCTCCTGAATTTCTCGTATCACCAGGATCCGAGTCAGCATCTGTCCCATTTGCTCTCTGCTGATAGGCTGGACCGAGTACCAGATTGGGCTGTTGGGGGCCACCACTGGTTCAGGCGTCAGATAAAACGTGTCATTCCGGCCTTTCACACTCTGGGGACTGAAAAATATATCAGTAAAAGTTGGGTAAAACCAAAACATTCTCAACCTTCCCACCCTGGAATCTTCCAGACAGATGCTATATGCAAAATGTGGGAAGACAGCAGCTTTCAAAAGTATGATGGCATAGCTACCGAATTCCATGCAGTCAACACACAATTACTTCTAGGGCCTCCTTTGGGGCTACTGTCAATACCAGCTGCCTCCCTTCCATTCCTCCCTCACATGCAGCCAGCTGTCATTCCTCTAACCACCTGCCTCGGGATATCAGGGTTCATCTACTTGAGTCTAACCATATCCCACTTGGAACCAATTTCACTGCCTACATGTCCTCTCTAAGTTTTTGTTCATGTTGTTTCCTCTACCCAGTTCACCGAATTCCCAAATTTGACGTAGGGGACTCTGCCTTTGACCTTGGCTGTGATACTGGACGCTTACTTGGGCTCACCTCCACTCCCTCAAAGTTGTGCTGTACTTAGCATATGCCATCTTCTAACAGTTACATTCACCTATCCACTCAAGATTTATCAAAGGGGGGGCGCCTGGGTGGCTCATCCATTACGCGGCTGCCTTCAGCTCAGGTCATGATCCCACGGTCCTGGGATCAAGCCCTGCACTGGGCTCCCTGCTCAGCGGTAAGACTGCTTCTGACTTTCCCACTCCCTTTGCCCGTGTTCCCTCTCTTGCTGTGTCTCTACCTCTCAAATAAATAAAATCTTAAAAAAAAAAAAAAAAGATTTATCAAAGGGATACTGTGTGCCAGGCCTGCAGTAAGGGCTGATATTCAAGAAATGAGCAGAATCCAAGACTCCCTACCTTATGGAACTGACAGATATGAGACAGTGAACAATTAAACAGTTACATAAATAAACACAAAATGACAATCAGTGATAAGTCCTGCAGAGGAAAGAGCCCAAAAGAACAGATAGGGAATCTGGAAATGCTTCTGATAAAGCTGTTTTGAAAAGAGGGGTGGAGAGGAGTCAACTAGCCAAATATGGGGGTGGGGAGGGGGCTCTTGCCCAATAGGAAAAATTTCTAAGCTGAGGACTGGAGGTAGAAGAGCAAGACGCTCTGGAGTGGAGAGGAGCCAGTATGGCTAGAGAGCCAAGAGCTACAAGGACGTAAGATTAGCAAGGGGGAGTGGAGTATACATAAGGCCTTGTTGGCAAGATTAAGATTACTCTTTCTCTATGCAATAAATGGAAACCACTAAAGGTTTAACCTAAGTAACATAAGACCTATAACATGGAAAGATGATTTTGGCATTGCTGTAAAGATGACATTCCAAACTGCAAGGGTAAGAGAGTAAAAGCCTAGGAAAGAAATCCCCCCTAGACTGATGTTGCTAGTGACAAAGGTCAAGGCCAGGAAGATGCAGGGCTATACTATGCTACATTATGGAGGCCACCCTTCTATACTTTAGATCATCTACCTTCATTCCCCTCTCCAAGACAGGAAACCACATAAAGTCACAAAATAGTCATTTCACATGCTTTGGGGAAACCAGTCAGGCTGCTTCTCTATTTAGCTTTTTGGAAGTGTGTTTTTACTCTGTTTGGGACTAAAGAATGCCTTGTACACAGGTACAATGCACACATGCAAACACACAGTCACCCAAGCACCATAAAGCTTCCTCACCATTTAAAGAGGTAGAAATCGTAGAGCTTGATGGGACATCTCAGTGGATTCTCTGGATTTTCCGTCTGTTCTGCATACATGTCATCTGTAACTATAAAACACACCCCCACCACCAGGAACATGGCATGAGACTGCCTTAGCTCAGGACCAGATTAGGAACCTTAGGCTTCCAGATATCCCAACTAGACTTACTGGGAGGAGAAAGGGTGTGCGGCATGGAGGGAAAGTATGAAGGGAAAAAGCAGCAATCGTTTCTGGGGCATCTCTGCTTCTACAAGAGTTTGAAGTTTCTAGGTGGGAAGAAGGGAATGGAGAATTCCTATCCAACAAATCCCAACCTTCACACTCAACACTAACCCCCCAGGCACAAGGGCAGGGCAGGACAAGTTGCAGCTGTTTCTGCAGCCCCTACCTTTCTGGCCAGTCTGGTGTATCCCAAGAGCCTTCAGGTACCGAATACTCGTGCTTTTATCCTTAGGATTAGAGGGGTTCTTCTTTGTCTGTCGCAAAACCTTGGAGAAGGCCAGCTTCATGTGCTGGTCCACTGTCTTCAATAGGAAGTATCTGTACCACAAGTGAAAGCAAGGCAAAGGGAGGGGTGCCAGGAGGAGACTATGACTTACCCTCTGCCATCGGTGTCTCAGAGGAGTCACTGTGCACACTCCCAGAATCTGGACAGGCCCATACCCAAAAACACTGTCTAGTGGAGGAACCATATCAAGACTGACGGCAGGGGTCTCGCAAGGCTGTCTGCCTCACTGGTCACCAAACCAATGTAGCCAAGTGGGACTGAAGGCTTTCAGTAGCCCAAAGGTTCTCAAATATGTGTCAAAGGAATTCCTGTATCTACCTGGATAGTTTCCACCCTCTTCACTGGGCAGATGCCAGCAGTGGCTAAGCATGGAGCTTCTAGAACACTTACTTGGTGTTAAAGAACATGAGGGTAGTCAGCAGGGTGGAAGGGGAGTGAGCCCCGAGCTGCTTGCACTCCCACAGCATCTCCTCAGTCACGTGGCTGGGCAGGACATAGCCTAGGAGGAATAGAGCACTGCTACAACAAGAGGATGGCAGGTGGGCCCTCAGAGGTGTAGGACGGGAGGTGGGAGGCACAAGGACCACAAAAGAGTACAAGTTTAACCAGAAAAATCTCCCTAGGGAATGGCAGAACCATCTGGAAGCTTGATAAAACACAAATGGCTGAGTTCCAGCCCATGTTTCTGGGGTGGGTCCTGGTAATGTGCATTTCTAACAAGTTCCTAAGAACCACTGGCCTGTATGATTGCGCTTACCTGTTAATTCTTCCTCTAATCCACAGTTAAAGTGGGGCAAAAGAATACTGAAACACCCAAAACTATACAACAAACTCTGCATACGTGCATACTTCTCTACAAAGAGGGTATAGAGCTTGCATCGTATTTTCAGGCGCTAAGGGCCCAAAGAACTGGTACGGGTGCCTGCTGGCCCGTGCTAAACCTTTCACATTTTCTACCTCTAGAAAGCAAACCCATTCGTATCCCCTCTCTGGATAAAGGGGAGAATGATACTGGAGAACGATATTCAAACTATTACAGGATTCCCTGACAGCACAGATTTTACTTTAAGAACCCGGTCTGTAAGTGAACTGAGAGCTGGACAGGGGCTAAGGCCAGTGTTTGATCAAAAGCCTTGTGCATCCAGGTCTACACCAAAGAAAAAGGCGACTTGAGTTGATCACCAAGCCCCCTTCATGTGTTCATTCAACAGTTAACGTACAAGTGTTTGTGCGCCAGGCACTGAGGCGGTGATGAACGCGCTCTCCTGCTGGAGTTGCAGGATCCTCCAGGCAGGCAGTAAGGATGTCACTTCCTAGAAGCGGGGAAAGAAATATTCTGCCCAACACATTCCTCTTCTCTGCTCCTGCCAAAGCTCCATTAAGTGCACTCCAGTCTCTTCAGGGCAGCTCTAGCTCTACTCCTTTTTTGAGGCCTACTGGCAACGAGGTAAGCTTCCCTGCCCTCAAACATATCTGAAACAGGTGAGTGGTACAGAGATCCCTCCTTGGGGAAGGCCAGTGGTAGAAAAGGTCACACACGTACTTGGCATGTGCTGTTTCCTTGGGTTTACTTCACTCTGCCATTTAATGAGCCTCCCTAGCTTGAACTACTTAACAAAACTGAAAGCCAAGTTTAGGATCTAAAAACCAGGACTCCTGGCATGGGAGAAGGGAGATGCAGACAGGGACATCATATAAAAACTTGACAGTTCTCAATCTGAACTGCAAGCATCGAAATGACCTATTTTAGTTTTTTTTAGTTCTTCCCACTGAAAGGCCTATGAGCAACGACCAGCCCAGAAGCAATGAACACCCCTGTGCATCCAGACTGTGCTTCTTAAAATGCCATTTACCACTAAAAGGAACCAGTCTCCACGGAGAACTGACCAATTCCACATCAAGACGGAAAACAGAAACTGTCCAAGGTCAGCCTAGAACATTTGGCCAATCAGAAACCAAGGAAGTAGAGCCATGTCCACAGAACTTAAAAGCAATTTAGGAGGTTCCAAATGGCCAAAGATGGAACTATTTGCACAGCAAAAAAGAACTGCAATGGATTGAGCCAAATTAAATATGCTTAAATTCATTAGTTCACAAATGATTCCTTAAAAAAAGAAAAGAAAGTGAACTGGTTATCACTGGATGAAACCGGTGAACAAACTCATTACCATAAAAACTGCTAAACAAAGAAAAGAAATAAGCCCTTATCTGTCTCTCCTATAAAATCCATCATCTATACTGCTAGGTATTAAAAGAGTGATCAAGCGGAAGTTTTGCTTTGTACTTCAGCTAATAATGAAAAAGTAATAATATCAGAATAGCACCAACTGCAACTCCTAATGAATTAATGTATAAAGACATTATGGGTATCAGTGGGAAGTATATAACCAACATCTATGACATAACCTTGCCAAAAAGAAACACAAAAATCAAAACCCGATCAAAGAAGTCTTTACATGAACTATCAATTAACTGTGAATACAGGGAACAGAAAACCATGTTAAACTACACTATGGGGATGTAATCAGACTGACAATTTAAAAGGCTAGTTTCAGGGTGCCTGGTGGTTTAGTCAGTTGAGTGTCTGACTCTTGGTTTTGGCTCAGGTCATGATCTTAGTGTGGTGGGATTAGGCTCCAAGCTGGCCCCCATGCTGGGCATGGAGCTTGCCTGAGATTCTCTCTCTCCGTCTCCCTCAGTCCCTCCCTCCCGGAGCACTCCCTGGTACTCTTAATAAATCAATTAATAAATGGCTAATTTCTTCCATAAAAAATTGTAAGAAATAGAATCAAGGAGAAAATTAAAGATTAAAGCTAAATACTAAGACACATCAGCAATTTCAATGTATGGACCTTATTTGCACCTTGACTCAAATAAACAAGATTGTGACATTTATGAGACACTTAGAAATCTGAACAAAGGGTAGGGTAGACTTTGATGACATTATGGAATTATCTTTTTTTCAATTATAGTAGTGGCATCATGGTATGTCCAGTATAATAAATATTTATGAATCAAGCCTAGAAGTTACTTCAAAATAATATAGGAGGGGAAAAGCAGGTGTACACAAGACACAAGATTTGCCATGGACAGCAGGTACATGGGAATGTCACTTACCTATTCTGTTTAATTTTTGTATGTGCTTGAAATTTCTGTAATACAATTTTTAAAAAAGCAAACTTGGCATAGCCACACTTGGCTTGAAAATCTGCGTATCATGTAGGGAATCACTTACATGGTTTCTGTTCTAATGACAGCGCCTCAGAAAGGCCTCCCTCCCAATGCCCTTAACGCTTTCCATTCCCCTGTGCTTTGTTCTTCATAAATTGGTTATTCACACATTGTCTCCCCCCACCAGACTATAAGCTCCATTTAGTTCGTTACAACATTGTATTATCTACACCTGGAATACTTGCCTGGCACACAGCAGGTATTCAAAAAGTATTTGTTTAACCAGTAATTTTTTCTTAAAGTTTAAGCATCTAACTCAGTGGTAATGGATGTTAACTAAACTACATCATTACACAAAACACACATATATCAATTCATTATGTTGTATACCTAAAACTAATATATCAATTGCATCTCAATTTTTTTAAAAGAAGTTTTTAATTCCAGTTAGGTTTTTTTGATGGGAAAAAAAAAGTTTAAGCAGCATACATTCTGCAGTCAAATGCTCTACCACTGAGTTATACCCCCATAAGCAACATACATTTTAATAATGGCAAAGCCAGGATTAAAACTCAGATATTTGTGTGGATTTAAATTTTCAGCTCATTGGGTAAATACCAAGGAGCACAACTCTTGGATCATAAGGTAAGAAAATGTTCATTTTTTTTTTTTTTTTGAATGTTCACTTTTAAAAGAAAATGTCAAACTGTCTTATAAAGGGATTATACCATTTTGCATTCCAACCAGCAAAGAATGAGCATTCCTGTACTCTCTCTCCGGCACTTGGGGCTGCTACTGTTTGTGATTTTAGCCATTCTTTTTTTTTTTTTTTTTAAAGATTTTATTTATTTATTTGACAGAGAGAAATCACAAGCAGGCAGAGAGGCAGGCAGAGAGAGAGAGAGAGGGAAGCAGGCTCTCTGCTGAGCAGAGAGCCCGATGCGGGACTCGATCCCAGGACTCCGAGATCATGACCCGAGCCAAAGGCAGCGGCTTAACCCACTGAGCCACCCAGGCGCCCCAATTTTAGCCATTCTGATAGGGGTACAGTGGTATCTCATTTTAGTTTGCAATTTCCTGATGATATCTAATGATAAACATCTTTTTATATAATTATTTGCCATTTGTATATCTTCTTTGGTGAGGAATCTGTTTCAGATCTTTTGCCTATTTTTTGGATCAGGTTTTGCTTTCTTCTTATTGTTGAGTGTTAAGAGTTGTTTGTCTATTTTGAATACCAATCTTTTATCAAGTATGTGTTTTGCAAAAGATTTTTTTCCAGTCTGTAGCTTGTCTTTTCATTCTCTTAAAAGTGTCTTTCATAGGTCATAAGTCTCTAATTTTAATGAAGTCCAGCTTATCGTTATTTTCTTTCATGGACTGTGCTTTTGGTGTTACATCCAAAAAGTTACTACCAAACCCAAGGTCACCTAGATTTTCTCCTATGTTATCTACGTTATCTTCTAGGAGTTTTACCGTTTTGTATTTTACATTTTGGTCTGTGACCCAGTGTGAATGGATTCTGTGAACAGCGTAGGGTCTGCATCTAGATTCATGTTTTTGTACGTGAGTGTCCTGTTGCTGCAGCGCCATTTGTTGAGAAGACTGCTCTTCACCGAACTGCCTCTACTCCTTTGTCAAAGATAAGCCAGTTATATTTGTGTGACATTACTTCTGGGATCTCTATGCTATTCCAGTGATTTGTCTGTTCTTCCACCAGAAACCTGCACACAATGTTTAGAGCAGCTTTATTCGTAATTGCCAAAACTTGGGAGCAACGGAGATGTCCTTCAATGGGTGAGTGGATACACACACACATCCATACAGTGGATTATTGTTCAGCAATAAAAAGAAAAAGAAAAGAGCTGTCAAGCCATGAAAAGACATACAGGAACATTAAATGCATATTGCTGGGGCACCTGGATGGCTCAGTGGGTTAAAGCCTCTGCCTTCGACTCAGGTCATGATCCCAGGGTTCTGGGATCGAGCCCCACATCGGGCTCTCTGCTCAGCAGGGAGCCTGCTTCCTCCTCTCTCTCTCTCTCTGCCTGCCTCTCTGCCTACTTGTGACCTCTGTCTGCCAAATAAATAAATAAAATCTTTAAAAAAAAATAAATAAATGTATATTGCTAAGTGAAAGAAACCAATCTGAGAGAGCTAGCTACATACTAAATTATTCCAACTATATGATATTCTGGAAAAGGCAAAACTATGGAACAGTGAAAAGATCAGTGATTGCAGGGATGTGGAGGGAAGGGGGATGAACAGGTGGAACACAGAGGATTTTAGACCCGAAACTTATGTATGATATTGTAATTACAGATACATGTCATTACACATTTGTCCACTCCTAAAGAATGCAGTACAGGAGGAGTGAATCCTAATGTAAGCTACAACTTTAGTTACTAATATCAACACTGGCTCATCAATTATAACAAATACCCCACACCAATACAAGGTATTAAATAAAAGAAGAAACACTGTGTGAGAGAGTATTATGGAATTCTCTATGCCCTGCTCATTTTTTCTGTATACCTAAAATTGCTCTAAAAAGAAGAAAGTTTATTAAAAAACAAAACAGACACCTCAGACATTCTACTGTAAAACTGTTTTTTTCCGACGCATGCTATTCAGGTGGTTATATGGGTAAAGCAAAAATTATGTTCTATATATGTAGAATATCTATGTATCTATATATACATCTAGATATATCTGTGCATGTTCAAACACATGGAAAAAACCCCAATATGGTAACATGAGTAACCTACAGATCAAACAGTTCATAATTCTTAATGCAGTGATTCTAATTTTAATCAGTAAATTTTAATCAGTAAATTTTAATTAAAACAAACAAACAAAAAAGAGTACCCCAACTCTCCGTGCCCCCATGTCCTTGCCACACTGGACCTGCCGGATTCTCTGTCTGGTATGCAGTGCCCCTTGCATACAAGGCCAAGCAGCACAGAAGCTGAGGCTGGTACCTAGGATTTATAGCCTCCTCACCCACACGCTGTATCACAGGCAGCCACACCGGCAGCTGACCTTTTTTAAACCCAGGTGTGAAAGACATTCAAGGACTAAGAAGACGCTTACCAAGTGGAGTGACTCGGGGCTGAACATCTTTCAGAACTTCATGTAGCCACTCCGTGAATCGAACATAATAAAGATCGGAGAAAATGTCATCAACCCTTCCATTTTCAAAAAGATACTAAAAAAAAAACCAACAATAAAAGTTGTTGATAATCTCCTGAGTAAAACTTTCAGGGGAAATAAACACTGTGCTACCAGTATCATCACCTCTCCCTACCCATGTCTGCCTCCTTAACAAAACAATATAACAGGTCAAAAAGGTCCTGCATATGACATTTCCAGAGTATACTTCAGATCATGTGAAATGACTCCGATAACATTCTGTGGAGAGATGGTCAATGGGACAGATTTTGCAAACACTATTTCACCCAGGCAAGGCATTGTCTTGTGGTAGCAAAAAACCATAACGCAGGCTCTGGGGCCAGCCTCTTATTAGCCATGGTGTAAGTTAAGTAACTCGTGCGAGTATTTTAACTTCTGGGGCTCAGTTTTTTTGTCAGTGGAAATGACTGTGCCTGCCTTCCAGGACTAGGGAGAGCATGGAATGAAACCGAGTATGTAAAGCAATTTACTCAAGTGCCCTGTGAGACTGGGAAGAAAGAGAAATAAAGAGGGAAGCAGACTTTTCTTAGGCTCAGGTAACAGGGTGAATCCCAACCAGCAAGTGTTCCTCCATCACACTGAGGGCTTCACCACAAGAGCACTCATACACTGAGAAATCCACCCCTGCTCTCCTGAACTGCGGGTCCTAAATCAAGTTTCCCTGTTACACTGCACCTTAGATGTCCTCAAAGCCTACCTACAGTTGCATATTCTAGCTAGATTCTCAAATATTATTTTGTGTTAATGCAGAGAACAATGAGAAAATGAGCTGAATATTAACACCAGACTTTGTTTTGGATAGATTACTTTTATGCAAACCATATTTACTTTAATAAAATCTATTATATAAATGCTTTGTATTTTTTTAAAAAAGGCTCTC
The DNA here is from genome assembly GCF_020171115.1 of Neogale vison. Taxonomy (NCBI): domain Eukaryota; kingdom Metazoa; phylum Chordata; class Mammalia; order Carnivora; family Mustelidae; genus Neogale; species Neogale vison. Next base: position 205,958,669 of record NC_058096.1, on the reverse strand, counting down.
AGATACTATAACAAATATTTTAGCAAAAGTTTCTCTAGATGATGGGATTATGGCTGATGTTTATTTTATTTTTTTGAAGCAAACATGTTCGATCTTTTGCAATTTTTAAAAATGTACATTAAAAAAACTCAATATAGTTGATTTCACTCATATGTGGAATTTAAGAAACAAAACAGGATCATAGGGGAAGGGAGGGAAAAATAAAATAAGATGAAATCAGAGACAGAGACAAACCCTAAGAAACTCTTAACTACAGGGAACAAACTGAGAGCTGCTGGAGGGGAGGTGGGGGGAGGATGGGTTACTGGGTGACAGGCATTGAGGAGGGCACGTGATATAATGAGCACTTGGTGTGATGTGCAACTGATGAACCACTGGATTCCACCCCTGAAACTAATACACTCTATGTTAATTTACTTAATGAAAATAAAATTAAAAAAATAAAAACTCATTATTAGTTGAAAGAGAACTTCCTTAAAACCACTTGGTTAGGGGCACCTGGGTGGCTCAGTGGGTTAAGCCTCTACTTTCAGCTCGGGTCATGATCCCAGAGTCCTGGGATCGAGCCCCACATCGGGCTCTCTGCTCGGCAGGGAGCCTGCTTCCTCCTCTCTCTCTGCCTGCTTCTCTGCCTACTTGTGATCTCTATCTCTGTCAAATAAATAAAATCTTAAAACAAAACAAAACAAAAACCACTTGGTTATCATTTTACTAATTTCAGTAACCAGCAAATACCCAACAGGAACACAGCTTGAACATGTTCCTTTGGAGTCTGTTTCCTACCTTTTGAATACACAGGAAAATATAGTAGAGCACATCTGGATCATAGGGTTCACCTTCTCCATTTCGAGCTTCCCGTGTCATTAGACAGAGCCCATAATTTAACTCAGCCACAGCAGACGAGATGAGATCTTCCTGGAATCGCAAGAGTTGGCGCCCTGCAACACAAGGCAAAGGTGACCCCCAAAGGTGAATGGGGGTTCTGGCAAGAGTAACCTCTTAACTGGCTGCTCATATCCCTGGGAGCGCTCAGGTTAGATAGTGATCATCAGGGAGCTAGGACAGAAACAGTTACCTGCATCGAAGGTCAGAACTGGCCTACTAAGACAATCATGTATGCCCTATTTACACTAACGATTTCCTTCCCACAATCCTCCCCACCTCACATACCTTCAAAATTATTATTGGGGCCAAGACGTGAAAGCAAAAAACCCACAAAATCCATACTCTGTAAGGTGAGGAAGAATACAAACATAATGTTAAGGAAGAAGGGCCTTAAAGACAAGTCACTGGTTCCTATCTCCTTCCAGAATTCACTCTGCGCAGGTCTGCTAGGTTGACTTCAGAAATCCATGTGTACAAATATGCTTGGTCTTGGGCAAACACCATAGATCCTGTTCATGTGCAGCAGGTCAGGTCTGCTTGTTGTCTGTCCTGAATTCAGCATATTATTTCAGACGGTGATCCCTAAACCCCAGAGCCAAAGGACGCCACTTTCCTGCCATCATGTCCTCCTGCTGCTTCAGTACCGTTACATTTTAGCCAGAGTCCACCCCACCCCAACCAATAAACACTCACTCCCAATGGGTGCCAGTCTGTTCTGAGCATCCTTCTCTAGCTCAGCGTTCTTGGTCTGGGCCCAGTTTTTCCATACTTCAAGCCCTTCTTCTGGCTTCAGAGAATTTGGAAGCAGAAGTTCTGGGGAAGGCTGTGGCTGTGACTGTGGTTCAACTTCAGCAACCTGGACAGTCTGAGCCTGTAAGAGAGAAACCATCAAAATGTGCCAGTCTTGTTTTGCACCAGACCCTTCCACAAAAATGCTAGAAAAATGTTACCTGTGCTTCTTGTATTAAAAAAGTATCTTTCTTCCACTTCTTATCCTACTTTCAAAGACCACCGGAGTTCTACTCCTTACCCCAAGGACAGTTAAGGCTCCTGCAGTGCTTCTCAGCCCTGGCTGGACTTTTGAATCCCTGAATTAGAAATACCAATACCTGGCTTCTACCCCAGAATCTCTTTTTAAAGAGATTACAGTCTTTCAAATACCTTCCCACATAAAAAGGCAATTCTAAAGTTTAGTCACGGGGCGCCTGGGTGGCTCAGTGGGTTAAGCCGCTGCCTTCAGCTCAGGTCATGATCTCAGGGTCCTGGGATCGAGTCCCGCATCGGGCTCTCTGCTCAGCAGGGAGCCTGCTTCCCTCTCTCTCTCTCTGCCTGCCTCTCCATCTACTTGTGATTTCTCTCTGTCAAATAAATAAATAAAATCTTAAATAAAGAAAGAAAGAAAGTTTAGTCACTACTCAGAACTACTGGCCCAAAGCAGTGCTTGCCAAACTATAAAGTGGGAAAAAAAAAAAAAAAAAAAAATTCATGGATTTTCTTCAAGTGTAGATTCCGATTTGAAAGGTCTCAGGTGGGAACTGAGATTCTGCATTTCTAACAAGTTCCCAAGTAAGGGAGCTGGTCTGCAGACCACACTTTGAATTATCAAGTGTCCAGAGTAATGACCATTAAACTTGAGTGCACTTAAAAACATCTGGGATGCTTTTAGAATATATCCACGCCTGGGCCTCATCCCTACAGATTATGATTTAATTGGTCTAAGTTGGGAGCCTGACATCAGTATTTCTAAAAGCTCCCAGTGATTCTTATGTCCAGCCATGGTTGAAAATCATTGTTTTGGAAAAGGAAAAGTACAACAAGCAAAAGTTGTGTTCTCTCTCATGCCATTGAAAGATAAGAAAAGACCTAAAAGATGTATATGGCTCCTCTAGCTATATATAATGTTGTTTTTTACCCCCACAAATTCCTTCTCAATAATACTGCTCTATTTCCTAAGGGTATTTTCTGAAGACAGGAGGTACTACTCTAGCTTCCTGCCTCCAAAGGAAGAGTTGTCTTGTCCTCAATGGTCTAAAAGCCAAGTTGTGCACACAAAGTGGCACATGAAATGTCCATGAGTGTCAATCACAATCCCCATACTGGGCGGGATAAACACCAACAAAGATACCAGGCATAGGTTCTTGGGCCTCACACACCAGTCTATATTCTGAACAAATTCCTTTGAGGAATTCTCCATGCCAGGGCCTACCCAAAGAGCTAAGGAATGTCAAATCATTCAAACTGAAGGCAAAATAATTTATGACACATAAAGCTCCTTATCAATGAATAAAAGTAAAAACTCTTGGGCGCCTGGGTGACTCAGTCAGTTAAGCTACTGCCTTTGGCTCAGGTCAGGATCCCGGGGTCCTGGGACTGAATCCCACATCGGGCTCCCCCTAGTTGTGCTCTCTTTCTGTGTCAAATAAATAAATAAAATCTTAAAAAAAAAAAAAAGAAAACAGTAAAAACTCTCCCTTTAGCTTTCAAAAGGTAATTAAATAAGGAAATAAAGCAGTATCAGTGTGAGGCTCTTAAATGTTTGTCAACCCAGGAGCTCCACTCTAGACACACTTCCCAGTTCAACTACCATCTCCTTGGAGAGTCTTACCCACTTTTCCAGTTTAGACTTCCATGTTTGTGGAAATGATTGCTAACTATGCACCCCCAAGCTAGATCTGCCATTAATATACCCAGGGGGTACTTTATGTCTCCATCTTACAACTACCTCAGATTACCATCTATGGAGAGAACTCAACACTTTCCCTGTCCAGATCTATTCCCTTCCTATCTTGTTCAATGGCAATACCACCTACCCAAGCTGCAAATCTAGGAGTTTGACTAAATAAGTAGGTGGGCGACAGGGCATGCGGGGCAGTACTTTGCTTCTGCTGTTTCGCCTGGCCCCCTTCACTATGTGCCTCCCCCCACTAATATAGCATTTCCAAGCATCTTGACAACAAAATTCTTTTACATGTCTAAATGTTTGGGGCGCCTGGGTGGCTCAGTGGGTTAAGCCGCTGTCTTCGGCTCGGGTCATGATCTCAGAGTCCTGGGATCGAGTCCCACATCGGGCTCTCTGCTCAGCAGGGAGGCTGCTTCCCTCTCTCTCTCTCTGCCTGCCTCTCCATCTACTTGTGATTTCTCTCTGACAAATACATAAATAAAATCTTTTAAAAAAAAATAAATAAATAAAATAAAATAAAATAAATTAAAAAAAAATAAATAAATGTTTGTCAGTGGGTGGGGTAGTAGTAATCCCAACCAGGATGAAAACTATGGATGTAAGTAGGGCTTTGTACACTGTGGTACAGAGTTTTCCTTCCTCTTTATAATGGAGTCCTTGGAGAGTTTTAAGCTGGGAAGTGACATCATCCTACATTAAAAAAAAATATTCTGATTTATGGAGAATGGATTGAAGGGCAAAGATGCTAGTCGCCTGGACTAGGATGGCAATGAAGATTTGAGAAACGTTGAGAAGTGTGGTGGTAGAACAAAAGTAGTTTGTTGACGAGATGGCTGTGAAAAGTAAGGGAAAGCAGACTCAAGGATGATTCTTGGGTTTCCGGTTTAAACAAATGGGTAGAGGTGGTACCACTTTCTGAGAAGGGAAGTTTTGTTTTTGTTTCTTAAAACAGGTCATCCACCCACCCACCTATGTATCTATTTTTAAGTTAACTCTATTACCAAAATGCAGCTAGAACTCATGACCCCAAGATCGAGAGTCACATGCTGTAGCCAAGTGGGCCAGCCAGGTGTCCCGAGAGGAGAACTTCTCAATAGGTGATGCTAATGAAGGACTGAGATAGTTTCAAGAAATCCAAGTGAATGAAAAATACGCTGCGGGAGGCATGAGAAAGGTTTAAAGGAAAAGGCACGGTCTAGAGATAAAGTGTCTCAGTGCAGCACAGAGTATAAGACATGGGCTCCAGAGCCAGCCTACCTGGGGCTGAACCCCAACTCTTTTATTTACTAACCATGGCTTTGGTCTTGCTGTTTAATCTGTGTCTCATTTTCTTCATCTGTAAAATGGAGATAGTAGTGCATACCTCATAAAGTTGGTGTGTGAATTAAATGACCTGTGTAACACTGAAATAGTGCCTGGCAGATGCTGCCAGTGACTATCACCTTCAGTGGCACCAGCCGTCTAGCAGGTGCTGAAAACCATGGCCATAGACAGAAACTATTTAAAGAGAAAAGAAGGCTAGTAATGAGTTCTGAGGAACATGAATATATATGGTTCAGATAGAAGCACGAGTAAACTCTCCTGAGAAGTAAAAAAACCACCAAACAAAAAAACCCAAAACAGTGGTGGATAGGAGGAAAACCATGCCAGAGAATTCCAAGAAGGTAAGTATGGTCTATTGTGTCATGTTGCTATGAGATAAAAACAGACATGCCTGTTGGATCTGGCCACAAGAAGTCACTGCTGACCTTGACAAGAACAGAATCAGTGATAAATTGAAGAGAAAATTGCTTAGTAGGCAGAATCAGCTTGTACAGATAATGCCTGAGAACTCTGGGAATAAAGCAAAGTGGAGAAACAAGGCCACAGACAGAGGTGGATGTAAGCTCAAGGGAGGGAGGTTTCACTATAAATCTGGTTTTAAAGGCATGTGGTAACTTTCATAAAGGATATGCCAGGGGAAGAGCACAGTATTTTGTCATCAGCTCTCCTTAGGGCTCAACTCACATCACAGCACAATTATCTTCCCCATGGACTACGAGTACTCCAAGGGCAGAAACTATTCATATCTGTTCCTCAGCACCTGGCACTAAGCCCAATACAGAGGGCAGAAGGATGTTTGTGGTATAAATGGACAAACTCACCTTTCCCACATGATGGGTATTCTTCTCAAATTTTCCTTTTCTGGTAATACCTGACATTCATTCCTGTAAGACTTTCCCAAAGGAGACACTGCCTCTGAAGAACACAGGCCTACTAAGATGAACTCCCAAAAGGATCTTCTCTTGCTTAAGGGCCCAGAAATGGAAATTACAGAGCCTGATGAGCATGAAAAGAGGCCTGACCTGCAGACTGAGACGATAAGGACCAGGAAAGCTGAGGAAAGGCCTGATATCCTCCCCATCCCTATGAGCAAAAGGTGAGCTACATCATTATTCTCCAGGCTGGTTTCACCCACATGCAATTAATTCTACATATCCATACTTGATCTTGTTATCACAACTCTTAGGATTATGGAAACATTTCCTACCACAGATTAGGTCAAGCTCAACTCTTCCCTTTGGGAAGATAAATCCTTTGCTCCCTGTACTAACTCCTCTCCCACAGTCCCCCTCTCATGCTGAACTAAGCCATGTCCCCTCTGTCCATCTCTGGCTCTGTCAGGATGCTGCTCCATTTTTGTCAGTTGAAGCTACAGAGATCAAATGCCACTTTTCCCACAAAGACGTCTCTGTTGACTTTTTAACCTAGAATGGTTTCTCAATACCCAGTTTGTTTTTGTGTGTGTGGAACATAAAACGTCACGCTTGATTATGCTGCCTTATAAGAAATTCAGAAAATAAGAAACATGCATTATCACTCCAAAACTGGACTATAAGCTACCTGAAGCAATGACAGTTCTACATCTAGGCCTTGGCAGCTGCATATTTAATAGTCTTTAACAAAGTCACCTATAATAATATACCAGCCTCTGAAACTGCTTTGTCAGCCTCTGCTTACAGCCTGAGTTTCTGAGTACAGTCCCTAGTCTAACAGTGCTCTGTTTAATACCAGCTCCTTGCATGCATTCCCAGGAGCCCCTGCCCTCTGAGGCACATTGCGTTTAGCAGTCCCAGGAGACCAGAAGCCCTAAAGTTTGCTAACAGTCTCAAGGTATAAATTTATCCACACCTCTGTGGTATCCTTAAAAAGATGTAACAATTAGGGGAACCTCAGTGACTCAGTCAGTTAAGCTTCTGACTCTTGATTTCAGCTCAGGTTATGATCTCAGGGTCATAAAATCAAGCTCTGAGTCGGGCTCCACACCAAGCACAGTCTGCTTAAGTCTGCCTCTCCCTCACCCCCTGCTCACACCAACACTCGTCCTCTTAAAAGAAAAAAAAAAAGGCTTACATTAGAAAAAAGAGCTAATTTTATTTTTTTATTTTTATTTTTTTTTTAGTATTTTATTTATTTATTTGACAGGCAGAGATCACAAGTAGGCAGAGAGGCAGGCAGAGAGAGAGGAGGAAGCAGGCTCCCTTGCGGAGCAGAAAGCCCGATGCGGGGCTCGATCCCAGGACCCTGAGATCATGACCTGGGCCGAAGGCAGAGGCTTAATCCACTGAGCCACCCAGGCGCCCCAAAAAAGCTAATTTTAAATTCAGAATTTCAAGAGAGTTCTATTTTCTATAAGTCTAAGATTATTTCAAAATAAAAAGTTAAACATTTTTTTCAACATAGTTTCCATAATAGAAAATTAACCAAGGCTTGATTATTTAAGGAACATAAAAAAAAAACCACTGTGGTGGTTCATCTGACACTCCCAACGGTGATTAATTTTAACAGGCCCACCAGGAAGTATTCTACATCTGCTAATTCACCTACAGTGTGTCCACAGATAACTCAAAAGGAGTAATTTCACAGTCTCTCCGTTGTGATGAGTTTATAGCCTGTGTACTCAATGACAAGGGTTCCACTAGATTCAGTCATTCGTGGCGTAGAGAATAGCTTATTAAACTCAGATAATACTCGGCATGTCCCATTAGTCCTTCCCTAGAACTTTATTCTTCTTAAAAAGGGATGACAAAGAAACATCCATGGCATCTACCCTCAAAGCAGCTGCTGATCATTCCATCTACCTCCAAGTACCAGGACAGAATGCCTGCCTGTTCTATAGCGTTCACCTGCTGCTTCTATTCCCCCTCCCCAAACTCAACTAAAATATTAAATATACTACTGAAAGACCAACATCATTGCAGTAAACAAGCCAGAGGTTGCCAGGAAGTTCTGTGTTGCACTTGGCCCTGGGGGAGCAGGCTGCCCTATGGGTAAGTCGTCACTTACTGAACAAGTAACCTGGAGTTGCTGCTGCTGCTGCTGCGGCGGCGGTGGCGGCGTCTGTTCCTGGGGAGTTTGCTGTTGTGGCTGCTGCTGAGGGTCCCATATATGGACAGTCTGAGCTGTGTTCTGGTAGGTGCCTGCCACAGCCTGCACAGCCACTGGAATGTGGATGTTGCCATTCATGAACTGTGCTGGAAAGAGAGAGTTTGCAAGGGTCTGCACTACCTCTTCATGGGAGTTTTTCACTACAGACGTGGTGCCCACCATCTTCTCCTTGTCATCCTCCAGCTTTACAGCTGCCAGGGCCGTGGGTGAGCCACTGACGTGAACTGCATTGTAGGCTTCCTGGGGAATGGCAATGTGGGTAATGCTCTGCTGCTGAGGATCCCCACGGGGCTGGGCAGAGTAAACAGGGATGGTCCAGGTTTCTCCTGTAGGGCTAGTAATGGTCCCAGTGGCACTGTACAGGTGGGCACTGTCTACTGTCAATAAGTCTGGCCTCAAAGACACATAACTCTGCTGCTGGCCCTGTGGAATGGCCAGCACGGTAGCCACCGGTTGCCCTGAGATGGCATAGGACACAGTGATGGGCATGTCCACTTTGCGCTTCTTCACTGGCTGGAGGACACTGGCTGTGCCAACCCGCCGTTCCCCTTCCCGGGGTGAGCCCTGCTGAGACGGTGGTGGGGAAAGGGCACCCACGGTCTGGATTTGGATCTGCTGACCCCCGGCAAGAGACTGGCCAGCCACTAGCTGAGCCTGGATCTGCTGATGTGGGATGTGCTCCTCTGGAATCTCTGCAGCCTGGATCTGCTGGGCTGCCTGCACGTGCTGCACCTGGATCTGGGCCGCCTGCAGCTGCGAAGGGCTGGGACTCTGCAGAGACGGGGTCTGGATGGAAGGGGCTGCCGGCTGTGGTGCTTGGCCTTGGATCTGCACCTGGACCTGGATGGGCTGCTCAGCAGGCTGGTGAACCGTGAGCTGCGGGGAGAGCTGCTGAGCCGAGACCTGCTGCGGAGACTGTTGTACCTGCACCTGTACCTGCAGTGACAAGACGCGGCAGTGAGTGAACAAGGCGACATCAGGAATCCAGCCCCAAAAGGAAGCCATCTCAGGCAGGCTCCCTAGGTAAGGTGAGGAGGAGGGGCTGCCATACCCAAAGCTTCTGAGGAGGTCACAATACCCAAAACCAAATGCAAAACTCTCCAGCATCACACAGCATTCAGAGCAACAATTATCTACCAAAGAAAGCAAGGCCATCAAGTGGATCTATGAAGAAAATATCAGATCTTGTTTTAAACTATGACCCACTTTGTTTTTGCATGTTGGTATAGTAGTACCAGTAGGTAATTTATAAAAATACAGTTGGGTGTGTGTTCAAAGAATAGTTTATCTATGGACTGAGTGATAAAAAGTATGGGGACCAATGTTCTAAAAGATCAGTAAGATAAGTACATTCCACAGGTGTGCAATTCTCAACCAAGGATCAAAACTACTCCCACCACAGCCTAGTGAAAAACACAGTAGAGACAAAACTTGTGAAATCCCTTTTGGAGGGACCTCCCTACATTGCTACTGAAATGCAGCATTAAAGAGTGCTTAACTAAGATACTTCTGTTTTAAAAAAGAAGCCAATAAAACCACCCCCCACAAGATTCCTGGTAATTTAACCTAAGGAAGGTTACTATAGCCTGAACCACACATTTCTGATGATAACGCAGCTCATTTCTTGTTGCTGTTACCTCAGCATACAGAGCACCATGAAAGGATGCCATGTATAGTCTGTAAATTGAAAAAAATATTTTTTTCCTCCAGACACACATCTAACACTAGTCTAGGAAGGTAAAAAGAAGGCAGATGAGAGATTATATCTTTTCCCTTTTTTTAAAAAAAAGATTTTATTTATTTGACAGAGACACAGGGAGAGAGGGAACACGAGTAGAGAGAGTACGAGAGGAGAAGCAGGCTTCCCGCCGAGCAGGGAGCCTGATGCAGGGCTCGAACCCAGGACGCTGGGATCATGACCGGAGCCGAAGACACACACTTAACAACTGAGCCCCCAGATGCCCTCTGACTCTTAATTTCAGCTTGGGTCATGATCTTGGGGTCATGTGATCAAGTAAGTTCCCTTGTCGGGCTCTACCCTCGGAGGGGAGCCTGCTTGGGATTCTCTCCTTCTGTCCCAACCCCTGCTCATGTGTGCATCTCTCTAAAAGAAATCAACTGCCCCCCCCCAAAAAAATGGGGACACGTGGGTGCTGCAGTTGGTGAAGCATCTAACTCTTGGTTTCAGCTCAGGTTATGATCTCAGGAGTCACAAGACTGAGTCCTGCGTTGGCTCTGTGCTCAGCAGGGAGTCAACTTGATATTCTGTCTCCTTCAGCCCCTCTCACTTGTGCTCTCTCCAAAATAAATGTGTTAAAAAAAAAAAAAAAAACCACTGAACTGTATACTTTAAATGGGTGAATTATACGAGAATTAGATCTCAATAAAGCCATCACCAATTAAAAAGATAAAAAAGGAATTTATGTAAAGAGAATAGGCCTAAAGTTAGACTTGAATTGCTGCTGTACTTTTCTAGCTGGGAGTCCCCAAGTTTCAATCTCCTCAGGTATAATAAAAAGGGGGAGGAACACCTGGGTGGCTCAGTCAGTTAAGTGTCTGCCTTTGGCTCAGGTCATGATCTTCGGGTACTGGGACTGAGCCCCTGGAGCCCCTCATCAGGATTCCTGCTCATGGGGAGCCTGCTTCTCCCTCTGCTTGCTGCTCCCCTGCTCGTGCTGTCAAATTAAACAAACAAACAAAAACCTTAAAAAAATAAAAATAAAAAGGGGGAGAATACCTAACTCCCTACATAGTTGTTATGAGCATAAATTAAGTAGGTACTCAATACCTAGGTTTCCTTCATTATAAGCAATATTTCTTTATACCAGTGAATCTCAGAATACAGTTTCCAGGCCAACAGCTACACCCAGGCCAACATCACCCAGGCACTTGTTAGAAACACCAGTTCTCAGGTCCCATCTCAGAACTACTGAATCAGAAACTCTGGGGAACAGGCCAACAATCTATCTTAACAAGTCTTCCAGGTGACTAATGCTTGCTCAAGTTTAGAACCAGTGCTTTACATAAGGTCGTAAAGGAAACTTATGAAACCAGTTACTACAGAACAGTTGTTTTCAAGCTTTTTGATCTCAAAAAATTATTGAGGATTCCCAATAGCCTCTTTTTTTCTTTTTAACATGGGTATAGTTACTGATATTTACCACACTAGAAATTAAAGCCTGGGTATCACACAAACCAGTCACATTAACATAAATAACAGCTGAAAGGCCTGTCTAGTTTTACTGTGCTTCACTTTACTGTGCTCACCACATGATGTTTTTTTTGTTGTTTAGATGAAGATGTGTGGTAACCCACACTGATCAAGTCTATTGGCGCTGTTTTTTTCAACAGCATTTGTTCACCTCGTGTCTCTGTGTCACATTTAGGAAATTCTCACATTTCAAATTTTATCATTATATTTTTTAATAGTGACTGGACAACAAGATCTGTGATGTTACTAAGTTACTTGTTGTAACTGTTTTGGACCCAACAAATCTCACCTATGGAAGATGGCAAACTTAAATCGATAAATGTGTGTGCTCTAACAGCTCTACCAACTGGCCAATTGCCCCTCCTTATGCCTCCCCATTCATTGAGACAAAAATAATACTGAAATTAGGCCAATTAATAACAACCATTTCTAAGTGAAAGGAAGAGTCATTTTCAAAAGCTAGAAATGATTCAACTTAGTGAGGAAGGCATGCTAAAAGCCAAGGCAGCCCAAAAGCTAGGCCTCTTATGCCAAACAGTCAAGTTGTGAATGCAAAGGAAAACTTTTTTTTTTTTAAGATTTTATTTATTTATTTGATAGAGACACAGAGAGAGGGAACACAAGCAGGGTGAGTGGGAGGGAGAAGCAGGCTTCCCACTGAGCAAGAAACCCAACGCTGGACTCGATCCCAGAATCCTGGGATCATGACCTGAGCCGAAGGCAGCCACTTAATGACTGAGCCACCCAGGTGCCCCACAAAGGAAAACTTCTTGAAGGAAATTCAAAGTGTTACTTCAGTGAACACATGAATGATAACACTAAACAGCTTTATTGCTGATAAGGAGAAAGTTTAAGTGGTTTGGATAGAAGATCAAGCCAGCCACAACATTTCCTTAAGCCAAAGCCTAATTCAGAGCAAGACCCCAACTCTCTTCAATTCTACAAAGGTTGAAGAGAGGTGAGGAACCTGCAGAAGAAAAGTTTGAGGCTAGCAGATGTTGGTTCATGTGGTTTGAGAAGCAGTCTCCATAACATAAAAGGGTAAGGTAAAGCAGCAAGTGCAGACGTAGAAGCTACCGCCAAGTTATCTAGAAGACCTAAGATAATTAACAAAGGTGGCTACACCAAACAGCTGATTTTCAGTGTAGATAAAACAAGATTATATTTGAAGAAGTTGCCATCTAGGACTTTCATAGCTAGAAAGGAGAAAGCAATGTCTGGCTTCAAAGCCTAAAAGAAACGCTGACACAATATCAGGGACTCAATGCAGCTGGTGACTTCCTGGTGAAGCTCATGTTCATCATTTATTATTCCAAGGATCCCAGGGCCCTTAGAATTTATGCTAAATCTACTCGGCTTATACTCTATTAACAGAGCAACAAAGGCTGGATGACAGCACATGTGTTTAACATGGCTTACTGAATATTTTGAGACCACTGTTGAGAGCTACTACTCAGAAAAAAGATTCTACTGCTCACTGACAATGCATGTGATTACCCAACGGCTCTAATGGACATGAACAACAAGATTATTGTTGTTTTCATGTCTGCGAATACAACATCCATCCTGCAGCCCAAAGAGGAGAGTATTTTTTCACTTTCAAGTCTTATAATTAAAAAAATGTATTTTCTAAGGTATATATGCTTGGATATAGAGAGTGATTCCTCTGAACATCTGGGCAAAGTAAACTGAAACTCTGGAAAGGATTCACCATTCTAGATGCCATCAAGAATATTCATGATTCGTGCACCTGGGTGGCTCACTTGGTTAAGCGACTGCCTTCAGCTCAGGTCATGATCCTGGAGTCTGGGGATTGAGTACCACGTCTGGCTCCCTGCTCAGCAGGGAGTGGCTTCTCCTACTGACCTCTCTCCTCTCATTCTCTCTCTCTCCCCCTCTCCAATAAATAAATAAAATCTTAAAAATAAAAAGAATATTCATGATTCATGGGAAGAGATTAAAATATCAACATTATCAGAAGTTTAAAAGAAATGGATTCTGATCTTCACAGATGACTTTAAAGGGTTCAACACTTCAGTGGAGACAGTAACTGCAGGTGGAAAGAGCAAGAGAACTACAACACGGAGCCTAAAGATGTGACTGAATTGGTGCATTCTCATGATAAAACTTTAATGGATGAAGAGTTGCTTCTTTTTTTTTTTTTTTAAGATTTTATTTATTTATTTGACAGAGAGAGATCACAAGTAGGCAGAGAGGCAGGCAGAGAGAGAGAGGAGGAAGCAGGCTCCCTGCCGAGCAGAGAGCCCGATGTGGGACTCGATCCCAGGACCCTGAGATCATGACCTGAGCCAAAGGCAGCGGCTTAACCCACTGAGCCACCCAGGTGCCCCGAAGAGTTGCTTCTTAAAGATGAGCAAAGAAAGTGGTTTCTAGAGATGGAATCTACACCTGGTGACAATGCTGTTTAGATTGGTGAAATGACGGGGGGCACCTGGGTGACTCAGCGGGTTAAAGCCTCTGCCTCTGCCTTCGGCTCACGTCACGATCTCAGGCTCCTGGGATTAAGCTCCACTTGAGACTCTCTGCTCAGCAGGCAGCCTGCTTTCCCCTCTCTGCCTGCCTCTCTGCCTACTTGTGATCTCTGTCAAATAAATAAATAAAATCTTAAAAAAAAAAAAAAAAGAAAAAAAAGACTGCTGAAATGAGGGTGCCTAGGTGGTTCAATTGGTTAAGCATCTGCTTTCGGCTCAGGTCATGATCCCAGGGTCTGGGGATCAAGTACTGCATCAGGCTCCTTGCTCAGTGGGGAGCCCGCTTCTCTCTGTGCCTTCCAGTCCTTCTGCTTGTACTCTCTCTCTCTGACAAAGAAGTAAAATCTTAAAAGCTGCCACATTCACCCCAACCTTCAGCAACTACCAATCAGCAGTCATCAACATCGAGGAAAGACCCTCCACCAGCAAAAAGATTACAACTCACTCAAAGCTCAGATGATGGTTAGCACATTTTTTAGCAATAAAGTATTTTTAAATTAAGGCATGGACATTCTTTAAGACATAATGCTATTGCACACTTAACAGACCACAGTATACCATGAATGACTTCTATACAAACCGAGAAACCAAAAAATTCATTTGACTCGCTTTATTGCAATATTCACTCTACTGCCGTAGTCTAGCACTGAATCTGCAATATCGTGGAGGTATGCCTGCATTTGCCAAAACAAAAAATTTATAAGAGTTGCCTTTTTTACATTTTTGCAAAACTCTTTAAGAGCTGACTTAATCGAAGACAGCTGGATTCTTGTATCTGCTTCTGCATTGTCTGCTGTGCACATATCATACGTGACCTCTAAAAATCACCACTGGTACATTCATGAGAAATTGGCAGTGAAAAAGGCAAATAACATCTCAGTATTATAGTAAAAACAGCTTTGACCTTAAGCAACCCTGCACGGGTACTGGTAGGGACTGGTCCTGGACCACCCTTTAAGAACCACTGCTATAGGGGCACCTATGTGGCTCAGTTGGTTGAGCGAGGGACTCTTGATTTTGCCTCAGATCATAATCTCAGGGTAGTGAGATTGAGCCCTGGTCAGGTCCTGCACTCATTGGGAAGTCTGCTTGAGATCTTCTGTGTTTCCTTCTGTCCCTTCCTCTGCATGCTCACTCTTTTTCAAATAAATAAATATTTAAATAAATCTTAAGGGAAAAAAAAGAACCACTGCTAGAGTTACATACATAGACATTTTATAATTATTATTACTTGCTTAAAAACAAAATTTTAAAAATCTGGCTATTGGGGTGTCTGGGTGGCTCAGTCAGTTAAGTCTCCAACTCTTGGTTTAGGCTCAAGTCATGATCTCCTTGGCGGAGAGATTGAGCACACACACGGAGCTCTGCGTTCAGCAGGGAGCTTACCTGAAGTTGCTCCCTCTGTCCCTCCGGCTACCGACACTCTCTCTCTCAAATAAATCTTATAAGTAAACTAAAAAACTGGCTATTATCACTAAATCATAGCCCATATGCTTCATAAGTTTACTGTATCTTTTTTCTTTTTTTTAAAAAATATTATTTATTTATTTATTTGACAGAGAGAGAGAGAGAGATCACAAATAGGCAGAGAGGCAGGCAGAGAGAGAGAGAGGAGGAAGTGGGCTCCCCGTCAAGCAGAGAGCCCGACGCGGGGCTCGATCCCAGGACCCTGAGATCATGACCTGAGCCGAAGGCAGCGGCTTAACCCACTGAGCCACCCAGGCACCCTGTATCTTTTTTTCTTAAAGACTTATCTATTTTATTTTTTTTTAAAGATTTTATTTATTTATTTGACAGATCACAAGTAGGCAGAGAGGCAGGCAGAAAGAGGAAGGGGAAGCAGGCTCCCTGCTGAGCAGAGAGCCTGATGCGGGGCTCAATCCCAGAACCCTGGGATCATGACCTGAGCTGAAGGCAGAGGCTTTATTTAACCCACTGAGCCACCCAGGCGCGCCAAGATTTATCTATCTTAGAGAGTCAGAGAGTGAGTGAGCAAGCACCTGGTGGTGGGGGCGAGGGGCGGGGAGAGAGAAAACCTCAAGCAGACTCCGGGCTGATTGAGGAGCACACAAGCGGCTTAATTTCCTGACAGTGAGATCATGACCTGAGCCAAGACCAACAGCTGGACAATTATTGCTCCTGCTGTATCTCTTTCAATTGATTTTTCTTAGAAATTATTTATCAACATTCAATCTTCCAACAGAAATGGAAACAGTTATCACAATAACTGTTTAATATGGAATATGGAATCAGAACTGCAGGGGCAGTGGGGGACAGGACTACTCCTCACTCCAGAATAAAGTACAAATAATCTGATGTCATTTTATTATTATTTTTTTTAAAGATTTATTTGACAAAGAGAGCACAAGCAGGGGGAGTAGTAGACAGAGGGAGAGGGAGAAACAGGCTCCCCACAGAGCAGAGGGAGCCTGACGTGGGCCTCAATCCCAGACCCCGGGAATCATGACCTGAGCCGAAGGCAGTTGCTTAACCAACTGAGCCACCCAGGCGCCCAATCTGATGCCATTTTAGATCCAAAGTAGTTAGAATTTAAAATTAGAGGAGTAAGAGTTAAAGCACTTTGTGACATTTCTTTACCAATGTCAACATACTGAATAAGAAATCAAATATTATACGTTCATCATCTTTATTCATAACTATCATAGGTCAGTAAGGATTGTTATTTATATTACCTCCCAATTTTAAAATTTATATAAAAACATTAACTTTTTATCTGGCTAATCACAACTACATGGTCATAGTAAGAATTTGGAAACTCAGCAAATAAACACAAAAAATTAAATTTTACTCAGAAAAGAAGCAAAAATGAAGTGAACTGAAAGAACTGTATGACTTCAAGTATTTCTTTGTAGTAAGAGTTGCTAAAAGAGTTCTCTTAAATAAACGGGGGGGGGGGCGCCTGGGTGGCTCAGTTGTTAAGCAGCTGCCTTTGGCACAGGTCATAATCTCAGTGCCCTGGGATCAACACCTGAATCAGGCTCCCTGCTCGGCAGGAAGCCTGCTTCTCCCTCTCCCACTTGCCCTGCTTGTGTTCCCTCTCTCGCTGTGTCTCTCTCTCAAATGAATCAATAAAATCTTTTTAAAAAGTTTTACTGATTTATCTGACAGAGAGAAAGATCACAAGTAGGCAGAGAGGCAGGCAGAGAGAGAGGGGGAAGCAGGCTCCCCACTGAGCACAGCCTGATGTGGGGCTCGATCCCAGGACCCTGAGATCATGACCTGAGCCAAAAGCAGCGGCTTAACCCACTGAGCCACCCAGGAGCCCCTAAATCAATAAAATCTTTAAAAAAAAGAGGAAAAGACAAAAATCTAAGGTAGACATTCAGAAGTTAGTACTGTGATTGAACAACTCTATGCTTTTAACAGGTTTAGCTATAATTTTCAAGGTTATAATACTCAGGTCAAGTGTCTCAAAAGAAAAAAAAAACTGACAGACTGATAACTAAGCAAAAAATATACACAGATTATTAAAAAGCATTTTGAAACTTAAGCCTAGATTTAAGATGATTCTCAATAGGTACAAAAAGGAAAAAAATCATCTCTAAGCTTGCATATCCTAGAAAAGTTGTATATCAAATGGGAGAGGGGGACATTTTGAGGGGAATGATTTCTTTTTCCTTCAAAAACCACTATTTTCCACCTTCTATCAATCCCTCATAAATCACAGTGTTTTAGTTTTCTTCACACAATTAAATCATTAACCTTCTCATTTAGCTCCCCTCACCTTTTCGAGGCTTAATTGCTGCCCCTGCCCCCGTTATTCAGAAGAGAAGCATAACTGTATTTCTGGGCTCTTGACCACATAAGATGTACGGCTTTCTTCTTGAGCATTCTGACTTTATATTTCAACCTGGTAAGACTGCTTTCTGGGTCTTCTGTACAGCTATGACACTGCAATTAGATCTCAATTCTGAGCTGGTTTTGGTTTTTTTTATTCTCATGACTTTTTTTTTTCTCAGATTCCTTACTCCACTGAGTATATTACCAATTAAGTTTTTCAGAAGCTATGTCTGAATGTGATCCATGAAGCAGCATATTCAGCATCAACCTGGAAATTTATGAGAAATGCAAATTTTCGAGGCACCTGGGTGGCTCAGTTGGTTAAGCATCTGCCTTCCACTCGGGTCATGATCTCGGAGTCCTGGGATCAAGCCCATCACTGGACTCCAAGCTCAGCAGGGAGTATGCTTCTCCCTCTGTCCCTCCCCCTGCTTTCTCTCTCATGCACTCTTTCAAATAAATAATATCTTTTTTTTTTTTAAGATTTTATTTACGTATTTGACAGACAGAGGTATTTGACAGACAGAGATCACAAGTAGGCAGAGAAGCAGGCAGAGAGAGAGAGGAAGGGAAGCAGACTCCCCGCCAAGCAGAGAGCCCGATGTGGGGCTCGATCCCAGGACCCTGATATGACCTGAGCCGAAGGCAGAGGCTTTAACCCACTGAGCCACCCAGGCGCCCCCCCTCTTTTTTTTTTTTTTTAAGATTTTATTTGTTTACTTGACAGAGAGAGAGAGAGAGAGCAGCAGAGGAAAAGCAGGAAGCAGATTCCCTGCTGAGCAGGGAGCCCTATGCAGGACTCAATCCCAGGACCCCAGGATCATGACCTGAGCCGAAGGCAGACACTTAGTGAACTGAGCCACCCACGTGCCCCAATAAATAAAATCTTAAAAAAAAAAAAATTCTCTGGAAATGAAAACATTATGTCAATGAAACATCTATACTCCATGTTCACAGCATTATTTATAATAAGACAGGAAAATGGTTGAGTGTCTGCCAACGGATGAAGAAATTCTGACCTTTGTGAAACAGATGGACATTGATGGCTTTATGCCAGTAAGTCAGAGAAAAACAAATACTACATGATTTCACATATATGGAAGCTAAAAAGAAACTCATAGATAAAGAGATCAATTTATGACTACTAAAAGTGGGCACAGGGAGGAGGAAGAACAGGATGAATGTGGTCAAAAGGTATTAACTCAGAGCTGTAAGATACAGAAGTGCTAGGGAGATAATGTACAACAGGATGACTGTAGCTAATATGGCTGCATGGTATAGAGAAAAGTTGTTAGGAGAGTGAATCCTAAGAGCTTACATCACGAAGGGAAAAACTTCCTTTTTCTTAACCTTTTTTAATCTATATGAGGTGACAGAAGTTAACCAAACTTTTATTGTGGTAATCATTTCATGATATGTAAGTCAAATCATTAAGGTGTATACCTTAAACTTATACATGCTATATGATCTCAATAAAATTGGGGAAAAATGCAAACATTTAGAAGTGACCCCAGTCCTACCTACACTAAATCAGAATTCAGGGCATGGGGTGAGGGAAGCAGCCATTCTCTCCTTTTTTAAGACTTATTTGACAGCGCGGGCCTTCGGGAGAGTGCACGTAAGAGCAGGAGTTGGGGGAGGGGCAGAGACTCTCAAGCAGACTCCCCACTGAGCATGAAGCCAGGATGAGCCACCCAGGTGCCCTAGCCATTTTTCATTTTAAGAAACTCTCCAGGTGAGGGGCATCTGGATGGCTAGGATGGTTAAGCAGATGACTCCTGGTTTCTGCTCAGGTTTTGATATCGGCGGGGGGAGTGGCAGAGATGACCCGTGTTGGGCTCTGTGCTCACGGAGTGTGCTTCAGGACTCTCTCTCTCCTTCTGCCCTCCATGAGCCTCTCTCTTTCTAAAATAAGTATCTTAAAACAAAACCTCTCCAGGTGATTCTACTCACCTGGATAACCACTAGTCTAGAAGTTTTATTGGCCCTGACTTGTCAACATTCTTAATTAGTTTGCAGATGGAAAATCTTTTCCTTTTTCCTCAGTGTCATTCATAACCTAAGTAATTCAAAGCTCAACACATAAGGACTAAGTATTCCAACTAAGGAACAATGAGAAACCATGAAGTAACACATGTACTACCAATATTAGGAATCTTTTCTTCCAATCACTGAAACTCAAACAAAACCAAAAAAACGTATCTAGTACCACTTCTTGGATTTTTTTTTTCTTCTTCTGGGTAAAGTGTAAAATAAAATCAGTATTTCATTTAAAGGAGAAAAGGGGCACCTGGGGGCACAGTCAAGTCAATTAAGTGGCTGACTCTTATTGTCAGGCCAGGTCATGATCTCAGGGTCATGAGATCAAGCCCCATGTGGTGTTCTGCTCAGTGCAGAATCGGCTTGAGACTCTCACTCCCTCAGCAACCCCCCCAGAATGAATAAATAAATCTTTAAATAAATAAATAAGAAAATAAACTGAACGTTTAGGGTCAATTTCCACATTCTGCCTCATAAACAACTTTTAAAATTACTTTATTTCCACAGGATAGAGTAAACAATTCTCCCCTCACATTCCTCTGAAGCTGTGCTGGTCCAATATCCTCTACCTATAGTTGGCCATCACCTGTAATGTTCAAACTATAGCGTGCTACAAGTTCAAAACATAACCAGATTTCAAGGATTTGTACCAAAAAAGGGGAAAATGGTTTTTAATATTATACTGATTACATGTTGAAGTATTAGATTAAATAAAATGTAATTAAAAAATCAATTTCACCTTTCTTTTGTCCCCTTTAAAAAACAGTACTAGGAAACTCATGTAGCTCACGTTCCATTTCATGTTCTGAGTCTCACTGAGGAGGGATGGTTGAGGACAGTGCTCAACATGGTAGAAGAACACCCCACTAGGTAAGGAATCACACACGCAGGAACCTACCTGCACCTTTTAACAACTAGTCTAGCAAAAATTTAGGGACCCTGGTAGAATTCCTATTCAACTAACACTCTTCTGAAAATGGTAAAGTCTCTACTCACGTATTAAACATTTACCAAACTCTTATACGAATGAACTTAGAAATACGGTAAGGGAAGAGATTTAAATTTGAGTAAAAGGCTGGACATGAAGAGCCAGGAAAAGGAATAATACGTGGTTCACTGATCCAAGTGATGATCAGGATCCCAATCGGCCCACAATGTGCCAGTGAGGGAGGAGCTGACTGCAGTCCCGTTTTTGGCTGCACACCCATGTTTGCAGAATACATCATAAAACGAGCGCTGCCTCTCTAAGGCAGAAGCCAGACTCATTCTCCGAACCTCTCCTGCAGCTAGTGCGGGCATGTGACCAAAGCTTCCCAAATTAGACACACCGCATGAAATTTGGACTCAGAAGGGAGCAACATGAGGCAGCAAGAACCACAACCTCCATTTTCTGGTGAGAGTGGAGGAATATGGCAGAAATGGAGCAGGATGGCATAGATCCCAATGAGACTGTGGTAGAGCAAGGACCTGTGCCCAGGGGTGTGGCAGAAAGTCTCTGCCAGAGCAGGCCAGCAATGTGACCTGAGTCCTGTGCCTGGCTGCAATCTCCAAGACCCATTCTCCAGCCCTCCCACCAATTCCTTGAGCTAACTACTATCCTTTAGTCATTTTCTTTCTGAATAAAAAAGGGGGATGAGGGGGAATGTCTAATATTTATAACTAAAAATCAATACCCAGATGGATACAGAAAATATCACACCAAGCTAAAAACCTTAAAATAGCATTTACTCTGGGAGAGGAGGATATTCAGGGGAGTTACTAGAGATCTGAATTGCATCTGTTAAGTTTATGTATTGAAGAAAAAAAGAATGGGGCGTCTGAGTAGCTTAGTTGGTTAAGCATCTGACTCTTGATCTCAGTTCAGGTCTTGATTTCACGGTCTTGAGTTCAAGCCCCATATTGGGCTCCATGCTGGGTGTGGAGCCTACCTACTTAAAAAAAAAAGGAAAAGAAAAAAAAACGGGTAAAATGGCACTACCAACAGTGTGGGAATAAATGTTTGGGTACTTTTAAAATATCTGAAAAGCGACTGAGGCCCAAGGTAGGAATGGCACTAATGAGAAGAGGAAGAAGAAAAAACAGCAGCTATTATTTATTTATTAAAGGATTACTATGTGCCAGGGAATGTGTTTAGGACTTAATATTTTATATAACCCTCAAAGTAACTACAACATAAATTCTTTTATTTTCATGATGTAGATAAGTAAATGGACTCTGTGTTTAAATCACTTGCTTAAGATGACGTATCTAAAGTTGCAGAGACAGACCAGAATCCTGTTTGTCTTGGAGCCAAGTCTGGCTTTTGATTAACTCTTTGTCATTCTCGGTAATTCCACACTATGATGAGGGGTTACGAACCATCCAGCATGGAGGGGACGTACAACAGCAAGAAGAAAAAGAGGAAGAGGGACAAGAGTTGAAATAACAAATGAAGAGTTGCAAAAGGAGCAAGTGATGAGAGGTCCCCTTTCCCAAAGTACCCTTCACTTAGTGCAGCCAGACTGACCAAACAGCCCTGTGTGAAGCCTCAGTTCCTACCCTGTAAAAGGGTAGAAGAACAAGCAATTTCATGGATGCGAAATGAAACCCAAACCCTGGGATTCACCATCAGAAGGCCTTCTTTTGGGGTGCCTGGTGGCTCAGTAGGTTAAGCCTCTGCCTTTGGCTCAGGTCATGATCTCAGGGTCTCTGCTCGGCAGGGAGCCCGCGTCTCTCTCTCTCTGCCTCCCTCTCTGCCTACTTGTGATCTCTCTCTCTCTTTCTTTGTGTCAAATAAATAAAATCTTTAAAAAGAAAAAAAAAAAAAGAAAGAAAAAAGAAGGCCTTCTTTCTAGCACATGCATCTAACTCCATGTGGATGCTTTAGGAAGCACCCAACTCAAGAGGGTTCTTGAAAGAGAAGTTCCAAATGAATCCCCTTTATCCAGCTCAGGCTAACCAACCAGGAACAGAAAACCTGGACCTTTCCTAGTACTATACACACTATCAAGGCATTTATATGACAGCTTTTGTTTTTGTCCTTAGAAGTTGCCTCCGTATCTTACCTAAATGAATGATACTGTGGTATAATAAAAAAAATATGTATTTTATTTCCTCTGGCTCCTGGCCAGAGCTCCTAAAACCTTTATAAGTTTGTAAGTGGTGATAAAAATGCTAGATCCATCTTGTGTTCTATTGAGGCAACTCTTGGTGGGCTCCTCGACAGAGGCTGGTCACCAGAAAGACCAAGCCATGATTAGAAGCTTGATACTTTCAGCCCCACACTCCATTCTCTGGAGAAGAAAGACAGAAATTGAGATACTAATGGATTGTACCTATGGGATATAGCCTCCATAAAAATCCCAGAAGTATGGGGTTCAGGGAACTGATTTTGTTGGTGAACATGCCAGGAATGTGGTGTACCCCAGTTCCATATGGACAGAGGCTCCTATATATCTTTATCTGGCTATTCATTTTTATCTTCTATCATATCATTTATTACGTAATATACCAACAAATGTGTTTTCCTGAGTTCTATGAGTTGTTCCAACAAATTATGAAACCTAAGGAGGGGTAGTAAGAACCCCAACTGATAGCTAGTCAATCAGAAGTACAGATGATATCCTAGGACCTGACTGGTATATGAGCTGGAGGGCAGTCTTGTGGGACGGATCCCTTAACCTGTGGGACCTGACACTAATTCCAAGTAGACAGTGTCAACTGAATTGTAGGACAGCTAGCTGATGTCAGAGAATTGGTCAATGTGGGAAAAAACCCCACACATTTGGTGGCCTGAAGTGTGACTGTGTTAGTAGTAGAGAGTAAAGGAACACAGTGAAGCTTATTCAGATGGCTACTTCTGTGATTAACCTTTAACATGTACCTTTGTCTCCCACCAATTCACTAAAACTGTTCTAAGGATGTAATTACTGTGTCAAAACTAACAATGTCTGTGCTGCTTCTAGGCTGGATGGATGCGGAAGTCTGACAGAGGAAACTCTCTAAGGTGGTTAACACATGGTTTTTAAAAAGCAATCTAGGGGCACCTGGGTGGCTCAGTGGGTTAAGTCGCTGCCTTCAGCTCAGGTCATGATCTCAAGGTCCTGGGATCAAGTCCCGCATCGGGCTCTCTGCTCAGCCGGGAGCCTGCTTCCTTCTCTCTCTGCCTGCCTCTCCATCTACTTGTGATTTCTCTCTGTCAAATAAATATATAAAATCTTTTTTAAAAAAATAAATAAATAAAAAGCAATCTAATTTTTCCATAATTAAAAAAAAAAGCAATTTAGAAAACAGCCTAGGTTCTCAAGACAGTAAATCGTTCTGAAATTTTAAATAACAGTAATACAGAAATAATTTTTAATTCTTATTAAAAAAGAGTTAGATTGAGGGGTGCTTGGGTGGCTCAGCTGGTTAAGCAACTGCCTTCAGCTCAGGTCATGGTCCTGGAGTCCCCGGATTGAGTCTGGCATCAGGCTTCCTGCTCAGCAAGGAGTCTGCTTCTCCTCTACTCACAACTCCCCCCCTTCCTCTCTCTTCTTATTCTCTTTCAAATAAATAAAATCTTAAGAAAAAAAGGGGGGGTTAGGTTAAGACACTGAGACACAATACAGCTGACCCTTTAACAACTTGTGTTGAACTGCATGGGTCCACTTATATGCAGGTTTTTTCTGATAGATGCAGCAGAGTACTGAATATGTATTTTCTTGGGGTACCTAGGTAGCTCAGTTGGTTAAATGTCATGATCTCATGGGTCATGATCTCATGGGTCATGACACTGAGCCCTGCCCTACATCAGGCTCTGTGGACTCTGCTTGAGATTCTCGACCTCTGCCCCCCACACCCTCACATGCGCATGCATACTCTCTCTCAAATAAAATTTTTAAAAAAGGAAAATGTATTTTTTCTTCCTTATGATTTAACATTTTCTTTTGTTTAGATTATGAGAATACAGTATATAACACATGTAACATACAAAATATTTGTTAACTGACTGCTAATGTTGTCAGTAAGACTTCCAGTCAACAGTAGGCTATTAAGTTTTTGGGGAGTCAAAAATTACAAGAGGGACAAAGGTGGCTTAGTCGGTTAAGTGGCTGCCCTTGGCTCAGGTCATGATCCCAGGGTCCTGGAATCAAGTCCTACATCCGGCTCCCTGCTGAACAGGGAGCCTGCTTTTCCCTTTGCCTGCAGCAAACCCTGCTTGTGCACTCTCTCTGACAAATAAATAAATAAAAATCTTTTAAAAAATTACATGAAGATTTGCAGCTGTGCAGGGAGCCAACACCCCTAACCCCACATTGTTCAAGAGTCAACTGTACCATGGGGCAAAGAGTCTTTTAACCATGTGAATTGAGAAGGCAGGTCTGTTTAGACGTACATGACAGTACGTACATATGTCACCCCTCTAGCCTTATCCAGTCATTCAATGCACTCTAGTTAGACCCACCTTTTTGCCCTTTTTTAAAAGTACACTCCACACCCAGTGTGGAGCCCAACATGGGGCTCCAATTCATGACCCTGAGTTCAAGACCTGAGCTGAAATCATTTAACTAACTGAGCTACCTAGGCACCCCTGTCTTTCTGCCATTTAAAAAAAATAAGTAGGCTCTCACCGTAGGGCTTTCTGATGTGGAATGCTCTTTCCTCAGATAACCACCATGGTTCATCTGCCAACACTTTGGTCTTAACTCAATGTTAAGAGCACACTGAGCTTATCCTGATCCCCCCACCTGCTTTTGTTTCACTCCTCTGCATTCATCACTATATGGTAAGATTTTTCTTATGTAACCATCTCTCTCCTTCCAGATATAATGTTATACTCCACAAATCAGGGAGCTTTCGGTCTAGCATCTAGAGCAAAGGGCTTTATCCATAGAGACATAAGATGTCTCAAAGGGAAGAAAAGATTAAGAATCATTGTCCTGGGACGTCTGGGTGGCTCAATCATTAAGCGTCTGCCTTTACCTCAGGTGAAGATCCCAGGGTTCTGGGATCAACCCCTGCACCAGGCTCCCTGTTCAGTGGGAAGCCTGCTTCTCCCTCTCCCACTCCCTGCTTGGATTCCCTCTCTCGTGGCCTCTCTCTTTCTCAAATAAATAAAATCTTAAAACAAAAACACTGCCCCATACCTACAAGTTCAAAGCAAAATATTCCCAAACAGCACTTTTCTTTCATTGCAAAATTAGTTGTGTTTTTTTTGTGTTTTTTTTTTTTTTTAAGATTTATTTATTTTTAGAGAAAGAGCACATGAACTTAGCACATACTAAGCAGGGAGCCCAGTGCAGAGCTTGATCCCACAAACCAAAGACAACAACCTGAGTCCAAACCAAGAGTCAGATGCTCACCTGACTGAGTCATTCAGGCGCCTCTTGTGTTTACTTAAAAATTCAAGCCCATTCAATGTCATCAAAACCATCTATGAAAAACCCACAGCAAATATCATTCTCAATGGAGAAAAACTGAGAGCTTTTCCGCTAAGGTCAGGAACATTGCAGGGATGTCCGTTATCATCACTGCTATTCGACATAGTACTAGAAGTCCTAGCCTCAGCCATCAGACAACAAAAAGAAATTAAGGCATCCAAATCGGCAAAGAAGTCAAACTATCACTCTCTGCAGATGATATGAAACTTTATGTGGAAAACCCAAAAGACTCAACTCCAAATCTGCTAGAACTTGTACAAGAATTCAGTAAAGTGTCAGGATATAAAATCAATGCACAGAAATCAGTTGCATTTCTCTACACCAACAAGACAGAAGAAAGAGTAATTAAGGAGTCAATCCCATTTACAATTGCACCCAAAACCATAAGATACCTAGGAATAAACCTAACCAAAGAGGAAAAGAATCTGTACTCAGAAAACTATAAAGTATACATGAAAGAAATTGAGTAAGACACAAAGAAATGAAAAAACATTCCATGCTCAGGGATTGGAAGAACAAATATTGTGAAAATGTTTATGCTACCTAAAGCAATCTACACATTTAATGCAATCACTATCAAAATACCATCAATTTTTTTCAAAGAAATGGAACAAATAATCCTAAAATTTATATGGAATCAGAAAAGACCTCGAATAGCTAGAGGAATGTTGAAAAAGAAAGCCAAAGTTGGTGGCATCACAATTCTAGACTTCAAGCTCTATTACAAAGCTGTCATCATCAAGACAGTATGGTACTGGCACAAAAACAGACACACAGACCAGTGGAACAGAATAGAGAACCCAGAAAAAGACCCTCTACTCTATGGTCAACTAATCTCCGACAAAGCAAGAAAGAATGTCCAATGGAAAAAAGACAGTCTCTTCAACAAATGATGTTGGGAAAATGGGACAGCCACATGCAGAAGAATGAAACTGGACCATTTTCTTACACCACACATGAAAATAGACCCAAAATGGATGAAGGACCTCAATGTGAGAAAGGAATCCATCAAAATCCTTGAGGAGAACACCGGCAGCAACCTCTTCCGCCTCAGCTGCAGCAACTTCTTCCTAGGAACATCACCAAAGGTAAGGGAAGCAAGGGCAAAAATGAACTGGGACTTCATCAAGATCAAAAGCTTTTACACAACAAAGGAAACAGTCAACAAAACCAAAAGACAACAGACAGAATGGGAGAAGATATTTGCAAACACATCAGATAAAAGGCTAGTACCCAAAATCTATGAAGAACTTATCCAACTCAACACCCAAAGAACAAATAACCCAATCAAGAAATGGGCAGAGGACATGAACAGACATTTCTGCAAAGAAGACATCCAAATGGCCAACAGACACACGTGAAAGTGCTCTACATCACTCGGCATCAGGGAAATACAAAAAATACAAATCAAAACCACAATGAGATACCACCTCACACCAGTCAGAATGGCTAAAATTAGTAAGTCAGGAAACGACAGATGATGGTGAGGATGCAGAGAAAGGGGAACTCTCCTACACTGTTGGTGGGAATGCAAGCTGGTGTGACCACTCTGAAAGGCAGCACGGAGGTTCCTCAAAAACTTGAAGTAGAGCTGCCCTACGACCCAGCAATCACACTACTGGGTATTTACCCTAAAAATAAAAATGTAGTGATCCGAAGGGGCACGTGTACCCTAATGTTTATTTATAGCAGCAATAACCACAATAGCCAAACTATGGAAAGAACCTAGATGTCCATCAACAGATGAATGGATAAAGAAGATGTGTTCAATATATACAATGGAATACTATGCAGCCATCAAAAGAAATGAAATTTTACCATTTGCAATGACATGGATGGAACTAGAGGGTATCGTGCTGAGCAAAGGAAGTCAATCAGAGAAAGACAATTATCATATAATCTCCCTGATATGTAGAATTTGAGAGGCAATGTGGGGGGTTTGCTGGGTAGGGAAGGAAAAAAATGAAATAAGATGGGATTGGGAGGGAGACAAACCATAAGAGACTCTTAATCTCACAAAACAAACTGAGGATTACTGGGGCTGCGGAGGTAAGGAGAGGGTGGTTGGGTTATGCATATAACCCAACATTTGTGGTTGGGTTATGGACATTGGGGAGGAGGGTATGTGCTATGGTGAGTACTGTTTAGTGTGTAAACTAGCAATTCACAGACCTGTACCCCTGGGGCTAATAATACATTATATGTTAATAAAAAAATTTTAAAAAGATAAATTAAAGTAAAATTCAACCCCAGCATGGAGCCCAGTTAAAAATAAATAAACAAATAAAAATTGAGCTCTTCTCCTTAGCACCCCACTCCCAAGCCTAATTACTGTTTTGAACTTTACTTCTATTGTTCAAGAACTACTACATTCTGCATGTTAAAAAAAGTGATACTAAACTGGTTTTGACCCTCAGCAATCTGCTAAACATCCTACCCTGTCAAAACATGTAGATCTGGGACGCCTGGTTGGCTCAGCTGGTTAAGCAGCTGCCTTCGGCTCAGGTCATGATCCCAGCATCCTGGGATCGAGTCCCACATCGGGCTCCTTGCTCAGCAGGGAGCCTGCTTCTCCCTCTGCCTCTAGCCTGCCACTCTGTCTGCCTGTGCTTACTCTCTCTCTCTCTCTCTCTAACAAATAAATAAAATCTTTAAAAAAAAAACAAAAACAAAAAAAAAACAAAAAACAAAACACATGTAGATCTACCTCGTTCTTCTGGCTACATAGGACAATATACTACAATTGTACCAGTGCCATTATTTGCCATTTCTCTTACTGAGCGACTTGTTTCTAGTGTTACTACTATAATGAGTGCAGCAGTGAATATCCCCATATACATATATACCTGTGAACACAAATGCAAGGTCAAAGGTATGCACACTTAAGCATTTGACAAGTATTACCAAAACCACTTCCAAGAAGTTACACTAATTTTTTTTTGCATTGTTTAAAAAAAGATTTATTCATTTGAGAGAAAGAGTGAGTAATGGAGAGAGCAAAAGCAGCAGAGGGAGAGGGAGAAGCAGCCTCTCCCCTGAGCAGGGAGCCAAACGCAGGGCTCAATTCCAGGACCCTAGGATCATGATCTACGCCCAAGGCAGATGCTTAACTGACTGAGCCACCTATGCGCCCCCAGAGTTACACTAATTTATCCTCTCCATATCCTTGCTGTCCTGGATAAAATCTTTATAAATGTTTTCCTATCTATTAAATGAAATATATTTCACTTTCAAAATTTAGACCTCCATAATTACCAGTAGTATGAAACATCTTCTGATATGCATATGATCACATGTATTTCTTCTTTCACAAACTACTATATCCTTTGTTCATTTTTTTACTAGGTTATTTTTTCTACTTTCTTGGGAGTTCTTCGTGTATCAGCAGCACTATGCAGAAGCACAGACTCCAGTCAGAGCAGCTTGGGTGCAAACAGTATCTGCTAATACAGGACTTACCTCCCCTATGCCTCATGCGCTATTTTTAATTTTAAAAAATTATCCTTTTAAACTAAGTATAGATAGACCAATAAAAGAGACCAAGAAACCAACATGTGTGTATAGTAACTCCAGGTTTTTTTCTTTTAAGTGGGCATGGAGCTGGGTGTTTAAGCTGAGCTTGAGCTCACAACCCCAAGATCAAGATCTGACCTGAGGGGCGCCTGGGTGGCTCAGTGGGTTAAGCCGCTGCCTTCGGCTCAGGTCATGATCTCAGGGTCCTGGGATCAAGTCCCATATCGGGCTCTCCGCTCAGCAGGGAGCCTGCTTCCCTCTCTCTCTCTCTGCCTGCCTCTCTGCCTACTTGTGATCTCTCTCTGTCAAATAAATAAATAAAATCTTAAAAAAAAATCTGACCTGAAATCAAGAGTTGGACACTTAACCAACTCAGCCACCCAGGCACCCCTGCATAATAATTTTATAACTGCAAGGCATATATTTGACTCTGATGTCACTCAGAAAAAAATTTTTTTTTCAAAGTCTTATATAAAGTTGTATTTTCAGTCGTATTTTTATTAATACTGTCTAGCTTATGATTTTGGTAACTTTAGATTAACAGTATCAATTTTTGTAAGTAACAATATCAATTTAATCTTTATTTAAATTAAATCTACAAAGTCAACTTTTAGAAATATTTTAGAAAATTTTAGAAAAATTAAATCCCTCTGGCTTAAGCCAGTTATTAATGAAAATAGATTTGCCGTAAGAGTTTTTTGCTTTGGGTGCCTCTGTGGCTCAGTCAGTTAAGTGACTGCCTTCGGCTCAGGTCATGATCCTGGAGTCCTGGGATCGAGTCCCACAATGGGCTCCCTGCTTCACAGGGAGTCTGCTTCTCCTGCTGACCTCCCTCCTCTCTTGCTCTCTCTCTCTCAAATAATAAATAAAAACTTAAAAAAAAAAAAAAGTTTAATTTTTTTTTTTAAGATTTTATTTATTTATTTGACAGACAGAGATCACAAGTAGACAGAGATGCAGGCAGAGAGAGAGAGGAGGGTAAGCAGGCTTCCTGCTGAGCAGAAGGCCGGATGCGGGGGCTCAATTCCAGGACCCTGAGATCATGATCTGAACCGAAGGCAGAGGCTTAACCCACTGAGCCACCCAGGCACCCCTTTGTTTTTATTTTTAAGTGAGAGAGAGAGCGCTCAAGTGGTGGAAGCGTCAGAGGGACAGAAAGAGATCTTAAGCAAGCTCCATGCTCAGTGCTTGTATCTCATGGATTTATCATTATATTTACGTTCCTTCTTTTATTTACAGAGGTTTTAAGGAAAGATGATGATGTTAATAGGTGACCTCAATTTGCCATCTTAAACATTTTAGACTCAAATCTCAAGCCATTTTTTTCCCTTTTATTTTTTTAAAGTGAGCTCTATACCCAGCATGGGTCTGAACTCAAGACCCCAAGATCAAGAGTCACACTGCATGCTCTACAGACTAGTCAGAGGCCATATCCCAAACCATTTTAACTTTTTGAAAAATGAAGTCCACAGTTTAAGTAACAGAATTTCTTGAACCAAAAAATCAGTCTACCTTTCCTATACAAATTACAAAGAATGGAAAAAACAGAGGTAGGTGCCTGGGTGGCTTAGTCGTTAAGGGTCTGCTTTCAGCTCAGGTCATGATCCCAGGGTCCTGGGATCAAACCCTGTATCCGACTCCTTGCTCAGCAGGAAGCCAGCGGCTCCCTCTCCTTCTGCCTGCAGCTCCCCCTGCTTGTGCACACTCTCTCTGTTGAATAATAAATAAAATCTTAAAAAAAAATAATAAAAAAAAAACCACCCAAAAATGAAAAAACAACACTGCATTCCTCCACGTGCCAGATGTTTTCTTGTTTATTATCTCATTCAGTATCACTAAATATATTATCCCTATTTAACAGATGAAAAATCTAGGGCCAAAAAGATTTAAATCATGTCAACAAATAGGAGGTCAAGCCAGACTTAAACCCAGGAATGCAACTCCAGAGCCCAGATCCTTCCAATATATCTGCCTGCATTCCTAAGGAGCAAAGAGGCCAGTCTTTCTATCTTATCAAACATACCTCTCTACAGTCCTTGCCCCTCCATCAAGTTCTACCCTTTCCAATTCTCTTGATGTAAAAAACATTGAGACAAAATGAAATAGAATCACAATAGACAGGGGCAAGAAAGCAGTATTTGTAAAAAGAGCATACTGTTAGTCTCAGATGAGGAAGCCCTAAAGAGGCACTTTGACCTTCTCAGCAAATGTATGAAGCTTATTCTCTTTCTGTAAGCTTATTACAATTAGCATTATTTCCTGAGGATTACAAATAGTAAATGCAGACCTAGAAATCTACAAGGGACCTAAGTCAGGGAACAATAAAAATAAATGAAGATCACTAAAATATATTATATCCTTTTAAAATAACTTCCAAATGTCATGCTTTAAATAATGAGGTAAGATGAACCCCTCCTCTGCTCTTGATCTGTTCAGGGTGACACAGATAAAAGAGAGCCTTCCATTACACACAGATATATCACAACCAAACCCAGTCCCAGAAGACCACTCATTCCCATACTGTTCAATTCTCCAAAGCAAATGGCAAGTATCTGCAATCTTTTTAGTTTATGGTAGTTGCAAACACTTTTAGTCTATACTAACTATGAAAGCCTTTGTGTTAAATAAAATGTGTTTTAAAAAACCAGAGTACTCCCCTTAGAAAAATAACCCTGGACATTTGTGATGTGATGTTCCTACTAACCAAAACCCGGATGGCAAATAAAATCTATTAAACAGGATGCACCTCAACATCTCCCTTTTACCTGAACCTGCTGTGGTTGTTGAACCTGAATCTGCTGTTCTTGTTGGGTTTGTGGTTGAACACTGGTGGTGACTGGACAGGCAAGTTCAAGCAAAGACCCAGCCACTTCGGTGCTGTCTGTATAAATGCAGTTCCCACCCTGTTGGTACACCATGGTAGTGGTAGCTGTCTGCTGGAACTCCTGAAGGGCTTCCGGCCCTTTAGAGGCTAGTGAGTCCAGAAATTCCTTCATCCTGTGTTGCGGGACAGACCGCGCCTTCACTCGGATGTACTCTTCAAAGGAAATGGTGTTTTCCAGGGAATTATTCATATTGCAGAGTCCTTAGGGTTCCTAGAAATAAAATAAATGGTCAGAAGTCAAAATTATGCTATTGTTTTCATATTCTGAAATGCAGAGCAATCATGCTTGCATCAGAGTGGAATATTCAGGGTAGCTGTGTACATCTAGAATCCAAAATAGAGTTATTATACCACCTTATTCTTTTTTTAGTTAACAGTATCTAGAAATTGTTCCCATAAACATTTCTTAAATCAAACTATCCCAGTGAAAACAAAAAACAAAGGCATGCGTCACAGTACTGGATGAAACAGGCTGAAAACACACTCTCCACCCAGTTCTAGGCCAATGCCATCTTCTCTGCAGAGCCAAGCACTGGACAACAAAAGTCACATGCAAAATTACTCTGTGACCATCACAGAGAGGACAACCAAGGAAGTTAGGAGCAGGGATTCCTACTGACATGTTCAATTTCTGCGACCAACGATGTCCTAGAGTGAAGAATACACATGCCATCTAGCTGTAGCAAGACCCTAGAGAAAGGGAGTATATACTTATATTTCATCTGCCACCAGAAACACCAAAAATCTGTTTGCCGTATATTGCTCACATTTCTTTTACAGCACAGTTTACTGGTCAAAAGCACAGATTTTGGAGCCAGCCTGCCAGGGTCCAAATCCCGGCTTGATCTCTCCTTAGCTCTGAAACCCTGGACAAGTTAGTTAATCTTAGTTTGTATATAAAATGGGGACAAACAGTATCTATCATACAGAATTGACATAAAGATTAAACACACTTCACAAGTAAAGTCCTTGGAAGAAAATCCAACATAGATAGCACCATATAAGTACTAGCTGGTATTAAAATTAGCTGGGGGAGGGAGCTGAATAGCACTTTAAATTACTAGGTCATTACCAAGATTCAGATATCAATTTGTCACATTCCTCATTGGGGTATTTACCCTAAGAATGAATCTGCAGGGGTAGATAGTAATTCTCAACTACCTGGGGGACAACCACGCAATCTATCTATGGACTGCTGAGGGCCCTACCACTACTACTTTCATACTGTTCCCTCCTCTCTGGATCAGAACCACCTCCAGAACAAAAGCAGCAGCAGGACAGGAGGGTCTCACAGACGATGTCAACCTTTTTGCCAAAAAGGGCTCCCTGTCAATTGCAAATGAAAAAGTGATTTGTCTCCCTGGGTCATCAAGGAAAGGCTAGAAGGGCATCAAGGCTAGAAATGCCAGTCTCTTTCACTGCCCAGGTGTTCTGCCTTATGTTACAGATAAAAGGCATATGGGTAATCATCTCATCTCTTTCACTTGACTCTAAACTCCTGGCAGACAAGACTGTGTCCCAATACGCTCTGAATGGCTGACGCACAGTAGGTACATATATGCATATATGTACATGTATGTTGGATTTGCAACTGAATGTATAAAGAAGGATTATGGCTCTTTGTCCCTGTATCATCTCTAACTTACAACCATAAATGTTACCCTTTTTCTTGGTAAATAGTTAGTATGTATCTTGGGAAAAGAACCTATGTATCTGGGACAAGTGTGAGACCAAAGAAAACATATAATTCTTACTGCTACTAAGTTATTAACACTGGCAACATTTCTGTGGGACAAGGTAAATATACTACATGAGCTATATTTGGGTGCTTTCAAAGAGAAGAGACCCAACAGTAATTCTTTTAATGATGCATATAATATATTCTAAATATATCTTTCCATAAATAAAAAACACACACACACAAGAACAACACATATACCTTGTCCTGCCTAAAGTCAAATCCGAGGCCACTACTCTCCCAAGAGCCTCTATTTCTCTGGAAAACTCCAAGCACAATAAAGTGCAGAGAACAGCAAGTGCAGGTCAGGTGAGGGCAAGGTTAAAGCCTTTGCCGACAGCCTCTAATCTGAAATTTAACTCGTTTGTCCGTTTCTCACTTCTCTTCGGACCATCTGCCTTGCTCAGTTCTCTCTTCTCTCTGCTACAGCTGCATTCAGATATCTTCTTCTCTCAGAGTTGAAAATTAGGAGGTCTTTCGAAGTCTATGAGACTTCAAAATTCAGCTCTCAGTGATGTCATGGCACAAATGAGAAGACCACCACAAAGGACAAGCAACTCATCCTTTTCTTACCTATTCAGGGAAGGACATTCCAGTGTAGGTGACCCCAAAACACTCACCACACTGGTAAGAATGTGTCAAACCTCCCCTCTGATAAGAGCATCATGACTGGAATTTCCTTCTGAAGAAGGCAGCTCTCATAATATAGACCCAACAACATTACAAAATTCTCAGCATGTGACTCTAAATACCTAATCACACTTACCCTTCTAGCTCAAAAAGGGACAAAGGAGAGATATATGAACAGAAATTAACTGTTTCTATGCTATGCTATTACATATTTCAGTAGTCCACCTCCATCATAAAAGAACGGCAGAGGTCAACTGAAACTTACATTTCCCCAAATTTATTTTCTTTAACAATTAGCTGCATTCCCATAAAATAGTGAGAGACTACTTGAATTCTGAAGACTGTCTGTACTGGAGTCATAGCTATTATGTCAAAGCAATTTTTTTTTTAAGATTTTATTTATTTATTTGACAGAGATCACAAGTAGGCTAAGAGGCAGGCAGACAGGGGAGAAGCAGGTTTCCCGCTGAGCAGAGAGCCCGATTCGGGGCTTGATCCCAGGACCCTGGGATCATGACCTGAGCCGAAGGCAGAGGCTTTAACCCACTGAGCCACCCAGGTGCCCCAACACATTTATTTTTTAAGAAAAAATATTTGAATAGTACAGAAAAATAATTTAAAAATAACCCCACATATAGCTGTTATACATTCTCAACAGCACTTAATATTAATGTCTGATTTTTCATTAACAGAGCACAGTAGGTGCCACATTCAGGGTTTAACTTACTTTTCTTTGATGACTAATAAAGCTGAATACCTTTTTTTTTTTTGAAGATTTTATTTATTTATTTGACAGAGAGAGACACCGTGAGAGAAGGAACACAAGCAGGGGGAAGTGGGAAGTGGGAGAGGGAGAAGCAGGCTTCCTGCTGAGCAAGGAGCTCAAAGCAGGACTGGATACCAGGATTCCAGGATCATGACCTGAGCTGAAGGTAGCCCCTTAAGGACTGAGCCACCCTGGCACCCAAAGTTGAGTACCTTTTTTGAAATCCTGTTCTTTAAAACGTCATTCTAAGTCTTTTACCAATTTATAAAGTTTTCTGCATTTTGCTACTTGATTTGTAAAAGTTCTTTGTGTATCTTACAAAAGGACACTATATCAAATATATGTGCATTCATCTGTCTTTTAATGTGTTATTTAATGCAAAGCATTAAATAAATATAAATATATATTTATATTTATTTAAGGGGTACAATTTGTAAGTTGATAAAACTATGCATTAAGAAATAATCACCACAGGGCGCCTGGGTGGCTCAGTGGGTTAAGCCGCTGCCTTCAGCTCAGGTCATGATCTCAGGGTCCTGGGATCGAGTCCCACATCGGGCTCTCTGCTCAGCAGGGAGCCTGCTTCCTCATCTCTCTCTCTCTCTACCTGCCTCTCTGCCTACTTGTGATCTCTCTCTGTCAAATAAATAAATAAAATCTTTAAAAAAAAAAAAAAAAAAAAGAAATAATCACCACAGTCAAGCTAACAAACTTGTTAACTGCCTTAAAAAAAAAAAAAACACAAAATAATATATAAGTATGCTTTCTTGATCTACCAATTTTAAACACTGATCTGTCCTTCAGGAAAGGTAAGTTTAGGGCATTTAAATCATCTTCCTCTCACTAACCCCTGCCAATCACATTTTTATTTTTGCCATGATCAATTTCATAGCTTTAAATCTGTTGTAGGCTTATTAATTTCAGAGTATCTCCAGACTTCACATTATATAAGATAGGGAAATTAAAGTCTGGTGTCCTCTATTTTTGACAAGCATTTAGTGAAGGGAGTATAATTCTAATAAATAAATAGCTTACTTTATAGTACAGCATTTCATACCGAATTAAACTTAGGACATTATTTTTTTTTTTAAATCAAGGTTCCAATCAAGGTTCCATTTTGCTCCAAGCAAATCCTGTATTTCTAGAATACCATGTTAAGATAAATCATTACAAGAAACCCTAGTCCGACTATAAATTTATTCCAAAGAGCAAAAATAAGATGGATATTCAGTTCTCAGAAAGAATGGAATAAGGAGTACCTGGGTGGTTCAGTCAGTTAAGTGTTCAACTCTTTTTTTTTTTAAAGATTTCACCCATTTATTTGACAGAGATCACAAGTAGGCAGAGAGACAGGCAAGAGAGAGGGGCAAGGAGGCTCCCCGCCAGGTGCAGAGAGCCTGATGATGGGCTCGATCCCAGGACCCTGAGCTGAAGATACAGACACTTAACCCACTGAGCCACCCAGGCGCCCCAACTGTCCAACTCTTGATCTCAGCTCAGGTCATGATCTCTGGGTCTTGAGCTCAGCCTGGTGTTGGACCCCACACTGGGCGTGGAGCCCACTCAATACATTAATTAAATTAAAAAGAAAGGAATAAAAGCTTAGAAATGCATCTGCTATAAAGTCTCAAAGTTCATTCAAGATTTCATTAAAACAAAACAAAACAGGGGCACCTGGATGGCTCAGTCATTAAGTGTCTTCCTTCAGCTCAGGTCATGATCCCAATGTCCTGGGATTGAGCCCCGCATGGGACTCCCGGCTCAATGGGGAGCCTGCTTCTCCCTCTCCAGCTCCCCCGTGCCTGTGTTCCCTCTCTAGGTATCTATATCTAGGTATCTCTGTCATAAATAAATAAAACCTTTAAAAAACAAAACACCAACAGCCTGAAGTAGGAAAAGTGCTATAAAACTTAGAAAATGTTGATAAAGGCTCCTCAACAGATATTCTATTCTTCTGTATCCTTGTGAAAATACATGAAACATTCTATGATAAAAAACACCTTTTGTATTTTAAACAGTTTAGACTACAAAATATAAAAACACTTTGCTGTGCTCCAAGTTTAGAGCTGACTATAGTCAGTGGAGCTTCAAGCAGAAGCCAGGGCGTCCGGATTCCCATTGTTTTTTTCTTTCACTAGGCCCCTAGGAGGTTCTTCACTGATTCTGTCTGTACAAGTCCACAAAATCCTCTGAGAACCAATGAATCTCTCTGCCAGCTTGTGATCTCTCTCTCTCTCTCTCTCTGTCAAATAAATAAATAAATAAAATCTTAAAAAAAAAAAAAAAAAGATTTTATTTTTAAGAAATCCCTACACCTAATGTGGGGCTCAAACTCACAACCCATGGATCAAGAACTACCTGCTTTACTGACTGAGCCAGCCAGGCACCCCTTGGAGAACTTAAAAATTTAATGAAAAAGGCCAATTTGAAAGAACATTCCAATCTGTCCATTTATACAGACTAAAACACACATGGTTTCATTTCTTGTCTTTTTAACCTGCTCACTTGGCAGTATCTACCAGACTGACACATCCCAATAACGAAAGCACACTAAGTCAGCATCGACCTGACACAAAAGTGCTGCTCAGAAGGGGGTGGGCGAAGGGAAGGCTTCAGAAATGTATTCAAATATTTTAGACTAGTCAGTGAGTAAAAAAAACACTGAGAAAAATTAAGCAAATTCTCAATAGTGGTGACCACGGTTTCTTCCTTTGTTTTTGTGATCAGAAAAAGCCCTCCCTACTATAAAATCAGGTCATTATTCACCTAGAGTTTTTTTAACTTAACAGTATAATTTTTTATTTTTTTTATTAATTTTTTTTTATTGATTTATTTGACAGAGAGAGATCACAAGCAGGCAGAGAGGCAGGCAAAGAGAGAGAGGAGGAAGCAGGCTCCCTGCTGAGCAGAGAGCCCGATGCGGGACTCGACCCCAGGATCCTGGGATCATGACCTGAGCCGAAGGCAGCGGCTTAACCCACTGAGCCACCCAGGCGCCCAACAGTATAATTTTTTAATACAATGCTTTGATCCATTTAAAATTTATTTTGTATAATGTGAAGTAAAAGTCTAATTTTATTTTTTCCAAAGAGCAAACAACTTGTCCCTGTATCGTTTACTGAATTACTGAAATTCCTTTGTTCACTGACTTGAAATGCCACTGTTATCATATACCAAATTCATATAAAGAAAGTCCACTCCTAAGCATTTACCGAGTGTTCTACAGATCTACTAACACAGTAGCCAAAAAAAAAGAAAGATGTTAATATCTGGAAGATTCCTTGTCCTCTCAATAGTTTATTTAAATTTAACAAAGAAATAAATTATGTGTGAAAAGGGAACTGATACAGTTGTATTTATATATCCCAATATTGT
Organism: Neogale vison; assembly: GCF_020171115.1. Classification (NCBI taxonomy): domain Eukaryota; kingdom Metazoa; phylum Chordata; class Mammalia; order Carnivora; family Mustelidae; genus Neogale; species Neogale vison. The sequence goes on along the minus strand of NC_058096.1, from coordinate 205,919,825 downwards.
TTATATACCTAAGGAAAAAAATGCAAAAAACCTGCTAACAGTAGTTCTGCCTTGGTGGTAGATTCAGAGGACTTAAATTTCTTCCTGTTTAATACTCTCCTATATTTTCCACAATTTGTATTAAATCAAAAAGATAATTAAAAATTAATCTTTTCACACACCACAGTAACACACAAGCAATTCTGGCTGATCATAGCATGATTTTTCCCTCAAAACCTAAAACTCTTATTAAAGACAAAATCATCAAGCACCAGAGTTTGCATAATAATGAAGACTGTTAACTTCTTCAAGATGCTGCTCACAAGGCTGCACAAGGGTGAACCCTGGTAATGGAGAAATGGAGAAACTCTCCACACCCCCCCCCAAAGAAGCAAGATTCTTAATTAGCTCCAGGTCAAAGACTTGGTGAGCAACAGTAAATTAACTGATTAATTAAAATACTTCAAGAAAACATGAAGCTGGAGGGATAGTTGAATACTCCCAATTTCTGGGAGTCAAAAAGCAAAGAGTAAGGAAAACACTTTGGGGCTCATTGGGGTAGGGCAGTCTGTAAACAAGCATTTGCTTCTGAATACTCTTAAGCATAGCTGCTTTGCAAAACAATAAACAAAAAACCCCACACCAACAGACCTGGAAAATTTTCACTTATATACACACCTATCAATCACTAGTATTTTCCCAGTATCTTCTACTGGAGCTTAGCACAGTGTCTGACAGATTTAGGCCCTCAATGTATGAAGTTATCATTACTTTTATTATTTTATAACTAGAACACAAGAAGGTATGATGGACAAAGGTTATTCTAAAGGAATAATCTATTACATTTTCACAGGTCTCTTTGCCAATTTCTTTCTTTTTTCTATTTAGGTACTAAAGGAAGACTTAAATACTCACCAGAATCATCCTATCTTGGGTCTCCTCAAATTTCTGATACCTCTTCCCAGTTTCCCATGCAGTTCCACAAAGCAGGTCTTGAATATAAAATGGTCTAAGAGAAGAAACTCTGAGCTGCCTCAGAGCCCTGCCTCTTCCTGTTTACCCAGTCATGTTATTGGGCCCCTCTCACAGTTCACATCTACTGTTTGTAAATGGCTCCTTACAGCTCTGTTTAAGTCCGATTTGAAGAACACATTCACATTAAAAAAGAAATCAACTTCTATTTTAAGGAGCTGCAGTCACATCTGTCCTAATTAACATAAAGAATCATTTCAAAGAAGCAAATTGGGAGATACACTTCTATTCTTAAGGATACTAAACCTATACATGGTTTGGGATAAGTATTATCCCACTGGGTCATTTATCTGCCCCACACCTTTACCAGAGGAATGCCAGATTTAGGAGCATTTTTGCCATGTTTCTATTTTTGGACAACACACTTTCAACCAGGAACTTAAATTCACATTCCCACCAAAGACTGATGGACTATAAACTGGCACAACCATTTGTATCAACTAGTAAAGCCGAATTCTAGCCCCAGGTGTGTATCACACACATATACAGAAAGGTAATTATACAAGAATGTTCAAAGTAGTATTGTTAGTAACAGCCCCAAACTGGAAGGAATCTAGATGTCAAGCAATAACAAAAGGGATGAGTAAATTATGGTACAGTCATATAGTTGAATACTATAAAGAAACTGGAATGAAGGAACTACAGTCACACACAATGGGGATGAATTTAGCAATGCTTAAAGAAGACATAAAATACAGTATGATTCCATGTACATAAAACTCAAAAGCAAACAAAACTATGTTGTTGAGGGATATGAAGGTGATAAAAGTAAAAAGAAAAAGAACATGATTGTCACAGAAGTCAGAATGATAATTATCTCTAGCAGTTGAGAAGCTATGACTAGGAATGGACCCATGAAGGGTGCAGGGGTGCTGGCACTGTTCTACTTCTTCAAGAGGTTGTAAACCAGTGGTTCATTTTATAATTTTTCATTAAATTTTATACAGGTCACTTGAATTTACAGGTATTTCAAAAAAAAAAAAAAAGCTTTCTGACAGCCAACCAGCTCTACCTAAAATTTTGCTCTAGCCTCAAGTGTGACACCAAAGGCTCATTCTTTCCCCCTTTTCAGCAAAGCAAGAGGTTAATCTATCACTTGTTCATGCAGCCACAATCAGAAATCACAATCCTGGAGAGGACTTAAAACATCTGCAACAAAATGCAGGGCAACTAAGTACAATGTAACAGAAAAGAATAGGTGCTCATATAACACCTCATTCTGAGATGGAGAAATAAAGACCATTACAGACAAAGAATGGCCATTTCAAAAGTAGACAAGCAAGAAGCATGACACATAGAGTTCAAACCACAACTGATTAAAAGACAGCATGCAAGCTTTAAGGTAAAGATTCCTGATTCTGAAGCTGTCATAATGCAAGACTGTCACACCTAGAGCCCCTGACTTTGGTTACCTTTTGGGAGCAATTAAAATTTTAAGAAATCTGAACCCCTATGTGATCTATTTGAAATGGCAACAACATAAGCTGGAAAGGGGATGTGTACAGCAAAGGTTTATGAAAAGGTACACAAACTATTCATCACAAAGGGCTGAAAGTAGGAGATCCTCTAACAGATAAATCTAAGTTAATGAGCTTACAAAAATATTATCTACAAACACCAATTTAAATGGCAGATCTCAAACTTAATAGTTAAAAACAAAGATATCCTGGAACAGGCAGGCCTAAAAGGTATATCAAAATTTTAAGTCTATCTCAAACTTTACTACTTTTCTTTGCACCATTTAAGGTCCTTAGAAAAGCTGTGCGCCCTCATGCTAAAACCTGAAAGTTGCATTGACTTACATTTCAAGGGAAGAAAAGTGTTCAAGCAGCAAACTGTGGCTGGATTCAAAGATGCAGTTCTCCCACATCTTCAATTTCCCAGCACTTAGTAGTTTCTGTCAGACAGCACCCAGAGTAATTGGCAGGATTTGTAATGTTTCAGTACTACTAGGAAAAAGACTGCACACATATTTTCAGCGTTATGAATGATTTTAACTCACCAGTCACCATGTTGCATGTATTTCTGCTGCTTGTCCTGAGTTCTTAAGACTTGTAACATTCTGAAGAAGATAGAACAAAGAAGTCCTTTCCATCCTCAGCCTCATTTTAAATTTCAACTTTGTTCTTAAAATACAGTATGTTAAAAGAATTACCCCCATCATTATTGTTTGGTAGCTAATTTTACTTCCTCTTAGCTTCTTTTTCTTTCAACTTAATTAAGCAAGACTGTAAAACAGATGTCTTGTCTTAGAAAAAAGAAGTGTGTTATTTCTCTAGGACAAACCTAGAACTCCCCTAGTACCATAACAACAACAAAAAAGCCGAAAAGGATTGAAATTCTACATCAAAAGTGACTTCTGCAGTGATATATGAACAGATTTTAGAAATTTCTCTTGGGGAATTTTGTAATTATAAAAGAAGGCAGAGCACAGGTTTCTCAGGTTGTTTAATTTTGTTCTGGTCAACTTTTTGGCTGAGAGCGGGCCTTCCTTAGTCTAACAGAATACAAACAAGCCCCTCCCACCCACACAGAAGAAAAGGATGCATTTAAGGATCTCAAGTGGAATTTTAAAGCTCGGGTAATTTCACGACCACAGAAGAGGATCCCCTTCCGGAGCGCACAGAGGTGACGCGTAGGAATTGCGCTTATGGAAGAATTACTTTGCAATGACAAGAAAGCAGGTACCGCTGAAGAGCCTTCCAGGATTAACCTTCCCTCTCCAGCACAAAGCACAAGAACAAGGTAAGGAAACTCGAGGGGGCTCGCTGCCCTCACAGACCTACATAGCTCAGTTTCGGAAACAGGGCAGCACCCTCCCGGCACATTAGCTTCAAGTCACTGCATTCTTCGAGAAGAACGAGCAATCTCGCCCGCCTCGCGGAAGAGCGGATCCTCAAGTCAGACGGTAAAGCTGGTCGGTTTCTCCCTAGGCCTAGGCCACGGCGGTCCGGGGACGTCACCAGAGCAGGAAGGGCCCAACCCACAACCTTCCTCACACTGCGAGCCTCCCGCCAGCTCGCCGCCGCTCCACGCAGCAGAGGTGTCCTGCGCGTCCTCGCGGCGGCAGCGTCGCCACCCAACAGCAGGGCGCGCGCCCCGAAAGCGGGGGTCGCGGGCGGGCGCGCGCCACCGACACCCGCTCTTGCCCAAGAGCCGCAGCACCAGGAGCAGATACCCAAACCGGGAACGCGCACGTCGGCGGCCACGCGCGCCAGGAGGGCCGCACAGCGCGCGCGCGCCCGCGTATAAACAGGCCCGGCCGCGCGCGAGCACCAGTGCGCGTTCGCGCGCCGCACCCACCCGAGTCCCCGACCTGCCTCTTCCCACTCCACAAGGGGCGGGGGCGCGCGAGCCCAGGGACATTCTCCTCTCCGGAGCCGCCCCGAGGTCTCCTGGGCCCAGCGGCAGCGGCCCGCCCGCCCGCCCCCGCCCGCCGTTGTGTGGGGTGGGCCCGCTGTCTCAGGCCCACAGGTTCGCCACATCTCTGCCCCGCTGCAGCCCTCACCCGGCGACGTCGTCGTCGCCGCCACCGCCGCCGCCGCCGCTCTACCCGCCGGCCCCGCCGCACCGCTCGGGGCCCCGGTTCCGCCGTCGCCGCTCCAAGACCGACAGGATTTTCCCCTCACAGCTCCCTGGGCGCCATCTTACATTCAACCCTCACAGCCAATGGGTGCCGAATGCCCCTCTCGCGATAACCGAAGCGTCGAATCCCGCGAGAGTTGAGACTGCCTCCTGGCCAGACTTAAAGGGAACGCTTGTGCCGAGGCGAGAGGCCGGGTCTCCGGATGCAGAAACAGCGAGTAGAGCCAGGAGTGTAGGGCGGAGCGGCCCGCCCTCGGACGCCCCTCCATGCTGGGCGGGGCCTGGGCCGCATACCGGCCTGGAGTAGGAGCCTGGGCAGTTTGGGTGTCAAGCTTGCTCTCTGGACCCACCTTCTGCAGCATGTCTGGGCCTCCTTCAATCGCGCAGCCCCACATGGGGCGGGGCCCCGTCTCTTGCTTAAGGTAGCCCCCGCAGCCCCTTGTCCTAGGCTCTGCGCACCCGTACCATCGTCCCACCTGGGAAGCCCAGAGTCACTTTCGTGCAGGAGTCCTTAACAGTTAGGAACCCCCTCCTCAATCCGCTGCCTTCCTAATCCAGACTTCAGCAACCCAGTCCACCTTAAAGCGGGCCTCTGGTAGCCTGGTGTTTGTATACAGGGAAAATGTGGAGGGTGTTAAAGCTGCAGGCACACTAGACCTCACTAGTAGCCCACACTGCCCCCGAGGGCAACCAGTGATTATAGACTTTTTTTAAAAAGGGCCTCAGGGCCTTTGCACTTGTTCCTCCTGCCTGGCAAACAACTCCTTGGTCCCTAGGGGTTCCCTAAGGAGTCACCTCCTGAGAGTACTTTGAGGCACAGGATTGGTCAGGAACTTCATCCTTGTACAGACCCCAGGGAGACCTCTCTTGCACAATAACTGGTCACCCTCTGTCTGCCCAACTTAGTCTGTCTGTCAACTTAGAAGGCCACCTCACAAGTCTTCCTCTTCTCATTTTACCTGCCACATAGATGGCACTCAATAATTATTTGCTAAATGATTAGACTGAGAACCAGGTGTTTTCATCTGTCTGGGCACACAAGCAGACACAAACCCTTCAGATTCCTCTGGCACAAGTTTCCAAACAGCGGGACAGCACCCAGAGCCTGCTAGCCCCTCATGCCAGGTGCACAGGATTTCGATCAGGCCTAGATCCCTGCCCTAGAAATGTATCAGTGGTTTCAAAGGTATGTGCAGTGCACCTCCTCCCTACCCCCAGCAAGTCTCTGAGGTCCTCAGGAGCTGGAAGTGCAGACAGACAACACACAGACTCCAGGGGATTTAGCTGTTCTTTATTGACATGGAGTCTGAGTACCCTTGGCCTCCAGAAGCATGAGGTAGGTCCACGGGGCTTCCTTACAGCTCACACCTTTCCTGGGTCCTCCTTCAGTGTGACAGTCCGGTTGAAGACAAGCTGGATGGCAGAGGGGGAAGAATGACAACCAAGCCAGAACCAGGCTAGGAAGCCCAGACCTCACCAGACCCTACCCTTACCTCCTCCCAGGGGAGCTGAGGGTCAGGACATTTGGGTTCTCAATAACTATGACTTTGGGCAGAGAACTGGATGACTTTGGGCCTCCATTTTATAAGGATTATAACAACCACTATGCCTGACCCCTACACCCTTGAGGAGTAAGAAAGGCAGGGGCCATACAAAATTTTGTGTATAGACCTCTGAACCTGTTTCCTCATCAGTAAAACATGAACCCCATCTCAAGTGGTAAGGATTAACTAAGGGAATGTTGGCAGAGCACTTAGCACAGTAAATGGTAGCCACCATTGTCACTGTTGTACAAAGGGCAGGCAGGTAAACTCGTGTACCTGTCCCTGGCTGCTGTCTGGATCCACAGAGAAGTAGCCAAGCCGCTCAAACTGGAACTTGTCAAAGGGCTTTGCCAGGGCCACAGAGCAGTCCACTAACGCTGACTCCACCACTTGTAGCGATGCCTGTGGGCAGGAAACTCAGGGGCCGTCCAGCCAGAGAGACCCACCACCCTCACCTTATACCCCATGAGCCTACCGGGTTCAGGTCACTTAAGAATCCACCAGGCACCTCAGCAGGATCCTCAGGGTTCTTGTGCTGAAATCTGGAGCCAGAAGGAAGGTCAAGACCCCAGCTAGGTAGCCATAGCAGGCAAGGCCCATCTTGTGCCCATCTTGTATCTGTCTACACCCCAGCTCTGTTCACTCACAGTCTCTCATAAAGGCGAATCTCACAAGTCAGAGGCTGGGACACCCAGTGAATAAAGGCCTTGGGCTTTTCTCCAGTATCCGCCCGTCTACAGGTCACCTCCAGGCTCTCTACACAGCCACTGGGGCCCTGGAAGTCGAGGAGCCTACAATTAGACCCAGGGACGACTACTAGAACTGGAGTCTGCATGCACCCAGATCCTCCCCACAGCAGGCACCGACTGCTCTCACCTTGACAACATTCTGCAGCTCGATGATGTAGCCTGTATGCCTTAGGCCCACAGGCTGGCCCCATGCCAGGCGCTTATAGCCTGGCTCTGGCTCCTAGAGGTAGGAAGTAGTGTGGACACAGGAGACTGCACAAGTCAAAAAGGGACAAGAGGCTTCTCCCCCCACCCCTATGTCTGGCAGGGGCTGGTTCATCTGAAGTAGGAATAGGTGAACTGACAAAAGGAGATGAAGGGATCTCAGGACTGGGCTCAACAGCAAACAGGATCCTTCACACCCCCTACTTACTTCTTTGAAGTCAGTCCTTTCAATGAAGACCATGGGTCCAAAGGAAACCTGATGGAAGCCCTTGGTCTCATCAGCTGGAAAGTTGGGAACCTGGATTTCTAAGGGCTATAGCAGGAGATGGGTGTGAGTCACACTAGGCACTGGGACCCCCATGTCCAGACCCAGGTGCACCCCTCCCCAACACATACGCAGAGAGGCACACCTACCTTGGTAGCAGGAAAGTTGGTGATGATGACCTGCAATGGCTCCAGCACAGCCATGGCCCGGGGGGCTGTGTCATTCAGCACATCACGCACGCAGGCCTCTAGCAGATGGGGTTCCATCGTGGTCTGTGCCACTGTCACCCCCACCTAGCAGGAAGATCAGCATCACTCATAGCCACAACCACAAACTGCACTGCTCAGCCCCCACCTGCCCACCCAGGCCACTGGGCTATACCCGAGCACAAAAGTTGTTGATGGCCTCAGGCGGAAAGCCCCGCCGTCGTAAGGCTGTGAGTGTGAAGAGCCGTGGGTCATCCCAGTCCCTGCAGGCAAGGAGGTGGTGAGATACTGGCAGTATATGCCACTAGTTACTTCCAAACTTCAGTGAGATAAACAATCATCCTACCGCACAGCACCAGCTGCCACAAGCTGGAGAATCTTCCTCTTGGACACAACAGCATAGTGAAGGTTGAGACGGCCGTACTCCCACTGAACAGGGCAATAGACATCCAAAGCATTGCACAGCCAGAAGTAGGAAGAGCGTCTGGGGTAGGAGGGTAGAGTCAGGTCTGGCCACATCAGACCAGAGAGACACCACAGGAAGGGCTGCTGGAATCCCACTGGCCCTCGCCACCCCATAGGCCCAGCTCCCTCACCGGGCCTGGAATTCCTTGGTGCAGAGTGAGTGGGTGATGTGCTCGATGGAGTCACAGAGGCAGTGTGTGTAGTCATAGGTGGGATAGATGCACCTGCAGGGCATAGGCAATGGGCCCCACCATCCAACCCCACTCTGCCCTACCCATGGCCCCCCCAACCCCACTCTACAATCCCATAGCCCCACCCCATGTTCACACCCACCAGGTGTCCCCCGTGCGATGGTGTGGTGTATACTTGACTCGATAGGCCACAGGGTCCATCTTGCCATCCTCCATCACCAGCTTCATCCGCAGCGTGGCCTCACCCTCTGCAAACTTGCCCTTGCGCATTGCCTGACAGGACCAAGGGCTCAGACTGCCTCTCAGCACAGGGGCACCTCCTCCTCAGCACCCACCCACACCCAGCTGCCCCTCTAGAACCCCACCTCAAAGAGCAGCAGTGACTCCTCCACAGGACGGTCTCTCCAGGGTGAGGGCAATGAGTTATGGCCTTTGAGCTCCTCTCCTCGCTGGTGGCACACATAGGCCTGGCCCCTATGGGGGAAGAGGTATGAACGCCCAAGATGGCTATGTCCTGGGCAGCCTGCCTAGTTCTATGTGACAGCCCCGGCCTCACCTATGGATGAGCTCCACGGCCCAGGCATACAGCTGGTCAAAGTAATCAGAGGCATATGTAACCTTGTAAGGACTATAACCTGGGGCAGAAAAAGACGGTATGAGCAACAAGCCAGGGACACCCAATGGCAAGCCATAGCCCACGGAGAGGCCCGCTGACCGCCAGTTCTTTCTTTCCAGCCCTTGCCCAGCCCATACCCAGCCAGGCCACCATGTCATAGATGGCAGTGAAGAACTTTGCTTCCTCCTTCTCAGGGTTGGTGTCATCAAAGCGTAGAAAACAGATCCCATTGTTGGCCTAGGAGTTATAGAATCTGTGAGCTCTCACATCATCAGCTTCCAGGGTGCAACTCATTAAACTTGGACCTTCTCAGAGCTCTCCCATGTCAGAATTGAAAACACCTTCAGGAGTTTCACTCATCTTCCTGTATCTAAATGCCTTAAAGCACCTTATACCAACTCCAGACACCCTCTTTCTAAGCCTGAGGAGTTGCACTGGGCAGTTCACCAAAGTTGAACTCACTGCCTCAACTACAGCTTTTTCCCAATGAGCCCAATGGATTCCTGGCCTTTTTTTTTAAAGATTTTATTTATTTATTTGACAGATAGAGACCACAAGTACGCAGAGAGGCAGGCAGAGAGAGAGGAAGAAGCAGACTCCCCGCTGAGCAGAGATCCCGATGTGGGGCTCGATCCCAGGACCCTGGGATCACAACCCGAGCCGAAGGCAAAGGCTTTAACCCACTGAGCCACCCACACACCCCATGGATTCCTGGCCTTTTATCACATACATGATTCCCCTCCAGTCTCTGTCCGCTCTGGGCACATTATAGCAGCAGCAGGAAAGGCAGGGACACCTTTCCGGTATCAAGTCTTGGGAGCAGCAAGTGGTCACCCTGACTTCCAGATTTCCACATACTCACCTTGGCATAGCCAAAGTTGAAGTTGATGGCTTTGGCATGTCCTATGTGTAGGATTCCATTGGGTTCCGGCGGGAACCGGGTCCGTACCTGAGATGAGGGAAATAGGACATTTAAGCCAGAATTAAGCCAGAACTGAGACTGCCCTCAAGGGACAGATGCTCCTTCCTAGGGAGGCCAGGTGATGGGTTAGATGGAGCAGGCTGAAGGCAGCCCAGGCCCCCTGGCGAGTGACGGGACTAACTTGCCCAACAGTACTTCCACACACCTGTCCTCCAGTGATCTCCAGGTGCTGCTTCAGTAAGTCCATGGTGTGTGGAGTGGTTACATAGCCTGGGGTCTTATAGTTCTCACCTGCCAGGGCCAGAACAAGCCTGAGGACTGCGCTGCAGCCCAAGGCACCCTACCCTAGCTTTAAGAGTTACTATCAAGATCTTATCCTCCCCAGGATTTTGACCTGCCTGCTCACCAGGTTTGTGGAACTTAAGTGCCTCCCCTCGGAGCTGCTCCATCAGAGAGAGGGCCTGGTCAGCAGCCTCACCTGTGAAGAACAGACCAAAGAAAACTTATCCTCTGATCCTCTGAATATAGCTACCTCGTGCAGCTCAGGGAGGTACTTCTCAGTACTCCCCAAATCCTGCAACCAGAGGAGAACCATACAGGTTCTTCTTTCTCCAACTCCAGAGACAAGAGGTACAGAGCGAGACTTCTCTGTTTCCTCATGCTAGTCTCTGGGTAATGAGAACAAAGGAAACACCAGGAATTCCAATCTGGCAGTGGAAGGTAGGATGATGAGGAAGTTAATGGCCTGAGGAGACTGGGCTACAAGAACCCATCATGTAGAAAGCCTAGAAGTCAGAGAGCTGAATGGGTCAGGGACCTCAAGCCTCTCACCATTCTCCATCATGTCCTTTGCTGTCCTCCGGTCTTTCTCTTCTGGCCGAGCTTTTGACAACTGAGAGAAGCCCAGAAGTTGGGTCAGGTTCTTAGGATCACTGGGGCCACATGCTCCCTTCCCCAGACAGAAGTCTCACCCCACCCCACCTCATCCCCAGGGAGCCATTCCATACCCAGGAAACCCCACCTTGGGTTTCTTCTCCAGATCAGTCTCTGTCTTGGGACCCAGAAGGTGAAGAACCTGCACAGAAACCGGGGTTCGGGCTGAAACAAGAGTGTTCTGCTTCAAGGAGCCTCTGATTGACCCCGCCCACCTACCCAAGGGCTTTCTGGCCTGCCTACCAAGATTGCCTTGAAGAACCTACCTAGCCCATCCCACTTCTCCTCCTCACATGGTTCTGCTGGCCCCAAATGCTCTTTCCCCCCTGAGAGTCCAAAATCTGGTGACAAAACAGGTAACAAAAACTGCCATTTACAGAGAGGAACTGTGGGCTCAGCATCACAACAACAAACTACCTCAGCTATCAGCCTCTTGCGATTCTCACCCATCATCTGAGATGAGGGCCATATCACTTCTGATTACAAGATGAGGAAATTAAGGTTCAGAGGAAAGTAACTCACCAGAAAACAGGCGCGATCCAGAGGCCCAACTCTTTTACTGCCCACCAGGGTGGTGCTCTTCCACACTAGGCTCTATGATCCACCACAGCAGGGACAGTGTCTCTTCCCCTCCCACCCCCAGGAATCTTTCAGTGGACCCTAGGCACTGTCCATGGCAGGGTCTTTGCCTGCTTCAGCTCAAGGAGTTGCTCACCTGCATGTCCACTTCGTGCTTGATCATTTTGCCATCTGCCCACTTGAGCATAGCTCGAGCCTCTCCTAGAAACATGGGCACAAGGAGCTGCAGAAAGGCCAAGAAGGACACTTCCTACTCTCTTTCACAAGAAAAAGTCCCAGCTGACCTCAAGAACCAGCACCTGGGCCCAACCGGACCACTTTTAAAATGCTCTTTTCCTCCCTCTCCTCTCTCTCATTTATGCCCAAAAAGAAGGTATGACCAGAGAGAACAACATAGTCCACTGCCCCAGGCCCTGCTCACCCATCAGCAGTCCCATGTTGAAACGATAACGCTCCTCCAGGAGCTGGGGCCGGTGACGATTTATGGCAGCCTCCACCTGCAGAAAGCCAAACCATGTCGTTCAGAAAAGTGTCCTTCAAAAATGCTGTAAGGGACCCACACTCTCACCCTGTCTCTTCCTGGGTGCAGAAGCTGAGCCACTCCTTTCCAGGGTCAGTACTAAGGAGGTACCCGATGCCTAAAGAAAGACTCACAGCCTCTTCAATCTGCTCTGGGGTCACCATGACACCCACACCACATTCCTGCTCAAAGTCCTCGGTGTTGATGGGGTCCAGGGGATGACTTCGCACATACTCAAGGGCGGCTGAGAAAGGAGAACCAATGAGTGGCATCTCAGCTGCAAGAAGTGGTTAGACAAGGCCCTACCTAGCCCCATGAAACCCCAATAATCACAATTCGGCCTCCTCTGAGGTTAAGACTTGCACCATCCTAGAGAAGCTCTGAGACCACAGGAAAGAATCCTGCTCTGATAGAAGCTCTCCTTTAGACCCACACAGTTCCTCAGTCAGTTTCACCACGGGGAACCCTTTCCATCCCTTATTGTCAGGGCCTGGGTTTAGAGAGGAACGCAGAAGGAGCACAGAAAAAGGCCACTGGGGGACTTGGCAGAAAGGGCAGACAGGGGTATTGGCTGAAGGGAGGAGATGGAGATGGAAGTAGCAGGGCAGGCAGGGGTCTCACCGCTCAGCTGGAGCTCGGTGTGGATCTTCTTATTGGCTATGTAGCTCACAAGGAAAGAAAGACGCCGGGGATCCCTGAGTCGGGATGCCAAGCCATATAGCAAGGTCCCGGTAGCTTTGTCGATAGTGGAGCCCAGAGTCTGCTGCGCCTGGGGTTCAAGGGGTCAGAAGAGAAGCCCCACACCCAGTTAAGAAAAACATGAGTTAGACAAGGTTGGTAGGTCAGGGTCGGGGTGAGGATGGGGATCGAGACCTGGTCCGGCATTGAAGCAGTCGGCAGCCAGGGTTAAGGGCAGAGGGACTCCCACCTGGGTCGCCGCCTCGCGCAGCTGCGCACTCAGAGCCGTGTTCTTGAGCGTCTCCCGGGCCTTATGCTCGCTCAGGCCAAGGCCGGTGAAGAGCGACAGCGAGTCCAGAGCCGCCATTGCTGGGACACCGGAAACCGAAAGAAAACTTTGGGGCCAATCTGACGTTGGCATTAGCTCACTGACCAATAGGAGAGCGAAGCCGCCAGGGAGAGCCAATGGTAGCCATCCTGGAGGGAGAGGGCGGGCTACACAGGGTCGTCGGCGCCATTTAAAAGACAGAGGCAGCCCAAACCGGTTTTTCCGAGCGCTTCACTTCCGCCTACGTTTTCGTGGTGCGGGTCGCTTGAAGTGAAGTGGTGGGGGCGGCAGGACTTTGGGGGAGATTTGCACGAACCTGGGAAGGTGTTCAGCATAGAAGCAGGAAAGCTTGGGACCATCCCATTTCCGTTGTTGGGAGCAACTGCGAGTTCCTATCGCGTTTCTGACGTCACAGCTTTGGAGTTGTCATGGAAACAGCTGGGGGGGCAGGGGACCGAACTCCGGAGAAACCTGTCAAGACTCCAGCACAGATAGTGTGTAGAATGGCAGATAGAGGGGCTCCCTAAGTCCGGCACTTTTCAGGCGCCCACCTAGACACACCTGGCTAGAAGATAGGTGTTTGGGCTGAAGAACGACCTCAACGGTGTTCTGTAATGACTTTTAAAATCTCCTGACATAGGTACCCTCCCTTACCAAAGCATGCAAATGTCACAAAAAACTACAGGCAAATTAGACCTGGAAATCCATCTGCAAGTGTTTGACAAGGTATTTTATTGAAGTTAGGATAGGGTGGAGCAGAGGAGATACAATGTTCATGATGAGGCCTGTTGTGCTTGGCGGAATCTCCCCAGTGTCTCACAGGACTTCCAGGACCTGCTGAGAATCAGGCTAAAGGAGAACTGTTTTCTTTGTGGAACTGGAGCTGCTGTGATGGTGAGAAGATCCCCAAATTTGGGATTGGAACTCAAGCTCTTTAGGCTTTGGGGTCTTTAATACTTGTGGACCTTCAAGAACGAGGCAGGATATCCATGACTGCAGTCTATCCATGTTCTGTGTCCTGCATTGTGGTCATATCCCACTAATGACCAAGTGCCATTTCTGGGCCTACATCTGGGTCCCACATGATGATCACATCCAGGTTCTGCCCAGGGCCACACTGCATCAATACCGAAGTCCATTCCTATGTCTTGGCTCCCATGACTCCAGCCTGATGTCCATCCCAGGCAAGGCCAGGTGCAGGCATTGAGGTAGTGCAGTGGTGCCATAAACAGGCACCAAGAAGCAGAGCCTCAGCCACACCACCCCTATGCTGAGTCCACAGCTACCTAGCCCACAAAAAAAGGTGCCTTTGATGAGCACAGTGCCTGCCACATCCACTGTCCCCTCTGTACCTGATGCCACCAGATTTATTACAGCACTATTACCATCGAGTCCTGCAGGTCTGGTGATGGCTCCCTCAATGGAGTCAGGGCCTACCTCACCTTTTCTGGTTCTCTCATAGTGCCTGCTCTGGGAACCTGTGACTCCATGTCACAGGATGAGACAGTAGCCCCACCAATGTACCAAGAATGCCACAAGAAGCAGAGGCAAGCTACCCAGTCTTCTGGAGCCCTATGAATTGCCCAGAATAGAACCATGACATTTTATGGCCCAGCTCAGCAGCTGGCTTGCTTGCATGGGTCCCTGACACAACTTCAAGGAAAATCAAGAAAAAAATGATCAAGGAGAAAAGCCAGGCAGCAGTCAGCAAGGCCCAGCTTTGGCATGGGAAGAGGAAGGGTCCTGGGGCTGGCAGCACAGAGGTAGTAGGGGCCATAGTGCAGATGCCACAGAAGGTTTATATGGCAGATACAACAGCAGCCAGGTTATGGTCAAGGGCAAAGAGCCCTGTGATCAGTGCATCTACTACAAGCAGACCACCAGTGGCTAGACACTTGGGGCTGCACACAGTTAAGACACAGCACTATCCTGTTGTACCCCATACCCAGCAGGCCCTCCAACAGTATGCCAACACCAGCCCTCAGTTTGGCAATTCCACCATTTCTGTAGGTTCTCACACCCAGCTCTCCAGGCTCCACTCCATAGCCAGCAACCCTACACTGCCCTTGTGCCATGTTCCCATAAGAAAAAGCCAACACTGGTCACAGGGGTAGCTTTCTCCAGGAGCTCCCTCTGCTTTCCTCCACCCCTAACTCCAAATGAGGCTAAGGTGTCCTAGTAGGGCCCAAATGCTAAGCTTTTTATAGGACTGGCCCCAAAAGCTTAGGGCAGGGATGGATCTACAGGGCTGCCAAAATCCTGCCCCCCCCAGCCCCTGCCTGCCTTATACTTTTTCTGGCTTAACAGTCGCCTTACGAGTACCTCAACTTCCCATCTGCTCTGGCTGGAGACATCCACCCTTACCCTCAAGCCGTTGAACAAAGGAGGAGGCTGCACTGTCCATGAAGAGACAAGGAATCTTTTCATAAGATTTGCCCTTGCTATGTGTATGTACAAAGAGGCCCTGAAAGTAAGATAAGACTGCAGACCCACTATGGTTAAACAGCCTGGGGGCAAAGGCCAGGAGCCAAGGTCTCAGGGACTTAAGGGAAGAAATGGCCTGCAGGATCCTGCACCTTCCCTCCCACACGAAGGCACCCAAGATGAGCTTCGGGCTCACTGCCTGTCCTTTTGGAGGGTCTCTCTCCACTAAAGAATTCAGATGGCGCTCAGACCATAGCAGTGGTGTTCTCCACTAAGGGATTCAGATGGTGCTCAGACTATAGCAAAGAAAGACCTGATACCAGGAAAGGAGGAAGACAGTACTCCCAATGCTTCCTGTTCCCCAAGAAGTCCTCCCTGACCTACCGTCTGGCTGTCAGCCCCAGGCTACCCCAGTGCCTGCACCTTTGACCCCAGCTTCTGGAGCCTCATGGGGTACTCATCCACCCTTTAGGTGTGAAGTACTGACGATGATGCCCAACACCACTGCTTCCACATGAGACTCAGAACTGGTGGCATCAAAGGGCAGCAGGTAGGCCCCAGAAAGCTGATGGCTTTGTGACCCACGGAGGCTGAGGTGCGAGTCCACCATCTCTCCTCAGACCACAGCACTTTCAGGGTTTTGCTTTTTGGTTTTTTTTTTTAAGATTTTATTTATTTATTTGACAGAGAGAGATCACACGTAGGCAGAGCGGCAGGCAGACAGAGAAGCAGGCTCTCTCCTGAGCAGGGAGCCCAATGTAGAGGTTGATCCTAGGACCCTGGAATCATGACCTGAGCCAAAGGCAGCCGCTTAACCAACTGAGCCACCCAGGAGCCCTGCTCTCAGGGTCTTTAACACACCTACGCGGGCGCATGCACACACACATACACGCGCACACACACACCCCTCTAGAGGATAGGAGAGGTGGCCACAGCACCTGGTGCATCACAGTCACTAAGTCTGCTTATTTATCATTTATTTTTAAAATATATTTAAACAGCAGCAATCACTTCCAAAATGCAAAAAAAAAAAAAAATTACAATTTTTAGAATAAAATTATAAGGTTTATGATGCGAGTCAGAAAGAACTGAAGGTACAACTGAGAATCAAATCACGCAACACTGGGGGTGGCTGGAGAAGCCAAGGCCCACGGGTTGGGGGGTGGGGATCAAGCTGACAAGAGGGCCCAACCTGTGAGGTTCCCACCTCAATCATACCCCCAACCCCCACTGATGAAGCCAGTGTCCTCTGGGTTAGAGAAGGAGAAGCGGCAAAGAGCTGGCCCTCTGTTGGGGATTCCACAAACCCAGTCCCAATCCCACCCCACCAGCCAGGGACCTGCTAATCGACCTCCTCCATGTTGCTGTAGGTGGGGGCTGGGCGGTCCACAGAGGGGGCGAAGCGTTCAGGGGCTGTCCGCGTGGGGGCCACCTCGGGGGCCTGGCCAGGGCCTAGTCCCTGCAACAGAATATGAGGACAGGGGTTGGGGGCTGCCCGGTATACTGCCTGGCATCCCGGGGGTGCTGGCTCAGAGCCCGGGCACCCAAGGGAGGGTCCCAAGGCAGGCGCAGATAGCAGCGGCGTTGAGACAGAGAGACAAGATCGGGCCTGAACAGTCTCACTTTATTAACACTTTAAATACAGGAAGCTGCTTGGGCAGGGCTAAGCCCCAGGCCAAGGGTCAGAGCAGCAGGACGCACGGACAGACAACTGAACGGATACCCACCCTAGGATGCTCTGCCCCTGCAGGAGCCAAATTCCCCACCCTCTCCCACCAGATGCACACACTGAGGCCCAAGCCCAGAGGTGGTCCCCACCACAGAGGCAGGCATTGCCTGGTGGGCAGGCAGGTGGGCCAGCTCACAGCAGCTGCCTGCAGGCAAGCTCATCTCCAGCGACTCTGGGATACCAGAGGATAGAACACGTTGAGCACGAGGGCCACCAAAGCTGCCACGGTGCCCAGAACAAAGTACCGGAGGCAGCCCTCATCTGGTGTGGTAGGGCCACGTGGTGGGGGGCCCACCCAGTCTTGGGGCCCCCAGGGACCCAGGGGCACAGGCCCCTCGGGTACCGGTTCCTCCTCGGCCTCCAGCTCCTGCCAAATCCGGGAAGCCTACAGTGTGCGGAAACGGCCATCAGCACCTGCGGCAGGGGTGGGGAGGGACCCGGTGTCCCCAAGACCCCTGGCCACGGAATTCCCGCCCAAAGTGACTGGCACTAACCCCTTACACAACCCAAGTCAAGCCGAAGGGAGGTGGGCAAGCGGGAGCCAAGTGGGCCATTCGCAGGGTTGTCTAGACAGAGCAGGCGAATCTTGACAGCATTTGGGCCCCCCAAGAAGCTTCCCAATTGACATGCAGCTTCCCATTTGGGTTGACCAGGGGAATGGGGAGATGGCTAGCTGGTCAGTTCTTTAGCACGGGACTCCCACAGAGGAGCTCATGGAGGTTAGAGCTGCCAACCCAAGTAATCTGGGTCCCTCCCACCCATGTCCAGTTAGACTATGACCACGGTCTTCTATCAGGATTCCTCTGCATCTGAGCAGAAAGGGCTCAGAGAAGAGAAGAGTAAGAAGAAACCAGTCCAGAAAAGAGATGCAGCTGTACCACCCACCAGACCTATGGCACCCCATGTCAGTAAGGGGTAGAAGACCCCAAGGACTCAGCAAGGACAGACGCTCACCTCAGAGAGGGTGGCGGCCACCCTAGCCCATGGCCAGCCTGGATAAGGCCTATCCTGAGTGTACATCAGAACAAAGGAGTTATGACAAGTGAGGGTCTGTGGGCTGCCTGGCATGTAAGGAAGGTGCAGAGGGAAGCTGGGAGAGCGTAGGGTACAGTTGGGCTGTAGCATCCCTTCACCCAGTGAGGTTCAGAGCAGCTACTCAGCCTGTGCCAAGAGGGTGCCTACATGCACACCAACAGCAACGCGCTGGTGTGCGTGCACCCTTGTAAGTGTCACTACAGCATGGGGATTCCTCCAGACTCTGAAGAGGATCATGGTTCCAAGACTCCAGGGACCGATGGCTAGAGGATAGGAGGCTATGCCCCACCCCCTCCCATCTGTGAACTGAACTCCCTAGCCTGTGAAGCCTCTCCCATGCCTCACCTGGCTGGCAGCAGCCTCAGCTGCAGGGCTCAGGTCTGGGTGGTGCTCAGAGTGACCTGCCCTGGGGGGCCTCTCCACAGGAGAGTTCCGCCGGCGGTAGAAGAGTACATAGGCATAACGCGTCACAACCTGGCTCTCGTCTACTGTTGTCACCGTGCTGTCGTCAAACAAGCGCCAGCCTACAGCAAGGTGGGAAGAGTGTGAACATAACCTGAACCAGCGCCGCTACCACCTATCCTGCTGGCTGTGTGTGCCCTCACCCACGTCGCTGCGCTGGCTGCTGCGGTCATTGGGCAGGCGTGCACAGGCGGTGTAGTGGCCGCCGATCATGCCTCCGTAGTGGTTGATGACGGCATAGAGGTCGTAGCTAGGCAGCTGTTCCTCTTTCTGACCGATGCAGAACTTGCTCAGGTCCAAGTTCCTGTGATCCCAGCCAGAGAAAGGTGACAGTCAACAGGTACCCAGGATGCTGCCCGCCCCACGACCTGATTTCAGTCACCAGAGCTCATCGCTCACCGAACGGGGAACTCCACCAAGTCATTGATCTTGTCACGCCAGATGAAACTCCGGAAAGAAAAGCGCTTGAGCTGCACAATGAGTACGTTAGGAAGGCGCCACAGCAGCAGCTGCTTAGAGGCCTCTCGGTGTTGTTTACACTGCGGGCAGTACCTGATGGAGGCCAGAGCAGGGGTCAGGACCAGCAGAGCTCCACTCCACTCTGCCCCACTACCCGCCTGCCGCCCCGTCCTCACCAAGCCTCCTCGGGTGCCAGCACCTCGGGCCGGGTGAAGAGGTTCAGGCACTGGTCCAGAGTGAAGTGGCCAGCACGGGCAGCCTCCCCGGCAGAGCCTGGGTCCTCAGCACACTCCAGCTCCTTGGAGGCTACCAACACAAACTCCTGCAGGCGCTCGTTGTTGCGCCAGACGAGAGCCAGGCTGCAGTCCTCACCCAGCTCCAACGGGGAGTCTCCTAGAGATGGGTGGGGAGAGGGGTCATGTAACTATGGAGAGCGGCCAACCCAACCCATCCCATGGCTCCTACCCACAGCCTCAGACACCTTTATCCTCCAACCGTTGCTCTCGGTTAGATGCGTCAATTTTATAGATGAAGAACTGGGGTGTGTGGGCATTTGTGGCTTCACTTGGGTGTTGATATCCGGGCACGGCAGCTATGGAAACAAACAAACAACAATCACAGCTCCTCTACCTACCAGGACCTAAATAAGCTTCCTCCAACCTCCCCCACCCTGGATGCAAAGCCTTCTAGCAGACTCTTACCTTCGGGCCGAGACACCCTCTCACCAGCAGGCAAGGAGCCAACTTCAACTGGCCCACTAGCCAGCACCTCTGAAGAAATTCCACTGGTGCTGGGCACAGGGCCCCGGTCAGGGGCTGCCCATGCCCGTGGGACCCCTGTGTCTCCCTCGGCCACGGGGGTCACCAACTGGAGCTCAGGCGGCTGAATCAGGTCCCTCTCACTGTCCCCAGCCTCCAGGGAGCTAGTGGAGAGCAACGTAGTGCAGCTAGGGCCCTGGGACTCCAAGGCCATGCGGCCAGGCTGGAAGGGTGGCTGGAATACACTCACAGAGTACCTGGCAACGGGCAGCAAGGGGAGTAAGAATCCTGACAAGCCTACCCTCCAACCACCCAACCCTAATCCCATCCCTGAGCACTTACCGGGCGTACCCCTCTAGCAGCTGAGCAAGACGAGCATAAGTGAGACGTGAGGCAGGTACACTAACCAGAAATGGGTAGCCAATGTTCTCAGGGCGGCAGAGACCCTTATGGTCAGGCCAGTGGGTTTTCTGGCAGAGCCTGAAGGGAAGGGGGAACGAAAAATAGGGCCTCAGCCCCACCGTCCAGGATTCACCACTGGCAATTAGCCTCTGGCCTTAGGAAATGCCTATGCCAGCCCCGCCCTGACCCCCCCACCCCAGCCCAGCAGAATAGAATGATAAGTGAAAGGCTTAAAACATGTGCCTTTATGGGGAGAGAAGGTAGGGTGGCAAGTGAAACATGGAGAGGAGGGCCAGGGAGGGGGAGGCGAGGGGGGTCCTCACTGGTTACAGTAGCCGACACGGTAGCACCGGGTACAGCGCTTCAGCTTCTCATCCTCTGACTGCTGCTTCCGCTGGCAGGCTGCACACTTGGAGATGGGGACGCTGGGCACCTGGGGGCGCTAGGGTGGGTTGTCTGGCTCAGCAAGGCCAGCTCAGGTGAGAATGTCCCCCTCCCACAGGCCCTCATGCCATCTGGTTGGTCCTCGCTCACCTGCTGCACCTCTAGCACCACCACTCGCTCCTTAGCCAACTCTGGGGATAGCAGCTCGAAGCAGAGGAGCGTGTCGGATGGGGACACAGTGTCCAATGAGTGGGAGGGCAGGAACACACGGTGGAAACGATTCTTAATCACCTGGGGACAGAGAACACACAGATCCTATGTGAGGACGAGTCCTTTCTCTAGCCCTGCCTCAGCGCACAAGGAGACTTGGCCCTGAACTTGGGCCTGAATAGCAGAGTGGGGACTGTGGCCCCAAAGCAGCATATGCCTCCGCTGGCACCAGCTTCAGAGCCCAAGAGAATAAGCAACCTGGTGCATCAGAGGGCCTGAAAGCCGGGACTGGGATAGACAGCAACCAACCCAGCACTGCATGCTGTGGTCCTCCACTCTGTCAGTTAGTGGGGCCCTGCTGAGACCGCCCCATGGCTGTTGTGGAGGGGCCGCATCAGAGGAGGCTCCTTCCCACTTTTTTTTTTTTTTTTTTTAAGATTTTATTTATTTATTTGACACAGAGAGACACAGTGAGAGAGGAGAGTAGAAGGAGAAGCAGACTTTCTGCTAAACAGGGAACCCGATGTGGGGCTTGATCCCAGCACCCTGGGATCATGACCTGAGCCAAAGGCAGACACTTAATGACTGAGCCACCCAGGCGCTCCCCCTTCCCACTTTTATCCCCAAAGAAAAGAGCACCTCCAGGCTGGGAGCTACGAACCTTTGGGAAAGACTAGCATATAGACAGATTCCGGGTAATGTGAGGGATAGAGGGAGAACCACAGCTGCTGGAAAGATAGTCCCGCAGCTCCAGCTCCTTGTATGACAGTGGAAAAGCGCTTGAGGGTCCCAACAAAAGGGGGGAGTAAACCCCGATGATGGCAACCTCGGGACCTGAGGGCACTTGTGTTGCACAGCCCAAATGCCTAGCATCATGCCTCAAGCCCTAGCACACCCATGGGTTTCATGCAGTCACACGCATGTTTGTGGGTACACATACAGATGCCAACGACCATCTCGTGTGTCTGTGCACCCTAGGTACCCACACATATCCACATGCCTAAGGGCCTGGGGAAGAACAGATGTACCTCAGCCAGACGCAGGTTCTCAGGCTTCACGTGCACACTCTGAGAGAGCGAGTCCAACACTTCACTTGCGCTGGAGTTCTCCTTGCTGATGCTCACCAGAAACTGGTAACAAGAATAGAATCCATGGGGGAGGGGGGCCAGGGTCTTTGGGATTGCCCAGAAATAGGAGCTTACTTCTCACCTTGATGGGCTTGCTGTGGGGCTCCCGGGCAAAATAGAAGACAGGGAGAACCTTCTGCTTCTGTGGCAAGGGCACCGGCAGGTAGAGGAATGGGTCAAAAGTGATGGAGACCTGCAGATGCACAAGTGGCACTAGGTGACTGCACCGGGAGTGGGGCACAGGACGCTTATGTCTGGGGAGCCCAATCCAGGCACTCGGATGGTCCTCAGGGCCCTAGGGCCAACCAGGAAACGCTCAGGCTTGAGAAAACCAGACAGACCAGGAGGGCCACCAGGAGAGAATACGCCCTCTTTCCAGCAACTGAGGCCTTGCTCAGCCTTGCCACATATCAATCTGACCCTCACTCGTACCCCACATGTCTTTCCAAACTTACCCCCGCCCCCGCCCCACCTTATAGCTGGTCTTTGAGCCCAAACACCCCTTTTGTGTCAGTTGGAAAGCTACCCAGCCCGACCTCTGCAGCCCATGCAGGTGGTGAAGGCCTCCCTATCAGCCTCTTTACCCAAACGACACCTAAAGATGCACACACCCTCAACCCCAATTTGACCAGGCTAGCTAGAGCAAGTTAGGGACTGCTTTCCAGGGGAGCCCATCGCACCTTGGCACACACAGGGCACACCAGCTTCGACTTATACTGGCCCTGAAATAGGTCTACGATGAAAGAGTCGTTCCTCATCTTATGCCGTTGCCATGCTTCTTCAGCTACCACCTGAGGAGCAGAGTGGTGAAGATCAAGGAGACCTGGGGCCTGGGATATGCCTGAGATATGCCCACCTCTGCCCCCAACCCTGACCTCATCGGGCCGCCCATCCGAGTCCACGGTCTCTGTATAGGGCTTGTTCTGAATGCGATTCAGGTCTTCATGCAGCCCGTCCAGCAAGAAAGCCATGAACTCCTGGGCGTCGTGCTGTGCATAGCCTGTGAACTGGCTGGCCTTGCTCGCCACAATGGCCTGGATGCAGGGGCCAAGTGTGAGCATGGAGCCCCAACACCCACCATGTACCCAGCTGGCGAGCCTTCCCCACCCTCTCTAGCCAGGGTGGAAGTGGCCACAGATCACCTTCAACTTGGAAGGTTGGAAGGCATGGTGGGTGCCCTTCCACAGCGCCCGGAGCAGCACAGCAAAGCCAATCGCCAGACGCCCACCAGTCCCCAGTGGGTTGTTGTAGTTGATCTCAGCCTCAAAGGAGCGGTCTAGGGACAACAGCCAAGTAGAAGTCTGAGCAGGGAAAGGTATCCCCTCTGCCCACGGCCCGGGGCTCCTGTCCCTGCTCTCACCGTGGAAGAAGTCCCGGAGCTCCCGAGTGTTAGACAGAGATTGAATGACACTGTTCATGAAGCAGGTGTTGCCTAGATTGACAAGGCCAGTGAAGCCTGGCAGACACACCTTCTTCTCTTCCTCCTCTTCTTCCTCCACACTATCTCCGCTCACGGGGCTATGGGGCATTGGAGGCACCATACATGTGGGCTTGGGCTGTGGGAGTAAGGAAGGGGATGAGAGAGTAGCCCTGAGGCTCTCCAGCCTCTAACCTTGGCTGTCCCCTCCCCACGCCAGGATTCTCACAGAGGCCAGGTGTGGCTCTGGCTTTGGGGCTACATGCTCCATGGGGGTGCGGGCCGCCACACCATCCAGCCCCGTGTCCTCAGAACGAGCCTTGGGTTTTTCCTTCTCCACAGCCCGAGCTTCCTCCTGGCCTGTGAGGGGATGGGGGGCACTTCCTGGTGGGGCTGAATCCAGAGGGGTTGGACCTGTCGGCACGGCAACCTTTGCACCACCCACTGCACCTTAAAAAGGGGGAATGAGGGGGCTGGTGGTTAGCAGCACGTGGAAGGGGGTAGGGGTCCGGGTTATGTGGGCTGGACAATGAAGGGAGCTCGTGTGCAGACCTCGTGCAGCTGGGGCCTCCAGGCCCCCCCAGCGCTGACTTTGCCGCTTACGGAGACAGATATCAATGCGAGAGGCCGTGAAGCAGAAGGTGCACTGTTCGGGCTCAATCAGGTTCCTGTGGGGAAAGGCTGAACTCAGGGACTTAGGTGGAGTAGGTGTCAGGCTAGATGGGCCAGGGAGATGGAGCCCAAGGTGGGACAGGCATAGTACTGGGGCCAAGAACCACCCACCTGAGCTTCACCTGCCAACGGAAGATGGTATGGGCCCCACAGCCCGGGTGTAGTCTCAGGAAGTTTCCATCCCTGCCGAAGCAGAACAGGGACAGGGCAGGAGGAAGGGTGGGAAGAAGAGCATGAGACACGCTGTCCTGCCTGAAGTGTGCCCTGTGTCCCGTGTCCTGCCCTCCCACCCACCTGGTCTGGAAGATGAGTGTGAAGTCCTGCTCGCGGAAGAGTACTCGAGAAGTGTCCCTGCGGATTTCTTTCACGTACACGTGCACCACCACTGAATCTGGCCCCTTCTCATAGGAGTCATTCTTGACGAATGCCAGGTTCACCATGGACTCCGGCTCTACATTGAGACCACAGCTCAGCACTACCCAGGACAGGTTCTGGCCCACTGCTGTTCTATCCCCAATCCACCCGCCGACCTTGCAACCCAACCAGGGCTCTGCCTGCCCACCCCCAGCCCCACCTTTACCATCCACCAAGGTTATAGCATCTGCTGCCACTGCCATCTCCTCTTTGGAACGGTCACCTTTCTCAGGGTCTCTGCTCCGGGTCATGGCTGGGGAGACTGGATCATTCCTGGTGGACACGGTCTTCTCTCCTGCCAAGAGCGCTAGATTCTCCTCTGAGCCCAAGAGGCAGGTCTGGGGGTTCAGTGGTGGTACCCGGAGCTGTTCCTCAGCTTCAGCCTATTTGCAGCAAGATTGTGGGCAGGATCAGCTATAGGTCTGGTAGGTGGCCCCCCACTGCAGTCTATCAACCCTCCCATTTCCCAGCTCCCACAGGTACCCCACTCTCACCTGGGTGGCTGTCTCAGCCAAGAAGGGGGGGGCATCACCCCGGGGTCCAGGCCCATCTCTGGACCCTTCCCCCTCTGGCCCTCTTCGGAGATGCACAGCCCTCTTGGCGCTGGGCCCTGCCTGGGCCCCGGGGCCTGCCCCTGCGCCTACCTCACCACGGCCCTGGGCCCGCTTCTGGTTCCGGGCTTCCTGTTTAGCCCGACGGGGCTCAGGACCTGGCTCCAGGGCAATGGGAGATGGCTCCTGCCCATTCTCCTGGCACCGCAGCCCTGGTACCGCCTCCTGGGTCCCTAGAGGTTTCTTCTACCAAAGATACAGCAGTCAGGCCCTGTCAACCATGCTGGACATCCCTACCCTACTCTGCTGTGGAACTTACCAGAAGAGAGGGCCATGTGAGCAGAGGCACCTTCTTGGGCAGTGCCAGCTGCAGGAGACCACCTTTACGGGCTTGTACTTTGGTGCAAGAACTTTCTATCTCAGCATAGAAGACACCACCCCACTGCCGACCATCTGGAGACAGAGTAAGGGCAGTGAGCTGGGGTGGGAGAGATCAGAGACTTCAAATATATTGCTGGGCTCAGGGCAGATGGACACACCTGGAAGCCGTACCACACAGTCTGTGTCTGTGAAAGCAGCATCCACTTCCTCCAGCCGCAGGGGACCCGCTCCCACACGCAGCTTGACAATCACCTCATCGGCACTCTGCCTCCAGTCAAGCAACAACTCTGTAGGGGGTATGCCAGTGAAAGTATGAGGGTCTTCATGAACTCCCGGGGGGGTGAACAGCTGCCAGAGACCTACCCCTAACAGAGCTGCTCCAGATGAAGGCTATAGCCCCAGTGCTCCCTCCTCATCCCTAGCACTGTACCACCTGCACCCAAAAGGCCTACTCATTACTCACCCTCTTTGGCCTGCTCCTCCCGAGAGGACGCTGACCCTGACAACAAAGAAAAGAACCAGGAAATGATGATGGGGAGGCATCCTCCAAGACCCCAGCACCCCACCGAACACCATCTTCAGGATCTCACCCAGGTATGTAGACCTTAAAGCTGAGGCTCTACCCAGCTTGCTGTGAGTCCTTCTCTCAGTATCAGACCAAAACAGGAGGAAGAGCAAAAATGTCACCTCACAACCCCTAATCTGTATACTCAACAGGGTGGAGAAGGAGACCACAAGCACTTGGGAATGCCACAATCACCTCTCCTAGGATCTCCATCCTTGCTCTCCTGGTTTGCTCGATCCTTCTGCTTCTTCTTACTGGTGGCCTCCTCCAATCCTGGGGGACCTCTCCTTGGGCCCGCGGCACTGGCCCCACCAGACATCTTGAGCCGCTTGGTCGACAGCCAGAGTGCCCCGGGGTCGGCAACGGCGTCTGGGTCAGGGCTACGGCGCTTTCTTCCTGGCCCAGCTATCTTGGCAACTCTTTGTGGCCAAATTCTCCAACAAGGAACCGACAGCCTAATGAGAAGCGACCACTGATCACCATCAAGGCCCAACAATTTGCGCCTTGGTTACAGCCCAGGGCTCAACAACCCAGAATACAACCAAGATACTACAGAGCAGTATCTCTCCACCACCTAATGCAGCCCTGGACGCTCTCAGACTGTTCTGAAGGAGGAATAAACAATTTAAGTAGCAACAACACCTTCTGGCAGAGACTCCTAGAAGCCTACCATAGCCCACAAAGATAGGAGCCTCACTGAGGAGGCGCCAGGTCAAGGCAGCCATGGCCTGGAACCAGGCTCCTCAACCAATCTGGAGAGGAGCCATGGCTCCAGCCCACAGGGCTGGCACTCTGAGCAGGGTACTCACTTTTCCTCACTCTCACTGGCTGCTTAGTCACCACCCGAGAAGTAGGAGGTGGAGGAGGAAGGCAGAAAGAAGACAAGCGAGAAGCAAGGGGAGCAAGCTCTGTGGCTGAAGTCAGGCTCAGCCCAGGTGCTACCACTGCCCAGGCAAGATCCTGGGGTTAAGGTGTCCCACCTGCCACCTGCTGGCTCCCACCCTCCCCTGAACCTGTTCCTATACACTGCTTGGTTTTTCTTCCTACATCCCAACAGGGATTTTTCTTTCCCATTGCTGTCCCAAGCAGAGAAGGGCCTGCAAAAGCTGGGGTGAAAAGGGTAACTAGCTGTCACACTACCCTTTCAGCAGCAACTCTGCCCCAGAGCCAAACCAGGAGGGGCAACCAGTTTGAGAATGAAACAGACATCATCCCCTTCTTTCCCAGGTCCACTCACTCATCAGCACTAGGCTAGAGACCTTCTACCCAGTTTCCCTCAAACCCACCAGTAGATTCTGGACTGTTTTTCCATTCAAAATAAAGTTCTCAAAATTGAGATAATGGTGGGAATAAACCATGAATCTAGGACCCATGGCAGCCTCAAGCCTGCTCTGGGATGGCAGCAAAGCAAGTAAGTGACTACTTTGTGTTTCCCAAGGTGTACATGTGGTGGGGACAGAGATGGACATTCTTCTGTGGGGTACTAGTGGACTGGATCTTTAATGACGACAGATCCAGAGCCAAGGAGTGGACAACCTCCACTTCCTTGCACCAGGCCTCAGCTTAAGGTCGCGTCCCTCCCCATTCTCCCGTGGACACCGAGACAAGAAAGGGCCTCTCTAGAGACCATGCTGGCCTATACTGCTGCGGGGGTTACTAACTAGAGACCAGCGCCCCGGCCGGGCTGCTACTCAGCTCCAGCCTCCGAACCCTGGGCCCGCCACCACCTCCTCCGGGAAGCCGCCCTCGCTCGTCGCCAGCCCTCTCGGAGTCAGGAGGCCAACCCCGGGCGTAGAGTAACGGCCCCGCCTGCATCAGTGGGCCCGGCCCGCCGCGGGGCTCGAGGGTTCGAGGCTGGCACGGCCCGTGACCTTGAACAGGCAGCCCGGGGCCCGCGTCGCGGCCTCCCCGGCTCCAGCCAGACAGGCCAGTTGCGGCCCGTCCCACTCACCGAGCGAGGCCGCCGCCGCCAGCCCTCTTAGGGCCCTGGCAACCCGCTCTCGGTTCCGGTTCCGGCGTCTGGTCGGTTCCGGTTCCGGCGCGCCCCTCCCCCGTCCCGTCGCCGCCGCCGCCGCCTCAGCCGCTTGTTTTGTTTCGACTTCTAGTTACGGCCGCGGGTGGCTAAGCGCCTAGCTGGTGACGCACTTCCGGTGGGAGCGGGCACGCGGCGGCGGGTAGCTCCGGGGCGGGCCCGGACGGAGGAGGCGGGGCTCCGGTGCCTTGGCTTCGCCCTGGCCCAGCTGGTGGCGTCCTGAGGTTCCGCCCAGAGACCCCGCCCCTTCCCAAATCAGAGTCCAGACGACACAGTGGGGATTCACAGCGGTTTATTGGGGCCCTGGTCAAAATGGGAACTTCGCCATGCAAAGACAGTAACGGGGGCGGGGCTGGGGGGTGGGGTAGGAATCCTGCAGGGGTCACTGGCAGGTGTTGTAGATCTGGACCTGCAGGTTGATGGCTTGAAGCACACTACGCATCCTGGCCTCCAGCCCATCCAGCTGGGCGGCTTTGCCTTCCAGGGCCCGCTCGTTCTCCTCATAGGTGCCTTCCAGCTCTAGAAGGGTCAGGTCTCAGCTGAAGGGTTCTTCGCCCACAGACCCACACCTCTGGAGTTCCACCCACCCTAGTCCTCACCTTGCAACCGTTGCAGCTTGTCCTGAGCAGCCTGCAACAAGCCTCGAGCCTCATCCCGAAGCTGCTCTGCCCGCTCCTGCGCAGCCAGCACACCCTGGGCCTTGCGCTCAGCCAAGGCCTTCACCGTCTGGTACTGGTCGCCTACTGGGCCCTGCAGCAGCTGCAGATAGAGACGGCAAAGTCAGTGCGGTGGCACAGTGAAGGCCCAGCCTCTAGCCCAACCCCCACCAGCTGGCTCTGCCTCAACCCACCTGCTCAGCTTCCCGGGCACGACCCTGGGCATTGCCTGCTGTTTCTTCAGCGCTAGAGGCTGCCAGGCTATTCCCTGCTCGTTTCAATTTCAGAGCCTCCAGGAGACCATCCAACTGCTGAGCCCGCTCGCCTGCAGAGCTCAGTGCCTGCTCCGCACCTGCCACCTTCTCCTGCACCTGTCATGGGTGGACACAGGGTTAAACAGGTCTATGGGTGCATGCCCTTAATCTTTTCCCATGATATCCCAGAGAGACCACACCTGGTGCAGGGTTCGCTCGGTGTCCTGTGTGTCCACTACTGCCCCCTGAATGGCACCCTGAGCAGCACCCTGTGCCCTCTGGGCTTCCTCCAGTGCTGCCTGTACAGTTTCTGCCTTCTGTTTCTCACCCTCAGCCCGGCTCCTGAGGAAGAGAGGGAATTAGGGCCTGTAAGTATCAGGACCAGGTGTCAAGGATAGGGGCCAGGGTCACGATCAGACCTTGCCCGCCGTGCATCTTGTAGTAGCTGCTCTGCCCGACGCACATCTCCCACAGTACGGGCCAGGATTGTGTCCACATCCGCCAGGCTCCGGACTCTCTCTGCAATCGCGCCTGCCAGGTGCTGAATCTGCTCAGGTGATGCTGGGATGGAGAGCTCTAGCACTCGTGTGGCCACCATCTCAATGCTATCGGGATCAGCCCCCTCCTCTATGGGGACACAGGCAAGGCCTTAGGCACACAGATTCTCGAACACAGGCATCGGATACAATCTTGGGGCATGGGACCACACATGGAATGTGGGTTTGTTAATAGGCACAGTGATGACAAAAAAAAAAAAAAAATAGGCACAGTGATGGAACTATAAGTGGGCACAGGCTTGGGGTCATGGATTTTGGGACCACATAGGCAAAGGTTGAGGGACTAGACATGGGGTGATAAATACAGGTCCAGTGCAGGCCCTGACCCAAGTATGAACACACAGACACAAGTATGAACACAGACACAGGGAAAACAACCACATGGCCTGGGCTACACGGGAGGCTCACGGCTGAGGAAGTCCTTCACATTCTGGATAAGTTCCCGAAGTTCTCGGTTGGCCTTCTCCACCTGTCCCCTGGAAGCATTAGCCTTGTCCAGGGCTGCCTGGGCCCGCTGCTGTGCCTCGCCTGCCTGCCGACGGGTCTCAGCCACCTGGCTGAGGATGCCACCACCTTCTGCCAGTGCCCGCTGCAACTCTGCCTGTGTGTGCCTGGCCCGGCCCAGTGCCAGGTCCGCCATGGCTACTGCCCCATTGCAGCCGAGGCCCCCACAGCGGGGCTGCCCGTCCTCGTCCAGACAGCCGGCACCCCCACAAGGGCTTGTAGCACAGGGTGCATCCCCCGGGGGTCCACACACCTGCCAGGCACAGAAAAGTCAGGGCCCTGCAGAAGAACAGCCACAGCCACAAGTCCCACCCCATGCTGTGCCTTACCAGTTCATTTATGGCTTTCAAGCTCAGGGAATGGGTACGGGCAGAGAGCTCGCCTAGTGCCCTCTGGTTGGCCATGTGTTTGCGGTTGAAGTCCTCCCTCTGGGCAGCCATTAGCTCCTCTGTCCGGTGCCTGGTATCTGCTGAGTTGCTCACGGGGCTGGGCACTGTCAAGGCTGATGTGTTGGCACGATGTTCTGCCTCTGCAGACAGACTGTGGGCGTGGCGGATGCTGTCATAGGCACCTATAGTAGGCAGAGGCTGGCAGTCAGCTAAAGATAACCTAACCCGGGGTGCCTGGGTTAAGCATCCAACTCTTGATTTTGGCCCAGGTCATGATTTCAGGGTTGTGAGATCAAGCCCCATGTTGGGCTCTGTGCTGGGCGTGGAAACTGCTTAAGATTTCTCTCTCTCTCCTCCTCTCTCTCTCACTCTCAAAAAAAAAAAAAAAAAAAAAAGATCGCCCAACCCTGGTCCACCTGCCAAGCTGGCCGACAGCTCACCCAGGAAGTTTGAATGCTTGAGCAGGTCTAGATGCTGATCCAGCTGCCGCAGTGTGAGATTAAGTGCAAGCCCATCTCGCTCCAGACTGCTCAGTGCATGGTTGGCATTGAAGTTCTCATCCTGCACATCTGTCAGTTTTGCCTCCAGCCGGGTCAGGTGCTCAGTGGCCTCTCCAATTTCACGCCTGTGCCAGTGGGGGTGGTGTTTAGAGAAGCTTGGGCCCTGGTCCATTGGGTCTCTACCCCATCCCTCCACATATCCTCAGGCCCATCCGCACCGCAGCTCCTCTGTGGACTCCATGAGCTGTGCAGTGGAGGCAGCTGAGGCGTTGCGGGCACCCACAATCCCCTGCACAGTCCCCAGCTTCTCCTGTATGTGCCAGAAGCTGCTTTCAAAGGCGCCCAGCACACCCGTCTGCTGCAGCTCCTGTGCCCGCTGTTCCAGACGCCGTGTACGGGCAGCCAAATCCTGGACCACTCGGTCCCAGTCCCCAAAGCATGCGTGGCATGGGTAGCAAGCAGGAAAGACTCCTGAGAAGCCTCGGGCACACTGGTCACAGCGCACGCCTGACACGCCTGGGCGGCAGCTGCAGTGCCCTGTGGAGCGGTGACATTGAGGTGTGTCTATTCCACGAGGGTCACAGTCACAGGCTGCAGGAAAGGGCAGATCACAGAGTTAGGATGCCAGTAGAGCATCCCGGGAAGCCCCCCTAGCCACCCTGGCCCTGTTGGCTTACCACGGCACTGCAACCCAGGGTCTCCCCAGTGGAGCTCCTGGCACTCAGAACAAGTTCGCCCTCCAAAGCCAGCACGGCAGTGGCACTGCCCTGTGAACTAGAGTGGGAACAGGGCAGAGGTCAGCGCCTCCATCAGAGGCTAAGCTCTTGAGACTGGAGACAGACAGTTAGCCCCACCCACCCAGAGATCCATAGCAGGGTCCTATACCTCATTGCAGGTGGGGCCTCTGGCTCGGCTTGGGTGGCAGGCACAGGGCTGACAGCCATGGCCGCTGGTAAGGTTCCAGAAGTTGGGGGCACAGCGGTCACAGCTAGGGCCCTGGACATTGGGGAGGCATGGGCACTGCCCACTGCTTGGGTCACAGTTACAGCGGTCAGTGGATGGGCAATGCTGGGGATCTGTACCCAGCAAGTTGCAGACGCAGCCTGTGCCGGTCAAGCACATTAATCAAGGGGAGCCCGCACAGCAGACCCTGACCCCCTCCCCGCAATCCCTTCCCGATCCCACACTCACGGTGACAGCTCTGTCGGGCAGCCTGCCCATGGAAGCCAGGCTTGCAGTGGGCACAGTGGGGCCCTTCTGTGTGGTGTAAGCAGCGCAGGCATTGTCCCGTGCGGGGGTCACAGGCATCAGGGTCCGTGGGGTCAATGTTCCCACTGCACTCACATGGCTGGCACTGGCCACCCGGCCTTGACGGGTCCCCAAAGTACCCAGGGGCACAAGCATCACACCGTGGCCCTGCCCACAGTTGGGGAAGGCATGAGTGTTCAGTTCAGCTGCCCCACCCTGACCCCACACCTGCACCTTATCTATTCACCTGTGTAGCCTGCCCTACAGTGGCACACGATCTGCTGGGAGTACCCATCCCGATGGCAGGAAGTAGCAAAGTGCCTCCGACTCCCAGGGCCTTCAGGGCAGGGACAGGGCCGACACTGGCCCCCATATGGGAGCCGTGGGTCCCCATGGAAGCCAGCAATGCACCTTCAGGGAGTGACAGGAAGAGAGATGTGATCCCGGGGCTGCCTTCCCACCCACCCACCCACTCCTAGTTGCTCCAGGCTCACCTTTCACAGTGCTCACCCCCGGTGTGATCACGGCAGCCCAGGCAAGCGCCCGTGCGGGTGTCACACTCATCTGCATGCCCATTGCAGACACATGGCTGGCAGCTAGGAAATCCCCACTGGCCACGCTGGCAGCGATCACAGCGAAGCCCGAAGGCCCCAGTTCGGCAGGGGCATTGCCCACTGGTCCCTTCACACAGGCCACTGAGTGCCCCCTCGGAACTGCACTGGCAGGCTGGGGGCAAGGCAGAGGCTGAGCCAGGGAAGGGGTCTGAGGGAATCTAGGTGGGGTTAGGGTAGGAAAGTCGGGGAATCAAAGAGAACTTCCAGTGCCCCAGTGCTGGCAGTGTGGGGCCTAAGGCAGAGTCAGAGAAAGAAAGAAGCACGGTGGGAGGGAGGGAGGAAGCCAGTTGTGGTGAGGAGAGAGAATAAGAGGGAAGAAAGGCAGGCAGGTACCTTGACAGCCTGTGGGGCCAAAGCCGTAGAAGCCAGGGGCACAGACATCACAGCGGCGCCCCACCACCGCAGGCTTACACAGGCACTGGCCACCGTGGGGATCACACTCAGAACTTAGGGAGCCCTGAGGGTCACACTGACAGGCTGTGGGGCAGGGGGAGAGGGCCAAGTCAGGCTGGGGCCCCACACCTCTGCCCCACCAGCCCACAGCACAGACACTCACGCAAGGCACCGTTGTAGAGGACGGCGGACAGGCTGATGAGGAGGGGGGCACAGGCCTCAGAGGGAGGGGTCTTACTGGGCACCAGCCCCTCCTCATGGCAGCGGTAGCGTTCAAAGGTGGCACGGCGCTCCAGAGCCTCGGCGTCCCCCCCACTAAACATCTCTAGCACCAGGACACGGGGCAGCAGCACCAGCTAAAGCGATGAGCAAGGAAGAGTGAGGCCCAGACCCAGGACCCTATTGGCACTGCCAGAGCAATGAGCACGCTCCCCCCTGGGCCTGTCCCTTCTGTCACTGGCCCCTCCTGTCCAGCCGCTGCTACAGGTCCCATCCCACAGACCCTGCCTTCTTGGTCAGCGTGGGGAAAGGAGCTATTCACCGAGTCAATGAGCAGGCTGGGTCCAGAGTAGGGAGAATCCATCTGGGCACCTCCCCCTGTTCGCAGCAGCTTCAGATGTACTTTGTAAGACATGCCAGGCTCAAGGCAGACAGGTCTGGGAAACACCATATACCTGGGGGAGAAAAAGACAGGTATGGGTTTTACCCAGGGTCCCTATTCCCACCAGCCTAGGCCTCCCCAACCCACACACCAGCAGCCAACTCACTGGCCAAGAAAGACATCAGGTAGGGCTGGGTCATGCTGACAGACAGCTGGACAGACTGACAGAGAATCCATACAGGAGATTCCCATAAACCTGCCTCGCCAGAGTCCTACACCTGTACAGACCCATCTCTGAAAACACTCCCTACAACCCTGCAACCCACACAGCATTTTCCCAGCACAAATACCTGCCAATTTTTATTCAATGGCCTCCTCGTCCTTCCTCCAACCTTGACCTCCAACCTCTGCTCTTCTTTATCAACACTACATCATCCCCCCTCTGCCACCTGGCCTTGCCTTTCCTAGGTCATTCTCATCCTCCTGCAAACCCATGCTAGGGTTCTTTTATTGCCCTTAAAAACATCTTCTATCAATCCCCAAGTCTCCCTTAGCTGTTACCTTGTCTTTGTTTTCCTTCCCAAGAGATTCCTAAAACTAGACTGTGGTCACTACCTCCACTCTAGCCTCCCATGCCAATGGAGTTTCTGTGCCAACATGCCAAGGGGACAGCCTGTACCAAGCTCACCATCGACCACCATGAGGCCAAACCCAGCTGCCTCTTCTCTGTTTCCATCTCCTCCAGCATTTAGCGACATATCATGAAAGCAAGGCATCCTTCTTCCTGAGACACTCTTCTCTCCCTTCTGGAATCCTGTCCACACTCCTGATTTTCCCCCACCCCCAGCTCCTCCTCTACTGGTCTCAAACACCCCAATGCTTGGTTCTGGTCCTCCTTCCTTTCTCTGGTCATTTCATTTAGACCTATCCCTTTAGTGACAAGTCCCAAATTTATATCTCCAACTTGAGGCCTCCCAGTAATTCCAGACACAGAAATCCACCCACCCACTGGATTTTCCTCCATCCCTAAGTACCTCGGAACTGCTTCTCCCTATGTCTCTATCCGGTAAAAAGGTCAATCCTCACCCAGATGAACAAGACCAAAATGCTAGAGTTATCTTTCCACTTTCTCTCCCTTGCCTATGTGTCTAAGCCATCAGCTCTGCCGCTGGAACCCTCTGGAAACTTCATCTTGCCACAGTTGCCACTAAACCTCTGGCCAACCCACTGTCACTCAGCTAACTGAACAACCTCCACCTTTAAGTCTATTTTCCATTCAGCAAGTAGACGGATCTTTGTTAAATCTCAATTGAAAAGATGTCTATAATGGATACGGTCTATCATATGCTGTTCTCTCCACTTCTGTGTATTGTTTGAATACTTACATAATAAAATGTGAAAAAAGGTGATAAAAAAAAGGAACATGAAACAAATACAACCCAAAATGTAAGAAAACAATCATCAGACCAGTCACATCCCTGCTCAGAAGGCTCTGATGCCTTCCCTTCCCCTGTGGGCATTCCCTGTAGTGACACTGAATGGCTTCCCATTAATTCCAGCCACAGGCCTCTGGAACTTAGACCCCTAAGAGAGCAAACCTTGTTCTACTCCTTCTTCTGACCTGTGCCATTCCTAACAGCGCCTGGAAGACAGCACTCAGGAGAAAGCACTTGAAGCAAGGGACAGATGAATGAGCAGCAGCGTCTTCCAAGTGCCCTTCAGGGAATTATGGCTGGCCCACAACCCTCCACTGCAACAAATGCTACCATTAGTACCCTCACCGGGTTTCTGGTCGCAGAGTCCCTGGGATGTGGTCATCCTTGGGCAGCACATGCCCACACAGGCTGTGGGCAGACACAGGCCCTGGGCGCTGCACGGTCACTTCCATCTCCGCCCATTGCTCAGGGACCTGGGGGGAGGGGATGATGAAGGAAATGCTACCAGACCCAGAGGTTTGGCTCAGGGTCAGATTTCAGAGGGTCTGACCTGGGGCTCCAAGCGCAGCAGCAGGTCATAGTCCATGGCTCTCGGCACAGAGGTGACCAGGAACTCCAGCGTCTGACCTTCCTGCAGCCTAACAAAGCCCCGGCCTGTCCAGGATGGAGTCCCACTAGGGGTCGCCAAGCGCTCCACCACGTTGACCATCTGTGAGGGGTGCAGCTCAGTGTGGGTGCTCAGGTAAGAACCATCTCTTCGGCCACAGCCTGTCCTCATACCCAGCTCTTCAGCTGAGGCCCTGTCCAAGGCTAGACACCCTGCCCAGACAAAGTACCACCCATAACGCCACCTCTCCAACCCAAGCCCTGCCCCCCAACGTGGTCTCCTACCTGCCCTTGGGTGTCCTCGGCCTCCCAAGTTAGGTGGTCCAGGAAGGGCCGGAAGTAGCCAGGCTGCACCTGCTCACAGCGTCGCCCCACCATGTGCTGGCGACAGCGGCACTGACCTGTGGCCTCATTGCACCTGGGAAGCCCAGAGTTACTCAAGAAGGGCCCTTTATCCTGCCCAGGATCTTTTCCCACCCCTCCTGGGACCCTTTATACAGCACTCACTGGGGATCCAAGGCACCACCCACGTCGCAATCACACGGACGGCAGCCAAGCAGATCATGGCTCAGGCCCCAGTGACCAGGCTAGGGGAGAGGAGGATGCTGGGGGCTAGAAATAGACCCCTTCGCCACCCATCCGGGAATCCAATGACAGCTGTCAGCCTCTACCACCTCTTGGTGAACACACAGTCTCTAGACCATGGCTCCCACCCTTCGCCTCCCAGACCTGACGCCTCTCAGCCAGGAATGGACCCTAAGGTCTCGGCACCCACCCAGTGGGACACAGACACCACCCTCTCGCCCTGTGCTCTGAGGATAAGTGCAGGATCCCAGAACCCCAAGCCCCTGCAGTCATACCAGGCAGCGGTTACAGCCACGTCCAGTCACTAGACGCTTGCAGAAACAGGTTCCACTGTTGGGGTCACAGGAGGTGACCCCAGGCACTGTGCCCCGTGCATCACACTGACACCCTGCAGGGAAGGAGACCCATCACACTCTGGGGAGCTGTGGCAGTTGGGTCAAAAGTAAGAAGTCAAGGGTTAAGGTCAGTACAGGAGCTAGGGCAAGAAGCACATACGCCGGCAGCCTGCAGGGTCACTGGCACTGAGCCCAAAGAAGCCGTCACGGCATTGCTGGCAGCGAGGGCCCACCACATGTTCTTTGCAGCGACACTGGCCCGAAACCAGCCCCATAGCAGGATCATCATGGGGATCACAGCGACCACCGTCTTGGGAACCCATGGGGTCGCAGTCACAGGCTGAGGGCAAAAAGAGATGTAGGATCACCCTTATCCCAACTAGCCCAGCACCACCCATCTCCCAAGCCTCCCCGACACTGGGTTCCCAGCCTGGCTCCACTCTCCAGCCCCTCACCACCACTACAAGCCCCCGCAACCTGGACAGCAGTCTGGCTTCCTAGTTCCTATCCCAGACTCAGCCTTCCCTCTCCCATGCCCAACCCCAGCCTCACAGCGGCACACAGCTGGGTCCCGCAGGTCCTTGCTTGGGTCACGGTAGAAGAAGGGTCGGCAGAGCTCACAGTGGCGCCCAGCTGTATTGTGCTGACATCCATCACACACGCCTCCACTCACGTTGCCAGACGCCAGGTATGCGGCCATGTCAAAGTGGCAGCTGTGGGCGTGCCCATGGCACTCACACTCTTGGGGAAGGGAAAGGCAGGACAAAGGCCAGTTGAGGGACCACGTCCTGCGGATAAGGGGTTTCAGGGTCCCACTGACACAGCAGGTCCCTGCCGCAGGCCAGAATTTGTGGGTGGGGGGCTCAGGTACTTAAAGGTTTCAGCATCACACTGAGCCCCTGACCAGAGTAGACTAGAAGAGAGTTAAGGGAGTCCTTAGGAGCATCAAGGCCTGGATACCCTTCAGACATAGCCTGGGTGTTAGACGCTTGACCACCCAGTTCTAAGTTCTACCCACGGCACAGCCAGACCACAGCATTCTGGGGATAGAGGGGCCAGGATCTCACTTACTCCTGCAGGCATGACTGTGGCCATCCTCAGCTGGACGCCAGGGCAAGTCATGATAGAAATCCTGACACTGCTCACAGTTGAGGCCACGAGTATTGTGTTTGCAGACGCAGGCTCCGTGAACCTAGGAGGCGGGCAGGCAAGTGGTCAGCACTGTCCAGCCAGGCCTGTCGTTGCCCCCAGCCCTATTCCAGCCAACTGAAGTCCCTCACCATGCCCTCAGCATGGGCTGGTGCTCCTGGGGCGGGTGCACACTGCGAGGCATGTCCATAACAGAAGCAGTTGCCACGCACAACCAGCTCGTAGAGGGCATAATAGTATTTCTCACGGATCTCCCGCCGTGGGTCGAGCAGGTTGTCCCCCAGTGTGTGCAGCCGTGTCAGGTTCACCCGTAGGTTGGTGATCTTCAGCAGGTCTAAGTGGAGGGAGAAAGGATAGGGAACCAGTTGGCCAGGAAGACTCTTGTTGCCCCCATGCCCACTCAGGGGTTGCAG
This sequence comes from Neogale vison, assembly GCF_020171115.1. Taxonomy (NCBI): domain Eukaryota; kingdom Metazoa; phylum Chordata; class Mammalia; order Carnivora; family Mustelidae; genus Neogale; species Neogale vison. Next base: position 205,881,767 of record NC_058096.1, on the reverse strand, counting down.
CTGCCAAGGTCACCTTGGGAGACCTCCTGTCTACTGCTATCTGAGCTAAATTGGACTTGGCACCTGCCCTAAGAAGCACCCAAAATAGCTACTGAGGTCCCAAATAGCAGTTGGACGCTGGGACTGTGCCAGGCTCAAAGAGAGAACACTCACTCTGGATCCGTGGGCTATATGGGTCTGGGATAGGGATGGCAGGATCCAGCACACGATAGATGACCTGAAGGGACAAGGAGCCATTAGAGACACTGGACCCTGCTTCAGGCCCATCATCCGCCATTTTCCTGCCCCATGTCATATCCCAGCTCTCACCTCGCCTTCAGTAGATGGCTCAATCTCTGAGTAGCGGGACTCACAGACTATGTCATCCCAGTGCCGTGGGGGGGCCAGTGGGACACCGGGAAAGTCAGCCCCACAGTCATAGGAAAAATATCGATAGACATGCCAGGTGCGTCCAAAGTCAGCTGAGCGCTCCACCAGCATGGCAGCAGGACGAAATGTCTGGGTGGGGTGCATGGCTGATCAGTGAGTATCAGGACTCCAGTCCAGCCCAGGCCCATCAAGAGAGCCCTGCTCCCAGCTGGGGCTTGCCCCTAAGCAGCTCACAGGCAGGTGGGGGTGACCGCTGGAAGCCAAGCAATAATCAGGGAGGGTAGCCACTGCTTGGGGGAAGGCTCGGGGTCATAGGGCCCAGGGAGGCAGCACCTAATCCAGCCTCAGTTTGGGGCAGCATGGGAAAGGCCTGGAGGCAGAAGGCAACAGAAGGTGTGGGAGATGAAGGAACTTCCCATGCAGCCAGAACACAGCATATGAGCTCAATGGGGCTGGGCTAAGGAGCTGGGACTCTCTTCAGGGGCAATGGGGAGCCAAGCAGGGTGATTCAAGCAGGCTCCCAGACATGCGGGCACCTTGAAGGTCATAATGAGGTGTGTGAAATGAAACTCAGCCTCCAAGTCCAGCTGGATGGTGACCACGGGGACACCTGGGGCAGGAGTTGGAGGTCAGGGACTTGAGGCTACAGGTGGGCAACCCTGCTCACCCCATGCCCCGCCCACGACCTCACCATTCTCTGACTGCCACCAGGCTGTCCTGCGCTGTGGTGCAAAGCTGGTAACTACATTCTGGATGCGATGGCTGTTTGGGTTGTCTCTAGCAGAGAAGGGGCGCCGGGAGTCACACAGGAAGCACTTCTTCTCATCCTGGGTTGGGTCAGAGTCAAGGTCAGGGTCAGTGTCTCAGGCAGTGCCAGCACCCCCTCCCCCAAGACCCTCATCCCACCCAGCCTCACCTGCAGGTGACTAACGATGCAGTAGGGTTGGGGGCCATGCAAGCCACAGGTGGAGGAGGCAGTCAGTCTGTCAGCACGGCCCACTAGCAGGTCACCTGTGGCAGGGTAGCAGCTTCCCCTGGAACAGGCTGGCACATCCGGGACGAGGGCCTGGGCCAGGGCGGTGGCCAGCACTGGAAACAGTGGGTCAGCCAGTTCTGCTGCGCTCCCACCCAGTAGCCCCAGGGCTGGCTCCCCAGGACCCACCATCACATCCCACAAATCCCAGGCCTTTTCAGGCCCTCTCACCACTCAGCAGTAGGCCCAGTCGAAGCGCCCAGGGCCCGGGCTGTCCCCGCAGGTCCCTCCCTTGGTCCCCTGAGGCCCGCTCCATCCTGAAGAGAAGGGGAATCCAGATGAGGGGTGGTAAGAGGTCTGGAGCCTGTGCCCACCTTCCCCCTCCCTTGGGGTCCCCTGCAGACCCTGCCCCTGTAACTCCGCGCTGATTTCCCACTCAATCCTCCCGCTGGCCGCCCCTCCACTAGAAGAGTCCTGCGACTTTGAGCAAAGTTGAGAAGCACGGCAAGAAGGAAAGCATGGAGTGGATCTTGGGCAGGAGTGTAATACCATGTGGAGGTTCCCTTCCCACCTCTCCAGAAACAACCCTCATTCTAGACACAGGCAAGTTCCCCTGCAAATCTTTATTATGCTCCCTTGTCCAGGCCTGTGCAGAACAAGGGAAAAGGGGGTTGGCTTTAGGCCACCACAGTTTGAGGGCGCAGCAGGGAGGGGGTGTGGCATGAGCAAAGGAAAGGAGACTGATCTGAGACTTCAAATGGTCCATGGAACACAACTTTTGTCCCTAGCATTGTAGGAGCTGTGGATGTCACCATCAGTGAGGTTGCTCAGTCCCGGGGCTCCAGCATAAGCAGGGAGGTGAGAAGGCACACACAGAGACATCAAGCTCCTCTATTTAAGGATGTGGGAAATTTTAGGTTGGCCTGGACCGAGCAACAGGACAAGATGGGGGGTAGGAGGAGAGATGGAGAAAGGCTATCCCCTGCCCAAGTCACGGCTCCTGGGCTCTCCATCTCCCTTAATCACTACAACGAGTAGGCACAGGAAGTGCTGTCTCCGTTTCCCAGCGTGAAGGTGGGTGCGGGGCCGTCGACGACAGACAGTGAGTGAATCCAGATCTTATGGCTAAGTATCCACTCCATATTTTCCGGACTACCGGGAGGCCAGAGCCCAGGCCTGGAATGCGAACTGCAAGCTAGTGCCCCACCCTGGCCCCTGGGACCACAGGCGGTGACCACGGACTACACAGGTCTGTAGGGCCAGGGCCTAGTGGATCTGAGCTCCCACAGCTGTGCCCACTCTGTCTGGGGCCAGGTGGAGAGTAGCCAGGGCTGCGTGGGGGAGAAAGCTGGGGTTTCTTCTGGGGAATCACCAGGTTTCTCAAGAAGTCTCTCGAGCAGGTCAGCAGTCAGACTACTGGACTTTAAGGGTCTCTGAGAGTTATTCCTGTTATCTGGAGTAGGGGTCTCCAGTTACCCCGGGGTTCTTGTAGTCAACCTGAGGGTCTGAGGGATACTAGAGGTGACTCAGAATTTTAGATGACTCAGGAAAGGATCTACCAGGTTCAAAGGCACTAGATGGCCTCTGTCAAGTTTACAGGATATCTGGTTTCTCAAGGACAGAGGATCACTGGAGGATATCATGGGGTCCCATGGGGAGTTACTTAGAGTCAACGGGCACTCAGTGGGGTCCTTGGTCTCTCAAGGCCGGGAGATTCTTGGGTCAATCACTCCCAGAGTCTCTCTTACTGGCATGGCATCCACAGACCGCAGTCAGCAGGTGGCATACACATTTGTCCATAGCCGCCTGTGCTCAGCCCCTCTGCTGCCCACTGCTCCAGGGCCCACGGGGTGGCCACCTTCTTGCCCTCTGTCTGTTCGTTCTGCACCAAGGGGCGCTCCAACCCTGAGGATCAGGTCCTGTGAGCCACCCTCTGATCTTTGGCCCTACTCCCTGACCCTGGTCCTCAATTCTGTCATGACCTTACCTCTGACCCCAGCCCTAAATGAGTTCTAACCCTAGTCAAAATTCTATCCCTGTTCTGAACTTTGACCCCAGCCCTGACCCTCCCACACCAACCCCGTTCTGACTCTGACCCTCCCATCTGACCCTTATCCCACCCTATTGCCACCCCACTGTGGCCCATCCATTACCTTCTAGCTGGTTCCAGCTGTTCTGCGCCCACTTCAGCAGCTCTTGGACCTCTGCTCGTGCCTGCTGGGCCCGCTCTCCTGAGGCCTGCCCCGTGGCCACCAGGCTATATATCTGTGCCCTTCTGCAACTCTGCCATGCCTAGTAGGGCCATCTGCAACTCAGAGCAGGACTCAACCTGAAACCCACCCCACCTAGATCCTACTGTCTTAGGCATATTGCAACCTAAGGTTCTTGAGGTAGAAGGTGCAGGGTAGGGGGTTTTAGAGCTGAGACCCTGCCTCAGCCCAGCAGAACCCAGTCCCACCCTAAATCCCACCTGTGAGACCTCAATGCCCCATGTACCCATCTCACTTGCCCAGGCCCCCAGGCATGAAACTGTCTCCTGGGCCAGCCATTGACTCTGGCCTAAAAGGGTCCTGCAAGCCACAGCTGCACTGGACAGATCCCCCAGGACTGGGGTCATCTCCACTGCCAGTGTCATCTGGGCCAGGTGTCCTGCCAATGGGGGCAAAGGTCAAAGGATCACTGGGAGGTCGCAGCAGGGTAGCAACTAAGTAGGGGGCTTTCATGGTCTCTGTACTTAGTAGTGCCACAGTATCGCAGTGGCTTAAGGATCTCAGGGGGAGATAGGGGTAATAGCAGCCACTGAACAAGAGGTGTGAAGGAGCTGAGGGGTATGGGTGGGGTGTCACCTCCTGTACACTGGCCTCCAGGCCTTGGGAGTATTCGTTTTGCCGCCTGCAGCCCTCGCTCTGCAGCCCTCGTGTGACTTCTCACCTCAGCCAGCACCCCCTGAACATCCAGGGCTTGGTCCTTGGCCCTAGCTGTCCCCTCCCTGAAGGGTGCAGATGATCAGTTGGGCATCCCTTTCCTCCCCACCCTCTGAACTCTGCCTCCATCCTCCCGGCCCTTCACCTGCTCTCCTGAGCCTGATAGAGGATGCCTTCAGCTCTGGGCAGTTCCTGTGGTGTCTGGTGCAGGGAGGGCACCCTGGATCTGAACCCGCAGGAGGGCAAGGCCCACTGCCCCACTTTGGGGAAGGGGCACCACCAGCCCACACCATGCCACCAGCTCCACACTCACAGCACCTGCACCTTCATCTGTGGCAACTGGGGTAGGAATCTCAGATGTGAACTCTGACCTCTGACCCAACAAACCCTGATCCTGACCTCTCATACCCTGCCTCTGACATGACTACCTGGTGTGCTGGGGGCTAACAAGAGCCAGGTGTTAGGGACACCTGGGTGGCTCAGTGGGTTAAGCCTCTGCCTTCGGTTCAGGTCATGATCTCAGGGTCCTGGGATCGAGCCTCGCATCGGGTTCTCTGCTCATCAGGGAGCCTGCTTCCTCCTCTCTCTCTGCCTGCCTCTCTGCCTACTTGTGATCTTTCTCTGTCAAATAAAATAATAATAATAATAAAAGAGCCAGGTGTTAAATTTTCAGGAATTTTGTGACTCAGCTTGTAATTGGTAGGTAGACTAAAATCAGCGGTGGTGGATTTACTTACACCATGGAAACTGGCAAACACTACATATCAATTCCCTCTGCCCTCCAGCCAACTGTTAAGTATTTGCCAGGGGACTAGTACTCCCACCTGACCCCTGGTCAGGCCTTATGAGTAGTCCTCATTCTGGAAGGAGTATCATAGCAGTGTCCCAGATGCCCACCTGTCCCCGCCTTCAGCTATGAACAGACACACAAGCAGACGGGTACCCAGGAGGAAAGCCTGGGATCTGCACATGCTTGCACATGGGCTAGGGTGGCCACACCCCAGTGCCCCCTTGCCTGAAGCCATGTCTCCAGGGCCTGGATTCCTGTGGTGCTTGCCATGGCCTGGATTTGCTGCAGCTGGTAGGGGTGGGTCAGATGTGGAATGTGTCTCCTGCAGTCCTATGGCCAAGCTATGGTGCCCTATAACTCCCCCCCTTAGCTCCCATTCATGGCCCCAGTGGCTCTGTGCCAGTTGCTGATGCTGACTGAAGGGCATGGCAGCTATGCCCAGGCTATCGGAAGAGTTATAGGAAGCAAGCAGAGCCTACTGGGCAATGCGCAGGACAAGAGGGACAAGAGGGAAAAGCACAGGGTCCAGGAACACAGCCCAGCCCAGATCCCCAACCCCTGCATTCCTGCCAACCAGAAGGTGATCCGGTGAGAAATGTGTGTCCCAAATCCCCTATTGCCCTACACCCAAGTTACTGCTAGAAGAGAGTCCTCGCCTCTGCAGAATCCCTATAGCGATCCATATCTCCACCCACCACTCCAGCTTTGACTAGGAGTCTCAGAAGCTGTGGATCCAACATCTGGACCCTGTTGACCATCTTCTGTTTTAGCTCCCACACAGCTGTCCCTGTCCCTGGCTGGCCCATCCCCTGCAGCAACTGCTCTGTCCACCGCCAGGCCTCTCAGGCCTTTCCCAGGATGCTGTCTTGTTCTCTAAATGTGGCCACAAGCTGGGCTCCAAGCAGGGCCTCCTGGGAAAGCAGGGCAGTTGAGGAGACCTGGGCCGCAGCATCTGCAGGGGATGGTAGGGATGGATAGAGGGGAGACTCTGGGCTCCACTGGCTGAGGCAGGGCCAATCAGCCTTCTGGGCTCCCCAGGTACATAAGCAAGGACACCTAGTCCGTTCCTTCTGTCCCAGCCTAGCCCCTACCCTCACCTGCCCACCCACCCTACCATTAGGCCCCACCTTGGGCTCCTGCAGCCCTTTTGGGCCAGGCCAAACACTTGACTCAGTCTAGCTCCTGGGATAAATCTTCCAGTGGTCCACAATGCCTCCTAACCCATGGCTCTCTTTCTGCCACAAACTGCCCTGTGGCCCACAGCGTGTGTATCAACGCAGTCACTTTCCTCCTGCAGGAAGATGGAGGTATCAGCCTGACCAGAGATATACTGTCCTTTATGACTCCTCACTCAAGAAAACCCACCTGACTCCCAAACTCAGGACTCATACAAGCCAACCTGAGACCCTGTGAAATCCCTAGCCCTGAGAAGCTAGCTGGAGACCTCCTCCTTACTGACCCAAGACCCGTTGCCTGAATCTAGCTACCCACTCTGTAGGTTGCTCCAGAGTGCCCAAAACAGGTGAAGAAGATTCCAGGAGAATCTGTGCCTGCTGGAGTATCCCCTCCAGGGCCCTGCAGGTGTCTAACTTGCCCCCAGCCAGGTATCCCGTGGTGTAGGGAGGTGACCTTCCAGGCCACAATTTCCAGCTGCAGCTGAAGCAGAGTTAGACATAGGTTCCAGGGGGTGAAACAGGCAGGGCAGGACATGCAGCATGGGAAGCCACCTCTGGAGCCATGGACACATGCCTGGCACCTCATCCTTGAGATGCCCTCTTTGCATAAGCAGGCGCTGTGTGTCGATCACAGCTGGGTGAGATGGAGCCCTGTGGGTCACAGGCACAGGCTGCCGGGCAGAGACGGGCAGGGCAGGGAGCAGGCAGCACTTGCCCTAGCCTTGCCTCCAAGAAGCCCGGAGAACAGCCCTGTGTGAGAGGGAGGGTGCATACAAGCCTTTGCCTAAGTCACTGCTCAGAATGCCCTGGCCCCAGAGGTTACATGGCAGGGCAGCCTCTGGGCAGGGAAGCAGCACAATGCTCTGGAAAGCTCTATCATCCAGTCACGGGGCAGTTGGGGCGAAGGACTGGCAGATGGGTTTAGAAAAGAGCCACCTGCTGTGTGCCCTCTGTGGGCATACCCCACCTGGCCTGGCCAACAGCTGTTTTCATAAACATTTCTTTGAGTTTTGGGAGAAACAGCAATAAATGTGCTGTGCTTTCCCCCAGGAAAGCCCCACCGCTCCCCTGTTCTCCATACGAGAGGAGTCACCCCTGGTGGTGTGGATAACGGTACTGGCCTTCTCACTTCTGCATTCCTGCTCTGCATCACCCTAGTACCCATGCTGACACCTGGAGCACGAGCAGCCCCCAAATCCCACCCAGCAGGTGCACTGACCCATGACCTGAGGGAAGAGAGCATGGGCCAGTGAGTAGGAACACTGATCCTCCTCTGGGCCAGGGAGAAGGGCACAGGTATTCAGAGGCAGTGTATGCACACCAAGCACAGAGTCTTCTCCCTGCCCAATTCCTGCCCCAGGCAGCACCCACAATGATGCCTGGCTGAAGGCTCCTCCCTTTCCAGCTTCCTCTTGCCTGACCTCCTTGGCCAGCCCCCACCTTCCCACATGGCCAGCCTCCCACAGACCCTCTGGGTTCTCAACTCTTGTCCTGCTGTTCTTTGCTTCTCTGTGTCCTGATCTGAATCCCCCGTTGTCTCCATACCTTCACTCTCATGCCTCCTTCTCCCTGACTCCCACCGTCTCTTTGCTCAGGACCAAGAACCCACACTTCAGGCCTCATTTCATTTGTTTGCTGACCACTCTCCTCCTGGAAACTCTTGCTCACAGTGGCATCCCCTTCTACCTGCATCAGTTCTTAATCCCCGCCCTTTACCTGCGTCTCCTCAGCCTCCCCACCCAACCCCTGCCATGTTCATTCCTCTTGCTGGGACCCATTCACGGTCGGTCACCCACACACTAGCACACGGCTGCATGGGGGGTGCGGTGGTCAGGTGTGTGTGGTCTCATGTCTGCTTACACCAAGTCCCACCACTACCTTACAGTTAATGTCACACAAAACCAGAGACTCACACAGCTGTTCACAGCTGGTGCTGGTGGCCATGTGAACCCTCACACCAGGCACAAGTAACACCTTGTCAGAGACACACATACCTTCACTCACACCTGGGCACTGCCACAAGCCATGTGCAATGTGGCCTCACTCACTGGGTGACATGCCAGCTGCACAGTGTGTTGTGCAAGGCAGTCGCAGGGCTCACAGCCCCGCTCCAGTGTGTGCAGGCAGTAAGAGCACAGCCCGCTGACCTGGTCGCAGAAGCAGGCTTCAGCCCGAGAGGTGCACCATGTCGGGACAGTGTCCCAGGGGTCACAGCTGCAGCTGTGAAGAGGAAGAGGAAGGATCTGAGGAAGGAGAACCCACCCACCTGCCTTGGGATGTTCTCACCCATCCTAGCCACACACTCACGCCAGCAGCCCCCAGGATGCAGAACACTGCCATGGAAGCCAGGCCTGCAGTGGGCACAGCGGCAACTGGCAAGGCTGCCTGGCATGTGCACTGCCCACTCACAGGGCTACAGATGGTACCAGTGGCCCCTCGGTGTGGCAGTGACACTCTGCGGGGAATGACAGGGCCATCAGGCCATGAGGAGAAAGGAGATGGTTGTTCCAGACCCCACTGCAGCCAATGGGCCCGAAGCCATGTTCTAGACATGCGGCGATCACAGGTATGACCAATGATATTAGGGCAGGGGCACTGCCCACCTGGTGGGGCGCACTCAGTACACAAGGAACCCTAGGGGTGGCACTCACATGCTGGCAGGAGAAAGAGCAAGATAAGGTGAGCCTCATGGTGCTTCCTGCACCCCCATGCTGCAGCCCCCTCAAGTCAGGGCTGCATACTCACCAGGGCCACCCCCGTGGAGCAGGGCCGAGATGCTGCAGGCAAGGCAGGCACGAACCTCAGGCATGGTGCTGGGGAGGCCAGTCTTGGCTGCCTCCATGCTGCCTGCCTTGTGAAGTTCCTATAAGTGCCCTGTGGTCCCAAGGTCCACAGATCTCAGCCCAGGCAACTCCTTCACACAGTCTAGTAGGAGGGTGGAGGGTGGCGGGAAGAGGGCAGTGAGCCCAGCCTCACTTACCGACACCTACTAATTACCCTTCCTTACAGTGGATCTCACAGCCCCTTCCTGCCCATTTTCCTAGTTCTCTTCTGAGTCTCTTTCTCCTTCCTGTCCAATGGCTCCCATCTAGTTCAGGCAATGCCACCTCTCGCTCAGAATCACTACAGCAGCCTCCCCCTAATAATCCACTCTCCCCCACGAATCTTCCTTGTTCAAGACCCTGCCATGGCTCCCCACTGCCCCACAATAAAGGTTAAGCCCCTCTCCTGGCGCATAGGTTCTTGGAGGTCTGGTGGCTGCCTGTTTTCTTCTGTCCTTGGCATGGGCTTTGTGGCTGCCTGGATCAGCCTCCTTACACTAACTATCCACCTGTCTCAATTCTCTTGGTGCAACTCCAGGCCTCTGTGACGCTTACTCCCCAGCCCTACGACATCCACATCACTCTGCTATAATTTATCTCCCCCAGATGCGGGGTGGAGCCTGTAGGACCTCACTGAATCCAGAAGGATAGTGCTCCCCTCATGTCTCTGCGCCCCCTTAGTCCTCCATAGTTGCAGAATCACGGAGTAGCGTGTCCCTGGTTCAAAGCAGAAAGGTCTGGATAAAACCACAGGTCTGCAGGGAGCAAGGAAGGTGGGATAAGGAGACTGTGATCATGTGGCCCCAGGGGTGTCCCATTTCTGATGCCTTCAGTATTTCATCCTATGACCCATGCAAAAAAGACCAACTTCTTAACTCTTGCTGTTTTACCTTCAGTCCCGGTTTTGATTGCTCTACGACATGATGAGATTCCAGATCAGAGATTTTCCACTTTGAGTGTTGTTTCAAATGTGTTGGTAGCATAAAAGAGTTTTGCTATTGGGGGTTTTAGGGTCCTGCCTACCTGTGTGCATAGGTGAAGGCCACCTGGAACAGCTGCTGTGAGCGCAGATGGGCACAGTGGGTGCTCCTGGGCAGGGCCTGAGCACAAACACAGACTAATGCCTGTCAGTCTTCGGTGCCTGCGGTTAGGGGTCAGCAGTCATAGAGCTGCCCCTGCCTCCCACCCAGAATCACCCATTCACCTGCTTGGCACCTATGTCATGGACCTTGGTTTCATAGCGCAGGATAATGTCATACTCCAAGGCACAAGGCACTGTGGGCGCCAGTAGAGAGAGGCCAGTCCCATCAACCACATGTACAAACCCCAAGGCAGTCTGCAAGAGCAGGGGCTCCTCTGGGGCCTGGATGTGAGACACAGACTCCCAGACCCAGATCACCCCAGACCTGGACCTCAGGACTTAGGTTCCCATTACCCCAAGACCTTAGGGACCCATATCGCCAGGCCTTGCGCCCCATCCCTACTAAGACCCTAGCAACCTATGACCCCACTCTCTTCATACTCCTCACTTTGGGCAGCTGGGTGCTATAAGAGGCTTGCCTAGCAGGGTGGCGAGCACACCGAGGGTCACGCTGTCTCCAAAGTCGTGGCCAGAGCCAACCAGAAGAGGTCCCTGAGGTTTGTGTACAGTGGGGAGGAGCAGGCCAGGGGGTTCCCTGGGGGCAAGCCAGGTGTCAGGGTCCTCCAACATTCTGGCCCTCTCTTCTCCCACATTGCCCTGAAAATATGGTTTCTAAAACACCAAATTTCTGACCATGACTTTCCCACCTTCCTAATCTTACTGAGCCTTTTAATCTTCCTAATCTTACTGAGCCTTCCTAATCTTACTGAGCCTTTTGGTTTTGTCTATACACTCCCTCCCTCCCTCCCCTGAAAACCAAGTCTGAGCTTTGGTTTCCTCCCGCCCTTGCCCCTACCCCTCCCGGACACTCACAGGTGACTGGGGGTCAGCTGGCTGAAGGCCCTGGCAAAGTTCAGCTTCAGCAGTGGCTTGGTCAAGAGCATCACAGAAGTGCCCAGATTAGAGTTCGTGGCAGTGGCAGCCACGGAGGGTGGCACAGGCAGAGGCCCTCCCCAGCAGAACACCTGAGCAAGCACGGGGGAAGGGACAGTCAACTCTTGATTCTTAACACCTGATCCCAATTCCCAGGCCCTGCCTTGTACCTGTTGCTGTAGGCACCCCCAAAGTCACAGTCACAGGACCAGCAGCCTAGAGAGTCACTGCTCAGACCCCAGAACTCGGATTGTAAGAGGGAGCAAGTAGGTGGAAAAAGGACAGGAAGATCTGGAGCCTGGGGGGTCATATACTGGGACTGCATGTTGCAGGAGGAAAGGGCATAAGCACAGAGCTTGAATGCTTCTCTGCTTACTGCGGAGAGAGGGTGAGGAGACCCCAGTGTACTACATAAGTACTTCATAAGAGGTAAGATGAGGACACTGCAGGGGTTGAAGTAAAAGTTAAACAAAGGATTTACATTCAAGGAGAGGCAAAAAAGGATGGAACTGTTTCTTGGCCTGAGTTCCCTCAAACATGTATGTTGCAAAACACCTTTAAACCCAGTGCTTTAAACCAATACTGTTGCAACTTGTTTTATCGCTTTTCCTTTTTAGGCTCCCAAAGCTACCACCGGAGGGCATATGCTGGTTCAGCTAGCTGAGGTTGCATTGACCCTGATGACCATCAAGGAGTCAAACCAACCCATGTGCAAGGCTCAGTCTATAGTCACACTGATTATAGCCTTATACGAATCAGCTTCTAGAAGCTCAGTGCCCAAGACCTAGGTCAAATCAGAACGTGGGTTAAAGCTTACCAGACAACTGCTACAGTCCCATCCAGAGACAAAGCGTTTTCAGTGACAGGCACTGCTGGAGGAATCACAGGCATGAGTGCCACAGACCTGGCCCTGGGGGTCACACCTGCAGGCTGGGGCACAGGGCTCTCAGGGTGCTACTGGGACTATAGGGGTAGGCACATGCATGTGTTATTAGGGGAATGATTGGGGGGGAGAGCAAGGACATGGGGTTTGGCGTCCACTCCCAGGGTAACTCACACTGACAACCTCTTGGGTGGGTAGGGCTGAGGCCAGAGTGATCAGGCTGGCAGAAGTCACAGCACTGGCGCCAGACATGAAATTTGCAGCGACACTGCCTAGAGAAGAGGCCACAGGTCTCATCTGGGCATCACACAAACCATCTCCCAGGGTCCTTACAGGGTCACAGTCACAGGCTGGATCATGGGTCAGAGGTGAGGACAGAGTTAGGTCAGAAGTCACCACGGAGCTAAAGGATCAGGGTCAGAGTTGGGACTGGGGATTTGAGGGCTCACGTTTGCAAGAGTGAAGGGAACGGGGATCCTCCCTGAGATCTCGGTAGAAGAGCTGGCAGAGTTCACAGCGGAGCTCAGCTGTGTTGTGCTAACATGTGTCACATATACGTCCACTCACATTGCCAGATGCCAGATACAAGAGCATGTCAAAGTGACAACTGCCGGCATGCCCATTCCACTTGCATTCTAGGGCAGAACAAGGAAGGTGAATATGAAGTGGGCTGGCCGGGGCAAGTATGGCCAGGCAGAGAGGGCAGAGCACCTACTCTGGCAAGTGTGAGGCTGCCCAGGCTCTGCTGCACACCATGGGTGGTCCTGGTACAGGTCCTGGCAGTGCTCACAGTGGGTACCAACTGTGTGGTGGTGGCAGATGCAAAGGCCATGCACCTGCAAGGGAGGAGGGCAAGGTGAGTCTGCCCCAGTTCCCTGAGCTTGCCCACTCCTTCAGTCACAGGATGCCCCTCTCGTGGTACTCACCATGCCTTTCACATTGGCTTGGGTCCCAGCTGTGGGCTTATACGCAGAGGCCTGGGCATGGCACAGGGAGCTGCCTCTCGCCACGAGCTCACAAAGGGCATAGTAGTAGAAGGGGTGTCCCTTTAGGCCTCCCAGCGGTCACCTAGTTTGTGCAGTTTGGAGAAGCTCACATGAAGTTTGTCACACACAGGAGCCCTGGAGACACAGACCTGGGCGGGGGCGGGGGGAGGGGGTCTCAGGTACACTGGGGATCATTCCTCTACTGTTGGGATGGAAGGGGGAGGGATGGGATATGGTCTTGTCTCTGTGTCACTACAGACACCTCCTCCAGCATTCATGCTGTGGCATGCCCCCATTCCTGCTCCTCTGAGCATACCATCTCAGGACGACTACAGCCTAATGGTGATAATTCCTTCTGCACAGCTCCCGCTCTGGTATCACTTCTGAGCTGAGACCCGACCATCCCACTGCTTCCTGGACACCCCATCCTGGAATCACTAGATAGCTGAAACCTACTTCCCCAGTGCAATAAAGCATTCCATTCCCCAGCCCACCATCAAAACCACGAATCAGTTTATCATTCAGCCAAACCATCTACGGCTTAGTTCACTTATTTATCCACTGTTTTTCTCACTTACATGTCAGCTACAAGAAGACAGATACCTTGTCTATCTGCTCCCCGCTGAGCACTGCTCAGTATAGATGCTTGGCACACCACAGAGCTCAGTGGGCACTTGCTCAATGTACACATGGGAGAGATGGGTCCATAGTTTCTTTCTGCTCTACAGCTTATGAGCCAAGGTTATCTCTTGTACTGCTCCTTTGCCAGATGTGTCTCTCAGAAGAGCAACAGCTGCTTGGAAACCTAGCATGGGGACTTGGTGAGCAGTTGGTAATAACCAGTCAAGGTGGATGGAGAGTGCAGAGAAAAAGCTAGTTTTGGATAGGTCCTGCTCTGGTACTGACGTGACCAGACTCTGGGCTCTCCTACTGGATTTAGGTTATGTGTCTTGTCTTTCAAGACTCCTACCTTACAAGAAAGATGTTACAACCCAGAGACGCCCTGGCGCCACCTAGAGGCTGCTGCAGAGCTGCAGGGTACTAATAAGGTCCAGATGATGAATCAGGGCAGGGCAACACCAAGGGACGAGGATGGGGGCAGTGATGGAGGCTCATAAAAGGAACAGTTGAGGTTCAGTGATAGGTGCAGTGATGGGGTACATTGTTGGGAGCTGGCAAAGAAAAGTAGTAATGAGATCTGCAATGGGGCCCCACATAGGAGTTATGATGGGGCAGAGATGGAAACAGCTATACATAGACCCTATTCACTGGGCATAGGTATGGGGAACAGTGATGGGACAGGAATGGAGGGCCATAACAGGGCCCACAATAGGGAACCATGATGGGGCAGAGCTGAAGAATGATCCTGGGTTGCCTGCCATCCCTGCCCCACTGTGTACACACAGGACCCCCCCCCCCAATCCAGTATCTGGCTGTCCTAACATGTAAGGAGTACAGGATTGGCTCTGGGGATGATTACCCTGAATCTTGGGGTTGTTTGGGTCCTCCACCAGAATGGCTAGGTCCAGAACTTCTGAAAACTACCTGAGAGAAGAAAGCAAACCTGAGCCTCTGGGTTCACCACAGGGCCCAAACCCCCCTTCCTCTGGGTCTGACCTCACCTTCGGTGGAAGGCTTGATACCAGAGCAATGCTGGTCACAAAAAAGGTCACTGACTCTTTGGCCAGGAGGAGCAGGAAGGATCCCAGGAAGAACACCTTAGAAGCTGTAGGCAAAGAATCTGTACACATGCCAGGAGTGGCCGTGGTCCACGGAGCGCTCCAGGAGCAGAGGTGCTGGGCGGAATGTCTGGGGAGTAGAGGGGATCCTTAGGTCACCAGGGGCAAACATCACTGGTGGCCACCATGTCAGGAGGCACAGAGCAAGCCTTCTGGCTGGGGCATTGGAATACCTTGAAAGTCATGGTGAGGTGAATAAAGTAGAAGGCACTCTCTGGGTCTAGCTGGATGGTGGCATTCTCAACACCTACAACCACAAGGCTTGTCAGAGTGACCAGGCCCTGACCCTAGACCTGCACACATGGGCACACGGGTACCCTCACCACTCTCTGCCTACCACCAGGTCTTGTTGCTGTCATGACCACCACTCCAGATCACATTCTCAATGCTATGGCCTCCCTGGTCCCAAGAGTCACAAAAGAAGCAATTATCAGATTCCTGGGGGAATGCCCAAGGAGAATGACAAGAGGTACGTGGCTGGCCTCCAATTCCAAAACTGGGGAGCAAAGTCCTCCCCTGCAAGCCCCCAGCAATGACCTGAAGCCCCACAAGGCCAAACCTGCCCAGAAAAACCCAGAGATACCATCTCCAGAGCCCTCACACTCCTCCCCACCTGCAGGTGACTGATAATGCAGTAAATTCTGGCCATGGCCAACCAATCAAGTTGCCAGCAGGTGGTTAGCAGCTGCCCCTTGAGCAGCTGGGTGGGGGTAGTGTCTGTTGCCTCTCCAGCAATTGTTCTGAGAGCCTGGACTGGGAAGGACAGGGTCTGAGTAGAGATCGTAGGGGTAACCCTCACCTCACTCTGCCCCACAGGGAGGCCTGGAGAGTTCTTCTCTCCCTCTGGATAGCTCTCAGGGAAACAGGCAACCTCTCATCCCCTGGTGGCAGCAGTAGCAGAACTGAAAGGAGTACTAGACTGCAAAGGAGGAGGCCTAGCCTGGCTGGGGTTCCTGGGCCATGGGAGCTGGAATCAGGCCTAGGAGGAAGAGGCAAGCAGGCTGCCCTTGAGGAGCGGGGTGTGGCCCCATATGCACATGGTAGATGAAAGCAGGACTGCCAGACAACAAAGAGCATGCAGGGCTGTGAAGCCACGGGCAGGCTCAGAGCAAGGGGGTTGCCAGAGCCTGGGAACCAAGGGAGGCCATGCCCTATTAATGGCACCCACCAGAATCAGAAGAAAAGGTAGGGAAGGGGTACCAAAAAGCAAGCAAAACTTCTCTACGGGTCTGCCATCCAATGCAGCTGGCGCTAGTGAGGCCAGGGTTCAGACTAACCCCCAGAGACAGAGATCCAATTCTCATTCAAATGAGGCTCCCCCCACCCTCCCCACCCCTGAAAGGCTACTGGTCTCTAGGAGCCTCTGGTGAATGTGTCCCCCTCCCTGCCAGCCCCAGCCATTGCCTTTCAGCTGGACAGACAGGGAAGTTCTGGCAGATGGGCTGGGAGCTAGTTTTTTTCGGGGGCCCACCCCACTCTCCAAAGCCAGACGAGCCTTTAGTGTCTGAAACACACACAGGCCCCTGTCAGGAAGCTTGATAAGGCTGGACCTGGGAACAGTGTGCTTGGGACTCAGGTAGAAATCAAAGCTGATGGGGCAAAGCAGTTATAGAAACTCTCCTGGTTCAGCTAAAACAGTACCCGACTCATCCAAGGAGAAAATTCTGCAGTCAGTAAGGACAGACTCAATGGCTGAACAACCCAGAGCCTTGGCCTTGACTCAACCCCAAAACTGTTGCCACCAGCTGGGTAAGTTGAGACTAGAAGGGCAGACAGAGCAGGCTAGGAGACAAGGCCAGGCTGTCTGAATGGCCCCTGGGGAGCCATACCACAAACATACCCTTGCCTGGCCTAGAAACCTGCTGGCTGCAGTGTTCCCCACACAGCCACCTTCTGTCCTTTTGCACAGGGCCTGCCTAGATAACAAACCAGTGTAGCCCAAAGGGGAGGTGTGTCACCTGTGAGTGGCTCTGCCCCTGTCCTCAGAGGCTGCTTCTCACACATCTAGAGGCCAGCACCTCTAGAGGAGCCTGGGAGCTGCTCTTCCCAGTCACATCGACCACCTGTCTCAGGCCAAGGAGCCCTATTTGGCAGCCCTATTCCTCGGACCACTCTTCCTAGATGCTCAAGCTGGCCTACCAGCAGCTACAAACACAAAAAAGACCATGAAGGGTAGGCCGGGAGACTGGAAGGTGGAAAGGTATAAAACGTGATAGATGGAACAGTGGAGGTACAACTTGAAGAATAACAAATCACAGTGCATCGCGCCACGAGAACACCCTTCCCGCCCACCCATACCACCCCGCATCCTCCAGTCTCTGAAAGGAGAATGGTGGCTCAGAGCCCTGGAGAGGCACCTGGAGTCCTTGGGTTGTAGAATCCATGGGCATTGCACACTGTGCCACTGGCCACGCAGACAACTGGGCTCAGTTTCCCCAAACATAACTTTACGAAGGAATCAGGGTGCTGAGTATGGCAGCAATGGCTGGAGCTGTATTACAGGGGACAGGTTCACATGGAGGATCCGCTGAGCCCGCTGCCGCACCTCATCGTCCGAAGACTGCCTGTCCACCTTGATGGCCCGGAATTTCAGCAGCTTTGCTGTTCCAGGCCCTAGCCATGCCTTAGGAGATCGGGGCCCAAGTCGTGTTCTTTTCCGGGGAGGAAGATCCTTTGACTCCTCAGCCCTTTTCCTCTTCTGCCCCACGGTCTCTGAGCGGCTTTTTGGGCCCCTCCTTGCAGTCCTGGCCTGAACAGACCCTTTTGGCCTGCCCCTGCTCCTGGGCTGGGTCCGAGCCACCTTGGCCTTGGCCTGTACCACCCTGGCCTTGGCCCGCACTGCTTTGGCCTTGGCCCGTACCGCCTTGGCCTTAGCTCTCACTGCCTTGGCTTTGGCCTTGATCTGTGCTGCCTTGGCCTTGGCCCTGATCCGTGCTGCTTTGGCCCTGGCCCTGGCCCTGATCTGTGCTGCCTTGGCTTTTGCCCGAGCCTTGGCAGCTTTGGCCTGTGTTCGAGCCACCTTGGCCTGGGCAGCTTTGGCCGGTGTTCGAGCTGACTTGGCCTGGGATGTTTTTGTGCCCAGGGCAGAGCCACCTTTCATTCGTAGGCCACTGAGGGACCCGGTGGCCTTGTAGGTCTTGTTCCGGGGTATAGTGCCTTGTTGGGGTCTGGCCCTGGGGCCTCTGTGAGTCAGATTCTTAGGGCCCTTGCCTGTGGCTTTTCTGGGAGCTTTGGGCCGACAGTTACCCTGCCTCTTCCCTGGACCTCTGCGCAGCTTCAGGGGAGAGTCAGCAAGTGAGAGCTGCAGAGACTGTGCCTTGTGCTTGGCACCCAGGCAGGGCATGGGAGCCTTTAGTGGAACCAGGGCCTCAAGGACAACAGAGAGCCGCATAGCAGGGTAGACACCTGGATAGAGGTGGGTGGGGAAACCCACTGCTGCACCCCGGGCACGGCTGGCACTTGACTGCTTTAGGGAGCTCAGCAGCAGGTTGGTGGTAGCATGCTTGGAAAGGGCTGGTGTGGATGCTTTGGCCAGCCTTCCAGATAGTGGCATAGGGAGCAGCGTGGCCCGGCCTGCAGGCAGCCGCATAGCAGTTCGGGGAGCACTGGCTGGAGGTGATGTGGCAGCGGGGGTGGGGGCACGGGCTTGCAGCTTCGTCTGGCTTGGGGGGTTGGCTGTACATGAACTATAGCCATAGACATCACCGCTGCGAAGGATGGTGGGTTGGAAGCCATCATCCCGCAGGCCCTGCAGGAAGGCTACAAGCTGGGCCTCTGTGGCACTGAGATCCTGGCTCATGGGGTTAAAGACAAGCAGCGCCTCCTCCAGGGCCTTCTTCCCTGCCGTGGAGATCCGCGACCAGGAGTGCACAGCTTTCTCCTCCACATGCTGCACCACGCTCATGGCATTAGGCACTGCAGATCGGCCTGGGTATCCACAAACCAGTGATCGGCACCTCCAAGACAAGAGGAAAAGAATCAATAAGAACGGCACCGAGGGGCACCTGGCTGGCTCAGTTGGCGGAGCATGCTTCTCTTGATCTTGGGGTCGTGAATTCAAGACCCATGTTGAGTGCAGAGATTACTAACAAAAAATGGTAATACTTCGGATATATTGCATTAAAGAAAAGATATCATTACACAAAAACAAAACAAAAAAAAACCCAGCACTGAGATAAGGAGTGAGGCAGGTAGATAAGTCCATCAGCGCTTCTCCATCAGGCATTCTCCATGATAACAACTATCCATACAAAGGGCCTGGCCAGAGTGAGGCACTGCTTGGGGCAAAACCCTGGTCTCCTGAACTCCTGGCAGAGTGAAGACTGGGTCAGCAGGGGGTACCCACATGGGTCAGAGGCAGTTTCTTCAAGATAAATGTCCAGAAGCTCATGAGAGCCATCCAAACTGCTGTTGGGTCCCTGGGAAGATTTGGGCTTGGTTGGCCCATTTTAATTCAATTCTCCATTTTCTAAGGCCAGAAACCTGGGATTAGACTACACCCTGGGAATGCAGGTATGTCTTCAAGGAGCCCTATACAGAAGGCAAGAAAGAGACCATCAAAGTTCTTGGGAGTACACACTGGCACCCAGCCCAGCTTGCCAGAGTCAGAGAAAGATTCCTAGAAGAGGCAACACCTTGATGGGACAAAACTGAGGAATGGAACTCCAGATGGAAATGGAGCAAAGAGGGGAAGAACTTATGCAATGGCTTGGAAATGAGAAATAGTAAGGCACATTTAATGTGTGTGAGTGGAGTCCGTGGTCAGAGCTCTGAGGTCTAGATGGAAAAACAGTTAAAGGCAGGACAACATGAGCCTTGAAGTCATGACCATCCCTGTTACCCCAGCTGCTGTTGTTCAGGTGTTCGGGAGGGAGGGGTGAACCTCTGACTACCAGAAGTTTTGCTTTCAGAGTCCCCAGACAGGCTCAGAGGTCTGATCCTGGCACTGTAATTGTGGAGAATAACCCCAAAGCAAAAGTAAGACTCTCCTTCAACAGAAAGTAAGAAGCTAAGCAGCAGGTATAAAACACACATGTCTGAGCAATCAGCCAGCCAGCCTGGGGGCCAGGCAGCCAGACCAAGAGCCCAAGGTCTGGCAGCCAAAGGCTCCAACAAGATGGTTAATAAGGTGGACACTAGAAATTTGAGCTGTCCTAACTAGGGTCTGGAGGCTGCAGACCTCAGTACAGCCCAGATGGGAGTTGTCTGGGAACACCCAACTTGTCCCAGACTTTTTCTCTGAAGAAGCTGTGCGCTGTCAGTCAGGACTAATGTCTAATACCCAACCCAACACCGAGGGTTCCCAAAGGGAGCTCCCCAGCTGTACTGAAGCATTAAAAGATCAGCTGGGATCAGGCAGGTCCCTGGGGCCAGGAGGCGCGTCTGTGCAGCTTCTTCCTACCGCCCTAATGGAGCAGAGGAAGTTCTCAGAATCCCCTGGAGGAAGTGCCCTGGGGCTCTTTGTTTGGAAACATTCTCGGAT
Source organism: Neogale vison (assembly GCF_020171115.1). Lineage (NCBI taxonomy): Eukaryota > Metazoa > Chordata > Mammalia > Carnivora > Mustelidae > Neogale > Neogale vison. The sequence goes on along the minus strand of NC_058096.1, from coordinate 205,861,610 downwards.
CCTCAGGTGTCTCGGGCACTTCCTCTCTCCAGAGGCCATTCTCCAAGCACAATTTTTGCACATGACTTTAGTTCTTTTATTATTATTTTTTCTCCAGGGGGTGTAGTTCCCAGGACTGTGAACTGTTGAATAGGGAGGGGCCTGTTTCCCCGCAGGCACAGATATTGGGGGTGAACTGGGGGCTCTTCCGCCCAGGTCGGTCTAGACTCTTGAAGGGTCTTCTGGGCCTTCCAAGAGGCTCCGGAAACAGACTGCAGTCTGGCCCCTGACTTCCCTTCACACGTGCCCCAGGGGCCGACAGAGAAGTTGATGAAAGACGGGGGACGGGAGAGGCCTCATCCAAGGGGGACCGGGTTGGGGCAGATCAGTGCCATTGGCCTGGGAGTCTGTGTCCCTGGGGCCTGAGCCACGGATAGGAGCAGGGATCTTGGAGGCAGCGAAACGCGAGGGGCGGGCGGGGCTAGAGGGGCGAGCCCGACCGGGTCGCGCAGCCCCAGGGTGGGGTCGCTGGGCAAGGGATAGGGAGGTGGGGGGAATCTTGGCCAGGCCGGTGGAAGGCGCGGGTCTCGAAAGAGCCGGCCGCCCGGCCCATCCGCCCCGTCGCCTCGCGGACGGCCCCTCCGCGGCGCGGCTAGGCCCATGGCCCCAACCTACCGGCGCCGCCGCGGGGACCCAGGACGCGCCTCTGCGCCGCCTCCGCTGCTCCAACATGGCCGCCCGCTGCGCACCGGAAGTGCGCGGCACTTCCGCTTCCGGGACCTGGCCCGCCCCAGTGACCCTTGACCCCCCGAGACCCCGTTTCCCCCAAAGTCTAGGGACAGGGCAGGTGGGTACCAAGGAAGGCTTCCTGGAGGAGGTGGCAGCGGGAAAGGCTCTAAATCCATCCGGACCTGTGCAGAAGTCTGAGGAGCAGAGGTGTACTCAGACTTGTTCCAGACAGGGTTGCTAGGACTGGATTAGGGCCTGACACCCCCTTTGAGGGACCTGCTGGTGCAACAACATCTGGGAGGAATTCCCTGCAAGCTCCAAGCCCTCCTCCAGGCTCTGGTCCTCCCACAGCCACAGACAGGGCCTACCTCTGTCCCAAGTTCCTGACCAGAAGGAAAGAGAAATGCCCCTTGCTTGCCTGGGAGTGTTGCAGGGGTATCTCCTCAAGGGCAGCAGGCCCTCCACTCTTCCCAAGAATGAGGCCTGCATGTGGGATGAAAGGTTGATGTACACACACATGCTGCACACAATCCCAAAGCTGGGCATGTCCAATCTGAGAGTCCTAGCATACCAGTGTACTTGTCTAGGAATATGTGCATGGGTGTGGTGGGAGAGCCCTTGCCCAGCCTCAGCCCCTTCAATGGCAGGAAGTTGTGCCTCCAGTCTTAACTCTGCCCAGAATCCTTATCCTTTTGCCTAGGAGACTGGGATCTCAGTCTTGCTACCTGTACCCTGGGGTCAGCAGAGGGCTGGTGGTTACAGAGCCCACTGCCCAAGCAGCATCAGATGTGAGAACACAGGTCGAAATGAGCCCTTTAAGTCCAAGAGGTCAGACTCTGGCCATAGGCCCCTCTTTGCACCCCCCACCCCCACCCAAGTGCAGGCTGGGAGCCAGCACGGAAGCTCTGGTTTCAAGATGAGATAATGGGGACATATACTTTTCAGTCAGAGCCTGAACTAGGAGGCAGAAATATTGCCACAACACTCGGATCCTGATATGTACAATGGTGCCATATTTGGTAGCTGAAGGGTAGGTGAAAGCCCGTGGATGGGTGGGTGGATGCTTTATTTAGGGACTGGTTAATAGCTTTTCTCCCTCCCTGTATGACCTCATTATCCTCAGGCTTGTTCTACATTTCTGCTGATTTCAAAGAGTCTGGACACCCCTAAAGAGAAACACCCAACACACCCTAGGCCTCATCTGGTAACTCTGAGCTTCCCAGGACCTCAGCACTGATAGGAGGTCCTCAGTACCTTTGAGCATAGCCAAGGTGTCCAACAGTAAAATGCAAACTCTCTTCCTCCTTTGGGGTCCATGCTTCTAGCCCTTCATTCTGTTAGAAAGAAGGGAAATGTGGAGTCCCAAGGTTCAGGGTCTCCTGGAACAATCAGGAAGTCCCACCTTAGTATGCCCAGTCCTCAACTGTGGGTGAGTCCAGTATCTGACCCATCTATAGTTGAAAATTAGCTGCCACTCTCAGGACCAATATCACCTCATCTTCTGTGCCAGTTGTCTTCCACAGCTTCTCCAAAGCCAGCAGTGTTGACTTCCCATGTTTAGGGTGAGGCCAGGACTGTGTAAACAGAAGCCAGTCCCATGAAGAGTCAGAGCCAAGCTTCCAGGGATGGCATGGATTCAGGTGTGTCCTGGAAAGGGGACTCCCTCTCTGGTGATGTCCAGCCCAGAGTTCAGTACAAAAATAGAGGACCAGGTAGGGCAGGCCAATCCCCAGGCTGTATTCCTTGCAGACATTAGAACTGGGGGGATAGTAGGGTTAGGGGTCAGGGTCATGGGTACCTAGCATCCTGAGGGGGTAGATGAACCTTCTTCTGCCTCTTGGTGCTCAGTATGTTCCAGATGGAACTCTGGGAGCAAAGTGTGACTTCACCTGGATTTTGGTGGATGCTGACCCTGTAGGCATAACGGATTGGGAAGGATGAAGTTGGCAGAGACAACAGGGTCATCCCAGGACCCAGCCCTTGCTCTCCATTTGGCACCTTTTGCAGCCCAGAGTGATGGACCTTAGAGCCATTTCCACCTGACCAGAGAGATCTAGTGGAAATCTAGTTGTGAGTGAGACCAGTGGGCCTGGGAGGAATCACCAGGAGGGAGTCTATGTGACAAGGAGAAAAACCAAGGCTGGATCTTGAGGAGCTACTTCCTGGGGAGAAGAGGAAGCAAGGCCTTCAAAAGACGCTGAGAAGCAGGACGAATTTGAGCAGAGGTGCCAAGGTCACAAGAAATGAGCTTTGAAGATGTCAGCAAGATTTCAGTTATGACAAAGACCATAGGGACCTGTAGTATGGTGTTCCATAGTGATTTTGGCAAGAGCAGTTTTGGGGGAGCAGTGGACATAGGGTAGCAGATATCAAGGAGACTGGAGGGGAGGAAAGGGAGACTGGAGGGACTGAGCATACTGGGAGTATCTCAAGGTAGGAAGATTTTAAGTGCTTAATTGGTGGAGAGGGGGAAAGGTCTAGAAAGGGAAGAGTGGGAAATGTAAGGGGTTTTGCAGAGCAGTGTGAACACCCTGTAGAGGAAGGTACTGGTGCCCTAAGTGAAGAGGAAGTTGGGAGCAGAGTCCATGTGTCCATCTGTCTGTTTACTGATTTGCCTGTGACTATGGGTCAATGCACCCTGCTCTGACCATGGATGGAAGCCTTCTAGCTAGATTCTGTAACTGGCCTTGGTACGACCATTTCCATGGAGGCCTTCCAACCCCAATTGCCAGCCTGTAAAAGGGGCTGGATACCCTCTCTGGTTATGAAAAGGCTCTGCCCACAGTCAGGGTTGGCTTCAGAAGTTAGGCTAACCAAGGAGTTAATGCCCCCAAGCAGCTCTCAACCCATGACTGATGGAGATTTGAGAATGAATTCCTCAAGCAACCTTTGCTCTGGGAAGCAACCAAGAATGATTTGGTCCCAGTTGCCCACAGTGGTAACTTGCTTGATGACACAGCCTTTATTGGGTGCTTTCTCTTTTTGCCACTCTTCCTCTGGTGCATCCTGGCCTCACTTTCCACATTAACTGTAGGTACTGGTATCTTAGTTTCCAGATGTGCTTCTGGGGAAAGTGAGACACACACCGTCCATGAAAGAGGAATAAGATAGTATCAAGCACAGACAACCACAAGGAATTCTCCTAGGTGACCACCAACCTGCACAAACGTTCTGGCAGCTCACAGACTTAACTGATACTCTGAACATCCCGAAGATAGGCTGGGCCAGGGCCAGGGTCTGAAATAGATAGGCTCCTGTCACACCAGTTTGCTCTCACCTGATCCCAGAGTTGGCCACAGGCAGGCCCAGGACCCTGGACATGAATAGTCACAATGTCTTGGGTTCTTAGTAGCCCAGGCCTCAGGCCCTACAGAGTGATCTGCATGGGAGGTCCCCTGGCCTCTGACTCTTGAAGCTCATTCCTTGCTCGGAGCTATCCTCCCAGCAAGAACTTCCCCTACACAGACCTGTGGGAGGGACTGTCAGGCACTGAGGCCGGCACTGCCTGCTCCTCCATCCCCTGCTAGCCTCCATGTCCACCGTAAGACCTCTTCCTTGTCTTGCTATGTGCCTGGGGAGGTGCGACCCAGCCACCGCCCCTAACAGAGGCCCGGGCCACGCCCCAAGTGGCCTCCAGGGGGCGCCGCCGCGAAGCCTGTCTTGGAGCTCGTACGAGCTCAGTGCCGGTGGGCGGGCGCCGGCCCCTCAAGCCTTCTGGTTCTGCTGGCCCGCCCCCCGCCTCCCCACCCCGCGGGTGCTCCCGGGCTGGGTCCCACTCAGAGCGGTCCCCCACCATACACGTGTTGTGCTGCTCAGTGCTGCCTTAGTTCTCCCCCAGCCCGAGGTCGGACTCTAAATCCTGGGCAGGCCCAGCGTCCACATGTCCATCTGTCTGTTTACCGATTTGCCTGTGACTATGGGTCGACGCTCCCTGCTCTGGCCACGGCAGGTGCAGGGTTAAGGAGGGGGGAGGAGGGGAGATTTTCCCGAGTCGGGAGGGGGGCCGAGGGGCGGACCCGGTCCAGCCCCGCCCCTCGCCGAGCCGAGCCGGAGCCCCGCCGGAGCCCCGCCGGAACCCCGCCGGAGCCTGGCCTCAGCCCCAGCCAGAGCTCGCACGGAGCCGGAACGGCGGACCCCGCGTCCCGGCGGCGCCGGAGCCCCGGCCGGTGAGTCCCGCAGGAGCCGCGCTCAGGGGAAGTTTGGGGCGCGGGGCGCAGAGCCCCAAGCGCGCTCGCCGGGACCCGCCCCCCCGCCTCCCGCGAGCTGGAAGTTTGGGGCCAGGAGGCCATCACGCCGAGGGTCCCAGAAGCTTGGCCCCCGCGGGAAAGGAGAAGATGAGGAACTTGGGGATCTGCTGTGAGGGGGTTCGAAAGTCCAGCTGCTCATTCCTACTGGAAACGCCCTGGACTGTGGGAGTCTGGAGTCCTAATGGTCATGGGATCCCAAAATCATCCCCCTCCCTACTTCTGGACACCAAGGAGACGGGCCCCTGGGAACCTGGCATGGGCGAACCTCTAAGAGTAGACCTGAAGGGGGAATGTGGGACCCTGGCGTCCAGCTTCTCCCCTCCCAAATTCCCTGATGGCCTTTTGCTGGTGGGAATGGATGATTTCTATGGAACGGCCCCCAAAAGGGTTGTAAGTATACCCTGGAGTCTGATCCCTGGCTGTCCAGGGTGCACTGGAAGGCAGTAAGGGGAGGGTACAGTAGGACTCTATTCGTGCAGAGCACCAGCATGAGGATTGTCAAAAGGAAGGAAGTCAACTGACTTGCCACCTTGACCTAGATCTGAAGGGGGAGGGAATGTTGGGTGTTCTTAGTTGAGAGCAGGGGGTGAGGGGAGAATCCCTCATGCCCCACAGGAAGGGGAGAAGTTCCCTGAGTATTTGGGAATCTGCTCCTTTCCCACCCAGGAGGGCTCTGAGCTACAGTGGTGCGCTAGCCAGCAAGGGTAGGTCAGGGGTAGGTCCTCCCTGTGCCTTTCCCACCAGGGATTTTGGGCCAGCTCTTCCCTCAGCTACAGACTGCTCAACTGTGTACTGAGGGGCTGCTCAGTGGCCCTGACCCTTTGTTTTCCCTCTCTCCTCCAGGTGAAGGCAAGGTCCCTGAACTGGTCAGACACTGCCTGTGGGCCTGATAGAGTCAAGAGGCGGCCCCATCATGCCCCTCAGTGAGGCCTGCAACCTGAGCAGATAGTATGGCCTGCCAGTGGAGGTGAACACCATGGCTACAGGCGGTGGCCGGGCCTTTGCTTGGCAGGTGTTCCCACCCATGCCCACCTGCCGGGTGTATGGCACAGTGGCATACCAGGATGGGCACCTGCTAGTGTTGGGGGGCTGTGGCCGGGCCGGACTGCCCCTGGACACTGCTGAGACCCTGGACATGGCCTCACATACATGGCTTGCACTGGCCCCCCTGCCCACTGCCCGGGCTGGTGCAGCTGCTGTGGTGCTGGGCAAGCAGGTGCTAGTGGTGGGCGGTGTGGATGAGGGCCAGAGTCCTGTAGCTGCCGTGGAGGCTTTCCTGGCTGACGAGGGCCGCTGGGAGCGTCGGGCCACCCTCCCTCAGGCAGCCATGGGGGTTGCAACTGTGGAGAGAGGTGAGTGGCCTTAAGGGAGTCCTTCAGGCACCCCCACACCCTCTGTTCCTTTCTGACTTGGTCCCTTACCCTCAGAGATTGGACAAGAGCTGGATATTTTGCCTGAGTGCCCTGGACACAGCTTCGACTCTTGTAAAGACCGCTCCTACCTAGGTCTGAGTTGAGCTAGCAGCGGCCTTAACTGCCCTTTCCCACTGTGAAGTGGGAGGCAGAGCCCAGGCTGGCCCCCCTAACCACCTCCCTGCCCATTCCTCTTTTCTAAGAGACAAGGAGGGGTAGCCCAATGACTCTCAGGGTTATAAATAGTCTAGGGGAGGGGGAGGGGAACAGGGCCTTGGCTCAGAGCCCAGTAAGTGCTTAGATTCCCTTCCCCCTCTTCCTCCCATATACACATTTACCAGGGAGCCTGAGATGGGAAGACCAAGCTGGTCTGGGGATAGTTGCCATGGAAGCCCTTAGCTGACTGACCCATCTCCCCAAGGCCTCCAGACATACCCCCATCTGACCCGGAGGGTGTAACAGGACCAGAATCTCCTCCAGTGAAAGGATGAGATACAGAGGTGCTGGCAGGGCTTCTGGGCAGAAGGCTTGCAGCCAGCACCCCTACCGACAGGCCTAAGCCCCTCTCTTATCCCCCAGCTGATCCCCAGAGATCCCTCCCCAGGTTGAGTTCTAAGCTTAATAGATCCCCATATGCCCCTCCCTGGCTTAAGCCATCCTCCAGCCTTCTTCCCCTAGAGGAGCCCCCACCTTGTGGCCTCCAGGTCTGACCACCGGTCCTGCTTGGATGCCAGACTTGGTTGCCATAGCATCTCCAGGGAGACAGAGATGAATTATAATTAGATCATCTGCCTCCTGCTCTTCACTTGGAGGGGCCCTGGCCAGAGCAGGAATCCTAGCTCTCCCAGCCCCCACTCTAGGAAGGAAGGAGGGTTTCTCTGCTGTTTGGGAGGGGTACTACAAACATGTGTGTCCCCAGCCACGCCCAGGCCTGACCAGGGCAGCCATCAGGGTAGGGTGCCCTGGCCAGGCTGAGTGCACTCTGAATTGCTCTTTTCTATGCAGATGGTATGGTGTATGCTCTGGGGGGAATGGGCCCAGACACGGCTCCCCAGGCCCAAGTTCGGGTATATGAGCCCCGGCGGGACTGCTGGCTTTCGCTTCCCTCCATGCCCACACCCTGCTACGGGGCTTCTACCTTCCTGCACGGGAACAAGATCTATGTCCTGGGTAAGGGCCTGGGGGATATGGGAAAGGGTTTCAACGTGCAGAAACACCTATCCCCATAGGTTGGCTGGGATCAGGTTTAGCCTGAGATGGCAGGACAAGAGAAGCTTTGAGTGAGCCAGGCTTGCTTGGAGGTTCTGACCTTTGGTGGCCCTCCTGGGCTGGAAAACCATACCCCTGGTGCCCGAGAATCTGCAGGGTAGGGGATCCATGCTCTGGTGTGCACACAACTGGGTATGGGGGGCTAGGGTGGGCAGTGGTGAAGGCTTAGCAACCTGGTGAAGGAGGAGCCTGCTGGGCCTCCAGGCTCTTTCCCAGGTGCCCCAATTCCATTGGCAGGGGGCCGCCAGGGAAAGCTCCCAGTGACTGCTTTTGAGGCCTTTGATCTGGAGGCCTGTACCTGGACCCGGCACCCAAGCCTGCCCAGCCGCCGGGCCTTTGCTGGTTGTGCCATGGCAGAAGGCAACGTCTTCAGCCTGGGTGGCCTGCAGCAACCCGGGCCCCACAATTTCTACTCCCGCCCACACTTTGTCAACACTGTGGAGATGTTCGACCTGGAACATGGTGAGCAGTGGCTAGCCTGGGTTGTCCCCCCACTTTCCATGGGATGGAGGGGCACAGTGTATGTCATGGGGGCTGGATCTGACTTCCCCTTTCTTGCAGGGTCCTGGACCAAGCTGCCCCGCAGCCTGCGTATGAGGGATAAGAGGGCTGACTTTGTGGTTGGCTCCCTTGGGGGCCACATCATGGCCATTGGGGGCCTTGGTGAGTATCTGTGGGGCTAGGGAAAGGAGGTGAACCCAAGACAGGAAGGAAGAGCCCCAAGCATGAGCACTACCTCCTGCCCTTCTGCTGGCACTCCAGGGATGAGGGATTTGTGACCTTCCCTTTCCCAATCTGTGAAGCAGCCAGGGTATAGTCTGCTTAGCCTAACTCTTGGGGTGCCCCTCAGCACCTAATTGATGGCTCTGCACCAGTAGGGGCCTAGGAGACAGAAACAGGACAAGTGACCACTAAATGAATGGACAAATAGAAATCTAAAGAAATGAACAAATGATGAATGGGGGCAGTGGGGGCAAGGCACTGGTAGCTCATCCTGGGGTGATGCCTGCTGCGCCATCTGTGGGCTCCGCAAGCAAAAGAGTCAGGCCCTTGCAGCCGGGGCCCTTTACAACTTCTTTCTCCTTCCTGCAGGCAACCAGCCATGCCCTCTGGGCTCTGTGGAGGGCTTCAGCCTAGCACGGCGGCGCTGGGAGGCCCTGCCGGCCATGCCCACAGCCCGCTGCTCCTGTTCTAGTCTGCAGGCTGGGCCCCGGCTGTTTGTCATTGGGGGTGTGGCCCAGGGTCCCAGCCAAGCTGTGGAGGCGCTGTGTCTGCGTGATGGGGTCTGAATGCCTGACGGGGATGTGGCAGCTGGAGCAGTGCAGTGCCAGGGGCACAGGTCCGTGGCTCCTCTTGCTGCTGAAGAAGCTCATTGTGGCTCTGTGGAATGCGGGAGGCCCAAGGTCAGGTACAAAGGGTGAGGGCACTTTGTCTTTAGTGCAGGACACATATGCTTATACCCACCTTTATCCCCATTCATTCATGGACCATGCCTAGCTCCACACTTGCTCTGGAACTACTTGGGCCCTCTGTCCAACTGGGAAGTGGGAGGATGGAAGAGCTGGCCTCAGGCCCCGCAGGATTAGTGCCTACCTGGAGTTGACCAGTCTCACCCCAGTGGCTGTTCCTGAAAAATCCTAGCTGTCAGCCTACCTTGAGGGCCTCTGTGGCCCCAGGAGAGTTCAGGGAGGTCAGAGAACACAGAGGGTGTGGAGGAGTAGATGTAGGAACCTCCAGAGGACCAGAGGAATAGTAGCTTTGGGCCCTTTACACTGTTGACTGTGTGACCTTGAGCAAGTCATTTCACCTCTCTGTGCCTCAGCATCCTCATCTGTAAATGGGGATCTCTGAAACCTTCCTGCCCTACCTACCTCACAGGGCTGTTGTGAGGACCCAGGAAGTTCAGATGTGAAAGTAAAAGTGCTGCTAAAATCTGGTGTATGGCCCTCGGTGTGGACTCCTGTGTTGCCCCTGCAACCCCTTGCCCTCCTTCAGGGGCCTTGATTCTCCCAGGGAAGAGGTTTCAGAGTAGCCTTTTGGATCTGGCTTCTGCTCCCCAAAGTGTTTTGGTGTCTTAGCCCCACCTAAGCCTTAGTTTCCTTTTTGGTGACGTAGGATGACTGCTGCCCCCACTGTTCTGGGTGTTAGAGGGCACTCACGGGATGGCCAGAGAAGAGCTCAGAAAACTACAGCAAAGTACCCCAGGGCTGGGATGACTTCCAGGTTCACGGCACACAGGATTTCCTCAAAGTCCCTTCTCACCTCCCTAGGAGGGGGTGTTCCAGTGGGGGCTGTGGCCAGGGTAGGCTCCTCCTGTCCCAGCTTAGGCAGAACTATGTGGCTTCCCACCAGACCCCTAGAGGCATGGTAGCCTCCCAGAGAAATCAGAGCTGCCAGCATTTGCCTCCTCCTCCAGTCTTCGCTGCTCGCTAGAAGGGCCCACTGACTGCTTTCCCTACAGCTGCATGAGTACAAGGGGCGCACAGCTGGGTTTACTGGAAGAGTGGATTTGGGGTCCCAGAACTGATCTGCTATGACCGTGGTCGCCCTCCTGGGCCCTTAGGCTCCTGCAGGGTTTTCACTCAGTGGCAGCGTTCCCAGGGCAGCACCTCCCCTGGCCAGTGCACAGGTGCCAAGGGCCTCACTGCTGTCCAGCTTCTAAGAGCCCTTGGACTGCAAGCACAGAAAGGCCGCTGTGTCAGCTGTCCTTGTTTAATATTCTAGACCAGTTTAGACACTCCGAGACCCCAGCGTGAAGGTAATGCTGCAGCAGCTTGGGTCTTGGGATCCCTGGGAGGTCAGGCAGTGTGTTGGTGACTGGTTCTGTATTGCTGCTACCACAGTGGCCACCCCGGGATGGCTGGCAGAAGTTCTGTTGGTAGGTGGTGCTGGTTCGGGAAGGCTCCATCTGCACAAAGTGGATAAGGCGCTGGGGGAGGTCACTGAGTCCTGGGCCTGACCGGAAATTGGCCTGGTAGGAGGATTCAGGGGGCCGCTGCTGGCTCAGCTCCAGCTCCTGGGGTGCCCAGCGCAGGAAGGTGTGCCGCTGCCACAGACGCTCCAGGTCTTTCCGCCTTCCGATTCCCTGTAGCAGGCAGTAGGGGCCCTCCTCAACGGTATGGGCCCTTGGCCCACAGTCCTGGCACCAAGCACCCCTTGGCCCCTCCTCAACCCAAGCCTACTTGGTGATGTCTGGCTCCCCTGGTCTGTACCCCAGCCTCTTTGGCATGCCTCCCCAGTAATGCCTTCCATTCCAGGGTGAAACCTCCAGAAAGCCAGTGGCCCCTAGGATATTTGCACATTGTCAGGCAAGCTAGTAGACGAAACCAAAGCAGAGGTACCTTTGTTTGGGAAGTGGGCTGTTTCCCAGACAGGAGAGGTTTTCAGGAGCCCTCCCTCCCCTCAGTGTCTTATCCCCACCACCCTACCTCAACTTCAGTCTAGGCTGGGGCCCTGCCCGCTCTCCTTCCTTTCTCCAGCACTCACTTTGTCGAAAGAAGTACGGTTGTCATGCTTGGAGAACAAGTGTTGCTGTGCTGGCTCCTTTAAAGACAGTGAGAAAGAAGGTAAATGGGGGGAAAATGATGCTCACCTGCCCTTCAGATGTTACGTCAGGACCCAGAATGGAGGGAAGCTGCCAGGAGCCACTACCCCTAAACTGCTAAAATTGCCAAAATCCTGAAAGAGCACCTAGAAATTAAAGCTGCTTGCCTCACTCCTAGGACATCTCATGCTGGTATTTGCCTCCAAATCAGAAGTCTCTAGGGCTGCTGATTGAAGAAGGGGCTGAGGCATCTTCGAAGACATCCTGCCACCAGAAGGGCAGTGGTTTAAGTTTCATGTCACGTCCTTTAACTCTTAGATTGTCCAGGACCAGGCTTCAATTCTTTCCTCCCCTCTGTCAACATTTAATCCTTCATCAACAACCCAAGCTCTTGGTCCTAAGTACCACCTGGAAACGGCCATTTCTCTATCTAGCTTGAGCTCTGTCCTGATCTCCAGACTCAATAGCCAAGAAGCTATTCCATATCTTCTTGTAAATGTCTTACAGGCATCTCCAACACACAACTGAGCTCTGGATCATACCCCAACCCCAGCCCTCCAGAGCCTTCCCCAGGTCAGGTCATGGTAGCTAGATCCTGCCAAAAACCTTGGAGTCCCTTTGATTCTCTTCTTTCACACCCTATATCCAAAGTATCAGGAAATTCTGTTGATTATTCCTTCAACATATGCCCAGGATTGGACCACTCCTTAGCATGTCCACTGCTTTCCCTGATCCAAGAAACACATTCTTCTCTTGCTTGAATTATTGCAAGAGCTTCCGACCTCATGTCTCTACTCCCAAGCCTTCCCTTCCAGTTTATTGTTCTCTTAGCAGGTAGAATAACTCTTCTGATATGTAGATCAGATCATCTCCCTTGTTTGCTGAAAATTTACAATATTTCCTCATGTTTATAAAAGCCAAAGTCAATGTAGTGGTCCATGAGACCCACATAATATTGATTTCTCCATTATCTGCAACTGCACTGGCATCCTTAATGCTTCTGAAACATACCAGCTATATCCACTTTGGGCCTTTGCAACACCTGGGCCTTCTGTCTGGGACTCTTCTTGTAGCTGGCCGTAGGACTCCCTCTCACTTCCCACTTGGGAGGATTTCTTCAAACACTAACACTATCCGTGCCATCACCCAACTCTGCATTTTCCACCTTCTGGCATACTAGGTGACTACATAGTATGATGTTGCCTAATGTTCCTGACAAGAACGTAAGCTCCTTGTGGGCAAAGATTATTGTCTGTCTTGGTCACATCTATAACTCCAACACTGAGCCCAGTGCCTGGGCAAAAACACGTTTGCTGTTTAATTAAAGAACAAGGTTCAGAAAGTCCTCAGGGCATTTGCTTTGGCTCAATTGGAGCCATAGAACCATAACCTATCCCCAGGCAGAGAAAGGCCACCCCCCAGGCCTCCAGACTTCAGTAGGAATCTCTCCTAAGACCATCCACCTTGACTTTGTGCCTGGTCTCTGGCCCTAGAGTTCCCTGTCCCCAGCCATTCAGCTTCTCCTGCTGCAGAACTGAATGAAGTGTCTGATCTGATGAGTTCAGTCTAGGCTGGGTTGGGGTATGAGCAATGGCTGACAACAGGTTGCTAGATAAAAGACTGGGCTTGGCTCCATCCCAGATCACTGAATCAGAATCTTCTGTGGTATGTATCTTGTGTGTGTGTGGTGTTTGTGTGTGTGTGTGTGTGTGTGTGTGTTATGTATCTTTAACAAGCTCCCCTAGCAGGACCTCCTGCCCTAGATAGCTGGTGTTGGTTTCCAAGTAGAATGAAATCTCCATGAAGGTGGGAAGCCAGCCAGCCTTACCTTCCATTCCTCATAAAGCAAGCTGACACAACAGGGATTAAAAACCCAGGGCCCTTTTAGAAAAAAACAGGAAAAAAATTTTTAGTATTTAGAACTAGGCAAAGAGTTCTTTGATTTGATACCAAAAGCAAGAGCAATAAAAGAAAATTGATAAATTGGACCCCATCAAAAAATTTTTAAAGTTTTACTCTGAAAATTTGTATAAAAAGGATGAAAAGACAAGCCACAGACTGGGAGAAAATATTTGCAAATCAAATAGCCCATAAAGGAACAATATCTAGAATATATAAAGAATTCTCACAACTCAACAGTAAAATAACAATCCTATTAGAAAATGGGCAAACGTCAGATGTCTATTGACGGATGGATAAAGAAGTGCATGGAATGTTATGCAGCCATCAAAAATGAAATCTTGCAACAATATGGATAGAACTAGAAGATATTATGTTAATGAAATAAGTCAATTATAGAAATTATAGTCAATTATAGAAAGACAATTATCATATGATCTCAGTGATAGGTGGAATTCAGGAAACAATGGAGAGGATCATAGGGGAAGAGAAAAAAGAAAATGAAACAAGGCAAAACCAGGGAGGGAGAAAAATCACAAGAGATTCCTAATCTTAGGAAATAAACTGAGGGTTGCTGGAGGGTAAGGAGGTGGGAGAATGGGGTAAGGGGGTGATGAACATTGGGGAGGGTATATGTTGTAGTGACCAATTGGTATTATAAAAGCTGATGAATCACAGACCTGTACCTCTGAAACAAATAATACATTTTATGTTAATTGATTGAATTTAAATTTTAAAAAATGGACAAACAAGATGACGCCATTTCACTGAAAAGGATATACAGATGGCAAACAACACGTGAAAAAATGTTCGCCATCATTAAACACTAATGAAATGCAAATTGTGATCACAATGAGATATGACATATTTATCAGAATGGCTGAAATAGAGACAGTACCAAATGTTGAGAATGCAGAGAAACTGGATCACTCATACATTGCTGATGGGAACACAAAATGGTACAGTCACTCTAAAAACAGTTTGGCAGGGGCGCCTGGGTGGCTCAGTGGGCTAAAGCCTCTGCCTTTGGCTCAGATCATGATCCCAGGGTCCTGGGATCGAGTCCTGCATCGGGCTCTCTGCTCAGCAGGGAGCCTGCTTCCTCTTCTCTCTCTCTGCCTGCCTCTCTGCCTACTTGTGATCTCTCTCTGTCAAATAAATAAATAAAATCTTTAAAAAAAGAGAAAAAAACAGTTTGGCAGTTTAAAAAAAACTAAACATACAGCCATCATATAATCCGGCAATTGTACTCTGAGGCATTTAATCCAAAGAGAGGAAAACTTATGTTCACCCAAAAACCTGTAGCAGCTTTATTTGTAAGAGCCAAAAAGTGGAACCAGCCTCAATATTTTTAATAGGTGAATGGTTATACAAACTGGCATATGCATGCTATAGAATACTACTCAGTAATGAAGAGGAATGAACCATAAATCACCTGGATGAATCTCTAGAAAATTATATTGAGCAAGAAAAACCAATCTCCAAAATTTGCATGCCATATCATTCCATTTATATAATATTTTTGAAATGACAAAATTTCAGAAAAGGAGAAGAGGCTGGTAGTTGCTAGGGATTAGGGACAGAGAAAGGGTAGAGGAGCAGGAGGCTGGTGGGTGTGGTCATAAAAGGGCAGTACCAGGGATACTTGCGATGTTGGCCAGTGTGTTAACTGTGGTGGTGGGTACACAAACATAAATAGGTGATAAAATTTTATAGGTCTTCATATATACAAGTAGTGTAAGTAAAATGGAAATCTGAGATAAGTGGGTTGCATTAATGTCAGTGTCCTGGTTGCAGTATTATACTATAGTTTTGCAAAATGTTTTCATTGGGGGAAACTGGGAAAAGTATAGAAAGGGTCTCTATTATTTCTTACAACCAGTTATGAATTTATAGTTGTTTCAATAAAAATTTCAATTAAAAAAACCTTGGGAGTATGCAGCAAGTTCTAAATGACCCCCAAATTTCTTCTCCATCTCTATCCTTGGCTAAAAAATTGTACACAGCCCTAGAATGTGGATGCCTCTGTTGTTGGAGGCAGCTCTGACTCTGAAAACTCACTATGCATGTATTTTTTTTTAATTTTTTATTTTTTATAAACATATATTTTTATCCCCAGGGGTACCGGTCTGTGAATCGCCAGGTTTACACACTTCACAGCACTCACCAAAGCACATACCCTTCCCAATGTCCATAACCCCACCCCCCTTCTCCCAATCCCCCTATTATGCATGTATTTTTGCCTTTTGATTTTTTTTATTAATCCAAAAAGCTTCATTAAGAAAAATTTAGCTTTCTGACTTTATGCTTGTGCCTTCAACACTTTCACAGTGTTATTCTGCTCCTTGGTAAGGAAAGCACACTTGATCAGGTCATAGACACACTTATCATATAGGGAACCACTACAGGCCCTGCTGACATATTATTTGTTTGTTTCAGACCACCTCATATGAACTTCAGGTTTTACAACACAGACTTCTTGAAATCAGCCTGGTCACATGCCCCATGTGGATTATGGTGCTTTCCCAACCTTATTGGTATAAAGGTGCACAATTCTATTACCAAGGGTTCAGAACAGCTTAGTTTTGTTAAAGGCTGTATTATAGGACAGCCTATGATGGTATGTCAGATTCTGGATCATTCTGAATGTCTCTAGACACCATCCCTGGAAGAGTGAAAGTCACTGTTCTAATGGTGGTAGCATAATCTATTGACTTCCATTGACTCAAGTTTTGTTCTCACAATAGTGAAAGCCTGGTAAGAAGTGAAGTCATTTCCTTCCATGTGGGCAGTTCTGAGTATTCTTTTCCCTGGAAAGAATTTCACCTGCATCTTTGTTACTAGGGATCCTTTTCAATTGAGGTGGTAAAACCCATGGTCTCTGAGCTGATGGGCTTGGGCTTGGGTTCCAGTTGAAGAGACCATGGAGGAAAGGTAGATTTCCTGGGATGGGGCAGTAGTTGCATGTGGGAGAGCTAAGGACCCTTGTGGAGGCTTGGAATTCTGCAGTCAATAGGATGCTGAGTAAGGAGCTCCTGTGACAGACTGAGGCATGTCAGTGGTGGAACAGGGATACAACAATCATGGCACTACCAATGAAGGATCTACTCCAAACCATGAGTCCTTGGGGCTCTTGTCTGACCTTAAGAACGAACAGGACCATTAAAAATAAAAGTAACCTCTTAAAAAAAGAAGAAACAAACAGGACCAGGATTACATGTCCCAAGAGTCAGGCAGGTAAGTACTAGAAATAAGTTAATTCGTCTGGAAGAGAAAAAGAAAAAGAAGAGAATTTTCTTGCATCTGAATGACACAATTTCTACCTGCCCCAAACTAAAGAAAAGTGGTGTCACATCTTGAAAAGTTTTTCAACAATAATAGCTGCAAGCAGCTGGTTGAAACCTGGTATCTCTTAGCTAATAGAAAAATAAAATGTGCACCTTCCCCAAACAGTTCCACTAATTAAAAGAGCTTTAGACATAGAAAGAGCCACCAGACTTTGCATTTATACAATCTGAGCCCAACACTCAGAGATCATGCTGTTTGGGGATGCTGGTAATGCTAGTAAATGCTTTGTGTAGCAAGTCTTCAATTAAAACATGTCCCAAAACATGTTCCCAACTTCTGTTTCTGGGGGACAGATTGAATGTTCCGTCTTTAGGATGACAGCTGGCACTGGGCTACTACAAACACCCAGAACAAAGTTCCCGGTTTGCCTCTGTCCCTGAACTACCCAGGTCCCATTATTCTCGAGGGAGAAGTGATCCCAGATAAGTGGTCTGGAGCTGCCTTTGGATCCAGCTCTCTCAGTAGGCAATGCCAGGCTCTCCTTCAAACTGAGAATGCTAAGGAAATTCAGAGTCCATAGTATGGTAGCCTCTAAGACCCTGTTCTTGGCCTGGAAAAGTAAGTCATGGAGAATTCAGATGGCAGATCAAGCAGGATCTGGCTAGAGGCTTGGGAGCAAGAAGCTGCAGTGGGCAGAGAATGTTCCAGACATTCCTCCAGGTTCCTTTCCATGTTCTCCATTCTGCTGTTGCCCAGGGGGCTGATCTGAGTGCGTTTCTCGTCAGCCTGCCTTCCCTCTGGCCATTGAAAAGCCCTGGGAAGAGATGGAGGAAAGGAAGGAGAGGTCTCTTCTCTTAACTCCACCCGAGACTAGCCCCCACCTGTCTATCTCTCTCCCCCCATGATCACCACTCCTCTCAGGGTAGTTGTCTCCAAACCACCTACTCCTTCTGGGTTCTAGAAGCCATACTTTCCCCTGTCCATTTGGGCCCCATGGTACTGACAACTTGGTTGTTACCAGCCTATGATACCACGTTTACCTGAGGCCCTCACATCCAACTCCTTTGCATGTACACTCTGCTGAGTTCTCCTGTTTTGAGTGAGATTTTTATTGTTGGGACGCCGACTGATGATCAGTGCCCCCTCCTTGTTTCCAGACCTAGAAGCAGTAGAGGGTCTGGGCCCTTTATCTCTCTCTCTCTCTCCTGTTCTCTGGAAGCTTTTTCAAGCTATTTCTCTCATTACTCCTTTCCAATCCTCCTTGGCTACACATGTGGGTGGGTACCCAGCCACTTTATAGGCTGCTTCCCTCACCAAAAGAGGCCTCCTGGGCGCCTGGACTACAAGGCTGACTGTGAGTTAGGCCATAGGCTTTCATGACATCAAGGAATCTGAGCTTGAGAGCAGTTGTTGGCAAAACTCAAGGCTTACTTTCTGGGTTCTGGAGGGTCTTTCCCCATGGCCACCTACCAAACTGGGTCCTGACCTTCCGTCCACCCAGAAGAAGCAATGAGCAAGACTTTCCAGCTTGTTACTAGCTCTTCTCCACCCTTTCTATAGGTGGAGATCAGGAAATATGCTATTTCAGGGACGAGTGGCCAGGGCTCATGCATTTTCTGGGGGATAAGCTGGCCTCAGGTGTCAGTCCAGCAGTGGTAGGTCTGGGGATGATGCTTTTGGGTTCCAAGAGAAATAGAAACTGGCCCAGCCACCCCAGCTGCCCCCAGGGCTGCCTTGTACCTGACATCGCTGCAGGAACACTGCTGGAGGCTGGGGCTTGGCTGCAAGGCGGTATTCTTGAGCACTTTCACTCTTGAATTGGCCTCTGTAGTGCCCATAGAAGCCAGTGTTGTGCTATAATAAGGCAGGCATGAGGGTGAATCCCTCCCAAATGCTTACCCTGAGTCTCAGACCTCAGGGTCCCCAGGCCAGAACCCTCTCCTGGGAGCTACTGTCAAAATAAAAAGAATCTGAGGAGAGAGACACACATCTGTCATCCATCATTAGAACAGTTGGTCTCGCGATGCCTGGGTGGCTCAGTTGGTTTAGCAACTGCCTTAGACTCAGGTCATGATCCTAGGGTCCTGGAATCGCATGCTGCTTCAGGCTCCTTACTCAGCAGGGAGATTGCTTCTCCCTCTGCCTGCCCCTCCTCCTGCTTGTGATCTCCCTCTGACAAATAAAATCTTAAAAACAAACAAACAAAACAGTTGTCTCAGCTGAGCTGGCCCACCTAGGAGGGTTATGTTATGTATGTGCCCTTTCCCTTTTTTCCTTTTTCCATCCTTCCCCTCTTTCATAAAATTCCAGTATAAGCTAGGGAGAAAATGGTGAAAGGACAGAAATATCCTGGTCCTTGTGAAACTTCCTTCTGGTGAAGGAGTGGGACACAGCAAATAAGGTCAGGGAAGAAATAACCTGATAACTAGATCAAGAGTAACAGGGAACACAGATAGCCCTTCATGATAATGAGGGTGGGACTTGAACATGAGGAGGAGTCAGCTGTGCAACGAACAGCAGAACAACATTCTATGTGATGGGAACAGAAAGAGCAAAAGTTCCAATGCCAGAAAGAGAGAAATGTGTTGGAAGAACAAAAAAGAACAAAAATCCTTGTGACTAAAGGATTTTAGGCAAACTAGTCAGGTAAGGTCAGGGAAGGGCAGGCCTTACACTAGTTTAAAAATATGCATTCTCGGGGCGCCTGGGTGGCTCAGTGGGTTAAAGCCTCTGCCTTCGGCTCAGGTCATGATTTCAGGGTCCTGGGATCGAGCCCCACATCATGCTCTCTGCTCGGCAGGGAGCCTGCTTCCCCCTCTCTCTCTCTGCCTGCCTCTGCCTACTTGTGATCTCTCTATGTCAAATAAATAAATAAAATCTTAAAAAAAAAAGGATATGCATTCTCAGGGCACCTAGGTGTCTTAGTTGGTTAAGTGTCCCCCTGAGACTCAGGTTACGATCCCAGGGTCCTGGGATTGAGCTCCACATCAGGCTCCCTGCTCAATGGGGAGCCTGCTTCACCCTCTCCCTCTGCCTTCCACTTCCCCTGCTCGTACTCTCTGTCAAATAAATAAAATCTTTAAAAAAATATATGGCTTCTCTTCTAAGAGCAAGGGAGACTTTTCGGGAGGGGAGGGGGCCAGAGAGTTTGGGTTGGGATGGCTCAGAGCACCGAGGAGAGTTTTGAGAACAGGGCCACTGACTGGTGATAGGATCCTTCCCTGGGGACTGAATGGATCCATCCTGGGCATCTATTGACAAAACCGTGAGTACTTATTTGCTATATATCCTGCTGTTCTGGGTTAAACAGGGCACCCTTTGAAGCTGGAGCACCTAAGCAAGGGATATGCTTTTCAAAACACATACTTTACCAACAGGGATACCTTCTGGAGAGGATTTCAGAGACAGGGACTGACAAAAGACAGAAATGAGCATTTGTGAGAGGTCTAAGAAGGAGCTGCACTGTATTGGTATCATTAGGAGGATGCCCTGTGGACAGCAATGATATCTACCCAGGGAGCTCCTAGAGCCCAACTGTTTGTTCTAAGAGCTTCCTGCAAAGGATGGGTATGTCTGGTCCTCCATGATCATAGCTCTGAGCAGAAAGAATGTGACCCAAGTTTGGCCTCTGGCCATCACAGGAGCCTCATATACATGTCTGAAAAGCCCTTTATCTTTTCAACCCACTGAGGGTTTGGGTTGCCCAAGTTGTCTTTTTATTATCTGTTGAACTTGCCCTCTATTCAGTTTATTTTTATTTTATTATTAATTTTTTGCTATTTAGTTTAGTTCAATATTATTGGGCTGCCTTTACTGCATTCCAGGCATGGGTCTGGGCATGGGATATACAGGTGGAAAATAGTCTTTGCCCTCAAGATGTTCCCAGTATAGAGGGCAGTTAAACTCCAGAAGTTTGGGAAGACCAAGCAAAGAACTTGGAATAAATAGGGTGGCTAGACGACTAGTAGGAAGTTCAGCTGGGTAGCACAAGACCAGGACATATAGGAAAGGACATGGCACCAGAAAGACTAGGTAGGTTCCAGGGGTAACCTTAGAATGGCAGAGGGGTAGTGGGAAGTTCAGGGTCCTACATCAGCCTGGACGCTGGATGAAATCCTTCTTGCTAAATTTACTCCCATGACTCATTCAAATTTCAGGTACTACCCAGGGGCCAGGAGCGAAGATTAATTGTAAAGTGCACTCTTACCCACGAGCCTACTAAAGCACTTTGCATCTTTCCAGGAAGCAAGTAGAAAAAGCAAACTTTCCTTTTGTCTTTTTGAGGCTATGTCTGAGCAAAGAGAATCTCAACTTCTTGTTGCTTAGTGACAAAAGGAGGTTGTGACTGCACAATGCTGCTGAGATCGTTGAGGCATTGCCCAGTCGGTACCCCTTTGTGCTTCCTGCTCATTTTTACTTCTTTATGAGAGAAATTTGCCCCTCAGCATTAACAGCCTGGATAAAGCTCTTATATATAGAAACATATACTCTACAGTAGAGTGTGATGAACTCAGTCAATGAAATATCAAAGAACATTTTTAAAAAAGATTATTTATTTATTTATTTATTTAGACAGAGATCACAAGTAGGCAGAGAGGCAGGCGGGTTGGGGGGGAAGCGGGCTCCCTGCTGAGCAGAGAGCCCGACATGGGGCTCGATTCCAGGACCCTGAGATCATGACCTGAGCCAAAGGCAGGGGCTTTAACCCACTGAGCCACCCAGGCGCCTCTTCAAAGAACATTTTAAAGGTGAATCCTGCATTGTAAAATTGTGTAACCATATTGCCAGGAACATAAATTTCGAAAGCATTACAGAGTCAGAAGAAATGTTAAAAGGGTTGATGCTTCTTAGGATAAAATTGCTGCTTCAGAATAAGGTTCTGTCAGATTTTCTTTTAGGAGTCTGTAGCACCTGAGAACAGTGGGCAGGTGGCTGTTACCAGGGCCCCAGTAAAGAAGGAAAGCATAACAGAGGAGCAAAAAAAGGAGCATGAAAATATTGTGCTTACCTTCCAAGCTGCCCTTGAGCAGATTACTGTCTTTCTCTTCCATTTGTAACACAGGAACATGAACAGTTCACCCTGTTCACTAACCAAAAGGAGCTGGCAATCATCCTCTAAAAATATGCCAATAAAAAGTTTAACAGCAGAAAACATCACCCTCCTGGGGTCACTGATTTAACCCTACCAGCCAGAAAACCCACCCTTACTGTAGTTACTCTGATGACCCACTCTCATATGTATTCACAGGTACAAAAATTTTCAACGCAGCATCTTCAGAAGGGAAAAACTGTAAGCAGCTGAGTGTTTTACCAATAGGGCAATAGGAAAGACACTTTAATCTACAAATATATTTATCTTTAAAAAGTTGAGTCAAAAAGTCAAATTGTAGAGGGATGCCTGGGTGGCTCAGTTGGTTAAGACACTGCCTTCAGCTCAGATCATGATCCTGGAATTCCGGGATCAAGTCCCACATCAGGCTCCCAGCTCCACAGGGAGTCTGCATCTCCCTCTGACCTTTTTCCCTCTCATGCCCTCTCTCGACGCTCCCTGGTGGTCTAGTGGTTAGGATTCGGCGCTCTCATGTCCTCTCTCTCTCTCTAATAAATAAAATCTTTTTTTAAAAAGTCAAATTGTAGAAAAATGCACCAAGTATACCACTTATAAAATGATACAATCATGCAAAACAATGCTATATATTATTTGCAGATGCAAACATTTGAACTAAAAGTATAAAACATACATAGAAACGATCAGCATAGGGGCGCCTGGGTGGCTCAGTGGGTTAAGCCGCTGCCTTTGGCTCAGGTCATGATCCCAGGGTACTGGGATGGAGCCCCGCATCGCACTGGGCTCTCTGCTCAGCAGGGAGTGCGTCCCTTCCTCTCTTTCTGCCTGCCTCTCTGCCTACTTGTGATCTCTCTCTGTCAAATAAATAAAATCTTTAAAAAAAAAAAAGAAATGATCAGCATAAAATTCAGGATAGAAGTCACCTGGGGAATGGTATCAGAGAAGGTAGAGTGGAGCTTCAATTCTATCTGTAATGTTTTTATTTTTCAAACCTTTAAGTGTAACTAACACAATAAACCACACATATTAAGTGTACAGTCTGACACATTTTGACCTATGTATACATGCATGAAACATAGCCACAATCAAGGTAGTAAACGTACCCATCACCCCCAAGTTTCCTTCTGCCCGTTGGTAATCCTTCTCTATGGCACTCATTGGTCTCAAGCAACTGCTGGTTGACTGTTGCCATAGATTACTTTGCATTTTCTAGAATTTTATATAAATGGAATCATTTGATATGTATTCTTTGTGCCTGACTTCTTTCATGTAGCATAATTATTTTGTGTTTTATCCATGTCATGGTACCTATCAATCACTCATTCCTTTTTTTTTTAAGATTTTATTTCTTTATTTGACACAGAGAAAGATCACAAGTAGGCAGAGAGGCAGGCAGAGAGAAGGGGGGGGAAGCAGGCTCCCTGCTGAGCAGAAAGCCCAATGCGGGACTCGATTCCAGGACCTTGAGATCATGACCTGAGCCAAAGGCAGAGGCTTACTTAACCCACTGAGCCAGGCAGGCGCCCTCATTCATTCCTTTTTTTTTTTTTTTTTAATTAAATTTTTTTTTTCTATTTTATTTATTTGAGAGAGAGAGACAGTGAGAGAGAGCATGAGCGAGGAGAAGGTCAGAGAGCGAAGCAGACTCCTCATGGAGCTGGGAGCCTGATGTGGGACTCGATCCCGGGACTCCAGGATCACACCCTGAGCCGGAGGCAGTCGTCCAACCAACTGCGCCACCCAGGCGTCCCTCATTCATTCCTTTTTATGGCCTAGTAGTTTTCCATTGTATGGATACACAAAGCTCTACATATACACATATATATATATTTTAATAGAATTTTAAGAGCAATTTTAGGTTCACAACAAACTTGAGTAGGTGGTGCAGAGATTTCTTGTATACCTTCTGCCCCACGTGTGTATAACCTCTCCTACTACTAATCTCCCCCACCAGATTAGCACATTTGTTATAATTACTGAACCTAAAGTGACACATCTTTATCCCCCAAAGTTGATAGTGTACCTTAGAGTTCACTCTTGCAATTGTATATTCTATGAGTTTAGACAAATGTATACTGCAATTACATGTATGCACCACTATGCTATCATACAGAATAGTTTCACTGCCTTAAAAATCCTCTGTGCTCCAGCTATACATTCCTCCCTCCCCCCAATCCATGGCAACCACTGATCTTTTTTACTATTTCCATAATTTTACCTTATGTAGGCCTCTAAAGTTGTGTGTCCTGGGGCTCAATACAATCTGTTTTCCATCCATCTCTTTCATTATCTGTTTCATGGCTTTAAAAACCATCTATAGCCATCAGAGACAGAGTTACACAGATCCCTCCTCCCTATACCCTCTGCCCTGCCCACCGTGCCCTCAGATTGTCTCAGTATCTAGCAGGCCGGGTTCCCTGCACTATTTCTCCCCACCAGGCTGCCAGTTCTGTGTCCTCTTTTGACCACGGCCCCTCTCCTCCCAGCGGCTTTCCCTACCCAGGTCTTGTTAGGATCCCTTGGGCCCCAGCTGGTGCCCTAGCCCCTGGGCACCCAGTCCACTCCACATACAGCAGGGTGGGTCAGGTAACTCCTGAGCGGTTCTGCATTGGTGAGGGGATGCCGGCTGGGGTGCGGGTGGCAGCAGGGATGTGACTGAGGAGGTGCGCGGGTACATCTTGTGAGGCACACGTGGGCCGTGCAGCGGTATGCGGTGAGAGGTAGCCACCGGGCCAAGCCAAGGAACCTGCCGGTAAAACCGTTAGGACCGTTAAAACCGTTAGAACCTTTAAAACTGTTAGAACCGTTAATCTTGTGCAGCGGAGGGGGCGGGCCCAGAGGCGGGGCCTAACCCTCACTGGTGAGATCAGGCCCTGGGGGCGGGATCACGCATGCTCAGGCGACATCGGCGGGACTGGCCTCGAGGCGAGATCAGAGACGCCCCAGGTGGGGCGCTTGCGGCGCGCGACGGCCCACAGAGGTTGAGGCGGGAGGGGGTTGGTTAGAGACAGCAGGGAGGGGAGGGTGGGGTGAAGGTGGGGGGTGGTTGGGGAACCTTATGGGGCTTTACTATAGGTTCGGGATTTCCGGGGGCCTCGAGGAGTTTCTTGGGACGCTGGCTTGTCCACTTGATCCTTGTGCTGGAGTTCCTAGCCTGTCATTCTCTCCCTGTGACGAAAGACCGCTCTGGGTGTTCAGGGAGACTTACTTTCTGTGTTTGTCCTTGGAAAGCTGTGTTTGTGAGATTCGCAGGGTTCCACAGCCTCTCATCCCGAGTCCGGGATTAGGAGACTCAAGGAAGAGAATTGGCTCGGAAAGTCGGGGTGAACAGGAATCCAGGGAAACCGACTGGGGTTTGCCTTTATTGCTATGCAGTATCCCTTGGCGGTCTCTGGAAAGGACCCTGAAATGATTTAGTCTAGGAGTCCAGAACATGTCTCCTGGTTGAAAAGAGATGAAGATGAGAGAATGGCTGCGTGAGGTTGAAGCGGGTCTTCTGAAGGCCCGCGGGGCCGCAGAGTCTGAGGGACAGATCTGGTTTTTTTCTGTGATCTAGTGGAGGAGCCAGAGGAGCCAGAGCCAGAGGCACGTAGAGTACCTCACACTGTGGCTTTAGGATTTTGTGTTGAAGACAGGGTGAGGGGTGCTCTCTGAGACCCGTAGGATATTCTCTTAAGTCCCGGTTTTTCCTCCCCTGCCTACCACCTTGGCAGGGCTCCCTGTGGAGACAGTCGAATTCCTTGCATGCACTTAAGCCTTTCCTCTGCACCCCCCTTTTAAAAATTTACTTATTTTGGTGATGTTGGGGGGAGGGCAGAGGGACAAAATCCCCAAATTCCCCATTGAGCGCGGAGGCCAGAGACTCTATGCCAGGATCCATGAGATCACCCCCCAAACCCAAACCAAGGCTCTCACCCTCAACCGACTGAGCCACCCATGTGCCCCCCCCCCAACCTTTTCTCTGCTTTTATGATTCTTCTATTTGGACTGGGGGATTAGAGGAGGAAGAACCCTGCCCCTTGAAAGTTTGTAAAATGTGCATCTCAGTTTTCATTTAACTAGTGTCCTACCTAAGCATGACTACCTCTTCCTTACTAGCATCTGTAAGGACAGGTTTAGGCAGAGGGGATTTCTGCCCTCTGGGAATTTAAAAGTCTATATCGGTAGTAGGTGATGGGTAAGTGCACAGAGGACAGATAAACTTGAGGCTGAGCAAATCAAGCCCCATGTGGTCCTTAGTCATAGTCAGGGGAGCAACCATGGAATTTTTCCACATTTATGAAAACTCTAAAGAGTAAGTTAGGTTTGGGACCCCCAATGTAGTTATTCTAAACCCCAAGCCATATACTGCATAAATTATTCTCCTCTCTCAGCATAAACAGAAATTGAAGATGATAGAGGATGTATCTTCTAGATGTAGTAATAATGGTCTTGAATAATGGTCTTGTAGTGATGTGTATAAAATTATCTAGATTCTAAATCTAGACTCTAGAAGGAGGAATTTTCACAAGTGTGGATGGGAAAAAATTAACAAGTAAGTAAACATAAGAGTTTATATTTACTTAAATTCTTCCCCTTTATTAAAATATGTAATAAGTCTGTGGTGATCTAGGGATTTGAATGAAATGTAATAATTGAAAACAAATCATATGTATTTTTCAGTTTGTGGATACTTGTAAAGTTTTGCTCTCTTGTCCTAATTTAGTTCTCATTTTTAAAAAGATTTATTTATTTGAGAGAAAGAATAAGCAGAGGAGAGTAGCAAAGGGAGAAGGAGAAGCAGACTCCCTGCTGAGCAGGGGGCCATAAGCAGGGCTGGGTCCCAGGACCCAGATATCGTGACCTAAGCCAAAGGCAGATGCTTAACTGACTGAGCTATCCAGGCACCCCTAGTTCTCATTTTTTAAAAACTCGTTTAACAGTAAATATTTTCTATTTGTGCCTGGCACAAATATTTGTGCTTAGATTTTGAGGATATAGTAGGGAACAGAACACACAATAATTCCTATCCTCAAAGGGCTTGACTTCACATTATAGTAGGCTTGGTTGTGCATGCTGCAGTAGACAAAACAAGA
This sequence comes from Neogale vison, assembly GCF_020171115.1. Lineage (NCBI taxonomy): Eukaryota > Metazoa > Chordata > Mammalia > Carnivora > Mustelidae > Neogale > Neogale vison. Next base: position 205,835,100 of record NC_058096.1, on the reverse strand, counting down.
TAAATTAATAAGATATATCATTATTAGAATAATGGTGTGCTGTGGAGAAAAAGCAAGGGAGAAACAGTAAATATTGAGATGTACAATTCTGAATAGATAATTTAAGGGAACACCTGGAGGTGGTGAAGGTGGTTTCACCTATTACGCTGTTATCTGAGGGAAGAGTGAACCAAGTAGAGGAAACAACATGGAAAAGGGACTTGAAACTGGTTGTGTGCCCAGCAAGGGAGAACAATAGTGAGGAACCCCATCAGAGGTGTGGAATGGGGTGTAGATGAGGAAGAAGTAAGGCTAAGGGGAGATGAGAGACACTGAAGATAATCTTGAGAACTCTGGCTTGTATTTGAGTAGGGTAGAAGCAAAGGGATAATATGATCTGACTTAAGGTTTGAACTCTGCTTCATAAAGAAGAGTCTATAAAGTGGGGACAAAGGTGAAATCAGGGAGATCAGTTTGGAGGCCATTCCAGTAATCAAGCTGGTGGTAGTAGAGTAGTGTTGTCACATTTAGCAAATAAAAATATAGGACACCCAGTTAAAGTTAAATTTCAGGTAAACTACACACACACACACACACACACACACACACACATTTATTAGTACAAGTGTGTTCCATGCAATATTTGGGAAATTCACATTTAACTGGATATCCTATATTTTATCTGGTAAACCTATAGTGGAAGGAATGAGAATTGGACCAATTCTGGATATGTTTTGAAGGAATTAACCATAGTATTTCCTGACAGATTGAATGTGAGAAGAGAGTCAAAGAGGACTCTTAGATTTTTGGCCCATGCAACCAGAAAGATGTAGTTGCCATTAACTGGAATAGGAAGACTAAGATGGAGAATGTTTGGGGGAAAGATGATGATCTTGGTTTTGGACATGTTGAGTTTAAGTCACCGAGGTAGAGTTGTCAGGTCAGCAATTAATATGGGAGTGTAAATTTCAGAAGAGGGGTCTGGGTTGGAGGTTACATCTTTGGGAATTTTCAGCTAATACAAAGTATTTTTATCCATTTACTTATTAATTTTTTAGTGTGGGAAATTTCAAGCATATAGAAGTAGAAATCATTGGATGAATGAACTCCAGTATACCTACCCATCACCTAGTTTTACCAAATAACCTAGGGCAGTCTGTAACCTTCACCAGGTCCCCCAATCTATCTACATTGTTTTAAAGCAAAGCACAAATATTAGATTATTTTAAATATTTATTTATTTGAGAGAGAGAGAGAGAGAGAGAGTGCATGAGCAGGAGGGAAAGAGGGAGAGGAAGAGAGAATCTCAAGCTGACTCCACACTGAGCATAGAGCCTGACTGGAGTCTTGGTCTCACGACCCATGAGATCATGACCTGAGCTGAAACCAAGAGTCAGACGCTTAACCAGCTGAGCCGCACAGGTGCCCCTTGCCTTTTATGCTTTAAAAGAATACAGTCATTTAACTATAGAATTAACCACTCTGGATTTTGCTGATTACATTCCTCTGATTCCATTTAACCCCTATATTTTCTGTAAACTGGTCCTTAGATCTAGAAGCTTAACAAGATTGTCTCAATATTTTTAGCAAGTATGCTTGCTTCTTTGGTAATGCTTGCCATTGGTAATGCAGCCCTGTTGAATTGCAACAAGGGGTTCTTACTAGGGCTGGCATCTTTCTTCATGATGAAAAGATCAGTTGAGAGGTTTAGGTGTTTTAAGCCTCATCTATTCATTATAAAGTTTCTCATCAGCCTTTTTTTTTTTTAAGATTTTATTTATTTGACAGAAAGATCAGAGGTAGGCAAGAGGCAGGCAGAGAGAGAGGGGGAAGCAGGCTCCCTGCTGAGCAGAGAGCCCGATGCAGGGCTTGATCCCAGGATACTGAGATCATGACCTGAGCCGAAAGCAGAGGCTTAACCCACTGAGACACCCAGGCGTCCCCTCATCAGCCTTTTACCTCATGGTTTTTTAGCAGCCATTGATGATCATTGCCTAGATTCATTATTTTCATTGGACTTCCAAAATGATGATAATCTAATGCTAGCATTCATTCCATGTTTATTAGCTGGAATACTTCTATAAAGAAGAACTTTCTTACCATCTATATGTTGGTTATTTTGAGGTATATCTATTCTAGAAAGGTAAGATAAATGATTGATTCTTTTGCCTATCCTACCAGTTTTCAAAATGATAACTTGGTTGCCTAGCCTCCAAAGTGACTGATGAGTGTTTTTTAAAAAATGTAGTTATATATTTAACAGAGGAAGACCCTTTAAGTTAGCTCTTCAGAAGTCTTTGGTCCTGGTAGTCTGATAACTTCCTTATTCTCTGGGACAACAAGATGTCCAAGACTCAACCTACCCCAGACCTGGTTCCTTTCAGTGGTGAATGGTATTTCAATACCAAAAGCTGGGTGTGAATTATTGGCGTATATGTCTTAGGCAGGGAGCCTGAGGCAGTGCTCAACCAGGACCCAGAGATCATGACCTGAGCTGAAGGTAGACACTTAACCATCTGAGCCAATGTTCGTTTAAAAATTTTATGTAGTCAGGGTGCTGGGTGGCTCAGTCAGTTAAGCCCCTGGCTCTTGATTTCAGCTCAGGTCATGATCTTTCAGACCTGGGATCAAGCCCCATGTCCAGCTCTGCACTCAGTGTGGAGTTGCTTCAGATCCTCTCTCCCTCTCCCTCCCACTCAATCACTCTCTCAAATAAATCTTTTTTTAAAACTTTATGTAGTCAAGTTTATAGGTGTTTTATTACTTTTGGATTTTGAATCAAAGTTTTCCCCACAAACAGGTTGATGAGGAATTTATCAGTCTCCCCACCCCTTCCCAGCCCCAGTGCTTTTATGATTTTATTTTTTATGATCTCTGATCCATCTGGATATTTTGTTGTGTATGGTGAAAGGACTAGATTCAGTCTTAATCTTTTTTCATATAACTATTCCGTTAACTCTACTTAAAAAAAAAAAAAGATTTTATTATGTGAGAGAGTGCTAGGGGAGAAGAAGGAGAGGGACAAGCAGACTTCACGCTGAATGCAGAGCCCTACTTAGGGCTCAATCTCAGAACCCCGAGATTATGACCTAAGCCAAAAACATCAGTCAGACAATTAACTAACTGAGCCAGCCAGGCACCCCTAAACTCTACTTTAAAAAAAAAGAGAGAGATTTTATTTATTTATTTTAGAGAGAGAAAGAGAAAGAGCACAAGCAGAGGGAACACAGGCAAAGTGAGAGGGAGAAACAGACTCCCTGTTGAGCAGGGAGCCAGATATGGGCTCGATCTGAGACCCTGAGATCATGACCTGAGCCGAAGGCAGATGCTTAACCAACTGAGCCACCCAGGCACCCCTCAACTCTACTTAAAAAAAAAAAAAGATTTTATTTACTTGACAGAGAGATCACAAGTAGGAAGAGGCAGCTGGGGTTGGTGGGGGAAGCAGGCTCCCCGCTGAGCAGAGAGCCCGACGCAGGGCTCCATCCCAGGACCCTGAGACCAGGACCTGAGCCGAAGGCAGAGGCTTAACCCACTGAGCCATCTAGGAGCCCTTCAACTCTACTTTTTAAAATGTCTTTCCTCAATATATTTGAGATGCTACTTTTATCATATAGTCATATACATTTCCACCTTCAATTAGATCTATTGTTATAATCTATTCTGGCTTGGCTATCTAATCATATGCTAATATAATGCTGTAAAATTGTAGAAGCTTTATAATATTTTTTTTAAAGATTTTATTTATTTATTTGACAGACAGAGATCATAAGCAGGCAGAGAGGCAGCAGGGAGAGAGAGAGGAGGAAGCAGGCTCCCTGCTGAGCAGAGAGCCTGATGCGGGGCTCGATCCCAGGACCCTGAGATCATGACCTGAGCCGAAGGCAGCGGCTTAAAACACTGAGCCACCCAGGTGCCCTATAATATGTTTTTAATACCTGGTAGGGCTGGCTTACCCCACCCTTTCTTTTTTTTCCCTCCTTCTCTTTCTTCTTTTTCTATTTTAGAATTTTCCTGGCTGGTTTTGCTTGTTTTCATTTCTAAATGAGCATTATAATCAGTTTTCTCCCTGTAGAAAAAAAATGATGGTATTTTTATTGGGACATTTCAAAGTTATAAATTAACCTAGATAGATTTAACATCTTTGTGACGTTGATTCTTTTTATCAATGAACATGATATATCTTTCCCATTATATAGGAATGGTTTATAACTTTTTTCACATAGGTTTTGGGCATTTCTTGTTAGGTTTTTGGGTGGGTTTTTTCTCACCTCTAGGTGATATAATTGACTAATAAAACTGTAATATATTTAAAGTGTACATCATGATGATTTGACATTGTGAAAGGATCTCCCACATCTAATTAATTACTACATTAATCACCTCATAGATCACTTTTTTTTAATATATGTATGTGTGTATTTATTTGGTGAAACCATTTAAGTTCTACTCTCTCAGCAAATTCCAGTTATACAATACAGCATTATCAACTATACTCACCACATTATTCATTAGGTTTTCAGACCTTATTCATCTTACAGCTAAAAACTTGTACGCTTTTATGAGTGTCTCTTGATTTCCCCTACCCTCTAGCCTTTGGCAACCACTTTTCTACTCTCTGTTTCTGTAAGTTTGACTTTTTTTCCTTTTTCAAGATTCTGCTTGTATGTAAACCATGCAGTATTTGTCTTCTCTGTCTGGCTTGTTTCACTTAGCATAAGGCCCTTGGGTTCCATCCATGGAACCGTGGAATTTATTGTCACAAGTAGCAGAATTTCTTTATTTCTCATGGCTGAATAATATTCCTCTGTGTGTGTGTGTGTGTGTGTACCTGTACCATACTTTATCCATTCATCCATTGAGAGACCCTTAGTTTGTTGTATGTTGACTATGTGAATAATGCTGCAGTGAACATGGAGTGCAGATGTCTCTTTGATATCCTGTTTTCATTTCCTTTGGATATATACCCAGAAGTAGGTTTGCTGGATTATATATGGTCATTCTGTTTTTAATTTCTTGAGGAAATGCCATACTATTTTTTATAGTGGCTGCACCAATTTATATTGCCACCAACAATGCAGTTTCCCTCTTCTCCACAATTTCACCAATATTTATCTCTTGTTGTTTTGATGATGGCCATCCTGACAAATGTGAGATGATATCTCAGTGTGGTTTTGATTTGCATTTCCCTGATGAATAGTGATGTTGAACACCTTTTCTGTACCTTAAGCCATTTGTGTATCTTCTTTGGAAAAATGTCTATTCAGTTCCTCTGACCATTTATTAATTGGTTTGTTTGGTTTTTTTTTTCTATGAGTTGTGGAAGTTCTTTATATATTTCAGGCATTAACCCTTTATCAGATATATGGTTTACAAATGTTTTCTCCCATTCCACAGGTTGCCTCTTCATTTTATTGATGGTTTCCTTTGCTGTGTAGAAGCTTTTCAGTTTGATGTGGTCTCACTTGTTTATTTTTGGTTTTGCTGCTTTTGCTTTTTGTGTCAAGTCCAAAAAATCATTGCCAAGACTAATGTCAAGAAGCTTACCCCCTATGTTTTCCTATAGGAATTTAACTGTTTCACGTCTTAACCTTAAATTTTTAATTGATTTCGAGTTGATTTTGTATGTGATGTAAGACAAGGGTCCAGTTTCATTCTTTGGTATGTGGCTGTCCAGTTTTCCCAGCACTGTTTACTAAAGAGAATTTCCTTTCCCTAATATATATTCTTGGCTCCTTTGTCATAAGTTAGTCAACCCTATTATGCATGGGTTAATTTCTGGCTCTCTTTTCTATTCCATGGATATATGGATATATGTTGAGTTGTTTGTTTTATTATTGAGTTTTAAGAGTTCTTTGTATATTTGGGACAACTGGCTGACTCAGTCAGTGGAGCATGTGACTCCTAATCTCAGGGTCATGAGTTCAAACCCCATATTGGATATAGAGATTACTTAAAAAAATAAATATATTTTTCTAACAGGGTTCTTTGTGTATTTTGGATGCTTTGGATACCTTTTTCAGATGTCTTTTGCAAATATTTTCTCCCAGTATGTGGCTTGTCTTCTCACTTTCTTGACCATGTTTTTCACAGAGCAGAAGTTTTTAATTTTAGGGAAGTCCAGCTTATTAATTATTTCATTCATGGATCAAATTTTTAGTGTTGAATTTACAAAGTCGTTGGCAAATACAGGGGTCATCTAGATTTTCTCCTATCTTATTTTCTAAGAGTTTTTTTTAATAGCTTTGAATTTTACATTTAGGTCTATGATTCATTTTGAGTTAATTTTTTGTGAAAGGTGTAAGGTCTGTCTAAGTTTTCTTTGCATGTGGATCTCCAGATGTTCCAGCACAATTTGTTTAAAAGAGTATGTTTTCTTCATTTTATTGACTTTGCTCCCTTGTCAAAGATCAGTTGACTGTATTTGAGTGAGTCTATTTCTGAGCACTCTATCCTATTTCATTGGTCTGTTAGTCTGTTCCTTTGCCAGTACCACACTATTTTGATTAGTTAGCTTTATAGTAAATCTTGAAGTTGGGTAGTGTCAATTCTCTGACTTTGTTCTTCTCCTTTAATATTGTGTTGGCTATTCTGGATCTTTTGCCTCTCCTTATAAATTTATTTATTTATTTATTTTTTAAAAGATTTTATTTATTCACCTGACAGAGATCACAAGTAGTCAGAGCAGCAGGCAGAGAAAGGGGGAAGCAGACACCCCACTGAGCAGAGAGCCCAATGCGGGGCCCGATCCCAGGAGCCTGAGATCATGACCTGATTCGAAGGCAGAGGCTTAACCCACTGAGCCACCCAGGCACCCACCATATAAACTTTAGAATCATTTTGAGCAAGATAACTTGCTCAAATTTTTATTGAGAGTGCATTGAATATATAGATCAAGTTGGAAAGAACTGATGTCTTGGCAATATTGAGTCTTCTTGTCCATGAACATGAATATCTCTCCACTTATTTCATTCTTCTTTGATATCTTTCATCAGAATTTTGGGGTTTTCTTCATATAGATCTTATACATATTTTGTTAGAGTTATACTTAGAATTTTAGGGTTGCTAATAGAAATGGTATTTTGTGCTTAATTTCAAATTCATTTGTTCACTGCCTGGTATTTAGGAAAGGGATTAATTAACTTTCGTGTATTAATCTTTATCTTGCAACACTGGTATAATTTCTTCTTTGTTCCAGGAGTTGTTTTGTTACTTCTTTTGAATTTCCTCCATAGAAAGTCATGTGTCTTGAACAAAGATAGTTTTACTTCTTCTTTTCCAATCTATATACCTTTTATTTCCTTTTATTGTTTTATTTCATTATTTAGAACTTCTAGTACAATGTTGTACTGAGAGAGGAGGGGGAATCCTTGCCTTGTCCCTGATCTTAAGAGGGAAAACTCAGATTCTCATAATTAAGTATGATGCTAGCTTTGGAATTTTGTGTAGATATTTTCTATCAAGTTGAGGAAGTTCCCCTCTATTTCCTATTTTGCTGCGAGTTTTTCTCATGAATGGGTGTTGGATTTTGTCAAATGCTTTTTTAAAAAATTCACTTTTTTATTAGGCTCCACTCCTGGCATGGAGCCCAACACAGAACTTAAACTCAGGACCTTGAGTTCAAGACCTGAGTTGAGATCAAGAGTCAGACACTCAACCAACTGAGTGACCCAAGCACCCCAAATGTTTTTTTAATTCCCATTTATATGATCATATGATTTTTCTTCTCTGGTCTGTGACAGTTTACATTATTTGATTTTCAAATGTTGAAATACCTTTGCATGTCTAGAATAATTATCACTTGGTTATATATAATTCTTTTCATATATTGTTGCATTCAATTTGCTAATATTTTGTTGAGGATTTTGCACCCATGTTCATGAGAGGTCTTGGTCTGTGGTTTTCTTTTCTTACGGTGTCTTTGTCTAATTTGGTATTAGGATGAGATTTTAGAGAATTGGCATACTTCCTTTCTTAAATGTTTAGTAAAATTCACTTATGAACCTGCCTGGACAATATTGCCAGTTTTTAAAATGAATTTTCTTCAGTTTTCATCTCAATGAAATATTAATTTATTTGTATCATGGATATTAATATTACACTGAACTTCTTTGAAGGTATTCTACACAGTCTAAACCGTGTTCAGGAGTGCTGAAACAAAATAATTAACTCTGGTATGTAGTCCCAACCTTGCAGCAACTTTATTCTTCTCAGCTAAGTGAGTGTGAGAGACTCGGTGTGTTACATATGAGAGTCCTTTGAACTGAGAGTAGGTGAATGTCGAAGTCTCCAGGAGACCATAGATTTGTTTTAAAATAGTGAAGCCACAGTCTCTGAGGAGGTAATTAAGAAGCCCCTAAAAAGTACCAGTATCCATATCCAGGCACTGGATATATATGTTCTTGAATCCCTATCTCTACTTTTAAAGATAGGTGTGTTGTCTTCATTTAACTGATGAGGAAACTGGGATTCAAAGAAGTTAACTAATTTGGAGTGTGGATCAGTTGGTAGAGCATGTGACTCTTGATCTCAGGTTTACAAATTTGAGTCCCACATAAAATCTTAAAAAAGAAAAAACCCAAAAAACAGGTCAACTAATTTGCCCAAGTTCACAGTATAAAGGCAGGTGTCAGGATCTGAACCTTGATCTTGTTCCTCTAAAGTCATATCCTTTCAAGTCATTACCAAGCTGCTCATAAAGGGAGAAACACAAAGTTTCTTGGTTCTAGAATGTATTTAAGATAGAACCAGTGTTGAGAAATGAGAATACAGCATGCATGGCCTTTGGTAATGGGTTGACATAGTATAGAACATATTTGCCTCCAAATCTGAATAGAACTTGAACTAATTATTTAGTCCATGTGCGTCCTTACAGAGGATAGCAACACCTGCCTCACAAAATCATTGACCTTGTATCCTGCAACATATCTAGCACTGTGCCCAACACATAGGAGGGTTATGTAAATGATAATACCTTTCACCCCTTGATCCCTGTGATCTATGCTTAATATTCTTGCAAAACAAGTGGTTATAAACACTCCATCTATTTTTTCTAAAAAATTAGAAAACTTCAACATAACAGATTTATCTAAACAAGGTTAAATTTTATGAAAAATGTACTAAAATGTCCATATTTATTCAGAACTTGTGTTTCAGTTTATCTTGATCTCTGTTGGGACAGTATTTGATGTTGGTCACATATGCCTACCGTTTGTGTGGGATTCATTTTCTGATGCTCTCAGTGGTATTATATAATCTGATAATTATGAATGTCTGTGACAACAGGGAAACAAAATTTAGAAATTGGGCTTGTTTCATTAAATCCAGGCTCTATGATCATAATAATGAATGTATAATGAATAATGAATGTGTTGGGTTGGCAATGAGCACAGTAGGCAAAAAGAGGTATGCTCATAAGAGGTGTGGGAAAACACTTTGCCCAAAGCACTCACTCTTCATCAAGCTTCTTTATTGCCCAAATTCTGCAGTACTCTTGGCATTCCCATATCCTCTGATCTGGGGAGAACTAGTCTTTTTGGGAGAGGTTATAGATTGAGTCATTCATTGTATCAGGCAATGAAAAATAAAGTCTATTGGTCTTTTCCTAAAAGCAGAGTATTAATAGAATAGGATGGCAAGAGAAAAGGACAAGAGAACAAGATGGAATGCAAATTTACTGTTTCATAGATGACTAGGCTCTCCCTGGTGTTAAGAAGGAGGGGGTTTGTATGCAATTTAATAACAGAAAATACATATTTTCTTTTTTTAAAGATTTTATTTTTAAGTAATCTGTACACCCAACACAGGGCTCAAACTCATAACCCCCAAGATCAAGAGTTACACGCTCCACTGACTGAGCCAGCCAGGTGCCCTGAAAATACCTGTTTCTGACACACATAATGGGAGCTTTCACTAAATGGATGGGAATATAGTTGCTGAAATGTCCTTATCTACATATAGTTGTTACCAGTAAAGTAATCTTTGGGGGAAAGTTACACTATCTTAAACTTTTAAATTAATATTCCTCTCTTTTTAATAGGGTTAACCATAAGAAATGAATTTTAATGTCTGGAATATCAAAGAGATGCTCAGTATTCCCTCAGGCTCTGGGTAAGTTTTCGGGTTATATACTCTGATACTGAGGATCTTACAGTTGTATTGTTTTCATAGAAAACCCTTCCCTACCTATTAATTAGTAACTGAGTTACTTCTATAGCTTCTTCCCCTTCTCCTCCCTTCCTTTCACTGCTCTCCCATCCTTGTCTTTTTCCTTTTTCTAATTTTCTGATTATAAAAACAATGTAAAGTCAACTATGTGTGTTAATTGAGCAGCGGCTCTGTGTCCTGCACTGGGCCTAGAGACTATGGGGCCTGTGAGAATTAGACACGGCCCAACATCTAGAAACTCACTTTGGTTGGAGCAATTACATTGAAACAGCAGGGAGCAAAATCAAGACAATGTTGAGGTACGTATTACATTGTGTGGTACCATATGTAGGTCCTGGAGTTAAGAGCCAGCTATTGACAAGGCTCACTGAGATATTGCCCCTTCCACTACTCCACTGAAGTATTTACATTTGTGTCTGCCAGCCATGCAGTGGGCCTGCCATTGCTAACTTGGTGAATGTGCCCCAGAAGTAGTATATATTTATTAAGGGATTTCTAATTGCTTTTGGTATGTTTTATTATTGGATAGTTTATTTTCTTCCTAACACCTTCCTGAAGACAGTTATTAATTCAATAAAAACCTAGAGCTCTGTGCTTTTTACTTCTTAAAAAGAAAAAAAATGCTTACAGTTGATACAGAGTAAGGAAAATCTTTGTTAAATTCTAGATCATAGCTTTAAGATACAAATCCTACATATTTCTATAAGCTCACAGTTTTTTTTTTCCAGTCCAGCTAATTATTCTCCTTGACCTAAGAGGAGAGTCACAGAGAGCTATTTAAGCTATTTTGAGCAATGATTATGCAACCCATATTATAATATATGTGTGCAACCCATTACCTTAGCTAATCTTAGAAAATGGTTCCATCAGTGAAGTAATTGCTCTTTCCTGTGCTGAACTATTAGAGTTTCTTTTTGTCTTGCATCAATATATGATGGTTCCTTTGGCTTAGGATATGTAGTTATATGCTATCAAATTATTTTAGATTTGGCTTATTTATTTCTTGGGGGGTCAGTGAGAGCAAGGACAGGAGGAGGGGCAGAGGGAGAGGGAGAGAGAGAATCAAGAATCTTAAGTGGGCTCTATGCCCAGAGCAGAGCCCCAACTCAGGGCTCAGTCTTACCACTCTGAGATTATGACCTGAGCCAAAGTCAAGAGTTAGATACTTAACCAAGTGAGCACCCAGGTGACCCTAGCTTTAGCTTTTTTTAAAGATTCTATTTATTTATTTGACAGACATAGATCACAAGTAGGCAGAGAGGCAGGCAGAGAGAGGAGGAAGCAGGCTCCATGCTGAGCAGAGAGCCCGATGCAGGGCTCCATCCCAGGACCCTGCGATCATGACCTGAGCAAAGGCAGAGGCCCCAACCCACTGAGCCACCCAGGCGCCCCTAGCTTTAGCTTTTTAAACAAGGAATGATTTGTGTTTGTATGTTGTAATGAAAAGGGTGTTTTTTTCAGGTCACACAACAGCATTAAGTAACAAATTCTTACTGAGATCTCTTTGAAATAAAAACTTGAAGACTGTATTTTACTTGTCTGCCTGCTTTTATGCTGTCTCTGATATAGACTCAGTACACTGTGTTGAAGTGTGATTGTATCATTATCCGTATCACTCTCCCTTTAACAAAGATTGGTGTAGATATCCATGGGAAGCAAGTTGGAAGTCCACAGCTGGAAGTACAAGAATAAGACACTAAAGGTGTGAAAGGGAACACCACCTTGTTTCAAAAACAATGTTTAATGGATCCTTCTGTGCACAAATCTGAGTTGATCGTATTCTTCAGCCTGGGTGAGGCCTAAATTAGTCTGCTGGGTTGCCAAAACAAAGTACCCTAAATTGGATGGCTTCAACAATAGAAATTTTATTTTCTCAGTTTTGGAGATTGGAAGTCCTAGAATCATATGCCAGCTGGATCATTTCTGGTGAGGGCTCCCTTCCTGGATTGCTGACAACTGTCTTCTCTCTGTGTCCTCACGTGGAGGAGAAAAAAAGGAAGAGGGCAAACTCTCTAGTGTTTCTACTTGTAAGAACCTTAATCCCGTCAAGAAGACTCCCCCCTCAGGACCTTGTTTAACCCTAATTACCTCCTAAAGGCCCCATTTCCAAACACTGTCATGTTAGGGATTAGGACTTCAACATAGGAATTTTTTTTTAAAGATTTTATTTATTTGACAGAGAGATATCACAAGTAGATAGAGAGGCAGGCAGAGAGGGAGAGAGAGAGCGCGAGAGAGAAGCAGGCTCCCCGCCGAGCAAAGAGCCCGATGTGGGACTTGATCCCAGGACCCCGAGACCATGAGCCGAGCCAAAGGCAGCAGCTTAACCCACTGAGCCACCCAGGTGCCCAACATAGGAATTTTTGGAGAACACAAACATTCAGTCTGTAACTAAGGTGTCTTGTGTTTTTTGTATTATGACTCCTACTCTCCCTATAATCCTGTTCCCTTTCTTCTCTGTAGGCACATTCTAGGAGAGTAATGGGAGTTCCAATTCACCTTCTACACACACACTTATATACTTGTTTGGTGTGGTATGATGTAGATTTAAAGGTTATATATTGCATGGAGCACTGGGTGTCGTGCATAAACAATGAATCTTGGAACACTGAAAAAAAATTAAATAAAATGATCTCTTTTAATACAGCTGAAAAATACTAAAAATAGTACTAATAGCTAATGATTTATTGTATATTGGCTAGTCTTATATTTGTTTACTGAAATGTTCAGATTTCTTGTTCATTAAAAAACACTGGGTTCTTTGTATTCTAAAAAAAGGTTAGGGGTGCCTGGGTGGCTCAGTGGGTTAAAGCCTCTGCCTTTGGCTCAGGTCATGATCCCAGGGTCCTGGGATGGAGCCCCACATCGGGCTCTCTGCTCAGTGGAGAGCCTGCTTCTCTCTCTCTCTGTCTGCCTCCCTGCCTACTTGTGATCTATGTCTGTCAAATAAATAAATAAAATCTTTAAGAATAAAAAGTTATATAAATGATACAGAGTTCATTCAATTTTTACTTTTTATGCACTAAATTTTTTGAGATTTATTCATGTGGTTATATGTAAATCTACTTTACTGCTTCTGACTAATGCATCAGTTATATGCATATACCATATTTTTATCTATTCCCTTAGTAATTAACAGATTCAGCTTTCTTTTTTAGAGATAGTAAGTGAGAGAATGGGGGGTGGGAAGAAGGGGCAGAAGGAGAGAATCCCAAGCAGGCTCTATGCCCAGCACAGAGCCCTACATAGGGCTCGATTCCATGACCCTGAGATCATGACCTGAGCTGATATCAAGAGTTGGATGCCCACCTGACTGAGCCACCCAAGCACCCCCCAGATTCAACTTTTTAAAAGATAATGTTCTTTTAATCCCTAAAGATTTTAGGAACTTTGATCCCCCAAAAGGTGGTGTTATAGCCCACAGTGCTGTTGTATAAGGAATCATGGTGTCAGTCCTTAATGTCTGAATTTCCATCTGATTAGTCTCGAATTGCTGTAATGAAAATGCCTGGCTTTCAGAATTTGTTTATGATTCTTTATAGGTAATACTGAGAGTGTTCAGGGGGCGAGGAGGTCAGAACAAACTAGTACTCTCCCCAGAATATTCTGAAATGAATAGCTGTGAATTATTATTTCATTTGTTCAGAATGTTTATCCACTTGATATACTTCTCTTTTCTTGCTTAATTTCAGGACCACTAAGTCATCTAGCTGGAATAATAATCAGGCTGATTACTCCAGTCTCAGTGACTCCCAGTTCCTCTTTGGATCCCAGTTCTGTCCAGAAAGTTCAGAGACTCTGTCAGCACCCTTGGATGGTGTCCACGTGAGACATCCAAAACAATCACAACAGAATTCTCTGGACGTGAGTCTCATTTCCAGAATTTCTCTGCACAAATTTCATAGTCATCATGGAGATAAGCTATAAAGAAGACTTATTATGTTGGATTATATTTTAGAATTATACATTTCTAAGGTTTACTCTTCTAAATGGATTTATACTTCATTGGTAACTCAGTAGTCTGATAGACTTGGTAGTCTAAAATGGAAAAAATACATATATTATAGAATATTGCCAGTACCTTGACCCTCAGGGAGAGCGAAATCTTGCTTGACATTTTCTAAGTCATACTATTATTTATGAAAATTTCATAAGAGATAAGAGCTTTAGAAAAATGGGAATAAAGTAACATAAATTTTATTTTAAGTGGACATTTTTTCTAAGAAACTTTAGGTGCTTTGTGGATTTTAGTCTACTATGCTACATTATCTCCTTGAAGAGGGACATGAGGATTCTGAGGACTTAGTTAATGGAAAAGGGCCAGAATCAAGAACAGAGTCTCCTGAGTCCTCAATTTTTTGAGACCAACGTGTCTTCTTTCATGGGTCAGAATAATTTTTTTTAAGATTTTATTCATTTGACAGAGAGATCACAAGTAGGCAGAGAGGCAGGCAGAGAGAGAGAGGGAAGCAGACTCCCTGCTGAGCAGAGAGCCCGATGTGGGGCTCAATCCCAGGACCCTGAGATCATGACCTGAGCCGAAGGCAGAGGCTTAACCCACTGAGCCACCCAGGCGCCCCGGGTCAGAAATATTTTTATATATTTATTGATTTTTGTCTAAAACTAGATTTAACTTTATATATAGACTTAACTGAATCAAATAGAGACTCCATGGATAAGATGAGGTCAGTGCTTTAAGATAATAGGGTATTCTCTCAGATAAGTATTTCAGTAAAAATATTGGTACCCAGTGATATGAAGGAGGAAATGTATTCCCTGAATGCTTCAGAGTAATTTTTGCCTAAGAATGCAGAAAATGACTCGCCACATGCCAGCATGCCTACTGTCTAGTCCATGTCAAACTTACCAGCAAGTCTAGTTCAACTAGTAATTGAATTAAACTTATTATATAAACTTTAACATATCATCTCAGAGATAGCATAAAGAATTCTGATATTGCCTTCAAATTTGTACAGCTGATTTTAAGCCATTTTAGCTGATACTTTATTTTTATTTTTATTTTTTTTTAAGTTGGCTCCATACCCAACATGGGGCTTGAACTCATGACCTTGAGATTAAGAGTCATGTGCTCTACTGACTTAAGTCAGCCAGGCATCCTATATACTTTTTTTTTTAAAAGATTTTATTTATTTATTTGGCAGACAGAGATCACAAGTAGGCAGAGAGGAAGGCAGAGAGAGAGGGAGAAGCAGGCTCCCTTCTGAGCAGAGAGCCCGATGTAGGGCTCGATCCCAGGACCCTGAGATCATGACCTGAGCCAAAGGTAGAGGCTTAACCCACTGAGCCACCCAGGTGCCCCTACTTTTTTAAGATTTTATTTGTTTATTTGAGAGAGAGCGAACACAAGCAGGGGGAATGGCAGGCAGAGGGAGAGAGGAGAAGCAGACTCTAGCTGAGCAGGGAGCCAGATATGATATGGGACTCAATCCCAGGGCCCTGAGATCATGACCTAAGCCAAAGGCAGACGCTTAACTGACTAAGCTACCCAGGCTCCCGCAGCTGATATTTTTGGTATTTTTGGGCTGGTAAGGCAGAAACCTTATTAATAAAAAGAGTTGCTTTATTTTAATGTAATTTTCTAATATATATTAAATAAAAAGGAAATACTACATGCCATTTTGTTTTTTAGTATTGTGGTTTATACTTAAATGTGACTACATTGTGTAGAAAATAATGAATGCTATAAATATTTTCACATGTGAAATGCTGTGATTTTTTTTTTCATTTAACAGAGTGAACCTAGTATTTTCACAAAGTACCAGACAAAACCCCCGCTGTTTGGAGCAGATGCAAACGATAGAGGCTTATTTCCTCCACCTTTGTCAGTTGGAAAATCAAAGGGCCTGTTGGAACAGTTTGAAGAGAAAAAGAAAAGGGCAAAAGACAAATGTGACAGGTATGCAAACCTTTCAAGTGGATGAGACATCTCTTTTGAGGGAAACAGAAAATAGAATATTAATAGTCAAATAATTCTATTTCATCATGATAACACTCTTGTCTTTATAGCTCATCTAATAATTACTCTTTATTTATTTACTTGTCAGTGAGACTTGTGGCAGATTTGAATTTGGCTGCCATAGTTCTGGCCCTCTGAAAAAGTAAGCTAAAGGACTTCCTAGAGAAATACAATAGTCAAGTAATGTTATGTTTATTTTGTCAAAATTCTGCCTTTTAATTGTTTTCTTTTCAGATCACCAGAGTTAGGAAATTAGATAACAGTTGTTTTAGTGTTAAGAATATAGTACACGAATTCTTTTTCTTTTTAAAATATGTAATGCTTCACAAATTTGCGTGTCATCCTTGTGCAGGGGCTATGCTAATCTTCTCCGTATGGTTCCAATTTTAGTATATGTGCTGCCGAAGTGAGCACAGCACATGAATTCTTTAAAAAGCTGATTCAAGCTATTCAGGTTGATTTTCTCACTTTGAAGTGTGTTTTTTTTTTTTTAAGATATTATTTTTAAGTAATCTCTACACCCAGCGTGGGGCTTAAACCCATAACCCCGAGATTAAGAGTCATATGTCACATGCTCCACTGACTGAGCCAGGCAGATGCCCCAAAATGTTGGTATTTTTTAAGATATACCCTAAATTTTATGCACAGTCTTATTTGTTAGTTTTATATTCATTTATTTACCTTAGCAAATACATGAGATAAATTAGGGCTCCTAAACTAATTCATAAATAAATAAGCTGAAGTCACTGAGGAAATTAAGTTGTTCATTTCTGGGTAGTAAATTATCAGGGAACGTCTTTAGGTATCATGGAAATCAAAACACTGAAGCAGAGATATACTTTATTATTTCTGTGACAGTGAAGATGTATCACTTAGTGTTACCAATAGTACTTTCATGTTGAAAAGCCAGAATTTCTTTAGGGATTCTTAGACTAAGTATCCTTTCTCTTGAATACCTGTCTTCCTTTAGGGAGAAAAGCAAAATGCTCTATTTGAAGTGTTTGTTTCTGTTGGTAAATAAACATGTCCCGGACACTGAGAGACTTCTTTCCCCTAGGAATCCAGGCTCTAGGACCCTACCAGTTTCTCAGAGGCCCCTCATGGCTATTAGGGGGCTACAGAGTACTTACCTTCTTACTCCTTCAGTTAGATCAATGTTAAATTTTTTGTTCTCTGGACATGGGATAATATTTTGTTTGATCAAGATTTCTGCAGCAGGTCAGGCTGGCTGACTCTCTTGGTAGAGCATGCAACCCTTCATCTCAGGGTTGTGAGTTTGAGCCCCACGCTGGGTATAGTGATTACTTAAAAAAAAAAAAAAAAGAAAGAAAGAAAAGAGAAAAGATTTCTGCAGCTAAAAATTTTTTTTGAAATGCCAAATTTCAACATTTTCTTCCTTCCTTCCTTTCTCTCTCTTCCTATATCATTTACTTTTTTTTTGTAGTGAAATGAGTTTCTGTTAACAATTATTTACAAGATAGCAAAAATATGTAGCACTTAAATAGAAAAATGAGGACTCTGAAGAATCTCTCTCCATTAAAAAAACTCAACCTTAAGGGCGCCTGGGTGGCTCAGTGGATTGAGCTGCTGCCTTCAGCTCGGGTCATGATCTCAGGGTCCTGAGATCGGGCCCCACATCGGGCTCTCTGCTCAGCGGGGAGCCTGCTTCCTCCTCTCTCTCTGCCTGACTCTCTGCCTACTTGTGATCTCCCTTTCTCTGTCAAATAAATAAATAAAATCTTTAAAAAAAAAAAACCTCAAGCTTAAGATATTGACTTATATGATAGGCACAAAAAATCATAATTTTAATATATTCTAGCAAAAAAAAACCCCAATATTTTAAAAAAGATTTTATTTATTTATTTGGCAGACAGAGATCACAAGTAGGCAGAGAGGCAGGCAGAGAGAGAGGAAGGGAAGCAGGCTCCCTGCTTAGCAGAGAGTCGGATGCAAGGCTCGATCCCAGGACCCTGGGATCATGAACTGAGCTGAAGGCAGAGGCTTTAACCCACTAAGCCACCCAGGAGCCCCATTAAATAAATAAAAATCTTAAAAAAAGAAAAGTAAACATAATTTACTATATGTCTCTGTAATTCCACTACTAAGCATTTACCCTAGGTAAATGAAAACTTATATCTACACAAAAGCCTGTACAAAAATGTTTATAGCAACTTTGTTCGTAATCACCAAAAACTGGACACAACATGTATGTCCTTAAATAAATAAATGAATTAACAAACCATGGTATGCCCATACAACAGAACACTACTCAGCAGTAAAAAATAATGAGCTACTGATATACAACTACGTGGGTGAGTCTCAAAGACACTGTGCTGAGTGAAAAAAACAAATCCAAAAGTTATATGCTATATGACTCCATTTACATGACATTCTGAGAAAGACAAAACTATAGAGATAGTGAATAGATCAGTAATTACGGGGTTAAGGATGTAGGCTGGACTTCACCACAAAGGGGCAGCATGAAGATTTTCTTTGAATACTGCCCTCCTTATTGTGGTAATGGTTACATGAATCCTGAATTTGTGTCAAAACTCAGAATTGTGGGGTCATCTGGGTGGCTCAGTGGGTGGCTCAGTGGGTTAAAGCCTCTGCCTTCAGCTCAGGTCCTGATCACAGGGTCCTGGGATCAAGTCCCGCATCGGGCCCTCTGCTCAGTAGGGGCCTGCTTCCTCCTCTCTCTCTCTCTCTGCCTGCCTCTCTGCCTACTTGTGATCTCTCTCTGTCAAATAAATAAATAAAATCTTTTAAAAAAAAAATCTTAAAAAAAAAACCAAACTCAGAATTGTGTACATACATACACAATTTTTACTTACAAAAACATACGTACAAATTTTAACTTAAAACTTTTTAATGTTAAAAAGTAATTAAAAGTGGGGCACCTGGATGATTCAGTGGGTTGAGCAGCTGCCTTCGGCTCAGGTCATGATCTCAGGGTCCTGGGATCGAGTCCCATGTCGGGCTCTCTGCTCAGCGAGGAGCCTGCTTCCCTCTCTCTCTCTCTCTCTGCCTGCCTCTCTGCCTACTTGTGATCTCTCTCTGTCAAATAAATAAATAAAATCTAAAAAAAATCTTAAAAAAAAGTAATTAAAAGATATTATATGGTTTATGAGTGTCAACTAAAATTTAAAAAGAGAATAAAAGATATTGGGTGGCTCATTTATTAGCTAGGATTATTTTCAACTGTTTCTAACATATGTACACACTCTTAATAACAAAGATTTAAAAAGATAGATGTTTATAAATGCAAAAATCATCCTGAAGTATGTAGTCCAGGACTACAATGGTGGCTTCATGGTTCTCAAGGATTTGGCTCCTTTCAGTACTCTGGTCTCGCATCTCTAAGGTGTGACCCCTGTCCTCGCAGTACTTGGTGGCTGCTGGAGTTCCAGCTGTTGTCAGAGTTCCAGACAAATGATGGATGAAGGAAAGAAGAAAAGGTATTTTCCTTTCCATTTAGGACTCTTCTTGAAGTTACATGCGACACTCCTTATACCTCACACTGGCTAAATCAGGGGAGTCTGGGAATGTCATCTATCCGGATGGCAGTGCATCCAGGGAAAAAAAAATCAGGATTCTGATTTCCAAGGAAGAAAATGAGGCCCCTTTTATGTTTTTGCAACAGTCTTGCTATTGCTAAGTGCTACCCATCGTGGAGAATTCTCCAAACCCAGCCACAAAATTAGTCCACTACAAATTCTGCTGCCCACTAACCCGTGCCCAGAGGATAGTAGACCCTCCCTGCACCCTTTTACCATTCTCCTAGAGGTCTATATTCCTTCTACTGGAGCCACAGCAACTAGAGAGAGAACTCACTGTTTTTTTTCTCCTGACTCCTAGTCTGACAAGTTATGTGTCAGGGAAAGGGCCAGTTCAGGAGAAGCTAAGAAAGCAGCTCCTCTGGCACTCTCAACCTCTAGCAGAAGAAAGATGCTCTGCTTCCCTCCTAAGACTGCTAACCTGAAGAACTACTTAAGAAGAAAAGAGGGTCAGATACAAACCAGCCTAAAATAAAGACTCTGGACTTTCCACTCTAAGTACAAA
This sequence comes from Neogale vison, assembly GCF_020171115.1. NCBI lineage: Eukaryota > Metazoa > Chordata > Mammalia > Carnivora > Mustelidae > Neogale > Neogale vison. Next base: position 205,814,915 of record NC_058096.1, on the reverse strand, counting down.
GTTGTAAATGGTATAGTAGATGTTGCTTCCAAATGCTTTGGAAACCGAGGACAGGCTCCCAGCTCTGACTGGGGACATCAGGAAAGACTCCACCCAAAGGGGCACATGTAAACTGAATGGGAGTTTTGGGCAGAGATCTTGGGTCTGTCAGATCCTGAAGTGTGCCTCTTGAATCAGTTTACTCTGTGAACCTCCATTAGCAATGGTTTATATAATGGTGCTCTATTTTTAAAAATAAAAATGTATTGTTTCCTATGGACTTTTTAAAAAAAAAGATTTTATTTATTTATTTGACAGAGAGAGACACAGCAAGAAAGGGAACACAAGCATGGGGAGCGGGAGAGGGAGAAGCAGGCTCCCTGCTGAGCAAGGAGCCAGATGCAGGGCTTAATCCCAAGACCCTGGGATCATGACCCCAGCCGAAGGCAGACACTTAACGACTGAGCCACCCAGGTGCCCCTCCTATGGACTATTTTTTAATCTTCTTTTTAGATTTAATAATCTTTAATGATTATGTTTTATTCCATATACAAAATAATTTCTAATGGTTGCATTGTACTCTATCATGGATTTTTCAGGGGTTTATGTTTTAACTATTTTACATAGTATGAAAGAGTACCACAAATACACAATGGAAAAGGTTAATCTTTTCAATAAATGGTGTTGGAAAAACTGGCTCCATAGGAAAATAATGAAAAGGGATCCTTATCATATACCATACATAAAAATCAATTCAAAATGGATTAAAGACTTAAACATAAGACTTGAAACTGTAGAACTCCTAGAAGAAAAAATAATATATAGTTAAAATCTTCTTGACATTAGCATTGACCATGATTTCTTGGATATGACATCAAAAGCACAGGCAGCAAAACCAAAAATAGGTAGGTGGGATAACATCAAACTAAAAATTTCTGCACAGAAAAGGAAGCAATCAACAAAATAAAAAGGCAGCCTACAGAATGGTAAAAAGATTTACAAACCATATATCTAATAAAGGGTTAATAAATATATAAGGAGCTCCTACAGCTCAATAGTGTAAAACAAATAGCCCAGTTAGGGCTATTAATTAGCCTTAATTTGGCTAAGTAATTAAGGACAAAGAAACTGAATATACATATATGCAAAGAAAACATACTAATGGCCAACAAGTATATGAAAAAGGTGCTTAAGATCACTAGACATCAGAGAAATGCAAATCAAAACCACAATGAAATATCTTATATCAGAATGGCCATTACTAAAAAAACACAACTAGGTGTTGGTTAGAATGTGGAGAAAAGGGAACCCTCACATGCTGCTGGTGGGAATGTAAATTGGTGCAACCCCACTTCTATATTCAAAGGAATTGAAATCAGGATCTCAAAGAGATACCTGCATTACCATATTCATTGCAGCATTCTTTATAATAACCAAGACATGGAGGTAACCTAAGTATCCATCAACGAGTGAATAAAGAAAATGAGGTATATATACGATGGAATAGTCTTCAGCCTTAAAAAACAAGGAAATTCTGTCACTTGTGACAACATAGATGAACCTGGAGGATGTTAGGCTAAATTAAGTCAGACACAGAAAGACAAATACAATTGACCTTTGAACAGCACAGTTTGAACTGTACAGTTCTACCTACATGTGAATTTTTATAGCACAGTACTGTATTTTATGATTTTCTTTTTTTTTTTTTAAGATTTTATTTATTTTTTGTCAGAGAGAGAGGGAGAGAGAGAGAGACCACACGCAGGGGGAGAGGCAGGCAGAGAAGGCAGAGGGAAAAGCAGACTCCTGGCTGAGCAAGGAGCCCCATGTGACACTCGATCCCAGGACCTTGGGATCATGACCTGAGCCGAAGGCAGTGGACTAACCAACTGAGCCACCCAGGCATCCCTGTATTTTATGATTTTCTTAACATTTTCTCTTCTCTAGCTTACTTTATTGTAAGAATACAGTACATAGGACATATAACATACAAAATTTGTGTTAATTGGCTATTTGTGTTATCAGTTTCTGGTCAACAATAGGCTTTTATGTTTTGCGGAAGTCAAAATTTATATACAGATTTTCAAATGTGTGTGTTGGGGGGTCAGCTTCCCTAACCCCCGAGTTGTTCAAGGGCCAACTGTACTATGATACCACTTATATGAAGAATGTAAAATAGTTAAACTCAAAGAAGCAGAGTATAGTAGGATGATGGTTGCTGGGAACTGGAGTGTGGGACAAACAGGGAGGTATTAATTAAAGGGTACAGAGTTTCAGTTAACACAATGTGAATAAATCCTAGAGATCTACTGTACCTCATAGTACCTATATTTAACAATACAGTATAGTAGGGGCGCCTGGGTGGCTCAGTGGGTTAAAGCCTCTGCCTTTGGCTCGGGTCATGATCCCAGGGTCCTGGGATCAAGCCCTGCATCAGGCTTTCTGCTTGGCAGGGAGCCTGCTTCTTCCTCTCTCTCTGCCTGCCTCTCTGCCTACTTGTGATCTCTGTCTGTCAAATAAATAAAATCTTTAAGAAAAAATACAGTATTGTATACTTTAAAATTTGCTAAGATGGTAAATTGTTTTTAAAAGATTTTATTAATTTATTTGACAGAGAGAGACAGCACAAGTAGGCAGAAACAGGCAGGGAGAGGGGGGAAGCAGGTTCTCCACTGAGCAGAGAGCCTGATGTGGGGCTCGATCCCAGAGGTTTAACCCACTGAACCACCCAGGAGCATTAAGATGGTAAATGTTTTAAGTGTTTTTATCACTACTACTGCTATTAAATAGAGTAAGAGAAAGCTTTTGAGGGATGCCTGGGTGGCTCAGTCGGTTAAGCGTCTGCCTTCGGCTCAGGTCATGATCCCGGCGTCCTGGAATCGAGTCCCACATCAGGCTCCTTGCTCAATGGGAAGACTGCTTCTCCTTCTTCCTCTGCCTGCCGCTCCCCTACTTGTGCTCTCTCTCTCTCTCTCTGACAAATATATTTAAAAATCTTTAAAAAAAAAAAAGAAAGCTTTTGGAAGTGATGAATATGCTTTCGGAATAGATTGTGGTGATGATTTGATAGTTGTATACTTATCTCCAAACTTGTATACATTAAATGTGTACAGCTTTTTCATGTCAACCTTAATTCAATAAAGTGATTTAAAGAAATATATAGCTTGAATACTAACCAGTCAGAACAAATGCTGACTATAAGCAATTGACACAGCTATGTCCTCATGCAAGATTGCTGTCAACTTTGCATATACTATGATTTATATAAAAACATTGTTATTGGACATCTCAGTAAGCAGAAGATTTGATTCAATAAGTTTGATCAAAACCCTGGGTGGCTCAGTGGGTTAGGCCGCTGCCTTCGGCTCAGGTCGTGATCTCAGGGTCCTGGGATCGAGTCCCGCATCGGGCTCTCTGCTCGGCAGGAGGCCTGCTTCCCTCTCTCTCTCTCTGCCTCTCTGTCTATTTGTGATCTCTGTCTGTCAAATAAACAAATAAAATCTTTTAAAAAAATTTTTTTTAAAGATTTTATTTATTTATTTGACCGACAGATCACAAGTAGGCAGAGAGTCAGGCAGAGAGAGAGAAGGGAGGAAGCAGGGGAGCCCGATGTGGGGCTCGATCCCAGGACCCTGGGATCATGACCTGAGCCGAAGGCAGAGGCCTTAACCCACTGAGGCACCCAGGTGCCCCTGATCAAATTTTTTAATAAAGAAGATCACTCAATTTGAGTGGATCTTAAAACCACATTCAAAAACACCACTAGGTAAACTCACTGAAGGTAGGGAGTTGAATTTTTTTTACGCATATCACTGAAGCTTATAATCAAGTACCTGTCACAAAGGAAGACTCAATAAATAGTTGTTGAGGGGCGCCTGGGTGGCTCAGTTGGTTAAGTGTCTGCCTTCAGCTCAGGGCATGATCCCAGGGTCCTGGGATCAAGTCCCGCATGGGGCTCCCTGCTCATCTAAATAACTATATTTAGAAATATAGTTAGGGGAGTGCCTGGGTGGCTCAGTCGGTTGAGCATCTATCTGCCTTTGACTGGGGTCATGATCCTAGGTCGTAGGATGGAGCCCCACATCAAGCTCTCTGCTCAGTGGGGATCCTGCTTCTCCCTTTCTGCCTGCTGCTCTGCCTGCCTGTGCTCTCTCTGTCAAAATAAAATCTTAAAAAAAAAAAAGCCACATATGCACATACACATACACAGACTTTAAAAAAATACGATTAGGGGTGCCTGGGTGGCTCAGTTGGTTAAGCAACTGCCTTTGGCTCGGGTCATGATCCCAGGGTCCTGGGATTGAGTCTCACATCAGGCTCGTTCTGCTTGGTGGGGAGCCTGCTTCTCCCTCTGCTTCTGCTTGCCACTCCCCCTGCTTGTGCTCTCTGTCAAAAAAATAAAATTTAAAAATAAAATAAAATTAGGATTATAGTGAAAAACAGTAGGCCTATCTTTCCCCACTTTTAATTCCTTTTTGCTTTTTGAACCAACTTGCAACCCTTTTAGCTACGCTAAAAGCTATGTATTTAGGTCCACATATCTTATGGCATATGCTAGCTAGCTTGTATTGTCATTTCTTGGTTTTTTTCAGCTTCAGAGAATGACTTTCTACCCTGGAATAAGAATTTGCTTCTCGGCCTCCACCATAAACTCTCATCTTCCACCATTTTAGTTAAAATTAGTTCTCATTTGAGATGCCTGGGTGGCTTAGTTGCTTAAGCACCTGCCTTTGGCTCAGGTCATGATCCCAGTGACCTGGGATCAAGTCTCACATTGGGCTCCTTGCTCAGTGGGGAGCCTCTTCCTTCCTCTGCCTGCTGTTCCCCCTGCTTGTGCTCTCTCTCTGACAAATAAAATCTTTAAAAACAAAAAATCAGTTTTCAATCATTAAATCCTTATCTAGATATCCTAGAAAAATATATATATATCATGATTAAATTTTCCTAATGTTAAAAATTACTTTGTTTCCTTTTCTGCTGAGTTTTCTATATAGGAATCACAGTTTATCCCCAAATTTTGCAGCAGAACTAAAAAAGCCCTTGTTTTTTTATTTCTTAAAGATTATGAGAGAAAGAAGGTGTGTGTGTGTGTGTGTGTGTGTGTGTGTGCGCGCTCGCACGTACACGAGAGAGCCAGACAGACAGACAGACATAGGCAGGCAGAGACAGAGAGCATGAGCTGGGGGAACCCAGTGTGGGGCTCAATCCCAGGACCTGGGATCATGATTTGAGCTGAAGGCAGACGTTTAACTGACTGAGCCATCCAGGCACCTCAGAAGCTTCCTTGTTTTATACCCAAACACATCTTGGGTATAAAACATTCTTTAGTGTCGTTTTCTTCTCAGAGTCATCTTCCTAATTCTGATCTGAACTTGGTACACTCTTGCTCTGCAGCGCAGCTGTCATCCTGAGTCCTCTCTTCACCGTCATCCTAAGCGTTCCTACCTCCCCTCTCTTGAATTACCGCTTCCTCTCTCCTGTGTTGGATTCTTTGTTACTTTTTTTTTTTTTTTAAGAATTTATTTATTTATTTGACAGAGAGAGATTACAAGTAGGCAGAGAGGCAGGCAGAGAGAGAGAGGAGGAAGCAGGCTCCCCGTTGAGCAGAGAACCTGATGCGGAACTCGAGAACCCTGGGGTCATGACCTGAGCCGGAGGCAGTGGCTTAATCCACTGAGCCACCCAGGCACCCCGGATTCTTTGTTACTTTGATCCTATGTCCTTTTAGTTCTTAGTTTCCTCCTTGGATTTGGTGAAACATATATTCCAAAAACTTCCTAACAGCAGGTACATGGCACCTAAGTAATTTTTTGAGACGTTGCTTATCTGAAATTCTTTATTTTCCCCTCATACTTGATTGCAAATTAGGCTAGATATAGAATTCTAGATTGGAAATTATTTTTCCCAAAAATTTCTAGTTGCTGTCATCACATCATTTTATATGTTGCTTTTAAGAAGTCTATGCCATTCTGAGACCTGATCCTGTATATATCACTTGCCTTTTGCTTTCTGCAAGTTTTTAAGGCCTTCCCATTATCCATAGACTTCTGAAATTTTACAGTAGTGTGCTTTCATGTGGCATGTCATCATCTTTGGGCATCAATGAGTTCCTTTTGACCTATAAACTTGTGGGGTTTTGTTCTGGGAATTTTTCTTTTGTTATCTTTGAAAATCTAATTTTATTCTTCTTTCTTTTGAATCTCTAGTTTTGGGTATGTATTGAATCTCCTGCATTTATCCTCTTTTTTTTTTTTTCTGCTGATCTATTTTCCATCTCTTTGTATTTTGTTCTATTTTATGTCCTATTTCCTTAACTGTATCTTCTCTAACTATTCTACTTGTTTCTGCTATTTTTAATTTCTAGATCCCTTTCTTATTCTCTGCTTTTATAATTCAATAGCTTTCTGTTATTAATATCCTTAATTTTTTAAAGATTTATTTGTGAAAAAGAATGTACATGTCTGCATGTGGGAGCCGGGGGGAGGGCAGAGAGAGAATAAACCAGACTGCCCGCTGAGCCTGGAGCCTGGCACAGTCAACCCCATGACCCTGAGGTTATGGCCTGAGCTGAAATCAAGAGTCAGATGCCCAACTGACTGAGCCACGCTGGTACTCCTAACTCATTAGCTGTTTTATTTTAAATATTTTTAGTTTGCCTTGTTTGCCTGGCAATGGTCAGAAAAAGTCTATGTTCTTGTTTTTTATAGCCGGACACTAAAATTTTATTTTTCAGGTAATGTCCCAATCTCTTTCATAAAAAGCACAAGGTTTGTAGACCCCTAATGATTCTATAAAATTCTCCTTTTATTTATTTATCTTTTAAAGATTTTATTTATTCATTTAGAAAGAGAGAGAGCACATGAGGGGCAGAGGCAGAGAGATACTTTTAAGTAGACTCCTCACTGAGCAGGGACCTCCCCCCAACATGGGGCTTCCTCCCATGACCCCAAAATCACAACTTGAGCCAAAACCAAGAGTTGGCTGCTTAACTGACTGAGCTACCTAGCCACCCCTAAATTCTCCTTTTAAAGTCAAATTGGTGGAGCATCCACAAGACTTGGTATGAAGAGTAGTCCTATTAGGGTTCAAAAACTGAATCTGCATTTATATTGCAAAGAGTGAAGAAACAAAACCTGTAAAAAAAATTTTTTTTTAAGATTTTATTTATCTATTTGTCAGAGAGAGAGGGAGAGAGAGCGAGCACAGGCAGACAGAGAGACAGGCAGAGGCAGAGGGAAAAGCAGGCTCCCTGCCAAGCAAGGAGCCCGATGTGGGACTCGATCCCAGGAGGCTGGGATCATGACCTGAGCCGAAGGCAGATGCTTAACCAACTGAGCCACCCAGGCGTCCCAACCTGTAAAAAATTTTAAAGGTAGTTCATGTCTGAATCTTTTCAAAAGTGGGATATTTATTTGAGGAATAATCCTTATAGTTTCTTTTTCATTTAATTAATATTGCTGGGACACCTTGGTGGCTCAGTTGGTTAAGCTTCCAACTCTTGGTTTTGGCTCAGGTCTTGATCTCACAGTTGTTAGATCAAGATCCAGGGCAGGCTCTGCGCTTAGCACAGTTTTCTTTGGATTCTTTCTCCCTCTCCCTCTGCTTCTCCCCAATTATAATAAATAAATAAATAAAGTCTTTAGGGTGGGGGGAGATATACACCTGGGTGTCTCAGTGGGTTAAGCCTCTGACTCTTGATTTCTTAGGTCATAATCTCAAGGTAATGAGATGAAGCCAGAGTAGGCTCCATGCTCAGTGGGGAATCTGCCAGAGATTCTCTGTCTCTTTCTCCTTCTGTCCTATTCTCTCTGTCTCTCAAAATAAATAAATTAAAATCTTTAAAAAAAGAAATTAATATTACTCCCAGAACTATCTCTACCCATTTTTACACTCAAAGAAATAGTCATTAGACTAAAATGTTTCCAGAAATTTTGGACTACCAGAAGGAAGTCACTAGCTTCTGAAGCCATTGTTACTATGAAAATGAATGCTGGTCTGTTTTACTGTAGTAACCACTTGAGTTGCTAGTATTTGCTCATTTGAGATACATGGAGAGTAAATTTTAAAAAGAAATAAGTGGTTTGGCAATGGTCAGAAAGAGTCTATGTTTTCATTTTTTGTAGCTGTACACTAAAATTTTTCAGGGTTGAGTCTCCAAGTCTAATCAAGCACTGTTTTGATGCTCTACCAGGTGAAGTCCTGCCATGTTCATGGAATCAATTCTATTACATACTTTTAGTATTCCACAAGGATTTAATTTCTTTTTTCTTGTTTATTGTAGTGAGACTCTATACAACCTCATTTCACATATCAGAGAAAGCATTCACAGGGTAAGTAGAGCTACATGTCAAAGAATTAGAATATTTTACATTTTAAGAAGTTTACTAATTACATTGACCTTAATTCATATAGGATTGCAGTATTTTAACTACCTTTTTAAAAATCACTTAATGACAATACTCCAAGTTAGGAAAATAAGGCAATGGTCTGTGAATTCATTCTTAATTTGGGGTTGCTTAGTTGCAGACATCTGTGGAAAAGTCTGAGGAACATCTCAGCTCAAGAAGCCAATCTATTTTCGATGGTTTGGAGACCCTGGCCAAGACCTGTGAGTATCTTGTATTTGAGGTTATCAGCAGAGGGCACTAGTGAGCAGTGAACTGAACTTTTTGACCCTACCCATGTTTCTGTCATGGGTGACATTCTGTAGTGTTGCAGATGAGATGATGGGTACATTAGGTTAGACCTGAAGAGATGTGGATCACGCTCAGCTGGGTGGTGGGGCCCACCTAGATGTTGGGAATGTTCCTGGTCCCTAGATGCCCTCTATAAAGCATTAATCCTCCACCAGTAATCCCGCTGCCTCGGTAGCTCTGCCAGATTTCTCATCTCACTGCCTCAAGTGAATCAGCAGCATCCCTGAGTCCCTAACGAGTTGCTAGCTGTGCTGTCTATAAAGACATTTTTCCCTTAGGACTTAGAAATAAAGACTGCTCCCTTAGGAGTTAGAAATACTCCGGTCACCTCATCATCTTCTTGCTTGCCTTGGTTTCAATGAGAGCTGTTTTGTAGTGAATCACAACATCTTTCTCCATTCCAGTTAGTGGTCTGTAAAGTTAGTGGTCTGTAAAGTCTCCTGTTCTACCAATTAGTGATTTATGTTTAGATAAAACCATGAGCCTGGGTCTTACGAAACAGAAGAGTCATAACACTGCTGCTCTTGGGCGGACACCTCTGTAGGATCAGCAGCTTCTCAACTGAATAGCAAGATGATGACGGCATCTGCACTTGTTTGGATTTGTCTGTGTGTTTATTTTTTTATTTTAAACAAATTGAAGTCAACTTATTTAAATGCCTTGGAATGGATTGCTCATGATTTACGAAAATTAATGCCTTTGTGTGGTTTAGAAATTAATCTCCATCTGTCTGCCAAAAAGCACTGTACTGTCTGCTGGCTTCCAACCTGGGTATCCCACACACAGGGCAACTGTGCGTCTGTTTGGAAACCCGTTCTGGAAGCCTGGGACTGTTGCCCTCACAAGAAGTAGCAAGACAAAGAGCAGAAGCATATCAGGAGTGCTTCCTTTGTATAGCATGATGGAATAACTCATTCGTAAGTGCCTGAGGAAAGCACTCCTTTTGCTTTCTACATTTGAAACTAGGTGAAGTACAAAAAGGAGGATTGCAGGCAGCGACAGTATGACATTCTTAGCTCAGATCAGGGAATGGAAGTGCCCAATCTCCCAGTACAAGAGCAAGGTTGAGCGAGGACTAGAACCGGGTCTGAATTATAGTAGGCAGAGGGACCCTGATCCTTCATCCTGATGGTTCCTTTTTAGAGGATAAGACTCAGGATAAAGAGCCACATTGATAGGGCAAACAGTAACAGACACTGTGGCATGATATTATTTACAAAGCCGATAATTTTTTAAAAGATTTTATGTAGGTATGTATTTAAAGATCTTGAACAGGGGGATGGACAGAGAGAGAGGGAGAGAGCAAATCTCCAGCAGACTCCACACTTAGCATGGAGCCCGAGTTGGGATCAAGCAGGTCTCGATCCCAAAGGCCCTGAGATCATGACCTGAGCTGAAATCAAGAGTCAGATGCTTAACCAACAGCTACCCAGGTGATCCTAGAAAGCCTGATCATTCTTTTTTTTTTTTTTTAAGCCTGATCATTCTTGAAAATGGCACAAGTATCCTGCTCAGAGTCATTCCTTTTCTTGACAAGTAGTGATCAGGATCAGGAAGTTAGTCATTGAAAAAGGAACCAGACAAATCCTCTATCATCATATGATGTGGCCCAGTCTAGCTGTCCTGAAGCACTGAATCTGCCAGTCAGTACAGTCTGCAGCCTTCAGTATGCGCTCACTGTGGCTCACAAGGGAAAGGGAAAGATATTGTGCGAAAGTGCTCTTGTGTTAATAATGTAATGGGTCCTTTCACAGAATGCGGTCATGAAAACTTTCCCCAGTCACAGTCTGTCTGTTCAACCAGAGGGATCCCTCAAAGTCGTCTAATCTAACTCCTCTTGTCCTTCAGGTGAGGACTGAGGACCAGAGTAATAGAGAATGAATTACCAAGGCCATTCGCACCCTACTTTAATTTAGGTTTTGGTGGGCTAATTAGTAAAGAACACTACTACCTAATAGGTATCAGTTCTATTGAAAAATAAGATCATTAGGAAAATAAAAAGGAGTGCTATTGAAAATCAGAAAATGGGGGCGCCTGGGTGGCTCAGTGGGTTAAAGCCTCTGCCTTCGGCTCAGGTCATGATCCCAGAGTCCTGGGATCGAGCCCCACGTCGGGCTCTCTGCTCCGCAGGGAACCTGCTTCCTCCTCTCTCTCTGCCTGCCTCTCTGCCTTCTTGTGATCTCTGTCTGTCAAATAAATAAATAAAATCTTTAAAAAAAAGAAAAGAGGGTGCCTGGGTGGCTCAGTCGGTTAAGCATCCAACTCTTGATCTCAGGGTTGTGAGTTCAAGCCCCATGTTAAAATAATAAAAAAGAAAGAAAATCAGAAAATGTCTTCTTTGGAAAACAAATAACTCTATACATAAAAATAAATTCCATATAGGGGCTCCTGGTGGCTCAGTGGGTTAAAGCCTCTGCCTTCAGCTCAGGTCATGATCCTAGGCTCCTGGGACCGAGCCCCACATCAGGCTCTCTGCTCAGGGGAGAGCCTGTCTCCCCCTCTCTCTCTCTGCCTGCCTTTCTGTCTACTTGTGATCTCTGTCTGTCAAACAAATAAATAAAATCTTTAAAAATAAATAAAATAAATTCCATATAAATCAATATAATAAGTGTAATAATAAATCATAAAAAGAACTATAAGAAAAATGGGCAACGTTTTTAACAATTTTGGAGTGGAGAAATGTCATTCTAAGCAAGGCACATACAATCATTAAGAAGAATGAGGAATATCTTTATGAACCATGTTAAAATGGAAATAGCTATTCATCATTAAATAGTAACAGCAAGGTGCTGCTTATGTGCACATAATTTACTCCAGGACGCATCTTGTGGAGGACTGTGACCAGTTAGTGAAAATTGGGAAGGCTTCCCTAAAAAAAATGGGAGACTCAACAATCTCTTCTTATACATGGAGGCTTCCAGACCTTTCCACAGGCTGTCATCAGCATGGCAGGGAGAGCAAAACCACAGAGTATGTAAATAGAAGTGAATAAAAAATTCATCTCCAAAGAAAAGAGAGATACAGTCCAGAATATGGAAATGGATTTTAAGTGGCATTTTTATAAAACAAGCTAAAAATACCTGATGTTTATGGCCAAAGCAGAAATGAAATGAGTCCCTTTCTACAAAACACCATACATATACATACATATACATACACACGCACACGATCTATAATCTATACATGGATATGCAAATGTATCAATGTATCAGTGCAAAGTTCCAGAAACTGCTCATAATGTTAAATTCCAGAAAGTGGAATCAAGGTCTGCATAGGAGAGAATCAGTCAATTTTTCATTGCATACGTTTTTATACTGTTATAGGTTTGAGCTATTTTCTTAAGCTTTTTAAAAGGAAAAAGAATAAACTTTGGAAGTAATGAGCTTGATACAAAAGCTCCTGTGAGAAAGAGAAGATCTCAAACATACATTTCCCAGGGGCCAAGGAAAGAATATATGGGGCCACAGATAGATGCTTTCTGAGTACTGAATCTGGAATTGAACAATTTTCTTGCCTTCCCCATTCTCTGCTTTTGTGGTTGGTAATGTTCACTGTTGCTAAGAAACATTGCTATTTAGGAATTCATCTAGGATAGGATAATTACATTTGCTTTCTACTACAAATATCTACAAGGATGTCTGGAAAAATATTTGACTAATTGAGTTTAGGAATAGGAATCCGGTATTTGAAACATAAGTAAACAGCCTTTTTCTAATTGGTTGACATATGGAATTTAACTTTGTATTGAGTAATAGAAAATTTGCTTTCTAAAAACTTCTTTTTTTACTGTGGTAAAATATACATAACACAAAATTTATCATTTCTTACTGCTATTTTGCAAGACTACACTGACTTGCCTATTTCAGTCATAACAAGCTCTTTCACTTTGCACTTGCTGTTTTCTCTTATCTGAGTAACCTTTCCCTAATCTTTGCAGGGCTAGCTCCTTTCAGTCCTTCTGGTTTCACTTAAATGTCTCCATCTCTGATGACCTTATCCGAAATAAGTGTCCCCCACTCTGTTATTTTTGTGATAACCCTTATCATAGCATTTATTACATCTTTCACTTGTTTATATATATTTTTATTCCATTTTTATTTTTTCCTTTTCAAAACTGCAAAATTCATGTATGTGGTAGACAGTTTTGTTCAAGATCATTTCCATGTTCCTAGCACAGTATCTGATAATAATTTTCAGATGAAACTATAAATATCCAAATAATACATTCAAACACATCATGAATTCTTTCTGGTTTATTTTCTCATTAGAGAGGTTCTGCCTGGAGCTCAGTCTTCCAGCTCCAAACTGGGCAGGTTACTCCTGAGGTCCCAATCCTAGGACTTAGCTTCACCATCATTCTGAGGATCCTCCTTCTTTCCTCCTCAGTCTTGGATCCCTTTGTTTCCTGGACTTTGGTTTACACTTGTGTTTGGTGATACACATCTTTCAGTAGCTTTCTGAGGAAAAGTATATGGGAGGGAACTTTCTTATACACGCATGTTTGAAAATGTTTTCTATCTCCACATGGGTGTAGAATCCTAGGGGAAAATGCTTTGTCCTCAGAATTTCTAATAGCTCCATTGTCTTCTATTTTTAATTTGCTTATTGAGATGTTTAATGCCATTTTGCTTCTTGATTCTTTATGTTATCTGGGTACCCCCTACTATCCCTTATAGGCATATTTTTTGAGCTCCTGTTTTCCCTTGATATTTTGAGAACCAACTGGAAAAGTGCCATAGACCATATAATTTAGTAACATAGCAGAAATTAACAAAAAAATGAAATGAGAAGGGCGCCTGGGTGGCTCAGTGGGTTAAGCTGCTGCCTTCGGCTCAGGTCATGATCTCAGAGTCCTGGGATCGAGACCCGCATCGGGCTCTCTGCTCAGCAGGGAGCCTGTTTCCTCCTCTCTCTCTGCCTGCCTCTCTGCCTACTTGTGGTCTCTGTCAAATAAATAAATAAAATATTTAAAAAAAAAAATGAAATGAGAAAAAAAGATGCCATTTATAAATCCAACACAGAGGCTAAACGACCCAGGAATAACTTAACAAGGACATGCAACTCGCCCATTTTTTTTAATGGCTTCTGGGTTTTATGTCTTGCTTGGAAAGGCCTTCTCCTGCAAAGTTACAATTTACCCCATGTTTCCTTCTTCTACCTTATGATTTAATTAATTATACAAAAATTGTTAATCTATCTAGAACTTATGTTAATGTAAGAAATCTGAACTGTAAGTCTCCTTTTGGAAGGGGATTATGTTTTATTTTAAAGAGAAACTCTGAATAAATCACTTAAGCTTTATTAGACAGTGTGTGTTAAATTCCTGCCCTTGGACTGACAAGAGAAGACAAAAGAGACAGAATAGTTGGAACATGGGGAACTAACCAAAGCAACTATCAGATTGAGGCAAGGTTTCAAACAAGACTAAATTTGAGAAGGGGTTTGGTTTTTTGGGTTTTGTTTTTTTTTTTACTTTTTGTGGTTTTTTCCCCCCCAAATATTTTATTTATTTGTCAGAGAGAGAGAGAGCATAAGCAGGAGGAGCACCAGACAGCGGGAGAAGCAGACTCCCCGCTGAGCAAGAGGCCTGATGTTCCTTCCATTTATTGCAAAGAGTTAAGCACTCTCTTGTTGCCAAATTTTTACCCACCTAAAATGACAAATTTTTTTGTCAAGAATCTTAGAACACCCTTTAAATAATTATGAGAAGATCAAAGGAATATCTGGTGTGTTATTCTGATTATTTGTAATTTATACTTGTTATGCATTTAAAATGTATGTGAACTCACAATAGTTTATAGTGTATAGATCTTCATCAAATATTTGTTGAATAAATGTAAGAGTGTCTTCACATGACCTGCCGCTTAGCAAGGGAGAGGCAATAATTGCAACACAATGCGTTAGTGTGTGTGTGTGTGTGTGTGTGTGTAAAGTCTCCCTATGCCAAAGAGACAAATCAGTATCAGTCCTGAGTGGTTAGCATTCATGTCACCAAGTTCATTACTGCCCAAATGTAAATAGGGCATAAATAAGTGATGGGTGATAGGTGGTAAGTGATGGTAGAGCACACACATAGTGCCAACAGCAGAAAAAAGGAGCCCCCAAGCTAGCCAGGAAGTGCTGTTTTCCAAGGAGGTGACTGCTGAGAGCAGAGGGAAGAGCAGGAATAAACCGCACTGAGGGGTGCCTGGGTGGCTCAGTCGGTTAAGCATGTACCTTTGACTCAGGTCATGAACCTGGAGTCCCGGGATCAAGCCCTGTGTCAGGCTCCCTGCTCAGTGAGGAGTCTGCTTCTCCCTCTGCCCCTCCCCCTACCCATGCACTCTCTCTCACTCAAACAAATAAAACCTTAAAAAAAAAAAAAAGAGTTAGTTGCACTAAAGGGGTGATTGAGGGGAATGGGTGGAGTCGAGAAGGAATAGAAGCATAAGTACTCCAAGGGAACAGCATGCACAAGGCCAACAGGGAGAGAGAGACTGCGTAGGAAACAGACCTCAGCGATGTGGAGGTGGACGGAGAGGGTAAGGGGAAGTGAGCCTGGGTCTTCATGGCCAGTTTAAAGGTTTGGACTTCCGGGGTGCCTGGGTTGCCTGGGTGCCTGGGTGCCTAGATGGTTGGACATCTGCCTTCAGGTCATGATCTCCTGGTCCTGGGATCGAGCCCCATGTCGGGCTCCCTGCTTGGCGGGGAGTTTTTCTCCCTCTGCCTCTCATCCTGCTTGTGCTCTCTCTGTCTCTTGTGTCTCTCTCTCTCTCTCAAATGAATAAATAAAATCTTTTAGAAAAATAGAGATTCGGACTTCATCCAGTGGCCAGTGGGGTGCTGTTGAAAGTTTCAGTATAGGTTTCAGAGGAGGCATGATCATATCTACGTGCTGAAGAGGTCACTCTGATGACAGGACCAAAAAGGTAGGCCAAGGAGGAGGTTGGTGCCGTCATCTGGGCAACAGGTTTCACAGTCCCCAGGAGGTGCTGAGCTTGGGTCTGCCTTGGTCAGAATGTTCTCAGGGAAGAAGGGAAGAAGACAGTAGAAGAACCACCCTACTCTGGCTTCCTCTCCTCACCAAGGCTGATCTGGCTGGAGAGGCCTGGGCACTAGCAGAGCAGGCTCAGGTCGCGCATGCCAGATTCCAGCTCCTCCCTTTTTGCTATTGTGGGCTGGGCGGGGTCGGGCATGCCATAGTCTTCATGGAGTGATTATCATTTTTCTGTGTTTAGTGCAAGAGACCGTGCGGGCCCAGAGTGATCTGGTGTTGGAAACGGTGCATGACAAAGGCAACATGGAGCAGGTCATCTTTGAGATACAGAAAAGATTTGAAGCTGTAAGTGTGGATCCCAACCTCTTTCCTCAACTATATTTTTAGCTTTGTCACTAAGACCCACAGGGACTCCTTTAAAGTCGCATTTTTTTTTTCCAGCCAAGAGCAGAAGCCAAATAGGGCCCTTGGTAATGGGCCAGGGTGGGGGCATTTCCATCTCTAAGATTCTCTGGCATGATGGGGACCCAAGGGGCCCTGCTCCAGAATGTTGCCATGCTTCTTCTGGAAAGCACCCAGCCAGGGACAAGCTTTGGTTCTGCTAGCACATCCTTTGGTTGGTTCCACGTTTCATTGTGCATTCTGAGTTGCAGTGCCTATAGCTCTTTTCTCACTGTCTTTCCCCTAGAGACAAGCAGAGTTTATAGAAATGAGATCCGACCTGAAGCACCTTGAAGCTTTAGTGGCCCAGCAGAGTAAGGACTTCCAGCAGCTGTGTGAGCAGCTAGGCCAGCTAAATGTGGCCAGTGTCCTGGCAGAGCTGAAGAGATTGATTTCAGACCCTCCGGTAGCCGGGCATGTGAAAGACAGCACTTCCCAGACCTCACCGCCTCTGGCCCAGAGCCTCCATTTCACCAGGCAGGGCAGGTACGCTTCTGAGGAGGCAGTTCTGTGGCCGGCGCAGGCCCCCCCTGCTGTACGGACTCGGAGTATGGGCTCCCTGCAGCCTGGAGAGTTCGGTGTCTGTGGTGAGAGAGCAGAAAGCGGTGCTCTCCAAGAAGAGGCTATGCGGCAGGCAGCTGGAACCAGCAGAAGAAACAGGCGAGTCAAGGACAGGGCCGTGCAGACCAACCGCAGGAACCGGACGGGTCCTAAAACCAGCTCTGAGAACCATGGCGCCGGCTCCCCAGGCCCCGAAGTTCCTGGTGGTAAGGACAGGGTTTCTCAGGGAGCCTCAAGGCTTCTACCCCTGGACTCAAACAAATTTGCAGCCAGCATTAAGAACACCTGCCCAAAATGTCAAGCTGAAGGTGTGTCTCCATGTGATCCTCGTGAACAGAGGCTGGTGACTGCACAGAAAAGCAGACCTGTGGAAAGAGGGAGGAAAGGCAAAAAGCAGGCGCCCAGGAAGTCCCAGAGAGGCAGGCTCCGAGCCAGGAAGCAAGAACAAGCCCCTAGCAAAACCTGTGCTTTCATTCCTAAATACCCCCAGCCTCCAGTTTCTGGCCCACAAAGCCCCCCGCTGGAGCAGCAGAAACCCCGTGCTCAACCCCTGCATCTGTGGGGCCCCAACAGCCCCACAAAGCCAGTCAGCGCTATTCTGGGAGGAAGAGTCATGCGCAGTAAGGCAGCGAGGGCAGCGCAAGGAGACCTCCTACAACTCAGTGGGCTTTCTTCCCAAGACGACAGCCTGCTTGCGACCAGTTCCCAGGGGGACCACCAGATGAGCTGGTTCAGCGACCTCAACCTCGGAAGTTCAGACCCCCCTGTGTGCAAGGAGCCGGGGAAGAGTATGCTCTATGATCTGGGTTTTGATAGCAGTGATGATGGCTTCTGACCCGCCCACAAAATTCTTCAGCTGGTAGTTGATGGGTGGCAGCTGGAAAGAGGCACGACCCCACACTGAGGCCGGCGAACAGCAGGAAGTCCAGCGCAGGCTCAGAGGCCCTGCTGGGGTCAGTGCAGGGTGGGTGCGGGGCTGGCGGAGCAGATCTGGGCTGCTGGGGACCCGGTGCTGCCCGTGACGGGCGTGAGAGCTGCGCGCGTCCTTATTTATTGAGGGAAGTGTGTGAGGCCGGTGGTGCGGAGCTGGGCCAGCAGCCCGGGTGCAGGGAATCAGGAGCGGCGTGTGGTTTCGGTGGAACAGGAGGGCTAGCGAGCGGCAGCAGTGCTCCCACAGAACCGTTGTGTGTGGCGGCGCGACTCCCCAACACAACATTTTTGGTCTTCACAGTATTTCCTGCATATAATCAATACTTTCCCAGGCCTCAGTATTTTTGTTGTTGTTGTTGTTTTATCCAGTTTTACTGTCAGAGTGCTTGCATTTTTTGATCAGTGGATGTATTACTACAGAACACACTGAATCTGTCCTCTTGTGCACAGAGAAACAGAGACTGTTAAGCTGCCAGTGGAAGAGAGGTGACCCGCACCCAACAAATGCCCAGAGGGGCGCTGTACACAAGCCGCACAGTCCCAGTTTTCCTCTTGGCTGTTTTCCCCCATCCTGTTTTCAGCCATTCTTCAAGCAAACGAGAGCATCTAAGAGTCCAGCAATATTTCTGAGAGCATTGGGCTTATATGAGACTTTGTCTTTCTTATACAGAGAGTTTTGAATTTTTGTTATACATACATATTTCTTTTGTAATAAAAAATAAAACATATAAAACATGTAAAAGCATGGTTTTGGGGGGCATCTGGGTGGCTCCGTGGCTAAGCGTCAGAGTCTTTCGGCGCAGGTTGTCCTCTCAGGTTCTGAGACTGAGCCCGGAATGTGGCTCGGCGCTGAGCATGGAGCCTGCTCAAGCTCTCAGTCTCCCTCTGCGCCTCCCCCGACTCATGCGCTCCATCTCTCAAAAAACCCACAAAAATCTAAAACACTTAAAAGCATATTTTTTTTCATTAAGTTTATTGAAAGGATATCCCATCAACTTAATCAAATGGATAAGAGAGATACCATCTTTATACCTGTAGGCGTTTCCCAAGATGACTTTGATAAATAACACCCTACTCAGACTGGTTTCTCTTCCTTTATTATTTGAAAGTAAAAATCCTCACTGGATGGATTGGCTTCCAGAATCTGCTCATTTTCTTGTTTTAATACTCCTTAAATTCAGATTAATTAACATACAGTGTGTCATTAATTGCAGGGGTAGAGTTGAGTGACTCATCAGTTGCATATAACACCCAGCGCTCATTACATCATGTCCCTCCTTAACGCCCCTCACCCAGTTACCCCGTCCCCCAACCCGTCCCCTCCAGCAACCCTGTTTGTTCCCTAGAGTTAAGAGTCTCTTATGGTTTGTCTCCAGCTCTGATTTTATTTTCCTTTCCTTCCCCTATGTTCATCTGTTTTGTTTCTGAAATCCTACATATGAGTGAAAGGATATATTTGTCTTTCTCTGACTTACTGCGCTTAGTATAATACCCTCTAGTTCCGTGTCGTTGCCCATTTTTAAGGCAGTAGTAAATGACTCTAGGGCCTCTGAGTGGACCATTATAGAAAGCAATAGTTCTTGATTTTTTTTCTTGACATTCATTTTCAAGGGGGTATGTCACACAAAAGTCTGAGTTTAATTTGCCTTCGACACCTTTGACAGGGAAATCAGGCACCAGCCTAAGCTGCTCTTACTCTGGTTTCCAGACCGAGGACATCCTGTGGCCTGTAGCTGGGAGCTACAGGCAATGGCAGCAGCCCTTTCCAAGGCCAAGGGAGTAGCCTTGGACTCCCTCTCAGGCTGCCCGGCCTTTTCTCTCCCTGTGAGACTCACTGGATGTCTCTTTACCCTGCCCTCTGCCAGCCTCTACAGCCTTCCCTACTGGTTTCCTCTGTTTGTGCAAGGAAAGCATGGGAGGAAGGGGCCCAGCCCCGCCATAGGTTCCTTCCAGCCCTTCTCAAACTACAGGTGGCTGCTGTGTGGTTAGCATAAGGCTTGTAGACCATAGGGGTTTGTATCTGGAAATCTTTTATTACTCTAAGTTGAAAAGTTTAATCATTTTGGGGTGCCTGGGTGGCTCAGTTAGTTAAGCAGCTGCCTTCAGCTTAGCAAGGAGACTACTTCTCCCTCTCCCTTGTCCCCTCCCCCTGCTCGTGCTTTCTCTCTCAAATAAAATCTTTAAAAAATTAAAAAGAAAAAGAACAGTTTAATCATTTTAATTCAAAGTTGAGAACCTGTTGAGAGAACTCCATTAATATTAATGACTGTGGCCTTCCCACTGAAGGGTCTGTCCAACTCTGAAATGCCAAAGGAGGACCCTCTGTTCTTTGATTCTGCTGTGAATTACGAAATCCTGTATTTCTTCAGAAGTATTTCTTTTTAGAGTCAAAGATCAAGTGACTCAATGTTCTATGAGCTGGGTGTTTTTGTAGAAAGAGCAGTAAATTTATCTCCTAACAAGCCTGGGTTAATTAAAATTACACTGCCTGTCTCTGGTAATCATCAGGAAAGGATATTCTGTTTCTTATTTTATTCCTAAGACTTTTTTTTTTTTTTTTTAACTGTGTTCCTGCCAGATTTGGTGAGCGTGACATAGCCCAGGCACATCCCCAGAGCACACAGCGTTTTTGGCTCTTTGGATGCTGAGAGAGATGTGGCTCCACGGTGGGGGGAGGGGGGATGTCGGGGGAGGTATAGGGACCTAGAGCCCAAAGACCCCCCTAGGGCTGCCTCCCTCTGACAACGACCCCAGCTAACCATATCACCTAATTGTCTTGACATTCAAGTATCAATTTAAATGTCACCTACAGAGAGGTCTTTTTGTGACCTTTTCTGTAGAAGCTTGCCTTACTCACTGCCCATTGCCTTCCCTTGTTGTAATTTTCTCCCACAGCCCCTTCTCAAATGGTGTATTGATGTGCACACCTATGTTTTACCTGCCTTGCTGGGGGGGGGTGGGTATAAACCTCAGAAGCAATAACAGCGTCTGCCTCACCCCTGCGGTACCCCCAGCGTCCGGGAGAGTGTCTGACACAAGCAGACACTTGACAAATACTGAGAGCAGAGATTTCTTGCTCACCATTTGAACAGTTCCCTGCAGCCCTGTCCCAAAGTCAGTTCTCCAGCATCCCCTTGCAACCTCCCTTTTTAGCATTTTTTTAAAAATTTTATTTATTTATTTATCAGAGAGATAGGGCGAGAGAGCAAGCACAGGCAGACAGAATGGCAGGCAGAGACAGAGGGAGAAGCAGGCTCCCTGCAGAGCAAGGAGCCCGATGCGGGACTCGATCCCAGGACGCTGGGATCATGACCTGAGCCGAAGGCAGCTGCTTAACCAACTGAGCCACCCAGGCGTCCCCCTTTTTAGCATTTTGTCTGAGAAGTTCCAAAGGGCTCCTGATGAGGGGTCTCCCGCAGTATGGCCTCTTCTCTCCCCGGCCAGATGCCAGCAACCCTTCTCCACCCAGAGTGCCCAGAATGTAGCCTTTCTTCACTCAAAAAAAGATAGTTGTTTCCTACAAGGGTTGAGCAGTTTTGAACATTTTTTCATGCCAGGCCTTAGGCCAAAACCTTTCATCAAATCAGTCATTTTCCAGCTAGTCGAGCACAGAGAGTCCTTCCCCACTAAGGCTAGGATTCATTGTCAAGTAGATTTCCTAAGTAAAACTTTGTCTACTTTATAAATATTTATCTGGAACATAAAATATTAACATTCTCCCACATACTTCAGGGAGAAAGCAGATTGCCAGAGCCTCAGACAGTCTTGCCATGAAAGCCTTTTCAGTAATTATCTGCAATCAGGTGCAGTGGCCTCTGTCGTCTGCATGCCTTCTTCACCAGTCACTGCCATATTAAACATCCTGGGGTCAGCTGGTGGAGATGGCACGCTGATACCCAGTGAGCCCCAACCTGGCCATTCAGGAAGAGGAAGCTTGGCCTGAATTAGGCCTCTTTTGCAAATCTCTTCCTCAATTTCTTTGACCACTAACAGCTCACAACTCCTCTAGTAGGAGGATGGTGTCGCTGCCCTACCAGCACATTCCTGGGTGCACAGGGGAGGGACACATGCCCCCAGGTTTTCTGTTCCCTTCTGCCAGGTCTCTGATCCCCTTGCGGTTTGCTCTGGGATAAGAAGTGGGGGTCCAAGCAGTCAGAACAGGTGGGTCAGGAGGTAGCTCTCCTAGTCCCCCAGTGAAAGGGAGCAGGAGGCAGGGGGAGGGGAGCCTGGAGACCCAGAGATGAGAAGGCAGGCCCCAGTGCCTGGTTGAGCCGGCTGGAGCCACACAGAAACAGAGGCTTACTAACCGGAAGTGCCCCCAGAGCTCACCTGGCAAGATTTCAGACTTTAGCCCGATGTGGCTAGATAGCCATGTCCAGGAATGTGGAGAATGTGGCAATAGGGACGAAGCTGAAGCCAGGGTCAACATTTCCAGCCCATGGCCATCCCTAAATTCTCCTTTTGAAAGAACTGTTCCTCGGCTCTCAGGCCTTAGCTGTGGCTCTCTGCTCCTTGCTGACCTTCACTCAACCATTGGCTCGTCTCTCCATTTTCCTACCCCTTCTTCCTCAGCCGTCCTTGCCTGCCCCCCAGCAGGTCCTAGGAGCTTCTAGGAGCGGACGAGCTCCCACCTTACAAAGTCTTACTAGTCTGCATATAGAGCCGCTTTCTAGTGGCTTGGGCAGGGACACTGGTGGGATGTAGCCAGGGGACCTGGAGACCTCTTACAGGGCTAGAAGGGCCCCACTTCTCACGTGCCTTGTGCTGTGGCTTGAATTTGCAGTTTGTGACTAGCAGGTTCCAAAGCTCCTATTTATTCTTGAGGTTGCCTTGTTTCTATTTTGAGTCTGCTAATCCAAATCACAGTTTGGTGTTTCCACGGAAACAATTCAGTGATTGTTTGGTTTGCCAAGATGAGCTGCGGGGGAGAGAACCAAATGACGTAAAACATTTTTAGTTTCTCAAGTATGACTATCATGGTCTCCCCGAGAAGCCTTTGGTCCCAGCCCCCTGAAAACCTGAGGAAGTTGTATTAAAATAAATGTTCTAGACTCCTGTTCCCCTTCTAGCTAAGTCCTTGGAGCCCCACTCCCTGAACACCCCCGCTGTACGTGCGTGAGCACACATCTGCCCAGTAAAGCAGATGACAAAGGGAGGAAGGTCTCCTTGGGGCACCTCAGGGAGTCAGGGATATGGAGACAGGAGTGCATGTCGCCAGGGAAATGGCCATATGGCTCCCCCTGTTAGTCTGGGACTGGAGAACCAGAGGCTCAAGGCTCGCCTGCTTTAACTGAATAGCTGTGTTTCTACAGTGAAGAAAATCTCCTCATTCAAGGATCCCAGGATGAATTACCCCTCTGGTAAATCTGAATTTTTACATAAAGGCTTAGCTAAAATAGCAATATGTCTGTCTGTCCCACCAGGGAGAGCTTGGTCCCTCCCCCATGCTGACCCTTGTTCTCAAGGACCATAGTCTCCTCTAATCGTTTCCTTTGTTTTTTTTCAGTCTTCTATGGTTAGGGCTAGGCCACTGTTCCCAGCACCCACTCCCTGTGCAAAGGCCCTGGGGGAGCAGGAATGGAATGCTGAGCAGCAGCTCCAAGAGACCTAGAGCTTCCAGTCCCTGGACCCCGAATCCTTAAGATCAAGGTCCTGTGAGTCCTCCCATTGCAGGTCTGGCCTCTGCTCCAGCTTCTGGGGACTGTGAAAGTCAGTTCTGGGCAGTCAGCGGGTAGGGATAACCGTAGCTGGCTGGTGGAGATGAGGGCTTTAAGAAGTCGTGCGTGTCCACGGCAGATAAATTAGAAAATATGGACAAGGGGGAAAAAAAGACAAACCTCCTCGTCCCTCCGTGACAATCTCCGGCACATGCTGTGCTCACACACATCTGTGCAAACTGGAGACCAAGTGCACTTTCAAAAAATAAATACGTTTGAAGTTTCGGAATAACTAGATTTACAGGAAGGTTGCAGTGATGGTTTGTATCCACCCTTCACCCAGCTTCCCCTTGTCTTACATAACGGAGGCATGTTTTGTCAAAGCTGAGAAACATACATGAACTCTGGCCTTTATTTAGACTTTGCTGGTTTTTCCATCATCTTCGTTCCGCTCCCGGATGCAATCCCAACTACCACGCAGAGAATCAGTGTGTCTCCTTAGTCTTCACTAGTCTGTGACGGGTTTGGAGTCTTCCCTTGTTCTTCATGACCTTGACAGTCTGGAGAGGCAGCCGGGCGTCCTGCAGGACATCCCAGCCTGGGTCTGTCGGCCGTTTAGCTTGTGATTAGACCGGGGACATGGCTTTGGGTAAGAAGCCAACGGAAGTGGAGGCCCCTTCTCCTTGCTCCCTATGGCCGGGGCTGGTGGTGGGGGTAGGGGTGGCATCCACATGACATCACTGGTGATGTCCCCTTTATCATTTGCTTGGGTGCCGTCAGGCTTCTCCATAGAAATTTACGGATTTGGGGAGCCTGGGTGGCGCAGTTGGTTAAGTGTCTGCCTTCGGCTCAGGACCTGGGACCCAGCCCTGCACTGGGCTCCCTGCTGAGCGGGGAGCCTGTTTCTCCCACTGCTGCTGCTCCCCCTGCTTGTGCAAGCTCCCGCTCTCTCTTTCTGCCACATAAATACAATCTTTAGGAAAAAAGAAATGTTTTTATTTTTCGCTTTGTTCCTAGGAAGTGAGTCACTGAGTGGAGTCCAGCGTCAAGGGGTGGTGAAGGGATGGGGTGGGATTAGGCGGATTCAGCGCCACCTTCTCCCAGAGAGGCTGTCCACATCAGCACTTACTATTCGGAACGCACTGTCACGAGCCCTGGCTTTCTCGGGGATCAGGTAGACATCTCTCCGCGCACAGACCGCCCTACACCTGAGCAGGGCCTCCCAGGAAGCTCTGAGCCTTTCTCCTCATTTGCTCCTGTCCTTCCTGCTAAGGGACAAGAAACTCCCCACCCGGCGGGCCGTGATGCTTACCGAGGGAGCCGCCCGCCCGCTGTGGGAACTGAGTGTAGGGTGGCTGGGTTGGAGCCTCTGGTTAATCTTGTCCCTCTCTGCCCCAGGCAGGGCAGTGGGGGTGGCTGTCCCGAGGCCCTTCCCATGGGGAGGCCCATCCCATGACGTGGCCACCCTGCTGGGAAGCGGGAGTGCAGTCTCTGCCTGAGAGTGGGAGTCACCAGACCTGGGTCCCTGGCTTTGCAGCCTGTCCTGTCCTTAGGTCTGTAGCCTAAAAGAAGGCATGGCAAGGAGGCCCCTTGGCCATGGGGCCTACCTTCCCGGTTCTTTGGGTCTTACCAGTAGCCCCTGTGCCAGCCTCCTCACCCCATGCTGCGCATCTGAGCCCAGAAGGCAGGCGCTTCCCTGAGTCTCTGTCTCCGGGAGGCATCAAAGCTTGCCTTGCTTCCTGATGATGCCCTTGTCCTTTCTTTCCAGGGGTATGGCTGGAGCCAGCCCCACTAGGCTTTTGCTGCCAGGCTTTTAGGCTTTCAGGCCTCGCTCCTTCTTTGTCCCTGCCCCTTCTGGCCCCAGTGTGGCTTCCAGGGTCTCCAGGCCCGGAGTGGGACGCGTGAGGCCTCAGGCATGAAGGTGGATGGGCAGGACCTGTGCTTACCTTTTTCTCCCACTGCCCTGTGTTGGGGGCCCGGGTGTCCGACGTGGCATGTGTGGTGGGGAGGCCTCATGGGCATGTCCTGTCAGGTGGGGATCAGCCCCTCCAACACAACCATGAGGCCCCAGCAGCGGTCTTCAAGCTGAGCAGGGTTAGGGGTGCTGAGGGGACGTCGGTCTGGACATGAGGAGGGTCTGGAGCCCAGGCAGAGAACAGAGAGCCCTGCGTGCAAGGCGTGCAAGGGGAGGAGGGCTGGGGGCCACGGTCTGTGTGGGCTGGGCTGGCCTGGGCTGGTCCCAGGGGGTACACAAAGCCCACCCTGGTTGTGGTCCCAGTACTTCTTCAGGGGCCCATGGAAAAGAACACCAGGAAGACACAGCAGAGGCCACGACCAGCACCTGCCTTGGGTACTGGCTGTATTAAATACCAATCAAAAACACAGTTTAGATGTCAAGAAAAGTGGAAAAAAAAACAGTGAGAAACAATTCAAAACAACAGAATAAAAAAATTGGGCTTTCAGCTCAAAAAGGGACAAGTGCAAATTAAAGGGTGTGGCATTCTCCGATCCTGCCAGCCACGTGGCAGAGGCCCCCCCCCCCGGGGACGCTGACCACTGCCCGAACGGCAGCGCCTGGAAAGAACCAAAGCTCCAGGCAGCTGTCCTTACTCAACCTGGTACTTGAAAGAGCTCATCAAATTGTAGTCCTCCTCCAAGTCTAGCACAGTCTCCACGATATTGTGATCGTCGAAAGCCTGCTTGAGGCTGCCGGGGTCGCTCTCCGGGCCCTTCTGAGGGCTCTCGTCCACAAGCAAGGCCCAGGCCTCCTCCCTGAAGGGCGAATCTCCGCAGCGGCCACACACACGGTTCAGCTCGTTTTCAAATTCTAGTTTCCCAGCCAACTCTTCAATAGTTCGGATGCTCGTATGGTCTTAAAAATAAGAACACTCAGCATTACGATTCCAGTGAGACGTTTCAGGCACCAGTGAAAACCCACAACGGGCAGCCCTCTCCGGGGACGTCAGGGCAGGTGGGCTGCCAAACTGAGCCCCAGATGCTAACTAAGGTGGTCTTGGTGCCCACCCCTCTGGCTCTGCGTTTATTGAGCCCAACTACCTGCTGGTCCCCCAGCAAGGAGGACTCAGACATGTCTGGGCTTGTCTTGGATCTTAGGGAACTCCCTGCCCTGCAGACATGGCAACACATCCTGTGAGAAAAACGGAGCCTTCAGCGGAATCAGACTGCTGCCCGGGGCTGGCGAGGAGGGGGGGTGGTGGTGAGCTGAGGCAGAGGACTCCGGCTCCCCTCTGCGGCTACCCCAGAGGAGACACCAGCCACTCGCCCAGTGGCTCGGTAGGTGTCTTGCTCCGTGGCCTCAGGGGAGCCTCTCGTCCCACCAGGCCTCCCTTCATCCCCTAGAACCTGGCGGCTCTTCCAGAGCCAAGAGGTTCAGGCAGTGCCCTTCACTGGGGCTGTCTGTCCACTGAGCAGTGCGAGTCATTTGAAAAAAAGAGCAAACAGAAAATACACAGTTCCCACCCAGAATGTACAGATGTGTAGGAAAAAACCTCTGGCAGGATCTCCAGCACGGTTAACGTTGGCTTTCTCTGGGTGCTGGCATTACAGGGGAGACGTGAGTTTCTAACTTTCCTTCTAATCTTGGGGGACCACCCCCACACCCCATCTTTGCCTATGTCCTGTCTCCAGATCTAAGCTCAAACGCCAAGCCCTGGGGACGACTGTCCCTTATGCCCAGGGATTCACTGTAACCAGACATTTACGAAATGACCTGATTCCTGTGCGACTCCGCCGGCTATCAGCTGCCTGAGGGCCCGGTGCAGAGAGCCTGCCGTGGGCAAAACAGGCACCATGTAGACCGGATGAGAACTGAGAGAGTGGGTTTGTTTTTTAAAGACACCTGCCGACTCAGGGGCCTGCGTGAAGGACCTGTCCTCCCAAGGAGGGGACAGGTGTGCCCTTTGTACTCACCGATCATATCAAGCAGATCTTTTGTGACCTCTTGGCTAGAATTGCTGAGTGGCATGTTTGAGTCAACCTTCAAATCTTTCTCCATATCTTTCCTGCAACCCCCAAGTAGAAAAAAAAAAAGAAGAAAAGGTGGAGGGTTAGAGCCTCTTCAAAGAAAACCTTGTGGGGAACTCAGTGTTCATCTTAAAAACAAAAACATACTGGTAACTATGCTGTGATTACAGAGACGATTGGAAACTGCTGAGTCAGTGATGTCGACTAATAATATCCTTGCGACTCACGAGCATCGCTGACAGCGCACTGGTGACAGCACCTTTGTGACGGTGCCTTTCTGCCTACAGACGCCCATAATCACATGTCAGAATGGAACCCACTCAATGGCTTCTTCCTTTGCTGCTTCCAGGGCAGCCAAGATGGCAGGACCCTGAAGTTCCATCCCATATGGTTATCCTTGCTCCAGCTCAAGGTGCCTAAAACCAGGCAGTTTAAACCTTACTGGGGAGAGGGGCACCTGGCGGGCTTAGTTAGAACAGCATGTGACTCTTGGTCTCAGGGTGGTGAGGGAGGCCCACGTTGTAGACATTATGTAAACAGAGAAACTTTGAAGCTATCAGGGAAAAGGTCTAAGGGAGATCTTAACATGAGGTCTAAGACCTCATGAGGTGGGGAGTGGGGTAGGTTAGGGAGGGGGGTGAAGAGCGCAGAAGCAAGGATGAAAGCAGGAAGTAGGGACCAGCCACCCATCTGGCTTCTCCCTAGCAGGGACACTGGAATGAAGATTTTCCTTTCTGCAGTATAAAAAACAAAGTGACTTAGAATCAGGTTCTCTAACGTTCACTACCACTGTGGGGCCCGCAGAGTGGTCTCTAGGAAGGGTCTGCAGTCCTGGGGCAGGCAGAAGTGGTGCTGCACTCAACTCAGGAACGTGCACATTTTCAGAAAGGAGGGCCCCCGACCGGTAACTTTTTACTGTCAAGTTGGAATCACCTTAGGCTGTCTTTTCTCCAGTTCTCCCCGTCTCCCGCGGCTCTCCAGAACTGTCTTTCCGGTGCCAAAATGGAGGAATGCATCAATACGTTTTCCTTACTGGTCAGAGGTTTTCTTTTCGGGCATGAAGCCTGTGGCTTTGCATTCACTGGGGCATGGTTGGGCGTAAAGGCTGGGCTCTCGTTCTCAGGAGCGCAGGGGACTGGAAGGAAGGGGGCCGCGGAGGAGGAGCAGGCCGCCTGCGGGTGCCTCCTGCAGAGGAGCCGGTGCACGGGGAGGGGGAAGGAGAGCGGCGCGGCGTCCAGCTCCAGCCTCGGCCGGCCCGAGCACTCCTGGGAATGACTGACGCCTTCAAAGGCCCGGTCAATGGCCGCAGTCAGCTCCTT
This sequence comes from Neogale vison, assembly GCF_020171115.1. Classification (NCBI taxonomy): domain Eukaryota; kingdom Metazoa; phylum Chordata; class Mammalia; order Carnivora; family Mustelidae; genus Neogale; species Neogale vison. The sequence goes on along the minus strand of NC_058096.1, from coordinate 205,786,372 downwards.
CCTGCATCTTCGCAGTTTTTCAGACATTTCCCCTAAAAGCGACCACGTCTTTATTATGTAACACATTGGAAATGCACATTGGAAGAGCAACACGAGAATAACGTTACAGACGAAGTCCCAAACCACCCCCAAAGAGCGCATCTCCCGGAGCTTGATCCACGCCACCGGCCAGACGGCAGAGGAACCCACACTCCCGGCGCCCTCCTGCCCAGGTGGCGGGTGTGGCCCGCGGATCTCCCAGAGGAGCCAGCGGTCGGTCGGACTGGAGCCCCAGGGACGCCCAGCCCCGCCTTCCCCGGCTCCGGGCCCGCCCGCCCCTGCCGCCCTGCCTGGCCCAGCCCAACCGCCTCTGCAACCCCTCTCCGCCCTCTCCAGCAGCCCGCAGCCCGCAGCCCGCAGCCCGCAGCCCGCAGCCGGCCCTCGGGCGGAAGGTCCGCAGGCGTGTCCTCACCCGCCAGCGCGGCCACACCGCCACCGGGGCCAACGGTCGCCGCGCACGTCCCGGCCGGTCGCGTGCCCGAGAATGGCGTTCCCTGCTCCCCCCACCCCCGCCAAGGTTAAAGGTCAGACAAGAATGCCCGGACTGACCACCTCTTCTTAAAACTCACTCAGCGCAGCGGAAGCGAGGGCCCCCCACCCCCACCAGCGAGGGACGCGGCCGGATGCGGGGGGGGGGGGGTAGGGAAGGGGGGCGGGGGTAAGACCAACCAGAAACCGCTGGCCGGGGGGCCATAATTTCATTTCTTACCAAAGTCGGCGAGAAGGGAAAGGTTCCCATTCTCAAGCCAACGTGGAGAGAAACTGGATGGGCCACTGGACCCAGAAGTTTTGTGTACCAACTTTTTAAAGTGATATCTAATAAACGCGCCACCCTGTCTCCAACCGTCTCAATTCATCAAGGATGGTGAGGGACATAACAGAACTGCTAGGTTCCACACGAGATTGAGGGGCAGGAGACCCCAACACCAAATATCTTCATTTCATTACGGGGAAGAAGGCTGGAAATTCCAAGATGGCTCAAAGGGAAACAGAAATGGGCTTCAGGGACCAATTTTGAGGGAATTATAAACCCATGTCAGTGCACAGCAAGGGAGAAGGGGACAACATCAAGTGAACTGGAGGCTTGGTTTACTGTGGGCAGACTGCTGGGGTGACCAGGAACCAGCACCAGAATGAGAAATCCAGGAACTCAGGGCAGCCTGCAGTGGGTCTTCGTGGCCACCGCACTCAATGACAGTGTTCCTCTCGATTCTTTGGAATTCCTCGGCCTTACTCCACTGTGCACCCCCCTCCCGACCCCCCCCCCACTTTCCAGCTCCACAGGTCTTACAGAAATTTCTCACCACCTGTATAAAAAGAAAAATAATTCAGCCTCTTGACATAACCCTTCTGAGCAAACAGGGTCTTTTTTTTCTTCTGCTCATAAAAGCAGGGGATTTCCTCATCTGGTTTTTAGACGGAACACTAGTAGTCTTCAGAGTGTCAAAGATGTTCTCCTGGGGGATTACACTGGTGCTGAGGGGCAGCAGGGTCTCGGAGGCAGCATCAGTTGGTGTCCATGCTGCAAGCCTCGTCTTCCCCTGTGCCCTGCTGCGAGCTGCCTGGGCTTGTCCCTCCCTCGGAGGATCCAGGAAAACCAACAACTGAAGGCGTCTTATAAAATTCATCATCTCGACGTTGGTAAAATAGCACATAAGCCGCTTTTGTCTAAAACACAAGAGGGGAAAAGTTCATTCACCGGTTGGAATGATCACCCATTCTCCCAGCTTTTCGCTCACTGTTCAAAACAGGGCTTTGTTCTCGGGGCTCTGCCATCTTGCCCTGTGCAACGGTGCACAGAGGCAACCAGGAAAGTGACCCTGCCCAGAGAGTGGGGAAGGGCCAGTGCCTGCGACCAAACCTGGAGAGTGACGTTTCTCATTTAGCAAGGGTTCTGGAAAGAACGGCAGTCAACTCTTTTGTCTACCACTCCTAGCTCCCACTGTCACATCAGGATGGCCCGGGAGACCCTTCTCAGCTTTAATCCATCAGGTAAGAGGAGGAATCCAGCACTAGAGCCTACTCACCACTATCTGATCCTCAGAGGCCAGGGACACGTTGCTATCATCAAAATAATACCATTTCCCGTTCAGTTTGTTCTTCGCATATGCAGTGTCTGCCAAGTCAACAAAGAAAATACCTCTAGCAATCACCAGAGAACTCATCTGGCTAACTTATTAGGCTTGCACTAAACAACAATAAAACTCAAAAAGAAATAAAACAAAGATCCTGATATTAAAAGTAATTTGCAGGTGACAACTAAAAGATAACTCCTCTTTTTTTGAAATCTGTTCTTCCTCAAAAAGGGTAAAAATGGGGACCCTGGCGGGCTCAGCTGGTTAAGCATCCGACTCTTGATTTCAGCTCAGGTCATGATCTCAGGGTTGTGATTTTGAGTCCTCACTGGGTCCCATGATGGGCGTGTAGCCTGCTTAAGATCGTCTCTCCCCCTCCCATAATCTCTCTCCCTCTTGCCCTTAAAAAAAAAAAAAAAAAAAAAAAAGGCGGGGTGGTGGTAAGAATGGAGCTGTCAGGGACCAAGGCTTTAAGCTGTAATTTTGCGAAACTAATCAAAAGAATAGAGAAATCCAATATCAATCTTTAGGATGGCTATAAGTAATCATCCAGAGCCAAGGGACCCACAAAGGAAGCTGATAGTTTAAGATTTTAGCAAAAATGGCTCTCAAAAAAACCGGTCAAGTCAAACTTCACTTGGTCCAGCAGATGGTTACTACTGCCTCTTCCTACCTCTGTATCCTCCAGGGTAATCCCGGTGAGGGACACCCTGGGCGTTTGGCTTTGCAGAGCTGGGATGTGGACATGACGCTTTAAATGTATCTTTCTCTGAAACCGTGAAAAGTCTGTGGCTGGGTAACAGTTCCTCACAGTGGGCCTAGCATTCCCCACAGCAAACACTTTCTGTCTTGATTTTATACTATTCCCCAGCAAGATGTGTTTACAACAGTAATCCCAGCAGCAATGAGCAGTTCCTGTCCCTTCCAGACTCTACGAAATGACAGACTCTAATGGAGAACTGGTTGCTTGTCTCCACCTGCCGCACGGACTTGGGCCAGCCCTTCATCCCTCACTGCACTGCCTACCCCAGGGGTGAAGAATGTAGGAGAAGGTGCGGAGGGCCTGTCCCTACAGTCCCTCTCCCTCTGCCCCTCCCCACCGGCCACCTGCTCTCTCTCTTAAATAAATAAATCATTTAAAAAACAAAAACCTACACATTCCAGACATTCTGGAAGATAAGGTAAAGAGGAGAATGTTTCCTTGCTTTCTGCTTTAGCATAGCTGTGATACTGGCTTCTGCAAGGACACAAGTCTGAACATGTTCTGGCATCTCCCCATGTTATCATTCATTTTCTTTTGCAGTGGCTGTGCGCTCTTCCAACACATAGGTGGAGAGCAGTGCCAACTGCTGGGTCACTGATGCAGATACTAATTTTTCACTACAATAGCTGAATCTTTGTGCTTAAAGCTTTTTCCCACTATCAAGTACTTTCCATAGCATAGATTCCCAGAGGTGGGACTATTGGATTCAAGAATATGAAGACCAGGGGCGCCTGGCTCCTCAGTCAGTGGAGCATGAGACCCCCGAGCTTGGGGTCATGAGTTCGAGCCCGTGTTGGGAGGAGAAAGTACTTAAAACTAAGATCTTTTAAAAAAAAAAAAAAGAATATGAAGAGAAAGAGAGAGAGAATGAAGCAGTACCAGCAGCAGTTCAACAAAGCCTGACACCTTGACGCTACAGGCTTGAGGCGCTGTGTAAGGCGCCTTGGGCAGGGCCCGGCACACAGGAAAGGGCCAGCGAGACTGGCGGAGGGCACGTCAACACGTCAGAGGCAGCAACGCCAGTACTTACAGTGGCCAACCCCCATGGCTCCATAATGATTAGACACGGCAATGAGGTCGTACACATAAGGCCTCGCTGACAGGTCACACACAAACTCCGACATGTTCAGAGCTCTGAGCACAAAACACAAAAATGGTGTTTAATACATTAAACTCAGAGAGAGAAGCGGCAGTAACCCAGCAACCCCTTCAAGGCAGGAGGCTGGAACACGGGAGCTGTTGGAGGCAAACCACGGCAGGAGCGGATGAAGAGGCCGTGGCAGCTGGGGCCCAAGCACTGGCTCGGGCCGAGCACTGGCCGTGCAGGCTGCAGAGAAGCTGCCCGGGGAGCTCCGGCCCTGCACCCCGCGGTGAGGATGGGCTCTGGGCATGGACAAGAGGGCTACAGCCGCTATGCGGATCCTGGCTGTCAGGATCAAAATTACAGTTGGAGCCATGAAAACTTCAGCTAAATGCCAAAACGGTCCCAGAACACTGTTCCCCCCAACATTTTATTTTGAAAAATTTTGAACATACAGAAAAGTTGAACACATTTTTAGACGAACGTCTATACTCTATCCATCTCTCTACCTCCACTCCAACCCCCCAGGAAGCATTTTAAAATCCACACTTTGTGGACGAACTCTTACTTGGCTGACTTACTTTCCTGGGCCCATCACTCTGCGTCCTGGGACCTGGGGACACGAGTGGGCAGCCAGTCTCACTCTCTGCCCCAGGGACCGGACAGGTGGCTCTGCGCCCTTGCTGCTGCCCCCAGTCATCCAGGTTTCTGGAGCAGCAGCCCTGTGTGTCTACGCCGTCCGGCTGAGCCCAGGCCCCCTGGACCCATGACAGACGGTAGGCCCAGCTCAGTTAAGGGGATACCCTGAGCCTGGGAAGCGCTTCTGCCGAACAATCTTTTCCCCAGAGGTAGGAGGATGGGGAGGGGGGGTCAGCCGAAGTCCAACTGCCTGCACAGCAACACACATCCTAACGCAGGAGAATCTCTGGTGACAGAACTCTCAGCTGACTGGTGCCCCGGTCTCCTGCTGACTTTTTAATTTTCCGAAGCTCAGGGACCCACCTGACCGGGAATTCCACGACTGTGTCGAGCTTATCCCTCCAGTATCGGTTGTAGGAGAAACGCTTGAGGTGGACCACCAGGATCTTCGGCAAGGACCACAGGTCAAACTTCTTAGTGGCCTGCTGATGCTTCTTACAGGTGGGGCAGTACCTGCGGAGGAAAGAGAAACCTCCACTCAGCGGGGAGGCGGCGAGCCAGGGCCCCCAAGCACGGAGGCACAGTGACAATCCCACAATATCCTCTCCTGCGCTCCACATGGCTGCTTGGAGAGGCGGGGTCTGCTCTAAGCCAGCTTCTGAAACGGGGGTCGGGGGAGATGGCTTTCTCGGTCTGGAAAACAACTGGTACAGAAAGACTGCCACAGAGGGTCAGTCATGTAAAGAAGTGACAAAAAGTGACATATCTCCCTGCCCCCATAAAAGGGTTTTTATGTACATAGATGGACCCAGCAGATCTCAGTCTGGGCTGCACAGGTGTCCGCCCACAGACTGGGGGGCTGCATACCAGGGGTCGTGCTCCCCAAGGGTCTCCATGGTGGTGAAGAGCTCGATGCAGTCTCTCAGGGCCACGGCGGTCTTCTTCTTCTTCTGAGGCTGCAGCATGCTCACGTGCTTCTCATAGGCCTGTGGGGGCCAAAGTGCTGACTTCCGGTGGGAACATGAGTTCTTCCCAGGTAAAGCCACAGCCTCCCAAGCTCCCATGCCCAGGATATAATGTATTTTCTGGAGCCTCTGAACATATAATGACAAAATCTTCCAGTGCTTTCCATTATCAGTCTGACCCAGGGTTTGTTAAATTGCTGGGGAACCGGTGAGACTGACCCAAGTGCACAGTGAGGGCAGAACCCAGCTCTCCTCCCGACCAGGAGTCCCCAGTCCCCTACCTCAGACTCCTGCTCATCATAGTAAAGGCTCCGGGTCTCACTGTCCCAATCGATGGCCAGCGTGGATCGAGCTGTGGAGGAAGACCCAAATGTCACTCATTACTAACGGCCAGCACTCGGGGAAGGAGTGAGAAGAAAACACTCAGGCTGCGCCATCAACTCCTGCCCTCCACTCACCAGCGACAGCAAGACGATGCTCTGCCCTGAGCCAGCCCCCTACATCCTTTGGCAAAGATTCCCTTGGTGCCACAGTAAGCCCCAGAAGCGCTAACCATATACGATACTGAAGAAGATGAGGTCAAGATGAAGTGACAGCGACCAGATTTACCCTCCTGCCTTAACTCATGAGAAAACCTGACCCAACAGCGGAAGACTGTTTTGAGGCGGGGTACGGGGCAGAGGAAAAGTTGGATCGATCCCCGAGAGAAGGAAAACAAAAAAGGTGCTGCCCACAGGGGCCCAGCCTACTGCCTGCAGTCACTGTCCAGGCTGCAGTGTGCAAGAGAGGGAGAAGGAGATAGAATCCGCAATGCACTCACAAGAGGAGGAGGCCTCACAGAGAGGAGGGAGCTGCCGAGACAGGGAGAGAGAGACCTGAAAAGGCCTTAATAAAGCTGGTAAGAACACACATTTTTAAAGAGATCCAACAAAAAAGAAAGAGAGTAAAGGAAAGCTAATGTCTTTTCCAGTGAAGGAGACACAGAAATGCTTCCGGGCAGGGGTCTTCCCCGACCTCTCGTGCTCTCCACACCACGCGCGTCCTGCGCGGCCTCTTCGTGTGCTCAGCAGCCCGCGTCACAGGCTCCCGCTAACGAACAGCCCATCAAATCCATGACCATCATCTAGATGGGTCACATGTCCTGAGCAGTCTTACGGAACAGAAGAAACAGGCACGTAGTCTCATGGGCAAGAGGAGTCCACTGCCACGCAGAAGGCACAAGAAGTGTTATCAACCTAGTGCAGAGGCCCCGAGGGTGGTGGCAGTGGAGGGAAAGGACCAGAGGGACAAGCCTGGCAAGATGGCAGGGGCAGGCACTTGGGCCTCGGGAACAGCCTTTAGGGAGATTTATGCCAAGGCCCACACAAGCGTCTATTCATGGAGCTCCAGGGAGACGGCGAGAGCCCAGTGCAGCAAGTACCGGGTACAAACAAGATTTTCAGACAGATTCTCAGCCCCCTCACCAAGCCCAGTGTGAAAGGTCACAGAAAGTGCTTACAGTTGAGTTTAAGTAGTTTTCCATCAGTTGCAAGGGAATTTATGTCAGCTGTTCCATAGGAGTTCACGAGGCTGAAGGTAAAAAGCCTTTTTGGGCAAGGCTGGCCTTTGACCTTCTTTTGGGTGGTCTCACCGTGGTCACCACTCAGCTCATCCTCCCCACTGCCTTCCGTTTCTGAAAGCTGCTCTTTGCCTTCTTCCTGATGCTCCATTTCTTCTTCGTCTTCCCCTGGCATACAAACAAAAACCAGTATATACAGTGTGCCACCGCTGCAGTGCTAACAATTTTACTTCATACCTAACTCCGGTGCTTCCTCCCACAGTTTGTCCCACGTATGTGAACCTCCATCTAGCCCCTACAAGGCACCTGAATTCACCCTCACCACGAGGCGGTGAGACACGCACAGGGGCCCTGCTAACGTGTGATGAGGGAGCGTGGGCCCACGGAAGCTCACCGAGGCCCCCGAGGGTGAGTCAGCAGGCCCACCTGTCATAATGGGGGCCCTTCTACACTTGGTACTTTACTGGGCTTCAACCCACATCCTATGACGCGTTCAACTTCATCATCTGACCCACAGAGAGAAAGGGACCAAAGGGTTAAGAAACATAACTTAAAAGTCACTTTAAAAAATATTACTATGATCACAAATACTGAGCAAAAGCCTTCAGTTCCTCTACAAGAAACATGCTGACTGTCCCTTCAATAAGGAGTCAGTGAGAGTCTCTCAAATGTAGATGCCAGACTGGGTCCCGGTGACACAGCAGACAGCGCCCTCCCTATCTTTTCTTTTTTTTCTCATTATTCATTTGAGATTGCTGAGTTTCAAGAATTTTGTTTTATTGATTTTTTTCATGGTAATCTACACCTAACATGGGGACCAAACTCAAGATCCTGAGATCGAGAGTCGCATGCTCTTCCGACTAAGCAACCCGGTGTCCCTCAGGAGTTTTAACAGGCATTCTGAAGACATACACTTCCATTTCCCAGGTCTTTCCAGAGAACTGGTATGTGTGGCGGCAGTAAAATGATCCATAAACATAGCCATGGTACTCTTTGTTGTGGGGAAAAGGGGAAAGTCAGGGTACTGGGTAAGTAATTTGAACAAAGATGGGACAACTCCAAAAGGTGATGTAAAAGTAAGAGAAGAAAATACTTAAAATATCAAGTTTATATATTCGGGAAATAGCAGTAAGACATGGAAACTCTGAGAAAAAGAGGACGTTCTAACATAAGAATCCTCTTTTCTAAAGCCAATCTGCTTTAGAGCAATCTGCTTGAGAGCGCTCCTGAGGAACGAAGTCAGGCTCACAACAATGCAGCAATTTCCTCTCCGGTCACAGGACAGCACAGCCACATATGAGGGTGTGACATGGACCCCCAGGGGCACCATTCCCAACAGCCAGCTGGCCTACGACAGCAAGCCTGGCCCTCACGGACACTCTTTTTCCAACCAGCTCACTTGGCTCCTGAGACAGCTGCACCGCCCCTTTCACTGCCCAGGTGAGCCTGCCCCCTTCCCTACCTGCTCCCCCGCTAAGAGGGATACAGCCAAAGCCTGCTTCCGCCCCGCTCAGTGAACAAACAGAGTCCTGGAACTATAAAATTGCGTTTCCTGGCTATGCCACTGGCCACCAGCTACTCGGACAACCTTAGGAAACTAATGCTAGCACAGGAGTGGGTACCATGGATGAGAAAAGCAAGCAGAGTCCACTGAAAGCAGCTACCATAGATCACTCAGAGAAAGAAGAGCAGGAGACAGGCACCACAGGCCTGACAAGAAGCCATGGCAGTAAAGATGCAGAAGTATTTCAGCACTGAACGGAGTTTGAAGTCTATGCACCAAGACTCCATTAAAGGATTCAAAAGCAGTATTTGCAGCAATAGCAGTAAGAGACAGAATGTCTACAAAGCAAGGCTAATTATAACAACAGCAAATACTTCCATGGTGTGATGATTAACTGAGCATCTACTATGTGCCAGGTATTTTGCCCTACATTATCTCATTAAATTGTAACCTCAACTCTGTGAAACAGATGTTATCATCCCATTTTACAGATGGGTGAACCAAGGTTCAAAGGAATGAAGTGACTTGTTGAAGTCCACCCCACACTTTAAGCTAGGAATCACAGTGCTTGAACCACCTGAGTGCCGAGAACCCAGGAGTCACCCCAGGACTGCTTGGACACTGCCATGGCTACTCTGCCATCTCAGCATGTGGGGCCTGAGCAGAAAACACCCTCCTCTTCATCCCTAGTGGGAGAACATGATATGCTGGGCAAGAATAACATGGGACTGGGGCACCTGGGTGGCTCAGTTGGTTAAGCAACTGCCTTTGGCTCAGGTCATGATCCTGGAGTCCCAGGATCGAGCCCACATCATACTCCCTGCTCGGCGGGTAGTCTGCTTCTCCCTCTGACCACTCCCTTCTCGTGGTCTCTCTCTCTCTCAAATAAATAAATAAAATCTTTAAAAAAAAGGGGGAGGGGGGCGCCTGGGTGGCTCAGTGGGTTAAGTCGCTGCCTTCGGCTCGGGTCATGATCTCAGGGTCCTGGGATCGAGCCCCGCATCGGACTCTGCTCAGCAGGAAGCCTGCTTCCTCCTCTCTCACTGCCTGCCTCTCTGCCTGCTTGTGATCTCTCTCTGTCAAATAAATAAAGAAAATCTTTTAAAAAAAAAAAAAAAAGAGTAACAGAGGACTATACTAAATACTCAAGCTAAATTACTTCTCATTTGCAATATCCCGTGAGGACGGAGCCTTATGGGCATTTTCCAATATCAACTCTCACTTTCCAAGACTGTGCATGTCTTGGAGAAATCTGAGCATTTGGATTTGCAGCTAAAAAGTTACAGCAATAAGTTGGAGGACATTTGTGGTTTTATAGTGATAAACCCACTAAGTCATAGAGGCCCCAAAAAGAAGGGTGGCAACCATGATGCAGGTCAGACACAGCTCCCTGTCAGAGACGAGCTTGTGAGCCTTTAGCCACGGGAGGACAGCGAGCGCTCCGGGTTTCCTGCAAACAGCCTGGCCGGCCGCTTTGCACACGGTGGCTTGCTTTGCTCCTGCAGGGGGAGCTATCACAAGTCACCAATCACAGGTAGCTTCTTGGGTAGAATGAAGGAAACACTAGAGAAACTGTCTCTGCCCTCTGACTGGCTGGCCAGGACTCTTGTCCTTCACAGTTGGCGCTGCCGCACCAGAGTGACGGGTAAGGGCCAACATGATAGCTCTTCCAACAGAAGCCAGGTCATGGAGGCCGTCAAGGACTGGCTAAGCACCCACTCCGCCAGCACCAATGGACCAGAATCAATTCCTGACTTGGCCTTGTGATCCTGGGTAAGTCACTCAGTCCTGTCAGGCTAGCTCCACCTGAGGTGAAAGCCAGCCTACATGTCTGAGAGATTCCACGAGGCGCCCAAATTGGACAACAGGCACTGGCAGTGTGGAGCGGATGTGATGGGGTTCCCAGGCCTCCTCTCCAGCCAGAGCGCCAGCCCAGCCTTACAGCCTCCCTCTCCCGTGTGTGCACCTTTGGAAGAAGAGGGAGGTCAGGAGGGATTTGGTCAGTGACAGCCCCATTGCGGGGCAAGTGCTCACCTTCACAGCTGCCCCTGGAGCCATTGCAGGCCCCCGGCTCCAAGGGTGAGCCGCCGGACTCCTCAGGCAAAGGCTGTTTTATATAGCGGCTGGGAAAAAAGGAAAAGGAATTATTGTTAGCCATAACATTTACCTGTTTTTCTCCACTACTCAGCTAAACGTGGTTCACAACTGACATACAGCCATTCACAGAGCCCTTCAGGTAACTAAAAGGACTTTAAAATCGGGGGATGGCTCAGTACTTCAAGAAACTGAGACAAACCCAAAAGATGTTTAAGTACCAAGTCACTGGAGACTCTGAATCATCTGTGAATGTCTGTTTCGAGTCTTCTACGAATGTCACGTGGCACCGTCATTAAAAGAAATATTTCTCAGTAACATTAATTGCCAGCTTCAAAATGATAGCGAAGTACTGTGGAAACTGTATTCAAACACAAACTGACATCAAAGCACTAGACGGCCTAAACCCAATGACTGACAAGTGCGACAGACACGATTCCAGGGACCAGAGAGGAAGCTGAGGTTCCCAGTGTCACGGCGCTGAAGAGGTGTCAGACACCCTGTCTCCACAGCACCTGTCCTGGCCCTGCCAGGGGGCAGGCCCAACTACCTTTTCACAGGACTGAGCACCGGGACCAATACAGGCACCCAGTGCGGGGGTAGGGTGGGTGGGGAGCGGTGGTGTGCGGGTCACTACTGTGGCTGGGACCGTTGCGATTTTAGGTAACAAGCAAAAAGCGTTCCTGCAACCTACCTGATCCGCTCACAAACAGCCTGGTACAAAGACTCGAGGGTCAGCTTGTGCTTGGCCACAGAAACCAGCAGTGGCTGCCCGTACAGCACGGCTCCAGACGAGGTGCTCGACGGCCTGGACTTCCTTTCCCTGAAGTAGACTGGAAGGGTGACACACTCAGAGCCATCAGCGGAGGTGCCGCAGACCTCGTACCTACGTCAATCACACAAGAAGGCACCTTCAGCAGTGGGCCACTACGAGCAGCAGAGATCTGAGCTGCAGCTACGTGGTGGCCAGGACTGTGGTTGCTGGGACAAACCACACCTCAGTATAAAAGGTGGATAAATCATTTCCAAGATGATTCTAGAAGCTGGGTCAGCAATCCCAAGGGTCACTGTCAGCAAAACGTGAACCTACACAACCTGGGACTCGGGGCTAACATGATTCTCTTCCCCCAACCATGGCCTCGACTCTGTGGTCCTTCAAATGGAACTCAACACAGATGACAGCCATCATCATCTGGACCATCACTGCAGACACAGAGGCCCTGGGGAGGGGGGGAGGGGGCGGTGCCTGGCCACCAAGTTCATCATCTTTTGTAACCAAGGAGCTCAAGTTTTAAAAAGGTTACTCCTACGTGCCCTGACCTTTAATAAAACCAAATATCATACAAGAATGTATACCCAGAATATTAGGCAAAGATTCTTTATTTCAAATAAGGAAGCAAATTTATAAAACCTACTGCCATCTTTGTTCAAAAACATTGAAATTAAAGAATATTTATTTTTTTAAAAATTAGAGATAACCAAAGAAAATGCTAAATACAAATCAATGATTTTGAAAAATGTGTCTTACTTAGTGAATACATGGGATTGAGGAGATTTATAGATGTTTTATCCTGGAACAGATGTTACCAAAATTGCTGGCAACCGACTGTAGTCTTTCCCTCTTCCTATAGGGGGAGACACAAACTTACTGATTCAATTTTTGAAAACTATAAACACAAACACACACACACAACCCTCCCCAGAGGCCTGGCAAACGATCCTAAATGAAGTATGTGCAGGAGGAGTTCTAAGAACAACTCATAAAAATGTCTAAGACGTGCTCTAGGTAAAGGCCCTATCGTCCAGCATTAGGGTCAAGAACCAGGTCTTGGGCACGAGGCTGGCCCAGATTCCGTGTTGACGCTGTCACTTTCTGGCTGCTGTAACAGGGCTAATTGCTCCCCTTTGACTGTGCTTACTCCTTGAATAATGGGATTACCCAACTTAGAGGGCAGTGGGGAGAATTCAGTAACCCAGCAGCACAGTGTTCCACATGCTCAAAAAATATTCGCGGTACTAGCGTATTTTCATGACAATTATGACTTCATCTTTAAAACAATTTGCTTCCTTATGGTTAGCACTTGGGCCTCCACAAATTCTTTCGCTGGTGGTGGTTTGCCAAGCTCCCCACATGAAAATGCCCCAGTTCCTCTAAGCTCTGGTGTGTGCAAACACTGGTTTCTAGAATTGAGGGGAGACGCTGTTCAGGACTTGGGCTCAGAAATGGACAGCCTTAGCCCAATGGCCAGCATGAGGCCTGGTGCCCTCCGTTTGTAAAGTGAGCGAAAATGGCTGTGAGCAGGAAGGCACAAGTGCACAAGTGTGAACAGAACCAGGATCTCGGATGTGGTCAAGTACTCCGTTTAGAGTGATCTAGATGCTGCAGGCCCGAAAACTTAAAGGGAAGGAAACACCTCCTTTGCGTACTGCAATTCTTCAACCAAAACACAAACCAAAACAATCCTAAAAACCTCAGGTTTCCAGTGAGAGGGAATGAGGGAGAAAAAGCATCGGTGTGGTCCACATCTGAGCTTCCCCAAGCAAGTGGCTGTCAGGGAGCTCGGGCAAGCTCATGCTCCATTTCACCCCACCTGGGAGAGGGTCACAAACACAGTTACAGGGCCTTGAAGTAAGGGGACTTGGAAGGGGTCCAGGAGGCCTCTAGAGCTGACGGTGTACTATCCCCACCCAGATGACAAAACTAAGTCTCAGAGCTTACAGAATGTTAGAATGGGAAAAGGCTATTTCTATCAACCCTCCCTGTCACTCTTGAAACTACCTGTCCATGGGGCCACTGCCTGTACCACATCCCTTCTCTCAACTTCCCATGGCCCCTTGCACAGCTCTAAGTCTTCTTGAGAAAAGCATTTATGGCAGAAAGTTCATCTGTAGAACCATTAAACAGGTCTTCTTAAAAGGTAGTAACTGTTGACAAAAGGCTATGTCTGTGCTAAAGAGAATTATCTGGGATGCCCAGCTCTGAAGTGCCAGGAGGTGCTTAGTGCTGACGGCTGCCCACAGTTCTCTGAACATCCATCCCTTACGCCAGGGAGTCAGGGGAAAGCCACTTGAGCACTGACTACCAGATCTTCTGCTCTGGAGACACCTACAAGGCAAAGCCTCTAGAATGTTTCCTTCAACCCTGCAGCAGAAGCCACGGAGTACTCACACAAAAATGTCATCCCGAGGCATGATGTGGTTTAAACCTTCATCCATTTGGAAAATTTTGTGGAACCGGTGATTATATACATCTGTGACCACCATCTAAGAATCAACAGTAACAGAAAGATTACAGGATGGTTAAGAGCCTCTACGTACAACCAGAAGCAAATGAAAACGATGTGCTGCCAGTGTGGCCTCCAGAGAGACCACCAGGCCACCAGCCCCAGAACTCAGGGACCAAGGCCCAAGGGAGAACAACATGACTGCCACCAGCAGAAAACAGGCTGGTAACATCTGTCCTGAGGTTTACAATGGGATCTGCCCTCAAGTGGTAGGGATGGTGGGGAACGAGTGCTGACCAGAGACTGGTAGTCATCCAGAAATCTCTGGAGTGTCCCCCGGGGCCAGGAGTCTCCGAAACCATCCTCAGCACATAGCTGAACACATCAAACCCCAACTATACAACTGCCTAAAACCAGCAAGGTTCCAGGAGAGTGGGGCTGAGCAAGGACACTGACCAGCGCTGGGACAAGGGAGGGACTCAGAGCATACAGGAGGATGGAGGAAGGGATCTTCACTTTCCCCACCTCCACACAGGGCCAGCCTCAGCGGAAAGCCCAGTGAGGGCGGTTGCTTTTAAATAAAGATTTCTGGGGCACCTGGATGGCTCAGTCATTAAGTATCTGCCTTCAGTTCAGGTCATGATCCAGGGTCCTGGGATCGAGCCTGCTCAGCGGGAAGCCTGCTCTCCCTCTCCCACTCCCCCTGCTTGTGTTCCCTCTCTCGCTGTCTCTCTCTGTCAAATGAATAAATAAAATCTTAAAAATAAATAAATAAAGATTTCTATCAAGAACATCATGTCACTCCAGACTTACAGGGCAGGAAAGAACTTCCAGCTTCTCATACCACAGAAAAGGTCATGAGCAAAGGGGCAGGAAAGTTAAGAGCAGAGCCCTACTCCTGGCCCTCTGATCATGACTAGTGTGCCATCAATGGAGGAGAAAGCGTTCCCCGTGGCTGCAGAGACAGTCTCAGACGCAGTGTGCACAGTGAGCGAGGGCCAGGAGGTCTGAGGCATCTATACATAATCATGTTTGTGTTGGTCAATAAGAACTACCCCCTAAACATGGCTCCAAGTTTGAAAATACACTCCCAAGGACTATGAAATGGCCTCAGGAGGCTGAGCGCCACTGACCACCCCCCGCCTTACATTTTCCGCAGCAACGCCGGACAGCCTGGAGAGAGCCTCGCACAGGTCAGACACGGCCCCCATCAGTGGCACAACCACACGGTACTGCAAAAAGAAAGATGGGAGGGGTGACAAAGGGGGTCTGCAAAGGGTGTATATGAGCTGGTTGAAGCAGGCATCACAGAGTGCATGACGACCTCTTATGAGTCACACGCGGTCAGGGCCCTGAGGAGTGGTCAGGAGCAAACAGCAAGTCCTCTGCCTCAGCATCCTCCTCCCTGTTTGGGCAGCAGCAGAGGAGCCCTGCCATCTCTTTCCCTTCTATATACTGCTTT
Organism: Neogale vison; assembly: GCF_020171115.1. Taxonomy (NCBI): domain Eukaryota; kingdom Metazoa; phylum Chordata; class Mammalia; order Carnivora; family Mustelidae; genus Neogale; species Neogale vison. The sequence goes on along the minus strand of NC_058096.1, from coordinate 205,770,968 downwards.
CTCTCATTCTTCACTTTCGGTAATCATCTACTACCTCCTTTAAGGAATGGTGGAAAATTCTACAGACTGCCACATGATGGCATCTGTATGAGGTAAAGAAATGAAAGCCAGAAGACGTAGAGTCCTCCAGTAAGTCTGCAGCAGGGCGGGACACTAAGACCCGGGGGCCATGCCATCCATCTGGCCTTCTGTTCTAGTAGACTCTCGGGGCTGACTGACCAAGAAGTACCCTGCTGCTGCCTCCCAGCTTCAGATGCCAGGACCACTCAGCAGATCAGTCATATTACCTTAGCTGAATGAATGGAGCGGGGGCAGGCAGTGACAGAGAAGCCCAGAGGACCTTCACAACCTTCCCTGAGTGACAGAGGATCACACAAAGGTCTGATGGAGGCCAAAGGCACACACTCAGGCCAGTGCCACAGGGATTCAGAGGCAGCTGGCAGAAGAAGCCACACTCAGAGTCCCACGGTGAGGGGTACCATTAGGGTGCAGATCCCCTTACCTGGGTAGGTCTGCAGCGAGGGTCAGCAGGAACCAGAAAGACCTCCATGACTCGATCTTTCTTTAGGGGCAGTGGCAGAGTTAGATAGCAAAATGGGTCAAAGGTCACAGAAACCTTAGCACATTCTGGGCAAACCAAAGTAGATTTGAAGAGGCCGTGGAACGTGTCCACAATCACAGAGTCATTCCTTAACCTGTGATTCTCCCAGGCTTCCTTCGCCACCACCTGGAAGGATAAAGATAAATAAGACATTCTCAACACACCTGAGTTGTTTCCCCTTCCTCCGGAATGATCCACAACAGAATCTGAGCTGGACCGTGAGGCAGTCTCTATAGCAAAGAACTTGATCCAGGCCAGCCAGGGCTGCGACTGCTTTCAGCAGACCATTCTCACTATCACATGCCAGCTCCTTGCCCATTCCCACACTTAACAAAGTCTTCATGTAGGACTGTGGGGCATACAGGCGTCTGTGTGTCCCCTGATGGGAGCTGGACAGCCCTGACAGCACTGGGGGCAAATGGACCTGACAAGGGCAAGGACTGCCTCCTCCAAGGTGTTCAATGATCCAAAGTCCCTGCAGTGAGGTTTTGTTTTTTTTTTAAAGATTTTATTAATTTATTTGACAGACAGAGATCACAAGCAGGCAGAGAGGCAGGCAGAAAGAGGAAGAGAAGCGGGCTCCCCACTAAGCAGAGAGCCCGATGCGGGGCTCAATTCCCAGGACCCTGAGATCATGACCTGAGCCGAAGGCAGAGGTTTTAATTTATACTATAGTTCAGCTAATTCAGTCAACTCATAGTCTTTCCTTCGAGCTATAAATACAATTTTAAAGTTTTCATATGATTAAGCCCAATGTGATAGGGTAAAGTTAAATACGAAATTCCCTTTCCATAGATCAGAAAGTCGAGGCAAAAAAAAAATCAGTGCCTTAATAATGTTAATAATAAACTATTTTAATAATAATGTATGTATTTTAATGAGAGCAGTGACACTCCCAAGGCCCATACTAGAATCACTTTGGTTTTCAGACTGCCCTAGTTTCTGGTTCAGCAATGGAATTACACTCCACAAACGGACACTGACTTCAAGAGCACCAAGCAGGAGAATTAGGAGTAACTAGAGTTTGCCTCTTTTTGACCTGAAATGCATTTCTCTACCAGAGCCTGTGTCCATGTCATCAACAGCAAAGGGCAACCAGGGCCCTGGCACCAATATTCAAAGACCAAAAGAATGTCCCTGCAACTCTCGGTAGGAGGCAACTTCCATGAAAAGTTATTGTTCAAAAATCTTCAACATCATACCGCATCTGGCCGCCCATTGGCATCCTTCAGCTCCAGGTAGGGTTTCTTCTTTACTCGGTTCAGATCTTCGTGTAGTCCGTCCAGAAGAAAGGCTAACAGTTCCTGAGAGTCCTGCTGCTGGTAGCCAGAAAACTGAGGGGCGAAACGTCCCACTTGAGTCTACAACAAAAGCAATCACATCAGAAGGCATAAGATTTAAAGAACCAGTGAAGTCAGATGAGAACCTGCCATCAAAAATAATGTTGCAGGGTCAGCTGGGACAGTAAGGGAGAACATCATCTGGCCGAGTGGCCCAATTAACTCCTCAGAGCCTAAAGGAGGCCAGTAGTTCTCACCAGAGAGAGGGCTCAGATCAAAAGCCAGGACAGGGCGCCTGGGTGGCTCAGTGGGTTAAGCCGCTGCCTTCGGCTCAGGTCATGATCTCAGGGTCCTGGGATCGAGTTCCGCATCGGGCTCTCTGCTCAGCAGGGAGCCTGCTTCCTCCTCTCTCTCTCTGCCTGCCTCTCTGCCTACTTGTGATCTCTCTCTGTCAAATAAATAAATAAAACCTTTAAAAAAAAAAAAAAAAAAAAAGCCAGGACAACAGCGGACCTGGCCCCTGGGCCACTCCCCTAAAAGAAGAGTAAGTGAAGGGGGGCACCCCGAGGGGGAAACACCTTGCAAGGACCGACACAAATCCCTCTCTTATGTCCTTCTTTGGTTCAGAATCTCCATGAGAACTTTAAAAACAGCATCTGCATCAGCCAGAGGAATCCTCCTGTACCTAACAGTCCCCCTGTCCTTACGCGACTGCCTGCCTTGCACTCTTCTGCATCCACAATCCTCAAGAGTGTGGTCCCCAACTAGCACCACCAGCATCACCTGGGAACTTGCCAGGAGAGCACAGTCTTGGGCCCAATGCAGACCTACAGAATTAGAAATTCTGAGGACAGGTCCAGTCGTCTGGGTTTAACAAGCCCCGCCACCCCCGATGTTCCCATGAATCCTGACGTTGGACGATCCATGCTCTCCCACCTGTGTTGCCCAGTACCACAGCCACGGGCCACATGTGACTGTTGAAATTAAAATTAAATACAATAGAAAAATTCAGTTCCTTGCTCACACGAACCACATTTCAAGAGGCTGCCTGGCTGCCATACCAGACAGTGCAGAGAAGAAAAACGTCCATCATCAAGGAAGCTCTTGCACTCCCCCTAATACCTAAATATGGTCCTCCAATTGTTCATTTCCATGAGTTTGAGCTTGATGTACAGTCACCTGATTCTAGTCTCTTTCTGACTTCATGGTATGGGGACAGTAATTTACATGTATCTCCCACGGATTAATGTGACCACAGGGGTAAAAAGAATTAGTTTTTAATTTCAATAAACCATTTAAATTTTCTTACTGAGCCAAGGTGCTCAGAGAGGTGACCCCCCTCTCCTTTGAATAAAAATTCAACCTCTCTTTTCCTACCACAAGCTTCATGAAGGTTCCTTAAACTCCACTGACGCAGGCTAAACAGGGTCTCTCAGATTTCAAAATATGAAGGCAAGGTCCTTCCCCTCAATAGGAAAAAATATTTAAGGCAAGGGAAAGCCCAAGTTGCTCCAAGAGCCCACTGCAGTTCACCCACTCTTCCTAGCCAAGGGATCTAAGTGAGAACTGACTTTCACACCACACTCCTGGAGTACCAACCCAGTTCCTGACTTAGGCGGCCCACAGTGGGTATAGGGTCCAGGCTCAGAGAACCTGGGAGTACCCTTCAGATAATACCGGAAATTAAACTGAACTGTTACACTCTGGCTTAGGATGTTTCCTACTTCAAGACTGGCACCACAGAACACAGCATTCTGAGCAACCAGCCTACAAACGCCCTCTGCAGCAGCCCCAGCCCACAGGTGGGGGCTGAGGTCACTTAGAGTAACCGTGTGCTGAATGCCTGGTCAACAGAAAAGGAGGATCTCCTCGCGTGGGGCTTTTCATCTCGGACCCCCATCTTAACCCCAAAATGCAACTGGAATAACACTAAATCACTCTCCCCAAAATGGAATAAAGGAAGTATCTACAGCAACCTACTTTGAACATGCGAGGTGCCACGTGAGAGTCCCTTCCAGACCACATCTGTTTAATGAGCTCTGCATAGGCTTCTGCAATCTCCCCTTTCATTCCCAGAGGGTTGTCTCTGTTGATTTCAGCCTCATATTCATCTTTAAGAAAGTAGTCAGTCAGCGGTGCAGTGTTGCTCAAGCACTGAAAGAGAACAGGATCAGAGTTCACACCCCTTCTGAAGCACACAGAAATGAAGATAAACCAAGTTATTAAGGGCCAATGAGGGTTGACACCCAACAAAATGAAGTTTTCCGCAGACTCTCCACAAGGCTCACAACTGTAAGGGACAGCCTCCCAGAAGTGCAAGTTGGTGGCCTGCCTTGCAGCTAACCTCCCAAGGACAAGGTGTTGGGGTTCATGCTCACTGTCTAAGAACTGTCTCTGAAATAACCACCAGAGGGCAAAAGCTGAACGCCCCAAGTGCCCAATAGAATACTTTTCTATTCAATGAAGGATGGTTAATTTTTAACATCATAATTTTGAGATTTTTTAAAAAGACTTTATTTATTTATTTGATAGACCGAGATCACAAGTACGTCGGGGGGTGGGCAGGTTCCCTGCTGAGCAGAGAGCCCGATGTGGGGCTTGATCCCAGGACCCTGGTATCATGACCTGAGCCAAAGGCAGAGGCTTTAACCCACAGAGCCACCCAGGTGCCCCATGAGATGATATATGTATTTTTTTAACTGGAATTGATTATGACATTCCACTGTCTCATGGGAAGATAAAATATACATAAGCTGGGGACACCTGGGTGGCTCAGTTGGTTAAGCGGCTGCCTTCAGCTCAGGTCATGATCCCAGCGTCCTGGGATCAAGTCCCATATCGGGCTCCTTGTTCCGCAGGGAACCCGCTTCTCCCTCTGCCTCTGCCTGTCTCTCTGCCTACTTGTGATCTCTCTCTCTCTGACAAATAAATAAATAAAATCTTTAAAAAATATATATATACGTAAGCCGAAGGCAAAATATCTTACTAGAGCTGAAACATTATGTGGGAAAAGATCAGGAAAGATAGTAGAAAAAATAATGAATAACATCAGTATGCATGTGTACATACTAATTTTAACTCTTCAAATTCAAAAACTTAGTTTGACCAAGTGTTTTTCCTACATCTACTGAGATGGTCATATGGTTTTCTCCTTTACTCTATGACTTGGCTAAGTGACAAACATCAATTTTTCAGGTGTCAAATTAACAGTTCTCCTGGTACAATTCGTACTTGTTCTACACTTTCATTTAAACATCACTTTGATCTGCTAAACTTTCATTTACATTACTTGTGACTATAATAATGAGTGAGATATGACCATCAAAAATTTTCCTTTTTTAAAAATTCCTGTCACAGGGTGCTGACTGGCTTAGTTGGTGGAGCACATGATTCTTTGATCTCAGGGTTGGGAGTTCAAGGTCCACACTGAGTGTAAAGAGTACTTAAAAATAAAATTTTAGAGGGCGCCTGGGTGTCTCAGTTTGTCAAGTGACTGCCTTTGGCTCAGGTCATCATCTCGCAGTACTGGGATCAAGTCACACATCAGGCTCCCCCTGATATATGGGGAACCTGCTTCTCCCTCTCTCTGCCACTTCCCCCTGCTTGTGCTCTCTCTCTGTCGAATAAATAAAATCTTAAAAATAAATAAATAAATAAAATTTCAGGGGAAAAAGATACCTTGTCAATTTTTGGTATCAGGGTATGCTGCCTTGTAAAATGATTTAGGGAGCTGTCCTTCTTTTCCCATTTCCTGAAGGAGTTTATATGACTGGTATCACTGCTTGCTTTAAATCCTTGAATACGGGGCGCCTGGGTGGCTCAGTGGGTTAAAGCCTCTGCCTTCAGCTCCGGACATGATTTCAGGGTCCTGGGATTGAGCCCCGCATCGGGCTCTCTGATCAGCGGGAAGCCTGCTTTCCCCTTCCCCTCTGCCTGCCTCTCTGCCTACTTGTGATCTGTCAAATAAATAAGTAAAATATTAAAAAAAAAAATCCTTGAATATATTCACCAATAAAGCCATCCAGAACAAGAATTTTCTTTGTTGTAAAGCTTTTAATTACTGAGTCAATTTCTTTAACAAATACAGGACTATTCATATTTTCTATTTCTTCCTAAGTTTGATAAATTATGCTTTTCTAAGCAACTTGTCCAAACTTGTCATCTAAACCATCTGACTGCCATAAAGATGTTTTACTATGTTCATATCTTTTTAAATTTTTTAAAAACTTAATTTAATTGTATTCAGATTTTACTTACTTAACATAAACTGCAATACTGGTTTAGTTTACTATCCTCTAATCTTTTTAATGGCTACAGGGTCTATCGTGATATTCTTCTTTCATTCCTAGCTTTAGTCATTTATATTTTCTCTCTTTTCCTCTTCATCAGTTACCCTGAGCATTTACGGCAATTTTATTAGGTGTTTTTTTTTTTTTTTTTTTTTTTTCAAAGAATCACATTTGCGGGGCACCTGGGTGGCTCAGTGGGTTAAGCCGCTGCCTTCGGCTCAGGTCATGATCTCAGGGTCCTGGAATCGAGCCCTGCATCCGGCTCTCTGCTCAGCAGGGAGCCTGCTTCCTCCTCTCTCTGCCTGCCTCTCTGCCTACTTGTGATCTCTGTCTGTCAAATAAATAAATAAAATCTTAAAAAAAAAAAAAAAGAATCACATTTGGCTACATACAGTGTTAATCACCCCTGTATTTCATTAATTCCTGCTCTTCTCTCTATTATCCCCCTCCCACTTCATTTGGGTTTCATTTGTTCTTTCCCTAGCATTAAGAGATAGAAACTTAAATGATGGTGGGACACCTGAGTGGCTCAGTGAGGTAAGTCTCTGCCTTCGGTTCAGGTCATGATCTCAGGGTCCTGGGATCAAGCCCCGAATTTGGCTCTCTGCTCGGTGGGGAGCCTGCTTCCCCCTCTCTCTCCGACTGCCTCTGTGCCTATTTGTGATCTCTCTCTGTCAAATAAATAAATAAAATCTTAAAAAAAACCTAAATGATGGAATTTAATCATTTTTCCCTGAAATTTACATGTAGAGCTATAGACATCCTCATTATCATTATCTTCATTTAACAGTTGAGGGTAATTGAGGATACAAAGAGTTGAGAAAAACCTACCCATGAAAAGCCAAATCTCAAGTTTCTTTTCTTCAGTACTCTGCTCTTCTCATCTCACCACAGTGGGAAGAAACAATTTCCAAACCTAAGAGTCACCTATTTTTTTACATATCTTTTTATTTTTTCCTTTCTACTCCATGAAACTTCAAAGTTAGATTGTCAGTTCTGTGAGTACAAAAACCATGTCTCATTTGCTGACCACTGAGTCTCTATGTATAGTAAAGCATCACCTTGCCCAAAGAGAAAGGCTGGCTCTTGCCCTTGGCTTCTGTACTTGTACAATTTTTTATCTTTTTTTTTTTTTTTTTTTTTAAAGTAGGCTCCACCCAACATGGGGCTTGAACTCACCACCCTGAGATCAAGAGTCACATGCCCTACCAACTGAGCCAGCCAGGTGCCCCTTGTCCTTGGCTTCTGGAAAGTACTCTGGTGACCCCTGGAATGTTATCCCTGACAGGAATATCTTTGTTTGTCTGGAGGTCATCAGTCATACTGGAGAATCTAATATTGTGATTCCAGTGTTGTGGAGAATCTCATGTTGGGGGGCGGTGGCCACACTTACACTGTCATCTTAGGGTGAGAACCAGCCTCTCGAGAAAAACCACCACCGTGGCCTGGGGAAGCAGGGGATGAGGGTGGGGGGCTTGGGTCACATGGTATTAGTCTACCTGGAGACTGAGTTTAACCACCTGGGCCATTAATTAATCATGCCATGTGATAAACCACCAATAAAAATTCTGGAAACCGGGACGCCTGGGTGACTCAGTTGGTTGAGCTGCTGCCTTCGGCTCAGGTCATAATCCCAGGGTCCTGGGATTGAGTCCCGCATCGGGCTCCTTGCTCAGTGGGGAGCCTGCTTCTCTCTCTGTCTCTGCCTGCCGCTCTGCCTGCTTGTGTTCTCTATCTCTCCCTCTGACAAATGAATAAATAAATAAAATCTTTAAAAAAGAAAAAAAATTCTGGAAACCAAAGCTCAGGTGAATTTACATATTTGGCAATACCCCATGCTTAATGTTACACATCAATGCCAGGAAAGTAATGCATCCTGACTCCACAGGGAGAGAACAACAGAAGCTCCACACTGGGGACCCTCCCGGACTCTCCTGATTTGCTCCAACCTTTGGCTAATTTTAACTTGTATCCTTTCCCTATAATAAACCACGACTGTGAGTATAATAGTTTTATTTATTTAAATAAAGTTAATTTCAAAAAAAAAATTAACATCTTTATTTAAAATATATGTAAAATATTAAATATTATTTTATTAAAATTAAAAATATAAATATTAAAAATTGTTGACTTAAATAATGTAATACTTAATATAATAGCAAATTATTGAAACTGAAGGCAGTCTTGGGGACTCCCAAACTTGCAGCTGGGATCAGAAGTGAAGGCAGTCTTGGGAACTCTGCCCTCCTAACTCTGTAGCTGGACTCTAACTCCAGCCCACGTCTACCACAGTTTGGTCACACAGAACGTCCCCAATAAATATTTGATCAACAAACAAATGAAGTATCAAAGGAAGGACTTTAGGATTTTGCACAATCAGAGGCATGAAATTAGATAGCTATCACTGGTGCAGTGAATTCTCATCCCATCAGAAACCAATTGGGCAAGTACTCCGATATTTTCTGGGGAGATCATCCCTAGTGGCCAACAAAATTCAAAATACTTTTACTGTAAAACCAACCCCAGGGCCATTATGATTCAGGGCCATTAACAGTGAAAGGCCATTCTGTACTAACCAGTGGGAGGTACCCTGACAGGGATTCCTGAAGTACTAACAAAGGGTAGGCAGGGATCCCTGGTAAAGGGTCCCCCCAACATTTCAGCATGCCTTTCCTAACCACGCCCCAGTCCTGTGAAGAAGCAGTATTACTGAGATGACAGTTCTCCCCTCTACCTGCAAAGCGGAGTTCATGAAGCAGGTGTTCCCCAGGTTTCCAAGTCCGCAGAGCCCAGGCTGAATGTGAGACGATGGTGACTCCTGACAATTATACGAAGCAGAGAAGCCAGATCCACTGGAAAACACAACCCACATCAGCAATAAAAGCAAGTGCTGCGCACATGCCCTCAGGAAACCTTGTGGGGCTCCCCCAGGGCCTCTGCAATCCCTATCTGGTAATAATTCCATGATATGAGTTCTTCCTACACCCCTAGCCAGCCCTCCAGCCACTTTCCTTCTCCCACCCCTGCCCCTGATTTGACATGACAGCAGGTGGTAAGTACATCCTTAAGGGGAGAAATGCTATCCGAGTTCTCTACTCTCAGGCTTTTGGCAAATGCTAACTATGTTTCCCTTTAGAAGGCTAACTGCCACGTGACTTCACGGAAGAACATGTGGTTACCAAGATTAAGAGCTCACACCTGCTACCACTCACCAGGCCACACTTTGTCCTAACTGTGCCTGAGTATTCACGCACACTCTCACCTCACCTTCCTCCTCCTCCATTCAGTCTGTGCTATGTGGCAGGCGCTCATGAGATGCTCGCACAAAGGAGGGGGAAACAGGCAGGGATCCCCCACAGCTGAGAACCATTCCCTCAGCGCTATTACTGTGCTGTGATTCGGCCAGCCCATCCTTTCGCACGAAAAGTGGTGACCCCTCCCCAGGACTACCAGTGACTTAGGCTGTGTGCAAAACAGCAGCTCATCTAAGGACAAGCAATGTAGGTGAGAAGTAGGAGACATACTCTACGGTGGATATGAAATGGAGAGAGAAAACATGCAGCATGTTCCCAAAGGGAAGCCTGACTAGGCTTAGTGTTGCAGCAGAGGAGCTCTCCAGACACAGGCTAGGAAAGGACTCAGAGGGAGGGAAGCAAAGTGAAAGGGCCTGCTCTTACCCCCTGCTGACACCGGAGCTGTGCATCCCAGAGGTGTTAGTGCTATCACCATTTGCAATGGGAGAGGCAGACACTGAGGAATAGGGACTTGATGATGATGTTGGAGAGGTAGGAAAATTTCTGCTAGGCGCAGTGCTTGATCTGGGAGAGAGAAGCAGAGACAACGCTACTGACTTTTTGCAAAAAGCAAGGGCCACAGAATGCCTTAGGTCTCTTTTCAAGAAATAAATGTTCTCCATATCCAGTTATTTAAAATAAATTGCCAAAGGCCTACTGTCATACTACTTCAAGATTAATTTTACTTAAGTGAGTCAAAAATTAATTGGTCTTCCTGGTCTCATTCATCCATGTGGTCGCCCACCCAATCTCTCAGTAGGATAAACCACAAAGTTGGTCTTTAGGGCATCCTGATTTGATTTATAAATCATAAGCTTCCCTAATAAGAGTTACCAGAAAAAGACAGAGAAAAATGGCAAAAAGAGAGGAAAATCCCCCAAATACTTGGCCTGAAATGAGCAGCTGGCTCTGAGTACACTAGAACAGGAAAATGGTAGTTTGGTTTCACTACACTATTCAAGGAGAACTGTTTTTGCTTCCTCAAATTTATCAAATGTGAGTAACCTCTGTTTCAAACTTATGTTTCAATATTTTTCACAATATATCTTATTTTAGATTTATACCAACTTTCTGATTAATAAATGCAAGTGCTATCCCAAACATTAAGTTGGTATGATTTTTTATCATTTTTCTACTAAAATCTGTATAAGAACATGTAGAAGAAAGTAGATCATTCTGCTCTGTTTCAAATATGTATAACTGTGATTTTCCTTCTTGATTTGGGGTTATTTTTAGACTACAACATATGATTATGATCCACAGAAGCCATAACCAAATCTGTCAATTCCTTAACAGACATTTCTGGTTGAAATGAAAGGAAACAAAGAAAAATTTTATTTGACATTTGTTTAAAATGTTCTAGAAAATACTGCCAGTAGTTTTCGGAGTAAATTCAGTCAAAAGAATTATGATGACTACATAAGGATGTCTTTTTATATGCTTGAAAATTTACATAAGAAAATCTTTTTTTTTTTTTTAAGATTTTATATATTTATTTGAGAGGGAGAGAATGAGAAGGAGAGAGAGGGAGAAAGAGAGAGAGAACAAGAAGTGGGGGGGAAGGTCAGAGGGAGAAGCAGATGCCCCTGCAGAGCAGGGAGCCCAATGTGGGGCTCAATCCTGGGACTCCAGAATCGTGACCTGAGCCGAAGGCAGTCACTTAACCAACTGAGCCACCCAGGCGCCCAAAGTTTTTCTTTTTTAAAGACATTTATTTATTTCAGAGAGAGAGAAAGCCAGTGAGCAGGTAGGGGGAGGTACAGAAGGGGAGGGAGAGGGACAAGTGGACTTAGCACTAAATGCAGGGCAGGGGTGGGGGTGGGGGAATCTTGATCTCAGGACCCTGAGATCATGCTGAACTGAGTCAGACAGTTAACCAACTGAGCCACCCATACGCCACAAGACCAAATTTTTCTTAAATTCCACCCCTGACAGACAAAAGACCTCTGTGCAGAAAAGTGACTGTCTGGGAAACGCCTGGGCAATTGGCACTTGTCATCAGGCAGCTTTAGAACACATTCTGGGGCACCGCAGGTGGGAAACATCTTGAGCTCCAGGGTACAGATTAGTTGAGGCAAGACCTCACTGGGTCTCATGCCACAAACACTCTGAAAACAGAGGCTACAACTCCAAAGGATGCTTCTACTCCTTTAAAAGACACCTCTCAGTAGCTTTTCACCCAGGTACTTCCTGCTTCTGGGCATGTCTAGTCCTTACCAGTCACAACTAGAACATACCCTGAACCCAAGATCCAGGTCCTGTAACACACTCATGCCTCCCCTCCTTGCTCCACTGACCTCTGCATGCTTCTCAGATGTTCTCCAGGCTGAAAGCTGCTCTGCAGACGAGCCCACCCTTTAGGGATGACCTCAAGTAACCAGAGTCCAGCACCTGGCATTATCATTAAGATAACAATGAACTGGCTGGCTAGTGGTAATAATGAACTTGCTGGCTCTACTGGTAGAGCATTCAACTTTGATCTCAGGGTTTTGAGTTTGAGCCCCAAATTTGCTGTAGAGATTATAAAGAATAAAATCTTAAAAAAAAGAAAGAAAGAAAGAAAGAGGTAACTCTTACTGGAATCCTCACTGCCTTCACAACACCCTAAGCTGTGCTCTCCCCACACCAATGCTGTTAACCCTCGTCAGCATGTACCCACATCTCCACTTCAAGAATACTGTCCTCTTCTACTTCTGGGAAAGCAGCCTCAAAAGGGGGCCATGGTGCAGAGTTAACCAGAAATTAGAGACCTCAGGCAAGTAAAGTCAGAGGGAGACAGAGTCAGAAAGAGAGAGAGAGGGAAATAAGGCCTGCTCTACAAAAAACTTTGGAAGCAAGAACACAAAGGTTTGCACAATCCACTAGGAAGAGATCGTCTTAAAATGTTCAGAATTTACAAGATGGCCCTCACTAATAAAAGAGTCGAACACACACACAAGAGTGGAACACAATTTATACTGTTCTTCTAACACAACACACATTAAACTGACTCTACAGGTGGGTTAAAAAAAAGGGGGGGGGATAGGCCAATCAATGACTTCCCCTGAATAACAAATTCACTTGTCACATTTTACCACTCCCTCAAGGTTAACCTGTATCTGCTTGAAAGATGCATTACTGAATATAAAGCTGGTTCTTTTTTTTTTTTTTTAAGAAAATCTAATCAAAAAGGGTACCTGGGTAGCTCAGTTGGTTAAGTGTCAGCCTTCGACTCAGGTCATCATCCCAGGGTTACGGGACCAAGGTGCACCAGGGAGCCCACTTCTCCCTCTCTCTATGCCCCTCCCCCTGCTTGTGCTCTCTCTCTCTAAAATCTTGGGTTGCCTCAGTGGCTTAGTCAGTTAAGCATCCGCCTTTGGCTCAGGTCATGATCCCAGGGTCCTGGGGCTGAGTCCCCCATCAGGCTCCCTGCTCAGTGGGAAGCATGCTTCTCCTTCTCCCTCTCCTCCCCAAACCCCACTTATGTTCTCTCTCCCAAGTAAATAAAATCTTAAAAAAAAAAAAATCCAATCAGAGTTTTGATGAATGATTTTAACCCATTTATAGTTATTTTAATCACTTTTCAAGCTGTCCTTAATTCAGCCTCCTTATCTCATGTTTTCTAATTACCAATTCTCAGTTGTTTTTTTTTACTTCCTGCCCTCGATTTCCCTTCTTAGGTGTGGCAGTTTCCTAGCTCTCTTTGGTACTGTAATTTATAAGAAATATGTATTTTTTTAAAAATAATAAGAAATATGTATTTTGATCTTGTCCAAAATTCCTGGCACACAGTCCCTCAGTAATTTCCTCAGTAATGAGTGATGGGAGCATCCTTTGTTATCCTTGCATTTCTGCCCTTGGTTCGTGAAATAGCTTAGGTGTTAAAAGCAAAAGGAATGTTTTATTTCCAACACACCCCTTTCAACCACCTCAGTTTACATTAATGACTTTTTTTTTTTTTTAAGATTTTATTTATTTATTTGTCAGAGACAGAGGGAGAGAGAGCGAGTGAGCACAGGCAGAGAGGCAGGCAGAGGCAGAGGGAGAAGCAGGCTCCCTGCCGAGCAAGGAGCCCAATGCGGGACTCGATCCCAGAACCCTGGGATCATGACCTGAGCCGAAGGCAGTGGCTTAACCCACTGAGCCACCCAGGCGTCCCTACATTAATGACCTTTAAAAAAGTCACAAAGGATGGGGCTTGTCAGAAGATCTAACCATGTGATTAGAGGGTTGGAACTTGTAGCAGCCCAACACCAAACCCCTGGAGAGGGAAGGAGGGCTGGAAATCTGAATTCAGTTACTATGACTAAATGATTTCATCAACCATGCCTACTTATGGAGGCCTGCACAAAAATCCCTGCAGTATGAGAACTTTGGAGAACTTCCAGGTTGGTGAAAACATGGAGGTGCCAAAATGCTGGAATGACTGAGGGCAGCTCCTCACCCCTTTCCTATACCCACCTGGTACCTCTTCCATCTCACTGTTGTCGAGTTATAGCCTTTCTTGACAAACTGGTCTTCCTGAGTTCTGTGAATTGTTCTAGCAAATTTTCAAGTCCAAGCAGGGATCACAGGAACCTCTGATTAATAGCCGGTGATCCCAAGCACAGGAAACAACCTGGACTTGGAACTGGGCCAGTTCTGATGGACTGAGACCTTAACCTGTGGGATCTGATGGTACTTCCAGGTAGACTGTGTTTGAGTGAAATTGAGTGAAATTGTACAACAATTGGATGGTGTGAGAAAAACCTACACACATGTAGTGGCGAGTACCAGTAGAGCAAAGAAGAAAAAGAGGAGTCCCCCCCATTTTGTCTCCCAGTAAGTTATTCTAACCTTTTTCCTTAGAGACCCCAATTTTTTTTACTCTTTTAAAAGATTTTATTTATTTATTTGAGAGAAAGAGTGAAGGAGAGGGAGAGAAAGATCACAAGTAGGGGCAGAGGAAAGGGGAGAAAGAGACTTTCCCGCTGAGTAGGGAGCATGACACAGGGCTCAATCCCAGGACCCATGGGATCATGACCTGAGCTGAAGGCAAACACTTTACTGGCTGAGCCACCCAGCCACCCCAAGAAACCCAATTTTTAGCCAGACACCTTGCAACCCTGCTAAAAGGCATTTTCTGGCTCCCCTGAAGCCAGGTATGATCATATCATTGGCCAAAGAGAAGCAAAGAGATGTTTTATGTATGATTTCTGGGAAATTTCCTTAAAATGAAGGGCTAGGTCCCTCCTTTTCCTTGCTTCCTCCTCCTTGTCACCTGAATGCAGGTGTAACCAAACAGCTCAGGATCCTAAACCCAGACGGAAGAACCTCTGAAGCAGAAGCTGCACATAGCAGAATAACATGACAGAGCAGCTAGGTTTCTAATGATACCAGCACTGGACCGCCCGCCTCAGAAATTTTTTTTTCAAGATTTTATTTACTTATTTGAGAGAGAGAGCGAGCAAGAGAGCATAAACAGGGAAGAGAGGGAGAAGCAGGCTTCCCATCCACCCCCCAGCAGGAAGCCTGATGCGGGACTTGATCCCAGAACCCTGAGATCATGACCTGAGCCGAAGGCAGACGCTTAACCCACTGACCCACCAGGGATACTCAGAAATTCCTCTTAGAAAGACTTAAAGCATCATCTTTCTTAAACTGCCTTCAAACCTTTTCTAATCAACACAGCATATTTTAAAGATGTATTTTCTACTTTTACATTTCTGGCAGTTACTCCATTAACTTATTAGAACCTGTAACTGTTTTTACTTTTGCCCGTCAACTACTTAGACTTGTAACATTCCCATCTCTCTCAGCTCTGTATTGCCTCTCATTTCCTCACTTGTCTTCCATGTTGGCATTAGTCAGAATTAACTTCTGGACTGTTATTGAGATGGGTTGCTTTCTTACACCTATCTTACTATTATTCAACTTTTTACTGAAGTACTACATAGAGAATACATAAATCATGAACGTCAAAATCAAGAAATTTGAACCAAATGATTACATCTACATAACCAGTACCCTGTCCCAGAAACAGGACAGCCCTAGACCCCAAGTGTCCTCTTCATGCTTCTGTCAGTCATGATTTCTCCCATAACTAACCACTACCATGACCTTGAGCTCCCTAGGTAAGTTTTGCCTGTTCTTAAACTTGATATTAAGAGAACATAGGACGCCACGTTTTGTGTCCAGCTTCTCTCATTCAACATTGCTCATGACACACAACACTACTGGGTCCCTACAGACTCTCACTGGGTGAATACACTACAATGTCTCTATCCCCTCTATTTTTGGACATCTGGTTTAACTCCAGTTTGTGACTATGACAAGCAAGCAGTGCTGTCGTGAACATTTTTGAACATATCTTTAAGTGAACATGAGATGTATTTCTGTTGGCTGTATGCCTAGGACTGGTTCACAGAGTTGTAGAATATGTACATAATTCTTCCTCTAGCAAGGGATGCCAAATGTCCTAAAATCACATCAATTTATATCCCCTAACAGCAGGGCCCAACAATCCAAGGTGCTCCACACCTCAACATCACTTGGTACTGTCCATCTTTTTCACTGAGGCATTTTGGTGGGTGTGCAGGAGCACTGTGTTATGGTTTTAATTTGCCATTTCTGGATGATTGCAGAGGTTAACACCTCCCCATATGCTTGCTAGCCATCCAGACATCCTTTTTGGTAAATTAAATGTTCAAGATGTTTTGCCCCTTTTCTAATGGGGTTGCCTAACTTTTTCTTACTGACTTGGGAGGCGTTTCTTCAAAACTCTGGAGATAAGCAGTGTGTCAGACATTTTATTGCAAATATCTTTTCTCACCCTGTGGCTTGCCTTTTTACTCTCTGGTGAACATTTTTAAAAGTCACAGTTACCCCCTCTATCCATTTCCTCCTCCAAGGTTTCTGGTGTTGTGTCTTCTGTCAAAAATCTTTGCTCACTCCGAAGTCCCAAAGCCCTTGCTTTTCTGGCCAACAGAACACTTCCTTATGAGCATGCTCTCTCTCACATTACTGATTCTACCACATGCCCCTGGGCTCTAAAAGTAATTTCTCCACTCAGAAGCCCGATGCGGAAAACCTTCCAATGTCAGCTATGCTAAAGGAAAAAAGTATTTCAACTTTACATTTAAATAAGTTTAGCAGGATTCACAATTCTGCTTTTCAAGTTACTTACTTTGATCCTGAAAAAGTCTCTCCTAGGTCCAATATTTTTCTCCCCCAGGTCCATTATTGCTACTGACAAGTTTGATACTAGTCCCCTTATTCCTCTGTGACTTTGTCTTTCAAAAAGATTTGAAATTTTCTCTACATCTTCGTTGTTAGGTTTTTACTGTAGTATCTAGGCGTGGGATTTCTTCCTTCCATCTGTTGTGTTTAGCATTATTTAAATTTCAGACCTTTCCTCTTTCATGATTTCTGGGAAACTCTGGGTCATTATAACCTCAGACATTTTCCTCCCCTTCCTCTGGTCACTTCCTCTCTGCCTCGGAGATTCCTATTACACAAACGTTGACATTTCTACCCCATCCTCCATAGCACTTCGCTCCGCCTATCTTTTGCCTCTCTATCACTCTTAATGCTGCACAGAATTCTTAGACCTGACCTTCCAACTGTTTCACTCTTTAGCAACATCAATTCTGCTACTCAACCCATCTCCTGAATTCTTTGGTCCCAAGTATGCCTCCTTATTCCTGTTTCGTGTCCCCACTTGCTTTCCTTGAGGACACTCATCATGCTTACTCCATGCTCCCAGGAGGCTGGGAGCACAGATTATGCTCCCACTAGCACAGGTAGTCAATGGGCCATCTTCTTTTCATTCGACTATACCTGTCAGCTACTCGTTATGGCTCCCTTGAGCTGTTCACCAGGTGAGACCACACTACTCCTCCACTCACTGCACTGCCTCCAACAAACTCTCTACCACCCCCACCCCCAAGGTACACCTGGAATCCAGAGTCTCACATGGCCCATGGGGCTCCCCACATTGTTCCCTGAACCCTCCTGCCATCAGCCCCAACAAACTCCCACCAGTCTTCAACAAAGCCTGCTTTGGCTTCAGAATGTCCACTGTGGCTGGTACCTCAGCCTCGCAATCTTATGCTCTCTTTTTTTTTTTTTTTTAGTTTTTTTTTTTTTAATTTGATAGAGAGAGATCACAAGCAGATGGAGAGGCAGGCAGAGAGAGAGAGAGAGGGAAGCAGGCTCCCCGCCGAGCAGAGAGCCCGACGTGGGACTCGATCCCAGGACCCCAAGATCACGACCCGAGCCGAAGGCAGTGGCTCAACCCACTGAGCCACCCAGGCGCCCCTCGCAATCTTATTCTCATTAAGCACTCCACTCACTGCTGAGTCCCTCACTTCTGTCGTGACCATGCTCAAATGGCACCTCAGAGAGGCCTCCCTATCACCCTACTTAAATCTGCTCCTTCCCGGGGCACCTGGGTGGGTCAGTGGGTTAAAGCCTCTGCCTTCGGCTCAGGTCATGATCCCAGGATCCTGGGATCAAGCCCCACATCCGGCTTTCTGCTCAGCAGGGAGCCTGTTTTCCTTTCTCTCTCTGCCTGCCTGTCTGTCAAATAAATAAATAAAATCTTAAAAAGCAAAAACAAAAACAAACAAACAAAAAAACCCTGCTCCTTCCCAAAGCCTAGCACTTGATTTTCTTCCCTGATTTTTTCCCCACAGTACTTAGAAACCATTGTACCTGTGGGTTGTTCTTGTCTACTTCCTGTTCCTTGAGGATAGAAACTTTATTACTGTATCCTCGGTATCTAGAACAATGTCTGGAACTTTTAGGAGAGTGAAGAGTGTACCTCAGGAATCTCGCTCTGGGCTCATTGGCCATGGGACACACTTTGCAGGAAGAATCTAACCTTCAGGCAAATTCAAGGAGGCACTGCTCTTTTCCAAAAGCTATCTCCCTTCACTAGAATCTAAGACCTCGGGGTGTGGAAGAGATGGGAAGAAGCAACAACTGGGAAAAGAAGGCAGAACCTAACAGTCTTCCTTGGCCAGTATATCCAGCCTCTTCCACCCCAAGTTGTCAATCCTACCTCACAGACCCACCTTCTGTCTCCCCTGGGGGGGGTGGTCTTCACAGTTTTTAAGCAATTTTCTCTCAGTTCTGTGGCACTTCCAGTTCCAAGAAGGGGGTCAGCAATCTAGGCTAGCCTTCTGACTGCTGCTGTCACAAATTACCAACAACTCGCTGGCTTAAAACAACAGAAATTTATTGTCTTAACAATTTTGCAGGTCAGAAATCCAAAATGATTCTCACTGAGCTAAAGAGCTGTGTTTCTTTGTGGAGGCTCTAGGGACTTCTAGAGGCCACACAGGTTCCCTGGCTCATGGCCAGTAAAGCCTTTCTATTCGTTTTACATCACGTGCCCTCCATAATGGCCATCACACAGTTACCCCATCCCTCACCCACCTCCAGCAATCCTCAGTTTATTTCCTATAATTAAGTCTTATCGTTTGTCTCCCTGATTTCAACTTTATTCTTCCCCTATGATCCTATTTTGTTTCTTAAATTCCATATATGACTGAGATCATATAATTATCTTTCTCAGATTGACTCATTTCACTTAGCGTAATACCCTCTAGTTCCATCACACTGTTGAAAATGGCAAGATTTCAAATTTTTGATAGCTGCATAATATTCTACTATATTTATATCTATATCTATCTATCTATCTATAACACATCTTTTTTCCATTCATCTGTTGATGAACATCTGGACTCTTTCCATAGTTAGTTATGGTCAACATTGATGCTATAAATATTGGGGTGCACGTGCCCCTTCAGCTCACTACTTCTGTATCTTCAGGGTAAATACCCAGTACTAGTGCAATTGGTGGGTCACAGAGTACCTCTACTTTCAACTTTTAGGAACCTCCATACTGTTTTCCACAGTGGCTGCACCAGCTTGCATTTCCACCAACAGCGTAGGAGGATACCCCTTTCTCCACATCCTCGCCAACAAGTCATTTCCTGACTTGTTAATTTTAGTTATTCTGACTGCTGTGAGGCAGTATCTCATTGTGGTTTTGATTTGTATTTCCATGATGCCAAGTGATGTTGAGCATATTTTCATGTGTCTCTTGGCCATTTGTATGTCTTCTTTGGAGAAATGTCGTTCATGTCTTCTGCCCATTTCTTGACTGGCTTATTTGTTCTTTAGGTGTTGAGTTTGATAAGTTCTTTATAGATTTTGGATACCAGCCCTTTATCTGGATGTCATTTGCAAATATCTTCTCCCCCTCTGTCTGTTGTCTTTAAGTTCTGTTGACAGTTTCCTTTGCTGTGCAAAAGTTTTTATCTTGATGAAGTCCCAATACTTCATTTTTGCCTTTGTTTCCTTTGCCTCTGGAAATGTGTCTAGCAAGAAGCTGCTGTGGCCAAGGTCAAAGAGATTGCCACCTGTGCTCTCCTCTAGGATTTTGATGGACTGTCTCACATTTAGGTCTTTCATCCATTTTGGGTCTATTTTTGTGTATAGTGTAAGGAAACGGTCCAGTTTCATTTTTCTGCGTATGGCTGTCCAACTTTCCTAACACCATTTGTTGAAGAGACTATCTTTTTTCCACTGGGTATTTTTTCCTGCTTTGCTGAAGGTTAGTTGACCAGAGACTTGAGGGTCTATTTCTGGGTTCTCAGTTCTGTTCCACTGATCTATGTGCCTGTTTTTGTGCCAGTACCATACTGCCTTGATGATGCCACCAGCTTTTGTGTGTGTGTGTGTGTGTGTGTGTGTGTGTGTGTTTTCCCAACTTTCCTTTGGTGATTTGGGGTCTTTTCTGGTTCCATACAAATTTCAGGATTATTTGTTCCAGCTCTGTAAAGAGTTGATGGTATTTTGATAGGGAATGCACTGAATATAAAGATTGCTCTAAGTAGCACAGACATTTTAACAATATTTGTTCTTCCAATCCAAGAGCGTGGAATGTTCTTCTATTTCTTTGTGCCTTCAATTTCTTTCATAAGTGTTGCATAGTTTTCTGAGGACAGATCCTTTGCCTCTTTGGTTACCAGGTTTTTTTGTTGTTTTGGTTTTTTAAGATTTGAGACAGAGAGAGCAAGAGCTGCAGGGAGGGGCAGAGGGAGGGGGAGCAGCAGACTCCCTGAGCAAGGAGCCCAACCTGGGGCTCAATCCCAGGACCCTGAAATCGTGATGTGAGTGGAAGGCAGACTTTTAACTGACTGAGCTACCCAGATGCCCCTCTTTAGCTAGGTTTATCTCTAGATATCTTATGGTTTTTGATGCAACTGCATAAAGGGTCAACTCTTTAATTTCTTTCTTCTCATTGTTAGTGTATAGAAATGCAACTGATTTCTGTGCACTGATTTTATATCCTGCTACTCTGCTGAATTCCTGTATGAGTTCCAGCAATTTGGGGTTAGATTATCATGTCATCTGCAAAGAGTGAGAGTTTGACTTCTTTGCTGATTCAGTTGACTTATTTTTGTGGTCTAATTGCCGAGGCTAAGACTTCTGGTACTATGTTGAAGAGCAGCAGTGATCATGCACATCCCTGCTGTGGGGGATGCCAGACATCCCATCCTGATCTTATAGAACTCAGTTTTTCCCCATTGAGAATGACACTTGCTCTGGGCTTTACGTAGATGGCTTTTATGATACTGAGGTATGTTCCCTCTAACTCTACACTGTGCAGAATTTAAATTAAGAAAGGATGCTATATTTTGTTGAATACTTTTTCTGCATCTATTGAGAAGATTATATGATTCTTATCCTTTTATTAATATAGCATATCACATTGATTACTATGTGGAAGTTGAACCACCCTTGAAGCCCAGGAATAAATCCCACTTGATCGTGGTGAATAATCCTTTTAATGTACTACTGGATCCCATTGACTAGTATGTTGGTGAGAATTTTGGCATCCATGTTCATCAGGGATATTAGTCTGTAATTCTCCTTTTTGGTGGGGTCTTTGTCTGCTTTTGGGATCAAGGTAATGCTGGCCTCACAGAAAGAGTATGGAGGTTTTCCTTCAACTTCTATTTTTTTTTTTTTTAAGATTTTATTTATTTATTTGAGAGAGAGAGAGTGTGAGAGAGAGCATGAGCGAGGAGAAGGTCAGAGAGCGAAGCAGACTCCCCATGGAGCTGGGAGCCTGATGTGGGACTCGATCCCGGGACTCCAGGATCACGCCCTGAGCCGAAGGCAGTCGTCTAACCAACTGCGCCACCCAGGCGTCCCCAACTTCTATTTTTTGAAACAGCTTCAGAAGAACAGGCATTATTTCTTCTTTTAATCTTTGGTAGAATATCCCTAGGAGGCTATCTGGCCCTGGAATCTTGCCTGTTGGGAGACTTTGATTAGCCTTTCAATTTACTTGCTGGTTATGGGTCTGTTGAGGTGTTCTATTTCTTCCTGTTTCAGTTTTATTAGTTTATATCTCTCTAGGAATGCATCCATTTCTTCCAAACTGCCTAATTTGTTGACATGTAATTGCTTATAACATGATCCCTTAGTGCTGGTTACGATCTCTCCTCTTTTATTCATGATTTTACTTGTTCGGGTACTTTCTCTTTTATTTTTGATAAGTCTGGCCAGAGGTTCATCAATCTTAATAATTCTTTCAAAGAACAAGCTCCTAGTTTCATTGATCCGTCCTACTCTTCTTTTTGTTTCTATTTTGTTGATTTCTGCTCCAATCTTTATTTTCTTCTCCTCTGGGTTTAGGCTTTATTTGCTGTTCTTTCTCCAGCTCCCTTAGCTGTAAGTTTAGGATGTATACTTGACATCTTTCTTGT
Source organism: Neogale vison (assembly GCF_020171115.1). NCBI lineage: Eukaryota > Metazoa > Chordata > Mammalia > Carnivora > Mustelidae > Neogale > Neogale vison. The sequence continues at coordinate 205,748,759 of NC_058096.1, read as the reverse complement.
TTCTTTAGAAAGACTTGTACTGCCATATACTTCTGTCTTAGGTCCACTTTTGCGGCATCCCAAAGGTTCTGAACAGTTGTGTTTTAATTTTCATTTGTTTCCATGAATTTTTTAAATTCTTCTTTAAATTTCCTGGTTGACCCATTCATCCTTTAGTAAGATGTTTTTTTTTTTTTTTAAAAGATTTATTTATTTATTTATTTGACAGAGAGAGATTACAAGTAGGCAGAGAGGCAGGCAGAGAGAGAAAGGAGGAAGCAGGCTCCCTGCTGAGCAGAGAGCCCGATGCGGGACTCGATCCCAGGACCCTGAGATCATGACCTGAGCCGAAGGCAGCGGCTTAACCCACTGAGCCACCCAGGCGCCCTAGTAAGATGTTCTTAAACCTCCATGTATTTGAGTTCTTTCCAAATTTCCTCTTGTGACTGAGTTCAAGTTTCAAAGCATTGTGGTCTGAAAAATACACAGGGAATGATCCCAATCTTTTGGTACTGGTTGAGACCTGACTTGTGACCCAGTATGTGATCTATTCTGGAGAAAGTTCCATGTGCACATGAGAAGAATGTGTATTTTATTGCTTTAAGATGTAGTGCTTTGACTTTATCTATGAAGTTCATCTGATCCAGTGTGTCATTCAAAGCCCTTGTTTCTTTGTTGATCTTCTGCTTAGATGATCTTCTGCATAGAAGGAGGGGTTAAGAGTCCCCTACTATCAATGTATTTAATTTTGCTTTTAATCGGTTTATATAATTGACTGTTCCCATGTTAGGGGCATAAATACTCATTAGATGATCTTGTTGGAGAGACCCTTTAATTACGATATAGTGGCCTTCCTCATCTCTTATTAGTCTTTGGTTTAAAATCTAGTTTGTCTGATATAAATATTACTACCCAAGCTTTCTTTGATATCCATTAGTATGGTATATGGTTTTCCACCCCCTCACTTTCAATCTGGAGGCGTCTTTGGGTCAAAAATGAGTCTTCTGCAGATAGCATACTGATGGGTCTTGCTTTTTTATCCAATCTGATACCTTGTGCTTTTGATTGGGGGCACTTAGCCCATTTACATTCAGAGTAACTACTGAAGATATGAATTTAGTGCCACTGTATTGCCTATAGTCACTATTTCTGTACACTGTTTCTGTTTCTTTCCGTTCTATGTTACTTCTGGACTCTCTTCACTTAAAAGATCCCCTTTAATATTTCTTGCAGGGTTGATTCAATAATCACAAATTCTTTTAGTTTCTGTTTTTCCTGGAAGCTTTTTATCTCTCCTTCTATTTTGAATGACAATCTCCCTGGATAAAATATTCTTGGATGAATTTTTTTCTCATTTAGCACCCTGAATATATCATGCCAGTACTTTCTGGCTTGCCAGGTCTCTGTGGATAGGTCTTCTGCCAATCTAATGTTTCTACCCTTGGAGGTTATGGACCTCTTGTCCTGAGCCGCTTTCAGGATTTTCTCTTTGTCTCTGAGATTTGAAAGCTTCACTATTATATGCCGAGGTGTAGACCTATTTTTATTGATTTTGAGAGGGGCTCTCTGTGCCTCCTGGACTTGAATGCCTGCTTCCTTCCCTAAATGAGGGAAGTTCTCTGCTCACAATATACCTTCTTCCCCCCTTTCTCTTTTCTCTTCATCTGGGATCCCAATTATTCTAATATTGTGTTGCTTTATGATATCACTTTTCTCAAATTCTTTTATGATCCAGTAGTTGTTTATCTCTCCTTTTCTCAGCTTCCTTATTCTCCATCATTTTGTCTTCTATATCTCTAATTCTTTGTTCTGCCCCATTTATCCTAGCAGTTACAGCCTCCATTTTTTATTGTACCCCAATAATAGCCTTTTTTATTTCAATTTGGTTAGATTTTAGTTTTTATTTCTCCAGAAAGGGATTCTCTAGAATCTTCCATGCTTTTTATAAGCCCAGCTAATATCTTTATAATCGTTACTCTGAACTCTAGTTCCAACATCTTACTTATATCCATTCTGATTAGGTCCCTGTCAGTCAGTACCACCTCTTGTTCTCTTTTTTGAGGTGAGTTTTTCCATCTTGTCATTCTGTGCAGAGAAGAATGGATGAACAAGAGAACAAAATACTAAAATGACAATAACAGCCCCAGAGAAATATATTCTAAACAAATCAGAAGAGACCCAAAATAAAAAAAAAAAAAGTAAATAAATAAAATCTTTAAGACAGAGAGAATATAACCAGACAGGTAAACAGAACAGAACAATACACTGGATCCTGTGTGTATTTTGGTCTGTTAGAAAACTAGATCCCAAAATTGTAAAGAAAGGAAAACTTACATATGTACAAAAATAAAATTAAACTTAAGAACATCAATATAGGGGCACCTGGGTGGCTCAGTGGGTTAAGCCTCTGCCTTCAGCTCAGGTCGTGATCCCAGGGTCCTGGGATCAAGCCCCACATCGGGCTCTCTGCTCTACGGGGGGCCTGCTTCCTCCCTCTCTCTCTGCCTACTTGTGATATCTCTCTCTCTCTGTCAAATAAATAAATAAAACCTTAAAAAAAAAAAAAAGAACCATCAATATAAAATTAAATATAAGAAATGTAGATAGAATATAACTGTAAAAATGAAAATGAAAAAGGACAAAAGAAAAAAAACAAAAACAACAAAAAAAGAAAAGAGTATAAACAGACCAGTGAATGGAACAGAGCAATATAATATATTCTGGGTGTATTTTGGTCTGTCTGTTTGAAGAAGCTACATCCCAAAACTATAAAGAAAGAAAAATTTACATATATACAAAAATGAAATAAAATACAATGAAAGGGGGCGCCTGGATGGCTCAGTGGGTTAAAGCCTCTGTCTTCGGCTCAGGTCATGATCTCAGGGTCCTGGGATCGAGCCCCGCATCGGGCTGTCTGCTCAGAAGGGAGCCTGTTTCCCCCTCTCTGCCTACTTGTGATCTCTCTCTCTGTCAAATGAATAAATAAAATCTTTTAAAAAATAAGTAAAATACAATACAATGAAAGGATAGAATGTAACTAGAGATGAAAATTTAAGAAGGAGTGCCTGGGTGGCTCAGTGGGTAAAGCCTCTGCCTTCAGCTCAGGTCATGATCCCAGGGTCCTGGGATCAAGCCCCACATCCGGCTCTCTGCTCCGCAGGGAGCCTGCTTCCTCCCCTCTCTCTCTCTGCCTGCCTCTCTGCCTACTTGTGATTTCTCTCTCTCTGTCAAATAAATAAAATCTTTAAAAAAAAAAAAATTTAAGAAGACTTTTAAAAAGAGAGAATATTTTTAAAAAAAGAGAGAAAGAGAGTATAATCAGACAGGAGAACAGAACAGAGCAATACACTAGAATCTGGGTGTATTTTGGTCTATCTGTTACAAGAAACTGCATCCCAGAACTGTACAGAAAAACTTAGCATATATACAAAAATAAAATGAAATACAATGAAAGGATAGAATATAACTGTAAAAATGAAAATTAAGATTTTAAGAAAGAGTTAATAAAATAAGAAATTGGTTGAAAAGTAAAGAAAAAAAATTAAAATTCAAAGACTAAACAATCAGAAAAATACCATGAATTCTATACTTCTGGAGTTCTCTATGATGGGTAAAAACATGGTCTTAGCTTATTAGGATATTCTTGCTGATCTTCTGGGGGAAGGGTCTGCTGAGGTGATTCTCAAGTGTCTTTGCAGGGATGGAGTTGCACTGCCCTTGACAAGGGGCCAAGCTAAGCAAGCGGCTCCAGATTGCTCTCTGTGGCTTCTGTTCCCTGAAGGCTTTCTGCGCAGCTTTAGAGGATGAGAATGAAAACAGCAGCCTCCCAATCTCTGACCCTGGAATAGAGCCTGGGGACCCACTCCTCTGTGTGCCCTCAGGAAAAAGCAGTCAATCACTCCTGTCTCCCAGGTCTCCAGCCGCACTCCATGCTCACTCAGCCTGTGACCGAGCATTTCTATCTCAGGCACGTGACCCTGCTTCTAGTCAACAGAAGGGGTGGGTCTTGCCGTGGTTCAGTGGAATGCTGGGCCCCTGCTTGGAGAACAGTTGCCCAACCATGCCACAGTCTGCAGTTTATGGCAAAACCAAGCTGATAGCCCACTTGTGGGCTCAATGATAGCAGCTGGCTTCCCCACTACTATGCCTGGGAACTCTGCCACACTCAGGCACCCCTGATGTTTCTGTGACCCCGAGGATCCTGAGACCACACTGTCCCATCTAAGATTCTGCCCCTCTTTGCCACCTGAGTGCCTTTCAGGCAGGGACCTCCCTTACCGGAGCTGACTTCTAAAAGTTCTGATTTTACACTCAGCTGCTGTATTGGTTTCCTATGTTGACTGCTGCGCTCCCCCCACCGCCGCAGTTTATCTTCCCACATACTGCCTCAGATTCACTTCTCCACACTTGCAGAAAGTGGTCACTTCTATCTGTAGCATTTCAGCAATGCTTTTCTTAGATCTCTGGTTGAGTTCGCAGGTGTTCACAACGATCTAATTAACTATCAAGCTGAATTCCTAGGACCTGATGAAACCAAGGTCTCCTACTGTGCCATCTAGGAAAGTCGCCCAGTGAAGTCTTTCCTCACATTATCATCACTTAGGCTCTGCTTCTGTCCTCTCATCTCCTGATTCTCCTATCTCCCCCGTTCACCCTGTGATTATACTGAATCCATCCAGATAATCCAGGATAATCTCCCCATGTCAAGACCCTTAATCACATTTTAATCACCTTGCCATGGAACCTAACATATTCATAGGTTCTGCGGAATAGACTTAGAAATGGAGAGGTGCATTATTCTGCCTACCACAGCTACATATCATCCTGTCAGGAACTGATGACCAGGATCTCTAAAACTGGAGTCCATGGTTAGGCTTCAGGTTATCTGTAAAACCCTTGAGATTGTTGGCAAAATGTATCTTCCGACGTGTTTCTCAAGACAAAGTCTACAGCTTTTGTGATTCTCAAAAGAGCCATGTATGAGCCCATTACTATCAAACAGTCACTGTCCAAGAACTGACTGAGGGAAGAGAGCAAAAACACTATCCCCATAACTATCAGAACAAAGACACAATCCTCCCCGGCCCCTGCACTATAAGAAAAAATCATCACCACTTCTGTCCCCTTCTCAGGACATGCACAATTCCACACCACACACAAACCTCTCCAGAGACAGAGGTGCCTGGGGTCCCCGCTTAAAGGCAGAATAATCCCCCCAGTACGCAAAAAGGGTTAACAATAATAGGTCTGTGGGTATAAAGTGGTGTGGGATCAAGCTTTAAGTCATATAGGACCCCACGCCTGAGCCCTCTTCTTTTCCAGCCGAGCTTCTAACCACAGGTGGAGAAAATAACAGCCCTTGGCAAAAACAAAGCTGCCTCTTGGTATGCAGCATTCCCAGATCCGGGCCCCTTCTCTTCCTTCTCTCATTCTCAAGGAGAGGAGCGTCACCACCGTGTTCACACACTCTGACAGCTTTCCTCAACAGCTGCCCAAAATGCTGCTTACCAAAGGCCAGTATCACAGACTCTGGATATGAAACGGAGTATGAAATGGATCACTTCTTCCTCTGACCCCGAAAAAATTTTACTTAGCACAAGTAAACGCCTTAGAAAATAGTGTCTCTCTTACACCTGTGTGCCCAGCCATAAGAGAGAAAATGGTCACTTACTTTGACTGCAAGGTCTGCCTCGGCCATGTGCCATCTTCATTTTGGGGCTCAATTACTAGCACCTGAGTGAAAGGGGAAACCAAATAAGGAATATGCAAAAGACCTCACTGGTGACAAGCTCAGAACCAGAAGATATCTTGGCCACACACCCTGGCAGAGCAGCCTGCTAGGCATGGCCTGAGCCCTCCTACCTGACCCTGGTAGAGCCCAGCGTCCTGGACAGTGTTGTCTAGCTTGCTCAGCTGCTCATAGGTGTTGCTCATGTACTTGTTCCACAGCCGTGTTTCCCGCTCAGCAGGGATATTGAATAGCTTCCGCATCTCCTTCTCGATGGTTGCTAGAGACGGACAGAAGGATCACTCAGGACTGAAGATCACTCAGACGGACGGAAGGATCACTCACCTCACTCCAGATGCAAGGCTAGTAACAGCCGTAGCAAGCTAAAGCTCATCCTCCCTCCTGTTCGGACCATCAGTCACAGGGTGCTTTGGAACGAAAGTTCTGACTGACCTCAGCCCCTTGATGATTAAGGCCAAATGTCTTCCATGGGCATCCTCCTGCACTCACACACTTAGAAACCTTCCCTATGCTTCTTCTTCTTCAATAGGTGGGTCCCATTTACAGCACACAAGCAACACAGAAAGGTGACAAAACCTTCCTCTGAAGTTAAGATAAATGTGGTTTCGAATACCAGCCCTGCCACTTTCACAGAGATTTTTTTTTTTAAAGATTTATTTATTTATTTGACAAAGAGACACATCAAGAGAGGGAACACAAGCAGGGGTAGTGGGAAAGGGAGAAGCAGGCTTGCAGCTGAGTGAGGAGCCTGATGTGGGGCTCAATCCCAGGACCCTGGGATCATGACCTGAGCCAAAGGCAGATGCTTAACCAACTGAGCCATCCAGGCACCCCCTCAGAGATTTTCTTTTTTTTTTTTTTAAGATTTTATTTATTTGGGCGCCTGGGTGGCTCAGTGGGTTAAGCCGCTGCCTTCGGCTCGGGTCATGATCTCAGGGTCCTGGGATCGAGTCCCGCATCGGGCTCTCTGCTCAGCAGGGAGCCTGCTTCCCTCTCTCTCTCTCTGCCTGCCTCTCCATCTACTTGTGATTTCTCTCTGTCAAATAAATAAATAAAATCTTTAAAAAAAAAAAAAAAAGATTTTATTTATTTATTTGACAGACAGAGATCACAAGCAGGCAGAGAGGCAGGTAGAAACAGAGAGAGAGGAGGAAGCAGACTCCCCACTGGGCAGAGAGCCCAATGCGGGGCTCGATCCCAGGGCCCTGGGATCGTGACCTGAGCCGAAGGCAGAGGCTTTAACCCACTGAGCCACCCAGGCGCCCCCCCACTCAGAGATTTTTTAATAAGTAAGTGTAACCTCCCCGAATCTGCATTTCCTCATCTTTATCACGGTATCACGTATCATGGTCAGGGAGCATGTCCAAGAGTCTGTAAAACACGATTCCCAGGCCTCGCTCTCCATAAGAATCAGGTCAGGCTGGTAACCACAACCTGAGACTATGTGGGTAACAACTCTGGAGGGGGTGCCTGGCTTCACTCCCATCGCCACAATGCTCTGCGCTCTCCGTCCCCAGAAATTCGGGACACCAGCTCAGCTACTCACCGATAGTGTCTGCCTTGCTGAAATGGCAACTCAGCACATTGGTGGGGTCACTATTCTCACAGAGCTTCAGTTCCAGCAAATAGACCTCCACCTTGCAGTGCTTGACGAAGAGGCCGTGCTCCACCACCTGCAAACAAGAGGCACAGGTGAAGCAGCAGCGGTTCCACACCGGGCAGTTTGGGAAACAATAGGTTTTATCAGTGGTAAGGGGCAGAATCCACACAATCATCACTTTCCCTAAGTGATCAGGGGATCAGGACAGATTTTTAAAGCCGCCAGCATCTGTCCAAGGGTTTCAAATCTTTCTTCCCTTCACAAGAAAGAGAACCAGCTAGCTGTAACAGTGCACAACAGGGAAGTCACTGTTCATCTCTAAGTCAGGATCGTGAGGTCTCCCTTGCAGGGTTTGTTGAATGAGAGGACTAGAGAATGTAGCTAAAACCCTGGGGCAGCAGAGCACTCACCATATGGCACACTGTGGGCATTAGGGGACATCTGCCAGACTGGCACACCTCCAACTTTTTGATCCCTAACCCCTCTCAGGGACCCAGGTTTCCAGATACAGAAAGAATATAGTTCTGGCCTCAAACAATGACTGTTAGAAGCATGGCCTCAGGACTACAGATCTTTCCTGTGCTAAGAAGGGGAACTATATACCAGGGAGAGTAAGAAATTTACCCAATGTCTACTCTTAGCAGGCATGTGATTCCCCCTCTGGTAGGACAAGCAAACGACTGTGGGAGTCTTCTACTAAGTCCCATCTACCAGTGGGGTGAAGAATCTGGATTTCTACCTCACACCTGCTTTCCCTCAGGAGGTTATGCTTCTCTGGTTTATAAACACCTGCTTTTTGAGATATTCAACACTGTGGCCCAAGAGTCATAAGCACAGAGGAAAAAGCAGTCTCAGAAAGGTTGTAAGATAAACAAGAAGCAGTACATTACTGTATGTCCACATGACCCCAAGTAAACTTTCTCTCATAGAGCCTTCCAGAAAGTGCTCTCATGGCACTGCTGGACACATCCCAAGCCATGGGCAGCTCTGATGTTTGGAGGCCACTCACTGTAACATCTCAGGTGAGCAGCCTCACTCACCACCACTCACGACCACAATTCCCTAAAGAGAACCAGAAAGAAGGCCTCAAACACCTCTATTCCACCACTTGGGCACATCCAGTCACCCAGAAAACCAACACCAGTCAGTGTCCCCAGGGAGCACTTGCAGACACTGACCAGCAGCTGTGACAACTTGTGTACTCACTTTTCGGACAATGGGCTGTTGGCCTTCTACACAGCCATACCAGTTTAGTAATTTATTCCAGGCCTCCGTTGGGACCAAAACATAGTCCAATTCGTCAATTAAATGTTCCTTCAAGGTCTGACTCTCAGGATCTGAAAAAAGAAAACACCTCATAACTCACTGCTCTTCTCCCCAGAAATATTTGTTTTATAAGATTCTCATGTACTTTTCAGAAACAAAATTATTTATAGAACGGGTACAAAATTCCAAAATTCTGTCACTGGCCATAACACAGAGCAGAAGTGACAACTGTCTTCAGCCACGCCTTCACAGGAACATGTATTTCTTCTATAACGAAATGGAGTAGGGAGAATAAAAAACTCCAGTTTACATTTTCAATATGCTTCCAGATTCCACAATGAAAACTGTTAATTATGAACATTTAACATAATATCCTATTTAGGGAAACTTCATTGAGGTCAAATATCTTCTGAAAGATTTACTAAGAAAACAAGAAACACATCATTGAAGTTAACTTTATTTTACCAAGAGTCATTCAGTATTCTTAGTTTTCCACAGGCCAAGCTGAAACCCAGCTGGACAACCTCTTATGGAGGGGGGAATATCTTTAACACCCTAACGTGCTCAATGTGCACCTCACAACCGCCACAGGCAGGCAACATGACTAGGAGTGGATGTCTATGATCTGAAACACACTCCCTCAGCTGAAGAACAAGTAACTGGATCAAGGGAAGAGTGATCACCTCCCACCAACGGAGCCTCCCTGTGCCCAGCAACACCTACTCCTGCCGTAATGGTTGTAGAAGTACCCAGAGCGTGCAACTCATCTGTAACTCGAGGCATATGATGTTAAAAACCAAAATCGTAAACAGCATTCACAAAGTGATGGAAGCTTCCCATCACCCACATCCCCCAGTGCCCTCCACCAGTTTTTACCCAACCCATCAGCTCTTCCGCCTTTCCTTGCAGCAAGCCTCAGACCTCACCCACCTCTGACCTTTTCATCTGGAGGGAGAACAGGAAAGGAATTAAATAGCAGCGGAGGACAGGAATAACAAGGTGAGATGGACGAACAGATAAACATGATGGGGTATATACCTACAGCGGAACACTATTCAGCCTTCAAATGGAAGGAAATTGTGACACATGATGCAATGATGAACCCCGAATATTATACTAAATAAAATAGGGGAGTCACAGAAAAACAAATACTGAACAATTCCACTTAAGGGAGGTGTCTAGAGTAGACAGATTCAGACACAGAAAGTAGAATGGTGGCTGCCAGGGGCTCGGAGGAAAGGAGACTGGGAGTCACAGTTTAATGGGTAGGGGGTTGCAGTTCTGCGTGGTCAAAATGTTCTGGAAATTGGTTGTGGAGCAATGTGAATATACTTAATACTATTGAACTGCACACTTAAAAATGGTCAAGAGGATAAACTATTATGTGTATTTTACCATTGGGGGGGGGCGCCTGGGTGGCTCACTGGGTTAAAACCTCTGCCTTCGGCTCAGGTCATGATCCCAGAGTCCTGGGATCAAGCCCCACATCGGGCTCTCTGCTCAGCAGAGAGCCTGCTTCCTCCTCTCTCTGTCTGATTCTCTGCCTACCTGTGATCTCAAATGAATAAATAAAATCTTTAAAAAAAAAGGGGGGGCCTGGATGGCTCAGTGGGTTAAAGCCTCTGCCTTCAGCTCAGGTCATGATCTCAGGGTCATGGGATCAAGCCCCACACTGGGCTCTCTGCTCAAGAAGGGAGTCTGCTTCTCCCTCTCTCTCTCTGCCTTCTTGTGATCTCTGTCAAATAAACAAAGAAAAAAAATCTCTAAATTTAAAAAAAAAAAAAAAAAAAAAGGATGGATCCTCCTTATTGGTGAGCCAATCACTTTCCACAGCCCTTCTGGCACGATTATTAACACTGACAGAGCAGGCCTTTTCTGCTGAGGAACAGAAGGATGATCCACTGGTATCAGTCTGCTTGAGACAAAAGCTTCCCCCTGAAACTGACACTTTTCTGCCAATTGATTTATAAATTAAACTTCTGAGTCATAAATTCAACTTTTCTCTGATTTATAAACTAAAAGTCATTGAAGTTATTCACTTCTTGGCTTTCTTGCGGATATATGCTTCTTTGTTTCTAACACTAAGCACTATGCAGATCTGGCTACACACACTGTGCCAAGCAGCAGCCAGAAATCTCTAAATGTGGTAAAGGAACAACAGCTTTCAGGATCACCAACCCCAAGTACATCATTTCCACAGGCCATTTTCCCCTCTAAGGATCCATGATGATTTTTGCACACATCAAGCTTACACGCTCAGTGCAAATGCAGGGAATATGACTGGAATTCCCAATGCAGTTCACGACTTTCACTTGAAACAGGACCAGTCTAAAGGCATCATGCTCAAAATCACACAGAGGTTTAGGAATGAGGATTTAGTCTCTGCAAATTTCTTTCACAGAGGAGAATAAACGGGGAAAATTAGAGCACAGCTTGGCCGAAGCACAAGGATTTCATCTGATATACAGTAGAGGCAGCGGTGGGAAGCAGAAAAGGGGTGCTCTGCATACAACATAAGGAAGGACAGGCAAGACCCCATCCTTCCCACACTTCCAAGAGCCCTATCCAGCAACTTCCATGTCCTTAGGTGAAAGGTAGCTGGATTGGGACTGAGAGGTGACTGAGAGCCTGAGAACTAAGGGGGTGATTCACCAGAGACAGGTTATTCCTGTACTGCCAATGTTCCAAGCAGGTTCTGAACAGAACATACTTCTCACCTCCTAAGCACAAAGCAAATGTTTCAAGGAAAAGCCAGATGACATTAAATTGGGGGACCATGGAAGAAATGCTTTCCCTTAGCTGAAGGTCATCCAAATGATTTTTTTTTTCATCCAAATGATTTCACAAAGCTCCTCTAGCCCTTATCATTAGTATTCTTATAAGCATTAAGAAATCTTCTATTAAAAAAAAAAAGAAAAAAAAAAAGAGAGGCACCTGGCTGGCTCAGTCAGTAAAGCATATAACCCCTGATCTCAGTGTCATGAGTTCAAGCCCCACACTGGGGTTAGAGATTCCTTTAAAAGAAGGTAGGGGGGGTGCAGGGGGAGGAAAAGTGCAAACACGCTATTGTGCTCTCTTACGCCAGCTTCATGGTGTGATGCCACCATCTGACCTACATCAGGAAACAAAGCAATGAATTATGATGTCACCTGACATCTCCTAAAACAAGTCTCACCTGAAGCACTGACCATTTTTAAAAACACCCAGGTTAATGTTAAGTACTTGGATCAAACCTCATACATGTCTGCCTTCCTACTGCTCTGATTTTGAACACAACCAACAAACAGATCACTCTCATTCTGCTTGCAAAAGAATCTGAAGCTAAGCAGAACACAGCCTGGGAAATGTCAATTGTCTTATCTATGCATCTACAGGTACAAGCCCAGATCTGGTATGTCATGCATCATATTTTCAATCACTTCTTCCAATGGGAGCTGACCGTGATAATAACTACTTTCCACCTCTCCTCACACACTCCTATGACAATCATCATAGGAATGCTAGATGGATGTAGACAGGTCTGCAAATTGTTCCACTGCAAAGGTAACACAGAAAATTCTGGTGCACAAATTTCAGACTCCAGATGCAGTTTCAAAATGATAACCTATTTCTTTCCATTCCACATGCTAATCTAAAATCTGACAGCTCTAAAAAAACTAATCCCCAGGGGCGCCTGGGTGACTCAGTGGGTTAAAGCCTCTGCCTTCGGCTCAGGTCACGATCCTGGGGTCCTGGGATCAAGCACCGCATTGGGCTCTCTGCTCAGTGGGGAGTCTGCTTCCTCCTCTCTCTCTCTGCCTGCCTCTCTGCCTACTTGTGATTTCTGTCTGTCAAATAAATAAATAAAATCTTTAAAAAAAAAAACAAACTAAGCCCCAAAAAGAAAAATACGAGAAGTACGCTCTTGTGTGAAGCAGGTAGTTTAGGGAAAAAGTAGTTTCATTCCTCCCAGAGGGTCTTACAAAGACTTCTGGTACAGATGCTAATCAAGGACACTTGTTTCTATCCATCACAACAGGAAAGTCAGATTCACAACATCCATGTTACTGATAAACGTGACCTCAGGTCACTGCCTAGGTGGGTATTTCAGTTAAAAAAAAAAGAAAAAAAGTCTCTTAGAAAAGCAACAGGATACTATACCTGAAAAGAGTCCAGAGTTATCTATTGGGCCAGGAAATAGATTGTGTTCACCCACATTGTACATATCCCAGCTGTCGAAACCCACATACTTCTTCCACTGCTTGAACCACCGGCTGTCAATAAGATACCTAGAGACAGATAAAAATTTACTATACCAGAAAAACTGAGGTTATAAGTTTTTGCAGTTGCTCTTTTAATTTTTTTAATGATCTTTCCACCCGGAGAAGACACATTTCCCATTCAGAAACACATTTCAAGAACAAGAGCAGGGCTAGGCCTCAGATGGCACAAAGAGCCTGGCCCAGGACAAGAGTCCATTAAGTGAAATGTTGAAAGAATGATTATAGGTGCCTGGCTGACTCAGTCAGTGGAGTGTGTGTACAACTCTTGATCTCGGGGTCAGGAGTTCAAGTCCCATGTTGGGCACAGAGCTTACTTAAAAATAAATATTTTTATTAAACAACAGGAGTCTGGGTATCACGGTTGGGTGTCCAGCTCTTGATTTCAGCTCAGGTCATGATCTCATGGTCATGAGACCAAGCCCCATGTCAGGCTCCTCATTCAGCATGGAGTCCACTTGAGATTTTCTCTCTCTCTCTCTCCTTCTGTCTCTCCCCCAACTCACGCATTCTTACCCTCTCTCTCTCTCAACAAATAAAATCTTTAAATTAAAAAAATAAAAAAGAAAGAAAGAAAGAACAAGGGGTGCCTGGGTGGCTCAGTTAACCATCTCACTCTTGGCCTCAGCTCAGGTCCCAACCTCAAGGTTGTGAGTTTACGCCCAGTGCTGGGCTCTCCTCTGGCATGGAACCTACTTATTAAAAAAAAATAGTAAGGGGGCACCTGGGTGGGTCAGTGGGTTAAGCCTTTGCCTTTGGCTCAGGTCATGATCCCAGGGTCCTGGGATCCAGCCCCACATGGGGGGGGTGTCTCTGCTCAGCAGGGGGCCTACCCCCCTCCCCCTCTGTCTAGTTGTGATCTCTCACTCTCTCTCTGTCAAATCAATTAAATAAATAAATAAATAAATAATTTTTTTATAAAAGGAATGAGTGAATAAAAGGAAATGACTGGCTTCAAAATGCTTATTTAAGTGAAGTCCTCCTATGGCTAAAATCTTGTTTGCCAATGAGCAAGTCATTAATTTCATAATGACCTTTATAGAGGTCCTTGTCCAGAACAGAAAGTTTGGTTATAATGCTCAACATGAAAAGCATTAAACTAATTCTCTCTCTGAAAATGGGATAATAACACCAAACAATTCAAGTTTTCTTTGAGTACCAAAGAAGACATTATTAAAAAATGTTTGCTAAAAGAAAAAAAAAAAAAAAAGGTACACAAACATATAATAGTGTCTAGGTATGGTACTATACAAATATAACAGCCTCTAGTTATTCCTGATCTGGTTATATTTTTAAAGTATCCCTATGAAAATGAAAAAATAAAAGAATCACTATGCTGTTTTACAACTAAGAAGTAGTCAATCTCTCTGGGAGAAAAAAGCATAACATTTATATTGGTGAGTCCTTTAAGTTTTTTTTTTTTAAATATTTTATCTATCTATTCATTTGAGAGAGTGTGGGAGAGGCAGAATGAGAGAGCACAAGCAGGGGGAGAGGCACAGGAAGAGAGGAGAAGCAGTCTACCCGCTGAGCAGGGAGCCCCACTCGGGGCTCCATCCCAGGGCCCTGGGATCATCACCTGAGCTGAAGGCAGATGCTTAACCAACTGAGCCATCCAAGCACCCCAAGTCCTTTAAATTTTTATAAAAAAATAAGCCTCTGCAATCAGGCAGCTTCCCAGAGGCCACAGGATCCATAAGTACATCCAAACCTTTAAAAGGCTCTTTTTCCTCCAAACCCCTTGAACAATATCCTCCAAACACTTTTAGTGTGTGACCTTAGTCTATCTCAAACTTCCTCTGGTTCCTCTGAATATTCTTCATGTATCACCCCTATGCAGGATAACTTCTGCTTGCCCTGCCTCTCACAGCTTGGCCAGCTGTACAACCCTATCTGAATTCCTCCTAATCCCAATGTTTCCTTTCCCTGGTCAATTCCTCTGTTACCTTAAGTGGCATTATCAACACCACCATCATTTCTTAAAAGATGGATGTTCAATCATATTCGAAGCAAAGCCAAGCCCTAGCTTTCTATTCTCACATGATAATATCATCCGGGAACATCTTCACTAGTAGAAGTATTGTCCCTTCTACTAAACAGTTAAGAAACCTCATGTCTCAGACTTGCTTTTCTAAACTTTGTACTTTTAATCTTTTCATCTAGGCTCTAAGCTATCCTCCTCTCCCGCTCCAAAATGCTGCTGCCACAATTATTTTTGACATTTGCTACCAAAATAACCTGGAGTTCTCAAACATTTGTCCAACTTCTGACCTTGACATCTGTTCAGCAGTTTACAAGTTACAAAAGTATCTCTTCTCCCCAACCCATAAGGTGGGGGTGCCAAATATCGCTACCCTGGCTTTATCAGTAAGGCAATGGGGTCTGGGAGGTGTGGTCGCCTTCGCTCAAGGTCACACAACGAGTCCTCGAAGGCAAAGGGCTCTTCCCATCCAGAAGGTCCCCGTAAGCACTCCCCTTCTCCCTCTCCTGCAACCCTTGCCCCCACTGGGTCCGCCCTCTGGGGCTCCGAATGGGCCAAAACAACCCTCACACTTTCCCCTAGGAGATTCTCCTGAGAGGCAGGGTTCAGGACACCTCTCAGGGTCACTAACACCGCCCCCGCCCGGCCCCTACCCAAGCCGGAAAAGAGGGGTCCGGTCTGAGGGCCAGAGTCCCTGCCCCTGAGCCTGGGCAGTGGAAACGCGGGTCCGGTGCTCACCACTGCGCCCCTCGTTGGAGCGTGGTCCTCATCAAGGCCCCGAGCTCGGATTTCTGGGTCTCCGCATCCGGTCGCTCACGACAGCCTCCACCTTCCGCCATCTCGTCCGCGGCCCCGGCCCAGCCGGCCCGGACATCCGCCTCGCGCACGGCGTGCTGTGGGCCGCGCCCACGCACGCACGCAAGCACGCACGCGCGCGCGCGCCCAAGCCCCACCTAGCGCCGCGGCCTGGAACTCCCGCCCGTCCGCCTCGCGTGCACCGCCTTTCACCCACGGGTGCGCGACGGGGCCCGGAGAGGACCAGAAGAGGAGGTGGGCGCTGGCAATTTAGCCGCCCCTTCCTCCCGCCTTGCGGGCGGAGCCGCGGGGTGGTTGTTTTGCACCCCTTTTTCCGTCTAGCCTGGCCATCTCTCTTTTAAGCCCTTGACCACAGGCCCCTCGGCACTTCGGGCACCCCGTCCGGGCCCGCGGTGTTAGCCTGCTCTTAGATAAACCCAGGCCAGGTACGAGAAACCATGGAACTAGCTCTTCTTGCTTTGAGCTGGAGACCTTAGGCCAGTCGTTAGCCGCCCAAACGTGGGATCGGGGTGCCTGCCCTGGAGGCCCTACAGGGATTTGGGGGACTGCTGGATGCACCACCGCCGTGGGACCGGGACCCGAAGATGTGATCTAGTTATTAACACTCCTCTCAAACAGTATAGACGCCAGAATCGTACCCCACGACTGAATTCCCCAAACCCTCCACACTGAGCTAGCTACTTGCCTTGTCAGGGAGACATGCAGCCGCTGAGTGGCGATAGCAACAGGGGAAGGAGGTGCCCAAGCTGCTGCTTAATTTGTTGCAGCAACAATATGCAGTGTCCTGAAACTGTGTTTTCCACTCGACCCTACATACAAAAAGCACAGCCCTCCTCATGGAGTGGGAAGTAAGCCCGGAGCAAGGAAGAGACCGGGCAGCTGGCTAGCAGCTGGGCTAGCAGTTCCTGCCCTCAAAAAGAAGTCACAGTGCGTGACTTCAAACAATCTAATGGGGGAAGAGATCCTCCACAAATAACCCCAGGGTCAAGCAGTGTGTAGTAGGTAAGTGCCATTAAAGAGTATGAACCAAAGACTGTAGACTCCCGAGCTTGTGAAAGGCAAACTTTGACTTGGTAGCATTTGAGCGTGGTTTTAAAGAAACAGAAACTGGGGCACCTGGGTGGCTCAGTGGGTTAAAGCCTCTGCCTTCGGCTCAGGTCATGATCCCAGGGTCGTGGGATCGAGCCCCACGTCTGGCTTTCTGCTCAGCGGGGAGCCTGCTTCCTCCTCTCTCTCTCTGCCTGCCTCTGCCTGCCTCTGCCTGCCTTTGCCTACTTGTGATCTCTGTCAAATACATAAATAAAAACTTAAAAAAGAAAAGAAAGAAACAGAAATAAATGATGGTGCATGCTACAGGAAGGGAAATTACAGGATCAGTTTCTAGAACAAGAAGGGCAGAATCAAAGAGTGAGGGTTACACCAATTAACCTGGGCACAGACTACTGGAAAGAACCTTTCATCTAAAGCTAAAACAGAGGCCAGAAGGGTCACATATTCTGCTTTAAGATAAAAGATACTGTAAAAGGTTTTGGAGCAGAGACACAGATACTGTAAAAGGTTTTGGAGCAGAGACAAAATGGCTGAGGCTGCTTCATACCACACTGGTGAAGCCCAGGAGAGACCTATTAAGAACCTTTAACTGGAAATATGGCAATGAGGGAGGAGAGGAGAAACAGGAGTGTTGGGGATGGAGGAGGGAGCACTGACCAGGTTAAAGCGTGGTAGGGCATTTAAGCAGATTTACTATTTTCATGTGGGGTTTTAGCTAATTGAAATTAACTTGAATCGAATTTGCACCGCCTGGGACACCCCTCGGGCACCATCTGGTAACACAGGGCCTCTTGGCAGTTGGGTAGATAGGAGAAGAAAATGAAAGGAAAAGGAATTAAAACTGCCTTGAATAACTGAATAACCTTATAGTTTATAGCTGTTAATCCTCCTCAGACAAGAGTTACCACCACATGGTAATTCTACATCTGGGAAGCCAGCCCTGACAATCTGAGTGCCTTTCTGTGAAAGTTATCTGAACGTGTTAAAAACGTTGGAAGTGGGATGCCTGGGTGGCTCAGTTGGTTAAGCAGCTGCCTTCGGCTCAGGTCATGATCCCTGCGTCCTGGAATCGAGTCCCACATCGGGCTCCTTGCTTGGCAGGGAGCCTGCTCCTCCCTCTGTCTCTGCCTGCCATTCTGTCTGCCTGTGCTCACTCTCACTCCCTCTCTCTCTGACAAATAAATAAAATCTTAAAAAAAACAAAAAACAAAAAAACGTTGTGAAGTGAGAAACACTACCTTTAGTCCTGTTATTTATGGAAAAAGAAAGCTGGGTTATCACATGACTTCAGAACCTACATTCAATGGTGTCTACTCTCTTCTTTTTTTAACAATTTCTCCTATACCATTTATGGCATGGGTCAGAGTCTTAAGGAAGTAGGACAAATCCTCAGCACCACTAGAAAAGGGGACAAAACCTAATTATAAATAAGAAGACTTTGGAAAACCTTTTTAAGGCAGGATCTCTTCAGCTATTAAATGGCTGTAAAAAAAAAATCTTGCTCTAATTAGAGGTAGTTCCTTAAAAATATATACTAAGATCACAAAGTGCCAATAGTAAAATGTGAGGAATAAGGTGAAACTTCGTAATCAAAAAATCATTTCAAGGGGCACCTGGGTGGCTCAGGTCATGATCTCAGGGTCCTGGGATTGAGCCCCGCATCAGGCTCTCTGCTCAGCAGGGAGCCTGCTTCCCCCTCTCTCTCTGCCTGCCTCTCTGCCTACTTGTGATCTTTCTCTCTGTCAAATAAATAAAATAAAATCTTTTAAAAAATCATTTCAAAAGTATTAAAACATGTTTAATGGGGCGCCTGGCTGGCTCAGTTGCAAGGTGCATGTGACTCTTGATCTCAGGGTCATGAATTCAACCCCCATGTTGGGTACAGAGATGACTTAAATAAATAGAAATCTTAAATTAAAAAATAGAACGCTTTTAGTGAGGTTCATTAAAATGTTAAAAATTGGGGAAACAATGAACCTCTGCCTGTGTGTTCCTGCTATTGTGGGTGACCTGTGGGTTTGGGAGGAAAAGGGGATTCAGCTCAGGAGACACCCTTGCACCAGGGTCATGTTCTCTGTTGGGCCTTTTACCCTAGGGAGAGGTGTAGGCCTAGTAGGGCACTCACTTGGCCTCATAACCAAACCCCAGAACTGAACAAGCCACCCATTGCCATGGTAGCTTGGGCCACAAGAACAGGAAGGAAAGCATGAAGGGAGCTACAGGAAACAGGTTTGACTGATTGGTCACATACTGCTTGATCTTGGACTGTAATGACCTAATTGAGAGTTTGTAATGTCTGGGTGTGTGAACTTTAAGCTTTATTTGGTTCCAAATCATAAACTTCTTGCCTTGGCTGGCACTGTGGCTTGCTCTACACCTGACTGCAGTTGGCCTCTCCAAGGTCAGCAGTGGTCCACACTAGGCCAGCAGTGACAGAGCACATGTGGCAGTGTTCACAAATACTGGGCAGCTTTTGATTACAGCTCTCTCTGGGGGAGAATTATTGTTATTTCCTTCTTGTCTGTGCTCCTTTAACTCGGCCAGGGGACTATGAAAAAGTAAAAGGCTCTAGAAGTACATTTCAGAAGAATTAAATAAACATCTTATCAGTGAGATTATCACCTCTGTTATAGAAGGGTTAGATTACTGGGGAAGGTGACAGGCAAAGACCAGAAGAAATCTCCGAGAGGAAGTGGGATCACCTTTCCTACCCTGAAGACTCCTGCTGTTGGACAGATTCCATTCTGGTAATGCCACTGTTGGTGGCCAGCCGTGCTTGGGCAGAGAATGTATGGGTTCCTGGGCCTCAGTGTGGCCAATGTCTTCTCTTCCTCCTCTAATTCTATTACCATCGATGTCTCCCCAATACACAAGTATTTAGCTTTTAGTTTTGTTGGTTGCCCTTTGTACAGAGCAAATTCTCAAGAGGCATTTCTCAGATGCATGAATATAAGAATACCAGTTACTAGTCATTTTATTTGACTGGTAATCTATTACATACTGGTACTCACAGTCCCTGCCCTCCTGAGATTCACAGCCAGTATGGTTGGGGAAAATGTTTTCACAAGTAATTATAGTTGGTGTGTTGTGTGACAAAGTGCTCCAGGAACATGGAGGGTGGTGTTGCAAATCACTTTGCTGGGAAGGAAACGTAAGCAACAGGTATAGGGAAACAAGACACGCTAACATTCCCCCCTGGGCTTTTGGGCACGTATGATGGGTCTTCAAGGGATGCCCATGGGACCAGGGTGTCTTTGGATTCACATACTCATGGACACAGGCATAGTTATGTGCTGGTGACAGAGGAGGCTAGGATAACAGGTGCTCCTCTGCAGGAAGACTCGGATGCCTCCCTGTGGAACCAGGTGGCCTGTAGGATCGTAAGACACCCCCAAGACAGGCTACACCTTCCCCTGGATACTGCTTGGACTCTAGGCATTTGGATGAAGTAGGCCTGTTTTGTGGTCTCTTTCTCTGGCCTTTCTGGCTGTAATTAAACTAGGCCTGGAAAGGGGGACATTGGGGAGGAGGTGTTCTGTCTGAGAGATGATGATGGAAAGGCTGCTAGATCTCTGCCTAGCACAGTACTGTCATATCAGGTCAGTCTCAGTGCCTCTGGAGGCAACTAACAGTTGGTGATTTTTTTTTTTTTTTAAAGATTTTGTTTATTTGACAGACAGAGATCACAAGTAGACAGAGAGGCAGGCAGAGAGAGAGAGGGAAGCAGGGCCCCCGCTGAGCAGAGAGCCCCATGTGGGACTCGATCCCAGGACCCCGGGATCATGACCTGAGCCGAAGGCAGCGGCTTAACCCACTGAGCCACCCAGGCGCCCCACAGTTGGTGATTTTTGTTTTGCTTTCCCACATGACATATCTGAAGTTGAGCTTTTTTTTTTTTTTTTAAAGATTTTATTTATTTATTTGATAGAGCATAGAAAGCACAAGTAGGGACTCAGTCCTGAGCTGAAGGCAGACCTCAGCTGCTGAGCTACCCAGGCACCCCTAGTTGAGTTATTGATGAGGTCAAAGCTGAAGGATGTTGGGGCTCAGAGTCTGCTTCTCTTCTACTCGCAGGGTTAGGCTCCAAACCCACGAGCCCTTACTTCTTAGGCAATAACTTCTCTTGTGGGGTACCTGGGTGGCTCAGTGGGTTAAAGCCTCTGCCTTCGGCTCAGGTCATGGTCCCAGGGTCCTGGGATCGAGCCCCATGTCGGGCTCTCTGCTCCGCAGGGAGCCTGCTTCCTCCTCTCTCTCTCTGCCTGCCTCTCTGCCTACTTGTGATCTCTGTCTGTCAAATAAATAAAAAAAAATTTTTTTTTAAATCTTAAAAAAAAAACAAAAACAACTTCTCTTGTTTGTGCTCCTAGCTACCAGTTCAGCCCAGCAGTGCCTGATGCAAAGTAAGTGTCTGGTAACTTGTGGGACCAGCTGGAGCTAGGCTTTATTTTTAGTGCCATCCCAGTTGTGCCACACCTCCGTGCATGAAATATGCCCTTCCAGCCTATTTATTGATTGTCAATATAATAAAAACCTACCATCTTCAGGGTTCACTGCCCATTCTATATCGATCCATGCTGCATTCTCTTATGGAAATCTTTAGGCAGCGTTTTTACTTAGTATTATCCAAAAGTTTAAACTTAAAAGAGATTTAATGAACTGGGGTGCCTGGGTGGCTCAGTCAGTTGAGCGTCCAACTCTTTTTTTTTTTTTTTAAAGAATTTATTTATTTATTTGACAGACAGAAATCACAAGTAGGCAGAGAGGCAGGTAGAGAGAGAGGAAGGTAAGCAGGCTCCCCGCTGAGCAGAGAGCCCGACGCGGGGCTCGATCCCAGAACCTTGGGATCATGACCTGGGCCGAAGGCAGAGGCTCAACCCACTGAGCCACCCAGGTGCCCCGAGCGTCCAACTCTTGATTTCCACTTGGATCATGATCTCAGGGTCCTGGGATCAAATCCTGTGTCAGGCTCTGTGATGGGTGTGGAGCCTGCTTGGGATTCTCTCTCCCTCTCCCTCTTCCTCTTCCCCCCTACCCTTCCTTTGTGCACATGCTCTCTCTGCCTCTCTCTCTAAAAAAAAAAAAAAAAAAAAAGATATAAAGCAATTTATTGAACTGATAGGGTCAGGAATACTTCTGAGAAAATCAACTTGTTTTATTTATTTATATATGCATTTATTTTTAAAATTTTAAAAAAGATTTTATGTATTTATTTGAGAGACAGAGAGCATGAGCAGGGGGACGGGCAGAGGGAGAGGAAAAGAGAGAGAAGCAGGCTCCCAGTGAGTGTGGAGCCTGACACGGGGCTCGATCCGAGGACCCTGGGATTATGACCTGAGCTGAAGGCAGCTGCTTAACGGCTGAGCCACCAGGTGCCCCAAGGCGCCCCTATTTTTAATTAAAAAAAAAAAAGAAAGAAAAAGGTTTAAATGTTGTTTGTGAAACTACATTGAGACAGAATGAGGAAGTCATCTGATAAAGAGCTAACTGTAAGAAGTGTCAGTTTTTTATCAGATTTTTTTTTCAGTTTTATTGAGGGTTAATTGACCAATAAAACTGTAAAATATTTAAAGTGTACATATGGTAATTTGATGGACTTCTACATAATTTTATGAGATTTAATGCTTTAAAAACAAAAAGAGAACCCAGAATTTCTGGAAGAACTCCAAAATCGAAAGCTTCCGAAACTGAGTAACAGCAGGGCCCATTTCCTTTTCGGAAGGCCTGCGGCCTGAATGCTGTTGCCGCTCCCAGAATCAAGCAATGCCCAGTGGCCGCTTTAACCGAACACCGGGACCGCAGGCGGCCTCACTGGATTCCTTCACTCTTACTTGCCACTTGAACTGCTGATTCACGATGGGGTGGGGCAGGTGCAGGTCAGAGCCAGCAGCGGTTTCATGGCTGAATGATAAGGAATGTGTATGTGTAGGAGTGTGTGTTTGCATGTATTGGGGCGAAATGTCCAGTTTCTTGGGGAGGAAGGGGTAGTGTTAACTGGCTTTCCTCTGATTCTTCCTGAAGGAGGGAGTTGGAAATGACGTTAAGTTAAGGGAGGCAGGCCGCTTGAAGTCTTAGGAAGATACGCCAGCCAGGGGCAGCCACATTGGGAACTCCTAAGTTCCCTCTTTGGCAACCCCAGGCATAAACTGACAGGAAAAAAAAGTGGGCGAGTAAGAGTGAGTCACCAGGCAGCTCGGGAGGGAAGAGGTTGATTGAAATCAGTTCGGAAAGCCCTGGGTTCCCATTTAGAGCCTAACCAGACAATGTGGCCTAGGCCACGCTGACCCTTTATAGGAAAGGGGAGAGTTGGAGCAGAAAGTCTGTCCTCACATTCAGCGGGTAGGTAGCTGAGTAGGATCCTAAGTGCCCAGAATTTCCAAAGCAGTATCTCTGGGCGAGGGCCATGGAACATAAGCTTTAACAAGTACCCTGGTGATTCCTGGAGGCTCTATGCTTAGCCCCCCAGAAGAGGACTTGACACATCTCGGACACTTGGTTATGTGGCTTCAGCTCCAGCTGCTCCCCAGCCCCCCGAAACTGTACTTGCTGAGGAATGAGGGACACTCAGTCCGCAAGCACTTGCCCCAACAACCGTCATGAAATATCCCTTCTCACGGCCCCTTGACTGCATCCTCGTTCCCCCAGCTGTTCCTGTTAGCTGACCCAGGATTGTGAATCCATAGGCCTCCCTGTACTACCTCAGAACTGCACATGCTTTTAGTAACTATATACTCATTCTGCCGTCCCGAGGACTGCATTCCTGGTGGCCAACAGGATGCATGACACAGGACCGAATGATGAACCCACATTCTGCACTGGGAGACACTGCTAACTTGTTTTCGCATCCTTGTCTACCCAAGCAGGAGCTGCATCCAAGCCGCCCAGAGACCCCCTGCCCTGTGATAGGAAGTGGCTACAGGTCTGTCTCAGAAGATAGGCAGCAGGCACAAGAGAGGGAGAGAGAAGTTAGATTCAAACCGCACCTGAGAAGCAGCAGCTTGCTTCCAAGATAAGCCCCTACCGTGGGCCTAGCGGTAATTTCAACCGTTAAGTGTCAAGCAGGGCGTGGTCAGAAGGCCCAGTTGTATACTCTTCTCACTCTGAATACATGAGAGGCAACAAGCAGTTAAGGGCAGCATGGGAGCAGACATAAATAAGCCTGGGTGGCAACATGCAAAGATCTAACAAAGTAATGGGAAAAAATTTGCAAAATTGCATGGGCCTGGCACTTAGAGAAGCCACAGACTCTGAATGTAAGTGGGAACCCATGGTGTTCTCTTTTACAAATGTCATTTCCTGCCTAGCCCAATACTTAGAAAGGAGGCCTACCGCTGGGATTAGGCAATTGGCTCTTGACTTGTCTTCCTCTTTTTGGAATCTGAACTTCCCTTTTAACAGGACCTTGGGATGGCTCTACAAAATATCCTGGCAGAGGGAAAAACACTGGGGCGGGAGTTAGGCTTTCCACATAGGGAAGAGTGGATTCCAGACACTGCATACAAAAGTGCAGGAAGTTCAGGCTTGACTAAAACAAAGGCCAAGGGGTGGAGGCTTAAGCTCACAGCCCTGTGACAATGAGGATCCTAGGGAAGATGTCCCTAACTGACACAGGACACACACACAGTTCTGCTGACACCCAACACTTTATTACTGAGGAGCCTTGTTAGGGAGGGAGTGCTGGAATGGCCAAGAAGCGCCCAGCTCGAGGGATTTTCCTGGAAATCAGGCGTTCCTCCATGCAGATTTCGAGGCAACACCGTCATGGACGAAATCCCCAGAGGGCAGCGCTGTGACTGCCAAGCAGCAGGGACAAGAAGGTTGCCTAGACACGGCCTGGCCCCTGGGACAGCAGGGCTTCGATGTCAGGCTCGATATCGATGGTTGGAAAGCGGCGGCTGTACCGGCGTACGGGCACACCATCTGGGCCCACCAGGAACTTCTCGAAGTTCCAGGCGATGTCGTTGCGGCACACGGGAGACCAGATGATGAACTTGGGGTCGGTCATGAGCGCAGTGGCATCGTCACTGGGGGCAGGCAGAGCCTCCCGCAGGAAGGCGAAGAGAGGGTGCGCTTGCGCACCGTTCACCTCGCACTTCTCAAAAAGCGTGAAGTTGGGCTCGAACCCGCCGCCGGGTCGGACGTACTTGAGGGAATTTAAGATCTCTTCGTTCTTAGCGTTCTCCTGCGGGAGGGAAAAGAAGCTGGAACCCGGGGCTTCAAGGGGAGGGGAAACGTTCGGACCGCAAACGAGAAGTTTCTCGATGAGTCATCAGGCTCTTGCCCTTCCCGTACAACCCCGAGACCGACCTGAACCCCAGCCGGGAGGAGCGCCGGCGGCCCGCCTCTCCGCAGCCAGGACCTGCGCCTGTCTAGCCTGGCGGGCGCCCCGTCTGCGCTCCCAGCCCCAGGTGCAAGCCCGCCGCCCGCCGGCCCCGCCACTCCGCCCCCGCTCTGCCCCCAGAGCGCACCTGATGCCCGAACTGGTTGCACGGGAAGCCGAGCACAACCAGGCCCCGGGGCCCGAGGCGCCGCTGCAGCTCGTTCATCTCGGTGTAGTCCCGGACCGTTGTGCCTCAGAGCGATGCCACATTCTCGATGAGCAGCACCTTGCCCCGCAAGGAACCCAGGCTCAGGGGCTCCCCACCGCCCAGCGGGCGCGCGGAGAAAGCATACACGGAGCGCGAGGCCGCCGTTGCAGCGGCGAGCGGAGCAGCACACATGGCTGGCTTCCCGAGTACAGTGCGGAGCTGTGGCGGGGAACTGCTAGGACTATGGAGTCACGTGGCACAGACTTTCTCGGCAGCTCTTCCCACCCACCTCAGTCCCGCCTCATCCGGCCTCCGCCCTCCCTGCAGCCGGGTGGGAGGGTGCGGCCTGGCCGGATGCGGGCACCGCCCAGGCCGTGCGGAGCCGCGCCGTGTAGCCGCCGCCGCCACACTGGTGGCTTTCCCGAGTAACCCCCCCACCCAGGGCTTGGGCCCAAAAGGGCTCCGATTCCTTCTCAAAGGCTTTTAGTTAAAGGATGGGGCAGGGTCCGAGGAGACTGGGCAGCAACAGCAGCGGGTGCCGCTCGTGGCCCCACAGCCCTCCCAGGCTAAGCCATATTACTCCTCTTGCAGTCTGTGCCTTGTTGTAGCCAGGTGCACAGAATGAGTTGTGACTCGCGGTGGTGGTGGTGGGGGGTGCAGTTGGCAGTGGCTGCCAAGGTAAGTTCTCTCTGCGACGAGGCCCTGTGGCTCTAGGAAGGTTAAGTTGGAGGAACTGTTCACTGCCAAGGGCAGCCAGGGCTCAGGCTCCAAAATGCAGCTCTAACTCCTTTCCAGCATTCTGGGGCTGCCTGGCGTGTCTTCTCATCCAGGCCTCTAATCTCCTTTCTCCTTTTGTATCTCCAGTGTGGCACTGTCCTTATTAACACTGGTTTTCCCAAGGAGCCACTGAGGCCCAGGCTTCTGGAGTGGCCCCAGCCAATTTCAGGCCATCCTCCATACCTAATCAACCTAATCTGAGGCTCAGGCCTGTAAGTTAAAGACACGGAAAATGAACAGGAAGAGAAAAAAATGTCACACTCCAGAGATTCCTCCAAAGGAATGACTGCTTGGAGTACCCTCATGTGTCCTCTGAACACTGCAATCCCACACTAGGCCACAAAACCATCATTTCCACCTTCTTAGGAGGAGCCAGGTTAGTGCCAAACTGGGGGTGGGGAGGGGTTCAGAATGGGGAACATGCTGGTATTTCACACTCTGAAGGACACTTCCAAGGAGAGCTAGGCTGGATATATCCTCCCACTCCCAGCCCTGGAGAGAGCAACACAAACACCAGGATACAGGAAGTTTAGAAAACTGCCTTTATTCTATTAGTAGTTGGAAAAATTAACTGGTACAGAAAAAAAGTTTAGTCAGCTGGAGAGGAGAAAGTGAGTGCCACCCAACAGAACGGGCAGCTCCTCTGGGAGGGAACCTGGATACAGTGAGGAAAAGGACACTGTGAACTAGAGCCAGACCCTGCAGTCCGGGTGAGACAGGTCATGCCACCTTCTGAAGTGTCTAAGTGCCTCAGGCATGAAACCAAATTCCTATTTATTTAGCCCAGCTCTGGGGAGGGGGTACTGGGATATGTGGGGCCGAAAACAGGTGATATGGGCCATCTTTTATCAGAGAAACTGACAAAACGGGAATTTTAAAAATGAATTTTCCATCTGACTTTATTTTCAAATACACTTTCTTTTTTAAAAAACCAATACACTTTCTGCAGGGATGACAAATATCAGTATTAGGAAATCCAATTATACAAAAAATACTACATCTAATCTGGGGTAGATATATTTATTTTTTGGTAACATACATTAAGTGGCACTAATTACACAGTAACTATAAGGTAACTAACATGAAACCACAGAACTGTAACTCTGCCACAGCTGCATAGACTTGGGCCTTTCTGGATGAGCATTTTCAAAAAACTGGATGCCCATCACAGAGCTATGCCAATAAAATCTGTTAAGAAGTAAAGCTCTGAAGTAGGGACTCACTAGAGTACCTTGCAGCTGACAGATGACAGGCAGGACATGTTAGTTATAAAGTAGTTACAGCCTAATTCACAAAAGTTACCAACTGTTTCTCTTTCTAGAAAGAAGCAAGAAGTTAAGAAATTCCTTGAATTAGCGCCTGGTGTGTCAGGTGGGAGAGCAGAGGAGGGCTGTTAGAGCGGTGTCAGAAGGACCCCGGTGGTCAGGTGGGTTGGACATCATTAATAATCACGGTTGGCTTCTAAATACTGGTAGCAAGATGACTTCTGATTTGTAATCTTAGGTAAATTATAGATAAATGAAAAAGGCCAGTAATCATACACTAAGATTAATAAACAGCACTTCAAAATTAACCGCATGAGGGCTGTGCTTGCAGCAGGGTTTCACAAGACAAGGCACCCAGATTTTTTCTTCCCACGTCTGGCTTGCAGAGCAGCTCTCGTGGCCATTTCAAAAACCTCCCTCACTCCATCTTTGGTCTTTGCTGAACACTCCATGTACCCAAAAGCGCCAATCCTGTTTGCCATATCTCTGCCTTCTTCAGGTTTCACCGGCTCCTAGCGGAGAGAAAAGAGCACTTTCAGTTAAGTGTCTCATATATGAAGTAAGTGCAAAGTACTCAAATTCAGCTTAAAAGACTTCTTTTAAAAGCTGCCAAAACCAGATTTGAGTTCTGTCTTATGAAATTCATATGCAGTTATCCTCCCTACCCCAATATAAAATCCCTATCAAATATGCTCTTCTCTGGGACTTGAGAGAGAAAGAAGAGGCCAGAGAAGCCCCATGGATTAGGGAAGGAATCAAGGGCAAAATGATTCAAGCTTTCAGTCCACAGTAAGCACTTGGGTTTTCCTGTAGTTAGCTTCACAGAGGATTAAATGCCTCTGGAAGGAAACAGATCCTGACCTTGACATTCAGAGAGACAGCTCAATGGAAGAACCTGGGCCGAAGACCTCAAAGCTCTTGTTCTGCACTGGGGAAGACCTGCCATTGGGCCAGCTGGCTTCTCAGAAGCAAAGGTGCAAACTCCATCACCACTTTCATAAAGGCCTCAGGGCTCTCTGGACTCCCTGTCCTCAGGATTTCCTGATCCTTTAGCTGCCACCAATTTAATTTTTGGCCTCACATATACCAACATAGTAAAAGGAGAGGGAAATCAAGAGCCTGATAAAAAGTTCCTACATTTGGAGCACTGAGTACTGCTGATGTTCCCTTCTCAGGCAGGCAATCCCTGTTTTAGTATATGTGCTGCCGAAGCGAGCACTCAGACAGGCAATCCCTGGAAGCACAGCATACCTCACAGGAGAGGATCCCATCTCCTTTTATAAAAGAGGTCTTAAGGACCCTCTGAGTAGACCCAATGAATGAGGGACAGGTGGAGAAAGAGAGCCTTCTGGGACTCTTTGAAATAGCCTGGTTTGTTAGAGTTTCTGTTGGGCTCCCTCAACATCCAACTGTGGGCCCTGGGTTTAAGAATGCTACAAGAGGGGCGCCTGGGTGGCTCAGTCATTTAAGTGTCTGCCTTCGGCTTCGGTCATGATCTCAGGGTCCTGGGATCGAGCCCTGCACCGGGCTCCCTGCTCAGCGGAAAGCCTGCTTTTCCCTCTCCTACTCCCCCTGCTTGTGTTCCTGCTCTCGCTGTCTCTCTGTGTCAAATAAATAAAATCTTTAAAAGAATGCTACAGGAAAACAGAGGCCTGCCCCAGACCATACCTGCTTCATCTTGGCTAGTTCCCGCCTTGTGTGCTCATCATTCCGAAGATCCTTCTTGTTCCCAACCAGGATGATGGGCACGTTGGGACAGAAGTGCTTGACTTCCGGGGTCCATTTTTCTGGGATATTTTCTGAAAAAAGCAAAATTTTGAGATGCACAATTCTATTTTGAAGAATGTCCAAGAGTCCCAGTTAGACTGCCTTAAAAGTATGCTCTACATTTAATGGGAGTCTCACTAGTTTCAAAACCACAGAAAAAGGCAAAATCTAACCCCCTTCCATTAAGCACAGAATCACCAGCTTCTTCCTCAGCCCCCACTAAGGAGTTCAGCTCCTATGGAAGTGGGGCCCAGTTAAAGCCTCTGGAAGAGCATGGATCCAGAACACAGGGTGGCTCCACCATGACACAACCTGACCCAAGGAAGGAAGATATCCATGGGCCATTTCTGTCACTGCTAGCTAATAATTGTGACCACATCTTACAGAAAGGGTCTCTGTTCTCGTGCTACAGCTGGCCCAGGGTCCCCATGTTCTCTCTATACCTTCAGCACTCCCATCATGTAGGTTATTGGTATTTCAAATGGCTCAAGAATGACTTCTGAAAATGAGTGATAACCAGCTTCTTGCCAATACTGCACTAATTTACAAAGGTTGGACATACATCATGGTGTGTAAGAGGCCCACATTCAACTGCCCACAACCATGGTCTTGGGCACTGGCAGTGTCAGGCATGATTTTGTAAAATGGGGTAACAGTATTATGTACCTTACACAGGGTTATTCTGAGTCAATGCATACTAAGTACTTAATAATGACAATCATTTAAATGATCCGCTTACAATCTGAGGCTATATTTTGGAAGTAAACTGTTCAGGGGTGCCCTGGGTGGCTCAGTTAAGCATCTGCCTTCAACATGGGTCATGATCCCAGGGTCCTGGGATGGAGCCCCATGTCGAGCTCTCTGCTCAGTGGGGAGTTTGCTTCTCTCTCTCCCTGCAGCTCTGTTTGTGCACGCTCTCTCTCTCATAAATACATAAAATCTTAAAAAAACAAAACAAAACAAAAAACCTGTTCATTCTTTGACTTCAATACAAATTACCAAAAGATAAGAGTTACTTATAGACTATGGAAAGATGCTCTGTCTTCTGGCTAAAAGACCACATCAGATAAAGAAGCTATGTAAGTGAAGTCAAGAAACATTAATTTAGGGCGCCTGGGTGGCTCAGTGGGTTAAGCCGCTGCCTTCGGCTCAGGTCATGATCTCAGGGTCCTAGGATCGAGTCCCGCATCGGGCTCTCTGCTCAGCGGGGAGCCTGCTTCCTCCTCTCTCTGCCTGCCTCTCTGCCCACTTGTGGTCTCTCTCTGTCAAATAAATAAAAATCTTAAAAAAAAAAAAAAAAAAGAAACATTAATTTAATGCTCTATTCTTCAGCACATAAGATGGACACTTGACTGTGTCCATCTTCCTTTGCTATAGCAACAAAAGAGTCAACTGTATCACTAATGTCACAACTTGAAACTCAAAAGTTTTATTCTGAAACCAAGAGCTTCCCAAAGGAGTACAATGTTTCCAGTCCTCAGAACAATACAGAGTAATACAGTGTAAAGTCAAACAGCCTCAGCCCAAACCTTGCTCTCACCTTTGCACATGTGGTCACTTTCAGTTCAGGTGTGACAGTGGTCACTTTAAAAGGTAAGTGAGACACCCCTCCCTTGCTCAAACCTTCCAAGAGCTCCCATCTTACTCATGATGAAGGGGAAAGTCCACACCATTAACCATATGGCTTTGCAACTCTCACTCCCATCCCTTCTAATGCTACACTGGATTCCAGCCTTCCCACCTCGGTGACTTTGCATCTCCTGTTCCCCCTACCTGGAAGGTTCTTTGGTTAGGTATCTGTACTGGCTTCCTTCAGATCCCTTGGGTCTCTCCCAGAAGTCACCTTTTCAGTAGGGCTGCTGACCATCCTACGGTCATCCTCAAAAACAGAATACTATCATGGCCCATTCCATACCCACCTCCTAAGACTATTATTTGTAAAATTTCTTGCTATCAGATTTACTGGCTTTTTTTTTCAACTTTTTTTTTTTTTTTTCCTCTTCTGTCTCCCTTAATCTAGAAGTTTCTTCCATAAATAGATGCTCAGTAGTATTTCCTGAATATATGAAATTATTACTTCAATAATCGCCCCACTCCCTGAAACTCAGGACACTCTGTCTTGCCTTCTCTCATCATGAATAACATAAAAACTTAATTTCTGGGGGGCACCTGGGTGGCCTGGATGGCTAAGTGTCTGTCTTCTCCTTGGGTCATGATCCCAGGGTCCTGGGATCAAGCCCCGCATTGGGCTCCCTGCCTGCTTGGTGGGGAGCCTCCTCCTCCCTCTCCTTCAACTGCTCCCCTTCTGTGCTCTCCTGCTCTGTCAAATAAATAAAATCTTAAAAAAACAAAAACAAGTTACCCCTCCACCCCCGTTTTTAAAGTAGGCTCCATGCCCAACATGAGGCTTAAACTCACAGCCCTGAGCAAGAGTCTCATGCTTTACTGAGCCAGCCAGGCACCCCTAAAACTTTATTTTTTAATTCAGTGATGGCAATCACCTACAGTATCTCCCACCCCAAAATAATCTGATCACATTGAGGAATATCACATTGCATGGATTTATAGTGGGGTTGCAGGAGGGCCTTTGGGAATTCCAGAAAACTAGAGAGAATCCTTACCATCTAGATCAGAGGTCAGCAAATAAAATCTTGTCTGGAATCTACTTTTAAAAAATACTTGTAAAAATAAGGGGTGCCTGGGTGGCTCAGTGAATTAAGCACCTGCCTTCGGCTCAGGTCATGAACCCAGGGTGCTGGGATTGAGTCCCACATTGGGCTCCCTGCTTCTCCCTCTCCCTCTTGCCACTCCCCCTGCTTGTGTGCGCATGTGTGCGCGTTCTCTCTCTCAAATAAATAAACAGAATCTTCAGGGTGCCCGAGTGGCTCAGGCAGCTAAGCATCCAACTGTTGGTTTTGGGTGAGGTCATGACATCCCAGTGGTGGGAATGAGCGCTATGTCTGGCTTGGTGCTGAGTACAGAGACTGCTTCAGATTCTTATTCCCTCTTCCTCTGCTCCCCCTACCCCTGCTTGCTAACACTCTTTCTCTAAAATAAATAAAATCTTTTTCCTAAAAAAGATTTTATTTAGGGCGCCTGGGTGGCTCAGTGGGTTAAAGCCTCTGCCTTCGGCTCAGGTCATGATCCCAGAGTCCTGGGATCGAGCCCCACATCGGGCTCTCTGCTCAGCAGGGAGCCTGCTTCCTCCTCTCTCTCTCTGCCTGCCTCTCTGCCTACTTGTGATCTCTGTCAAATAAATAAATAAAATCTTAAAAAAAAAAAAAGATTTTATTTATTTGACAGAGAGAGAGAGATCAGAAGCAATTAGAGAGGAAGGCAGAGGGAGAGGGGGAAGTAGGCTGCCCACCAAGCAGAGAGACCGAAACAGGGCTCGATCCCAGGACCTTGAGACCAGGACCTGAGCGAAAGGCAGAGGCTTTACCCACTAAGCCACCCAGGTGCCCGTAAAGTAAGTAATATCTTAAAAAAAAAAAAAAAGTTTTACTGGAACATAGCCAAGCTCATTCATTTTATATATATATATATTCTGTGGCTGCTTTTGTGATACAACAGCAGAATTGACTAGTTGTGGCAAAGTTCAGTACAACATATGGCCAGCAAAGCCTAAAATATTTACTATTTGATCTTTTACAAGTCTGCTACCCCAGGTCTCAACCAGAATATAGACTCTAGACCAACTGCCAGTCCAGACAGCAGAGGCTCAAAAAGTAAAATTATCACAGGGTTGGCTGGCAGCAGAGCTGAAACTTTCACACCAACATTCTAACTCCTGATCAAACTTATTATCCTATACCTATAGGTGGGGCCATAGTCTAATAACATCTAATCAAGTTAAACAAAGTTTAGGGGCACGTGGGTGGCTCAGTGGGTTAAGCCTCTGCCTTCAGCTCGGGTCATGATCTCAGGGTCCTGGGATCGAGTCCCAAAACTGGGCTCTCTGCTCGGCAGGGGGCCTGCTTCTCCCTCCCCCTTCTGCCTGCCTCTTTGCCTACTTGAAATCAATCTTTCTCTCTGTCAGATAAATAAATAAAAAATCTTAAAAAAAAAAAAAAAACAAAAAAAGCAAGCCAGGTTCATCTGAGAAACCAGTACTGAAACAACTGTTGAAAGTGACTGAAGTGGGGGCGCCTGGGTGGCTCAGTGGGTTAAGCTGCTGCCTTTGGCTCAGGTCATGATCTCAGGGTCCTGGGATCGAGTCCCGCATCGGGCTCTCTGCTCAGCGGGGAGCCTGCTTCCCTCTCTCTCTCTCTGCCTGCCTCTCCATCTGCTTGTGATTTCTCTCTGTCAAATAAATAAATAAATAAAAAAAAAAAAAAAAAAAAACTCTTAAAAAAAAAAAAAAAGAAAGTGACTGAAGTGAACCAAGGGCAGAGAGTACCTGCTCTGTCTTGGGAGTCACTGCACAGAGGGCTCAGTCTCAGTTTAATGCCTTGGGAGGGATAATCTTAGTCAAGCAGTTCAAAATCTTGGAGCACCCAAGTACTGTCATTAAAATGGGTATAACCATGACCAAGAAAAAAAAGGTCATATAACCCTAACTGGCCAGCGCAAGCCCACACCACCAGCAGGCTCTCCAAGGTTGGTTGTGTTGATGATGACAATGTTCTTGGCTCAACTGTTACCTTGTAAAGACAGAGCACTACATTACTGAGAGAGACACTCTATTCTCTAAGGTACAAACTGAAAGTAAGTTCTGTTCCAGGCCTTGCTGCCTTGCTTCGCAGAGTGAGAGGTCAATGTTATTCAGTCTTTTTCTGAAGGAAGGTGGCTTCTCAGAAATGTGATCACTGAAATGGTCATGTTCAAGTCTCTCTTTACTAGTTAAGATACTTTAGAAAAAGCGCTAAAATGGGGCTTTAAAAATACTACCAGGAGGGGTGCTGGGTGGCTCAGTTGGCTAAGTATCCAACTGTTGATCTCAGAGGAGTCTGCTTCTTTCCCTCTCCCTCTTACCCTCCCTGCACACACCAAAGGCAGAGGCTCAACACTGAGCCACCCAGGCACCCCATAAATAAACCTTTAAACAAACACACACACTACCAGGAAATAGCAAATCACCAGTCAAGATATGGCAAAGTAACACACTCAATATGAGGTACTGAAAAAAAGGTTGTGAGCACCCAAAAAAGCCTTCCCCAAAACACAGTTGAAAAGCTGGCTGTATTTGGAACCTGCCCACTAGGAGACCTTGGCTGAAAAGTGATCCAGGGCCCAGGCTTTATAGTCCCAAGGCTCTAGGACTCTGGTCACTGATGATTCCTTTTATTAAGTTCATGTTTGCTTTATAACCACTTCATGCACAGAGAGGACCTGAGAAAGCAGGTGTCAGCCAGGCACACACACAGTGACAAACATCAGGCTGTAGAGTTACTCACCTAAACTATCAGGGCTGTCAATGGAGAAACACATCAGTATAACATCAGTGTCCGGATAGGAGAGAGGCCTCAAGCGGTCATAATCTTCCTGCCCAGCTGTATCCCACAAAGCCAACTCTACCTGTGATAGGAAAAATAAACACAAGAATGCAAGGTTAATCCTCCCAACTTTCAAAAGAAGTGGTAGTCACCAAAGAACATTCAAATGGCAAACTGTCCAAAATAGTAAAAGAAGCCCGAGGTGGAGTGTGTTCAAATTGTTTTAGGTTGAAATTTCTCAGAAGACTGGAGTACATGAAGTACATAATAAAGTACATAATGAGTACATAATTTAAAATATCAAGTCAGGGGCGCCTGGGTGACTCAGTTAGTTAAGCAGCTGCCTTCAGCTTGGGCTGTGATCCCAGGTGCTGGGATCCAGCCCCACATCAGGCTGCTTGCTCAGCGGGGAGCCTGCTTCTCCCCTGCCTGTGCTTGTTCTTTCCCTATCTCTCTCTTTGTCAAATAATACATACATACATAAATCTTTAAAAATAAATAAATAAAATATCAAGTAAAAAATATAATTCGTAAGAAGCACAGTATTTAATTATAAACATTCTTTTTTTTTTTTTAAATATTTTATTTATTTATTTGACAGAGATCACAAGTAGGCAGAGAGGCAGGCGGGGGGGGGGGGGGCGCGGGGAAGCAGACTCCCTGCTGAGCAGAGAGCCCGATGCGGGGCTTGATCCCAGGACCCTGGGATCATGGACCAGAGCCAAAGGCAGAGGCCCTAATCCACTGAGCCACCCAGGCACCCCTATAAACAACATTCTAATAGAAAAGCAGATGAATAAGGAAAGTCGAATTGTAAACAACATTCTACCAGGTGTACCAAACATAACTGGGAAACACCAGACCTGAGTAACTTTTCCCAATACATCCTAATTCAATTGCTTCCTTATTTGGTCTTATCATTCTGCTCCAATGTTTAAACAAGGAGACACTGTATTTGAGGGGTGCCTGGGTGGCTCAGTCGGTTTAGCATCTGCCTTCCCCTTCCGTCACGTTGTGATCCCAGGGTGCTGGGATCGAGCCCCGCATTGGGTACCCTGCTCAGCAGGAAGCCTGCTTCTTCTCCCTCTCCCACTCCCCCTGCTTGTGTTCCCTCTCTCGCTGTCTCTGTCAAGTAAATAAATAAAATCTCAAAAAAATTTTTATTTATTTATTTGACAGAGACAGACACAGCAAGAGAAGAAACACAAGCAGGGAGAGTGGGAGAGGGAGAAGCAGGCTTCCAACAAGCAGTGAGCCCAATGTGGGGCTTGATCCCTCATGACCTGAGCTGAAGGCAGATGCTTTATGACTGAGCCACCCAGGTGCCCCAAGGTATATGAATTCTAATACACTGATACCCAAGCCTCACAACATAACAGACCTCAGAATGCTATAGCTCATTCACTCTACCAAATTGCACTACTTGGCCCCTCCATGCTTCATGTGTGCTTAGTCAGACACATCCAACCCTGACAATCTCCTGATAAATGCTTCAGGGTGCTGGCCCTGTCTCTTGGAAAGAACTTTTCCATCTTTAGTATGTCTGTTCCTGGGACCACAATCTAGAATCTTGGATGGTTTCCTAGGCTATTACATGAACATTCCTAGGCAGCACACTCTCAACTTGGAGGCTACTGAGTTGCTATCAAGCACTTTTATTTCAGGGACCCTAGAATTCTGAATAGCTGGCTTAATGTGCTTTCCATACATGGTACCACAAACTGAAGCTAGGTAGCACTGGGACAGAAAGGGATAACAGGTAAAGGAGGAAAATGAGAAGGAAGAAAGGACATGGAATTATGAGGGCCAATACATTAGGTGCTAGCAGCATGAGACATGTGACTAAATACCCAAGAGGACTGAATATATTGGAGAAGAGGCCCTGTTCTAGTTTTCTTTTCAGCTGACCTACCTGCAGTGGGAATTTCATGCTTCTTCAAAAGTTGTACAGGAGCTCGGTAAGACATTATTTTGATAACAAAAGAGAACAGAAAATTGAAAAATATATTCTAAAATCTAGAGGCACCTGGGTGGCTCAGTGGTTAAACGGCTGCCTTTGGCTCAGGTCATGATCCCAGGGTCCTGGGACTGAGTCCCACATTGGGCTCCCTGCTCAGTGGACAGCCTGCTTCTCCCTCTCGTCTGCCTGCCACTTTGCCTACTTGTGCTCTCTCTCTGACAAATAAATAAAATCTTAAAAAAAAAAAAAAAAAATATATATATATATATATATATATATACACACACACACACACACACACACATATATATATTTTAAGATATATATAGTAAACTCTAATTCCAGCAGAGTTTTGCTCCAGTCTTGCCAGTGGACATTTTAGGACAGACATGAAGAAATACTGTCCTTGTTGCCAGTGACAGGTAACTGAAGCAATGGTGGCAGCCTATTTAAGTTACAGTAAAAAAACCGTTAAAAAATATTAAATATGAGGATGCTATTTAAATGTCACACTGGTGACTGGTGTAGGTCAGAATACCCCTTTGAAACCCATAAAATGACCTCTTGACCTAGTAATATTACTTCAGCGCTGAGTGAAAATATCATGACAGAACCGGAGAGGGGGGAATGTTCATCCATACAAAAAGATTCATTTAAGCATTAACTATCTGGCAACAAACTAAAATTTCAAACATAAAGCTATAAAAAGGCTTCCATGTAAAATAAACAGGGATGTGAGTAAAGTCTAGATGACAGCAGTTAAAAATGAACAAATCTGGGCTATGATGGCAGAAACAGAATCGATTTTGTATTCACATGTCTGTTGTTATTATACTGTGTACTAAAGAGACAAAATGGCCTAACTCTCTACAGGCTCTAAGAACATCTTTGCCCAAGATGCAAAATGAAACCAGTTGTTAGGTGTACTCACCTGCTTTCCATCAACTTCGATATCTGCCACATAGTTCTCAAACACTGTGGGTACATACACCTCTGGGAACTGGTCCTTGCTAAAGACGATGAGCAAACAAGTCTTGCCACAGGCTCCATCACCAACAATCACCAGTTTCTTCCGGATGGCAGCCATGCTGAAACATGAGACAAAGGTGTTATCTAGAAGCAAAAGAAGCTATTCATAGCCTCAGGCTATGACACACAATTTTCTGACCATAAGGCACAAGCCACATCCAAATACAAAATGCTAGTACAACTTTCCACTTGACATCAAAATTCCACAACTAATGGTTATACTTTAAATTTTCTCTTAAGATTTATTTATTTATTTGAGAAAGGGACAGAGGGACAGAGTGGAGTGAGGGGGAGGGAGGGAGAATCTTTAAGCAGACTCCATGCTGGGTGTGAAGCCTGATGCAAAGCTCTATCCCAGGACCATTAGACTGCTACCTGACCCGAAACCAAGAATTGATGCTTAACTGACCACCATCCAGGAGCCCCAGACTAATGGTTATAGTTAATGGTAAAAAGACTGAAAGTTTTTCCTCAAGATTAGGAACAAGACAAGAATGGCTACTCCTGCCACTTCTATCCAACATGATAATGGCAATTCTAGCCAGAGTCATTAAGCAATAAAATGAATTAACACATTCAGATTGAAGAGAAAGGAGAACTATCTTAATTTGCAGATCACTCACACACACACACACACACACACACACACACACACACACGGGAAATCCTAAGGAATCCACTAAAAATCATTAGAACAAATTCAGTAAGGTCACAAGATACAAGATGAACATAAAAAAATCAATTGTACTTCTATAACCTAGGAATGAACAAAAGTAAAAATAAAATTAAGAGGACAATTTCATTTACAACAGCTTCAAAAATATAGGGACAGGGCACCTGGGTGGTTCAGTCATTAAGCATCTGCTTTTGGCTCAGGTCATGACCCCAGGGTCCTGGGATCAAGCCCCGCATCCAGCACCCCTGCTGGGCTTCCGGGAAGCCTGCTTCTCCCTCTCCCATTCCCTCTACTTGTGTTCCCTCTCTTGCTGTGTTTCTATCAAATAAATAAAATCTTAAAAAAAAAAAAAAAGAACAGGGATACGTTTAACAAAAGTACAAAACACATACTCTGAAAATCCAAAACATTGTTGAAAGAAAGATGTAAATGAATGAAAAGATATTCATGCTTCTGGATTGGAAGATAATACCTGTTAAATGGCAACATCCTCCAAATTGTTCTACAGATTCAAGACAATCCCTATCAAAATACCAGCTGGCTTCTTGAATTGAGAATCCAGAAATAAGCCCATATTTAGGGTCAAGTGATTTTCAACAAGGATGCCAAGATAATCTGATGGAGGAAAAAGTATTTTCAACAAACGGTTCTGAGACAACTGAATAGATCCACACAAAAGAATAAAGTTAGAGGGGCGCCTGGGTGGCTCAGTGGGTTGGGCCACTGCCTTCGGCTCAGGTCATGATCTCAGGGTCCTGGGATCGAGTCCCGCATAGGGCTCTCTGCTAAGCAGGGAGCCTGCTTCCCTTCCTCTCTCTCTCTGCCTGCCTCTCCATCTACTTGTGATTTCTCTCTGTCAAATAAATAAATGAAATCTTAAAAAAAAAAAAAAAAAGCCTCAGTCTTCGGCTCAGGTCATGATCTCAGGGTCCTGGGATCGAGCCCCATGTTGGGCTCCCTGCTCAGCAGGGAGTCTGCTTCCCCCTCTCTCTGCCTGCCTCTCTGCCTACTTGTGATCTCTGTCAAATAAATCAAGAAAAAAAAAATCATTGTTAAAAAAAAAAAAAAAAAGAATGAATGAAGTTAGAAAACTACCCCTCAAATCATACACAAAAATTAACTCAAGATGGATTGTAGGCCCAGGGTACTGGGTGGCTCAGTCAGTTAAATGTACGCCTTTGGCTGGGGTAATCCTGAGATCAAGACCTGCAAAAGGCTACCTGCTCAGTGGAGAACCTGCTTCTCCCTCTTCCTCTGTCCCGCTCCTGCTCTCTCTCTTGCTTGCTCTATCTTGAATAAATAAAATCTTTAAAAAAGATGGATTACAGGCCCAAATGTAAGAGCTAAAATCATAAAACATTTAACTCCCTATTCCCCTTTTCTCTCCACTTAGCCCTGACAACCACCATTCTACTTTCTGTCTCTGTATGAATTTTACCACTAGTTACTTCATGTGGAAGGATGTGGAATCAAGCAGTATTTGCCCTTTTGGGATTGGCTTATTTCATACAGCATGTTTTCAAGGTTCATACACGTTGTAGCATGTGTCAGAATTTCCTTCCTTTTTAAAACTGAGTAACATTCCATTGTATGTATATATACTACATCGTTTATCCATTGATCCAATGATAGACACAGGGTAGCCTCCACCTCTTAGCCACTGTGAACAATATATTTAAGAATATATTGGGGAAAAAAAAAAAAGAATATATTGGGGACACCTCAGTGGCACAGTTGGTTGGGTGTTCAACTCTTGGTTTCAGCTTGGGTTGTAGTCTCAGGGTACTGGGGTCCTGAGATCAAGTGCTAATTAAGGTTCCATGCCCAATACGGCGTCTCCCCTTTTCCCTCTGGCCCATGCCTCCACACATGCTCGCCTGCTCTCTAATAAATTTAAAAAAAAAAAAAAAGAAAAGAAAAGAAAAAAGGATATATTTATCCCTAGCAACCAAAGAAAAAATAGGTAATTGGGAATTTTCATCAAAATTTTTAAAACTTTTTTAAAAAAAGATTTTATAAGCATGAGAGGGGAGATGTCAGAGGGAGAGGCAGACTCCCCACTGAACAGGGAGCCCAATGCGGGACTTGATTGTGGGACTCCAGGATCATGACCTGAGCCGAAGGCAGTTGCTTAACCGACTGAGCCATCCAGGCACCCAAAATTTTTAACACTTTTGTCAAGAGGTACCATCCAGAAAATGAGAAGACATGGGGCACCTGGCTGGCTCAGCATATGAGTTTTGATCTCAGAGTCCTGAGTTAAAGCCTCACACTGGGTGTGGAGCCTATGTTAAAAAAAGAAAAAAGAAAATAACAAGACAACCCCACCAAATAGCAGCAAATGTTTGCAGATAAAATACCTAAGAAGGGATCTGTATCTAGAATACATTAAAAACCCTTAAAAAAGCAGCTTAAGTGGACGGTCTGTCTCGGGGTCTCTCATGAGACTGCAATAAAGATGTTGCT
The DNA here is from genome assembly GCF_020171115.1 of Neogale vison. Lineage (NCBI taxonomy): Eukaryota > Metazoa > Chordata > Mammalia > Carnivora > Mustelidae > Neogale > Neogale vison. Next base: position 205,708,159 of record NC_058096.1, on the reverse strand, counting down.
TTGGGGGGTGCGTGGGTGGCTCAGTCAGTTAAGCATCTGACTTTTGGTTTCGGCTCAGGTCTTGAACTCAAGGTGGTGAGATCAAACCCTATGTCAGGCTCCATATTCAGTGTAGAATCTGCTTGAGCTTCTTTCCCCCTTCTTCCTCCTCACCCTCTGTTCCTTCCTCTGTGCTTATGCATTCTCTAAAAAAATTAAATCTTAAAAAAAGGGGGGGGGCCCAAAGGATCTGAATAGATATGACCTAGCAATTCCATTCTCAGACATACATCTGAGAAAAATGAAAACCTATGTTCACACAAATACTTATACATAAATATTCACAGCAGCATTAAAATATTCATCATAGTTGGGGAACCTGAGTGGCTCAGTCAGTTAAGCATCCAACTCTTGCTTTCAGCTCCAGTCATGAGATTAAGCCCTTATGTTGGGCTCAATAATCAGAGGAGTCAGCTTGAAGATTCTCCCTCTCCCTCTGCCCCTTCCCCTGCTCATGCACTCTCTAAATAAGTAAAATCTTTGCCCTTTTTAATGTTTTATTTATTTGACAGAAAGAATAAGCAGGGAGAATGACAGGTAGAGGGAGAAGCAGCGCGCCCCCACCCCCAACCAAGCAGGGAGCCAGATATGGGGCTTGATCCCAGGACCCCAGGACCTTGATCTGAGCTGAACACAGATGCTTAACCAACTGAGCCACCCAGGCACCCCAATAAAACCTTGTTTTTTTTTCCCCCTAAAAAGCAGAAACAAACCAAACATCCAACTAATGAATGGATAAAATGTGGTATATATATCCATACAATAGAATAATGTTCAGCAGTAAAGAGAGAGTGCTGATACATACTACAGTTTGAATGAAACTGGAAAACATTACGTATGTGAAAGAAGCTAGCCACAAAGAACCACATAACTGAGTATCTCCATTTGAATAAAATTTCCAGGGTAACCTGGCTCAGTTGGTAGAGCATGTGACTCTTATCTCAAGGTCATGAATTCAAGCCCCACATTAAACTTTTATTTTATTTTTATTTTAAGATTTTATTTATTTATTTGACAGAGAGAGACACAGTGAGAAAGGGAACACAAGCAGGGGGAGCAATGAGCAGGGAGTCCAATGTGGCGGTCGATCCCAGAACCCTGGGATCATGATCTGAGCTGAAGGCAGATGCTTAAAGACTGAGCCATCCAGGCACCCCTAAAATTAAAAAACAAACAAACAATATGTGCATGTAAGTATGTATGTGTATATATATAAAATGTTCAGAGTAGGAAAATACAGAGACAGAAAGTAGGCTGGTGGTTGCCTAACGGAGTTGAAGGAGGGAGCAAAGAACATGATTTAGTCAGGTTTTCTTTTGGGGATGATGAAACTGTCAAGAGATGGACGCAAAGCCACGCCTCTATGAATATACTGTACAGTATGACTATATGGCATTGAATTATATACTCAAGTGGGTAAACTGTAAGGTATGTGCAGTGTATTTAAATAAAGCTGTTACCAAAACAAAACAAACCAGGGCCTTGCCCCCCAGAATCCTTCCATTTGTTAGATACTAACTTAATGGTCAACTACCCCAATTCCCAATTTTCACCACTCCCTCTTAGAATAGCACTCCAATTTTTAGCTGTGTACTTTGTTGCCTAGTTAAAAGATTACATTTCTGGGGACGCCTGGGTGGCTCAGTTGGTTGGACGACTGCCTTCAGCTCAGGTCATGATCCTGGTGTCCCGGGATTGAGTCCCGCATCAGGCTCCCAGCTCCATGGGGAGTCTGCTTCGCTCTCTGACCTTCTCCTCGCTCATGCTCTCTCTCAAATAAATAAATAAAATCTTTAAAAAAAAAAAAAAAAAAAAGATTACATTTCTGGGGTGCCTGGGTGGCTCTGTCAGTTAAGCTGCTGCCTTTGGCTCAGGTCATGGTCCCAGAGTCCTGGGATTGAGCCCTGCATCGGGCTCCCTGCTCAGTGGAGAGCCTGCTTTTCCCTCTCCCTGCCCTTCTGCCTACTTGTGCTCTCTGTGTCAAATAAATAAATAAAATCTTTTTTTTTTTTAATTTTTTAAAATTTTTTTTATTTTACTTATTTGAGAGAGAGAGACAGTGAGAGAGAGAATGAGCGAGGAGAAGGTCAGAGAGCGAAGCAGACTCCCCATGGAGCTGGGAGCCTGATGTGGGACTCGATCCCGGGACTCCAGGATCAGGCCCTGAGCCGGAGGCAGTCGTTTAACCAATGCGCCACCCAGGCGTCCCATAAATAAAATCTTAAAAAAAAAAAAAAAAAAAAAAATTACATTTCTTAGCCTCCCTTACTTTAGGTCTGGCTAGGCACAAAGTTCTAGCCCATGAGGTGTAATCAGCAATGCCTGTGGGACTTCCAGAAGACTTCCTTAGAGTGAAGTCAAGTCTTCCTTCAAGTCCCATGCCCTTCCCCATTCCCTTCCTCCTTCCTGGTGCTTAAACCTGGAGCCAAGGCTGCTTTCTGAACAGCCATCCTGGAATGTGAGGATGTGGATGTGTGTATGAAGTATGTAAGTGCCACACTTTGGAGCTGAAGGAAAAAAAATGTAGAAAGAGCCTGGAGCTTAGCTGCTCTTGGGAGCCGCCATCTCAGCCCCACACTGCCTACACGTCTACATTCCTTTATGTGAAAAATAAGTGTCTCGTTTAAGATGATATTTTTGAGGTCTTTGTTACCTGGAGTCAAACTAATCTTCAACAACACCTACTCACAAAACCAGACTATCTAAAGGGAAAGCTTCCCAAACTGGAGCAGGTATGATAATTCACTGGGGTACATGAAAGAAACACAAGAAACACATTTGTAAAGTCCAGAAAACCTAAGGAATTTAGCTTTAAAATTTTAATTGCATTGGTGCGCCTGGGTGGCTCAGCGGGTTAAAGCCTCTGCCTTCGGCTCAGGTCATAATCCCAGTGTCCTGGGATCGAGCCCCACATTGGGCTCTCTGCTCCGCAGTGAGTCTGCTTCCTCCTCTCTCTCTGCCTGCCTCTCTGCCTCCTTGTGATTTCTGTCAAATAAATAAATAAAATCTTTTAAAAAAAAATTTTAATTGCATAAACTCCTAACAGAAGATTCCATAATGGGAAGGGCTCACAGTGTTGCCATCATGCATTTATGAGTTCTCATGATGCTTAACGTATGGCAGTCTGTGCATAACTAAGTATATACACAGACTTTATGAACTTTTAACCAAACCCAAAAGTGATCTAGTGATTTTTAAAGGTCTTTTATTTTTTGCACAAAAGCATTAGATCAAGGATAATACTAGTAATGAAAGTACAGCAATAAGTATAAACTGGAAATGTATTTGATATCATTCTTTAAATAGGAGGAGGATGAAGGGGTGCAAGCCTGACTCAGTCAGTGGTAAGTGAGTGATTCTTATCTCAGGGCACTAAGTCCAAGCCCCATGTTGGGCTTGGAGCCTACTTTAAACAAACAAACAAACAAACAAACAAACAGGAGCATGCAATCAAAACAGTACTGTATTGAGATCAGCCTTTAAACTATAGCCCAGTACTCTGGCCACCCCTTCAGCTCCATTTTCCTTTTTTGCTTTGGATTCCTAATGGATATGGAATCTGTCTCAAGGTCCTGTAATTGTTTCACTTGTGTTTTGTCTTGAACTGGACTGCACATCACCTAAGAGCAAAGAATGTATCTTAAGTTTCTTTGCAGCCTTATGCAGTTAGGTACTTTAGTGGGCATGAATGTAGTAGATATTAAATAAATATAAGAAAACCAAAAACCAAAAAACATTTTTTAAATGAGAAGGAGGTAGATTACCTCATTCGGAATCCAGGGCACAGATATTAATGGATTTACCTCTTAAAAATCACTCCTCTAGGTTCAGTCTAACTGCTAACATCTTGATAGGATTTGTAAATCATTTACTGTTTTTCTCACACTCTGAAATTCACTTCAAGATTTTATATATTCACGGGGGCACCTGGGTGGCTCAGTGGGTTAAGCCTCTGCCTTCAGCTCAGGTCATGATCCCAGGGTCCTGGGATCGAGCCCCGCATTGGACTCCCTGCTCAGCGGGGAGCCTGCTTCTCCCTCTCCCTATGCTGCTTTGCCTGCTTGTGGTCTCTCATTCATTCTGTCAAATAAATAAATAAAATCTTAAAAAAAAAAAAAGATTTTATATATTCACATCTCTTCGGGCCTAACTTATATTGGTTTGTGCTCAAAAATCAAACAACCAGGGCCTCACCAGATGCAAACAAAATTCATCAGGAAAACCCTGATTCAAAAAGAGGGCTGCCAGCTTTGAATACCTTATTCCTAGAAGGTACTCAATTCTCAAAAAATAATTTCTCTCAATCTAATGTGGCTAAAGATGCACAAAATGAAAATGCTAGGGAGCAATCAAAAAGGCTTTGGAAAATTTTCCTTGGGGAGCATTTGGCCAAGGAAAAGTGTAATACCAATCAGCCTGTACTGGTGAGAAAGACAGAAATTACAAGTGATTATGGGACAAAATGAAAATGAAAGCCTAGAATTACAAGTTGATTTCTGGGAGTCTGGCCACACAAACCAGAGTTGTTGACAAGAAGTGTAAAGTACAAACATCAAGTCATTTCCTGAAATGACCCAGGAAAATGTTAACTCGTCTTCTCCTTTAACTCTGCTATAAATCCAGCATCTTTTTCAAGTACATTACTTCCCAAAGCTTGAGAAAGGAACCACAATGAGTTCTCTGCAGCCTCTCTGCCAGATGTGTCATTTTCTAAGCTGAATAGTCTCAATTTTTAAGAGTTTTGAGGAGGTTTATTTGTCCAATAAAAAAGTCAGTTATGACATATTTAAGTCACCTGTAACAGTATGTAAATGGCTGTAAATTTCCTTCCTCAGTTCAGAACCTTTATATAAGTTACTGTGCCATCCTCACAAAAATCAAAAGGACGAAGAAAGGGTTGAAAGGAGATCTCCCACGGTGCTGAGAGGGCACAGAAAATATCTACTCTACTCCCACCCACATGCAAACAGAAATGGATGTCCAAGAAAAGCAATACAGGGGCCACATGTAGTGTCCCATGTCATCCTGAGCTTCATACTCAACAGACACAAGAGCAGACCGCTCACTGTAGCACTGACGAGCCCGCGTCATAGGCCTCCAGAAGAGCACTCCTCTTCAGGGGCTGCAGCCTCTCAGCAACCATCTCTTATGGGGTCTGGCATCAGAAAAGGCACTCCTCCTGCTGTGGCCTCTCCCTCCAGCTAGGCCTAACCTTATGTCCTCCAGCACCTTTCAATTCATACAGTATTGCCACATGTGGTATCCCACAACTGCTTCATCGCTCCCGCTCTAACGGCTTCCTTCTCTCAGTCTACAATAAAGTGCAGAGTGTCCCTACTTTAAAATAATAAATCTTCCCACGTTCACATTTTCTTCTGGTTACTGTTCTCTCTCTGGCCTGTTTCAAAGAAAAGGTACACATTTCTGCTGCTTCATACCTTCTGGCTTGCTTAAACTCCCTCCAACCTGCCTTCTGTCCAAACTACCAAAACTTTCTCAGAAATCATCAATGGCCTCCCTTCACAAAATACAGTTCATATTCTCCTTGATATTTTTTGTTGTAACTTATCTCCCTCACAAAAAATGCTGATGTGTTATCTGTCTCATCAGCTACAGCTTCCATACCTCATCACTCGCAGTAAGGCTGGGTTTCCCCCTCATTCTCTTAATACTCAACCTATCTCTGGGCATCTAAATTCTTCAAAAAACACTTCTATGAATGTCATTTCCAAATTTCTCTCTGACCCAGTCCCTGTTCTAAAATTTCTGATGCACCTCAATTCTATGCTCTACTTGCATCCCAAATTCAACCTCATTCAGACATCATCCCAACCTCTGTCCAATCTTCTCCTCCCAGCTACCTCAACCCTCGTGAAGAAAACAAAATTATACTCCTAAAAACTCACTGCAGAAGCTCTGTGGTTTGGGGTACCTGGATGGCTCAGATGGTTAAGCATCCAACTCTTGAACGGACTCAGGTCATGATCTCAGGGTTGTGAGATGGAACCCCAAGTCTGGCTCTGCGCTGGGCGTGGAGCCTGCTTAAGATTCTCTCTCCCTCTGCCCCACCCCCTCTAATAAAGAAGGAAAGAAAAGAGAAAAGAAAATAAACTCTGTGGTTACACAATTCTCTTTTCTGGGGAATTCTGCCCCTTCATGGCTCTCCCTTCCACTACTACCACTACCCACACCTTTGACTTCCCATAATCACTGTTCCAGTTTAAGTCCTCAGTCTTCAGTAAAGCCTACCTGGAAAAGAGCAAAAATCCAACTGGTCTCCCCTCCCTTCTGCCCTGCTTGCTGCAGCCAACTTCTCTATTCCCACACCTGCCTGGGCTTTATCCCATTAGGCCTTTGCTCAAAGCCCTTCAGAACGTCCTCAATGCTGGGGTGCCTGGGTGGCTTAGTCTTCAAGCATCTGCCTTTGGCTCAGGTCATGATCCCAGAGTGCTGGGATCGTGCCTGGCATCAAGCTCCCTGTTCAGCAGGAAGCCTGCTTGTCCCTCTCCACTACCTCTGCTTGTGTTCCCTCCCTCACTGTCTGTCAAATAAATAAATAAAATCTTAAAAAAAAAAAGGTCCTCAACGCCAAATCAGGTCAAGACATCTCGGCCTTACCCCTAGAGTCCTCTAAAATTCTAATTTTCTCTTCCCATCTTCTCTCCATTCCTTATCACACATCTAATTCTACTAACTGGACTTGTAAAACTCTCCCACCTCAGCTCAAAGCAATGCCTTATTTGAACATTTTTCTCCCTTCCTCCAGAAAGTAACACTTCTCTGTCCACCCCAAGTATTTCCCTCTGTTCCAAAGCCTATTCCTTTCTTTCTTTTTTAAAGTTTTTTTTTTTTTTTTTTTTTAATTTTGACAGGCATAGATCACAAGTGGGCAGAGAGGCAGACAGAGAGAAAGAAAGAGGTGGAACCAGGCTCCCCACTGAGCAGAGAGTCCGACGCGGAACTTGATCCCAGGACCCTGAGATCACGACCTGAGCCAAAGGCAGAGGCTTTAACCCACTCAGCCACCCAGGCACCCCCAAAGACTTGAAACTTATCAAAGATGGACTCTTACTTGGAACTCAAAAGGATAGGACTGGCCCTCTGCTGAGGTGCACAGTGCTATGGGAATGAATGGCAAGATGATGCTCTTGTGTTTTCCTTTCACTAGAGGAAACAAGTGCTGTCTGGACATAAACATTCTCCCCTGAAAAATAGTGAGGACAGAGGGCAAGAATATCTTTTTTTGTGATGTGCAAATCCTGGCTGACATGGTCACAAGTACTCAGGATTTGTGGTGCCCAGGTGGCTCAATTGGTTAAATGGCTGCCGTCAGCTCAGGTCGCGTCTCAGGGTCCTGGGATCGAACCCTATACCGGGCTCCCTGCTCAGTGGGGAGTTTACTTCTCGTTCACCCTCTGCTACTCTCTCGCTTGTGCTCTCTCTCAAATAAATGAACAAAATATTAAATTTTTAAAAAAGCACTTGGGAGTAATGCCTCGTTCACTTTTCAGGGTGACTCCTCTGGTGCCACTGCTGATTTAGCACTTTGCAAAGCATATACCTCACTGGCCCCATCAGAGGGACAAGCACAGCAACCACAAGATACACTTCACTGCCATGTCTGATAGTGATGCCTACTGCTAATCACAGGCTGGTTGTGGCTCTCAACTCCATTTCTGCCCATTACCTGAAATACAACTTCTTTAAGAAAAAAACAAAACAAAACCACACTATACTAACCATTCTCCTGATGTTCTCTTTAATACAAATGGTGTCAGAAGTTCCAAAAACGGCTACAACAGATCCTAACAAACTGTGTGGACCTTCATGAGTGACCATGATACCTACACCCTTGTGTATCTCATGCCCATTCCATACGTCTGACAGGAAATTACTTGATCCTGAACATTTTAGCCAGAGACAGGTAAAATTATCATTCATTCCTATTTTACCGACAGGGAAGGAAGGTTAGTGACTAGAATTTACTGAGTGTAAGACCAGTATATTAAAACACAGTAAGGGGTGCCTGGGTGGCTCAGTGGGTTAAGCCTCTGCCTTCAGCTCAGGTCATGGTCTCAGGGTACTGGGTCTGAGCCCCACATGGGCTCTATGCTCAGCAGGGAGCCTGCTCCCCGCCCCCCCCCACCGCCCACCTCTCTGCCTACTTGTGATCTCTATCAAATAAATATAAAATCTTAAAAAAAAAAACCATTAATTTTCAAACTAAAAAACCATTCTGGCATAAGGCACACAGTTTCCCATCTGTTTTGAGAGATGTTGCTGAAATCTAACTTGTGCAATTGGGACAGACAACAAAGGATTTACTTACTGCCAAAGAGGCGTGCAAGTCAATCATCCTTAAACTCTATTAGCCTATATTTCTGCCAGTCAACAGATAAACTAGGCCAGGACTGCTCAGCAAACATGTTGTGGAAGAATACCTAACTGGTCACAAGGGTTTAGGTTTGGAGACATGTGAAAAGAAGCTATTCTATTAAAGTGTGGTATACAACAAGTTTCTTAAAAATAACTTTATTGAAATATAATTCACATACCATACAATTTACAAATTTAAAGTATACAATTCTGGGGGGGGGGGTCTCATGTATAGCACAGTGATTACAGTTAATACTGTATTATATACTTAAAAGTTGCTAAGGAGTAAGTCTTAAATGATCTCACCGCAAAAAATACATGGTAATTATGTGACATGATGCAGGTGTTAGCTAATGTATCAAATCAACACTTTGTATACCATTAACTTACACAATGTCTTATGTCAACTTTATCTCAATAAAGTAGAGAAAACAGTATATACATTTCAATGGGTTTTAGTATATTACATTATTTTTAGAAGTCGTGATAATATGTAACAAAACTTGGGATGCCTGGGTGGCTGGCTCAGTTGGTTAAGCAGCTGCCTTTGGCTCAGGTCATGATCCCAGGGTCCTGGGATAGAGTCCCACAACGGGCTCCTTGCTCGGCAGGGAGCCTGCTTCTCCCTCTGCCTCTGCCTGCCTCTCTGTCTGCCTGTGCTCGCTCACTCTCTCTCCCTCTGTCTCTGACAAATAAATAAAATCTTAAAAAAAAAAAAATTAAAAATTAAAAAAAATATATGTAACAAAGCTTGCCATTTTTTTCAAGTATTCAACTGTGATACTGTGACTTATATATATTTGGTCTTAGTCCCTGTTCCTGACACAAGGCTCCTAAAACCGCTGTAATTTCCCAAATTATATGAACAATGGAAGAACTTTTTATGTTTGATCTTCTGTCCTCAAACAGCTCCAGTTCCTGAAATAGATCCGGCATGATTGATCAAAGTGAAAGGAGTATCTTGTTATTCATAACTAACCCTCTTTCAACCACACCTGAGTTTATGTAAACAAGGGGACTTTGGAAAATCCCTTAAAGATGGGGGGGGCTGGTTGCCAGGGGAACCAACCACGTGATTGCAACTTCCAGCCCCTCCCTGCCAACCTAGGGTAGGGAAGAGGGAAGGAGGTTGAACTAATCACCAAAGGCCAATGACTTAATCAATCATGCCTACTTAAAGCCTCCAAAAAACTAAAAGGGCAGGCTTCAAAGACCTTCCACGGTGGTGGACATGTACAGGTACTGAAAAAATGGAACATCTGGGGTGGGCGGGCAAGCTAGCTCCATATCCCTTTCCACATATCCTAGGTATCTGGCTGTTCTGGGGTTACATCTTTTTATAATAAACTGGTAATCTGTGAGTAAAATATTTTCCTGAGTTCTGTGAGCTGCTCTTAAAAATTAACTGAACTCCAGGAGGAGATTGTGGATCCTGGGATTCAGTCAGTCAGAAGCACAGGTAATAAATAACCTGGACTTGCTATTGAGGTCTGAAGTCAGAGGCTGTGGAGCAGACTTGTGAGACTAAGTGCTTAACCTGTAGGATTTGATGCTAACTTCAGGTAGATAGTGTCAGAACTGAATCAAATCACAGTCAGTGTTGCGGAACTGCCTGGTTTGGGAACAGCGTCCCCACCCCCCAATATTTGGTGACCAAAAGTGGGAGAAGTAGAAGGTAGTGTAGAGGAGTACTGAGAGTAAAGGATACAAACAGGAGATGTTTCTTCCTTTACAACAATTCAGTGGGAATAATTACAGTCACAATGTTGTGCAAGCACTGCCACTATTTTCTTTCTTTCTTTCTTTCTTTTTTTAAAAGATTTTATTTATTTGAGAGAGAGAGATCACAAGTAGGCAGAGGCAGGCAGAGAGAGGGAAGGGAGGAAGCAGGCTCCCTGCGGAGCAGAGAGCCCGAAGCGGAGCTCGATCCCAGGACCCCGGGATCATGACCTGAGCCGAAGGCAGAGGCTTTAACCCGCTGAGCCACCCAGGCACCCCACTGCCACTATTTTCAAAGCTTTCTCACTACCCCAAAGAGAAACTTGTAACCATTAAGCAGTAACTCCTCATTCTTCTCTTCCCTTAGCCCCTGATAAAAACCCCTCTCATCTTTATAAATTTGCCTATTCTAGTTATCTCATATAAATGAAATCATACAATATTTGTCATTTTGTGCCTAACTTCACACACCATAACATTTAATGTTCATCTATGATGGGGTGCCTGGATGGCTAAGTCAGTTAAGCACCTGCCTTCAGCTCAGGTTATGATCCCAGAGTTCTGGGATTGAGCCCCTTTAGGGCTCCCTGCTCATGTTCTCTCTCTCTCTCTCTCTCACTCACTTTCTTCAGTAAACACATAAAATCTTAAAAAAAAAAAAAAAAAGTTCATCTATGTTGAAGCATGTATCAAATTTCATTCCTTTTTTACAGCCGAACTATATTCCATGGTGTGGATATACCACATTTGGTTTGTCCATTCACCTGCTGGTGGATGCTTGGCATTACTTTCCCCTTGTGGCTACTGTACTAATGTTGCAATGAACACTGGCATCCCATGAGTACTGCCCAAGTCTCTGCTTTCAACTCCTTTAAGTATACAGCTACACACACACACACACACACACACACACACCCCTAGTACTGTTCTATAATTAGGCAATTATATGTTTTGTTTCTTAAGTACTGCCAAAATGTTTCCTACAGTAGCTGTACCATTTTACATCCCCATTAGCAATGTATAAAGGTTCCAATTACTTCATATCCTTGCCAAGACTATTTTAACCATTGCCATTTGGGTGTGAAGTGGCATCTCCTATGGTTTTGATTTTCATTTTCCTACTGATTAATAATGCTGAGCATCTTTTCATGTGGTTTTTGGCCATTTGTATATTTCTTTGGGAAAAAGGTCTATTCAAATCCACTGCCCATTTTCGAACTGGGCTGCTTCTACTTTCCTGATGGTGTCCTTTGAAGAACACTTGATGAAGTTCCAATTTTATCTAATATTCTCCTTGGTTGCTGTCGATTTGTGTCATATCTAAGAAACCACTGCCAAGCGGCACCTGGGTGGCTCAGTCGGTTAAGCCTCTGCCTTTGGTTCAGGTCGTGATCCCAGGGTCCTGGGATCGAGCCCCACATCAGGCTCTCTCTGTTCAGGGGGGAGCTTGCTTCTCCCTCTCCCTCTGCCTGCCTCTCTGCCTACTTGTGATCTCTGTCAAAAAAACAAAACAAAAAACCCACTGCCAAATCCAAAGTCATGGGAAATCTTACATTTAGGCTTTTTATTTATTTTAGGTTAATCTTTATACATGATATGAAGTAGAAGTCCAAATTCATTACCTTGCCATGTGGAAATTTAGTCATCCCAGCATTAGGAACACTGTTCTTTCCCCCACTGAATGGTGTTGGTAACCATACTGAGTATCAGTTGACCCTAAATGTGAGGACTTATTTTTTGATTCTCAATTTTATTTCATTGATCTGTATGTCTGTCTCTATGCCAGTACCACAAACTATCTTGATTACTCTTGTACTTAAGTTCTGAAATCAGGAAGTGAGTCCTCCAACTGCTCTGTTTCAAGATTGTTTTGGCTATTCTGGGTCCCCTGGATTACCAAATGAAATTTTAGGAGCAGCCTGTTGATTTCAGCAAAGAAGGCAACTGAGATTTTTAGTAAGGACTGCATTGCATCTACAGATCAATTTGAGGATAACTAACACCTTTACAGTATTAAGTTTCTGATCCATGAAGACAAGATGCCTTTCTATTTATTTAGATCATTTGTTTTTTTCATCCTTCTCCTCCACGACTTCGTTTTTTTCCTACTTATACCTATACCCATAGGCATTTAGCTGAAGGTGGAGAAATCTGTCTTTTACCACTTTGTGGGAAATGCCAGAAATAGTAAACACTTTAATAATGCTGTTAACAAGGTGCCTGGGTGGCTCAGTTGTTAAGCGGCTGTCTTCGGCTCAGATCATGATCACAGGGTCCTGTGATCGAGGCCCACATCAGGCTCCCTACTAGGTGGGAAACCTGCTTCTCCCTCTCTTACTGCCCCTGCTTGTGTTCCCTCTCTCTCTCTAATAAATAAATAAAATCTTTAAAATAAAATGCTGTTAACAAACTTTTTATTAACATGTTTAATCCTCATAACTGTCCAATGAGATAGAGTCTAGTTTTCTCATTTCCAGATACAGAAACTGAAGTACCGAAAGGTCACACAGCTAGCTAGTAAGGGGCAGAACTGGCCACTGAACTAATAAGCAATCTGTTCCAGAGCCCCTATTCCTAAACACTCCACTTTCTTACCCTCCTTCCTCTCCCCCAAATGTCAAAAAGCAATCTTAGAGCTTATAGTGTTCTTTTTGCCTTTGCTACCCAAGTAAACCTTGGTGACAATGTGAAAGAGTCAATCAATTAATATGTAACTGAAGGTGACTGATTACTCTCAAATTATTTCTTCTTGAGGTTTTGATGTATTTGATCAAAAGCCTTGTGGTTTGGGGGGGGCACTTGGCTGACTCAGTTGGTAAAGCATGCAACTCTTGATGTCAGGGTCTTGAGTTCAAGCCCCACATTGTGGATAGAGATTAGAAAATTTTTTTAAACAATCTTTTTTTTAAAAAATATTTTATTTATTGATTTGAGAGAGCGAGAGGGAGATCACAGAGAGGGGGCTCCATCCCAGAATCCTAAGATCATGACCTGAGCCGAAGGCAGACGATTAACTGACTGAGCCAACCAAGTGCCCCAAGATTACTTAAAAAAAAAAAAGAAGAAGAAAAGAAAAAGTCTTTGGATTTTAAAACTATGTTACATTTATTTGGCATTTCCCAGGCAGTTTTCTAGCCTTTTGTGATTTTTTTTTTTTTTTGCAAATTCTTTTTAGAATGTCATTTACATAAAAAGAGGAAGACAGAGAGTTGCCAAATACCAAAAGTATATTTGAGCTGCTATGAAGTTAGCAACTCTTGGCTCTAGTGTCTCAAGTTTATTTACTCTCACTGGGGAACAGATGATGTCAAGGAAGGGTTGTGGCTTTCTGCAGTGCAGGAAACTCTCCTACAGTAAGACTGGTAAGTGGTGGCCAACTCTTTTACACCTCTTTTTACAAGTCTAATGATTTCCTGTAGTCTAACTACAGCCTATTTGCACTCCTACTTGCCTTGCTCATCTAGTTGCAGTGTGGGAGTGATCTGTCCATCAGACATTTTCGGCAGTTAAGAGGGGCTGCTTCCTGCACACTCAAACAGGTAAACCACAAACATGCATTAATATTCAGTCCTCTCGGGCGCCTGGGTGGCTCAGTGGGTTAAGCCGCTGCCTTCGGCTCAGGTCATGATCTCAGGGTCCTGGGATCGAGTCCCGCATCGGGCTCTCTGCTCAGCAGGGAGCCTGCTTCCCTCTCTCTCTGCCTGCCTCTCCATCTACTTGTGATTTCTCTCTGTCAAATAAATACATAAAAAAAAAAAAAAAATTCAGTCCTCTCCACTTCACACAGCAATCTTCGGTGATTTTCTCATGTTTCTCTGACCATAATGTAGACTCATATTTGTCTAAATAGCTTCTTGAGGGCTTTCTGAATTGTCCATTTAGCCTAGAGTTTAGTACACAGCATTCTAGTCTTCCTAGCTTAACTGGACTGGAAATTAAAAAGAACTGCTGACTGGACAAAAAGCAAATACTATATGGCACTACTGACTGACCTAATGCCTTATATTTTTAATCCTTCAATCATCAGTTTTCAATTAACAAAATAATCTTATTGAGGCAAGTATCTATCCACGACAATTCAACTAGCTATTTCCTTAAGAATCCTGAGTCTCCAGTCAGTAGTTCTCAAACTGGTCCTCAGATTAGTGCTATCAATGTCACCTGACAATTTGACAGAAATGCAAATTCTCAGCTCCCACAAAAAACCTAGAGAACCAGAAGTCCTGAAAGTGGGTCCATTAATTTGGGTTTAAACAAGCCCACCAGGCGCCTGAGTAGCTCAGCCCATTAAGCGTCTGTCTGCCTTCGTTCAGCTCAAGTCCTGAAAACAAGTCCCATATTGGGCTCCCTACTCAGTGGGGAGTCTGCTTCTCTGCCTCCCTCTGCCCCTCCCCACTGCTCATACTCAAGATAAAATAAAATAAAATAAGCTTTCCACGTGATTCTGACTCGTGCGCAACTTTGAGAACCTCTGATTTAGTGTATGTGTATCTTCACTGTACAGGTAAAATGAAGCACCCACCACCAGTACCCAAAGCTAATTTTGAGTGATCTTACAATTTCTCTGAAATCTTTTTATCTGCTTTTTAGTGACCATCTGAGATACTCTGCCACTCTTTTGGCTTCTACTATAAAATTTCAATCTCTATCTTAGTATGTTTTCATAGGCATCTTACTTCCCCAATCATTAAATTTCTTAGTCCAAAGTAATCCTTTTTCACAAAAGGAGCTTTCTAAAATGGCCAACAAACAGAAAGAGGTGTTCAAAAATATTAATCATCATATCAAATTAAAGCCACAATAAAGAGGATCTGGGTGGTCCAGTCACTTAAGCATGTGACTCTTGGTTTCCACTCAGGTCATAGTCTCAAGGCTCATGAGATCAAACCCCATGTCAGGTTCCATGATCAGCATGGAGTCTGCTTGTCCCTCTCCTTCCCCCTTGCCGTCCCCCATGCACACATGCTCTCTAAAATAAAATCTTAAAAAAAAAAAAAAAATTTAAAGCCACAATGAGATATTGCCACACACCCATCAGCATGACTAAAATGTAAAAAGTGCTGTTGGGGGAACCCGCGTGGCTCAGTTGGCTAAATGTCCAACTCTTGATTCCAGCCCAGGTCATGATCTCAAGGTCATGAGATGGAGCCCCAAGTTGGCATGGAGCCCACTTAAGAGTCTTCCTCCCCTCTGTCCCTTCTCCCTCTTAAAAAAAAAAAAGGTGCTGCTGGATTCGAATTAACTGGAACTTGTATTTAGTGCTGGTGGACTGTACAAATACTTTGCAGAACTGTTTAGTAGTGTGTACTAAAGCTCAACATTCAATCTTTGGTATAAACCCACAGAAATGTTCAGTAAATAAATATACCAAATGCACGTGCAAGATTTTCTAATAGAAATCATCATCAGTCAACAGCTGAGTGGACACACAGTGTTGTACCAAATAGCAGAATATTACACAACAATGAAAAGTAAACCAACTGCTACCTGAAGCAACTTGGGTGAATCTCTGAACGACTGTTAAAACAAACCAGGCCCAAATAAAATCCACCAAAGAAACTCCAATCTAGGCAAAACTAATCAATAGTGAAAGAAATCAGACAAGCCCAGGAGTGCCTTACGATAGGAATAAGGCACAGGGAAGCTTTGAGGATGTTTGCTATGTTGCTGTTTTTTAAAAAATTTTATTTATTTGAGAGAGAGAGATCACAAGCAGGCAGAGAGAGAAGGGGAAGCAGGCTCCCCACCAAGCAGCCAGCCTGATGTGGAGCTCGATCCCAGAACCCTGAGATCATGATCTAGGCCAAAGGCAGAGGCTTAACCCACTGAGCCACCCAGGCACCCCATGTATCATTGTTTTTCTTTACTGCTTCCCTCTGATATCTTAAGACTTTTTGAGAGTTTAGTCTTTCTTTTCTTTTTCTTATTATTTTTTTATATACCTCCCATGCCTTTTCCTTTTCTCCAAGCACAAACTATTTAAGTTATTTAGAGTGGCCAAGGAATAGTCAAGGAAGGTTTCTCTCTCATGTAGTAATCATATAAGGGTGTTTACTTTGATTTTATAAGTTCTTATATAAAATGCAAATGCAGCTGAAAAGAGTCCAGCCTGTCACACTTTATGTATTACCACAATCCAGTAGTCTTCCTTAAACCTACCTGAGAGAATCACAAGAAACTGGAATTTGTATTACAAAAATTAACTTGGGGGGGGGGGGGTGGCGCCTGGGTGGCTCAGTGGGTTGGGCCTCTGCCATCAGCTCGGGTCATGATCTCAGGGTCCTGGGATCAAGCCCCGCATCGGGCCGGGCTCTCCGCTCAGCGGCGAGCCTGCTTCCTCCTCTCTCCCTCTCTGCCTGCCTCTCTGCCTACTTGTGATCTCTGTCTGCCAAATAAATAAATAAAATCTTTAAAAAAAAATTTTTTTTTCAGGATTCAGAGTAAGGTAGTTTATACTAAGGGTTCAGCATCATTCCATTTGTGCTATCATAAGGAAACATCACCACAGAGATGATTTGGTACAGCAAAAGAGCTCTGAAGGCCAGAGACCAGTATACTGTATACATTAAAAAAAAAAAAAATCTATATTACATAAAAAATAAAAACATATTTTAATATATTTTTTAAAGATAAAGCCCCAGGTACCTGGGCTTCTTTAAAAATAAATAAATAGGGGCGCCTGGGTGGCTCAGTGGGTTAAAGCCTCTGCCTTCAGCTCGGGTCATGATCCTAGGGTTCTGGGATCGAGCCCCACATCGGGCTATCTGCTCAGCTGGGAGCCTGCTTCCTCCTCTCTCTCTCTGCCTGCCTCTCTGCCTACTTGTGATCTCTATCAAATAAATAAATAAAATCTTTTTAAAATAAATAAATAAGGGACGCCTGGGTGGCTCAGTTGGTTAAGCAGCTGCCTTCGGCTCAGGTCATGATCCCAGCATCCTGGGATCGAGTCCCACATCGGGCTCCTTGCTCGGCAGGGAGCCTGCTTCTCCCTCTGCCTCTGCCTGCCTCTCTGTCTGCCTGTGCTCGCTCTCTCTCCCTCTCTCTCTGGCAAATAAATAAAATAAAATAAAAATAAAATAAATAAATAAATAGATAGATATGAATAAATAAATTAATTAATTAAAAGGTGGCACCTGGATGGCTCAGTTGGTTAAGCAGCTGCCTTTGGCTCAGTTCATGATCCCAGGGTCCTGGGATGGAGCCCTACAGCCGACACCCTGCTCAGCAGACAGCCTGCTTCTCCCGCTCCCTCTGCCTGCCTCTGCCTACTTGTGCACTCTATCAAATAAATAAATAAAATCTTAAAAAAAAAAAAAGAAAAGAAAAGAAAAGAAAAAAGGAAACATGGTTAACAATATGAAAGAACAGACAATCAAAGGGGAAAACAGAATCAAAGCAAAAAATTTACATCTTCAAAGAGCCCAGAGTGACAATTGCAGATAACAAGTTGTTGCAAATACTGCTGCGATCTGGGGTTTAAAAAGCATACTTTAATTACAATTTAACTGAAACAAAGATGAACAGAAAGCTGCTCAAAGTTAGGAACCTACAGGCTTCATGAGCCATTTCAATGACAGAAAATGCAAAGTACCTGCTCCTGTATGTTTAGACACCCATAATTAATAACTATGTAACTGCTGGGGTGCCTGGCTGGCTCAAGTCAGTGGAGCATGTGATTCTTCATCTCAAGGTTATGGATTTGAGCACCATGCTGGGTGCAGATATTACTTAAAAATAAAATCTGAGGGGCGCCTGGGTGGCTCAGTCATTAAGCGTCTGCCTTTGACTCAGGTCATGATCCCAGGATCCTGGGATGGAGCCCCACATTGGGTACCCCTGCTCAGCAGGAAGCCTGCTTCTCCCTCTCCCATTCCCCCTGCTTGTGCTCCCTCTCTTGCTGTGTCTCTCTCTGTCAAATAAATAAAATCCTTAAAAATAAGTAAATAAATAAAATCTGAAAACAAAACAAAAAAACCCTAATAACTGCCAACAAAGTTGACTTTACCAAGCAATGAAGCTAGTGTAGCAAATAAGAACTTCACCTAGAGTTAGGTAAGAAAGATGGTCAGGGGAGGGTGGTGCCTGGGTGGCTCAGTCGGTTAAGCATCTGCCTTCAGGTCAGGTCATGATCCCAGGGTCCTGGGATTGAACCCCATATCAGGCTCCCTGCTCAGCAGGGAGCCTGCTTCTCCCTTTCCCTCTGTCTGCTGCTCCCCCTACTTGTGCTCTGTCAAGTAAATAAATAAAAGTCTTAAATAAAAGACATTTTTTTATTTTTTTTTTTTAAGATCTTATTTATTTATTTGACAGAGAGAGATCACAAGTAGGCAGAGAGTCAGGCAGAGAGAGAGAGGAGGAAGCAGGCCCCCTGCCGAGCAGAGAGCCTGATGCGGGACTCGATCCCAGGACCCTGAGATCATGACCTGAGCCGAAGGCAGCGGCTTAACCCACTGAGCCACCCAGGCGCCCCAATAAAAGACATTTTAAAAAAAGACAGAAAAATAAGGTCAAGGATCAAAGATCAGAAATTTAACTTAAACCTAGATCAGGGGCGCCTGGGTGGCTCAGTGGGTTAAAGCCTCTGCTTTCAGCTCAGGTCATGATCCCAGGGTCCTGGGATAGAGCCCAGCTTCAGGCTCTCTGCTCAGCAGGGAGCCTGCTTCCTCCTCTCTCTCTGCCTGCCTCTCTGTCTACTTGTGATCTCTGTCAAATAAATAGAATATTAAAATATTAAATATTAAAATAAATAAAATATTTTTAAAAAAATCTAGATCACAAAGAGACCTTCTGCATTTTTAGGACTGCACTACAGAATCAACGTTTTCTTTCTTTCTTTCTTTGACAGACAGAGATCACAAGTAGGCAGAGAGGCAGGCGGAGAGGGAAGCAGGCTCCCCGCCGAGCAGAGAGCCCGACCCAGGGTTCGATCCTGACCCAAGTCAAAGGCAGAAGCTTTAACCGACTGAGCCACCTAGGTGACCCAGAATCAATGTTTTCCAACAAAGTTCTCTGAGGTTTAAAGTCATCTCCAAGTCTTCAGGTAAAGGGTCCAATTCACTGTATTCCATTATCATCTTAGCATCACAATACAATTTTATAAAATTAAGGTATATTTGGTCCTACATACATCTTCTTTCTGCCTAGGAAACCTCCCCACCTCTTGTCTATCTAGTAAATATTTACCTTTCAAAATGACAAGTCATTTCTTTCCTGATAACTACCATTTCCTTTTCCCAACCCACACAACTTACTTCATAAATATTTTCTTTTTTTTTTTTTTTTAAGATTTTATTTATTTGACAGACAGAGATCACAAGTAGGCAGAGGCAGGCAGAGAGAGAGAGAAGGAAGCAGGCTCCCTGCTGAGCAGAGAGCCCGATGCGGGACTCGATCCCAGGCCCCTGAGATCATGACCTGAGCCGAAGGCAGCAGCTTAACCCACTGAGCACCCAGGCGCCCTTCATAAATATTTTCACACTTACTTATCATTCATACTTAATCAAGACTCTTTACTAGACTGAAAGCTGATTTAGGACAAAGGTAGTATTATTCATCTTTACACTACCAATGCCAGACACCATTAAGCTATCTACATGTGTTTGCTGAATGGAAAAAACAAAAACAAAACAAAACCAGAAACAAACAAAAAACCACTGTGTAATCTACCAGTGGCTGCTATATACAGAAATAAAATTTTAACTTCGATCCACCTTTCAAAGGAAGTGTTGAGAAGCTCTCCTCAACACTGTGAAGAAAGACTTCCCTCATATCTGAATCATATGTAAGTGCAGAGGAAGCTGAAGACTTCTAGGATAGTTACAAACTGGAACACAAAAAAAGTAAAAAAACAAAACAAAATGAAACAAAAACAAAAACCCACATACATGGGGAGGAGAGTCATTGTCTGAAGCACTTGAACACAAGAGACAGAATGTTTGGGTTGCATTCACTCCCAGAGATGGTACTGTCACAGTTTCACTGCCCAACATAGTAGCCATTAGTCACATGTGACTATTCTTAATTAATATTTAAATTAGTTGAAATTTTGAAATTTACTTCTTTGGGCCCAATGGCCACATTTCAAATGGTCCACGGACACACAGGACTTTAGTACTGGACAGGGCAGATACTGAACAGGTCCACTGTCACAGTCTCCCAGACAGCACTCTTCTAAAATATTCTCCCAAGGCTGTTTGGCAGGCGTGGAATTCTTATTAAGGGGCGCCTGGGTGGCTCAGTGGGTTAAGCCACTGCCTTCGGCTCAGGTCATGATCTCAGGGTCTTGGGATCGAGTCCCACATCGGGCTCTCTGCTCAGCAGGGAGCCTGCTTCCCTCTCTCTCTCTCTGCCTGCCTCTCCATCTACTTGTGATTTCTCTCTGTCAAATAAATAAATAAATAAATCTTTAAAAAAAATGTTTTTTGGCATGCTACAAGGATCTGCCAAAGGAAACATACTCATAATTTCATTCTATAGATTTTTGAGAACACATTTTATCAGGTCACTTAAAGATAAATTCTGGCGGGCACTTCCACCCACCCTTCATGCGTCTTCCAAGTCGCTCTTCCACCCACTACTTCAGTCCAATGGCAGTCACCTCCTTGCCAGGTCCAGTGGCCTTGTCTCAATTCCCTTACACTTGGATCAGCCTAACACAAACCATGGGTATTCTATGGGCCACTCTCTGTTCTAGGTGCTAAAGAGCAGCCTTATCTGGAAGACAGTCTTAGAGAAAAAAATACAATGTAATTAAGTGCTACAATAGAAATTCGTCCTCTCTGGTATGAATAAAGAAAAAAGTTAAGCAATTCTGCAGAGGGCTTCAGAGAAGGTAACCTAGACCTAGACCTTGAGGAATGAGATCAAGTACTCTGAAAGGAGTTGTAAAGAGTTAACAGCAGCTTAGGAATACTTCCTAATGTGAGGAGCAGCCCAAGCAAATAACCTCAATGACCCTTAATATAAGAATTCAGAGAGGAGGGGCACCTGGGTGGCTCAATCACTTCTGCTTGGGTCATGATTCCTAGGATCAGGCCTTACATCCAGCTCCCTGCTCAGCAGGAAGCCTGATTCTCCCTCTCCCACTCCTCCTGCTTGTATCCCCTCTCTTGCAGTCTCTCTGTCAAATAAATAAATACAATCTTAAAAAAAAAAAAAAAGGAATTCAGAGAGGAGACTATTAGAAAATGAAGCTAGAAATATAAGTGATGGTTGGACTGGAGGATCTGGAACGTCATGCATAGCAACCTGTATTCTATTCTGTAAGCAAGGGAAGGCCAATGAAATGGCACAATCAGATTGTAATTTACAAAGACACCCTCTGCAGCAGCATGACAGATGGCTAGGAGGCGAACTGGATAGGGAAGAGAAGACCATGGTGAGGGTTTGAGTGTGCCCGGGAGGAGAGTGAAGCCTAATGAAGGAGTACAACCTACAGGCTTTTCCCTAACCCCAGACATATCCCCCACTCCCAACCAGCTAAAAGATTATAGCCCAGGTTAAGTTGTAATTACAGGTAAAAACTGCATAGCCCTCAAATGTATGGAATGAGAAGAAGTGATCTATCTATACAGACTACTAGAAAAGTGAAAAAGGTAGGCATCAAGAAGCTAAAGATTACAGTCAGGAAGCTCTGAGGACAACCAGCACAAAGAGAAAGGATGAAGACATTTCAAGGAATGGGTTCATATTCCATGGCTAGTAAAAGGGCATAGACATAGCAACTAAAGGCCTCCAGCAGCACAGGGGAAACGTGTTCAGCTGGCCATGAGGAAAGCGTAGCAGACTGTGCTGGATTGAGATGAGGGTTGCAAGAAGGTGGTATAAAATGTTATTTCAAAAAGTCATGCTACATGCTACAACATGGATGAACCTTGGAAACTTTATGGTAAGTAAATGAAGTCAGTCACAAAAGCCCAAATATTATGTGGCTGCATTATATGAAATGTCCAGAGTAGGCAAATCTGCAAAGACAGGAAGATTAATGGTTGCCTAAGGCTGGGGGTAGTGATGGAGACACCAAGGAATGACAGCTATAAAGTTTTTTTCTGAGGTGATGAAAATGTTCTAAAATTGATTACACAACTCTGTGAATATACCTACACCCACTGAATTACACACTATAAATGGTTGAAGTGTATGGTATGTAAATTATACCTCGTAAAACTTGTTATCAGCTAGGGTTTTTTTTAATTAAAAAAAAAAATAGTCTGGAACATGTGGCAGAGGCTATCTGTTGTCTGCCTCATTATCTATCACGTTCCTTTTTGGTCGCGTGGCTCCTAATGAGAAAAACTACATTTCCTGACCTCTGATACATCTAGATGAGGTCATTAAGGTCTGGCCAGTGGACTGTATGCCGAATTGGGGCAGAAGAGGGAAGAACTGCTACAGCAAAGTATTGAGATTAAGGGGAACACATCTAGCACACAAGTGGCGGGGATGACCCTAGATATGAACTATGGACTCCTGAGGGACCGCTCCACTGTAACAGAGGAGGGAGCACACCACAAGAGCCAAACATAGGCAAGTGAGTAGAGGTAGCAGCAGACCCTTCTAACTGCTTCTATTTTCTCAATTAAATAAAAAGCAAGATCATCATTTGACAGCAAAGCTGGGGAAAGGAAACAAAGTTTGAGCTAAAGGTGATGGTACTACCTAAAAACAGGAGAGGGGCACCTGGGTGGCTCAGCTGGTTAAGCACAGGCCTCTTGATTTCAGCTCAGATCATTTCAAGGTTGAGATCCAGCCCCATAGCTCCACACTCAGCGTAGAGTCTGGTTGAGATTCTCTCCCTCTGCTACTCACCCCCAACCCCGCCCCGGCTCTTGTCTCTCTCAGTCTCAAATAAATAAATTCTTTTTAAAAGATTCTATTCATTTATTTGACACGGGAGGGGAGCAGACAGAGAAAGAGCGAGCACACGCGCTCATGAGTGCACAAGCAGGAGGAAGAGGGAAAGCAGGCCTCCCACCAAGCAGGGAGCCCGATGTGGGGGCTCAATCCCAGGACCCTGAGATCATGACCAGACCCGAAGGCAGATGCTTAACTGCCTGAGCCATCCTGGTACCTTAAATCTTTAAAAACAAAAACAAAAACAAAAAACAACAGAAGAAAACATGATTATCTGTTCAAGTACAGCATATAACACTGCCAACAACTGATTCCTAGTACTCATAATACTTGATCTCCTTTTACGCCAAGAGTTATAACCTCCTGCAGAGGCATCCCCACCTACTCATTCTTCCTTATCCCTGAACTCCTATAGCACTTGGTCTACTAGGTGCTGCTTCCCAAACGATTTTGTAAACCTACATCACTTGATATTCTCTTTGCAGAAAGAAGGCTCTGAAGCCAGGTACTAGTATTCAGAGCAGCTGTGAATCTTTGGGCAAATTACTTAACCCTTGTATCTCTACTTCCTGAACCATACTAATGGGAAAAATAATGGTTCCTACCATTACCGATAGTGGTAATTATTTGAACGAGTTAACAGAGGAAAGGGCTTAGAAAAAACAATACTTAGCATGTAACAGCTAATCTTTTTTTTTTTAAATTTTCAAGTTTGTTTGTTGTTGTTTTTTTAAAAAGATTATTTATTTATTTATTTATTTATTTGACAGAGATCACAAGTAGGCAGACATGCAGGCAGAGAGAAGAAGGGAAGCAGGCCCCCTGCTGAGCAGAGTTCCATGCGGGGCTCGATCCCAGGACCCTGGGATCATGACCTGAGCCGAAGGCAGAAGATTTAACCCACTGAGCCACCCAGGCACCCAACAGCTATTGTTTTAATTGTTGGAGTCTATGATCTGTAAATTCCAGTAAAAAAGACTATCTTCGGGGCACCTGGGTGGCTCAATGGGTTGAGACTCTGCCTTCACTCGGTTCATGGTCCCGGGGTCCTGGGATCAAGTCCTGCATCAGGTTCTCTGCTTGGCGGGAAGCCTGCTTCCCTCTCTCTCTGCCTACTTGTGATCTCTGTCAAATGAACAAATAAAATCTTAAAAAAAAAAAAAAAAAAAGACTGTATCTTCATTTTTATATTCCCTATAACACCTGACAAAGTCAAAACCAGCACTGAACAGAAGTGTCTGCTGACTGAATCAAGGATAAGAAACCTAGCCTTCCTAAATTCATGGATTAAAAACTGCACTGGTGGGTACCTGGGTGACTCATCGCTTAAAGCCTCTGCCTTTGGCTCAGGTCATTGTCCCAGGGTCCTGGGATCGAGCCCCAAGTCGGGCTCTTTTTGGCCGGGAGCCTGCTTCCCTTCCTGTCTCTCTGCCTGTCTCTCTGTCTACTTGTGATCTCTGTCAAATAAATAAATAAAATCTTAAAAAAAAAAAAAAAAAAAAAAAACCCTGCACTAGTGTAGGGGCACCTGGCTGGCTCAGTCAGAAGAACATGAAATTTCTGACCTCATGGTCATGAGCCTGAGCCTTTTGCTGGGTGTAGAGATTACTAAAAATAAATAAACTTTTGCAAAAAATGCATTGGTATAAGAAAGAGTTAATTTAACTTTTTGAAAGAAAACTTTCAAAATCTCAAGTTACTAAGATTAGACATTAGCCTTCAAATTTACTTCCTCTAAGCACTTCCCTTCTTTTCAAAATTGGCCTTAAGTCTCATTGTTCAAGTAGGAAGTTACTTCTTTTCAAATAAGACTTACAAGTAATAAACTACTGTATATAAAACTCCCTAGCCCATTAGTGCATATATGAAACAAAATAAAGGTGAGGGGGGGGAAAAGAAGACTAAATATCTGCCTTATCATCCTAGATATGGCAAAAAGTGCTGAAGACAGGGGCACCTGGGTGGCTCAATCAGTTAAGCATCTGCCTTCAGCTGAGGTCATGATCCCAGGGTCCTGAGACTGAGTCCCACACCAGGCTCCTTGCTCAGTAGGGGGCCTGATTCTCCCTCTGCCTGCTGTTCCCTCTGCTTGTGCTCTCTGACGAATAAAATAAAACTTGGGGGGGTGGGGTGGTAAAAAAAAAAAAAGAGTCACCCGTTCTACAGACCAAGCTAGCCAGGTGCCCCTTTCTTAGAATACTGTAGAGCAGCAATTTCAACTGCTGAAGAGAATCATTATGGAAGATCAAAAATAATTTATTAATAGCTAAAGCAGGGAAAATTAGAGCAAATTCAAGGTTACCTGAATACAGTGGTGTTTTTCAAAACTGAAACGTTTCCCTATCTAGTGAATAACTATTTAATGACAGGTGTTCTTTCTTTTTAAAGATTTTACTGATTTGTTTGAGAGTGAGCTACAAGTGGGGAAGGGGGAGGGAATGAAGCAGCAGACTTCCTGCTGAGCACGAGTTAGACTTGGGACTCAATCCCAGGACCCTGAGATCCTGACCTGAGCTGCAGGTAGACACTAATGGACCCAGCACCCACACAACTCTAAGGACAAGTGTTTTCAGGGCCTTTTAGGATTCCTTTCTTGTATTCTAGGACGGATCCCCAAGAAGCAGAGAAAAGGCCTCAAAACTCTGCATTACAATCACTGTATCTTAACTTGTAAATGAATAAGCTTGGCTATTCTCTATAGCTAGAGGAAGATGTGATCATCACATGCACTCCAATCCCTACCTCAACCACACATTCTAGGAGGGGCCACCCGACACATGTTCTCAAAGAGTTCCAGATGATTCTTACCCACCTCCCATCCCCACCCAAAACACTACCAAAAACCTTCCTTGACCAAAAAGTTTATTTGGGTTTCAAAATCTGAGTCCCATCCTATGTGTGTCTAACAAACATACAGCATCTACCAAATGCACCACTCAGTAAAATCAGAAATATTCATTACAAAAAAAAAAAAAAAAAAAAAAAAGAAGAAGAAGAAGAAAGAAAAGAAAAAGAAATATTCATTATATGGACAGGTCCCAGACAAGCCATACGAAAAGATTCTTCTAGAAATTAATTTCAGTTATAGACAGCAACAGTTATTGGATAATAGCCAGTTAACAGTAGTGGTAAAGAAGTTATACTACCTAAGAGTTAATCCAGGCTCTATCACTTATTAGCTTTGTGTCCCATTACAATGAGTTTCCTTATGTGTCAAGTGGAGAATGAAATCTTCTAAAAAGGGTTCATATGAAGATTAAATCAGACAAAAACAGACTACCTATTGAAAATAGCTCAGTGTTAAACAAATGTTTCTCATTATTCTTTAGGTCTTATTTTGGATAAATGGCAAATCCCTCCAAATTCCAACTGTCCAGAACGTGAAGAGCAGCTTGTACTATGGCCTGACCTGAAAAGAATGTTGTTCTTCCTAAAATTTCCTAAATTTTTCTACCTAGCAAATATAGTTAACCCATGAACAATATGAGTTTGAACTGCACTGTTCCACTTACATGCAGAATTACATTAGAGTACTAAATGTATTTCCTCTTCTTCATGATTTTTTTAGCATCCTTTTATCCTCTAGCTTACTTTACTCTAAGAATACAATATATAATACTGTATTAACATACTCAATATGTCTTAATTGACTGTTTATGCTATCACTAAGGCTTCCAATCAATAGTAGGCTACTAGTTGTTTCATTTTCAGGGAGTCAAGTTATACTTGGATCTTCAGCGGCACTCCCATTTGTTCAAAAGTCAACTGTAATTAGTTTTCCCAAAGTACATATCACATCCATACCTTATCCCACCCTCTTCTTTCCTACTGATAAAAGTAATATTATTATTTAGCTTATTTCTCACTGTCTGGAATTACAAGCCCACAACACTTCATCCAAAGCCCAAAATATCTTCATCCAAAGATATTTCCAAACTCAGAAATTTTCAGGTTTTAGAAAGATAATATGTTGTGCAAATGCAAAATACTCCCTAACATACCCAGTGTGTTAATACCTCAGTAAAATAAATTAACATTTATACTAAGAAGGATAAAGCCTAAACAACCTCTCATCAGTTCAGGTTTCACCATCAAATGAGTTTGTGGTTTTCATAACTTTCCAAAAGGCGGCTATGGAAATCCTTAACCTAGCAAGCCTGGGTGGCTCAGTCACTTAAGCATCTGCCTTCGGCTTGGTCATGATCCCAGGGTCCTGGGATGGAGCCCCATGTCAGGCCCCCTGCTCCGAGAGGAATCTGCTTCTCCTTTGCCTTCTGCCTCTTCCCCTTTGCTTGTGCACTGTGCATGCTCTCTCATATAAATAAATATAAACTTAAAAAAAAAATCCTTGAGGTGCCTGAGTGGCTCAGTCAGTTAAGCGTCTGCCTTTGGTTCAGGTCAGGATCCCAGGGTCCCTCTCCCTCTGACCCTCTCTTCTGCTTGTGTGCTCATTCTCTCTCTCTGGCAAATAAAATCTTAAAAAAAAAAAAAAAAAATTCCTTACTCCAACGCCAATTTGTTTTAAACATACACACACAATCACATTCTTCTCACTTTTAAAGCACTTTTTCTAATGCCCTCAAGTCTGATTTTCCTTGAAACATGCTGTTACCTCAGAGAAATGGACTGGACCCCTCCTGCTTTTTCTCTTGGGAAATTATAACAAAATAGGCTTTAAATTAGGTAAATTGGAGACTCGGTGTGTTGTTCATTTAAACCAAACTTCAGGGCTGACGGTAATTTGACTTCTAAAACCTAAATTAGCTGAATAATTTCAGTAACTTGTTCAGGGACTACACATTTTCTAATACTTATTTTCTTAGACTACAGTAAATCTGCCTCTGTGCATAATTTTTAGCTTATTTTTGGCAGATAAGAAACCACCAAAGATGCTTCAGATGGTGCACTAGGTTACAATGCATGTATTATATGTTTATTAGCCAAATATTCATTATAGGCAGGCACAAAACAGTTCTCCAGCCAAGAAACAGAAGTAGAAATAATTCAACTGCGTAACTATGCTTCTGCTGGATCAAGATCTTTACAATATTTTGGGAAGATAATGAATAAATTTCAATGCAGATAAAATAATCACAGCTTTAAAATGATTAATTTAGCATACTTAAGATAATTATAATTTTACCTCATAATTCTTCAAAGGAACTAATTATGCAAAAGAAGCAGTGATGATTACAGCAAGCTTTCTACCATTTCTCAACGACCCAAGAAATAAAAGCACTTAATACAGCACAGCTTTGGACATAACTTAATTTTTTTTTTTTTTTTACTGTACTCGATAAAACAGTGCACACAACAGATGAGAAGTTAAATTCATAAAACTTACATTTTTAAATCCATATGCCTCAACTATATAATCCAGTTGAAATTTTATATCCTGTGGTAACCCCTTCTCTGCAAAGGATAAATTCCAAGACCCCCAGTGGATGCCTGAAACCACAGATGGTACCAAACTCTATATACTATGCTTTTCCCATATATACATACCTATGATAAAATTTAATTTATAAATTACGCACAGTAAGAGACTAAATAACTAAAATAGAATAATTATAATATACTGTAATAAGTTATGTGACTGTAGTCTTTCCCCACCCCCTCATAATATCATATTGTACTCACCCTTTGTGTGATGATGTGAGATGATAAAGTGCCTATGTGACGAGAGGAAGTGATGTGAATGATGTAGGCACTGTGATGCAGGATTAGGCTACCACTGACTTTCTTTTTTTTTTTTTAAGATTTTATTTATTTATTACTTGACAGAGAGAGATTACAAGTAGGCAGAGAGTCAGGCAGAGAGAGAGAAGGAAGCAGGCTCCCTGCTGAGCAGAGAGCCCGATGCGGGACTCGATCCCAGGACCCTGAGATCATGACCTGAGCCGAAGGCAGCAGCTTAACCCACTGAGCCACCCAGGCGCCCCTACCACTGACTTTCTAAGAGATGTCAGAAAGAGGATCAGTACTTCCAGACCACAGTTGAATACGGGTAACAGAAACCGTGGGTAAGAAAAACTAGTATGTTTTATTTCTCTCTCTAAATAAGTCGATATGAATCAGTACTGTTACTGTTTTTTTTTTTTCAGTTACCTTTAGTTGTTTATTTTTTTTTCCAATTTATTTATTTTCAGAAAGTACTGTTACTGTTAATGACTATTACAAACGCAAAAGTTGTACAGTCTTAAACTTTATCCTGTGAACTTCACATAGAAGAATTATGATCCTACAGGGCACCTGGGAGGCTCAGTGGGTTAGTCTCTGCCTTCAGCTCAGGTCATGATCCCAGGGTACTGGGATGGAGCCCCTCCCGCATCGCACTGGGCTCTCTGCTCAGCAGGGAATGCTTCCCTTCCTCTCTTTCTGCCTGCCTCTCTGCCTACTTGTGATCTCTGTCAAATAAATAAATAAAATCTTTGAAAAAACAAAACAAACTAAAAAGAATGATGATCCTTAAGTACATTAAAAGCTTCCTCCCAGGGGGTGCCTGGGTGGCTTAGTGGGTTAAAGCCTCTGCCTTCCTTGGGTCATGATCCCAGGGTCCTGGGATCAAGTCCCCCACCCCCCTGCATTGGGCTCTCTGCTCGGCGGGGAGCCTGCTTCTTCCTCTCTACCTGCCTCTCTGCCTACTTGTGATCTCTGTCAAATAAATAAAAAATATATATAAAAAAAAAAAGCTTCCTCCTAATCCCAGGTTTTGTCAATGTCAGTTTCTGCAAGAGGTTGTAGTGTCAATGCAAACTATGCAAAAAACACTTTGGGTGAAACCTGGACACAAAATGTCATATTGCAGTAAGAAAATATGTAAATCCCAAGACACTGTTTTATGAAATTATAAGACCCAAAGAATATAACCACTCTTAGCCAAAACAATGTATCTTATAACTCAAGCTATTAAGCCATGATTTCTTCCTTCTCTCCTTTGCCCTGAATGCACCCCACCTACCCTTCCCCAACTAAGATAACTCATACTTTAGGCTAAGTCACTAGCTCTCCCTGAGAGCTCCCAACTTACATCAGGCCCCTCGGATACTCCCCCAGCACCAAACATTTCTCTCTGCCTCACCACATACCTCCAAAGTTTATTCCTCCCAAACTATTAATATAAGAATCATATCTGTCTTGTTCACCACTGTCAGATAAGCATAGGTGTAAGCACACAGTGGTTATGTGTTCAAATGAAAAATTTGAAAAAATACATTTCCAGGAGCAAAGAAGCTTTATAAAACCAATTTGCTGAATAGGGATTTTTTTTTTTTTAAAGATTTTATTTATTTATTTGACAGAGAGAAATCACAAGTAGATGGAGAGGCAGGCAGAGAGAGAGAGAGGGAAAGAGGCTCCCTGCTGAGCAGAGAGCCTGATGCGGGACTCGATCCCAGGACCCTGAGATCATGACCTGAGCCGAAGGCAGCGGCTTAACCCACTGAGCCACCCAGGCGCCCGCTGAATAGAGATTTTAAAAAAGAAAACAGTAAAAACAAAACAAAAAACAGGGGCGCCTGGGTGGCTCAGTGGGTTAAGCCACTGCCTTCGGCTCAGGTCATGATCTCAGGGTCCTGGGATCGAGTCCCGCAACAGGCTCTCTGCTCAGCAGGGAGCCTGCTTCCCCCCCCCCCCCCCGCCTGCCTCTCTGTCTACTTGTGATCTTCTGTCTGTCAAATAAACAAATAAAATCTTGGGGCGCCTGGGTGGCTCAGTGGGTTAAGCCGCTGCCTTTGGCTCAGGTCATGATCTCAGGGTCCTGGGATCGAGTCCCATGTCGGGCTCTCTGCTCAGCAGGGAGCCTGCTTCCCTCTCTCTCTCTCTCTCTGCCTGCCTCTCCGTCTACTTGTGATTTCTCTCTGTCAAATAAATAAATAAATAAAATCTTTAAAAAAAAAAACAAAAAAAAAAAAACAGTTACAACATCAGCTGTGTACACTGGTGGTAAGGTTATCTCCGGGGACACTTGTATTAGCAGTTCAAGAATTTGCCCTCAGAGAATTAAAGAAAACCCTCACATAAATCAGAAATTTAAGTTATCTGGGGACACCTGGGTGGCTCAGTTGGTTAAGCAGCTGCCTTCGGCTCGGGTCATGATCCCAGCGTCCTGGGATCGAGTCCCACATTGGGCTCCTTGCTCGGCGGGGAGCCTGCTTCTCCCTCTGCCTCTGCCTGCCATTCTATCTGTCTGTGCTCGCTCTCCCCCCTCCCTCTGATAAATAAATAAAATCTTTAAAAAAAAAAAAAAAAGAAATTTAAGTTATCTGTAACAGAGTGTTAAAACTCAGGTCCTCCCTATGAACTCAACTGCTCTTATTTTATAAATAACTCTTAATAAATAAGTCTAATCGGCCAGTAGCTGAATTCACAGCAGTTAGAAAAACGCATGCTTGGGTAAGAGGTGCAGCCTATGACAGGACATAGGAGACAGAAAACCCTGTAAATCAGACTCAGAAGTATAAAATGGGGAGCGAAAGAAGTGCCAATCTGGCCAGTCCTAAAGCAGGCCAACACACTCCAAGGACAGAACTCAAAAACTCTTTCCCTTAGAAGGAAAGACCTCAATTATTACACAGCAAAGCTTAAGTCCCAGATACTGCAAGAAGGGGAAAAAATGAAATTTAAAGCTTAAGAAAGCAAGCTTCAGTTATTTAGAACACAATGATAAAATTTCAGCGGTTTAAGATCTCAACTTTCCCACAAGACCAATACTGTACCTAAACACACATGAATCCCATTAAAGCTTAAAAGATGTCCTACAATGCATTCTCTGGAAGCAAAGCTATTAGAATTATGAAAGTGAAAATAAAGGTCAAAACACAGACTCTTCTCCAGACAGTCCTAAAAGTAACAACCAAATTAGAAATCTAATTTTTGTTCAAACAATAAACCTGATTTCAAATGCAGATTTTCACAGGCGCTCCCTTCTCTAATACCTTACATTCTACTGTTTTCGTCCTTTGTTAAAATACACATCTAAGGGGCGCCTGGGTGGCTCAGTGGGTTAAAGCCTCTGCCTTCAGCTCAGGTCATAATCCCGGGGTCCTGGGATCAAGCCCCACATTGGGCTCTCTGCTCAGCGGGGAGCCTGCTTACCACCCCACCCCCCGCCTCTCTGCATACTTATGATCTCTGTCTGTCAAATAAATAAATAAAATCTTGAAAAAAAAAAAGAAAAAACATCTAAAACGAACAGAATACATACCACTTCATTAAGTCAGAGAAAATCACTACATTGAAACTTTCACAGTGCTGAGTAGAAACCTGTCCTATCAACTTCAGGTTTACCCACACCATTAAACACTGGGAAATTAAATTGAAAAAACATAAAGCCATTTATTTAATCTGCAGACAACACAGGAGACTTCTGGCAAAAAGGCTCAAACCATCTGTCCATTTCATAATGCCCTTGAGCCTGGTACTGTCGCTGTTTTGTCACCTTGATCAAGCAGTTGTCAAGGGTTGATGTCAGTTCAAAGGCCTTTAGAGATGAAGAGCACCAGGCCTAAGGCACATAAAGGCAAGCAGAGGAAAACCCCACAAAGCCTGTAATACATGGCCAAATGAGAACAACGCCAGATTTAAATTCTTCTTTGGGGCTGGAGGAAAGAAACACTCCCTTCTGGCTTCCTAAGTAACACATCTTACCATTCACCTCAAAATGTATATATTCCAGGGTTAACCTTAAATGGATGGGCAGAATCAGGATTTGACGTTGTGCAGCCTAATCCTCCATTCACATTGCCTACAAGACAATGCCTGTCTGGAGACCTGCCATACAGAGAATAAACCAAGAGGTAGTCCAGCTGCCTAGGTGTTTCAGCAATGACAATACAAACCCTGCATTCTGCCACAAACATCTCTATTCCTCTATCTCTATACGATTAGCAGATGAAAGCTCTTCAGGGTGAGGCTTGTATCTATTTAAAACTTTTTTTCTTTTTTAAAATTGAGGTGAAATATACACAATATAAAGTTCACCTTTTTAAAGTGACAGTTCAGTGATACTTAGCACACTGACAATGTTGTACAACAACCAAGTCTATCCAGTTCCAAAACATTTGCATTACCACAAAAGAAAGCCGTATACCTATTAAGCAGTCGTCTCCAGTTCCCCTCTCCTAACACCTGGCAACCACTAAATTGCTTTGTGTCTCCATAGATTTGCCATTCTAGATATTTCATATAAATGAAATCTTTTAACATATGACCTTCTGTGTTTGGCTTCTTTCATTTAGCATTTTTTTTAAAAGCTTTTACTTATTTATTTGCCAGAGAGAGAGCACAAGCAGGGGGAGCAGCAGGCAAGGAGAGATGGAGCAGGCCCCCCGCTGACCTGGTGTGGGGCTTGATCCCAGACCCTGGGATCATGACCTGATCCGAAGGCAGATACTTAACCTCCTGAGCTACCTAGGCACCCCTAGCCCAATACTTTAAAGGTTCATCCATTTTCTGGCAGCTATTAGTACTTCATCTTTTTAAACAGCTGATACATTCTATTATCTGTACATAACCACATTTATTTATCCACTCATCTGTTGGTGGACATTTGAATTGTTTCCACCTTTTGGCTATATGAATAGTGATGCTATGAACATTTATGTACAACTCATGTCTGAGTACATGTTTTCAAATCCTCTGGATATAGATCTAGGAATGGAATTACTGGGTTGTATGTTAACTCTTTATATAACTGTATGAGGAATTGCCAGGGACACCTGGGTGGCTCAGTCACTAAGCATCTGCCTTCAGCTCAGGTCATGATCCCAGGGTCCTGGGATTGAGCCCTGCATCAGACTCCTTACTCAGTGGGGAGTCTGCTTCTCCCTCTGCCTGCTACTCCCCCTGCATGTGTGCTCTCCCTCCCTCTCTCTCTGACAAAGAAAATCTTAAAACAAACAAACTATACGAGGAACTGCCAAACTATTTTCCACAGTGTATCCTATTAAGTATCTTGCCATATAATCACCCAGACCTACTGTTAAGGAGAAAGAGTAAGATCTCTAACGCTAGGATGTGAAATAGTGTGCAACTAAAAAAAGGAAAAATATGTAACATACATACAGACACAGTATCTCTAGAAGGACGCACAAGAAACAGAAGGTTCTCTCTAAAGGATTTAGGGAGGCTGAAATGGGAGAAAGGCTTACTTTTCATGCCCACCCCTTTTGTACTGTTTCATGTACATGCTTCATCAACTTCTTTGCTCCAAAATAATATATTTTATTTTTTTAAAGATTTTATTTATTTATTTGACAGAGAAAGATCACAAGTAGGCAGAGAGAGAGAGAGGGAAGCAGGCTCCCCGCTGAGTGGAGATCCCAATGTGGGACTCGATCCCAGGACCCTGAGATCATGACCTGAGCCGAAGGCAGCGGCTTAACCCACTGAGCCCCCCAGGTGCCCCTAAAATAATATATTTTAAAAACTTTTTCTAGGGGTAGCCTGGGTGGATCAGTTGGTTAAGTGCCTGCCTTCAGTTCAGGTCATGGTACCAGCGTCCTGGGATCAACACCCAAGTCCAGCTCGTAGCTCAGCAGGAAGCTGCCTTCTTCCTCTCCTACTTGCTTGTGTGCTCTCTCTCGCACATATTCTCTCTCTTAAATAAAATCTTTTTTAAGATTTTATTTTTATTAATTGATTTGACAGAGAGAGACACAGTGAGAGAGGGAACTCAAGCAGGGGGAATGGCAGAGGGAGAAGCAGGCTTCCGCTGAGCAGGGAGCCCGAAGCAGGACAGGATCCCAGGACCCTGGGACCTGAGCCGAAGGCAGATGCTTAATGACTGAGCCACCCATGCAGCCCGAATACATAAAATCTAAACAAAATAAGTTAATTAAAATATTGAAAAAATGTTAAAGTAATCTTGGGGTGCCTGGGTGCCTCAGTTAAGTGGATCGAGCCCCACATTGGGCTTGGGTCAGCAGTGAGTCTGCTTCTCTCTCTGCCCCTCTACCCCTCCAATCTCTCCCCCTTTCCTCTCAAATAAATAAAATCTTAAAAAAAAAAAAAAAAAGTAATCTCTACACATGGGGCTTGAGCTCACAACCCCAGGATCAAGAACTGAATGTTCCGAGGCGCCTGGGTGGCTCAGTGGGTTAAGCCTCTGCCTTCGGCTCAGGTCCTGATCTCAGGGTCCTGGGATCAAGCCTCGCATCGGTCTCTGTGCTCAGCGGGGAGCCTGCTTCCCCCTCTCTCTCTGCCTGCCCCTCTGCCTACTTGTGATCTTTCTCTCTGTCAAATAAATAAATAAAATCTTTAAAAAAAAAAAGAAAAAAAGAATTGAATGTTGCAACTAAGCCAGACATGTGCCCCAAGAAAATACTCTTAAAGCCCCAAAGGAAGCAATACAATGAGAGGACTATGCTCTAGAATAGGAAGAGTATACTTTTTTAAAGATTTTATTTATTTGATAGAGAGAGAGAGATCACAAGTAGATAGGCAGAGAGGAGGGAAACAGACTTCCGGCTGAGTAGAGAGCCCATTACAAGGCTCAATCCCAGGACCCTGAGACCATGACCTGAGCAGAAGGCAGAGGCTTAACCCACTGAGCCACCCAGGTGCCCCCCACCTTTCTTTTAATGCAACCCCTACCCATAATGTGGGGCTTGAATTCACAGTCCCCAGATCAAGAGTCACATGCTCTACTAATTGAGCCAGCCAATTACTCCCATCTTTTATTATAAACTTAAGGATTTTATTTATCTATTTGAGAGAGAGAGAGAAAGGGAAAAGCACGAGCAGGGGGAGGAGCAGAGGGAGAGGGGCAAAAAACAAAGAAAAGTAGAATTTTCAACCATATGTTTAAAGTCAAAACAAAACAAATTTTTAAAGTAAAAGAATTAAATCTCTGTGTTTTAAAGTAGCTAGGAGCTTGGTGCCTAAGTGGCTCAACGGGTTAAGCAACTGCTTTAGGCTCAAGTCAGGATGGCAGGATCCTGCAACTGAGCCCGTTTGTGCTCCCTCCTCTCCTGCTCCTCCTGCTTGTGCTCTTGTGCTCTCTGTCAAATAAATAAAATCTTAAAAACAAAAGAAAACAACGAAAAAAAATTTCCCATATGTTTTAAAAATCTGTTTTAGGTACACCTGGTTGGGTCAGTTGGAAAAGCACGTGACTCTTGATCTCAGGATCATAAATTTGAGCCCCATGATGGATGTAGCCATTAAGTTAATAAATAAAACTTGAAGAAAAAAAAAACTGTTTTAGTGACTATGGTCAGGATGCAGCATTAGTAAAATTGGAAAATAATGAAAGCTGTAACTTCTAAAGAATAATCCTAAAAGATAAATGAAGTGTGCATATAGCAAGTACAAAGTACATGCTTCTGGCTTCATGACTGAACCCTCTTAAACTGCCATTCAACACACTAGTGTTCATGAGAGGTAGCATGGGTTAGAAATTGTCCAAGAAAACTTTAAGTTATAAAAGGTAATCTCAGCAGAAAATCTTCACCCCACCATCTACTTTTCTGTCCACCTTTCCATCTCTGCCGCTACTATTTACTATTTACCGTTGCTCAAGAGTGGAACTAAATGATCCCAGAATCAAATCAAATAAAGGCAGAATCCTTACTACAACCCAAGAATGAATCAAGATAATTTGTGATTTATATTGTCTCATATTATCAAACTATTATTTATAATGTTAAGCAACATTTATAAAAATGATGGCATCTTAAAAAAAAATGATGGCAAAAATCTTACAACCTAAGTCCCAACATACTAACTCCTACAGTTAAACAAAAAGAAAATGCAAACACCAAACACGTTGTGTTTATCCTAATTCAGTCAGGTGGCAGTAAAGAAATTCATGTTAACTTTTTGCTTCCTACCAATAAAATCCTTGTCACTGTGAAAGCACATGTTCACTATATAAATACAATGATGTAGAAATACACAATCAAGAAAACTTTGAAACTTAGTCTCCCCCCTTACAGGGGAGTTCATTAATCAAACCACTCTAATGGATTACACAAAGTACTTAAAGGAGAAATCAAGCCTTGTGGACAACAATAGAGTACATATCCAGGGGTCCTGGGCTAGTTGTCTTCCTATGCCTAGTAACTGCGGTGAGCTAATCTTGCCATGGATCAAGAGATTAGGAAGCCACATCTTCTAATTTATCAGCAAAGCCTATGAGCACTCCTCTACAATATATTGTGAATCCCTCCACTTCCACTGTTACCATTCTTGCCCAAGTCCCTAACCCCTGTCACTGGATTTAAAAAGCTCCCGATAGGGGTGGCTTGGGTGGCACAGTCAGTTAAGCATCTGACTCTTGGTTTCAACTCAGGTTATGATCTCAGGGTCATGAGACAGACACCCCCCTCCCCCCACACTGAGTTCAGTACAAAATCTGCTTGAGATTCTCTCCCTCTCCACACTAGAATGCACTCTCTCTCAAATAAATAGCTTCCAATAGGTCTCCCTGCTTCCATTTTTGCCACCCTATAGTCTATTCTCCATACATCAGCTAGAAATATAAAATCAGACATTATTACCATTCCCATAAAAACCCTTTAATAACTTTCCAACACAATCTGAATAAACTCTAATTCCCAGTTCCTACAAGATCTGGCCCCTGCCTATCAGTAAAAGTTTGTTTCTTCCCACTCTTCCCACTTGCTCTTTAGGCTCCGGCCAGTTAAGTTTTGCTGTTCCCTAAAAAAGGTAAGCCCAACCCTTACCTATCACCAGACTTCCCTACTAGAACAGTAATTCCAAAAGCAGGACTATTAATATTTTTATGATAGAACAGTAATTCCAAAAGCAGGACTATTAATATTTTTATGATTACTAACACCTGATGTGCTTTCTACTTGCCAATGATATTGAGAAAAGTAGGTAAGATTCAAAACCAATAGACTTTTTAGTTCCAAACCAACTGTTCATATTTTTAGGAATAAAGATATTGTAAAACAAATAAACAAAAACCTTCTTGAGGACTGGGACTTTTTTTTTTTTTTTTAATGTGAAACAGTTTATTTTCTTAAGTAAGCTCTATGCCCAAAGTGGGGCTTAAATCCATGACCCCAAGATCAAGAGTTGCATCTACCAACAGAGCCAGCCAGGCACCCAGAGAGCAAGAACCCTCTTTGTTTTCTTCAGACGTGTCCCAGGACAGCGTCTGAAATGTATACATAATAGCTATTCAAGAACTACTTGTTCAACAAATGAATGACAAAACCACAACCTAACTTGGCCATTCTTCTTACCATGCCAAGGAGGATTTCAAAGCCAACCAAAACCACTATTATATGCCTTCACTGGCCAGTAGCCTATCTCACCAAAACATATTCATCCTCT
Source organism: Neogale vison (assembly GCF_020171115.1). Classification (NCBI taxonomy): domain Eukaryota; kingdom Metazoa; phylum Chordata; class Mammalia; order Carnivora; family Mustelidae; genus Neogale; species Neogale vison. The sequence continues at coordinate 205,669,867 of NC_058096.1, read as the reverse complement.
TCACAGCTCACTTCTCCATACATAGAGTTCCCTCAGACCCAAAGAGAACAATGAAAGCTGATCAAAAAGTATTCGGCCGGGGCACCTGGGTGGCTCAGTGGGTTAAGCTGCTGCCTTCGGCTCAGGTCATGATCTCAGGGTCCTGGGATCAAACCTCGAATTGGGCTCTCTGCTCAGCAGGGAGCCTGCTTCCTCCTCTCTCTCTGCCTGCCTCTCTGCCTACTTGTGATCTCTGTCTGTCAAATAAATAAATAAAATCTTAAAAAAAAAAAAAAAAAAGTACTCGGCCAAGATATTTATCATGGTATCAATTAAGATACTTAGATTTCCGGGTGGCTAAGTTAGTTAAGTGTCTGTCTTCGGGTCAAGTCATGATCCCGGGGTCCTAGGATGGAGTTCTACATCGGGCTCCTTGCTCAGCAGGGAGCCTGCTTCTTCCTCTACCTGCTGTCCCCCTGCTCCCTCTCTCTCTCAATCTCTGACAAATAAAATCTTTTAAAAAATAATAAATTTAGGGGCGCGTGGGTGGCTCAGAGGGTTAAGCCTCTGCCTTCGGCTCGGGTCATGATCCCAGGGTCCTGGGATCGAGCCCCGCGTCAGGCTCTCTGCTCAGCGGGGAGCCTGCTTCCTCCTCTCTCTCTGCCTGTTTGTCTGCCTACTTGTGGTCTCTGTCAAATAAATAAAATCTTTAAAAAATAATAATAATAATAAATTTTTAAAAAAGACACTCCTATGTCCTACATTTGTAATTAGTTTAAATATCTACACAACCCCTGGATGGGCTTTTATACCAGCTGTTAACATTGCTCCCAACTAAGCCTGTCTCTGACCCCTGTTAAGAGGGAAGATTGTCCTCTAACCTTCATTCTCTAGCTAGCTAACTGCTATTATTAGATAAACCTGAAGCACAACCTCTGGATAAACTGGATGATAACCAGACTATAGAATAAATGAAAACTTAAAAATGAAAAACAGAAGGAGTAAAATGGGAATGGCCCAGAAGTAAAAGAGTATGTGTATAACACACGAGTCCATCTCCTCAGGAAATATATCTTCATCTAAAAAAGAAATATCTTGGGAGGCCTGGGTGGCTCAGTAGGTTAAGCATCTACCTTCAGCTTAGGTTATGATTCCAGGGCTCTGGGATCAAGTCCCACATTGGGCTTCTTGCTCACTGGGGAGCCTACATCTCCCTCTGCCTGCCGCTCCCCCTGCTTGTGCTCTCTCACTCTCCCTGACAAAATAATCTTTTTTTTTTTTTTAAGATTTTTATTTATTTGTCAGATCACAAGTAGGCAGAGAGGCAGGCAGAGAGAGAGAGAGAGAGGAGGAAGCAGGTTCCCCGCCGAGCAGAGAGCCCGACGCGGGACTCGATCCTAGGACCCTGAGATCACGACCCGAGCCAAAGGCAGAGGCTTTAACCCAGAGCCACCCAGGTGCCCCTCCCTGACAAAATAATCTTTTAATAAATAAATAAGAAAAAAAAGAAATATCTGAGGGTACCTGGGTGCTCAGTTAGTTGAGGTTTGACTCCTGGTTTCAGCTCAGGTCATCATCTTGGGGTTGTGGGATCAAAACCCGTGTTGGGCTCTGTGCTGGGCATAAAGCCTGCTTGGGATTTTCTCTCACCCTATGCCCTCCCCCCCCCCAAAAGAAAGATCACTTAGAAGTAAAAAGGGAAGTTAGAAGAGTACCGTATGGAGAGAGAAAAAAATAAGACCAGAGAGAAAAGGTATGGAATAAGATAAAGAATTCGAGACTGGTGAAGAATCATTAGCAGTAATTCAACCACATTTCCCTAGAACTTAACGTTTATATAATAATCTGTCTTCCATGGGAAAAAGGGAGTAAAAGAAGAGGTGTCTATTTACATACCTTACAAATGTGCTGCAAGACCCACGGCCTGTGCGGCAGAAGTTCTACAAGTGCCTTGAACTTCTCAGATGAAAGGCACTATAAAAATATAAAAATATCGTAATTATGTCTATTCATTTGACAAGGGGAAAAAAAAAAAACAACAACACAGGGTGTAAATAGGCTTGCCCAAAGTTCTGTGAAGTAACTTAGAATCCAAGAGAGAGAAAAAGTGTAGAATTTAATTTTTGATTGATATACCACCAAATAATCACATTTGTACAAGTCATAGCTTCCCTCAGTTAATAAAATGCTCACAGGGCGCCTGGTTGGCTCAGTGGGTTAAGCTGCTGCCTTCGGCTCAGGTCATGATCTCAGGGTCCTGGGATCGAGTCCCGCATCAGGCTCTCTGCTCAGCAGGGAGCCTGCTTCCCCCCCCCTCTCTGCCTGCCTCTCTGTCTACTTGTGATCTCTGTCAAATAAATAAATAATATTAAAATAAAATAAAATGCTCACAATCAACATTATCTTGTGAATAATACTGCCTTTTTCAAAGCAAAAATCAAAAGCAAATGAATCCTATGTAAATTAATTTTCAAACATATAATTTTCAACCACATAGCAAAGTTAAAAGAATCTTACAATGAACACATCTAATCCTACCTCCTAGACTACCATGAACATTTGAATAATTTGTTTTATCTTTTTTTTTTTAAAGATTTTATTTATTTATTTGACAGAGATCACAAGTAGGCAGAGAGGCAGGCAGAGATGGGGAGGCAGGCTCCCTGCCGAGCAGAGAGCCTGATTCGGGGCTCGATCCCAGGACCCTGAGATCATGACCTGAACCAAAGTCAGAGGCTTAACCCACTGAGCCACCCAGGCACCCCTGAATAACTTGTTTTATCTTATTACACATTCTTCTTAATAAAGCATTACAGAGAAATTACAGGCTGAAAGACAACTGTCAGAAAACCAATGGCTTCAAAAAATTAGGGTAAAGTCATTAGGTCAAGAAAAATAATTTTTTAGTATTGTTGTCAGAAATGATCAATATTAGTTTAGTGCTGGGACGCCTGGGTGGCTCAGTTAATCGTCTGCCTTCGGGCTCAGGTCATGATCCCAGATCACCACATCATGCCCCTTGCTCAGCTGAGAGAGGCTGCTTCTCCCCTTGACTGCTCTGCCTAATACTCCCCGATGCTTGTGCTCTCTCTGTCTCTGACAAATTAGTATTTTAAAAATATATGTATTAGTTTACTCTCTGAAGTCAGAATGGACTCAGATCTACTCCTACTCTTGGAGTGATTCTAGTTATTTAATATCAGATCCTATCATTCTTCTGCTAACGAACATCTAATGAGGGGTGCCTGGGTGGCTCAGTTGGTTAATATCTGCCTTCGGCTTGGCTCAAGTCATGATCCCAGGGTCCTGGGATCAAGCCCTGCATCAAACCAGGCTCTCTTGCTAAGCCAGGAGCCTGCTTCTCCCTCTCCCTGCCACTCCCCCTGCTTGTGTACTCTCTGTCTCAAATAAATAAAATCTTAAAACAAAACAAAAGAAAAGAAAAGAACAAACAATGATTTCTCCTTTCAGAACAAACCCAAAGAATTTCCCATATCCTAAAGGCCCTGCATGATCTGGTCCCTACCCACCTCTCTAATTTCATTTTACTTTCCACTTCTCCATTTACTCCACTCCAAACATTTCAGTTGTTTATGTTCTCTCTTTCCCTTCACTTGAATAGTGAGACACTATTATAAATATGCTTAAACATATTTCCTTTATCCTCCCTCTTCATTAAAGAAAAAAAAAAACTCAATCTGGGATAAACTGGCTGCAATATAACAGAGTTTATCTCATATTTTGACTATTATTAACTATAAAATGCTAACTAGGATCATCTGGAGGAAGCACCAATAAATTCAGACCAACACCAACAGAATGAGCAGCTTCAATGCCTATCTGATTTTCTGTCACGACTACCATAATTATGAGTATATAAGGCCTTCACTTAATATTATAGCACCACAGATGAAAAATGAGTCATTTGAAATAAAAACACTTGAAATAGGAATTTCACAGTAATTACTAACTTTAAACTATCTTGGAAATTTTAATTTATTAATCTCATAAATACTTAACAGTGAACATATTCCCAAAGAGCACAGTATAGTAAAACACATTAACACATGTTTAAAATTTAGTTACATTAAGGTGTAGGTGCAGGCCAACTAAGTTCCACTGGCCAAAGATAAAGGATAAACTGAGTGGTATGTGAAGGTAAAATAACTTTTAGGTACCTTTCACAAGTACAAATATATGTGATTAAAATCCAGTGATTACGTACCATTTATCATTATCACTAGTGCAATTAAACCCAAAGTGCTGTCCATACAAGCTCAGCACGCCCAAATTAGTTCTCTTTAGAAGTTGAAGTATCAGTCTTTCTTCTGACAGAGTTAACATAAATCTCTCAGCTCTAGACAACTAAGAAGTCCCAAAGCAGCAACTCCTCCTGTCACTGCTCGAACTATACTCTACTCCATGGACAGGAAACACCTCAAGATCTACCTGTTTTCACTCTCAGACTATGAGAACACTCCAACAAACTACCACCACACGCACAGGACACTATTTACTTGATATGTGCAGTTTCTCTCCATCCCACCTCTAATCAACAGGCAAAAGAGCCCTCAGTCACATTAACATCTTGGCCTGACCTAATTAGTTGGATTTGGAACAGGGGAGTCTGGGCCTCCCATTGGAAGAAGTTGTTCCCTCAAGAAGACCCAAACACCCATGGGCCCCTGGCTGGTGCAGTCAGTTACACATCAGATCCTTGGTTTCAGCTCGGATCATGATCTCGGGGTCCTGGGATCAGGCCCCAAGTTGGCCCGGAGCTCAGGGAGTAGTCTGCTAGGCTTCTCTCTCCCTCAACCCTTCCCCACACTCACACTCTCTCAAATGGATAACCAAATCTTAAAACAAAAAAACAAATACCTAAAGCTACAACTAGGCAACCAAGGACCCTACATATTCATTTATGTATTTCAATCAACTGCTGCAGAACCAACCAGTTTCAGGGAGAGAATGTTGTGAAGCTAAAGAACTGAAATTTGTTTAGAAAATGAATTTTTCAGACTCTCACAACAAATATAAAATCAGTAATACATACAAGAAGAAAACACTAGAAGTTAAGTCCTGAATTTTACCTAACTCTAAGCAAGCTGTTTGAGAGTACAAAGAGAAGACCTTAAAGAGAATATAGTTCTGATCTGCACCTGACTAGACAAACCATCTTAGGTAATTTACCAAGTCTCTGGGACTCAACTTCCTCATCTGCAAATGGGGCTGCGCCACATAAGCCCTGAAAATTTCCTTTTGGTCTAAAATTCTGGATCTATGAAAAAGTTGGTTGATTCCTATTCTCTTCTTTCCTCCAGTACCAATTTTTATGAGAAAAGAAGCCATAACTCTAGGACTAGTCTGACTGAAAGCAAGTTTTCTTCTATTTTGTTATGTCCCCAAGAGCCACCACTGCTCTACAAAAGTAGATGGAACTACTCTCCAGATAATTTATCAAAAGAGATCTTTAAATAAGTTATCCTTCACAATGAGAAATTAGTCTTATACTTCCAGGGCAAACAATGTCACTTGTGCCCAATGTTCATACCAGTATCTCCATCAACTTAGCCATATCTAAAGTGATAATCAGGAAATGGTATATAAACGTTACACATTCGGGTATGTGACACTAAATGACTGAAAAACTCTCACCACATATAACATTTTTAAGAAAAATTTTCAAGTATTTTTTCCCTTCAGATCGGGCAGAGAGCACTATGATCTGACTGCACACCTGAAAGAAACATTTACTTCAAAGACAAACTTAAAAACACCAAGAGAAGGAAACAAGTCACCAATATTGGTAAAAATTTTAAATCAGGACCACTAAAAAACACAAGTGAAACTAACTCTGAGGCCAAAAAAATGCCTATTTTCCACCATAAACTATTAAACACTGTTTTGACCAAATCGATTTGAGTGCAAACAGTGCTATTCAATAAAGACGGCTTGTAACTGGGTTCAATCGGTAATTACGGACAGCTGTTTAGGTGATTCCTATCAAGGTACTAACTTAATACTAAGCAAAACTGCAAATTAATACTCTATTTCGACGTAGCACAGTTTAAATCATGAAAAAAAAAATGTTTTCAACTGGAATATTCCCTTTTCAATACCCCAGAATCCTAACCCGTAAGATCTCAACACTACCTTACTTACACCTTTCCGGGAATACTTCATTTAAAAAGAAAATCTACCCAAAACATAACTGGACTTCACCCTGTATAAAACGGTGATTCATGTTTCATATTTAATGTAAAAAGCCAAGATGGAGTTGTAAAGAGTTTCTTTCCCATTTCAACTCCCGACAGCCACGCGCGCTTCGCCAGGGCCGGCAGTACGGCGCGGTCTCCGGGCCCGGCTCGAAGCCCCCGCCCTGGCCGGCACAGCCTTGAGAGAGGAAGAGCCGGGGACCGCGGGCGGGTGGCTAGGGCTCCACCAGGCCTGGCCGGGCGGGGGAAGGGGCGCGGGAGGCCGCGGGGCGCGCTTCCGGGGACTGCGCGGGCGGGGCCGCCGCTTTGGGGAGCTGGGCCCGGGCCGGGGCAAGGGCTGGGGCCCAGGGGCAGCCGGCTGAGAGCAGCAGGTGGGGCGCGGCCTCGGCGGGGCGGCGGGCGGGCGGCCGGAAGAGTGCCGGGCGGGCCCGGGGCGCCGCGGCGCCAGGAGGGAACCCTCTCGCTTACCTTAGGCGACGACTCGCAGTCCGGTCTCTCTGCGCCGAGGACGCCTGTCCGCGAGTCGCAAGCTCGGAGACGGGCGGGTGGCTAAGGAGACGGCAGCACACTAACGAGAGAACCGACGGAGGACGGCGGGCGGCGGGCGGGGAGCAGGGAGCGCGAGCGAGCGAGGGCGGTCGGCGGCGGGAGGGCGGGGAAGCGACGTGCGCGCCCCCGCGTGCCAGCGGGCTCGAGCCAGGCCCAGTCGCGGCCTCGCGCACGCGCGCGCACTCACAGCTCAGCCACGATTGCTCAGGAGCGCGTCCACGCCCTAAAAGCAAGGCGCTCAACCAATCACTGCAGCCGCGTGGGGCATCACGGGAACTCCGGGGCTATAAAAGACCTGGTTGCTATTTTATGCTCTCCGACTCACTCATCTTTTAAGCAAGCAGGGTGGGGCTAGTGCGCGTGCGCGGTTTTAGTACTCCTCCCCAAACTGCCAACTCTTCGCGCAAGCGAAGTAGGCGCTCCTTGCCTGCTTTACGCGTGCGCACTAACGGGCCTGGCCCCGGAAGACCAGACGCCTGCGCAGTGGGGACTACAATGACAGTCCCCGGGTGGGGCATGGGCCAGTCATGGCGGAGCCTTGGTCTGGGGAGTCCTTGCAGGCTCTGCCGACCACTGTGCTGGGCGCGCTGGGCACCCTGGGCAGCGAGTTCCTGCGGGAGTGGGAGGCGCAGGACATGCGCGTGACTCTCTTCAAGCTGCTGCTACTGTGGTTGGTGTTAAGTCTCCTGGGCATCCAGCTGGCGTGGGGGTTCTACGGGAGCACGGTGACAGGGCTGTATCACCGCCCAGGTGAGGCTCCCCACCCCCACCGGACCTTACCATTGGGCTCCCCAGAACCCCCTAGACTACCACTGGTCCCCTAAGGACCTTATCACAACTTAACGCCGTACCCTGACCCATTGCCAACATGCCATTCCATGCCAGAAACCGCGGTACCCCCATCACATTGTAACTGTTCCCTTGAACCGCCATCAGACAATACTCCTAGTCCCTTTAGGGCCCCCACGAGACTCCACCAGACAACACCACTGGCCTCTAAACTCACCTGGGCTGATACCTGCTCAGATCCCCACCCCCTGCCTGCTGCAGCTCTGGATGTGTTCCTGCCCCCAGGTCTGGGCGGCCAGAACGGATCCACACCTGATGGCTCCACGCATTTCACTTCGTGGTGAGTACATACGTGCCCATTGCAACCCCATGCTTGGCAGGCAGAGGACACACCTGTGCTGGGAACAGGGACAGGGGCAGGAAGTTCTCAGAGCAGGAGTCCACCAGTTTAGTGGCTTTTACAGCAAGCTCCAAGGCCTGCAAGTAGAGCTCAGGCTTTGAGTGACACCAGTTTGTGAACAGCCCATCAGTAGCCTGTTCAGCAACCTGTGAGACTGGTAGTGATCTCAGAGATGAAGTGGCAAGTCTGTTGGGTTCCACTCTGCTGCAGGCCCCTCAATTAGGAAGATAGGAGCCTCTGTCCTTATTGCATTATCCTTATTGCACTGACTGGCCTCATCAGGGTCAGCCTTGTCATCTGTAAAACATCAAATCACTAATCAGAGCATTCATCCAACTAATCTCTGAGCTTCTACCATATGACAGCAGCCACACTAGGTCCAAAGAAAAGGACAACCCAGGCCTTGTTTACAGGGGGAGCCAGGGATTTAAAAGGGAGGGCAGCAAAAAAAAAATAATAATAAAATAATAGATAATAAAAAATAAAAGGGAAGGGCAGAAGAGCAGGGGGTGAGGCCAGTCAGAGTTTTCTTCCAAAACAGCTAAGCTGAGGGCAAAGGCTGGGGAGTGGTTAAGTGTACCAGGCCAAGAATGGATAGCACAAGAGCCAGGGCAAGAACAAGTGTGTCATACTGTTAGACTAGACAAGGCTGGGACACTGTAGTCAGACGTGAAGGGTGTAGTCGGACGTGAAGGGACCATGAAACCCTATCCTAAATCTCGGAAAGCTACTGAAGGACTCAGCAAGGCTCTGGCCTGATCAAATCTGTCTTTATAAATGCCAATAAATGGGGTCCAATAGAGAAGGCATGAAGTCTAGTTAAGAGGCCTGCCACTGCCCAGGTCCTGGGCAACTGGGGAAAGACAGGAACACGATAAGGCAAGGAACTAGGAGGAAGAATGTGTCAGAGGAGAAAGGTGGGGGAACCAGTGTGGGATATGGGAACTCAGTAGAGTGGTCTAGGCTGTAGTGTGGCCTTATGGAACCCCCCTCAGCCACTGAAGGGCTAGAAGGAGCCAATTAGGGACTGCTGGGCTGCCTGTGGAATAACTCCTCTCTTCTCTCCATCATTTTTAGGGAAACAACAGCAAATGAACCTCTCAAAACCCACAGAGAATAAGGGAAGGCAGCAGAGGGATCTCCAGGGACATCATCGGGTCTGCTGGTTCCCACACTGGGTTCTGCTGCTACCCAGACCCAAGAGACAACGGCAGGGAGATCAGGCTTGGGGGCAGGGAGTACCCCAGTGCTTACAGGCCTGGGCCTCCACTGCCCTTGGCCTTGCCTCCAGCAGGCCCAGGCATTGGGCCAGTAAAAAGTTTGCCTCTACCCTGATCTGGGTGCCTTAAGGAGAAGGCATGCTCCTCCCTCCTCTCTCAGGAGTCAGCTCAGGAGAAGCGTCTGGGTTGGGGAGGCCAGCAGTCCATTTTCTGCTGTGGCTTGTTCTTGTCCCTTCCCATCCCCCTGGGATGTGACCCCATAGAAATTCGTCCTGAGAGGTAACCTGAGGTTGACCAGCTCTGGAATTTGTAAGGGAAGCCCGTTTTCCCCTAAGCTCTAGGTTTCTTGAATTTGTTTTTGTTTTGTTGGCAGGGAGCCAAGGAATTCTGGACTAGACATGGCCTTATCCTCTGTTGTTACTTAGCTGGCCATTCCAGTGGAAGGCAGGGGGAGCTGGCGCTTCCCGGACTTGGAGGCACCAAACATGCACCTCCCTGGCCCATTCAAAGCTTTCCAGGTGTGAGTCAGGCTATGGAAATGGTCTCTTCCTGGATATGAACTCATTCATAGTCCTCTCAGTCCTTGTTGGACAAGCTGGGTGCCTGAAAGAGGCTGAGCCCCAAGGGGTGACCTTCCACCCCCCACTGCTTGAAGTGCCCATGGGGTCATACCCTGCCCCTTCCCAGGGAGATACTGAGCAGTTAAGGAGGAGTGATCCTGTGCTACTGTGCCCCGCAGCTTCATTGCTTCCCATCTTGACCTGGGTTAAAGCAGCTTCATTCTAAGAAGCCACAGGCTCAGCTCCTCCCCACAAGCACCATCTCAGCCCCCAAGAACCCTCAACCGGAAAGAGCCACAGGCCTGCCACCTACACAGCGGACCAGGGGAGCTTCCAAAGGTGTGAGTGGCACAATGCAGTTTCTGAAAGCAGCATATTGCTAGAACTGCCTCCTTTCCTGAAGGCCACACTCCCAACCTGCTTCTGCTGGGCCACCAGCTACCTCAGTGTCCCACCGCCTGCTTTCTCTATTAGAGGTCACATTTCTATCTGGCAGCCTTTGGCTAGGCCACTTTGGCAGCAGAGGTGCACTGGACGTAGGCCCACACTGAACTGGTATACGTGGACCTACTCAGGAGCTACCTCCTAGCTGGTTAGGATGACCGTTTTGCAGCCCCAACCCTACCCATTGACACCACCTCACAGAATCAGGGCCTCACGTTTCACCCCCGGTTTCACTGAGGATGTGGCTTATTAAACATGGAAGTGCGCTGGCTGTGTGATTATTCAGATAGGACAAGGGTGCGCGTGCACAGGGGAAACTGGAGCGGGAACAGTGGGGGCTACTGCCCCTCAGTGCCCAGGATGCAATGATTTGCAGAGGTGGAGAGGCTCAGCTCCCCGGAGGAGCAGTGGTGAGTGCCTGACAGGGAGGGGTACTATCATTAATTTTTCTAGACCCGCCCCTCTCAGGGGGAACCCACTCTGAGCCTGCCTCAGAGGCCAGGCAAGCAGGCACTGGCCTGGCACCCCAGGAACCATGTGGCCAAAGGACAATGAAGCTAGAGACTAGCAAGCAAGAAGAAAAGGAAACTCATTTAATGTTTTTTTGTTTGTTTTTTTTTTTAAGAAGTCAGCAGAGTCCAGAATGGGCCCCGGGGGCAAAGGTCAGCCAGTGTAAGTCAAGTCTAGGAGGAGGCCCTGCCTGTCCTACAACAGCCCTGGGGCTCAGGACAGGTGGTGAGCCCGGCATGGTTTGCTACTGGGCAGCAGGCTGGGCTAACTTGGGAATGTGGAAGAGTGAGTCTGTTCCTCCTCAGCTGTCCCCAAGTTTACACAGGCACAGCAGCCCTACAGGGCCAACCCTCGGTGAGTCAGGAATCATTCCTACCCAGGGAGAGGCAGCAGTTTGCATTCATGGAAAGTAAACTGAAGAAGATGGCCGGCACTACCCAATGTAATAACCCCTCCGCAGCGTGAGAAACCATGGTGAGGTAGGTTGGGCAGGCTCTATCCCCTTCCTAAATGTCAGCCTCTGCTCCACAGCCAGCACCTGGCAGAGTGGAAGGGAGAGATGCCAGAAAGCTTCTCATAACCCTTCGGGAGGCAGACAAGAATGGGGTCAGTGGGGGCACAGGTTAACATTTCATGAGCTGGTCCCTTGCTCAGAAATGGGGTCTCGAAGTTGGAGAGGCACACGAGGGGGTAGGATTGGTGGGATGGGCCCCCCTCAACCAGACAACCAGAATCAACCTCCGCCCCAGTGTATTCAGCCTCAGTTTTTTTTTTTTTTTTTTTTTTTAAGATTTTATTTTATTTATTTGAGAGAGAGAGACAGTGAGAGAGAGCATGAGCGAGGAGAAGGTCAGAGGGAGAAGCAGACTCCCCATGGAGCTGGGAGCCTGATGTGGGACTCGATCCCGGGACTCCAGGATCACGCCCTGAGCCGGAGGCAGTCATTTAACCAACTGCGCCACCCAGGCGTCCCTTCAGCCTCAGTTTTGTGACTAACCCTTACAGAATGTCCTCTAGGTCCAGGCTCCTAGATGGGAGAGGCCCTGCCCCAAGCCACTTTCACTTGAGGGTATAGTAATTTGTGGTCACAAAGGGCATCTTGCTGACCACGGCCACTTGCTGCTTCCGCCGCACCTCTACCAGCAGTGGGGTCCCTGGCCGGCTATACTCACTGGGCACATAACCCATGGCCACATTCTTCTTCAGGCAGGGAGAGGGGCAGCCACTGGTCACAGTACCTGTGTGAGCAGAGGCCGTATGTCAGCATCACCATGCCAGTCCAATGCCCACCCTCCTGGGGAAGGAACAAGGGCTCTCCAACTTCCCTGGTCCACCTACCAATCACAGTCCCCTCCGTATTCAGGATGGGGCTATGTGCTCGCATCGGCGCCCCCTCGCACATTAACCCCACACGTCTCCGCTGCACCTTGCCCTTCAGCTGAGCAACAATGACCGAGGCTCCAGGGAAGTCCATGGCGACTCGGCGGCGCTTCCCTGAAGCATGACGCACTGGGATTAAGCCATAGTCCATAGACCCCTGGCTACAGGAGGTCTTCCTTACAGGGACCCCAAAGTAACATCCATCCAGCAGTGAGACCCCTTTGCTCAGGCTCCCCAAAGCCCCATTCCTCCCTGCCATGCAGTCAGCCACCCACATCCTGTCCCCAGGTCTTAGAGGCTGTGCTGCCCACCTCAGCCGGCTGAAGATCCTCAGCGTGTAATGGGCAAAGGTGTAGTGGCACCTTCAGGGAAAGGAGGCTTAGGGAGACTGAGTCACAGGCTCCAGGGTACACAGCCTTGGGAGCAGTCATGGGCTGGCCACACTAGTCTCCAGGATTCTATCCCTGAGTGCCAGCCCAACTCACCCAATGTCCAGCTGAGGCTGCCTTCCACAGGCGTGGTGTGGTCATCGATGTCATTCCCATACAGGCAGAGGCCTGCCTCCAGGCGCAGGCTGTCCCGGGCCGCCAGTCCCGCCAGCTTCACCTCTGGGTTTTCCAGCAGAGCTGTTGCCAGGCGGACTGCCGCCACCGCCGGCACCGAGATCTGCATGAGACACCCCAGAGCAGGTGGGCAATGGCTCCAGAGACCTGTCCCCCTGTCCCCTACCCTACACCCACTTCTTGACCTACCTCCATGCCGTCCTCTCCTGTGTAGCCGCAGCGGGTTACACGGCAGTCAGACACACCAAACACCTCCATCACAGCACTGGTCATGAAGGGCAATTTCCTCAGGTCTTCTGCTACGCCGGCCTGCAACACCTGTGCCGCTGTGGGGCCTGGGCCCAGGGAACCAGTGACCCAGAGTCCAGGTCCCTGTTTCCCCTCAAAGCTGGACCACAGCCTTTACTCAGGGGCCAGAATAAGACCTGAGCAAGTCCTACTAAGGGCTCAAGGTGGGAGAAGATGCTCCTGCCCACAGCCCCTGAGCCTCACAGCATGTGGAGGGAAGGCCTAATTCCAAACTTAGAATTATGGCCCACAAATAGCACACCATCCACACCTTCCTCCTGGAATGGCCCCTGTGCTGAACAGTCAAAAAAGCCAGCGAGGCAAAGGTCGGCTCCAACCCCAGCCTGGCCTGCTCACCTTGCAGGGCTAGCAAGGCATTCTCCACCACCTCCAGGCTCACGTCCCTGCCCGTGTTCTGAAACTCCCTGACCTTGTCCTGAAAGGAAAGACACAAACACCACATCAGCTTCTGGGACCGCTTACTGAGCACCTACGGCGGGCTGGGAGCTGAAAAGCTGGGCAGAACAGGCTGGTTCCCATCTTACGAGGTTATATAACTAAGTGGTAGGAATGCCCCAAGCCCGGGTCTGTCCGTGTTCACATCGGGCTCTGGCTTCCACCTTCACCAGAGGATGCTCGCCTGGGAGCCATGGCCAGTCTTCCCTGCTCTACTCCCCCATCACTGAAACCTGGTATTCTCCATGGAGGGCCCACTCTGGCCTGCTGTTCACTCACTCAAAGAGGTATGATCGAAGCCCATTGTCCCTGCCAGGTCTGTTCTGGACAGCAAGGATGCTGCTCTGTGAGCAAAGAAGACAGGGTACCTAGAAACAGAGGGGCTGTACCTGCATGAGAGCCAAGTCCTTGTCCCAGCAGCCAGCGTTGGACACCACATACAGGTAGCCCTCAGAGGTGCTGGTCACAATCAAGTCATCTAAAATGCCTCCAGCCTCATTGGTGAACAGCGACAGCGTCCCCTAGTGCCAAAGTGGAACATCTTTGCCTCCAGGTCCAGGAAGTCCAGGTCAAGTATGAGTCACACTCACTCCTGGGCACACACAGCCAGCCACCACCAATTCGTGAACCCTCAGGCAAAGGGCTGGGAGGGGAGGAGGGGCAAGCAGGAAGGCTAGGTAAGCCCAGGCCCTTGCCCAGCCCAGGATTTCGATCTTCATGCACCGACAAAGTTTTTTACCCCTTCCCCATCTTGGGAGACCTCCCTGATCTGGTGGGGCCTCTGCACTTTTCCCCAATCAGTACTGAGAGCCATTTCACACTTAATCCAGGGCATCTAGGACTCACTGCTTCATCCCACCCAGACCTGAGACAACTCAGTCCATGCCCCAAACCCCAACACGGAGACTTCAAAGTCCATCTTGATGATACCATAAGTGCCGCAGCAATATGCCAAAATACTGTGAGGCGGGCCTCACAAGACTCCCCACTGGATGGAAGGAGCCTGAGGTTGAGAGATCACATGAATCACCTGGGGATCTTGTTAAAACAGGTTCTGATTCAGCAGGTCTGAGAGTGTATTCCTAAGAAGCTCTTGGTGATGGCGAGGACGCTAATTTAGGGGCTACTTTTGCATTGCAAGGCGTTTGACAGCATGGAAGGCCACAAAACAGGACATAAACCTGGGTTTCTGGCTTCCCGGCCTGATCTGGTAAGGATGGAATAAGCCCCCTCCCTCCCTGCAGATAACTAGACGTCTGGACATACTCAGGGACCCCATTGCCCAAGACCACAAGCCCTGGGAAGCTATGTGTGAGCCACTGTTGCACCTCCACCCCTCCCATTTGCTGGCTCAAGACTAAGAACACACACTGAGCAGAAATACAAGAGAAGAGGGGCCCACCTGGTTTGGCCTTAACTCTGCAATATCTCCAACCACTAGACTCTCCATCAGCTTCACTCGGTCACAACCAAGTATCTTGGTCTGGGAAAGAGATCAAAAACCTCATGCCACTGGGCAAGGACTGCCCACAGTCCCGTCCAACCCAGCCAAAATGCCTGAGCAGTCCTTTAACTCTGCAGGTGGCAGAGCCCCACCTGACTCCCCTACATCCCCCAACACAGGAGTGGGTGCAATGGAGGTTAGGGAACTTGAAAGGGTCCAGCACCACCCTGAATTACCCCTTTTCCAAACCAACACCCAGGAGAGTCGATGGGAATGGGTGCCAGCCCTGGGGAACCCAGGACATAGAGGCACGCCACTGAGTGGGAGCAGGCTAAAGAGATTAAAGACGAGACAACCAAGAGACCCTCTGAGTTAATTTCCTGGGGGCCACAGTCTAGGACACCAGGGACCTCCACCTCTTCTGCGAGGATGGTGGCCCTTGGAATCCAGCTCCCCACAAAGCCGAAGGTTGCTCCACTGTAGATGGGGAGGAAGCCCTGACTGGGCAGCCGGCATGCTCCCCTGGCTCACCTGCAGCATGTGGGACACATCAAAGAGCGAGCAGTGCCGGCGTGTGTGCAGGTGTGAGTCAACGTGGCTGTCCCGGTATTGCACAGGCAGACTCCAGCCTGCAAACGCCACCATCTTCCCGCCATGAGCCAGGTGGAAGTCATAGAGTGGTGTCCTGCGGAGTACGTCCTGCGGGTGGCTGGGT
Organism: Neogale vison; assembly: GCF_020171115.1. Lineage (NCBI taxonomy): Eukaryota > Metazoa > Chordata > Mammalia > Carnivora > Mustelidae > Neogale > Neogale vison. Next base: position 205,654,355 of record NC_058096.1, on the reverse strand, counting down.
TAAGGGCCACCGGTGTCCCGACCTCCACCCTCTTCCCTCCCCCACCTCCAAAACTGGCCCCCTCCCCCGGCACCCTCGATCCCACCTGTGCGCAACTGAACGGACGGCCTAGTGCCGACGGAAGCGCCTGCAGCCGCAAGCCCAGATGGGCCACCATGCTCACTGCCCGATGCATTGTTGCCTGCAACTGGTGCGGCCGGCACACAGAGGCCACCACGCTGCCAGGCACGCTGGGAGATGTAGTCCCAGCTCTGCTTGGACAGGTCTCTCTCCCACAAAGGGGATCAGAAGGGGCGGGTAGCCCCAAAGGCAGGCCGCCCCAAGGGCAGGCGGGGCTTTAGGGCAGTGCGCAGAGACTCAAAGCGGTAGGGAAAGAGCCCCAGGCACGTCTAGTTGATCTTCCAGGGCTGATTAGGCTGTCCAAACCAGTTAAGCTGCTCAGAGACAGAGCTGGGGGCTAGGCCTCCCCTTGCGGACAGCCCTGCCTCCAAAAGGTCAAAGTTCTATAAAGGGCCAAAAGGCCTGAATCGCATATTCAGGACAAGAGGAGTGTAGGGTCACATGGGAGAAGGGGAGGAGGGTGGAGAGGACACACGAGGGTGGAGCTAGCCTGGCAGGCTGAGCTCCTCAGCAATCCCGCCTCTAGCGAGGGTCTCCAGCTTTCCCACTGGGAAGACACAGGCAGCCAGCAGTCACGCATTCCACAAGTATTTATTGATCTTGCTGCACATTAGGGCCTGTGCTGGGTATCAATGAAGTGCAGTCCCTGCCACCAACCCCAGGGACCTCCCCACATTCTTACACACTATATCCCCAGGAACCTCCCCCCCACTGTCTGAGACACACACACACACACACACTCTCTCTCTCTCTCTCTCTCAGTCTCACACATGCACTCTCTCTGAGGGCTGCTACTCCCTGAGCACAGGATTGTGGTCATTACCCTCTTAGCAAAAACTGAACAGGGCTAAGTAAATGACCCTGCAGGCAACACCTGCAAGCAGAGAGTGGCCACCGGAAGGGGTCTGATCTTCCTCCAGAAAGCTGTTGAGCCACACAAATGTCCAACTCTCCAGGTCTAACACAAGTAACAGCACTGCTGCATCATAGCCCCTGGGGGCAAAGACAGGAAAAAATGGAAAAGGAAGTTTTTCTCATAAGGGCAGCCTGTCTTATTCAGCAGCAGGCATGGGGTTGTAGCAGACCTCAGCCTCTTAAAAGACACCAGGGAGGGCGCCTGGGTGGCTCAGTGGGTTAAGCCGCTGCCTTCGGCTCAGGTCATGATCTCAGGGTCCTGGGATCGAGGCCCGCATCGGGCTCTCTGCTCAGCAGGAAGCCTGCTTCTCTCTCTCTCTGCCTCTCCATCTACTTGTGATTTCTCTCTGTCAAATAAATAAATAAAATCTTAAAAAAAAAAAAAAAAAAAAAAAGACACCAGGGACAGTGCTCACCTGGACCCACACCTCTCTTATCATAGAGAATGATTCCTGGAAGGGGGTAGGTGGGAGAATGGGCAAGGATGTACTTTGGGCACAAAGGTCGCAGAACTCATTCTCAGACTTCGGCCTTGCCGGAGGCATCTGCCCAGCTTGGCTAGGCAGACCCATCTGGACACATACCGAGGAGCCAGCTCAGAGACCAAGGGGTTCAGGCTGCCCAAATCTCCAGCTTTGCTCCCTAGGCGGGCAGGAGTGAAGACCAGAAATTTCTTCTTAGGGGCATAACACAAAGGGAAAGAAGACCACTAGAGGGCGCAGAGGCGCAGAAAGAAGAAATGGGCTCCTGTTTTTTCTCTCGTTTCCAAAGTAAGTGGGTGTAAAGGCTGTAGCAGCCTTCCAGCAATAGTGAGAGCACGCTTAGTAGATCACCCCAACCCAGTGCACTCAGGGTGAAGCAGCAGGCAGGAGACTGGAGTGTGCATGTTGGCCGGAGGAGCAGAGGACACAAGGGGAATCTTGGTAAGTAGAACTGAAGTGTTTTTAGGGTAGTAAAAGGAGTTTCATGTTGCAGTCAGATGAGGACAGAGTACACCCCTGCCGAGAGCTCATGCTGAAGCAACACAGTGAGCCCCCAGGAATCCTGAATCTGTGAACATGGCCCAGACCCAGTGGACATGCAGGCAACACTCGGAATGCACAGGGAAATCACTCCAGCCTCTGGTGGCCCAAACCGGGTCTGGGTGGGCACGGAAGGCCAACGTCTTGGCTAACAGCCACGGTTCAAGTGTAGGAGAGCAAGTTCAGGTCATAACAGCCATCCACCTGCAACACAAAAGACCATGAGATCTGAACTGCTCGGAGCAACGGGAAGGAAGCAGAGGGAAGCACTCACTCACATCAAAGCGGCCGATCCTTGTGGAGGTGTGACTGGCCCGGATCATCTCTGTCAGCGCCCACATCTGCTGCACCTCGGAGGATACCCTGCTGGGGTCTGGGAGACCCTGCTCCAGAAGGAGGGGTCAGTGGCCATGGGTATCTCCCAGCAGTGCCCTTAAAGCTCCAGAGAGGCCAAGTTGGGCTATGCAGCCCACCAAGGGAAACCAGAAACATTCCCAGATGACTTGTGAAACATGAGGTTGGGGCCCAATGTGCGGGAGGCTGCCCAGCCCCACTGAGAGATGCCTCAAAGCCCATGGACCACCCAAGAGGAAGATGGCACAGACTGAATGAAGGGCCGTGGGTCCAACCTCAGATTCTTGTAGAAAGAGGCCCACCTGAGCCCGTGCTGGACACAAGAGCTTTGCACACAAAGTTGTGACCCACGATGAGGGCTTACCTCAATGAGGGGAGCAGGCTGCTCACAAGGCACTGGGTGGGAAAGCCACTTGGGGAAGGTCATGGAGGGGCTCTGCAAAGCAAAGGCATACTCCCCTAAAGAAGACAGAGTGGAAAAACCCAAAGACCAGATTCCCTGGTCCTCAGAGAAGACAGAGGGCACCTGAGCCTCAGATACTGAGAAAACCCTGTTCAGAGGTCCATGAGGTCCAAGGGGCCATCAGACTACCTAAGAACTTAGAGACTACTTAAGCTTTTCTGCTATGCAGAAGGCCCCAGGAACAGAAGTATCTCCCAGTACCTGAAGGCTCAAGCTCTGAGAGAGGTAGGTAGCCTCAAAAGTTCAGGGGTATGAGGACATGACCTCTCCTCTCACCCTTAGCTTCCAGTATTCCCTCCTGGCTAATTTCCTTCTGAGTCTTGTTGTCCACTCCCGACCCCACACCCAGCTCTCCTAGCCATAGCTAAGAGCCTTCTAGGGAAAGGGCCAACCAACAGCTCTGAGCTGGTCACTTACTTTTGGTCCCTGCTGGTAAATCTGCAGTTCTTCCACTGTGAAAGACACCCACAGTGGTGATGGCTGTCGAAGAATCAGGCGCAGCTCCAGTACTTTGGCCATGTCACACAGCATCTGACATAGATACACACACACACACACACACAAGGACCCAGCAAGGCCCAAGCTCACTGCCCAAGAGCCTCCCAACCAGCAATGAGCCAAGATGCTGCCTCCCCAGGCCTTTAGGAAGGAAAAAAAAAAACCCAGTAATCCCTCCAAGGTGCAAGCCCAGGCCAGCCCTGCCTCCCCTCTTCCCTCCAGGTATCCTAGCCCAATCCCCAATCCTCCTGTGAGCCCTTCTCTGGACTTCCCCAGCCATGCTGAGTCCCAGCTGACCTGGTGCTTAAACAACGATATATACTCCTGGGCTCCCTCCTCACTGTGTGGGTCAGGCATAAGGCAGTAGTCCCGCAGGCAGGTCACCCATTTAGGTGGGGTGTGCGTTGAGGTGTGCTGGCGAACACGGATGCTCAAAAAGGCTGTGTAGTAATTCTTAAACATGATCTCCTGTAACTAGAGCGCACACAACCCACCATGACAAATCAGACCTAGCCCCAGGGCCTGAGAGGCTCAAACATACCATCTTCTCCTCCCCTTAGGAATGTATTCTTCCACCAATCTAACAATTTCAACAAACATCCACTGGGGCCCAAAGACAATTTCACTCTCCTAGAAGAGCTCACAGTCCAAAGGAGCAGGTCATGCAAATAATCAATGACCGTAAATCTTCTCACAGGTCTAAGATGCTGCCAGAGGCAGAAAAACGTACAGATGAGGCCTCAAGAAGGAGTTCACCAAGTGGACCGGAAAAGAGAGAGTGTAAAAGTAACATAAGCAAAGGGGCACCAAAGGTTGAGAAAACCTGGCCCACTCCTGAAACCATAGTGATTCAGCCTGACTACAGCAATCCTCATCATTGCACATTCATCAGAGTAACCCAAATAAGTTGTTGTTTTTACTATAGATGTACAGGCTCCACCCCAGACCTACTGAATCAATATTTACAGGGTTGAACCCTATAGGGAAGTTTCGAAGCTTATGGTAAGGAACAGCTTGGAGAGGACCACACACCACAGGACAAAGTGCATGGGGTCAAAAGGCAGGCAGGGCACAAATGGCTCCAAATGCCAAGCCATTAGAAAGTGGACTTTGTCCTCTGTGCTGAGGTCTTGTAGTGTCAGTCACTCTCGTAGTGTCAGCCGGCAGATGTGGACCGGCAACTGGAGACTGGAAACTGGAGCCATTGGGATGATCCCGATGAGGAATGCGCTTTACCTGACCTCCAGCAGGGACTGTAGGGAACGCGCAAGAGGCAGGTTTTTGGGGTAACGCATTGTCTAATGATCCCCACCCCAGTGGAACAAAGTGATCTTTCACCTCTCTCTGGTTCACAATTGCATTTCCACCATTATCCTACCTCCTTGGCACTTCTACGCTTGCCCTGTTCTGGACATGGGGAAGAGATGTTGAAGAGAACAGGACAGAAAACGGCAGTCTCGTAAATATGTGTTAACTGAAGTAATAAATAAATGGTTAACTGATTTGCAAGGGCCAGGACACTGCAGATGCTTTGGGTAAAAAATTAAACGCCTGGAACACGCCCGAGTTCCCAGGTTAGCCCCGCCCAGGAGCCCCGGTCGCGCCCACGGGGCTTGCTCACCTCGAAGGGCGCGACGCTGGGGAAGGTGACATCGATGACCAGCACACCAGGCCGGCCTTGGGAGGTTCGCACGTCGCCCACCTGCAGGGCCACAGTGCCTTTTACATGGCAGGGCACCGACACGCGGGACATAGTTTCAGCTGCCTCGACCAAGCCCAACTGCCGCTCCTGGCCCCCGCAGCAACTGGCCCTTCCCGGCGTCCCCAGCAGAGCCCCCAAGAACTACAACTCCCGGAGAGACTCGCGCTGGGTCAGCCCAGCCAATTACTGATGGTCTGTGCCGGCCGGGAGTCGGAAGTGCTTGAGGAAGTGCTCCTTCAGCCAATCATGGCGCGAGCCTTCGAGCGCGGTGAGCCCTGCCCAGAAACGTCTGAGACTAGCCGAATGGAAGAGATCCTGGCTAGTCTCCGCGGGCCAAATCTTGCCCCGTTAGTACCTCTGTGCAGGGCGGTGGTTGTTTAAAGCATATAAGAACGCTAATGGAAAAAAAAAAAAAAAAAAAAGAACACTAATGAGCATGGGGCCCGGCAGACATTGATCGCAAAAATATGTGTGAACACTCCTCCCCCTTTTTAATGGACAAAGGATTTGAACAGATAATTCACAAAAGAATATAAATAGCGTGGGGCGACTGGGTGCCTCAGTGGGTTAAAGCCTCTGCCTTCGGCTCAGGTCATGATCTCAGGGTCTTAGGATCAAGCCCCGCATCAGGCTCTCTGCTCAGCAGGGAGCCTGCTTCCCCCCCCCCCCGCCTGCCTCTCTGCCTACTTTTGATCTCTCTCAAATAAATAAATAAAATCTTTGAAAATAAAAAAAATAAAAATTTAAAAAAGAATATAAATAGCGAAAAAACACATGAAAAGATGCTGGATACGATTATTCATCGGGGACGTTCTAATCAGAACTCCCATAACCCCACTGAACAGGTTAAAATTAAAGACTGGCGGGGCGCCTGGGTGGCTCAGTGGGTTAAGCCGCTGCCTTCGGCTCAGGTCATGATCTCAGGGTCTTGGGATCGAGTCCCGCATCGGGCTCTCTGCTCAGCGGGGAGCCTGCTTCCCTCTCTCTCTCTCTCTCTGCCTGCCTCTCCATCTACTTGTGATTTCTCTCTGTCAAATAAATAAATAAAATCTCAAAAAAAAAATAAAATTAAATTAAATTAAAGACTGGCAAGAAATTGGAGTGCTTGGAACCTTAATCCCTTGATAATTTCCAGCCATTTTGAAAAAGTTTGGCATTTCTTTAAAAACTAAATTCATGCCTACAATATGATCCAGCCATTGTACTTTTAAATATTTACCCAAGAGAAGTGAATGCTGCGTAGGCCCCGCCAAGGACTGTTCTTAATAGCCAGAAATAGGAAATAATCCAAATGTCCATGAGATGAACGGATAACTAATTGTGGTGTACCCATGCAATGGAATACTGGTTAGCAACAAAAAGAAATTAACAAATCCGGGACGCCTGGGTGGCGCAGTTGGTTGGACGACTGCCTTCGGCTCAGGGCGTGATCCTGGAGTCCCGGGATCGAGTCCCACATCGGGCTCCCAGCTCCATGGGGAGTCTGCTTCGCTCTCTGACCTTCTCCTCGCTCATGCTCTCTCTCACTGTCTCTCTCTCTCAAATAAATAAATAAAATCTTTAAAAAAAAGAAATTAACAAATCCAAGTATCTATCAACATAGGAATGGGCAAACAAATTGTGGTATATAGATACAATGAAATTACACAACCTTAAAGATGAATGAAACTGATAAATTAAAGATGAATGAACTTTGAAAACATCATGTTAAGTGATGGACAAGAAGGACAAATATTATATTATGATACCACTTACATAAGTACTTAAAATAGGCAAATTCATACAAAAAGTAAAACAGTTGCCAGGGATGAGAGGGGAAATAAGTTTATTGTTTAATAGGTACAAAGTTTCTGTTAAGGATGATAAAAAAAAATTCTGGAAATAGTGGTGTCGATTACACAACACTATGAATATACTGAATGCCACTGATTTATACACTTAAAATGATTAAAATGGTAAATATTATGAATACCAAGGGTTTTTTTTAATTTTTATTTATTTGTTTGACACAGAGAGATCACAAGTAGGCCGAGAGGCAGGCAGAGAGAGAGGAAGGCAGAGAGAGAGGAGGAAGCAGGCTCCCCGCTGAGCAGAGAGCCCGATGCCAGGCTTGATCCACAACCCGAGCCGAAAGCAGAGGCTTTAACCCACTGAGCCACCAGGCGCCCCCCAAGTTTTTTTTTTTTTTATTAATTAATTTATTTTTTTTCCAATTTATTTATTTTCAGAAAAACAGTATTCATTATCCAAGTTTTTTTTTTTAAAGGAAGTGAACAACTAGTATGCACACCAGCACCATTAAATTTCAAGTGTACTATGTTAAGCAAAAAAATCAGGCCCAAGGGCAACTGGATGGCTCAGTTAGTTAAGCATCTGCCTTTGGTTCAGATAATGATCCTGAAGTCCTGGGATCAAGTCCGTCATCAGGCTCCCTGCTTGGTGGGAGTCTGCTTCTCCTTCTGCCCTTTACCCAGGTCATGCTTGCCTCTCTCCTTCTCTCAAATGAATGAGGAAAATCCTTAAAAAAAAAAAAAAAAAGTCAGACCCGAAAGAGTACATTGTATATGATACCACTTACATGAAATTGTAAAAAAGGCAAAGCTAATATATAGTAATATAAATCAGAACAGTTTTTCCTGGGGCAGGAAGAGAAGGGAAGGGATTGACTATGAAGAAGTACAAGGGAATACTTTGGGGTGATGGAAAGGTTCTATAACTTGATTTTGGTGATTTTTAATTTTTTAAAAGATTTTATTTATTTATTTGTCAAAGAGCACAGCAAGGGGAGCAGCAGGCAGAGGGAGAAGCAGGCAGAGAGAGAAGCAGACATCCTGCTGAGCAAATGCAGTACTTGATCCCAAGACCCTGGAATCATGACCTGAGCTGAAGGCAGATACTTAACTGACTGAGCCACCCAGGCATTCAAAACTTGATTGTGGTGATAGTTACATTTGTATAGACAATTTTTAAGACTTATTAAATTGAATGTTTAAGATTTATGGATTTTAAAAAATATTTTCTTTTTTATTTTTAAAAAGATTTTATTTCTTTATTAGTAAATAAATAAATAGGAGGAAAGGTCAGAGGGAGAAGCAGACTCCTTGCTGGACAGGGAGCCCAATGTGGGACTGAATCCAGGGCCTCCAGGGTCATGACCTAAGCTGAAGGCATTTGCCCAACCAACTGAGCCACCCAGGTGCCTTAAAGATTTTACTTTTAAGTAATCTCTGTGTAAAGATTTTTCCGGCGAGATAAATACAACACCAGGCAAAGTGGGTGCAAGGCAAGATTTATTAAAAACACTCTCCGGCGAAATTTCAGGGCTCAGGAGAAGGGGAGCCGAGAAAGTTGCACTGGGAGGAGGTGGGCACCCTCGGGCGAGGTTCCACGACTCTGGAAAGCAGAGTGGCGGAAGTCGCACCCAAGGCAGCGAGGAGGAAGCTTTTAAGGGGTCTCGGAGGAAGCTCAGGGGTCTTTTGGAAGTTTCCCTTATTCGGATATCTCCCCTGCTCGTCGGGATCCCATTGGTCCACAGGAGCCCGGGGCGGGGGTCTCAGATTCCTGCTTGGGCCTTTGTTCTGTCCCAGCTCAGGTCCTGTGGCGGGAACTTTCGTTATCTTGGACCTTTGTTCTTCTATCCGAGTTCAGGTCTTGTGGCGGGAACTTTTCGCCATCTTTAGTAGCCCTTCCTGCCAGCCCAACACTCTGCACCCAGCTTGGGGCTCAAACTCACAACCCCATGATCAAGAATCACATGTTCTACAGACTGAGCCAGCTAGGTGCCCCAATTTTTGTGCATTTTGACTGCATCTATATTATACCTCCATATACATGATTTTTTTTAAAGATTTTATTTATTTATTTGACAGAGAGAGATCACAAGTAGGTAGAGAGGCAGGCAGAGAGAGAGAGAGGAGGAAGCAGGCTCCCTGCCGAGCAGAGGGCCCGATGCGGGACTCGATCCCAGGACCCTGAGATCATGACCCGAGCCGAAGGCAGCGGCTTAACCCACTGAGCCACCCAGGCGCCCCTCAATATACATGATTTTAAAAGAAAAAAAAGCAAAGCAAAAAATTAATGTTAACTATTATGTTTATCATCATCACCATCCTTCTAGGCACTTGTGGAAACAGTGCCTCAGATATCATTAGGTAAGCCTGTTTTATTGATAACAAAGCTGAGGCCAGAAGTGTTACAGTGATTTCCTAAGCCAATAAAGCAGAATGAAGTAGAGCTGGAATCAGGGCCTCTTTGGGGCTCCTTCCTCACAGGTCAGAACCTTCCAGGTAATAATCAGCTTTGGTGACTCGGGCCTATTGAGGAACCCGAAGACACAGGCCCAGTGTAACCCATAGTGCTCTCAAAGTGGGATACCAGACAGACACAAAACCAGTATTCCAGGCCTGCCCAAGGAACAGCCTGGAAGACTTGTGCCTTCCTAGTCCAGGTGCCCCCAGAGACTTCCAGGGACAGAAAACATTCCCTGTCTTCTCATCTTCTCATTAGCTGTTGTCAAGGGAAAATAATTTTTTTGAAGATTTTATTTATGGGGCGCCTGGGTGGCTCAGTGGGTTAAGCCTCTGCCTTTGGCTCAGGTCATGGTCTCAGGGTCCTGGGATCGAGCCCCACATCGGGCTCTCTGCTCAGCAGGGAGCCTGCTTCCCTTCCTCTCTCTCTTTGCCTGCCTCTCTGCCTACTTGTGATCTCTGTCTGTCAAATAAATAAAAATAAAATCTTTAAAAAAAATAAAAAATAAATTTTAAAAAAAGATTTTATTTATTTGACAGAGAGAGAGACAGAGAGAGAGAGGACAAGTAGGGGAGCAGCAGGAAGAGGGAGAGGGAGAAGCAGGCTCCAGTGAGCTTGAAACGGGGCCCCATTCTAGGACCACGTGATCAAGGCAGACGCTTAATGACTAGCCATCCAGGCACGCCCAAGGGAAAATAATTTGTATCCTTGGGTCTCCTGGACTGGCTATCACTATCTCCATTTGGACTCAGACTAATGATTCACTCCCTGGGTCCCTCCAGTTCCTGAGAGTTTCCTCTTTCTGAAGACCACCTCATGGTCAAGAGAGGCTTTCCCAAATCCCAGAAGATAACAGGCCCCCTGGAAATCAGGAGGATATATATAAGTTCTGGGCTTTAGAACTCAGCTCTGAAAGCATAGGCCCAGTGTCACCAGCTAGACGTCAAGACTTAGCCTTTACTACTCACTTATTAGTACCCACCAAATTTTGTCCCACATTTTCCCCTAAGCTCTCCTTTCCAGTTTATCTCTTTACTCAGGCAACGGACCCCAGGGACACAACGTGCTGTGATGGAAACCAAAACTACCCCTCAAAGGAGGGGGGTTGGAAGAAGGGGGGTAGGGTTATGGACATTGGGGAGGGCATGTGCTTTTGGGTAAATTGGAAGGGGAGATGAACCATGAGAGACTATGGACTCTGAAAAACAATCTGAGGGGTTTGAAGTGGCGGGGGGGTGGGAGGTTGGGGTACCAGGTGGTGGGTATTACAGAGGGCACAGCTTGCATGGAGCACTGGGTGTGGTGAAAAAATAATGAATACTGTTTTTCTGAAAATAAATAAATTGGAATAAAACAAACAAACAAACAAACAAAACTACCCCTCAAGCAATAACGCCTGCTTGGATAAAGAGCTCCAGCAGCCCAGACAACCCAGACCGGTTTGAGCTGAACCCCTGACTCATGCCTGGGCGGATGGACCTTGGAGTGACCCATGGAGTCACCAACAGGTACCTTTACCTCTTCATAATACTGAAGTCTCCACCCGAGGCGAAGCACAAGCCTCATTTACATAACATGCAAGGTATGGATAGGTGTGTTTCCTTAAGGCACATACATGACCTTATGCCTACTTCTCCATCTGATGACAGGGCTCCCATTTCTTGTTCTTTTTTTTAAGTTTATTTATTTACTTATTTTTAGTAATCTCTACACCTGCTGTGGGTCTCAAACACAAGACCCTGAGATCAAAAGTCACATGCTCTTCTGACCGAGCCAGCCAGTACCCCAAGGCTCCCATTTCCATCCATTCTAACCCTAGGGGGCACCTGGTTGGCTCAGTCAGAAAAGCATCTGGCTCTTGATCTCGGAGTCGTGTGTTTGAACCCCACAGTGTGTGTAGAGATTACTTAAAAATAAAATTTAAAAAATATATAAAATAAGTCACTATATAAATATTCATCCTAACCCTGATTAAAGGGAACCTATTCACCCTTTCTCTGGGACTCAAGGTTGGAAGTTATTTCCTGTGATCTCCTTCTTTGCTGCATGTAACATTTCCTTTGTGTAACAACTCCTCCCAGTGTAGTTTCTGTGACTCATCAAGGAGCAAATTCGTGTTATTCAGTTACAATAGCAGACACAGACCTGTGTGGTCCTTTACTGCAGATGGGTCTTGCCTCATATCTCCCTGGTAGACAGCCACCTCCACTCCAGCCCCTCTAATCCATTACCTACTCTGTGGCAAGACAACCTTTTCAGTGTGAAATCCTCCTGGAATCCTTCTGCTTCAAGGTCAAATCCAAAAGCTCTTTGGTAAGTCCATGAGTCCAAGGCATGAATAGCCCCCACCTCAGGCTACTCAAAACCTGCTCCCTGGGGGCACCTAGCTGGCTCATTCAGAAGAGCACATGACTCTCCACCTTGGGTTGTAAATTTGAGCCTCAAGTTGGGCATAGAGATCACAAAACAAACAAATAAAACAAAAATAACTTTAAAAAAGAAAACCTGTCCCCCTCCCCAACGCTGCTACCTTCACTTGAGTTCCTCCCACATGGTGCCCTCTCTTTTCCTTCTAGCCTGCTCACAGAACATTCTTTAGATCACTTCTGCCCTACCACCAATCACCTATCTACCCTTCAGTTCTTGCTTTAGATTTTGATTTTTTAAGGAGTACTTTCTTGATCTCCTGGATTAAGTTAGATCTTGTACATTGTCAGAGGCTTTCCACATTTTATTGTAATCATCCCCCCAAAGCCTGTCTTCCACACTGGGCTACACGAGGTAGGAGAGCAGGAATTTAGTCTGTTGCCTTGTATCCCACATCTCCTAGCATCATGCTGGGCATAGATGGTGCTCAATAAATACAACCCAAATGAACAAATTGTTCAATTTTAGGGACTTCTACTTCCACCTAAAATGGAGTAATTGGGAAAAAGATTTATCCCCCTGCCAACCTGAGCCAACTAAAGAAGCAGACAAAATATGTGTAACAATCATTTTTAGACACTGTCCATCAGACACCACAGAACAGTGATCCCTAAAAGAGGAGAAACAACAACAAAAAAACACTCAATGATTATCCCAGCTTACCGTCTGGAAAGAATTTCCAAATATAATGAGGAGGAACTGAGACGGAGTCTGTCAGACTCCCTGAGTTGAGGAGACAAAACTGGGAGTTTGGGGAGGCAAAGATGACTAGAAGCTAGACAGGACAGAACTGCAGGGATAGAGGACTCCAGAGATCCCTAGGGGGGATCCCCTTGAGGTTTCAGCTTAATATGATCAGCACATGCACGTGAGGAAACTACTCAAGGCCAGACAACCAGAAAAAGAACTACCCAAAAGAATTAAAAGGTGATAACACCAAATCTTATTTTGACCCAGAAAGTTTGTGTTCCCATCAACCATTAGTTAAAAAAAACGAACAAAAACAAAATACTAATGAGACAGGGAAGCTGAAGACCCCATAAAAATAGCCATTTTTTCCCTTTGCTTTAGTTTTCTTTTTTAAAAAATTCAATTAATTAACATACATGTATTATGTGTTTCAGGGTCACAGGTCTGTGATTCGTCAGTCTTATATAACACCCAGTGTTCGTTAAAGCACATACCCTCCCCAATGTCCATCACCCAGTTACTGTACCCCCACCCCCAGCAACCCTCAGTTTGTTTCCCAAGATTAAGAGTCTCTTATAGTTTGTCTCCCTCTCTGGTTTCATTTTGTTTCATTTTTTCTTCTCTTTCCCTATGATCCTCTGATTTGTTTCTTAAATTCCACACATCAGTGAGATCATATGATAATTGTCTTTCTCTGATTGACTCATTTCACTTAGCATAATACTCTGTAGCTCCATTCACATCACCGCAAATGGCAAATTTCATTTTTTTCCTAAAGATTTTATTTATTTATTTGACAGAGGGAGAGACCACAAGGAGGCAGAGAAGCAGGCAGAGAGAGAGGGGGAAGCTGGTTCCCTGCTGAGCAGAGAGCTCGATGTGGGGCTCGATCCCAGGACCCTGGGATCATGATCTGAGCCAAAGGCAGAGGCTTTAACCCACTGAGTCACCCAGGTGCCCCAGCAAATTTCATTTTTGATGACTGTGTAATATTCCCCCCTCTCTCTTTGTGTATGTGTATTACATATTGGGGTTTTTTTTTTTGGTATTTCTTTTTTTTAATTTTTTTTAAAAAGATTTTATTTATTTATTTGACAGAGAGAGATTACAAGTAGACAGAGAGGCAGGCAGAGAGAGAGAGGGAAGCAGGCTTCCTGCTGAGCAGAAAGCCCCATGTGGGACTCGATCCCAGGACCCTGAGATCATGACCTGAGCCGAAGGCAGCGGCTTAACCCACTGAGCCACCCAGGCGCCCCTTTAATTTTTTTAATTTATTTTCAGCATAACAGTATTCATTATTTTTGCACCACACCCAGTGCTCCATGCAATCCGTGCCCTCTATAATACCCACCACCTGGTACCCCAACCTCCCACCCCCCCGCCCCTTCAAAACCCTCAGATTGTTTTTCAGAGTCCATAGTCTCTCATGGTTTTACATATTGTTTATTCATTCATCTGTCAGTGGACATCTGGGCTCTTTCCATAGTTTGGCTATTGTGGACATTGTTGCTATAAACATTGGGGTGCAGGTTTCCTTATGGATCACTACATTTGTATCTTTGGGACCTCTGCTCTGGCTTCTGTTGTTACTAGAACGAGCACCTCACCCTACTCTACACATACCTAGTAATTCAAATAGCATATGTCTTCCTTGTAAGGGATAGAGAGATAGTGATATCTTCAGAGTCTTCTAGCGCAATAGATCACATCTCAGAAGTGATGGGGCAGGGTCATCATAAATATTCTCCAAGACCACTGACTCCCAACACCTTGACACCAAGACGCTTAACTTCAGGAAATAAATGACTTCTGAAGAGCATTCGGATCCTCTCCTTGTTCTGACCAGTTCCTGATGCTTAAAAAGACACATGCACCAGACCATAATCTCCAATAAAAACCCCAGGCCCCAAGCAAAAATGATACTCATGTTCTTTCCAAGTCTCCTGGACACTCTGTCCGTATGATTCTATATACATAAATCTTCAGTAAACTCTGCTTTCCATTCTTCATGAAGCCAAGACCCTCTTAGCTAGTCCTGCAGGACCCCTTCTGGGTCTTCTGACCCAGTCTGCCTCCATCACTAATTCATTGTGCAAAGTGCCTAGAAATTGCTTCAGTTGTGCATAAAAATTTGCCCTAGACTAAAATCTGCTCAGACACCACCTAACAAGAGCTTAAAATCGAGCCTCAAAATGATCAAAATGCCTAAATGTATCCAAGAACAAAGGTCACAAATATTTATAGGAACACAATAGTATCAGCACTTAAAAAGGTAAAACTTGCAAAGTCTGACATCCAATTAAATATTACCAGTCACAGAGCACCTGGCTGGATCAGTTGATAGAGCATCTGGCTTTTTTTTTTTAATATTTAATTTATTTATTTGACAGAGATCACAAGTAGGCAGAGAGGCAGGCAGAGAGGCAGGCAGAGAGAGGAGGAAGCAGGCTCCCCGCTGAGCAGAGAGCCCGATGCGGGGCTCGAACCCAGGACCCTGGGATCATGACCTGGCCGAAGGCAGAGGCTTTAACCCACTGAGCCACCCAGGCACCCCGAGCATCTGACTTTTGATCTCAGGGTTGGGAGTTCAAGCCCAACATTGGACGTGGAGCCTACTTAAAAAATTATAAAAATTAAAAAATTATAATTACCAATCATGTAAAGCAGCAAAAAAATGACCTATAATGAAAAGAAAAATCAAACAAGAGAAACAGACCCAGAAATAACCAATTCTAGAGTTAATAGACAAGGACATTAAAACTCAAACATGATATTCCCTACGTTCAAGAAAGTGGAAGACAATATTAATGTTCAAGAAAGAGGAAGACAATATGAATTTAGTTTTTTTGGACATTGCTGTGTTGTGTTGGTGAGTTCGGAGCCCATGGCCAAGGAAATATTCTTGAGACCTCTTTGGTGCAAAATGGTTTTATTAAAGCACAGGGACAGGACCCGGAGGCAGGGATTCTGCCTATTGCTGCCTACTGCTCCCTCATGCCTGGGGATTGTGATGAGCAAGTGATTATATACCCTGGGGTTGGGAGAAGTAAAGATAAAGGAAGTTCCAAGAGCACTTTAAAAAAAAAAAAGATTTTATTTAATTATTTGCCAGAGAGAGAGAGAGAGAGAGAGAATGAACACAAAAGGTGGGGATGGGGAGTGGGCAGCAGGCAGAGGGAGAAGCAGGCCCCTGGCTAAGCAAGGAGCCCAATGTGGGACTCAGTCCCTCCGAGGGTTCTGGGATTATGACTTGAGCTGAAGGCAGATGCTCACTCAACTGAGCCACCCAAGTATTCCCCCCCCCTTTTTTTTTTAAGATTTTATGCATTGGGGCACCTGGGTGGCTCAGTGGTTAAAGCCTCCGCCTTGGCTCAGGTCATGATCCAGGGTTCCGGGATCCAGACCCGCTTCGGGCTCTCTGCTCAGCAGGGGAGCCTGCTTCCCTTCCTCACTCTCTGCCTACATGTTGTTAGGTCGCGGGCTCCGAGTGCAGGAGGAACAATAGAAATGACCAGTGGCTCTGGGTGTGCGAGAGTAACAATAGAAATGACCTCAGGGTCCCGCCCCAGGTCACGGCTCCATAGGTAACCTGATACCTATGCTGGAAACAGATAAAAGACACCCCCCCCAACTCCCGCCCAGTGCGACTTCCCCCACTCCCCTTTCCAGAGTCGGGGGAACTTCGCCCGTGGGTGCCCACCTCCTCTCAGCGCAACTTTCTTGGCTGCCCTTCTCCTGAGCCCTGAAACTCCACGGGAGAGTGCCTTTAATAAATCTTGCCTTTCACCCACTTCGCCTGGTGTCGTGTTTATCTTGCCTATAAAACCTTTATACTTGTGATCTCTGTCAGATACATAAATAAAATCTTAAAAAAAAAAAAAAGATTGGGTGCCTGGGTGGCTTAGTGGGTTAAGCCTCTGCCTTCTGTTAAGGTCATGATCTCAGGGTCCTGGGATGGAGGGTCTCTGCTTGGCAGGGAGCCTGCTTCCTCCTCTCTCTCTGCCTGCCTCTCTGCCTGCTTGTGATTTCTGTCAAATAAATAAAATCTTAAAAAAAAAAAAGATTTTATGCATTTATCTGTCAGAGAGTGCACAAACACAAGCAGGAATAGTGGCAGAAGCCTCCGGCTGAGCAGGGAGCCCTACATGGAACTTGATCTCAGGACCGTGGGATTATGACCCAAGCCAAAGGCAGATGCTTAACTAACTGAGCACCCCCCGCCCTGTGCACCCTGCCTTTGTTTCCTACATCAAATATAACACCATATGTTAACTGCACTGGAATTAAAATTGGGAAAAAAATGAAAAGTTGGGGCGCCTGGGTGGCTCAGTTGTTATAAGCATCTGCTTTCGGCTCAGGTCATGGTCCTGGGATCTTGGGATCCAGCTCACATCGGGCTCTCTGCTGGGTGGGGAGCCTGCTTCACCCTTTCCCACTCCCCCTGCTTGTGTTCCCTCTCTCTCTGGGTCTCTTGTCAAATAGATAAATAAGGTCTTTAAAAAACAAAGTAAATAGGGGCGCCTGGGTGGCTCAGTGGGTTAAGCCGCTGCCTTCGGCTCAGGTCATGATCTCAGGATCCTGGGATCGAGTCCCGCATTGGGCTCTCTTCTCAGCAGGGAGCCTGCTTCCCTCTCTCTCTCTCTGCCTGCCTCTCCATCTACTTGTGATTTCTCTCTGTCAAATAAATAAAAATAAAATCTTTAAAAAAAAAACAAAGTAAATAAAAAATTAAAAGTTAAAGAGAAATGATGAGCATATTTAAAGATTTTATTTTTATGTAATGTGGGGCTAGAACTTCCAGCTCTGAGTTCAAAAGTCATATATTCTACTGACTGAGAAAGCGAGGCACCCCATGGTTTGTTTTTGTTTTCTGAGCATGTGGTATTATATGTAGATAGAGAGAGAGAAAGAGAATAAGGAATTGGCTCCTGCTGTTTTGGAGGCTGAGACCTCCCCAAGATCTGCAGAAGGCAATCTGAAAAACCAGAAGAGCCAATGTACAGTTCAAATTCAAGTCTGAAAGCCCAAGAACCAGGAAAACTGATCTCATAAATTCTAGTCCAAAGCCAGCAGGACCAAGGCCCAAGAAGAGCTGATATTACAGTCTCAGTCCAAAGGCTGGAGAACACCAATGTTTCAGCTCAGTCAAGCAGGAGGAGTTTCCTCTTACTAAACTTTTCTGTTCTTTTCAGTTTTTCAATTGATTGGATGAAGCCCCCCCCATATTAGAGAGGGAAACGTGCTTTATTCCGTCTATTTGAATATTAATCTCACCCAGAAACACCCTCACAAACACACTCACCCAGAATAATATTTAGCTAAATGTCTAGATATTCTGTGGCCCACATAAAAATTAACCATCACAGAGTATTTTGTTTATTTGTTGGTTAAAGTTTTGTTATTTTTTAAATTTATTGTTATTATTTTCTAAATAGACTCCATCCCCAGCATAGAGTCCAATAGGGGGTGAAGTCATGCCTCCCAGACTAAGACCTGAGCTGAGATCAAGAGTCAGACACTTAACTGACTGAGCCACCACCCAGGCTCCCTTAAGATTTTATTTTTACATAATCTTCACACCGTTAGGTCTACTTTGGTCTACAGCATTGTTTAAATCTTCTATTTCCTTGTTGATCTTCTGTCTGGTTGTTCTAGCCATTATTGAAAGTGAAGTATTGGAGCTGCCAGTTATTATTGTAGAACTATCTATTTTTCTGTCCAATTCTGTCAATTTTTGTTTCATGTATTTTCGGGCCTTGTTGTTAGATGTGTATATGTTTATAATTGTATCTTCTTGCTGTGTTGTCCCTTTTATCAATATTATTTCTTCCTGGGGCACCTGGGTGGCTCAGTATGTTGAGCCTCTGCCTTCAGCTCAGGTCATGATCTCAGGGTCCTGGGATTGAGCCCCACATTGAGCTCTCTGCTTGGCAGGGAACCTCCTAACCTCCCCCCTGCCACCCGCCTGCCTCTCTGTCCACTTGTGATCTCTGTCAAGTAAATAAATGAAATCCTTAAAAAATATATTATTTCTTCCTTTGGGTTGCTCGGTTGGCTTGAAAGGCCCCCCAATGTTGGGTCCATGATTAAAGGAGCGAGCGAGACTGATAGAAAGCGAAGGTCAAGCAAAGCTTTACTTCACACCAAGCTTCAAGAATCAAACGGACCAGCCGGGGCCACGCCTCTTAACAGAGAAGGCGACCCCTCTCTGCCTTACAGACTAGCTTTTAAGGGCAAAGGCCATGTGGTTGGGCCTGGCTCAGGTGGCCAATGAGATTATAACACACAGAGAAAGCTGCACAGTCATGCACACATAAATGACCAATTGAATTACAATTTACCCTAGTAGACATTTGAACTAGCCTATCACCTTGGTCAGAATTGGCGCCCTAAAGGTGGGCCCATACTCCTTGGTAGCTAGGGGGACAGTATATGCCTCCCTCCGCCCCCCCTACTGATTGGCTATCTCCACCTGGCCTGACTGACCCTTGTATTTGGGCTTTGTTACCTGGGACTGGTTTCTGGGACTTGTTTTTAAGAGGGGGGTGGGGCAGGGACAGTTTAAGTTTACTTCAAAAAAATGACTGTTTAGGGGGCACCTGGGTGGCTCAGTGGGTTAAGCCGCTGCCTTCAGCTCAGGTCATGATCTCAGGGTCCTGGGATCGAGTCCCACATCGGGCTCTCTGCTCAGCAGGGGCCTGCTTCCCTTCCCCTCTCTCTGCCTGCCTCTCTGCCTACTGTGATCTCTTTCTGTCAAATAAATAAATAAAATCTTGAAAAAAAAAAAATGACTGTTTAATCCAAGATGTAATCGCTCTGGATAAATGGGCCCTTACAGGCTCAGTCTGTAGAGCATGTGACTTTTTTTTTTTAAGATTTTATTTAATCATTTGAGAGAAGAGAGAGAGAAAGAGAGAGAGAGAGAGAGAGAAGCAGACTCCCCACTGAGCAGGAAGCCAGTCACCAAGCTCCATATCAGAACCCTGAGATTATGACCTGAACTGAAGGCAGACACTTAACCGACTCAGCCACCCAGTCACGCTGAGCATGTGGCTCGATCTTGGGGTTGTGATTTCAAGCCCCATGTTGGGTAGAGATTAAGATTAAGGTAGAGATTTAAGTAGAGATTACTTAAATACATAAATATTAAAATATATTTCTTTGTCCCTTATAAGCTGTTTTGACTTAAGTCTATTTTGTCTTATAATAACATAGCCGCCCAACTTTCTTTTGGTTACTAATTGCATGGAGTATATTTTTCTACGCTTTTACTTTCAATCTCTCTGTGTCCTTCTATCTAAAATGAGTCTCTTACAGATAGCATATAGATCTGGGCTTTTAAATTCCAATCTTCTAAACTTTTACTAGTAAGGCTTAGCTCATTTACATTTGATGTGATTCCTGATAAAGGATTTACTTGTGACATTTAGTTTAGCTGTAGGCATTCTGTATGTTTGTTGTTGTTGTTCCTTAATTCCTTCCTTTCTGGCTTTTTAAAATTTAGTTAAATTTTTCTTCTTTCCTTTTTTATTTTTTTTTTGTATATTTGTTTTGTTTTGTTTTATGTAAGCTCTACACCCACTGTGGGGCTTGAACTCATGACCACAAGATCAAGTATCCTGCTCTATCAACTGAGCAAGCCAGGCGCCCTTTGTGTGTATATATATATATATATTTTTTTTTTTAAGATTTTATTTATTTATTTGACAGAGAGAGATCACAAGTAGGCAGAGAGGCAGGCAGAGGGAGAGAGAGGAGGAAGCAGGCTCCCTGAGCAGAGAGCCCGATGCGGGACTCGATCCCAGGACCCCTGAGATCATGACCTGAGCTGAAGGCAGCGGCTTAACCCACTGAGCCACCCAGGCGCCCCAGTATATATATATATATATATATATTTTAAGATTTTATTTATTTATTTATTTATTATTTTTATTTTTTTAAAAGATTTTATTTATTTATTTGACAGGCAGAGATTACAAGCAGGCAGAGAGGCAGGCAGAGGGAGAGAGAGGAGGAAGCAGGCTCCCTGAGCAGAGAGCCCGATGCGGGGCTCGAACCCAGGACCCTGGAATCATGACCTGAGCCGAAGGCAGAGGCTTTAACCCACTGAGCCACCCAGGCACCCCAAAGATTTTATTTATTTATTGGAGAGATAATGAGTGAGAGAGAACATGAGAGAGGAGTAGGTCAGAGGGAGAAGCAGACTCCTCAAGGAGCTGGGAGCCCGATGTGGGACTCGATCCCGGAAGTCCAGGATTCTGACCCGAGCCAAAGGCAGCTGCTCAACCAACTGAGCCACCCAGGCGCCCCTATTTTTAAACTACTTTCTTGATAGCTAACTTGGTATTATAATTGACATCTTAAATTTATAACAAGTTCATATAAATAATACCAAATTAGGGGCGCCTGGGTGACTCAGTGGGTTAAGGCCTCTGCCTTTGGCTCAGGTCATGATCCCAGGGTCCTGTGATGGAGCCTTGCATTGGGCTCTCCGCTCAACAGGGAACCTGATTCCCCTTCTCTCTCTGCCTGCCTCTTTGCCTACTTGTGATCTCTGTCTGTCAAATAAATAAATAAAATCTTAAAAAGTAAATAAATAATACCAACTTAGTTCCAACAAATTTATAAGCAATCTACTCCTATACATCTCTGTTCCTACCCCTCTGTTCTTTATATTGTTATTATCAAAAATAATATCTTTATATGCTTTATGACTGCTAACATGAATTTATAATTGTTTTATGCATTTGTTCTTTTAAAAATAAATTTTTTTAAAGATTTTATTTATTTATTTGACAGAGAGAAATCACAAGTAGATGGAGAGGCAGGCAGAGAGAGAGAGAGGGAAGCAGGCTCCCCGCTGAGCAGAGAGCCCGATACAGGACTCGATCCCAGGACCCTGAGATCATGACCTGAGCCGAAGGCAGCGGCTTAACCCACTGAGCCACCAGGTGCCCCTAAAAATAAATATTTTTAAAAGATTTATTTATTTGAGAGAGAGCACGCGCACAAATGTGAGTTGGGTAGAGGTGCAAAGAAAGAGAATCTCAAGCAGATTCTGCCTTGAGTGTAGAGTCAACCCTGGGCTCAATCTCACGACCCATGAGATCATGACCTGAGCTGAAATCACGTGTGGGATCCCTAACCAACCGAGCCACCCACATGCCCCAAGATTTTATTTTTAAGTAAGCTCTAAACCCAATGTGGGACTTGAACTCATAACCCTTAGATTAAGAGTTGCATGCTCTACCAACTGAGCCAGCCAGGGGCCCTGCTATTTATTTATTTATTTATTTATATGTTTATCTTCCAAGTTTTTATTTAAATTCAAGTTAGTTAACGCGTAGTGTAGTATTGGTTTTAGGAGTAGAATTTAATGATTCATCACTTACATATAACACCCAGTCCTCATCACAAGTGCCTCCTTAATGCCCATCACCCATTTAGCCCATCCTCCCCACCTCTCCTCCAGCAATCCTCAGCTTGCCCTCTATAATTTTTTTTTAATAAATTGCCTCTTTTTTCTTTAAAGATTTTATTTATTTATTTGACAGACAGAGATCACAAGTAGGCAGAGAGGCAAGCAGAGAGAGAGTGAGAGAGGGAAGCAGGCTCCCCGCGGAGCAGAGAGCCGGATGCGGGACTCGATCCCAGGACCCTGAGATCATGACCTGAGCCGAAGGCAGCGGCTTAACCCACTGAGCCACCCAGGCACCCCTGTCCTCTATAATTTTTAAAAAATATTTTTAATCCGGGCGCCTGGGTGGCTCGGTGGGTTAAGCCGCTGCCTTCGGCTCAGGTCATGATCTCAGGGTCCTGGGATCGAGTCCCGCATCGGGCTCTCTGCTCCGCGGGGAGCCTGCTTCCTCCTCTCTCTCTCTTTGCCTGCTTGTGATCTCTCTCTGTCAAATAAATAAAAAAAATAAATAAAAATCTTTAAAAAATATTTTTAATCCATTTATTTGACAAAGAGAGACACAGTGAGAGAGGGAACACAAGCAGGGGAAGTGGGAGAGGGAGAAGCAGGGAGCCAGATGCAGGGCTCGATTCCAGAACCCTGGAATCATGACCTGAGTGGAAGGCAGATGCTTAATGACTGAGCAACCTAGGCACCCTGTCCTCTGTAGTTAAGAGTCTCTCTTTTTTTTTAAGTTAAGAGTCTCTTATGCTTTGTCTCCCTCTCAGTTTTTATCTTATTTTTCCTTCCTTTCCCCTATGTCCATTTGCTTTCTTTCTTAAATTCCACATATGAGTGGAATAATACAGTATTTGCTTTTTCTCTGACAAAAACAATATTTTAATATTATTTAATATTAAACTTAATTTTTATTAATAATAATATTTAATAAAATGATGTGCTATATATTATTTACAAAATAACTTATTATAAAATAATACTATTTTAATATTATTTGTTTAATAAAATTAACATAATACCCTCTAGTTCTGTCTATGTCATTGCAAATTGCAAGGTTTCATTCATTTGATGGCTGAGTAATATATATATATATATATATATATATATATATATACCACATCTGCTTTATCCATTTGTCAGTCGATGAGCATTTGGGCTCTTTTCATAATTTGGCTATTGTCGATAGTGTTGCTATAAACATTGGGATGTATGTGTCCCTTTGAATCAGTAGTGTAATTGCTGGGTTATAGTTCTATTTTTAACTTTTTGAGGAAACCCCATGCTGTTTTCCAGAGTGGCTGCACCAGCTTGCATTCCCACCAACAGTGTGAGAGGTTTTCCCTTTCTCCAAATCCTCACCAACATCTGTTGTTTCCTGATTTGTTAATTTTAGCCCTTCTGACTGGTGTGAAGTGGTATCTCACTGTGTTTTTTTTTTTTTAAGAGTTTATTTATTTATTTGACAGGCCGAGGTCACAAGCAGGCAGAGAGGCAGTCAGAGAGAGAGAGGGAAGCAGGCTCCCTGCCGAGCTGAGAGCCCAATGAGGGGCTCGATCCCAGGACTCGGGGATCATGACCCAAGCTGAAGGCAGAGGCTTTAACCCACTGAGCCACCCAGGCACCCCCTCACTGTGGTTTTGATTTGTATTTCTCTGATGATGAATGACGTTGAGCATTTTTTTCATGTGTCTGTTGGCCATTTATATGTCTTTGGAGAAATGTCTGTTCGTGTCTTCTGCCCATTTCTTGACTGGATTGTTTTTTTGGGTGTTGAGTTTAGTAAGTTCTTTGTAGATTTTGGTTACCAGCCCTTTATCCCATAGTATCATTTGCAAATATCTTCTCCATCCCATAGGTTGCCTTTTAGTTTTGTTGATTGTTTTCTTCCCTGTGCAGAAGCTTTTTATCTTGATGAAGTCCCAACAGTTCATTTTTGCTTTTGTTTCCCTCGCCACTGGAGATGTGTCTAGTAAGAAGTTGCTGTGGCCAAGGTCAAGGAGGTTGCTGCCTGTGTTCTCCTCTAGGATTTTGATGGTTTCCTGTGTCACATTTAGGTCTTTCATCCATTTTGAGTCTATTTTTGTGTGTGGTGTGAGGAAATGATCCAGTTTCATTCTTCTGCATGTGGCTGTCCAGTTTTCCCAACACCATTTGTTGAAGAGACTGTCTTTTTTTCACTGGACATTCTCTCTTGCTTTATCAAAAATGAGTTGACTAAAGCAGCCCTGCCTCTTTTTTTTTTTTTTTAAGATTTTATTTATTTGACAGAGAGAGAGATCACAAGTAGGCAGAGAGGCAGGCAGAGAGAGAAAGAGAGGAGGAAGCAGGCTCCGTGCTGAGCAGAGAGCCTGATGTGGGGTTTGATCCCAGGACCCTGAGATCATGACCTGAGCTGAAGGCAGAGGCAGCTCTGCCTTTTATTTATTTATTTATTGAAAAGATTTTTATTTATTTATTTGACAGACAGAGATCACAAGTAGGCAGAGAGGCAGGCAGAGAGAGAGGAAGGGAAGCAGGCTCCCTGCTGAGCAGAGAGCCCGAAGTGGGGCTAGAACCCAGGACCCTGGGATCATGACCTGATGATGACCTGAGCCAAAGGCAGAGGCTTTAGCCCACTGAGCCACCCAGGCGCCCCACCTCTGCCTTTTAAATCATATAGAAAAAAGAGATGAAAAAAAAAGAGAAGTTACAGACTAAAGTAAAAATACAATGATACTGGCTTTCATACTTACTGAATTACCTTTACAAGTGTTCTTTTTTTAATTTTAATTTTATTTTTTAGGATTTTATTTATTTATTTGACAGAGACAGAGAGAGAAGGAATACAAGCAGTGGGAATGGGAGAGGGAGAGGGAGAAGTAGACTACCCACTGAGCAGGGAGCCCAATGTGGGGCTCGATCCCAGGACTCTGGGATCATGACCTGAGCTGAAGGCGGATGCTTAATGACTGAGCCACCCAGGTGCCCCAAGTGTTCTTTTTTTAAAATTTATTTTATTTTTAGAGAGAGAATGAGTATACACTTTAAGAAAGTTAAATTAGGGGCACCTGGGTGGCTCAGTGGGTTAAAGCCTCTGCCTTCGGCTCATGTCATGGTCCCAGGGTCCTGGGATCGAGCCCCACGTCGGGCTCTCTGCTCTGCGGGGAGCCTGCTTCCTCCTCTCTCTCTCTGCCTGCCTCTCTGCCTACTTGTGATCTCTGTCTGTCAAATAAATAAAAAAAAAAATTAAAAAAAAAAAAAAAGAGGGGCGCCTGGGTGGCTCAGTGGGTTAAAGCCTCTGCCTTCAGCTCAGGTCATGGTCCCAGGGTTCTGGGATCGGGCCCCACATCGGGCTCTCTGCTCGACGGGGAGCCTGCTTCCTCCTCTCTCTCTCTGCCTATCTCCTCTGCCTACTTGTAATCTGTCTGTCAAATAAATAAATAAAAATCTTAAAAAATAATAATAATAATAATAAAAGAAAATTAAATTATTTGAATTTAATTTAATTATAATAAAATAAAAATAAATAAGCAAATGATTTAAATTTTCTCTGTTCTAATTTCTATTATAAACATCCATAAATATCACTCACATAAAATCCCTCCTAAGCCTCAGTAATTTTAAGAGTGTAATGTTGTTTTGTGATTAAAAATGTTGAGACTGGGATGCCTGGGTGGCTCGGTTGGTTGGACGACTGCCTTCGGCTCAGGTCATGATCCCGGAGTCCCGGGATCGAGTCCCGCATCGGGCTCCCAGCTCCATGGGGAGTCTGCTTCTCCCTCTGACCTTCACCTCGCTCATGCTCTTTCTCACTCTCTCTCTCAAATAAATAAATAAAATCTTTAAAAAAAAAAATGTTGAGACTCACTACTCTAGGGTTTATTTCCTTTTTAAAAAATTTGTATATTTATGGGGTGCCCGGGTGCCTCAGTTAAGCATGTGCCTTTGGCTCAGGTCATAATCCCAGGGTGCTGGTATCGAGCCACACATCAGGCTCTCTGCTTGGTGGCAAGCCTGCTTCTCCCTCTTGCTCTGCCTAATTGTGTTCCCTCTCTCTCTTTGTCAAATAAATTTAACAAATCAAATAAATAAATAAAAACTTTTTAGAAAAAGATTTTATTTATTTATTTGACAGAGAGAGAGACCACAAGTAGGCAGAGAGGCAGGCAGAGAAAGAGGGGGAAGCAGGCTCCCCACCTAGCAGAGAGCCTGACACAGGGCTAGATCCCAGCACCCGGAGATCACGACCCGAGCCAAAGGCAGAGGCTCAACCCACTGAGCCAATCAGGTGCCCCATAAATAAAGACTTTTTAAAAAGTATTTTTATTTGTTTATTTACCTATTTAAGTAATTTCTACACCGAACATGGGGCTTGAACTCAGGACCCTAAAATCAAAAGCCACTTGCTCCTCCAAGACAGCCAGGTGCCCCTCTAGGGTTCATTTCTGATTGCTGTATTATGCTTATAGGAGAATGCATATCCTTAATTTTTTAAAGATTTTTAAAAAATATTTTATTTATTTATTTGACAGAGAGAGAGAGATAGAGAGCACAAGCAGAGTGCGAGGCAGGCAGAGGGCAAGGGAGAAGCAGGTTCCCCACTGAGCGGGGAGACTGATGCAGGGTTCCACCCCAAGACCCTGGGATCATGACCTGAGCCGAAGGCAGACGCTTAACTGACTGAGCCACCCAAGCACCCCTTTTTTATTTTTATTTTACTTTTTTAAGTAGTTTCTTTTCTTTTTTAAGATTTTATTTATTTATTTGACAGACAGAGATCACAAGTAGGCAGAGAGACAGGCAGAGAGAGGGGAAGGGAAGCAGGCTCCCTGCTGAGCGGAGAGCCCTATGTGGGGCTGGATTCCAGGACGCTGGGATCATGACCTGAGCCAAAGGCAGAGGCTTTAACCCACTGAGCCTCTCAGGTGCCCTCAAGCACCCCTTTTTTAAAAAAAGATTTTTACTGATTTGAGAGAGAGAGAGAGTTGGTGGGGGAAGAAACAGAGGGAGGAGAGAGGATGTCTAGCAGGCTCCCTGCTGAGCACCAAGCCTGAGGTGCGGCTCAGCTGGATCTCATCAGTCTGATATCACAACCTGAGCCAAAATCAACAATCGGATGCTTAATCAACCAAGTCACCCGGGTGGCCCAGCAATGATCTTTCACACTGTACCACTGGCCCTCTTCTCCTCAATTCCCTACTCTGACCACACTGGCCTCCACATCGTCCCCAAGCTCACGTGTTTATTCCCTTCTGTTTGTCTGCTCATTTGTCACTTCTCAGCCCCAAGAGCTCCCGTCTGACATCGTGTTGCATATATATTAGTTTGTATGTTGTCTGATTCACGCTCTGGGACAGAGGGTGTCTGTTCACTAGAAATATAATGCTGGGGAGCAGTGCTAGCTCAGTCGGTGACACATGTGACCTAAACTCAGGGTTGTGAGTTCAAGCCCCTGCAGGTTCGAGATTACTTAAAAATAAAGTCTTCAAAAAAAAAAAAGGGGGGGGGGGCGCCTGGGTGGCTCAGTGGGTTAAAGCCTCTGCTTTCGGCTCAGGTCATGATCCCAGGGTCCTGGGATTGAGCCCTGCATCCGGCTCTCTGCTCGGCGGGGAGCCTGCTTCCTCCTTGTGCCTGGGTGGCTCAGTCGGTTGTGTCTGCCTTTGACTCAGGTTGTGATCTCAGGGTCCTGGGATGGAGCCTGGTGGTGTCCAGCTCCTTGCTCAGCAGGAAGTCCCCTTCCCCATCTGCCTCTGCCCATCATGTGCTCACTCTCTCTCGCTCGCAAATAAATAAATAAAATATATTTTTTTTAAATTAGTGTTTGCTGAATTAATGAGAGAATGAAATGGCTTTGCCCTCCTTGGCACTGTCTTCTGGGCCTGGTGTAAGTACTAACCTTATGAGAACAGCGCCAAGCTTGCAACCCTTACACACAGGGCAGCAGCGCCACCTGCTGGGAAGTGAGTCATGCTTCCATTAGAATCAGGCTTCTCCCATCCAGGCTGGTGGGACAGGCACAAGCTGAAGGTGGGTTCTGGATGCCCAGAATGGTATTCTTCACTTGAGCCTTGGACCCTCAACTTGCCAAAGGTCTTTTCTAGACATTGTCAGTATCACCACAGAAGCTATTTTTTTTTAACTTTTTTTTTTAAGATTTTATTTACTTATTTGTCACAGAGGAGCAAGAGTGAGCACAGGCAGACAGAATGGCAGGCAGAGGCAGAGGGAGAAGCAGGCTCCCTGCCAAGCAAGGAGCCCGATGTGGGACTCGATCCCAGGACGGCGGGATCATGACCTGAGCTGAAGGCAGCCGCTTAACCAACTGCGCCACCCAGGCGTCCCTAAACTTTTTTTTTTAGTGATCTCCACACCGAATGTGGGGCTCAGACTCACAACCCCGAGATCAAGAGTCTCATGCTCTCTGACTGAGCCAGCCAGGTGTCCCCCAATACAACTATGGTATTGAGAATCTCATGGATAATCAGAAACAAGACCATGAAGGGCTTCTCACCTGCATGATCCATACCTGAACTCTGGAAATAGCTGCGGGAAAGAGTCTCCTGCAAGCCAACTTTCTGTCCAGTCCTTCTAAACTTCTGTTCAACCTAGGCCTTTTGAGAACCTGCTGAAAGCCAACCTCCTCCAAGACTGTTCTCTGTGTGTGTATATCTGCACACACACACACACACACACACACACGCTCTCTCTCTCTTTCTCTCTCACATACACAAGTTGTTCTTGCTTGTAATGTTTGGGGATCCAGAAAGAGTATGTATAAACTTGTCCTGAGTGAATGGCACCACAGTCCAACGGTATAGTGGGTCTCTGACAGCAATCAACTTTCTGATCCACGTGGGGAAAGCTCCTCGCAATGTTGAACGAACAAATCAGGAAAAGAATAGTAATGAAGATTGGCTCTTGAGTGGCTCAGTGGGTTAAGCCTCTGCTTTCAGCTCAGGTCATGATCTCAGGGTCCTGGGATCAAGCCCCGCATTGGGCTCTCTGCTCAGCAAGAAGCCTGCTCCCCCCTGCCCCTCTGCCAGCCTCTCTGCCTTCTTGTGATCTCTTTCAAATAAATAAACAAAATCTTAAAAAAAAGAATAGTAATGATAATAATAATCACTGGCACTTACTTAGCATTTACTATGTGCCAAGCACTGTTCTCTTGATGTTCGTGTTCTTCACTCCACCCACTCCCCTTTAAGGTAGAAATAAGAAGTACTCTTATATTGCAGGAAGAAAACTGAGTGGAGGGCACCTGAGTGGCTCAGTTAAGTATCTGCCTTCGTTCAGCTCAGGTCATGATCCCAGGGTCTGGGGATCAAGTCCTGCATCAGGCTGCCTGCTTCTCCCTCTCCCTCTGCCCCTTCCCCCACTCCTGCTCTCTTTCTTGCTCTCAAATAAATAAATAAAAATCTTAAAAAAAAAAAAAGAAAGAAAAAGAAAACTCAGTGGAAAGGTAAAGAACTTTCCTAAGGCCATACTGTCAGTGAGTTGCTGTACTGGGGTTCAAGTCTGGCAGAAGTAGACCACGTTGTATATAGAATCTGGTTTCAACCTTATGAATTTTCTTACTTAGCAAATATTAGCTGAGTATTTTTAAAAAGATTTTATTTATTTATTTGACAGAGATCACAAGTAGGCGGAGAGACAGGCAGAGAAAGAGGAGGAAGCAGGCTCCCTGCTGAGCAGAGAGCCTGATGCGGGGCTCGATCCCAGGACCCTCAGATCATGACCTGTCCAAAGGCAGAGGCTTAACCCACTGAGCCACCCAGGCACCCCTTACTGAGCATTTTAAAATAAGATTTTATTTATTTATTGGACAGAAAGAGAGAGAGAAAGAGCTCAAGCAGGCAGAGCTGCAGGGAGAGGGAGAGGGAGAAGCAGACTCCCGGCTGAGTAGGGAGCCCGATGTGAGACTGGATCCCAGAATCCTGGGATCGTGACCCAAGCCAAAGGCAGATGTTTAACTGACTGAGTCACTCAGGCTCCCCAACTGAGCATTTTTTTCACAGAAATATACAGCAGTAAACAATCTTTGCCCTCATAGAGTTTTCATTCTAGTAGAGAAGATAAGACAAATAAAATAGTTTACATATGATGTCTAGTAGTGATAAACACTCTGAACAAAATGGCAAGAGACATATCCAACATACTCTTTTTAAATTATTTTTATTATTTTTTTTGAAATTTTAAAAGATTTTATTTATTTATTTGACAGACTGAGATCACAAGTAGACAGAGAGGCAGGCGGAGAGAGAGAGGGAGAAGCAGCCTCCCCGCTGAGCAGAGAGCCAGACACAGGGCTTGATCCCAGGACCCTGGGATCATGATCTGAGCCGAAGGCAGAGGCTTCAACCCACTGAGCCACCCAGGCACCCCTTATAAATTTTTAAAAAGATTTTTATGTACTTATTTGTCAGAGAGAAAGAGAGAGAGCGCACACGTGCACAAGCAGGGGTAGAGGTAGACAGAGGGAGAAGCGGGCTCCCTGCTGAGCAAGGAGCCCGATATGGGACTCGATCCCAGGACCCTGGGATCATGACCTAAGCCGAAGGCAGCCACTTAACCAGCTAAGCCAACCAGGCACCCCACATCCAACATACTCTCGCCAGGATTCAGCCAGGTTACTTTGTTAAAGGTCCCCTGGATCCTAGGGCAAACAGGAGTTCTTTCCTTACTTCCTATTATGGATTCAAAGTTGCCAGTTGGCAGCAGGAGATAATAAGAAATGAATAAAAAGGGCAGGCTTGGGATGCCTGGGTGGCTCAGTTGGTTAAGCGGCTGCCTTCGGCTCAGGTCATGATCCCAGCGTCCTGGGATTGAGTCCCACGTCGGGCTCCTTGCTCGGCAGGGAGCCTGCTTCTCCCTCTGCCTCTGCCTGCCTCTCTGCTTGCCTCTCTGTCTGCCTGTGCTCGCTCTCTCTCCGTCTCTCTCTGACAAATGGATAAAATAAAATCTTTAAAAAAAAAAAAAAAAAAAAGGGCAGGCTCTGCCTAGAGGTGGCCACACTTGGATAGCTTACCAAAGCCCCACATTAGTGAAAGAAAGACTCCCTTTCTTTCTTTTTTTTTTTTTTAATTTTAATTTTAATTATTTATTTATTTATTTGACAGAGAAAGATCACAAGTAGGCAGAGAGGCAGGCAGAGAGGCAGGCAGAGAGAGGAGGAAGCAGGATCCCTGCTGAGCAGAGAGCCCGATGCGGGACTCGATCCCAGGACCCTGAGATCATGACCTGAGCCGAAGGCAGCGGCTTAACCCACTGAGCCACCCAGGCGCCCCGAAAGACTCCCTTTCGAGATGAAACCAATTGGGAGGGCTGCACTGGGGAAGTGGAGGATAGGGTCAAAGGTTGGGAGGACATGAGATTCAGGCAGGACCTAGAAGGATGGGCGTGATTTGGACTTGTGCCTCCCGGAGCTCGAGGCCTGATACACAGTAGGTGCTTGGTAAATGTGGTGAATGACAGTTAGAAGGTGTGTTGATAAGTGTATATGTGAATGAAACCCCAGAACGTCAAAAGATCCCAGAGGCCCACCTATTGGCCGCCAGATTCATCTGCATGGATAGAAGGTAGGCGGGTGGCAGACACTCTTGGGGATCTGGGGAAGCCTAGTGTGAGTGGAACAGCCCACCTCTGATGAGTGC
This sequence comes from Neogale vison, assembly GCF_020171115.1. NCBI lineage: Eukaryota > Metazoa > Chordata > Mammalia > Carnivora > Mustelidae > Neogale > Neogale vison. The sequence continues at coordinate 205,622,869 of NC_058096.1, read as the reverse complement.
AGGTCTAGATTCTCAGCTGGTTTTAAAGCTGTTCTTTCTTTTATAGTCTCCAGTAGGATGGGTTGAAATAGCTCCAAGGAGATGGCAGAGCTGGGGGGCCCCTTGAAACTCCCCTAGTCAACTCCTCAGGCTCTAGAGGGCAGTGCAAGTCAAGATGGCCAGGAGGTGGCCCACGACTCACAGCCAGTAGAGGCAGAAACAGACTGGAATTTCACCCACTTTCAGCACACTTCGGGGGCTCCTAGTTTGGACTCCTTCTGAGCACTGCCAGATGTTTAGGATCCTTTTAAATTATAGGCAAGATTATGTGTGGGGGGAGTGTTTGTCTGGGAAAGTGTTGATAGCTTTTTCAGATTACGGAGGTAAGGAAGGTTGGGGACCCTGGCCACGGGGAATGAAATCCACAGTACCGCCTTCCCAGATTCGGTCCCAGACAGGACCAAGGCTGCCTCTCCAAATGTTGACTGGCAGCCCCACCTTCTCCCTTGGGGCCTGCTGTTGGGTACTCAGCCACACCATCCCAGACTCTCTGTGTCCAATCAGAGGCATGGCAAGAAACAAGACTTTCTCCTGTCCATGGGGGCTGCTGGGCACAGCTGGGAGTTTGGAACAGCTTCCTGCAGCTGCTGGGGACAGGAAGCCAAGGAATGTGTGTGCTTCCCTGGCTTTCCTGGGACGCAACTGTCCTGCCACTGTAGTCACTGGGCTCTATCAGGCCCCACTCTGGGCCTCACTGTTGGTACATTTTATCCCATTATGAAAGGAATCTGGAACAGATGACTCTAGTGTTAGGCAATGCAGGTCCAGCTGCCTATCTTGTTAGTGCCCCTATCTCCTTCCCTGGGCTCCCCCTACTTGGCCCTCACTCAGAGCCGTTCTGCTCAGAGCCAGGCAAGTTCCAGCAAAGTCTAAGAGGTCTGGTCAGGGCCTGCTTGGGCAGTCACCTTTGCCCGATTCTTGTCCATCTGGGCAGGCCTAGACAGACTCGGCTACTGCTGAACCCCTCCTGGGAATTTAGCAAGCTAACAGGAAACTCAGCGGCTCCCCTCCCCAGAGACTCAGCTGCAGGGATCCCTCCTCCACTTGGCCACCTCAGCCCAGGCAGCCTGCTTGATTCCCCTCCACACATCTTGATTCCTATGTGCAGCTTTCCCCCCTGCAGAGCTGAAACACATGCTTCTTAGTTTCCCAGCTGTGATTTCTACTTTTCTGCTTTGGGCCTTCTTGCATGCCTGGGGACAGAGTAGATGCTCAGTAAAGAAAGGGCTTTGTGATTTGACTTGCCCACTTCCCTCCACCCTCCTTACCCTTTTCCAGTTCAGTACTGAGGTGAACTTGGATTACATGCCGGAACTTCGTAATCTAATAATCCTGCAGAAATTTATAATTGAGCTATCCTGAGAATACCTTTGTCCAACCACTGGCCCCCACACCTTTTGCTGCTCTTTGAAATAGGCTGGCTGACCTGGAGGCCTCTGCCTTTTCTTCCCCACTGAAGTTATCCTGCAACCTCTTCCCTCCCCTGGTTCCTGACTTACTCTCACAGATCAGCAGTGTTAAGACTCTGCCGAGGAGAGGCCGAGTGGCCACTGGCTATGTACACAAGTGGGGAGGGAAGTCAGGGACCAGGTCATGTTTCTTCCATGTCTGGAAGCCCCTCTCCTGAGTCCAAGCCTCTGTATTCTGGGCTCCTGGGTCCTGCCACTTGAAGTTTCGATGTAACTGTGTCTATTTGTTCCCTCATTCAGCAAGTGCCAGTGGAGTCCCTTACCCTGGGGGCAGGCACAGTGAAGGCTGTAAAAGTGAACACAGAGCCACCGCTTGGCCACTTCCTGCGTTACATAATCTTTGGTAAGTGACTTAAATCTTGGGCCTCAGTTTCCTCATCTGCAACATGGGACCAATAACTGCCATGCAACGTTGTCTGGGGACATGGAGAAATTTTGTGTGTACAGGGGTGAGAAAAGAACCCGGTGAAGGTAGATATTATTATCAAGGGCTGTCTTTGCCCTCTAGTAGCTTGGGGTCTCCTAGAGATGATGAGAAGTCAGATGCTGGGAAGGCTTGTGGATGTTGTTCTTGAGTAGGATAAGCAGGATTTGGGTAGGTGGAAGAAGAGGGACCCTCACAGGTGTTATTCTGCAGGGAGTTGGGGAGAAGGGTTGAGACTGGTGGGTTTTGACTAGCCTAGGGCAGGTCCCGACAGCCCTCAGTGGTGTAGGGTGAGGCTTAAATTTATTCTGCAGGTGGCTGGAAATCCTGAAGGTGGGTTGGCTTCTGGAGTTTGGGCAGTGAAATGCCAATTGGACTCATGGGGAAGTTTCTCCAGAATGCTCCAGGAGACTTCATTTCCAATCAAATGTTCATTCATTCATTCCAATGTTATTAGGTACATTTTAAGTGCCAGGCCCTGCCTCAAGTTGGAGAGGTTCCTGGGATGGAGGGGTTGGTGGGTGTGTGTGTGTGTGTAGACTGACACAGATCGTCCGGTCTGTGTTAGGGATAAATTTTAAATCTGACATAATAAAATGGGGGGCTCAGCAGGGATCCAGAGCAGGGACACCTGCCCAGGCCAGAAGCTGAGACCGCAGTGAGTAGGAATGAGGTAGGCTAAGTGGAAAAAGAATGCTGTGGGCAGAAGGGCTGCATGTGGGAGGGCTCCAGAGGAGCTGGCAGATGCCTGGCGTGTTTGTAGCAACTGAAAGAGGTTTCCCTGTCACCCGGGTCACGCGCAAAGGAAAAACTGGAGTATGGGGTGCCTGGCTGGGGACTCTTGATCTCAGGGTGGTGAGTTCACAGCCCACATTGGGTGCAGAGATTACTTAAATAAATAAATATTATCCAAAAAAGTAGGTTCTACGCCCAGCGTGGGGTGTGAACTTGCCACCTTGAGATCAAGAGTCCCCAGCTCTACTGACTGAGCCAGCCAGGCACCTCTGGACATAGAGCTTACTTAAGAAATAAAAATAAAAGCTGGGGGGGCGCCTGGGTGGCTCAGTGGATTAGGCCACTGCCTTCGGCTCGGGTCATGATCCCAGGGTCCTGGGATCGAGCCCCGCATCAGGCTCTCTGCTCTGTGGGAAGCCTGCTTCCTCCTCTCTCTCTGCCTGCCTCTCGCCAACTTCTGATCTCTGTCTGTCAAATAAATAAATAAAATAAATCTTTAAAAAAATAAATAAATAAATAAAAGCTGGGGTGCAAAAGAACTGGCAGTAGGTATTGAGAGAAGCAGAAGTGGAGATGTATGGGGAGGATACAGGGTGGAGAGGTGGGAGGTAAGGTATTAGATGGGAGCGGTCAAGCTGGGCAGGGGAAGGGGATGTTAGGGGAGGAGGAAAGTCCGTGTCCTCCAGCAGCAGGAAGTCAGGCAGTGTCCCGAGTAGGACAGGTAGGTTGGTCTGTAAGTCGGCTCTGGCTGCTCCCACATGAGGACCAGCTCAGTGGGTAGTGTGAAGGCAGCCTCCAGCAGAGGACAGGGCCCCACAGTCCTTCTTCCCCAAAGCCCGAGAAGTCAAGGGAGATATGCGGGATAGGGGGCAGGCACCTCACCCTCAGGCTGACAGGAGGCAAGGGGACCTTGGCCCTGGAGGAGCCTGGGAGAAAAGGCAGCTGTTGTTTCTTGCAAAGGTGCAGGTGGCCCACAGCTGTGGTGGGTCTCCAGGACCAAGGGTCAGGGACATTTGAAAGGCAGGGTTGTGGGTGGGCCTTGGGGCCATCAAGACAGGCGAGGAGAAGGTCCTGGCAGTTCAGCCTGAGGCAGAGCCTCACAGCGGTCCAGCTGTCAGGGAACAGCTGCGGGCCCGGAAGAGGGAGGCAGGCGGGGCAGCAACAGGTGAGGAAGCTTCCTGATTGCTGGGCCGTGGGAATGGAGAATGACAGCCAGTGAAGAATTGGGGGAGGGGGGAAGGGGAGCATCTGTTTGCCCCCTTGCCTTTCGATGTAACTGGAATTCCTCAGGGAAGGAAATGCTAGGGTAGAGAAGGGAGCTAGGGAGGAAGCCAAATGCTCTCCAAACCCCTTCCAGAGGTTCTCCTGAAGTCTATCCTTCTCCAAGGGGTCTCCTGTGGGACCCCTCTGGAGCCCCAGCCCACACAAGTCCCTGGGTTGCTTTTTCCCTCTCTTCTCCTCCTCAGCTCCTCATATGCACTTGTGTTCAGGCCCTTCTAGGAAGGAGAGGAAACAACTACGGGCCTTTTGTAAAACTTTGGCCCACAAGGGTCAGAAAGGGAAAGGGTCTGGAGAGGGAAAGGGGTTTGCCCAAGTGCCCATTCAGTCAGAGGCAGGAGCCAGGGCCTCTGCCTGTGTGCACCAAGCCTTCAGGGCCTCAACCCTGGAATTCCCACTAGTACCCACCCACCTTAAGTGCAAGGAAGCCTGGGGCACCCTCAGGCCCTGCCTCCTGTGATCTGAGGGGACTCAGTGGGGGTGAGCTTGGTCCTATTATTTGTGGGTGCAGCAAAGAAGCCTGTAAAGAGGCCCAGTTTTCTGTTTACCTCAACAGCAGGGCTGCTGACATTGAATTAATCACTGAGGGTCCCAGGAAGCAGGATACAAGGAAGTTTCTGGCCGAAGGAAGGTAGGGGGTCAGCTGAGGCCAGCCTTCTTTCCGGGGCCCCTCCAACATGAAACGAGCAGCTGCTGGGCCCTGGCTCTGAGGTCCAGGATATCCCTTTCAGAAGCAGCCTTCCCTCCACCCCCATGTCTCCACCTTTGTATTATGCCAGCTGCCGCATTCACTTATGTGCCCGGGAACATGGGGATGGGGCTGGGGGAGGCAGAGTGGAAACGTTTCTTAAAAAAATAAAGGAAGGAAGGAAGGAAATGTTTTCACCTTTTCTAAAAAAAACTCTCTACCCATCATCTTTTTGTATGGGACATGTCAATGCCTCTGCATGGAGCCATCACCATGCTTGCTGCCAGCCATGCCCACACCCAGAAGTTCAGAGCCCTGGCTTTGAGCTGGGGTCTCTCTTACCTCAAGGGCCCATACTATACCCAACCTCCAGTGCTTCCCACTCCAGGCCTTCCTGGTCTCTGGGGTCCCTTGTCAGTTTCAGCCTACTGATGGACATAGACCCTCTCCTGCTCATTCATGGGTGACCCCAGCCAGGACCTCAGTCCAGCTTGGGTAAATGGCAACTGCAGGGAGGGACCTTTGAAGGTCACTGGCCTTGAGCAGTAAGCAGGAGGGAGATGGATGGATCAGCTGACCAAGGCCTCCCTTGCCTGCCAGATGACACCCTACCTGTCACCCTACCTGCCTTCTTTGCACCTGTGTCTGGCAGCAGCCTCAGGGGAGTTGGGTAGGGGACTGCCCTGGACTCTTTCTTGGGCAGGACCCTCTACCTCCTCCACACTTATCACTATCCCCCTACTCTCTCCCACCTCCACCCGGCCCAGCCCATGGACTTCCTTCCAACCAGGAGTTGGTGGTAGGTGCTCTGTTCTCTGGTGGGTTCTGCAGGGTCTCTCCTAAGACCCAACCTGTAAAACCTACTAGGAGCTGCCCCAGCCCAAGGGAATGGATATTCCCTCCCCTTCTCCTTCCTCCTCTGGAGCTGGGAGGAGGGGAGCCACTTCTCTGCATTCCAGGGGAAGGTGGAGGCAAAGAAACTGAGAAATGTTGTCTCTAAATGCTTGTTCTGACTTGACTTCTGTGGTGCCTGCTGTCCCTCCCACACAAGACCCCATCTCTGTCCCTACCCCTGCTTGCTCTCTCACCTCTCTTTCCCCACCTACCAGAGGCAGGGGAGCTCCAGGGCTGGGGCCAGGCTGCTGCCCCCTCATTCCTCACCCCACCACATTCCTTCCAGGAGGCCTGAGGGCAACATTCCCACTCCCCTCCTGGTTGCTCGCACCCTTCAGCTTCCATGCCCCTTGCTCTTGGGATCCTGTGCTCCTGGCAAAACCCCCCAGTCCGGTTAAATCCAGCTCTGGCGCCTATCGTCACACTAGTTGTTTTGTCCTTTGTTCACTCCTCCATTCACTGCTCAGGCCATGGTTAACTCGGGGGTTCCTCAGATCTGCCTGCCCACTCCTTCCTCTGTTTTACGGCCATTCCCTAGGCTTGTGCTATTCCTTCCCTTGAAAACCCCAGGGTTCCGTCCTTCACCTCCTGCAGGACTTACTTCCTTGATGAACTGGACCACAGAGCAGGCCCTGTCCTGCCCTCCCATCCCCTGATCGAGGGGACTGACTTACTCCCTACTGATCCCAGCCCCTGGTTGACTTACTTATTTAGTCTCTATCTGGTTACACTTGAATTTGGGCTCCACAACAGCAGTGCTTGTTCCTTTCGTCCCTCCCTGTGTTCCCAGCACACAACAGACTCAGTAAATATCTGTGGACTGACAGCGCATGGTGGGTGTTTCATCCTGGTCCCGACTCAGCCACATAAAGTGGTCCTCTGTCACTCTCAGTGAGCAGGCAGGTCTGAAGCCCACACGCATCACTTGATGATGGGTTGACCAAGAGGCTCAGGGAAGGCAAACAGCTTATGAAAGATCACACAGTGAACTTGGCTCTTGGTCCCAGCGGGGACTTATTCTTCATGTGGACACGATGGGAAGCTTGGCTGAGGGGCTAATATTCACTCTTTGTCCTTTTAGTAGCTTTCCTCAAATTGGCTCCCAGAAATGTTGGGGAGTATCAGACCACAGGTGAGGGCTCCTAGAGGCCCTGCCCGTTTCTGTCAGCACTCAGCCTAGGATTAAGACTGTCGGTTTGGGTCCAACACATTCTAGTGTTCAAAGGGCTTACCCAACAGCCATGATAACGGAATGAGAATCAGTGATTGTTGGGAAATCCATTTATGTCTCTTGACTAAAGGACGCTAAGGGGAACCCAGGCTGATGAAACAAACAGGCCCAGATCTTAGGCCCGCTCTGAGAGGAAGAGGTGTTTCTGTCCTAGAGAAGTCAGTGGCTGATCCCCGAGCCAGACCAGACACGTGACTGAGAGCAGAGGGACTGCCAATCTGGCTGAACCAGAACGGTATGGGTAACTTCTCCCACTGCTCGGTTGGGGCTGGCTGGTGAGTGACTGAAGAGAATGAACAAACAGGACCCTCGGTTTACTTGCTTTCACCGATTTTTTTTTTTTTTTTAGTATATGTGCTGCCGAAGCGAGCACTACTTGCTTTCACCGGCTGCCTGGCCGAGACCAGACATAATCTGGTGTTTAGTCCAGTGTTCAAGGCCGTAAACTCTGTGTTTTAGGAGCCGTCGCCCAAAGTCAGCCTTGGAGGACTGTCTTATCTCAGAGCTAGCAGGGAGTGAAATGTGGTCGAGACATTAGTGTCCACCCAAGGGGAAGAGGTGATTTTTATTCATTCACTCAACACTTATTCTTGCTGTGGGGTTTCTATCCCCAGGGGACTGGATATCTGTAGATGGACAGGAGTGGAACCTGCTGGCTGACTGGAGGAAGGGCCTGTGCCAGACATGTAGAAAGGGGTCTAGTGGAAGTACTGGAGTGGAGGGCCCCGCAAGAGAAGGAACTGGCTTCTGGGAAGGCTGGTGGTGACCCGCAAACACGCCTACTGGCAGTTTCTCCCGGATGAACTTATCAGCCCTTTCTTTCTGCCAGAGCTACCAGACAATCCTCCTTCTGTTAAATCCAGACAAAAGGGACCCCTCCCTTGCCCTGACTTGGCTGGCCCTGCTTGGGCATTTGGGTCAGGAGCCTCCATCCTCAGCTAGCCCTGCCCCTTGCCCCTCTTCCTTGGGCCCGGGGGAGCAGCAGCGGCAAGAACCTCCTTTCCCTTGGAAGAGTCTGAAGCTGGGCACCAGCCCTTAGCCTTCAATTCGTTGGGAATATGCCAGAGTAAAAAGTCCTGGAATCAATCCTAGGACCAGAGGAAAGTTTGGTCCATGTTGGTATCTGCTGGATTTTATCTGAGCTGGAACCAAGGCTTTAGCCCCAGGTAAACACTGAGGCATTTGCCTTTGGCTTTGCACAGGGCTTGGAACATTTGTGGTGACTACCAACGAGGAAGTGAGGCAGGCAACATCTCATTCTTTCCTTCTCAAACAGAAATGGAGCCTCTATGACGTGCAGGCAGTTAGGTGGTGGTTGTAATATGGGGTCAGACAGACTGGTCTCTGGCCTCAAGGGCTCATGCTCCAGTGGCGGAGACAAACCCAGATCAGATCATTGTTCTGGAGTCTCTGGCTTGGGGTTTAAGTGGAGGAAGCTTTGGAGGCTGAAGGGTCTGGAAAGTTGAAGGCTGTAGGTCTAAAGAGTCCTATTCTCAGTTTCTCCCCCAGCCCATACCATATGGGCAGCTCCTCTTGGGTGTTTTCTGGGCCTCGCTTTTGGCTATTCCCTCCAACCGGCTGTGATCACCATCCCAGGTGGCCTAGGCCCTCCTGGGATTCTAGAGTAGCCCCCAAGGGTGAGTCATTGGGGACCTCGTGCTGAGCACTAGGTTGGTTTATGCAGTGGGAGGAGAAAGGCTTTGACTTCCAGGACTATAGAGAATAACAGGCCTTTCCCTTTATGGCCCCTGGTTAACTTAGGGGCCCATGAAATTGGCTGTCCACCTCCCTCTTTACTTACCTATGGGCTCCGTGGGAGCTGCTTGGGCTCCAGCTGGGGCTAATTAGGCCCCAGAAGGCTGGTCAGCTCTGGCCAGCCAGGCCTTCGTCCTTCTAGGGCCTGGAATGGGGAGGATGGAGAGAACTCCAACTCCAAACAAAAATGAAAAAAGCCTGTAATGACATCCAGAGGTTAGAGCCATTCTGGGCTGGGGGGAAGAAAACATGTGAGATCTGCCAGGAGTGAAGGGGTAGGGAGGGGGAGAATATTAGGGCCAGCCTGGGGGCCACAGAGCCTCCAAAGTAACCCCAAACCTAGAGAAGCAAGGACTGGAAAGGATTTGGCTGTAAGGGCTTCAGGCACACTCTGGTGGCTGTTCCCTCCTTCCAGGACTATACCACCTTCTGGCACCAACTAGTTGAGGCCCCTTCCTTGGTCAGAAATCTGGGGGCTGCTTAGGCATGGGGCACTGGGACTCTGGAGGCCAGAATGAGGCCTGGTGCTTCATCTAGGAAGACCAGTGCTAAAAAGGAAGAAGGGAAGTTACTCTAGGATCCATGGATGATCAGTGAGGACTAGAAGTGGCCAGCAGCTTCTGTGCAGATGGTAGGAGGGAAGTACTTTAGGAGGCCAGTACCCACTGATATCTTTTATGTATATAACTATACAGTCAGGCACTAAAATACCCCGCAGAACCTAGGGGTCGCAAAGCAGTGACTGGTGTATGTTGGGTTGGGGGTGGGGTGTGTAAGGAAACTTAGTAAAGGAGTGAATGAGAGAATATATTTTATTTAGAAACCCAAGTAAGTTTTCACATTCTTAGCCTTTTCAAAGCAGCAGAATTTTACATTTGGATTTGAGAGGCCAATAATTTTTTTAGTTTTAACATCTGAAAGATGGTTTGAGGCCTTTTCCCTGGATTTCAGTTCCTTTTCTAGTCTGTGTGAATGAAGTTTGGAGCCTATGCATTTAAGTATAAAAAAATCAAGGGGCATCTGATTGGCGAAGTTGGTAGAGCATGAGCGTCTTGACTCCAGGCTTGTGAGTTCGAGCTCCATGTTGGATGTAGCGATTACTTAAAAAAAATAAATAAATAAAATCAAGGGGCACCTGGTTGGCTCAGTTGGTTAAGTTGGCTCAGGTCATGATCCCAGGGCCCTAGTATAGAGCTCCTCCTGGGGCTTTCTGCTCAGCAGGCAGTCTGCTTCTCCCTCTTCCACTCCCCTTTCTTGTGCTTTCTCTCTCTCTCAAATATATTTTAAAAATCTTAAAAAAAAAAAAAATCACAGAAATGCCTGGATGGCTCAGTTGGTTGGACGACTGCCTTTGGCTCAGGTCATGATCCCGGAGTCTCAGGATCGAGTCCCGCATCCGGCTCCCAGCTCCATGGGGAGTCTGCTTCGCTCTCTGACCTTCTCCTCGCTCGTGCTCTCTCTCACTCTTTCTCAAATAAATAAATAAAATCTTAAAAAAAAAAAAATCACAAACAGCTATGTGCATTTGGAAGATGACTTTCCTTCTGGCTCTCTGAAATTTGTTTCTCCAGGACACTCCTTAAGGAGTGGGGAGAAAGCAGGGGAGACTCACACCTGTATGGATTCAGGGAGGACAGCCCAGCAGGCAGCAGCCAGCTCTGTGTTCAGAATGTGCTCTCTGACAAAGGTTCTGGGTTGGAATTCCAACCTGGACACAGGCCCAGGAGGGAATGGACACATCCTGAGCAGGATTTGGGAGCGAAAGTGAACAGAGTCCATCATGGATCCCACCCCCAGATCCACCCAGTGATTTTTCAGGTCTCTGGGGCATTTGAGGTTGGAGGCCATAGGTAAGCCCTGGGACGAGCGAGAGCCCCTTTTGGACCCTCCCCTTGAAGGGAGAAGGACCTCAGCAGTAACCTCCGCTCCTTACTCCCCCACCCCCTGAAAGAATGCAGGCTACAAGTAGTGAGTGACCAGCGCCTGCGGGTCAGAGCTATTTCTGGCGCCAGAGGAGGCATCGGATTCCGAAGTTGGGGGCAGGGGAAGGGGACAGGGTCAGGCCTGAGGCGCTTCCCGGACGACCTCGCCTGCTAGGGGCTAGGCCTTTGGAGAGAGGCCAGCTTCCCGCTCTTCCGGCCCTCGCCTCAGTTTCCCAATCCGTGTAAGGGCCAAGCAGCAGTGTAGTCATCCTTAGCGATTTAGAGGACGCTTCCTGATCGTTTTCTTGGCTTAGAAATACCGCTTGATTTGCATTCGAAAGAAATCAGGAGAGCCAAACGATAGTTGGCCTTCTGTGCCATTCCCGAGCCCGACCACCCTGGGTGGGTTGGACGAGTCTCACAGCCGGAAGGCCTGAGGTTGGGCGGGGTGCCCCTCCCCCACGGCCAGGCCAGAGGACTGGGGGCAACCCGTACCGGCCGGGGCGTGTCCGGGGGACGGACCCGGCCGTCCGTGGGGCGGGGCTTCCAGGGAGGGGCGTGTCTTTTCGGGCGGGGGCGTGGCGGGCCAATGAGCAAAGCGGCGCGGGTGGAGGCGGGGCCTGCGCGCGGGTGCGGCGCGCTGCGGGGCGGCGGACGCAGGCAGAAGCGGGCGTCGCGCGGACTGCTGGTCGGTGCCGCGCGGAGCTGGCGGCGGGATTGGCTGCGGCACTCGCGTGTCAGGCGGTTGCTAGGCTCCGGCCGCGCGCCCCGCCCTCGCGCTCGGCGCCCTCTCACCGCCCGGTACGTGCTCGCGCGGAGGCTGCGGTGCGGCGCTCGCGGTCCTCAGGCTCGGTGGCGGCGGCGGCGACGACGGCGACGGCAGCTTGGCGCCGAGTCCCCGGGGAGCGGTGGCGGCGGCGTGGCGTCTTGCGGCCGGGAGGAGCAAGCACCTGCCGCGGCCCGCCCGCCGGCGCTCGGTGAGTGCGCCGCCCGTCCCCTGCCGCCGAGCCTAGCAGCCCAGGCCCCCATCCCCGTGGCCGGCCGAGCCTCCCGAGGAACACCTGCTGCTGTTCGCGGTTTGGCCCGGGGTGGGGACACGGTTGCGGACGTCCTTGCGGGTGAGGCAGCAGCACGGCTCGGGGAGAGCTGCCCCCCTCCTCGCGGCCCCTCAGGCAAAGGCTTAGGGCGTTCCGCGGCGGGGCCCGGGCTCTGCGCCGCGGCGATGGGCCAGGCCTCAGCCCGGCCCGCGCTCCGGGGAACGCGGGGCCTGCGCGCTGGCCACAGGCGTGTACGGCCTTGGGGCCTCCCGCTGGGCTTGCAAAGAGGGTCGTCGCGCGGCCCAGTTGGACAGAAGCCGGAGGATGGGGCATTGACCCCCCGCAGGAGGCGGGGAAGGGCGCCGCAGCCGCTGGGACCTGAGCTGCTCAGAGAGCCTTGGGGTCACCCTCCCACCGCCCCAACTCGAGCTTCTTTGGAAGCATCCTGCCTTTCACCTTTTTACTTGGTGTTTGGAAAACCGGATTCACCAGCTGGTGTATTTGTAAAGTGTCTCTAGAGAAAACGCTCTCTCTGCTTAGAATCCTGCCAAAAATTCCAAGTTAATTTCATACAAACTTAAGTGCTTATTAAAAATGCATATTTTAATCTCTGTGGCATGTGAGGCTCTTAGGTTTGTAAACTGACTTACTTCAGAATTAGTTTTAATGATGAGCATGAAGTTTTTGCCTTGGTGGAAGCTAGAGCCTGGGACAGCACGTTTATAGCCTGAAGTTCTAACTTAAGAGCCGGGCCTGCTATTTCCCTAAATAAGCCAGGAGAAGCGATTCCTGGCATGGAACCCAGACTCAGCTCAGGGAGGGTAGTGTTTATAGGACATGAGCCCAGATAAAGAGTTGGATTTGCTACCAGGTGTTTTTGAGTCTGCTGTAGATGGGATACTGTAACTTTATCAGGTTGTTTTATGGTGAGTGTTTAGAGACATGATAATTTTGGAATGTCCCTGTTTTTAAAAAGATTCAACCTTGGAGGCATACAGATCTCTAGTTGGACTCCAGAGAAGTTGAATTGAACTTTGTTTGCTGTGGAGCCAAGGAATAAGAGCTTATGGTCTGCGTGTTTAAAGGAGGCTGAGGAGCCATTTCTTGGAGAAAGCAGATTTGAGGAAAGATGAAGGTGCATAGTGTGAGCCTGTTCAAAGCCTGTGGGATACTGTATGAAGGGAAGAGGAAGCAATACTGTACAGGCAACAACCACCTGGCTGGAACATGAAAGCTTTTGTTGATACGAGCCTTGGTTGAAAGAGGAAGAGAGCAAGTCTTTACTGTTTTGGAAAAGTTGGTATGACAAAGTACATTCATTCATTTAATGAATATTTGGCATCACTACTTGCCTAATTTTGTGGTAGGTTCAGGGGACTCGTGTAAAAGAGGCTGGTTCTGCCCTTAAGGAACGAAGTTTCAGGGACACTGGGAATTAGGGAACCTGTGATTGATAGTATCTGCCCAGTAAGTGTGCTCACATGGTGCTTTGGGAGCCTGAGGAAAGGGAATTCCTAAGCGGAGGCTTGCAGGGCCAGCAGGAATTAGTTGCAGGGGACAGCAAGGTCTGGATGCAGGGACTCACACGTACACGAGCTCCTAAAATAGCACCTGTGAGTCCTCCAGCTTGGCCAGTGGGATCTCTAGGCCTTTCTAGGCCTTTCTCTAGGCCCATTGTGTTGGGGAGTTCAGACTTTCTCAGGGTGCAGAAGTCTGAGAAGGCTTTTAAATTACTGGAGTAGCATGGTCCAGACCTGTGTTTAGAAAGATGGTGGTGTTTAGAAAGATGCTGGTGACCACATAGGTAGTGTCAGGGAGGGCGAGGGGGTTCAGGACCTCCAGCTATGAGGTCTGCCAGTAGAGGAGAGCTAAGGTGGGAGGAGGAGCCAGCTGAGAGTCTGAAGAGGTTGAGCAGAGGGAATGTCAAGCTGGGGTTGTGCTGGGGGAGGTTGGGGACAAGGAGAAGAAGTCTGTATTCAGGAATGTGTGGGTCAGAAGAGTAACATGACCAAGGATTTAACTCCATCTTGTGTGAGTTCGCTGGTGTCTGTTAAAACACTGAGAAAGGTGCGGTAAGAGGGGGATCCTGGAGCCACTTGGACTGAAATTGTTCAGGAAAGAAGAGGCATGGCATATGATTGTTAAAAATCTTATCTCTTGAACTTGAGGTATTGCATTTCCTGTGGGGCAGGGCTGTTGTACTGGCCTCAGAGTAGGGGTGTGTTCTTTTTTTTTTTTTTTTTTTTAACAGGTGTGTTCATTCTTGATGCAGATGAGAGTATGTACAATCCTTTACCTTACAGTTGTTCTGGCCTTTCTTGCTTTCTAGGTCAGAGATGTGATAGACTATGTCAGCCACAGTCATGGGCTTTCTGTTTCTGTTCTGTATGCGCTATTGCTAATGGTTATGAGAATCCTTTACGTTGACTGAAGAAGCAGAGTCCTAGATGAGGGAATGTTCCCAAGGTCACACAACTTGTCATCATGTGGCAGAGTCTGGATTTGAACACAGGTTGAACATTTGACTGTGCTCACCTGAGTTTGTGTTGCATCAGACTGATGATGGTAGCCTTGGTTGGGTGCTTCTCTGGTGAAGGCCAAGCCCAGGTGTTTGGTGGTGGGCACAGTGCCAGGGCAGTATGGGAGAAGTGATCAGGGACTCCACGAAGAATTCCAGGAACATGCTGTGAGGGACCATTCTCAGAAACTAGGGTTTGTCTGAGCCTTCTTAGGACCTCTACTGGTGCTCTGGGCACAATGCTGAAGTAAGCTGAGGAGCCTGGGTCCTAGGCTACGGAGGGCAGGCTTTAGGGTGGGACTTCAGTTGAGCTGTGCCTTCAGGAAAAGGTAGTGGTTTGATTGGTGAAGGAGTTGATGGCAGGAAGGTCTCAACTCTGGAAGGAAAAAAAGTGAGCAGAGGCAAGGGTTGAGAGAGAAGACTGGGCACCTTCTCTGTATGTTCTAGAAGGTTGGGTTGGAACCAGAACGAACTTGGAGCACAGCTGTGGTGTTTTTTTTTTTTTTTTTAACCACCTTTTTTTTTTTTTAAAGATTTTATTTATTTGAGAGAGAGAGCATGAGAGGGGAGAAGGTCAGAGAGAGTAGCAGACTGGCTGCTGAGCAGGGACACCCCCCCCCCCCCCCCCGCCAATCTGTGACTTGATCCTGTCACTCCAGGATCATGACTTGGGCTGAAAGCAGTCGATTAACCAACTGAGCCACCCAGGCGCCCAGCTGTGGTGGTTTTAAGAAGTGACCTTGGGGTACCTCTTGCTCAGTCAGTGGAATATGGGACTCTAGCTTTTTTTTTTTTTTTTTAATATTTTATTTATTTATTTATTTGACAGAGAGATCACAAGTAGGCACAGAGGCAGGCAGAGAGAGAGAGAGGAGGAAGCAGGCTCCCTGCTGAGCAGAGAGCCCGATGCGGGACTCGATCCCAGGACCCTGAGATCATGACCCGAGCCGAAGGCAGCGGCTCAACCCACTGAGCCACCCAGGTGCCCGGGACTCTTGCTTTTGAGGTTGTCTGTTCGATCCCCATGCTGGGCATATCATAGGGTTTATTTAAAAATATTTAAAAATCCCCTATTATGAGTATGGAGACTGGACTGGAGGCAAGTTGGTTACTGCTGTGGTCTAGTAAGGAGATAGGTGATCTAAACAAGGACAGTGTTCAACAGGTGAGTGAGGAGAGAAAAGGAAAGTTCAAGAAGAGACTGTTCAGCAGACATCAGGCACCTGAATGGTGCTGGTATCATCAGGGATCTACCATTGAATAGAAGGAGCAGGAGGTGGCAGTGGAATATAAGGCAGCATCAGCCAAATACTGGTGAGGACTTGAGAGACTTGGAATAAATGGGGCACCTAGATAGCAAAATGGGGGATAAGGCTGAGTCTGTGGCAGGCAGGCAAGCTGCGGGGCTGTCCTTGGGTGACCTGAAGAAGGTGGAGGACTGAAAGATCAGCCCATGCCTGAGGACCAAGGAGTAAAGCCAAAGGAAGTGTCCCTTGTGGAAAGTGGGGCAAAAATCTGACCTGAAGTCTGAGCTGGGCCAGTGGGGTGTCCCTGGAAGTTCTGAGTGGGATAGTGCTGGTGCCCTAGTTTTGAGTCTTGCAGGAGTGCAGTTGAAGGAGGTAGAAGGTAAAGGTATAAAGAAGGTAGTAGAAAGGGTGGTTGAAAGAGATGTCAAGAAAGGGATTTACTCAGGGAGGAGAAGCCATGATTTGTTGACCCACTTGGTGGATAGAGAACTAGTATGTTTTAAAATGTTTGCAGTTTAGATCTCAGGGTCATGAGTTCCAGTCCTGCACTGAGCTCCATGCTGGGCGTGGGGCCTACTTAATAATAAAAAAAAATGAATTAAAAAAATTGGGGATGCCTGGGTGGCTCACTTGCTTAAGTGTCTGACCTTTTTTTTAAAAATTATTTTTATTAATATATAATGTATTATTTGCCCCAGGGGTACAGGTCTGTGAATTGTCAGGCTTACACATTTCGTAGCACTCACCATATCACATACCCTCCCCAGTGTCCATAACCCACCCACCCTATCCCTACCTCTTCACCTCTCCAGCAACCCTCAGTTTGTTTTGTGAGATTAAAGAGTCGCTTATGGTTTGCCTCCCTCTGGATCCCGTCTTGTGTCATTTTTTTCCTTTCCTACCCCCCAAACCTTCCACCCTGCCCCTCAGATTCCTCATATGATATGATATCATATGATAATTGTCTTTCTCTGATTGACTTATTTCGCTCAGCATACCCTCTAATTCCATCCATGTAGTTGCAAATGTCAAGATTTCATTTCTTTTGATGGCTGCATAATATTCCATTGTGTGTGTGTGTGTGTGTGTGTGTGTATACACACCACATCTTTATCCATTCATCTGTTGATGGACACCTAGGTTCTTTCCATAGTTAGGCTATTGTTGACATTGCTGCTATAAACATTCAGGTGCATGTGCCCCTTTGGATCACTACATTTGATTCTTTAGGGTAAATACCCAGTAGTGCAATTGCTGGGTTGTAGGGTAGCTCTATTTTCAACTTTTTGAGGAACTGCCGTACTGTTTTCCAGAGTGGCTGCACCAGCTTGCATTCCCACCAACAGTGTAGGAGGGCTCCCCTTTCTCCCTGTCCTCGCCAACATCTGTCTTTTCCTGACTTGTTAATTTTAGCCATTCTGACTGGTGTGAGGTGGTACTTCATTGTGGTTTTTTTTTTTTTTTAAAGATTTTTTATTTATTTATTTGACAGACAGAGATCACAAGTAGGCAGAGAGGCAGGCAGAGAGAGAGAGGAGGAAGCAGGCTCCCCGCTGAGCAGAGAGCCCGACGTGGGGCTCGATCCCAGGACTCTGGGATCATGACCCGAGCCGAAGGCAGAGGCTTTAACCCACTGAGCCACCGAGGCGCCCTTCATTGTGGTTTTGATTTGTATTTCCCTGATGCCAGGTGATGTGGAGCACTTTTTCATGTGTCTGTTGGCCATCTGAATGTCGTCTTTGCAGAAGTGTCTGTTCATGTCCTCTGCCCATTTTTTTTTTTTTTTTAGATTTTATTTATTTATTTGACAGAGAGAGAGAGAGATCGATCACAAGTAGGCAGAGAGGCAGGCAGAGAGAGGGCTAAGCAGGCTCACTGCTGAGCAGAGAGCCCGATGCCGTGCTCGATCCCAGGACCCTGAGATCATGACCCAAGCTGAAGGCAGAGGCCTAACCCACTGAGCCACCCAGGCGCCCCCTTCTGCCCATTTCTTTTCTTTTTTTTTTTTTTTTTTTTTAAATTTATTTATTTGACAGAGAGGGAGATCACAAGTAGACTGAGAGGCAGGCAGAGAGAGAGGAGGGAAGCAGGCTCCCTGCTGAAAAGAGAGCCTGATGTGGGGCTCGATCCCAGGACCCTGGGATCATGACCTGAGCTGAAGGTAGAGGCTTTAACCTGCTGAGCCACCCAGGTGCCCCCCTCTGCCCATTTCTTGATTGGATTATTTGTTCTTTGGGTGTTGAGTTTGATAAGTTCTTTATAGATTTTGGATACTAGCCCTTTGATATGTCATTTGCGAGTATCTTCTCCCATTCTGTCCGTTGTCTTTTGGTTTTGTTGCCTGTTTCCTTTGCTGTGCAAAAGGTTTTGATCTTGATGAAGTCCCAATAGTTCATTTTTTTTTTTTTTAAAGATTTTATTTATTTATTTGACAGAGAGAGATTACAAGTAGGCAGAGAGGCAGGCAGAGAGAGAGGAGGAAGCAGGCTCCCTGCTGAGCAGAGAGTCCGATGCGGGACTCGATCCCAGGACCCTGAGATCATGACCTGAGCCGAAGGCAGCGGCTTAACCCATTGAGCCACCCAGGCGCCCCCCAATAGTTCATTTTTGCCCTTGCTTCCCTTGCCTTTGGTGACGTGTCTAAGAAAAAGTTGCTGTGGCTGAGGTCTGAGAGGTTGCTGCCTGTGTTCTCCTCAAGGATTTTGATGGATTCCTGTCTCACATTGAGGTTTTTCATCCATTTTGAGTCTTATTTTTGTGTGTGGTATAAGGAAATGGTCCAGTTTCATTCTTCTGGATGCAGCTCTCCAATTTTCCCAAAACCATTTGTTGAAGAGACTCTCTTTTTTCCATTGGACATTCTTTCCTGCTTTGTCGAAGATTAGTTGACCATAGAGTTGAGGGTCTATTTCTGGACTCTATCCTGTTCCATTGATCTAGTTGTCTGTTTTTGTGCCAATACCGTACTGTCTTGATGATTACAGCTTTGTAATAGAGCTTGAAGTCTGGAATTGTGATGCCCCCAACTTTGGCTTTCTTTTTCAACATTCCTCTGGCTATTTGGGGTCTTCTCTGGTTCCATATAAATTTTAGGACTATTTGTTCCATTTCCTTGAAAAAAATGGATGATATTTTGATGGGGATTGCATTAAATGTGTAGATTGCTTTAGGTAGCATAGACATTTTCACAATATTTGTTCTCCTAATCCATGAGCATGGAACATTTTTCCATTTCTTTGTGTCTCTCTCAGTTTCTTTCATGAGTACTTCATAGTTTTCTGAGTACAGATTTTTTGCCTCTTTGGTTAGGTTTATTCCTGGGTATCTTCCGGTTTTGGGTGCAGTTGTAAATGGGATTGACTCCTTAGTTTCTCTTTCTTCTGTCTTACTGTTGGTATATAGAAATGCAACTGATTTCTGTGCATTGATTTTTATATTCCTTTTTTTTTTTAAAGCTTTTATTTATTTATGTGACACAGAGAGAGAGATCATAGGTAGGCAGAGCAGCAGGCAGAGAGAGGGGGAGACAGGCTCCCTGCTGAGCAGAAAGCCCGATGTGGGGCTCGATCCCTGACCCTGAGATCATGACCCGAGCCAGAGACAGAGGCTTAACCCACTGAGCCACCCAGGTGCCCCTGATTTTATATTCTGAAGTGTCTGACTCTTGACTTCAGCTCAGGTCTTGATCTCAGAGTGGTGAGTTCAAGACCCATGTTGAGCTCCATGCTGGGCATGGAGCCTGTTTAAAAAAAAAATTGTGTTTAAGTGTGTGTGTGCACATGTGTGCATACACACACACATATGTATATATAAAATGTCTGCAGTTTGGGAGACTCAGAATCATAGCAAGGATGGTGTGGCTTTCAAGTGGATTCATTGAAAGAATTGTCATTAGTTTGCCGACTTGACCCATGCAGAATACTGAAGGTGGACCATGATAGTGTGAAGTTGGACCTGCTTTATCTCGCTTGCCTTTTTGAGTTTTTATTTTGGTCATACTCTTCTTGATAAGGGGTGTACAACTAGCCTAGTGGAATGGCAAGTGGTGCTAGATCCATTTAGTGGATGGGCAAGAATAAGAGTGAGGCCTTGTGAGTTTTTTTCTCCCCCAAAGATTTATTTATTTGAGAGAGCAAGCGAGAATGTGTGAACAGCAGAGGGGGAGGGGCAGAGGTAAGAGGGTGGAGAAGAGAATCTTAAGACCCAGAGATCATGACCTAAAACCGAAAGTGGAAACCAAAATGTTGGACGCTCAAAAGACTGAACCACCCAGGCGCCCTGCCTTATGAGGTTTTTTTTTCTAGCCTATACAGGAAGTCAGTGATGAAAAGTTTGATTCAATATCCAGGTTCTCTGGGTGTGTTGTTTAGATTGGAGCCACTGTGGAGTGTGACTGTTTGGGGGCTGGAGGCTTCCAGAGTATCAGAGAAGTAAATGCTGGTTTGAACATTGAAGGGGTCCACATGGGGACTAGAGAGTATTCAACCTCAAGGGTACTCAAAGTGAGAATAAATTCAGGTAGTGTGTTCTTCAGTGTGTCTTGTGTATTGGTCAAGGATTTCTCCATCATTTTCTGGAATAAGTTTTCTTCCTCCTCCCCCATTAAAGAGTGTTTCTGTGTCTTTGCTAGTGTTACTGTGCTGTTGGTTCTTCAGCCCCCATCTTTTTCTGCTTTTCCTGTATGGACACACTCCAGGCCTGGAGTAAGGTAATGGTGGTTTTGAATATAAATGTGATTAATCTGGTCATTTCCCAGTAGGTTTTTCTGTGTCCATGCCTTTGGGTACTACTTGAAAGCAGTCTTCCTATGAGTCACGTAACCTGCTTTGCCTTTTGATGTCCTGTTCACTCTGATCATTAGTCAGTAATACTGCTCAGATAGCAATTTCTATAAATAGGATTTTAGAGTAGTTTACAAAATTACACCAGCCAGAGGGCTTAATTTAGCTTTAATGAATAGGGTTTCCTATTTTCCTATTTCTTGGGTTTGATTGCTAAGCATTTTCTTAGCTTTGCACTGGGTCCAGGGTAGGGAGATGGACGATGGGACGCCGTGGAGCAGTATCATAAATTGAAGGTATCTAAGTTGGTGAACCTGTTCTGAGTTCTCTGTGGGAGTGAAGTAAATCTGAATGAAACTTCAGCGGTATGCTTGCTTAATTTGTACTTAAAAAAATTTTTTTTAAATAAGTTTATTTACTTAAGCAATCTCTACAGCCAACCTGGGGTTTGAAATTACAACCCTGAGATCAGGAGCTACCTGCTCTATTGACTAAGCCAGCCAGGCACCCCAATTTATACTTACATTTTATTTATTTAAAAAAATTTTTTTAAACTATTTTAAAAGTAATCTTCTTCAGCTTCTTTTTTTTTTTTTTTTAAAGATTTTATTTATTTCTTTGACAGACAAAGATCACAAGTAGGCAGAGAGGCAGAGAGAGAGGAGGAAGCAGGCTCCCCGCTGAGCAGAGAGCCCGATGCGGGACTCGATCCCAGGACCCTGGGATCATGACCTGAGCCAAAGGCAGAGGCTTAACCCACTGAGCCACCCAGGCGCCCCTAAAAGTAGTCTTCTAGTGGGAACAATCAGCTGAATATAAAAAAATCACTTTTATGACTGAATGTCTTTGTGCTACACATCATGGTGTGCATTTAATAGCATTGACGTTAAAATATCACGGTCTTAAGTTTTAGATATTGGAATTTTAAAATTTTTATCCATTTATATATTAAAAGATTTTATTTATTTGACAGAGAGTGAGAGAGCAAGCACAAGCAGGGGGAGCAAGAGAGGGGGAAACAGGCTCCCCCCTCTTTTTTTTTTTTTTAAGATTTTATTTATTTATTTAACAGAGAGATATCACAAGCAGATGGAGAGGCAGGGAGAGAGAGAGAGAGATAGGAAAGCAGGCTCCCTGCTGAGCAGAGAGCCCGATGCGGGACTCGATCCCAGGACCCTGAGATCATGACCTGAGCCGAAGGCAGCGGCTTAACCCACTGAGCCACCCAGGCGCCCCTGTTTTTTTTTTTTTTTTAATTAATATTTTTTATTAAGTAATCTCTGTGCCCAAGAGGGCTCGAACTCATGACCCTGAGATCAAAAGTATCATGCTCTACTGACTGAGCCAGCAAGGTGCCCCTATTAGAATTATTTTTTATCTTTGAAATTGTTTATAATTTTTGATCCTGGATTAATTCTACAGAAAACATTTCGTTTCCTTTGTCAGTCTTTGACAAAGAAGGGTGACTGATTTGTGGGGTGGACAGGAGACTGAGTGGCATTCTCCACTTCCTTTGGTGTAATTCTATTTTGGTTGTGGGCATTCACCAATGTTGGATCCTTCTTTTCCTGCAGGGCCTCTGCTCTTCAGGAAGATAAGGCTTTTAAAGCAGTCTAGCACTAGAAGGTGAGGTAAGGTACTTAAAAATTTCAGAGATTTCTGCAAAAGAAAAATGATGGATACTTCCATACTTGTTAAAATGATTATGGAATTTTAAAACACTTAAGGCACCTGGGTGGCTCAGTGGGTTAAGCCTCTGCCTTTGGTTCTGGTCTTGATCTTAGGGTTCTGGGATTGAGCCCCGCATCGGGCTCTTGGCTCGGTGGGGAGCCTGCTTCCCCCTTCTCTCTGCCTGCCTCTCTGCCTATTTGTGATGTCTCTCTGTCAAATAAATAGATAAAATTAAAAAAAAAAAGTAATGCATATATTTAAAATAAGAAATTTGGAGAGGTGCCCTCGTGGCTCAGTTGGTTAAATTCTTGGTTTTGGCTCAGGTCATGATCTCAGTGTCTTGAGATTGAGCCCTGCTTTGGACTCCGAGCATGGCATGGAGTCAGCTGGTCTCTCTCCCTTCCCCTCTGCTCCTGCCCACTCGCTCTCTCTGAAATAAAAAAATAAATCTTTAAAGAAATTTGGAAAATAAAAAGTAGACAAAAAAAATGCTTTGTCTCCCAATTTTAGTCTTTTTTTAAAGTTTTATTTATTTAAGTAATCTCTGTACCCCATGTAGGGCTTGAACTCACAACCCCAAGATCAAGAGTCCCATGCTCTTCCAACTAAGCCAGCTGGGTACCCCAGTCTTTCTTTGAATAGGCAATACCAGGGCGCCTGGTTGATTCAGTGGGTTAGGCCTCTGCCTTCAGCTCAGGTCGTGATATCAGGGTCCTGGGATCGAGCCCTGCATTGGGCTCTCTGCTCCATCTCTCGCTGCCTGCCTCTCTCCCTACTGGTGATCTCTCTCTCTCTCTGTCAAATAAATAAATAAATAAAATATTAAAAAAAAAATAGGAAATCCCAACACATGGTAAGAACTCAGAAAGTTCAAAAGGATTATATAGGGGAAAGCTTTCTTCCACCCATCCCCTTAATCCCTAGTTCTCCCTAGGAATAGTCACTATCCTCTGAGACCCGGCCATCCTCCAGTAGACCTTGGGCAGCCCTTTTAGTGAGTTTAGGTTAGAGGATAGATTTCATTTTCATCCTGCTTTTCTCCTAGCATTATCGCATGAGCTGTTTTCTAGAGATGTGACATTTCTAATGGTTAACCTGTCCCTAGTTCTTAAGATTATTGTTTCTTACTTTGATTGTAATTGGTAATGTTGCTATTAACATCTTTGGGCTTTAGGTTTTTTTTAAATTTTTCACTAATCTGATGGTACATCAGTTTTAATTTTTTTTAAAGATTTTATTTATTTATTTGACAAGAGAGCTCACAAGTAGGCAGAGAGGGTGGGGGGGGGGAGCAGGCTCCCTACTGAGCAGAGGAGCCTGACATGGGGCTCAATCCCAGGACCCTGGGATCATGACCCGAGCGGAAGGCAGAGGCTTTAACCCACTGAGCCACCCAGGCGCCTCTTGTTTTGTTTTTATAATCTCTCTTATCACCATATTAAATACAAAGTTTTTGAAAAGAGTGAGACGTGACTTAGAGTTTTGCAGGAGCACACCTATAATGTCAAGTGAGGCAGGTTTGTATTGGTGTTTATTTTTAAGTATGGTGTGTGTTTTCTCTAGTCCCTTTTCTTTGACTCGCATAGCTGTGCTGTCTCTATAGCCATGCAGAGGCTCAGACTCCATGTTCTCTACCATTGTGGGTGTGGGTAGCCTCAGATTCGTTCTTCTAAGGCATTCATAGCCCTTGGATACCCTAAGTATGGGAGAGGGTGCCAGTTAAGGAGAGCTCAAGGACAAGTGAGACACTTGGAAGGATGTGTCCTATTCAGGGAAGTAATGGCCAGTGCCCAGCTTGGTCCCCTGTTTGGCACTTGCTCTTCGTTTCTACAGGTATTGAATTTCTGTATATGGAGTATGGAAATCTATAAATAAGAAGCAGTTCTTATAGCATTCTTTCTTTATAATTTTATTTAATTTATTATTTTTTATAAGCTCTGCACCCAACATGGGGCTTGAACCCATGACCTGAGATCAAGAGTCGCATGCTTACTGACAGCCATCCAGCTGCCCCCAGACTTCTTTCTTATAGTTGCTTTCTGTGTATTGAAACTGATTAGTGTACTTGGAAGATGATTGTCTTGGCAAATGATCCAGTCGTTTCTATTTCACCTTTTTCTGTGCTGGGAGCACTTCCCCCCTAAACATTCTAGTGGTAGATGCGGGATTACTTAAGATTCCCAAGGCTGTCTTAAGCAGAATGAACCAGTTTTGCCTTGGTTGTCCTAAACGCCTCTCTTACTTAGCTCAGTTGTTCTCCGGGACTGGGTTGATTATTTAGCCAGTTTTTGCCAGGAAAAATTATAGTGTCAGTAATGGAATTCCAATAGCATTTCCTTTTAATTTGGCTATTAATCAGAACCTGGGACATTATCCATTTTCTGGGCCTTCGTTGTACTATGGAATACCTCCATAAAACGTGCATCTCTCCTCACTGTAAAAATCCCGTTTGGGCTGGTAGGTTGTCTTTGCCTCCGATCTACCCTGACCTCCGGGAGTCTTGCTCACTGGATTTTTTTTTTTTTTTTTTAAAGATTTTATTTATTTATTTGACAGAGAGAGATCACAAGTAGGCAGAGAGGCAGGCAGAGAGAGAGAGGAGGAAGCAGGCTCCCTGCTGAGCAGAGAGCCCGATGCGGGACTCGATCCCAGGACCCTGAGATCATGACCTGAGCCCAAGGCAGTGGCTTAACACACTGAGTCACCCAGGCGCCCCTGGATTTTTTTTAATAACGGAGATCAGTCTGATGAGTAGCCCTTGAGCAGGGGTGGCTTCTGAGTCTCGTGGAAAATGAGGAAGTGTAGAGAGCTTTGCTCTACCTGTTATGTTAAGCATGCCTGAAGAAGTGTCTTAGTATTTTTAGACTGAGCAGTGTTGGGTAGATTGAATTGCCCGAGTAGAGAAATTTGGTGGGAGGAGACTAGAAGAGAAGCTCTTTATTAAAGATCTAAAAATAGAATTCATTAAAGTCACAAATAGATAACAGTAGGATTCCTGTCTCCCTCTCTCTTCTGGATTTGTGCTACCAGCTGTTGCTTCTGCTTACCTGGAAAAGATCACAATATTTTGTCAGAAGGGTCAACGGTATAGACTTAAAATACTGTGTTTGCCAGTCTGAAGATGTGCTTTTTCCAGTTTTTAAGTACTTTAAAAAGTGGCTGGATTCCCTGGTGCCAGGAAGAAAGTCGATCCTTCTGCTTGCAGTGCCAGCCCTGAGCTGACAGGTCCTGTGGGGTCCCTTGTCCCCTCAAAGCTCTGAGTTGTTTTCCCTTCTGGTTGGGCACTGCTGACCAGAAAGGGGATTCTTGTGTAAGCCCCATTGAAGGCCACCTTAATCAGATGGCACTTCGGGTCTCTCTTTCTGGTTGTTTTTAGGAGGGATTTCTGTTTGATTCAGAAAGCTGGGAAGGAAAATGGCTGCTCATGCTTTCTTCTTATGCTGGCCTCTGGCGCCCTGGGCTCCCTGTGCCCTTTTACTCTGTGTGAGGGGGTGAAGGAATGTCCTTGCCTCCCCTCTCCCCTCCTGCCATGAGCTTCCAGGGAGAATAGGGCCCATTGTGGTCTGTGCCCACAGGCACAGCCCTCCACGGCTGTGTCAGGTCTGCTGTGGCCTCTACCCTGTCTGCTGTGGTTACTGGGTGGTGAGGGCCGGGCAAACAGTCCCTTCCTTCCATGTGGCCCTGCCTTTCAGGACTGTTCTGAGGGATGGTCCTTGTGCTTTGTTTGCCCCTAGGTCTGCCCTCTTTTGTCACGTCTTAATAAACATTCTTGCGGACCCCTTTGCAGGCCTGAGCTTACTCTTGCAGCAGATTTGAGGCCATATTTGGAGAAACAGGCCTGCTGCTCCCAAGGGTGGCTTAGTGCCTGGTCATAGGAGGCTGGGCGCTCCCTCCAGGCCCCTTGTGTTTGGAATCCTCTGGGAAACAGAGGATTAATCTATTTGTGAATGAAATTATTTTTATAAATTAAAAAAAATTTATTTTGGCCTTCAATTATATCTCAGTAAAGCTGGAAAAAATTGTTTTTAGCCTTAATCAACTGTAGAACTCGTTGAAGATGCCAGAATGTGATTCTCCAGATAGGGGAAGCCAGAGGGACTTAGCTTTTTCAGAAAAAAAAATTCCATCTGGATATGGGTACTCTGCTGCTATCACACGGCCTTCCTGACCAAGCAGGCAGTTCTCTTGACCCCAGGCCAGCGTGCCCCTGGAAAAAAGAAGTCTGTGGTACTTACAGTTTTGGTGAGTGGACAGACAGAGCTGCCTTTCTCAGGGGTGTTAGTGTCAGACAGGAAGACAGATGTGTGGTCAGCTGTTGTGCTTTAGGAGGTTCTGTGAGGAGTTAGTCCGTGAGCTGGTGAGGTAGGAAGAGGCAGAAGGCCTGAGCAGACCCTCTTGAAGTCTGCTGAGGGCTTTTCTACATGAAGTCTGTATGATTGTGTGGATAGCTGCTGAGAAAAGTGTTCCTCTAAAACCCAGATTAGGAAGACTTTGGAATGGTCCTGTAAATTGTTGATTATCTGAGTAAAAAATGCATTCTTCCCCTGATGCTTCAATATGTATGATTTCTTTGTCTTCTGTGGAAGTGTCTTATGAAAGGAACAGCTGGCACTAGCCCTACCCTGGGTGTTTGCCTTCCTCCTACCGTTTTCTTTTTTTCCTTTTATTAGGGGGGGAAAAATCTAGCTTATTTTATCCTTCTGCTGGAGCGGAATGATACATTTCTTCTCTCTGTTTTAGGATTGGGAGTGGCGTTTTGTTTTTATCAAATAAAGGAATAAAGTGTACTTGCCAGGCTGAGCTCCCACTGCGAACGGCGGCATTGAGTTCTGAAGGAGGACTTCTTTCAGACGGTGCCCGGTCATACATAGTGTTCTGGGTCATGACTTCCAAAGAGGTGAGGTCTCCTCACTGAGGGTCATTGCATTTTGGCAGCACCAGCAAGAGTTTTGGCACAAGCATGATGATGAGTTTAAACAGTGAAAACACTGAGTATCCTCGGCAGTAGAAATGTGGGTCTGAGAAGGAAGCTACCAGATGTACTGAGTCCCCTGGGACCCTTGTATCCTAATGTGGCCTTAAGAAAGGCCTTTGACCTCTCTTCCTCAGTAAAATTGGGATAGAATATCTTCCCCATAGACTGTTAAGAAGGCACCTGGCTGGCTCAGTCAGCGGAGCATCTGACTCTTGGTCTTGGGTTTGAGCCCTATGTTGGATATAGAGATCACTTAAATAAATAAAGCTTTAAAAAAAAAAAGAAAGGGGGCGCCTGGGTGGCTCAGTGGGTTAAAGCCTCTGCCTTCGGCTCAGGTCATGATCTCAGGGTCCTGGGATCAAGTCCCGCATTGGGCTCTCTGCTTGGCAGGGAGCCTGCTTTCTCCTGTCTCTCTCTGCCTGCCCCTCTGCCTACTTGTGATCTCTCTCTGTCAAATAAATAAATAAAATCTTTAAAAAAAATAAAAAATAAATAAAAAATTTAAAAAAAAGAAAGAAGGAAATCAAGGTTGGCTGGCTGGTCATGTATTCTACACCACTCCGTAATTGCTGCTTGTTGATATTATATTTGTCCTTTTCCTTTCTGGTGTAAACTACGAATCTAATACTTAAAAGCTGGTTATGTTTCTTAGGGTGAATTAGGGGTTTAGGGGTGTTTTTTATTATTGTGTTTTATAATTACATATGTAATAGGTGATTTTTTTTTTAAGATTTTAGTTATTTGAAAAAAAAAAGACATCTTACTTACTTGAGAGTGCGATCATGTGGGGGGAGTACGAGCAGGGGGAGGGGCAGAGGGAAAGGGAGAAGCAGACTCCCTGCTGAGAGCGGAGCTGGGTTTCAGGGCTCCATCCTAGGACTCCAAGATCTTGACCTGAGCTGGCAAATGTGTAACTGACGAGACACCCAAATACCGTGACAGGTGATTTTATATGTAGCAGGTGTTTGATGAAACAAACATAGACACAAGCCCAGGGGTACCTCCATGAAAACAGCTCTGCCTTGACTGCTCACTTACTGTTGAGCTTTGGGAGGAGCTGTAGTGTTTTTTTTTTTTAATTTTTAATTTTTAATTTTTTTTTAAACTTTTTTTTTTTAAGATTTTTATTTATTTGATAGACAGAGAGAGATCACAAGTAGGCAGAGAGGCAGGCAGAGAAGAGAGGGGGAAGCAGGCTCCCCGCTGAGCAGAGAGCCCGATGTGGGGCTCGATCCCAGGACCCTGAGATCATGACCTGAGCTGAAGGCAGAGACTTAAACCACTGAGCCACCCAGGCGCCCCGAGCTGTGGTGTTTTTTTGGGGCAGGGGACCTTGGAGGCATTGGTCTCTGTCAAGATGAGCAGAGAACTGAAATAGTCTGAGGACCAAGGTCTCTCTGTTAACTAACTACCATTGTTTAGATTTTTTTTTAAAGATTTTATTTATTTATTTGACAGAAATCACAAGTAGGCAGAGAGGCAGGCAGAGAGAGAGGGGGAAGCAGGCTCCCTGCTGAGCAGAGAACCCAATGCGGGGGCTCGATCCCAGGACCCTGAGATCATGACCTGAGCCGAAGGCAGAGGCTTAACCCACTGAGCCGCCCAGGCGCCCCTCCCTGACTTTTTAAAAGTAATCTCTATGCCTACTGTGGAGACTCATGGCCCTGAGATCAAGAATCACAAGCTCCAGGGACGCCTGGGTGGCTCAGTTGGTTGGACGACTGCCTTCGGCTCAGGTCATGATCCCGGAGTCCCGGGATCGAGTCCCACATCAGGCTCCCAGCTCCATGGGGAGTCTGCTTCGCTCTCTGACCTTCTCCTTGCTCATGCTCTCTCTCACTGTCTATCTCTCAAATAAATAAATAAATGAAATATTAAAAAAAAAAAAAAAAAAAGAATCACAAGCTCCAACAGCTGAGCCAGCTGGGCACCCCAGCACTATTTAGATTTTTAAGGAATGTCTTTGGAGATTGTTGGTGCCCAGTTTTGTTTTCTTGAATCTCACCAGCGAAGTAGGAGGAGCATAGACTAGCGAGGTTGCCATATGAGTTGAGTGACCGGAAGTGCTTTTTCTTTTTCTGTGTAGTGTTGATACCTTTTGTAGTTATCAACAGGGCATGCCTTAGAGTGAAAGTCCTAGGTTTTCAAAGGACCAGACCTGTACTGATTTTTTCCCCACGTGATCATATGACCTCCTGACTGGGTAACTTCTAAAACTGACTTTGCAGCTAGCATGCACTGTAAGAGACCTGGAGCAAGTGGGTGCCCCTCGTCATATGTTGGCAGGAGCAGATGCTTTACCTGGAACATGTAATTCAGTAGGGCTGTAGGGTTGGAATTCTTTAGAACAAGAATTTCCCCCTTTTTTTGGTTCCTAGGAAGAACTGAGAAGGGAATGTCTGAACCTTACTCTGTAAAATCGGCATCCTCCCTGGAAATCAGAACTGTTTTCGGCTTCCTTGAGCACAAATATTTGGAGTGTGATGAGGGTACAGGCAGTAGTACCCAGCTTCGAAGCAGGGATTAATTGTCCTAAAGGCAAAAATTGGTTTCCAGCCCCCAGGTGACATGGGCACTGTGTTTTACGATTTTGTGCTGGGTGGGGGCTGCCTCTGGGTTCCAGTGGGGAAGTCTCCAGGTGATTTCCAGGTGGTAGAGGCATTTGGTTTCTGACCTTTGTGTTAGAGGCAGATGAGGGTAGAGCTATTGGTTGTTATCAGATAAGAAAATGACCTGATACCACTAGAGGGGAGTTGAAAATAAAGCTGTAAATGCTCACTCTAAATCCTCTAAGAGGCCAGAGGGGAAGCAGAGTGCATAGGGCTGCTCCCAGTCTGGGAGTTGTCCCAGACTGTGCAGAACCAGTGCGGTCCAGAGGAGGCCACAGTATAGAAGCTGATCAGTAGAGCCGGAGGAACCCCAATGTGGAAGCAAGTCCATTTCCTGTTAATTGTCAGGGGATTATTGACCTTGGAGTTTTATTTCAGATCTGCATCTGAGGTGGAGCAGCCCGGACATCCAGTTGTGTACAGAGTGACACCCATGTTCCTTAGCTAGTTTTGCTCATGTAGATTGTCTGAAGCACAGAAATATTACACTCATATGAGATGATGGGTGACTGGCTTATTTGTATTTTGTATGTCTGTTTTAAAGTGTCTATTTCGTGTCAGGTCCTTACTGTGCTTTGTGTGCATTAGCACACCTTATGAATCTGTGCTTATTATTGGAAAAAGTTAAAGACAAGGAATTTGATCTAGGAGTGTGTAAGATTAAATACGGACTATTAAGCAGTCTTACAAGACAGCCTAGCCTACGGACTAGGACTGTAGTCCTAGTCCTGTGGACAGGACTGTAGTCCTAGTCCTGTGGACAGGACTGTCTGCCGGCATGCAACGGGCAGGCCCTGTTGGTGCTGGCCTTCAGCGATTTGTGCTTCGTACAGCAGGTGTTCTTTTAGTCCCTGTCTTGCTCTGGGCACTGTGCAAGGCTCCAGGGTTGGATCTGGTGGTGGTTGAGACAGGTATGGGCCCTGCCCCAACCAGGCAAAAGAGGGAAGAGAAGTAAAGATTATTTCCTCTCCATTGGTATTTTTCCGAAGAAAGTGTGTTTGGAGAGGCTGAGGGTCCCATTCCTGGGAAGTGACCATAGGTAGTCCGTGTGCCTTTGGTTCATCATAAGGGGTAGTGGGAGGCTAGGCCTGTTTCAGAGGGCAGTATGAGGGATCAGGGAGAGGACCCTGGAGAGCCTGGGAGGCAGTTCTGGATGATGATGATGAGGAGGAGGAGGAGGAGGAGATTTTTATTGAAATATAGTTGACACGTAGTGGTACATTCATTTCAGGTGTCCAATGCAGAGATTAGCCAATTCTGCAGTTCTAGATTATTTTCAAAACTAGGCTGATATTTGGGCACACACAGATGTGTCTGTGACCTGTTGAACCAGTTCCTGGCCCCGACGCTGTGCCTCAGGTGATCCTGGTGGGGCCTGCAAAATGGTGTTTCAGAGAGTGGTTAAAGTGACCTCTGGGAGCCCCCTTGGTTTGGTGGTGATTTGGATAAGGATGTGTGAGGTATTTGGAGGATAATTGAGGAAGCTGCAGAAGAGAGGGGAGGGGAGGGAGAAGATAACAGTGAGGAGGAACTTTGTTAGGTTTGTTCTGGTTAATCCCCAAGTCAGCTGGAGGACGTAGGAGGCACAGGGGATAGGGAGAGCTGGGGACTAGAGACCACTGTGGGGTCAAGCCGGCTAGCAGTAAGGATGAGAGATGTGTGCAGAGACTTTGGCCAGCCTTGAAATGATGGATTCATGTGTAAATAGAGATAGCTTCTGAACAGAAACCGAAGCGGTGAGGTTGGGCTAGGCCAGAGTTGAACTGTGGAATCTGAAAGGCTGTGCTGGTGTGCTTTAGCAGGGAAGCAAGTTAAAGCCCTTCAGGCTGTGGGAGCAGGAAAATAGGCAGTGGAAGGAATAATGCCTGGAGGGGACACGTTTTGGTCACCCACTTAAAGATAAGCAGCACACCTTTACTTTGTTCCTGGGAACCAGTTGAGAGATGGCTCAAGGAGCCACACAGGTGGCTGCAATGTCAGCTTAATACCTAACAGCTGTTGGAGAGTGTGGGACCAAGGGAATGGACTGGAGGTTCCTTTTTTTTTTTTTTTTTTTTAAGATTTTATTTATTTATTTGAGAGAGAGAGAGAGACAGTGAGAGAGAGCATGAGCGAGGAGAAGGTCAGAGAGCGAAGCAGACTCCCCATGGAGCTGGGAGCCTGATGTGGGACTCGATCCCGGGACTCCAGGATCACGCCCTGAGCCGAAGGCAGTCGTCCAACCAACTGAGCCACCCAGGCGTCCCTGGACTGGGGGTTCCTAATGCCAAACCCCAGATATAGAGGTATGCGCCTAGTTTCCCGTGGCACGGCCCTCTGTGTTCACCCTTCCTGGCGGGGTTTTCTTTCTGCAAGTGCTGCTTTACATAGTCTTCAGGTTCTTCCAGGGTTGGTTTGGTTTTATGTTTACCTCATCTTGTTATTATTTTCTTTTTTATTTTAAAGCAGGCTCCACACACAATAAGGGGCTTGAATTTACCACCCTGAGATCAAGAGTTGCATGTTCTATCAACAGAGCCAGCCAGGTGCCCCTAAAAAAATGTGTGTGTGTGTAGAGGAAAAAAAAATCAATTCTTTATTTTTAATAGAGAAAAAATTGGCATGTAACATCATGTTACTTTTAGGTGTGTGACATAATAATTGGGTCTTTGTATATATTTTAAAAATTTAAAAAAACTTTTTAAACTGTGCTAGTATAAAATAAAACAAAGGGGTGCCTGGGTGGCTCAGTTGTTAGGCATCTGCCTTTGGCTCAGGTCATGATCCCAGGGTGCTGGGATCGAGCTCCACATTGGACTTCCTGCTTAGCGGATAGCCTGCTTCTCCCTTTCCCACTCCCCCTGCTTGTGTTCCCTCTCTTGCTGTCTCTCTGTCTCAAATAAATAAATAAAAGTTTTAAAAATAAAATAAAACAAAAATAGAGAAAACAAGGAACCCCCCCAAAAAAAGTATAGCTTAGTGAATTACAAGGTCAAGAAATACAACTTTGCTGGCCCCACTAGAGGGCCCTTGGTGGGTCCCATCCCTGCTATAGCCCCTTCTCTCCTTCCTTCCAAAAGTGATCCCCAACCTACCTTTGTATCCATTTCCTTCTGTTTCTTTTTGGTTTTACCTCCCAAATGTGTATCCTTAGACATTGTAGTTCAATTTTGTCCATTTTTAAAACTTCATATATCTTGGGGCGCCTGGGTGGCTCAGTGGATTAAAGCCTCTGCCTTCGGCTCAGGTCGTGATCTCAGGGTCCTGGGATCGAGCCCTGAGTCGGGCTTTCTGCTCAGCAGGGAGCCTGCTTTCCTTCCTCTCTCTCTGCCTGCCTCTCTCCCTACTTGTGATCTCTCTCTGTCAAATGAATAAATAAAAAATCTTTAAAAAAAAAAAAGTGGGAGCCCAAATAACCATCTTCTTTAAAAAAAAAAAACCACCAAAACTTCATATATCTTTTAAGTCTCTTTGATCTATAGATACTCCCTCTGTCCCTTTCCTTGCAATTATCTGCTCAAGCCCTTGGACCCTTAGACTCCATGTGGGAGTCTTCCTACAGTCCAGGTGTAGCTGATGGTGTCTTAGGGTGCAGGTGGGCATGATCTTTTTCATACTTCCTGTGAATGGGTGGCTGGATCCAAAGGCATGATCCACCTCAGGTTCGGACCCTCTGGCACAGCTGGGGTGGTCTGCATCTTTCCTCCGGAGGGCAGCTTTCCTCTTGTTACAGGCTGCTCACAGCTGGTACCCAGAGCACTGCTTCCATGAGGAGAGGCCAGGCCCAGCCCAGCCCAGCCTCTCAGTGGCTCTGCAGTCCTCGCCAAACCAGTCTCTCTGGGACTGGTGTGACAGGGTATTGCAAGAGGAAGAGCCGGGGTATCTCCTCTGGCCTCATTCAACGGGAGGGGCTCACAGCACCACCCACTTTGCAGGCCCTCCCCACTAACTCATGGTGCTTCTGCCTTTCCTTATCTGTCCCTCTTGTCTCCTTTCTTCAGCTTTCCTCCCTTCCTTTCTCCCTGTGTTTCTGTGGTGTTCTGATGGGAAAAAGATTTGAGGCTTAGGAGAGGGTTCTCATCCTGTTTGTTTGCTCACCATCTTAGGGACTGTGGAAGCCTCATTTTACTCATCTATAAAATGAAGGTGTTGGTCTTGATGATTTAAATGGTTGCCTCATACTTTGTCCTATGACTGTTGTGTTTTACAAATTCTCTCTGTCTGGAAGCTGTTTCCCAGGATTTTCTTCTCGTTCTAGGGCACGTTTTGGTCACCCACTTAAAATGGTAAGGAAACGGAGAAATGGGTAGAGCTTAGAGAATGGCCACAATCCAGTCTTTCCTCTCATCAGTGCCATTAGGCCGGTGGGCTGGGTGAGCAGTGGAAGGCTCATGTGGGCCCTGGTCGTGGCCTCACCTACTGGTCTCAAGCTCTGGGGACAGAAACCTGCCTTTCAGTATAGGGAAGTGTGTCAGCTGCCAGTGCTGCGGCTGTGCCGGCAGGTGGCTGAGGATATGGGCATGTGGAGGGCCAGGGGTGGTTTCAGTGTGAGAAGAGGCCCAGGCTTCAGGCCTGGGAACTTGTCAGCTGGCCCTGGCTTTCTTGTTTGCGGGCCCCACCCAGCTTACCCCAGAATTTGATGGGCAGCCCAAGCATGTATCTGATGTGAGGGCAACTCTGTGCTTATTTCAGACAGCTGCTGCCTGACCCAGTATTGCTGTGAGGATCTGGAGGTAAAGGACTCTGCTGGTGGCTAGGCTAAACCTTCGTATGTACTATATGCCGAGCCCACTGCCCTACCAGCGGGAACTGCCCCCCAAGGAGAGGTATCATGTACTGTACCAGGATTTATCTGGCCTCCCCCTGGTGCTGAGACACTTAACATATGCCTGTGGTGTTTGTTTGTTATTACTTCACACATTCTACATTTCATTTATTTTATACAGAAGTAATTTCAAAGCCAAGTAAATTCAGATTTTTGCATGCATTGTGTCTGTCCACTAAGGTTGCTTAGGCCTAAGGAGGTAGACCAGGTTTTGTTTTCTTGGTGTGAATCCAAGTTTTCTGAGGGCTGTCCTTTAGGGAGGAGAATGTAAGGAATTCCAGAGTCAGGGAAGTGTGGGCTGTGCTGGAGGAAGGGGAGGAAGGGCTGCTTCTAGAAGCTGCTTAGCAATGCTCAGGAGCTGCCCAGAGGAGTGGGTGTCAGGCAGCCAGCATGGCGGTGAGGGGAGTGCAGAATCTCCTGTGTGAGAGATCTTTACCATTTCATTTAAAAATTGAATTACTCAGGGGACGCCCGGGTGGCACAGGCTGTTGAGCATTCAACTCTTGGTTTCAGCTCAGGCGGTGGTTGTGGGATCCAGCCCTGTGTGGGGCTCCATGCTCAGCAAGGAGTCTGCTTAAGACTTTCTCTCCCTCTGCCCCTCCACCTTGCACTCCACTACCTTTCTCTCTCTCTCAAATAAATAAATAAATCTTGAGAAAAAATTGAATTACTCAGATTTTTGTGAGACACAACTATGGCTGCTTGGTTCATGTGGAAAAGCAGGAGTGAAAGCTGTTTCCTAGTGTTGGCTGCTCTGGTGTCTCAGGTGTCCGTGATCAGCTAGCAGTGAAAGTACTTAGAGAGCAGCCCTGCTTTTACCTCAGGGGGTCAGCAAGTAGTAGGTCCTGGCCAATTTATCCTGGGCCAGAGCTGAGTTTTCTCATTCTTCAGGCTTTGAAAGTATGTTCTTGTTCTTTTTTTTTTTTTTTTAAAGATTTTTTTTTCTTTATTTATCTGACAGAGATCACAAGTAGGCAGAGAGGCAGGCAGAGAGAGAGGAGGAAGCAGGCTCCCTGCAGAGCAGAGAGCCCGATGTGGGGCTTGATCCCAGGACCCTGGGATCATGACCTGAGCCGAAGGCAGAGGCTTAACCCACTGAACCACCCAGGTGCCCCCCCCCTTTTTTCTTAAGATTTTATTTATTTATCGGGGGGGGGGGTGAGCAAGCACAGGCAGACAGAATGGCAGGCAGAGGCAGAGGGAGAAGCAGGCTCCCTGCCGAGCAAGGAGCGGGATGTGGGACTCAATCCCAGGACGCTGGGATCATGACCTGAGCCGAAGGCAGCTGCTTAACCAACTGAGCCACCCAGGCGTCCCGAAAGTATGTTCTTTTATAGATAAAGCTGTTTCACCGAATCTCTTGGTAACTAGTAGCTTTGGAGTTTTTTGTTTTTGTTTTTGATGTCACCGTTTTGTAAAAAATTGAAGCATAATTTATACATGTAGCAAAATACATATATCATAAATGTATAGCTAAGCACACTTTTACATATGTATATGCCACTCAGATCAAGATATAGAACATTTCCAGAAGGTTCCATCATGCCTTTCCCCAGTCACAGCATCTCACCATAAGTAGGCGCTCTTCTGACCTCTGTCCTTGGGCTTAGTTTTGCTGCTCTTGACCTTCCTGTAAGTGGAGTGATAGAGTGTGTGTGTGTGTGTGTGTACTCTGATTTGTCTGCTTTTTTCTTGCTGAACATTAGGTCTCTGACATTTGTGTGGTCTGTACAACAGAATAATATACAACACAAAAGAGTGTTGTATAGTATTTCATATGAATATATCACAATTTACTGCTCTTCTTGTTGGTGGACATTTGGGCTGTGTCCAGTTTTTGATATCACAAATAACACGGATACAAATGTTCTTGTCCATGTCTTCTGTTGGTGTATACCTAAGAATGAATTGCTGGATATATTTGATATTTTAATCACTGGGAAGAATTTTGTATACATGCCTTGTAAAAATACAAGGATTTTTATTTACTTATTTGACAGAGAGAGAGGGAACAGAAGCAAGGGGAATGGGAGAGGGAGAAGCAGGCTTCCTGCTGAGCAGGGAGCCTGATGCGGGGCTCGATCCCAGGACCCTGGGATCATGACGTGAGCTGAAGGTAGACACTTAACGCCTGAGCCACCCAGGCGCCCCTCTATTTTATTTTTGAACTTTTTACTATGGAGAATTTCAAGTACGCTCAAACACTGGAACAGTGAATCTCTACTCACACTTTCAACCACTACCCCACCCCACATAATTTTGAACCATGTTTCAGACACCTATCATTTCATCCCTCAGTGGTTTGGTGTATGGCTCTAGAAGATAATGTAACATCTGCTGAAGGGCTTCATGCTCCTTCTCTCTGGTCCTGGTGTTGTTTACGGTTTGTATCATGGTCCTCATGACAAGGTATGCCTCCTAGTTCTTGTTACTCCTCATCGTGGTGAAGTTGCCTAGGTCCCCTGGTCTCTCCAGGCAGCCTTCGAACCAGGAACTAGCATGATAGAGAGTTGGGAAGGTCACGTTAGGACTTTGGAATGTCATTCTCTGTTGTGAGCACCACTTTCTGTTGGGTTGATTGTTCATGTGTATAAGTTAGGCTGATCTTAGAGAAAGTTGAGTGTGGGCTGGGGAGTACTTCTGTGCTTGGGTGCCCGACAGCCTGTCCCGATGGCTGCCCTGGCTTGGGATAGATGGTTCTTCCCCCAGGGCCCCAAGAGTGGAGGGTGCCACCTACAGGACGGATGGACTCCGGCATTCCTGTCGGGCCCTACTCCATAGTTGAAGGACAGCAGGCATCAAACTTAGATTTGGACACAATGAGGTAGGAAAGGTTAATGTTTTTCAGAACAGTGAAATCACAGGATGAAGATTAGACTTGGGGGCCCATAATAGTCTCTAGCTTCCCTCCCCAGTCCTTGTGTTCAGCCCTGGAGTTGTTCTGGGGTGGGCCCAGAAGGTGGCCTGGTTCAGAGGGCTGGTCCAGGGAAGAAACAATGGGAGCAAAGAACACTACAAATACCTTATTATTTGGAGTCACTCACCCATAAATTCTCCATAGCAATTTTCCTCTGAGGTAGTCAAGTCTGACTAGAAAAACATAGCACCATGTTTTGATTCATTAGTCATCTGGATGCTCACCCTCCCATACTGTCATGCTGCCTGACCACAAAGTACCACTACTCCCAGTCTGCACTTACGATACCTGCCACCCGTCATGGCCCATAGTCCGGCAATACGAGAGGGGCTGCTCTCTGTTTCAACCTGTCCCACCCGCCTTCCTCTTCTTATGCTGTTAATGAAGGAGTTTGCCAATAACTCACTTCTAGTGAAAATAAGGGAAAAGTCACTCATCTCTTCAGGCAGGAATGTAAATTGAAGGCATTTTTGGAAATATCTATCAATTCTAATATATATAACCTTGGGCCTAACAAATCCACATCCAGGATTTTGTGCTCCGATTTCCTCCCAGAAGAAAGCAAGTATAAAAGTGAGAGCTTTGGGGCGCTTGGGTGGCTCAGTGAGTTAAAGCTGCTGCCTTTGGCTCAGGTCATGATCTCAGGATTCTGGGATCGAGCCCCGCATAGGGCTCTCTGCTCAGTGGGGGGCCTGCTTCTCCTCTCTCTCTCTCTCTCTCTCTCTCTCTTTCTCTGCCTACTTGTGATCTCTGTCTGTCAAATAAATAAATAAAAATCTTAAAAAAAAAAAAAAGTGAGAGCATCCTTGAGAGCAAAACAGGCAGGTTATAGACACTTAGATGTGCTACAAGCAGCAAGGATCAGTCAGGAGGTGGGTCCAGCCACTGGGGCTGACGTCTCCCAGTTCTAGTAAAATTTAAAAAGCAATAATTATGAAATATGTGATTTCATTTGGGCTTTAAGAATGAATTAAAGAGGGACGCCTGGGTGGCTCAGTTGGTTAAGCAGCTGCCTTCGGCTCAGGTCATGAGCCCAGCATCCTGGGATTGAGTCCCACATCGGGCTCCTTGCTCAGCAGGGAGCCTGCTTCTCCCTCTGCCTCTGCCTGCCATTCTGTCTGCCTGTGCTCTCTCCCTCTCTCTCTCTGATAAATAAATAAAATTAAAAAAAAAAAAAGAATGAATTAAAGAGGGTTGCCTATGTGGCTCAGCTGGTTAAGCCTCTGCCTTCAGCTCTGGTCATGATCTCAGGGTCCTGGGATTGAGTCCCGCATTGGGCTCTTTGCTCAGCAGGGAGCCTGCTTCTCCCTCTGCCTGCCACACCCCCTGCTTGTACTCTCTCTCTCTGACAAGTAAATACATAAAATCTTATTAAAAAAAGAATGAATTAAAGAGGGGTGCCTGAGGGGCGTCTGGGTGGCTCAGTGGGTTAAGCCGCTGCCTTCAGCTCAGGTCATGATCTCAGGGTCCTGGGATCGAGTCCCGCATTGGGCTCTCTGCTCAGCAGGGATCCTGCTTCCTCCTCTCTCTCTCTGCCTGCCTCTCTGCCTACTTGTGATCTCTCTCTGTCAAATAAATAAATAAAATCTTTAAAAAAAAAAAAAAAGAGGGGTGCCTGAGTGTCTCATTTGTTTGGGCCTCTGCCTTTGGCTCAGGTAATGATTTCAGGGTCCTGGGATCAAGGCCTGGGTTAGGCTCCCTACTCAGTGGGGAGTCTCCTTCTCCCACTGCCTCCCCCACCCCCTGCCCCCAATCATGCTCATGCACTTGTGTTCTATCTCTCTCAAATAAAAAAATCTTAAAAAAAAATTAAAAAAAAAAGAATTAAAGAGAGGTTGGTTCAGTCAGTTAAGCATCTGACTCGATTTCAGCTCAGGTCTTGATCTCAGGCTCTTGAGTTCAAGCCCCTCATTGGGCTTGCAGGGGGCCTACTTTAAAAAAAAAAAAAAAGTGAATGGGGCGCCTGGGTGGCTCAGTGGGTTAAAGCCTCTGCCTTCAGCTCAGGTCATGATCTTAGGGTCCTGAGATCGAGCCCCACATTGGGCTCTCTGCTCAGTGGAGAGACTGCTTCCCTTCCTCTCTCTGCCTGCCTCTCTGCCTACTTGTGATCTCTCTCTCTCAAATAAATAAATAAAATCTTTAAAAAAAAAAGTGAATGAATTCAAGAGAGATGTGCCTGTTTATGGATTTAGAGACACAGTAAATGTCTCATTTGTGGAGAGCTTAAAAAATTAAGTCCAGCATGGAACCTACTTTAAAAGAAAAAGAATGAATTAAAGAGAAATGTACTTGTTTATGGATTTAGAGACACATTAAATATGCCATTTGCAGACAGCTACTGAAGAAACCCAGCCTGCTCATCTGAGGGCCTGGGAAAGAAGCCTGCTTTTCACTTGTGCTCTGTTGTATTACTGGAATTTGTTTTACCTCCATATGAATTACTTGTTTTTTTAGAGAGGGGAGGGACAGAGGAAGAGAATCCCCAAGCAGGACCCCCTCCCGTCCAAGTGCGGAGCCCATTATAGGGCTCCATCCTGCTATCCATAAGAGCATGACCTGAGCCAAAACCAAGAGTTGGATGCTTAACTAACTGAGCCACCCAAGTGCCCCCATATGAATTACTTTTATTGCATTAAACCCGAAGGTAAGGACCAGACAGCCGATGGCATCATTGTGAGGCGTGCTGTGTGTCTTCCAAGTTGTGGTCGGGAATTGTTAGTGGGGAATGTGATGCTGACAAACGCTGGGTTAAGCTTGTGTAGATCTTGAGATTTGCTCTGGTACTTCTGATCTTGGTGATGGTCTAGTCAGGGTTTTTTCTTTCGGGAGGGAGGGCCCCTGGGAAGGGAAGATGAAACTATTTTTAAATCTTAAGCAAACATAGCCCAATGTAGTAATTTCAGGCCCCAGTGTGACATTTTCTTCCATTATAACCCAAGTCACTTTTAAAACAAACAAAGCCCTTTTTTTGTGTATATTTTGTGTTCATAGTGTTTCTGGAGGAAATGCTTTTAAAATACCTCCATTTCCCCTTTATAAACTTGGAGGGCTCGGAGGCTTAGTGGGATGTGTGTTTTGAATCATGCAGTCTGGGAGTTTGGGGCTTGGACCCTGCAATGTTAGTGGGCAGAGTGCTGGGGTGTGAAGTAAGTGGTGGGCTTAAGGTTACATAGGCTGTCAAGTTTACAGAGCTCATGGGCTGACTTTGCCTCACAACTGTTGATGAATATCCCTGCTCTGCCAGGGAAGAATTGAGGTCCTGAGAGAGGAGGTGGACCATGCCCCACATTCCTTTTTTTTTTTAAGGATTTATTTGAGAAAGCGGGGGCGGAGAAAACAGAAAGGAGGGGGTGGACAAGCAGACTTGGCACTGAGTGCAGAGTCTGATGTGGAGCTTCATTTAATGACCCTGAGATCATGACCTGAGCTGAAATCAAGTCATTTGCTTAACCGACTTGAGCCACCCACGTGCACCCCCACCCCCTTAAAAGATTTTCAAAATTTATTTGAGAGAGAGAGTGTACATACGCATGGGCAGGGGCGGAGGGAGAGGGAGTAAGAATCCAAGCAGACTCTGCACTGAACGTAAAGCTCAATGCAGGGCATGGAACTTGATACCATGACCTTGAGATCAGGACCTGAGCCAAAATCAAGAGTCAGGCACTCAACCAACTGAGTCACTCAGGTGCCCTGAGATGCTACTTGTTCTAATGATCAGCACTGGTTAAGGAGGTACCCACCAGTTTACTCTAAAGTTGCTGTTTTCCCCTTTGCCATTAGTGAGTAGTTTATGGTGGGACACTTTGAGATTGTGTAGATACCTTGTTTTTCGTTAAACTCTGACCTTCTACTTTCAGCATCTATTGATCCTTTTAAGATCGTTCCTTCTGTGTTGGTGTCATCTTATTCTAAGAAGAGTTTTCTTGCCTCCCCCATTTATTTATTCATTGGGTTATTGGTTTATTAGTTCATATTGCTGACTCAGTGTGATTCTCTCTCTTTTTTTTTAAGATTTTATTTATTTATTTGACAGAGAGATCACAAGTAGGTAGAGAGGCAGGCAGAGAGAGAGGGGGAAGCAGACTCCCCGCTGAGCAGAGAGCCCGATGTGGGGCTCAATCCCAGGACCCTGAGATCATGACCTGAGCCGAAGGCAGAGGCTTTAACCCACTGAGCCACCCAGGCGCCCCTCATTGTGATTCTTGTCATTATTTTGATGTCCAGGTTGTCCCCTGTTTGGCAGTGGGAGTCCCTTCTGTGTTCTTTTGACATGTCTGCATCGTTGTTTGAGCACTCCCTGGCTTTCCTTTTTTTTTTTTTCTTTTTCTCCCTGACTTTCTCATGCAACTAGATATTCCAGCCTCCTTGACCCCAGCCTGAGACCAGCCATTTCCACAAGGAGCTGTGCTGCCGTTTAGTTGACATGGTATTGAGAAACCAAGATATAGATGCATGATACATCTTTTTATTTATTGAAAGTCTGCTAAAACTAACGTATTTAGTTGCTTAATCATGTTGCAGTTGAATAAAGGAGTTTCACGATGTCCAGTTTTTGATTTTTGTTGTTAAGTGGAACAAGTGAACACGATATCAGCAGAGTAAGCTGGACTTCAGCAACAACATAAAAGAATGAATGCCCTTCCCGCTCAAAAAGAATGTATTGCTACTTAATTGGTAGGGAAATGATCAGAACCACTGAACTGATCTCTAAAGAGGAAGGATAGGGGCGCCTGGGTGGCTCAGTGGGTTAGGGCCTCTGCCTTCGGCTCGGGTCATGGTCTCAGAGTCCTGGGATCGAGCCCCGCATTGGGCTCTCTGCTCGGCAGGGAGTCTGCTTTCCCCCTCTCTCTCTGTCTGCCTCTCTGCCTACTTGTGCTCTCTGTCTGTCAAATAAATAAATAAATAATCTTAAAAAAAAAAAAAACTTTAAAAAAAATTAAAAAAAAAATAAAGAGGAAGGATATCTCCAGCTGTTGATACTAGGGACCCTGAAATCCAGCTCCCGAGGCAGTGCCCATGACTGTCATCAGGACTTTGAACTAAAGGTGCAGTGTCCCTTGAGGCAGTGGAGCATATGTACCCTGTGTTTCTGGTGGTCTTGACATAGTTCTCCCCCAGGCAGGTGCCGGTGTCATGGGAAGACGTGGGGCTGACCCCTGTCCTCCCTGTGTCATCATTCGACTACATGGGGAAATAAGAGCTGAGAATTTAACGAAATAGGAAAGGCGTGTCGGAGGGCTTATTAGATAATGGATGGCTGCATTTGGCAGTTTCCTGGAGGAAGCAGCATTTGGGGACTGGGAGCTGGAGGGTGAGAGGGAGCTAGAAAAAAAAAATCCACTTAATGAACGCTTATGAGTACTTCTTTTTGTGCCAGGCAGTGAGGGTGGGCCTGATCCCACAGGCAGCTGCCATGAGCTGCCTGGAATGCAAGAGCCATGTGATGGCAGTTGTGGCTTGGGCAAGGTAATCTGGTGAACTGGGCTCCGGGTACC
This sequence comes from Neogale vison, assembly GCF_020171115.1. Lineage (NCBI taxonomy): Eukaryota > Metazoa > Chordata > Mammalia > Carnivora > Mustelidae > Neogale > Neogale vison. Next base: position 205,580,380 of record NC_058096.1, on the reverse strand, counting down.
GGCTCTGCCTCTTACTGGCTGTGGATCTGTTTTCTTCATGTCATAAAGGAGATGTTCTGTAGGGTTGCTGTGAGGGTGCGGGTTTACATGCCAGTCTTAAGGGGTTGCATCCAGAACATGATCCTCCTCATTATGGCAGCTCAGTGCAGGTTAAAACCAGGGGGATAAGGTCCCTGAGGAAGCAAGCTTAGGTTGGCCTTGGGTGGCCAGTGCAAAAAGGGGTACTTTCTGCTCCCCTCTTCCTGAGAAGTCTCACGCTTGACCCTGGAGATGTCTAGCTCGTTGTGAAGTAGTAAAGCAAAGGGAAGGCATTCACTTCGGTGGATTGCCACGTTTGAGCTAAAACACTGATTTGTGCTTGTCGAACACCTGTTCCGTTGAAGGGTTGGGTTGTCGTGGGAGTGAGCAGTTCGGGTTAAGTGGAGCCTAATTGTGCTGTGGGAACATCTGTGGCTCTGTGTTCAGGAGGGCGTGGTATGGAGTGGGCTCGTTAAATGAGAGGCAGGGGTTGGACATGCTTGGGTAGGAGGAAAAGCACTCTTAGAGTGTCGAAAGAAGGGCAGTCCTTGGGAGAAATGGACTTGGAGCCCACTCCTGAAGGTAAGTAGAGAACCTGAAGGTTTGGTAGACGTGTCAGTGCTGGGCAATGATGCAGTGTCCCAGCTTGAGGAGGGGAGGAGCCCAGAGCAGAGTGACCAGAGGCCAGGTGTGAGCAAGGAGTTACAGACAAAGGCATTGGCCAAGGCTGGGGGTGTGGAGCAGTGATGACAGGTGAGGCAGGAGGTACCCTGGAGGTGGGAAGGGGGTAAGGATCCAGTGCACACTTTCCCAGGTCTTTAACCTATTTTTCAACTTGATGGGAAGGCTGGGTCTTGACTCACATCATTGGGTGGTGACAGTAGGCCCATCTCCCATGGAAGACTGAGCGAAAGTAGGTGTCTGCCTGGATCCTTCTGTCCCTTTCCTTCCCAACTTGTCTAGGAAATAGAGGCCATACTCTGAGGCCTTGGTGTTCCCTGGTTGATGCTGACCTACATTCTCCTCCACTCTGTCTAAGCTTTGCTATTTGTCTCCCATTGAACCAGTCTGAGCCCAGGACCCAGGTGAATTAGGGCTTGTTCTTGCCCTCAGTGGACACTCAGTCTAGTGGGGCAAGTTTTTATTGGGAAACAAGAGAAGCTCATATACTTTTTTTTTGAGATTTTAATCTTCTAAGTAAGAAGTAAGCATTTTCATTTTACATTGTTCTTCATTTGTGGAGAGTGAAACAAATGGAGTGGGGTTGGAATTAAAAAGCAGGTAGGGGAAGGTAGGACAGTATCTGATACTGAGTAGGTGGTCCAAATTTGTTGAATAAAAATTATCAAGAACATATTCCTATCATGTATGTTCTTGTTAGAGCAAGGTGCTTATGGAGAAAGAAAAGTAATTATTGCGAAAGCAAAGAGTATGTGTTTCTGTAATATTAATCTGGTGTCTTTCATCTAAAGAGCAAAACAGATACCAAGTATCGTTATTTAATTTGCCATTTGTCCAAAGTAATATGTGTCCATGCTATTGATCATTGTTGTGATTGGTGTTATTTTTTTTTTAAAGATTTTATTTATTAATTTGACAGACAGAGATCACAAGTAGATGGAGAGGCAGGCAGAGAGAGAGAGAGAGAGAGGGAAGCAGGCCCCCCGCCGAGCAGAGAGCCCGATGCGGGACTCGATCCCAGGACCCTGAGATCATGACCTGAGCCGAAGGCAGTGGCCTAACCCACTGAGCCACCCAGGCGTTATTTTATTCTGTATTTGCCTAGAAGAAAAGGGCTTCTGAGAATGAACTTAGATTTATAAAATAATTTTTAAAAAATTCTGTTGGCCAAAAAAATCGCTATTGATCCATTACAGCCTCTGTTCCTCTGTTCTCTGGAGTGCTGGGACCTTGGATAGTCACTGACCTCTCGCCTGCTCCATCCATACCCAGAGGACAGTCACACCTGAGGTTCTGTTGGGCAGGACTGCTTCTTTCCTGTCGAGGGGTAGATGCAGTTAGAACATGTGCAGTCTCCAGAGTGTTTTGGAAATGATTTCTTTAAAGGCCACTGTGTTGAGGCCCTAAGTGCTGTGCACTGGCCATCTGCAGGTCTTGGTATCCAGGCGCTGCCGTCCGTGTTGTCCTCGTTGTGGTGCCTTCAGCGGGGGCGGACCAACGGGGAAGTAACCAGTACCAGACAGGCGTACACTGGTCCTGTGCGAGGTGCTTAGTGAGTCACGGAGGTGAACCTTGTCACTCACTCCCTTAGCTCCACGGGCGGTGACAAATTCAATACTAAGCAGTTAGTCTGTAAGGGCAAAAGATAATGGAGATCCCTGGGTGCATTACAGATAATAAAAAAAGTGGATTTGCAGACTTTAAATTAGCCTTCTGTGAATTACCTATAGTTGCTTACTTTATAGTGTTACCGTCCCAGAAACCTCTGCTCCGATTTGCAGCTTCACTAACCCTTGGGGTTTGAGAGGTGGAAACTCTGGTGTCAAGAGCATGCAGGGTGACTTCCTGCTTTTGTAACCTTTGTGCATGTTGAGAGCCTGAGTGACTTTTTGAGATGTCTGTGGATTATGAGAGCTTGAGTATTCTTCTTTTTTTTTTTTAAGATTTTATTTATTTATTTGTCAGAGAGAGAGAGAGAGAGAGAACGAGAGTGAGCACAGGCAGACAGAGTGGCAGACAGAGACAGAGAGAGAAGCAGGCTCCCTGCCAAGCAAGGAGCCCGATGTGGGACTCGATCCCAGGATGCTGGGATCATGACCTGACCACAAGGCAGCCGCTTAACCAACTGAGCCACCCAGGTGGTCCCGCTTGATTATTTTTTTAAAAAGACAAAACTCTAGCTCTTTACATAAATAAACTGGTAACTGGTGAATTTGTGGTATTTTTAGTTCTTTGTGCTAAGGAAATCTGGATTTTCCTTTAAGCATTGGTTGAACATGGTTAATGATCTGAGGCCGGCGGAGGACTGGAGGGCCTCTCCCTCCCTTGGGATGAAAATCCTCTCTAAGGAACCTGTGGCTTCCTGTTTGCTCCCTCTGCCTTTCTGAGAGCAGGTTGCTGGGTGGGACACTTCATTTTGTTTCCAACAGTCAGTGAGATCCTGAAGTGTTCCTGCAGAGGCATCAGCAGAGAGTGAGGGCTATGGTCTTTGTGGTTGTTTTCTCAACCAGGTAAGAAATGCAGCCTGGCTGAACTGCCTCAGGATGAACGGTTCTGCTGCGGTGTGGGGGGCAGTCTCCCCCCGCATTCCCTGCCGGTTGTTGCTTTGACTGTTTTATCTTCGCATTTCCCACTCGAATCAGGAATCTTATCAAGAGATAACTGAGGTGGAGGGACTTGTGGGGGAACAAAGGCCAGATTCTGTTTTATCAGTCAAGCTCTTCAGGGCAGTTAGTCTGAGGAGATAGAATCAGAGCTCTCGTCCTCTCTCCCCCTCCTCTCTCTCTCTTGCCTGTGACCTCTACATTCCTGGTCTTTCCTCTGAGCAGTAGGGCAAGTGACTATCCCCATGGCTCTGAAAGGGGTTGGCTGGCCTGTTAGGAGGTCTGTATTGCCATGAAATCTCTGATAGTGTCCTCTTGATCTGTGCATGAAAGAATGCAAAGAGGAGGTCCCTGACTCCTTAATTAGGTCTATTCTTAAGACACAGCTTTAAGGTTTAAAAACAAGAAAGAAAGAAAGAAAGACCCCAGAACTTCAAGATTCACTGGACTGGTGTACAGTGAGAGGACAAAGGTAAATTTTCTGCTTACAGAAGAGGTCCTTTGGGGCACCTGGGTGGCTCAGTGGGTTAAAGCCTCTCCCTTCAGCTCAGGTCATGATCCTGGGTCCTGGGATTGAGCTCCGCATCGGGCTCTCTGCTCAGTGGGGAGCCTGCTTCTCCCTCTCTCTCTGCCTGCCTCTCTGCCTACTTGTGATCTCTGTCAAATAAATAAATAAAATCTTTAAAAAAAAAAAAAAAGAAGAGGTCCTTTAAGTAGTCAGCTTACCAGTGCAGATAACTGTGTGGAGACTGGGAGGGGCAAGGTGCCTGTGTACTCACTGTGTGTGTGTGTGTGTGTGTGTGTGTGTGTAAAATGTGATCTGCTCACCTAATGTGGGGTTGCAGCTCATGACCCATGTGGGAATAATGAGTCGGCTGCCCAGCTGACTTAGCGCCCTGGACCTGCACTCTTGATCAGATGGTAGGAGATCCAGCATACCTGGTGTGAAGGTGCCTGAACTGGACACATTTCCCTAAATCTGAGGAGAAACGAGATTTAGATTCTCTGAATCTCCTTGAGGAGCAACCCAGCATCCTCTTCTGGGTAAGGCTAGCAATGCAGGTGCTGGCAGGACCCGGCCCAGGAGTTTTGCCTTTGCTAGTTCATTGGGAGCTGGTGCTCTCAGGTGCCACTCTAGGGAAGCCTGATTGTGAGGTCAGTGCGTCAGGCGACCTTGTCCTGCTCTGCATTGGCGTTCCCTCCTCCTCACTGCCTGAAAACAGCACAGCCGTGGCTTTGCAGAACAGGAGTTCTAAGAGTTTGCAAGGCCGTCTTTTGGCTCTTTCTCCACAGCCTTCAGAAGCATACCTCTAAAACCTACCGGAGAAGTTTGTAATGATTTAGATTTTATAGTTGTTGCAAGGCTGAGGTGGGTAGAAGGGCCAATTAGAGCCGTATGTGGGAGGGAAGGAATTCAGCCAGCAAGAAGGCCTGAGCAAACGGAGTGGGTGCTAGTTGTGTCTTGTCCTTTTATAAACAATGTTTGTTGGTCTGGCAGTTTCTGGCATGGTTGAAATATTCTCGACGGTCGAGCCTTAAGAATGTGGCCCCAAACAAGAATGTAGCCAAAGCAGATCACACCGTTAAATACTGAAGGTCGAAGTCTGTGCCTGGATAAACATGGGGTGCAGTGGCAACCTTCCGGTGAAGGTGCAAGAACCCCCATTCACCAGAGCGAGGACACCCCTCTGTGGCGTCTGTGTTGTGAGGCTGCTGGCAGGGCTGAGGGCTGGGGTAAGGGGTAAGGAGAGACCTGACTAGGGGGCAGGGAGCATTGGGGCCACTCCCCTGCTTCCCCTTACTCCTCTGTTTTGGAGTCTAATTAGCCAGTTAGGTCAGGAAGGCCAGCAGTCAGCACGCTTTTTCTCAACTTAGTTCATCGAAGTCAGATTAACATATTAGTTTTTTTTGTTTTTGTTTTAAAGATTTTATTTATTTATTTGACAGAGAGAGATCACAAGTAGGCAGAGAGGCAGGCAGAGAGAGAGAGGAGGAAGCAGGCTCCCTGCTGAGCAGAGAGCCCGATGCGGGACTCGATCCCAGGACCCTGAGATCATGACCTGAGCCGAAGGCAGCGGCTTAACCCACTGAGCCACCCAGGCGCCCAACATATTAGTTTTGAGTGATGGCCCTTATTTGTAATCTTTTATAGGATAATGGAAAAATATATCAGGAAACTCAGCTTTTAACTTTTAACCTGTGAAATCAGATGTGATGACTGCTTTTGTGCTTAGTCAATCATTTCAGGGATTTGGTGGAAACGCACACTTGGCAGATGGCAGAACAAGCACCTGCTTGCTGCTAAGATCTCCTGGGGGAAAGAGCAGCAGGGGACATGTGGCTGAGGCCTCAGCAGTGGACCTCTTCTGCCTCCTTTCCCCTCTGGGTAGCCCTCGGCATCTGGCCTTGATGCAGACAGATATTGACCATCCTGCCCTCAAAACATAGTCTGGCTCTACCTTTGTGCTGAGATGGAGGGGTTTTGGATAGCCAGGGCAAGTCTGTGGAGTCAGAAGGAAACATTTTAGTTTCCAGTAAGCACCTACTCTGTGTTTGTAAATTTGCTGATTTTTAAGTACTTTAGTTTTATTATCTCTTGTGCTTTATGACTTAGTAATATGTGCAAATCCTAATTGAATATTTTCGTATGAAATGCAGGAAGGCTGCATGCATAGCAGATGAAGCTTCACACCTAGCACAGGGTAGGTAGTCGGTAAATATGCGCTGAAGTGTAATTATTCTTGGGCTGTCTTGAGATAATTGTAATTTGCTGTAATTGGGTTCTCGGATGCCACAGGGGTATGCGGATGTGGTAATTCATTCTCACTTGGATTCTGCTGAGTCTGGCCCCCGACCTCTCACATTTACTCCCTGCCCTACCCCACCTCTCACTCCAGCTGCTACAGCCAGGTGGTCCTTGTCTTTGGGCTCAGTTTACCCTTTTCTGTTCTCAGGGCCCTGCCTGGGCATTGGTGATTCAGACAGGACCTAAGCCTCATGAATGTTTTTTCTGAAGTCTGATTGGTATGACTCTGAGTAACATGTGTGTGGTGTTTTTTTTTTAAGATTTTATTTATTTGACAGAGAGCGAGCGCATGCATATGCACACAAGGGGGCCGGATCGGTAGGCAGAGGGAGACAGAGGGGGAGAAGCAGGTTCCCTGCTAAGCAGGGAGCCTGATGCAGGGCTCCATCCCGGGACCCTGGGATCATGACCTGAGTGGAAGGTATATGCTTAACTGATAGAGCCACCTAGGTGCCCCGAGTAATGTGTTTTTAAAAAAATATTAATTTATAATTGTGGTTAAAATGCATAATAAAATTTACCATGTTACCCATTAAAGTTTTTTTTTTTAATTGTGGTAAAAAAACATCTAACAGATTTTTACATGTTAATAATTTTTAAGTTTGCAGTTTAGTACCGAGTAATGTTTAACAGCAAGGGGCATACCGAGGTCAGTGGAGTGTAGAATGAACTGTTTCGCAGTGAGTTTTGTCACAGAACATGTGAAAAATAGACCCAGTTGAAAAACCACGGTCTGGTGGAGAATGGCCTGAAGCCCTCGGATTTTGAGCCTTTTCCTTCTCTTCCTCTAGGACATGTTTGTACCTGAGTGAGTTTGTACTCAGGTATTAAAGCTTTGCTTCCTTCCTGCATTTGTTGAAAAAAACCAAACCACCATCAGCAGAAACCATTGCCCTTCCTGCACCTCTCCTTTTGGTAACTGTGATAAGTGAGAATTTGCAAGAGTTTTCCAAGTGAGAAAAGTTCGAAGAAGCTTTTCTAATAGATGATTATGTAGTGCTTCTTCCACATATTTTTACTTAAAGTGTCTTGCTGTGTATGTAACCCTAGACTACTTTGGTGGGTTCTCCAGCTCCCTGGTGGTGTCTCTGGGGGTCTGCCCCACACCTCTGGTGGTATCCCACAGCGTGCTGGCCAGGCGGGGGCTTGCCTTGTGTCGGGGGGGTCCTCAGCTGCCTCTGGAGCTGTGAGCACTTTTGAGGGAACACCTTGAATCTTCACCGGCGACTTGGTTCAACACTTGTCTCATCCGATGCTAAAGAGGGGAAAAGGCCCATTTTTAACTCAAAGCAGAGAAAGCTGCCTGTCTTATGGTATTTGGAGCCCAAATAAACAGTGACTTCACACTATTGTTTTCCATTGTGGGAGTACATCCTGTTGGCCATCCGTTTGAGCAGTTTTAAACTGGTTAGCCCTCCAGAATTTTTATATTAATGTTAGACTGATATTTAACAGTTAATTTTAACTTTTGAGTGTCTGGACAAAAGATTTTATTTTATTTATTTTTTTGAGAAAAAAAGCATGTGCATGAGTGTAGTGGGGGGAGGGAGAGGGAGAGGCGCAGAGAGAGTCTTAAGCTTCACACCCAGCGAGGAGCTGAATGGGGAGCTCAGCTTCACAACCCTGAAATCATGAGCTCAAACCAGGAGTCAAATGGCCAACCAGTTGAGCCACCCAGGTACCCCCGGGGACAAGAGCATTTTTGCTAGATGGAACTTAAAGCGGTTGTTTCAGTTGGTTTTGCTTTTAACTTTTTCAAAACCATTTGAAACAGAGACATGGGCTTCTATTATTTGTTTGGTTTAAAAAGATAGTCCCATTTTCCTTAAATGTTTCAATTACTACGGCGAAAAGAAGCAGTTTGAGAGTTTAAGTACAGTTTCTAGGTAATCTAGCTATTGGAGAGGAGCAGTTCCTGGGAGTGGTTGGGGGTGAAGGCTGCGTCGGCCTCAGCCACATTTTGTGTAGTTAGTAAGGGATTGACTCTCACAATTTTTCTTTCATTCTTGGAAAGCAAAAACTAGTAGGGAGCTGTTCTTCTAATATTCTAGTTAAGATGTCTTAGTTTCATTCCCTGTGGGCTTTTCTGCATATGAGGAAACATTAAGTTTACTATGAATTGAGCTGGTGCCACATACACATTTGTTCTCGCATTTATTGTGTGGAAAGCATTTATTGACTGAGCTTCCTGTGTGCATGGGGCACTCATCAGTTCTGGAAAGGCAGGCTGAGCAGAAGAGATCTGCTTTCCTGGAGCTGGGCTTCCAGTAGAATATTCTAGTTCCCAGGAACTGGCAATCCCCAGCTCTGTCTAGATTGTCTAGACAGAATAGGCCTTGTGCCTCATGGGCATATGTTCCCCCGCAACCCCCCACCCTCAAACAAGGCATGTACTTTAGTCATATATAGCTGGGGATTAGTATTAGTGACAGGAAGGGCCAGAGGAATTCTTTCTTTTTTTTTTTTTTTTTTTTTTTAAAAGATTTTTTTTTTTTTTTTTTTAATTTATTTGAGAGAGAGAGAGTGTGAGAGAGAGCATGAGCGAGGAGAAGGTCAGAGAGCGAAGCAGACTCCCCATGGAGCTGGGAGCCTGATGTGGGACTCGATCCCGGGACTCCAGGATCACGCCCTGAGCCGAAGGCAGTCGTCCAACCAACTGCGCCACCCAGGCGTCCCTGGAGGAATTCTTTCTTTTCTGCTGAACTGGGCCCCCGGAAGTTTGGGGTTCTTGCCTGTCATATATATTGCTTTTGATTCCTTAATTGTGTCCCTTGACTTGGTAAACTTAAAATACACTTGCCTCCAGAGCGGATATTAAGTATTTGGTTTATAAAGGACACTACCTTTTTGGCATTGCTGAAAACTTGACGTACGTGTGTGTGTGTGTGTGTGTGTTTGTGTCTGTGTGTGTCTCTCTCTCTATCACTGGAGAGTCCCCAGGGTCACAGTTGGAGAAAGAAAGCATCGTCGAGGCCGTTGGGAGATTCAGGGGATTGCCAGCTCCAACCCCAACTAGATCGGGTTCCTATGAGTGAGGACACTTACCTGAAATGAGTCTTGGGGTCTTGGGCCCCCTGGGCTTCCTACCCCAGACTGTCCTTTCACTCTTGGGGACCCATATCCCAGGAGCCGGGTGGGGGGTTCCCCTGCTCAGATATTCTTCTTGCCTACAGCCAGCACCATGAAGTGCTGCCTCAGTGGTGCTCTCAGGTGCTGAATGTTCACCTGGCCCAGGGAGGGGTGTGATGGGTACCTGGGGTACCGTGGGGCTCTCTTCCCTGGCTCTTGGGGCAGGAGTGCAGGCTTTTACCAAGAGAAGAAGGAGAGGGCAGCCCGAGTGCCTGCTCTGGGATAGCAGTGTCCCAAAGGGCTGTGCTGTGTCCAGGCTTTGCAGGCTCTAACACTTTTAAGGTTTCTCTGCCCCCCTGGGCGGGGGGGATGTCTAGAACTAAAGGGTGGAACTGCTGCCTGGCAGCATTGTTCACTTTTTACACTTTCTGTCATGGCTGTCGAACATGTGTTTAGAGAGCCAGGGGCTTCACTAAGGCACTGGGAAGGCCCCTCTTCACAGAGTTGTATTGCACTGGGGTCGAGGGCAGCACTGAACTCAGACTTAGTGGCAGGCACTGACTGGGTACTGGTACAGAGGGAATGAGTAACCCATTCCACTACACATTCTCTGATAGATCATCTTTGGCAGCTTCTGTTAGCCAGATAGTGGTGAGTTCAGCTGAGACGTAACATGTTCTTGGGCTGCCCTGAGCACTTCCTGGTCTTCTAGAAGGTATAATAAGAGTGCACATATGCAGTATTAAAATGAGTGGCTGTGTCAGGAAGACTGTGTGATTCTGCCTGAGTCTCTGTTTCCTGAGCACCTTCACCGTATTCTGGCCACAGGTGGTGTGACCATGGTCGAATGTTACCTCTCCCAGGGCCTTGTTCCCTGAAAAAAGGAGGAGGCCGATTTCTGGAGTGCTTCCATCTCTGAATGACCAAGTGTGTGAGTAAGAGACTATGTAAAAACCTTCCAATGGGATGTCCTAGTTTGGGCGTTTGAATGCAGCCTGCCAAGTTCCTTGCATGGGGAGATATGACCCTTGCTTATAGGAAGCCAGCATCAGAAAGACACAGGCTGCTTTTTGCCAAGTTTCCAAAAGATCTTTTCTCCCCGGGGCATGGAAAACCGACATATAGCAGTTGGAGTTGTGCCCTGGACATCGCCTGCTTGCTAAATGTAGAGGCACTTAGTCATACCCGTGAAACAGATACCCCATGTCGTCATGTGTCCGCAGATAGCAGACTGAGCTTATGTTCTTGGTAGGACAGGGTGTGTCTCATACTGTTGCTGTTTTCAAATAAGCTGAGAATTTTTTTTTTTTTAAGATTTTTATTCATTTATTTGACAGAGAATGAGAACGCACAGGCAGGAGGAGCTTCAGAGGGAGAGGGAGAAGCAGACTCCCCGCTAAGCCAGGAACCCCACATGGGGCTGGATCCCAGGACCCCAAGATCATGACCCGAGCTGAAGGCAGATGTCCAACAGACTGAGCCACCCAGGTGCCCCTAAGCCGAGAATTTTTAAATGGAGAATCAGATTAGAAAAGTAAAAGATCAACTGGATCTCAGAAGTAGTAAAATAAGTAAATTAAAGAGTAAAGACACAGGAAGAAGCTAAAAAAACACCAAGTTCTCTATCCTCTCCATTAATTCATTAGGTGTGTGTCTGGAACTGTGTGTGTGCTTGGTATACATTACTGATTGTGACAAATGTCCCCCTGTCCCCCCAAGCTTCCAGTTTTGTGGGGTGTTAGTTGAGCTGAGCACTTAACTAAATAAGAGTTACAATGTGTAAGAAAGAAAAGGCCATTAAGAGAAGCACTGTGCAACAGTAAACTGTCAAGTTACAATTTAGAATAGTATAAAACGGGCACCTGGGTGGCTCAATCCTTAAGTGTCTGCCTTTGGCTTGGGTCATGATCCCGGAGTGCTGGGATGGAGCCCTGTAGAGGCATCAGGCTTTGCTCAGGGAGCCTGCTTCTCCCTTTTCCTCTGCCTACTGCTCCCCCTCCTTGTGCTCTCACTCTCTCTTTCAAATAAATAAATCAAATCCTTAAAAAAATAGTATAAAACAGAAGATTTAGTTCTAAAAATTAAGTGATAAAATAAGCTATAAAAGGGGTATGAAGGCACAGACAGGAAACTGGGAGATACAAACATACACACACACACGAATTGAAAGAAAAACCTTTAACGTAGGGAACTTGATAGAAATCTGAGAAGACCTCTACCGAGAGTACGATGAACCTACCGAGAGTACGATGAACCTGTGTGTTGAGGAGTCAGGGTGTTTCCTTCTTTGCCTTTCCTGGTGGAGGACCCTGCAGCGGTCACAGAGAGTTAAGTGGTTCTTGGGAGCTGAAGTCCACAGGACCCCAGCCTCTAAGTCCGTGGTCATTTGGTGTCCCCTTGAAGTGTGACATTTAACACGTTTGGCAAGTCTGTGCTGGGAAAAAGTGATACAGCCAGATGGCTGGCAGGAGAAGTCCCTTTTGGGGAATGGGTCTGAAATCCCATGAGAACTATCCGGTTGCCTATGGCCTTAGGGTGGAACAAGGTAGTGGAAACAGGAAGGAGGACAGTGTTATACCTAGTATTTATCTAGCACTGATGAGAGGATGGGATCATGCCAGATCATAAAATATCTTCATTGACTTTCTAAGGTAGATAAATCTCAAATCACTTTTCGTATCTTTGTGGAGCAGCTTCATGTGTTTTTTTTCTGAGCCTTTAGGGAGCAAGTGCTGTCCTAGAAACTAGAAACTAGGAGTATGTGAACTTGAGTGAAATGGGGCCCAGGAGGGTAGGGGTAGACAGAAATGGAGTTGATCAGTGGGGTAGGGTTGGGGCACGGCAGTAGCTCCAGGGGCTGAGATCTGGATGCCATTCAGAATTTGCTAGACACATGAATGAGGGCAGGGCTTTCCAGTCCTCAGAAGGTGGTGAAGAAGACACGGAGCAGGACTTACTGTTTTAGGATTTTTATTAGTTTGAGATGACAGCCCTTTACCTTCACGGTGTTTCAGGTCTCTAGCAGAGAACATAGACTTTATATATAACCTTAGTATCTGCTACTCAGCTTTGTCATACCTTAATGTTCTGTTGTTGTTGTTGTTTCAGATTTATTTATTTTTTAGAGAGAGTGCATGGCACTGAGTGGGGAGCCAGACGCAGGGCTTGATCCCATGACCCTGAGATCATGACTGGAGCTAAAACCGATTCAGATGCTTAACTGACTGAGCCACCTACGCACTCCTCTTCTTTTGTATTTTTGTAATATCCTATTTTAGGAGATAAAGCAGTTATGAATTTGGAGACCGTTGTGAACCCACCTTTTCTTGTGCCCCTTTTAGACCTATACCGACTTCTTTGACACCCCAACTGCCTCGTTAGTCCCTGACAACCACTAATCTATTCTCCATTTCTATAATTGTGTTACTTCAAGAATATTATAAAAATATAATATATGTAATATGTATATGTAAGATATGTATAAAAATATAGTATGTAAACTTCTAGGATTAGCATTTTACACTCACCATAATTCCCTTGAGATTCATTCACTTTGTCTAGTATATCAATAGTTTATTTCTTTTTATTGCTCATTAGTAGTCCATGGTATGGATGTACTACAGTTTGTTTAACCATTCATCCACTGAAGGACATCTGGGTTGCACTATTGGTTGAAGAAGCTATTTTCCCCCATTGAATTGCTTTTGCATTTTTTTCAAAAGTAAGTTGGGTATTCTTGTTTAAATCTGTTTCTGGATTCTAGGGGTGTTTGGGTGGCTCAGTGGGTAAAGTGTCCAACTGGTGGTTTTGGCTTGGGTTGGGATTTCAGGGTCATGGAATCGAGCCCCACAGTGTTCAGCACAGAGTTTGCTTAAAACACTCTCTCTCAAATAAATAAATAAATCTTAAAAAAAATTTCTGGATTCCCAGTGCTGTTCCATTGATTTATATGTTTGTCTCTCCACTAATACAGTCTTGATTGTTGTAGCTTGCTAAGTTTTGATATTAGGTAGAATAATCCCTCTTTTTCTTTTACAAAATTGTTTTTTGGCTATTGTAGTTTCTTTGCCTTTCCATATAAATTTAATTTTTTTAAAATTTTTTAAGATTTTATTTATTTATTTGAGAGAGAGAGCATGAGCAGGGAGGAAGGGGACAGGGAGAAGCAGACTCCCCGCTGAGCAGGAGGCCCAATGCAGGGCTCAATCCCAGGACCCTGGGATCATGACCTGAGCCGACAGCAGAGGCTTAACGACCCAGCTACCCAGGTGCTTGTCCTGTTATCCTTCTGTTACGGATTTCTAATTTGATTCCATTGTGGTTAGAGAACACATTCAGTGTTATTTTATTTCTTTTAAGTTTTTTAGCGTTTGATTTATGGCTCTAGATATGGTTTATCTGTATTTATGTTCCATGGACATTCGAAAAGAATGTATGTTCTGCTGTTAATGTTGATTAGATCATGTTGATCGACGGTATTTTTGAATTCTTTTGTAACCTTGCTAATTTTCTTTCTAGTTGCTCTCAGTTGTTGAGAGTGTGTTGTTGAAGTTTCCGACTAAAACTGTGGATTTGTTTATTTTTCCTTTCAGTTCTGTCAGTTTTCATTTAACTTTGTTGTTTGGTATGTGTACGTTTAGGGTTGTTATTCTTGGTAGCTTGAGCCTTGTATCATTTCCCTCTGTCTTTGGTAATTGTCTTTGCTCTAAAGTCTATTCTATCTGATATTGATAGAGCCTTTTTTGCTTTCTCTAAATTAATGTGTGCATGTTATATCTTTTTCTGTTCTTTTTTTTTTTAAGATTTTATTTATTTGACAGAGAGAGACAGAGTAGGAACACAAGCAGCACAAGCAGGGGGAGAGGGAGAAGCAGGCTTCGGCTGAGCAGGTAGCCCGATGCAGGGCTCAATCCCAGGACCCTGGGATCATGACCTGAGCTGAGGGCAGACTCTTAACAACTGAGCCACCCAGGCGCCCCTCTTTTTCTCTTCTTTTACTTTCCACCTATCCCTTTCATCTTGGTATTGTCATCTATTGATTGCCTTCTTTTAATTCAGTTCAAGATCTTCCTGGTTTATGGTATGAGTGTGTTTTTTTGTTTTTTCGTTTTTTTGTTTTTGGAGAGGGAAAGAAAGGGTGGGGGAGAGGGGGGGTGCGGAGGGAGAGGTAGAGAATCCCAAGCAGGCTCCATGCCCAGCACAGAGCCTGATGTGGGGCTCAGTCCCACAACCCTGAGATCATGACCTGATCTGAAACCGAGAGTCGGACGCCTTACCAACTGAGCCACCCAGGCGCCCCTGATGAGTGGTATTTGATTGAAATCTGAACAGTTTTGTCTTTGTTCTGAAACTGATTGTTTTTCCTGGCTTTTTCTAATACTCTGGCAGGAGACAGATGAGGGAGGTACTGCCTGATTATTGGAAAGTGGAGGTAGAAGTCCAGGTTCCTTACTCAGCCTTTGTTTTTAATTGAAGTATAATTAACATACAGCATTCTCTTAGTTTCAGGCAGACAACATAGTGATTCAACAGCTCTATACATTCCTCTGTGCTCACCATGATAAGCGTAGTCACCATCTGTCACCAAACACTATTACAGTATTATTGACTATTCCCTATGCTGTACTTTGTATCTCCATGATTGTTTTATAACTGGAAGTTTGTACCTCATTTTTTTCTTAAAGATTTACTTACTTATTTGAGAGAGAAAGAGCAGTGCAAGTCGGGGGGCAGGGGCAGAGGGAGAAGGAGAGAAGCAGACTTCCTCCTGAGAGTGGAACTCCATTTCGGCGCTTGATCTCAGGTCCCTGAGATCATGACCTGAGCTGAAGTCAAGAGTTGGAGGCTTAACGGGCTGAGCCACCTGGGGCCCCATGTTTGTACCTCTGAATCACCTTTATCTATTTCACCCATCCTCCCCCACCCACTTCCCCTTTGGCAACTACCAGTTCTATTTAAGAGTCCGATTTTTTTTTTTGGTTTGTTTGCCCCACTCAGCCTTTTTTGACACCTTAAGCCTGGTGAAGTCCTTGTTAACTGCTGCTGGGTAGGGGTGGGAATTCTCATTCCCTAGCCCTCTTTATCAGTGAGCAGTGTGAGCGTTCTGACACTAGTTCTTCTCTGACACCAGCCCCACAGGTAGTGGGAGAAACGCCTCGTTACTGCTTGGATGGCCATAGAGTCTAGGTTTGGTTTCCACTGACACTGAGGGACTAGAGGAGTAGGCCAGGTGGTACGTTGTTACTGGACAGTAGGGGTGAAAGTCCTACTTGGCCTTCTCTGATACCACCCCAGTGGGGATTAGGGAGCCTTGTTACAGCCTCATGAGGGTGGAAGTCTGAGGCTCTCCATTTGGCCTTTGCTGGCTTGGGTGGGAGTGGGGCCATAGTTTTTTCTGTGGTGTTTGGCTAGAATAGAGCTGTTATTGTCTAAATGTTTTCTGTCTTGCTAGGCTACCCCCTTCCTGCTCCTCTGGCTAAAGAGAGCAGACTTTTGTTGGGACTCTCTTTCGTGTCATCTGTTGGCATTTCTGGGTTGCCAGCATCTTCAGCTCCAAATCTGGGATGTTTGAGGCAAAGAACTCACCACTTTGTCTTTCCTTGAGTCTTGAGGTCTCTCACTGGTCTGCCTTCTTCCCTTGACTTTTTAGAGTCGTGTGTTTATATATGATGTCTGGAAGTTTTTGTCCTGTTTAGTGGGAAACAAGGGGAAAAATAGGTCTACCTCATCTTCTTAGATATGGAAGTCCAGTTGTTTTTTTTTCTTTTATGCTTTATTTTTTGATGTCTTGTTAAATGAAGTCCTTTCTTATCCTGACATTCTACTGTATTCTAAGATTTTGGGACTCCTGGGTGGCTCAGTCAGTTAAGTGCCCTCAGCTCAGGTCAGGATCCCAGGATCCAGTCCAGCGCCTGCTTCTCCCTCTGCCACTCCCCCTGCTCACACACTCTCTCTCTCTCTCTGTCAGATAAATATGTAAAACAAACAAACAAAAAAACTAGGGCTAGATATAACTGCTGTTTATAAAGTTATTTTCAGGGGCGCCTGGGTGGCTCAGAGGGTTAAAGCCTCTTCCTTTGGCTCAGGTCATGATCCCAGAGTCCTGGGATCAAGCCCCACATTGGGTTCTCTTCTGAGCAGGGAGCCTGCTTCCCTTCCTCTCTCTCTGCCTGTTTCTCTGCCTACCTGTGATCTCTGTCAAATAAATAGATAAAATCTTTTAAAAAATAGTTATTTTCATAGAAAAATACTTATAAATCAGCGGCACCTGGGTGGCTTAATCAGTTAAGCAGCTGCTTACGGCAGGTCATCGTCTCGGATCCTGAGATCAAGTTTCGTATCGGCTCCCTGCTCAGTGGAAAGCCTGCTTCTCCCTCTGCCCTTCCCCTCCGCTTGTGCTCATTCTCTTTCTCTCTAACAAATAAATAAAAATCTAAAAAAAATTTTTTTTATAAGTTCAGCTTTTTACATTTGTATAGCTAATCCACGCAGGACTTATTTATAATGGAGAAGTGAGGGAGGACCCTAATTGTACTTGATTTCCTGCATAAATGGCTATTGGTCCTGGTGCCTGTGAACTGCTCCTTTGCAAGCTGATTTCGGGCTCTCTGCTTCCACAATCCACTTCTGCTCTTCCGCTGTAATGCTGCTTTAAATACCTTTATGATAAGTCTTTGGTAAGCTAGGACTCCCGGACTTCAAAATTATTTTACTTGGGCTTTGGCTGTCTCATGAAACAAAGTAGGAACAGGAATGGGAAAATCAATAGCCAGAAAAACCCCAACCCCAGGCCTGTTGGAATTGGCTTGGATTTGCATTGACTTTATAGTACATTGCCCACTTCAGTGACCTTGTTTTTTGTTTTTTTTTAGCAGTATCATTTACTTTGCATACCCCAGTCAAAAAATATCATGTGGCCCCTCGGCAGGTTGGCTTAGGGCAGGGCTTTCTTTTCTAGAATGAGAAATTGCTCTGGTCACCTTGGGGACACCCATCAAGTCCCACAGTGCATCAGTGTGACTTGTCAGCCTTAGGGCAAGTGTTCTGAGCTGCCTGCTGAAGCAAGTCAGGAGACTGAGGGACAAGGTGCAGGGTTCTAATCTCTCTTTTGGGGATGGGGAGCAAGTGAGGCCAAATAAGTTTGGTTCACTGGCACTGAGTTTGTAAATATGGGTTTAATAAACAAGTCCTGTGATTAGTGCTTGGGATGTGAGGAATACACAGCTGCTGAACTTCTCTGTGCAAATGCTTGGTTTTTTAGTCTCTTCAAAAGCATTGTTTTTAGTGGGGGGAGAGGCAGAGGGAGAAGGAAAAAGAGAATCTTAGCAGGCTCTGTGCTCAGTGCAGAGCCAGATTGATGCAGGGCTCGATCTCACAACCCTGAGATCATGACCTGTGCCAAAATCAAGAGTGGGACACTTAACTGATGCTTAACCCAGCCACCCAGGCACCCCAAAAGCATTGTTTTAAGACTTAGTAAATGTTATATTAGCCATATTGCTTGATCTCTCTCTATATATAAAAAAAAATTCTTCCCCTTGAAACATTTCAAAATAAAATGCAGAGAATTTTTTTTTTTAAAGATTTTTTTTTATTTATTTGGCAGACAGAGATCACAAGTAGGCAGAGAGAGGGGGGGAAGCAGGCTCCCTGCTAAGCAGAGAGCCCGATGCGGGGCTCGATCCCAGAACCCTGGGAACGCAGAGGCTTAACCCACTGATCTACCCAGGCACCCCAAATGCAGAGAATTTTGCTCCTTCATCCCTAAATCCTTCAAAATTAGGGACAATCTCTTACACAACCACACTACTATCATCTCACCTGAGAAAATTAATAATAAATCCAATCTCCCGCCCAGAGGCCCAATTATTTGTTTCAGAGCTGGGCTTCTGTGTTTTTTTGTTTCTTAAAGTTTTAAAGTTTTTTGCTTTAAGTAAATCCAGATCCAGTCAAGATGCACATAATACATCTGGTGGCCGTTTCTAAATCTGGAACAGCCCCCCTGTGTTTAGGGGTGTCAGCATTTAGGCATACCAGGCCAGTTATCTTGTAGAAGGTCCCACATTCTAGATTCATCTGATCGTGTCTTCATGACTGCTGTGTTTGCTGTATACTGGGAATTAGGTCTAGAGCAGCACTGCCCAACAGCAATATAATGTGAGCCACACATTAGTATTTTCTGGTAGGCATGTGAAAAAATAAAAATAAGAAGGAGGTATTAATTTCGGTCCTGTGTTTTCTTAAGCATTTCTTTATTTATCATTTGTTAATGTGTATTATTTACTTAATATTTTATTTCATAATATATTTTATATCCAAAAGAATATCATTTCAGTATGTAATCGGTATTTTAAAAGTATTAAGGAGATATCTCACATTCCTTTTTTTTTTTTGCTAACTTTTCAAAATTCAATGTATATTTTACCCTTAATGGGCCAGCTACATTTCCAGTGCTCAGTGGCCACATGTAGCTGGTTCCTCTGTCTTGGACAGCGTAGGGTGAGACTTGATCCAACTCAGGGTAGATGTTTTGTCAACACTTGGGGGTAGTAACTGCCTGTGTACAACTTGGAAATTATGGGGTTTGCTAAAGTCTGAGTCTGCTCTCTTCTTTTTCAGGCCCTGGGATGGAGCAGGTGTGCAGAGGGTGAGGACCCAGCTCTGGGACCAGTTCACTTGCCTCCTTTCTTAGTAAGACTGTTGGCTTGAGCAGACCCAAGCCAGGATGAGGATGTCTGCAGGCCTTTCGACGCCGCTCCCCCTCTGGGGGAGGACCTTTCTCCTTCTGCTGTCTGTGACTGTGGCTCAGTCCCATTGGCCTTCGGAGGCTGGCAGGGACTGGGAGAACCAGCTCGAGGCGTCCATGCATTCAGTGCTCTCAGACCTTCACGAGGCTGTTCCCACAGTGGTGGGCATTCCTGATGGTACGGCTGTCGTTGGGCGCTCCTTTCGAGTGACCATTCCAGCGGATTCAGTTGCCTCCAATGGAGAACTCATCAAGGTGAGATGGATGTAAAGCTTAAGTAAATGAGGAAGAAGTCTCATCTGCATTTTGACTTTAGTTGTTTTTGTTTTTTGGGTTTTTTTTTTTTAGCTTTCCATTCTAAGTTCCAGCATTCTGAGCTCAGTTCTTCCAGAACCTGTGCAATTACCATAAGAGAGGGACAACCACTGATTCTCACAAGAGGGTCTCCAGATACCTCTGAATAGCTTCCTAAACTTTTATTCTTTCTCCTATTTTTGAAGGTGTTACCATTAAAAAGCCTTTACATCTGTGGTTTGGAAAATTTTATGGTCATTGTGTTAGGATTTGATGGAAAGGCTTAAGTGCAGGAAAAGGTCTTCTTTCATTAACCACGGTATTAAACCCAAGAAATACAGAACTTTGAAATGATTTGAACCTATTTTTATAAAATATGGTATAAGTAAGTATAGGAGTTTTGCTCTCATTTGGTGTTGCATGTTTACTAATGTGTTTGATCACTTAAGGACGAGTATTAGCATCCAGCCTTCAGCCTTGCCCCATCTCCTTTGGGGAAGCAATCCAGAGAACAAGGGGATCTGAGACCCAAGTGACAAAAGAGTGTCTTGGTTGGCCCAAGATGGAAATCAGGTGAAATAGGAAGCTTTTGTGTCAGGAGGCACCATCCCTTTGTCTGGGGTTGTGGGTCCTTGGAATTTCCCCGGGATCCTGAGTGAGTTTGCATGGTGGCCACAAGATAGGTAGGCTGCACTCCTCAAGTTAGGAACATCTCCTAGAGCAGAGGTCAATTCTTTTTCTTAGAGGGCCAGATAGTAAATAGTTTAGGCTTTGCTGGCAGTGTGAAACTCCTCAGCCCTGCCATTGTAGCACAACAGTAGCCATAGATAATGTGTACATGAATGGGCGTGAGCGTGTTCCAATAGAACTTTACCTGTGGACGCTAGAACGGAAATTTGAATTTCATATAATTTTCACATGTCAAAAGATAATCTTTTCATTTTATTTTCTCTCAATCATTTGAAAATGCAAAAACCAATTTTAGGTCATAGGTTGTACAGAAACAGGTGGTAGGCCACATTTGGCTCTTGGCCATAGTTGTCCTACAGCAAGCATTCTTCCCCTCGAGGTATGGCTTGAAACCGAACTAAAAATATCCCAAGATTGGTACTTTGTGATGGTAGTTTTTATATCTCTTTTGCCTTTAGACATGTGCAGACAGAGTGTTCTGGTGATCTCTTGGTGTGTTTAAACCACCAAAAGTTCGTGGTTTAGAACTCCCAGTTTGTTTGCTCAAAGTTTTGTGGCTAGGAATTCAGGGGGTCAGAACTCATCTGGAAACCTCATATCTGCTTCACATGGCACTAATGAGAGTGGCTTATCTGGGTCTGGAGGGTCCACTTCTAAAATGGCTTATTCCTGGCTGACAAGTTGGTGCTGCCTCTGGACAGGGAGCTTAGCCAGGGCTGTTGGTCAGGGTCCTTGGTTCCTCTCCATTTAGACCGTCCCCTGGGCTGCTTGAATTTCCTCACGGCACAGTTAGGTGGGTTCCAGGATTGGGTATTCCAAGAAACAGGAAGTGGAAACTGCCAGTCTCTTAAGGCTTGGTAACTTGCACAGCAACACTTCAATGTACTCACTGGTCAAAGCACTCACAGTCTCTGGTGGGTCCTTTCCAACTTTCTCCTCTCTGACCCACAAGCCCCAGGCATCTAGATTAGATATGGTCACAAACGCTATGCCACTCGTCCCACTGAGAGGTGGCTCTGTGCCATTTTCCCTTAGATCTGGGCAGACCTGCTCCTTACCTGCACCTTCCTTGTGTTCCCTTCATTTTCTCCCGTCCCCCTTTTCTTTAGGTCATGGCTTGTTCTCAGGGTGGCCTTCTGATGTCAGAGGCGGTCTTACTCTTAAAAATCCTGGCTCAGGTCCACAGAGCTCGTTGTTGTTTGCAGAAGTTTTCCGTGTCGTCTTTGTAATGCCCCAGCAAGCCAGTTGCTAGTCTGCCCATTAGAAAAAGAAGAGTGGCACTCTGGGGAGTGCAGTCCTTGTCCACCTTCACATTTGATCTTCTGAATGTCCAAACCCTGTAGTGGTTGCCCTTGTTCAGTGGTCACTGGAATGTTTTACGTGGATTAGTTTTGACAAGAGGTGCCTTGAATCAATGCAGCAAGCTGGGTATTTGCTGTATCTGGCAGAGAAATATTTAATAGGCTTATTCACCAGGGGAGTAAAGAGATTTTACTGGGAAAACAGGATTTTATCTGAGCACATTTATCTGTAGAAAGCAGACCATTTAGTAGCTGATCAGCCTATAGAAAAACAGATGAAAATGTGTGACTCGTTGTTCCAGACAGTCTTGCCATCAGGGTTGTGTGGGGCGGGAAGTCAGATCAGAAAGCGTGACTTGGTTTCTGGAGCTTCATTTTCCCTGGATGTAAAGCGGCGTAATAAATCTTTATATAAAAAGGGTTTTTTTCCCCCCTCAATTATAATAATGAGATATAAATGTGTGTTGTAGAAAAGGGAAAAAGAAAAATCTCTTGTTCCTACCACTCAGAGTGAAGTCTTCTACCATTTTCTGTGTTTGTGAGGAGGTGTCCATATCACACATACAGACATCTTAGACCTGAGATCATACTGGCCATATATTTTTTAAATTTTTAAATTTTAAATTTTGTTTTTGTTATTTATTTAAAATAAATTAACATACAGCATATTACTAGTTTCAGAGGTAGAGTTGAGTGACTTATCAGTTGCATATAACACCCCATGCTCATTACCTCAGGTGCCCTCCTTAATGCCCCTCACCCAGTTACCCCGTCCCTCCATCCACTTCTCCTCTAGCAACACTGTTTGTTTCCTATAGTTAAGCGTCTCTTATGGTTTGTCTCCCTCTCTGATTTTATCTTACTGTATTTTTCCTTCCCTTCCCCTATGTTCATCTGTTTTGTTTCTTAAATTCCACATATGAGTGAAATCATGATACTCGTCTTTCTGACTTATTTCACTTAACATAATACTCTCTAGTTCCATCCATGTTGCTGCAAATGGCAAGATTTCGTTCTTATTGATGGGCAAGTACATCTTCTTTATCCATTCACCTATTGATGGACTTCAGGGCTCTTTCCGTATTTTGGCTGTTGCGGACATTGCTGCTATAAGCGTTGGGATGCATGTGCCCCCCACCTTTTAAAAAGATTTTATTTATTTATTTATTTGACAGACAGAGATCACAAGTAGGCAGAGAGGCAGGCAGAGAGAGAGGAGGAAGCAGGCTCCCCATTGAGCAGAGAGCCCGGTGCGGGGCTCGATCCCAGAACCCTGGGATCATGACCTGAGCCGAAGGCAGAGACTTTAACCCACTGAGCCACCCAGGTGCCCCGCATGTGTCCCTTTGAATCTGTGTGTGTGCCCTTTGGATAAATACCTGGTAGTGTAATTGCTGGGTTGTAGGGTAATTCTTCTTCTTTTTCTTCCTCTTCCTTTTTTTTTTTTTTTAAGATTTATTTAGAGTCTGGGGGCCCAAGTGGCTCAGTTGGTCAGTTAAGCATCTGACCCTTGATTTCGGCTCAGGTCATGATCTCAGGGTTGTGAGCCCGCATTGGGCTTTATGGTCAGGAGGGAGAGTGCTTCTTTCCCTCTCCCTCTCCTCTCCGCCTGCTGGTGCACGTGCTGTCTCTCAAATAAATAAATCTTAAAAAAAAAAAGAAAGATTTCTTTATTGGGACACCTGAGTAGCTCAGTCAGTTGAATGTTCAGCTCTTGATTTCGGCTCAGGTCATGGTCCCCAGTCATGGGACTGAGCCTCATGTCAGGCTGCATGTTGGGCGAGGAGTCTGCTTGGGGATTCTCTCCTTTGCCTTCTATCCCTCCCCCAGCTCGTGCATGTGCTCTCTTAGATAAATAAGTAAAATTATTTTTAATCTTAAAAAATATTTATACTTGTTTATATATACCTATATATACCCTATACTAGACATCTTTCTGGGGCTACTTTTTTTTTTTTTTAAAGATTTATTTATTTACTTTAGAAAGAACACAAGAGGGAGAGGGAGAGAGAATCCCAAGCAGACTCCACTGACCGTAGAGCCTGACATAGGACTTGATCTCATGACCTGACCCAAAACCAAGAGTCAGATGCTCGAGCCACCCAGGCACCCCTAAACCTACCTTTTTTTATTCACTGTAGTTTGAGTTTTTTCCTCATAGTCCTTAAGTATTCTTTGGGAACATGATTTTTAATGACTTGCCCAATATTCTTACGTATGTGAGGAATATCTCAGATCTTGGTCCCAAGGAGTGTTTGAAGTTGACTTCCAAATGGTATCCATCACTACTACTGCCGTCACCTGAGCTGCCACTTATTTGCCCAGGCTGCCGCTCTCTATTCCTTTTTTTGTTTGTTTTTAAAGATTTTATTTATTTGTCAGAGAGAGAGCGTACAAGCAGGGGGAGTGGCAGGCAGAGGGAGAAGCAGGCTCTCTGCTGAGCAAGGAGCCCAATAGGGGACTCCATCTGGGGACCCTGGGACCATTATCTGAGCTGAAGGCATGCTCTTAACTGACTGAGCCACCCAGGTGTCCCGCCCTTTTCTCTTTTTCCCCTCTCAGTCTGTTTTCTGCACTGAGGCAAGAGATGTTCTTATCTTGGTAAAGCTTAAATCTGCTAACACACCCCCTTTCCCCCAACTATTACTGAGCTACACTTAGAATGGAGGCCCCCGTGATTGGCCTCTGGCCTCCTCTCTCTCCCCTTTTCCTTTTGCATGTCATGTCCCAGCCATACTGGCCTCTTTCTTGCCCCACGGACATGCCTGGCTCAGGGTCCATCGTGGCCTCTGGCACAGACTTTCTTCTGTCAGCCTGGGTCCTGGGCAAGGCTTGGTCTTCTAGCCATTTTGGCCATGGCCCAGTTGTCTAATGAGGATTCACAGACAGAGCGTGGTGTTCTGAAATCAGACAAGTTTTTTTTTTTTTTAAAGATTTTATTTATTTGACAGAAAGACACAGTGAGAGGGAACACAAGCAGGGGGAGGGAGAAGCAGGCTCCCTGCCAAGCGGGAAGTCCGATGCAGGGCTCGATACCAGGACCCTGGGATCATGACCTGAGTCGAAGGCAGACACTTAACGAGTGAGCCACCCGGATGCCCCCAGATGCGATTTGATAGTGTGGTTGTCTTTCTTGCTGTGACTGGTCAGGGGATATGCATGGAGATTGGTGATGGAGTAAGTCAGTGTTTGCAACAGACGAAGCAATCAGTAGTGTATTGAAGGGATGGAAAAGTCAGTCTCATTCTGAGTGAGCTGCCCTGGCCACCTGCCCAAAGCCTTGTTTGACCTGTGTGCATCGAACCTGTGTGGTTATGCTGCCTATTTCTGGAGGTTGTGGTGACTCTGGGAGTCACAGTGGCAGAGGGCGTATTGCTTGGCATTAGCCAAATGTGCCCATCAGGTAACATTAGCTTCGCAAAGGGCTGCCCTATACTTTATATACCAGGCCGCAAGGAAATAAAAGAGGGGACCCACCTACCACCTGGAGGAGGTAGCCCTGAGGTCCTGGACTCTCTGCTCTGCCTCACGCCTGACATCCTTTCATGTCCAGACGGCCCTTGTTCAATATTAGCTTGCCCAGCATCTGCTGCTTCCCTTGCTGTTCTCTAGCGCCGCCTCGAGAATTGTTGCTATTGCTGACCCCGGCTTAACTCCCACATGGATCCCCTTGACCTGATGATGCCAGCAGGGGCTGTGGGATACCTCCAGGTGTAGTGGCCAGCATGACCTTCCAGAGAGACTTGGGCCTTGGGATTCTGTTCTCTCCTGGCCTCAGAACATGCAAAAGCAGGTGGACCTTGCATGTGCTCCCTTGGACCAGATTGGATACCTGTATGCAGAGCTCACCCCACATCAGCTGTCTTTTGCTCTCACAGATGCCTTTGGACCCTAGAGCACCCTCCCTCCTTGTAAGGGTTTGTGTGGGTGGGTCCCACAAAGCCAGGTTGGCCTTTGTTGGCTAGATCATCGGCTCTCCCAAGTTGGCCACAGTATAAGCTACCCATCTTGACTCTTGCCTCCCTCGGGATTGGCTCCAGCTCCCTGCAGGTGCCTCTCCTCTGACTTGAGTGACCAAGGGGCTGGCTGAGGAAGGTGATTATGTGCCTGGAGACATTCTTACCCCTCCTTTGTAGGGTGGTCAGGAGAGACACCATTGCATGTCAGGAAATGATTGGCTGCCCCTTCAGATGTCTCATTTTGGTAGAGCCCGCAAGGTTGAATTTTCATTCCTGCTTCCCCTTATCCTCCTAGGCTGGAGACAATGTGGACTTTGCCTCAGCCCAAGATGTCGGCAGACTGGGAGCAGCCCTTCCTGGGACTGTGCTCCTAGCTGCTGGCGTGGGCCCCCAATTGTTCCCCTGAGAACAATGGGTACTCTTTTTGACCAGGAAGGGGAACTCATGAAAGGACCGTTTCTTTGGATGCTTGAGAGCTTTGTGGCAACCCCGCCTGCATGAGATGAACTGCAGTTTCTTCCTGCCTCGAGTGGGTGTTCCCTGGCTCTGAATGGAGCCCTTGTGAACACAGCACACCGGGAAATGCGGGTTGGCGAGGGAAGGCATCTTTGGGGTGGGTTGTAAGAATGACATTTGCCCAGACCCATCAACTCAAATACTTACTGAAGTGTGGACTTGACTTCTGTTTTTAAAAACAAAAATTTTTTTTTTTTCCTGACAAGGGCTGAAAAAATATGACAAAGTAAAAATAGATGGTGTTGGGATTGAGGCACTGACTGTGAGAATTTTATTAATGGCTATAATTATGCTTAGCTGTCCCTCTGAGGGGGAAAATTACTTTTTGTTTTTAGATAAGAACAGTTAACATCAGGTAAAATGCTTCATAACTCAGACCTGGAGGGCACTGGCTGGCCTGGACAAGTTGTGTTCAGCATGTGATCTGGTGCCCTTGGCCTTTATGGCAAGAGCCGTGTGCTGGGTTGAGGCTTGCATGTCCAACAAAGATGGTCTCTCATGGGTATGGCTCTGCTTTACTCAGCAAAGCAAAGGCCCCTTATACCCACTTCCGTGGTTCCTCATCTTAAGTGGGGACAAAGTTTTGGCTCCTTGATCTCCAGCCAGAGGATCTTCCTGTTGACTTGTGCCATTTCCCTACAGCCCCATCATGTGACTGTCCATGTGCATCATTTACAGAAGCTGAACTTGGCCACAGAGTAAATTGGTCTCATTGTTGTAGTCCAGGGCCCAGATCAGGATCACCCTGATGTGAGTCAGCACCATGGGGCCTCTGAAACTTGACTGGAGGCTCAGACTCCACCAGAGGGACCATTTCCTATCTCCCTAGGCAGAGGAGACCACACAGTAGGCCTGCACAGAGAATGCCTTGATCACCTCATGTGTCAGTGCCTCAAGGGTGTTGCATATGGTACCCAGCCATAGGTAGCTGCAGGTTAGCCCAGCTTTGCAACTTGGCTGAGGAGTGGGGAACTGAAAGGTCATGAGCCAGTAACCAGGTCTGAGGGACGGCAGGGACTTTGCCAGAGAAGGCTGCTAGAGGCCTAAGCAGCCGGGTATCCCAAGGCAGCAGTCTTTGCCACTTTGAAATGCACCACTGAGGGGTACCTGGGTGGCTCAGTTTGTCAAGCAGCTGACTCTTGATTTTGGCTCAGGTCACGATCTCAGGGTCATGGGATGGAGCCCCCGTGTCGGACTCCGCACTCAGTGTGGAGTCTACTTGTCCCTCCCTCATTTTTCAATTGGATTCTTTGTTTTTTGGATGTTGAGTTGTAAAAGTTCTTTATATATTTTGGATCCTAATCCTTGAATGGATATGTCATTTACAGATATCTTCTCCCATTCAGTAGGTTGCTTTTTAGTTTTAGATTTCGTTCTAGTTTTAGATTATTTCCTTCACTGTGTAGAAACGTTTTATTTTGATCATAGTTCCAATAGTGTATTTTTGCTTTTGTTTCCCTTGCCTCAGGACATGTACCTAGGAAAATGTAGCTATGGCCAATATCACAGATTACTGCCTGTGCTCTCTTCAAGGATTTTTATGGTTTCAGGTCTCACATTTAGACCTTTAATCCATTTTGAGTTATTTTTGTGTATGGTATAAGAAAGTGGTGTAATTTCTTTCTTTTGCATGTAGCTGACCAGTTTCCTAACATCATTTGTTGAAGGGACTGTCTTACTGCCATTGGATATTCTTTCTGTGTTGAAGACTAAGTGATCATGTAACTGTGGGTTTATTTCTGGGTTTTCTGTTTTGTTTCTGTTCAGCTTTGTAGTACAACTTGAAGCCTGAAATTGTGATACCTCCAGTTTTGTTTTTCTATTTTAAGGTTGCTTTGGCTATTCAGAGTCTTAGGTGGTTCCCTACAAATTTGAGAAATGTTTGTTCATTGAAAAATGCTGTAGGTATTTGGATGGGGATTACATCAAATCTGGAGATTGCTTTTGGTGTGTACACAGTTTAACCATATTTAATCATATTTATTTATTCTTCTAATCTGTGAGCATGGACTGTCTTTCCATTTCTCTGTGTTGTCTTTAATCTCTTTCATCAGTGTCTCCTTTTTCTAAAAGATTATTTATTTATTTATTTATTTGAGAGAGAAAAAGATCATGAGCAGAGGGGAAGGAGGGGGGAGAAGACTCCCTGCTGAGCAGGAGCCCAATGTGGAACTTGATCCCAGGACCCCAGGATCATGACCTGAGCTGAAGGCAGGTGCTGAACCGACTGAGCTGTCCACACGCCCTCATCAGTCTTCTATAGTTCTTAGAGTACAGATGTTTCATGTCTTCGGTTAAGTTTATTCCTAGATACTTTATTATTTTTGGTACAATTCTAAGTGGGATGGTTTTCCTAATTTCTCTTTCTACTGCTTCGCTTCATTATTAATTAGTGTATAGGAATGCAACAGAAATCTGTACATTGATTTTGTATCCTGTGACTTTACTGAATTCATTTATTGGTTCTAGTAGTTTATTTGTGGAGTCTTTTCTATATGAAGTATCATGTTATCTGCAATAGGAAAAATTTTATCTCCTTTTTTTTAAAAAAGATTTTATTTATTTATTTGAGAGAGAGAGTGTGAGAGCACTAGAAGGGGAGGGTCAGAGGGAGAGGCAGACACCCGATGCGGGGCTTGGTCCCAGGACTCCAGGATCATGACCTGAGCCAAAGGCAGTTGCTTAACCAACTGAGCCACCCAGGCACCCCAAATTTTACTTCTTTACATCCAGTTTGGATGCCTTTTTTCCCCATTTTGTTGTCTAATTGCCATGGCTAGGACTTCTAGTACTATGTTGAATGAAAGTGGTGATAGTGACATCTTTGTCTTATTCCTGAACTTTGGGGTAAAACTCAGTTTTTCCTCCCATTGAATATGATGTTCGCTGTGGGTTTTTCACATATGGCCTTTATTGTGTTGAGGCGTGTTCCCTCTAGACCTACTTTGTTGAGGGTTTTTTATCATGAATGTATGTTCTTTGTCAAATGCTTTTTCCGCATCTTTTGAAATGATCAAATGATTTCTATCCTTTCTCTTCTTGATATGACATGTCACATTGATTAAATTGCTAAAATTGAACCACCTTTCATCTCAGGAACAAATCCCAGTTGATCATGGTGAACGATTTTTTTGGATCGTTGTTTGGATCGTTAGATTCAGTTGACTAGTATTTTGCTGAATATTTTTGCATCTGTGTTCGTCAGAGATATTGGCCTGTGCTGCTCTTTTTTTTTTTGGTGGCTTTATCTGATTTTTGTATTGGGAACTTGCTTTTTGGTGAGGGGTAAAGTACTGAAAGTTCTCTGCCCATTTGCTCGCTCTCCAGGCTTAGAAGGATACTGATTTGGGGTGAGACATGCTGCTTGTGTTGTGTGGTGTTTGGAACAGATATCATGTATCTTTATCAAACCGGTGTTTGACATTCTGTTGTGTGTGAGAGAGGGCAGCAGTGAGGCAGTTGGAGAGAATGCCCCAGAACTGAACAGAGAGTCAGTTACTAGTTATCTACTGATATAGACTAAAGAGTGACTAAAACCTTCACACTTGGCAGTTCCCCAGTCATTGGTCATGGTGATTCATTGTGGGCATTGCTGGGCGGGTAGTCTTTGGAGCTCCATATGGGTCTGCCCAAGTTTCGTGGTTTTGATTCTTAGTTTTTGGATGTACTTTGTGGATCAAGATTTCTAAAACTGGGTGTGGGGCAGTTGGAGATCTTATTTTCCTCGGTGGTGGGCTTGCCTTCTCAGAAGCATGTCTTCTCTGAGGCTTGCTAAAATTGGAAAGATTCCTGGCTTGCTCTGTGTGAGCCTATGAGCTAGAGCCTGTGATCTTCTTAAATCAGCCTTCTTCCTACAGCTTCTGCCCCCCTACAGGTGTTCCCACTGAGAGCCTGAAGGCTTTTTCTTTAAGGTGGCTGCTTTATAAGGTCAGCAGGCCTTGCCTCCCCCAGTTCCAAGACAGTGTTGGTATGTAGTGATGGGGAGCTGAGTGATCTGAAACCCTGGGGGTGTCCCATGACCTGGACCAGCTTGTTCCCTAAACATATGTGCTGGTGCTGAGGAGCACTTCACACAGAGCTCTGATTCCTGCCTCTTGTCTCTCGTTCCTGCCATTAAGGCTTAGTTGTGGGTGGTACACCTAGGGCAGAAATCTTTGTGTGCATAAAACTCAGAGACTGTAAGAATAGTTGGAATCTCATGTGCAAACATGCCAGGTTGGAGCACATCCGTTTGAGACTGAAGAGGTAACTGCTGGTCTTTGGGTTGCCCCTGCAGCAAGTTCTCTCTTCCCCTAGGCACCTCAGGGTTTTCATCCAGTCCCGGAAGATAGCTCTCAAGGGTCAAGCAAGTCCCCGAGTGTCCCAAGGCCTTGTTCCCCTGTAGAGTCCTGGCTCTCCTTCCTGGGGCCTCCCCACTTCCCTTTGATGCTTTGAGCTTCTGCTTTGGGGGATGACCAAGGAGAAAAGGCCACAGTTTGTGTGCTGGGTCCAAGGCCAGAAGGAGGACTGGGAGTGGACCCTCAGCCTGTTGCTGCAGCAGCCTTCCAATGCATACTGGGTCCTCTCAACCTGGGAGTGGGCAGGGAGTGATCCCCGCAGAGGACCCAGCCTGTGCCTGGCCCAGCGATTGTGCAAGGATGCCATCGTTTCCCCCCTTTTACAGATGAGAAAACCGGGGCTGAGGCTGGGTCAAGCCTCAGCTTGCCTGGAACCAGGATTCAGCCAAGGACTGAGGCTTGGAGATGGGACTTCCTGTCACATCTGCTGTTGTTGTAGGGAAGAGTCCTGGTTTGTCATGGGGGCAGCTTTCTCAGGAGCTTTCATGTCCTGCTTCGCACTTAGGCCCTGAGAGGAAAAGCGTTCTAGAGTTTGGAAGCTTTGAAAGGTTGGGAGGATGTATGGAGTTCCCCCCGGGCTGAGGGGCACCCGCTTTGACAGGGTAGAGCAGGTGTTGCATTTCAGAACATTCCCTCGACTGAGTGCCCTAGGAGGGAGGGAGTTAGTGGGATCCTTCAGGGAATGTGGACACTGCCAACCCTTTAGGCATGTTCAGGCTTCCCAGTTCAGGGGCTTTCCCCAAATGGCCTTGAAAATGCAGAGATGCCAGCTTGCTTGTGACTTGGCTGGGTTCCTTGTAGGGCTTGTGTTTGTTTTGCTTCTTGTGGCCCTTTATTGAAGAGAATCACTGCCACTTAAAGTGCCGATACCTAGATACTCAGAGATGCATGGTGTTAGAACTTTCAGGTTGATACCTTTCCTTCCTGTCTGAGCAGTACCCAGGATCCTGGGGACTGTCTGCTTCAGGTTTATAGATCCGGATTGGACACATGTCCTGTGCCCAGGGCATGGCCAATGCTCCAGGATCTGGAGGGGCCGGGATCTGTAGAAGGGAAGGCAGAAGTGTGGCTTGGAGAGACTGTTAATGTTATTAACATGTAAAAATGTTACTTGGCATAGTTTAAATAAGTGTATGTCCTCGAGCTTGGCCCTGTGGGAGCCTTGGCCAAAGAGTGGCTTGGGCTTATTTCCTAGGAAATATCTGGCAGCAGAGCTGTGGCTGTTGGGGTCAGCAGAATAGGAATTAAGCTGGGCTGGGAAGCTTGAGGAGGCGGGGCCCTTCTCGGTTTTCTCTGTTAGAAAGTGTCCTTGTGTAGCTGGTGAGACTTGGAAGAGCACTGGGACTACTTACTTATCTGTGCTGATGGAGCATATAGGACTGGGTACAGCCGCCTGGCTACTCAGGAATGTTCAGGGTCCTGGCCAGCCAGTTGGCACCCACATCCAGAGCCTATCCTGGTCTCTCTCCCAGCCCTGTTTGGTCTTCTCTGAAGGTGGTTTCTCCTGGAAAGACTTCACCTTGAGCTCT
The DNA here is from genome assembly GCF_020171115.1 of Neogale vison. Taxonomy (NCBI): domain Eukaryota; kingdom Metazoa; phylum Chordata; class Mammalia; order Carnivora; family Mustelidae; genus Neogale; species Neogale vison. The sequence goes on along the minus strand of NC_058096.1, from coordinate 205,548,832 downwards.
CCATTCTAGGCGCTCCCTCTGCTGGGTGTGCTGTCGTCCCAGTGGTGACCACTGGGATGGAGTGCGCTGAGGAAACATGCTTGGGTGGCTGGGAACCCAGCTGCTGCCTGGCTCCCCTCCTATCCGCCTCTCAGGACCCCAGGCCGCAGCCTGGCACTGTAAAACACTTTGTGGGTCCCTGATTCCTCAGTTTGGGCCTTACAGCTTTGCTTCCTATTTTTTGCAAAAGGAGAGCAGTTAGCCTTTGCTTTACATGTTTATATGTAGATGTGACAATTTTCATATTTAATATAACTGAACTGAAAAAATTTAAAACATAGGCTTTAACCAAAACATTCAAAATAAGTATTATTTTTGTAGCTAAAAAAGATTTTAAAGGAGAACTATATTTAGTGTTTTTCATGGATCTGAAGACAAATCCATTTGGCTGTGTTTGCAGTGGATGGTGACGACAGGAAGTGGGATTCTTGGTGGTGCCTTAAGTAGGTGGTGATGCACCTTGAGTTGCTGTGGTGTCATGAATGAAGCTATTCACAGACCCTCTGTGATCTCAGGGGCTCAGAAGCAGTCACCGAAGGACAGCCCCAGTAGTGGTAACTTCTAATAATGTCAGATGTCTTCTTGTGGGTTTTTGCTGGAGGTAGGAAATCTCTTCACAGGGGAGTATCTAGTCTCTGGTAAGACTGATGGAATGCCATGACTTTGCCAGCAGTTCCTGACTGGGAAGGTCAGGTATGGGTCTCCTTCCCAGTCAGGCACCTGGGTTTTGGCAGGAGGAATCCTGAGGAACCAGAGCCTCTTAGTGAGCCCAGCAGGCATGGCTCTGGCCTACCTGCTACAGGCAGAGAAGCATGTTAGTGTCCCTCAGCTGACAAGCAGTGGCCATGCAGGGCCATCCCTGGGCCGAGGCTGGCGGTAAGACATGCCGTTTGTGTCTAGGCTTGATGGGACAGGATCGTGGAGCTGAGAGTGACTTTTGTTAGACCAGAGAGTGGGTGCCACCTTTCTTGCACTGGGGGCAGAAATCGGCATTTCCCAGAGGTGAGAGTAGTCACAGATCGGGCCTGGGCAAGAGGCAAGCCTTGCTTTCCTCTTGTCAGCTGATGGTAGAAGTTTCTTTGGCAATATTCTTTTGGATACCTTGATTATTACCAGTCATGTCCCTGTGGAAAAGGACTTCTACCCTAAAACTGTTGGGTAGAATAAGGGAGTGAGCTCCTCAGGCCGGCTTCAGGGCCTGGGCTCTCCTAGGACAGAAGTGGGCTCTATTTCCCGAGCTTAGTTGACTAACGAACTCTCCCTTAGTCAGAGCTCCTTGGACTCTTGGATAAATACTCTTCTAGAGTAGTTGTTTCCAGCTCCCCACCCTGGGTTTTGCAGTTTTTCCTGAGGTTTGAAGAGCAGGTTCATTAAGACATTAGATAGGGCTGGCTGTACTTGCTACCCAAATGTGTCTCACTGTACTTGAATGTGTGTCCCACGGATGGGGTAGTTGTAAGTGAGGCGTCTGGGGATACTGAGTTGTCCCTTGCAGCCAGGGTTGTATGCATATCCACTTCTGGGCAGGAAGGGCATATGAGTCGAGCAAAACTGTGGTGTCTGCAGAGGGCAGGGAGAAGTCTGAGACAGGGTTGAAAAGGAGCGCTGAGGGAGGAGACGCTGGGACCTGACTCCGCAGGCCAGGCGGGCCAGTAGGCGGCGAGGCATGTTGCTGTCATGGAGACCCACAACATTCTTGAGCCCAATGGCATGAGTTCCCTGGTATGGGACTTGTGTTTGAGTGCCACCACTGCTGTCTGCCCGCAGTGTGACCTTGGGCAGTCATTCGCCTTCCAAGCTAGCGTGTCTGGCAGCCCCCGTCTTCCATGACAGGTGAGTGAGAGCTCCAGGAGCAGAGCTGGTTCTCCCAACAGAAGTTCTTTTTTTTTTAAAGATTTTATTTATCTATTTGACAGAGACCACAAGTAGGCAGAGAGGCAGGCAGAGAGAGGAAGGGGAGCAGGCTCCCTGCTGAGCAGAGAGCCTGATGTGGGGCTCGATCCCAGGACCCTGGGATCATGACTTGAGCCGAAGGCAGAGGCTTTAACCCACTGAGCCACCCAGGTGCCCCCGAACAGAAATTCTTGAGTAGCACCTTCATCCTGTCGCACAGCTTAGGCAAGGCCAGGGAGGAACTGTAGTGATCATTGTCTGCTTAGGCATTGACAGTGCCACTTAACTCATGCTGGTGTCTCTTCTAGGTGTCTGCGGCGGGGAAGGAGGCCTTGCCATCCTGGCTGCACTGGGACCCGCAGAGCCACACCCTGGAGGGCCTCCCTCTCGACACCGATAAGGGCGTGCATTACATTTCAGTGAGCGCCACGCGGCTGGGGGCCAACGGGAGCCACGTCCCGCAGAGCTCCAGTGTGTTCTCTATCGAGGTCTACCCTGAAGACCACAACGAGCCGCAGTCTGTGCGGGCAGCATCGCCAGAGCCTGCCGAGGCAGCGTCCTCTGCCTGTGCTGCTGACGAGCCTGTGACTGTCCTGACGGTCATTCTAGATGCTGACCTTACCAAGATGACCCCGAAGCAAAGGCTTGAGCTGCTGCACAGGATGCGGAGCTTCTCCGAAGTGGAGCTCCCCAACATGAAGTTGGTCCCCGTGGTGAACAACAGACTGTTCGACATGTCAGCCTTCATGGCCGGCCCAGGCAATGCGAAAAAGGTGGTGGAGAACGGGGCCCTGCTCTCTTGGAAGCTGGGTTGCTCCCTGAACCAGAACAATGTGCCTGATATCCGTGGTGTGGAGGCCCCTGCCAGGGAGGGCGCTATGTCTGCCCAGCTGGGCTACCCTGTGGTGGGTTGGCATATCGCCAACAAGAAGCCCCCTCTCCCCAAACGTATCCGGAGGCAGATCCATGCCACTCCCACACCTGTCACTGCCATTGGGCCTCCCACCACGGCCATCCAGGAGCCACCATCCAGGATCGTGCCTACCCCCACATCCCCAGCCATTGCTCCTCCAACAGAGACGCTGGCTCCTCCAGTCAGAGACCCTGTTCCTGGAAAGCCCACAGTCACCACTCGGACTCGAGGTGCCATTATTCAGACCCCGACCCTAGGCCCCATCCAGCCCACTCGGGTGTCAGAAGCTGGCACCACGGTTCCTGGCCAGATTCGCCCAACGATGACCATTCCTGGCTACGTGGAGCCCACGGCCATTGCCACCCCTCCCACGACTACCACCAAGAAGCCACGTGTATCCACACCAAAACCAGCCACGCCTTCTACTGACTCCTCCACCACAACTCGAAGGCCGACCAAAAAGCCACGGACACCCCGACCGGTGCCGCGGGTCACCACCAAAGCTCCCATCACCAGACTGGAAACCGCTTCCCCGCCTACTCGCATCCGCATGACCACCAGTGGGGTTCCCCGCGGAGGAGAACCCAACCAGCGGCCAGAGCTGAAGAACCACATTGACAGGGTGGATGCCTGGGTGGGCACCTACTTCGAGGTGAAGATCCCATCAGACACCTTCTATGACAACGAGGACACCACCACCGACAAGCTGAAGCTGACCCTGAAGCTTCGGGAGCAGCAGCTGGTAGGCGAGAAGTCTTGGGTGCAGTTCAACAGCAACAGCCAGCTCATGTACGGCCTGCCCGACAGCAGCCACGTGGGCAAGCACGAGTACTTCATGCACGCCACGGACAAGGGGGGCCTGTCCGCTGTGGATGCCTTCGAGATCCACGTCCACAAGCGCCCTCAAGGCGACAGGGCTCCTGCGCGGTTCAAGGCCAAGTTTGTGGGTGACCCAGCCCCTGTGGTTAACGACATCCACAAGAAGATCGCCCTGGTGAAGAAGCTGGCCTTTGCCTTTGGGGACCGCAACTGTAGCACCGTCACCCTGCAGAACATCACCCGGGGCTCCATCGTGGTGGAGTGGACGAACAACACTCTGCCCCTGGAGCCCTGCCCCAAGGAGCAGATCACGGGGCTGAGCCGGAGGATCGCGGAGGATGACGGGAAGCCGCGGGCTGCCTTCTCCAATGCCCTGGAGCCTGACTTTAAGGCCATGAGCATCTCGGTGACTGGCGCCGGCAGCTGCCGGCATCTGCAGTTTATCCCCATGGCGCCGCCTAAGAGAGTGCCCTCAGAGGTGCCGCCCACAGAGGTGCCAGACAGGGACCCCGAGAAGAGCAGTGAGGATGACGTCTACCTGCACACGGTCATCCCGGCGGTCGTGGTCGCGGCCATCCTGCTCATCGCCGGCATCATTGCCATGATCTGCTACCGCAAGAAGCGGAAGGGCAAGCTCACCCTCGAGGACCAGGCCACCTTCATCAAGAAGGGGGTGCCTATCATCTTTGCAGACGAGCTGGATGACTCCAAGCCCCCACCCTCCTCCAGCATGCCACTTATCCTGCAGGAGGAGAAAGCCCCTCTCCCCCCTCCTGAGTACCCCAACCAGAGCGTGCCCGAGACCACTCCTCTGAACCAGGACACCGTGGGAGAGTACACGCCCCTGCGGGATGAGGATCCCAACGCGCCTCCCTACCAGCCCCCCCCACCCTTCACGGCCCCCATGGAGGGCAAGGGCTCCCGTCCCAAGAACATGACCCCATACCGGTCGCCCCCTCCCTACGTGCCCCCTTAACCCACAAGCGCCTGGGTGGAGGCAGGGGTAGGGCAGGGCCCTGGAGACAACACGGTGTTGTCTGTGGAGACCGGTGGCCTGCAGACCATCGCCCACTGGGAGCCGACACCTGACCTAGCACACACTGACACGCGCGAGGCCTGGCCGAGCCCGCCCTCTCTGGTCCTCCAAACCCCAAAGCAGCTGGAGAGACTTTGGGGACATTTTTACTTTTATTTTTTGCCTAACAGCTTTTTTGTTTGTTCATAGAAAATTCTTTGCTGCGGTTTTGATGGCTGGCTCTGAAAGCACTGTTTGGAGTAGAGGTAGATGGAGGGAGCGAGGGGCCGTGAATGAACTCGCGGGCAGTGCTGGGCGGCCTCCCGGCTCTCTGCGTTTTGCCTTTAACACTAACTGTACTGTTTTTTCTATTCACATGTGTCTAGCTGCAGGATGTAACATGGAAAACAGTAGCTAAAGATTAAAGTCAAAGGACTTTCAGAAGTTAAGGTTAAGTTTTTACATTTAATCTGCTGTTTACCTAAACTTGTATGTATAATTTTTGGGTGGGTATGGGAAATTGCTTTGCTAAAAATAAGCTCCCAGGGTGTTTCAAACTTAGAGAAGACCAAGGGACAGTATTTTTTATCAAAGGAATCCTATTTTTTCACACTATGTAAACTTGGTTGCTCTGATACCGCAGAGCCTGCCTGGGGGCCTCCCGGCCGTGGCTCTGGGGCCGGGGTCCTGGTGCTGGGCTTGCTCTCCCGCTCTTGCCAGAGGCCAGAAGCTGGAGGGGCCTCTTGGCCATGGACATCCACACCCCCACCCCATGCACGCTAGTGGCCCACCACCAAGGGGTCTTCATTTCCATGGAAAAGGGACTCCAAGAGGCAGTGGTGGCTGTGGCCCCCAACCTAGGTGCTCCAGGGTGGGCCGGCTGCTCGTGGGGGTGGCTTGGGGGGGTCGAGGGACTCGACCACATCAACATATTTCTTTTACCCTTCTTCTGTGTGTTTTTTTTCCCCTCCTGAAAGGAATATCATGGTTTTTGAAACACTCAGTGGGGGACATTTTGGTGAAGATGCAATATTTTTATGTCATGTGATGCTCTTTCCTCACTTGACCTTGGCCGCTTTGCCCCAACAGTCCACAGCCCCACCCTGACCCACCCCACCCCTCTTCTCTGGCACTGCAGCCCTGGGCCTTGGGCTGGGAAAGGTCTGGTGGCGGGGGAGGAGTGCCAGCAATAGTTCATAGTCGAAATCTGTGGGCTCTCAAAGCTAATTTTTTACTAAAGTTTTTATACAGCCTCAAATTGTTTTATTAAAAAAAAGATTAAAAATGGTGATGCTTACAGCAGTTTGTACAAGCTCTTAGTGTTGATTCCATGGAACTGACGGCTTTGCTCATTTTGATTTTTCCCCCCCTTTTCATAATAGTTTAAATTCTCAAATTACACTGAGCTTCTTTTGCCTTTTTTAGCAGAACGTCCGTCCGTCCATCTGCATCTCTGTCCCGTGACTCAGGGGTGCCCACTCTGCTTTGATTCTCCTCCTTTGGAAGAAACCATTTTGAGCATGACTTTTCTTGATGTCTAAGAGTTATTTTGGGTACCTTTTAGGGAGGAATGCCTTTTGCAATAATGTATCCCTTCCGTGATCGGGCCGGTGGGTGGACCCAGGCTCCCTTTGCACACCGAGCAGCCACTTCTAAGCCATATCGACTGTTTCGCAGAGGATTTGTGTGTGCTGCCTCAAGAGGGGAGGGCTGGTCAGAGAGGAGGGGGTCTCCAGCCTGCCCTTCTCAGGAGGGCATTCCCCCTGCGCCTTTTTCCACAGGGCCCAGCCTCTCTCCCCTGCCCAGCGCTTGGTACTCAAGCGAGCAGTGTCCCTGTGGTGGGGGAGCCTGTGGATGAGGGCTCAGTGGACCTCTGGTGACTGGGTCTCATGCCTCCCAGCCCTGATCCAAGCCAGAGTTTCCCCATTGCCCCAGAGTCAGGAGCACAAGTGGGGTCTGACCTGGTGAGATTATTTTTGATGACCTCATCAAAAAATAAACAATTCCTAGTGTTCCAGGTGAGGGCTTTGAAAGGCCTTCCAAACAGCTCCGTTGCCCCTAGCAACCCCACCATCGGGCACTGCCACGCAGAGACATGGCTGGCCCGGAATGGCCTGTTGCCATAGCAACTGGAGGCGATGGGGCAGTGAACAGAATAACAACAGCAACAATGCCCTTGCAGGCAGCCTCCTCTCCTGAGCGCCGGGCTGGCCATGGCCGTTGGACTCTGTGAGACAGAGCCAATCTCACATTCAAGTGTTCACCAACCACTGACATGTTTTTATTTCTTTCTATATGATTTTAAGATGTGTTTTCTGCATTCTGTATAGAAACATATCAAACTAAATAAAAGCAGTGTCTTTATTACAATGCCATTGCCTCCAAGCATCTATTTCCCTGGCCCCTGCAATGTTCTAGGATATGAATGGGCTGCAGGTCTGGTGTCCATGTGATGGAGGGAGGAGGGGACCCAGCCAGGCCCATTCAGAGGACTTGGAGGTGGCCTTTGTGCAGCTGACCCGATAGCCTCCGTGCCTTAGCACTTTCATGCCCCTGAAAGGGGTGGGCGTGGGCTCCAGAAACTGCCAACACACAGCTCTCCCTAGCCACTCTTCTTTCTGCCTGAGCCAGCAGAGAAATTTTGAGCTTCAGTTTCCTCATGTGGGACGACCGTGGGAAAGGTCCTGCCTGCCGTAGGCTTGGCTGCCCCAGGGTGGGTACACCTCTGCAGTTCCACTCCAGCTCCTGACCCTACTGTCTTGACAGGTCTGGCCAGTCTCCCAGGGAGTCTCAAGAAGGCAGGTTTGGCCTTGGCCTTTTAGTGGGGAGAAGAGAGAATGGTTTCTGTTCTGCCCTGGTTGGGCCTATGGATTCTGGGGGCCTGCCTCTAAGTGCCCTTCCTGGGATGGACAGGCCAGCTGGGTAGCATGACTCAGTGCCCGGGAAGAGGCTGGGTTGTCCTGGGACACGGCCCAGGGTGTGGGAGGCAGGGGACACAGCAGCTGTGTCCAGTGGCATTATCAGGAGCCATTGGTCACAGAGCAACTGGTACCTCTTCGGGGCTTGTTCCCACCCCCACAGGGTCCTCGCCGTCTCCACCTGTATCCCCCAGGCTGCTTCTCTGCCCATCACTTTTAAGACCTAGAGCTGAGACCTGTCTCCGATTGTAGTTGGAGCTGAGTTCCCACGACTACTTGTGGAATACCCTGCTGATAAGTGCCAGGAAGGGCTGTCCCCAATTCAGGGACATGTGCTTCATCACTAGACCTAGCAGCAGGGGCCCAGGAAGTCACCTTGCTCTTGCTCTCTTGGCCTCAGGAAGTTCTGCTTAATGTTTAACCTGAAACCACTGGGCTATGAGTGGACTCAGTATTCTGAGCTCAAGCAAAGGGATTCCTGGCTTTGGCAGAGAATAGTAAGGTCAGCAGGGCCAGGAAGGAGAGAAACCGCAAGAGCCTCTGGCCTCTGCATTGTCCCGCTCTTCTTTGGGAATATCCCATGTTTGGACCGGCAGACCCCTGCTCCCCAGCACTCCTGCAAAGTCTAACTTCTGGTAGAAGTGGGACCGTACTCAGGTCTGAGCTGGAGAGGGTGATGGAGGAAAGGAGCAGGAAGAAAGGGAGAGACCCACAGTTATCCCTTCCTGTCTACCTCTGACCCAGAGCAAGTTGCTGGGATCCCTCTGGCCTGGCTTCCTTGTCTAGAAGGTAGGGATAAGACTGGTCTCCGAGGGGTTCTAAGACACCCTGGGAGTTGGGATAAAAGGTCAACTTCAAACACATCTGCCTGAAAAAGGGACAGAATCTGAATGACGCTTGAAGAACCTGCATTCTCTCCTCTTGTGAAAGCATCTCACTGGACCAAGATCCTCAGGCTCGGCCTGGGCTGAAGACGTTGGCTGGGAAGTATCGGGGACTCTAGGAGCTCCTCTAGAATGCCTCTAGTTTGGTGGGAAGGCTCCACGTGATTCATCCTGCTGCAGCTCCCAGCCTGGGCTCCCCTGGTCCCGGGCTGAGCAAGCTCTTCCCTAGGTCCTCTAAAGCATGGAAGACCCCACCCCAGTGTCAGCCTTTTGAGGGTGAGCTTCACTCCTTTCTAAAGATTACTGTATCTTAAAAATAACAATCGGCTGGGCCACCTGGGCGACTCAGTTGGTTGAACTTCCAGCTCTTGGTTTCAGCTCTGGTCATGCACTTGGTGCCATAAGTTGGAGCCCCATGTCAGCCTCCATGCTCAGTGCAGAGTCTGCGGGAAATTCTCTCTCTCTGTCTCTCTCACAATAAATAAATAAATAAATACTTAAAAAAATAATAATAAATACTTAAAAAAAATACTTAAAAAAAAAAAAACAATTGAGGCAGCTGGGCAGCTCAGTCGGTTAAGCGTCTGCCTGGGCTTAGCTCATGATCTTAGGGTCTTGGAATTGAGTCCTGCATCAGACACCTTGCTTAGCAGGGAGTCTGTTTCTCCCTCTCCCTGTGCCTCTACCCCTGCTCGTGCTCTTGCTCTTGCTCTCAATAAGGAAAATATTTTTTAAAATGCCATTTGGTGGGGCACCTGGGTGGCTCAGTCATTAAGCATCTGCCTTCAGCTCACGTCACGGAGCCAGGGTCCTGGATGGAGTCCTGCATTGGGCTCCCTGTTCAGTGGGAAGCCTGCTTCTCTCTCTGCCATGCTCCCAGCTTGTGTTTCCTCTCTCGCTGTCTCTCTCTCTGTCAAATCAATAAATAAAATCTTAAAAAAAAAGAAAAAAACCAATTGGCTAATGACTTAACTTTTTCCTGCTTTGCTTACCTTCTTGATCACCATCTTGAGGCAAGGTGATTGAGGCCGAGAGAAGCGACCAGGTCGTGTGGCTAGAGCAAGGCAGTTCTCAACACTTCAGGTTTTTTTCCTGCTTGTAAGATTTTGTTCATGTAGAGCAGCAAAGAATTATCTGAAGTCCCCTCCCACCCCACTGCGGGATACTGGGTACCATTTCCCTTAAGAGGACCTGGGCACCTGGGTGGCTCAGTGGGTTAAGCCGCTGCCTTCGGCTCAGGTCATGATCTCAGGGTCCTGGGATCGAGTCCCGCATCGGACTCTCTGCTCAGCAGGGAGCCTGCTTCCCTCTCTCTCTCTGCCTGCCTCTCCATCTACTTGTGATTTCTCTCTGTCAAATAAATAAATAAATAAAATCTTAAAAAAAAAAAAAAAAAGAACCCTATAGAAGACCCAGAGAAGATAGGGCAAGAGACTTAAAGTGGGGGTTACCATCTGCTGGGGGTTGAGTGGGCCCGTGTAGGAGCAGCCTGTGGTGAGGGCAGCATGAACACCGGCCTCTGGGGCCCTCACTAGCTCTATTGCCCCCGGCTTTGGTAAAGGTGACCCTGAAGTCTCAGCTGGGTTGGAGTGAAGCTTGTGGAAGGTTCCGTGTGTCCAGGACGGTGCCCCTAGGTGGGTTCAGGGCGGTGATGGGGGTAGCAATCTTAGTTGTTGCTTCCAGGTGTCCCCCAGGTGAGACTGGCAGAGTGACTTGTCAGCCGCTCCGGGCCCGAGAGGCGGACAGTGTCCGCGGGCTCCCACTAGGTGGCGCCAGAGGCCGGGGTAAGCCTGCCAGCGGTGGGCGGGCCGAGGAAGGCGTGGGGAGAGCGAGACGCGGGTGAGGCCCCCTGTGAGCGGGGCTCAGGCCTCCAGGGAGCCCCCCGCGGACCCGGCCTAGAGCGCGGCTGAGGCGGTCCCCGAGTGGACTGAGGCCTGCGGAAGGGCAGGGCTGAGCGGAGCTGAGCGGAGGGCCGAGGCCACAGGAGAAGCGGCTGGACTTGGGGTGCCGCCGGGCCGCTCTTTTTTCGCTCCCACGGCCGCACAGTCCCCGAAGTCACCGCGACAAGTGTAGCTGGGGTTCGGGACCTGTCCTTCGTTGGGGCCGTGCTCCTTCCGAAAGGGAAGCTGGCAGGGAACGGGAGGGACAAATTTGGGGCTCGGATTTCTCAAGGGCCTCGGCTCCTGGACCCCGCCGGGGAACCTCGAATTCCGAAGTGCTCAGGCGGGAACCAAAAAGGATGCTTCCTTTGCGCACTAGCTTGCCTTAGCTTTTGTGTACGGCGCCTGCACGCAGCGCTCCAAGGATGCTCCCCGAGTCTCCCCTTCCTCCGGCCTCAGAGCTCCTCCGCGCACGACCCAGAGTATTGTGCGGTCTGAAAGGCTCCTGTGTGGAAATAGGGCCCTCCAGTGGCATGACTGGGGGTCCCGCTAGTCTGAGCCCCTGGGGGGACACTTGGCGTTAGAAGCAGACAGGGATGTGGCCAGAGAAGATTGATTTTCTCTGGACTGACCCTGGAGTAGAGGCACCCTGAAGCCCCAGGGAACACCTTGCCCAAAGCTGCCTCCATAGCCCTGGGCACACACTGGGGCAGCTGGGAACATCCAGTTGGCAGCTGGCCAAGGCTTCTGTTGCCTTCTTTCTTCATGGTGTCACAGCCTCAGGCTGTAGAGGGCAGAGCCCAGGTTTGGGACTTGTGGAAATGGCTGGGAGCTAGGTCAGACAGCTCCTTTTCCAGGGATCACTCCTCACTTCACTGCCTACTTCCTCCAACACCTCTGTTGGAAAAGGTCTTGGGAGAGAAAGGTGAAGAAAGACACTGGCTAGTGATGGCAGGGGTGGGGAAGTCCTGGTGGGAGGTGGCAGCAGCTTCGCTCTGGGTGTGCCTCAGGGAGGACCAGCTTTGTCCTGGATGAGCTTGCCCTCCGGGCACAAGGGGCTTGGCGGATGCTGAGGGGGATGGGTCCTGCTCTTGTTTGAAGAGCTTGTGGTATATCCGTGGGGGGCCTGAGAGTTGGGCAGCTCTGTCTTCCAGTGATTAGAGTGCAAATGAGAGGCAGAGGAGGCTTCCACTGTGACTCCAGTCCTCTGACTCAGCAACCCCAGTGCCCCTCAAGCCCTACCTTGGCTTCCAAGTGGCACATCAGCTTACTCCTGGACCCCCAGCCTCCTCAGAGAAGCCCTCAGAGGGCCAGGCAGGTGTGGGAGAGGGAAGAGCCACCCTGGGAGCCCCAAGAAGATCCCTGGAGCAGATCAGGGGATGGGGGTGGGCTTAGTTGGAGTCAGCAAAAATAGGAGGTGGGGGAGACTCCCCCTTTTTGGTGGAAAATGGCAGATGTTCCTTGTCCAGGGTTACTAGGAATTCCTCAGTCTACTCAGTCAACTGTCCGAAAGACGGTAGCCATGCCGGGCCTCCCCTCTGAAGGAGTTAATAATACCTAATTAGCAGGGGGAACCAAGATGTTGCTGCCTGCCTGTTACCTGCTGCTGCACAACTCAGAAGCTAGGTGAGTCTGGGAAGGCTGACTGGGAAGGTCACCTGCTCTAGGGAAGGACAGTGGTCCTACACTGCGGACTAACTGTCATGCCCCTCCCCAACCCCGGTTCAGGACCTGCTTTGAGGAGCAGCCAGACACAGGTCAGATGTGGAGATTGTAAGCCCAGGGAGGGTAGAGAGGCTCGACATTTTTGGTTTCTGCTGTGTCCTTGGGGCCTCACACGGTCCTATCCTTGTCCTAAGGCTCAGAAGTACTAAATTTAACTGACAATGAAATTTAACTATATTGAACTCATCCCACCTAGCTGTGGCCTAAGGGGCTATGGACCTTTCTCCTTGCCACAAGGCTTTTGCTTCACCATCAGACATCCTGCCCCATTCTGTCAATCTTTGTTGGAAGGCAAGAACTCTTCCAGGGGTTCCTGGAGGCTTCCTGAGCACTCGGTAAAGATGACAAGGATAACAGGCACTATCACAATCCACTCTGATCAGGACGAAGGCGAAACTCAGTGGTGAGAGTGGCTGTGTCCCACAGGCTCAAGTCTGGTGGTAAGGAGTGATTTTCAGTAATATGCTTGGTTTTGCTGCCATAAAGCCATGGCAGTGGTGGGGAGGAGGTGTCCGAGGTAGGGCACTGTCCAAGAGACTTCCCCAAAGAAATGTGGAACTGAGTCTCACGGAGGCGCTGAGCAAACTGCATTCCCCCACCTGGTCCGAGTCATGTCGGAACCTTGGTTGCCTGCGGTAGGGCACGTGGGCTGGTTAGGAGAGGACATACATGCCTGACTTTCTACCTGGGCCTGTTCCCTACCCCTGCACCCACCTTCCTGTCCATGGGACAGAGGTAGGTGAAGGCAGCTCCAGAGGAACTGGGATCCTGGTGGATAGGATTGCAATAGGGATCAAGGCAGCATTTTTATAGTTTACGGGAAATTATTTCTGTGCCTGTCTTCCTCCTACCAGCTGAGTGCCTTGAGGTCAGGTCCTACAGTCTTCTCTGGGCCTGGCACGGAGGAGGAGTTGGGTGTGCACTGGCTGAGGGATGAGAACATGCACGTGTTAATGACATAGGCAAATCCAGCCGGAGGCTGTCTGGGGGAGTGCAGAGGGGCAGGAAAAGCAGCATGTTTTGACTTGGATGCTTACACTTGGAGAAACTGTGTCTTCGTTATTTTTTCTTGTCATAACAAGCCTTTGGAAGCATATAACTCTAATAGCAGTGGAGCCTAATTAGCTTTTCTGGGTGTCACACATTGGCGATGGGGTTAGGCTGGTGGTAAACATTTCTGATGATTTTTTACTGGCTTTTTTTTTTTTCACATAATGCAAATAAAGATTTATGCATTACAACAGGAAAGGAATTATGGAGACAATGCATCAAGCAAATAATTTTTTTAAAAGATTTTATTTCTCTAGGGGCGCAACTGTTAAGTGTTTGCCTTCAGCGCAGGTGATGATCTCAGGGTCCTGGGATTGCACTCCAAGTCGGACTCTCCATTCAGCGGGAGTCTGTTTCTCCATCTCTGTGCATACTCTTTCTCTCTCTCTGCTCTCCCTCTCTCTCAAATAAATAAGATATTATTTATTTATTTATTTGAGAGAGAAGGAGAGAGCACAAGCAGGGTGAGGGGTAGGGGGAGAAGCAAGCTCCCTGCTCAGCAGGGTGCCCGGTGCAGGATTCCATCCTGGGACTACAGGATCATGATCTGAGCTGAAGGCAGTCGCTTAACCAACTGAGCCACCCAGGTGCCCCTTAAGCAAATTCTATACCTTCCAGCTTCAATCCTCTTTCCTACTCTACCGAGGCCCTTGGGTCAGCTAGAGACCCGAGGACACAAACAGGGTTGTCCAGACCAGCCCCAGGTAGGCTGCTGAGCAGGACAAAGAACAGAACTCTTGTTTGTATTTTTTTTTCCTTTTTAAGATTATTTATTTATTTATTTGACAGACTGAGATCACAAGCAGGCAGAGAGGCAGGCAGAGAGAGAGAGAAGAAGGGAAGCAGGTTCCCTGCAGAGCAGAGAGCCCGATGCGGGGCTCGATCCCAGGACCCTGGGATCATGACCTGTGCAGAAGGCAGAGGCTTAACCCACTGAGCCACCCAGGCGCCCTTCTTGTTTGTATCTTGACACCAGCCTGAGGCTTGCTGGGAAGCTGCCTTCTTCCTAGTGGAGTGAGTGGTGTTGACAAAGCTCAGCCAGTGGGGAAAGCGTCTGTTTCTTTGGGCTTCCTTCCTTCCTCTTCAGTGCTGTTTCTCCCTGCTGAGGAGTGCGGGCAGGGAGCTGCTTTCCTGAGTTGCTTCCCACTGGGAGGTGAGAAAGGCTTCAGCAGCAGCAGCAGCAGCACAACAGAAAGAAGAGCGAGGAGCCAGCTCTCCCAGCCTCTCTGGAACCGTCCAAAGCCCATTGCCTCACATGGTCCAGAACTGTCCCCAGTCATCCTTCCTCATTCTCTTCCACCTTCATACTCTCTACCTCCTCTTCTTGCCTACAAAGCTTGCCGTTCTGCCTACAAAGCTCGCCGTTCTTCTCACCCCCGTCAGCATCTTCCTCTTCGGATCCTGAGCCTCTCTGCAGAGCCTGTCAACTAAAGGAGCTCCCAGGGGGAGCAGGAGGGTGTGGGGAAGCAGGAAAGCTCCACAGCCCGCACTCTGCCACTCCTCGCCTTCCTGGGGCTCATCTGCATGTTGCCTTGTCTGTGGCCCAGTTGGCATCCGACTGCAGCTGCTGGGGCCTGGCATCTCTTCATTCTCCAAAGATTTGCCTTCCAGTGATGAAGTGTTTCCATAAATCCCAGTAGCGGGGCTGGCTCTGACAGGGCATTTTCCTACCTGGATGGATTTTTCTTTCTTTCTTTTTTTTTTTTTCTTCTTCCATTTTCCCCCTAGTCTTTCCCAAGTGTTTGAGAGCACAGACTGGAGAAGAAAGTGGACATGTATCCATTTGTTTTGCACATAGACTGTTAATCTTCCCATCCAGTCATCCTCCAAAATGACTGCCAGGTGTCACATCTCACACTGAAGTGGGAAGAAGATACCTTCGGCGAGTAAGGTTTAGGGGGCTGGGAAATTCCTGCAGGGTCTCCAGATCCATCCTCTTCCTGGCTGGACAGCAGCTGGATCCAGAAGGAATGGTATCAGACATAACACACACCTGGTTTGTGCGAACTGAGAGATTTGTTTGCTCACTGTTATGAAGTTAAGCCTAGTGAATTCTCCTGGGTCAGCACAGAAAGCTCCTTTACAACTCCTCTACCAGGAGAAAGTCTGGACCTGGGGCACCTGGGTGGCTTAGTCTGTCTGTCCCAGGATCATGGGTTCAAGCCCCGCATGGGGCTCCCTGCTCAGGAGGAAGCCTGCTTCTCCCTCTCCCACTCCTCTTACTTGTGTTCTTTCTCTCCCTGTGTGTATGTGTCTCTCTCTGTCAAATAAATAAATAAAATATTTTAAAAAAGAAAAATTCTGGACTCAATCTTAGCACCCTCCCGGTTACTTAAGTCAACAATCCAAATGCAGTGATGCAACCGCTATAGCCAAAGATCCCTCTGGGGTGCTTTGAAGCTGGTGAACCCTTTGAAAGTGCAGATGAAGGAAATGCTCAGGGTCATATAGAGAACCCAGCCCAGCCATTAGCCCTGATTCCCCACTGAAGGCCAGCCTAGGCGATAAGACCAGTCAGACAAATTCCTGCTGTTGAGGAGCTCCTGCTCTAGGTCAAGGGGAAGGAAACAACCCTGAACTGAATAAAAATGGGAGACTAAATCAGAGATCCAGACAATTAGAGGCCAGCAGCATCCCACAGCCAGCAGGAGTCCCTGGGCTGGATGCCAGGTGTGGATGTGGATAGAACAGGCATGTTTCTGGGTATGCTTTTCAGAGAAGTGGAATTGAGAGTTTGAAAGGAAGGTAGGGGCACCACTAACCAGCACTTCCAGGTCCTCCTGGGTCCACTGTACTATGTCATTTGTCACTAAGGCAACAGAGGTCCTGGAGGTCTGCTAACAGCCAGGAATCCACTCTGAGGAGGGCAACTCCCCAGTCCCGCTGGCTGGGTAGGGCTAATTACCCCCATTGGAACCAGGGGCATGTTGATTTAAATCTGTGGAAAGGCATAGCTCCTTTGGCTTCTACAAAAATAGAAAACAAGCATCCTTCTTTCCCCTGCTTCCAAGTAGCCCAAACCACACTGACTGGCGTCTGTGAACCTGAAGAGCCTGGGTTGAGCCAAGGTCAGGTCATTTGCCTGCCCCCAGTGCTTGTGTTCATGTTCTTCCCCAGGAGAAAGGATGTGGCACAAAAATCCTCAAATCCCAGACCACCCACCAGCGAGACAACTAATGATGAAGCTGGTCATATGTATACCAGCCACTTGACTTTGTGTTGTTGTTGTTTTAAAAGATTTTATTTATTTATATATGAGAGACCGATTGAGAGAGAGAGAGAGGGAGGGAGAGAGAGAGGCAGGCTCCCCAGTGAGCAGGGAGCCCGATGCAGGACTCGATCCCAGGACCCTGGCGTCATGACCTGAGCCCAAGGCAGATGCTTAGACACTTAACCATCTGAGACACCCAGGTGCCCTTGACTTTGGGTTTTAACTACGTCAGCCACTTCACCCTCACAACTCCTCTTAGAGAGGCTAACATGATCATAACTTTGCAGGCTAGGAAATGGACGCTTGATAAGCCCAAGTTAGTGGCTGGAGTCCCACCTGGGAAGTGGCAGAGCTGAGACATAGATTGTTGTGGAGCCTAGATATGTACACATAGTCATCGGACACTCATAAAGAGGAATCCAGCCAGGAGGAAACACAGTGAGGGTCATGGTAACACAGGCAGAGAGACTGTCATTGTTCCAGGCAGTTAGGGAGTCTAGGCTCTATGGAAGCTCCTTCACAAGAGCTTGGGAAGAGCAGAAAGTGCATAGGGAAGGTCCAGCCAAGGTCTGCCCATCTGCCCAACTATCGGTGTTTTGTGGTTGTTCCAGGTGAGGTTAGAACTGCTGACATCCCAAGTGATATATTCTTCACCATTAGGAGAATTAAATGGGTTTGTAAAGGGGTCCAAGTTTACTCAAGTTCTTCTTTTTTTAAAAAAGTGTTAGAAAGAGCAAGAGAGAGAGAGCAAACATACAAGCAGGGGGAGCAGCAGGCAGGAAGCCTGACTCAGGGCTCGATCCCAGGACCCCGGGATCATGACCTGAGCCGAAGGCAGATGCTTAACTGAGCCTCCCAGGCATCCCTACTCAAGTTCTTCTACACAGCCATGATTTATAAAGCCAGGAATAGATTAGAATATAGTCTGTTATCTTCTAGGAAATATTTGCCCTCAGGAAAGCACAGGTTTGTACAAGAAATCATGAGGCAGAGCATCCTGAGTAGTGTGCAAACACTGAAGTCTGTAAAGGTAAGGTAACAGGAAAGTAATTTGTTGAGCTCTCAGGTTAATGCAGAGGCAGCCTGCAGCCTCTCATCTAGACAGTCTCCGGGAGCCACAGCTCAGGGCTTTGAGAAATATCAACTCCTCTTTCCCATCCTCAAGGTCACTGTCTCAGGGCCTACAGAGGCAGCCTTCCATCTGGCTTTAGGCCAGCCCTGACACAACCTCCACCTTTCCCAGAGACACTTCCTGAGACTCCTGTCCCGTGGGACCAGGCCCTCAGCTTGAATCCCAGATGGTTCCCATGGCCATCTGGATAAACTCTCCACTCCCCAGCTGGCCTTCGAGACCCTCACAAACTGGCCCCATCACCGAGAATCCTCTGTCTCTGGCCCTCTATGACCTTGCACCTTTGAATAGCCTCGTTCACTTGCTTTTCCAACTCCTAAATATTCTGAGGCCACCCTCGTGGCCTCTCTCTGAGGCCTGTTCCCACGAAACCTGCTGGCTGGGGCACCGAGGTTTCCCCAACGACAGGGCCTATTCTGAAGTTTCCCGGGATTGGAAGCGCCACTGACACCAGGGCAGGGCAAGGCACGACCCCCCAGGGTCCTTTGTTGTGGCCGGCGCCCCCCTCATCCTTGTTCAGTGGGACGCTACCGCCAACTCCCGCTAGACTCCAGGTAGCACAAGCTCCGGCGTCGTCCTCGAAGGGCGCATGCGTCGGCGCCGGCGGCTGTTTCCCAGCGACCCCGCCTCTGGCTGGTGGACACCGGTCTTCACTGCCTAGCTGAATCGCGCGCGCGCGCCGGGGGAGAGGGGGGGCGTGTGCAGGGAAGGCGCGCGCGAGTCGCGCATGCGCATGCGCAGCGGCAAGCGGCGGCGCGAGCCGAGCTGGGAGATGGCGGCGGCGGCGGCGCCAAGCGTGTGAGCAGCAGCCCGGGAGCCGCCGGCCCGGGCCCAGCACGACCCCGACCCCGCCCGCCCGCCAGCCATGGGCAACGAGGCCAGCCTGGAGGGCGGCGCTGGCGACGGGCCACTGCCGCCCGGAGGCACCGGCCCTGGCCCGGGCCCCGGCGCAGGGAAGCCGCCTTCAGCACCTGCCGGCGGCGGACAGCTCCCCGCTGCAGGCGCGGCGAGGGCGACAGCGGGACCACCCGGCCCAGGTCCCGGCCCCGGCCCTGGCCCCGGCCCCGGCCCGGGCCCTGGCCCTGGTCCCGGTCCCGGCAGGTAAGCGCGCGTCGCGGCACCTGGGGTGGGGGTGGGGGGAGCTGCAGCCTGAGGCCGGGGCCCGCGACCCCGCGACGTAGTCTGGACAGCGAGGTCAGACGTCCGGCCACACTTTGAACCCGGCCCTATTGGCGGGACCCGGGTGGTCTCGGAGCGGCCCTCTTTCAAGTTGCCCTGCCTTGCTAAGGCAGGATGGTGAGTGAGCGGCAGGGTCAGTCAGGGCCTGCAGACCGTGACTCCGTCACGAACCCCAAATTTGCTAAACCCCCAACGCTGGGCTCAGGAGGGGCTTATGTAACCTCAGCCTAGTCCCTCCGCACTGGGGAGCAATGGGATGGAAAACGTCCTCCCTGTCTGCTGGTGTCTGCATGTGTCCATTGTGTTGGGCCAAGGAAAGAGCACAATGGGAGTGGCTGTCAGGGAAGATAAGTGTCACTGCGAGGAGCAGAGCGATATGGAAATAGTTGAACCATGAACTTGGTCATGCGCTTTCCTCAGGCGTTTAGTGACTATAATCATCTTTGGAGAAAGGGAAAATGCCACTGGGCACCAAAAAGTACTTATTTAGGCTCAAAATATGAACAGGGTCATGTGCTTTCATCCAGGTTTAGTGAAATACTCCGGGATGAGGCCAAATGCTATTGAAGCATCTATCACCAGATATGTTCCCATTGCCTAATGATTTAAATTACCACCTCAAACCAGGGAAAAACTGAAACCCACATAGGATGCTCTTAACAGAACATATCTGATCAAATACTGTTAAACCAGCTTGCTTAAAATGTATGCCAACTGAGGTCCGACAAAAATACTGAAGTGGTTGTGAATGCAGTGGGAGGGAATGCCAATATATGATAGATTAGTAGACTGAAAACTCAGGAAAGCTACCAAGAGACAACAGGATAAAATGGAAGGCATTATCTTTACACCAAATGGGCCTAGGGAGTAGAAAAACCCCAGGCGGGGAGGTGGGGGGAGGGGGCACTTCTGGTTCCATGTGAGTCTGCTGATCATGTTGCCTAAGCTCTTGTGTGTTCCCACACAGAAATTGTGCGGGAGCATGATTTTTGATTCTTCAGCTGTCCAACTGTGCCTCTCATGTGTTTATTTTCTCAGAAGTCATTTCTTAGACAAGTAACAGTAATCAAGGGCTCTTAATAGCCTGAAACCGGACGCAGACAGGCCAGCCTGTGAGCCCCCCCTCAAAAGGGAGACTCTGCCCATTTTACATTAGCTATTACAATAATGCAGTTGGTTAGCATACAGTTCTTAGCACTGCAAATACTGCCCATTTTGCTGCGTGTTGAGCTGCTGTTTGAATTTTAGCTTGAGGGAGCCTCACCCAGGCTTTAGAGCTTTCTCTCCAAGGGAAAGCGTCTACAGCTGCATGGAAAAACACCCTGTTATTGGTAGTTCTCTATATGGGGATTTTGACATTTATCTTCTGGTAACCAAACAGGCTGCTCTGCTTATAGTTTATCTGATGTCACAGAGCCAAGCATATGAAAATCTGGAAAGATTTGGGCAGCTCAGAGGGGCAAGAAGGAGACCGGTGTCTACTACTGATATTCCTTTGCAGGGTTTCATTTCTCCCCCATCTATGCATTCTGTCACAGGGCAGACCCATGAACTACTGTGGGTTGAGGAGCCATGGGTTCCTATTGGAGTTAGTAGTCCCATAAGTTGCTCCTTGCTGTGAGCAAGGCTCACCCATGGGCCGGTGGTGCTAAGGCCCTGTGGTTGTCAAGCTCAGGACTAGGGGCCCTCAGGAGATGGGATTTACTGCTTCAGTTGATATTCAGCTTGAGAGTCCCTCACAGGAGCAGCACCTCCATGGTGTATCTCTCCTTCAGCATTAGAATGGCTTCTGCTTTTCACCAGAGCATCTCAGGTACCTGATGCCAAGTTTAGCATGTTCTGCTCAGAGAGGCTACTGAACAGATTGGCCAACTGATGGAGAAAAAGCCCCATGGCATGTGCTTCTGGGCATTCGGGAAAGAGCAGCGGTGTAGTTTCAAACAGGCTTGTGAGCTTGAAGGCAGTTGGAGGCCTCATTGGGGTAGGTGGAGGGTCAGGTAAGGGCGAGATCATTTTACTAACCCTGGAGGGGAGTGGAACTGAGGTTCTGGGGGGAGTCGATTCCTGGCTCTTTCCTATTGCCATCTTACCCCTTGGTACCACAGAATTCGTCTTTTCATCCTCATATGAGCTCACTTGGTTCTTTGAGGGGGCGGCTTTTCCATGTATGACTGAAGAGCCTGACTTGAATCCCGTAAGCAGGGCACCACCACACCCATGGTGCTGCCTCTCACCCCTTTTGGATGATATGGCACTTGGGGCATCAGAGAGTCCCTCAAGGCAGGGATCTCTGCTTCTGATCTCAGGGTAGCATGTACTATTCTATAAGTTGTGCCTTTCTCAAGAAATGCCATATCAGAGATGGCTCTACTGTCCAAGCTGTGTGCCCTGGTGTGGGCTGCATCCTCCTAGAGGAAAGGGGACCTTTCATTCATTCATTCACTCATTCACTTATTTTTATGCCTGATGTACAGTGAAGTGTTCAAGTTGATGGGATTTAACCTATATACATTCCCATGACACATCACCAGCTCAAGATGACACTTTATCAGTAGCCCAGAAAGCACCTTTTTAAAAAATTGCACAAGGAAGCCACATAAACCAGTGACAACCTGTCTAATCTAGACCAGCCCTGTGGACTTGGCAGGTTCTGACATTTGCAAATTGGTCTTCAGTCAATTAGCCAAGGTGTTTTGACCAGTATCAAGAGTAAGCACTGTGCTGGGCTCTGTGGAGGGTCTGGAAGTCTGGACAGTGCTCCCCTGTCCTCTGGTACCTCACAGTCTGCTTGGTGAGACAGCCCTCAAAGAGCAAAATCATGGAATTTGGCTGGGCAGCTCTGTGTCTGAGCAGCTCAGACAGAGACGTGCCAGCTAGACAGTGCTTATGGAACGGTTGTCAAGTGAGAAGAGTGGAGAGGCAAAGCCGGGGTTCCAAAGGAGAAACCCAAGGCATGCTGGAAAAATGGTAGGGATATGAGAGGTGGAGAGGGAGAAATAGCATGAGGAATGTTGGTCTACATAGGCAGGGGCAACAAGCAGAGAATGGGGCCAAGTGCAGGCCAAGAAGAGAGCTGGGGCAGACCAGGGGAGGTGCCTTTCCCTCATAACCCAACAGAATCCCTGATCACCTAGAGGTTGCCTCTCACTCACTTCCAGCTCGTCTGCCACTGAGACATCTTTAGCCAATGGCAGCGGGCACACACAGCCTGGTCGTGTGCTGGAAGGTGGGTTGAGGCTGCTCTGCAAGCTACCGTCCGAGTTCCTTTCTCAAAATGGGTTTGCCTTAATTCTATCCCAATAAGAAAACAAAACTAAAAATAAATGGATTTGGGGCACCTGCGTGGCTCAGTCTTTAAGTGTCTGCCTTCTGCTCAGGTCATAATCCCAGGGTCCTGGGATCGAGCCCCATATTGGGCTCCCTGCTCAGCCGGAGGCCTCCTTCTCCTTCTCCCACTGCCCCTGCTTGTGTTCCCTCTCTCACTGTCTCTCTCTCTCTCTCGTTCTGTCAAATAAATAAATTTAAAAAATAATAAATGGGTTTGGCTGGTATAGTATATCTGGTTTGGGATTAGCCAGACTTGTTATACTGTATCAGCTAACAGTTAGGCTCTAGAAAAATCTGGGCCTCATGTGTAAGGATGAAATTAAAGGATATAATTGCCAGGTTTAGAAATAACGGCCTTTTATCATTCAGAGATCCTGTCGGGTGCCAGGAGCTGGATTCGCATGGAGGGCATGACGCAGGGATTGTACTAAAGTGATCTAACATCTGAATGGTGCTGATGTCAAAATTTCACCTGAAGGGGCAGCCATTTCTCATCTTTTGCCAGGGAGAAAGGGGCAGCTTTGAAAATAGAGCTTTTTCCAGCATTGGTAAGATAAATTGCTGCTGATCAAAAAAAAAAAAAAGAAAAAGTTATGATGATGGTAGGGAAGAATGTTCTCCTTCTCCTCCTTCTTCTCCTCCTCCATCTCCTTTTTTTTTTTAACTTTTTATTATGAAAAATTTCATATCTACATAGAAGTTGAAAGAATAAGCCAATGAAGTCCCATGTTCCCACTGCCCAGCCAGTTATCACCAACTCATCGCTGAACAAGTTTGTCTGTCTTCCTCACCTGCCCTCTCCCATGGAGGCCACTTGCAGACATCTCCACATTTCATCATCCATATTTCAGTGTGTATTTCTTTTTTTTTTTTTAAAGATTTTATTTATTTATTTGACAGAGAAAGAGAGAGCAAGAGATCACAAGTAGGCAGAGAGGCAGGCAGAGAGAGGAGGAAGCAGGCTCCCTGCTGAGCAGAAAGCTGGATGCGGGGCTCGATCCCAGGACCCTGGGACCATCACCTGAGCCGAAGGCAGAGGCTTTAACACACTGAGCCACCCAGGCACCCCTCATTGTGTATTTCTAAGGCACAAGGACTTTGTATGAACATTACCACAGCACCACGATCACACCCAAACAGGTTAACAAATCCTTCTTCTTTTTTTTAATTTTAATTTTTTAAAAAGTAATCTCTATGCCCAACGTGGGGCTTGAACTCCCAACCCTAAGACTAAAAGTTGCATACTCTGCTGACCAAGCAGGTAGACATCCTGATAACAATCCCTTCTTAATTTCAGCAAATACCAGCCAGGGTTTAGGTTTTCTGTTTATCTTATGAATTTATTTTTACAGTTGATTTTTTTGAATTGTGATCTAAACAGGGCCCACACATTGCATTTGTTGGGTATATTTCTTGAGTTTCTTTAAATCTCTAGGTTCCATCCCCCTTTTTTCCACCTTGCAATATATGATTGGAGGACTGTGTCATTTGTCCTGTGTTTCTCGCATTCTGGATTATGCTGTTTGTGTCTCTGTGGTTTCATTTAAGATGTTCCTCTGTCCTGTATTTTTCCTTCAAGCTGGAACTTGTATCTAGAAGCCATTCAGATTCTAATTTCGTTCTTTTCGTCAAGAAATTCTAGGTTTTGGGGCGCCCTGGTGGCTCAGTGGGTTAAAGCCTCTGCCTTTGGTCTCAGGGTCCTGGGATCAAGCCCTGCATCGGGCTCCCTGCTCAGCGGGGAGCCTGCTTCCCCCTCCCCCTCTGCCTGCCTCTCTGCTTATGTGTGATCTCTCTGTCTCTCTCAAATAAATAAATAAATAAATAATCTTTTTTTAAAATAAGATTTTTATTTATTTATTTGACAGACAGAGATCACACGTAGGCAGAGAGGCAGGCAGAGAGAGAGGAAGGGAAGCAGGCTCCCCGCTGAGCGGAGAGTCCGACGTGGGGCTCGATCCCAGGACCCTGAGATCATGACCTGAGCCAAAGGCAGAGGCTTAATCCACTGAGCCACCCAGGTGCCCCAATAAGTAAAACATCTTAAAAAAAAATCCTAGCTTTTTAAAAGAGTTTCTCAAGGGCTTTGGCCATGAAGGGGCTAGGAGTTCACTGAAAGTAAAGTCAGACTTTGGACTACTTTGGAAGCCAAATAATGATGCAGTGGGACACTTTTCTATTATTTTTTTTCTAAGGTTCTTCCTCTGAGTAGGTTTGGTTCTGGGTTTAAGAGGGCAAAGCTTTCAGAGACCTTGGGTCATGCCTTTTCACCCAGCTTTGGGGAACCCTCCCTGTTTATGTGAGTAGAAGGTGCTGGGAGATAGGTTTGGGACTTCAATAAATCCACTCTCTCCTCAGAGGTCCTCCCCTGTCTTTGTGTTAGTGATAAAAGTGGGGAGGGACAGACCCTGTGGGCTCCTTGAGGGGAAATCTGTTTCTGGAGATTGTGGCCCATGGGCAAGAGTTGGGATTGACTGGGGAGGTAGGTTGGCAAAGATGTCACAACAGTTCTAGCCACTCTCACTGGATGTCTGCTTCACCATGGACACTCTGCTCAGTGTTTTTACACATGCTTGTTTCTCTCTCCCCCTGTCTGGCCAGGCTGCTCTTACGGGCCCCTTCTGCCTGGGTCTTCCTCATCCCTCCTACCTGGGGACTCATTGTTTACAATGGTGACACGGTGGCTGAGACCTGCCTGCCTATAGCAAGGGCCATGTATTTCTTTAGGACTTGAGGCCCTTCTGGTGAGCTGGGACTTGGTAGACAATCAAGCCACATGGGGTCTCCTTCCTGGGCGTCTCAGTTGGTGCCAGGGCCATGTCCTGCTGGCATTGGTGCTGCATTGGTAAGACTCACTCAAACTCCTTTCCTGCCTCGAGGGTCCCCTCCTTCTCCATTCCCCAGCATGGTGGTGGAAGCTAGTCATAGCTGGGGAGTGAGTTGGGACCATGGCCTCTGGGACCTGGGGCAGGGGAGATGGAATTCTGTTATCCCAGTCCCTGCAGTTCCTTCCTGCAGATGCGGCTCTGGTGGGTGTCTGTTGCCCCCTGGGATTCCCGCAGCTCGCGTCTCTTATACATTAGGTTCTGGTTAGCTGTCGCCTGTGAGATGGAACCAGAAAGCATGCTCCCTGACTCATCTGTGCTGTATCTTCAGTCCCAGGCTGGTCACAGCACTGCTCTGATCTCTCCATCTGTTCTTTGCTCTTGATGGGTATCTAGGCTTCTTAAGAGAGCCTTGTTCTTGAAGAGACCACTTACATGGTACACCCACATCTTTCTTTTTTTATTTTTTTAAGATTTAAAAAAAAATATTTTTATTTATTTGACAGAGAGAGACAGCGAGAGGAGGAACACAAGCAGGGGGAGTGGGAGTGGGAGAAGCAGGCCTCCCCCACAGAGCAGGGAGCCCGATGTGGGGCTCAATCCCAAGACTCTGGGACCATGTCTTGAGTTGAAGGCAAATACCTAATGACTGAGCCACCCAGGCGCCCCACCCCTGTCACATGGAAGTGTATTGGGAGCCTCTAAGGAACTCTAGCTCACCCTGGGATAAATCCAAAACCTTTTGGGTTGGACTGGCTGCCGCTGAAGTGTGTGGGGTTGCTATTAGGGCCCAAGATGAAGATTTTCCCTGAGAGGAAGTGAAAGTGTTAGCTTCTGGGACTTGGCCCCAACCACTGAGGAGATCAAAAGGCCTTAACAGCAGCTCATGGAAGGATCACCCAGTCTGGGACTGCCCCAGACCCAGTTGCTCTCTAGTGCCATTGCCTTGGGGAGGGAGCTGTCCATTCCCAGGATGCTAGAAGAATCAGTAAGGCATTTGGGTGCTTTGGAGGAAAAGGGGGTAAGGAAATTTCCTGAGAGTCACACATATACTTGCCATGTATTTGTGGATGCAGGTAGGTTATAAGGGTCGCTTGCCCTCTTTGTATACAGGAGTGGTTGTAAGGAATTTCTACAATTAAGCTCTACTTAGCAATAGAAGGATTTTATTTATTTATTTAAGATTTTATTTATTTGACAGAGAAAGACACAGTGAGAAAGGGAACACAAGTTTGGGGAGTGGGAGAGGGAGAAGCAGGCCTCCCACCTAGTAGGGAGTCTGGTGTGGGGCTCAATCCCAGGATCCTGGGATCATGACTGGAGCCGAAGGCAGGCGCTTAATGACTGAGCCACCCAGGTGCCCCACAATAGGAGGATTTTATTTTATTTTATTTTTTAAAAAAGATTTTATTTATTTATTTATTTGACAGAGAGAGAGAGAGATCACAGTTAGGCAGAGAGGCAGGCAAAGAGAGAGGGGGATGCAGGCTTCCTGCTGAGCAGAGAGCCCGATGTGGGGCTGATGTGGGGCTTGATCCCAGGACCCTGAGATCATGACCTATGCCAAATGCAGCGGCTTAACCCACTGAGCCACCTAGGTGCCCCTAATAGGAGGATTTTAAAGTGAAATTTTATCCATGCATTCAGGAAGCCTTCTACTGAAAGCCTACTAGATGCCTATCCCTGGGTGAGATATAAGGAACAAAGGAAGGAGCACGAAACGGGCTGTGCCCTCAAAGAGCTCCCAGTCTGGTAGGAGCAAAAGAGACACTTGTTTAGATTTTTACCCTCAACTTCCCTGAAAGGAGAGTTTGCTCCTGCTTTTTCTTTTTCTGCCTTTTCCCCCCAGAGTTAAGATAAATGAGAGCATGATTAAAAGGGGTGTCTTATTTCATACTCTGAGATAGTAGAATATATATTTGTATGGTGTTTTGCAGCTTACAAAACACATTCACAACATTAACTTATTCTGTTGGGAACTCCAAAGGCCTAATATGAGAGATTTAGAAGAACAGCCAGCTAGCTGACTTTAACAAACTGAAATGCCATACACTGAGCACAGCTGGAGAACCGCGTCACTTCCTTGCCTCCTGCTCCGAGAAGATGGAAAATTTAGCACTAGGATGGGGAGGGCTTTGAGGACGAGAAAAGGATCAGGAAGTAGGACATCTGAGCAGAGGACAGCATAGGGTGGGGTGGGGAATGAAGAGTACTGGAAGCCTCCCGGGTGGGGGTCAGAAACTCGGGTTTAATCAACCCTGACATTGCCGCAAGCTGGCTGTATATGTAGTAGGTCCTCACTGCTTTCCATCTATAAAAGGACAGTTTTAACTAAGATGGTCTCCCAGGTCCCCTCCATCTCTGACAGTTTTTTTGGTTAGATGAGTAAGAAGGAAGGGTGATGCTTTCCGCTATTCCTCGGCCCCTACTGAGGAGAGAAAATAGATATGTCATGAAGACTTTAGGTTCATTAGAAGAGCTTTAAATGAAGAGGACTGCTCTTCCTCCAAGCCCCAGAGGTCTTTCGGAGTGGACAAGATGACCTCACGATCAAGCTCAGAACTGGAAGAGGGACTGGATGGCCCCTTGCCTCTCAGTTGCTCCTGGCAAGGCGGGGACTCTTGAAAAGCTGCTGGTGTCCTTCTACTAGTTGGCTGGCCAGCCAGCCAGGCTCCTACTTGTGCCTGCGGAGACTGCCTCTGGCTCCCTCTTTCCAGCTGGACATGGTGGCTTATCTACCAAGCGTTGTTATACCTGCAACCCCCACGCGCTCAGGCCCCTGCTCTGCCTCCTCCTGGTGGGTGCTTGTG
Source organism: Neogale vison (assembly GCF_020171115.1). Lineage (NCBI taxonomy): Eukaryota > Metazoa > Chordata > Mammalia > Carnivora > Mustelidae > Neogale > Neogale vison. The sequence goes on along the minus strand of NC_058096.1, from coordinate 205,521,215 downwards.
CAGAGTCCTTCACTTGTAGAGTGAGGAGATGGATGTGGGGCTCTCTGCAGTTTTTTCTGCAGCTTGTGGGCACTAAGGGCTTGGGGCAGGTCACCAGTGTCAAGGTCTGGCCTGTGAGGCCTCTTCCTTTGGGAAGATGGTTTAGCTTCAGTGGGTGATCTGTTTGCTCTGTCCTCCTTTTATTTTGAGAATCTCAGCCAACTCCTAACAGATGCCAAAACATCTGCTTCTGTATTGTCTGAAGGAGGAGCTCTGCCTTGGGGTGAATACCCACTGGTCCGTGGCCTTTGGTCCCTCCCCGGCAGATGACTCCACCACTGGAAAGCTCTTTCTTTCTGTTTGTCTGAAATTGGCTTCCTTGCACCTCCTCTCTTGGCCTGGCTCTGCCCTCTGGCTCACAGGCTTAGTAGCAGCTCACGACGCTCTTACCTCCTCAACCACGGGGTTCTTCCCTAGACTTGACTTCTCCAGGTCCTGTGGCTGGGATGTGACTCTGGGGCCCTTGGCAACCTGGGCTGTTTGGCCCAAGGCTCTCAATATCCTGAGGACAGGGAGGTTCAGAGAACAGGATCCAGGGTTCAGTATATCACGTGAACTATGAGTGACATGATCTGGAGGATGAATGGCCTTCACTCATCAGCCTGAGAAGCCCATCCGACACCTCCCTCTGTCCCTGCACCCCACACTTGTCCAGCCTCGGTCTGGGCATCTCAGCATGAAGGCTGGATTCCCTCTTCTTTCATGGTCTTCTTTCATTGTATCTGGAGATCCCTTCTAACCCAGTGAGACCCTTTGGATCCTGACCCTGTCTCCTGACATAGGGATAATACCTAAGATAGTGTACTTGTTTCCAAAATCACGCTGGGAGAACTTCTCCCCTTCTTATGGCTCTGGGAGCCCACTTTCTAGACCCTTGTATCTCACTTTGATGGTGCGTGTTGAGCCCTCGAGACCAAAGCCTTGCCAGCTCTGGGTAGAGGGGGTTTCAGCTGAAGAGGGTGGTAGAGCCAGCTGGCACTGGAGAGGCAATCAGCCCTCGCACCTGTGGGAGCCTCTGTGCGCTGCAGAGGACACTCCTTCGCAGGCCTGTTCTTCCCTGGTCAGCCAGGGCGTTCTGGCCTGTTTTTGGGATACACTGACCTTAGACTCTGTAGGGAGGATGTCCTCAGGAGCAGTGAGCACTCTGCAGATGAAAATCTCAAACACACATAAAAGGAGAAAAGATGGCATGAGGAACCCCCTCCTGTGGACCCATCACCCAGCTTCAATAATGATCCATGTTCTGCCATCTTGTTTCATCTTTATTCCTCCAACATTTTTTTTTTTTGGCCCGGAGTATTTTCAGTCAAAATCCAAATGTATCATTTCACCCATACTTTAGGATGTAACTCTAGTAGTTAAAAGCTGTTTTTATTTTAATCCAATGACATTATCACAGCTAACAAAAGTTAACTATAATTTTTTAATATGACTTAATACCCAACCCATGTTCAATTTGACTTGATTATCTCTAAAAATGATTTTTTAAGGTTGTTTTGTTCAAATCAGGATCCAAACAAACATTGCATACATGTAGAATTTTATATGTGTGTGTGTATATATATATGTGTTTATATATTTGTTTCAAAATAATAATATAGATATTTTTACTAACAATAGTACTAACGAATGTAATTTAAGATCTTGTGGTTTCTTTTGTCCTTAGTTTATCTCTTTCCAGGATGTCTGGTTCACGTTCTATGTTTTATTATTTTTTCTTTTTTTAATTTAAATTCAATTAATTAACATATAATATATTATTAGTTTTGGAGGTAGAGGTCAGTGATTCATTAGTCTTATATCATACCCAGTGCTCACTACATCATGTGCCCTCCCTTAATGTCCATCACCCAGTTACCCCATCTCCCCAACCCCCTCCCCTCCAGCAACCCTCAGTTTGTTTCCTGTGATTAAGAGTCTCTTATGCTTTGTTTCCTCTCTGATTTCATCTTGTTTTTTTTTCTCTCTTCCCCTATGATTCTCTGTTTTGTTTCTTAAATTCCGCATATGAGTGAAATCATATGATAATTGTCTTTCTCTGACTGACTTATTTCACTTAGCATAATACTCTTTAGCTCCATCCATGTTGTTGCAAATGGCAAGATTTCATTCTTTTTGATGGCTGAGTAGTGTTCCATTGAAGATACATATATAAATATATAAAATATGCACATAATATGTATCCCATGTATATATATATATGTATATAGCTAATTTTCTTTATCCATTCATCTGTTGGTGGGCACATGTTCTGTGTTTTAGAGTTATTAGAAATGATTCTTCTCAGGGTGCCTGGGTGGCTCCCTTGGTTAAGCATCTGCCTTCAACTTGGGTCATGATCTCAGGACCCTGGAACTGAGTCCCGCATCAGGCTTCCTGTTCAGCGGAGAGTCTGCTTCTCCATCTCCTTCTGCCCATCCCCTTGCTTGTGCTCTTGCTCTCTCTCTCTCAAAAAAATAATAAAATCTTTAAATAATGTTAAAAAAAAAAAGAAATGATTCTTCTCAGTGAGATTCTGCCATGAAGAAGATATACAATCAAGCTCTTTCTTTCTAGTTCGTGTTGTTTGTAAGGATTGCTTCCTGATCACTTCTCTGTTGTGACGATCTACTGCAGAGTAAATCAGCCCAGACTCGGTGGCTTCAAACAGCAATTTTTTATTCTCACTCATGCATCAGCATGCTGGCTGGAATTCTCCAATCTGGGCCGGGCTCTGGGCTCCAGGCTCCAGTTGAGTCCAGGTCTGCTCTCCACGTCTCTCATCCTCCTCAGACAGTAGGGTAGCCAGGACACGTTCTTGCGGTGGTGATAGCAGACTCACAGGGGGCATGCCTAACCACGCATACGCCACACACATATGCACACACTTTCAGTCCACATCTCCTAACATGACTTCAGTCAAAGCGATTCATATATAGGCCTGAGGTTCAGAGAAGTTGCAGCAGTTACTCTTACTGTATAAGAAATTACCCTAAAACTTAGTGACATCGAACAACCATTCTCTGGTTCACAGATTCTGTAGGTCAGGAATTCAGGCCGGGCACGTGGGATGGCTTACTTCTGCTCTCCGGTGTCTGGAGCTTCAGCTGGAAGACTCTAAGCCTGGGGATGGCAATCCTCTGACGGGTCTTCATCACTCACCTGTCTTACAGTTGATTCATGCTAAGAGCTGGGAGCCTCAGTGCTTCTGCACATGGGCTAGTTTGAGCTTCCTCTCAATTAGTTTTCTGGGTTTCAAGGGTATCCTAAGAGAACGAGAGAGAGAAAGCCAGCTGGAGGCTATACTGCCTTTTATGATCACTGTTATTTTTGCCAAGTTCTATTCAGTGAAGTAGTTCTAAAGCCCTACCCACTTTTGAGTGGAGGAGACAAGGACTCCATCTCTTGGTTGGGAATGTCCAGATTCTATAAGAGCTTGTGGAAATCTTGTTGAGGCCATTTTTAGAAAATAGAGTCTGGCATATCTGGAAAAATAGACTCCACCCTCTGTGGGAGGAATTGCCAAGTCACATGGCAGAGGGCAGAAATCCATTGTGCACAACAATGCCATCTACCATACTTCTATCTTTTTTATTTTATTTTCTTAAAATTATGTAATACTTTCATGTGATTCCAAATAAGATGAATTGAAAGAAGTCTAGTTCTATCTTGTTCCTTCACCTTGTTTTCCTTCCTTGATAAGAATTCACCTCTATCAGGTTTTTTTCCCATTGTTTCTTCTGGAAAATATAAAGACAATATATATTTATTTACCCCTCTCTTTTTCACATATATATAAAAAGTAGCAAATTCTGAACACTGTGCTGAACTTTGCTTTTTTTCACACAACGTATCCTGAAGATCACCCTGTAGGAGAGTGGATAAATCCTCCTGATTCTTTTTTTGCATCTGTACAGTGCTCTATCATGTGGGCTGGCTATAGTTTATTATTACAAATCACCCCACACTGAGAAACCTGGTATATATGTCATTTTGTATTTTTACTGGTGTGCCTGTGGGCTAGTGTATCTATTGGATGGTTTCCCAGTGTATCTATGGGATATTTTTTATTTTTACCAGGGTAGCTCTGGGTTAGTTTCCTATGGGATGCACATTGTGCTGTGTTTTGCCAAGCTGGAGGGTCAGGGGCAGAGACGGGGTACTAGTGAGGGGTTTGGACCGTGTTCAGGTGCAAGATGATGGTCACTGGACCACGAAGAGCAAGTGGCAGGGAGCAGGGAGAGGGGGAAAGTGCTAAAAAGTGCTCACCTTCTGGATAAATGCTGAATGTAGAGCCAGAGGAGGGCTCAATGGCTGCCTTTGAAGAGTTAGAGGAATAGAGGAGTTAGGAGAACCCCTGAGTTCTGGCCTGAGCGTGTGGTGCTCGCTGGGGGCCACGGCATGGGGCCTAAGATGAGGAGCTTGTTCCTGGCCAAGTTGTGTTTTAGAGACACCCAAGTGAGACATTAGGTAGGCAGCTAGGCGTTCAAGTCTGGGTTGGAAAAATAAAGTAGCACCTCACCTGCACATGCATTAATATTAATGCCACCTGCTTCCTACAAGTACCCTGAGAAGAAGACAAGGAAGAGGAGGAAATTAAGGCAATACCGGGGTTCCAAGAGGAGGGTCAAGTACAGCGAATCTGACAAACTTTGATCAAATGAAAGCATTCAGCCTGAGTTAAATAGCAGCCGATGGCCTGGTTCCCACCCAGGGCAGAGGATCTGAAGGTGAGCGAGCAGATTACCCGGCTCTATTTCCTACTACAGAGCTATTTGAATTAGACTTGATTAGGGGTTTGGTTCCTGTCCTCTGGGAGCTCTGACGTAACCGGGGGATGCCTGGGGGGATGCTCTGAGGACCCACTGCGGTCCTTCTTACTCGTCTTCACATACAGCTGCTGAAACTGATACAGAATTTGGGCCTCCAGCTGGAGCCGTCCCTTGAGAGGCCTGGCCCATCCCACGGGCTCTCCAAATCCACTGCAAGTCAGGGTTTCAGCCCAAGCTAGCAGAGCCACAGAAAATACCTGCTTTGCCATGGGAAGAGTGCCAGTTTGTCTCTTAATCATCATTTGTGTTCATGAAACTCCAGGAAGTTCGGACAGTGGGGGTTCCCTTGGTAGATTTGGGGGATTGGGAAGAGGGAAGGAGGGAGGGAGCTCCAGGTCTTTGGCTGCTGCTCTGGAGTGGTGATCTGCCAAGGGGCCCCAGGGGCAGAGACAACAGTGTGCCTCTGGGCTGTGTATTTCTCTGGGCCCAGGACCCTGGGGACAGGCTGTGGCACGTGGAGCTGGCTCAGAAGCCAGCAGGCTGGAGTCGGGCTGCCCCAGGAGCCAGGCATCCGTCCCTGCTCTCCCTGTGTACTGTGAGCATTTTTGCAAATGATAGTGCTTAGCGCTGACGGGCCAGGGGCAGAGGGGGAGCTGTGATATTATGAAAGAAGGGTAGAATGGGAGTGGACAGAGCAGGACAACTGCCCTGGGAGCTCCCAACATACCAGGTCTGCCAGTAACCCTAACCCTTTCACCTAACTCCTCAGCTTTACCAGAGTCTAGTGTGGAGCCCACCCAAGGGCCTTGCTCTCTCACTGTCCTTGGCCACCCCCCTGCCCCAAGCTACCATGGTGTCCATCTTGGCTTGCTTGAGCTGTGAAAACAGAGACAGAGGAGCTGCAGGCACATAGCCTCTGCTCTGTCCCCACCCAGACACTCAGTCAGGAGTGGGGAGCCCTACAAAACCCATCTAGGACTCTGGGGACAGGTGTCACACAACCATCTTCTTTTCTAAATGGTAAAAACCTCCACACCCCTGAGTGCAGAGTGTGGAAGCAAAAAGTCCTCCCTGTCCTCAAGGCAGAAAGCCTGGTGGGGACTCGGGGTCGGGGCGGGGAGGTGACACTACTCCCTTTCAGTTATCAAGACCCTGGCTTACTGCTCTGGTGGGGATGCCTGGTGGTGCTGAGAACACATTTTCAGAGGCATGGAGAAAGAAGAAACTAGAAGCTTTGCCTTTTGGGAAAGCATTTGTGTTCCCTGTACTCCTTCATGAGTGCTTATTCTGGGATGCCTGGGGCTATGAAGAGGAGGGACAGTGACCCCAGAAGTAATCAAGGCTGAACCTACTGGCAAGGTTTTCAGGGAACATGGGCCTCCTTCTGCCTCCTTTAGCTTCATTTTCCCTAGTCCCTAATGGCAGCTCAGGACAAAAACAAGACGTTCAGATAAAGGCATGCATTGCTTTCGAAAAGGTAATGATGATACTTAGTAGTAATTGATTTTGCTTATACAGTGAATTCTCCTCTGTGTAGCTCTGTCCAGTAGAGGGTCAGGATCACTGGTAAGGGATGGAAAGACTGAGGCCAGAGAGGTTTCTTCCAAGAACCCCTGCAAGGCAGGGCAGGAACAGGACGAGTAGCAGGACCTTCCCAGCCCTGGCTTCTGCTTGGTGGATCTCCCCGGCCACTTTGGGATGAGGAAACTCTCATGTGTTCGGTCAAAAGACCAGGCATCCGGTGTAAGGACTGGTCTGCTTGACACCCTCCTTGTCCCTGGATAGAGTGGGCTGGGGGGGGAGGGAGCAGAGGACAGTCTTAGGGTGACCTTGGTAATTAAGGCTCCAGGGCCAGGATAGAAGAGTACAGGCCCCACTGGGTGAGGTTTGGGGACAAAGCCTTGGCTGCAGTGAGACTCCTTAGAACAGCCCACCCTTGTAGTGTGCTCACCGTGGACCAAGCCGCAGAGGCCTCTGGTCCGTGGGTCAGAGGTCTTCATTCTTGGAATGAAGACAGAGATGGCTCAGTCTTCCCTTCTGTGAGCTGTCATGGATGCTGGGGTACCTTCTCGAACAAGCTAACATGCTCTAGGCCGTCCTGGAGCGTACAGCCTTCAGGAACAAGACCCACAGCCCTGTAAGTGATTCCGGGAAAGCGTGCTGAGTATTACTCATTGCCATGCCGCTGGAGTGGGTTTAGACACAAAGGGGGCGAACAGCCCCATCAGCACCTGCCCCCAACAAGCTCACCTCTCCAGAGACCCCGCTTCATCCCCAGGGCGGGCTTTCCTCCAAGCTCAGACTCATTGTTTAAGAGTGTCCTTTCTTTGTCCCACGTTTTTGTTCACTGTTTGTTTTCATTCAGTGTTTGTTCGTTCAATAAGCATTTCTGAGTCCGCTGTGTATCAGGGTGTGTGGACTCTGAGTTCACAGAGGAAAGGCAGTGTCAGCCCAGTTGGACCCCTGGCCCAGGGGAGCCAGAAGGGCTCAGCCAAAGCCACACACTTAAGAGAAAGGAGAACCAAAACTCGGGCACCCCCCAGCCCTCCTGTTTTGCAGTGGGTTGGCCTGAGCCTCCCATAATGGCTGCTTGTCCACACGCACATGCACTTTCAGACCCTGATTCCTTCTGGGACTCCAGGGACAATCTAGTGGCCCCATTCAGTGGACACATTCCTGTCTTAGCTGCCAACACCGCCTTCAGTGGGCTTCTGATCACACTGCCCTTCTGGAAGCTCCCTTCTCTGTTTCTGGAGCACCCCCTTGTTTATGTGTTGGTCTTCTGTGGGGTGCCACATGCCCCGCCTGCCTGGGGGGTCCCAGGACTCAGGACTCAGCCCTGAGCCATGTGGCTTTTCCCTCTCACGTGACAGGGGCTGCGAGCCGACAGCCCCCTGATTCCTCTGTAGCTTGGGTTGTCAGCCTTCAAGTGGACACCTCCACATGGTGTCCCCAGCCCCTGCCTATGCACAGTGCTGCCATCTGCCCCCTTTCCTCTCCCCTTTGGCTGGAAGAGTACCCAATGTTGGGTTCAGAAGACCTCTTTTCTCTGAAAAACTTTAGCCCATACCACAATGGAGTGAGTCTGACATAAAGTCTTCTTTTGAAGACAGGAATGTTGAAGGTTTTGTTTGGTGTCCATAAAAGATCTTTCAAAAGTCTTTTGTTTTGGAATGAAATGGAGCCTCTTCCTAGGCCCAGGCCTGGGGTCCCTAAGGCCATGAGGACAATAGGCGCACCCGAGCTCGGTATGAATGATCAGAGACCCCATTGATCTGGCTACATTTGCCAAGGGAGGGAAATCATAGGGAGGGGGAGATACTGGAGATGAACCAAGGAGCGGGAGCAAGAAAGCCTGCACGTGGTGGCCTCCCTCAGCTGACCATGACACCGCTGATCCCAGTGCCAACTGCGTGGTCACTTAGCACGACTGGGGCATCCCAGTCTGGATCTCATCCCAGACTGGATTGCAGAGGGGCCCTGGGCTACTGAATCCCCAGCAGGAAGGGCATAGCAGGGGCTCCATGAAGGTTGATGGACCCTTCCTCATGACTTCAGGAAGGAGTCTTGCTTGGAGGTGGCTCTCACTCACCCCTCTTTGGATCCTGATATGTCATGTGCTTCTCCAGGATCTTGTCTGAGCAGAGCTCTCATGCCATCCAAGGCTTATTCTTTGTCTTTGTTTCCATGCTCTCTTCTTGGCTTCCTTTTTTCATATTACTTGCCTGACTCTGAGAGATTCAGGTACTTTTGAGTTTTAACTATATCATTGAGACTCTTCTGGATTTTTTTTTTTAATTTTTTTTTTTAAAGATTTTATTTATTTATTTGTCAGAGACAGAGGGAGAGAGAGGGAGCGAGCACAGGCAGACAGAGAGGCAGGCAGAGGCAGAGGGAGAAGCAGGCTCCCTGCTGAGCAAGGAGCCCGATGCGGGACTCGATCCCAGAACTCCGGGATCATGACCCGAGCCGAAGGCAGCTGCCCAACCAACTGAGCCACCCAGGCTTCCCGACTCTTCTGGATTTTTTAGCAAAGTTTTTATTTATTTATTAAAGTCACCGCTCCACCCAACATGGGGCTTGAACTCAGGACCCCAAGATCAGAGTTGCACACTCTTCTGACTGAGCCAGCCAGTATTTTTTAAATTCTGATGGAATTTAAAAAAAATTATGCAAGTAAGTTGTAAGCTTATAATTTATGTGAATTTTCAAACAATCCAGTCACTGAATGAAACTTCTATTTTCCCCTGTCTTTCCTTGCATCATTACTTCTCTCTGCCTATTTCTAAGAGCTTTCTGCAGGCACATCTGTGGATCTATTGTGTACTTCCACACACACTTTTTGTTCAGAGTAGCTCAGCTTCATTTTCTATATTAACAAACATTTAATCACCAAACAAAACTTGCAGACCCTGAATGCCCAAGGGCCATTATGGTCAAAATATTGGGTTACAATAATAAAGTAGCAACCACTCCAGAAATCAGTGCTCTGGGGGAGGGTGCATTGCTTTAGAAGGGGGACATGAAGTTAGGCTTAGCCCCCTTTTCCCTGCTGAGGGTTAATGAAAAATGGGGCACAGAACTCTGTAGGGTCTTCACTACCAGAGGGATCTGGCCAAGACAGAATGCGATAGAAACTCTTGAGTTGGCCAGGATCTTGGGCAGTCAGCAGACCTTGAACTTCCCCTTCCTCCTCTCTCCTCCCCCCTTTCTTCTTCTTCCTTTCTCTCCTCCTCCTCCTCCTCCTTCTACATTGAACTCCTATTTAACTGGCCCTTGGAGTTCAGCATTTGGGCTCAGGAACCAGACAGCAATCTGTCTTCACAGGTGATAGGCATGACAAGGGCGAACTGAGCAGTGGCTCATGCGGACATGAGCTGCTGGGCACTGTTTTTCTGCCAGGCCCTGGTGCTTGGGGTACCTGCTTATTCTGGGGAGGGCCACCCATGTGGCATCTTCTGTCGTGACGCTGGAACCTCTGGGGTCACCAGGGCTACCTGGCCTGCCCTCTCTGTTGGTGCCAGTGGCTACGCCCACTGCACTGGCTGTGGTGCATGTGCCTTCCTTGGCTGCATTCAGGGCCCCTCCACCATCCGCCTTAGACCCCATCTTAGATCCACCCACTCTCTCCACTGGCCGCCGAAGGACTGATACATACTTTTTTTTTAAAGAAATGGGATCACACTGAATACATTGTCTTGCAGCCAGCTTTTTTCACAGAACAATATAGGGAGACATTTCTCCCTATTTTCCCCCTCCTCCAAGAGTCAACAGTTTGGGGCCCAAGATTACTTTCTGTCCCCATGTCACTTCTTGAATTGGAGGGATCGGTAGTGCCTGTTGGAGGCCGTTGTCTGCTCCTGTGTCCTGGCCACGTGTCCAGGGAAACGACCAGGCCCTTTGTCGTGTCTGGACACCTACTTGCCCAACCTTTGAGAGCAACATACTAGAGCAGCACCCCGCTGGGGTACGACAGTGGCTGTGCCCCTGAGGCTCTGCTTCTGAACTTGAGAGAGTTTCCTCTGAAGGCTCTGGTCTGTGTTTCTGGCCGGGGCCATCTCCTAAATGTGGGCGTCCACGCGGAATTCCTTTTTCTTCTCCGGTACGTGGGATGAATTCGTTTTTCTTTATTTATAGCTTCTTCAGGTTGCGTTGCTCAGATGCTCAGTCAGCTGAGCAGAAGACGGGCTGCCTAGCGTGGCCATTTGCAGTGTGAGGAATCAGCTGTGGCTGGCATCTTACCTTGCCTCTTGGTTCCAGATGGTACTCTATATTAGCATACGCTGCCTATATACCCCTCCAGAGATTTAACCCTAAATCTGAAAGAGGGTGACCTCTTGCTGGCCTCTTCCCTACTGTCTTCTTCCTTACTAAGGATTTGGGTGTTTGGAATTGGAAGATTTTTTTCTAATGCAACCCAGCTCCAGCTTGGATCAGACCTCTACCCACTCCAGGGCACAATAATGCTTGGAGTCGTCCATTCATTCAATAAATATTTATTGAGCACCTCCTACAGGCCAAGTACTATATTGTAGGCAGTCTTCACTGCTGGCTACGGATCATGTACTGCTTCCAGATCTCTTCTTCCTCTCCTCCTCTTCCTCCCCCTCCCCTTCCTGCTCCTTTTTCTTCTCCTCCTCCCCCCTTTCTTCTTCTTCTCCCTCTTCTCCCCCTCTCCCTCTCCCTTTCTTCTTCTTCTTTATTAAATAGGCTCCACACCCAGTGTGGAGCCCAGGGTGGGGATCAGACTCACAACCCTGAGATCAGAACCTGAGCTGAGATCAAGAGTTGGATGCTTAACCGACTGATCCACCCAGGTGCCCTCCAAGTTTCTCCTTTTTTTTTTTTTTTTTTTGTAGGTTTTCCTACTACTTGTGGAAGGCTTTTGCCTCTAAATTTGCCCTAGGAACATGATTTTGAATTTCCAACTAATCACATCACAAGAATTCTTCCTTGGGTTCATACTCAAGGTCTACCCTTCTAGGAACACTTTTAGTCTCCTCAGAATTACCAGCCAACCAGGAGGCACGTTTCCTGGGGACTGGGCTCCGTGTGTTTCTGAGGAGGCCCTAGTTTTATAGGGTTGAGTGTATGAGAGCAGGGCTTGAGGGTCATAAATGCCCTAGTCAGTTCCCAGACTCATTGCCCATCCTTCTAGCTGCTTTGCTTTTTTCATCTTTCTCATTTGTAAGAGTGGAAATGCTAAGAGGCCCTGCCCTGCCTGCATGGTTGGTGGGAGGTTGATTATGTGAAGAGGGAGCCTGTCACATAGAGGGAGAGCTGAGAACACAGTAGCTGCTGGGGGTGATGATGCTCTTACTGTTTTCACTCCCAGGAAAGAAAGGCATTGAAATCATTAACTGTTTCATCAGCCAAGATTTGTTTTTTCTTTTTAATATATTTATACTACTTTTAATTTTTTTAAATTTTATTTTATTTTTCAAAAATATTTATTTATGTATTTATGTATTTATTTATTTATTTATTTGACAGAGATCACAAGTAGGCAGAGAGGCAGGCAGAGAGAGAGAGAGAGAGGAGGAAGCAGGCTCCCTGCTGAGCAGAGAGCCCAATGCAGGGCTCGATCCCAGGACCCTGAGATAATGACCTGAGCCGAAGGCAGAGGCTTTAACCCACTGAGCCACCCAGGCCCCCCTACACTACTTTTTAAAAAAATTTTGTGAATGCTCAGTACATTAGCACAGGAAGTACACACTCACAGTTCAGAAATGGATATTGCATATTTGAGAGAACAGGTTCAGATAGTATTTTGAAACATTTTTTTGAGATATAATTCACATATCAAATTCTCCATTTAAACTGTATCATTTCCTGGTGTTTAGTACAGAGTTGTGCAGTCTACAATAGCAGCAATCCATGTTTACAGTGCTTTCAGCACATCAAAAAGAAACCTTGTACCTATTAGCGGTCCCTTCTCATTCCTCCCCAACCCCAGGCTTGGGCAACCACTCTTTCACTGTCTCTATAGATTTGCCTCTTGTGAACATTTCTTGCAACAGAACAATTGAATATTTTTGTGTGTGTCTGGTTACCTCCACTTAGCATGTTTGTGAGGCTCATTCACAATACAGCAGGTATCAGTGCTTCATTCCTTTTTGTTGCCCAGTAATATTCTACTGTATGGACATACCGCATTTTGTTCCTCCGTTCACAGACATTGGGGTTATTTCCAGTTTTTGGCTTTGGCTGTTACGAATAATTCTGCTACAAACATTTGAGTACAAGTTTTTCTGTAGATATGTTTTAATTTCTTCTGGATATATTCCTAGGAGTAAAATTGCTGGATCATATGGTAACTCTACATTGCACATCTGAAGAACTGCTGGGCTGTTTTCCAAAATGACTGCACCATTTTACATTCCAACCAGCAATGAATGATGGCTCCAGTTTTTTCCCACATCCTTGCCAACACTTGTCATTATCATTCCTTTTTCTTTTAGCCATCCTACTGGGTTTGGAGTAGTATCTGTTGCAGTTTTGATTTGCATTTCCCTAATGATGAATGATTTGAACATATCTTCATGTACTTATTGTCTATTTCTGTATCTTTTTTTAGAGGAACATCGATTCAAATCCTTTGCCTCGTTTTTAAATTGGGTTGCCTTCTTATTGAGTTGTAAAAGTTCTTTATAAATTCTAGATAGTAGACTCTTATCAGATACTCAACTTGCAAATGTTTTCTCCCATTCTGTGGTTTGTTTTTTTTTTCTATGTTAATAATACATTTGCAGTCCAAAAGTTTTAAATCTTCATATAGTCTCGTTTACTTTTTTCATTGATGTTGTTTGTGCTTTTGGTTTCATATCTAAGAAATCACCCAACCCAAGGTCATGAAGATTTACTTGTGTTTTTTTTTTCCTAAGCGTTTCATGGTTTTAGCACTTACATTTTTAAAAAAGTTTTTTTAAAATTTATTTTAGAGAGATTGTGTGTGAGAATGGAGGGAGGGGCAGAGGAAGAAGGAGAGAGAGAATCTCAAGCAGACTCCCTGCTGAGCAGGGAGCCTGATGTGGGGCTCAGTCCCAAATCTTGAAATCATGACCTGAACCGAAATCAAGAGTTAGCTGCTCAATCAACTGAGCCACCCAGGTGCTCCTTAGTTAGTGATCCATTTGAGTTTATTTATTTATTTGAGTGAGAAAGAGTGAGTATGAGCAGGGTGAGGAGCAGAGGGAGAGGGAGAAGCAGACTCCCCGCTGAGCAGGGAGTCAGATGTGGGGCTTGATCCCAGGACCTGGGGTCAGGACCTGAGCTGAAGTCAGATGCTTAGCTAACTGAACTACTCAGGCGCCCCTTGAGTTAGTTTTTAAGCATGGTGTGAGCGAGGAAACCAACATCATTCTTTTGCATGTGGATATTCAGTTGTCCCAGCACCATTTATTGAAAAGACTATTCTTTTTCTATTGTATTTTCTTGGCATCCTTATCAATAGGAGAGGGAGAGAGGGGAACAGTTGGGCAGTGGAGCAGTCAGAACACATATACTTATCAACTAAGTTCACCATCCTACATGAGCATGGTTTGTAACATCTCAAAACAAATACAATCACAAAGTAATATCAAAGACCACCAACCACAAGATCACCGTAACAAATATAATCATGCAAGTTTTGAAATATCTTAAGGCTTACCAAGATGTGACACAGAGGAACAATGTGAACAAATGCTTTTGGAAAAATGATGCTGAGATGTTTGGTCAATACAGGGTTTCCCGCAAACCTTCAGTTTGTAAAAAGAAAGAAAAAGCACAATATCTGCAAAGTGCAATAGAATGAGGTCCGCCTATATTTAGGAATGTGTTATTTAATTTACATTTTGTGTATTCCCTAAGTTTCTTACTGCTATTGATTTCTAATTTAATTATGTTATGTTCAGAGAACATATTGTTTGATTTCAATTGTTTTAAATTTATTCAGATTTGTTTTATTACCTCGCTCTAGAATGTTCCATGTGCACTCGTGTGGAATGTGCACTCTGCTGTTGTTGGGTGGAGTGTTCTACAGATGTCTGTTAGGTCTAGTTGGTTTATAGTGTTGGTCAGGTCTTCTATTATCTTGTTCATCTTTTGCCAAGTTTTTCTATCTGTTATTAATAAGTATTGGCATTGAAGTCTTCAGTTATTGTTGACTTTTCTTTTTTTAAATTTAAATTCGGTTAATTATGGGTGCCTGGGTGGCTCAGTGGGTTAAGCCGCTGCCTTCGGCTCAGATCATGATCTCAGGGTCCTGGGATCGAGTCCCGCATCGGGCTCTCTGCTCAGCAGGGGGCCTGCTTCCTCCTTTCTCTCTCACTGCCTGCCTCTCTGCCTGCTTGTCATCTCTCTCTGTCAAATAAATAAATAAATTCTTAAAAAAAAACACACCTAAATTCGGTTAATTAACATATAATGTATTGTTTGTTTCAGGGGTACAGGTCAGTGATTCATCAGTCTTATATAATACCCAGTGCTCATTACAACACATACCTTCCCCAGTGGCCATCATCCCTTGAATTTCCTTTTTCTTTTTTTCTTAAGATTATTTATTTACTTGCGAGAGAGAGAGAGAGAGAGAGAGAGAATGAGCAGTGGGGAGGGAAAGAGGGAGAGAGAGAGAAAGAAAGAAAGAAGCAGACTCCCTGCTGAGCAGGAAGCCCTATGAAGGCTCCATCCCAGGACATGGAGACCATGACCTGAGCCAAAGGGAGATGCTTAACCTACTGAGCCTCCCAGATGCCTCTGTTGTTGAATTTTCTATTTCTCCCTTTAATTCTGTCAGTTTTTGCTTCATGTATTTTGGTGCTTCATTATTAAATGTATATATATTTATAATTGTATATAATTATATATATTATGTAATAATTGTACACAATTATAATAATTATATGTAATTTCAATCTTTCTAATGGATTGACCTTTTATATCCATTTTTAAAAGGATTTTATTTATTTATTTAAGAGAGTGAGTGAGAGAGAGAACAAGCAGGGGAGGGAGGGTAGCAGCACACTCCCCACTGAGCCAGGAAGTCTGTTGCAGGGCTCAATCCCAGGACCCTGGGATCATGACCTGAGCTGAAAGCAGAAGCTTAACAGGCTGAGCCACGGTAGTCATACCAAACTTTTCTATCAATCTTTATCTTCAGTAACATCTTTTGCTGAAATAGACTAAAATCTATTTAGTCTGATATTAGTATACCCACGCTAGCTCTGTTACAGATGCTGTTTGCACGGTACTCTTTTCCCATTAAAAAAATTTCAAACTGTATCTTTGAATCTAAAATGTGTCTCATAAATAGCATATAGTTGGATTTTTAAATCCAGTTTGATAATCTCTGTCTTTTGGTTAGATTGTTTAATCGATTTTTATTTAAATGATGTTATTGGTATGGTTGGATTTACATCTACTGATTTGCTTTTTGTTTTCTGTATTTCTCATGCTTTTTTATTCCTCTTTTTCTCCTTTACTTCCTTCTTTCATATTAAATGAATACTTTCTAAGGGTAATATTTTAATTCCTGTGATGATTTTTAAATATATTTTAAAATTATTTGCCTCCTGGTCACCTTAAGGTTACAAAATCCATCTTAGTCTGTCAGAATCTACTTCAGATTTATGCTAACTCAGTTCCACTGAAATTTAGAAACCTTACTCCTCTATAAAGCCAATATTTCCTCCCCCTTTTTGTGCAGTTATTGTTAAACATACTACATCTATGGGTTACAAACACTGTTATAATGGTAATAGTTATTACTCCATATAATATTACATAATGTTATATATCACGTAAATAGATCTTTAAAAGAAGCTGAGAGAAAAAAGGATAGCAAGCATATATTTGTGGAGTTTGTTACATAAACCTTCTTATTTACCATTTCTGATTCTCCTCATTTTTTCCCCCGTGGATTCAAGTTACTATCTGATGTCTCCTTACTTCCGTACAGCTTTGTTCCCACCTACCTGCTTTGTGCTCTTTTTGTCAAGTATACTACATTTCTCTGTGTGATAAGCTGAACAGGACACACACACACACACACACACAGTTACAGAGTTTATGCAATTGCCTTTTAATCAAGCGAGAACAAAGGAAAAGTAGGATGCAATTATACTTTCTTTTATACTTACCTACATAATTACCTTCACCAGCACTCTTTGTCTTTTTTGTGTAGATTCGAATTACAGTGTGGTGTCGCTTGCTGCCTGCTCCAGGGACTTCCTTTATTATTCCTTTCCTTTCCCTCCCGCCACCCCCTTCCACTTTTTTGAAGTGTAATTGACCTTTATTATTTCTCATAAGGCAATTTGCTATCATTGACTTCTTCTGCTTTTGTTTATCTGAGAGTATCTTTATTTTACCTCCTTTAAATGTTTATCTTTTTCCAGGGATTTTTAAGCTCCCTTTATGTTTGTTATTAAAAGGATTGTTTCGGAGTAGGGTGCCTGGGTGGTTCAGTTGGTTAAGTGTCTGCCTTAGGCTCAGGTCATGATTCCAGGGTCCTGGCATTGAGTCCTGCTTTGGGCTCTCTGCTCAGTGGGGAGCCTGCTTTTCCCTCTCCTTCTGCCCCCAACCCCGCACTGGTGCTCTCTCTCTCTGTGTCTCAAATAAATAAATAAATAAAATCTTAAAAAAAAAAAAAAAAAAAAAAGATTGTTGTGGTGTGTTGCTTGGGTCACCCGGTTGGTTACACCTCTGACTCTTGATTTCAGCTCAGATTGCTATCTCAAAGTCATGTGATCACCCCCCCCCACATTGGGCTGCATGCTGAGGGTGGAGTCGGCTTGAGGTTTTCTCTTTCCCTCTCCTGTCATGCTTGTGCTCTCTCTCTCTTTCTCAAAAAAAAAAAAAGTGCTCGCTTCGGCAGCACATATACCAAAAATAAAAAAAAAAGTTGGCCCTGATAAGGTTGAGAACCAAAGGCAGAGTAATATAGTCATATTATAAAATTATAAAAATATCAACACATTTTTTAAGTCACAGTTTTTAAAAATGGCAAGTTAATGGAGTAGAATACTTTGAGAACTATTCAACTTTTTTTTTTTTAATTAAGACTATTGTAGAGTCACACGCAGTTGTAACAAATCCTTTCACAGTTTTCCTAGTTTTTCCCCGTGGTAACATTTTGCAAAATGATAGTATAGTATCAAAACCAAAATAATGACATTTATACAATCCAGGCACCCCTGTCCAGGAGCTTATTAAGTAGTATACGGTTTTATCGCCTGTGTAGATTTGTGCCTCAAGTGCCACCGTCAAGATTCTGAACAGTTGCAGCCACAGGGGTCTCTTACATTGTCCTTTATGACTGTGTCTACCTCCTTCCTGCTCCTTTCCTTCCCTTCATCACTAATCCCTGATAACCACCAATCTGTCCCCATTTACAAAAATTTGTCATTTCAAAAATGTTACATAAGTGGAATCAATCAGTATGTAACCTTTTGGGGTTGGCTTTTTTCCCCCCTCACCCTAATTCCCTAGGGACTTAACCAAGTTTTAGCCCTATTAATAGTTCATTCCTTTTTATTGCTGAATAGTATTTCATGGTCTGTATGTGCCACATCTTGTTTAACCGTTCACTGTTGAAGGACGTCTGGAATAACTCCAGTTTTGATCTATTACAAATAAAGCTTTTATGAACATTCATGCATAGGTTTTTTTTTTTTTTTAAAGATTTTATTTATTTATTTGTAAGAGAGAGAGGAGCGAGAGTGAGCACAGGCAGACAGAGAGGCAGGCAGAGGCAGAGGGAGAAGCAGGCTCCCTGCCAATCAAGGAGCCCGACGCGGGACTCGATCCCAGGACGCCGGGATCATGACCTGAGCCAAAGGCAGCTGCTCAACCAACTGAGCCACCCAGGCGTCCCTCATGCATAGGTTTTTTAATGTGAACATAAGTCTTCATTTCTAGGGGATAAATGGCCAGGGATACAATTGCTGGGTCATGTGATGGTTGCATGCTTAGGTTTTTTTTTTTTTTTTAAGATTTATTTATCTATTTTTAGAATGAGAGAAAGGGAGAGCATGTTCATGTACACATGTATATGCCAGCAGGAGGAGGGGCAGAAAGAGAAGATCTTGAAGCAGATGCTTTGCTGAGTGCGGAGCGGACACAGGGCTCGATCACATGACTCTGGGATTATGACCTGAGCTGAAACCAAGTGGGGTGGTTAACTGACTGAGCCACCCAGGTGCCTCACAGGCTTAGTTTCTAAAGAAACTTCCCAATTATTTCTCAGTGGCTATACCACTTACATTTCCACCAACAATGTATGAGTGATCCGGTTTCTTTGCATCCTTGCCAACATATGGTATCGGCATTATTTTTTATTTTAGTTATTCTATATTCACTGTGGTTTTAGTTTGCATTTCCCTAGTGGATAATGATACTGGAAATCTTTTCATGTGCTTATTTGCCATTTGTATGTCCTCTTTGGTATAGTGTCTATTCACATCTTTTGTCCATTTTCTAATTATTTTTTCCTTCTCTTGAGTTTTGAGAGTTCTTCATATATTTTAGATACCAATCCTTTATTGGCTTATGTGATTTCATATGCTTTCTCCTACTCTGTTTTTCATCATCTTCATATGGGCTTTAACAAAGCAAAACTTTATTAACCTCTCCTCTGATGGATCCTATAGTATCAAGTCCAAGGACTTGATTCCAAAGACTTTCCAGACATGTAAGTCTGTTATTTATTATGAGTTAATTTTTTTAAAAGATTTTATTTATTTATTTGACAGAGAGAGAGAGAAATCACAAGTAGGCAGAGAGGCAGGCAGAGGGGGGGGGAAGCAGGCTCCCCGCTGAGCAGAGAGCCCGATGTGGGGCTCAATCCCAGGACCCTGAGATCATGACCTGAGCCAAAGTCAGAGGCTTTAACCCACGGAGCCATCCAGGTGCCCCTGTGAGTTAATTTTTATATAAGGTATGAGGCTTAGGCCAAGGTGGTGGTTGTTTTTGTTTTTGTTTTTGCTTTTGTTTTTGTTTTGAGAGAGAGAGAGTGAGCAGGGGTGGGGAAAAGGGAGAGAGGGAGAGAGGGAGAGAGAGAATGTTAAGCAGGCTCCCCACCCAGTGTGGAGGCCCACATGGGGCTGTATCTCACAATCCTGAGATCATGACCAGAGCCGAAATCAAGAGTCTGACTCATAATTGACTAAGCCACCCAGGTGCCCCTCAATGATAATGTGCTTTTACTTTTGATTTTTTATAAGGTAAGCTCTGTGCCCAACATGGGGTTTGAACTCACAACCCTAAGTTCAAGAGTCACATGCTTGGGGTCCCTGGGTGGCACAGTTAGTTGAGTGTCTGACTCTTGATTTCCTCTCAGCTCGTGAGCTTATGAGCTTGTGAGATCAAGCCTGGTGTCAGGCTTCGTGTGCAGCAGGGAGCCTGCTAAATTTTTTCTCTCCCTCTCCTTCTGCCGCTCCCCACTCTCCCTCTCCCTTTCAAATAAATAAATAAATAAATAAATCTTTTTAAAAAAGAGTCATATGATCTACTGATTGAGCCAGCCAGGCACCTCTAGTTTTGATTTCTTCATGTTCATTTTTAGTATATAGAAATGTGATTGATTTTTATGTGTTTATTTTATATCCTGTAAATTTGTTAAACTCAAGTTCTGTGATTGTTTAGGTAGATTTTTGGGGGACTTTCTATACAGACAATCATATCATCTGCAAATATATACAATTTTATTTCTTCCTCTCCAATCTGTACACCCTTTATTCCTTTCACCTGCCTTGTTGCAGCAGCTAAAACTTGCCGTTCTGTGTTGACTACCAGTGGTGAGAGGCAGGGGTGGGCCAAGAGGTCTCTAGACCTCAGGTTACCTGGGGCGGTGAGACTAGAGGCTAGAGGTCTTGAGAATGGCAGGCAGGATTTGAACTTGAGCCTAAAGGCAACAGAGGGACCGTTGAAGGATGCCGAGGTTTTTTGGGAAAATTCTTCTGGCCACTGTATGTAACGCACATGGAGGAGGGGAGCCTGGAGCCCTGAGAAATGAGTGGAAGCTGCAGTCACATCCCGGAGCGCCATCTTGGAGCCAGTGATAGAAATTTTTGAACATGGGTCTGAGACAGAGGAATGACCCACAGGGAATGAGGAAAGAGTAGATGAGCCATCTTCAAGACTTGGTCAAGGCAGGGCAAGAAAGCCACAGTCCTTTTTTCCTTAGCCCTTGTGATATAGTCAGGGACCAATGGCAGATCCCAACTCTCTATGGGAGAAACCCCTCTAAGGGAGCAGACAGGAGAGTGGGTTTTCCAAGAGGAAGGTAAGTAGTAAGGGCCCTGGGCTCCAGAAAAAGTGAGGGAGGGTGGCCTGGAAATATGGCCAGAAAAATTGGAAGAACAGAGGAGATGGTCCGCAGTGCCGGTAGCAATCATCGATACTGCCTGACATTGCCCCTGAGACCTTCTCCCCGAAGGTTCTGCAGAAGTTAAGGAGGTCCTTACTTGCACTCCTAGCACAGCAGTCTCCAATGGGCTCAGCTCTGCTTTTCTTTCCAAGGCCTCATGAGATGTATGAGTGAACAGAAGCCTAGAGAGATTTTTCAATAAGAGCAAGGTTTCTTTGAGGTTGGACTGCGGAGGGTAACACCTCTTCCAGTGGTATCTTTGGCTTTGTGTCTTGGCTAAAAAGTTTGAGGGTGAAGCCAAGTTTAGAGCTGGCAAACAGAGCCCAAGGGTCTGGTGGTAGTGCCTGAAGCAGATTTCCCTTGATAATCGTTTTCCTCCCTGAAGTCCCTCCATGGCGTCTCTTTCAGAGTGGAGGCTGAATCCCAATGTAGCCTGGTTTATATCCAGTCTCTGGATGACACCAGAACACTGTTTCAGTCTTTTTTTGTATGTATCACTAGTATGGTTTTCTTCTAAAGAATGTATTCTTTTATTTTTTCAACAGGAGGGAGTTATTAGATTTCTGAAAACTGTGGGATTTGTTGAAATGAGTCACAGCATTTGGCTGAAATAGAGAGGACTCCATCTGTTGCCTTTGCGTGGTCTCCAGTTTTGTTCTATGTGACTGAGCTATAAGGGAAGCAGGAGAACTTGGTGTTCTAGGAGCTCACCATGATTGGCCCTGCCTAGCAGACACAAGCCTCACCAAGTAAAGATATGGGGAAGTGGACCCTCTTTCCTGAGAGCTTGTCAACTTGAGATCCCAGCAGTTAGCACTACTTTCTGGTGAGAGGGGGTGGAGGGCAGGCGCCAAAGGCTCCTTGTCCACCGACCTCTGTCAGCGCTTTCCTTGGTGTGTTCTTGACTTTACCCCCTAGGTGTCAGAAAGGGGAGCTTTTTTTTTTTTTTTAAGATTTTTATTTATTTATTTGACAGAGAGAGATCACAAGTAGGCAGAGAGGCAGGCAGAGAGAGAGGAAGGGAAGCAGGCTCCCCGCTGAGCAGAGAGCCCGATGTGGGACTCGATCCCAGGACCCTGAGATCATGACCTGAGCCGAAGGCAGCGGCTCAACACACTGAGCCACCCAGGCGCCCCAGAAAGGGGAGCTTTTATATGGGGATGGTTTCCTCAGGGCCTCCCAGCCTGCTGAGCCCTGATGCTCTCCTCTGTGTCCCAGGAACAACAAGACAAATCATTCTGACCTAATCAGCTCTCTGAGGA
The DNA here is from genome assembly GCF_020171115.1 of Neogale vison. NCBI lineage: Eukaryota > Metazoa > Chordata > Mammalia > Carnivora > Mustelidae > Neogale > Neogale vison. Next base: position 205,499,316 of record NC_058096.1, on the reverse strand, counting down.
CAGGTGGCCATGCCTCAGGTCTGGAGAGGTCAGGGGAGCGTGAAATTCTACAGGGCAATGGGGCAGCTTTGGGCAAAGAGAGACAAAGGTGCCACAGCTGAGTTTTATGCCCATGACTTACTTTCTTTACATTGTGGCTTCCTTGCCTGGGCCTCCTCTGTGGAGCTGTGGTGAGGGTTCACCGAAACAATGAGGGTAAAGGGGCTGGGGTGTGCTGGAAAGGGCCAGTGTGCTCGCCCCCACCCCGCCCTCCCCTCGGGTCAGGCGCACTCCCTTCTATGCGGCGCTGTCCTCCTGACGGGAGTGCTGATGGGCCGCAGCGCGGAGTGAAAGCAGAGGTGTGCTGGATCAGGGGCACAGCATGGAGATGCGGAGATTCGGCCCATCCCACGCAGCTCCCTGCAGAGGGCGGGTAGCTTGGCGGGTGGAGGAGCCTCGTGCTCCGTCAGCAGATCGGCCTGACCCACTTGGCCGCTCACATACGCGCCTCTCAGCGGGCTGCTGGCGCCTGGCCTTCCCCACCCCTGAGGAGGGGCTGTGCCCAGCCAGTCATGCCCCTCCCAGCTGGCTCCTCCAGGACCACCGGCCTGGGGACTCTGGGGGTCGAGTGGGGGGCGCTCCACTGCTTTCCTGTTCTGCTCTTGGGTCCAGACACTGAGACACCGTTCTCTGAGGTATCCCAGGAAGCGTTCCGGCCTCCACCACTTACTCCCATCTCCCCCTCTTGGGGCTGGGCCATCTGGCCAGTGCGGGGCCTCCAGGGACTCCTCCTGTGGGACCAGTCCAGGAGGCTGTGTGGCCCAGTGAGCTGATGCCACAGCATTGCCAACTCCTCCTTCAGCCTCCACACCCCACGGGGTAGATCGCAGGAGTTGCCCCTCTAGGTACCACCCTCCGCGTTGGGGACATAGGCCTGTCAGAGTATGACAAGGTTACCCAATTAGCAAGGGAGCAGAGCCATGTCCGAGAGGGCCCCCATGTGGGAATCATGCTGAGTGGATCCTGCTCCGTGGTTGGACACGGCCCAGAAGCTGTTCCCTGCCACAATGCCAGTAGCTCTGAAGGCCCAGGGAGACAGATCACTGCATTTGGGGTTGGATGTTTCCCTTTTCTGGGACATCCATGAAGCTGCTTCTCCTTCCCTGCCACCAGCAGCTCCTTGCTCTGACCCTGTGAGTTGGTTTGGACCACTAGCCTCTGACTAGGCCTACACCAGTCTCCCCCATTTGCTCTAGCTTCCTTCATGTTGGCACAATAAGAAATCCTAGGCTTAACAGTTCTGCCCCTGACTTGGTTTCCCTGACAGTGATCCTGGGGACCATCCTGGAGCAGTCCGTAGACGCCTTCCTTCCCACATCTGTGAAGATTCTGTTACTGTGGCTGGAGCACAGTTTTATTCAACCGACACAAACCGAGGACATTGGGGCTGTTTTCTGGGTTTTACCATTATAAGTAGTTCTGCCATGAATCTCCAGGTGTCTCTGTCTTTTGTATTTTTGTACCTAGACCTTTATAAGCTCCGGGTCTCGGGTCCAGTTTGTGCAACAACTTCCAGAGAGGAAGTAGGATATCTTTTGAGCATTTAGGATCTTCCAGCCACTGTCCCACAGATCAGTAAAAGACCAATGAATGAAGTTCATTTAGAAGGGAAGCAAATTGGAAGTGATTTAACTTGGGGAAAAGGGCCAGATAAATAGTCCCTGGCGGAGCTAGAAGCACCGCAGGGGTACCTGGGAGGCTGGCTAGAGGGCGGTAGGAGCGCAGGACCGCCAGGACTCCAGGAGAAGTGAGCTCTGATTTCATTCGGGGAGTTTCCCCACCCACCCTCCCCCGCCCTGCTCTTTCCTTGTTGAAGTGCAATTCCCATAACATAAAATTAACCATTTTAAAGTGTGCAACTCCGTGATATTTAGTCCCTTCACAGTCTTGTGCAACCACCGCCTCTACTAGTTCCAAAATATTTTCATCACCCCCGAAGAAAATCCTGTACCCATGAAGCGGCTGCTCCCCATTTGTTCCTGCCCTCAGCCCCAGGCAACCCCTAGTCTGCTTTCTGTATCCATCCATTTACTTACTCTGGATATTTCATACAAACGAACTCACACAACGCGTGTCCTTTAGTGTCTGGCATCCTTCTCTTAGCATAAGGCTTTCCAGGTTCATCTGCATTGTACCATGTGGCACCTCGTGCCTTTGGTTTTGTTTATGGAGGCAAACTATACATCACCTAAAATTTGCCATTTTCATCATGAGTGAGTGGACAGTTCATCAGCAACAAGCACACTCACACCGTTGTGCAACTAGCTCCGCCTCCCATCTCCAGAACCTTCTCATCAGCCCAAACTGAAACCGTGCCTGTTAAAGCAGCTCCCCAACCCGTTCCTCCCGCACAGCCCCCGGCAACCACTGTTCCGCTTTCCATCTCTATGAGTCTGCCTCGTCTAGGTCCCTCCTATAAGCAGAATCATTGAACGTTTGTTCTTTTTTATCTGACATTTCACTTAGCATAGTGTGCTCAGGGTTCATCCAAACTGTAGCAGGTGTCGAGAGCATTCCTTTTGAAGGCTGAATAATATTCCACTGTGCGTAAGTGCTGTATTTTGTTGATTTTTTTCATCTGTTGGCATTTTCTCTCTTGGACATTTGGGTCCCTTCCTCCTTTGGGTCGTTGTGAATAACGCAGGGATTCTTGAGTCTCGGCAGACTGATTCACAGTCAGAGCAAAGACACGTGAATGAACATTGAGATCTGATGCCAAGGTTTAGGAAGGAGTCTGGAAGCAGGGTCTGCTCCCACGTCCCAGCATTCCCCAACCTACTCCTACACATCCCTCTCCACCCTCCCCCATTACCCCTCTAGCCACAGCTGCTGGCCAGCTGCGCCCTGCCTACAACATGTGCTCTGGCAGGAAAGCCTAAGCCCCTGACATTTCTTCCCTTGGGACGCCCTTCCCTTGGCTCTGCCCCTCCCAGGATCTTGCGTTGCTCTGCTCATGTGGCCCCAGTCCAGAGGTGGCCCCCAACTCACCAGGGTCATCTTTCTCCTTCCTTGTTTGTACTGTTCTAAGCACTTACTATAGTCTGAACAAATCAGACCTACCTATTTGTCTTGGTCTTTGTCTCCTGAACTAGAAGGCAAGCTCTGTGAACTGAGGGTCCTAGTTGGCCTTGTTCACCGCTAGGTAACCCATGTCTACAGTACAGTCTGCTGCCCGGTGCCCTGTGGCTTTTGGTGAGGATCTGCTGTTCCCAGAAGCCTCCCACTTGTGCTCTTCTGGCTGCCGTTGGAGCTCTAATCCCTTCCGTCTCTCCCTCTTGCATTGGGGTTTGTGTTCACCAGATCCTCTATCCCAGGCACCCCACCCTGGTCCTCTGGGGCTCCAAACTACCCCAGACCCCTAGAACCTTCCCCAGACATTCCCTCCACCTTCTGCCAGGTGAGAACCTGGATATGTCTGAGCATAGTTTTGCCCTCACCCCTCAACAAGCTGTCCAGACCCATACATGCTTGTTCCCCCTAACCAGGGGGCTTTGGGGTCCAGTACCAGAGCCCGCTCCTCGGACCCTGGTCTTTGCTGTTCTGTCAGCCACAAGCCATATGGTTCTACCACTTTCTGTCCCTCAGCATTGCTGGTTGGACTTCTATTACTTCCCACTTCCCTAAAGACTTTGGCATCAAAATGCCAGGCTTCCTGCTCACGCCGCTTGCTGTTAAGCCAGGGGAGGAAGGAAGGGAGGAAGGAAGGGCTAATGTTTTTTTCGGTGCCTACTGTGCCCCTGGCACTGCTCTCCCTCAGGCTGGGGTGACCCTGGCCCTTCTGTTGGCTCATTCTGGGCCTGGTGACTCAGGGCTGGGCTAGTCCCTCCTCATTCGCCCTTCTCCCTGGCAGCTGGCCTCCTTGACAGTGTCTTCCTCGTTACTCAGTGGGTCGCCGTGTGCCATGAAGAGAGTGGTCGCAGGCACTCACACGTACTCACACGAGCATGCGTTGCAGTCGCGTGCACATGCACAGACTGGAGCACACATAGTCCTGCACACACACACGAGCAAGCTTGTATAAGCCACGCTCACCCACATCTCATTGTGCTTTTTTCTTGGGTCGGCATCATCACTCTCAGACCCATGGGCAGGTATTTTCCTTGTGAGAACATCTATCTTGATGGGTTTGAAGCCCAAGTAGCTGAGTTTAATGCTTTCAACATGTGAAAACATGTCAGGTAGGAACAAAAGCATCCCTCTTCCTCTGCTGCCCAGACACAGAGCCCTGGGCGAGGGAAGAGAACAGGAAAGGGGCACCTGGGTGGCTCGGTTGGTTCAACATCTGCCTTCAGCTCAGGTGGTGATCTCCGGGTCCTGGGATCAAGCCCCGTGTTGGGCTCCCTGCTCAGTGGGGAGTCTGCTTCTCTCTCTGCCTCCCCCCCGGCCCCCGCTCATTCTCTCTCTCTCAAATAAATAAATAAAAATCTCTAAAAAAAAAATTAAAAAGAATAGGGGAGAGAGCCCCTGTAGGTCAGCCAGAGGGGGAGACTCTCTGAGCCAAAGGTGGCTCCAACCTCCTGGAAAGGACTTATTTCCTTGGATGGGGGTTTGGACCTTAGGCTAGGCCCCTGGGGCCTCATGAGAGAGAGCAAACTGAACAGTGAGGGGGGCCTGAGGATCTGCCCTTGAGCCAGCAGGAGAGAATGGGAAGGTGGGGTGCGGAGGCATGGGGGCACTTCCTGCAGGAAGCCCTCCAGTCTCTCGCCTTACTGGGGAATCTCTACCAGTAAGAGGCAAGCTCCCTGGATAGGTGGTGAATCTGCCACAAGAAGGATCTGGAAATGCACCCCCAGCACCTCCTGGGCCCTCACAGGGCCCAGGGAGGGCGAGAGGCAGGAGCCAAAGTGCCTCAGGTAGGTAATAGATTTCTCCTGAGTTAGACACCTCGGAAGTGAAAGGTGAGCAAAACTGCAGGGGAAAGATTGTGGAGTTGGCAAAAACAGAAAATGAGCCACCATCCTCATACATTTTTCTGCAACCGGGCTGACAGGTCAGGTAGGACAACAGATGTGGCGATGTTGAAGGCTGGAAGGGTGCTGGATGGCTTTCTTTTTTAAATGTCCTTTAATGTCACAGTGGGAATTATTTGGAGGAGGGTGTGTTTTTTCCTGCTGGAATCTTGAGTCTCACTTACCGTCTCGAGATGCCATTCTTTGTCCTTCTGATTTTCTTGCACAAGCCCTATAAAGGATGGCATTCAGCAAAGACTGGTCTTGCACTGCCCTCCATAAGGGGAGGAGGTGAGACCGGACCAGAGAGGGGCCCACAGGAGCAGTCCTGCCCCAAACTGGAGGAGCCTGCAAGGAAACACAGCACATTTCCAGGACTGGGCACTCTGGGGAAGCCCCTGTAGAGGGCAAAGTGCTTGAGCTGCGTTTTGAAGGTCGAACTGGGGTTTAAGGAAAGGGCCTTCTAGAAAGAGAGCCAAACACAAGCTGGGAGGGGTGCCAGTCAGGTGAGGAGCCCCTGGACTCCCTACCTGAAAGCAGTGAGGAAAAGGAAGGCACAGAGGTAGGAGAGACCCCATGGTAGAGGGCTTTGAAGGCAGAGGGCCAGCGTGTCCTTGGTTTAATGACAGCCGGGCAGCACAGTGACCCACCTCCGTGGCGGTGGGGGTGGCACTGGTGATGGTTCCCCCTCGCCGGGCAGGAAGGTGTGGGCACTTAGCTCGTTGTGGCCTGTGTGAGCCTCTGGGGCTGTCGCTGTGCAGGCCACAGGGCAGCCAAGCTGCGTCCCAGTGGGCTTTCTGAACAAGACTCCGGAGCTGGGCCTGGGCCTGGGCTGTGTCTCTGTTCCAGGCTTCCGACCCTTTCTCCCCACCTGCTCCCAGACTGTCTCTCATCAGCCCGAGAAGTCTGTAAGCCCCAGGACTGTGACAACACATCTCTCCCCACGGCCGCTGTGCCCGCCACCACTGCCACAGAGGACCCACCTGTTCCCTGATCGTTCATCTCTGCTCATCAGTCATTCAGTCCACAAACATCCACTGAGCCTGCCCTGTGCCAGCCCTATGCTGGCCTCCAAGGACCCCGTGGTGACTGTGCGTGGAGGAAAGGCTGGCTACTGGCTTTTTTCTGGAACCCTCCCCTCTCCCTGCTGTCTTCCTCCATGGTTCTCTCTGACCGGCAGTCCACATTCATTTCTCTTCCTGGGGGGCCCCTGAGGCCTCTCTACCCACCCCTCCTCACACATACCTGCACATTTAAGTTCTAATTGTTTTGTGTATGCTCCATGGAGGTTTATGTGTGAGAATGCTGCTTTGCGATTCTTTTATTCGTAACAAGTTTGAAACTGCCGCTGTGCTGTTCAGAGGGCTTCCTTCTCACGTTATAACCTGTTCTGTTTAATGCCAAGCTCTGCTTGGCTCCACGCCAGTGCTGCCAGCCCTTTGTTCGAAGGCAGGATTCTTTAGCCATTGGAATAGCACTGCCCAAGAGCTAGCACAGTGCCCCAGGCTAGGGGGACAAGTGACAGAAGGATGAATGCCAGCATGGTGGCCCTGGGAGATGGGTGGGTGTGTGACCCCCTTGTACGGATTTACTCAGGGCTGAAACTAAGCGCCGCAGATGACTCCCCCATCACAATTTTCTTCTACCTTCCTTTTACCAATACTTTTTTTCCCCTTATTCTATATAGAAAAATAGAAAGCAAGAAAGGTATTGCTAGTAAAAAAAAAAAAAAAGTTTTTAAAAATTTTAAATAAAAAAATAGCAGTTCTGATTTCTGGACAGGGAGGGGTTTTGTTTGTTTGTTTGTTTGTTTGTTTGTTTTTAACATGGAGTGAGTAGACATTACTTGGATACTTCTTTTTTTCCCAAAATACACGACAGACATAGTCTTTGGGTACCCAAAGTGTTCTTTGGGAACCCTTGCTTCCCAAGAGAAAGGAGTCAAGAGATCTCAGCCAGGTAGGGTTTCCCTGTAAATCTAGAGAAGCAGGATCAGGGAAGCCTCATACACTGGGATGCTTCCATGGTCCAGCAGAACACCCTGAGCCCAGCAGGTGGTCACCCAATTCATGTATTAATGACGCCAGGACTGGGTTACCTTGCTGACTGCACTGTGGGCCCCTGTTTTCCTGTGCTTGGAGCAGGGTGGCATGTAAAGGAGGCCCTTGGAGGTCTTTGTGGGATGAGGCTGTGTCCTGGCAGCTTCCAAGGGCAGGCTGAGTAGTAAGCCCTCGGCCCTGGGTCTGAAGACTGGGCGGGAGCTTATGGAATTTTCTGGCTCATGCCCTATTGGACTTGGCATGGGAGAGTAGAGCCTGTGGCCACCACAGTCACAAAGACTTGTGGTTTTCTCTTAACTATCTCGACTTTCTGGTTTCAGCAGATTTTGGAAGAGAGCTGACAAGCACAATACGGTCCCCTTGGTAAAAGGCTGTAGTAGTAGAATTTGCAGGAGCTAGAAGCTGGGAAAAGCTGGCTCAGCTTTATGTAATGACTTCTGACTCCTGATTAGAGCTTCCTAGCTTTAGGAGCACTGCCCCTGAGCCAGAAAACTGGGACACTTCACAGCTCAAAGTTGCCCCCATGTGGGGTCCTAAAGCAAGTGTCTGTAAGCCTGGGGCTGGGTGGGGAACAGAAGCCTCAGTGGCTTGGGCTGGATCAGAACTCCTGGGCCACACTTGGCGGCCATGGCTCTTCCTGAAGACAGGGAGGGGTCTTCTGTCTTGGTAAATGTGAATAGAAGGCCAGCACTGAGGCCAAGACTTTTGAAAAGCCTGCGGAGAAGGGACTAAGAATCTTCCTGTGTGGCCCTGTGTCCCCTCAGAAAGCTGAGTCGGGGAAGAGAGTCCTTGGGGGTATGTGGCTGGCCTGGATGCACTCCTGAACCATGCCCCAGTCATCATGGGCTGGAAAAGGCAGGAAATTCCTTAAAATGTAAAGCTGTGCATAATGTAGGTCTTGGTGCAGGGATATACTGTGATTTGCCCAGACAAGTTTCAGGGCCCTGGGTTCAGTCCTTATGCTCTCTGAGGGGATGGGTCCCTAAGGTTGGGCCCTTTTTCTCCTCTGATGTTCCCGGTCAGGTCCTCAGGAAAGCTTGGGAGGTGATGCGGAGAGCCCGTCAAGGAACTGCTGACCTGGGGCTTAGCTCTGGGTGGGGACTCTGGTCTGGCTACCTGCCAGTCTCCTCTTCCCTCCTCTGGCCCTTTTGGCTCCCAGCATGGGCCCCCAGCTCCCCTGGCTCTGTCAGAATTCTCCTGCTGATGAACTCTTCCCCAGGTCTGCGGAATATGTGGGGGTAAAGGCCTCAGGACACTGAAAACAGTAACACTTCCCTCTTGCTGATTTCTAGCTCAAGAAGCCAGTTCCTTTATGTACCATAGTAAAACCCAACCTTTGGATCTCTTCCCCTTAGAACTTGTGGTTATTGGCTAAACCAGATCTTTGTGAACCATGAATGGTATAAATATGATTGTTCAGTTCACCTAAAAGAAGAAATTACTTTCAAGTTTTTAGCAGGGTCATTTCCTACAAATCTTGTCCAATCACAAATTATTTTTCATCAGTTGATTAAAAGAGCCTGTAGAACTTCTGCTTCCTTCAGCTGAAAAACCGGGATAGGACACATGTTAGATTCTGGTAGCCCCTGCCCTCATGGGGTGCTCAGTCCAAGTGGAAAGATGGACAGCAAACAGTGCCTCACAAAGAGTGCCACACTAGGACCAGGCTTGGGGAGACATGCATAGGGGGGGAGACCTGGGAGTCTCCACACCAGAAGTTGGGTTTGAGTGGCATAAAGGTGGTGTCTGTCTGGCCCTCTGGAGAGCCTGTGGGCATGGATGCAGGAAAGCTATTGGCTAGTCGGGAGCTCCCAGACCTCAGGTGGGTCTCTCACTGGGGACATGTGAGTGGGCTCAAGTGACAGGCTCATGTGGTGGGCTGGGGCTTGCTGGTAATGGGCCAGATTAGCCATTGAGGAATTTGGCTCCCATGGGCTTTGGGAGGTCTGGTACTTCTGAAATCAAATAGAAATATTTATTAATGTGTACTTAAGGATGAAATTGAAGGTATTTATGAATTTTTTTAATTTGTTAAAGATTTTATTTTTAAGTAGTTTTTTATACCCAGCATTGGGTTTGAATTCATGACCTTGAGATCAAGAGTCTCACACTCTATTGAGCCAGCCAGGCAGCCCCTAAATCTAAGGTTTTAAATGAGATTTACAAAGGGGTTCATGCTTTAGAAAACTTAGAACTTGCATAGGTGGAAAGCCAGAGAAAAATGGTATTTGTTTTGGGTTGTAAGAGGTCCTCTGGTTAAGTGTGATGAATTAGGAGACTTCTTTTTCATTCTTCTTACTGAACTAACAAGAAACTATTGCACTGCAGAGGCAAATGTTAATATACCTATAAGGGGAGCTGATCAGGCCTGCCGAAAGCTGTCCACAGTGATGGTTGGTAGAGAGGGGAGCCTCTAGAAAACAGAGGGACTATACCTGCAAAGTCCTGAGGGGAAGCAAGTGTGAACCTAGAATTTTATACCCAGTGAAGCTGGTCAAGTTTAACAACCACAAAGATATACTCAGATATGGAAGAACTAGGGAACATGGTTCCTATGAGCTCTTGTTCAATGAAAGAATGAATGAACATTTCTAGAGAAAAACTCCTTAACACTGGAGTGGAGAATCTATGACCAAAGGACTGATAACCCCTCAGCAGAGTCTGGAGACCAGGGGGACAGCGTCTGCTGACACTTGTGCTCAGACAAGCTGCCACACAGTGCCAGCCACAAGCACCATGGTACAAGAGACCTCCACTTATGCCGAGCCTGTGGCCTTTGATGCTTCAGGTGACTGAGGCCTCCATATGGTTCCTATGTCTCTGGGAAAGCCATAGGCTGGAGATGCAAATGGGACTGAAGCGAAAGTCAGAGGTAAACACTACATGGATCTGCTGCTCCCTTTCTGTCAGGGATGGACTTGGCCCCAGCCAGGCCTGGCCTGGCTCTCAGGGAGACAATCCAGGGGCTTGACTATCACCTGAGGCACGTCAAAGTGTCTGGCTTTGTTCTGTCTTATGGATGACAATTCCATGGCCTTTGTGCTTCTGTGCCCTGTTCCCGGGTTCATGACAGACTTTACTAACAGAGGGCGACAATCTTTCCCACTGACTTTTCAAACCCAGCTCTCCGTGCATTCACTACCAATTAACAGGGTTAGAGGAAAGTTACCCTTATTTCCCATCCTCATTCTGGATTCTGGCGAAGGGCTGGGCTAGATCACAATGTGCTGAGAGCTGCTCTTAGCCTGTGGAACCACATGGGTGCTAGGGCTGGGGAATGAGGTCCCCAGGGCCTGCTTTCCTTGCACCTGTGGCCTGGCCCCCACCATGCGGCCAGCCCTGGTGGCCTCTCCTTCTGTGCTGGGAGCTCCCCTGGCCTGTGCTGTGTGGCAGAAGCTCACACTCCTACCGGTCCCTCTCACCACCTCCTCTGCCATCCTGACCCACCTGGTGAATCACCCCAAACTCCCAGCAGCAGCAGACCAGACGTAGCTCACTGCCTTAAGCAGGTTCTCTGCCGGCCCAGATGGACTGGCCTGGGACCAACTGAGCCTTGTTGTTTGGTCCCAGGAAGGGTCAACTGCTAGACGTCTCTAAGTGGAAAGGATGAGTGGAGGTGGTGGGTACCTTCATATGGGTTTGTCTGCTCAGGGGTGTGAGTATGTGTATGTCTGAGTGCATGAGAGCACACCTGCTGTCGGGGCTGTCACCAGGTCGGCATGGAGCTCTGTCCCCACTTGCAGGAAGGAGCTAATTCTCTAGGGTCCTTTGGGTCTTGGAACCTTACCTTCATGGTGGGGCAGCAGCTTCCAGGGGGTGGAAGTTAGGAGGGGACATTGTCAGCCTCTGGGGGAGCCCTGCCTATAGGTGGCTACGACCACGACCCAGGAGGCCTGTGCGTAGTACCTTCCCTCCCCAGCCAGCAGGGCATCCTCTGGCTGCAAGAGAGCCACTCAGAGGCTCTGAGCCTGTGGTCCTGGCTTCCTGTCCCATTGAAGGCTCCAAACATAGTAGCTGAGTGTTATGGAGACCTCACCTCTGTGTTGTTGCTGTCATCTGGGCAAACTCTCTTTGGTTCATGGGTGGCTGGGCAGGGTGGTGAGGGCAGCCCCCAGTGGCCTGGGGCGTTCCTGACGCTGACCTAAGTCCACCTGCTGTGGAGCAGGGCTGAGGGCAGCAAAGAATCTGGGGTCTGGGCCACCAACAGCATCCTTTAAAGATGGGGAGATGGGTCATTTCCTCGGCAGGGGAAACTGGGGCACACGTGCCGAGGAGGGGAGGGAGATGCAGCCAACTGAGGATGGAATGAAAACTCCATTTACATATATTTCCAATTTCATCCTTTCAAACTTTTCCATTTGGGGGAGCTGTGTTTTATCAGTAATCTATGTGCACATAGTTGGTGGATAAATATTCCTGCGCTGGGGCCAGGCAAACATGTTTTATTGCTAGGGACCCATGATCAGAAAGGCAGAAGGACACTGGTCTCAAAGCCGGGAAGGTCAAGAAATGTTTTCCTGTGTAGACACTGGAATTTTCTTCTAAATTCAAACTTTCTGAGTGCTCCCATCCATCTGTGAGAGAGTTGCTCCAGGGCCCAGGACCTGCACCCTGATTCCCAAGATTCTGCAACACTGAGATATCGGGCTGTCTCAGTCTGTAGAGCACATGACTCAGTCTCAGGGTTGTGAGTTTGAGCCCATGTTGGGCATGGAGACTCCTTAAAAACAAAAAACAACCAAGATTCTGTGACCCTTCTTCTCTGCCTGAGTCCACAGGGACTACTGGGTGGCTCAGTAGTTCTTCCTCGCATGGGTCTGAAAGTAGAGGGTCCTCCCACAGCATCTGCCGGGTCATAATTGCCTATTAGAGAAAGGTCAGCCATGAGTTTCTCAAAACCTTGTTTGAAGCTGTGGGACTCTTCCGGCTGCTCTGAATTAGAAAAACAGCTTCTTCAAGTTCAGTGCCCTCCTGGGGAACAGACAATCCTTGATTGGTGTGAAATATTTCTCTTTTAAATATTCAGCTGGAAGGGGAGGCATGCTCTAGAATGCTGCCGTGTGGAAACCAACCCCGGGTTTCCCTCTGGAGCCTGTCCTACCTCCCTGCCTCCCTGCATCTCCTTCTTCCAGGCTCAGCAGCCTGAGCAGCCCTCTCGGAGTGCAGCTACCAAAGTGGCTCCAGATGCCTCTGCACTGTGGCCCTGGGCAGCCACAGCTCTCCCAGGAGACCCCACCCTCTTGGTCAGTGGAGCTTGTTGGCTTCTTGCCTTTCCTGGGATTTCTGACAGAGGCGAGCCCAATTCTGACCGGTGCAGTCTGGATCATTTCTCCCAGTGGTGGTCATGGTCCCAGGACAGGAGGCCGGGGCAGGAGGGGTGCTGCCTGAATCAGCTCTGTGCCCCTCCCCTTCGGCACACCTGTGGCCTGGGGGGGTCCTTCCAGCCTTGCCAAAGAGCTTCAAGACTTATTTCTGATCAGTCAATAGCCTTTAATGCTGAAAGGGAGGAAAGCTGGTAGGAATTCAGCTATTTTTACATCCTCTACCTTTCTTGGCTATCTTTTAAAAATATCTATCCTTAGATAAGCCATTTTTAGTCTTCCCTGTTTGGCTTCCAGCCACTCCTTCACATCCCTACTCTCCCTCCTTCTCACCTACTTGTCCTCCTGTGTCTCTTCTGCTTTTTGGCAGTGTCGCTCTTCCCTCCTTGCTCACCTGTCCTTATCCCAGCCCTTGCTGAGGAATTGTGCCCCCCCAGCAGCCTTTGGGAGGACCACTGGCCTCATGGGGCCTCACTGCTGATAATCCAGATCTATGAAACCAGGTCTTCTGTGGGGCTGGGCTGGGTCCTACCTGTGGACACCTCCCTCCCCCTTTCCTTCCTCTCGCCTTCTCTGCCCAGTGGAGAGCTCTGTTAAGGAGGACCACCTGAGGAGGCCTGGGGTTGCCCCAACCACCTTGGCCCCCATGGGACTTATGTCCAGGGATGTGTCATAGATGGATCTCGTGGATCTCCTGCCATGGGCAGATCTTGGGTTCAGCAGGGTGGGGAGCTAGCCCCTCTCAAGTTGGTCTAGGTGGGCAAGGGCTAGGCAGTCACAGGGTGTGACCCTCATGGGTGTAGACTTTTCTTCCATTACACCCTTCAGGTATAGAGGTTCCTCACAGCATGTGGTTGAACATTTCTCCTCTGGAAACTTCCCCAACCCAGAAGGGGGTGTTGTGTCTTTTTTTTCTTCCTCTGACTTCTCTGTTTCTGGCATTGCTTCTGCTCCCTTAATTGTTGGTGCTCCCCATGAATCTTTCCTAGACCACTCCTCTCTGTGTGATCTCTGTCCTTGAGGCTTGCCTGCGAATTGAACCCTTAACTCTCCCCAATAAAAATATCTGGAATTATCTGAATGGAATCCAAGCTCTGACCCATTTCTTGATGTCTCTCGCACCCACCCCCCACCTCAACAAAACCAAATCCAACCTTGTGATTTTTGCCTTTTCATGCCCCATTCTCCAGCCACCAATTGGCTCCTCTCCCTGGGTCCCCCATCTCAATCAAAAGGACCATTCCTTTTGATATCCCCAGAATACCCCCACTGAGCCCTCCTTCCCTCTCACCCCAAGGACTGTCTCTTGGGCTATTGCTTTATTCTCACTGTTTCCCTGCCTCCACTGTCTCCTTGACACAGAGCCAAAGCACTCTTGTTTGAAAACCTTAGAGGCCCTTCTCCCCTGGCCCTTTCCCTTTTTAGCTCTAAGCTTGCCTGTAGTTCAAGCTTTGGAAAACACGTGACTACTGGGAGCTGTCCTAGGTGCTGGAGAAGGCGGGGACTTAAACCAGCTGGGCCTGCCCTGCACAGCCCAAGCCCGAGCAGGCTGGCCCTGTCAAGCTTCGGAGCCTTAACCCCCTCTGCCCGTCTCGCCCTTCCACCTCAAGGAGGAGACCCTGTAGACTTCCCCCACTCTCCTGGGCTGCGCGGTGGCCTATCGTGCAGTGATTTGTTTGCACATCTGTCTCCCCTCTAGACTGCACGCTCCCAGAGTACTAGATCCCTGTCTGATTCACTTTTTTAAAAATTTATTTCAATTAAATATTGAATAGGTATTTCTAAAGAATATAAAAATACTCATAAAATATGTATGAGATGTAAAGGATAATAGTACAATGAACACCTGTGGACCCACCTTCCACCGTTAGGAGACTTCACAGGGCCTGGAAGCACGCCAGGGGCCGGCAAGTGTTTGTCAGTGACTGCATTCCCGAATGAGGGAACGAATGTGGTTTTCTCCAATGTGCATCTCTCGGCGTTGCCGGGCAGATGCCATGTGACGTGGTCACAACCGAATCGTGTCACTGTCCTCCCTTGGTCCCACTCTGAGCATCTTTCCGCTTACTATGTCCATGCTTATTGAGTGCCCACTCCAGACCGTGTGGTGTGGGCTCAGGCTGCCATGGGGATCAAGTTGTCAGAGACCTTCTCCTGGGGCTCTTCCACTTCAACAGCTCCTCAGAAAAGGAGAGAAGAGAATCCAAAGAGCCCAGACTGCAGGGCCGCCCGCCCCTCTCCAGCAGGCTCCCTGGAGTGGCAGTGCGGGGCAGTGGCCAAGGACAGGGACCACTGGTCTTGATATAAGTCGTAATAGCTTTGCAAGTTATATAACTTTTCCGGGTAGCAGTTTCCTAGTCTGCTTGATGGCCAAAATGGGTCCTAGCCCATGGCTTCACTGTGAGGCATGAGGAAGTTAATACGCGATGGGCGCCTGGTCCACGGTGGGGCTCGTGGTAAGGGCTTGGTTGGCATCACCCTGTTGTGGTCAGCAGAGCATTCCAGGGTGGGGGGGCGGGGGTGTGCCCAGCAACCAGGGAGGACTCTGCTGTCATTTCTGCAGTTCTCTGCAGCATGAAGTCGGACCAGGGAAAGGCCAAATGCCATGCTAGTTACATGCCATGCCTCGTTTCCTCAGCTCGAACACGCTTTCGGGCCATGTTTCACTGTGCAGAGTCATGACGTGCCCCCAGCACATCCATTCAGGAAACAGCCATTTTGTGTTCAGCGCATGCCAGGTGCTGTGCTGGGTGGGCTCTGGGATGCGGCTGTGGGGATCATGCACAGAGGCCCTGCCCATACCGAGCTGGCAGTCTAAGGCGGGGATCACAAGGGGACACAAAAGCAGTACCTATATGATGAGTCAGAAGGTATGCAGGAGGGACAGAGCTATATTTAATTTTTAAAATTTTTTTTTAAAAATTAATCTCTACACCCATTGTAGGGCTCAAACTCACGACCCCAAGATCAAGAGTCACATGCTCTTGTGACTGAGCCAGGCAAGTCTCCCAGAGCTGCATTTTATTTTACTTTATTTTGCTTTGCTTTATTTTTTAAAGATTTCTTTATTTATTTATTTTAAAGAGAGAGAGAGAGAGAGAGAGCATGTGTGAGCGGGGGGCACAGGCAAGAGAGGAAGAGAATCTCAAGCAGACTCCCCACTGAGTGTGAAGCCCGACATGGCACTCAATCCCACCACCCTGAGATCATGACCTGAGCCGAAATCAAGAGTCAGTTGCTTAACTGACTGAGCCACTAGGGCATCCCCTGGAGATGCATTTTATTTATTTATTTTTAAAAAGATTTTATTTATTTATTTGACAGAGAGAGAGAGAGATCACAAGTAGGCAGAAAGGCAGGCAGAGAGAGAGGGAGAAGCAGGCTCCCCGATGAGCAGAGAGCCCGATGCGGGCCTCAATCCCAAGACCCTGGGATCACGACTTGAGCCAAAGGCAGAGGCTTAACGCACTGAGCCACCCAGGCGCTCCTGGAGATGCATTTTAAATAGAGCAGTCAGGGAAAGTGTCCCTGAAAGGACACCAGCAGAGCAAAGACTTGGGAGAGTGCAAGAGTCAGCAGAAGCAAATACCCAGAGGCAGGAGTGGGCCTGGCCTAAGGGAAATAGAGGGAGGGAGGGAGAGAATAGTAGGAGATGAGGCCAGAGCCAAAGGGGTCATATCCCATGGGGTTTCTGAGGCCATTGTAAAGCCTTTGGCTTTTCTTCTGGGCTGAAAGGAAGTTCCTTTGGAGGGCTTAGACAGAGGAGGGAAGTGGCTGACATAGGTATGTAAGGAATTATCCTGGCTGTCGTGTAGAGAAGACCACAGAGGGGTGAGCGGAAGCACCCAAGCTTGGGCAGAACTGAAAAGAGAGGATGGTGGCCTGAATGAGGTGGAGGGGGGAAGTAGGGGGAGCAGCCTCTGATAATCCAGACTCTGAAGCCAACAAGATTTACTGATGTTTGACATGGACCGGAGAAGAAGGGATCAGCGATGGCTCCCAGGGCAAGCTGGGAGGTGCACGTGTAGGGCAAGATGAGAGCTCAGCTTGGACACACTAGGTTTGAGATGCCCAGACATATGATGTCTCAGTCAAGATGCAGAGTAGGCAGTTAGAGCAGAGAGGGGTTCAGGGAAGAAGTTTGGGCCAGAGACACACATTTGGTCATTGTCACTGGGTAGTGGAATTTTAAGCCTTGAGTCTGGGTGGACCCTGAGATCCAGGATTGTGTTTATCCACAGAAGACTGGGTCCTTCCAATGTGAGGATGGGATTCTGGGATTGGGAGAGAGTTTAAATTGGTGTGGCCAGGAGGGTGGAGGTGTTCCAGAAGGCAAGTGGAGAACTTATCTCAGGAAGGAGGGAGCCTTCAGCAGCTATATCACATGCCATTGCTGAGGTGTGATCAGGAACTGAGAAGTAACTGTGGGATTGATAACGCGGAGGCCACCGGTGACAGTGACCTGAGCAGTTCCCGTGGAAGGGTGTGCAGAAGCCAGGTGGGGCTTGGTTGAGAGGAAGGGAGGGGAGGAACAGAGAGATGGGGCCATAGCTAAAGGCGGAAGTGGGTCAGGGTTATTTACTTATTTATTTTTGTGGATGGGAGAAGCATGTTTGTATGGCAGTTGAAGTCATCCCATAGAAAGGGGAGATGGATGGTGAAGGAAGGGGGAGGATTTGTGAAGGTGAGAAGTGGGGGGAAATACTGCGTGATAGACATCAAGAGACTAGGGACAGGCAGCTTCCCCTCCAGGGGCTCCCACTTTCTTAGTGAGACGGCAGGCAGGCTGTCAGTGAAGAGAGGGAGAGGCTCGAAACTCAAGGAGAAAGGGTGGGGAATCATCCAGGAGGTCGGGAAGTGAAGGGTTTGCAGGGAGCCCTCACAGGACAGACTTTTTTGGGGTTCAGAAGGCATTGTTTGCTTCTCCACTGTCACTACAGCTAAGTTGAAGGTTAACTTGAATCTGGGTCTCTGTCACAGAGATTTTGTCCCCAGAAAGACTACATTGTGATGCAATTTTTGAATTAAAATGCCATCAGGTGGCACCTGGGTGGCTTAGTCAGTTAAGCATCTGCCTTTGGCTCAGGTCATGATCCTGGGTCCTGGGATCAAGTCTCACATCAGGCTCCCTGCTGAGCAGAGAGCCTGCTTCCCCCTCTATCTCTGCCTGCTGCTCTGCCTACCTGTGCTCTCTCTCTGTCAAACAAATAAATATAATCTTTAAAAAAATTTTTTTAAAATACTGTCAGGTACACAGAAGATTATCTGTCACATATCACGCGGTTCACATACAGTCAGAATGGCTATGTTCCTCAGAAGAGACTGCAGACCCCACACAGTCTGGGAAAGGGGCTGCTGTCCCCCTGCGTGATAGAAAGAGCTCTCAGTAGCTTCTGATTAGCTTTCAGGGGCAGGATTTAAAAAAAATTTTTAATTCTAATTTTTATTTTTAAATTATTTTATTATTTATTAAAATTAAATTATTTTTAAATTCTAATTTTAATTTTTTAAAATTTTAATTAATTGTACTAGTTAACATACAGTCAGGAGCTGCTTTTCAATTCCAGCCACACACCTGGGTAGCTCAGTCAGTTAAGCATCTGACTTCGGCTCAGGTTATGGTCTTGGGGGTCCTGGGATGGAATCTTGTGTCAGGCTCCACGCTCATCAGGGAGTCTGCTTCTCTTCCTCTCCCCCTGCTCTTGCTTTCTCTCTTTCTCTCTCAAATAAATGAAATCTTTAAAAATAAGTAAGTAAGTAAATTCCAACCCTGAATCATTCAAATAAAAAATAAAACTATGAATTTAACCAAGTGGCAATCTTTCTTTATCTAGAAATTAGTCTATGGGAAGGCCCTGGAGCGCAAGTTCCAAGTGTGGCCCAGAGATGCCACAGCCACCACATCCTGGGCCTTACAGCTGGTGGCAAGATGGCCCAGAAGGCTTAGACTCAGGCTCTGGTGATTCTACTGAAGAAGGAAGTCGAGGGTCCATGAGACTGGATAGATGGGTGGATGCCATTCGTAGTTGATGAAAGAACTGTATGACAGACACATAAGAGTGTTTCTTTTTTTTTTTTTTTTTTTTTAAAGATTTTTTTTATTTATTTGACAGAGAGAGATCACAAGCAGGCAGAGAGGCAGGCAGAGAGAGAGGAGGAAGCAGGCTCGCTGCGGAGCAGAGAGCCCGATGCGGGGCTCGATCCCAGGACCCTGGGATCATGACCTGAGCCGAAGGCAGCGGCTTAACCCACTGAGCCACCCAGGCGCCCCAAGAGTGTTTCTTTTTTCTGGAAGAGTCTTTATTAGACCAAGGGTGTGCCTCTCCCCTCCCCCCCACCGCTCTGCCACACACACACACACACACACACACACACACACACAGTTCCTCAGAAAGGAGAAAGAACCACGGACTGTCTTGGAGCGGGCCTTCCCAGGGGCATTTTGGGTCCCCCCCCCCCCGAAATGGCTTGTTCTAGGAGGTTCTACCAGTTGGCAAGCAGATGGCTTTCATTCAGGGGCAGCAGACATTGAGGCCCCTCCTGTCAGTCAGACCCTAGGAGGTCAGGGGACACCAGGGCAGGCCCCTTGCAGGCCTCTGTGGCCTGGCTTCCGCAATGGCTCTTGGCTGGTCCAGCCTGTCTGCTGGGCGCCGGAATCCTCCCTGTGAACACAGACTGAAGCAAGGATAGAATTTCGGGGAGGCGATCCAAAGCATTGTCTTGGGATTTTTGTGCTCAGCTTCTTTCAAATTAGAAAAGGAAAATTGGGAAAAGGAAAATGAAGAGACTGAGTTCAGCCTAGCCATTTGACTTTCTATATCACTGAGCTGCTCAGCCCTGCTGGCTTCCCCGCAGCTGCGCCAGGTGGGGATGGAGATGGGGGGTCGGGCACGTGGGGCCTCCTGCAGTAGCTCCTCAAGGGCTGGATCCTAAGACTCCACCCCCACCAAGCCTTGCATGAACAGAAAAGTAACACCTCCCCCATCTCCATGGACTTGCTCTAGCATCAGGCCTGGTGGGGAACCACCAGAAAGAAGGTTCCTTTGTCCCTGTGGAGGGGGCATTAACCAGGCCCTGGGATGCCTCCTCCACCCATCTCCAGCTGTCTGGGGTCAGCCTTTGGCGAGAATAAGCCTGAACAGACCTGCCAGGGCAATAGCTCTGAACCAGGGCCCTGCCCCCCACAGGTTCTAAGGTCATTTGTCTGGGGCATATAGTCTGAGAGTCAGGAATCTAAAAATCACGCCAGGTGTGTCTAATGTACAGGTTTAGAGCCTTGGTACGGAACATGGGGTCTGCAGACCATAGTCTAGATATCACCTTAGAGATTGTTAAAAGTGCGCCTCTCGTCCTAGATTTACTGAGTCAGAATCTGCCCTTTATCAGGATGGAAGAGGGGAGCTCGTGGTCCTACCACATGGCCTGATGCTGAGGGTTCAAGTGGGAGCCGCTTGTCAAGGCTCAGCGTGGGGCACAAACAGCACGCAGCAAACGGTGACCGTCATGATGCCACTGGGCAGGAAGGGGAGGGTGGAGTGGGGCTTGGCAGGGCCGCCTAACTTGATAGAGCCCTCTGCAGGCTGCTTCTCCGAGATGTGTCTCTAACGCAGTCATTTTCAATGTCATTTCAGCGTTCCCAGGAGACTGGACCCCAAGGAGCCCCCGGGTAGCCAGAGAGCAGCTTCCCCAACCCCGAAGCAGGCTTCTGCTACTGCTCCCGGCCGCGAGAGCCCCCGGGAGACAAGGGCACAGGGCCCAGCAGGCCAGGAGGCTGATGGCCCCCGCAGGACGCTGCAGGTAGACAGCAGGACGCAGAGATCAGGGCGGTCCCCCTCTGTGTCACCGGACAGAGGTAGCACCCCCACATCACCCTACTCCGTCCCCCAGATCGCCCCCCTTCCCAGCAGCACGCTGTGTCCCATATGTAAGACCTCGGACCTCACGTCGACCCCCAGCCAGCCAAACTTCAACACCTGCACCCAGTGTCACAGCAAGGTCTGCAACCAGTGTGGGTTCAACCCCAACCCTCACCTCACCCAGGTAACCACCTTCTGCGCCGGGTCCCCCCACCTATCTTCCCATGCCTCCCTCCGTTCCCTTCCCCTCTTTTATTTATTTATTTATTTGTTTGTTTATTTATTTAAAATAGGCTCCATGCCCAGCATGGAACAAAATGGGGCTTAAAATCACACCCCCAAGGGGTGCCTGGTGGCTGCATCATTAAGCATCTGCCTTCAGCTCAGGTCATGATCCCAGCGTGCTGGAATCGAGTCCCGCATTGGGCTCCCTGCTCGGCGGGAAGCCTGCTTCTCCCTTTCCCACTTCCCTTGCTTGTGTTCCCTCTCTCGCTGTCTCTGTCACATAAATAAATAAATAAAATCTTAAAAATAATCCCAATCCCTAGATCAAGACCTGAGTTGAGATCAAGTCGGACACTTAAGTGACTGAGCCATCCGGTACCCCTCTCTTCCACTCTTCACCCAACTCTCTTTTCCTGGTCATTTCCCTTGGCCACCGGAATTTGTGACTTCCTGGCTCCAAGATGTGGTAGCAGAGAACAGGCCTGGCTGCAGATCTCTGGAGGGATTCCTGCCCCTCCTGAAACCTCGGGCAAGGTCCGAGCAGAGAAGATGCTTTCTTACCCAGTGCAAGCTTGACCCAGAAAAATGGACTTAGAGAGGGCCAAAGACAGACTTCTGGGTAACTTTTCTCAATGGATACTCATTTGGAAAGGGCCACAGGCAGCTGCACACTGGAGAGGAGGCAGATTTGCATGGCTTCAGGCCAGCCTTTCTCCCTGACAGTAGGCCCTGGAAGGGGGTGCTGGTGAGGGAAGCAAGGTTTTAAGGGAGGCGGGAAATGGCTTTCCAGTTGGGCTCTGCGAAGGTTCTCTGGGCTTCCATTCCAGTTAGCTGGGGCCTGAGGTGGCAGAGCAGCTAGCCATCCTGAGAAACAACCCTGGGGTAGAGACCCAGGCTAGGAATCAAGTATTCACAACAGGTGACAGTGTCCTACTCTCACTAAGACACCACTGCAGGGCCATTTCCATGAGATTGGCCTCCTTTTTGCCTCCAGAGGACCCTGGGTCCTCAGCCCCATCCTGGCTTTGTTGAGGCTGCTTTGGGTTGCCATGGGATGCTCAGCCAAGCCCCTGGAGGCTCTTTTTGATGACCCAGAGGCTGGTGAGCTGGTAAAGCCAGGGCCAGGCCTTTGAAATGAACTCAGCGGGTTTGCCGGCTTCCCCCCTCTCCTCTGGAGTAACCCAAAGAAGTCTCTAGTTCCTCCCCCAGGGCTCTGCCCTAGGGCAGAGTGGAGCCCAGCTGCTGCAGTCACAGGCCTGGTTGCCTCCGGGACAATCAGCAGCAGAAGCTGTTTGGACCTCGTGGGTGAGGGGATGAGTGAGAATAATTGTTCGCAGGTCGGGGTCTATTTGTGACATGAGGTGCCGTGGGTGTGGGATGTGTGGTTTGCGAGAGGTAAGTGTGAGATTCTGAGGAAGGAGCTGCCGTTGTGGGGAGATGACTCAGTAGGTTTGGAGTCGCTCCTGGAGTGTGGGGGCTTCCTTGAGGAGGCGGGCACACTCGTGATTATTGCATCTGTGATTAGAAACAGGCCAGTCCCTGCGCTGATCGTTAGGTAAGTGTTGGCCCTGCAGTACTTAGAACAACGTGATCCAGATCAGAGAAGCTCACCTGTGTGTTTCTGCCAGCGAGAAGCCGGAAACAGCTGGCTGGGAGCAGTGAGGTTTGGCAGGCAGGGACGAGATGCTGTTGTGTGCCAGCCCCGCCCCCCCGCCCAGCTCCACTCCAGTGTGGCCGCGACCCCCTGTGTTCCAGCATCCCTGAGAGGCTCACTCAAGCCCTAGGGCCTGAAGCCCTCTGGATGAGGTGGGCGGAGATCAAGGGAGAGCCACACGTGGTGCACCGGTTTCCTGGTGGGCAGCCCAGCCCTTGCCATGCAACAGGCTCCCCCAAGCCCAGGACCTTGGGTGAGGTGGGAAGGGAGCCAGCCTTGGATGTGCTGAGAAAAACAGCCGAGTGGGAGGACCTTGGCGACTGCCTCATTGTGTCCATCTGCCTCATTGTGCCGGGAGGAGGCCAAGGCTCAGGGCCAGGAAGGAAGGGGCCTCAGACTTTACGGCAGATTCACGGGGTTTGGTGAGGAGCAGGCCTCCCCGCCAGGTACCTCGAGCAAATGCCGAGCCAGACAAATGCATTGGTTCTTTACCGTGAGGCTTCTCAGGGCTTCAGCTTCCTGAATGGCACCATGCGGCTCCAAGACAGAGCTGCAGCCAGCAGCCTTTCCCAGACTTGCTTTCGCAGAACATTCAGGACTGCTGTTCCATGGCGTCAGTTTGGGAAACGCTGACCTAGTACATTCTCCAGGTTCTCAGAAGCTGGTGGATGCCCTTTTCTGAAGGCGTCTCCCAGCAGAACCTTTTCTGCTCCAGAGCTGGCTTTCAGTGGGGTTCCTGTCAAGGTGAAAGAACCCTCGGCCTGCTTTCCTGAGAGGCCGGCAGAGCGGTTGGTCTCCAGCAGAGCCACCTCCTTGGTCACGTAACGAGAAAACCAGTTTGTAGGTTTTGCTCGCACACCCGTTGATCCATCCTGGTCAGAATATGTAACTTACATCATGTGGGGCTAACTTGACATCATGTGGGCCAAGAAGGCTGTTTCTGGGATTCCGCTAGTGTGTGTGGGCTGGGCTCCTGCCTGGCCTGAGGCTCTGGGCAGGGCGAGGGGCTGGTTCTTTTTTTTTTTTTTTTTTTTAAAGATTATTTGTTTATTTGACAGACAGAGATCACAAGTAAGCAGAAAGGCAGGTAGAGAGAGAGAGAGAGAGAGGAGGAGGAAGCAGACTCCCCACTGAGCAGAGAGCCTGATGTGGGGATCGATCCCAGGACCTTGAGATCATGACCTGAACCGAAGGCAGAGGCTTTAACCCACTGAGCCATCCAGGCGCCCCGAGGGGCTAGTTCTGAAGGGCGCTGTGTCTTGGTAACAGGGGCTCAAGCTGAGCCACCTTTTCCAGGAAGCCCAGCTCCAGTACTCACGTCACAGGAAGAGACGTGCAAAGGGACGTGGTGCCTGTCCCTGCACAGACGCACTGTGGACACTGGCCATGGTGTGGGGTGAGCATGCTGGGGACCTTGTCTGGGGATGGGCCTGTGTGTCTGAAACCGCTAGTGTAGTGATGTTCAGGCAGGACTGAGGCAGGTGGGGCCCCGCGTGCTGCCCAGAAGCTCACCAGAGCCTCCTCAGGGCAGGCCGGCAGAATTCTCAGCTTCCTACTGGCAGGAGTACTAGAGAGGGACAAGGGCCACGCTCGTGACTTGGAGGGCTTCATGGCCTCTCTGGGACTGCTAACAAAGCTGCCCTCAGATCTTTGGAAATGGGATCATGGAAAACGGACCTTCCTTCCCAGGTAGAGAGAGAATCCCTGGCTCATCCCTCAGTTTGTGGCCCAGATCAGGAGTGTGACAGGGCCACCGTGTTGAAGGGCTGGGTGAGGGTGGGGGAGCAGAAAGGAGGAAGGCGATGGCCACTGGAGCTCAGTGAATTTGTCTTTCCGCCTCATGGCATCTGTCAGGAGTCTTGGGCCTTTCACTGGGTCTTCCAGAAACAGCAGATGAGGTGTGGAGAGGAGACCCACAGGTAGAACCATCCACCCTATTCGGCCAGAGCTGCGGCTGAGATGTGGAACCCCTCCTCTCCTGGCCAGCAGGCCTGGGCTTCTGTCCGTTCCCAGGCCACCGGGAGGGTGCTAGGCTCACACAGACGTGGCGCCTGCCGTTCTTCCGCCCGGGCCCTGGATGGCCAGCTCCTCCGGCGATGATCCCTTCAGAGGTGGATGCCCGCCCGTGTCCTTTGCTGGGCTTCTGAGGCCTGGAGCACATGGAGATTCATGCAAGTCAGGGAAGGAGCTCAGAGCATGCTCTGTTTATAGCCCGGGAGATGAAGTCTTGGGAAGCCTTGGCTGCTTCAGGGTCGTTTGGAGCAATAGAGCTGGGGACCCAGAATTAGTAGTGGGCCCTCTGGCGTTCCTTCAGGGGCTCTCGCACTGTCTTCCCCACCCACGGTCCGCTTTTGCTCAGGTTGCGGGTAGTTCAGAGCAGGCAGGGCCATCTCAGCCACTTTCCATGGTGAGGCCATTTCTTTTCGGAGTTCTGGTGTCCTGGAACTCAGGGAAGATGAATAGTTTAACCCGTTCGAAATCATGACAAAAGACTGGGGGTTCCCTTGTGGGGGCTGAACACCTGTCATCACCCTTAAGAGGTCCTCCCCGTGAGGACACACTGACTAGGAGGCCAGAGCATTAGCTTGTGACCCCATTCCATGCCTAGTGGTGGGGAAAAGGCAGGAAGATTGTTCCCTTCTCTCCCTGGATGTGGATCCTTAGCAAAGTACCTTAACTTCCCAAAAGTCCGGTTTCTCTAAAAGAGAAGCAGGGGGTCAGGGAAGCCAGAAGAAAGGTCTGGTGGCTTTGCTGATACCTCATGCCTGACAGGCCTGTTAGCCCAGCTCTCCACTCTTCAGTGACTTGACCTTCAGACCTGCCATCCCTTTCTCCTCCAGGAGGGAGGCCCTTGCTGCACAAGTCAGGCTCTCTCCCGATAGAGAGAGGAGTTAAGGCACAGCGGTGATCCTTCTGGGTGCAGTCTGAGGGTGAGATTTGTGGGGGCAGTGGGGGTAGGAGTGAGCTGCTGGGGAAGATGAGTAGGGGCCAGAAGCAGCCCAGACCTCCCAGTCCTCTCAGGGGCCTCCCTGCCCCTCTCAGCGGCCCAGCAGCACATCCCGGCCTGGAATTCCTTCAGACAGGAGTCTGGCCTTCCCCTAGGAACAGCGTCACAGGAGCAAGGGCCATGCAGACTCAGGGCTGGTGGCCTGCCTGTGCTTCCAGATCTGATTGGCAGAATTGTCCCAGAGCAGCACCTCCGGCCAGCAGCCCGCTCCCGGGAGGCCCACTAGCTGCCCCAGTGGGGAGTAGCAGGGTTCCATGTTAGGCAACCCATCTGAGCTCATCTGCCTCCCGCCTCCCTTGCTCTAGTCAGAATCACTCAGCTGCCCCTCCAAAAAAACTAGAGAAAAATGATCGTGGTCTCTCTTCGTCCGTTCCTAAGTCTGGACTTTGCCAAGACCAAGCCAAGGATATATAATCCATTGTGCAACCCCCTTCATCCCCACTCCATGGGCAAGCCTTGGGGTGAAGCGCTTACCCATGGTGGGCGGTGTGGAGAGGGAGGGAGATGAAGCAATGGCCATAAGCCTTTCCGCTGTTGCCTGCAGCCCACTTCTTTCCGGCAAGGGCCGGGGCACCAGATGGCCCGGGGGAGGTGCCGGGAGTGCCGCACGGATCCCTCCGCTGCAGCCACCAGCCTTGCCCCCTTCCCTCTGCTCCTTCCTGGCCACACTGCCTCGTGGGCCAGTAGGGGACGAGGAGCAGGTTTTAGGAGGACATAGATCAGCAGTGGGCTGAGGAGAGGCAAAGGTGTCCCCCTCCCTCCTGGGCCCAGGAGGTGGTGGTGTCTGCACACGTGCCCAGCCTTCCCTTCTCAACCTCCACACTCAAAGGAAGTGGGTCTCCAGGTGGCAGGCTCTTTGGGAAGCCTTTCTCCCACAGTACATCTGGTCCTTGGGCAGTTTACCTCGAAGAAACAAGTCTTCAGGTCAATAGGGAAATGCCTGCCAAGCTTCAGTCTGTCCTGGACGGCCAGCCCTGCTGCCAGTCCCTGCTCCCAGGACACAGGACACTTGACTTGCCTGCCTGGATCACTGCAGGACAGGTGCCAGCACCACTGGGGGCACGCGGAAGAGACAGCTCTGCGGGAGCTGTTTCATAGCTAGAGCCATCAGGCACACAACTCCAGCTTCCAGAGACAAAGGGGGCCATCGGTACAGTTATCTGAGGATGAATGTGAAAGTAACTCAGAGCAGAAACCTGAGATTTTATACGTGGGGGCAAAAGAAACAGAATGGGAAGAGAATTTAGTAAAATTGGTGGAGAAAAAAAATAAATAAAGTGGGAACAGGGAGAAGGAGGAGAGGGGAGAGGCAGGAAAGGGAGGTGTTGGAGAAAGCCCGGAGGCAGGACTGGGCAGGGAGGCAGGAGAGCTAGGTGAAGTCACCAGCTGCTGGTAACCTGGGGCAGGCCGGCCTGGATCCACCGTCAGCAGAGGGCCCTCTCCCTTTTTCTCATCCTTTCCTTCCCCTGCAAAGGCTGTGGAGGGCTTATGGGAAGCCGGGAACTGTCCTTGACACTGGAGAATCAGGCAGGACCGAAGCAGCTGTGTTGCTCAGCCTGGTGGCGCCCGGAGGCCAGAGGGAGAGGCAGCCCTTCTGATAACCACAGGAGCAAACATACGGTCAAAACCTGAGGGTCAGCTCTGAGGAGGACCTGGGGGAGGTCAGGGAGGGGGCAGGGCTTGCTGGGATGCTGCAAAGAGACTCTTGGGTGGGGGGGCTTTTACAAGGAGGGGACATTAGACTGAAGCTGGACCGGGGAAAGGGGGTCCAGGGAGGCCTGAGGGGAAGTGCATGGTCTGTGTGAGGGCCTGGAGCAAGCCAGGGCTGGGCTAGCTGGGGGTCTGTGAGCAGGATCAGAGGACATGCGGATCCTGCTGGGGTCTGTAGATGGGATTTCAAGGGCATCGGGAAGTGGCAGTGGGAAGGTCAGATGTGCATTTAAAAACACCTCTTTGAGGGGCACCTGGGTGGCTCAGTCAGTTGAGCGTCTGACTCTGGGTTTCGGCTCAGGTTGTGACCTCAGGGTCCTGGGAACAAGCCCTCCATTGGGCTCCCTGCTCAGCGGGGAGTCTGCTTCTCTCCTTCTGCTCCCCCCACTGCTGTCTCTCTCACGCTCTTGCTCTCAAATAAATAAATAAGTCTTTAAAAAAACACCCCAAACCCCACTTCTTTGAAAATTGATAACGGTGATGGTTGTACAACATTATGAATGGAATGAATGCCACTGAATTGTACACCATTTAAAATGGCCAAATGGCCAATTTTATGTTTATGTTTATTTGACCACAGAACTCTCAACACCCCCCTCCCTTCAGCCCTGCTGCCAGTCTGGGTCCCCTGTGTGGAGATCAGCTCATGGGGCGGGGCTGGCTTCCCAGGGCTGGGGCTATGGGATGGTAGTGGATGGCCTTGACCGATTCCTGGTGGATGTTGGAGGCTACACAGACAGGTTTGGGACATGTGTTGGACATGGGACTAGGCGCTAGAGAAGGAGAATGTTTCCATTTGGGCTGTATCAAGTTGGAGGCCCCTGTGAACCTTTAGGTGGGGTTCGGTCGGCTAGTCTACAGACCTGGGATTCGGCGCTGAGACTCACAAGCCTCTTGGCATCGGTAGACTTAACACTAAACATTTCAGTAGGCTTACCATCAGCTGGAGTTTAGTATTTGTTTGAAGCATGTGGTTTTATTTTTAGGTAAAATGTACCTATGATGACAGGTAGAGAGAGCTCAAGTGTAGCATTCTGTGAGCTTTGGCAAAAGTAAGCCGCTGTGTCCACCAAACCCCTCTCTCAAGGTGGACATCCTTGTCACCCTAGAAAGTTCCTTCAGGCCCCCTTCTGGTCTTCTCACCCCTCCTCCAGAGACAACAGCTGTTCTGACTTTTCTCCACCATAGAGGGGTTGTGCTTCTTCTAGGGCTTCGTAGAAACGTGCTCTTCTGGATAAGCCTTCTTGCCCTCAGCATAACATTTTTTGAGGGCTGTCTATGTGGACAAGTCTTGAGAAGCCTGACTGAGGAGAGGCGAGAGCCCAGGCTATAGATAGGAGAGGGTTCTGGGAGGCAGAAGACAATGGCACTGAGTTGTGAGAGAGGCAAGAGATGCCTTGGGGTGTGGGGGAGGCAGTGTGCTTGAAGGAGTGGGGCCCCCAAGGAGGCAGGTCCAGATCCTGAGTGTGGAGGAGGCAGACCTGTTGTGTGGCTGCTCTTGAAGACATGGGCAGCAGGCCAGTGGTTTAAGCCAGAAGGCAGGGGAGGGCTGCAGGGAGGGATGGGGGCAGGAGAAATTGAACCAGCCATTGTGGTTGGGGGTGAATGAGTTAGTTAGCCAGGCAGCTAGGGGGGCCCAGGAGAAGTTGGGGCAGACGTTAATTGGCAGTGGAGCCCGTTTGCCTGGTACCCACTTATCTGTGTGGGTAGAGGCCCAGAGAAAGGGGTATGTGTTTGCATCTAGTTCCGAAGCTGACATAGGTCAGAGTGACTGCATGCTGACCATAGATTGAGCTGGGCAGGAAAAGATGTGAAGGCAGAGGCTCGGTGGTATCCCCATGAGGCCCAAGGACCGCTACAGTGGGGAGGCCCAGGAAGTGACCTAGAAGGCTGGAGGAGAATAGGTACAGGGTGATTTTAGAGGAGACGGTTTGGGGTGATAATGGGTGTGAGGGCGAGGCCGGGGGATGGGCTGAGTCAGTGCGGTGACTGCCATCCACTGTGACGGTGGCAGTCGGTTCAGTGGGAGCCTGGGAGACAAGGGCCACGGGGCTTTTGGAGAACTAGTGGCCGTGATGGTGGAGCCTGGAAGGCAACAGCAGCTAGGAGGGGAGAAGGATGGGGAAGCTAAGGGCTAAGCCCCAGGGGTCCCAGGGATTTTAAAGGGAGGGTGAGTGGTTACCACATTCTGAAGTCCAGAGAGTACGGTTTCTCCTGGACAGGGGGATGGAGGACCAAGAAATGTGTGTGTGTGTGTGTGTGTGTGTGTGTGTGTGTGTGTGTGTGTAGGGAGTTTGGGGAGCCGGGTTGGTCAGGAAAGGATGTTTCACAGGGCACAGTGGAAGGCCTAGGAGGGAGGAGAGGTTCTCTAGGGGAGGCTGGGAAGAGTTGGACCCCAGAGGTGGGAAGCCAGGTGTTTGTAGAGATCAGCAAGGGGATGGATTCTTTCTGTTTCACGGAGCTCCAGGCCAGTGAGGACTCCCGGCCTCCAGGAACTTTTAGATTCAGCCTCCTCTCCACAAATCCTGGCCTCACGTGCTGGGCAGTTTCTTGGGGCCTCCCCGATGGGCCATGTCTGGCTGATTCATTCATCCAACTCGGCGTTCATATGCCCCACCCTTTGCGACCCTTGGCTCCTGCCTGCCCCTAAGCCTGTGGGCAGCCAGCTGCGGGATGGGGCAGGGAGTATGTCCAGTGCTGGGGGGAGAGTAAGGGGGTAAGCCAGCCCTGACTCCCTTCTCTGGAGCACCGTTGGTCCAGGGGCCGCAGTGGGACAGGTGCCCTCCGTTGAGGCCTGGCAAGTGACTCACAGCCCAGAAGAGAGTGGAGAGCCATGCTGGCCGGTGGTACCCTCCCAGGAACCAGCAGGGGAGGCTTGTTTTTAAGCTGTTTCTGTACTGTTTGAACTTGTACCGAAATGGGAAAAAGCATGCATGCTGCGGCATCAGGCATGTCCGCACAGATCGATCTGACCACCCAATGCCCTCTTTCCCGGGGAGGGCTGGGCCTCAGAGGCAAGGCGCCGCTCTCTGCAGGAAGGCAGGCTAAGGGATGTCTGCAGCCCTCCTTCTTCCTTGCTGGTGGGGAGGCAGGAGGGGAGAGTGGAAAGAAAATCTATTGCTACTGGGGGCCCTCAGAACCTCCCGGCAGCCTCGGAGGCGACCGTGAGGCAGGCTCTACCTCGGGAGCAGAAGCACATTTCCTGGGCAGCTTCCTTCTGGGCAATATATGGCAAGTGAGCCTAGGCCCCTGCCTTTGGGCCTGGGACACAGGGTGGCAAGTCTCAGTGCCACCAGTGTCCCTGTGGGAGAGATGTAGAAGCCTCTCCCCCAGAGGGCCCCCACTCCCCTCTCTGCCCCAGAGCCCTGGGGAGGAGCTGTGGGGAGCGGCCGAAGCAGACAGATCATGGCTGGCTGTTCCTTCAACCTGTGGTTCAGAGCCCTCAGCCTGGTCCCCAGGCCTCTAGATCCTGGGTGGGCCGTGCCACTTAGCCGCCCTTCCATCCACTGAACAGTTTGAGTAAGGGAACATCTAAGAAAGGCTCTTTTTGGGATGAAAGTCCCTTCAGAGCCAGAGCCCAGGAGGCCCTGCCTTTTTGAATTCCTAGCAGGCTCCTGGCTGGGCAGGCAGCAGCTCTCTGTGGGAAGTCACTTTCCTGTAGCGTCTGCTTCTCCCAGTTCCAAAGCGGCTCATATCCTGCACACCACACCAAGCTTCCAGTCCCTACTGCTGGTCAGGCCCTGACCGGGTTGGGGTGCGCAGGTGTCCATACCTCTGAGATGGCAGGATGAGCTTCCTTGCTGGCAAGAAGGGTTAACCTGACAGAAGCTAGTGTCTGGCAGAGCCATTCACCTCAGGGTAGCCCTGGGAAGTCCCCTTGGCTTACCTCTGGCTCTTGGGACACGAGTTCTGTGACTGGTAGCCTGCTCATCTCCTGGCCTTGCCAGGTCAGGCCCATGGAGGGACTAGACAGCAAGACTCTAAGAGAGATTTCCTGTCACGCTAGTAGAAGGCCGTTCCCGTGATTCTGGTGGGCAGCTGGATGGGAGGGTGCCAAGTAGCCACTGACGCTGGTATAGGTGAAGAAGGCTCTCACTGCTGCTGGTCCCAGTGCTGAGAAGTGTGCCACGGGCCCGGCCGTGTATGCCCAGCCGAGGTGGGCAAGTGGGCTGGCAGGTGTGGGGAGGAAGAGGCTGAGGCTGAGCTCCTCAGATCCAGCTCCTGACAATCTGTGAGGGAGGCCAACGGAAGTTTTGCTGGGTTCAGAGAGCTCCTCTCCCGGTGTCCTCCTTGGGAGGCCTTTCCCACGGGGGGGGCCGTGCAGGGCCTGTCTGCAGGCCTGAGCCTGGGTGGGGCCCAGCAAGGGTGTGGTCAAGGCTCCTCACCGTCTAGAAGAGGCTGGATAGAAATAGCTGTGCCCATCTGGGCTATGAGTCACCGAGGGGCGTTTTAGCTGTTTCTTGGAGAGGTTCTATTTTAGGTGAGTGCCTGTGACAGCCTGGGTGACGGAGGCTGGGTAAGGGAAGGTTCTAGTGGTGAGTGCAGGAGCTTCAGTCCATGCCCTTATTCAACCCTGTCCAGGACCTGAAGGAGGGTCACTCTGAAGTCCCAGGATAAGGAGCTTTACCTTCCAGATCCCTCTTCTCAGAAAGTCCCAGAGCGTGCTGTGCAGATGCACGAGAGCTACAGAGTCTAGGGTGTACCTGGGCACCCACTACAGGAACTGAGTCTGGCTGCTGCCCTGGGGCAGTGCCTGGGCCTCCCCTCAGGAGGGTAATCCCCTCCAAGGCTCCCTCTGAGGGTGAGTGGAAATAGCTTGCCCCTGGGAGCTCCCACTTTGATGGGAGTGAGGCCTCCCTAGCCAAGTGGGACCTTTCTAAAGGGGTCTATGGACTGAGTCCCATGGATGCAAATTATTTCCTCTGAGGCTTTCTCTGTCCAAATGTGCACAGAGCTGCCTTGGGTCTCCAAAAACATCTAGGTGAGTTGACAGTTCCCAACTGGGGCAGATGGCTTCGTATCCCAGTTTCTAAGGCATCACTCTTCTTAGTGTTTTTGGAACTGGGGTTGGTCTTGGAGGGCTCGGCCAGTGTTTTGCAGCGGGGACTTCTACCCCATGACTTGACCTGCATGAGGCTGCTGGTCTTTGGAAGAAGCAGGAAGGCAGAAGGCACCAGGCTGCGGCTCAGGAGCTGGGCCAGGCTGGCCGGGCTCATTTCACCCATAACACCGCTTCCTCGTGGGTTAACCACAAGAGCATGTGGTTAAATTGTATCAGACCTTGATTTTCTCTACTGTGAAGACCAAAGGCAAGGCTGCCCGTAAACAGGCCATGTGTGGTGCTGGGCATGAGAGAATGCTCGCCAGACTGTGGTGTTCTCCCCACCTCCGTGGCCGCTCTTGCACTGGCGGGGCAAGATAGCCAGGGCCGGGCTCCCCCACTGCCAAATCAGCCAAAGCAGCAGCTGCGTGGCCCTGTGACCTCAAGGCGGAGAGCAGGAGGGCAGGCACCCCTGAGGCTGGACAGAAGCGGCTTTTTGCCTCAGGAACCAGATGGGACCTTTCCCTGGTGACTGCCCCCCGCCCCCCTGCCACGTATCCCCCCCCCCTTTTGAAGGCTCTGGCTACAAGTGAAGATGGAGCAACCTTGGCCTCGGGCTTCAGGTCTGATTGAAAATGAGGAGCCTCCTCACTGGGGCCCTGAATCTCCAATCTCACAGCTTGGGCTTCGTGGGAACTGTGCCCCCTATTAATAGGGTGTTGGCATTGATCCCACTACAAGCCTCTCTGGAATGAGCCCTGCTCTGTGCCACACACACTGTCCTGAGAGCACCTCAACGCGCGCTCACGAGCTGGGTGGAGCGACAGGAGACCACCTAGAGAAACATAGCAGTAGATACTTCGGGAAAGAACGAGAATAAACTGGGTGATTAGCTACAGCATGCCTAGGTGGTCTGTCCCATTGCGTTGCCAGAGAGGGCCCTGAGGGGGAGACCTGAGGTCTGTGCAGCTAGCCAGCCTGGGGACAGAGAAAACTCTGAGCTTAGAGGACTCCTGGGCCGAGCAGGAGGCCCAGGGTCTCTGGGGTGAGACTGCTAAGCAGGGGTGGTAGGGAAGGAGGCCGGAGAGAGGGATGGGCTGGGGTGTGGGCCGTGGGATTTCCCGTGACAGGCATGGTGGGACTCCACTAAGGGATTTGAGCCCCTAAGTGATATGCTCTGATCCATACGTAGATTTCTTTTGGCAGAAAAAAAATATCATTGGTTCATGTAACTGGAAGTCCAGGGCTAGACTTAAGGCATAGCTGAAGCCAGGGAATGAAACAAAGTCATCAGATCTGCCCCCTTCTCCTAACCTCATCTCCACTTCTTTTTTTTTTTTTAAGATTTTACTTATTTATTTGACAGAGATCACAAGTAGGCAGAGAGGCAGGCAGAGAGAGAGGGGGAAGCAGGCTCCCCCTGAGCAGAGAACCCAATCTGGGGCTCAGTCCCAGGACCCCGGGACCATGACCTGAGCCAAAGGCAGAGGCCCCAACCCACTGAGCCACCCAGGCGCCCCTCGTTTCTACTTCTGAGTCTATTGATGTCATCCTTAGCATCTCCCCAGATGCTGGGAAAGAAGGCTATTGACTGACCTACACCCATGTTCTCTGAGTAATCCCGAAGGCAAAAAGACTCCCTCTCCCCTGGTGTTCATTTACCAAGTAACACGGATCAGTCCTGTTTTCAGGGTCACACAGCCAGGCCCGAAGTCCTGCTGGAGGCGGTGATTGGCCCAAGCCAAATCTCGCACTCACTTTACTCGGCGAGGTGTGGATGCAGAGAGGAAAGCCCGTGTCCCTCACAGGAATAGCAACACATGCTTGTTTGTTCTAGGGCACAGATTATCCCATTTTCTTAAAAAATGTGTCTTGCTTAAGAAAAAAAAAATGTCTTTTTCATTCTATTTACATCATCACTGACATCACCTTACTTCGCTTTCCAGATTGTCCGCATCCGTCTTGTGCCTTCTGCAATGCTCCAAGCTCCTCTCGGACAGGGGCCATGGTGTCATTTATTTTCTGTGCCTCCCTCTCCCTCCTGTTACTCTTCATTTCTCTATTCATCCTGCAAGTTTTTAATTGAACATTGATTGCCTTCCAGGCACTGTACTAAGGCCATCGTTTCCATCCTGATTTATATTTTAAAAGATTAGGCTGACTGCTGTGTGGACATGGCCTAAAGAGGGCAACAGGGGAAGGAGAGAGACCAATTGGAGGCGTTGGGGGGTATCATTGGTGGGGGAGGCCTTGGGGATGGAATGATGTACACAGATCAGACGTACAGCCTGCAGGCAGTGGGGGAGACCCCTGCACAGGGGGATCCGGCAGACAGCAGATTGGTGTTTGGGGGGTGGGGAGTGTGGGACTGCCCGTGTTCTGTTCCAGGCACTTGGCAGCTCCCAGGGGTGGGGGCCGTGCCCTCGGTCCCTTTGGCCCAGAAACATCTGAGCGGGCCTTGTCACTCCTGCCTGCACTTGGAGCTGGTCCTGGCTGCTGTGGGATCTGAGCTGTGGGTACCACCAGTCCTGTCCACCCTGTTGACCCTGATGCTTCCTCCTCAGGTGAAGGA
The DNA here is from genome assembly GCF_020171115.1 of Neogale vison. Lineage (NCBI taxonomy): Eukaryota > Metazoa > Chordata > Mammalia > Carnivora > Mustelidae > Neogale > Neogale vison. Next base: position 205,464,882 of record NC_058096.1, on the reverse strand, counting down.
GTGGCTCTGTCTGAACTGCCAGATGCAGCGGGCTCTGGGGATGGACATGACCACGGCGCCTCGCTCCAAGAGCCAGCAGCAGCTGCACTCCCCAGCCCTATCTCCTGCCCAGTCCCCAGCCAAACAGCCCCTGGGGAAGCCAGAGCAAGAGAGATTGCAGGGCCCAGGGGGACCACAGCCTGGCCCCCGCCAGCCTGAGACAGCCAGGGCCACCTCAGTGCCGGGGCCTGCCCAAGCAGCTGCCCCTCCGGAGGTGGGGAGGGTGTCTCCTCAGCCCCCTCTTCCTGTCAAGCCTTCAACAGCAGAGCCCAGGCCACCGGCAGGAGAGGCCCTGGCCAAAAGTGCCACCACAGTACCCTCGGGGCCTGGTGCTGCTGAGCAGACCCAGGAGGGCCTCACTGGGAAGCTCTTTGGCCTCGGCGCGTCCCTGCTGACCCAGGCAAGTACCCTCATGTCTGTGCAGCCTGAGGCTGAACCCCAGGGCCAGGCTGCCCCCAGCAAAGGGCCACCCAAGATCGTCTTCAGTGATGCCAGCAAGGAGGCTGGCCCGAGACCCCCAGGCTCAGGGCCTGGACCTGGGCCAGCACCTGGAGCCAAAACTGAGCCTGGAGCTAGAACAGGTCCTGGGCCGGGGCCTGCAGCCCTGGCAAGAACCGGGGGAACAACCAGTCCAAAGCATGGCAAAGCGGAACACCAGGCGGCCACCAAGGCTACTGCCAAGCCAAAGACCACGCCGAAGGAAAGGGCCACCTGCCCACTGTGCCAAGCTGAGCTCAACGTGGGCAGCAAGGGCCCAGCCAACTACAATACCTGTACCACCTGCAAGCTCCAGGTGTGCAACCTGTGTGGCTTCAACCCAACGCCCCACCTGGTAGAGGTAAGACAGCAGGACCGAGTGTGTGCCCTTGGGCCTTGGTGAGGGGCCAGGACCTGGAGTGATGGGGGCACGGGAGGCCTGGGAGCCAGAGAGGGCTTTTGAGAACTGGGTCTTCAGCCACTGCAAGGCTGTCCCGACATGGCCACAGGGGGCCCATGCTCCCTTTTCTGTCCCTGTCCCCGGCTTGTTGTTCCACTCAGAAAACTGACTGGCTCAGGGAACGGGGGAAGGGTACCTGCTGCTTCTGGCCAGCTGACCAGTGTCCTGGGGCCCATCCCAGGGGTCAACAGGCTTGGGAGGCCGTGAAGTGGCTGCTCCATTCCCAGCTCTCATGGGCTTGGCCTGATGAAAGATGCTAATTTCCCCTGCTCAGGTAGGAAGAGCCTGAGGTCCCGTCCTGCCCTCAGTCTGTGACCCACCCAGGGCATTGAAGGGCTGTTAGGCAGAGGGCTGTGCCCCATTGCCTTGGCTCCAGCCTAGCCAGGAGGGATCCGCCCTCCATCGCCTCTTCTGAGGTCCCAGATGTTGATGTCCGCTTGTCAAAGCCAGCATATTTGGGCCACATACTTTCCTTTGGCTGGGCCTGGTTCTCCATGGTGCTGCTTGTGGGGATGCTCAGAGACGTTCTTCTTATCCATAGGGAAGTTTGAGGGAGCTCTGAGGCTGGGGCCTGTCTTCCTTCAGTCCTTGGTCCCAGGAAGGGCTCTGGGCACTGTGTAGAGCTGGATGGACAAGAACAGGAGGCCCAGTGTTCTCTCAAAGCTTTGAGCCCAGCCTAGATGGCTCAGAAGGTGTAGAGGTTCCTGGGCAGAGCTGGACAAGCCTGGACCTGGAGGCTGCTGCTTCTCCTCCCCTCACTCACTCTGCCCGATGGGGACAAGATGAGCAATTGGCTCATCTTGACTGGTGGCTGCGTCCCCACCTGTGTCCCCTCAGGAGATGGTCAAGCCAAAGCCTTTCTTCCTGCACGTAGGCCGCCGCCTGTGCCCTTGGGCTCCTAGGCTGAGGCATGCGTGGTCCATGGTGGGGCAGGAGAGCCTTGGCAGCTTGTTCTGACTTGCTTTGGGTCAGGCCTCCACTGGAGCAACCCACGGTGATAGGGAAGACTGCTTTGGCTGTCATAGGCCATATTTCCCTAACACGCAGAAAGAAGCAACTCTAATGAAGACAAGTGACCTCCTCAGATGATGACCATGTGGCCCTCCGGGCCCCATACTACCACGCTTTAAGCCCTAGATCCAATAGCTCACTGGAGGACAGCTGGCCTGGCTAGCTGGGGGGGGAGGCGGCACCCAGGGGTCACCCAGGGGAGCCAGAGGAGCTCCCATCTGGAGATTGCCAGGCACATAGCACTGCCACCTGATGCTGGGCACCCTGGGTCACCCTGATGCTGAGGGACTGCGAGTCCCCTTATCCCAGAGGGACTTCCTGGCCCACATGTCCTCATGCAGCAGGACGTGCACAGAGGAAAGGAGAAAACTGCCTCTGCCCAGGAGTGTGACATTCCTACAGCTCCTTTCAGCAGCCCCTGGGCCAGGCCAGGGGGAGGGCTGGTTGTGCCTGAGCATGTCTCAGTCACAGGCTGACTCCGGGTGAGCGCCTGGCTTCTGATCCGAGCCGCTCACCAGCTGCTTGGGGGTCCCCTTCCTGGACTCTGGAGCTTCTCCTTCTTGATAGCCCATGTCGCCCCCTGCCCCAGGTTATTTTTCCAGGGGAAATTTCAGAGGGAAAAGGGATCTAGTTCTACTGCTTTCTTCTTTGTGTGCTCTGGATTCCCTGTCTAGAAAGAAAGTAAAAGGTTTTACAGCTCCGAGATGTTGAGGAAAATTGTCGTGCGTGTCCTGTGCCACTGCCCCCTCCTTGGCCAGAACCACCCTTGCCCCCGAAGCATCTGCTGGTTCCATGAGCCTGACAGGGGAGGTGCTGGGGGTTCTGGTCCTAGCTTCTCCCCACCCCAAGGCCACTGCTTCCTTGCCTTTTGCTCCAAACAACAGTCAGGGTAGACCAGCTTCTCTGACTCCTTTCTCCTCATGGCTCTGCTTGGTTTTCTTTTCTTTTTCTTTTTTTTGTTTTGTTTTGTTTTTTGTTTAGTAGGCTCCTTGCCCAGCGTGGAGCCCAATGCAGGGCTTGAACTCATGACCTTGAGATTGTGACCTGAGCTGAGACCAAGAGTCAGACATACCACCACCTGAGCTGTGCAGGCGCCCCATGGCCCTGCTTGTTAATGCTGCTCTCCAGGGGACTCCTGGGGAAGGGATGGGTGGGCAGCCACGATGCCTGCCTCCCATGGTTCCCACCAACATTGTTGCTTTTCTTCACTATAACCAGGCCACGGGCCGTCTTTGATCTCCCCTCAGCAAATGGCCACTTGACATTCAGAGAAGTTGTGTGCCTCCCTATGACCTACATTGTGTGTTTTTGGTTAGAGGCTCCTGATTTCTCAGCAGGTGTCCTGGACACATCGAGCCTTGGGAGTGAGGTGGCAGGCCAGCAGGTAGGGGTGGGTCTGCCCTGGCTATGTCTCCCACACCTGGCTCACCGGGGCTGGCCTGCCAGGCTTGGGATGACTGTGCTGTCTCTGGGCTGAGTGTGAGGCAGAGGGACCGGTGTCTGCATGTAGGCCCAGAGCTTGAGGGAGGGATGGACCAGGCCATGAAGCCCCACGGCCAGCTCCCCACTGGCCTATTAGACTGGCTCTGGCTCCACACGAGACCAGAGCCGACTCTCCGGGCTGTCATGTTGGGAATTTTCCTCAACATCTCGGAGCTGTAAAACCTTTTACCTTCTTTCTAGACAGGAAGTCCAGACCACACAACGAAGGAAGCAGTCGAACTAGATCCCTTTTCCCTCTGAAATTTCCTTTGGGGAAAAAAAAAATAACCATAGTGCTATTTAGTGAGTCATTTCATAATTAAGAGTTGTTGATTCCAAATTTTTTACCTATTTATCTTTCTGAAGGATAATAGTACCCTCTGGCTTAATTTTTAATTGGCTTTCAGTTAAAAATAGAGTTTGTGAAGAAATTAGTGGAATTGGAAATGTTATAGTAACACCACCGGTTTCTGATCTTACTATAATTGCCAAAATACCAGCCATGCCCTTGAGAAGTCGGGCCTCCCTGGGCAAAGGGCCTGGCGCCTGTGATAAGCAGGGCTGGCCTGGGCTCACGTGAGGCAGGGCTGAGGCGAGGGTGTCAGGCGAGAGGCCAGTAGCTGCCTCCGGGGACCGTGATCTCAGGAGGCCTATCTCCTCCCCATGGCATGGAGGTTTCTGGGAGAACCAGTGGAGACACCATACTTCATATACTTAGGCATGGCTGAGCACACAGTCAGGAAACTGGAACCAGAGTGTCCTGATAGACAGTCTATGTGCAGGGAAGGAGTCCCCGTCCGCCCCCAACCCTCTGGGTGTGAATCAACCCTGTGGCCAGTGCAAGACCCTGGTCTCATGAGGGAGGCCCCATAGGAGTGGACACGAGGAGAGCGCAGCCCCGCCAGGAAGGCGCCCCCTAGGGATGTCAGGGAGGGTTCCTCTTCTTGGAGGAGAGGCCCAGAGAGGAGAAGCTTAAGCGTGTCCGGACACAGGGAGGGGCGGGGTAGCAGCATCAGGAGAACAGTAGCACTGGGGATGGTCATGCCCGTAGTCCGGAGGCTGAGTCTTGGGCTCTTTACGTCTGGGCACCCCTTCTCTGGGTTTCTTGCCTGCTGCCTGTTGTCTGGCAGTGAGACTGGAGATGGGGATACGCTGGGCCCCGCAGCCGTTTGGGGGGGGGTGTCACTGTAATCAGACTGACACAGGCCAGCTCCACATACCCAGATTGTGTCCTGTGGGGTCATTCAGACCATGGCAGCAGGTGCAAGGAGGGTGCCCAACGTCCATTGCCACCTCACCAGGCAACACTGGCCCTTGAGTCACAGTAGCCTTTTGTCCTGGAAGACAGCAGGCTCGTCGGCCTGTGGGGTATGCCATGAACTCTCAGACAACTTGCTTCCCCTTCCTCACCCTGACCCCACTTCCCACCATGAAGTGGTGATTACCCTGGGGGCTACCTTACTGCCCCCAGAAAGGAACTGGGCAGAGGGAGACAAGGGGTTAGTGGCCATCAAGCCTCCCACTGTTCATTCCCAGGACCCGGGTCATCCCCTGCCCACTTGCCAAGGGGGACAGGCAAAGGAGAAGCAGGCAGCAGCTCCCTGAAGGCTGGAGCTGGGTGGCCCTGGGACAGAAGAGTATAGAAGGTGTGCAAGTGAATGAATGAATGAGGAGGGGATAGACCCTAAAGGGGAGAGTGAATGAACAAATGGAATGAATGGGTAGGGCGGAGCTGGGCGGGTATGCTGTAGGGGGCAGAGATGAGAGCGCAGTGAGAAAAGAAATCAGGGCCTCTATTCCAAGGCACAGAGCCTCCCCATGGCCTACCTCTTACCCCATCCCCATTCCCCAGAAGACTCAGGTCTGGGGCCAGGGCTCCTCAGGCCCCTCCAGTCCCCAGCGCTCTGCACCCAGAGAGCTGCCACAGGGCCTCCAGCAGTCAGGTCGGGTGTTTATTTTTAGCCCTTACCTCCCATGCCTCCCCCTGCGTGCCTTCCCTCCCTTCCCGGCTGACTGCTACAGCAGAGCCAGGAGCAACAGGGCCAACTGGGCAGCCCCTCCTGCAGGCTGGCGGCCTCCGTGAATAGCATGGGAAAGAACAAAACCCTGGGGAGCGTGTGACCACAAAGGCCGCGCTCTGCTGAGGGCTGTGCCTCTGGGCTTAGGTGAGCAGGCTGTGCTCTGAGCCCCTGGCGTGAGGTCTGTCTCCTCCGTTCAGACCATCCTTCCAAGGTGCCCTTGCCTCACTGGGGACTGTTGCATCTGGGGCGGGGTCTGCAGGCCAGTAGGGGGCAGAGGTTGCAAAGCCACCAGGGTGAGCCAGGGCAGATGACCCAATCTCGAGAGGCCTAGCCTGGAATGGCCTTGTGCAGGAGCCCAGAGTGGAATCAGGACAGTGTTGCCATAGGCCGCACCCATTCCCACCCCCCCACCCCCACCACCCCCCCACCCCCCGTCTGGCCCAGATCCTAACCCCACCTTGCTGATCCTGGGGCTTTTCTCATTTCCAGAATTCGCTTGGCCTCTGCCTATACCCCTCTTACCTCGCCAGGGTCTCTCTGTCCTCTCACAGTCTTCTGATCCAAGGGGATTTCCACTGTGTCCCCAGCGGACGTCAGAGGCACATGGGCAGAATTTCAGGCTCAGGCTCTGTGCTCTTCTGTGCCCCGTCTCTCTCAGGGCCTGGGCTCAGCCTGTGTAGGATTCTCCCCAGACACCCCTAGGGGTGACCAAACCAAGTGATTCCAACACCCATTGCTTCCTAGGGGTTTGTGTCAGGGTACAGAGAGGATCAGATAAGGTACCCAGGGGTCAGTAGTGGGGTGAAGGCCGGCCCTGCAGAGAACAGGGTGAGTACACGTAGGACTTGTGAAGCGTCACCTTCCATCGCTGGGTCTTTCTGCTCAGGACCCATGCAGGGGATGGGGCCTCAGGGCAGAGTTGCAGCTCCAATCCAGGGAACGATCTCAAGGCCCAGAGCAACAAGGCTGTGGAACAGGCCTATCCCTCAACACACACCAGGGGCCTCCCACCTGCGTGGCCTGGCCTCTGCTGGGGCCCAGGCCAGAGATACGATATGTAGCCCTGTGGGCAGGAAACTAGGGAAGAATGATTGACGTGGCCTCTGCCACAGTGGCCTGAGGATGCCAGGCTGAGGGCAGGCACTCGGGGGGGCACCATGCTTCCAAGGATCTGCCAGCTGGGCTAGGATCTGACATGGGCTCGGGGCAGTGTGTGAGGTCAGGGTACTGAGGCTGCTTGCCCTCTTTGGGCTGGTGAGGGTCAAGGGCCACCTCCCTGCCCTGTCTCCTGGCTCTGTGGTCCCGTGGTTCTGTGTCTTGTGGTTCTCCTTAATGGCCCAGCCTAGTGGCCATGCTGCTGGTGGGAGCCTAATTGTCTGGCCACGTGGGATGAGCACCAGCAGGAAGGTCAGAGCCTCCACGTCTCTGCTCCCTCCTCTAGGGCGAGAGCAGGCACAGGCATGTGGTTACTCTCTCTCCTACCTCACCCCTCTCTGGGCCATGACAGGGCCTCCGGTCTTGGCAAGAAGGAGTCCTGACTCTGGAGGAAGTTTCTGGGAGACATGCCCCTATCAGCCTCTGACCGGCTACAGAAATCACCCCCTTAGGGCCTGGGATGCTCAGACCTCACCCCTGTGCAGACAGCTGGAGCTGGGGGAATCAGACTGCATTTCTGGCATTCTAGGAACTTTACCACTCATATCTGTGTCACGCTTGGATGACTGGTTTGGGGCTGTGAACTCCAGAAATGCTTCCTGCCAGCAACCTGTGTCTGTCTTTGTCATGGCTGCTTTTCCAGCCCCCAGCCCTGAGCCTGACAGAGGGGATGACCCTGAGGGTGGTGGACGGATGGCTGAGGGTTTGGTTCCCACCCAGCCCTGGAGGAAGCAGGGCCCCTGGCCTGAGTGTGGGCATACACAGTCCCCACCGGAAGACTAACCCTGAGCCCTGCGGGCAGGAGGAGGCTTCCACTTGAGGGTCTTTGCTGACCTTGGACAGGGAGACTTGGGCTGGGGGCGTGTGGACAGAGGGACTTACTCAGCCCATTCCCCAGCAGGGCTTCTTCCAGACAATCTCCCCTGGCCCCAGGAGTCTGCAGCCCTTACTTGGGAAGGGTATGGGGGAGGATGGGATCTGGGGCCACTCCTGGTTTCAGGGTCTCTGGACTGTTGGACTCTGCACCAGCTCCCCCTCTTCCCCAGACTCACATGCCGCCTATAGCCTTCCCTCCCCGGCTGGTCTCCTTTTCTGGCCAGGTGAGAAAGCTCTCTAGGGGGTGAGGAAGGGACCCCTCTTCTTGGTTTATCATTTGAACTCTGAAGGATGGTGAGGTCTGTCATGTGGGGTCTTTTTCTCCTTGTGCCTTCGGGGTCATGCTTTAGAAGATGTTCTCTAGCTTTCGGTTACAGAAATAGTCATGGAAACATTCTTTGAGTACTTAAGGGTCTTTGTGATTTTCATCAACCCCTTCCCTTTCCATGTCCTTACAGAAAACCGAGTGGCTCTGTCTGAACTGCCAAACTAAGCGGTTGCTGGAGGGCAGCCTGGGGGAGCCGACCCCCCTGCCGCTGCCCGCCTCCCAACAGCCCCCTGCAGGGGCCCCTCTCCGGGCGACGGGAGCAGCCCCTCCGAAGCAGAAAGGGCCACAAGGACCAGGCCAGCCATCAGGCCCCCCGCCTGCCAAGGCCAGTCCCCTGTCCACCAAGGCCAGCCCCCAGGCCAAGCCCGCCAGGGCTTCTGAACCCGGCAAGACCCTGAGCAGTGCCCAGGAAAAGAAGACAGGAATCCCAGCTAAAGCCGAGCCTGGGCCGAAACCCCCTCCGGAGACTACCGTGCCCCCTGGGACTCCCAAAGGAAAGACGGTGCCCCGGAGGACTGAACCTGCCACCCCCGTCGTCAAGGCCGTTCCAGAAGCCCCCAAGGCTGGGGAGTCAGAGGTCAGTCCCACTCACTTCCTGGGGACCCTGGCTCTCAGGTGGTCTAGTCTAGGGAAGGGCTTGGTTCTCTGGGATGTAGGCCTGGTGCAGGCCCCTTGGGGCCATGGAGGAGGTAAGGGAGGCCTGGATGAGACCCTGTTGGGCCTGGAGCCTGTGAGTTCTAGGCTAGTCCTGTGTCTGACACATAGTTGAATGCTCTGGTGAGTTTTGCTACCATTCAACCTCATAAAGTTGCTCTTTGAGAACCTACGACTGCTTGGGGTTCCCAAGGCCAGACACATGGAGGATGGTGGGCCATGGTGCCCAGGGAGCTGGAGGGCCCCTTCCTCGGGTGGACAGAGAGGGCCGGGCTTCCCCAGCGAACTATCTGCTGCAGTGAGTCAAAGAGTCTGCTTCTCACCCTGCTGCAGGAGCTGGCGGGCAAGCCGTACTCTCAGGACCTGTCTCGGAGCCCACAGAGCCTCAGCGACACAGGCTACTCCTCGGATGGCATCTCCAGCTCCCAGAGCGAGATCACAGGCGTCGTACAGCAGGAGGTGGAGCAGCTGGACAGCGCAGGGGTGACAGGGCCTCGCCCGCCCAGCCCCTCCGAGCTCCACAAGGTGGGCAGCAGCATGCGGCCCTCACTGGAGGCCCAGGGCCCAGCACCCCGGGCCGAGCCGAGCAAGCCGCCCAGGAGCAGTGGTGGCGAGCAGAAGCGGAGGCCCCACTCCTTGTCCATCATGCCGGAGGCCTATGACTCGGATGAAGAGCTGGAGGAAATCCTGGAGGAGGAGGAAGACTCCCTGGAGTGGGGGCCCCAGAGGGAGCAGCCGGACACAGCCGAGTCCTCCGACGACTTTGGCAGCCAGCTGAGACACGACTACGTGGAGGACAGCAGTGAGGGTGGCTTGTCCCCTCTCCCACCCCAGCCCCCAGCCCGGGCAGCAGAGCTGACTGACGAGGAGTTCATGCGACGGCAGATCCTGGAGATGAGCGCGGAGGAAGACAACCTGGAGGAGGAAGACGCCCCCCCCTCTGGGCGTGGCCTGGCCAAACACAGCGCCCAGAAGGGCGGCCCTAGGCCGCGGCCCGAGCCCAGCCAAGACCAGGGGGCTCCGCCGAAGAGGCGGCTGCCGCACAACGCCACGACGGGCTACGAGGAGCTGCTCTCTGAGGAAGGCCCAGCGGAGGCCGGGGATGGCACTGCGGCCCTGCAGGGCGGGCTCCGCCGCTTCAAGACCATCGAGCTCAACAGCACGGGCAGCTACGCCCACGAGCTGGACCTGGGCCAGGGCCCCGACCCCGGCTTGGAGCGGGAGCCCGAGCTGGAGATGGAAAGCCTGACGGGCTCGCCGGAGGACCGCTCCCGCGGGGAGCACTCCTCCACGCTGCCGGCCTCCACGCCCAGCTACACTTCGGGCACCTCTCCCACCTCCCTGTCCTCGCTGGAGGAGGACAGCGACAGCAGCCCCAGCCGCCGGCAGCGGCTAGAGGAAGCCAAGCAGCAGCGCAAGGCCCGGCATCGCTCCCACGGGCCCCTGCTGCCCACCATCGAGGACTCCTCGGAGGAGGAGGAGCTGCGGGAGGAGGAGGAGCTCCTGCGGGAGCAGGAGAAGATGCGGGAGGTGGAGCAGCAGCGCATCCGCAGCACGGCCCGAAAGACCCGGCGGGACAAGGAGGAGCTGCGGGCCCAGCGGCGGCGGGAGCGCTCCAAGACTCCCCCGAGCAACCTGTCCCCCATCGAGGACGCCTCCCCGACGGAGGAGCTGAGGCAGGCGGCGGAGATGGAGGAGCTCCATCGCTCCTCCTGCTCCGAGTACTCCCCCTCCCCCTCCCTCGACTCAGAGGCCGAAGCCCTGGACGGCGGCCCCACCCGGCTCTACAAGTCGGGCAGCGAGTACAACCTGCCCACCTTCATGTCCCTCTACTCGCCAACGGAGGCGCCCGCAGGAAGCTCGGCCCCTCCCAGCTCCGGCCGGCCCCTCAAGAGCGCAGAAGAAGCCTACGAAGAGATGATGCGCAAGGCGGAGCTGCTCCAGCGGCAACAGGGGCAGGTGGCGGGAGGCCCCTCCCAGCCTGGCGGCCCGCGGAGCCAGGGCACCTTTGAGTACCAGGACACCCCTGACCAAGACTATGGCCGCACGGCACAGCCTGCCTCGGAGGGCCCCGCGGCCAGCCTGGGGGCAGCCGTGTACGAGGAGATCCTGCAGACATCGCAGAGCATTGCCCGCATGCGGCAGGCCTCCTCCCGGGACCTGGCCTTTGCAGAGGACAAGAAGAAGGAGAAGCAGTTTCTGAATGCGGACAGCGCATACATGGACCCGATGAAGCAAAATGGTGGGCCGCTCACGCCTGGCACCAGCCCCACCCAGCTCGCGGCCCCTGTGTCCTTCTCCGGCTCCACCTCCTCAGACAGTGGTGGTGGCCGAGTCATTCCTGATGTCCGCGTGACTCAGCATTTTGCAAAGGAGCCTCAGGACCCCCTTAAGCTTCACAGCTCCCCTGTGTCCCCCAGCTCTGCCTCTAAGGAGGTAGGCGTGTCCTTCTCCCAGGGCCCTGGCGCCCCAGCCACCTCGGCCATGGCTCCTTGTCCAGCCGGCCTGCCACGAGGTTATATGACTCCCACCTCCCCAGCAGGCTCTGAGCGCAGTCCTTCACCATCTTCCGTAGGCCACAGCTATGGACAGAGCCCAGCCACTGCCAACTACGGGTCCCAAACTGAGGAGCTACCCCAGGCCCTCAGCGGCCCCACCGTCAGTGGACGGGCTGTCAGAGACAAGTCCCTGAGCGTGAGTGATGGGGAGGGCGGCCCCCACAAGGCCTCCCGGGGGTATTCCTACTTCACCGGCTCCAGCCCACCTCTCTCTCCATCTTCTCCCTCAGAGAGTCCCACATTCTCCCCTGGCAAGCTGGGGCCAAGGGCCACAGCCGAGTTCTCTACACAGACGCCAAGCCCAACCCCCGCCTCAGACATGCCTCGGACCCCTGGGGCCCCAAGTCCGGCACCCATGGTGGCTCAGGGCACACAAACGCCACACCGACCCAGCACCCCTCGCCTGGTCTGGCAGCAGTCCTCTCAGGAGGCCCCCTTTATGGTCATCACTCTGGCATCAGATGCCTCCAGCCAGACCAGGATGGTGCATGCCAGTGCCTCCACCTCCCCAGTCTGTTCACCCACCGACACCCAGCCCACCGTCCACAGCTACAGCCAGACGACACCTCCAAGTGCGTCCCAGCAGCCCCCAGAGCCACCTGGGCCACCCGGCTTCCCACGGGCACCCAGTGCTGGTACGGAGGGGCCCTTGGCAGTATATGGCTGGGGTGCCCTCCCTGCTGAGAACATCTCCTTGTGCCGGATCTCCTCTGTCCCCGGGACGTCTAGGGTGGAGCCAGGCCCCCGGCCTCCGGGCAGTGCTGTGGTAGACCTCCGCACAGCTGTCAAGCCCACGCCCATCATCCTTACTGACCAGGGCATGGACCTGACCTCTCTTGCCGTGGAAGCAAGGAAGTATGGGCTTGCCTTGGATCCAATCCCAGGACGGCAATCAACTGCCGTGCAGCCTTTGGTCATCAACCTCAATGCCCAGGAGCAGACCCATGCCTTCCTCAGCACCTCCACCACCGTGAGCATCACCATGGCCTCATCTGTGCTCATGGCTCAGCAAAAGCAGCCTGTGGTCTATGGAGACCCCTTTCAGAGCCGACTTGACTTTGGCCAGGGTGCGGGCAGCCCCGTATGTCTGGCCCAGGTCAAGCAGGTAGAACAGGCCGTCCAGACGGCCCCATACCGAGGCGGGCCCCGTGGAAGACCTAGGGAGGCCAAGTTTGCCAGGTATAACCTGCCCAACCAGGTAGCACCTCTGGCCAGAAGGGACGTTTTAATCACTCAGATGGGCACTGCCCAGAGTGTTGGCCTCAAGTCAGGTCCCATGCCAGAGCCTGGCACTGACCCCCACCGGGCTGCCCCTGCAGAGCTGCGGTCACACGCTCTGCCCGGTGCCAGGAAGCCGCACACAGTAGTGGTGCAGATGGGAGAGGGCGCGGCAGGCACTGTGACCACACTGCTCCCCGAGGAGCCTGCAGGTGCCCTGGACCTGACTGGGATGAGGCCTGAGAGCCAGATGGCGTGCTGTGACATGGTCTACAAGTTCCCCTTTGGCAGTAGCTGCACAGGCACCTTCCACCCCACCCCCAGTGCCCCTGAGAAGAGTGTGGCTGACATCACTCCACCTGGCCAGAGCGGCGGCCCCTTCTACAGTCCCCGGGACCCAGAGCCTCCCGAGCCCCCCACCTACCGGGCACAGGGGGTAGCGGGGCCCGGGCCCCATGAGGAGCAGAGGCCCTACCCACAGGGCCTCCACGGCAGGCTCTACTCCTCCATGTCTGACACCAATCTGGCTGAGGCGGGCCTCAACTACCATGCACACAGAATGGGGCAGCTCTTCCCAGGCCCCGGACGAGACTCCGCTGTGGACCTCAGCTCGCTGAAGCATTCCTACAGCCTGGGCTTTGTGGATGGACGCTATCTGGGGCAGGGCTTGCAGTACGGCTCGTACACAGACCTGCGCCATCCCACAGATGTTCTGACTCACCCACTTCCTATGCGCCGCTACAGTTCGGTGTCGAACATCTACTCAGACCACAGGTATGGCCCGCGGGCAGATGCCGCTGGCTTCCAGGAGGCTAGCCTGGCTCAGTACAGTGCCACCACTGCCCGCGAGATCAGCCGCATGTGTGCGGCCCTCAACTCCATGGACCAGTATGGAGGGCGTCATGGCGGTGGTGGTGGCAGTGGCCCTGACCTCATGCAGTATCAGCCCCAGCCCGGGCCTGGGCTCAGCGCCCCACAGGGTCTGGCTCCCCTCAGACCCGGCCTCCTTGGGAACCCCACCTTCCCGGAGGGCCACCCAAGTCCTGGGAGCCTGGCCCAGTATCGGCCTGCGGTAGGCCAGGGAACGGCAGTCAGACAGCTGCTGCCGTCCACAGCCACCGTGCGTGCCGCCGACGGCATGATCTACTCAACTATCAACACTCCGATTGCTGCAACACTGCCCATAACCACCCAGCCCGCCTCAGTCCTGCGGCCCATGGTGCGCCGTGGCATGTACAGGCCTTACGTGTCTGGCGGAGTCACCGCCGTGCCGCTCACCAGCCTGACACGCATGCCTGTGATCGCCCCCCGGATACCTCTTGGGCCCACCGGGGTGTACCGATATCCCGCACCAAGCAGATTCCCTGCTGCTTCCAGTGTTCCACCTGCTGAGGGGCCTGTCTACCTGGGGAAACCCGCGGCTGCCAAGGCCCCAGGGGCTGGGGCCACAGCCAGGCCAGAGCTGCCTGCAGGGGTGGCTCGGGAAGAGCCCCTTTCCAAGGCCACCCCGGCCGCTGCCAAGGAGGCCCTCGCAGCCCCAGCCCCAGCTCCGGCTCCGCTGGCCACCCAGAAGCCAACCGGAGATGCCGCTCTGGGGGGCGGCATTGGGGCCCCCAGCCGGCCCGGGCTGGAGAAGGAGGACGCCGCGCAGGAGGAGCGGCAGCGGAAGCAGCAGGAGCAGCTGCTCCAGCTGGAGCGCGAGCGCGTGGAGTTGGAGAAGCTGCGGCAGCTGCGGCTGCAGGAGGAGCTGGAGCGGGAGCGCGTGGAGCTGCAGCGGCACCGCGAGGAAGAGCAGCTGCTGGTGCAGCGGGAGCTGCAGGAGCTGCAGACCATCAAGCACCACGTGCTGCAGCAGCAACAGGAGGAGCGGCAGGCTCAGTTTGCGCTGCAGCGGGAGCAGCTGGCACAGCAGCGCCTGCAGCTGGAGCAGATCCAGCAGCTGCAGCAGCAGCTGCAGCAGCAGCTAGAGGAGCAGAAGCAGCGGCAGAAGGCCCCCTTCCCCGTCGCCTGCGAGGCACCGGGTCGGGGGCCTCCCCCCGCGGCCCCGGAGCTGGCTCAGAATGGCCAGTACTGGCCGCCTCTGAGCCACACAGCCTTCATCGCCGTGGCAGGGCCAGAGGGGCCCGGGCTGCATCGGGGCCTCCCCAGCTCCGCCTCGGACATGTCGCTGCAGACTGAGGAGCCGTGGGAGGCGGGCCGCGGTGGCATCAAGAAGCGGCACTCTATGCCTCGCCTGCGGGATGCCTGCGAGCAGGAGTCAGGCCCTGAGCCCTGCACGGTCAGGAGGATTGCGGACAGCAGTGTGCAGACGGACGACGAGGAGGGGGAGGGCCGCTACCTCTTGACCCGGCGGCGCCGGGCGCGGCGGAGCGCCGACTGCAGCGTGCAGACGGATGATGAGGACAGCGCTGAGTGGGAGCAGCCCGTGCGCCGCCGCCGGTCCCGACTTTCCCGCCACTCGGACTCGGGCTCCGACAGCAAGCATGATGCTGCTGCCTCGCCATCCCCTGCGGCTGCCACCGCCAGGGCTATGAGCAGCGTGGGCATCCAGACCATCAGTGACTGTTCCGTGCAGACGGAGCCCGACCAGCTGCCCAGGGTCTCTCCGGCCATCCACATCACGGCCGCGACCGACCCCAAGGTGGAGATCGTACGGTACATCTCGGCGCCGGAGAAGACTGGGCGCGGGGAGAGCCTGGCCTGCCAGACAGAGCCCGAGGGGCAGGCCCAGGGTGTGGCTGGGCCCCAGCTTGTAGGGCCGACTGCCATCAGCCCCTACCTGCCCGGCATCCAGATCGTCGCCCCAGGGCCCCTGGGCAGATTTGAAAAAAAGAAGCCGGATCCCCTGGAGATTGGCTACCAGGCCCAGCTGCCCCCGGAGTCCTTGTCACAGCTCGTGAGCCGCCAGCCTCCCAAGTCCCCCCAGGTCCTCTACTCACCGGTCTCACCCCTGTCCCCCCACCGGCTCCTGGACACCTCCTTTGCTTCCAGTGAGAGGCTGAACAAGGCTCACGTGAGTCCCCAGAAGCACTTCACGGCTGACAGTGCTCTCCGCCAGCAGACGCTGCCTCGCCCCATGAAGACCCTGCAGCGGTCCTTGTCCGACCCTAAGCCCCTCAGCCCCACCGCCGAGGAGTCTGCCAAAGAGAGGTTCTCCCTCTACCAGCACCAGGGGGGACTGGGTAGCCAGGTATGGGCACAGGGGCTGGTCCAGGGTGGGACAGGGGTCTCTGTCTAGCCTGAGGGCCCCACAAGGAAGGGTATCTCCTGGGTGGGGGGAGGGCGGTGGAGTCCCCTCCAGCTCCAGAGGCCCAGAGGAAGGAGTTGAGGATGAGGACTGGACCTTCCTCAGTGCACACCTCGTGGAGTGGGTAGCCTGGCAAAGACAGCTAGGTGGGCGAATACACACTCATGCCCTGCCCCCATAGCCACCCATCCAGACACCACTGGAAACCTCAGCCTTCCCTCAGCCCTGCCTCCTCACCGCCGTACCGGTCCAGCCCCTAGCACCTCCCTTCCCAGACCGGGCCCCTCCCATTCCTAACCTCCACTGTGGATGTGGCCTTAGAAAATCAGCAACACTGACCCAGCCGGGCTGCTCCCTACTACCCAGCCCTGTCCTGGCTGCCACGGCCCCACAGGAAGCCCAAGCCCCGGGCCTGGCCTTCAATGTCTATCCCAACAGGCTGCAGCGTGCTCTTGGTCTTCTCTTGTCCCCTGCCCCTGTATGGCCCTCAGTAAATCTGCTTACACTCCTGTCTACTCCTCTAGGCAGGGATCCCTGCAGCATGAACCTACCGCTGCCTATGGCTTTAGTTGCCAAAGAGTGCCCTGTGACTGGGCGAAGTGCCCTGTTGCCGACTGCCATGCAGGGGGAGATGGGAGGTGCAAGGGCCTAATGCCAAGGATTTGGGGTGCCAGGCTGAGGAACATGGGTTTTTTTTGTAGGCCTTGGAGCCTCTGCAGCTTTCAGGCAGGTGAGAGAGGGCAAGATGGGTATTTTTTTTTTAAATAAGATTTTATCTATTTATTTGAGAAAAGAGTGAGGGGGGTAGGTGCAGAGGGAGAGGGCGAAGCAGATGCCTCACTGAGCAGGGAGCCCTCTGTGGGGCTCCATCCCAGGATCCCGAGATCAAGACCCGAGTCAAAGGCAGATGCTTAACCGACGGAATGAACCACTCAGGTGCCCCAAGATGGGTATTTCAGAAAGCTTCCCGGGCAGAATGTGGGCAGATGGGCTGAAAGACCGCACGATGGCCCTGGGGGAAAAGGGTGGAACTGGAGGCATCAGTGAGGAATGTCTACCTGTTTCCTGGGTGTGATGCAGAGGAGAGGGTGGGGCCTCGAGGTGGTATCCTGGAAGGGATGAGCTTAGGTAGTAGAGAGCCCTGGGGTCTGAAGGCCAGAGAGCATGGTGATGGAATCAGGAGTCAGGGTGCCTCACCCTTGTGGTGCCTCACCATGATGGGCATTCATGTTGTGCAACCAAAATAACAAAACGTGAATAATAGAGTGAAGAGTTCAAAAAGTAAAATTTATAGGGGCGCCTGGGAGGCTGAGTCAGTTAATCGTCCCAACTGTTGATCTCAGCTCAGGTCTTGATCTCAGGGTTGTGAGTTCAAGCCCCACAGTGGGTTCCATGTCCAAAGTGAAATTTATTTCTTTATTCATTTTTCAGGATTTTATTTATTTATTTGGCAGAGAGAGAGAGCACAAGCAGAGGAAACAGCAGGCAGAGGGAGAGGGAGAAGCAGGCTCCCCGGTGAGCAGGGAGCCCAACATGGAGCTTGATCCCAGGACCTTGGGATCATGACTTGAGCCAAAGGCAGACACTTAACTAACTGAGCTACCCAGGCTCCCCATGAAATTTATTGTTAGAGGCCTACCCATTGTTCTAAGTTCTGGGACACACTATCATTTCCTTTATGATGACATGTGAGAGTGGGTCGGAGATTTTTATGTAGTTTCTTGGCAGTGAAAAGCAAGAAGCCCAATGTCAGGCCCTGGTGTATTTTGGGGACTTGGGTGGTTCATGAAAACACAAAGGCCTGGGGCACTCTGGGAAGGCTCAGAGCTAGAGACAAAGGCCCCAGTGTAATCGAGCGACGTGGACCTTCAGACAATGTGGAACTTCAGGGCAGGCAAGGAGAGCTGGAGGGTGGGGGGACAGCAGCATTAGGGAGCCTGGACCAGGAAGCCACGCAGCCAGAGTTAGAGCCGGAGAGGCCCTAAAGGGGAGCTGGTAGCCCCAGAGAGTGGGGGGCTCATGGGGATGTGGAAGGAACTGGGGACCAGGCAGAGAGCATAGTGCAGAGGGTTTGGCAGGTGGTGGCACAGGGCAGCTAGTTGGATGGGTCATTTAGAAGAGAAGTATGGCAGGAGGCAGGAAAAGACCCAGAGCCTACAGTAACTGACATACAGTCAGCATGTGCCCCTTCCCATGATCCTCTAGGGAGCCTGCTGGGCACCCAGGAGCCACTCCATTTTTGTCCATGGCCCTCCACTTGCCCTTGGTCCCCACCAGCTGCTATACCTAACCCCAGAGTCAGACTGTACCCTCCTCACCCCAGGACACTCCGTGGGAGACAGAGTGGCCAGCCCACAGGACACGAGGGCAGGGATTCTCAGAGCCCCTGAGTGCTAGAGGTTCTCGGAGGCAGGCCAGTCCTAGAGACCAGCACAGAGGGGCACCTGGTCCCCCCTTCCCCTGCTGCTGCCCAAAGTGCTGGGAGGGAGAAGGGCTGTGAAAGGATCGCTGGACAGCGGTGATCTCCACCAGTGCGGGAACAGGGCCGGCCTCAAGGCTGCCTGGTGAATCAGAGCACCCACTGTATGGGGACAAGCCTCTGCCCCCACCCAAGCCAGGGCTCTTCCACCTTTTGCCCCACCAAGTCACCCACACCTTGGGTCTCAGTGCTGCCCGCCCTTCCCTCTGTCTCAGGTGTCGGCGCTGCCACCCAACGGCCTGGTCCGCAAGGTGAAGCGGACACTGCCCAGCCCCCCTCCAGAGGAGGCTCACCTGCCCTTGGCTGGCCAGGCCCCCCCACAGCTGTATGCAGCCAGCCTGCTGCAGCACGGGCTGGCGGGGCCCACCGCTGTCCCTGCCACCAAGGCCAGCCTGCTCCGGGAGCTGGACCGGGACCTGCGGCTGGTGGAGCATGAGTCCACCAAGCTGCGCAAGAAGCAAGCAGAGCTGGATGAGGAGGAGAAGGAGATCGACGCCAAGCTCAAGTACCTGGAGCTGGGCATCACGCAGCGGAAAGAGTCTCTGGCCAAAGACCGGGGTGGCCGTGACTACCCACCCTTGCGTGGGCTCGGCGAGCATCGTGACTACTTGTCGGACAGCGAGCTCAACCAGCTGCGGCTCCAGGGCTGTGCCACTCCCGCCGGCCAGTATGCAGACTTCCCTGTCACTGCCGCTGCTCCTGCCACCCCCTCTGGCCCCACTGCCTTCCAACAGCCCCGGTTCCCACCGGCCCCGCAGTATCCTGCAGGCAGTGGTGGGCCAACTCAGAATGGATTCCCGGCCCACCAAGCACCCACCTACGCTGGCAGCACATACCCAGCACCTTCTTTTCCTCCCGGCACCAGCTACCCAGCTGAGCCTGGCCTGCCGGGCCAACAGCCTTTCCGTCCCACAGGCCATTACACAGCCCAAACACCCATGCCAACCACACAGAGTGCTCTTTTCTCAGTCCCCGCCGACAGCCGTGCCCCCCACCAGAAGCCACGCCAGACATCACTAGCTGACTTGGAACAGAAGGTGCCCACTAACTATGAGGTGATCGCCAGCCCTGTCGTGGCCATGTCTTCAGCCCCGTCTGAAACCAGCTACAGCAGCCCAGCAGTCAGCAGCAGCTATGAGCAAGGCAAAGCTGCTGAGCTGCCCCGGGCCGGTGACCGTAGCAGCGTGAGCCTGAGCTCAGCCTCCACCTACCCCGCTGACTCCCATTACACCAGCCTGGAGCAGAATGTCCCTCGAAACTACGTGATGATTGACGACATCAGTGAGCTGACCAAGGACAGCACCTCCACTGCCCCTGAGAGCCAGCGACTGGAGCCCCTGGGGCCGAGCAGCGGCGGGCGTCCTGGGAAAGAGCCCGCAGAACCGGGCCTCCTGGAGGGGCCTGTCCTGCCCTGCTGCTACACCAGAGGAGAGGAAGAATCCGAGGAGGACTCTTATGACCCCCGTGGGAAGAGCAGCCACCACCGGAGTATGGAAACCAATGGCCGACCAACCAGCACCCACTATTACGGTGACAGCGACTACAGACATGGGACTCGAGCGGAGAAGTATGGTCCAGGCCCCATGGGGCCCAAGCATCCGTCCAAGAGCCTGGCACCAGCGGCCATCTCCTCAAAGCGCAGCAAGCACCGGAAGCAGGGCATGGAGCAAAAGATCTCCAAGTTTTCCCCTATCGAAGAGGCCAAGGATGTGGAGTCAGATCTGGCCTCCTACCCCTCCCCCGCTGTCAGCAGCAGCCTGGCCTCTCGGGGCAGGAAGTTCCAGGACGAAATCACCTACGGGCTCAAGAAGAACGTGTATGAGCAGCAGAGGTACTACGGGGTGTCCAGCCGGGACCCAGTGGAGGAGGACGACCGCATGTATGGAGGGAGCAGCCGGTCCCGGGGGGCCTCTGCATACAGTGGGGAGAAGTTGTCCAGCCATGACTTCGGTGGCCGGGGCAAGGGATATGAGCGGGAACGAGAAGCAGTGGAACGACTCCAAAAAGCGGGCCCCAAGCCCTCGTCCCTGAGCATGGCCCACGGCCGGGCCCGGCCTCCCATGCGGAGCCAGACCTCTGAAGAGGAGAGCCCCGTCAGCCCCCTGGGGCGGCCCCGCCCTGCCGGCGGCACGCTTCCTCCTGGGGACAGCTGCCCACAGTTCTGCTCCAGCCACTCCATGCCTGACGTCCAGGAGCACGTCAAGGACGGGCCTCGGGCCCACACGTATAAGCGTGAGGAGGGCTACATCCTGGACGACTCGCACTGCGTAGTTTCCGACAGCGAAGGTAATGGCAGCCAGGGGTGATTTCCGCAGCCGCTCAGCACCCTGGGGGGCCTGCCCACCCATGGGGCCCTGGGCCCTGAGATGTCCCAGAGGGGCCTGACTTGGCGCCTCCTCCAGTGGGGGCCCTGCTGCAGGCGGCTCCTCCTGCGCCCTGGCCCTGGTTGTGGGGGGGCGGGCTGGGGGCCTAGTGGTAATGCTTGTGGCTGTGGCGCCCACTCTGGTTTCCTTGCATGGCTTCAGCTGGGCCTCCCCCTGCGGCCAGCCCGGGGGTTGATGGTGTTCTGTTTTTGGTCTCTGAAGCGTATCACCTGGGCCAGGAGGAGACAGACTGGTTTGATAAGCCCCGGGATGCCCGCTCTGACCGGTTCAGGCACCACGGGGGCCATGCAGTCTCCTCCTCCCAGAAGCGAGGCCCTGCCAGGCACAGCTACCACGACTACGATGAGCCCCCAGAGGAGGGCCTGTGGCCACATGATGAGGGTGGCCCGAGCCGCCACGCCTCAGCCAAGGAACACCGGCACCACGGTGACCACGGGCGGCACTCAGGCCGCCACGCTGGCGAGGAGCCGGGCCGGCGTGCTGCCAAACCACACACTCGGGACCTGGGTCGCCACGAGGCCCGGCCTCACCCTCAGCCCGGCCCCGGCCCGGCCATGCAGAAGAAGGGTCAGCCTGGGTACCCCAGCTCCGCTGAATACTCACAGCCATCCCGTGCTCCGTCAGCATACCATCATGCCTCTGACAGCAAGAAGGGCTCCCGACAGGCCCACTCGGGGCCCACCGCACCGCAGCCAAAGCCAGAACCCCAGCCACAGCCACAAGGTCGGCAGGCAGCTCCCGGGCCGCAGCCGTCACAGCCGCCCCCATCGAGGCAGACCCCCTCGGCCACCGTCTCGCGCCAGCCACAGACGCAGCAGCAGCCACAGCAACAGCAAGGTCTTGGGGTGCAGCCCCCCCAGCAAGCCCCGGCGCAGGCTCGGCTGCAGCAGCAGGGCCAGCCAGCTGCCCGGGGCCCGGCCCCTGCCACTAGCCAGCCAGCGGGGAAGGCTCAGCCAGGCCCCACCACAGCCACGGGCCCCCAGCCAGCAGGACCGGTAAGTAGGGCTCCCGCATGCGGATCCGACCCAGGCCGGAAGCTGCGGCTGCTGCTCGGACGGGCCCTCGATTCCCAGCTGGGCGTGGGCAGGGTCATCGGACAGTATCTCAGCAGTGGGTTCTGTGTTGCAGCCACGGGCAGAGCAGGTGAATGGCGCTAAAGGGACAGCCAAGGCACCCCAACAGGGGAGGCCTCCTCAGGCCCAACCACCACCAGGACCTGGACCTGCAGGTGAGCCTATGTTGTGGTGCCCTCGGCCACGGCCCAGAATTCCTGGCCTGCCCTGTCTCCTTACACCCACCGGCGCCCTGAGCTCCCCTGCACCACACACCCGCTCTGCTCCCTGAGAAGGTGACCAGGGTTCCATAGACCTTCCCGACGGAAAGTGAGCCCGGGGTTAGAGTGAGCTAGTGGCTGGGCACCTGGGTGGCTCAGTGAGCTGGGCGTCCGACTCTCCGTTTCATCTCAAGTCATGATCTTGTGGCTTGAGGGTGATGGGACCGAGCCCCGGGTCGGGCTCACACTCAGTGGGGAATCTGCTTGAAGAGTCTTTCCTTCTGGCCCCTCCCCCTGTGTGTGTTCTCCCTCTCTCTCCTTCTCTCTCTCTCTAAGAGAAATAAATACATCTTAAGAAACAAAACAAAAGGATGAGCTAGTGGCGTGACCAGCACTGAGCCGTGCAGGCCCAGGCAGCTCTGGGAAGGGAATCTGGAAGGGACTAATAAGTGCAGGGCCAGGACCACGGCTTCTTACCATCTCTTTCCTTCCTCTCTCGCCTCCCTTCTGTCTTCCCATCCTCCTCTTCTTCTTCCTCACTTGCCTCAACTTCCCTTTTTCTGCTTCCTCCCATGCCTTTAAGTTCTTATTCTTGCCTCTCTCTCTTCACTCTCTTCTCCTCACTCTCCCACCTCATGGTTGCCATGTTCAGATTCCCTCAGGGCTGTTCTCTCACTCAGAGTCTGAAGGGCCAACCCTGCCTCCTGATGGTGGTTTCTTTCCCCCAGGCATGAAGGCCGGAGCCAGGCCTGGAGGGACCCCAGGGGCTCCTGCTGGCCAGCCAGGCGCCGAGGGTGAGAGTGTGCTCTCCAAAATCCTCCCTGGTGGGGCAGCAGAGCAGGCCGGCAAGCTGACAGAAGGTAGGCACTGCCCGTAGCCGGCTCCGTCATGGACAGCAGCTCCAGGGCCCTCCTGTGGCCAGGGTTGGGTCTGGGCAATGATTCCAGGCTCAGCGAGTCAGCCATAGGCCAGCCTCAAGGTCTACCTGCTGCTGCCCAGTGGCTCTCTGGTGGTGGGGGGTGTGGGATGTCCCTGCCCCTTGGGCTGGACTGGGCTTCACGGTGCCAAGTGGCCCCAACTGGGAGGGACTCTAGTCCGATTTCCTGACGCCTCTCTCCTTTTTCTATGTCACAGCTGTCTCTGCTTTTGGCAAAAAGTTCTCCTCATTCTGGTGACCATGCCCTGCAGGGTAAGTATCTGTTGCCTAGACCGAGCCTCCCTTCATGTGGGGGTCCTGAGGGAGCCTCTAGGAGGAGTCTGATCTCCAGCAGTGGGTGATGTGGCCAGAGGTGCAGTATCCTCTCCTGGATGAGGGAGGAGGAGGAGAAGAAGGGACCCAGTGCACAGAGGCCCTAACACAGGGGCCAACTCAGTAGAGGGCCCAGCAAAGGAAGCCGGGGCCAACATCCCCTTGTCCTTTTCCAACACCCCCTACCACTGCCACCCCAGGGCTCTCACAGCCTTGAGTTGGCTTCAGTTTGTAGGTAGGGCCCCCTGGGACGCAGCTCTTCCCCAACCCTCCTCTGGAAATACTCCACAGGCTCTTGAAGAGGTGAAGGGAGATGATATCATTGCTGTGGAAAAATCTCTGGAGTCATAGGCCTGGGCACAGCTCTGGACTCTGCGTATAACAGTGAGTGTCAGGTCCAGGGTACGTGGACCAGAGGAAGGGGTGAAGGTCCAAGGCGTGGCTGACTGGACCCATGTAGCTCCTGCAAGTGTGAACTGGGAGGAGGTTGCTGGGCTTCCTTCACCTGGGATGGGTCTGGCAGCTATCTGAGAGGCAGAGACCCCTGAGCTGGCTAGGATGACTCAGGGAGTAACCTTGGGGAAGGACCCAACCATGAGCCAACCCTGCCTCTCAACCTGGGGGCTGTGCGCTGGGCACTGATTCCAAAGCCCCTTCCCTGAGGCCGATGCTGGGGACTTTGCTCCAGACAGTCAGGTGGGGCTAGAGTCCCCAACCCTGCAGAGCTCCGCAGCCATGGGCATGAACTTCAAACACTGTTGGCTTCATAGGCTGAACCCCTGACCTGCAAGATGGGAGAGCAGAATGACAAGTGAGGCAGACGGGAACAGAACAGAGAGGAGAGCAAGTCCCTGGAGGGCGGTCTCGGCCCCCAACCAGGTCAGCCCAGG
Source organism: Neogale vison (assembly GCF_020171115.1). NCBI lineage: Eukaryota > Metazoa > Chordata > Mammalia > Carnivora > Mustelidae > Neogale > Neogale vison. The sequence continues at coordinate 205,441,081 of NC_058096.1, read as the reverse complement.
GAGAGAATGCAGGGGCCTCTACATGGGAGCCCTGGCTCTGTCTGGGCTGCAGTGACCGGCATGGAGTGAGAAGCCTCCTCCTGGAGCCCTCCCTGGCCTCAATCCTGTCTCTGTGTCAGAGAGAGAGGCGGTGCGCCCTCTAGGATGGCAGGGAGGGCAGCCTGGCTGGCGGCCCTGCTCTGTGCCCAGTCAGGGACCACCTCCTACCTCTCCATAACCCTAGGGCCCTCTCCCCTTCCCTTCCTTTGCCACTTCTCAGCTTCAGAGCGCGGGGTTTTGGATGCTTCTCAGGGGGAGCCCGCATGTGTGTGGCAGGGCCAGAAGGTCAGCCAGCAAGTCACCAGGGAGCCCAGGCCAGCGCTGCTTGAAGGAAGGAGCTGGGTGTAGTTTCCAAAGGGCTACCTGTCTCTGGGGGAACAGTGGGGGTGCTGAAAGGCCCAGTCTTCCATCCATGTATCCATTTGTTCCACAAATATTTGTCAGGCCGTAGGTAGGCAGGTACCAGGCCCTGTTCCAGGTGCTAGGGATACAGCAGGGAACAAAACCAAGTCCCTGCCCTCCAAAGCTGACAGTCCATGTGAGCGGGACAGAGAATAAATAAGCTAAAAGCATAAAAAGATGAAAAAGGTGATTTCTGAAGGTGAGAAGTGTTGGGAAGCCAGGGAGGCAGGTTATGGGTCACATCGGCTTCTCTGAAGAAAGTGGGTGGCGCGAGGTAAGGCTTGAGGCAGGATGATGTTGGGATGGGAAAGTTAGGCCTCAGGACCCGACAAAAGGCCAGCACGGCCAGAGCCACAGCAGAGGGAAATGGGGGTCAGGGGTGAAGTCCAAGGGGGTGGGAGCCAGCTCAGGTGGGTGTTGTAGGCAAAAGTGAAGGGCCACCGTGCGACTCCCACAGCGTTCCTCCTGCCTTCAGCCCACGACGGCGGGCTCCCTGCCGCTCTCCCGCCTAGACGGATGTTTCCTCAGAGTTGCCCCGGAAGAGATGTGAAATCACAAATTATGCTGAAGGGAAGGAGGGGCAGCCCATGGGCCGAGTCCGTGGCAGAACCCACCCTGGGCTTAGGACTAGGGTGCCATCACAGAGGAGCGAGAGGAACCCTGGGCAGTTTTGTTCTGCGGCCTGTTACGCAAGCTGGGTGGGCCCTTAGGCCACTAACTTTGTCATTAAAGGGGTCTCCCTCGGGTTCTGGCATCTGGCCAACCACTGGGCTAAGCAGTCAGGGCTTGTGTGAGTGCCCGTCTCCTGGTGTCTTCTATGGCCGTTTCAGAAGCGGGCTGGGGGAGGCTGGCCCTTTTCAACAAAACCCCATCTTCCTTCCTCTGAAGCAACTTGTGTTATATTCAAGAAATGTCCCTTCCTGGCCAACCGGATTCTTCTTGCTTCCTGTCCTTCCCTATGTGACCTCAAAATTGCTCAGGCACCCATCTCCCCAAGGCTCGGTGGGTGGGGACCCCGTGCGGGAGAAAGAGTCAGGCCAGCCGTGCCTGGCAGGCCACCAACCCAGATGAAGGTAGGGATGGGAAGCAGCCTTCCACACTTCTTGACGACATCCTTCTCTCTCTCCTTCTTTCCCTCCCCCTCCCTCCTTCTCTCCTCCAAGCATCCGCAATCTGGCAAACCCTTCGCCCAAAGACTCACAGCAGGTGGGACGTGGCAGGCAGGCCTCAGTTGAGGACGAGATGTTTTCTAACAGCAGCTGCCTGGGTGAAGCATTTGCTGGACATGTTGGGACCACTGGCCCGGGGGACCTGTGATTGTCTTTCCAGAGACCCTGCTCTCCTCAGGGCACCACCTTCGAGGCCTAGCCTTCACTGGGAGGGAGGAGCCCTCTCCGGACACCCTACCACGGCGGCCCGGCCAGCCAGGCTTCCTATGCGTTATACACAGAGTTTGGGTGCAGGCTGCCTGTTTTTGACGGACGCTGCCCTCCCTCCACGATGCCAGAAGTTTTTCCACAGCCTTGGAGAGGGGCTTTGACCGAGGGCTGGGGGCCCCGGGCTCCGTTTCCTTCACATTCCAGCTGGCCCGGATCCCTCTGTGGCCACAGGGCCCTGCTTCCCTCACCCTGCCCTCTGGGTGACATTGGAGCAGACCTCCATGTGGCTAGTGTGGGGTTGGGAGAACTTTACAAACATTAGGACCTAACACTGTCTCATCGCTGAAATAAGAGGCCATAGCACCGAAAAGCAGCGTGGGCACTGGCTGAGGCTTCTCCCAGCCCATGGGTGGCAGCATGATAGCACGCCTGCCACCATCTCAAAGCCATCCCCCCCGCCCCCCCCACCCCGTCCACCGACCCCACCCCAGCCATCGTGACATCCCAGCAGCACCACCATTGTCTCGACCAGCCAGCTCCTTGTTTGTATACCTGGGGATTTCTTTTGATTTCAAGAACAGCCTTAATCATTTCAGTTTAATTTACATGTATACCTCATAAGCATTTTTCTTTTTTTCCTCCTTCTCCCCTTTCTCTCTTTTTCTTTGCGCACCTCCTTGCCTCTCCCCTCCACCACCTATGACTGATGGTTTGGTTTCCTCTCTGCTCTGCCCCTGCTCAGCACAGGGAGAATGTTGACTCAGAAGCAATAGGGGGCAGCAGGCTACCAAGAGCACAACCCCAGGGCGAGGTCTAGGGAGGCCCCTCAGCCCGCCTCTGTTTACTGTGCAATCCAGTCCTTCTTAAGCCATCACCAGTGGGCGTGCTCAGAGCAGAGGGGCCAGGCCTGCCAGCCGAGGGCCGTGCCCAGAGCCCTGTGCTGGGGAGCATGGCACCATCCACCCACCTGGCGGACTGGGTGGCATTCCTCCCCAAGGCCCTTACCCTGGGGACCTCCCTTCCTCTTGGGCACCCCCACCAGTCTCATCTCTAACGTTCTATGCAATGAAATATAAACCCTCAAAGACAACTGTTAATATTTAATAAATTCCATGTTATGTATAAGGAGTCAATTGCAAACATGCAATTGAGAAACCGGATAGATATGCTCATATCAACCCCCACCCCGCCCCCTGCTCCCACCGTGTGTGTGAAATTCTCAGTCTGTGGCATGTTTGACCTGTGGCAAGACTCGCTGCTGCCAGGTGAGTCACCGTCGCCTGTCGGGCAGTGGAGCATGCACAGCTCGCAGCCTTTTTGCACGATTTCATCCATTTTAAATGCTCGACCCTCTTGCTTGGGAGTTCTTTTTGCCTCAGAACCTCTCCTCCTGGAGTGCTTCTAGCTGACTTCTGCACAAGCTAGTGAGGACCTGCTGGAATTGTTGGCCAGGCCGTGGGGCAAGCAGTGTGGGGCCTCACACATCCCACGGGCTTTTCGAACCAGGATGGCAGGTGAAAAGAAGCCTCTGGAGTAGACACGCTGGTGGGTCCACACAGGAGTTCGTGGGTGAACAGTCCAAAGGTTTGCTGTAGGATTTCCATCCGTGAGTTGCTCCCCCTCTTGTCCCATCCCTGAGCCAGGGGCGTCTGGCCACCCCTTTCAGTGGGACATGGCTCAGGCACAGAGCTGGGCTGTGTCTCTGGCCAGAGACACAGAGGCCAAGGGCAGGGTCTGGATACGTCCTAGGGTCCCCGGCTGCTGAATGCACATGCTCCATGCCTCTCCTTTGTAGCTGGGCGGCTCCAAGGTCTGTGAGCCAAGAGGTAGGGGGGTGGTGGTCAACAGGTGCTCAAGAAGAACTAGACCTCTAGCACTTGCGGCGAGAACAGCTGACAACGCCATCTTGGACCAGAGCAGGTGTTCCCATAGACAGTAGCTTCAAGCTGAGTTTCTTGGGAAGCTTCTCAATAGCAAAACTCATAGAAGGTTCTGTTGTGACCTTTTTTCCATCTGTCCCCAGGACCTAAACTCCCTGCCCACCCTTGTCCCTGAAACCCAGGTATTCCCCCCGCACCCAAACTTCTCTCTGACTGAGCTGGCCGTGCAGCAGGCAGTGACTACCCGACCCCGCGAGGCCTGGCCTTATTCCAGTTTGCTCTGGTTTGCACCATGCATTTCTCAGGGGTCCACATTTCTCATGCTTTCCAATAAGGTCTACACAGCCCTTCAGAGGGGGATCCTGGCCCACCTCTGGCAGCTGTGGATGGGACAAGAGGCTGTCGACCTGTTTTGGGCCTGTGACTTCCTGGATTCGGGCCCATTCCCCGGGACACCTGCCTCATCCCAGAGATCAGGCCTGGGCTGTAAGAACCCTTCTGAGCAAGGGCTAAGGAAGGCCACTATCCATCACCTCTGACTACCCAGGGCCAGGTCTGTGTGGGGATGGGCCTGGTGGCTGGATACAAGGGGGACCAAGGCAGTAATCCTTCCCATAAAAGGCCAGGGGATGGGACCAGGAACAGCGAGCAGGCAGGGAGAAGGCAGCAGTGTCCACCTCCCTCAGGCCCAGTCTCAGGCTCTAAAACGTTGACTTTTTCTCGAATTTCCTTTCTGACCAAGCCCTCTGATTTTGAACTTTCTGACATCTGCCACTCCCTACTCCCCAAGCTACCCACAGGACACATCTGTAGCCATCACCTCATGTGAAGGTGGCTGGAGTAGGCCTCTCTGTGTCACAGGTGTCCTGACCTTTGTGCAGCTGCTGCCTCTGTGTCACAGGTGTCCTGACCTTTGTGCACGGCAGCCAGAGCCTGAGGGACCAGCACTGGGTGTCTTGGGTGGTGGAGAGCATCAGGCACATCTCCAAGTGGGCAAAGAGCATCTGGGATGCAGTCTAGGCCTTCTCCACACCTGCCTACCCAGCGTCATGAGCAAGGGTTTCTGCTCACTCTAGGGCCCAATACACTCACTTCACAGCGACACCCCCCCCCCACACCCACTCACTAAGTCCTTGGGAAGAATGCAGTCTCAGGGCCCATGATGAGAGGGCAGTGGTGGCAGTAACTGCAGCCTGTCTTCTGGAGCCTTTGGGGCGTTTTCCAGGCAGTTACTTTGCCATGGGAGCATGGCCCTGGCCTCTTGGCCCTTCCCCCACCCTCCTGCCACCCTCCCCCATTCTGTAAATACTTGTCATCGTGGACTCCGACAGGGTCAGAGGGATAGGCCTGACCAACTGAAACTCCTCAGAGACATCATCTCTGTCTCCCTGGGTACCCACGTGCACTGGGGTGGCGATGGAGAGCCATGGAAATCGTGAGATACTGTGTGTGTATGCATGTGAACAAGCGTGTGAATGTGTATGTGTGTGCGTGTCTGCCTCATTCAGCCTCTGGGATCAAACTGGCTCCCGCTCTCCAAGCCCAGTGCCCTGGAGAGTGGCGGCTGCCCAACGCCTTTCCTCTGCTAGCTTCCATGTCTTGTTTTGCTTTCTCCTCCCTTCCTCCCTCCCTTTCTTTCCTTCTCTCCTTTATCTGAGGGGGGAAGAGTGCTGTACAAAGTCAAACAAACAAGTTTACAGTTGTAAGTGCAATGACCCGAGTCCTCCACATGACCTTGTGAATTGTGTGCCGTCCTCCTGTGCTCTGTGAGAACTCGTGGTACTTCGGTGTCCCTCCCCCTGTATTGTGACAAGGTAATTCTGTGGTATCAGAATAAAAGGACTTGATATAAACAACCTAAAGACTGTCTCTGGGATGGTTTCTGCCATTGAAGGCTTAGCCCAAGGAACAAATCCCCAAACTTGGGATAATCCTGTCTGTTCAGTTAGAGGGAGAGTGAAAGGGCCAAGTGATGGAAGTGCTGGCAAGGCCATGCTGTGTCTACACCAAGCCAGCCAAAATCAATGGCCCTCCACAAAGAGGCCCGGGGCAGGTCCCAAGTTTGGACCTGGAGGGAGGAGATGTTGCCTCCAAGACGGGTGTCCAAATGGAACAAGCTTTCTGGGGCCTGCTTCCTGGTGAGCCAGTGAGCAGGTGCTGCCCCCTGGTGCTTTCCACAAGCACTACACCTGTCTACCGGGCTGTGTCTACTTCAATCCGTGAACTCTTGGGAGGCTGCCAGACCTTAGTCGTTCCCCAAAAGGATAGGAGAACCTCCTTACCAAAGTAACCCAGAGCTGCCAGAAGATTTTTAAGACGCAGATAAAGGAAAGAGTATCAGATTCACCTCTGACGTTCCTGCAGAGTTCATATCTTGACGTAGGGCCTTCCTTCCTGTATTTTCCTTTTTCATTTTAAACAGAAGTCAGAAGGTACAATACCCTCTGTTTCCTAGCCTTCTGTTTATTTCTACATGTTCATCCCATGTAATTAGGTGTTTATCCTCCAATATGCGGCTTCCAGGCAGCTGCACGATAAGTTTATAGCCAGTCTACAGTACACACACTGAAGGCCGAGCACCATGGTCCTGGTTTTCCTTAATACAATATGCAATGTTGTGATGAATATCTTAGTTTCCAACCTTTTTGCTCAGATTGGTGGCTGTGGTCACCCTTTCTGCTCAGGTCAGACAGGTGTGGAAGACCAGCCAGGCTCTGGATCTCTGAAGTAAGGGACACCCCTGCTAGCCTGACTGGTGCCTAGTCTCTCCTGCCCTTCTACCATCACAGCCACTCAGTTCTGTGCCACTGTGGGACACCGAGGGAGTCAGCCTGCCTGCCCAGGTTCTCCTGTCCACAGGAAGCTCTTTGATTCTAGTAGAGCCTGACCCCGTCAGACCCTCTGCACGCAAGAGCTTTGGACGAGGCCTGGAGAGGCAAGCAGAAACCTACTGGCTTACGATCCCCAGCAAGGTGCCACTGAACAGGGCAGTTGAGGGCTGCAGGGTCAGATAGCTCTTGGGGTAGGCCTGGTGGCCGATAAGCCCAGGCAACACCCTCAGAGCAAAGCATCCGCCCTTCTTTGCCCAGCTACCCAGGGCTCTGCGCTCCTCTTCCCATCTGCCTCGGAGCCCCTCCAGGACAGGGACTGGCACCTGCTGGTGGATGTATGCCTCGTAATGGACAAGAACGGAGCCAACGGGTCAGCCACAGGTCTGCGGGTGATGCCTGTTGGGGCAAGCTTCGGCTCCTACCCAGTCTTTCTGGGCCACGCCCTCAACGCCGTTTCTTCGGGCTCCGTCCCCGCCCCACCCCGCCCCTATATTCAAAGATCCATTGATCTGCCCCCCTCCCAGGCCGCGTCCTTCTTAGGGTCCATTCCCGGCCGACCCAGCTTTTCACTTCACTGGCTGTTCCCGTCTCAGGCCTCGCCTCCTTCCCACGCGGGCCACGTCATCGGTCACAGGCCTCGCGCACCCAGAGATCGATCCTGTATTCCATTTCCTAGAACAAGCCCCTCTCCTCGGATACCCTATGGCCTCTCCTCCCAGCACCAAGCCTGGGACTTGCCCTCTGACCAGTCCGTCCTCCCGGAAGAGGCCTATTCCTCCCCTCGAGGCCCCGGACCCCAAGCCTCCTGGACTACTAGGTCCAAACTCTGATTGCTCCTTCACAGGCCCCACCTACTCGCCGTCGAGGTCCCGCCCCTCCGCTTAGGGTCCTCGCCCATTCGTCGAAGCTCCCGCCCCTCCCGCGGCGCGGCGCGGCGCGGCTGCGGCAGACGCGAAGGGCGGAGGGAGGTGGGCCGCTCCTGGCTCCTCCCCCCGGAGCCTCACTTCCGGGCGCCAGCCCGCGCCGCCCCGCCCCGGCGGCCGAGAGGTACCATGGAGCGCCAGGTGAGGGCTCGGCCCGCGGTGCCTGTGGTCCTTGCAGCCCGGGCCGGGCCTGACCCTGGTGTGTCCCCTGCGCAGGTGCTGCTGAATGAGCCCGAGGAGGCGGCGGCGCTGTACCGGGGCCTTAGCCGCCAGCCCACGCTGAGCGCCGCCTGCCTGGGCCCGGATGTCATCACGCAGTACGGGGGCCGCTACCGGACGGTGCACACCGGTGTGTGGATGGAGGGGAATCGAGGGGCGGGCTCGTTCCGGAGCCGTGCGCACGCGTGGAGAGGAGGGAGATGTGGAGGGCTTGCTGCTTGACGGTGCGCCCGAGTGTGTGGAGGAGGACGGGGCTTGGAGAAAGTGGTGTGGGAGGGTGCACCCCTCGGAGGACGCCGTATGGGGGACGCTGCTCGGTGCGCTGTGGCGTGGTGCCCTTGAGTGCACGAGTTGAAGATGTGGGAGTAGAATTCAGACTGGGATATACGGCGTGGGCCTTGTAGGCTCACCCCTCACCATATCCCCTACAGGTGCCTGGCTCCCCTCAAGTTCTAGGATGGGGGTGGGTGCTGGGAACAGAATAGTAGTTTCTCTCTGACATGCCATCAGCTCAGGCCTAGACTTGAGTTGTTACTAAGTGTTGTCCATCCTGCTTCCAGAATATCAAGACAGACTGGGGAGGTGGGCTGGGCCTTCCTCTTGAGGGGCTGAGAGGAGCCTATGCTGGTACTGGTCAACTCAAATTAAGTCTCATGCCTCTCCTCACAGAGTGGACCCAGAGGGACCTGGAACGCATGGAGAACATTCGATTCTGCCGCCAGTACCTGGTGTTCCATGATGGGGACTCAGTGGTGTTCTCAGGGCCTGCGGGCAACAGTGTGGAGACCCGGGGGGAGTAAGTTTGAGGGAAGAAGCTTGTGGGCAAGGCCACAGCTGTCTGCAAGCCCTGCCATGTGCCTTGGTGCAGGTAGGGCCCTGAAGGGAGGCCAGGAGCCAGGTTCTTGCCCCTTGGGAGCTCATGTGTTCTCTATAGACATGGCCTGATAAGCACTGGAGGCTTTGTCCAAACTTGGGCATGGACTAGAGCCTGTGGAGCTTCAGGAAGGCTGGGGAGAGTAGAGCCTCTTCCCCAGGCAGGAGAGGCAAGGCCAGCTGCCGTAACAGAGCTACGGGGGCTGCAGGGGCAGATGTGGACTAGTCTCAAGAATCTTGTCTAGGAGGTTGCGGCCAGGAAGGGGGTAGGATGGGACTGTGGGTTATGACCATGACCTGCTACCCCATGTCTTCCTCAGGCTGCTGAGCAGAGACTCTCCTTCAGGCACCATGAAAGCTGTGCTGCGCAAAGCTGGAGGCACGAGCCCCGGGGAGGAGAAGCAGTTCCTGGAAGTGAGTCTGCATGGGACCAGGTGATGGGTGACTGGGGGCTCAGTCCCACAGATGAGGCTCTGCTGGGGGGCAGGTAACCTGATGCCCAGATGTCCTCAGGTGTGGGAGAAGAACCGGAAGCTCAAGAGCTTCAACCTGTCGGTGCTGGAGAAACATGGGCTTGTGTACGAGGATGGTAGGAAGCTGGCTGGTGAGCAGACAGGGTGGACAGGAGGGGCAGCCGGAGCCCAGGGCTCCCCCTGATCAGCCTTCCTTACACCCAGACTGCTTTGGCTGCTTGTCCTGGTCGCACTCGGAGACACACTTGTTATATGTGGCAGAGAAGAAGCGCCCAAAGGCTGAGTCCTTCTTTCAGACAAAAGCCTTGGACATCAGCGGCAGTGATGATGAGATGACCAGGCCGAAGAAACCAGACCAGGCCATCAAGGTGCTAATGTTTACGGCCAGTCCATAAAGCCCCTTCTGGGCAGCCTAGGGCTCAGTGCTTCCCTGCCCATATCATGACTGTCAGAACTGGGGAGGTAAGACAGGCTGGACACTGAGTATCTTGTGTTCTTAGGGGGATCAATTTGTGTTTTATGAAGACTGGGGAGAAAACATGGTTTCCAAAAGCACTCCTGTGCTCTGCGTGCTGGACATCGAGAGCGGCAACATCTCTGTGCTTGAGGGGGTCCCTGACAATGTGTCCCCTGGACAGGTTAGCACTAACTTGGTCTGCCTCACTCCTGGAGTCTGGGAGCCCAGCTTGAGCTGCTGCCCCTTGTTCACCCTTGCTCCGGGGTTTTGGTTACAGGCATTCTGGGCCCCTGGAGACACAGGCGTGGTGTTTGTAGGCTGGTGGCATGAGCCCTTCCGGCTGGGCATCCGCTTCTGCAGCAATCGCAGGTGAGGAAGCAGGGTGGGGCCGGGGAGGGGGCCTTGCAGCTCCAGCTGGCTCTGAAACTGAGTGTCTCTCTGGTGGTTCCAGGTCAGCCCTGTACTACGTGGACCTCACTGGCGGTCAGTGTGGTAAGTGCTGGTGGCCCCCTGTGCTTTGCTGACATATGCTGGCCCTGCCAGCCTTCACGGTGCTCACATTTTCGTCTGGTCTAGAGCTTCTCTCAGATGACTCTCTGGCTGTGTCTTCTCCCCGCCTGAGCCCAGACCAGTGTCGCATCGTCTACCTGCGGTACCCATCTCTGGTCCCCCATCATCAGTGTAGCCAGCTGTGTCTGGTGAGCTGGAGGAAGGCGCGGAGTGGTCAGTCCAAGGAAGGGATGGTGGATGGGAGCTCTCTTTGCTTCTCACCTGCCCATGGTCAGGCTCTATGTGGGGTGGGAAATAGCCGGCAGTCACAAGAGCATTGGCCCTTGCCCAAGAAGAGCTCCTTGGGAGTCACAGGCCCCTTCGGACATCTGTCCAGGTCATCAGAAAGGAAATACATCAGGCTTGCCTCATGTCTTCCCCTCCTCTGAGGCTCCCCAGGGCTGTCAGAGAAGAAGATGGATACAGAGCTCTGTGCCCCGAGGACACTGCCAGTCCCCCGGTGGGCCTAACCAGTGTGTTCTCTTGCAGTATGATTGGTATACCAAGGTCACCTCAGTGGTAGTGGATGTCGTGCCTCGGCAGCTGGGAGGTAAGAGGCATGTCTCCGCTTGGGTACAGTGGAGCCTGCAGTTCTGTTTTCCTGCCATCTGTTAGCCTCTCTGCCAGGCCAGCTGCCTCGGCTCTTCTGTCCTGGGTTCTGTCTGAAGTGTCCCTACCTGCTGGGTCTGCTCCAGGCCCAGCCTGTGCAGGGAATGGGGCCCTCACCACAGGGGACAGTTCTGAGAGGAGGAAGTCATCTGGACCAGAGCTGAGATCAGAGTGGCCCAAGCTGGCAGGGGATTTAGATGGTGTCCTCCCTGTGCTGCAGCTCCTGGTTGGATCTCATGCTTCCGGTGGCTGGTTGAAACCCCTGCTCCAGGGGGTCTTAGAAAGCACACTAGGTTGGAACGTCCTACTTGAAAGGCTCCGAGCTCGAGGGTGCTGCATTGTCCCACTCCCAGCCACCACCCAAGTGTTGGTCCCATCTAAGCCTTTGAGTCAGTGGAATCGCTGGGTGGGTGGCTCTTGGCTGAGAAGTTCCGGTCATAGTCTCAAGTGCTCACCACTCTATTTGGGATCCTGGACCATCCCAAGGACATGAGGTCTCTTTTTTCAGGCCATTCTCTTTTTTTTCAGGCCACCTGGCCAGCTCCAGGGGTCCAATGGAAAAGTCATGGCCTGTTTATCTTCAGAGATGCAGGGATGCAGTGGTGGGGACCTGGTCTGAATCCCAGCTGTTTCTTATCAGCCGTGTGTCCTTGGATGGCATCCTTACCTCCCTGAGCGTCCGTTTATTATCTGTGGGAGGCGTTAGCCCTTGTCTTCTTGATAGCATTGTGGTGAGGGTTAAATGAATGGTACCTATTCAGCCCTCTCTGCCAGACACTCTGCTGAGCACCATAAGGGACAGACAGACAGGTGTTGCCTTGGTTACAGCACTCAGTGCCTACCAGGGTCTCAATGAGAGCAGCTCATAGGAGAGCCAGTGCATTTCTTCCAAGCAGCAATGGTTTCTCTCAGAAGCGCTTGAGCTCTGCCTCTCCCGGGCCCTCAGAGGCCTTTTCCCCCAGCCCCCTCTTCAGGCAGCTCCTCATCATTTAGGCCCCCCCACCCATGTGTAGACTGTCATTCTGTCACAGTTACAGGGGCCCTGGAGGGAGTTTCCCAGCAGCCCAGCCTGCCTCATAGACTTGACCTCCCCCACCTCCACTGCTGCACGTGGCCTCAGCCCTCCTATCTTTGCAGAGAACTTCTCTGGGATCTATTGCAGCCTTCTGCCTTTGGGATGCTGGTCGGCTGACAGCCAGAGAGTGGTTTTTGACTCAGCTCAGCGGAGCCGGCAGGTAAGGCGCCCCGTGTTGAGACACAGCCCCACTGATCAACCTCCAGGAGCCCTGGGCCTAGGGTGTAGCCTGTGCCCACGGCTGGTGTAGTGCCCAGCCCCAAGGTCTTATAAGCTCCTTTGGGCCCTATCTGTCCCTGTCCTGGACTCTTTCTTGAGGAGCCTGGCTGCCTGCCTGGCCTGGTGCCCCACAGCGGAGCCCTTGGCCTTTTCTTCTGATGCAGGGGTGCAATTCCCCTTCCTCCCAGGCGTTTCCAGTTGGGGGTCAGGGGACAGCCCCTAGGTAGGCCTCCGAACCCTATATGGGGGACTGATGGAGATGGGACAGAGGCTTCCTCCTAGGGATTGGATAGGGACACCTACAGTATGCCAAGCTTTTTCTTTGAGTGTGAGATCATTTGTTCCTCACACTAGCTTGGGGGCTCAGAGGCATTCCCTGCCTTGCCTGGGGTCCCTCTGCAAGTGGCGATGGGGCTGGATTTGAGTCCAGGCCTCCAGACCACTACTAGTGGCAACTGAGGAGTCATTGTCATAGTGGCTCATAGCCCTGGCCTGACCCAGGGGTCCCTAAAAGGGCAGAGAGCAGGTGGGGGGAGGGGCCCATAGGGCTCTCGGATGTGGTGCCACATGTGTCTCCCCCTCTGCTTTAGGACCTGTTCGTTGTGGACACCCAGATGGGCAGTGTGACCTCCCTGACAGCTGGTGAGCAGGACTGGGGAGCAGCCCAGCCAGGCCAGGGGAGGGACTGGAGCTCCGGCACATGGGGCAGTAGTGGCACCCTTGGCCACTCTGCACCACTGACTATCCCGCAGCCTTTACTGCATCTCGCAAGGACCCTGACCATGCAGGACCGTCCCAGCCAGCAGACTGTCTCCCCTGCTCCACTCTGCTCTGCACATCCTGGCCCTGCCTCAGCATACTCCCTGCTTCTCAAACCTACAAAATTCTCTCTTGCCGAGATCTGCCAGAGTCATCCTTCCCTGACCTCCCAAACCTCAGACAGAGGCAGCTCTGCTATCCGAGGGCCCCTGAGAAACCTTGTGTTGGCTCGCTCATCTGCCTCTTCTCTGGGCCTGTGATTCTGCCCCTAAAACATCTTTTGAGTTCTCTGCCTGCCCTAACTGTAGTCCTTCCTCCACAAAGATTCCAGAGTATTGTTGCTAAACTGTACATCATACATCCATGCTGGAGAATCTCCATGAATCCCATGGCCCAAAACCAGCACCACTCCAACCCCCTAAGGCCTAGCTGTGCCACCCCCCGCGCCGACTCTTGTCATAAAGTCGTGGATGGACATACCATGGCGGTTTGCCATGGCCCTGGGTTTTCAGTCCCTGGGCTTAGTTGGCATCTGCTGAACAAGGGACTCAGCAGGAGGCTCACCCAGGGCTGCATGCAGTGGGGTGTTTGTGGCAGTCTTTTTGTGGGTGTTCATTTGCTTCTCAGGGTGAAAGGGGTGTCCTGGCGTAGAGCCACCGGCCTGGGACTCTGGCCATGTGGGGAGCGGGTGGGAAAGGTGGTGGCATCTGCCTTTTCCAGGGGGGTCAGGTGGAAGCTGGAAGCTCCTCACGATTGACCAGGACCTCATGGTGGCACAGTTCTCCACGCCCAGCCTGCCCCCAAGTCTGGTGAGTGTTGCTGGGCCCCAGACCGGGTGAGGGTTCTCTGCAGGCCGAGCTCCCCAGGCCAGGGAGCTGGCCTGCGTCTGACTGGGGTTGGTCAGTGTGTGGGAGGCCAAGATGCGGGCCCCCCCGGCATGATCCACAAGGGTTTGGCACCCATGGAGAGGAGCTACCTGGTGTAGGTCTGCTCTATAAAGAACGGGGTGCCTGGGAAAGTGCCTGGTCCTCCATCAGAATGGAGCTTAAGGAGATAGCAGAGCCTAAAAGCTCAGGAGGACAGGGTGCGTGTTCATGTGTTCAGTGCCTGTGCACACACCAGCTCACAACAGGAGTCTTTGGTGTATGCTCCGGAGGTGGGTAGAAGGCCCAGCAGAGTGAGAGCTGCCCGCCTCCCACTCTGGCAGAGGTGGAAGGGCAGGGAGGCAGCCAGGCCACCTATGACACGCTCTTTCCCCTTGGCAGAAAGTTGGGTTCCTGCCTCCTGCAGGGAAGGAACATGAAGTATTATGGGTGTCCCTGGAGGAGGCCGAGCCTATTCCCGACATCTCCTGGGCCATCCGGGTACTGCAGCCACCCCCAGAGCAAGAGAACGTGCAGTATGGTGAGCTGGGCTGGGGCAGAGAGACACGGCCCGAGTTCCCCAGCACACAGCATCTGTGGCCACCTTCCGTGCCTCTGGGGGTTCTCTCATGGGGTTCTCTGGGGTGCATGCTCATGGGGAGTAGTGTCTGGGTATGGGGTATGTGGGTGCCTACTCTGGGAATCGGAGCTGGGCATCACCAGGCCAACTGCTCTGTGGTGGGGAAACCAAGACCCAAACACACCACCTTACTTGAGGCCTCTGACCATCACACCTCACCCAGAATGCTGTCCTGACAGAGTGGGACTCCCCAGTTAGGACAGGAGTAGGAGCCTCCTGGGGTGTCTTGGTGCAGGCTACCTTGACCAGATCTTTCTTTCAGACGTCAGCCCCAGACCTACAGCTACAGCTCAGGCCTTGGCTGGGAAAGCCCCCTGGGCAGCGGCTCTGGCTCTGCTGACTCCTGCTTTCTCCCTGCAGCTGGCCTGGACTTCGAAGCAATTCTTCTGCAGCCCAGCAACCCTCCCGATAAGACCCAAGTGCCCATGGTGGTCATGCCCCATGGTAGGCATCTGGTCTAAGGTCTGCTGCCCTCCCACTACCCATCCTAGCTGGCTCTCACTCTCTGCTCCATGTCTGCAGGGGGACCCCATTCATCCTTTGTCACTGCCTGGATGCTCTTCCCAGCCATGCTTTGCAAGATGGGTTTTGCGGTACTCCTGGGTGAGTGAGCGGGGCCCTGCCGCAGTGGTGAGCTGTGGAGGGGGAGAGGGTGGGACAGGTGCCACAGGTGCCACCAAGTCTCTAGGCCTGTATACAGCCCAGACCTGGCAGCCATTACCAGGGACTTCCACGCAGAGGGTGCTGTGGTCATGGGACAACAGCCTCAAATCTCTTGGCCCGGTGCCTCGACAGTCCATGGAGCAGCCGGCCCCAAGGCCTGCTTCACGCAGGTTGAAAGTGCGACCATGGAGCCAGGCACGTCACCAACCACCCCGCCTGGTTCTTCCTTGAACTCCAGTGAACTACCGTGGTTCCACGGGTTTTGGCCAGGACAGCATCCTCTCCCTTCCCGGCAACGTGGGCCATCAGGATGTGAAGGACGTCCAGGTAGCAGGGACTGGGGCTCCTGGGCCGACTGGAGGGTAAACCATCGGGGTGTATTCCATTCGGGGATGGGGAGGCAGCTGGCTACAGCACGCTCTGCCCCACCCTGTAGTTCGCAGTAGAGCAGGTGCTCCAGGAAGAACACTTTGACGCTGACCGAGTGGCTCTTATGGGTGGTTCCCACGGTGGCTTCCTCTCCTGCCACCTGATTGGTCAGTACCCTGAGACATATGGTGCCTGCGTGGCGAGGAACCCTGTGATCAACATCGCCTCCATGATGGGCTCCACCGACATCCCTGACTGGTGGGTGTGCTCCACAGGCGCCTGCCCTTCTCTGAGTTGCCTTGGTCCCCCACCAACGAAGCCCCCGCAGACTCCAGGGCTCTTGGGGCAGCTTCAGTGCCTTCTCTTGCAGGTGCGTGGTGGAGGCTGGGTTCCCCTACAGCAGCGACTGCCTGCCAGACCTCAGCGTGTGGGCCGAGATGCTGGACAAGTCCCCCATCAAGTATACCCCTCAGGTAGGTGGCCCTTCCCCTGTCTGGATGCTGCCAGTCTGTCCAGAGCCTCGGGGCCCGGCTCACCACCACCACTCCCCACCTGCCCCTGCCCAGGTGAAGACCCCACTGCTCCTGATGCTGGGCCAGGAGGACCGGCGTGTGCCCTTCAAGCAGGGCATGGAGTATTACCGTGCCCTCAAAGCCCGGAACGTGCCTGTTAGGTGAGTGCAGCAGGACAGTCCCAGCAGCTGGTGGGCAGGTGAGCAGGGGAGAACCCTCCAGGCTTAAACATCGCCACTACAACCACTACAGGCTCCTGCTCTATCCCAAAAGCACCCACGCACTTTCAGAAGTGGAGGTGGAGTCAGACAGCTTCATGAATGCTGTGCTCTGGCTGCACGCGCACTTGGGCAGCTGAAGCCCCGCCTCCCTGCGTGAGCTGGTTGGCATGAGCCACACTTCGCTCTTGGAGAGCCCCAGGGTCTGGCAGATCGGCACGAGGATTCCTGGGCTCTGGACTTCCTGGATGGGTGAGCAAAGGAATGCAGGCTATATGGTCATAATAAATGAGGACACAGAGTCTGGTTCCTGCTGGTACTTTGTACCAAGCCATCCCTAAACCCAGCCTCCCCATTGGGGTTCAGAGTGCCATAGGCCCTGGGCATGGTAACTTTAAGGACCTCACCTACCTGCAGTATGAGGGGGAGGGGACAGGCTGCTGCCTGTCAAGGCCAACTGGGATCTCACTAGGCTAGCTCCCTCTGCTCTAGCCCCCTCTGTTAGGAAACTGCCCTACAACACCCTTCTCTTACCAGCAGTTTATCTAGGGAACTAGTGAGGACCTGCCCTTCCAGAGCACCTATAGGCTAAAGTAGTCCTAATATGAGGTCTACCAGCCCAGCTGTGCCAGCCTTGAGCCACCTAGGCCCTAGCAAGGGCATACACCGACGGATTTCCCAGCAGAGGCTAAGAAGCACCCTGCACAGGTGTAAAGAGGAAAGGCAGCTTTATGTCTGACAGGAGGCTCTGTACTCTCCAAAGTACATGGGATTGAAGTTGGGCTTAGCCCAGCCGCATGACCTTGTGAATCCAGTCCGTAAACACAGAGACGCGCATGAAGATGGCTGGCCATCGGGGCCGGGCGCACACTCGGTTGGGGATTATAATTCCCTCCAGGACCCAGCAGTCATGGGTAAAGCAGGCAAGTGGGCCCCCGTAGTCACCCTGGTAGATGGAAGAACGGGTAAGGGTGCCCTGGGCCAAGGCAGACACTAGCCTCCTTGGGGATAAAGTAGTACATTTTCCAGTTCTCAAGCCGTCCCTGAGCTGAGAATGGGTACCCCAGCACTGACCTCACAGGCACCCACAGGTGCCAAAAGTCCCTCAGTGCACATCTCATTCTCCCGTACACGTCCTCGGTGCTTGACATTACATTCCTGGTTGGAGATGACGTTCAGCGAGGCCACATTTAGAACTTCATTGTTCCCTGTACCTATAGTGTTAAGAGTGGGGAGGAGCAGAGGGCCTCCTGGCCTGGGGTAGTCCATGCCCCTGCACCGTGTTCTTTCTTACCTTTGGTCTCACCCCAGCCTGCAATCTCACACTTGGTGCCTGGAGGCACCACATACCGCTCAGGGGGCAGGCAGATAAGGGCCACTCGCTGGTTCAGGGTCACGGGTCTTTAATGGGAATGAGGGTGCTCAGCATATAAGCCCACAAAGCTCAGCCCCCACCCCCCACACCTCTTGACTTGTCACACACCTCTCTAGCTTGAGCAGAACAAGCTGGGAGCCTGAGGGCCCGCACACCATCTTGGCCACGGGGACCTGCTGCAGGCCTGGCTCCCCCGGCTGTGGGTTCTGGAACAGGGTGCCCAACCACACCTCATAGCCCATGAGAGGCACATGGCTGGGGGAGAAGCTCTGCTAGATCAATCATGACTCATAGTCTGCTGCCCGAGGGCTCACCTAGGAAAGGTAGCTAAGGGGCAGATGAAGGCAGAGGGGTGGGATGGGGTCCCCATACCCAGGGGAGGCTCACCAGGAGGAAAAGCACTGGCGGGCAGTCAGTACCCACTGCTCCTTCACTAGGGAACCCCCACAGAAATGCTGGCCTTGCCTGGAGGAGTAGAGGTTAGGAGGGAACAGTGAGTTCTGGGACACAGGCTGGACTTGCCATCTCTCGGCTAAGACCCCTGAGGCCAGGGACAGGTCAGGTTCCCACTCCCTTGGCATAAGCGTAGAGGTAGTTTGTGCCTTACCGATTGCGCAAGCTGACTGTCCAGGGCGAGTTCCCAGGCTGGCCCCCCACCACACGCAGCCTGGAGCGCTGCTGGTTCGAGCGGGTCACCCTCTTGCCACACTTCTCAAACACCACCTGGTCTGGGGGATAGATGGACCTCGGGAAACTGGATGGATGGAGGCCCCCAAGAGGTCCCAACCCATGCCTGGCTTAAGTGCATACTTGGGGGCTCCAGGATGGACGGTGGTTGGTCAGCATCTGAAAGAACCAAGTTCACCTGCATTGAGAAAGCCCGCCTTCGAAGGCGGAGGCAGGGGGCGGCCCGAGGGAGTGTGGGGCTTACCGCAGCGCCGAAGTGCACAGTAGTCGAACGGAGTCCCAGGGTCCGTAGTGTAGCACCAGGGCCCATGGCTATCCCTATCCGGGTTCCGGCAAAAGTTCTCCTCCAGGTGCGCGTCGGGGGCGGAGGTGGGTGTGAACCTGGGCGGGAGAGGACTCTGTGTCCTAGCAGGGTAATCCCCAATCCCCGCAGAGCTCCAGTTGGAGAGTTAACGGCGTGCCGCCCTAGGGCTATATGCCCAGTGGGAGCCTGTGGCCTTTGTCCGGGAGGGGTCGGGCGCGCGGACCGACTCACTGCGGCTTGTGCGGCTTCTCCGCAGACCAGTGCTGGCAAGCGACGCCCTTGCGGGTCCTGCTGACCGAGCCGCGGTACCGCTCCCCCACGCCGTTGTAGCAGTCTGAGGCGGGCCGGGGCGGCAGTTAGCGGGTTCTCGCCCCAGCCCTTCGGCTCCAAGCTTCCAGTCCCAGCTTGGGCCTTACCTTCGGGCCGCAGGTCGTCGGCGCAGCGCGGGATCTGGTAGCAGAAGGCCACGCGCATGCCAGGCCGCGACGTAAAGCACCAAGGCGCTTCAGAGCCGTCGGGGTTCCGGCAAAAGTTTTCCCGAAGGTCCCTGGGCAGGTGCTTCCTCTCAGCTCTCGGTGGGGCCAGCCCACCAGCCCGCCAGCCTGGGGCTGGAGCCCCGCCTCCCTCTGCCTGCCCCCGCGACCCCGCCTTCCTTCAAGCCCCGCCCCGGGACCCCACTCCAGACGTTCCAGTGCAAAGGTACGCCCCCCAGCGGCGGCCCGCCACCTCACTTGCAAGCGTATTTCTCTGGAACAAAACGATGCCGATGTGGGTTCTGCGCGTCCCACCGCTGGCAAGGCACGCCCGCGGCAGTGGTGTTGGCCGTGCCCCGGTAGCCCTCGCCCTTCCCGCGGAAGCAATTGAGAGTCGTGGCCTCCTGGCGCGGCTGTGCCTCGGACCCTTGGATGGACGGGACAGAACGCGAGTGGGAGCTGAGAGCACTGCTGGGGCGGAGGGGGAGTCCAACTCCCCGGGGCCCACGGCCGGGTCACGCCCAGTCCCTCCCCTCTCCACAGGCAGGCCACGCCCCCCACGTTTCCCAGGTGTCCTCCCAGGCCCCGCCCCCGGGCCCTACCGCAGCGGGGGAGGTCGCAGAACTCTCGCTCCACCTGTGGGTCCGTGGTATAGCACCAGGGCCGCTCGGACCCATCAGGATTCCGGCAATAGTTGTCGTCCAGATCTTTGTCAAGGAACCTGGGGGCGCAGCGGGGCGCGAACAAGGCCCT
This sequence comes from Neogale vison, assembly GCF_020171115.1. Classification (NCBI taxonomy): domain Eukaryota; kingdom Metazoa; phylum Chordata; class Mammalia; order Carnivora; family Mustelidae; genus Neogale; species Neogale vison. Next base: position 205,421,537 of record NC_058096.1, on the reverse strand, counting down.
GGCGCTCAGGACCAGTGTGGCCCCTTCCGTATCCCGGGTTCCGCCCTTAGAGTCCTGGGCCCTCCCCTAGCCCGGCCCCGCGATGCGGAGCCCGCCTACACGCACTTGCCGGGCTCAAAGGGGTGCGCGTGCGGACGCTGTAGGTCCCAGCGCTGACACTCGCGTCCAGACTCCGTGCGGTCCACTGCGCCGCGATAATCCTCGCCATTGCACCAAACGCAAGCGGCTGCAAAGACAAGGCCGGTGGGCTCGTAGACGGACGTAGGCATGTTCCTTCAGTCTTGACCCAGAGCCGCTTACCCTCCCGGCAGGACTTGATGCCACAGCTCTGGAAGCGCACTGCAGGGTCTGTCGTGTAGCACCAGGGACCTCCGGGGTCCCGGTCAGGGTTGCGGCAGAAGTTCTCCTCCAAGCCGTTCCGGAGTGTGGGAGTGTACCTGGGGAAGAGAGCAGCAGTTGAGTGCGTGCTGGGGTTGGGGGCAGGCGCAGGGCCGGGCAGGGACAGAGGGAAGTGTCTGTCTTACTTGTGGTCATTGGGGAATCTTTGGCTCCAGTGCTGGCAGGGTAGGCCGCCAGTGGTGATGGCCACTGTGCCCCGGTACTTGACCCCATTGTCCATGATGCAGGTTCGCACGTAGTCTGGAAGAGACCCGTTGTCAACACGGCCTGAGGCCTCCGTGCCCTATCCCTGGCCCACGTTCTCCACAGCCACTTACTTTTCTTTTGGAAGAGGTCACAGCGCCCCGAACGTTGCAGCTGTGTATAGGGTGAGTACTGGGTCCATGGCAACAGCTGGCAACCGTGGCTGCTCACATTGTAGTGGAAGGCCCTGGGAGGACGAGGCACAGGGTCGCCCAGGTTCACCTGCCACCCGATCTTATCTATGTCTTGCGGTCACTCACCTGCAATCCAGTAGGGGCCCGCAGCGCCCTGCACACTCCTCAGCATCAGCCACATCCTCTTGCCAAGGACCAGGCCCCACCGTGTGTCGCAGATGTTGCAGTTCTGTACCCCGGAGCACCTGGAAGTCATTCAGGGGCGAGCGCTGCCCTGCGGGGGTGGGCATGCATGTCAGTACATTGATTTCGGCAATCCACACTTCATTCAGGGGATTAAAGCTACAAGGGCTCTGGGATGGACCATGTACAGAGTGGGAGAAGCCCAGACATAGTGGTTACCACCAGTGGTCATGTTTACTAGGCAAGGCACTAGGCCCAGGTCTAAAACCTGCACTATATTGAGAGCGGTGGGTGATGGTGCTTGCCCTAGGGAGCCAATTTCATCCCTCAGCTGAGTACGCCTTAAGGCTCAGAGCTGTCCTATTACACAGGCAGCGCCCCCTAGTGGGAACCCATGTACAGAATGCCCAACCCAGGCATTCTGCCTCTGAGTCTGGCCTTCCATCAACCCTGGGGCATATGCTAGGTTAGAAGCTTAGATTAGGCTCATTAGGGTAACTGCCTGCATGTGTGCGTGCATCTATGCAGTTCCCACACTGCCTCGTGCTACAGCAAACATTCTAACACAGGCCAGAATAGGCAGTGTCTCTATGTATTCCTGGGGCTGCCCCACTCTGCACAAGAAGCCAAGAGCACTCTTTGCTCCATGACCAGTAGAAAACAGAGCACCTGCCTTGAATAGCAGGATGGGCCCAGGGATGACACCTTCCTGAAGGCAAATGGGGATCAGGGTGGGGGGCACTCACCAGGGACCCCTGAGCACTGCGTCAGAAGCAGCAGGAGTGGGAGCCACCCCATGCTCCTGGCTGGAGGTTGCACTGTGACCCACCACAGCCCTATCCGGGAAGTTGTGAAACCTGTCGCTGCGGGATTGGGTGGCTCTGCCTCCACCCCCACCCCCACACTCCCACCCCCACTAGAGGCCTACTGGAGCCTGACCTAAGACCCAGTGGCCACAATGGGGGTAGATCCAGGCCTCAGGCCCCCTTGGTGAAATGCAAGGGCCCTCACCCTGGCACAGCCCCTGCCCTGTGTAGTGGGCAGATGTTCAGTGGGGCCACTTGATGTGCCTTGGAGTGGGGTTGGAGACCCTCTGTAGCCTACGTTGCTCTGAAGAGAAGAGTGGTGTGGACATGATTGGTGTCAGAGGCTTGGGTTCCAGCCGCTGGGTGGTGTGATACTAATCTTTTCTAAGCCTCAGCTTTTCCCTGTAAGGTGGCAAATGTTGCCTGACCCAGCCTCAAAGCAGCCTGTCCCTTCTGCTGGCTTATCAGGCCCAGCTGCAGGCAAGTCAGCCCACACCCATGGTAGCAGAAACCAGAGAGGCTCCCCTCGCCACGTCACAGGTGCCATTCCAGGAAAGGTAAGCGAGACCACTTGTCTGGCCTGAACGGAAGCGGGAGTGACAGACAGCAGGGACCCTGGCAGGTAGCCTTTCAAATGTTCTAGGATTCTCTGGGGCAGGCCTCCCAGTACGGGTGGCAGTTGAGATAAGCTGCCTGGGGCTCCCAGTTAGGACGTGGTGCTCGGCCCGGGATGAGCTAGGAGCTTCTGCACAGGCGGGGGTGAGAGGCGGTTGGGCTGTGGGTCGAGGCGGAGGCCGGGAATCACCCGGCTGGAGACCGCGAGGGGGCTCCCTCGCGCGGAAGCCGGGCGCGAGCCGATGCGCGTGCGCGATGAGCGCGCGGTTTGGCCCTAGACGGGCGCCGTAGACGAGAGGCTGGGCGGATGTTGTGAGCCGGGGCGCCGCGGCCGAGGCTGGGGGTGAGTGAGGGGCGGCCGGGCTCCGCGCGGGGCGGGTCCCTGGGGCTCCCCTCCCGGCCGCAGCCGGCCCAGTATGAGAGTGCTCGCCGCTCAGGCGTTGCAGCCTGTGATGCGAGACTCCGGGTTGGAGCTGGCTGGGAGGAGCCTGCGGAGCTTGGGGCCGGGCGGGGGCGACTTGGGGGAGACATGCGCTGCTCTCTGCGTCCTTGGACTCCGAGAAGGGGTCGGTTCCGTTCTGAGCCCGGATCCCTCGGCGGGGCTGGACAGGATCGACGTGGCAGGGAATCCCTGAGCAACGTCAAGTCCGCCTAACACCTGGGGCCTTAGCACCTGTCTGACACCCGGAGTGGATGTCTGGAAGGTTTGCCGATCAGATGAGTGACCGGCTCTAGTCTGCCCCGCACCTACTGTGGTGTGAGAGGGGCAGCGGTTGTGGACGCCCGCGGAGGGCCCGTCGCAGGCATAGGCGCCAAGGCAGGACAGTCACCTTTCCGAGGGGCAGGCGTGGTGCGGACCGTGAATGGGCAAGGGTGTGTGGTGGGAACAGAGAACCTGTGTGAAGTGAGATAAGGAACTGGGCTGCAGAGATGGGAGTGCGGTCTAAGGCAGTACTAGAAGGCCGGGCTCCAGACTAGAGTTAATAGAACTTTCTGTGATGATGGAAGTGTTTTATATTTTCAGTGTTTGGTACAGTAACCGCTAACCATATGTGGCTACCGAATTCTTGGAATGTGGTTAATATGAGAAGTTGAGTTTTAATGTTTAAGTTTTAATTCAAATGTAAATAGCCCTACGTGGCTAGCGGCTACTGCGTGGACAGCAGGGCTCCAGATCACTGAGGAGGAGGTCACCAGCGACTTAGCAGCTGCAGCAACACCAGGACATGTGTGGGGTGGACAGCAGCGGGAAGAGCAGCAGGGTCTGCAATGACCACTGAGTGAGGGTGGTGCTCTGATGGGGTGAAAGGCTGTGCATGCGAGTGGGAAGGAAAAAACTAGCAGGCTTTTGGACAAGAGAAGGGAAGAAAGATTCTGGATTTAGGTGTCAGCAGGACTTAGAGCTGGAAACGGCATCAAGCCCTTGGGTGATGGACCACACTAGGGGGAAAGGTGGTATAGAGTTCTCTCTACTGGATGTGAGCTAGACCCAGTGTGACTTAGAGCTGAGAAGGAAACAGGGTCTCTCTGTCTCTAGGCCACCTCACTTTGGACACTGGGGTCTTTTTTCTGGGGCTGAGACATTCAGTTTGGTGCAGTAAACCTATACGTGATAACTCTTTCGGGCCCTGTACTGAGCACTGGAACGTGGTGGGGTCCAGGCCCCATCCATCCTCCCTAATGTAGGAAACTGGGAGGCCCCTGCTCTCCTGTGCTCTGGGGTTGGTTGGTTTGTAAATATGCAGGCACCTGGCCTCACCTGCTCCCAGGCCTTCTTGCCACCCCAGAACTGAGGTCAGTATGGGGTCCCTTGGCTGGCTTCAGATAGACAGACTCTGCCTCTGGCTCAGCCCCCCAGGACCGCTGGCTGCCCACAAGAGATGAAGGATGGCATCCAAGGGGTCCAGCATGTCTTTCTCCCGCAAGAGCTATAGGCTGACATCAGACGCTGAGAAGTCCAGGGTCACAGGTAAGGGCTTGCAGGGCTGGGAGGAGGCTCCTTGTGTTGAGGGAAGAAGGAAAAGACCAAGGCAGTAAAGTCCCAGGTCTCATGAGCTTTAGGCCTTGCTGGACCCCTTGTACCCAGAAGCCAGCTCTCTTTCAGCAGCCCTGGGGCAGAGCACCCAACGTGACTGCTTTTCTGACCCCTTGAGGGCCAGCACAGTCTGGGAGCTGCACTGACCACGTGACCCTTCTCTCCCTCTGTCCTGTGGCACAGGCATCGTGCACGAGAAGCTACTGAATGACTACCTGCACCGCATCTTTTCCTCTCCTGAGCATGTGCCGGCCGCGGCCGCCAGCAGGTACGGCCCCATGGGTGGTGCCTCACTCTGAAGGACTAGACCGGAGCCTCTGGGGAGGCTGGCTTGGGCTCTGTTCTCACTCTGCCGCCCCCAGCTGTGAGACCTCTGGCCAGAGAGTCTGCATTCCAGACTGCTTCTTCCTCTGGCCTGGCTGTGTTAGTGTCTTCCTTCTGAGGGGCTTATGGAGGCTGGGGAGCTGGTGCACGTTCAGTCCTTACAACAGCGGCTCACTCCCCCTCCCTGGTCCGCATCTGGTCTGTGTGTGCACCTGCCCACCTTTGGTCCCATACCGCTCCTCTGTAGCCTCCGCCTGAACCTATAAGGTACAGAATGTACCAGCCCCTTGCCCTGCAAGCTGAGTGCCTTTAAGCTTAGTCCCTATCAAAGTTACAAGTGCAGGGGCGGCTGGGTGGCTCAGTGGTTAAGCTGCTGCCTTCGGCTCAGGTCATGATCTCAGGGTCCTGGGATCGAGCCCTGCATCAGGCTCTCTGCTCAGCAGGGAGCCTGCTTCCTCCTCTCTCTCTCTCTCTCTGCCTGCCTCTCTGCCTGCTTGTGATCTCTCTCTGTCAAATAAATAAATAAAATCTTAAAAATAAAAAAAAGTTACAAGTACACCTGAGCAGAAACTTAGAAGAAAAAGAAAAAAAAAATCTGTTATTTTGTTATTCTGGCATGATCACATGAGTGTGATTTCTTTCTGGTTTCCTTATCTTGTGATGTACGTCATTTAGATTATGCTGTATAGAAATTTTTAAAAATTTCTGTCACCTTCAGTTGTTTTTCTTTTTTAAGATTTTATTTTTATTTTAGAGAGAAAGAGCACATGAGCAAGTGAGCCCATGAGATAGGGGAGGGAGAGGGAGAGAATCTCAAGCAGACTCTGCACTGAGCATGAAGCCCGATGCAGGGCTTGATCTCACGGCCCTGAGATCATGACCTGAGCTGAAACCAAGAGCTGGACACTTAACTGACTGAGCCACCCAGACACCCCCACCTTTAGTTCTTTAAAAAACAAAAACAAGTTTTATTGAAGAATAATTGACATGCAATAAACTACTTGTATTTAAAGGGTAGAATACAGTAAGCTTTAATCCAGATAACCTGTGAAAACGTCACTGCCATCAAGCTAGTGAACAGATCCCTCATCTCCAAAAGTATACGGAAGTTTAGATCCTATCTTTGTCATTAAACATTTTGCCCTGAGTGCGTCTTTATTTCTGTATTCCAAATCTTGGTGGGCATCTATTAAGGCCAGGGGTCTGCTGTGGCCTTTAGCACTGTCCTGGCTTGGAGGGGTTATTTTTGTGAACAGTGCTGTGAAGATTCCAAGGGTTGGAGTCATGTGGCTGGACCATTTGAACTGCAATCATTTTTAAGACTATGGCTAAGTTCCTTCTTTCAAGGATTACATGGATTCTGCCTTCCTGCGGTGAGGCTTGGGTGTCCCTGCCTCTCAGCCCCCTTGCCAGCTGGCCTATTTGGTCTTCCACGGTCTCTGCTCTTTGGGCAGGCACAAAGGACGGCACTGTTGCCCGTTCCATTTAAGTGGCTCTGGTGGCCATAGGATTCCCACTTCTGGAGGGCCACTGCCCACTTCCATGCCAGCCCTGGTCGTGGCCTCTTCCCAAGGCCATCTGATCCCTCCCTCATGTGATATCAGACATGGTCATGCCGCCACTGGTTCTCTGGCTGCCAGGAGGGAGAGCAGGTGGCAGGGCCATCACTCAGCGCTTGTGAGGATGCGGAGCCCTGGGCCCGAGATCTAGGCAATCTAGAAAGGACGGACAAGTGCCGGGTTGGCCAGAGGGCATTGCTGAGTCTCAGGCCGGCTTCCCCCAGCTTCTCCTGAGAACAGGCACAAAACTAGAGCAGCCCTCTAGGCCCATAAGCACTGCCCCAATGGCAACCTTGATCCCCGGGCCTGTTGGGGTCTTCGTACATGGGGTTGGCCGAAACTTTCCATGCTATTGGTGGGGCACTCCATGGCATAGCCACCACCTGGCCTTGGCTTGGGGTTTAGCAGGAATGGGGAGAGGAGGCTTCGTGCGTCTCTGACCTCCCGTAGCTTAGTAGGAGCTCATAGCAGGGGAGCATGTGGTTGGCATGTGAGGCTGGGTTGATGCTACCTTGCCAGAGAGTGGGTGCTTGGGCCCATCTCTGTCCCCTTCTAGAGCCTACCGGTTTGGGCCAGTGAAAGGGGAAGGAGCTGGGACCAGAGGCGGCAGAGCAGGTGCCACCCATCTGTGGGCTGGACCCAGATGGGTGCTGGTCTCTGTTCTACTCGAGCCCTGCTAATTACTGCCACCCCGTTCTCTGCTATTCTTAGAAGCTGAACTCAGGATAGAGCTGGCCAGCATCATGCAGAGGTCTTTATCCTCTGAGCATGTGCACTGGGAGGATAAGGGGGCCCCTCTGGCTGGGGCAGATGGTAGGTTGGCAGGCCATGTGCTCTCCGCCTGTACAGGTGGGTACAGGACAGAGCCAGGCAGCAGCTTAGAGGGCTCAGCCCTTCATCTTCCTTAAGGCCTGTCTCATTTGGCACAGAATTCCCTGGCTGCGACTGCAGGCCTGGGGTCAAGGGCCGACGTAGCTGTCATTGGTACAGGCCACTGGGGACCAGTACTTCTCCCAGCCTTCCTCTTCCAGGCGAATCACCGGAGTCCCCTTTGAGGGCAGGGGGGTTATGGGCTATGCAGAGAGCACAGGTTAGGCTTTGGAATCTTCCCTGCCTCTCTGACCTAGAGCTTTTGCTCCCTCTTTACCGATGAAGGGATTAAGGCTGAAGGAGGGCTCTTCTTTTCTTTTTTATTTTTCTAAGCCCTGAGGTACGCCACACTGGACCAGTACTTCTTAGTTTAGTGGATAATCCAGCCTTCTGGGCCGCAGCATGGCAGAACCTAGGACTAGGCACAACGCCTTTACTGGAGTCTGGGCAGCCACTGTCTGAAGCTCAGAGGAGTGGGAGCGGGAGAGGGGTTTAGTGTCCTCTGGCTGGTTTCAAGGACTTCTGGGCCCCTCGCAGCCTCTCGCTCTCCCCAGGAAACCCCTGAACTTCCAGAACCTGCCAGAGCATCTGGACCAGCTGTTACATGTGGAGGATGAGGATGAGGAGAGCCAGGGTATGTAGCAGTTTCTGGGATGGGAGTTGGGGAGCCAGGCTGGGCTCAGGGCGTCCTGGGCCTGCCCTCTTTGCCTCCTGTCAGATCCTGTGCCCTGCCCAACCCCACATTTACCTCTCCTCTTCAGGACAGGTTGAAGGGCGGCTTGGCCCATCCACTGTGGTCCTGGACCACACAGGTGGCTTCGAGGGGCTTCTTCTGGTGGATGATGACCTCCTAGGGGTGAGTGAGGGCAAGGCGAGGGGTCCCAGGTCCAAGCCCCTCCTGACAGCCCCAAATTCCTCCTGATGGGGTCTTGGGCTCTTTACCTTTTCTTTGGGGGGCTGTAGCCACAAACCGTTCCCGATGGGTTCCTTGAGTCCTCAGGCTCAACGCCCTCCTGACACAGCCCTAAAACCTTTTGGATGTGACTCTGGCCCCAAGCTCTTCCCAGCACAACTATGAGCCCCTCCTGTCACTCTCCTGACCTAGAATCCCTTCTGACAACACCAGCTGGGTTGGGGATGGGGCCCTTCCCCCTCGGGGAGGCAGTCTGTGTGCGGGAGAGGCTCACCCTCCCCGCTCTTCACCCAGGTGATCGGACACAGCAACTTCGGTACTATCCGCTCTACCACGTGCGTGTACAAAGGTAAGACCACGCTGTGCTGTGGCCCGGCTCATGGGAAGGGGCTCTGTGGGCCCAGGTCTGAGGCGGGACACAGTCTTGGTCTGCCTGCTAGGCCTGACTCAGCTTCTTCCAGGGAAATGGGTCTACGAGGTGCTCATCTCCTCCCAGGGGCTCATGCAGATTGGCTGGTGCACCATCAACTGCCGCTTCAATCAGGAGGTGCGTGTGCACGGGAGAGGCCCCTCCCCCTTGCCGGCCTCATCTGGGCTCAGGACCGTCACCCAGACGTGCCCTCTGGAGGAGGACGGTGTCCCACCCCTTCCTAGGGCTACTTGGCCCAGGACATCACTCAATGTCTCAGAGCATTAGCCCCTTTCTCTACAGCTCTGTGGGTCTGAGGCTTATGGCCAGCAGGTTCTGGCCCTGCTCCTACCTGCCTCCCCTGGACCTTACAAACACTTCCTCCTTAGGAGGGGGTCGGAGATACGCACAACTCCTACGCCTATGATGGCAACCGGGTGCGCAAGTGGAATGTGACCACGACGAATTATGGAAAGGTGAGAAATGAGACCCGTCGCCCACCTACCCACGTCCATTCTCACAGTTCGGCAGGATCACTGGGCAGCCACGAGACGCTGTTGGGCATGGGGGGGCATGCAGAGACTCAGGTCCTCTGCACTTATTGTCCCCTCCCCTGGGTGATAGTGGAGACACAGCCTTGGGGGCAGAATGGGCAGGCTGCCGGACTTCTGTGCATCTGTAAGACCTCCTCCCCCCGGCAGGCGTGGGCAGCGGGGGACATCGTGAGCTGCCTCATCGACCTGGACGATGGCACCCTGTCCTTCTGCCTGTGAGTCTCCTGCCTCCACCTGCAAGCCTGGGCTCTGGGCTCTCCCCGAGCTGCCCTCAGTTTCCCAGTCCCCTTAAGGGGGCCAGGCCGACTTTGGTAGCTGAAGGTGGAGAGTCACAGCAGGGCCTGGCTCCCTGGTTTGTTTCAGTTGCATCATTCTTAGCACTGGCTCACAGGCCTTCCCTTCTGCTCTAGGAATGGCGTGTCACTGGGCACCGCTTTTGAGAACTTGTCCAGGGGCCTGGGAATGGCCTACTTCCCAGCCATCAGCCTCTCCTTCAAGGAGTCCGTGGCCTTCAACTTTGGCAGCCGTCCCTTGCGATATCCTTTTGGGAAGATGTCTGTGGACTGCATGGAAGCTCTCAAAACTGGGATGAGGGGCTCCCTGCCCCAGGGAATTCCATGGGCTGGTTGTGGGCCATAGCTGCTGTGAGGAGAGGGGAGGGTATAGCGTAGGTGGGGGCCGGGGAGAACAATTCTTGTGGCAGCCTTGTAAGGGGGGTACTATTGTCAACCATTGTGGAAGAGAGAAGAACAGGAAGAGGCGGGAGAAGCGGCATCCCACAGAGAGGGCGAGTTCTGCTGCACTGCCCCAGGGCCCAGACATCTCCTTGGGGGTCTCTGTGGAGAGGGGTGGGGGCGTTGGAGCCACAGATCGGGTATTGCCAGCTTAACTCTATGCCACCTACCCAGTGGCAGGCTACCGGCCCCTGCAGGACCCGCCACGCGCTGACCTGGTGCGGGCTCAGAAGTTGCTGGGCTGCTTCCGGGCAGTGCTCAGCGTGGAGCTGGACCCTGTGGTGAGCCGGGGTCTGGGCCAGGTGAGCCGGGGACCTTCTGCCCCGCTCTGCGCCTCACCATCCTCCCACCCCATGCAGGAAGGCCGGCTGGTGGAGAAGGACAGCTCTGAGTGGCAGCTGCAAGGCCAGCCCACCGTCCTCCTCACGCTGGCCCACATCTTCCATCGTTTCGCGCCGCTCCTGGTGAGGGGATATCGGGGCAGGGGGCAGAGGCGGACTGGGAGAAGTTCCTGTGCTGGGGGCTGGGGAGCTGAGGTGCATGAGGGTCAGGATGTGACCCGAGGGAGGACAAGATGCTTCCAGCTGCGGGCATTGGGGGAGGCCTTTGAAGGTGGACGGTGAGTGACGTCGCCGGCTAAGGGACCCGTGTGTGCGAAACACTGAAGAGATCCGGGGCCAGAGCCGTCTTGTGTCTCGCTCAGACCCCAGAAGGGCTCATCTCTGTCTTGGGGTCGCTCAAGTGGGCCTGAGAGTCTGTCTGTGCCTGTGGCCGGGACCACGTGCCTGGGCTGGGGTGCCGGGAGTGGGGTGGGGGCCGCCACCTCACCCATGTCCACCCTTGGCGCAGCGCAAGGTGTACCTGGTGGAGGCCGTGCTCGTGAGCTTCCTGCGCGGCGTTGTGGAGGCGGGCAGCCCTGCACAGGCTCAGGCCGTGGTGCGTCAGGTCCTCGACCTCCTGTGGCTCTTCATGGAGGTGAGGCTCCCGACTGCCGGCCTCGGGCTGGGAGGTCAGGCTCTACAGAGACAGGGGAGGTGCAGGAAGTGTTCAGCAAAGGGCCCACGGGTGGCTGTCCTGGCGCCTGGCCTCCGCTGGGCAGGTGTGCAGTAAGGCCTCCCTCCCCTAGGACTACGAGGTGCAGGACTGCCTGAAGCAGCTGATGATGTCCCTGCTGCGGCTTTACCGCTTCTCACCCATCGTCCCAGACCTGGGCCTACAGGTGGGAGCGCCTGCCCTTGCCCTGCGCCCCCTGGGCCACAGCCACCCACCCTGAACACCCCCCTCCCAACAGATCCACTACCTGCGGCTCACCATCGCCATCCTGAGGCATGAGAAGTCCCGCAAGTTTCTGCTCAGCAACGTCCTGTATCCTCCCCTTGCCGCAAGCCAGGCAGGCGGACGGGTGGGGTCCTCTGGGCTGGGTAGAGGTCAGGGAGGGCGGTGTACCTCTGGCCAGGGGTTCCTGGAGAGGCTTGGGATCAGAGCCAGCCATGCATGGGGGGAGAACAAAGGGCCCTGGCCAGCTGGCCAGCCTGAGCAGGGCTTTCCATATGGCGGCAGACGCTGGCACCACGAGGGGGTGTGCAGCCTCACCGGCCCTGACCTCTGCAGCCAGAGCACTGCTGCTTATCCAGGTCCTGCAGCGGGGGTTCCTACGAGATCTTGTAGGGTCCCCTCTCCCTGTTGCCCAGCTGTGTTGGGGACTGTCACAGCAGGGAGGGCCCTGGTGGAGAAGCCTGGCCTGGTAGCTGTCTTCTCCGTCTGGGGTCTTCAGCCTCTAGGAGGCAGACACAGCTGGGAGACAGCGAGATGGCCAGGTCCTCTCTCCAGCCTGTGCCCCAGTCTTAAGTTCCCGTGACCAGCCTTTCTCATCCATTTGCTGGGAATTGGGCTGAGCAGGCTCTAGATAGGCACGGCTCTTCATCAGGGCTCAGAGCTGGGGCAGCCAGGCTTATAGCAGCGTTGTACCCCTAAGGGTGGGAGAACGTGGTGGGCACATCAGGAGATGGATGGGTTTGAGGAGGGCTTCCCAGAGAGGACTCCTGAGGGCATGTGGTGCACCTTCTGCGAGCAGAGCTCTGCCTTGACGACCACCAGCTTCGACGTGCTCCGGTCTGTTGTCTTCTTTTACATCAAGAGCCCCTTGCGAGTGGAGGAGGCTGGCCTGCAGGAGCTCATTCCCACCACCTGGTGGCCCCACCGCTCCAGCAGGGAGGTGGGCCCCCTGAGCCGGGCGGGCAGGGTCAGGTGCGGGCTGGCCCAGGCTGTCTGAGTCAGATGGTGCTGAGTGCGTGGGGCCCCTTCTCCAGCCTGGCTTGTGGGGCGGGGGCCGGGGGTCTCCTGTCTGAAGTAGGCCTGGTTAAGTCTTGGGTGAGCCCTGCCGTCTCCCATCCCCTGCCCCTGCCCAGGGCAAAGACAGTAAGGACGTGAAGGATGAGACTGCCGAGGATCGCGCGCGGAGGCGTGCCTACGAACGGGGCTGCCAGAGGCTCAAGAAGTGCATCGAAGGTCGGTCCCCCGCCTGGGGCACTGTGTGGGGGGTGGAGGATTTGTGTGTGTGTGTGCTGAGGGGCCCTTGGTAGTGACCGTGTCCAGACGGGGCTTGCGGGACCCCAGGAGTGGAGCCCCAGCCCAAACCTACCGTCCGCTCTCATCCCTGGGAGCCTCAGTGTCATGTTTCCCTCCCCACCCCACCCCCCAGTGGTAGAAGAACTACAGGTCCAGATCCTGAAGTTGCTGCTGAACAATAAAGATGATAACGGGGTGAGTGACTCCCAGACCCCCGCGTGGGTCCCTGGCAGGGAGGGGTGCTGGTACTGGGCCCTGAGGCCTAGAGGGCAAGCACCAGCTCACGTTCCCTTGGCAGGGCCCAGGCTAAGGCATAGCACTGAGCTAGTCCTCCATACCAGGGCCAGCTGCTCACAGCCTCCTTTTTTGTTCCCCCTGCCCCACACCAAAGGGTGAAGCTTCTAGGTACATCTTCCTGACGAAGTTCCGGAAGTTTCTACAGGAGAATGCCAGTGGCCGGGGGGTAAGTGTCCCGTAGGCCAGCCCACCGTGGACCCCCTGGCTGTTTTGTCCGGTCGGCAACCTTCTGGCACCTCTCGGCCCGCCGCGTCCCCGCCTCGTCTTGCTCTTCCTCTGCTGCCCTGCTCTCCGTGCTCCGCTCAGGGTCCTGGGGCTGGCCTCGGATGAGGAGTGAGCTGGCTTTGGGCCGGCACGAATGCGTGTCGTGTGCCTGCAGAACATGCCCGTGCTCTGCCCCCCCGAGTACATGGTCTGCTTCTTGCACCGGCTGATCTCCGCCCTGCGCTACTATTGGGATGAGTACAAGGCCTCGAACCCTCGTGCCTCCTTCAGTGAGGGTGAGTGGGGCCCGGCCTCATCAGAGAGGCTGGGCGGGGCTGCTTCTGGGGAGGGTGTGGAGTGCGGAGCTGGCTGTGGGTGGGGTGGAGCTGGCCCAGGCTTCCTGCCATTGAGTCCTCTCCTCCTGATGGGTGGCTTTTCCGGAGGATAGTGGGAGCCCCACGCTGGAGGAGTGCCAAGCCCACGTTCACTCTGTCCCCACAAGTTCCTTTCCGGTCCGGGCTCCTCTTAGTCCCAGCCTGTCTAGTCCAATGCAGTCCTTTGTAGAGAAGGCCATGGGCAGGCTGAGGTGCTGGGGGCTGTGTTTGTGTGGCACAGGGTTCTCGGGGTCAGTGGGAGCCGTGCCTGCCCAGACTGCAAGATGTTCACAGGGCTGGGCAGGGCCCTCTCTGAAGGTGACTGTAGCCAGGATTCTCCCTTTTTCCCGATTCGTGCCGTCATTGGTACTGAAGCCATGCTGTGTGCCTGGGCAGGTGGGTGGCCGGGGCCAGGGGTCCCCTCTGTGCTAAGCAGTGTAGAGGGCTGGCTTCTCAGGGGGTCTACCTGCCTGGCTCACTGCTGGCCCGCCACCCCCACCCCACCCCAATTCTCGTAGAGGCCTACATCCCGCCCCAGGTCTTCTATAATGGCAAGGTAGACTACTTCGACCTTCAGCGTCTAGGAGGCCTCCTCTCACACCTTCGGAAGACCCTCAAAGGTTCGTGCAGGCCTGTGGGCAGTGGGCAGCAGACAGCAGGCAGCAGGCAGGATGTTGGGGCTTGGCGGTGTGGGGGATGGTGTTTGGGGGAAGCAGGCCCTCAGCCTGCTCTGCCCTGAGTGCTGAGCTCTTCTGTGCCCACCAGAGGGCGCCCGAGTATATCGACCTGCTCCAGCAGGGAGATGCTGGTGGGCCTCAGGTCTTGCTTGGGTCCAACCATCCCTTCCCTCTGAGCACCCAACCCCGGGAGATTCTGAGAGTCCTGTAATGAAAATGAAAATGAAATAGGGGCCCGTGTGCTGGCAGAGGAGTGACTGTGGGATCTTGGCGAGGTCACATGTGGGAGGGGAACGTTCATAAGCTGGTGCCTGACTGGCTCTGAAGGACTGAGTGGCTGCGAGCACAGAGCCCGCAAAGGCATGAGGAAGCTACCTGGCAGGGACCTGTGGGAAATGGGGCCAAAAAGCCGCATGAGTGGAGTCTGAGGGCCCTGTGGCCCACAGAGCAGGTGTGGGCTCATTCAGGGGTCGGATCTGCTTTGGAAGGTTTTGAGGCAAGGGAGTGAAGTCCGGGGTCTGTGTGTGAGAACGGAGTGCCTGGGCCAAGTGAGGAGGTGGAGGGAAGGTGGAGGGGAAGGGCAGGAGTTCAGGATGACCCCAGGCTGCCTGTTGGAGGCTGCGGGGGTGGGGCGGCCGCAGGAAGGGTGCCGCAGAAGCTGGTTGAGCTGACTTGGCCGGTATGTTTGGGGACCACAGCCTAGGCTGCAGGCAGAGGTGCCACGGCCGGCTGCCTGTGTAGAGCTGGGAGCGGCCAAGCCTGTGCTGAGGCCTGCGTGCACAGTGAGATGGGTCATGGCTTAGACAACCCTGGATCTCATGTTGGTCGGGAAGGAAGCAATGGGCCAGAAAAGTCAGGGGCCCCAGAGAGCGTGCCAGTGCTGGAAGCGAAGGCATTGCGGGAGGGAGTGTTGGGGAATGTCTCCTGCTGACAAGGCCCTGTGAGACAAAGGGCCTTGGGAGGCGTTGAACGCTGGGCGGAGTAAGTAGAAGGCGCAGGCCAGGTGCAGTGGTGCGCCCACAGCCCGCAGCGCGCCCTTGCCATCCTGGGCCGTTCCACTGTGACCCCTCAGCCCTCCCCTCAGCCCTCCGCTGGCCTGAGAGCCTTCCTGCTTCCCCCCCCCCCAGAT
The DNA here is from genome assembly GCF_020171115.1 of Neogale vison. Taxonomy (NCBI): domain Eukaryota; kingdom Metazoa; phylum Chordata; class Mammalia; order Carnivora; family Mustelidae; genus Neogale; species Neogale vison. The sequence continues at coordinate 205,406,510 of NC_058096.1, read as the reverse complement.
GACCTTGCCTCCAAGGCCAACATCTTGATTGACCCGCTGGAGCTCCAGGCGGCCACCATGGATGACCTGGACGAGGATGAGGAGCCGGCCCCGCCTGCGGCCCAGGTGCCGCGGTAGGGGCGGGCAGGGGGCTTGGTGTTGGGCTGTCCCTCTTTCCTAAGGGCAGGGGTGTCACACGGGGCCACCTCCCTCTCTGTGCAGGCAAGGGGCTTCTCGCCAAGCAGGTCTCTTTGCTGTGGGTGGAGGCTCACACCTTCCTGCTATTTCCCAGCCCCACAAATCCACGGGGCCCTACATGGGCCCCTGTCCCCGGGGAGCTGAGTGGCGTCTGGCCTCCTCTCTCCTCCACAGCGCCCCACGCAGGCTCTGGCCATGGGGGGCGTGCTGCCCCTGCCCCGGCCCAGCTGGCTCAGTTCTCCAACCCTGGGCCGAGCTAACCGCTTCCTCAGCACAGCGGCTGTGAGCCTGATGACCCCCCGGCGGCCTCTGAGCACCTCGGAGAAAGTGAAGGTCCGCACGCTGAGTGCCGAACAGAGGACTCGTGAAGACAGTAGGTGCCGGGCAGGGCCAAACAAGCCCTCTGTCCTGTGTGCTTCCCCACACCCATTCCCTCCTGGTCCTGTGGCCTGGCAATAGCTCAAGGACATGGGAAGTGCACTCCAGGGGGAGGAAATCAATGCTTCAGAAATAGGCCTGCAGTGGCAGGCCCTTGCCCTGCCCCCACCCGTGCGTTCTCCCTGCAGGGGCCCTTCTTGGGCCCAGGGTGGGGGAAGGGGCTCCCTTCTCCTGCTGTGAGGCCCAGCCTGGTGCCACAAGCCTGGGACAGGGCTGGAGGAGTCTGTGCGCCTGACCCCGCCCTTCTCCCACTTCCTAGTTGAGGGCAGCCACTGGAACGAGGGCCTGCTGCTGGGGCGGCCTCCTGAGGAGCCGGAGCAACCCCTCACCGAGAACTCCCTGCTGGAAGTCCTGGATGGAGCCGTCATGATGTACAACCTCAGTGTTCACCAGCAGCTGGGCAAGGTCTCCCGCCAGTGGCCCGCGAGCGTGTCCTGCGCTCCTGCGCTTTGGATGCCTGTGTGCACGCGCAGAGTGCCTGTGTGTGTGTGTGCGCAATGTGCCTGTGTGTGTGTGTACGTGCGTATGTGCGCAGAGTGCCTGTGTATGTGTGCGTGCACGCAGCGTGCCTGTGTGTGTGTGCATGTATGTGTGCGTGCGTGCGCGCAGCATGCCTGTGTGTGTACGTGCATGCGTGCGCAGAGTGCCTGTATGTATGTGCGTGTGTGTGTGTGTGCGCACGCACAGAGTGCCTGTGTGTGACCGCACATGGATGTGTGCCACGGTGAGGCTGACTGCTGCTGGGAGTGTGTGGGCCCAAGCTATTTTGCGGGAGGGGGCTCTGCGGGGCCAGAGACTGGAAGCTTGGCAGGCCTGGGGCCAGGCTGCATCTGAAGAAAGCAGAGTGCGCTGCCTGGGGCTCATGCTGGGACATGTGTCCGCTGCTCTAGATGGTGGGGGTGTCTGACGACGTCAATGAGTATGCAATAGCTCTGAGGGACACAGAGGACAAACTCCGCCGGTGCCCCAAGCGGGTAAGGAAGGATTGGATGGACAGATGGGTTTGGGGACGGGAGGGCTGTACGCAGAGGTGGCTTGCAAGCCCGGGGTTCTCAGGGCAGGCCCTGTCCCTGCTTCTGGGGACTGCCTCGGCGGGTTTGCTGTCCCTGCCCCTTGACTACACCACGTCAGGGAGAGCAGGGCTGGCATTAGGGCGCAGCATTGGCCGGAGCCCCGTCACCAGTCGCAGTCCAGGCCAAGGTGCCCCCGCTCCCCATCCCCCACCCCCCGCCGCTAAGTGCTGATGCACACCCACTCTCCTCATCAATTATGAATCCGACCCTGAGTGCTTCCTCGGCCACTTGCAGAGTCAGCAGGAAGCAGGGCCTGCCGCCCCCGCTGCCCTGGAGCCCCTCTGCCAGAGTTCTCCAGGCCAGGGGAGGGGCCGAGCGTGCCTAGGCTGGGCTTCCCTGCCAGGCCCCGTCCCCAGCTGAATGCAGAGCCCAAGCTTGGCCGGGGTGAGAGGAGCTCCCGGAGCTCTGGTCCTAGCATAGTCCCTGGGGGTCCTGGCCAGGGGCTCATGGAGCTTCAGCTACGTCTCACTTCCATGTTCTATGCAGGTGACCAAGGCCCTGCCCCAATGCCTGCTCAGGCCTGTTGGGGTCAGAGGCAGAAGAGGAATTGAGGGGTAGACCTGGGTCTGCCCACCCCTTTGCCTGCTCTGGGCATGAGTGGGTCCCTACCAGGCTGCGTCTGGCCAGGCGGGGTGGGTGTGGGTGTGTGGCCTGATTGTCTTCCTTTCCCCTTGGGTGGCAGAGGAAGGACATCATTGCTGAGTTGACCAAGAGTCAGAAGGTTTTCTCCGAAAAGCTGGACCACCTGAGTCGTCGTCTTGCCTGGGTCCATGCCACTGTCTACTCCCAGGTGAGTGGAAGTGGCCTTGGCCAGTGGGTGCTGCCGTCTCCAAGCTCACTGCCTAGTCATAGACCGGGCCAGGTTGTGCCAGCCTCTCAATGCCCCCTGTCCTCCTGGGCCTCTGGCACACACATGCCCCCTCCCTCCTCCTCATTCCCTGACCCCTACCCCAGCCACACTTCCTGAAGCTCTCTTGCCCCATGAGCTAGAGCAGATGCCATCGTAGGCACCTTGTTTCCCCTCTAGCTCACATGTGCTCCCTTAGAGGAACAGAGCCTGTTTCTGCCTGTCCCCCCTTCTCCCCTGCTCCTTTCTCCTCTCTGGGGTGGAGGGGCGCTCTCCTGGAGCCCCACTTGCCTTTACTCTGCACCTGCTTCTCTCTGATTCCTCTCCCTCCTTAAAGGCTACAGCCTTGTTTCCTACTTTGTCATTCACTCACTCATTGATTCAGTAGTTTGTGCCAGAGCCTGGAGTGTGTCAGGTGCATCCTGATGCTGGTGACATTCAGTCACGACCCAGGAGGATGAGTGTCTGTTCTCCCAGTGCTGTCAGCCTTGAGCTGTAGACTGAAAGATGGTACACTCTCCCTGTGACCCTGTTTTGACCCTCAGGCCCCGAACCCTCCAGTCTTGCTTCCTGTGCAGACTGTCCTGACATCTCTACCCGCTAGTGAGTGCCCATGTCGGGGCATCTACATTCCTAGGCGTGCCCCTCTCCCATCACTGGGTCATCGAGGCCTTTGTGCGTGCCTCTGCCCACCATCCCCGCTTGCTTTCTCCCAGCCTCCTTTCCAACCCCAGCCACCTCCACCTGCTACCCCACCTGGCCCCAGGCTGTCTTGCCTCCAGCCCCGTAGAGGTGATCATGGTCCGGGAGCTTCCTCTCCTCCCCGGATGGGAATTTCATGCCTGTCCACTGGCCTAGGCAGCCTTGCCCACTCCTCCCACACCATCTTCTTAGGAACCTTGCCCTCTCATCTCTGTAGCTTCTTTCCTTTTTTCAAAATTATGGTGGGGGGGGTGCCTGGGTGACTCAGTCAGTTAAGGGACTGCCTTCAGCTCAGGTCATGATTCCAGCATCCTGGGATCGAGCCCGTGTTGGGTTCCCTGCTTGGTGGAGAGCCTGCTTTTTCCTTTCCCCTTGCCTGCTGCTCTGCCTACTTGTGCTGTCTCTCTATCGCTCTGTCAAATAAATAAATAAAATCTTTTAAAATAAATAAATATGTACATTATGATAAATGGACTACCTGCGCAGCGGGGAGTCTGCTTCTCCCTCGCCTTCAGCCCCTCCCCCTACTCATGCTAGCTCGCTTTCTGTCTCTTGTGTTCTCTCTCAAATAAATAAAATCTTAAAAAAAAAGATAAAATATCCATAGCATAAATTTTGCTCTCTTAACACTTTTTAAAAGTTGTGGTGAAATACATATATTGCTTACTACCGTAATCATTTTAAATGTATAGTCCAGTCATGGTAAGTAGGTTGCGCGGTTAGTCTCCAGAGCCCTTCCTCTTCCCAGACTGAAACTTACCCCGCTGCCTCCACTTCCCATCCTCACCTCCGTCCCTGCTCCCCCCACTCTGCTGTCTGTCTCTATGAATCTGACCGCTCTGGAGACCATGTGTAAGTGGCGTCCTACAACATTCGGCTTTGTCGCTGGTGTATTTCACTGAGCAGAACGTCCTTGCCGCCTCCTGGGGCAGGTGGCAGGAGTGCCTTCCTGCCGAAGGCTGAATGAATTACCTTCCGCTCTGTGTCTGTAGCCCGTTGTTTGCCCAGTCATCCACCATCGGTTTGTTCCTACCTCCCAGCTACTCCGAATGGTGCCGCCATGTTCCTTGTGTAGACGACTATCTCTTTGCGATTCTGTTTTCGGTTCTTTTGGATATGTACCTGAGGCAGAATTGCTGGATTACATGGTTCTTCTATTTTTAATTTCTTAAGGAACTGCCATCTAGTGATTGTACCATTTTACATTCCCACCAGGAGGGCACAAAGGCAGCAGTTTCTTCCCAGTCTTGCCAATTCTTGCTACTTCCTCCCTCACACTGTCTGGATATCTATCTACTTATCTATCTATATTTTTTTATAGTGACCATCCTAATTGATGTGAAGTGGTGTCTTGTGGTTCGGATTTGCATCTCCCTGTTGATCAGTGATGTTGAGCACCTTGTCATGGGCTTATCAGCCATCTGCATGTCTTTGGAGAAATGTCTGTTTCAGTGCATTTGCCCATTTCTGGTAGGATTGTTTGGTTTTTGTTGTTGGTTCATAGGAATTATTTTTATATATTGGATATTGGTCCCTTATCAGATTATGATTTATACATATTTTCTCCCATTTTGTGGCTTGCCTTGTCACTCTGTAGGTGGTGACTTTGTCGCAGTTTTCATTCTGATGAAGTCCAGGTTGTCTTTTTTCTCTTGGTCTGGTTGTCACAGCCGCCAGCTGACAAAAGTCGGTGTTAAATCCTAGGTCATGAAGTGCTCCCTACGTGGTTTTGTAGTTTTAGCTTGTAAGTCAGTTAATTTTTGTAGAAGATGGGAAGCGGTGGCCCACCTTCACTCTTTCTCATTCTTTCCCAGTTCTCTTGGGACCATTTACTGGAACGACTTTCCTTTCCCCACTGAATGGTTTTTGGCATCCTTGTCAAAAACCCTTGGGTCATATGTGTGTGGGTTTGTTTCTGAGCTCTCGTGGCTATTCCATTGGTCTGTATGGTATTTTTTTATGCCAGTACCACACTGTTTTGATTATTGTAGCTTTGCAGTAAGTTCTGAGATCAGGAAGTAGGAGATCTCCAGCTTTGTTTTTTTTTTGTTTTTGTTTTTTTGGGTTTTTAAAATTATTTATTTGACAGACAGAGATCACAAGTAGGCAGAGAGGCAGGCAGAGAGAGAGAGGAGGAAGCAGGCTCCCCACTGAGCAGAGAGCCCGATGTGGGGCTCGATCCCAGGACCCTGGGATCAATGACCTGAGCCGAAAGCAGAGGCTTTAACCCACTGAGCCACCCAGGCGCCCCTCCAGCTTTGTTTTATTTCAAGATTGTTTCAGCTGTTTGAGTCCTTTGAGACTCCATATGAATTTTAGGATAGATTCTTCTGTTTCTATAAAAGAATGCCATTGGGCTTTTGATAGGAGCTGCATTAAGTGTGTAGTTTGCTTTGGAGGGTATTGTTATCTTAACAATATCAAGTCTTCCAACCCATGGGTCGTCTTTTCATTCGGGTCTTTAAAAATTTTTTCAGCAACATGTTACGGTTCTCAGTGTCCAAGTCTTTCTACCTTCTTGGTTAGAGTGATACCTTGATTTCATTCTTTTTGATGCTCATGTAAGTGGAATTATTTTCTTGACTTCCTTTTTGGAATGCTCCTTGCTAGCACATAGAAACACCGCTGGCGGGGCGCCTGCGTGGTGGCAGTCAGTTAAGCATCTGTCTCTTGGTGTCAGCTCAGGTCGTGATCTCAGGATTCTGAGATCACACCCCTGAGGAGCCCTCCAGGCTGGGCGTGGAGTCTGCTTAAGATTCTGTCTCCCTCTCCCTCTGCCCCTACCCAATGCATGCACGTTTTCTCAGATAAATAAATCTTTTAAAAAAAGAAAAGAACCCAACTGACTTTGGTGTGTTGATTTCAGACCCTGCATATTTCCTGTATTCGTTTATTCTAACGTGTGTGTGTGTGTGTGTGTGTGTGTGTGTGTGTGTATTCTTGAGGGTTTTCTACGTATAAGATCATGTCATCTGTGAAGAGATAATTTTACTCCTTTCTTTCTAATTTGGATACCTTTATTTCTTTTTGTTGTCTGATTGCTCTGGCCAGGACTTCCAGTACTGTGCTGAGGGGAAGTAGCATAAGAGGGCATCCTTGTCTTGTTCCTAATCGGAGAAAAAAACGCTTTTAGTTTTTCACTATTGAGTCTGATGTTCATTGTAGGCTTTTCATAAACACCCTTTATTATGTTGAACTGCTTGCTTTCTTCTCCATCTTCAGTGCTCACACTCCGGCCTCCTTCTCATTTACTTCCTCCCATTAGTTAAGAGAAAAACCTGTGATGCCTTTCCCTGATTCTGCATCTGCTTACAGCAGCCACTCCCTCCTTCCTTCTCTGTGTCTTAGCTCCTCATTTTCCTTCACTCTTGGCCCAGCACAGGCCCCTCCTTCACTCCACTCTGAAATAGACCTTTTGCAAGGTCTCTCTCAAGTGCCCCACCCCCTTTGCAGAAACATCTCCACCCCCGTTACAGTGGTCCTTTGGGTGCATTGGTGGCAGTCCCCCCTCAGACTTGGTCTTCTCTGGCCTTCTGTGCCAGAAGGCTCCCTGAAGGCCTCCTGGCTCAGGTGCACCCTCTGACCCATGCTTATATCTTCTCCTTGGGTTCCTAGGTTTGGGGGCACATCAGAACTGAAGTCAAGTCCAGATGCTCCAGCTCCAAGACATGGGGATGGTCTGGGTCTGGCCTGCGGCCTGGCTGGTGATTCCTCCTGGGCATAGACTATGTGGGATCCATCCTGTGGGGAACAGGGCCTTTGGCAGGTGGTTTGCTTTCTCCCCCGCCTAGAGCCCGACTTGGGGCTTGAGCTCAAGATTGTGAGATCATGACCTGAGCTGAAAGCAAGAGTTGGACGCTTAACTGACTGAGCCACCCAGGCGCCCCTAAAACCTGTACTGTTTAAAATTGCAAGCCAGAATTCTGGTCTAGGCTGGGGCGTTGCCCTTTTCGAGCAGGGGGCGCACCCTTGTCTGCCGAGCACGTGACTGCCCTTCCTGAGCCACTGCTCCCACTTGGGAACATGGAGGCCTTTCCTGGTCCCTGGCCCAAGCCATGCCCGCTGTGACCCTCTCCACAAACAGCCCAGCAGCACCCCTTGTGCCTCCCTCAGGAGAAGATGCTCGATATCTACTGGCTGTTGCGCGTCTGCCTGCGGACCATCGAGCACGGCGACCGCACGGGCTCTCTCTTCGCCTTCATGCCGGAGTTCTACTTGAGCGTGGCCATCAACAGCTATAGCGCCCTCAAGAATTACTTCGGCCCCGTGCACAGCATGGAGGAGCTCCCAGGTGACAAGGCTGTCCAGGCCGGGAGGGGACAGAAAAGGAGGCCTTTGAGGCGAGCCCTGTGCTGAGCCTTCCTAGCCCCACGGCATGTGTGTTCGTGGAGGGAGGAGGGGAGGCAGCCCCTGTTCTCCTCCCCTCTGTGGTGGACCAGCATTTGCAAAAGCCCCATCTGGTGAGGAGCCCTGCTCCCTGCTGTAGCCCCAGAGCCAACAGCTCCTCCCCGGTACTGGTGCCAGGAAGGAAGGAGACAAAATGGAGTGCCAGGGTGGGGGCCCACTCCGGCTCAAACTTCCATATTGGTGTTGCTGTAGTCTGGAGCCAGCTGGCCACATCTGGTGCCCTGGGACCGGCCTTGGGATGTAGCTTGTGTTTACAGATCCCAGCAAAGCGGGGTGCTCGGCTGGAGGCCATGTATAAGGCTTGGGCTTCTCGCAGACCAGGTCAGGCTGGGCTTGGTGGTTTATGTCTGGCTCAGGCTGCGGGGTGTCGGCCCCTGGCCTGTCCCCTGCCCGCCCCAGGCCTAGGTGCAGGCTTTGTCCTCAGAGGCGGAGCTGTGGGTGCCCAAGCGGCTTTGACTGCTGAGCCATCAAGTGTGTGCCGCGATGGGCTTGAGCCCAGGCTTGCAGGACCGTCCTCCCCCCACAGTGAGTCTGCGCGATGGCCCCTCACAGTCAGTGAATGCCATGCCCGAAGTCCCTAGATGACAGCTTGGGCCCAGACTGGCTCCGGAGTCAGCACTGGAGCCCACCGCCCAAGCCCGCTCACCCTGCCAGGGTCATGCCTGGCCCCGGAGCTGCCACTCCCAGCCAAGCGCCCCTCTTTCCCCTCCTGCAGGTTATGAAGAGACCCTGACCCGCCTGGCCGCCATCCTCGCCAAACACTTTGCAGACCCACGCATCGTGGGCACCGGTGAGGGGCCCTGCAGAGGGCTCAAGGGACAAGGATGGGACAGCCCTCTGGCCGGCTGTTTCCTGCTCAGAATGCCGGCCAGGTGGGATTGAGGCGTGGGGGCCAGGGCTTATGCCAGGCACCTGCTGAGGCATGGCCTGTCCCAACAGACATCCGTGACTCGCTGATGCAGGCACTCGCCAGCTACGTGTGCTACCCACACTCCCTGCGGGCTGTGGAGCGGATCCCTGAGGAGCAGTGAGTGCGGGTCAGGGCAGGGAGGCACACGCCCTGCCCCGCACCGTACCACACCTGGCCTCACCCCTTGCCCACCACCCCTTGCCCTCACAGGCGTGTTGCCATGGTGAGGAGCCTCCTGGCTCCCTATGAGCAGCGGCCCTGGGCCCAGACCAACTGGATCCTGGTGCGGCTCTGGAGGGTAAGCCCGGCTGGAGTGGTGGTGGCCATGGTGGGGTGGAGGGGAGGGTTGCCCTACCCCCCCACTGACCCACCGGACCCTCCCTCGCAGGGCTGTGGGTTCGGGTACCGCTACACACGGCTGCCGCACCTGCTAAAAACCAAACCTGAGGATGCCAACTTGCCCAGCCTCCAGAGTGAGTGGCCAGGTTGGGTTACCCTGGGGGCCCTGGCCCCCTGCTCTTGGGTCCTCTAGTATTCTTCTCCCATCTTCCAGCCTCTTTCTTGCACTCATGCTAGGCCCCAACTCTGCCCTTTGCGGTTTCCATTTCCCGGCTTCCTCTCTGTCCAAGGGCACTGAGCCTACTCCCCCAGCTCCCCAGTCCCATGTCTGCCCTTCGGGCCCCAAAACTCTGCCGGGTCACAGGGAAAAGGCAGTATCTTCCCAGGCTGCAGGCAGCTGATGCAGAGTGAGGACCCTGAACCAGCTTCTGACCTCCAGCTTGGCCCTGGTACCATGTCCTTCTCCCCCTTCATTGCCATCTGCTGGTGCCAGACCTTAGATACTTGACTCAAGGCAGAGGCACAGACTGGGGCAGGGGGGGGAGGTGCCTGTGGGGCTTCCAGGAGGAAGGTGCACTTGGTTGGGAGCAGAGGCTTTGCTTTCTCTCCAGGGGCCATGGTCCACCAGAGCTCTGTGAACTTGAGGACCTTCAGCTAGGCCAGGACTACAGTGGGCCAGCTGCAGTCTGCCTGCCCACACTGCACTCACCCCGCAGGGTGGCTGTCCTTGGCTCATGTGGCGTGTTTCTGCCCTCGTGGGCAGGGTTTTCATGTGAAGGGGTCCCCAGAGGCTGATTGCCTTATGTGAAGTCCATTGCCTGTTGTTTTGGTCGTGCCTGCAGGTGGAACTGAGCTGCAAGTGGAGAGTGGCAGTGGGGCCAGTTACTTGTCCGGCTGCTGTCGGAACTATTGATTTGCACGGGGCTGGGGGGGTGGTGTCCAGCCCGGCTGCGGCTAAGGGCTCTGGTTACTGCTCCCTGTCATCCCAGACTTGGCACCCACCACCTCGGCCATATGCCAAGGCCAGGCCAAGGGCAGCAGAGAGAGGAGAGGAGATGAGAGAATGGCAAGGTTTAGACAGTAGGTCTTAGGGACGTCGACCCAGATAAGAATGAGGAGAGGGTCTCAGTCACCCTGTCTGCATCTAGCCCTTCCTGAAAGGCATGTGGCTGAGATCTCACTGGGGGCAGGCTGGGGGGTAGCTCTAGGCCGCAGGGATGGTGCAGGGCTGGGAAAGATTTCAGCCTGCGGCTTGCCCAGCAGATGGAAGGACAGATTTAGCTCTAGACCCCACACAGTGCTGGACCCTGTCCTCCCGCCTTCATGACCTGAGAATTCTTGGGGAGCTTTTGGTCCTTACAACCAATGGCCCAGCAAGTGAGGACAGAGGTAGACAGGACAGGCAGGAGTCCTAGACTGGAGTCTCCAGTGGTGCTGCCTCCCCTTGCCCCCACAGAGCCCTGCCCCTCTACCCTGCTTCAGCAGCACATGGCGGAGCTGCTGCGGGAGGGTCCCGATGTGGCACCCAGCTTCCTCAACAGCGTCCTCAACCAGCTCAACTGGGCCTTCTCGGAGTTCATCGGCATGATCCAGGAGGTGGGTCACGGTGGGGCGGGTGGGCTGGGGCTTTGCAGTGGAGCCGGCGTGATGTGTGGCATGGCCAGGCCACTGACCACCACCTGCCCCTGCCGGTGGCTCAGATCCAACAGGCCGCTGAGCGCCTAGAGCGGAACTTTGTGGACAGCCGGCAGCTCAAGGTGTGTGCCACCTGCTTTGACCTCTCAGTTAGCCTGCTGCGTGTCTTGGAGATGACCATCACGCTGGTGCCCGAGATATTCCTTGACTGGGCCCGGCCTACCTCCGAGATGCTGCTGCGGCGACTCGCACAGGTGTGTCCCTTGGGGCAGGGAGTGGGGGGACCCCTTAGGAATGCCCTGGTGGCGAGCTCACCCAGACACCCACCAATGGACTCCTGCCCTCACAGCTGCTAAACCAGGTGCTGAACCGGGTGACAGCGGAGAGGAACCTGTTTGACCGTGTGGTCACCCTGCGGCTGCCTGGTGAGGATCCAGTGCCCTTCACCCAGCATATCCCAGGTCTCAGTTCCCCCGCTGGGAGCCGTGATGCCTGATTGTCCATCCTGCATCAGGACACCCAGGCCTGGCACCCCCCGGGCTTAGCCTGCCCTTCTGTCAGGATGATGGGGAGGGGGTGCTGGCGCTAGCCAGGTGGGCCCTGACCCCCTGTGGTAGGAGCATGCGGCAGCTCTTCCCTTCCTCCTTCCCCCCAGGCCTGGAGAGTGTGGACCATTACCCCATTTTGGTTGCTGTGACGGGCATCCTGGTGCGACTCCTGGTGCACGGCCCAGCCTCAGGGTGAGTGTTAGGCCCCTAGACCCTTGGGAGCTGGTGTGGCTGATGGGAGTGGGCCGGCCAGGGCCTGTCTCTTCAACTCTACAGTGAGCCTTGGCGTCAGGTTTCTGAGGCGGGGTGGAGGGGGGTGCCCAGAGGCAGAGATGCATACAAACTCTCTAGGTGGCAGCAGCCGTGGCTCCGAGTAGAAGACTCGGGGACCTCACTAGCTTGCGGTTATGCTTCAGGCAGGGGTGGGGTGCTGTCGTGCAGGGTAGGGACGCCACTGCTGGGATCAGGGGCTGAGGACACTCACTGCTACTTGTGTTCACAAAGGTTCCGGTAATGAGCATGTACGACCTTTATTAAGGAACTCTATGACAACTGGATCCTGGATGCTTGTAGGAGCCCCCAGCTCAGCACCCACACAGGAGGGGTTCCAGACCCCTCTTCCCTGCCTCCCTGCGGTGGGTAGTAAGATGAGTATAAGACCAGGGCACTGCCGCAGCCACTACACCAAGACCAGTGCCAGCCCTTAAGAGGCTTCTACCCTCCAGGGACAGCGAGTGCCGGCTCAGCCTTCCCATCTTGGCCAGACTCAGCAGGCTTTTTACTGCTGAAAAGCTGGGGGACAGGCCATGGTGCCCCTTATTGCTGTCTGGTGAGCCCATGGGAAGAGGCCCTGCCCTCAGAGTGGCCTGTGGATGTCTCTGGCCAGAGATGGAGGAGCTGCCCTGGCTGGGGCTCAGGCCAGGCCCACTGGCGGGGGGCTCTCTTGAAGAGCCTTGCCTGCTTTCTGCCTGCCCACCAGACTGCATGGAGTTGTGAAGCTTGAAGTAGGTTGGATGTTGGTATGTGTTTTCTTCTTCCGCTCTGGGTGGGGGTCTAGGTCTTTGGAGCGCTCCTTCTCCTCCCCTATGGGCCCACTCTCTTCCTGTCCTGTTGGGAAGGGGGAGATGGTTATGTTTCAGTTCTTCGCCATGACTACATGATAGCTTCTCGGCCCCTAAGGGTGTACCTTGGGCTCTAACGCAAGGGCTCTTCCAGATGGCCCCAGTTCCAGGCCTTGTGTGACATTTGGGCCCTGTGTGAGAGCAGAGCAGGAGACAGGGCGGGGAGCCCAGCCCTTCCTTCAGTGAGGGGGCTGATGTAGTTGAGGTCGAGGCCACACGGGAGGCTGGAGGACTAAGCCCAGCGCTCCCACTAGCATCTGGCAGTTTGCCAGGCAGCAGCAGGGAGCGGGGCAAGCGGTGAGTGGTTGGTGGCCTGGCTCTGAGCCCAGGGCAGCCTAGGTCATCACCAGACCCTCAGAGCCCGTGGAGCTAGCGGACTCAGAGCCAGCCTGGAGCCGCAGGCCCATGGGATTGTAGAGATCGAAGTCCTCGGCTACGGCCAGCTGCACACGCCCATTGAGGCCCCTCCTGCCCGGCTCCAGAAAGACCACATGCTTGTGGACACTGGCCTTGCGGCTGGGCGCATCGGGCGGGGTGGTGCTGAGCACCGAGGAGGACTGCGCGCTCAGGTCCTGGAGGGGGCTGGGTGCCCGGGGCCACCGGCGGCGGCAGCAGCGGCAGGTGCGGCGGTAGCAGCGGCGGCAGCCAGGGCAGGGCGGTGCGAACAGATAGAGCAGCACGAGCACCAGGCCCACGGCGCAGCCCAGGAGGGTGGTGAAGCCTGTGTTGAAGGCCTCGGGCTCGGGGCGCGGGGAGTGCACGCTCACGTTGTACTCGTGCGTCTGGTTGTGGTGCAAGTGGGGCCCGACGGCCAGGCACACGAAGAGTCCCTCGTGCCATGGCTGCACGTTGCTGATGGCCAAGCTGCCATCTGCCAGCACAGCGATGCTGCCGTCTTGGGACCCCGGGGCCACCAGCAGCTCCTGCTTTGGGGACACCCATGCGACGCGCAGAGCGGGGATGCTGGTGTTGCAGCGTAGCCTCAGGGACCGACCCATCTGCACGTGCAGCTGCTCCTCCGGCCGCTCCAGGCCCTGAGCCAGGGTGGCTGAGCAGTTCTCGAAGACCCGGCTGTGCTCAAAGAAGCGTACGCGGGACGCAGGCACCTTGAAAGCCAGGCACGTGTATTCCCTGGTGAAGTCACTGACGGCACTGAGGCCCCGCTGGTGCCAGCGCCGCAGCAGCTGGTAAAGGCGGCAGTCGCAGGGCAGGGGGTTGTTGTGCAAGTAAAGGCCATTCTTGAGAAAGGCCGGCAGGGCGGCCAGGGCAGTGGCAGGGATGCGGCCCAGGCGGTTGGAGGAGAGGTCCAGCGTACGGAGGTGGGTGGCACCCAGGCCGTGGAGGTGGTGGAAAGAGAAAGAGGAGAGCTCGTTGCAGCCCAGGTAGAGTGCACTGAGTGCGCCCAGGCCCCGGAATGCGTGCTCGTCCAAGTGCGCCAGTCGGTTATTGAACAGGAGCAGCCTCTCTAGCGCCCCCAGCCCTTCGAGGTCGTGGCGTCCCAGCGCCCGCAGCTCGTTAGATGATAAGTCAAGCAGCCGCAGGCCACTGGCATTGGTGAAGACTCCGCGACCTAGCACATCCAGCTCGTTGTGGCCCAGGTGCAAGGCGCGCAGTCGGGCGAAAGGCGTCAGCCACCCGGGGCGCAGGCGCTGGAGGGCGTTGTGGCTCAGGTCAAGGTCTGTGGCAGCGGCCGGCAGCGCAGCCGGCACCTCCTGCAGCCCCAGGCCCGTGCAGCTCAGCAGGTCAGCGGCACACACACATTTGTAGGGGCAGTTATGGGGCGCGGAGGGCACGAAGCCCTCCGCGCCCAGGCTGCCCACCCCTACGCGCGGAAGGCACAGCAGTGCACCCAGTAGCACCAGCCAGGCCATAGTGGTGCCTGCTGGGGCTGGGACCGGGGCAGCTCAATGAGGGACCCAGCACGGGGACTCACCCACTTCTGCTAGCTGTGGGCTCCGCCCCGCACACCAACGGCCCCTGCTCCCCGGCTCCAGGTCCAGATCTGGGGCCAGCCTTCCCCACAGTACTCCCTGGTCCGGCTTCCCCAGTTCTCCGAGTGCTTCCCTGGTCAGCTTCTAAATACTCTCCTGGAGGAGGGCGGGGCCTCAGCCTCCCATTGGCTCCTGTTGGGAGGAGGCGAGGAAGCCCCTCCTCCCCGAGACCAAGGTTCCCTTGTGGCGGCCATAGGGGGCGCAAATCAGCCACCAATGCCCCAGGCTGTCCTTAACCAGTGCCTTTGCGGTGCCCATCTACCCTGTTAGCAGTAGGAGGGGAAACCTGGGAGGCAGTCCTTTAAGCTGCTAGTGATGTTTATTGTTTTCTTTGGAGAGTTAGTGTTTATTAGGAGTAGGCAGGCTTTCGTCATCTGCTGGTCACCCCCTTAAACTGGCACCCAGGCTATAGGAGTTCTTACTGGGATCTAGGATGAGAGACATGGGGGGTGGGGGACAGGAAGTGAAAAGCAGGGATGTGGGCTGGACTGTCCCGCCACTCCTGCCTCTCCAGCAGGTACCGCTTTCTGACGATCCTTACCCCCATTCTCCCACTAGGACAGAGAGAGCCACGTCAGTGCTCCTTGCTGATCCCTGCTTCCAGCTCCGCTCTATATGTTATCTCCTGGGGCAGCCAGAGCCCCCTGCCCCTGGCACTGCCCTGCCTCCCCCTGACCGGAAGCGCTTCTCCCTGCAGAGCTGTGAGTGGGCCAGGGGTGGGTCAGGGATTTGGGGCTGGGCTAGATCAGGAGTCTCAAGAGCAAATCCCCAAGTTGTGGTGCTTAAGAGGCACTGGGTTCTAGGGCCACATTGGGTCTGACAACTGCTACCACCTCCAGACACAGATTACATCAGTGCCGAGGAGCTGGCTCAGGTGGAACAGATGCTGGCACACCTGACCTCTGCGTCTGCCCAGGCAGCGGCTGCCTCCCTGGTGAGTGGGCACCACGGCACCCAGGTGTATGCCCCTGCACACATGCTGGCACAACTCTGCACGCTGTTTAGGTATAGTCTTTTGTCTGCTTGTCTGGGTGACCATCCCCAGCCCACCCTGTACTCTGCTCCCTGCAGCCCACCAGCGAGGAGGACCTCTGCCCCATCTGCTATGCTCACCCCATCTCTGCTGTGTTCCAGCCCTGTGGCCATAAGTCCTGCAAGTAAGTGGGCCCCATGGATGTAGGGAGCTGCGGAAGCAGCAAGGGTACTCAGGCCCTCTTCATCCTCCTCCCCTCCCCTGTTGTAGAGCCTGCATCAACCAGCACCTGATGAACAACAAGGACTGCTTTTTCTGCAAAGCCACCATCGTGTCTGTAGAGGACTGGGAGAAGACGGCGAGCACCAGTACCACCACTTCCTCAGCCGCCTAGCCCACACAGCAGCAGCCTCCACCCCTGAACTCAGACCCAGGCTGGGCCCTATTTATGAGCTCCCCTTGCCCTGTTCCCATGACCCCCCTGCCATGTCCAACCTCCTTGCCTGAGTGTAACCTCACTGGCAGGAGCCCAGCCGTGTCCTAATTGTGCCTGAGCTCGACTTTCAGTCAGGGCCACAGTGAGCATTAAATTATTATTCCATACAGCCCTGGCCCGGCCCTTCTTGAGGGAGTAGGCTTTGTGGGGTATGCCCAGCAAGGGTCCTGCCAGATTGTGTCCACAGGAGAGGGCAGGTGTCCCAACCCTTCAGCCTTGTCCGGTCCTCCCAGATAAACAGTGAGTCCAGGGCCTTCAGATGTGTCAGGCCAGGGTGCCCCCTGCCAACAGGGAAATGGGGACTCAGCCAGCCCCCAGCATCCCCTCACATGATGATGCGAGGTTCCGGCACCGACTCGCCGATAGATTTGTGGGGCAGCACGCTGGCCCCATTGAGGTAGAGTTCGTCGTTAACGATGACATCTTCACCCAGCACCGTCACGTTCTCCATGCGCACCTCGGGGGGGGGGCATGCCTGGTCAGCGGGGCAAGAAGCCTTCCCTGCCCCTCCCCCACCCGGCCCAGCCCCCAGGCTTACCCACTGGCCCACGCGGCAGCGCCAACCCACAATGCAGGACTCAAGCCAGGAGTGGGAGCGGATGCGGGCACCCCGCAGCACCGTGCACCGCCGGATGCACACACCATCTTCCACCACCACACCAGGGCCCAGGCTCACGTTGGGGCCAATGCTACAGTTGCGGCCGATGTGGGCACTCGGGTCCTAAGGACCGTGGGGAGAACACAAGTGAGGCACTCCTCTCCCAAGCCTGAGAAGGGGCGCGGAGGATGGGCTGGGCAGGGTGCTCACCACCAGCACGTTGCCCACAATGCCAGGGCCTGAGTACAGTTGCTCAGGCTGCTTCTGTCGTAGGGACTGTAGGAAGAGGCACATGCCGGTGAGGAAATCCTTGGGCTGCCCTATATCCATCCAGAAGCCTGTTGGGAGGAAATGCATCAGGGGGCTCAGCCCGGCCACACCACACCCCTACCCTGTGGCCTCCCTGCCTCACCCTGCAGCTCCATGGCATATAGCTGCCCCTCCTTGGCCATGACAGGGAAGATCTCCTTCTCAATGGATGTAGGCTGCAGCTGTGGGAGTGGGCAGCTTGTGAGCAGGGTCGTGGGTGGGGACACTACCCGAGCCCACCCCGCAGCTCGCTTCTACGCACCTGGATGCGCCGCAGCACTGCGGGGCTCAGGATGTACATTCCTGCGTTGATCTTGTTGGACACAAACACCTGTGGCTTTTCCACGAACCGGTGAATGCGGCCTGTGTCAGCTTCACATACCACCACACCATACTTCGAGGGTTCCTCCACTTTGGTCACCTGAGCGGAGGAGGACCTCAGACCCAGTCTGTGCCCCAATGCTTAAAGACACATACTGTACAAAGGCTTTGCACCAATGACCCAATGGAAGAGTTAAAGACTGGGCAGTGGGAAAGGCTGGGCAAGGGGCACAGGAGTGTCAGAGAAGAAAGACCTGGTCCCTTACCAGGATGGAGCCCTCCTGGCCGTGGTGCCGGTGGAATTGCACCATGGCTTGGAAGGGGAAATCACAGATCACGTCACTGTTGAGGACGAAGAAAGGTTCTGCAGTCTCAGAGAGCAGGTCACGGGCAAGTGCCAGGGGCCCAGCTAGAAGAGAAGTACCTGATCATCTTCCTGGACGTGGGTGGGGAGGGTTTGAGCTCAGGGGCTCAGGAGACCCCAGCCAGGCTGGCTCTTACCCCTTCCCAGGCCCTAGACCCTCCCCACGGGACCTTTACTGACCTGTCCCCAGAGGCTCTTCTTCATGGGACATGGAAATTCGGATTCCCAGCTGGAAGGGAGAAACCGCCTGTCAGGTTCCTCCCACCAGGGTGGGTGGTTGCGCGGGGAGCAAAGAGAAAGGTCAAAAGTCCGAGCCTCACCCTCTGCTCCTGCGCCTTCATTTCCTTCTCCAGCACCTGAGACATGTAGCTCACGGCCAGAATCACGTGGTCCACGCCTGCCTGTTGGACAATACAGCGCCCGCCGACAGAAGGGCTCAGCCGTAAGGTACGGGCGTTCGCGACCCCCAAGTGCTAGCCGTCCCTCTTCCTGTCAGGTCCCACCACAACACCGACCCCTCGGGGTCTTACCGCGGCCAGCGCCTCCACTTGGTGCAGCAAGATGGGCTTATTGCAGAAATCCACCAGTGGCTTCGGGATGCTCAGCGTCAGCGGCCGCAGACGCGTCCCATAGCCGCCCACCAAGATCAGTGCCTTCATCGCGCCTGCGGGCGGCCGGAGAGTGAATCCCGGGCTCCGCGGCCCGGCCCGCCCGGCGGAGCCCTGCCACACACTCCCGCCGCCATGCCCGGCCCCACGCCCTTCGCCTGCCAGACTGACCCACTCTGGCTCTGCCTTGGCCGCCCAGTCCACTCCGACGCCGGCCCGGGGCAGCACACAGCAGTACACGACGAGAGTCGGAGGGCTGCTGGGCCCGAAGTCAGGCCGGACCTAGGCGGGCGGTGACGTAAGGCCGAGCCGGCCAATCGGCTGCCGTTTACGTGGCACGGACGCCGACGTCGGAGCGCTGAAACGCAGCTCTCCGGCAGACGTAGCCAATAAGAGGCCGGGCGCGCCCGGCTGCCATGGGGACCGGGCCCCGGGCCCGCGGGTCAGCTAACCATTGGCGGATCCAAAGGCGGAACTGGCGCCAAGGGCGAGGCTTCCTTCCCGACGGGTGCCGGGGTCGGCCACCACATGGCCGCTTCCGGCCCCGCCCCGGAGGGACGGGAGCCGCGGTGGGGCAGGGCCTGTGTCCTGGAAGCCGCAGGACAGCAAAGACGCGGACACACGTCAGTTTCTAGCGGCTTTATTTTGACATAACACGACCTTAGACACAAGCGGGGCGGGCAGCGCTAGGTGCACAGAAAGGGGCGACCCGGTCCAAGGCCCGAGCACCCCTCCCCCGCACGCAAGGTCCCGAGGAGACGCGGGTGGCCCAGCTGCGGCCGGAGCCAAGAGTGGAAGGGAGGCAGGCCTCGGGGGCGTGGGCAGGTTTAGGAGGCTTCCAGGAAAGTAGAGTAGAGAGCGATTCCTAGAGGCGAGGCCTCACAGTTCCCCGAGAAGTAAGGGAACCAAGTCCTTCCCAGGGTGCTCCATTTTTTTCCTCATTAAAACTTTTTTTTAATCGGCAATAACAGAGCCAAATTGAACAGCTTTAAAGTCCCAAGCAATCTGCATCTAGGGGGCGTGCACGTGGCCAGATGTGTGCGAGTGAGCAGCGGCTACAGAACTAGCCCAGGCCTTTGGCCCCTGGGGCAACCTCTACATCCACTGCACAGGCCCCAGTGTGGAGGGAGGGGTGGGGTCCCTGGCAAGCTGCTACACTGGTCCCCTTCCTCGTTAAGCACCGCCGGTCCCACCCCCCCACTAGCCCAGGGGGCTGGTGTCGACTTGGCCCAGGGAAGCACTAGAGAGAGGGGTCACTTGAGCGCCCCAACCCGTGATCCCGCGTTGCACTTTGGTCCCAAGTTGGGGTTTGGGAAGGCAGAGCCTGGCAGGGACAGGGCTCTCTGGCAAGGAGCAGGCAAAAAGAGTAGAGGCAGTGTGTGTGTGTGTGTGTGTGTGTGCGCACACACACATGCCCACCACCCACCAGATAACAGAGCTGGGTCTCCAAATATCAAAAGTGCTGAAAAAAGGGTTCCTGCCCTGATGGAGCAGCAGCGAATCTCAGGCCCTTCTGCTCTTTTTAGTGCCAGGAAAACACTGGATAGTGGATATAGTCTCTCTCACTAGGAAGAGCAGAACAAGGCAGCATCTGCTCCCAAAACATAGGAACTCAGGAGGCACAGCACATCCCCAGGCTGGAGAGGTTCAACTAAAGGGGGTCCCAAGTGGCCCCTGACTCTGTCTTAGCCTCTGCCCTACCAGGAAATGAGTCTACACTAATGAAGAGCCACCACCCCTATGGCTGAAGCCACAGAGTGGTACAGAAAAAATGGTCGTTACTGACCAGAAACAGGCAAGCTGTCCCTCCCAGCCCCAAGGAATGGGAACCTGCCCACACTGGCACCAGGATCAGAGGGCCGAGAGAGAGAGATGGGATCCATCAAGGAGCCCATTTTAAAATGTGTGAAGCTGCATCTCTAATGACTCGGAAAGTAGTCCACCAGTTCCAAGGCCTCTCGGGCTGGCAGGCTTATCTTTAATGCCCAAACAAAGACATGCCCAAAGTGACAATGACAGTGGCCCTAGGCTCAGAGGTGAGGGCACTAACCCTGGCAATGGCTAGATGAGTACAGTGTCACCTCCTGGCCACGTGTTCGAGGTGGCAGATCTCTGTGCCATTAGGGCCAGCGGCAAAAATGATTAAAACCACCAGAAAGGTCACCCCTTGGACCTTCACTGTACCACTGTCAGCGTGGAGCAGGGCTATACGCCAGGCCCACAGAGAAGGTGCTGGGCCATCCGGGAAACACCTCCTACAATTCACTTGCTACCAGTTCTTTGTAGAAAGGTAGCACCCCTTGACAACAGGCACAGGGGCAAAAGCTCACCTCAGAAATGGCATGACACAAATCAGTACTTACTAATGAACAAGGCTACAGCCCAGGAAAAAGATCCCAAGAGACAAGGGCTGGCAGATGGACAAATGGACAGAGTGATGGATCCCAGGACTGATGAGACCAAACTCATTAGCAGAATCTGGACACCTGCAACCCAAGGTCCAAACAATGTCCCTATGAGCCCACAAGCTTAAAGCTCTCCCTCACAAGACTAGAACTCCTCACCGTGGGCTGCTGCCTTGAGCTTAGCCTGGGGAAGGTGACACCCTGAGCAGACCACAGCCCTTGAGCCCTGGGAAGGGCAGCCCATCCAGAGGCAGCACAGCTGCCCAAGCTAGAGGAAGGAGTCTCCCACCCACAGCACAAGAACTGCAAATACTGTCTAGGCCAGAGCCACCGGAGGCCCTGAGGCCTGCTGGGACACTGATTCTCCTCGGCAAACAGAGCAGGTACCCTTCAGTGGGGCAAGAAGGAGTGGCCTCCTCAGGCAAGGGATCTTGGTAAGAAAGGCTGGCTGGGGTGTGCAGGCAGGAAGAGGAGCAGGTTCAAGTGCCAAAGAGTGCCTGGGGATCCCAGGGCCTGCCCTCTGCCATAAGCTGGTCTCAGCCCAGCTTCCTCATGCCAAGGTCAGAACCGAGGGCGGGTCCAGCAATGTGCAAATGGCCCTGTGCTACCCGGGGGGCATGTGTTAAAAAGCTGGCTGATGCCTATGCCACCAGACTAGAAAGTCCCCCAACAGATGGGCACCCAGTCCTCTACTGGTAAGGAACAAGGGATGAGTGAGCACAGAGGGGCCCTGCACCAGCCCAGGGCTTCACCCTAAAACCAGCAAGACCCCGCAGCCACAGACGCCAAGACCTAGGCAAGAGAAACCAATGTCCAAGGGTACCCTGTCCCTGCTGCCAAGCCCATCCACCAGGGGCACCCTTTCCTTCCTAAGTCAGCCTGGACACAGCAGTCAGAGCCGTAGAGCTAGAGGAGCCTGGCTGAGAGGATGTGTGTTGTGCCCTCCTTCACTTTATATATACGGATTCCAGGCTACAGCTAAAAACATTTCTTTTAGTTTACACCAAAGAGAAATATAACCCTTTTAAAAGCAAGTCTGTGTGTCCTCACGGCGAGTTCAGCCAGAGCAATGGTCCCTGCCTGCGGGTGGAGAGGAAGGGGTTCTGGGGGCCCAGGGCTGGGCCTACTGGTTCTCGTCCCGCATCTGTTCCATGATGCTGATGAGGTTCTCTAGGCCGAACACATAGCCTCGGTCCGGCCCGTCATGCACGGTGGGGTCATCCCGGAAGCCCTTGAACGTGCTGTGTGCAAAGTCGATCATGCGGACATCCACCTTGGGTGGAGAGGAGGGGCCAGCCTCAGGGCTGGTGCTACTGGGGCTGGTGCTGGGACCACAGGGCGGCGCCCCCTCAGAGAGCCCTGTATCCAGGTGCTTGAGACGCATCTCTGCCCGGCGGTCCAGGAAGGACTCTGCCCGGCACTCCCTGCCATCATAGATGACAAGCAGGGAGCTAGAGTAGAAGCGGTAGGAGGCCTGCCGCTCCAGCACAGCTTTCAGGCCCCGCAGTTTGCTCAGGATGGGCTCAAAAAGGTCACGCCTCAGGTCCAGGCCGTTGTGCAGGTACTGATAGAGGGCGTTGCGGAAGCCTTCAATGGAGAGCCCGCGGCCATAGTACTTGTTCCTGCAGAGGTAATGCCCTGTATCCAGCTGGTACACCTGAAAGCCCAGGAGACAGAGCGGGTGAGCACCAGGAGTCTGAAAGTCTGACGACCTTCAGGTGCCCTGGGCAGGCACTGTCTGGAAAGTACTGACCAGTCTGACTCATCCCAGTGTCAAGGCCACAGGCTCTCACAGAGGCTCTGGATCTGGAGCCCACATTAAGGTCAAAGGGCAAGGCCAAGAGGGGTCAGGGAACCCTGTGGAGGCTCCTGGGACTCACCCTCTCGGAGGAGATTCTGGACCACTGTGGGCCAGGAGGACACCTGGCAGGGGGAGCAGGCAGGTACGTGGGCCACCCAAGCCCCACAGGCGGCGGCAGCGAGGCTCTCACCAGGGGCAACTCACCTGCATGCCACAGACCCTGACACCCAGTGAGGCTGACGTACTCTGCTCGCACTTCCTCATCTGCCGGGCCGCCTTCTCCGCAGATGCATCATCCCCGTGCTGCCGGGTGCCCATCTTCAGGTCCAGCACACAGGGGTACTTGAAGTGGTGCACCACGTTCTCAAGCAAGAGGAACTCTGGGCCATGGTCAAGGAGAGTAACAGCCACACTCATGAAGCCATGACCAAATTTTTCTATTAAAGGGGGCCATTCTCTTCTAATGTGATCTGTATTCACCTCACAAACTCTCAAATGTAGATGTCACACCACTGGCTTACTCCTTCTTTCCAAAAAATTTTTATTGTAGCAAAATATACATAACATAAAATTTACCATTTTCACTATGTTTAACTGTACAGTTCAGTGGCATTAAGTATATTCACATAACTGTGCAACCACCATCACCAGAACTTTTTCATCTTCCCAACAAAAACTAGAAACTGTACCCACCTCTCCCATTCCTCGTCAGACCCCCACCCCCAGTAACTACCATTCTATTTTCTGTCTCTAGGAATATGACTATTCTGGACGCTTCATATTTGTCCTTTTGTGTCTGGCCGTTTCACTTAGTAAAAATGTTTTCAAGTTTTATCCAATTTGTGTATAGCATGTGACAAAATTTCATTCCTGTTTATGGCTGAAAAATATTCTGTGATTATATATATATATATATATATATATATATATATGCCAAATCTGCTGATACCATCAATTTTTTTCTGTTTTATTCTGTCCTGCAGGCACAAACAAACTAAAGAAGACCTGGAAGATTTGCATATATCCCTGGCACCATCAGTAAACCAAGGCCCTACAAAAGTCACACCCCACCCAGGTCTAAGAGAAATAAGGAAGACATCTTTGCAGCACTACTACAAACATGAGAAATCAGGATTATCATTCCTGAATAGGAATCTTAGAAAAAGGTGGATTTTAATTTCTATCCTGCCTTTTTGTGACTAAACTTCAAACCAGTGGACTACATATTTAAACTTGTCCCTGGTATTTCTAGAACCTTCTGCTTAAAATGCCACTATGGTCCTGGCTGGCTGACATTTATACCCATGTCCTCATTTACATCTACTGTCTGCAACCATCTTGGATAAAAGTACAGCTTTGTCATGTCTGTCAGAAGTCATCGGGACCACAGCCTGGACCTCACTTCCATACTGGGGGACAAGAAGCAATCACATGATCTTGGATGGTAAGATACTTGGCATCACTTGACGATGAACATATTAACATCTTCTAATTCTTTATAAAGAATAACTTACAGAAAACCATTAAATTGGTCTTTAATTAATTTCATCACCTGCTATAACCTATAAACAAGTAGCAATAAAACTTAAAAAGGGCCACAGGAACACCTCACAGTGCCGGAGAGCATGGGCTCTTGAATCCTACTTTGGCCACTCACGGGCCTGGGCAAAGCACTTAATCCCCCTGTGCTCCAATCTCCTCATCTATAAATGGGCTTCGTTAACAGTTCCTCCCTCAAGACAGTTCTGAAAACAGTAAAGAGAGAGGGCTCAGCACATTTCCCCTCAGTTTCTCAGTATTAGTTCTTCACAGTCTACTGCTTCAATCACCATAAACGATCACCAGAATTCACATTTTATAATACTTCTTTACTTTTACCGTCTTAAAGACTATTACATATTGTTCAGGTATGGTGTTTATCTTAGACAAAAAACAAAAACAGAAACAAAAACAAAACCCACTTACCACTTTGTCATAATTACTTTATCATAGCCACTTTGTCATAATTACTTTTTAGGAAGGGAGAAACTGTGTGTGCACATGCACGCACACACATGCAGATCCCTGATTCTAGACATGCACTGATACATACAGTAACCACTGAGCACATCTAGCCATTTAAATTTAAATAAATGTAAAATTCTCTAATTCAGTCACAGCAAGCATGTTTCAGTTACTGGGTGTGGCCAGTGGCTACCATACTAAACACAGATACACACACCTTCACTGTCCCAGAAGGTTCTGCTGGACAGCACTCTTCTGAACTGCCAAGTTAAAGCTTCAGGCTTACCAGTTCGGAAAGGCAGGAGAAAACATGTCAATAAAACAAAGAAGGACAATGAGCCTATGAAAAACGATGATGAGAGCAAGACGTGCTCCCAGACAGAGAGGGCCACGGGCCTGGTGCTAGAAGGTGTCCTGACACAGGACCAACCCATGGTCCCAGCAGAGGGCACTGCTGAAGCCTTAATAACAAGGATACTGTAGAGCTTTCGGTCCTTGGACTCAGAGCGCATGCGGCTCAGCTGCTGCTTGTGACAGCGCAGGCTCCAGGGATTGTGGCTGATCTTCTCAGAACTCAGACCACTGTTGCCGTCCAGCATCTGGAAAGGGACGTCCGAGTGGCTGTGGAGCTCCACCTTCGGACTCTTTGCCTCCTGGGAGCTAAGAAGGAAGAACAGGACACGCTGCTGAGGGGCTCAGACAAGTCACCCTCTGCGGTCTCGGTGCACAGGGTGAAGGAGGCCTAGATCAGGTCTAATCCGCCACCCATGGCCCCTGCTGAAGGGTGGCACAGGGGTCCCGGATGCATGAACGCATTGAAAGGGAGTCATGAGTATATTTATACGTGTGTCTCTGAAAACGGTCATAAAAATAACTCTTGGCATCAAGTTATGTGATGAGGATACCACTCCAGATCCATCAGGAAGGCTATTCGAAAAATCAACTGGAACAAGTGTTGTAGAGGATGTGGAGATACTGGAACCTCCACACGCTGCTGGAGGGACTGCAAAATGGTGCAGCCGCTGTGAAAAAGTCTGGTGGTTCCTCAAAAACACCAAATGTAGAATTATCATACGATCCAGCAATTCCACTCCTAGGTATGTATCTAAAAGAACTGAAAAAAGGAGCTCAAACAGAAACTCAACGCTCTGTTCACAGCAGCACTACCATAAACGAGAGATGGACACCCAAGTGCCCATCAGAGCATGAATGGAAAAGCCAGGTGTGCCATACCCACACCGCAGAGGAACATTTGGCAATAAAAAGGAAGGGAATTCTGACACAGGCAACCTGGATGGACTCTTGCTAAAAGCGTCTTGCTAAGGGAAATAAACCAGACACAAAAGGAGTACTGTAGGAATCCACTCGTCTAAGGTAACTGCACATTCACAGAAACAGAAAAGAGAACAGCGGTTGCCAGTGAGTGCGGGGAAGGGGAGTGGAGAGCTATCGAACAGGTATGAAGCTGCTGCTGGAGATGAAAAGGAACCCTGGAAATGGACAGTATGAAGGCTGCACAAGCGCGTGCATGTATTTAATAGAACTGAATGAAAGGCGAAATGATAAAATGATAGGTGTACTTTACAATTTTAAAAAATACAAAAACTGATGAATGCACAGTTTTATACTTAATAAATACAGGGTGGAGCCTGGGATGCCACTGTCGAGGACAAGAGCAGCCATTCTGTTTGTGTCCACGTCTACAACCAAATTTTTTTTTTAAAGATTTATTTTTATCTGAGACACAGCAAGAGAGGAAACACAAGAAGGGGAGCTGGAGAAGGCAGAGAGCCCGATGTGGGGCTCGATCCCAGGACCCTGGGATCATGACCTGAGCTAAAGGCAGAGGCTTGACGACTGAGCCACCCAGGTGCTCCTACAAGCAAATTTTTAGTAAGATCTAAAAAAAGCATATGCTGACAATGTCTGCGTGCTGGGGTGGCCGCAGACCCAGGAAATAGCAGAGCAACTCCACAGCTCAGAGCAGCGGCGAAGCGAGGCAGCGGTATCAGATGCCACTGTCCTCTCCTACCACTGCCGATGCGCTAAGTTACGCAGGACTGCGCTAACCACCAGGCCCAGTATGTACTGGAAATGCAGACGCTCCCTGACAGGGTGGCTGGGCGGCCTGGGTGAAGTGGCTGAGAGACAAGGGCAGACATTCCCATTCCTTCTAACCAGAAGTAGAGGAGCCAGCGATGCCTCTCAGCATGACCAAACACTCATGTCCTCCTGGGGAGGGCACGGCTGAGGCTATTCATGAATGCCTTTTTTGTGATCCCCTTTAAGAAACAACAAGGTGGGGCGCCTGGGTGGCTCAGCGGGTTAAGCCGCTGCCTTCGGCTCAGGTCGCGATCTCAGGGTCCTGAAATCGAGTCCCGCATTGGGCTCTCTGCTCCGCAGGGAGCCTGCTTCCTCCTCTCTCTCTCTGCCTGCCTCTCTGCCTACTTGTAATCTCTCTCTGTCAAATAAATAAATAAAATCTTAAAAAAAAAAAAAAAAGAAAGAAAGAAAGAAACAACAAGGTGAAGATGCCTGGGTGGCTCAGTCTGCTTTTGGCTCAGGTCATGATACTGGGATCCTGGAATCAAGTTCCGCATCAGGCTCCCTGCTCAGCGGGAAATCTGCTTCTTCCTCTGCCTGCCACTCCCGCTGCTTGTGCTCTCTCTGACAAATAAAATTTTAGAGAGAGAGAAAGAAAGAAAGGAAGGAAGGAAGGAAAGGAGGGAAGGAGGGAGGGAGGGAGGGGAAAAAGACAAAAGAAAAAGAAACAACAAGGTTTACTCATCCGCCAAGGAAACCCAAATAAGTTCTCCCCATGCCTCTTGGCCTCAGCCTTGGTGCTGCAGCTCTGGCTCTGGTGAAGAAGCAAGCCCCACTCCCGGAGGTAACTTAGAGCTCCTGCGAACTGAAGTCAGACACAGGTCGACTTTGATGTTTTTCTGTGTACACTGGCTTTTCACCAGATGATTCATGAAGCAACTTCTGTATCTTTGGAGAACAAAAGAAAGCCCACTCTAGAGAGCTGCTGAGGGAAAGGCATCAATGCCAGCTCTGGGCTTGAGGACTTGGGGAACATTCCTTGTCACTAAGCTTGGGTCCCACAATCATCAGTGAAGAGGAAGCCCTTTGGGGAATGACAAGGAAGCCCTGAAGAAGTGCTTCTGCAGACTGGAGTCTATTTTCCATGAGAATACTTAACACTTGGAGACCCTCCTCACTAAGAAATGGGTGTGAAGGCCTCTCCTTGCATTAGAGATGCAGAGCAGGCTACACAGGGCCCCTGACTGAGGACACGGGAGATGACACATCACACACTCAGTCGGAGTCTCGTGGGGTTCTGTGCTCCTCCATGTGAGTATGTCCTCTTCCAGCGATGGGAACGGGGAGAGCTGCAAGGCCCCAGGCTCACAGCTTCAGGAGCCAGGGTGCACAGCATGTGCTGCTGAACTGATGTGATGTCAGAGTTAAACTATGTGCTGCTACAGCTAAGAAAAGTCCCAAAACCAACTTCTAAGTTGAATCACAGATCTTAATCACTGAACCTTTTTTTTGAGTGAAATAATATACTTAAAAAAATTTTTTTAAGTAATTTCTATACCCAACATGGGGTTTGAACTCACGACTGCGAGATCAAGAGTCACATACTCCACCGACTAACCAGCTAGGAGCCCCAAAATTAAATATAAAGTTATTTAATCACACTGTTTTGACTTTACTTTGTTCCAGGAAGCTCACATCATTTTTAGTTTAATTTGTCTTTTAATAATTCAGTGGGTTTTTAAAAAATATATTTTCACAAAGTTATAAAATATCACCACTATCTAATTTTTAGGACATTTCATCACCCCCAAAACAATCACCATTAGCAGTCACTTCCTATCCTCCTCTCCCCCTCAGTCTCTGGCACCCACTAACCTGCTTTCTGTCTTGTGCATTTGCCTATTCTAAACACTGTCTATAACTGGAATCCCATAATACGTGGTTTTTGTGATTAACTTCTTTCACTTAGCACAGGTTTTCAAGGTTCATCCCCATTGTGGCCCGTATGAGTGCGCCACTCCTGTTTATGACTGAATAACAGTCAGCCTTTATTCATCCATTCATCAGCTGATGGACACTGGGATTACTTTGTTTGGCTGTTAGGACTACCATTACTATGAACATCTCTTCACAAGTTCCGTTTTCTGAATGTATTTTTTCAATTCTCTTGGTACAGCTGCTATTCCCAGGAGTGGAATGGATGGGTGTAACTTTCTAAGGAGCTGCCAAATACCCTATTTCCCAGGGTGGCGGTACTCGTTTACATTCCCGTCAGCCATTTAAGAGGGTTCTAATCTCTCCACATCTTCTTCATCAACACTTTTATTGCCTGTCCTTCTGATGACAGCCATCCTAGGGGAGTTCACATTTTTTGCATAAAATATTCAGAAACATAATTATTTGTAGACTGTTTTCCTAACCTACAAGGAAAATAATTTCCAATGCAATAAACTAAAATTTAGGTGCAGGAAAAGGGTTAAGAGCTGACCTCAGTGTCTCAGAGAGGTCAAAGAACCTCTTCCAGAACTCTTAAACACACTAGTCCGGACACCCTCTCACTGCACTTGGGCAATCCTACAGGTCAGAAAGCAGATGCAACCTCACCGTGGACTACAGCATTTCAATCTCACGTGTGAGACAATGACAAAGCTGGAGGACACAGAACACGAACGGCGGGGAGTCCTTGCTTCCAAAGAGCTGAGAGACCTTCACTCTCTCTTGGCGAGCTCCATCCATCCTCAGAAGGCAGCATCACTGGGGTGATGTGACACGCCCGGGTGGGTAGCCAAAGAACACCAGCCATCTTCCCCCAACCTTGAGCCCTACTTCCCCGGGGTGTATCGGGACTCTAGAGAGGCCTCCGGCATTTGTGCTGCTTCGGACCACATGTCCTTCGGCCCTGCTCACCACCCCCTTACCTCTCGGAGGTTTCAAGGGACAGGCTGGCTTTCTCCTCCTTGTGGTCACTGCCACTGCCTGACCGGTGCAGGCTCCGGCGGGAGTGTTTGCGCCGAGGTTGCTCCCGCTCTGGTGTGTCATCCTGCTCCACAGTCTCACTTTCCACATAAGGGTACGCCACCAAGTTGATGTAACCATCACTGTCTCCCTCAAAACAGACAGACACCACGCCTGTTGAGAAAAAGGCAGCTAGTCAACAAATGTCTACACAGGCTGGGTCTATGCAGCACAGACTGCCTGGTACTTGCTGTCCCACAGCACATCACCTGCCCTGAACCAACTGAAGATCAATGTAGGAACAATGACCAACACACACCTTTCCAGAACACAGCTGACCACTCGTCCCAACTCAGAGGCTGCTACTTAGCCTTTGATCGTGGATAGATATGTATGTCTTTCCCGCACTCTTCTCTAGCCCTGGCACTTCCAGTGACTGACTTCTGTACCACTCAGAACTGTGTGCATTGGAGACACCCACACTTGACAGGACTTAACCTTCTCCTTATTTAAATACTCTGTGATCCTGCCATTTCCTATGTCGGTGACTTGATCTGTTTCCTTCAGCTCTGTGTGCCACCTAGAGAGACTTAAGACTTCTCCCTGCAAAACAGTCCCCAAAAGAAGTCTTCTGCCCACACTGAGCATCAGGCTCCTCTAACCTCACCAGACAGAACTTCTGTCTCACAAAACCACTGGCACTCCTAAATTGAGACACCTTTCTGTTCTCCCTGTTGTACTCAGGCAAAAGAGTTTACTGTGTCCATTTTTTATCAAACAGGCTGTTCATAGTTTCTTCTGTATCATTACCAAAAGAGAGGAGTTTAAAAGAGAGAGAGAGAAAGGAAAGAGAGAAAAGGAAAGAAGAGAAAAGAAAGAAAAGGAAAGAAAGAAAAGAAAGACAAAGAAATCAAGAAACGAGCCCAGGAATACCTGGGTGGCTTAGTTGTCGTTTAAGCATCTGACCTCAGCTCAGATCATGATCTAGGTTTCCTGGGATCCCGCCTCTCACGTTGGGCTCCCTGCTCAACAGGGAGTCTGCTTGTCCCTCTTCCACTGCCCCTCCACCCAGCTTGTGCTCTTTCTCACATAAATAAAATCTTTTAAAAATTAAAAAAAAAAAGATAAAAGTCCAGGCTGCCCGTCTTCTAACTTCCACACCCAACCTTCTGTCAGCTACATTTCTCCTTTCACACTTTGCGTACAGAGTTGGCTCTCTGATCGCAGCGTAAGCGAGAAGCATTTATAAATAAGTCAACATGCCAGACCAAGAATACCCTTCTCTTTGGCCCATTTCCTTCTCCAGGCACGCACTGCCTCACTCCCCAAGCCCTTTTAGAAAATATTCCTGAAACATTAAATTGATTCTTTTTTCTTACATTCTTACTACACTGCCCAACGTATGCTGCACTTCAGTGGGCCTCACCCCTGCACCCTGGCTGCTTTACAGGTGGCTGTCTCTCCTGCAGGTATTCACCTCCGTAACCTCCTCTCTGTCTTCATTCACTAGAACCTCAATTGTTCTGGCCTGAATGCCCTCTGGTCTTCAAGCTTCTCAGGTCTCCTGGGCTGCTCCTTATGCTCTGACCTAGAGGGTCCTCTAGGCCTGCCACACAGCTGTTGTGCTGACCAGTGTGAGGGTCGTTCCTTTTATCCTTCTATGGTCCTCTACTTCTCCCCACTCCTCGTTTACTCCTTACTTGAGTGGAAAACATCTTCAAGTAACTTTCTAAGGAAGGGTGGTCAGGTCAATTCTGAGTCCTTTGCAGGACTTTATTCTGCTCCAACACCTGACTAAAGACAAAATTCTATATAGTCTGTAAATAAAGACATTTCTACTTCTTCCTTTCCAACTGGAATGCATTTTATTATTTCACTATCTGGCCTAACCACACTGGCCAGAACCTCCAGTGGAAAGCATGAATATGCTTGTGCCGTTCTTGATCTTAGGGGGCAAAGCTATGGTTTCATCATTACAATGCTGACTGGAGGTTTTTCATAGATGCTGTCAGTCAGGCTGAAGAATTGTCCTTCTATTCCTAGTTTGCTGCTTCTGTTCTATTAAGCAAGAACGGATGTTGCGGTGAAGTCTAGGTGGCTCAGTCAGTTAAGCATCTGCCTTTAGCTCAGGTCATGTTCATGGGAGTCCCAGGTTCCTAGGATCAAGCCCCATACGGAGCCCGCTTCTCTCTCTCCCTTTGTCCCTATCCCAGCTCTTTCTCTCAAATAAATAAAAATCTTAAAAAAAAAAAAAAAAAAAAAAAAAGACTGGATGTCGGATACTATCAAATGCCTTTTCTGAATCTGCTAAGACATAGATGCATAGACAGTTTTTCTTTTTTTAGATTATTAATATGGAAATTCATTTAACCTCTGAATGTTAAATCTACCCTGTATTACTCAGATAAACCCTACCTGGTAATGATGTATTGTCCTTTTAACATGTTGTTGGACTTAATCAACTAAAATTTTATTCAAATTTTTTTACATCTAGATTCATGAGGTCCATTTATTTTCTTATAGTGGCCTTGCAGAATGACTATTCTCTTTAATTTAACATATTCTTTTATTTTTGGGGAAGAGTTTCTGTAGAACTACTCTAAGTATTTCTTTCTTAAATATTTGGCAGAGTTCATCAGCGAAGCTGTGTGGGCCTGGAGTTTCAGAATGCAACCTCAATTTACTTAATAGTGCTATTCAGAGTCTCCATTTTTTGGTGAGAGTTTTCATAGTTTGTATCATTCAAGAAACTGTCTCTTTCATCTATGTTGTAGAAGTTACTGGGATAAAGTTTTACATAATATTCTTTTACCCTTAAACATCAGTAGACTCTAGTGACAACCTATCTATCATTTCTGATATTAGACATTCATGTATTCTCTTCCTGATCAGTCTAGCTAGAGATGTTCTTTAAAAAAAAAACAGGCTTTGGTCTTTGCTTTTTATTGATTTTCTTAATTTCTGCTCACTTTCTTACTGAATTGTCTTTTTTATACAGATCTGCATTAATTTAGATATATATATTCTGGAAACTAATTTTTGGTCAGTCATATTTGTTGTAAATATCCTTATCCATTTTCTTTGAAGTCGTATTTTGATAAACGTAAGCTTTAAATTTTTAAATGTCAAATATTCATTATCTCCTTTGATTAGTTTTTATTTTTGTCTTGCAGGCTCATCTGAAGCTATACTAGAAATCTGTCCTGCTGAGGCACATACTTTTGAGTTCCCTGACAGACCACTGGCAGACACAAGAGCATCACACCTACTACGGGGAGAAATAGCTGTGCTGTGCGTAGGCCAGGAATAAGCTCTACCAAGAGTAGATGAGACCTGGTAATTAAAAGACCCATGCAATCGACCATTAGATTAAGGAAAAAATATTTTTGATTCTGACTTTTTTAAATATCATTACTCACACCTAGGTAGAATGCAGAATGAAAATGAAAATCAATGGTCTTAGAATTCATCTGATGTAAGCCCTTTCTTGGCATTTCTAAGACTAATTTCAACAGACGCTAAAGATCGCATCTAATGAAGGTTTTATTTTTTATAATATATTCTTAAAAACCATAGGAAAAAAATATGTAACATAAGTTTATCATTTTAACCATTTTTAAATGTACAATTAGTGGCATTAGGCACATTCACAATGCTGTATATGATTTTCTTTTTTTTTTTTAATTAATTTATTTGACAGACAGAGATCTCAAGTAGGCAAAGACGCAGGCGGGGGGGGGGGAGCAGGCTCCCTGCTGAGCAGAGAGCCTGATGTGGGGCTCAATCCCAGGACCCTGGGATCATGATCTGAGCTGAAGGCAGAGGCTTTAACCCACTGAGCCACCCAGGCGCCCATGTATATATGTCATTATCTATTTCCAGAACTTTCTCATCACCTTAAAGAAAAAGTCTGTACCTATTACATAATAACTCCCCCTTTCTCCCTCACCTGAACCCCAAGTAACCTCTAACTTACTCTGTTTCTACAAATAGGTCTACTGTAGACATTTCATAGAAATGGAATCCTATCATTCTCGTCCTCTTGTCCTGGCTTATTTCACTCAGCATAATGTATCCAAGATTCACCCATGCTGTAGCCTATATCAGAACTTCATTTCTTTTTATGGCTGAATACTATTCCATTGTGAATATATATCACATTTGTTTATCCATTCGTCTGTGGTGGACACTTGGGTTGTTCCCACTTTGGGCTATTGTGAATAAGGCTTCTGTGAATATTAGCTTATAAGCATCTGTTTGAGTCCCTGTTTTCAATTCTTTTTTTTTTTTTTTAAGATTTTATTTATTTATTTTGAGAGAGAGAGAGAGAAAGTTTTTTTGTTTTTGTTTTAAAGATCCTGTTTATATTCTTTTGGGTACACAGCTAGGAGTGCAATTGCTGGATCATGTGGTAATCCTGCTTAATTTTTTTTTTTTAAGATTTATTTATTTATTTGGCAGAGAGATAGAGAGAGATTAGGGGAGAGAGAGGCAGGCGGGCAGAGGGAGAGGGAGGAAGCAGGCTCCCCACTGAGTACAGAGCTTGAGGCAGGGCTTGATCACAGGACCCTGGGATCATGACCTGAGTCAAAGGCAAAGCCTTAACGGATTGAGCCATCCAGGAACCCCAGTTCAACTTTCTGAGGAACCACCAACCTGTTTTCTATAGTGGCTGTACCATTTAACATTCTTACTGGCAGTGTTCTTATTTCTCCACATCCTTGCCAACATGTACTTTCCTTTTTTTTTGTTATAGCCATTCTAGTGGGTATGAATGGTATCTAACTATGGTTTTGATTTGCATTTTCCTAACTATTTGTTTCACTTACCTATTAGACATTTGCATATCTTATCTGGAGAAATGTTTATTCAAGTCCTTTGACCATTTTTTAACTGGGTGCTTCTTAACTCTTAACGAAGAGTGGAACTAGTTCTTAAAACACCCAAGCTTTTTCTTTTAACCTCAAAACTTTTGCTTATGCTTAGAATGTTTCTTTCCATTGCCCTTTGCCCACAGCTGCTCCTCACACTTGAGTCCTTCAAGTCTTCCCGGACATTTCTTTCCTGATCATCCTATCTCAAGTGTTCTGTTCTGGAAGCCTTATTATTTCTAATTATAGAACCATACTTAGTTTCTTCACAGCACTTATCAAAATCTAGAAATTGTTTTGTCTATATATTTATTTACTCTTTCTCACATTAGCATGTAAGTTCCCTGTAGGTACGGTATTTTCTCTTTTACATTAATGAGCATAGGGTCTGGCATCTAGTAGATGCTTAATAAACACAAGATTAATGAATGAGGGAATATTTTGCATAAGGAAACAGAAGCCTAGAACCTCACGTTTAGTACCATATGCTGCACCACCTGATGACTGCAGCTGGTCATACTAAATAAAAATCCCTCTCCAAACTTATTGCCAAAACACAGAATATCACTGGCATTTTTCCTTAGCTTGATTGAGTTTTAAAAATACCTGTGTTCCTGGCAATAAAGAGATACATGTGTATGTGTGGATTAGTAGTTATATAGACCTGTATAAATTTTCTAGACCTGTCTGCTAAAAGGGCCTAAAAACAATGATACTCCAGTAGCAATCAGTCCATCTAGTGTCAAGGTCTTGGTTTTTCTAAATACCATTTCTACAATAAAAGGAAGCAAAGCTCCCTGGAGAAATGGCTGGTTCCTGAATCAGGGCAGAAAAAATAAAAGATGGGCCTGGAGCACCCTGCAGTAACTGAAAGCAAAGTAGTAGTAAAAAATGATGGGGTATATGTCCTAAGTGCACAAGAGCCAAGGTAAAGGAGGCCCAGTGGCCACATCTAGAATATAAGAAGTAAAACATCCGTAAGCACATACTGATAGATAAATGGGTGAGGAGGGACAATTCTTCCTTATGGAATTGTAATTCCTTTTAATTAAAGATAAAAGAAGGAATGGTGGAAACAGAAGTCACCATTAGGCACACAACACAGTAGTAACTGTTATAGGCAAGGACCACTGATCAATTCTAAAATTAATGGACTAAAGTACTATAAGAAACAGGATATTTAGGGACACCTGGGTGGCTCAGTCAGTTAAGTGTCTGATTCTTGATTTTGCCTCAGGTCATGATCTCAGAGTGGTGAGATGGAACCCCACGCTCAGCCTGAGACTCTCTCTCTCTCTCCCTCTGCCCCTCCCCGCCCCCACCCACTTTCTTTAAAATAAATAAATAAATCTTGGAAGGAAGGGAGGTGGGGGGGGGAGGGCAATACTTAGAAAGGGGACTGGGGAGGGGAAGGGAAATACTTAGAAAGTCTCAAAGTATCTCCCCATAGGATACTCATTAATTACAACTGGGAAGATAGTAACTTTACAGTGGAGAAGCCTGGCAGACACCACCTTAACCAAGTGATTGAAATTAAATCACTAATAACAATGTAATATCTTCGGACGGGAAGAACTGAGAGGACACAAGATCATTTCTGTTGCCCAAGATAAATAACCTCAGTCGAATCATGGGAAAATATAAGGCAAATTCAAATTTACACAAGATCATTTCTGTTGCCCAAGATAAATAACCTCAGTCGAATCATGGGAAAATATAAGGCAAATTCAAATTTAGGGACATTTCAAAAAACCACTGCTAGTATTCTTCAAAAGTGTCAAGGTCACGAAAGACAAAGACTGGGATACACTCTCAGGATGGAGGAGACTGAGGAGGAATAAATGCAACATGAAGTGAAAACATGAACCAAAAGAAGAACGTAAAGGGGAAAACTACCAAATCTGAATAAAGTAAAGAGATCAGTTGTTTTTATTATATCAGGGTTCATTTTCTGGTTTTGATTATTATAAACTGTACTACAGTTAGTTATTTAAGGAATTTTTTTAAAAGATTTTATTTATTTGAGACAGAGAGAGTACAAGTGGGGAGGCGGGTCAGAGGGAGAGGGAGAAGCAGACTCCCCACTGAGCAGGGAGCC
This sequence comes from Neogale vison, assembly GCF_020171115.1. Classification (NCBI taxonomy): domain Eukaryota; kingdom Metazoa; phylum Chordata; class Mammalia; order Carnivora; family Mustelidae; genus Neogale; species Neogale vison. The sequence continues at coordinate 205,370,476 of NC_058096.1, read as the reverse complement.
TGATGGGAGCTCGATCCCAGGACCCTGAGATCATGACCTAAGCCAAAGGCAGATGCTTAACTGACTGAGCCATCCAGGCACCTCAAGAAATTTTTTTTTTTTTAAGATTTTATTCATTTATTTGACAGAAATTACAAGTAGGCAGAGAGGCAGGCAGAGAGAGGAGGAAGCAGGCTCCCCACTGAGCAGAGAGCCTGATGCGGGGCTCAATCCCAGGACCCTGAGATCATGACCTGAGCCGAAGGCAGAGGCTTTAACCCACTGAGCCACCCAGGCGCCCAAGAAATTTTTTAATAGGATTTTATTGATGCTTGATGACTAGCTTAAGTGAAGACTTGGATTTTAGTATAAGCTACTTTATCAACAATACGCACGATCTTAAGAACAGCAAATGTTCTTAAAATCTAAAATTAGTTCCTGAATTGACTTAAGGAGCTCGGGGACAATATTAAAAGGGGCCAGGTTTTCACAGGCCCTCATCCATCTCTGCACACTGGCTGGCACTGTCAACAAGCAGCCTCCCATCTGCTAGAGCACAGACCACAGCACGTCTGCCACAGGGAGTTCAGTCCCAGTAAGTCAGGAGCTCTTTCCAAGAGTAGAGTTCATAGTGTCGAACACAGTGGCTTCCTCTCTACTGCTTCCCTGTTTTAAGACTTACTTATCTGGGGGCACTGGGGTGGCTCAGTGGGTTAAAGCCTCTGCCTTCGGCTCCGGTCATGATCCCAGGGTCCTGGGATCGAGCCCCGCATCAGGCTCTCTGCTCAGCGGGGAGCCTGCTTCCACCTCTCTCTCTCTCTCTCTGCCTGCCTCTCAGCCTACTTGTGATCGCTGTCTGTCAAATAAATAAATAAAATCTTTGGAAAAAAAAAAAAAAGACTTACTCATCTGAGAGAGCACGTGTGTGCATGAGCAGGGGGAGGGGCAGAGGGAGAGAAAGAGAGAAACTCAGGCAGACTCCTTGCAAGGCATGGATCCCCAGTGTGGGGCTCAACCCCACAACCCTGAGATCATGACCAGAACTGAAACCAAGAGTCGGATGCTTAAACAACTGAGCAACTCAGGCGCCCCTACTGCTTTCCTCTTTTAACTGAAAAATAGCCATTACCTACAAAGGTATCGACAATGGTTAAATTTACAGCATTATACTTTTAACCAAACAGAGAGAAGAAAAAATGTGCAATGTTCCTTTCTCCTCTGATGGAAGACATAGTTTGGCCACTGAACTTCATTTGAATCTCTGGCACCTTCTTCCACGTTAGCCTAAAACGCAACTGATATTCTTAACAGGGCTGTTTTCAGTCGGCTTGCCAAAGCACTTAAGGCGGCTTTCTGACACACTGTTGATTGCTGAATGTATGAGAACAGCAGACATGACCCTGTAGTCCTGTCCCAGAGCAGCTGGGACAGCAAAAGAGAGAGGGGAGGTGGGTCTGTGAATCATGATCTTTCAGTGCCCTTGTCTTTCAATGCCCCATAATCCTTTCCAAGCACTGAATTTAAGTCCCAGGCATTGGTTAATAAAGCAGTAGGCTCATCAGCTTGGACTATGCTGGTTACATCCAAGTCCACATGTGGGATCTCAATCATTCTGGAGCAACCATTAACTGCAGCTTTCAATTCATATTGACATTTTAAAATATTTTGGTGGGACTCAAGAGGTTGAAGAGATGGGTCAGACTTCCTGCACGTGGTCCACAACCAGGCCAAGAAAGATGCATTACTTTATAATAGGGCTTTACCTGATACACTGGCATCACAGGAACATTAGAGGAAGCTGGGTAGATGGGAACTCTAATCTTTTTTAACTTTTCTATAATTCTAAATGTATTTCAAAATAAAAAACAAAAGCCCTGTGGTGTTGGGTTTTCATACACGTGAATTGGACCAATAACAGTTTCCATTTTCTTTGCATAAACTGGGCTTCGTTTGACTTAATAAGAAAGGATCAAATTGTGGTTTAACTGTATATTTGAGAACATATACTTTTTTTTTCTAGTGAAAATGCAGCTCAGTGGGTTGGGGCCTCTGCCTTCCCAGGGTCCTAGGATCGAGCCCCACATCGGGCTCTCTGCTTGGCGGGGAGCCTGCTTCCCTCTCTCTCTGTCTCTGCCTGCCTCTCTACCTACTTGTGATCTCGGTCAAATAAATAAATGAAAAATCTTAAAAAAAAAAAAAAAGCAGCCTGAAGAAAGAAAATAAAGTAGGTACTAATGATCTGCTATGGCTTTTAAAGACTTCTGTTCCCCAGTCTGAGAGAAAGTTGCAGGGAAAAACTGAACCAATGCTAGGGACAATCCTTCCCTGGGAGGCAACCTGAGATTCAAACTTATTCCAGTTCTGGTGGCTGTGATTTAGAAAACACTTCTCTGGAGCCAGGGCTCAACTTCTTTTTAAGACATTCTTTTTTTTTCCTTAGCATCAGAAGGACTCAATGAGTTAAAAGGGCTTATAGTTCTCTATCTGCTTTTGGCATATTTATAGCAGAAGATTTGGCCATGAATATGTTGAGTATGGAAGAGTAGGCGGCTGAAGCTGCATTTATAAAGCATTTGTAACTGTTGTTTTTAGCCACTTAGAGACAGCAATGTGTTTGATTCTGGCTTCTCTCTCCTTTTGCAGGCTTAGAATATTTATTCCGTATTCTTCTGGTTCTGTTTTGAAAACAATAGCAAACAGACCATCGAATTCAAAATTACACAATGGACTTGAATATACATTTCTCCAGAGAGGTACACAAATGGCCAACAGCACATCAATATCATTAGTCATTAAGAAAATGCAAATTAAGGGCACCTGGGTGGCTCAGTGGTTAAATCCACTGCCTTCGGCTTGGGTCATGATTCCAGGGTCCTGGGATCGAGCCCCGCGTCAGGCTCTCCACTCGGTGGAGAACCTGCTTTCTCCTCTCTCTACCTGCCTCTCTGCCTACTTGTGATCTCTGTCTGCCAGATAAATAAAATCTTTAAAAAAAAAAAAAAAAAAAAAAAGCAAATGAAAACCACAGATACCATTCATGGATGGCTATTTTTTTTTAAAAAAAGCAAAGTACATGTCAGCTAGATATGGAGATATGGGAACATTGCCAGTAAGAATGTCAAATGGTGTAGCCACTAGAGAAAACAGGTTGGTGGTTCCTCAAAAAGTTAAACAGGATTACTCTATGATCCAGCAATTCCATTCCTAGTTATGCACTCAAAAGAACTGAAGACAGGCTCTTAAAACAGAAACAAAACTCTCTCTCTCAAAATAAATAAAATCTTAAAAAAACAGGGACTCAGACAGATACTTATAAGCCAATATTCACAGAAGCATTATTCACAATAGCCCAAAATGGTAACAATCCAAGTGTCCACCACAGACGAATGGATAAACAAATGTGATATATATTCAAAATGGAATAGTATTCAGCCATAAAAAGAAATGAAGTTCTGATATAGGCTACGACATGGGTCAGTCTTGGAAACATTATGCTAAATGAAATAAGCCAGTCTCAAAAGTACAAGAATGGTATGATCCCACTCCTATGAAATGTCTACAGTAGGCCCATTTGTAGAAACAAAGTATGTCAGAGGTTACCTGGGGTTCAGGTAAGGGAGAAAGGGGGGAGTTATTATTTAATGGGTACAGACTTTTTCTTTGAGGTGATGAGAAAGTTCTGGAAATAGATAATGATAATCGTATACAACACTGTGAATGTACTTAATGCCACTAAATTACCATTTTAAAATGGTAAACTTTGTATTATGTATACTCTGGCACAATAAAAGAGTTACAAAAACAACAAATACTGATATGGATTGGTTTTTCAAAACTGAGGATCCCTTAAGCAAAGGACGGTGTAAACATGACTAAATTCATAACAACTTTGGGAAATTAAAAAGTAGAACCTCTGCCCAAATTTAACTTACACGTGGTGGGCAATCATGAAAATGTATAAACAGTGACAAAAATCAGAGTTTAAAATGAAGTGACTTAGAGCGCCTGGGTGGCTCAGTTGGTTAAGCATCTGACTCTTGGTTTCAGCTCAGGTCATGATCTTAGAGTCCCGAGACTGAGCCCCATGGAGGGCTCCACGCTCAGCATGGAGTCTGCTTGTCCCTCTTCCTCTGCTCCTCCCCTGCCCCCAACACTCTCTCTCTCATAAATAAAAATAAAAGCTTTTAAAATTTAAAAATAAAGTGACTTAATTCTGGTGTATAGTCATGGGGTTCTATTCTATAAAGTCAATTTACATTTTCAAACATTACTTTTCCTTTAAAAGTTAGGACTTCCAGGCACCCCTAGTCCTTCTGTAAATTCCTTACCATCAATTCATTCCCGCAGCACATACAGATGTCTGCTCCACCCAGCCTCCTTACCAGCTACCTCACCACTTTAGCCTGGAGAACATCCAATTCTTTCTCCTCTGGGACCAGAGAAGTACTTCCCCTCTCCTAGACCATCCCAGCAAACAGGGGAACCCACCTTGCTAACAGCATGCTCTTCACAAATAGGACTTAATGCTGTGAATTCTTTTGAGGTTTAGCTATCAGTGAATTCAGACTTTCAAGATCTAAAGACGTTGCTGGTGCTTCTGGCCTCAAATTTTGCTTAACAAACTGATTTCGCTGCTTTGCGAAAACAGACCTACAATCACCTCACGTGGCCAACAAAACAAAGAAAACTAAGCTGAGGGCCTGCAAAAGTCCTAGGCTGCTGCTCTCCCCGAACTGGCCAGTGACTGACCTTTGTACTCAGGGGTGAACTCCTTCATTTCGGGAGGGAGGGACTCGTAGAAGCGCTGCTCCCGGGAGATGAGGGGCTTGCACACAGTGTGGTCGTCGTAGCGCATCATGCTGCTGTGTCCGCCCACCTGGTGGATGAAGGGCTCCAGGAGGACTCCCCGGTCTCCGGCCCGACTTGCGTTCTTGCCATACTGCCCCACTTCCATGGTTTGACAAACACACATTGCGTTGGGGGCCAGTTGCACACTGAGGGCAGAGGATGCAGCACATGGGCCACAAAAGGAGAGCTAGGCAGAAGGTCCTGGTAAGCTGAAAGCAATGGTCAGAGTCTGTTCAGCTTATTCTTATTTCCTAAAAGAAAGGAGACAGGAAAAGAGGGAATCAAAATACCTCACAAGCTACAACTTCACTGGAGTTCACAGAATATCTGCTTCATGAGTAAGAATGGGATTCTGAGGGTGGCTAGCTGGCTCCGACGACTCTTGATCTCGGGGTCATGAGTTTAAGCCCCATGCTACGTGCAGCAATTACTTTAAAAATAAATTTTAAAGTATTTTTTAAAAACGATGGGATTCAGTTTTTTGCCCCTGCTGTGTGTTCCCCTAGCACATACAATACTGCCTGGTGCATGAGAGCCAGGTGGTAAGTTTTTCTGAATGACACAACTTCAATCTCCTCCATCCATTTTTTTAATGCACAGAAGCCCACACGTTCTTCCTTTCCTAGCTATCATATAACTTTCCACATACCCTAAAGGATTTGATTTTAGAGCTACAATATGTTACTGGTCATCAGAAAGGCCAACTATCCCTGTTTACTTCATATTCAAAGATAAGCATTCAGGGGAAAAAATAAAAGGCAACATGAACTCATCTTGTTCAGACTTCTCACTATATCCAGTAATGGTAAGGGTCTCTCACTGCCTCAAAGAAGGATTTTTGAGAAATCTGGTCACACTAGATTTTCAACTTTTCTGCAGAAAAGCAAAGAGCAGGCAGGGAAAGCCATTCCTTGCTGAGTTGTAGCATCACAAAAATGGTTTGCTTTTCCCAAGGAAATTCAGTCTTCTAATGTCTTCTACTTAAAATTTATGGTCATCACTCCAGTGCCACAAAGCTTCCCTTTCCATATACTCTACACCAACCAGTAGGACAAGGAAAGGTCCTTTGTACTTAAATACCTACCTTATAATGTCAGTTTGCTCTCAAGAAAGTTAAAGTAATGGTCAACTTCCCTAATACCAAATATATTTTGAAATTAGGAATGTAGCAGGCAAGACTACAATCTGAAAGATCAAGACTAAAAAAGAAAAATATTTGTAAAAGCAGAAATAGGCTTTACCTTTAAGAAATAAAACATTATTTTCCTTCCTAACCTCATTAATTTATGGGCAAAACAGGCTATTAAAGAACCCTATTGCAAAACAGCAAAATTTTCTTACTTCAAAACTACCCCAGAAGCTCTGTTCTATTTCACGGCTATCAACAAAAATAAGTGATTTTCCATTCCCCTAACCAATCACCACCACTTCAATGCACACAATGCATATTTTTGCTTACCTGTTCATTTTCTAGTCTTCCTTCAGGAGAAGGCAACTCCCTGTCCCCAGAATTTTCCCAGACTCTTCTCCCAAACACGAGTTGGGTGCACACACCCCTATGGGTCCTAACGTACCTTGTGCCAACCATCTCAGCAATACATCGTTATACTGTCCCCTATTTACTTGTCATCACCACCACAAACCATTCCCTTGTGTTTCCATCTAGGGTCCAAGGCAGTTCCGGACATACAGGAAAAGTTCAAAAATAAGTTTGTTGGAATGAATGAAATAATTCCAGGAAGAGGGCTCAAGGAGTAAATGCATAACGATATGAAAACAGGAGTCACCTAATGGCAGTGTTAAGTGGAGAAGCACCTCCACACCAGAGGTGCCCACCATGGCAGGGGACTCTACCTAGCACTGCCAACTGGCTTTTACCCTGGCCCCGCTGCACGCCCACCAGGATTGCCTCTGATAGGGGATGGGGTACCCAGACGGTACTAAACTTTCTAGCCCAGGTCAGTGGGTGTCAAAAAGGAGAGAGATCGATAGTACCAAGTGCCCCAGAAGGGTTGGACCCTGAGAGACGCATGGCAACCTCGGCAGCCTCCAAAGGACTGAAAGGTTCAAGTCCAATCTCCAGTCAGATCTAGACTTGGTATTTTGTTCCTACACGATATATACATAAAGTCATGGGACTGTTTCTGTGTTTGAAATATTTTCTTAGAAGTAAACATGTAAGGGGCACCTGGGTGGTGCAGTCAGTTGAGCACCCAACACTTGGTTTCCGCTCAGGTCGTGATCTCAGGGTCATGAGATTGAGCCCTGCAACAGGCTCCACGCTCAGTGCAGTCTGCCTGAGACTCTCTTTCCCTCTCCCTCTGCCCCTCCTGCTCGTGCGCGCTTCTCTCTCTCTCTAAGTAAATCTTAAAAAAAAAAAAAAAAGACATTAACGTGTAAAATATATTTCTATAAGCTTTGTTTTGGCCTTTCTTTTTAAATAAACCTGGAATCTTAAAAAGGTAGGCAAGTCACTTAACCTCAAATTTCCCCACCTATGGGGCACCTGGGTGGCTCAGTCAGTTGAGTGTCCGACTCTTCATTTCAGCTCAGGTCATGATATCAGGTCAGGGTCATAAGATGAAGCTTGAGTGGGGCTCTGCACTCAGTGTGGAGTCTGCTTTTCCCTCTCCCTCCTCTTCTGCCCCCACACTACATATACATATGTATACATGCTCTCTCTCAATTAAAATCTCAAATTTCCACACCTATAATTTGAAGACATGCCCACCACTAACCCTGTGGGAGATGCTGATGCAGGCAAAGGGCTTGGCTTGGGCTTGCCCGGCCTACTGCCCAGCTCTGAAGTTCTGGAACTAGCAATAGCTCTGACTCTTTTATAAACAACCAGAAGTTGCTCCTGAAGTCTGTGTCCACCAAGGTCCACTCTAAAAACCAGGGACTGAGAAGGCTGTAGATGATGACATCTTTCTCCACTATTTCCTTGCTAACAGGGTACCAATCAGGTAGTCCAACCTCAAAAGGGAATGTGAAACTTCACTCTAGCTCAGGGAGAACCTCCAAGAAAACTTTCATCCCTATGAGAGGGCTGCTTTAGAAAAGGGCATGTGACCACCTTCTAAGCATGAGAGAAGAGGGGAAGCTGGCCAGGGGTCCCCTGAGAAAAGTCACCTTGCCCTTAAAGAACACAAGAGAGGCATCCGTATTCTGTCTGGATGTGTATCTGAGACTACAGTAGCCACCCAGAGTCCCTAAAAGATATTAGCCTAAAGACAAGGCCAGGGGTTCCTGGGTGGCTCAGTGAGTTAAAGCCTCTGCCTTCAGCTCAGGTCATGATCCCAGGGTCCTGGGATCGAGCCACATTGGGCTCTCTGCTCAGCAGGGAGCCTGCTTCCTCCTCTCTCTCTGCCTGCCTCTCTGCCTACTTGTGATCTCTGTCAAATAAATAAATAAAATCTTAAAAAAAAAAAAAAAAAGACAAGGCAACATGCTGAGCATACAGAACAGAAGGACAGAAATCAGGATCCCTGATGTTGTCACTGAAGTACTGGCTATCTTGTTATATAACAAAAATAAATTTCCCTTTATGCTTTCAGCCAGTCTCATTAGGGTTTTCTGTCACTTGTAGTCAAAACCATCCTAGATGAAGGGACAGAAAAGTATCAAAATCCCCAGATCGCCAGTTAATAGACTTTGCACATAAAGAGGTAAGTGTTTTCTAACGATAACAAGGAAAACTTCCAACAACTGAAGAACAAGCCCTTCCCTGATGATGAAGGACACACTCTCCCCAAGCTCCAAAAGGAAAAATGCAGCTTTACGATCTTCAAAGTGTCCCCGAAGGCAGACTGTTTGAATTATACCTGGTCCACTAGGGCTGGTACCAAAACACTAGAAAAGAATCCAACAAACAGAAAATTCATTCTCGGGGCACCTGGGTAGCTCAGTGGGTTAAAGCCTCTGCCTTCAGCTCAGGTCATGATCCCAGGGTCCTGGGATCGAGCCCCGCATTGGGCTCTCTGCTCAACAGGGAGACTGCTTCCTCCTCTCTCTCTCTGCCTGCCCCTCTGCCTACTTGTGATCTCTGTTTGTCAAATAAATAAAATAAAATCTTAAAAAAAAAAAAAAGAAAGAATATTTATTCTTTCATACGTCATCAAGAACCTGCCCAGGGGCACCTGGGTGGCTCAGTGGGTTAAGCCGCTGCCTTCAGCTCAGGTCATGATCTCGGGGTCCTGGGATCGAGTCCCGCATCGGGCTCTCTGCTCAGCAGGGAGCCTGCTTCCCTCTCTCTCTCTCTGCCTGCCTCTCTGCCTACTTGTGATCTCTCTCTGTCAAATAAATAAATAAAATCTTTAAAAAAAAAAAAAATCCTTAAAAAAAAAAAAAAAAAAAGAACCTGCCCAAATATTCAAATAATTAGCTTAGAACTGATTCTACTGCGATTTAACAACAGGCAGACCATAAACAAAGTTTACATTCCAGCCACTTCAGGACCCCACTGATCATTATTTTTCACAAACACATCTAAATACAATGGAGTTGATAAATCCTATTTTCCAGAGTATAACTAATCCTCAAAGATTTTCCCAACTGTCCTCTGCAAGTACACTGACCTGATTTCAAGTAGTTTATGCCATTCAAAACGTCAACAGCTTCTAATCTTCTCCAGACTTAGGATGAAGAAAAACTTCCAAATTCTTTAAAAGCTACAAAGTATCCAAAAAAGTCAGATAATTAAAATCATGATGTTTCACTGCAGTGGGTTAAACAAACAACAACAACCAAAAAAACCCATCAGTTCATGTTTCAGCTTTTTTGCTCTGTAAACAACTCCAAAGGCTTCTCTGGGGGAAACTTTATAAATGGTATGCTTTCCCCTATGTGGCAATAAATTGAGGTTCTCTATTTGGTTTACAATATAGCGGTGCTTCCTATGCACCTGCTATCTGAAATTCATATTGTTCAAGTATATAATGTACAAAAAAGGTAGGGGCTATGACAATGGGAATAGGAAAATTTTAAAAACGTTTTAATTCCAGTGTAGTTAACATACAGTGTTTATTAGTTTCAGGTGTACAATACAGTGATTTAAGAATTCAAGGGGCGCCTGGGTGGCTCAGTCGTTGTGTCTGCCTTCAGCTCAGGTCATGATCCCTGAGTCCTCAGGTTGAGCCCTGCATTGGGCTCTCTGCTCTACGGGAAGCCTGCTTCTCCCTCTCCCACTCCCCCCTCCTTGTGTTCCCTCTCCTGCTATGTCTCTGTCAAATACATAAAGATCTTTTAAAAATAATAATAATAATTCTGTACATTACCCAGTGTTCATTGTAATAAATGTAATCTTAATCCTCATCACCTATTTCACCCAACCCCCTACCCACCTCCCCTCTGTAACCATCTGTTTGTTCTCTCCAGTTAAGAATCTGGTTTTTGGTTTGTCTCTTTTGTTGTTCATTTGTTAATTTAATTTTTTAAATTGCACATATGAATGAAATCAGACCGTATTTGTCTTCCTCTGATGAGCTTATTTCACTTAACATTATACTCTAGATCCATCTGTGTTGTTGCAAATAGCAAGGTTTCCTTCTAGTTCGTGGCTGAGTAACACTCCACTGTATATACATACTATATCCTCCTTATTCATTCACCTATGGGTAACATTCAGGCCGCTACCATTATCTGGCTATTGTAAATAATGCTGAAATAAACACAGGGGTGCATATAACCTTCCGAATTACTGTTTTCATATTCTTTGGGTAAATACCCAATAGGGAATAGAATGATTTCTAGATTGAGACTAATAAAAACATATTTTTTTAATATTTCTGTTTTAAAAAAGACCAACCAGACAACACCCAGTGCAAATGTCACAAGAGCTCATTTAAGGAGGAGAAAAAGTTTAGATACAATAATCTGCGCATTATAAATACCTCACAAATCTATGCACTGAGCTACATTAGGATTTGCAGTCTTTTCTTTCCGTAAAAATCACTTTGCTTTGTAATTAGCACAGCTCAGAGAGAGAAATTCTCCCTTAGTACCAAAAATATTCCTTAATCCCTTGAGCACAACTGCAATTTCTCATTCTGCCATTTCTACATAACATTTGTCCACTCACAGGGCACCTGGCTGGCTCAGTCAGTAGAGAAGCAACTTTTTTTTTTTTTTAAAGATTTTATTTATTTATTTGACAGACAAGAGACCACAATTAGGCAGAGAGGCAGGCTGAGAGAGAGAGGAGGAAGCAGGCTCCCTGCTGAGCAGAGAGCCCGATGTGGGGCTTGATCCCAAGACCCTGGGATTATGACCGGAGCCGAAGGCAGAGGCTTAACCCACTGAGCCACCAGGCGCCCCTAGAGAAGCAACTCTTGGTCTTGGGGTTGAGTTCGAGCCCCACACAGGGGCTACTTTAAAAATAAATTAAAAAAAAAAAAAGACTTGTCCACTCTTTTCATGCAGACACACTTGTTTCAGATAAGAGCTACAGCAGCATTATCTTCCCTTCCTGTGGAACTTCTAAAGCATGTAAATACTTCAAGGACAAACAGGAACAAAAGAAAGCGAACAGTCTAAAACCATGCCAAGAGACTAGAAAGAAAAAGGAAATGGCTGGAGCCATTTCTTGGAACCACTGCTAAACTGAACAAGGAAGAATAAACAGAAAAAAAAAAAAAAAAAAACCAACCACCAGGAACCAAGTTTTTGAAAGTTCCCCAAGTTTCTGCAGAAGAGGTAATTAACAAAGGCAATATTTTCAAACCATTAGGCAAGAATGAGTATCCCAAAGGGGCCTCATTTGAGCCCCCGGACAGCAGTCCGATCACCTGCAGCTCTGCTGCACACACCCTCCCCCCACTCACAACACAGAGAGCCTCCTCTTCCCCAGTGGTGCATTAGTCACCTGGGAGGCATCCGAAGGAAAGCGATGCCCAGATTTATCCTCCACCCCACTCCAGAATTAGCTGCAGTTAGAAGCCTCTATCTAGAATATTCCATTATAATCTCAGCCCCTCTATAGGCCATGACTTAACTGCATCGCCCAGTCAAGTAGTATGCTGACGCTCCGACCCCTGGCTGTCACTGTCAAAGCCTTCTATATTTTTTTCACAATGCCACTACCTTCAGCATCTCCAAGCCCATCAGACCTCCAAGCTGTTCAGTGTCAATACCACCAAGAAGTCACCACAATATTTTGATCATGCAATGCAACATGGTCACAGGACTAACATTCTGGGGATGCCAACAGCCAACCTGAGGATCTTCTTGCACAATAAGACCAAGTAATCAGGGCACCTGGGTGGCTCAATCGTTAAGCGCCTGCCTTCGGCTAAGGTCACGACCCCAGGGTCCTGGGATCGAGCCCTCCCTTGGCCTCCCTACTCAGCACGAAGCCTGCTTCTCCCTCTCCCACTGTCCCTGCTTGTGTTCCCTCTCTCGCTGTGTCTCTCTCTGTCAAATAAATAAAATCTTAAAAAAAAAAAAAAAAAAAAAAAAAAAAGGCCAAGTAACCAGGTACGATGAAACCAGCAAGTTAGTAAGTACCTTCTGGTCATGACTAAAGACCGAAGCAATCATAATTATTGTCAGAACATACCAAAGAAGGTTGATGGAAAATAAAGTTTCTAACACATACACTCACACCCCCCAAAGAAAGCCGTCACCACCTCCAAATATCATCACACTGGGGATTAGGTTTCAACATACAGATCTGGGCAGGCTGGGAGAGAGGGGCTTGAACACAGAAATCATGATCAGTGTTTAAAGCTCTGCCTCCAGAGTATCTGCTCTCTTTTTCTGGTGAGACGTCACCGTTTCTGTGAGACTTGTATGATTATTTGGTAAGGAAATCTTGTTTTTATGAAAAGGAGCTTGCACTTTTTTCCTATGGAACAGTTTGTAGCACTATGTGTACTAGATTTTAAATGTTTAAAAATAAGAAAATTCCCACTGCAGAAGCCTGATACATTTCAGTATTTAGTAATAAAGCTCCTTTCTTCCTTTTTAAATGTTTAAAAATAAGAAAATTCCCACTGCAGAAGCCTGATACATTTCAGTATTTAGTAATAAAGCTCCTTTCTTCCTTTTTAAAAGGTTTTTATTTTTAAGTAATCTCTATACCTAATGTGGGGCTGCAACTCACAACCCTGAAAGCAAGAGTCACATGCTCTACCAGTAGAGCCAGCCAGGGCCAGCCAGGGGCCCCAGTAAAGTTCCTTTCTAATGAACACAATCTCAAATGGAACCAAATCAAGATAATCTAACATTTATGCATTAAAGACCACTGTGTGTTGATTGCCAGGTCTTTTTTTATTAGGTTGTTTGCATTAGGGTCTGAATCAGGCAAAGGGGGAGAGGGGGAAAATATAGCACCAAGGTAGGCTTTGGTTTGCCAAAACAAAAACTTGGGACAAGATTAAGTTCTGAGTTTTAGCTAAATCATTGTGATTGAAATTATATAACCCAGTAGATAACACCTATGCCCTAAATACTGGGTTCTCTTTTGTCTTATAAAAAAAACTGGACCCTAACCAAAGGACTACTGGCTTGATTTGTGGGGTTGTCAGCGATAGCTACATGTTTTTCCAACACTATCACCAGCCCTAGGAACAGAGCAGGGGGTAACACTTGGAGGAAAGGAGCAGAAGATAATCTTCACAAACGTGGATGCTGGACTAAGGGGGGCTGAAGTAACCGCAATTCGCTCCATATATTTTGATGACTGGTGTTCAGAGAAATAATGTAGTTTGAATCAGTTACTCTGGATCACTGAAGTTTCTATTAAAATGGTTAAAATTCTGTCACTTTATGAATGGACTGCTCTCCTAGAAGTCAAGGGGTTCCACTGCTCTGCCTAGGAGACCATACACCACCAGCTACAGGAGTCTCTGTCCTTCGTTTGCTTTAAGACACTTTGGTTCCACATTTACTGCATAAAATGAGAAGGATATTCTTAAAAAGAACTTGCTGAGAATGAGCTTTTTCACCAGCAGACAGCAACAAATGAAAATAAATGTACACTGCAAAGATATTAATTACAATAATTAGGTTGACTTTCTGATTATAGACACTAACTCCTTGAACATATAAATTTTCTGATACTGCTAAAATGTGTATATTACAATAACTGTTTTCCTTTTTTATTTCTTTTAAAGATTTTATTTGAGAGTGAGAGAGAAAACGTGCATGCATGAGTCGGGGGAGGGGCAGAGAGAGAAGGAGACTGCCCGCTGAGCAGGGAGCCCGATGCGGAGCTCGATCCCAGGAGCCTGGGACCATGACCTGAGCTGAAGGCAGATGTTTTATCAACTGAGCCATCCAGGCACCCCTCCATTGTAATTTTTTTACAGAATTAAGTATCCCCCGTTTATTAATTTACAAACTCTAATAAAATCTGACAGTTATTTCATCTCACTTAGGGTTTTGCTTTAAAAAAGGAAAACAACTAGGGATGCCTGGGTGGCTCAAGGTGGCTCAAGTCATTAAGCAGCTGTCTTCAGTTCAGGTCATGATCCCAGGGTCCTGGCATCCAGCCCCACATCGGGCTCCCTGCTCAGCAGGGAACCTGCTTCTCCTTCCCCCTCCGTCCACCCTACTCCCTGCCCCCTGCTCGTGCTTGTGAGCACACTTTCTCTCTCTCCCTAATAAATAAAATCTTTTAAAAACAATTTAAACGTGGGCGCCTGGGTGGCTCAGTGGGTCTAAGCTGCTGCCTTCGGCTCAGGTCATGATCTCAGGGTACTGGGATCGAGTCCCGCATAGGGCTCTCTGCTCAGCAGGGATCCTGCTTCTCTCTCTCTCTCTCTCTCTGCCTACTTGTGGTCTCTGTCAAATAAATAAATAAAATCTTTAAAAAAAAACAACAACAATTTAAACGGATAACTGTGGTACATTCATATTATGGACTCCCACACAGAAATGAAAAAGTACCAATTACTGCCACACACAATACAAATGAATCTCACAGGCAGGCTATAGCAAGAAAAAATCTAGACACTAAAGAGACTATGTGGTGTGATTCTACTCCCATAAAATTCAAAATGATTACGGAGACCACAACAGTGGTTACTTGGGGAAAATCCTAATTAAGAAGGGGTGCAACGGTGGAGGCGACATAGGCGAATACTATAAATATCCAATGAGCTGTGTCCTTGGACTGTGACCTTTACTGTAAGTTAGAGTTTACTTATAAGGAAAAAAAAAATCAATAGTATTCTCCTATACCAACAAAAAATTAGAAAATAAAAACTATTTAAATACATCCCATTCACAACAGCAACCCAAACCATAAATTACCTATAAACCTTTAAAATTTTTATCAAATAATAAAGCTTTACGGAAGGACCTAAAATTAAGAGGCACAATATAAACAGCTTTTCTGTTTGTTTAATTCAACAACACCGCAAGCCTAGAAAGTGGCAATGAATAAAGGCCCTGGCAAAGAAAGAGAAATTGCAATCAGATATGATGGTGGACAAGGTCAGGACTATTTTAAGAAGCAGTAAGGCACTGTCTCCACAGCAAGAGCAATACCTGCTCCCCAAGTTCAAGAGTCGGGCAGGCAGACACATGCACTCCAAGAAGCTTGGTTAAAATTTCAAATTCTATGGACAACAAGTTTTTATAGCCTCAGATTAAGCACTTGGGTTTGATATGAATCTTTTTGTAAAGAGAAGCATACCTGCTGCCATCACACTGCACAGGCATATTTGCACATTTCCTCAAAACTGGTTTATTAATCCAGTATTTCTATTACCTCTTCCGAAATTGGGGGCACCTGGCTGATGCAGTCAGTAGAGCATGCAACACCCAGTCTCAGGGTCATCAGTTCAAGCCCCACATTGAGCGTGGAGTTTACCTAAAAAAAATTAAAATTTAAAAAAAAAAATTGGGGCGCCTGGGCGCTCTGCCTTCGGCTCAGGTTATGATCTCAGGGTCCTGGGATAGAGCCCCGCATCTGGCTCTCTGCTCAGCAGAGAGTCTGCTTCCCTCTCTCTCTGCCTGCCTCTCTGCCTACTTGTGATTTCTCTGTCAAATAAATAAATAAAATCTTAAAAAAAAAATTGAAACAGATCCACTTAAGCACTAAAAGCATAATGACAAAGTATCGTGCCCTTCAAAAAATCATATGAAATTTAGGTTTTGAAAAAAATTAAACTTGTTAAGTCAGGAATGCTAAGTAAAATGTTGGCAATACTGTATCTCTGGTTTACTATTTACTCTGATATGATCCAAGGGACAAAAGAGCAAAATCATTCTTAATTGAAAAGAACACAATGGATAAGTCACTCCAACAGAGAAGACCACCACACAAAGCTTGGGTTACAGATCACTGGACTCTGTGAACACTTATTTCTAATGAATTTTATTTTTTTTAATTTATTTATTCGACAGAGAAAGATCACAGGTAGGCAGAGAGGCAGGCGGGGGGTGGAGGGGAGGCAGGCTCCTCACCAAGCAGAGAGCCCAATGTGGGGCTCGATCCCAGGACCCTGGGACCACGACCTGAGCTGAAGGCAGAGGCTTTAACCCACTGAGCCACCCAGGTGCCCCTAACGAATTTAAGAAATAATAAATTGATACAGACTGTGACATGAAAAGATAACAAAATACCCTCAAATTCATGGAGGAAAAACCTGAAGCAGAAAACTAACACAAAAGCACTTTTGTCTCTAAAGCACAGAACCAAGGGAACCTGCGGATTTCCTAAATTCAAGTCCGTTCTTGCTTTTACATATGCCCATAGGTGCTGATACAGATTAGGTGTTTGTGACAGAAAGACAACAATCCCCCTTCCCTCAATCCTGGGGACTGTTTCAAGCACTTGCTCACAAAGCTCGCCTTTGAGGAGGAAGGAAATGTAAGGACTGTTCTCAAGGTACACAGGGTTACCAATCTAAGCCTGCCCTACCGATCTAACCAGGGACAGGCATATCAATCCAGAAACCAGAAATCCGCGCAGAAGCCTAAAGCAATCTGGGACATTTGAAATAAGAAAGGAAAAAAAGGTTTAAAGGTATCTATTTTGTTGTTTGTCCTCAGAGAAGAGATGAAGGATTGTTTAGACTTTTGGGTCCTGTCCCAGGAGCAAGGGACACAGTGGCATAGTCCTGAGGACACCAGGCGGACAGCAAACAGGGAGCAAGGAGAAAAGGAAACTTGGCAGGAGGCCTGTAATGTGCCAGCCCATCAAGAAACAGGCAGAACAGAATTAATTTAGAACAAAGAGAGAAGATAGAATCCAGTGATCCCCCTTCCTGTTTTTTACCAGATTTCTAAAGACTAGAAACCCAATACTTACTCAGATATATAGATAGGTATTTTCAGTAAAGATCCTTTAAAAAGTGTTGGGATGCCTGGATGGCTCAGTTGGTCAAGCATCTGCCTCTGGCACTGGTTATGATCCCTGCTCAGCAGGGAACCTTCATCTCCCTCTCCTGCTACCCCCTGCTTGTACTCTGTCAAATAAATAAATAAAATCTTAGCGGCGGTGGCGGGGGTGGGGGTGGGGGGTCCTTTTGTAAGTGTCTCAACTGTGCTTTCAAAGAGGGGAGGGGGGTGGGGTGGTTGAGGACAGAATTTTAAGAACATAGGTCCAAAGTGGTACAGGGGAAATCAAAATGAGAAAACACCAAAAGAAAGAAGAAAGGTGCCTCATCCTTCTCACCTGAAACATGGCCTACTCACAGTTTGTGTGGGATTATTCTTTAACAAGAAGCTGCAGGAATCCCTCTGCTGGGACTAAATTCTTCAGGTGACCCGTATCTAAGCCAGGTAAGTTTCTGCCTCACACATTTACAAGTGAATCTAAACACGGTCAAGCCTAGAAAGTACACATGTAAAAGGATAAGATAAAGTGTTCTAGGGGTGCCTGGGTGGCTCAGTGGGTTAAAGCCTCTGCCTTCGGCTCTAGTCATGATCCCAGGGTCCTGGGATCGAGCCCCACTTTGGACTCTCTGCTCTGCGGGGAGCCTGCTTCCTCCTCTCTCTCTGCCTGCCTGCCTCTCTGCCTACTTGTGATCTCTCTCTCTCTCTCTCTCTCTCTCTCTCTGTCAAATAAATAAATAAATAAATCTTTTTTTAAAAAAAAAAAAAAAAAAGGTGTTCTAAAAAACAAAACCAGGGATGCCTGGGTGGCTCAGTTGGTTAAGCAGCTGCCTTCGGCTCAGGTCATGATCCCAACGTCCTGAGATCGAGTCCCACATCGGGCTCCTTGCTTGGCAGGGAGCCTGCTTCTCCCTCTCCCTTTGCCTGCCATTCTGTCTGCCTGTGCTTGCTCTCCCCCCCACGCCCTTCTCTAATAAATAAATAAATAAAATCTTTAAAAAAAAAAAAAAAACCAAAAACCAGAGAACACTTAAAATGAGACTAAACTGCTAAAATATGGAATGAGAGGGGCGCCTGGGTAGCTCAGTGGGTTGAGCCTCTGCCTTCGGCTCAGGTCATGATCTCAGGGTCCCGGGATCGAGCACCGTGTCGGGCTCTCTGCTTGGCGGGGAGCCTGCTTCCCCCTCTCTCTCTGCCTGCCTCTTTGACTACTTGTGATCTCTCTGTCAAATAAATAAATGGAATCTTAAAAAAAAGAAAAAAAAATGGAATGAGGAACCTCCTGGACTTATCTCATGCTACTGAGCTAACTGAAGACCCAAAACTGAAGAGAAGCTTCTGCACAACTGAAAAAAAGATGCAGAGGGACAGTACCAGGCCTGTTCTCACAATCTTGACTTTTTTTTTTTTTAAGATTTTATTTATTTGAGGGGCACCTGGGTGGTTCAGTCTTTAAGCATTTGCCTTTGGCTCAGGTCGTGATCCCAGGGTCCTGGGATCAAGCCCCCCACAGCGGGCTCCCTGCTCTGTGGGAGGCCTGCTTCTCCTTCTCCAACTCCCCCTGCTTGTGTTCTCTCTCTGTCAAATAAATACAATTTTTTAAAAAAAAGATTTTATTTATTTGACAGAGAGAGAGATATCACAGGCAGAGAGGCAGGCAGAGAGAGAGGGGGAAGCAGGCTCCCTGATGAGCAGAGCCCTATGCGGGGCTTGATCCCAGGACCCTGAGATCATGACCTGGGCCAAAGGCAGAGGCTTAACCCACTGAGCCACCCAGGCGCCCCTACAACCTCGATTTTAGATGTGACCAGTAACTCTCGTCTCTTCTCTCCACCTCCAACCTACTGTAGCTCCGCTGGTAAAGCTGAGCACAGCGGGGGCAAGCTGACAGGACTGAGGCAGAGGTGAAGTGAGGTGACTGGAAAATGGATATAGACACCTCTACTTGGGGCTTTCCCTCACAATATCTTTTGAATAAAGTCTGCTCTGTTGCAGAACAGAAACAAAAGAACAATACTTCTTATCACTCACCAGCATTTCAAATAGCTATAACTGGGTTTATAGCTGGAGGTCATTCCAGCTACAAATCTGCTACCCTGCACTAGGGATATTCACATGTGTTCTGCGATGAAAGAGGTAAAATGTGGAAATAAAATCTCTTACACCTAGGAGAGGGGAACCCAAAGCTCTGGTCACAGCACTGAGCTTTTTAGATTATTTGGGGGCCTCATTTAGAACCCACCCCCATTAAAAAAATGATTACCAGCTTCAAACAAGAAACATCTCCAGAATAAGGAATTATGCAACCATGAAATAGCTCCTGTCTTTCTTGTAGTATCTCACTGATACCACAAATCTGTTAGAACTCCAAAGGGGTTTTAAATCACAGAATTCTGAACTATTTTAAAAGATGCACCAAGAGACAGCATATACCTAAAAATCAAGTTATGGCTACAACCCAGAGGCGTGTTTTCTGGTAGTGAAATCACACAATTAAACATTTTGATGCTGTACTACTCTACAGATTATCTGAAAATATGATCAAAGAACAGATTACTCAGACATGGACATTGGACTATTTTCAGCTGTAGCTGGGGGAAATGATGAAAGGGTCCACCACAGAATAAAGCTCCACTGAGTTTTGCTCTTGGGATAATCTGCTGCTATGTACATCCCGCATATGGGCTGTGACCAACTCAGGAGGTCTCCCCCAAGCACTAGGTTCTTGGTATACTATGTTCCTGCCTCCTGGAAGACCTCTCCCCGTCAAGGCCAAACAGCATAATTCCTCATACAGTCACACATTCAGAAAACAATATGAGCAGATTTAAGGGCATAAAACTGACAGATCCTCCCTCCATTTAAAACTACATCCTACTGGGGGTGATACAATGACATATCTGAACATCTATTGGGTTATGACTTGATTACCAGGTACCTACAAGCAGATGAGCAATGTGAAAAGTGAGTGTGGGGAAAGCCTATAATAAGAGGTAAATGACCTGTTTAATGCCTCACAAAATGCAAGAGTTTGAAAGCTTCAAGCGGATTACCATTCCATCTGTCTTCTACCCTCCAGTGAAACACCAGAATGACTACAGTTAGAGGCACCTGGGTGGTTCAGTCAGCTGGGCATCCAACTCTTGATTTCGGCTCAGGTCATGATCTCAGGATTGTGAGATCGAGCCCCATGTGGTGCTCCGTACCAGAAGTGGAGCCTGCTTAACATTATCTCCCTCTCGCCCCACCCAAAATAAAAAGATTCTCCCACTGCCTAATGTGTTGCACATGCTCTAAAAAACAGCTTTAAACATCAGAAAATACTTCGAACAACCCTACAGACAGCACACAGTTCCAAATAGAGAGGGATCAACTTTCATCCACATAAACCCATCAACAATGTCCCAACTTAGGTAAGTGCAGAGATGTCTCCAAAGAAACATCATTCCATAAGAGTGGGTCCCAAATCTCTTTGCTTCCTTCCCTGATCTTCAAGTGACATAAGGAACTGAGCCTGAACATGTAGAACTCTCAGGATTCTGGGAGTCAGGAACATGTGAAAAAGAAAAAGAGTGGAACTCAACCTGGAAGCAAACATCAATCTCATGATTAACAAGTTGTTAATCCTGGGCGCCTGGGTGGCTCAGTGGGTTAAAGCCTCTGCTTTCGGCTCAGGTCATGATCCCGGGGTCCTGGGATCAAGGCCCGCATCGGGCTCTCTGCTCTGCAGGGAGCCTGCTTCCTCCTCTCTCTCTGCCTGCCTCTCTGCTACTTGTGATCTCTGTCTGTCAAATAAATAAATAAAAATCTTAAAAAAAAACAAGTTGTTAATCCTTCAATACACCAATTCAACTATTTTCTCTGTCAAGAACTTAGATTTGAGACTATCTGTCCTAGTCTCAAATCTTTTTTTTTCTTTCTGAATTTTTACTTAAATTCTAGTTAGGTAATATAGTTAAGTAACATATAGATAATATTGGTTTTAGGAATAGAGTTTAATGATTCATTACTTACATATAATGCCCAGTGCTCATTATAACAAGTGCCCTCCTTAAATAACCATCCCCCACCCACTTCCCTCCATCAACCCTCAATTTGTTCTCTATTGTTAGAGTCTCTTATGGTTTGCTTCCCTCTTTTTTTCCTTCCCATATGTTCATTTGTTTAAAAAAATTTCACATACAAGTGTCTTTCTCTGACTCATTTCACTCAGCATAATACACTGTAGCTCCATCCACATCAGTGTCAATGGCAAGATTTCATTCTTTTTCACGGCTTAGTATTGTAGATACATACCACTGGGGTGCATGTATCCCTTTGAATCTGTATTTTTTTACCCTTTGGGTAAATACCTAAGTAGTGCAACTGCTGGGTCATAGGGTAGTTCTATTTTTAACTTTCTGAGGACCTCCATACTGTTTTCCAGAGTGGCTGCACCAGTTTGTATTCCCACCAACAGTGTAAAAGGGTTCCCCTTTCTCTGTATCCTTACCAACTTCTGTTGTTTCCTGTGTTTTTCATTTTAGCCATTCTAAAATGGTGTGAAGTGGTATCTCATTGTGGTTTTGATTTGTACTTTCCTGATGATGACTGACGTTGAGGATCTTCTCATGTGTCTGTTCGCCACTGGATGTTTTCTTTGGAAAAATGCCTATTCGTGTATTCTGCCCATTTCTTAACTGGATGTGTCCTAGATACTTTTTTGGGTAAGATGTTATATGAGAAAATAAAAGTATATGCTATACTGATGAAGCTAAACCAATGCTAAAACTTTTAAGCTTTTAAGGTATTTGAAATATAAAATTAATGACTTAAGGTTCTCCTTAAGAAGCTAGAAAAAGACCAGGACAACACCTGGGTGGCTCAGTCAGCTAAGCATCTGCCTTCAGCTAAGGTCATGATCCCAAGGTCCTGGATGGAGTCCCACATCAGTCTCCCTGCCGAGCGGAGAGCCTGCTTCTCCTTCTGCCTCTGCCTGCCGCTCCCCCTTCTTGGGCACTCTCCTCTCGCTCTATCTCTGACCAAAAAAAAAAAAAAAAGGCTAGAAAAAGACCTAAGTAAGCAGAAGAATATATAATAAAGATATAATCAGTCTCAATAAAATAGAGGGGGGTTTAAGAATATCAAAAGTAGGGGCGCCTGGGTGGCTCAGTGGGTTGAAGCCTCTGCCTTCGGCTTGGGTCGTGGTCCCAGGGTCCTGGGATCGAGCCCCGCGTCAGGCTCTCTGCTCCGCGGGGAACATGCTTCCTCCTCTCTGCCTACTTGTGATTTCTCTCTCTCTCTGTCAAATAAATAAAATATTTTTTAAAAAAAAGAATATCAAAAGTAGGTCTTTAAAAAAAAATCAGTAAATTTCATAAATCCTCTAGAGAAACTGATCACTAAAAAGAGAACATATTAAATACTACTATCAGGATGAAAAAAGTGGTATCACTAAAGACCCCATAGGGTATTAAAAGAATAATAAGGACAAACTCCTCGAAAAATACAACTTAACAAAACTTAACACAAGATAAAATATAAAATCTGAATGGTCTTGTATCTACACAAGATAAAATATAAAATATAAAATCTGAATGGTCTTGTAACTAGCCAGAAAATGCAATCTATCAAAACTCTTTCCACAAGGAAAACTCCAGACACATAGTTTCATTAGTTAATTCTATCAAACATTTAAGGAAGAAATAGCACCAATCTTGCACAAATTCTTTCAGAAAACAGGGAGAAAAAAACCACGTTCCAATTGTTTTAAGAAGTCCTTTATCCTTGATAACAAAATTACCCAAAACATACATACATACAAAAGAAAAAAGATTATAAACCAATATCTTTCATGAACACAAAAATCCTTCAAAAAAATTTTAGTAAAAAAAATCCAGTGATGTATAAAAAGAGTAATGTATCATGACAAAGTGGGGAATGCAAGATTTATCAAATATCTGAAGAATCAATGTAATTCATCTTATTTACAGGAGTATGAGGAATAAAACCATAGATCATATCTCAATATATAAAGAAAAAAGCTCAACAAAATTCAATACCCATTTATGATTAAAAACTCACAAATTAGGGGCACCTGGGTGGCTCAGTGGATTAAAGCCTCTACCTTTGGCTTGGGTCATGATCTCAGGGTCCTGGGATCAAGCCCTGCATTGGGCTCTCTACTTAGCAGGGAGCCTGCTTCCTCCTCTCTCTCTGCCTGCTTCTCTGTCTACTTGTGATCTCTGTCAAATAAATAAATAAAATCTTTAAAAAAAATCACAAACTAAAAGTAGAAGGAAATTTCCTCACTGATAAAGGACACTTATGAAAAACTTGAAAAACCTAGGGCTGACATCATAATCAATGTGAAATTTTGAACATTTCCCTCATATAATCAAAATAAGACAAAGATGTCCATTCTCACTATTTCTACTCAACACTTATGAGCCAGTGCAATAAGAAAAAAGAAATAAAAAGCATAAAGAACAGAAAGGAAGAAATAAGACTTTCTCAATCCATAGAGAACCTGATTGTTTACAAAGAAAATACTTAGGAATCTACAAAACAACTTCTAAAACTAATATGTGAATTTAGCAAAGACAGGATACAAAAAGCCAGTATACAAAATTCAATTATATTTTTATATGCTAGCCCCAAAAATTAGAAAACAAAAATTAGGGGCACCTGGATGACTCGATCAGTTACGCGTCCAATTCTTGATTCCAGCTCAGGTCATGATTTCAAGATTGTGAGATCAAGCCCCATGTCAGGCTCTGTGCTAGGTTTGGAGCCTGCTTGGAATTCTCTCTCTCCCTGTCCTTCTGCCACCTCCCCCACCCACAGGCCGAAAGAAGGAGATCAAAAATTTAAAAATTCACTGGGGTAACTTCATGAAAATGGCAGTGTAGGAAGCTCCAGGAACCCACCCTTCCACTAAAACACTACTGAATTTGGAGGAACGGTCTAAAGTAACTTCTGGAACCCTGGAGTGTAGCTGGAAAACATGCCGCTTCCAAGGTAGAACTTGATGAAGAGGTGAATTCTGGTAAATGTCAGCCTTTTGTGTATCAACTACCCAACCTCCAACCCTAGGGCAAGAAGCAGTGGGAGGGCTGCCCTCATTTCTGGTGAGGCTTGCTGGAGGCTAGGATGGTCAATAAAGACCTTGTCCTCCAAATATGTATTCCAACTGATGATGGCTGCTTTTGATCACTGAGGAGCAGGCAGAGGCCGGTAACCGTTGCTTTCGATACTCACAGGCTGAAGCAGCTTCTAGGGACATTTAAGAGGACAGTCCTTGTTTTTACTTTCTTCCCCTTTTGGGAGCTTGTCATTTAAGGAAATCTTTATCAGGTCACTGTCTAACTGCAGAGATCATGGAACAGAAATAGACACACATTTCCAGTATTAGTTTGAAAAAGCCACAAATAGAAGTCTCTAACACTCAAGGAGCAAAAATTGGCAATCACTGTGAAGTGGGAGAATCAGATTTGTAAAATTACAACATAATACTCAAGTGTCCGGTTTTAATTTAAAAATTACAAGACAAAGAAACAGAAAATTAATGACTACTCCCAAGAAAAAGAAAAGGATAAAAAAAATTCCTGAGGAAGCAAAAACACTGGAATTATTATTGATCAAAGACATTAAATAAACGGTCTTAAATACATTCAGTGAACTAAAGGAAACCATGGTCAAAGGGATTCAGGAAAATGATGCATGAACAAAATGAAAATACCAATAAAGAGAGAAATTTTAAAAAGGACAAAACAAATTCTTCAATATCTCAAAACAGAAAAATACAATAACTGAAATGAAAAACTCACTAATGGGGTTCAACTACAGATTTGAGCAAAAAGAAGTATCAGTGAACTTTGAACGTAAAAAAATTGAGATTATTCAACCTGGGAGGCAAAAAAATCAAAAATAAAAACTAATGAAAAGTAAAGAGTCTTTTCTTTGTTTTTATTTTATTTATTTTATTTGAGAGAGAGAGCACAAGCAGGGGGAGGAGCAGAGGGAAAGGGAGAAACACACTCCCTGCTGAGTATGGAGTCCAACTTGGGAATGCATCCCAGAACCCTGGGATCACAACCTGAGCTGAAGGCAGACGCCGAACCAACTAAGCCACCCATGCACCCCAAAAGTAGAGTCTGAAGGACCTGCGGGACACAACTAAATATAATAATATATGCATTACAGAAAGAGAAGAGGCAAAATCAAGGGCAGAAAAAAAATTTGAAAAAATAGCAGCCAAAAACTTTTCAAACCTGAGAAAAGCCATGAATATACATGTAAAAGAAGCCTAATGAGCCCTTCTTTGAGGATTAACCCAGACACATTATAAAATAAAAACACACGATTAAACCATTGAACCCCAAAGACAAAGAGAATATTTAAAGCAGCAAGAGAGAAGCAACTCCTACTGTACTAGAGATTCTCACTAAAATTAACAGCTGGTTTCTCTCCAGAATCCTCCAGAAGGCAGTGGGATGACATATTTAAAGTCCTGAAAGAAAATACTGTCAACTAAGAATTCTATATCCTGTAAGGCAATAAAAAGAAAACTGAAAAATTCACAAATCTGTGGAAATTAAACAATATACCCTTAAACAACTACTAGGTCAAAGAAATTACAAGGGAAGTTCTTGACAGAGAAAATGAAAATAAATAAATAAATAAAAGGCATTCAAATTAAGAAGTAGTTAACTGTCTACAGAAGACACAATCTTATATGTAGAAATCCCCAAAATTACCCAAATACACACAAAACCACTGTTAGAGGTAATAAAAAACATTCAGGAAATTTGCGGGATACAAAATTGCCACACGAAAATCGGCTGCATTTCTATAGGCTAGCAGTGAACAATCTGAAAAGGAAATTAAGAAAACAATCCATTTACAATAGTATCAAAAAGAATGAGGGGGCCTGGGTGGCTCAGCCAGTTAAGCTGCTTCAGTTCAGGTCAGGATCCCAGGATTCTGGGATCAAGCCCCAACTCCAGGCCTGAGTCAGGCTCCCCGCTCAGCAGGGAGTCCTGCTTCATCCTCTCCCTTTGCCCCTCCTCCTGCTTGTGCTCGCTTTTTTCCTTTTTTTTTAAATTTTATTTATTTGACAGAGAGAGATCATAAGCAGGCAGAGAGAGAAGGGGAAGCAGGCTCCCCGCCAAGCAGAGAGCCTGATGCGGGCCTGAACCCCAGGACCCTGAGATCACAACCCAAGCGAGCCCAAGGCAGAGGCTTAATCCACTGAGCCACCCAGGCGCCCCTGTGCTCAGTCTCTTGCTCACTCCTTCTAATAAATAAAATCTTTAAAAAGAAAAGAAAATGGTGAAGAATCAATTTAACTAAGGAGTTGAAAACTTGTATTCTGAAAACTACAGAAGACTTCTAAAGAAATTAAAGACCTGGGACGCCTGGGTGGCTCAGTTGGTTAGGCAGCTACCTTCAGCTCAGGTCATGATCCCAGAGTCCTGGGATCGAGTCCCACACATTGGGCTCCTTGCTTGGCAGGGAGCCTGCTTCTCCCTCTGCCTCTGCCTGCTGCTCTGTGCACTCTGTCTGCCTGTGCTCGCTCTCCTCTCTCCTCTCTCTGACAAATGAATAAATAAAATCTTTAAAAACAAACAAAAAAAGAAATTAAAGACCCAAATAAATGAAAAAACATCGTACATTGATAAATTGGAAGACTTAATATCATTAAGAAGACAATACTACCCCAAGAGATCTACATGCTGAATGTAATCCCTAACAAAAAACCAATGGCAATTGCTGCAGAAATCTAAAAATGAACAAACAAAATAAAAAAACCTCTCCAGAAATGTATAGGGAATCTCAAAGGATCCCGAAAAACCAAAATTCCTAAACAACAAAACTGAAGGAATCACGTTTCCTGATTTTATTTTTTTTTTATTTTTTTTTTTAAAGATTTTATTTTATTTATTTGAGAGAGAGAGACAGTGAGAGAGAGAATGAGCGAGGAGAAGGTCAGAGAGCGAAGCAGACTCCCCATGGAGCTGGGAGCCTGATGTGGGACTCGATCCTGGGACTCTAGGATCACGCCCTGAGCCAGAGGCAGTCGTCCAACCAACTGCGCCACCCAGGCGTCCCACGTTTCCTGATTTTAAAACTTACTGCAAAACTACTATAATCAAAAAGAGTGTGGGGGACGCCTGGGTGGCTCAGTTGGTTAAGCAGCTGCCTTCGGCTCGGGTCATGATCCCAGGGTCCTGGGATCACGTCCCACATCAGGCTCCTCGCTCGGTGGGGACCCTGCTTCTCCCTCTGACTCTGCCTGCCTCTCTGTCTGCCTGTGCTCACTCACTCTCTCTCCCTCTGTCTCGGACAAATAAATAAATAAAATCTTAAAAAAAAAAAAAAAAAAAGAGTGTGGTACTAGCATAAAAAGAGACATATAGAATGCAACAGAATAGGGAGCCTGGAAATAAAACCTTTGCACATACGGTCAAATGATCTTCAACCAGGGTACCAAGACTATTCAGTGGGGAAAGGACAATTTTTTCAACAGGTGGTGTGGGGGAAACTGAACAGCCACATGCAAGAGTAAAGTTGGAGCATTACTTCACATCATATATGAAAATTAACTCAAAATGGATCAAACACCTCAACTTATAAACTTAAATTATAAAACTCTTAGAAGAAAACTCAACAGGGTACTTAGTGACCCTGGATATGACAATGATGGATTTTTTTTTTTATTTGACACAGAGAGAGACAGCATGCGAGAGAGGGAGCACCAGCAAGGGAAGTGTGAGAGGGAGAAGCAGGCTTCCAGCTGAGCAGGGAGCCTGATGCGGGGCTCGATCCCAGGACCCTGGGATCGTGACCTGAGCTGAAGGCAGATGCCCAACGGCTAAGCCCCCCAGGTGCCCCTGTATTTTTATTTTTAAATAACTATTTTATTTATTTGAGAGAGTGTGAGAGCTAGAGAAAGAGAGAAAGCACACACGGGGAGAGAGAGAGAAAGAAGCAGACTCCCTGCTGAGCAGGGATTTCCTACAAGGGGCTTGATCCCAGAACCCTGGGATCATGGCCTGAGATGAAGGCAGACCCTTAACTGACTGAGCCATCCACGCACCCTGACAATGATTTCTTAGCTATGACAACAAAAGTACAGGCCAGAAAAGAAAAAAATAGATAAATCGGATTTCATCAAAATTAAAAACTTTGGTGCATCAGGAGCGCCTAGATGGTTAGAAGAGCGTGTGACTCGATGTCAGGTTTGTGAGTTTCAGCTGGGTATAGATATTATTTTAAAACAGGAAAAAAAAAAGTAGGGGCGCCTGGGTGGCTCAGTCATTACACATCTGCCTTTAGCTCAGGTCATGATCCCAGAGTCCTGGGATCAGGCCCTGCATGGGGCTCCCTGCTCGGTGGGAAGCCTGCTTCTCCCTCTTCCACTCTCCCTGTTTGTTCCCTCTCTTGCTGTCTCTCTCTCTCTCTGATAAATAAAATATTTTTTAAAAATTTTTAAAAATAAATGGAGAGGGGCACCCGGGTGGCTCAGTGGGTTGGAGCCTCTGCCTTCAGCTCGGGTCATGATCCCAGGTTCCTGGCTGGGACGGAGCCCCGCATTGGGCTCTCTGCTCAGCTGGGAGCCTGCATCCCCCTCCTTCTCTCTGCCAGCCTCTCTGCCTACTTGTGATCTCTGTCTGTCAAATAAAT
This sequence comes from Neogale vison, assembly GCF_020171115.1. Taxonomy (NCBI): domain Eukaryota; kingdom Metazoa; phylum Chordata; class Mammalia; order Carnivora; family Mustelidae; genus Neogale; species Neogale vison. The sequence continues at coordinate 205,341,697 of NC_058096.1, read as the reverse complement.
AAATAAATAAAATCTTTTAAAAAAATAAAAATAAAAAAATAAATGGAGAGAGCAAGTTGTAGTAGTTTTTTTTTTTTTTTAAAGATTTTTTTTTTTTTAATTTATTTATCAGAGAGAGAGCAAGCACAGGCAGACAGAAAGGCAGGCAGAGGCAGAGGGAGAAGCAGGCTCCCTGCCAAGCAAGGAGCCCGATGCGGGACTCGATCCCAGGACGCTGGGATCATGACCTGAGCCGAAGGCAGCTGCCCAACCAACTGAGCCACCCAGGCGTTCAAGTTGTAGTAGTTTTTAAACTTCAAGTGTTTCGACAGTTCTCCCCCCAAATGGCAGAGTCTGCTTCTCTCCTCACCTTGAGTATGGGCTGGACTTAGTGAGTCAGTACTAAGGAACAGAATGTGATATGGCCGAAGTAACAGTCTGGGAATGCCTGGGTGGCTCAGTTGGTTAAGCATCTGCCTTTAGTTCAGTTCATGATTGCAGGGTCCTGGGATCGAACCATGCATCTGGCTCCCTGCTCAGTGAGGAGTCTGCTTCTCCTTCTGCCCCTCCCCCTGCTCATGCTTGCATACTCTCTCCCTGAAGCAAATAAATAAACTGTTAAAAAAGGAACAGTCAGCGACTAGGTCATTAAGAGGCATCCTCTTCACTTTGTCTTGAGCCGTTTATTCTGGAGGAGATAACTGCATGTCATGAGGATACTCAGAGAGCCCACATGTCAAGGAACTGAGGCCACCTGCCAAAAGCTACATAAGTCATCTTGGAAACAGACCCTCCAGCTCCAGGCAAGCCTTCAGATGACTGCAGTCCCAGAAGACATCTTAACTGCAACTTCACGAGGGACTGTGAGCCAAGACCACCCAGCTAAGTCACGCCCGAGTTTGTGATCTTCAGAAACTGAGGCAGTGTTTACTGTTAAACTGCTGAGTTTTGGAGTCAATAGATAACAAATACACAAGTCTTTTTAGCAAATGGTGCTGGTAATGGAACAAGAAGTTATTGATATGGAAGAAAAATTTACCTCAACCCAATCTTAAAGAATACACAGAAATGAATTCCAAGTGGATCAGAGACCCAAATGTAAAAACTAAAACTCTACAACTTCTGGATGAAAACACAGGAGAAATCTCCAACACTGAGAGGTAGTCAAGGGTTCCTCAAACACAACAAAAGGCGATAACCATAAAAGAAAACACTGATAAATCAGACTTTAACAAAACTGAAAACTTCTTATCTTTAAAATATATCTCTAAGAAAATTAAATAGGCAGGCCACCCCAGACTGAAAGAAAATATTCACAAAACTTGTACCTGACTGGTATTCTATATAAGCATCTCCTAAACCTCATCTTCTTTTTAAGGATTTTATTTCTTATTTGACAGAGACAGCCAGCCAGAGAGGGAACACAAGCAGCGGGAGAGGGAGAAGCAGGCTTCCTGCTGAGAAGGAAGCGTGATTCGGGGCTCAATCCCAGGACCCTGGGATCATGACCTGAGCCAAAGACAGATTCTTAACAACTAAGCCACCCAAGTGCCCCATTAAACCTCACTTTTAGAAACATTAACAGGTATGACTCTTTGGAGAACCCTTCTGTTTGTTAGCTGGAAGCTGCCCTATTCATGAATCATTGAATAAAGCTGATCTGATCTCTTTAAAAAAATAAATAAATAAAAATAAAAACGTAACAGCTCCACTTCTTTTTAAACAGGCAAAAGATAAGAGCAAGTACCTCACAAAGGAAGCTATACAAATGACCATGAAGTATAAGAAAAAGTTCTCAACATCACTAGTAATCAGGTAAAAGCAAATTAACAGCACAATGAGATATCACAATACTTTCAGGAATATGGTTAGAATTAAAACCACTGACAACACACTGCAAGCTGCTGAAGATACGGAACAATCACAACTCTCATACATTACTGGTGGAACAGTAAAATGATACAACCATTTTGAAAAAGGTATTAAGTTTCTTATAAAATTAGACATACATCTACCCTATGATCCAGCAGTTCTATTCCCTTCTACCTCCCTATTCCCCAAGAGAAATGAATGTATATGCCCCCAAGAACACTTGTACAAAATATTCACTGAAGCTTTATTCATAGGGCCGCCTGGGTGGCTCAGTCAGTTAAGCATCTGCCTTCCGCTCAAGTCAAGATCTCCAGGTCCTGGGATCAAGCCCCACGTGGCTCCCTGCTCAGTGGGGAGCCTGCTTCTCCTTCCCCCTCCCTTCGCTTTTAAGCCTTCTCTCTGTCAAATAAATAAACAAACTCTTAAAAAAAGAGGAAAAGTCTTTATTCATAAGTCAAACACTGGAAACTACCCAGATGTCCATCAACATAACAGTTAAACTGGAATGTTATGCAATGAAATACAAAGCAATAAAAAGGTATGAACTACTGATACAAACAAAAGCATGAATAAATTCCCAAAACATTAAAATGTGTGAAAGAAGCCCTACACAAGACTATTATGCCTTTTAGTATTATTTAGTATACAAGAGTATTATTCCATATAATATTCTTCTTCTTTTTTTTTTTTTAAAGTAGGCTCCACACCCAGCATGGACCCCAACACGAGGGCTTGAATTCACAATCTTAAGCTCAAGACCTGAGGTGAGACCAAGAGTTGGACACTTAACAGAATGAGCCATCCAGGTGCCCCAGTATTATTTCATTTATATGAAATTTTAACTGGCCAACTAATCTATGATGAAAAAATTCAAAGCAGAAGTTGTCTCTGGCTAGAACAGAAGAGCATTTCAAATTAATACCCGTATTAAAACAAATACAAAACACAGGTGGTAGCAATCTGGGTCATGATCTGGTCCTGGGATCCAGTCCGGCATAAGGCTTCCTGCTGAGCTGGGAGACTGTTTCTCTCTCTCTCACCCTCTGCCCCTTCCCACTGCTTGTCTTCTCTCTCTCAATCTCTCTCGCAAATGAATAAGTATTTTTTAAAATTAAAAATTATTAACAGCTGGGACGCCTGGGTGGCTCAGTTGGTTAAGCAGCTGCCTTCGGCTCAGGTCATGATCCCAGCGTCCTGGGATCGAGTCCCACATCAGGTTCCTTGCTCGGCAGGGAGCCTGCTTCTCCCTCTGCCTCTGCCTGTGCTTGCTCTCTCTCCCTCTCTCTCTGACAAATAAATAAATAAAATCTTTAAAAAAAAAATTATTAACAGCTTATCTGTATAACTCTGACAAACAGCAGCTTACCAGTTATCAATGTATTATCTCTTGGCTCTAAACCCAGCTCTGCAAAAATGAAGCTGGACTCATTAAATATTTTTCCTTTGCCAGCTGCATTTAGCTTTGTTGGAAGACAACAGAAAGATTCTGCAAAAAGGAAGAGGCTTTGGGGCACCTAGGAGGCTCAGCTGCTTAAGCATCAGACTCCTAACTGATTTCAGCTTAGGTTGTGATCTCATAGTTGTGGGATGGAGCCCAGAGTCAGGCTCTGTGCTCAGCATGAAATCTGCTTAAAATTCTCTCTCCCTCTGCCTCTGCCCCTCCACTCACTCATGAGCTCTTTCTCAAAATAAGTAAATGAAATCTTCAAAAAAAAAAAGGAAAGAGAGACAAAAGAAAAGGCTTCTTTTCCCCCTGGGTCTAGTAGCTCCTCTCACCAGGCCCGACACCCAGTGAGCTGCCCTCAGTGCCTAGCCGCTGGTGGGGGGCTGACTCCCACACTGCATCATGGTCAGCAGTATCCCCTGACACCTCACTCAGGCAGTTTTGGGGCAGAGTGCTTCCAGCAAGACTTCTCTCCATAAATGCCTTTCTCCAATATCCTAGAAGATAGACTCCCGGCATGTTCTCCCAGTGTGGAACCACGATGACTTTCTCTGCCATCCAGTTAGGCACGACCACCCCCCTTTTCCCCAAGACATGGATCTTGGCCCTGGGCTTCCTCAAGCGCTCCGTATCAGCCCTAGGGCTACTAGCTGCTCCTACATATGCTATTCCTGTATAACTTCGAGTTCTCTCTACTTTTTACTAGCCAATCTCTCATTACTCCAATCCCGTTACAGTTTTAACAATTCTTGTATTAAACTTTACCTGTTCCGAGGTGGCAGGGTGGCTCAGTTAGTTAAACATCCAACTCTTGGTTTTGGCTCAGATCAGGATCACCCGGTCGTGAAGCTGCTCCGCACACAGCAGAGTCTGCTTCCCCTCCCCCTGCCTGTGCAAGTGCCCACTCTCTCTCAGCAAATAAATATTTAAACATTACCTGTTCAAATTCCTATGTGGTTTTTGCCTCCCAAATGGACACCGACAGTTGTTCCAACGAGTTGAAAAGGCTAAGTAGCACAGACTGAAAGTGAGAAATTTTATTATCTACAAAATCCACACAGCTCTGCTTTATTCACAATTCTCCCAATAAAATCTAATACAACACTGTAAACAGCCAAGTTCAAATGCTGAAGGGTCCAAGCAACTCTGCCTGATATGCTCTGCTTTGGGAAGTTACTCGTAATACCTGGCTCCCTGAGGCCAAAGACAGCTTTCTTTGGAGACACTCATGAAATAGCTAACACAACCACATGTTTTATAATACATCTTCCTAAACACAGTGGAAACTACTTAGCATTCATTCTACGTTTTATGCTAAAGAAATCACTTGAACTTTCAGGCAGAATATAAAAAACCAAAACAGCCTATGCACATCGTGTGCTTGCCTAAAGTATCTAGTGTGCTACTTGGCCCTGACCCATTCAGCATCCTCCGGCTGAGCAGAATCTTACATATTTTTTTTTAAGATTTTCTTTATTCATTTGAGAGAGAGAGAGAGAACAGAGGGAGAGTAAGACGGAGAGGCAGACTCCCCGCTGAGCAGTGAGCTGAATGAGGGGCTCAATCCCAGAGCTCCAGGATCATGACCGAAGCCAAAGGCAGATGCTTAACCCACTGAGCCACCCAGGAGCCCCCGAGCAGAATCTTTATAAATAAGTTTCAAAATACTCTCCACTAAATCAAGTTTGTGACCAAACAGCAACTATAAAGTCTCCAAATCAATCAGGGACCATTAATATAAAATCTGCAAAAAACTTTTAAAAATATATAATCAAGTATGTATGTTGAGACCCTGCAGAACAAATATTGTACTAAGACAAACACAGTTTCTATCCTCAGAAAACTGAAAGCGAGGATGGAGGGCATCCTCCCCACACTCTAAAAAATATCTAAGATCCTATAGCTATCTCATCTGTGGAAAGCATGGTATCCTGGAAACCTTCATAATATTTTCAAGTGTGGGAATATAATTGTGGAGGGTTTCAAATTCCCCCCCAAAACCAGCATCAATACGCATAGTCAGGGATACCTGGGTGGCTCAGTCATTAAGCGTCTGCCTTCAGCTCAGGTCATGATCCTGGGGTCCTGGGATTGAGCCCCGCATCGGGCTCTCCATTCAGCAGGAAGCCTGCTTCTCCCATTCCCACTCCCCCTGCTTGTGTTCCCTCTCTCACCGTCTCTCCCTCTCTGTCAAACAATAAAATCTTAAATATATATATATATATCCATGGTCAGGAAAAATCTTTCTGAGAAGAGCATTTGAAAATGTTTACATAATCAATAAGTAAGAGAAAAAAATTGGGGCGCCTAGGTGGCTCAGTTTGATAAGCAAAAAACTCTTGATTTCGGCTCAGGTCATGATCTCAGGGTCTGCACTGGGCGTGGAGCCTGCTTAAGATTCTCTCTCTCCTTCTCCCTCTGCCCTTTCTCCTCCCTTAAAAAATTAATTAAAATTAAAATAAATAAAACTGAAAAATACAACATCTAAGTCCTATGGCAGTTACTTGCATTATAAATCTAACTTCAGGCTAAATCACAAGAGATGGTCTCCTACTCTCTCCCATTCTCTACCTTGGCAAGGGAACAACCTGTTCACATCACTTCAACTACCAAAACAATGTTATAGTGCAGATATGAGGCCTCCATATGGCCCCACTGACTATACTGGTTTAGACAAAATTTCAACTTTTTTTAAAGGAAAAACTGAACACAAACACACACGCAAACACAAAATAACTGATATGGGAAGAAAATACAGCAGCAAAGCAAGGCTGTTGGTGTACCAGAGCTATTCACCCACTCCTCAGTAGATAGAGCAATCAGACAGGCTGTAGGGAGAGCAAAGGCTTGGCTACCAAAGGGCTCCAAGATGAGCAGAGAGGAGAAAGTCCCCTGCCTGGATTTTATGACTTATTAGTCAAATGGGGAACTGCAGAATGAATTATCTGAACTTTTTCCTATGAAGGATTGTATCTTAGTCTCAGGCTGCATGAAGATCAGAAATCTGACCTGCTTTGTTCAGTGGTTATGACCCAGCAATAGTCTTATACTTGAAAAGATAAAATCCTTAAAGGAAAGTTGGATTTGTTTTTAACACCCCTAAGTGCTTTTACCTAAAAGTAACTCTTGATCTTTGTAGGTGTCTTCTCACTCACCCTCAGATTCTTGATAAGGATTTTTACCATAAAGAAGTTTTTTTGTTGTTGTTTTTTAAGATTTTATTTATTTATTTGACAGACAGAGATCACAAGTAGGCAGAAAGGCAGGCAGAGAGAGAGAGGAAGGGAAGCAGGCTCCCTGTCGAGCAGAGAGCCCAATGCGGGGCTCAATCCCAGGACCCTGAGATCATGACCTGAGCTTTAAACCACTGAGCCACCCAGGCGCCCCTTTACCATAAAGAAGTTTTACAAACAGCTCCAAGAAGTAGACTTTCAGCAGCCCCCAAGAGACAGTATTTCAACAGAGGCCACAGTACAACAATAAGCCTTCCCCAAGCACAGATTACATTTTCCCCGGTAAAATAAGTACCTACTCACAGCCCAGTTTCCCAGGTATCATGCCAGGGTACAAAGCTGCTTAAAAGAAAAGGAAAAGTTGTCTACATTTAAAAGATGAGGAAACTAAAGCACAAAGAAACTAAGCAGATGAAAGCTAAAGTGAAAATGAAAAAGCTCTATCTAGCCTACTTTATAATTGGTTCTGAATCTAAACATTTGTCTAAATTCATGACAAATACAAAATGCCATGTTACTTCTTAAAAAGAGCTGTTCATTAAAAAAAAAAAAAAAAACCCAAGCATCAAGATTTTGTATATATAAAAAAATTACTACACGGAGGTTTATAGAGGCTTTATTTATAATTGCCAAAACTTGGAAGTAACCAAAATGTCCTTCAAAAGGTGAGTGGAGAGGGGTGCCTGGATGGTTCAGTCAGTTAAGCGTCAGGTCACGATCTCAGGGTCATGAGATGGAGCCTGTGACAGGCTCCACTGCTGGGCTTGGAGTCTGCTTAAGATTCTCTCCCTCCCTGGGGGCACCTGGGTGGCTCAGATGGTTAAGTATCTGCCTTTGGGTAAGGTCATGATCTTGGGGTCCCAGGATCGAGCTCCATTTCGGGCTCCCTGCTTGGTGGGGACTCTGCTTCTTCCTCTCCCTCTGTCTCCTCCCCGCAGCTCATACTCATGCTCTGTCTCTCTCTCAGATAAAGAAATAAAAATCTTAGGGGCACCTGGGTGGCTCAGTTCATGATCCCGGGATCCTGGGATTGAGCCCCACATCGGGCTCTCTGCTCAGCAAGGAGCCTGTTACCCCCTCTCCCTCTGCCCCTCCTCCAGCTTGTGTTCTCTCTCTCTTCCTTACTCTCTGCCTCTCAAATAAATAAATAAAATCTTAAAAAAAAAGAAAAGAAAAATCTTTGAAAAAATTAAAATTCCCTCTCCCTCTCCCTCTGACCCTCCTCTACCGCCTCCAAACGTGTGCACTCTCACAAAAATAATAAATAAATAAATAAAATAAGCAAAAGGAGAGTGGATAAATAAACTGTGGTCCATTCAGACAAGGAAATATTAGAAAGCTATATTAGCTCATTTCTTTTGAGCTATATTTCTATCAAGCTTTACAGACACAGAGAAACCTTAAATGCATATTACTAAGTAAAAGAAGTCAATCTAAAAAGGCTACATATTGTATGATTCCAATTATAGGACGTTCTAGAAAAGGGAAAACCATGAAAACAGTAAAAATACTAGTGGTTCACAAAAATAGACTCATAATGGATGAAAGACCTCAATGTGAGACAGGAATCCATCAAAATCCTTGAGGAGAGGGGTGCCTGGGTGGCTTAGTGGGTTAAGCCGCTGCCTTCGGCTCAGGTCATGGTCTCCTCTCCTTGAGGAGAACACAGGCAGCAACCTCTTCAACCTCAGCCACAGCAACTTCTTCCTAGAAACATCACCAAAGGCAAGGGAAGCAAGAGCAAAAATGAACTATTGGGATGTCAAGATAAAAGCTTTTGCACAGCAAAGGAAACAGGCAACAAAACCAAAAGACAACCGACAAGATATTCGCAAATGACATATCAGATAAAAGGCTAGTATCCAAAATTTATAGAGAACTTATCACCTCAACAACCAAAGAACAAATAACCCAATCAAGAAAAGGGCATAGGACACGAACAGACATTTCTGCAAAAGAAGACATCCAGATGGCCGACAGACTCATGAAAAAGTGCTCCACATCACTCGGCATCAGGGAAATACAAATCAAAACCACAATGAAATACCACGTCACACCAGTCAGAATGGCTAAAATTAACAAATCAGGAAATGACAGGTGATAACAAGGATGCAGAGAAAGAGGAACCCTCCTACACTGTTGGTGGGAATGCAAGTTGGTGCAGCTTGGAGGTCCCTCAAAAAGTTGAAAATAAAGCTATCCTAGGTCCCAGCAATCGCACTACTAGGTATTTACCCTAAAGATACAAATGTAGTGATCTGAAGGGGCACATGCACCCAAGTGTCTATAGCAGCAATGTCCACAATAGCCAAACTATGGAAAGAACCTAGATGTCCATCAACAGGTGATTGGATAAAGAAGATGTGGTCCAGGGGCACCTGGGTAGCTCAGTGGGTTAAAGCCTCTGCCTTTGGCTCAGGTCATGATCCCAGGGTCCTGGGATCGAGCCCCGCATCGGGCTCTCTGCTCAGCAGGGAGCCTGCTTCCCCCTCTCTCTCTGTCTGCCTCTTTGCCTACTTGTGATCTCTGTCAAATAAATTAAAAAAAAGTTTAAAAAAAAAAAGATGTGGTCCATATATACAATGGAATACTATGCAGCCATCAAAAGAAATGCAATCTTGCCATTTGCAACAACATGGATGGAACTAGAAGGTATAATGCTAAGCAAAATAAGTCAATCTGAGAAAGATAATTATCATATGATCTCCCTAATACGAGGAATGTGAGAGGCAGAGAGGGGGGATTGGGAGGTAGGGAAGGAAAAATGAAACAAGATGGGATCAGGAGGGAGACAAACCATAAGAGACTTTTAATCTCACAAAACAAACTGAGGGGAGGGGTGATATGGAGAGGGTGGTTGGGTGATGGACACTGGGGAGGGTATGTACTATGGTAGTGCTGTGAAATGTGTAAGCCTCACAATTCACAAACCTGTACCCCTGGGGCAAATAATACATTATATGTTAACAAAAATAATTAATTAAAAAAAATACAAGTGGTTGCCACGAGAGAGGGACAGATGAAAAGGAGCACACTGGATTTTAGGACAGCAAAACTATTCTGTACACTATAATGGTGGATACATGCCATTACACATTTGTCAAACCATTCTATGGAATATACAACATCAAGAGTGAATCCTAACATAAACTATGGACTTTGGGTGATAATGATGTGTCACCATAGGTTCACTAACAAATGTACCACTCTGCTGTGGGATGTTGATAACAGAAGCTATTGGGGAAGGGGGGGGTCAGAGGGTACATGGGAACCCTCTATACTTGACATTTAATTTTGCTATAGACTTAAAACTGCTCTAAAAAATAAGTATTTTATAAAAAGTCAAATTATGTAAGTGTTCTAATTTTATATCTGGGTGGTTGTTAGACAAATGTATATATGTATAAAAATCAAATTCTGTCCACTTTATATGTATTTTACCTGTATTTATAAATATATGTATTTATATGCATATGTATTTTATTTATATATATTTCAAAAATTACTTTGAAAGAAAAAAATTAATAGGGCCAACTAATCATTTGAGGGAAAATAACATCTGTGTTATTTAATTATTAATTTAATTTAATTTAATTATTAAAATAAATTTATTTAATTTAATTAACACTGGAAAGCAGAGCCTTGAAAAGGCATGGACCTTGTTCAAGCACTGAGACTTGCCTAAATGTATTTTTCTCATTTTCCTCCACCGTAAAATGAATGTACTACTGCTTGTCTCATGGAGCTGTTAAAAAAGAAATTTTTTCTCATCCACTTAGTTATTGAAAAAAAAAAAAACGGGCACACCAGGAAATAAAGTTCCCAATCAAGTGAGAGGAATTTCATATATTGGTTCTCTCTCCCAACAAACTGTAAGAACTACAATGAACTATAAATATAGACACTGGGGCACCTGGGTGGCTTAGTCAGCCACCTAGGCATCTGCCTTCAGCTCAGGTCATGATCTCAGAGTCCTGGGGCTCCCTGCGTCTGCTTCTCCCTCTCCCACTGCCCCTCTCCCAGCTCGTGCTCTTGAGCTTGCTCTCAAATAAATAAAAATCTTTAATAAATAAATAAATAAAGATATTTAATATTTTTAATAAAATGCCCTCTAAAGCAGTAGTGTTTTGGGGCACCTGGGTGGCTCAGTTGTTAAGCATCTGCCTTCCACTTAGGTCCCACGTCAGGCTCCCTGCTCTGCAAGAAGCCTGCTTCTCCCTCTCCCGCTCCCCCTGCTTGTTTCCTATCTCGCTGCGTCTCTATCAAATAAATAAAATTGAAAGAAAGGTTAGTTAGTTTTAAAAGTTAATTTTCTTACTTCAACCAACTCCCACATCAAAGTTTCATTCCTCTTAAATCCCCACCTTACCTTCCATCAAGAACATACCATTTCAGCAGCTCCATTAGAATCAATTTAATTCTTTTTTTTTTTTTAAAGATTTTATTTATTTATTTGAGAGAGAGAGACAGTGAGAGAGAGCATGAGCGAGGAGAAGGTCAGAGAGCGAAGCAGACTCCCCATGGAGCTGGGAGCCTGATGTGGGACTCGATCCCGGGACTCCAGGATCACGCCCTGAGCCGAAGGCAGTCGTCCAACCAACTGAGCCACCCAGGCGTCCCGAATCAATTTAATTCTTTAAGAGATTTGGGAAGCTTTAAAAGAGGACTCTGATAACCAAGAAACTAGTCACTGACCATTGGCCCAAGAAGTCAATGATGAAACGGAATGCAATAAGCCAAACAGAGCTAGGAATAGGCAAAATGTAGAAATGACTTTTTTTTTTTTTAAGATTTTATTTATTTGACAGACAGAGATCACAAGTAGGCAGAGAGGCAGGCAGAGAGAGAGGAGGAAGCAGGCTCCCCGCTGCACAGAGAGCCCGATGCGGGGCTTGATCCCAGGACCCTGAGACCATGACTTGAGCCAAAGGCAGAGGCTTTAACCCACTGAGCCACCCAGGCACCCCTGGAAATGACTTTTAATGGGTGTGGGTGTGGGTGGATTTAAGGGATGAACACTCTTCATCAAAAGCACTGTGTGCTGCTCTCAGAAATGAAAATCTAGAACCCTTAGATGACCCTCTCTTTGGTGCTAATTTTCTAACACTACACATGGGAGATTATCAGACAAAGAAGCTTCAAACTTTAAAATGTTGCATGTGAATTAAAATTAAAATTCACATGCAACATTTTAAAGTAGCAAAATAAATGCCATATGATTCACAGTCTAAAGAAGCAATGTCCACTGTGGCAACTGGACCTGAACACTTGCAAAGGCAAAAATCACCAAGGCCAGGCTCCACAGAGAGATGAAGGACGAATTCTGGGAACACTGTGAATAAAGAACTTCCTGGTCTGCATCAATTAGCAGAAAGCCAGGAGCACCTGGGTGGCTCAGTTGGTTAAGCGTTTGACTCTTGACTTCAGCTCCAGTCATGATCTCAGGGTCATGAAATTCAGCCCTGCGCCGCTCCAGGCTCCTTACTGGGCATGGAGCCTGCTTAACATTCTCTCTCTCTGAGGGCACCTGGGTAGCTCAGTTGTTAAGCATCTGCCTTTGGCTGAGGTCATGATCCCAGGGTCCTGGTATCAAGCCCTGCATCGGGCTCCCTGCTCAGCAGGAAGCCTGCTTCTCCCTCTCCTACTCTCTCACTACTTGTGTCCCCTCTCCCGCTGTCTGTCAAATAAATAAATAAAATCTTTTTTAAAAAAAAGTAAAATAGGGACGCCTGGTTGGCTCAGACAGTTAAGCGTCTGCCTTCAGCTCAGGTCAGGGTCTCAGGATCCTGGGATTGAGTCCCGCATCAGGCTCTCCACTCGGCGGAGAAGTCTGTTTCTCCCTCTGCCTCTCCCCCTGCTTCTGCTCTCTCTCTCTCTCTCTCAAATGAATAAATTAAACATCTAAAAAAAGAAAAAAAAATTTTTTAATAACGTAAAATTAAAAAAAAAAAGATTCTCTTCCTCTCCCCCATTTGCATGTGCACTCACTCTTCCCCTGACCCCCCCTCCCAAAAAAGAAATCCAGAAGCATGACAAGCACTGATCTAAGTTCTAAGCAAACAGACCCCCCACCATCTAGAAGCTAGTGTCCACTTGTAATAAATAGTTCCTGGTTACTTCAATTTGCCACCTCAATAGAGTATCATTAGTTCTTAACTCAGTATAGGTAGATATGGAAATCAGGTAAAAGCAGAAAATTAAGCCTGGAGTGGAGTATTATAATGGAGGAATAACAACAAAACTTGGGCCCAGGGCCAAAGGCCCATAGGACTGCTTTTTAACTTTTCCTGAAACAGTGTCCCACTGCTGTAGTCTGGAGTCAGAGCCATTCTACTCTCAGATATATACTGCAAAGAAATGAAGGTTTGTACACACTCCGACTTGTACAAGGACATCTATTGCATCTCTCTTCATAATAGTCCCAAACTGGCAACAACTCACATGCCCATCAGCAAATGGTATAACCATGAGAAAATACTGTTCAGGAATAAAAAGGAACACAACAAAATGGATGAACCTCAAAAACTCATACTAAGCAAAAGAAGCCAGATACAAAAGACTTCTCATTATTCGCAGTAGTTCTATTCTACTAAGTCACTGCTAACACCAAGTTAGCAAACACCAAGCCGCCACTACTAAGGGAAATACAGGGTTAGGTTTCTGTGAGCTTTTAGTCACATTTTTGTCAACCAATCAATTCATAACCTTCCAGAGCTACATACATATAATATATAACCTTGTATGTTCCTGTTTATTTTTTCTTTAAGATTTTAGTAATTTATTTGACAGAGAGAGACACAGCAAGAAAGGGAAGACAAGCAGGTGGAGTGGCAGAGGGAGAGGCAGGCTTCCGGCCAAGCAGGGAGTCTGATGCAGGGCTAGATCCTGGAACCCTGGGATCATGACCTGAGCTGAAACCAGACGCTCAATGCCGGAGCCACGCAGGTGCCCCGTATGTTTATGCTTAAAGACAGTTTAATATACACTAGTCCCCCTTTATCCATTGTTTTTTTATTTGCAGTTTCAATCACTCAGAGTCAACCACAGTCCAGAGCAGATGGTCCTCCTCCTAAGGTTTGGTCAGAAGGTCAGTAGTAGCCTCACACTCCACCACAATGCCTACATCATTCACCTCACTGCCTCTTATCATGCAAGCATTTTATCATTTCACATCATCATAAGGGTGAGTATAAGAAGATACTGTGAGAGAGTGACAATATTTGTGTAATTTTTATTACAGTATGTTGTTATAATTGTTCTACTATATTACTAGTTACTACTGTCCCTTCCTGTGAGTGATTTATAAATTTAACTTTATTACAGGTATGTGCGTATAAGCAAAAACATAGAACATACAGGGTTCAGTAACATCCCCCGTTTCAGGCACCTACTGGTCCTGAAAAGGATCCCCTGCAGATAAGGGGGGACTACTGGATATTGTTGCCACATTAACACTGCACTCTCAGCCAACAGTACTGTGAGTCATGTCAAATGAAACTTATCTGATACATGTATTTTCTCCATAAGAGGCATCACAACCTTCTCCTGCTTAGGAAGATTAACAGCATATCAGCACTACACTTGAGAGGCATTTTAAACAGCAAAATCCCGTGCCCCCCCCCCCGGCCAAAAAAGGCAAAATTCCCAACAAGGAACACAAAAATATGAAAAAACATGGCACTAAAAAGACCATGAAAAGGACACTTGTCTACAATATTAAAGCTGAAGCAGAAGGTAGAGTGTCACCTTGTCCACTGGGAATGGACACAACGGCAATTCAAATTTTTTGCCATTTCTGATCTGCAAAGGGTTTTCTTTAACCAGTTAAGGGGCTCAAATTTTCTTAATTCATTGCCAAATTTAAAAAAATCAGGAAACTTCACATAAAAATTCAGATTTGTTTTCTTTAAAAAAAAAAAAAAAAATCACAAGGGGCACCTGGGTAGCTCAGTTAGTTAAGCAGCTTCCTTCAATTCAGGTCAGGATACTAGGGTTCTGGGAATGAGCCCCATGTTGGGGTTCTGGGATCAAGCACCATGTTGGGTTTCCTGCCCAGCGAGGAGTCTGCTTCTCCTCTCCCTCTGTCCCTCCCCTCCAATTTGAGGTCTCCCTCTCTCGCTCACTCATTCTCTCTCAAATAAATAAACAAATAAAATCTCAAAAAAAAAAAATCACAAGATCTGGTAACCCAACTGGCTGTAACTGAACAACAATGACCCTTTAGATAAGACCTGTGCTTGCGAGATCACCCTAGGTCCTACCTCTCTATTCAATGCCCTTATATTCCACTTCCCAAAATTTGTTGCCAGCTAGCCAGTGATGTAAATGCATCATTTACCAACACAAATGTTTATATAATATATTCTGACTGCAAAAAGGTACAAATCAGGATGTATAGCATTACTTCATTTTTGTAAAAACTAAAGACAGAAGGAGGGAAAAAGCCTGGTTATACACTAAAACACAGGGAAGTTAAAGGATGATCCTTTTTTATTTCTTCTTGTTACTTGTATGTTATCTTTCTTTAAACTAGTGAATATAATTACCCACCTAAGTTATTTTTTATAGCAGCTTTGAATTATAATCATACGATTTACCTATTTAATGTGCACAATTCAATGGCTTTTAGTATATTCAGAGACATGCACAACCATCACTACAATTTTAAACATACTCATTACCTCAAAAAGAAACTCCGAGGCGCCTGGGTGGCTCAGTGGTTTAAGCCTCTGCCTTCAGCTCAGGTCATGATCCTCATCAGGGTCCTGGGATCGAGCCCCACATCGGGCTCTCTGCTCAGCGGGGAGCCTGCTTCCCCCTGTCTCTCTGCCTGCCTCTCTGCGTACTTGTGATCTCTCTCTCTCTATCAAATAAATAAATAAATAAAATCTTAAAAAAAAAAAAAAGAAAGAAACTCCGTAACCTTATCTATAATTCCCCTATGCTCTCATCCACCTCCAAGCCCTAAGCAACCACTAATCTACTTCCTATCTCTATAGATTTGCCTATTCTGGATATTTCGTATAAATGGAAAAAAAATATAATATGTGATCTTTTGTGTCTGGCTTCCTTCACTTCACGTGTTTTCCAGTACTGATGCAGAAATGCATCAGTACTTCATTCTTTTTTGTTGCTAAATAATATTTCATTGTATGTATATATGCTTTATTTATGCATTACCAAACTGATAAGACAGTTGAGTTGTTTCCCCCTTTGGCTATTGTAAGTAACACTGTATATGAACATTCATATACAGGTCTTTGTGTGGACATGTTTTCATTTCTCTTGGGTAGATTAACTAGGAGTGGGATTTGTCGGTCAAAGGGTAACTAACCATTTAAAGAACTGCCAGACTCGGGACGCCTGGGTGGCTCAGTTGGTTGGACGACTGCCTTCGGCTCAGGGCGTGATCCTGGAGTCCCGGGATCGAGTCCCGCATCGGGCTCCCAGCTCCATGGGGAGTCTGCTTCGCTCTCTGACCTTCTCCTCGCTAGTGCTCTCTCTCACTGTCTCTCTCTCTCTCAACTAAATAAATAAAATCTTTGGGGCGCCTGGGTGGCTCAGTGGGTTAAGCCGCTGCCTTCGGCTCAGGTCATGATCTCAGGGTCCTGGGATCAAGTCCCGCATCGGGCTCTCTGCTCAGCAGGGAGCCTGCTTCCCTCTCTCTCTGCCTGCCTCTCCATCTACTTGTGATTTCTCTCTGTCAAATAAATAAATAAAATCTTTAAAAAAAAAAAAAAAAAAAAAAAGAACTGCCAGACTCTTCCAAGCCTGACAAAGGCACAGACCCACAAGCACAAATATACAAAATACCCAACTCCTCCCTGACTACATCATTTTACATTCACACCATTCTCTGTGTATGAAGGCTCTGATTTCTCCACATCCTTTCCAACACTTGTCATTACCTGATTTTTCAATTACAGAATAAGTCGTTCATAAGTGTCATATCCTAACACTCCCAGATTTTTATGTTCTTCAAACTGCTTTTATGCATGACATCAAATTTTAATCTTGAAAAGAGTCCAGTCAGGGCACCTGGGTGGCTCAGTCGGTTAAGTGTCTGCCTTCAGCTCCGGTCGTGATCCCAGGCCAAGTCCTGCATTGGGCTCCCTGCTCAGTGGGGAGCCTACTTCTCCCTCTCTTTCTGCCACTCCCCCTCTAATGCACTCTCTCCTCTGTAAAATAATTAAATAAAATCTTTACCAAAAAAGAAAAAAGAGAGAGAGTCCAGTCCTAGACCTACTTACCTAGACTGCCCACCTTCTATAAAACAAAGGGACAGGAGTAAATGATCCCAACTCCCTCCTGCAAATGAAACCTTAACAGAAGAGATCAGCAGCAAATTTGCTCAGCAGTCAATAAAACAAAGTCCCTAACGGGGATCCAGCCCTCAAGAGAACACATTTTCCCATCAAAACTCATTGCAATGCCTCCTACATTAAGTGCAACTTCAAACCATAGTAGCAAATCAAAGTCTTGATCTATCACTTTTCATAAAAGAACCAAGATTATCTTAGGTTGTCTCACTGAGAATCCATTGCTCCAATCCTGCTGTAACAGGGGAGGAAAAATAAAATCTAATTTAAAGTGGGGGCAAAAGCACAGATCGAGTGACACAAACACACAAAATCCCCAACTGCTCCCTTGTCCCAAGCCTGAGACAGAGTATACTGTGCAGCTTTTCCCCAGCTCTTCCATCACGGCTCCCCATAGTCTCAGGGTAGCACTGAAGGATATAATACTGACACACTTACAGCAGCCCAAGGTGGCAGTGAGAACAAGACCCAACCAAGAAGAATGTCTAAGAATGTCAGCATCCAGTGCTATGATCACCCAATGCATGTTTCCCAAGAATCAATACTGGATCTTAGCCAGGAAGGGGATGGACCACACAGGCCCTTCTGCGATGCAGAATTACTCTGTTTTCAGGCTTCAGTTCTGCACTTTGAGCAAGTTCTGCCTCTGTCCTGCAGCACTGAGGATGGGCCTCCATAAGGCACTAGAGGTGCAAGCACTTCACGCACAGTAAGAGGTGGAGATCCATGACCACCAAATCCCCATTTCTATGGGTTTATTCTGTCCACTTCCCTGTTTAAATACAGAAGGTGCTCTGAACTCAAATGTAACACTCTTGTAAACACTTAGTTCTCATCTACATGTAACACAAGACATAAAAATACAGTCTCTGTAGTAGGAGAGGGGTTAAGTCTTAGAGGAAACAAAAAAAATATTCTTAAAAGAGCAAATACGGGGCGCCTGGGTGGCTCAGTGGGTTAAAGCCTCTGCCTTCGGCTCAGGTCATGATCCCAGGGTCCTTGGATCGAGTCCCTCGTCAGGCTCTCTGCTCAGCAGGGAGCCTACTTCCACCTCTCTCTCTCTGCCTGCCTCTCTGCCTACTTGGGACCTCTGCCTGTCAAATAAATAAATAAATAAATATTTAAGGAAAAAAATTAAAAAAAAAAAAAAAAAAAGAGCAAATACTAGAGGTGCCTGGATGGCCAGTGGGTTAAAGCCTCTGCCTTTGGCTCAGGTCATGATCTCAGGGTCCTGGGATCGAGCCCCACATCAGGCTCTCTGCTCAGCAGGGAGCCTGCTTCCCCCTCTCTCTGCCTGCCTACTTATGATCTCTCTGTCAAATAAATACAATCGATAAAAAAAAAAAAAAAAAAGAGCAGATACTATTTTGTTTTTTTGTATAAGGGCAATAATGCTACTGCACGTCAGAGTACCCCCAAGGACTGGAATGTCTGGGGACTGCTTCATAAAGAGGACCTGAGCTGGACTCTGGAGAAAAGAGGAGTGGAGATGAAGAAGAACTGGTATCCCAAAGAGAAGCAAAAGCCATTGCATTCGGCTTGCAAGAGAACTGTGTAAGGAAGTACCTATCGTGTATGGAATGTCTAGCAAATCATTTGGCTAGTGGGGATTAGGATAAGCCCTGGAAAGGTGGGCTGGGGCCAGCTGAGTGGCAGCACCTTGACCGCCAGGTTAGGACATCGGATCTCATCCCGTAAGCCTGCAGCAGTTTCTGACCTCAGTGTAGGATGTCCA
This sequence comes from Neogale vison, assembly GCF_020171115.1. Taxonomy (NCBI): domain Eukaryota; kingdom Metazoa; phylum Chordata; class Mammalia; order Carnivora; family Mustelidae; genus Neogale; species Neogale vison. Next base: position 205,323,115 of record NC_058096.1, on the reverse strand, counting down.
GTCTCGCCAAGTCTGTCTATTGCTCATAATAGTTAAAAGTGCTGACATTTACAGGTGAATTACATAAATACAAGGAACAATCTTTGTGTTCTCACAAGTAAGACTATAGCAACAGGCCGCCAGCCTCCTTGGATTCAGTATCTTTTCCAAAAGGACCTCTTGATCAAGGAGCTGGTTTCTTTCCAAAATTAAACATTCAAGGATGACAGGATCCTGACACAAACACACAAAGTACTGTTGTTTGACTTACTTCATTCAGGCTTTTTGTACAACCACATACAAGGAACCTGTGCCAAGGAGCCAAGGGACCACCAGGAAAGAGCATCGTGTTTTGGAGCACTCAGAACTCTTTCTAGACCTGCGCACCTTGCCCATGGTCTGTAACCCTCCCAACCTCACAGGAAGGGGGCCTGACAGTGTTTTAATTGGGCAAGATACATTTAGTCTCTTAAAAGTTAATCTGACAATTCCATACCATCCACAACGACAAAAAGAAGTTTCATTTCCTTTTCTGATTCTAACACAGTCCTACATTTCCTTTGTCTCCTGATGACACGGGCAGAACATTTACCTCTTTAGGAGATAAAACAAAGTCATCACCATAATATTCACTTTCTTCTAGAGCAAAAAGACCTTACCACAAGTCCAAAAAACGGTCAGAAACTAAAGAAATTGTGTTCCAAAATAAAACTCGGACATCATGGACTTATTTAAGCAGGCTCTTCAGGAAAAAACACACACTAAGCTCCAAGGTGCACAGGAGTCAGGCGCGGGGCAGAGCCTGAGCTCTGCCAGAATCACAGGGCCGTGACACTGGCCTGCCTGGGTTCGTGGGGGGCTTTAGCCTGCTCTGTCTAGTCTTAGTTCTCAACTAAGTGAAAAACACTCGCAAGAACCACTCTAAGAAAGAGGTAAGTGTGTGTTTCTCACTCGGGAGCAACAGAAGACTCCCGAGAGCACCAGGCGGGCAATGGACACGTTTCAGCGGTGCGGGTCAGAGGAAATAATTTCCCGCTACCCCACCACCGGCCGGCCTTTGGGCACAGGGCTCTCAGACCTCTCCCCGCGGCCGTCCACCGGCCTCGACCCTGGCTTCTAGGAGGCTCCACGGGCAGCCGGTCAGGACGCTCGAGCGGCGCGAGCGATGCTTGGCTGATGCCCCGGCCCCGCGCGCGCCCGCTCCAACCCCGCGCCCGCCGCCGCCCGCCCCGCCGGCGTCAGGCCGGTCTTTCGGCCCGGCTCCTGTCACTCACCGGCCCGGCCCGGGCAGCAGGCGCCCACGGCCCCCCACGGGAGCTGGGCCCCCCGGGCCTCCAGGTTTCGGCCCGCCCCCGGCAGGCAGCGCAGGTGGATGAGCCCCGCAGCAGCGGCCCCGCACCGGCCGCTCGGTCCAGCTCCCGGCGCTGCCCACTGGGTACGGATCAACAACAAGATGGCGGCCAGCCGAGGGGGCGGGGGCCGGGCGTCATAGTAACCAGGACGGCGAAGAACCCGCCCCAGGTGAGGATGTCTCCAATCAACAGCCTCTTCGTCCGACGCCTTGAAGAGTGCTTCTCGCTGACAGGTCAATCAGCCTGTCCGTCAGAGCCTGCCTCTCAAGGCGCTTGCCGAACGCCTCAGGACGTGACTGTGACGGCAAGGGCTGGCGCATGCGCGCTGTTCCCGGAGTTGCTGGCGGCAGAGCTTTTGCTGGCAACTCTTGAGGCTCTACCGCCCTTGGCCTTTTTGCGTGTGCAGCCTTTTTGCGGAGCCGACAACGTGTTCCCACACACGCGCACAATTAGGGAACGCCTGCTGTGTGCTATATGCTTTTTTGGTCACCCACCCTGGAAGAGAGGGCTTGTTGTCTAGGTTTACTGGTGAGGAAACTGAGGCTCAGAGGGGGAGGCCTGTCCAGGGTCACGCCACCTCTAGAAATGGAGGCACCGGATCTCGTACCTCCTCCTACTGATTCCAAAGTATTCCAAAATACTCCCTTCCCAACGGCTTCCCCAGCTTTGCCTCTCATCAATAACGAGGTGCAGCCATGTGTGCTAACCCCAAGCAGTCCCTGGCCCATTGCCCACGTTCATCTTTATGCTGCCTTGAGTTCAGTGCCCAGCACAAAACCTGGCACAAAACAGAAACTCCTCTTCCTGCCCTAGATCATCTTGTCTTGAGTGCCTGACACCGCTTTTGCCCTAGATTGTCATGATACGTCTCAGAGGCTGTGAGTCCTAGGAAAATGGTTATTCCTTCTTCCTCATATAGAGCACCTAACTCCGGGCTTGGCTTCAGGGTTAGGAGCTCAAATGCAATCACATAATCTAGAACCACATCAAGTGCCAGAACTAGCTAGTTATGTGACTTTTGAGACTTAGTTGCCCCATCTATAAAACGAGGGTAACAATGAGCCCTTAGACCTGGGTGAATGCTCAGGAAAGTCAGCCTATAACCACTTCCAATAACAGCCTGCTATCAGGTTGCTGTCTCTGGAGCCAGCTAGAACACCCTCACTTTGCCAGGAGCACCATGAAGCGGGGTTTTCCTATGAAAGTCACTCGGCATCTTCCCTGGCCTGGGACAGCATAACTAGCTTAGGAAGGGAATCCTCCACTGCCCTGAGAGGGCTTGTGTCCACAGACTTGGCAGAGGGGAGAAGATTGAAAGAACTTAGGGATATCTCAGTAAAGGTAACCTCTACCCTGAGAGGAGGTCCTCTTGGAGAGCTGGCAGTAACCTGAGACCTGATTCCAGGCCAGGCAAGGGGAGTGACCTAGCCCCACCTCCAACAGAACCTGCATTCCTGCAAGTTGTTGTAGGCCACCTGGCTGTGTGCAAGAGCTCAACTCAGCTCAGCATTGGAAGGGCTGAGAGCCAAGAAACCAGAAGAAACAGATTAGGAATAAATGGGAAGATCCCATCAGAAGGGGGCTACCATCAATCCCTCCATACCCATCCATCCTTGGGTTCTCAAGTCTGCACCAACTCTCACGTCAGTGCAAAAGTTCCAGATCCTCCCCAAGAAAACCTCCCCTATGCAGTTTGCAAACGGCACTGGAGGTTGGTGAGGGCCCTCAAACAGCAACAATATTTTCTGTTCAATGGGGAAAGGAAACTCCTCGGCCCTCCCCATCTGCTAGAGCAGGTGGTCTCTGAAAGGACAGGCTGACTCGAGGCCTCTTATGTCACGAGCAAGGATAACAGCCTCTCACCTCTGCATTAATCACGGTCAGTCAGAACATCCTGCAGTGCCTTCTCAAAAGATAAATAATCTTACTACTCCCTAGAGTGCTCCCAGAAGGCAAGGCACTCTCCAAGTGAGAACAAAGAAACACAGATCTCAGAGCTTCTCCCACAGGTGGGTTTCAAGCCTGGGACTCTTCTGTTTGTAATTTTGTTTATTATAGAATCAACTTGCAGTCTCAACTGCTGATCATGGGAAGAAGAATTGCCACACGCCGTGAAGCAGCGAAGCAGCTTCTTGGCCTCAGAGCCAGCGCCGGGCTCCCGTGAGCGTGTTGAACAAGTATTCTCTGCCTGTACCTGCGCTCAGATGAACAGGAGGAGGAGAGGGCACTGCTGGCTTCAGCAGAACAGTCTCCTTCCCTTAAAGGTAGGGAAGACATTCCAGGACCCCTGGGGAGACCCTCCTCTGCTCTATCCAACGTGTTCCCTCCCTCCTTTCTCAGCCATCCTGTGAGGTCTGGCTCAAATGTACAGGAAGCCCCCTTGATCCCCACAGACTGGACACCAGCCCCCAAGCCCAGGGCCAGATTACGGTGAAATCACTGATGACCATGTAATATCTGAGGGCCCCTCCCCTCACCACCCTTTCCACCACAGGCAGGAACCAGACCAGGTCTAAGTCTGACAGGTGTTTGAGAAACGTTGGCTGAAAGGTGAATGGGGGTGAGGACAGACCCCATTCAGGGAAAGAGTAGCTAGCGGTTGCCTGGTAGTCAAAGGAGATGCTGAGATGGGCTAAGGAGAGAAAGTGGACCCAGGTAGAGAGTGGTCTGGGAAGAGGGGGACTCACGGGAGTCCTGTGCTCTGCCATCGAAGTGCTGCTGATGGGGAGAATGAGAGGGGGCAATGAGTTGAGCCCTGCCCCCAGGGAGCGGCTAGAGGTCTTCTCCCAAAGGGGTCAGAAGTCCCACTGTCTCCTCCATCCTGATGGTGCTGCCATGGGCTCTACCAGGGGTAGCCATCCGCAAGGAGGCAGGCTTGACAGGGGGCGTACTCTGGAGCAGCCTCTGTGCCCCGTATACAGGATGGTGGGTTGGCATACCAGGCTCACGACACTGCTGGGTGCCCGGGGCATCTCTGTCCTCGGTGCCTCCGTGAACCCCTCAATGGACTCCTCAGTTCCCTGGATACTAGGGCAAAGCAAGAGCAAGAATAAGGATAAGGCTCTTGGTCCCAGCCTGAGTTTAAGAGAGGGACTCTCAGGCATTGAGGTATGTAAAGGAGCCTGACCTGTTTAGTAGCAGAGCCTGGGCTGATTTGCTTGGTGTCTGCAGCATCTGGGCCAACCTAAAATGCCAGGAGGTGGGACCAGTCAGTGAGGGCAGCAGACTTGCTGGCTCCAGGAACCAGCACCATTTATCTGTCCCTTTATATTGGGGCTAGCCGATGTCTGTATGCAATGCCCACATTGTTACCCCCAACCTTCTCCTGGAATTCAGTCCTGTGCCCACAAAACAAAGTCATTCTTGGGGGCAGGTCTGGTTTGAAGTGAAGGGTAGGGATAAGAAATAGGGATAAATTGGGGTGTCTGGGTGGCTCAGATGGTTAAGTGTCTGCCTTTGGCTCAGGCCATGATCTCCAGGTCCTGGGATTAAGCCGTAAGTCAGGGTCTCAGGTCTTCGGGGAGTCTAATTCTCCCTCTCCCTCTGCCTCTCCCCCTGCTTGTACTCTGTCTCTCTCTCTCTCAAATGAATAAATAAAATCTTAAAAAAGAAAGTAAGAAAGAAAGAAATAGGGAGGAGCGCTTGGGTGGCTCAGTGGGTTAAAGCCTCTGCCTTCAGCTCAGGTCATGATCTCAGGGTCCTGGGATGGAGCCCCACATCAGGCTCTTGCTCAGCGGGGAGCCTGCTTCCCACCTCTCTGTCTGCCTGCCTCTCTGCCTACTTGTGATATCTCTCTCTCTGTCAAATAAATAATATCTTTAAAAAAAAAAAAGCTTTAAGAAAGAAATAGGGATAAATGCCCAATGCATGACCAACTCTGAATCTCAAAATACTGGGCCTCATCCACACCCAGCCCATTCCAAGACCAAGGCTCTGCCAATAAGGGAGACAACTTCCTCCCAGTGCCTCTCTGCCTCTAACCGGAAGACCTCTGGAGGGAGAGCAGCCTGAATTAATATGAGTTTTCCTGCACAGCAACTTGGGCATTGTCACCAAATCTTGATGAAACCACATATCACGGATGGGGTCCATTAGTGGGCTAGGGTGAGACAGAGAGCAGAGGGATAGAAACCCTACCCCTGGAAGAGCCTGCTGAAGAGCCAGCCCAGAGCCAAGAGAAAGAGTGCACTTGTCACAGTCAGCACCACCACAAACCAAGGTTCCGGCTGCCAGAAAGCCTCCACGTCTGTCACAAGCAGGGGTGTCATCACTGAAGGCACCTGAAATGGGGGCCACAGTCCTGCCAAAATGCCCTGATCATCCAGCCTTCAGACCCCTCCAAGAGCTGGGCTGCCCCACACCCCAGAATTGCTCTTCTGAATTACTAGGCTCTTAACACTCAATGACTCCCTCTGGAGTGCCTTCCCCCATCGTTCCGCCTGGAAAACTGGGTCTCCTCACCCTTCAAGATCCTCTCTCCCCACTTCCCAAGGTCCAAAGGGCCCCCCCTCACTGGGGATCTGTGGGTGCGGGTGGTCACTGTGCTGGTGCTCCAGGGAATGAGATGCACAATGACGGTGGCTGTGGTGCTGAGGTGGGGGATGGAGGGACCTGCATCAGCCACCCGGATCAATAGCTCATAAGTATGGGGCTGCTCTGGCCAGTGGGGTCCCCACGTGATGCTCTTGTGCACCAGGATGGGTCCTTGCAGGCTGAATCGGCTCTGACTGTTCCCTGAAAGCAAAGTGGCAGAAGTAGGGGACTACTGCTGGCGTTGGCCTGCTCCTTCCCCAACAGCCCAGTAGCCCCCACAGCCCTCACCTCCCACGATGCTGTAGGAGAAGGCCCGACGCTGTGGCTCCTGAGGAACCCAACATGACACCTTGGTCACCTCCACACTATGACCCAGAGGAGCGTAGATGGTGAGTTCTTGAAACGGGGGCTGACACTTGGGGGCATAGTCATTCACATCCTGCAGGAAGGTAACCAGATCACCTCAAATCCCCAGGCTGGCCCCCCTCAGTCTCCCCCGACCACAGCCAGAGCCCAGGTGTCAGGAAACAGGTCCTATGAGGAGGCACCACTTCCCTCCAGCCAACCAATGGAAGAAACTTAAGTCCTGGGAAGAAGTAGAATGCCAGAGGAAGATTTGCCAAGTGTTTCCAAGGCCTCGGGGCTCAATTACCTCAACCTCGATGGTAATGGTGCAGGAGCCAGAGCGGCGCTGGGTGGGGTGCTGGTCTTGGCTATGGTCAGTCACCAGGACAGTGAGCCTGTACAGTGTCTGCAGCTCATAGTCCAAAGATCCCAGGAGGTGAACCTCCCCTAGAAGAGGTGCCCACAGCCTCAGCCTGCAGAGTCAACTCCAGTTCCCTCCCTCCATCCCAGCCCTGGCGCGGAAGTACCGCTGAGACGGTCCACAGAGAAGGTGGTGGGCCCACCAGAGATGTAGTACTCGATGCTATTGTGCGGGTAATCCTTGTCTGTGCCCACCACAGAGCCAAGCAGGGTGTGGGGCCCTGCATCCTCCCGGATCCGGAATGTGCGAGGGACACAGGCTGGGGAGAACTCATTGACAGGCGTCACCATCACCAATACTGGCACCTCACCTAGAGGCCATTGGGTGGTCAAGGAGCTGGCCTGGGGTGTCCAGGCCTTTCCTGGGGTCTGAGGAGGGAGATAGGGCCCTCCCTGGGGGTCTAAGGAGGGAGTGGGTCTGGGGGAAGGAAGGGCAATAGCCATTCCTTGGGTGGAGAGGGCGATGCCAAGGAGAGGAGAGAGAATGCCCCACCCTAGGAGTCTGACATGGAGACAACCCTGCCCTATTGGTTTCTGTGGGAAGAGAGGTGACCCTATCTTGAGGATAGGGAGAGGGGTACAGAACAATCCTGTCCTGAATGTCCAGGCCTAGGTATGGTCACTCACTGGTCATGGGGGGCTGACCACCATCAAGCACCAGGATGGAGGCTGCATGCTGAAAGCAGGCCCCAGGAGTGTCACAGTCCAGTGTGGCATTCACCTGGCCAGAGCGACCACAGAGTGAGGCCAAGCCAAGGCCTGGGAGAGCCTAAAGCCACCCTGGGCTGCATGAGGTCAGGGCATCCACACACAGTCAACCCTGAGCCTCTGCTTCCTGGACTACAAAGCAGATTGACTCCCCCATCAAGGCCTTCACCGTCATGGTCTCAGCTCCCACAGAACCTTGCCCCCCCCCCAACCCTCCACCTTCATGTCCTGGAGCACCCAGCACATGGGTCTGTAGGCGGGACTGGGCACCTCCAAGGCCCTGCCTCGAAGGCAGAGGCTAGCTGGACCAGGCGGGCTGTGGAACTGCAGCTCGTAGTCGAGGGGGGAGCCAGCAGAGTCGGGATCAGTGCAAGTGAAGGTTTTCAGCACAGTGCCCACCGGCGTGGTCTCTGGGATTTCAGTCCTGGGAGCAGAGTGCGGGCGGCAAGGCAAGAGTAGAACAGGACCACAAGCCATGGCCATTCCCCCAATATCTTAGATAAGGTTCCTGTGTACTCACACCAGCATTGCTGGGAGGCAGCGCGGGGGCCAGCGGTTGACCGAACGCACGTTCACCGTGACATCGAGGTCAACGCTGGCCCACGGCCTGCGCCGCTCATAGGCCTTCACCTGAAGCCTAGTGACCGCCATGCCCCGGGCGGGCGCCAACTCCAAGGGTGCGGTGGTGCGGACCATGCCGTCCTCTGGGCGGGGAGGGGTGGGGAATGCTGAGTTTAGCCCCGCCCCCAGCTCAATCCCGTCCCCATCATCCCACCCGATCCACCGCACCGAGTGGGCACTGAGCCTTCTCCTTCTCGCCACCTCCTCCGAGCCTCTCCTCTAATTCTAGTCAGGCCTTCCAACGCCACCTCGCCCCCGTCTGCCCCGGCTCCAGCCTCGTTTCTCAGGAGGGCGGGAGATAGCACGGGTCACTCTGGACCAGCTGCAGGGGTATGCTGCACACACCCCCAGTGCCCCTCACCACGTCCGATGGAGAAGAGCGGGCAGGGCACCGGGGAGAAGATTTCGTAGCGCACGTCTAAGCCCCGGGCTCGAACCTGAACTACATTACTGCCGGGAGCCAGGTCCTCCAGGATGGTGATATTTGGGGCCTGTCCCCTGGACAAAAAGTTGGGGGGGAGCACTAGCTCATGCCTGCTCACGCCACCCCATGCCCTGTCCACAGCCCCCTCCCCCGGGAGTTTCCTCATACAGGAGCTGGCTGGGGATGCCTCAGCAGCCCCACACCTTAACCTTACTCCTAATTCCCTGGGCCTGTGCTTTGCCACCCCCACTGTACCCAAGGTAAGGGAGCCTTACAGGAAGGAGATCTGACTGGAGGGATCAGGCAAAACTTTCACCTTCAGCATCCTGTGACAACTTTGATTTTGGCCAAAGCTCACCAAAACCTCAAGCGGGAAGACCTACAGTGCACACAGAACAGGAAGAGGACTAGTGTATCTACTGTAGGTCTTTGCATAGTCTTCCCTCCAATAGGCACTCCCTGCCTCAGGCCCTCCATGGACAAGGAGCCCCAACCCTCACTCCACCCCAATACCTGTCACTCTGCTGACAGGTACTCCTTTGAGTCCCATTCTTTGGGGCCATAAATTCTTCTTTTAGGATGCAAGCAGCCCCCAAAAGTGTGATATCTGAGTCATTCACAATGCGACATCGTATTAGAGTTACTAAGAGCCCATCATTAAGACACGGAGGTTTTAAAGAAGGAACTTCTCTAATCTTCTCCAGACTAGCCACTTTACCCAGAACTTTCTCTTCCTGTGTAACTGCTCTGAACACTCTCAGTCCTATTAAAGGCAGTGGGAGCTCCCAGAGCCAGGGATCCCTTTTCTTTCTGGAACTCCAGAAACCAGCACAGAACCAGGCCAGTGTGAGAGAATAGCTAGCATGTGGCGACAGGTACAGATGTGGGCTATGTCTGAACATGGCAGCAAAATTTCAGAGACCAAGAACAAACAAACCTCCAGGAAATGGTGGCTCTTGTCTATTGCATGCCCCATCCATGGGTATCCCCAGGTTCCAAGTCAAGCTCACCTTTGGAGCATGGCCTTTGAGGCCCTGGGATGGTGCCAGCAGCCAGCCTTGCCCGTTGATGGAGAATGGTCCGGGGAAGTATGGAGGGTCCTGGGCACTGTTGATGCTTAGCTGACAGGACAGTGATGCTGGAGGCCCCAGCCCCACCACCAGTGCCCCACACATCCCTGTTGAAATCCCCCAACACCCCAGCTGGTACTTGCCCACACCCAACGTTCCCATACCCCACCACAGGGTGACTCCCCAACCTCTACCCTGACTCCTGGCCCTGCTCCTCAATCTTTTCTGCTTTTAAATCAATTATTTTGTTTGTTTGTTTCAAACGACATTTCTTTTTTTGGATCCCAAGAGTGATACAGGGTTTTCATGAAGAATTCAGAACCCTGAGGAGAGCCAGAAAGAACACAAGCCCTGAGATGTCCTTGCAGGACAACCATGGTCCTCAGGGGGATGCAGCCCTCAGTGACTCTCTCCAGGAACACCCCTCATGAGGAGGCTCAGCACACACTAAAGGGGCCCTCCGCATTCTGTGTTTGGCCAGAGAGGAGCTGGGCCAAGGAGGGGCCGGGTTTGGTTTCCCTAGGTGCCTCCCCCATCCTGCTGTTCCCTCTACCCCTGACTGCTCATGTGCTGGGCTCACCTGGGCACGCTGGAGTTGCAGGCCTGGGAGCAGCAGAGTGTACAGCTGGGCCCCAGGGGGGACCGTTTCCCGAACCTGAATGATTTCCCCACCTAGCCAGAGGGGAAGTCAGGGAGGCTCTGCTCAGGCCGTGCCACCCAGCCCTGCCTGCTGCCCCTGGCCTCACCTGGGTTGGCAAATTGGCTGGCACATGGGCTGTAGCCAGGGTCCCGGTGCACATTCACAGAGAGGGGTGCCTCCAACACTTTCTTGCCACATGTGAGCCGCAGCTGCAGTCTGTAGTGATTCACTGCCAGGGCATCCAGCCGGGCCGAGCTACTTAAGGTCACCTGGGGCAGATGGGCGGTGCCATGTGGGACTCTCGGCTCTCCATCCCCGTACACTACCTCTGGCTTGGGGAATTGAGGGCCTGCCCTTGTCCCCCCATGCTTCCCATCTGTGCCCAGGACCCTACCATGGCCGTGTAGGTCTGCTGCTGCCTGTTCAGGCTGGGTGGGTTAAAGAAGGTGGTTGGTGGCCGCACGTAGAGCAACTCCAGGGTGGGCACGTAAGACGTGCAGTTGATGGGGAAGGAGTAAAGGACGGCACCAGGTCCCTGGCTCTCAGAGACATTTATGAACCAGGGCAGGCCGTGGAGTTCTATGAGGAAGAGACAATTCAGGCTGGAGGCCCCCCACGCATACTGGCCCTTCAGCTTCAGGGCCCAGTCCCGTCTAGGGCCAAGCAGCCAAAACTCTTCCTTGTCCCCCACATCCAACCATGACTCAGCTCATTGAACAGGAGTGAGGTCTTGGTTGAGGAAGCAGCCATAAGGAATGAGGGTCAGGGAGTTAGATCTTTGTCCTTCTTTGCTTGGCCCACAGCCCCTGCCCTGCATGGTAGCTTATCTGAGAAGAGTCATGATTTCACTGCACTGTGGAGGGTGTTGGGGCATGAAAAGTGGGTTCCCCCACCCACCAACTCCTCACCAGAGACAACCAGAGCTAGCAGAAGCACCGGGGGCCTGAGCAGGGCCATGGTGGCCTGAAAACACAGACAGCAGAGGAAACTCCGGAAGACCAGACGTGTTTGTCAGGCCTACCCTGTTGCCAGGTCAGTTGCTTAAACACCGCAGGGCAGGCTGGACTCCTGGGCCTCCCAGGTCTCAGCCCCGCCCATCCCTGGTGACTTGAGCTCTAGACTCCAGACGGGGACTACAAGGCCTGGGCAACCCCAAGGTTTACTGCTTCCAGTGAATTCTCCCATTTGTTACTATAACCCAAAGGAAATGTTAGGGGAAAAGGATCGAGCTTCTGGTAGGGAAACCAGGTTCAGGGAAGGAAGTCTTGGTCATGCAGTCTTTGAGACACAAGCACAGCACCCAGGAAAACTGGGTTAAGGACTTGCGAGGCCATAGAGTCCAAACTCCAGTTGCCCACCCCCTCTCACCATTAAGAACATTATCTGCCTATCAATCTGAGCCCAGCCATCAGCAAAATCTCTTAAAAGTTGCCTACATTCCAAGAGCAAGAAGAATCCGTGGTGATATAAATCAAAATAATGGTTATCTTCGAGACTATCAACTGGAGGGGGCACAAAGTGTCCTCCTGGAGTCGCTAGGGAGAGTCTATACCTTGATCTGGGTGACAGCTATACACGTGTTTATAGATTTTAACATTCATTGAGCTGTACCTTTGAAAGCTGTCCATTTATTATATTTAAATGTCAATTTTTAAAATTTAAATTTAAATTTTATTTTTTAAAGATTTTATTTATGTATTTGACAGACAGAGATCACAAGTAGGCAGAGAAGCAGAGAGAGAGGAGGAAGCAGGCTCCCCGCTGAGCAGAGAGCCCGATGGCGGGGATCCCAGGACCCTGGGATCATGACCTGAGCTGAAGGCAGAGGCTTTAACCCACTGAGCCACCCAGGTGCCCTCAATTTTTTTTTTTAAAGATTTTGGCAGTGAGAGATCACAAGTAGGCAGAGAAGCAGGCAGAGAGAGAGAGGGGGAAACAGGCTCCCTGCCGAGCAGAGAGCCTGATGCAGGACTCAATCCCAGGACCCTGAGATCATGACCCAAGCGAAAGGCAGAGGCTTAACCCACTGAGCCACCCAGGCGCCCCATATGTCAATCTTTAAAAAGTTGTTCACACTCGCACTTTCTAGTTCTTCATCTCTCACTCTCTTCTATCTCTTCTATCATCAAGTTTGTCGCTCTCTTTGTGAAACTGCCCTTGCCAGAGTCCTCAGCGATCTGCATACTGCTAAATTCAGTTCATTTTCCAGTCTCCCCTCCTGGGCAGTGTTTGACACTTGCTCCCTTGGTTCCTAAGTGCCCACACTCTCTCAGTTTCCTCCCCTCTCCCTGGCTGCTCCTGCTTAGTCCCCATGTGGGTCCTGCTTCCCTATCATAACCAAGAGGATTCTTCTAGCATTCAGTCCTGACTGCTGCCTTCCTCTGTCTACACTCACCTCCCTCAACACATCCAAGTCTGTGGCCTTAAATACCATCCACTCGCTTTGCCTCCCAGATCCAAGGCTTCAGTGCCGATCGCTCTCCCAAATTCCAGAGTCACACACCCTGTGGCTGCCTCTGCATCTCAGGTGGGATTTCCAACAGGCATCTCAATGGTCGAGCGTCTACAAATAATCCCCTTGGTGTTCCTCCCTGAACCCGTTCTTCTTTTTTTTTCTTTTTCCAATTTATTTATTTTCAGAAAAACAGTATTCATTATTTTTTCACCACACCCAGTGCTCCATGCAAGATGTGCCCTCTATAATACCCACCACCTGGTACCCCAACCTCCCACCCCCCCGCCACTTCAAACCCCTCAGATTGTTTTTCAGAGTCCATAGTCTCTCATGGTTCATCTCTGAACCCGTTCTTCTCCAGTCTCTTTCCTGGACCCAGTCATGGCAATTCCATCTGACCAGCTATTCAGGCCAGAAATCTAGTAGGAGTCATGTGGATGCTCTTCTTTCCCTACCCATATTCGTGCATCAGCAAGGCTTGATTTTAGCTCCAAAACATACCCCAAAGTCACCCCCTCCTGTGTCCCTGCCCTACCCAGGCCCAGGCCCTTCCCTTCCTTGGTGGATGAGGGCAGGAGTCTCCACTCTGATTACAGAGTGATTCTCCTAAAGCAGCTAGGATTACCCAAACAGGAACCATCCTGGCTCATTCCCTGCTCAAAAGCCCAGTGCTCCCCACCACACCAAGAACAAAACCCTCTATTTCTTTCCGGGGTTGCTAGGAGCTTGGTTTGCTGACCTCCTTCCCCTAACTACCACCGTCTAGACACCTAGGCCTTCTTTATGTTAAGCTCTGTGCAACCCCTCTCTTCTAAGGGCCTTCAGCTGGCTGATGCTTCTGCCTAGAATACCCATCTTTTTGTCCCCCCCCCTCCTTTTTTTTGAGAATAAGAGAGACCATGGGGGAGGGTGCAGAGGGAGAGAGAGAATCTTAAGCAGACTCCTTGCTCAGCGTGGAGCCCAACTTCGGGCTCCATCTCACCACCCCGAGATCATGACCTCAGAGGAAATCAAGAGTCAAGACACATGGGTGCCTGGGTAGCTCAGTGGGTTAAGCCTCTGCCTTTGGCTCAGGTCATGATCTCTGCAGGGAGCCCGCTCCCTTCTCCCCTTCTGTCTGCCTCTCTGCCTACTTGTGACTTCTCTGTCAAATAAATAAATAAAATCTAAAAAAAAAAAAAAGTCAAGACGCTTAATCTACTGAATCACTCAAGTGCCCCTAGAATACCCTTCTTGATCTCCCATGATGGCTCATTCAGGTCCCATACAGAGTGCTGCCTCCTTTGTGAGTACCCTCTTCCAGACTAGCCAGAATAGCCTGTCCACCCTCATTCCCGCTGTTTTTTGCCTACTGAGTTGTTTAGTCTGTCTCAAGTTAGACTGTATCCTGAAACCTAGCCTCCGATCGTGGAGCGGCCTCCAGGAACCGGGCTCTGACCGTTCTGGAGAGAGAGTGCTGCCCTAACCCCCTGCACTCTAGGTTGGCTTGCGGTGCGGGCAAAAGGAGTGCCGGGTGTCGCCGAGGTAATCGCCGCTAACCGCGCTCCCCACTAGAGGGCGGCCCTGCCTAGCTCTGCCAGACGTGGGGCTGGGCCTTGGTCGGAGTTCCTCTCCTGTGCCGCCGCGAGGTCCTGTGCTCCCGGAGTCCTTAAAGGGGCGGGACCCATCATTCCCAGGATTTGTCGAGGCCCCTCCAGGAACGGATTCAGTGGTTCGCGCCCGGAGTGGGCTACAGCAAGGCTAGGTCCGACGGTTGGGGCAGCTCTGTCCGCACGTGGGCGTGGCTGGGGGCGGGATCGGAGCGCTCAAGGAGCTTCTGCGGGGGAGACCGCAGGCCTATCCCGGGAAAAACGGGGAAGCTGAGGCTACCGCGGGTAATCGCCTTGTCTTGGGTCATGCAGCGAAGCGCCCAGGGTGTGGGGGAGCCCCAGGCAGGACCCGCCCGGCTTTCAGCTACAGTCCCGCCTCTCCCTCCAGAGCTGCAGAGAAGTGGGGAGCGGGTGTCAGGCTCACCACCCACTCGTCCTGGCCCGAGAGGCGGGGCCGCTTCAGCCCAGCCCCGCCCCCATTGGCTGCTGCACCAGGGGCGGGGCGCGGCTGCCAGATGTTGGGGCGGCGGCGGCGGCGGCGGCGGCGGCGGCGGCCGGAGGTGCAGAAAGCGAGGAGCCGCGGAGCCAGGCGGAGGGCCGGGGCGCCGCTGGCGGGCCCGCTGGCCTTCTCCGCACGGCTCCCGCTGGAGTTCGAAGAGGAACCGGCAGGCCTGGCGGGGGCTCCGGCACGGGCATGCACAGCGCTCGGCTTGACAGCTTCCTGGGCCAGCTCCGCTGGGAACTGGTGAGGCTTGGGAGCGGGTGTGGCTTGTGAGGACGCATGTGGGGTGCCCCGCTGCCGTCCAGCCCGAACGACACACGGGTAGGGGGCCGCCCCGAGTGCCCATCTGAGGCAGGATGGGGGCGGGGCGGCCCAGATGGCCCAGATGGCCCGCATCGGGTTTCGGACGGTTGGGAGCTGCATTGGGCATCAAGTAACAGCCGCCCAGCTGGCGTTGCTGCCGGGGTGGCGGAGGGAGTTGGCGGGGAGAAACTTGTTTTGGGGCGGATCAGGGGGCTGCGAGGGACTAAAGAAGTGCTGGCGCTGTTTGGATGCCTTCAACCCCAGACTGACCTGTACCTCCTTTTCCTACCCCTCACCTGGCAAGTGCTCTTTCTCTGAAAGAGGCTGTGAGCTTTGGGGAGCTGAATCCCTCAGGAAGCGGGGATGCTCCCCCACCCCCAGCCCTGAACAAGACCTACTTCCCGATGCAGGCAGGCCCGCAACCCTGCCTCCCGCCCTGGTGGCGGGTACCGACTTGCCCAGCTTTGCGTGCTGCAGCCTGCCAGACAGCCACCAGGTCGACTGATGGGAGCCACACGAGCTACGTGTGCCAGCACCCCCATACCAGCCCAGTGCCCACTGGAGGCTGGCTGCCCAGGCCTGCAGGCCTAGCCAGCCCTCCTGGGCCTTCTGTTTGGGGACTGGTCTGGCCAGGCAGGCAGGGGTGACAAGTGTTACCCCCTCCAACTTGGGCCTTCTCTTCCTCCACAGCTGTGTGGCCGGGACACAGGCTCACCCCCCATGTCTGGCCCCCTTCCACCACCCCCCAAACCTGGCCCACGTGTTCTGCTCAGCCACCAACTCAGGGCCTCAGATGCCTTGGACGAGGACTCAGTCTGCTGTGTGGAAGAGGAGGAAGAAGGTGTGGTGATAGGCGACAAGGGTGTTGTCTTGGGGAGCCCCAGGGAGAATGCCCTGGACTGGGACTCTGGCTTCTCTGAAGTGTCGGGCAGCACGTGGAGAGAGGAAGAGCTGCCGGTACTCCAACACCCAGCACCTGCAGCATGGCCCCCGCGTAGACAGCGCCTCTCGGCCAGTGGCATTCCCCTGCCCAGTAGAGTTCCTGGGGCCAGTGCACCACCTGCCCACCGACCACGGCCCAAGTCTACCCCGGATGCCTGCCTGGAGCATTGGCGGGGGCTGGAAGCTGAAGACTGGACAGCAGCCCTGCTGAACAGAGGTCGCAGTCGCCAGCCTCTGGTGCTGGGGGACAACTGTTTTGCCGACTTGGTGCACAACTGGATGGAGTTGCCAGAGGCAGCGGGTGAGGGGGACGATGGAGGTGGGCCCCGTGCCCGTGCCCGGCCCCCTCAGTTCTTGCTCGGGCTCTCGGAGCAGCTGCGGCGCCAGCTGGCCAGGGCACGCAGGGCGGCGATGGCAGGAAAGAGACTATCGTGCCCTCCTCGCCCGGAACCTGAACTGCCTGCAGATGTCTCACGATTTGCAGCTCTCATGAGCTGCCGCAGCCGCCAACCCATCATCTGCAATGATGTCAGCTACCTCTGACCCTGCCCTCCAGCCTGGGACAATAAAGGCCTTTCTCTGGACTATCCTGGTTCCATGCCCCTGAGGCTCTAGGAGGTGGCCCCAACCCTTTGAGGCACAGTCTAGGCAGGCAAATCTAGAGAGCCTTTTCTCTGCCTGCAGGGATCCCCTTCACGTCCATGTCACACACCCTGTGCATTACTGCCCCGTGTTTTATCATCCGTCTCCACTTAAACCCTTCTGCAACAAGCATTTATTGAGTGCCTACTGTGGGCTCGGGATGCAGGGCTCCATGGAACTGGAGGACAGGGCTGCTGTCTTATCACACAGCTAGCTGGTAGTGCAGGGGTGGGAAGGTAGTGTCCTCCTCCTCACCCTCACAGCTGAGCTCCAGCACCAGCACCCGCTGCCCTGGCTGAGGCATCCGGCCTGTCACCTGGCACACCAGTTCCGTCACCCTGGTAGTGTGGCAGGGAAGGGGTTGGGGGTGATTGGCTAAGTGAGCAGCGGGAGGCAGAGTGACCGGGGATGGACCCGAGGGTGCTGATGGGCCATAAGGAGCTCAAGCCGGGGGGCAGGAGCAACTCAAGACCGGAAACATCTGAAACTATTTTAGGAGCAGCAGGCAGGGCGGGCAGGAGGCAGGAAGCTGTGAGTCCCCTGGGAGTGGGCTGTGAAAGGGGAGCTTAGTGGGGTGTGGAGGAGCTGATGGGGCTGGCCAAGCAGGCAGCTGGGAGGCCCCTCCTCAGGTTTTCGGTCCTCACCCCACCCCCAGCCCATTTGCTGGCTCCATTTGGCAAAAGAAAGCCTCAGGAGGGTGTGAGGGGCCCAGACGGGGTTGGAAAGAGGAAAGGCGTCATGTGTCCCAACGCCTCCAGGAACAGAACAAGGCCCGGCTGAAGCCTGGTGTGGGCTTACCTGAGAGCCAGGCGCTGGGCCTGCTTTTCAGGCGACCACCTTGCCGAGTAGAGCAGGGCCTTCCCAAACAGCAGCATCTTCACCCTCAGCCCAAATTGTTCCTAGAGAGAGACAGGTAAGGGACCAGCTAGGCCAGGTCATACCCGGCCTAAAGGCAGGTAGGGATGGGGCTCACCTTGAGATAGGCCAGCAGTAACTCCAGGGTCTTCTCTGGCTGCCCAGCAGGCACCTCCAGGCGGTTCCAACAAGTCCAGGTCCATGTCAGGGGATGTAACTGGGGGGGAGGGCAGTGAGAGGATTCTCACATACACCCTCCCCCTACCCATTACCAGCAGCTCATGGCCCCTTTCTTAGAGGAGGAGCTGGACTAGAGGCAGGAAACAGAAGCCAGGGGGGTGGGGTTGGAAGGTGGGATCTGGGCCCAGAGTCCCAGCACCCTCCCCGCCTATGCTGGGGCCAGCACAGGAAATGGGGCTATGGGGCCCCCGCACAGGGAAACAGGCAATCCATCACGCAGGCGGGTTGTGTGTGCGGGGGGGGGGGGGGGGGGGGCATTGTTTCCTGAGGAAGCAGAAGCAGGGCCGCTGCAGTCACTGATAAAGCTGCTTGAGCCTCAAACGCAGCTGGGGGTGGTGGACATCCTGCCCCCGTCCCGTCATTCCGTATTGCCAGGGTGTTGGACTACATGGGCACAGAGGATCAAGGGGCACAATGATCACTAGGGCCCCACTGGCTAAGAGACCCCAGCAGGGACACAGTCCACAGAGGCCTCCTCTTCCTGTCCCCTTTCCTTCCCTATTTCAAGAGTCTTGGGGTTCTAGTGCAGGGAGCTGAGGGTGGCAGGGGGCCAGGGGCCAGGAAGGGGGCTCTGCCAGCTCCCCCAGAAAGAACAGTGGGGTCAAGCTGAGACGAGGCCAGAGGTGAGTTGTGGGGGGGACCGTCCTCTGCCCCCTCCCCCTCCACCATAGACAAAGGAGCTTATGTGCTAGCTGGAGGAGAGGCCCTTCACAAAAGAGCTCTGTGTACTGTGCCCTGAGGGACCCCAGGCCTGCTCAGCAAAAGCCCAGTGCTGGCCCATGACCTCTCCCCTCTCCCCTGGTGAAGGCATTCTCTCCACCCCCTCTCCCGTGCCCCGAGAAAATGCCAACTACTGCCGAGCCTGGGCGCATAGCCAGGGGCATTCACAGCCCTGCACTTGGAGGAACACACACACACACACACACATACCGCCAGGAACGCCTGCTTGTGTACTCACATGCACACCCATGTACGCCCACAGCAAAGAAGAGCCTTGTACTCCCATCTGGCACACAGATGTACAAGCATGCTCCCTCCGTGCTTACACGCCACAGGGCCAAGGATGCCCAGACCCCTGTGCACTCACACGCACAAAATGAACGCACACATCCCCACCCATGGCAGTGAGCTCAGTGCCCTTTAACTCAGCTTGGAGGTGGTGGGCCAGGGTCCCGATGCCCTGCGGGGGTGGAAGTTAGACTCTGTTTGGGGCTAGGGCTCTAGTGCCCCCTCCCTACCAACTCCCCCATTAGGGGCTCTACTACACGGAGGAAGCTGTGAGGCTTGTCTGACTCGGCTAATGAGTTAAAGCTGCAGCAACCCCCAGACCCAGGGCAGGGGAGGGGTGAGGGGCGAGGGAAGCTGATGGCTGCTTCCTGTGTCTGACAGGTCCCAGTCTGGCTTCACAGCAGGAAGCTGGCTGGAGGGAGTCTTAAGGACTCCCCCAGAGTCTGGGTTCTGGTGTGAGCCCAGAGCCAGAGGAAAGCCCGTTTTGGTTAGGTACAGGAAAGACCCAGGCCTGGGGGGGGGTAGTGTGAAGGGCTTACCTTCTGGACAGCGGGGGCGCAAGGCTCCCAGCGCTCGAAGCGGTTTTCGGCCAGTTGCAGGTAGCTGTGGCGAAAGGCACGGAGGGGCCGTGGCCCACTCACCACCTTGTATAGTTCCAGGCCCACAAGGCTGGCCACAGCTGCTGTGGTGGTGGCAATGGCTGGGATAATCTGGCCCACGATTCGCTTGCTCTGCCAAGGACAGGAGATTTGCTCTGGGGCCGAGGTGTAGGACTAGGGTTTGACCCCCACCTCCAGGCCTGAGCCCCAAGGGGCAGAGCTACCTGTGAGCGGTTGGCAGGGGGGATCCCATAGTTCTGAGCTCGCAGGCTTGCTGCTGCTGCCACAAAATCCACATGGAAGTTGTTATCATTGTCCTGTGAGGCCCAAGTCCCGACAGAGTTAATATGGCCTCAGATTCCCTTACCATGGCTGACTGCATGTCCCTGCACAGGTCTTCCCACAGTTCTGGGTGGCGGGGGGCGGGGGGCATGCTGACGTCTGCCTCCCTTATCAGATAAGGAAGCAGAGGCTCAGGGAAGGTGATCTGCTTTGGGGGTCCTGCCGGGAGGAGAATTCAGGCCAAGGGAACTCCAAATCCACCTTCTTAGCTCTTGACCTTCCCCAACAACCTCCCCAGCTTGCCCCTCACCCCTGCTTGGGCTCCCACCTTCTCGAACTTCAGGGGCTCCAGGGGAGGGCTCCTGTTCCAGACCTTCAGCACTTGGTGCAGCTTCTTCAGCTGCTCAGGGCCTGGCAGAGGAAGGGGGTGACAGGCAGTTCTCAGCACCCACCTCCCACCCTCTCCCTGGAGCCTGGTGCCTAGTCTTGCTCTTCCCTAAGCCTAAACCGACTATGTTCAGAGAGATTCCCTGATGGGCGCTGCAGTCTCTCCAGCAGCCCGAGCCCTGAGCCTGTGTGTGCACCTACGGAATTCTGTCCTCACCTGGGGACCATAGCTGGGGACTCTCCAGGGTCCAGTGGTTTCTGGAGTCTTTTTTGCTGAATATCCGCCATGGGAACAGGGGTGTGGGGGGTGTGGGCAGCAGGAAGAGGGCCTACTGAGGGGCTAGAGGAGGAGCCCAAATCTTGAAAGAAGCAAGGTCAGAGTGCCTGAGAGAGAATGAATTGGCAGCAGGGCCCCCAGGCCCTGTCTTCCTTCTGTAGCTTAGACTCAGGACAGGGCCAGGCCTTTGGAGGGCAGCACAGGGGGCCAGACCCAGGGACCTCACCAGACTCAGCAGAAGCCCCAGCTAGTTCCAGGTCACTAGGAGAGATGGGGGCCAAGGCCTGGGGCACAGGCAGCGGAAGCGACTCCAGTAGTTCCCTGAGTGCCGTCTGGTCCCGGGAGCCAGGGAGCCCATGCATCTGGGCATACAGGTTAGCAGCTGCCAGCACGTAGAGGAGATGGGTGTCCTGCGGTCAGACCAAGAGCATGCGCAGATGCGTGGGTGTGAGTGAGCATGCTCAGGTGCGTGGGGTGGGGGGCACCAGCCATTTGTGGAGCCACTGGAGTGCCTGTCTGGTCTCACACGTGGACACCCACAGATGCACAAATGTGGCATGGCATCTCCAGCACCCGTGCCCCTCTGCAGAATACAGAGGTGCCTACCTCGGCTCTGAGGGGTCACATCCCCACCTTGGGGTTCCCAAGGGACCCCACTCACTTGGCTGGCATCAAACTCCAAGGGCTTGGGACACTGTTTGCGACCCGACCAGAAAAGAGTTCCATCCTCCAGCACCTAGGGGAAGGGAGGTGGTTGGGCTCAGTCTGGTCCCCCCAAACCCTCCGCCTCCTGATCCCTAGACACCCACTTTATCAGGTGGGAAATGGCTCAGCAGCTGCCTGATGCCATAATGGAAGCGTCGTTGCCAGTGGCCCAGGGCCCACAGCACACAGTCTTGCCAGGTCTGTGGACGCTGTCTCAGGACACCCAGCACCTCCTCCAGCAGGGTCAGCACCTGCGGGGCATCTGTTTCTGCCAGAGAAGTGAGTGCCCTGCAGAGAGAGAAGGTTTGAGGCTAAGCCCTGAAGACTCTGACCCTAGGGGCTCTGGTCTCCCATCCACACCCTCTTGGTAGCCTTACTCTTGGTGGCGGTTGATGGTCTCAGCAGACAGACGGAAGAGCCCCTCAAACTCGTCCCGGGCCCACTGTGGGGCAGAGAGTCACCATAAGGTGTCAGGCGGGGAGCAGGTCTGCAGCTAGGGGCTGAGCTGGGGGGGGGTCTCTGGGGTGCTTCCTACCTGCAAGGTGTGCTCGACTGAGCTGGGGAAGTGCCGCAGGGTGCAGACAGGGTAGGTAGCTCCCTCAGCAGCTAAACCCGAGGGGGGCACTCTGTAGACATCAGTCACATGTGGCACGAACACGTAAGCATGGCCTGAGGTGCCCTGCGTCCCCGCCTCCAATAGTGGCTTCAGATAGTGGGTGCAGCGAGCAGCCACATAGTGGCCTAGCAAAGGGGCAGAGGGTCAGGAGTGGGGCTGGCATGGCCTTGAATAAGGGGCTGAGTGTCAAGTTTCCACTCACGGGCCTGGAAACTGTCCAGGGCAGCAGCCACGCCATCCACATGGGAGAAGAAGTTGTCCTCGTAGATGTGCTCTGTTGTAGGATCCAGCGGGTGGGTGAGTGGGGTCACCTGCAAGTGTGAGTTCAGGCGACGAGTGGCCTCTGCGGCTACCTCTGCCTTGGGCCTCTGAGAAGAGAATAGGAAGATGTTGGGTGTGGGTGGGTGGGTGTTGAGGGGGGCGCACCGTGGACAGTCCGGGATGCAAGACGTGCATAGGGCCCAGCACTCACACCAATGTCCTGGGTCCTGAAGAGGAACTGACGGCTGAGATTGGAGCGCTCTATGTGGTCCATGTCAGCAACGGTCACACCCCCGCTGTCCCCGGCCCCCAGGCCGATTAGGGCAAAACCTTTGAGCAGCTCACAGCCGATAGCTCCAGCACCCACCTGTCAGCAGGAGCAGCCTTAGCCGGAGGGCCTACCTTGGCCCTCCCACAGACATCTCCCAGCTGGGCCACAAAGCTCACCAGCAGGTAGTGCTGCCGGCTCAGCTTCTCCTGAAAACCAGCCCCAAACACTGCGATTTGCCCATCATAGCGGCAACATCTCTAGGGGACACAGACAGGGCTCAGTGATGGCTGTGCTGTGCCTCCCTCTCACGCCGACTTTTCCAGGTCAGGATTTCTGGACTGTTGTTCCTTCTCCTTCCCTGGTCTGAAGTTTGGAGAAGGCTTGCAGCCCTACCCTAGGTTCTTACCGGCGCACAGTCCTCTGGTGTGGGAAGGGGCTCCCCATCTTCTGGAAGGCAATCGAGGGCATCAAAGTAAAGCCACTGGTCCAGGGGCATGAACTTCCTGGAGATTGCCTAGAGGCCAGAACTTCAGGGTAGGAACTCCTGCCAGCTCCAAGCCGCCTTCGACCCTGGCTGGGCTTCACCAGACCAGTGAAGTCGCCAGGGCCGCTGTCTGGTGCTGACACCCTCCGGCACCCACACATGTCTCCACACCCTTCCCAGTCTCATCCTGCCTGTGCCTCTGCCCACCTTCAGCACTTCCTGGGCAGCCACTGCACCCAGCATGGCTGCCATGGGGCTCAAGCCACCAGCACTACTCAGGGCGACTGTCTGCACTAGAGCCTCATCCAGCAGCTCTTCCAGCGGCTCTCCTTCTGTCCCCTTCAGTGGTTCCAGGGACCGGGCCAGGCCCACCACCTTCTCTGCATCCGCCTGTGGAGGAGAACTCTGTGAGCATGGCAGCCCTGGCCTGGGCTCTCTCCCCAACTCAAACCCTTCATGAGGCCATCCCCTGATTCCATAGAAGAGGGAGCAGTGCCTAAGCATGAAGGCCCAAACCAGCTGTCAGACTGTGTGGCCCACCAGAGGATGCCTAGACAGTACCTGCAGATACTTCGCCAACATGGCTAGACATTTCAGCCCAGAGCTGAGGGGGGAGGAGGCGGCCAGGATCCCCAGGCCTTGTGCCTAGTACTTTCAGGGACCTGGTCTCAGGTCCAAAGACAGTGCTATCACTTCCTTTATGTAAGTGGGAAGCTGCCTCTGGGTTTATAACTCGGGTCTGTGAGATAATCACTGTTGCTTTCTGGTAGGTGAGACCCCAATAAGATAGGCTCGGGGGAGAAGCAACAGGGCCACTCACAGGATCCCATGGCTGGGGCAGCCGGCCATGGAGGCTCTGGAACTCGTGCAGTGCACGGAAGGCCTGATGTAGGCAGCGGGCACGGTGAGCTTCCTCTGAACCCTGCGCCACCACACGGGGCTGGAGGAGGGCTACATCCAGGGGCTTCTGTAACAGGTACTCAGCTCAGGGTCAGGTTCAGAACACTGTGGGGCCCTTGAGGCTCCCAAGCTCCCCCATCTCAGATGCACTTGCACTCACATGGCTCACAGTCTTGGATCTCTTGACCTCAGTGACGGCCCCACCACGCAAGTAAGGGGAGAAAATTGCTGTATTTCCAATCTCCAAGGTTCCATCCTCTGGGGGAGATCCAGCCTCGTCGGTATGACCTCTGAACCTGAGTTGTTCTTCATACCCTATCCTGTCTTGTGCCTCTGTCCTTGACCTTGCTCCACACTGAGGAAGGTGGAGGGAGAACCTATCCCCAAGGACCAGGCTGCGTGTACCCCCCAGAGAGGGGGCTTGAGGACTGAGTGTGTTGGCTTACCCTGTACGTGGATAGGCCGGGGTTCACAGCCGTTGAGCTCAACCATGCCCTCAATGCCTGAGAAAGTTACCAGATCCCCATCGTGGAAGTAGCGGGCATCGGCCTCTTTTCTCAGGGTGAGAATTCCAGGGGAGCCCTGGAGAAGAGGTGGCTTGACTCAGGGGTGCCCCCACTTGGTCAGCAGCTGAGCACCCACACTTCAGCACTCACCTGGGAGATGTGCTGGATGGCAGCTGTCAGAGGCTCTGCCTCTGTAGGGTCCTGCACAGTGAAATCCTCACCGAAGTCACAGAATAGCTGCCTGTGGTAGGGTGGTAGGGGTCACTGAGCCAGCCCAGCGGTTACTCACCGTGCCTGCTGCTAAGGGTGGGAGACACTAGGCACAGCCCAGAAGGCCAGCCCTGGGGAAGGGATGCTGGGAGAGGCTTGGAAGCTGGAATTTGAGGGAATTATTGGAGCAGGTGTGGAGACGGGGTGGAGGAAGCAGAGGGTGGGACTGGGGGCTTCAATCGGGAGGGGATGCTAGGACAGGCCTGGGGCTGGGGGCAGAGGGGCACAGGAGCAAGCCTGGGGATCTGGCCAGCCCCAAGGACAGGACCAGGCCAGTTGCCACCTGTGCTGTGGCAGGTCAGGCCGGGAGTCTTACTCACCCCACAAGGCCCCGAGTATCGGCCACCAAAAAGCAGATTTTGAGCTTGTGGCATAAAGCGCCCACCTCCAGCTGCTCCTTCAGCTTCGAGGCAGTCAGCACCACCACCTGGGTGGACCCCATGATCAGCAGAGCCAGACCCGCTGCTCAGCGCAGGGCCAGAGGAAAAGACCCAGCTCACCTGGAGAGTGGGGCAGGGAGGGTACCTGGAAGTCCAACAGCAGCTCCTCGGTGATGTCACCTGTGTGTACGCACACTTGGATGGCGCCGTTGAGCTTAGCCAAAGGTTCCTGAGATGCCTCAGCCCTACTCTTTTTCAAGTCCTTCTCAGAGAGGAAAAACTAGGGCGAGACCCAGTGTGCCTCAGGCAAGGGGATTTCTCTTGGGCCCCACCCCCACCCTGGCCTGGGAACCCATAGTACCCCTCCCATGCCCCTTACCTGGGCAGCCAGGTCAGACCAACAGGTGGGGTGGGGGTCATGCAGTGTGAGGCTGCCCACACCCATCAGGACCAAGTTTTTGGCCACCTCGGCCCCCAGACCCTGAAGGCCCGATAGCAGGACCTTGGCTCCCTGAATCTTCTGCATGGCTGGCAAGTCCAGCACATACCTGTGGAGGGGCAATGAGAAGGTAGGCAGTGGAAGGCCAGAAGTCAGGAGGCCACCCACTCCCTTCCCCACCTCGGGCCTCACAGCTGCCGTGAGTACAGCTGCTCATCCAGCAGCTTGGCGGTCTCCAGGACACCCATCCTCAGGTGGGAGGCAAGACGGCAGGCCGCAGCTCCTATAGACAGGGTCGTTGTGTGGGAGGCTGTGCCCTCGGAGACCAGCAGCCCGTAGCAGCCAGTGCAAAGTTGCACTAAGTTTCTGGGAGTGAAGGACGCTACTGCTCACAGCTTTCTTCCTGGCTTTTCTGTCATTTCAGGGAAAGGGAAAGTGAAACTAGACTGAGCCAGCTCCTGGTCCTGCCTCCAGAGAGATCTGACAGCTGGAGGGCACAGGCAAAGTGGGATGGAACTCTAGGATATTTGGCCTCTGGGAAAGCAGGTATCTTTTTCTTTTTTTAAGATTTATTTATTTGAAAGAGAAAGAGCAGGTGCATGTGAGTTGGGGGAGGACCAGAGGGGAGACAATCTTTAAGCAGACTTCCAGTTGAGCATGGAGCCCAAGGACGCAGGTCCTCCCAGGACCCATGAGATCATGACCTGAGCTGAAACTGAGAGTTGGGTGCTCAACCAACTGAGCCCCCCAGGCGCTCCAGCACATATCTGTCTTGAGGACAGGAGCCATGGAAGAGATGCAGGTGGGCTGGAGGCCATGGTCTCCTGTAGGTCCCTAAATGTCCCAAACCTCGGGCCCCATTCCCCTCAGTGTCGATGCCTGAATGGGCTTCCTGCCCACAGAGTGCTGGCAGGACCCCCCGTGTCCTGAGGACTCACCTGGTCCCTAACACATTCCAGAGGCTGTGGGAACTTGTAAGGCTTATGTTGCCCCATCCCCGGAGCCCAAAGCACAGATCCAGGTGAAGTCTGACATCTTTGGGAGTACCTACTTGGCCCTGGGCCCACTCCTGAGGACAAGGATTCCCCCTTGCCCACAGCTGCCAGCTCAGAACAGACGGCTGTCCAAGGTGACCAGTCAGGGAATGAGTCCTGGGACTCAAAAGAGAATGGTCAGTCTCTGAGCACAAGACCTCAGAGTGGCACCCATGGAGCTGCTGTGGTCATGTGTGTCCTTACTTTTCCTTTCAACTTTTATTTTGAAATAATTACAGACTCAAAGGACGTTGCAAAAACAGTAGAGGTCCTGTGTACCCATCCCCCAGAGATGTGTCCTTTTGCCTCCTTAGGAATTTGGGGCCAGTTCTCCGGAGGGTGGACCACAGGTCTCCATAAAACTCCACAATAGGGGCACCTGGGTGGCTCAGTGGGTTAAGCCTCTGCCTTCTGCTCAGGTCATGATCTCAGGGTCCTGGAATTGTGTCCCACATCGGGCTCTCTGATCGATGGGGAGCCTGCTTCCTCCTCTCTCTCTCCCTCTGCCTGCCTCTCTGCCTACTTGTGATCTCTCTGTCAAATAAATAAATAAAATCTTAAAAAAAAAAAAAAAAAAAGAACTCCACAACAGCTAGACCAGATGTGGTCATGGATTCTTTTTTTAAAGATTTCATTTATTTACTTAACAGAGAGAGAGAAAGAGAGAGAGAGAGAACAGCAGGGGGAGCAGCAGACAGAGGGAGAGGGAGAAACAGGCTCATAGAGCAGGGACCCCGAGGCAGAGCTCGATCCCAGGACCCTGGGATTATGACCTGAGCCAAAGGCAGACGCTCAATGACTGAGCCACCCAGCCCCCCCCCTTTTTAAATTGAGGTAAAATTCATATAACATTAAAATAACCACTTTAAAGTGTTAAAGTTATGCAGCTATCAACTCTCTGTAGTTTCAAAATTTTTCATAACCTATGAACAACCCCCACCGCATTAGTGACTGTTCATCCCCTACCCCGATCCCCCCGCAAATACTTAGATTCTTTCTGCCTCCAGGGATTTACATAGTCTGGATGTTTCTGTAAAAGGAATCATACAAAATGTGACCTTTGATATCTGCTCTCTTTCAGTCAGCATGTTTTTGTGGGTCATCCAAATTATAGGATGTATCAGTACTTTGTTCCTTCTTATGGCTGAAAAATATCCCATCATATGACTGTATCATGATTTGTTTATCCAGTCACCTGTGGATGGACATTTGACTTGTTTCCATTTACTGGGAGTGTCATATGTACTGGGTACAAAAATCAGGGCCGGACTGTCTTCTTCTGGCTGGCTTATTCCACTTAGCAAATATCTTCAAGGTCCATCCATATTGTAATATATTACAGAATTTCCTTCCTTTTTAAAGCCACATCATAGTCCTTAGATGTATGTACCACATTTTGCTTATTCATTCATTGGGGGATGGACACTTGGGGGGCTTCCATTCTTTAGCTCTTGTGAATAATTGTGTTATGAACATGGTGGTACAAAGCTCTCTTCAGGATCCTGCTTCCAGTTCTTTTGAGTAAATACGCAGAGGGGGAATTGCTGGATCATATGGTAATTCTATTTTTAGTTTTTTGAGGAGCTGCCATACTGTTTTGTGGAGTGGCTGTACCATTTGACATTCTCACCAACAGTGCACAAGGGTTCCAATTTGCCCAAAGTCTTCCTAACACTTGTTTTCTGTTTTTTAGATACTAGCCATCCCAATGGGTGTGAGGTGGTATCTCATCGTAGTTTTAATTCATACTTCCCCAATGTTTAGTGATATTGTATATCTTTCATGTGCTTATTGGCCCCTCAGTGTCTTTGGAGAAATGTCTATTGCAGTCTTTTGTCTGTTTTTTTCTTCAAAAAAATTTTTAAAGGTTTTATTTATTTATTTGACACACAGAAAGAGATTACAAGTAGGCAGAGAGGCAGACAGAGAGAGGAGGAAGCAGGCTCCCTGCTGAGCAGAGAGCATGACGTGGGACTCGATCCCAGGACCCTGAGATTATGACCCGAGTCGAAGGCAGAGGCCTAACTCACTGAGCCACCCAGGCGCCCTTTTCCCTCAAATTTTTATTTAAATTCTTGTTAGTTAACATACAGTACAATATTGGTTTCAGGAAAATTCGGTGATTCATCACTTACGTGCAACAACCAGGGGTCATCACAAGTGCTCTCTTTAATACCGTCACCCTTCTAGCCCATCCCCTCACATCCCTTACTCTGTCAACCCTCAGTCTGTTCTCTAAGAGTCTCAGGGTGGAACACCTGGGTGGCTCAGTTGGTTAAGCATTTGCCTTAGGCCTGGGTCATGATCTCAGGGTTCTAGAATTGGGCCCCTTGTCAGGCTCCCTGCTCACCCTCCTCCCCTCCCCTGCCACTGCTCATGCTCTCTCTCTCTCAAATAAATAAACTATTTTTTTAAAAAAAAGTCTCATGGTTTATTTCCCCTGCTCTCTGCCTTATGTTCTTCTGTTTCGTTTCTTAAATTCCATGTATGAGAGGAATCATACGATATTTGTCTTTCTCTGACTTTTTTCATTTAGCATAATACACTATAGTTCCTTCCATGTCCTTGCAAATGGCAAGATTTCATTCCTTTTGATGGCTGAGTAATATTCCATTGTGTGCATATACTATATCTTTATCCATTCATTGGTCGATGGACATTGGGTTCTTTCCATAGTTTGGCTATTGTTGATAATGCTGCTATGAACAAAGGGTGCATGTATGCCTTCAAATCTGTAGTTTTGTATCCTTTGGGTAAATCCCTAGTAGTGCACCTGCTGGGTCACAGGGTACTTATATTTTCAACTTTTTGAGGAACCTCCATTTCTAAGAAAGATTTTATTTATTTGAGAGAGAGACAGCCAGAGAGGGAACACAAACAGGGGGAGTGGGAGAGGGAGAAGCAGGCTTCCTACAGAATAAGGAGCCCAACACAGGGCTCGATCACAGAACCCTGGGATCATGACCTGAGCCGAAGCAGATGCTGAACTGAGCCACCTAGGCGCCCCTTGAGGAACCTCCATACTATTTTCCAGAGTGGTGGCACAATTTGGCATTCCCACCCACACTGCAAGAGGGTCCCCCTTTCTCTGCATCCTCACCAACATTTGTTTTTTCCTGTGTTGTTAATTTTAGCCATTCTGACAGGTGCAAGGTGGTATCTCTTCGTCTCTTGTCCATTTTCAAATTGGATTTTTGTTTTTGACTTTTATAAGTTCTCTATATATTTGGGATATTATCCCTTATCAGATATATGACTCGAAAATACTTTCTCCTTTCTTTGGGTTGCCTTTTTGCTATGTGGACAGTGTCTTTTTGGTGTTAATCCTTTAAAAAATTTTTCGATAGAATTGCCACTGAAGCTATCTTGTTCTGGGCTTTTCTTTCTTGGGAGTTTTTGTTTGTTTTTTTAAAAGATTTATTGAAAGAAAGAGAAAGAGTGTGTGCATGTGTGAATTGGGAGAGGGACAGAGGGAGAGAATCTCCAAGCAGACTCCCCACTGTGTGTGGACCACCCCCCCCCCCACCAACACAGGGCTCCATCCCATGACCCATGGGATCATGACCTGAGCCCAAACCAAGAATCAGACACTTAACTGACTGAGCCAGCCAGGTGCCCCATCTTGGGAGTTTTTTGAATACTGGTTCAATCCCCTGACTAGTTGCAGGTCAATTCACATTCTCTCTCTTCTCGAGTCAGTTTCGTTTGTTTCTGTGTGTCTACAAATTTGTCCATTTCAATTAAGCTATCCAGTTTGTTGGTGTACAGTTGTTCACAATATTCTCTTATAATCCTTTCCATTTCTGTAGAATTGGTTACAGCATCCCCATTTTCATTTGACTTTGATAATTTGTCTTTTTTTCTCTTAATCAATTTGTTTAAAAGTTTGCCGATTTTGTTGACCTTTCAGAGAAGCAGCTCTTGGTTTTGTTGATTTTCTCTATCATTTTTTAGGATTCTGACACTAATTCCTATGTGTGTGTTTTATTCCATACCACCAAGCAATTCTCCAATGCCAACTGCGCATGCTGTAATTCAACTGAATTCTGAGACCAGCTACCTGGGGACGAACTCAGACCCACTGCCTGCTCCAGCACCAGTCAGCTACTTTTGCAACTGCAGCTGCTATCCACACCTCCATGAGGAATGAGGGACAGTGGCTGGGTCAATCCCCACTTTTCCTCTGCCAAGTACTTTCCCAGTTGTCTGATCTGGTAGTTCTGAAATAGTTGATTACAATTGCTCCTTTCATGTCTTTGCATTTAGGTCTAGCATAGTTGTTTTGTTACTATTTTGTAACCATCACCACTGTCTATTTCTAAAACTTTAGAATCACCCCAGGCAGAGGGGAGGTAGGAGAAGTAGGTAAAGGGGATCAAGATTACCCTTAGTGCAATGAGCCCTGAGTAATGTACGTAAATGTTGAATGACTATACTGTACACCTGAAATTAATATAACCCTGTATGTAACTATCCTGGAATTTAAAAAAAAATTTTTTTTAAGCAGGCTCCATGCTGGGCCTGAATTCACAACCCTGAGATCAAGACCTGAGCTGAGATTAATAGTTGGATGCTTAATTAACTGAGCCACCCAGACACCCCAGTTCAATTTGCTAGGTGTCTCAGTTGTTAGGCTTCTGCCTTCAGCTCAGGTCATGATCTCAAGGTCCTGGGATTGAGGCCCACGTTGGGCCCCCTGCTCAGCAGGAAGCCTGCTTCTCCCTCTGCTGCTCCCCCCTGGTTGTGTTCCCTCTCTCGCTGTATCTCTGTCAAATAAATAAATGAAACCTTAAAAAAAAATAAATAAACAGTTGGGGGAAGTTTATGTAGCAAGAAAACAAATTACCCGACAGAAACTCTCTAACCATTAACTCCTCCTTTTCTCCTCATACTAGCTCCTGGTAACCTCAATTCTATTTTCCTTCTGTCTCTATGAATTTAGCCGTTCTAGATTCCTCATTTAGGTGAAATCATACAGTATTTGTCTTTGGAGTCTGACTTATTTCCTCAGGGTCGTAAGTTCTCAACCTGCGAAGCTGACTCATCAGGCTCCCACAGTTGGGAGGTTAGGGCTATTGTCCCCAGTTTAAAGGAGCAGAGACACCCCGAGAGGTAGGGAGTTTGCTAAGATCACTTGGCTGGCCTGGAAGCCTATTAGGCAGCCACAGAGGGCCCCCTAAGTCGATGCTGCGCTTCTCCTCACCAAACCTCCTTGGTTCAAGGCGGCAACAGAAGAATCTGGTTCCCACCACGAAGAGCATTACTTTCTGTGTGGCCCCTCGGGATGCACTAGAGGCACCTGGGCATGCTCAGCCTGAAGCACGTGGGCACCCACCTTCATTCCCTGTGCCAGGCCCATGCTGGGCCCCGCGGAGAGAGATGAAGCCCCATGCAGTAGTGAGAAAGAGAAGTGTAGGAGACCTCAGCCAAGCTACAGGTCACAAGGGGAAGTCTGGGAGAAAGTGCTCTTGAAGTTAAGACCCAAAGGTCACAGATTATTCATTTTGCTTGCTGAGAGTTCCCTGTACGGCTATACCTGTTTACCTAATTGCTTTCCAGACTATGTCATTTGGCTTGTGCCCAGCTTAGAGACTGTGGACAAAACAGTGATTTCAGGGTGCTTGGGTGGCTCAGTGGGTTAAAGCCTCTACCTTTGGCTCGGGCCATGATCCCAGGGTCCTGGGATCGAGGCCCGCATCGGGCTCTCTGCTTGGCATGGAACCTGCTTCCTCCTCTCTCTCAGCCTACTTGTGATCTCTGTCAAATAAATAAATAAAATCTTTAAAAAAAACAAACAAACTGCAGTGATCTCATTCCTACTGGGGTCTCCTGGTGCCCTATGAGGGGGTACATGCCTCAGGGTAGGGCTACTGAGTCTGAGTCTAGGTGAAGGTCCCATTTTAGAAAATTATGCCAAATGGTTTGTCAAAGGTTGATGCAAATTTATACTCCCAGAGACATGAAGAAAAGATTCTATCTTTTTTATTTTACATAGAAATCTCCCCTCCCCCGCCCAACCAGCCTCTCCCTGCCACCATACCCATCCTGCTCAGCTCTGGCCATGCCTAGCAGCAAGTCAGAAGTAGGCAGAAGCGGGGCAGGCTGAAATTGCCCAAGAAGCTCCAGGCACTTTGGTCCACACAGTCAACAAAAGACTTTAGTCTTGAGAACCAGCAGCAGCCCAGGCACATCGGCTATAAATAGGAGCCTTGAATAAGGAGGCACACGTAGGCCCAATATGGTAGACCCAGTTGGGGTGGGGGGGACAGGCAGGGTGAGTGCAAGAAAAGCAAGGCTTCTGGGCCTCACCCTCACCCCCATCTTTTTGTTTATCCTTGCCCTTGGGGCTGGTCCTGGAAGAGGGGCCATGCCCCCCATACCCCCTGCTGAGCCAGTCCTGGCCTGTAACTTGGAGGCACAATATCTGGCCATTGGTCTGGCTCACTGTTCTCACTACCACAGGAAGGTGTCCAGCTTGGCCTGGGAGGGAGGGAGCGCTCGTCTCGCTGTCACTCTCTGCTTAGTCTTGGGCTTGGGTTTCACAGGCAGTGGGCGGATCATAGATATGTCAGTCTGAAGAAGATGTCAAGGAAGAGGCCTAAAGAAGAGACTGGGCAGCAAAGGCTTAAGCTTGGGGGCTGGGCAGCTCTACTCTGAGTGAGGTCTAGCTCTGCACACATGAAGCTGTAGCCACTACCAGGCTGGGGGCTGAGGGTACAGGTGAGGAACGGTGTGGCTAGCTCAGCTCCGTCCAATGTTACAGAACAAGGATACAGGTTGGATGAATTTTGTCCGACCTCCAAGCCCATCGAAGCCTGTCCTTACCTAAAGTAGAAGGAAGAAGTGAGTGGGCCAGACTAATAGGCTAGGGGGCTGGCCACCCAAGAGCACTGGCGCTTGCCCCTCGTGGGAAGCCATACTCACTGCATCTGTGCTGCGACAGGGCTCTGCCTTGGCTCTTTTGGGCTGTTTCTGGCCGAGGACGGCATTCCGGATAAAGACAGGAAAGGCACTGGCCAGCTCCTCATCTGGCTCTCCCACACAGCGCTGGCCGCCCAGTGAGAGCTGGGACTCCTGGAGGGCAAACCCCAAAGCCAGACCTCATGAGCCCGGTGGCAGCAAAGGAGGGGGTGGGTTGCGGCAATGGAACAGGACCAGGACCTCTGGCACCTCACCCGTATGCAGAAAGGATAACAAGAAGAGTTCCCAGGTAGTTCCAAAGTATTTTAGTCCTGGGCCAGGAATGAGAGGGCTCTGGCAAGACCCTGCCCCCTCCGTGGTCCAGCTTCACACTCAGTCCTGGCAAGGTTGGATGGCGACTGCCTGACTTCTTCTGGGAAGCCTTACCTGCTTGGGGCCTTTGGCCATCTTCTTGGGGATGTCCTGAACGGGAGAGCTGCAAAAGCAAGACATGAAGGCAAGAGGCAGGTGAGGAAGACACAAGGCCGGGCAAACCAGGCTCAGCACACAGCCCTTAGGGAGCCACGACGGGGCACGGCTTCTGTAATGGTGGTGTGCTTGGGCAAGGCCCCTTGGTCAGCCCCACCCCACGCGCAGGTCTCTGAACAGCTGGACATGATCACAGCTGCCAGAGTGGGGAGAAGGAAGTTGAAACACTTTCCAGTCTTGTGGCTCCACTTGGAGCCAAGCCAATTCCAATGCTCCCCAAGGCCTCAGGCACCATAGTATGTCCTGGTGGGGCTGGAGGCCCCGCTGATTCACCACCCACAGGAGGAAACCCAGTCATGTCCATACAAGCAGAAGGCACTTCGTGAGCTAAGGCTTAGCTGCATCTGCCCAGAGAGGGGCCACTAGCTCCATAAGACCCTTGGATGAGAGCTTAGAAAGCTCTGTTATTACACAGGGCTAGGCCATCTTCCTAGATAATCTGTGCAGGCAGGGTCTGGGGAAAGAAGTGATCATGGCCCAGGCCGTGGCCATTCACTCCCAGCTCCAGAACTAGACACAGTATTTCCATCCAATTCCTGAGGACACTAGCAGCTGAATACCCTCTCCTGGTATTTACTCAGGTGGGTAAAAGGATGGTAACGTAGCTCTGACCATATGGCTTCTCAAAGCCATGAGGATAGAGCCAAGATTGGGCCTGTCAGCTCTGGGGCCCTCCACTCCTGCCCTCAGAGCCTGTGGTGAGGCTACATGATGACCACGGGAAGAGTCTCCACTTGCTACAAGTTTGGCCCTGGGGAGGCGGATCCAAGGTGGAAACATCCTGGGTCCCCCCCCCCCCTTTAGGTCCTAAAGATGATAGAAATGTCTTACCCTTTCTAGCAAAAGAGACAACATCAAGAAACCAGTGCCCTAGGCACTTGTAGGTCCTGACAGCAGCCCATATGCCCAAGGGTTGCTTTCCTCGGCTACCATGCCTGACTCCCTATGACATAGGTATCTCTAGCCCTGAGGGCGGGGAGAGGTAGCGAGCCCAGCTGGCTCTCCATTTTGCCCTCTCCCCAGTAGTCTTCCACCTTCACTGCCTAACACCTTGATTTTTTTCTTTCATCTCCAAAGTCTCTGATTAAGGAATGCCCGTGGAGGCATTCCCAGTCCTCTACACTCCTAGTACAGGTCCCACCCAGCCCCCTGCAGCTCCCTACAGTTTCTCATACCTGCTCCATGGGATACCCCCTTAGGTGGTAGAGTCCTGGGCTCCATGATTTGAGATGGTCCTAAGCATGAGCCCAAGAGGCACACAGTAGAAGAGGAAGTTCAGAGTCCCTGGCCTAGGACTCTGTTGGGCAGACATTCAAGGTATGGAGAGCACACACATCCCCCAGCATCATCAACCCAGACCTGACCCTACTGGGACCCCTGTGGTTCTCTCCAACTCACATTACAGCACATTTGCTTAAAGGGTGATAGTGATGACTACAACAAGCAAGAGAACTCAGGAGAGGGAACAAAAGGTGGTCAGAAACAAAGCCATGGCCAACCTGAGGTGACCCTCACTGCCCTGTCAGCCACTTGGAATGACAAGGGCAGGGCCAGCAGAGACCTCTTCGTTATCCTCCCTCGAGGCTGTGGACAGGGCCAGGGACTACTACTTACCGTGCTATCTCTTGGCAGAGCTTCTTGGCACGGCCATGATGGATGCTGGAGGCCTGGGATGGAGGGGTGTTGACATCAAAGGTGGCATTGAGGTCAATATCCTCACCAAAGGCTGGTCTGCGAAGCTTTAGGCTCAGCATCTCCATAGGGGCTGGGCTATAGGCAGAGTTGGCCTGGTTACTCTGGACCACCGTGGCAGTCCAGAAGGACAAAAGTCCCTGAAGCATCAGAGATGGCCTGGTTCTAGGGGTCTGGGGCCCACATCTGGCTCAGGGCCACCCTGCAAGGAAGCCTGAATCTCTATGGAAAAAACCACTTGGCTTAGTGCTTTAGTCATGGGACCAGTCAAAGTCTTCAAGACATGGAAGGAAGAAAGCAAAACACATACAAAACCCAAGTGTACAAACAAAAGGCTATGTTTTGACCAAATAGCTTCATTTGTCAGAATGTAGTGCAAGAGGCCAGAGATGTGCCCACAGACTGATGGAGACGGCAAATGGCATAATTTTGGAAATGGTCAAATGACTCCCCAGAGGGCTGGCACTTTCACAGCCTGAATATGATGCAGACATTAAACTCGTGTTTTTGGAGAGTAAACTTAATAACATGGGGAAATGCTCATACGTGACATTTAAAAAGTAATATGAAACTCTGTGATAAAAGAAAAAACAGACAAGTTGGACTCCAAAAAGATTTAAAATTGTGTGCATCTAAAGACACCATTGGACACCCAGATGGCTCAGTCAGTTGAGCATCTGATTCTTGGTTTTGGCTCGGGTCATGATCTTGGAGTCGTGGGATCAAGCCCTCCACTGGGCTCTGGGCTTGCAGCAGAGTCTGCTTGTCCCTCACCCCCTGCTCCCATGCTCTCTCTCTCTCAAATAAATAAATAAAATCTTAAAAAAAAAAAAAAAAAAGACACGGGGCACCAGGGTGGCTCAGTTGTTAAGCATCTGCCTTCGGCTCAGGTCATGATCCCAGGGTCCTGGGATCCAGCCCCGCATTGGGCTCCCTGCTCCACGGGAAGCCTGCTTCTCCCTCTCCCACTCCGCCTGCTTGTGTTCCCTCTCTTGCTGTCTCTGTCTCTGTCAAATAAACAAATAAAATCTTAAAAAAAAAGAAGACACTGTTAACAGAGTAAGAAGGTGATCCACAGAATGGAAGAAACTATTTGCAAATCATCTCTCTCGTAAAGGACTAAAATCCAGAATATAGATAGATAGAACTGAAGCCCTGTAACGGAAAACAAACAAGCTAGTTCAGAACTAGGCCCAGCGCCTGAATAGACTTTTTTCCAGAAAAGATCTACAGATGGCCAGTAAGCCCATGAAAAGATGCTCAACATCACTGGTCATTAGGGTGATGCAAAGTTACCATGAGCTACTACTTCACACCCAGGAGGATGGCTGCTAGAAACAACAACAAAAACCCAAACTAACAGAAAAGAACAAGTGTAGGTGAGGATGTGGTAAAATTGGAACCCTGGGGTGCCAGGCTGGCCCAATGGGCGGAGCAGGTGACTCTTGATCTCGGGGTCATGAGTTCGAGCCCCACATTGGGTATGGAGATGACTTAAAAATAAAATCCTGAAGAAAAATTGGAATCTTTGTGTACTATTGGTGGGAATATAAAATGGTACATCTGTCGTGTAAAATAGTACAGCAGTTCCTCGAAAAGCTAAAAATAGAATTAGCATATGATCCAGCCGCTCCACTTCTGGATATACATCCAGAGCTGAAAGCAGGATCTCAAAGAGACATCCGCACAGCTATGTTCATAGCTGCATACTCTCAACAGTTAAAAGGTGGAAGCAACCCAGATGTCCGGCCAGCAGCGGACGTATAAGCAAGATGTGCTATACACATCCAACCTGCTACAACATGGGTGAACCCTGAGGACATCACAAGCCGAGTCACAAAAAGACAAATACCGAATGATTCCCCTTAAATATGGTATCTGGAGTAGTCAGAATCATAGAGACACAAAGTAGAGTGGTGGGTGTTAGGGGCTGGAAAATGGAAGTTTTTTTTTTGTTTTGTTTTTTGTTTTTTTTTTGGAAGTTTTTGTTTAATGAGTAGAGAGTTTCAGTATTTCAAGACGAAAAGGGTTCCGGAGGTGGCTGGTGGAGATGAAACCACATCACATATGTAATGTTATCGAACTGTGCCCTTGAAAATGCTGGTAAATTTTGTCAGGTATGTTTTGCCACTGTAATTTGGGAAAACAATTCTATGGAAAGTACAGTATTGGTGCACACACATCTCCCCTCAATCTTTCCCCACTAAGAGAGAAAGGACTTGAGGAAAATATATCACATGTCAACAGCGACCTCTGTGCTAAGTCCGTATTTTCCAAATTCTCCATGATGAGTATGTTGTTACCTTTATAACGAGGGCTGGTGGTTTTCTGTTAGAAAACTGCAGCTATTAGGATTTTTCCAGCCTACCCAGGCCTGGTGGCGCTCCTGTGGTCAGAGAACTCTGGGGAGTGGCAGGGCAGCCCCAAGAACATCCTTCCTTTAGGGACCTTGTCATCGGGGGTATCCAAAGCCCTACTCCCACTGATCAAGGACAGAGGGATGTCCTGTGAGGGTATGAGTCCCTGGCCGGGAGCCCACTGGGGCATGCGGATCGAAGGAAAGTGAACTACCTGCACTGATTTGGGTGGGTAAGCAATGTGGGAAGCTTGGACTATCTCTTCCTTTCCCTGGCCAGGTCCCTGGAGCCTCTACCCTTCTTGCCTGCAAGTGAAAACAAAGATTGCACAAACCCACCTCAAATCCATGCCATGCTGGTTGCTTTGCTTTCCCCTCTGGGAGCCACAGCATAAAGCAGGAGCCAGGAGCATTCGCAGCAACACTTGTAGTATCTGTTAATTCTGCCTCTATCTACCAACCCCAGCGAGTCCTCTGCCACTATCTCCCAGCCCAGAGGGTTGATAAACCTCATCGCACCCCACTCTCCACAGCTGTGCCACACCCCACTACACCGGGGGGCCTGAGATGCCCGCCCTGGAGGCTCCCACATGCCGGAGAGCCGGAGCTCAGCCCTCACTGAAACCTCTAGATACAAATGGCATAAGCACCACTTTTCTTGTCAGGGGATCTGGCCTGTCCTCATGGCCTGTCATGGCCGGGGGCTTTTCGGGCTTTGCCATCTGACCCCCCCAGTTTGTCCACCCTACTGGACCACAAGCTCCAAGAGGACTGAGAGGGCCTGACATGCAGTGTGCCCTCAGTGAGAACCTGCTACAGAAGTCTAGGCCACATTCTGGTGCGGAGTGGTAAAGAAAGTAAGCAAAAGCAGGTATGCAGAGTCCCAGGGAGCCTGGAGGCATCCCTTACTGTGGATGCCAGACACAGAGCACAAGTGTGTGGAAATGCCCTGAGGCCCACGGAGTGGGAAGTGCAGGGAGCACGGTGGAGCTTGTAGATAGCAGCCTGGAGTGACAGCCTAGGAAAAGGATTTTTACTTCCTGCCTTGAGGCAATTTGAGTTCTAAATGCCTGACCACATGAGATGGCCTTTGAGACTATCAGATCTCCACGAGCCAGGCTCCTGACAGAGCCCTTGTGCAACCTGGGCTTTCAAGCCGCCGTGGCCATGGGCTCTGAGAGTGGAGTGGGGAGGAAGAACCAGACACAAAGTCTAGTTTGTCTAGATCGGCAACACACTGGACCTCACAGAAAATCACACTCCCACAGCCGTTTCTCAGTCCAACCCAGATGGGTGAGCAGGCAGCTCTAGCTCCATGAGGAGACGCTGGAGGGTCTGAGGTAAAAAGGAAAGAGTACGGTTGAAGAACTAAAGGTATGATGAGAATTAGAGGACCCTGGCTTGTTGGCACTCACTCCCCAGTGGGGAATGTTCGTGTAAGGAAGTTCATGTGAGGAACACAGAGCAAGATGTGGCTCCCGGTCTACTCATCGCCGGGTGTGTGCATGGGCTGGTTCCATGAGTGCCTCAGGTACAGTGCCAAGAGGTCTGGGAGTGTCTGGTGGGGGAGGGAATGACGTGAAGCCCAGGAGCTGATAATCTGGGCAGACAGGAGAAGCCGGAGGATGGTCACCAGCCTCACCTTCAGGTGGTGGCCGGGGATGCGGTCAGGAGGCACCACAGAGGTTAGCCAGGTAGACTCCAGCAACTGATTGTATGTGAGGAAGAAGGAGCATAATGATTTTCCAAAGGACATTGAAAAGTGACTCAAATAAAAGTCTGGGCCACTGGCTTATGTGCTTTCCATCTGGGCCAGCAGCTGGGCAGCTAGGCAGGACAGCCCTGAGGTGCTCTTAGCTGGTCAGCTTCTGTGAAACACTCCAGAGGAATGGGCAGCCGGTCCTGGCAGGGACACCCATCCCTCTGCCTCTTGGCTCCCCCTGCCGGCAGCTTTAATGCACACATTCCTGAGAGCAGCGAGGAATTTATTTTGGTGCCAGTTTCATGTTTGTTTCAGAATCTGGGGCAGACAGATGCATTTGGTAAGCATTCCATAAACAGGAAGCGTGCGGACAGTCAACGTTCCTGTCCCTTCCCTGCCCGTCCCTAGGTCCTCTCTGGCCAACCTTTCCTTGTCAGAGCCCAGAGCTTGCCTCAAAGCTGTTTTCAATTACATCTTGGCTATGTCTCAGGGCAGAAGGCCCACAGCCTTCACACCCACACGGACCACCCACCCAACCAAAGCCAGGAGTAGTAAAGACCCTTTCTGGGGAGTCTTCCAGCTTATGACCCCTGTACACCCCAGAAAGTCAACAAACCTCTCTAAAACCAGGCGGTTGACAGTCTCAGTGTCTACTGGTGGCAGGTTCAGGGTTTCCTGCAGCATCGTTAGCTTTTTTTTCAGGCTCTTGGGGAAGGAAAGAGAAGACTGTGAAAGGAAGGCTGAGGCAGCAAGCCCAGAGAGACCACCAAGGACGTGGATGACATGCACAACAGGCAAGCCCACTGGGAGCAGGGCAAGGCCTGAACCCCCAACATCCTGAATACCTGGGATCAACCAGTCTCAGAACCCCTCTCTGGTGAAGCCTCTCCTGTGGTGAGGCTACGTCCCTGGGGATATAGGTACAGGACAGGCTGTAGGAGAAGACCCACGGTGCTGTCTGTCCCCTACTGAGGAGGCCAAGGCTCCAAATCAGGGCCAAGGTATACATCTTGACCCCCTCTGAGTCAGGAGGATGCAGGGAACCCAGAGCCACCGCCACAGACTGGGACATAGGTTCCTAGGCTCTCGGAAGACGCACAAACAACCCCTCATTCACGTATGGCCAGGGATGTCCCTCACCACAATCTCCTTGTCAGCACTCTGTAGATCCTTCTGGGCCGACTTCAGCTCCAACTTGGTCTGGTCTAGTTCAGAGTAGACTGTCTGCAACTATAAGAAAGTATAGGGAATAAAGACCAGGCCAGCAGGCGGCCGCGTGCTCTGGCCCCACCTGCTGCTACCCAGCGCACGCTCAAGGAAGCCCCGGGTCCAGAAGAGTCTGAGGACACACAGGGAGACCCTGGCTTTGTGGGGCCTGTCTGTGCCCATCTGGGGCTGCCTGGAAACTAGGGCTGTGCCCTACACCCAACAACCCATGGAGGCACCAGGCCCCGAGATAAAGCAGCTGTGCTAAAAGAACCGGGTTCCCAGTATGTTCCTCCTACTCTGGGCCTGGGACAAAAGCAGGCCTCTGACACTGTCACATTCAGGATCTGTGCTCTCCAGCCAGCTGAGAGGTGCCAGAGGCCAGAGAGAATAGAGGGCATCATGAATGTACATGTACGGGGTGGGGGGGGATGCCTGCGTGACCATCTACCCTAAGTGGACAAGCCACAGAGCCAGAGCTGAGGCCCAGTAACCAGTCCCTGTGGGCCACCCAATGGCCCCATGGAGTCTGCTGCACCATCAGGGCCCACGCCTTTGCTCAGGAGACAGGAACGAGCACGACAAAAGGATAGCCACCACACCCCTCACCTTTGGTTTCCCACTGTTACCTTGCTTTTGGAAGAAAACAAGTCCTTCTTCAGTTTGTCCGCCAGCTCCCCTGAGGCCTTCCGAGCCTCTTTGAGATTCTCATACTCTCTATGAGGGAGCCAGGAAAAGGGATGTCAGAATGGGGCACCCTGCCGGTCAGACTGCACCCCGGCACCAAACAAACATAGAGCCCAGGCTGTCCCCTCAGCCAGGTCTCCTCCCTACTCTGAACCCTGAGCCCAACAGGGTGGGGCTGCGGAGGGTCCTGCAAGGGGCGGGGGGAGTCTCTGTTCCCTGCCGGTCCTGCAGGCCCTGGTGATTGGAGAGGGTATGCAGGAAGCCCCGCCCTCACTAGGGTCTCAGGAAGAGGCCGCTATACCACCTGGCCCTCACTGAAGGCATCTGGGATCCTCTGCGCCTGTTAGCCATTTGGCCCCTTTCCACAACCTCACATCCACAGTAGTGGCGAATCTGAGCAAAGTTTCTGATTCAAGTTAGGCAGAGTCGGTAAGTGCTGATGGGAAACAGGCTCCATTTATCATGATGGGGCTTATAGCTCAGAGAATGGTGCCAGTCTGCTTAGCAATAACACTTCTGGGGCTCCTGGGTGGCTCAGTCAGTTAAGCATGTGCCTTCAGCTCAGGTTGTGATCCCAGGGTCCTGAGGTCAAGCCCTGGGATCAAGCCCCACATAGGGCTCCCTGCTCGGTGGGGAGCCTGCTTCTCCCTCCCAAATCCCCCACTGCTTGTATTCCCTCTCTTGTTATCTCTGTCAAATAAATAAAATCTTAAAAAAAAAAAAAAAAGAATAACACTTCCCTTCACACTCATTGTCTCAGTAACCCAATGAGGCAAATTATTACTATCCCCACGCAGGAAGCTGGTCAGAGGCTAAGAAATTGACTCCTAGCCACATGGTGAGAGGTGAGATCACGGTTCAACTGAGGCAGGATAGCTCCAGAGCCTGCCCCTTTACTCAGCCTTCTCTGCTTTGTAAGAGATGGGCAAAATAGAGGATGCCATGGCTTAGCTCCTGGACTGGGCCA
Organism: Neogale vison; assembly: GCF_020171115.1. Lineage (NCBI taxonomy): Eukaryota > Metazoa > Chordata > Mammalia > Carnivora > Mustelidae > Neogale > Neogale vison. The sequence goes on along the minus strand of NC_058096.1, from coordinate 205,281,017 downwards.
CAGGGGCCAGAGTACACACTTCTTGAGGGACACGCAGTACACAGCCAGCTGCTCCACCGCGGACTGTCCCACACCCATGTCTCGGATCATCTCCTCCACCTCGGGTCGCTGGCTCTGGAGCAGGAGCTCAATCCTGAAAAACACCCAGCCCACGACATTTAGAATCTGGAGGCTGATGGGTAGGTACCCAGTGCAGCTCTGCTCTCCTTTGCTGCTGTTGCTATGGTGACAGCCTGGCCTGCCAGCATGCTTTAGCAGGCGGGTCTACCCAAAGAAAGGCCCCGCAGCAGAGCCAAACGCAGCTGCAGGGATGCTGCTAGGGAAGAACGGGTGCTGACAGGTCCTCAAGGTCAGGGATCCCTGGAGAAGGGTCTCTGGAGCCAAAGACCTGCCAGGTCACTGGGCCAGAGGCAATAGAAAGGGGGAGGACTGAGGCCAGGGGCCCCATGGCAAGTGGAGGAGCCCCCCGAGGCCGAGTGAGGACACGGGGCCCACACCCCCCTGGCCTCAGCTCCACATGGCCGGTGGAGATTTGAGCCATGGAAGTGATCCAAGCCCCACTGCAATCCTAACAGCTGGGCCCTGGGGCTAGAGGAGTGAGCTGAGGGTGGTCCCAGTGTCGGGCTCACCGCTCCATGGTTCGCATCTTGGTCCTGAGTCGGTGTGCCTCCTCCTGGGCTTGCCTGCTCTCGTCCTGCTGCTGCTCCAAGTACTTCATCTGCTTCTGCACAGCAAACACACCCATGCCCACCTGTCGCTTGGAGGATCCCAGGCACCAACGGCTAAAGTCATCCTGAGAACTCTACTCTGGAACTGTCCACTTTTCCAAATGCCGATAACCGTGTGTCCCCAGCCCTGCAGAAGGAAGGCTCCTGGGCCCCATTCTGGCTTGTGCTTTTTCTGCTCTGACGCCCTACACCAGCTGCTCCTTCACCTCCCTGCTTGCTTCCTCCCGAGATGTATCTTACCCCAGGCACATCCCACTACCTAGAGGCCCACTGTGGGCTGCCGAGGTCCCAGGGCCTAAGGCTCAGGGTGCATGTTGTGTAGGCAGCTGAAGAAACACAAATCCAGGTCTCATTATCCACCATCTAGACCCAAGGACAGTTACCAATCAGGATAGGAGAGCTGGACCAGAGGCAGTGGGCCAGGCTCAGCACAAAAGCACTCCATCTCTGACCTGGGAATGCCATCGAAGATGCCTGCTCTGCGGTCAAGTACTGATTCACTCCTTCCCTCCCACTGGCCACGCCACGTGATCCAGCCCAGCCACCAAGCAGTAACAGAGACAACGAACACCCTGGGGCTCTGTCTGTTCACAAAGATGGCTCCCATTCCCTTTCAAATGGCATCCAGCAAGGACTGCTCCTTCTTACGAGGCCAGAATATCAACTGCAGGTTCAGATCAATCGCCTCATGCCCCTTAGAGAGCAAGAGGCTCACCAACCCAGCCTGATACAAAATTCATCTGGGTCTAGAGCGCCTTGCTCTGCAGGCTTTGATCTGCCTGGTCAGCTCAGCACATCTGACTTCAAAGGCCCCCTGCTCCTCCCTGGGATGCTGTTTGATCTGGCTCCAGAGAGCAGCCCAGCCAAGGACTAGAGTGCTAATGGAAGGTTCCTCAGTCTGGCTTCATCGGTGGAGTACAAACCACTTTTGGAAACAAGGTCCAGCCTCACTGAGGTCTTGGCTGAGCTGACCCTCCGAGAAGCGCCAGGAAGGCCTCACCTCTTCATACTACCTGGCGCAAAATCCGTAAGCATGCCAATGTGACCCTTTGCTTACGGGCTGGATGGGTACAAAATGGGTAGCCTAGGGAAGAAGGGATTTGCCTCCATTTTATAACCGCACAAACAAAGGTAATGACCAAGGCAGAACCAGAAGATGAGCCCAACCGACTTGTGCCCACAGAACCTGGGGACCCACCTTGAGGGTGGAGCACAGCATTTCGGCCTTGTCTAAGGCCTTCTGCAAGGATTCCACGGTGGCGTTGCGCTCTTCCAGCGTGTCCCGCAGGGTGTCAATGATCACCTGACTGTCCCTTTTCTCCTTCTCTGCAGCAGAGGTGGGAAGGGGGAAGGCCTGTTCACTCATCAGTGTAAGAACCTGAGCCCTTGGGCTCCAGCACCGCACCCCAGAGCCATGTAAGGAACAAGTCTCCAGTCAGCAAGTTGGGTGACCTGCTTCTCTCTCTGGCACACACCAAGCCAGGGAATCTAAGCCAGAGTCTCTTCATGCATGGGATGAGACCCTCTTTCTGCTGCTTAGAACTACTTGAGTAAAGATTTCACTGCTCTCCACTCCCAAGGATCTAGTTAATTCATCATCTTAGAACTCAAGCAGGTTTCCTGCGAAACTCAGCAGCCAAACTCTCTCCTAGAAATAGTCTATCCCATTTGGTAGTCCCTTCCCTTCCCAGTCCCAGTCCTGGGGCTCTCTCTTTGTTCTCAAAGAGAGAAAGCTTATCGGGCCTAGGTGGACAGCTTGAGGCACCTCCCTTTCTTCCCCTTTCCTGCCAATCACAAGAGCTGGCAAAACTCTTGGCTGTACAAAGAAGGGAGAGCCCCTAGCTTCACCAGAAGACTGGAACCATTCTTCCCAGGGCCTCTCCCCCAAGCACTGAGGTCAGGGGCTTCCCAGGACCCCTTGTCTCTTACTAACTCACCTTTCTGAGCAAGCTGGGCTCTGGTGTTATCCAGTTCATTCTACAAGGCAATATCCACAATAAGAAGCAGAAAGGCATCATACCTGGCTTCCACACAGCATTCCAAAGACTTGCAGGGAGATCCAGGAGGGGACAATGAGGCCTGCAGGTCCAGGGAGGCACAGACCCTGATATATGTCATGACCAAGCTAGGCCCACAGTGGAGATACGTCTTGCTTTTTTTTTTTTTTTTAATTTTTTTTTTTTTTTTTTTTTTTTTTTGGACAGAGAGAAATCACAAGTAGACGGAGAGGCAGGCAGAGAGAGAGAGAGGGAAGCAGGCCCCCCGCCGAGCAGAGAGCCCGATGCGGGACTCGATCCCAGGACCCTGAGACCACGACCCGAGCCGAAGGCAGCGGCTTAACCCATTGAGCCACCCAGGCGCCCACGTCTTGCTTTTTTATCTCTATGCTTTTTTTAAAAAGTAGGTAAGACGGAGGAAAATAATCTCAAGTATAAGACCCTGGGACAGAGAAGGAGGCAGAACAGGGCAAGAGAGGGGCCAGAAAGGGGCAAGAGAAGTGAAGTTGGACCTGTGGGATCAGTCTCACAGCAGAGGCTTCTAACACTTCCTTGGCCCTGTGCTGGCCCTTACACTCTCTGGGCTTCACTCACTGGGGTCACAGCGTTGGGAGGGCTAAGGACTTTGGGTCACCACTTCCTCCCTCTATCCCAGGTCCTGCTTGCTCCACAGTCTACTTCTCTCCAAGCTCTGAGCTGGCTCTGTGTACCATGAACCTTCCAACCCTAATAAAGTAGGTAAGCTGGGACAACTTCGTGTCTCTGGATGAAACCTCACACGTGCTAGGCTCTAACCAGACTATTGTGAGGGTCAAATGAACCTCTCAAAGCCTGGCCGTTAAGTTACAGAGCCACTGCCACAGAACCACTGAGAGGCTGAGGCAGAAATGAGTCCACCTCCCATTCAGGAGTTTGGAGCACTCAACACCCCCATGGGCAAGAGAAGTTTTCCATAAGCAGAAAAACCAGGCACTGTAGAACTGAAAGGCTTGGTCAAGGGTTCATGGTGGTGCTGGATGGAATTCAGGCAAAGCTTCCCCCAGATCACTCTTTCTAGGTCAGCACGAGACTCAGAATTTCACCAGTGACCAATACCAAAAACCAGCCCCAGTAGAGGGATGAGCTCCCTTCTGTAAAAATCCCCCACTCAGGACTCCAGGGCAAAAGCTTTTGGTGGCTGGGTGGCTCAGTGTCAGCAGAATATACTGGAGAGCAAATGGTGGGTAGAGAAGGGCATGCATGGGCTGCCAGAGAACAGACACCAACCCAAAGCTCCCCCAAGTTGCCTGCCTCCTACACTTAAGCAAGGTGCCTGCAAGCCCTTGCTCCAGACTACTCAAGATGCTGCCTCTCTGTCTCCTAGATCTGGCTTTGAAAGCCAGAAAGAAAGGAAGCTGCCTTTGTTGTCTTTATCATAGGGAAGACACAGCTTAAAACCAGGAGCAGTTACCATGACGATGAACGTGCTGGCTTTAAGCACAAAAGCTCTACGTACTTGAAGCAGGAAGGTTCCAAGGAAATCACAGCAACCTGGGGCCAAGGCCAAATGAACCCTGGGCTGACAGATGCCCAGCAAATGAACCCTCATGTCCAGGTGCATTGTGAATCCCAATCCCACTTCCTCAAGAGGTTTTGACCAATTCAGTCCCCCCAGTACACAAAGAAAGTTAAATCTTGGACTTGAAGGGAAGAAGTATAGGAGGAATGGTGGGTTTCTGCCCTGGCTCACATCCTGATTCCAGTCGTTCTGCCCTCCATTCCTGGTTCCAGAAAGACTCAAGCAACTGGATATATACCAAGCTTCCCCACAGTTTTGAGGCACAGACAGGTTTGTGAATAGTGGGTTCACACATCCTCCGTGGCTGAGGACTAGAAGAGTTTTCTGATCGGTTTCTAGCTGTCCAAGCAGCAAGGTGGGCTGGGAAGGATGGCTGTATAACCTCCATGAGAGAACCTCAGGGAGACACTCTGGCCTTTGGTGGGAATCGCTCTGAAATCCCAAGGGCGAAGGCTCACAGTCACGTGGCTCCCTTCTTCCCCAACAGTGTATCTCTCCAATGACTGGGTCTTTATCATCACATTTCCTTTGCTCTCTTCCCCTCTGCCTTGAAACCTCTACAAATCTCCCTCCAGACTCTATCTCCACAGTTTACACACCCACCCTGGGAGGGAACAGAGAGTAAATTCTCAGAGGGCTTGCAGTGCAGTAGAATGACATAAATCCCAGGTACCTTTAAGAATTCTGCATCTAAGACACTCTCTTCCTCTTGGGCAAGGTCAAAGAAGAGCTTATTAATAATGGTTCTTCTGCCAACCTGGATGAAAGGACAAGAGAGAGTATGACTGTATAGCTGGGTCATGTGCAAGGCCGACAGGAATGGACATGCTGCTTAACATGGAGCCAGGCCTGTTCTCAGGCCTAACTTTTCACAGCACATCCCTTGGAATCAGATGAGCTCTGTAACCCTGCAGGTGCCCCACGCTGGTGCCACTGGTTTGGTGGTTACTGAAGTCATGTCACCATAGACCCATGTGGTTCAAAAGACATCCCAACTCTAGGTGCTGGGCACTGAGGATGGGGAAAGGCAAGGAAGGAGGTCAAATTTAGCTAGGTGAAGACCAGCCCGGGCAACAAGTCCATTTGCCAGCTATTCTTGGGCACAAGTAGGTCTCCTGAGCCACTCAAAAGCACAAGTAAGGCTTAAACAGCCTCAAACCATGAGGGTCCAAAAAGGTCAAAGATCTTGTTCAGTTTCAGAGATTTTTTTCTCATTCCTCCTCCCCGGCAAGGAAAAGGTGTTTTCACCCCATCGCCCTCACCTGGATTCGACACTGTGGACAGGTCCGACTTGGTGCTGTCTCAAACCACTGAATTAGGCTGGAATGGGAAGCAGAGAAGCAGACTGGTGAGCCCTTGCGTGGGCAGAGACGTACAGGCCAGGCAGTCACCCTGACCACAACAGCATCTGACTTATTCCTCCTCAACCCGATGCCTGACCACCAAGGAGTGTAGTATCACAGTGGGACAGTACATCCCACGGGGCCTCACTGGTACAAACACTCTGACCAGTTGGCCCTTTTTTGGCCCTGTTGGTATGGCCGTCCTGACCTGAGCTGCTTGCTCTTTTGTCAACATTCCAGGCTCTGACTAGGATGGAGCAGCAGCCAAAGCCCAGGGTCCCTCAGAGATAGGGATTCCAATAACACACCCACTTTAAGCTAGGACTCCAAAGGGCTACACTTTCAGAGTCAGGGTACACTAGAAGTAAATACAAGTTGTGGTAAAAGCAAAACACAGTCCAGCTTCACCTCATCTATCTGAGTGGTCCAACAAAACCTCAAACCTTAAACTCTTATTAGTCTCCTACTAGTAGACTCTCCCACCAGGGACCAGGGAGAAGCAGAGTCCTTTCTGGAGGGTAATACCATCATCCCAGGCCTGTTTATTTCTGTAAATACTTTTCCATATATTAGGCATGAGATAAATTCAAAGGTACCCAGGTACAGCGATGAGAATGAGTGAGTCTACATCTAAGAACAACATTATGGATGAATCACATACACATAACATGGAGGAAGAGAAGCCGGATACAACATATATTATGTATGACTCCAATTACATAAAGTAAATGTTTCAGGTTGTTTTTGTTTGTTTTTTAAGATTTTATTTATTTATTTGGCAGAGAGAGAGAGACAGAGATCACAAGTAGGCAAAGAGGCAGGCAGAGAGAGGGGCAGGGAAGCAGGCTCCCCGCCTAGCAGAGAGCCCGATGTGGGGCTCGATCCCAGGACCCGGAGATCACAATCTGAGCTGAAGGCAGAGGCTCAACCCACTGAGCCACCCAGGCACTCCCATTTTAGTTTTTTTAAAAAGCAAATAGACAAGGGAAAAAGCACTATGCACACAAACCAGAACATACACACAAAGACTTCAGATATGGGAATTGTCAGACACAATGTAACACAGCATGCTAAGGAAATAAAAATCAAGACTGAAAATATCAGTAGAGGTACTGGCTCAGTACCTCAGGTACTGCCTGGCTCAGTCAGGAGAGCATGTGACTCTTGATCTTGGGATTGTGAGTTTGAGCCCTATGGTAGGGGTAGAGTTTATCTTAGAAAAGAAAAAAATATATCAGTAGAGAACTACAGACTAAAAGGTGGCATGGCAGAACTTAATAAGAACCAAACAGAAATTCGAAAATTAAAAATGGCCAAAATTAAGAATTCAATGGATGAGTTTAATGGCAGTTTATGCACAGTTGAAGAATTAGTAAAATGAAAAGATAGGTCAGAAAAAACACTAAGGGGGCGCCTGGGTGGCTCAGTGGGTTAAGCCGCTGCCTTCGGCTCAGGTCATGATCTCAGGGTCCTGGGATCGAGCCCCACATCGGGCTCTCTGCTCTGCGGGGAGCCTGCTTCCTCTTCTCTGCCTGCCTCTCTGCCTACTTGTGATCTCTGTCTGTCAAATAAATAAATAAAATCTTAAAAAAAAAAAAGAAAGAAAAAACACTAAGAATCAAAAAGACAGAAAAATATATGAGACGGTAAAAGATACAGAAAATAATGTGAAAAGCTCTAGCATACATATAATGAGTTCCAAAAAGAAAGTATTAGGTGGAATTATGCACATTCCCCAAGAAGTCTATATCCTAATTTCTCAAAACTGTGAATATTTCACCTAATATGACAATAGTAATTTTGCAGATGTGATTTAGGATCTCGAGACAGGGGACGTCCTGGGTGGCTCAGTAGGTTGAGTGTCTGCGATTGAGCGTCTGCCTTTGGCTCAGGTCCTGATCCCAGAGGGATCAGGAATAGAGCCCCATGTTAGGTTCCGTGTTAGGTCATGGGTGGCTCAGTGGGTTAAAGCCACTGCCTTCGGCTCAGATCATGATCCTAGGGCCCTGGGATCGAGCCCCGCATCGGGCTATCTGCTCAGCAGGGAGCCTGCTACCTCCTCTCTCTCTGCCTGCCTCTCTGCCTACTTGTGATCTCTGTCAAATAAATAAATAAAATCTTTAAAAAATAATAATAATAATAAACAAATAAATAAATAAATCTTTAAAAAAACAAAACAAAACAAACCTTGAGACAGGGAGATTATCCAGGTGTGTCCCCATGTAATCACAAGGGTCCCTAAGCGAAGCAGGGGTGTCAGAGTCATACAGAGAGCAATGAAGATGGAAAATGGGGCCATGAGCTAAGAAAGGCATATATCTACTTACAAACATTGACTATAACCTGGTAAACCCATTTTGGACTTCTAACCTCTGGAACTGCAAGATAGTAAATCTGGGTTGTTTTAAGCCACCAAGTTAGTAGTAATTTGTTATAACAAACGAGAAACTAATATGAAAAGAAAACAGATAATGAACTAGAGACAAGACCTGAAAAGATAATGGCTGATAATTTTCCAAAACTAATTACAGAAACCATTCCACAAGTTAGAGAACCATAATGAATTCCAAGCAGGATAAGTAAAAAAATGGTAACAAAAAGAGAGCTGAAGTGCTATGTTATTGTCAGACAAAATAGACTTCAAGTTAAAAAAAGGTACAAAAAACAAAGAAGAACTTTATATATTGATAAAAGGTACAATACAACAGGAAGAAATAACAATTATAAACACACATGTACCTAATAACAGAGCCAAAAAAAATATATGGAAGAAAATTGGACAGGATTCAAGAGAGAAATAGACAGCTATACAATAAAAGTTGAAGAGGTCAATAACCCAAACTTTTAATAATGGATAGAATAAAGAGGACTCAGACAACATAAACCAACTAGATCTAACACACAAATACTCCACCCAATCACAGCAGAATATGCATTCTTCTCTAGTGCACACGGAACATTCTCCAAGATAGACCGTATATTGGGCCACAAAACAAGTACCAATAAATTTTAAAAGATTAAAATCATACAAAGTGTTTTTTCTGATCACAATGGAATGAAACTGAAAACCAGTAACAGAAACACAACTGGAAAATTCACAAATACATAAATTAACACACTCTTAAATAACTGATGGATCAAGGAAGAAATCATAAAGGAAATTAGAGAATACCTTGAGATGAGTGAAAATTTGAAAAGACCACATACCAAGACTTACAGAATTCAGTGAAAGCATGCTAAAAGGAAAGTTGATAGCTGTAAACACACACACATTAAAAAAAATACCCATTAGTAACTATTATAAAAAAAACGAAAACAGAAAATAACAAGTGTTGACAAGGATGTAGAGAAATTGGACACTTGTGCATTGCTGCTGGGGATGTAAAATGGTGCAGTCAATGTGGAAAACAGTAAAGCAGTTCTTCAAAAAATTAAACATAGAATTACCATATGATCCAGTCATCTCACCTCTGGGTATAACCCAAAAGGAATGAAAGCAGGCACTTATACAGATACTTTTACACCAGTTCATTGTAGCATTATTCATAGTAGCCAGAACACGGAAACAACCCAACATCCTTTAACAGATGAAGGGATAAATAAAATGTGGTATTCCCGTACAATCGAATTTTAGTCATTAAAGGAATGAAATTCTCATACATGCTACAGCATGGATGAACCTTAAAAACATTACGCTTAGTGAAGTAAGCAAAACTCAAAAGAACAAAACTGTATGATTCCACTTACACAAGATACCCAGAATAGGAAAATTCAAGGAGAAAGAGGGTAAAATAGAGGTTTTGAGGGCAATGGGGAAGAAGGGTAATGGAGAGTTGTCATTTTTTGATACAGTTTCTGTTTGGAATGATGGAAAAGTTCTGGAAATAGATAAAGGGAATGAAGAGGTACAAACTTCCAGTTATAAAATAAATAAGTCATGGGGTGCCTGGGTGGCCCAGTGGGTTAAAGTCTCTGCCTTCAGCTCAGGTCATGATAGCAGGGTCCTGGGATCGAGCCCCGAATCTATCCCTTCCTCTCTCTCTCTCCCTGCCTCTCTGCCTACTTGTGATCTCCCTCTCTGTCAAATAATTAAATAAAATTGTTTAAAAAACAAACAAACAAATCAGTAAATAAGTCATGGAGATGAAAAGGAAAGCGTAGGAAATATGCTCAATAATACTGTTGTATGGTGGGTGCCTGGGTGGCTCAGCAGGTTGGGTGTCTGCCTTCCCATCAGGTCAGAATCCCAGGGTTCTGGGATCAAACCCCACACTGGAATCCCTGCTCAGCAAAGAGCCTGCTTTTCCCTCTCCCTCTGCAGTTTTCTCACTCTCTCTCTCAAATAAATAAATAAAATATTTTAATTAATTAATTAGACAGAGAGAGCACAAACAGAGGGAGTGGAAGGAGAAGCAGACTCCCCACTGAGAAGGGAGCCTGATGGGGAGCTGGACCGAGGACCCTGGGATCATGACCTGAGGTAAAGGCAGTCACTAAACAAACTGAGCCACCCAGGTGCCCCATAAATAAATAAAATCCTAAAAAAAAAAAATACTGCTGTATAGTGACAGACAGTGACCACAATTAAATCGTGGTTAGCATCGACTAATGTACAGAATTGATGAATCAATATGTTGTGCAACTGAAACTAATATAATATGGTATGTCAATTATATTTCACTTTAAAAAAAAAGAGCTCTGGGGGCGCCTGGGTGGCTCAGTGGATTGCACTGCTGCCTTCAGTTCAGGTCGTGATCTCGGGGTCCTGGGATCGAGTCCCGCATCGGGCTCTCTGCTCAGCGGGGAGCCTGCTTCCTCCTCTCTCTCTGCCTGCCTCTCTGCCTGCTTGTGATCTCTATATGTCAAATAAATGAATAGAATAAAAAAAAAAAAAAGAGCTCTGAATCAGCCAGTCCACAGATGCTAAGGGAATCTTTCCTCACCAGCTGTACATTCAAACGGTCAGTAGGATGTTTAGGGAGCACCTCCTTGCCCTCCATGTTTGTTTGGCTTTTTTTTTTTTTTTAAATATTTTATTTACTTATTTGAGAGAGAGAGAGAGATCACAGAGGGCAAGGGAGAAGCAGACTTGCTCAGTCCCAGGGCCCTGAAATCATGACCTGAGTCGAAGGCAGGTGCTTAACCAACTGAGCCATCCAGGTGCCCCCTTGCCCTTCCTTCCATGTTATCTTGGGATTCTTGGCGTCAGTGAGTACACTGAGGCGTCCGACCAACGAGATGACTCTGGGTGGAATAATCCCAAATCATCAACCAAACCACAAGTCGGATAGCCAGAGGCCTTCCAGGTTATCTCAAAGAAAAAAAAGCCCTCATTAATTTGGCGAAAAGTCACCTCTGCCCGGACTAATAATTTTGAAGTCACATCTCTCTGCTAGCGGATCAAGGAAGCCCCTACTTTATGTTCACCGAACCAACTCTGTTTCCCTGGACTCAGTTCAGCAGTTACCTCCTCCGAGAAGCCTGCCCAGACCCGCCTCTGATTCCACCTACCGTGGGAATCAGTCTAGTGCCGTCTTAATCACCTGTCTGGGCTCCGCCGGGGGACCCAGCACCCCTCAGTTCTGTAGCCGTACAAGGCCGAGAGCCCGGCCCCGCCACTGTGGTCACTCACCACTGAAGATGGAATGTGTGGCCGCAGTGGATGGCGGCCACATCTCGGGAGTGGTCGAAGAAGTCGGAGCAGATGGTGCACAGCGCACGGATAGGCATGACGACTGATCTAAAGGGGATCAGGCAGCCAAGGAAACCTCGACGGGTCCAGCTTCGCGGCCGCGCCCCCGCGCCCCCGCGAGCTTCAAATTTGGCTCCACAGCGCAACTTCCGGGAGCGAACCGGAAGTGGTGATAAAGTACGTGGAGGTGGAGCCCGGGAGCTGGGTCTGGATTGGACGAGCCATGGGGGCGGGGCTTAACGACCGAAGAGATTCCTGGAGCTGAGCGCGAGACTGATCTGTCAGTGTATCTCTCCAGTAGCTCCCTGAAGGATTCGGCAGGTACCCGCAGTAGCTATGCCGCCGGCTGGCCCCTTTGTGGGGCAAGATAAGATAGTATGGTCCGAAGCCAGATCTGTGCGAAGCGCGCCGGGCTCGGGCTCCTCAGCCCTGTTCTATTAGGGCAGGCTTCTCTGCATCTCGGGAGAGTCGAGAAGACCGAAGCCGTAGGGAAATGGGACGGTTGTCCCGATGGAGAGCGGTCTCCTGGGCTCTGGGCAATGCCCGGCCATACTACGCCCACAGACTAAAAGAATACCCCACCCTCTCAGCCCTCAGCTCTGAGTGGTCCTAGAAAGATGCACACAGATCCTAACCCCTCAGGACACCCTGAGCTTACTCTGGCTTTATCCAAGCAAGGCATGATGACCCCTAAGTTTGGAGGCGGCAGGGCCAGTACCCGGACTTAAGCTCTTAGCTCCCAGGAGGATTAGCATGCCTCTGGACCGTAATGGGGTTAGAATTTTGAAGGCCCAGATGCTTCATAGACCAGGGACTAACAAACCCTTTTGATTCCCACATCAGAGAAGTTATCTTTGGGGTCCTCCCTGAGAAAGAGCAGCATCCCTGGTGAATTCACCTGGGCCAGTCAGGACTGGAACAAGGCTTCCTGGAAGTTTCCACGCTTAACAATTTTTAGCAGCATTACTACTTTCTCTGCAGAAAAGAAACTTTATGTAGAGCCCCATCATCTAAAGCTGATTTTTTTTCCACCTGAAGTAGACCCAGTGTGAAGTTCTTTGGGCCTATGTGGAAAGCACAGGCATTCTTCACAAGGGCGAGGAATTGACACAAACGGCAGCATAGAACCTTAGTGCACTGCCCACCGTGCACCCTCTCCCCAACCCAAGGAAGCCCACTTTGGCTATGGGCAAGGTCTCTCCCTATGGTGGCTGGTTCGTGGTGAGATTCAGCTGTATGCCTAAGTCAAGACAAGGGCTCCTTGTTCAATAGGACTTGTCAGAACAGCAGTCCAGAGATTTTTCCTTGGCACAAGCCCAGGTCAGGGGCCACCACCCACGTGGATTTCTGGAGTCCAGAGGACCCGCCACCACAATCAAGTGGTAAACACACAGTGGTAAAGAATGATCTGTACTCTCAACCTAAGCAATCCTCATGGCACTTAGCAGACCTGTGAACCTGCTCCCAGCCTCTTCCCTCCCCAATGCCTTTCAGAGGCCCCTCCCCAGTAAGACAGAGGAAGCAAAGGCAAGAGGATGGCCAGAGGCTTTGGCAGGGTGACATTTATTTGCCAGGTTCAGCAGGCACACAGTTAGCCTACCAACCTTCATACACCAGAGCAGACCCACAGGCATGCAGGGAGGAGGGCAGGACTGCCACTGGAGTGCCGAGCGAAGGCCGGGACCAATGTGGCTGCCTGCCCAAGCTGTGGTGGGGTCTGACAAAGGGCACCTGCCAGGAGCCTCCATCAGGAAACTGGGGAGCCTTATTCCACTTTCTCATCCCAGGAAATGCAAATCAGCATAGCTCAGAGGCACCTGGGCCTCTCTCTCTAAGCGCTGACAGAAGGGGAAATGGGTCACAGACATGGGGGGAAGGGGGAAGTTCCTCTTTTATTTTTGAATTAGGAGAGCAGAAATTTGCCCCTGTGAAGGGCAAACCCCCAAATCAGACTATAGGACACTGCCATGCAGCAGGCCCCCTGGGATGGAGACGACCATAGCCGTAGCCTGAGGGACACCAACAGAGAAGAGCCAAGGGGTATCAGCCTTCCCTGTCTGGCTCAGGGTAAGGACCCAGCTAGGCCAGTGCACTAAGTACTGGGCCTGCACACTGCCTTCCCGGTTTTCATTGTTCTCACATCCTGAACTGTTCCTTCTTCCCCTGACAGGCTTATGAAGCTCAGGGCACAGGGCAACCCACTGCAGAACCCAGGAGGGCAGGAAATAGCACAAGGGTATTGGTGGGAAATTTCCAGGAACAAAGGTGGACTTTTCTACCCCCCTACTCATTCTCTTTCACTTCTGAGGACCCCCAAAGCTACCAAGCAGTGCCCCCCACCATGCGACCAGTCTTTGTCTTAAAGTATACTGCCCTAGATTTATACATTCTCTCTACCAGCCTGTGTCCGTTCTTAGAGCAGCCCACATACCACAGGCACATACCTTCATGTGCAGGAGCCTAAGACCGCTGACAGGGCCTCGCTGGAGGACCAGCTCTCAGGGCAAGGCCACCCAAGTTTAGGGCCTGGGAGAGGATGGGGCCTGCAGGGCCTGCCTGGGGAAATCATGAGGCAAAAAAGGAAGGGGAAAGGGAGCAGGGACCTCCTGAATATCCCTAGAGCAGCATCCCGCAAGGAACAGAAACTGGTGAAGCTAGCGAAAGACAGAAAAGCCACAAGGAATCCATGCAGGGGCTGGGGCCGGTCCTGCCTCTGGCCTGCCCACCACTCACGCACATACACACAGGAGATGAGACTGCTCTCCCGTGGCCCCCAGACATGCCCCACACTGGGAGGCAGGGGCAGGAGGGAGCAAGGGCATCATGCCAGTGACTCTTATGTACAGTGAGAAGCCCCTCATCCACTCTCCCACCCTCCTGCCCGCCCCCTACCCCACACCAGCCTGCTCACTCAGCTGGTCTCCTCCCTCCGAGACTCCTGGGCATAGCCAGCAGCCTCTTCCCCTTTACTAGAGGGCGGGGCCTGGCCTGTTGTGCCCCCAGGGGCTGTGCTGTCCGGCTGGGCCAAAGCCGGCTCAGGGGTGGCAGCTGCCTTGGTGGCTGGTGTGACACTGCTTTGGGTGGTGGGCATGGTGCTCTCTTCCGTGGCTGGTGTGGCTCTCCCATCAGTGGCTGGAGTAACACTCCTATCAGTGGCTGGGGTGATGCTCCCATCGGTGGCTGGGGTGATGCTCCCGTCGGTGGCTGGGGTGACACTGCCGTCGGTGGCTGGAGTGACACTGCCATCGGTGGCTGGGGTGGCACTACGGTCTGCGGGGCCTATATCATCGCTCTTTGCAGCAAGAGCAGCAGCACCTGCTATGGCTGAGGTGGCACTGCCCCCAAGGGCTGGGGCAGCCCCACTTGCAGCTGCGACCCCACCTGCTGCCCCAGCGGCGGCAGTGTCTGTGGCTGGGGCAGACTGGGCTGTCGCTGTGCCGGACTGCTCCGGTGCGCGGAGCCGTTTCATGAGGGTGGTCACTCGGACAGCCTTCTGAAAGGAGGGCAGCGGAGAGAGGCCCGGAGTGAGGCTTACGGAAGCCAAATTTGTTCCTTGGCAAGAGTCAAAGCCAGACCTTTCTGAGCCAAAGCCTCAGACTACCCCAGGGGAGCAGGCCAGGGACCCAGCTGTTCACACACCCACTTAAGGCAGTGACAGTGGCTACAGCCACAACCGATGGCTGAAGAAATGCTTTTGTGTGGCTGCAGGGGTGTGATACAAGTAAGACACTGTGTGTGCCAGAAGGAGCTCTTGGGATCAGTCCAGGAAAGGGAGTCATCCAAGTCTTACCTTCCACTTAGCCCTGGCAAAGTTCTTTTCAATCTGGGCACAGACCCCATCCTTGATATTCTTGTCGGAAGCAGCATTGCCAGAAATCCTAGAAAGGGTGCAAGTGCATCTGGATCTGAGGGGGTAGAGGCCTTCATGGAAATTGCCCAGCCCTCTTCTCTTATGATCCAGAGGTTACCAGGCAGGTCCTCTGGGCTGGGCCCAAGTTCTGGGCACCCCCAGCCCCTACTCAAAGCCTCAAGGATGGGGGCTACTAGATGCAAGGAGGACAGAGGCCAAGGGAAACCTGGCCTCTCCTTCTGTCCTCCATGGGCCCTGCTCACCACTCATGGGAGATGGCCTCTTCTGCGGTGATGCGCTGGTCCTGCTCCACCTCCATCAGCCTTGTTACCAGGTCTTTGGCTGGGGACAAAGCCAGGGAGAGGCTAGGCATGCGCACCTCGTCTCACTGTCTAGGGGTGATGAATGGGCTGGGAGGTAGGAGCAGAGTCCGGCAGAAAAGGCTGAGAGCAGGTCCCCCACACCAACCCTTCCCTTTACCCACACGCTGGGCACCTCCTCACCCGCCTGTGAAATATCATCCCAATATGGAGAGTCAAATTCATAGTCGCCAGCCAGGATCTTGCGGAAGAGGTTCTTGTCGTGGTTCTCATAGTCATCTTCCTCTACCTCCTCGTAGAAGGGTGGGTTCCCTGAAAGCCTGCATGAGAGTCAAAAGGCAGGTTCACCCAGGAAGGCCATGGACACAGGACCCCACCGGCCTAACTGAAAGCCTGTGTGCCTGCCCATTCACTCACAGGATGTACATGATGACTCCAATGGCCCAGCAGTCCACAGGGCGTCCATACCGCTGCCGCCCTACCACCTCCGGGGCTGCAAACACAGTGTCCACCGGCTGGTCAGTATCAGGCCTGGCGAGGCCTGGGACCACTCACACCCACTTCCTGGGCTAGAGACTTCCTCAGCCCCATACCCCGCCCCACCCAGAGCCACTCCTTGAAGGCTGTCTCCCACCCTGCCCCTGCCCCACCCCCTGCTTGCCCAGGTACTCGGGAGTCCCACAGGGCTCTTTGATGAGGCCATTCTCTAGCTTAGCCAAGTGGAAGTCACTGATGACGATCTTTGAGTTCTTTAGCCGATTGTAGTAAACCAGGTTCTCCAGCTGCTCCGGGCAGGAATGACATGGGGGTGGGCAGGGAAAGACTCCGTGAGGACCCCAGCGGCTAGACAAAGACCCCAAGGTGCTGCCCACCTTCCCCTCAAGGATGTCTGCCCAGTCCCTGGCCTCACCTTGAGGTTCCTGTGCACGATCTTGAGTGAGTGCAAGTAGGCCACGGCCTCCAGGACCTGCCGCACCACGTTGCTCGTGTCTCGCTCCGAGTAGTAACCCTGGTCCAGGATCCAGTCAAACACCTCCCTCCCCGTGGCCCTGAGGGACACCAGCCCCTGAGCCCGGCGTGGGCAGGATCGGGGGTGGGGCAGGAGTACTCGGGCAGGCTGCCTACACCAGGGAGCCGGCTGGGCAAGGCACAGGGACCCAGGACCCCAAGGGTCTGCAAAGGGGGCTTTCCCTGGTTGCAGAGGGCAGAGGAGATAAAGGCCCTGGGGACTGAGGAATCCTGGGACCCCAGGCCCACACTCACAGCTCCAGGAAGATGAAGTACTCCTTACGGGTCACAAACACATCCACCAACTGTAGGATGTTGGGATGCTTCACCCTGGCAACAGGGAGGGGGGCCAACCTCTCTCTTAGGACTGGGCAAACCCCTGAGAGGCTCTACCTCCACTGTGGGCCATGGCAAACTGGCCAGAGGCTGGTACTGCTTGAGGCCACCTGCCCTTGCAACCCTTCTCTGCTACCTCATATGCCCCCCCACACCCCTAAGCCTCACACTCACATCTTGAGGATGCCTATCTCGTTCTTGGCTGCCTTCCGCACCTTGCGGCCATCCCGCTTCTGGAACTTCTTGCAGGTGTGCAGCTTGCCTGTCGTCTTGTCCTTGGCCCGGAAGATCTCACAGAACTCCTCACTGTAGCCGGCAAGCACCCCACTCAGCCCCGGCCCCAGGGTGGGCTGCCCTCTGCTCCCCTCTCACCAGCCCTTGCCCACCCATCCTCGACCACCAGATCCAGCACTCACGTCTTGATGACCTGTCCCAAATCATATCTGTCAGTCACCTCCGACGGCTGGTTATAGTTCTTCTTGTCGCCCAGAGTTACACACCCAAACGGCATTGCCGGGCTCGGAGCTGCAGACAGGATGGAGGCTGGCTCAGCAGAACCACAACATGGAAGCTTCTCCCCGAAACACAGAAGATGCCCCTGGGAGACTCCAGCCTGGCTCAGGCCAAGCAAGGGGCAGAAACTGCACTAGAAAGGGCTAGAGGCTGGTCAGGCATCCATCCCTGCTTTTCTGGTCATGGGTCTTACCAGTCAGCTCAGCTGCCTGAGTTACAGCAGCCCCCACTTAGGAAAAATATATTAAGCTGCCATAGCCGGGAATCATTTTGTACTGTATGCATTCAACAACAACAACAAAAACATTCGCCAAATGATTTCCGTACATTTCAGCTCTTACCCAGCTGAAGGGGCTACAACCACCCGCCAAGCAGATAGCCACCTCTAAAAGTCTGAAGATACCAAGTGTTGGCAACGATGCGGAGAACATGAGCGCTGCTGGCGGAGGCCAAGTCTCTCCTTTGGCAAACACTTTGGTCAAACCGATAAAGTTGACCGTGCCCCCTCAAACCAGCATTTGCACTGCAAAATCTAGGCCCTACAGAAATATACACATTGAAGCAGCAGGCCACTCAGACAGGAGCGCTCATAGTGGCAACAGTCGTCATTGTCCCTAACTGGAAACGGCCCTCAGAGCCACCAGCAGCAGGATGTAACATGGCACAGTCACACAACGGAATATTAACACAGCAATGGAAATGAAGGAGCTACAGATCTACCCGATCACGCGGTGGATCTCGCAAACATAGCATCGAGTGTAAAAGACACAAAAGAGTAGAGAGGGTATGATCCTATCACTTATAGAGTTCAAAACATGCAGAACTAACCTGTACTGTGTACAGGTGTGTACAAACATTCTGGTGAAACTTTTTTTTTTTTTTTTTTAAGATTTCATTCATTTATTTGACAGGGAGAAAGAGAGATCACAAGTAGGCTGAGAGGCAGGCAGAGAGAGAGGAGGAAGCAGGCTCCCCGCCCAGCAGAGAGCCCAATGCAGGGCTCGATCCCAGGACCCTGAGATTATGACCTGAGCCGAAGGCAGAGGCTTAACCCACTGAGCCACCCAGGGGCCCAGTGGTGAAACTATTTAAAAAAAAAAAAAAAAAAGGCTAGGAAGTAAGTACCACAAGTCCTTCTGGAAAGAGAGCAATTGGGATTGAGTCAGGACATGGGGAGATTCTGGAGGGCTGGTTTCTGAACCTGAGTGGTGGTTTCACAGGTGTCTGTTTTATAATAATTTGTAAAAATGTACATACAAGGTGAGGGCACATTTTTAGATTCTTGTTATATTTCACAATTTTATTTTTTTAAAGGATTTTTATTGATTTGATATAAAGAGATAGAGTGAGAGAGGGAACACAAGCAGGGGAGTCGGGGAGGGAGAAGCAGGCTTCCATGCTGAACAGGGAGCCCAGAAGCCTGCGATTATGACCTGAGCCAAAGGCAGATGCTTAACAACTGAGCCACCCAGGCGCCCCATATTTCACAATTTTAAAATGTTAATAAAAATCATGGCCATCCTGGGGCACTTGGATGGCTCAGTCACTTAAGTGTCCAACTCTAAGTTTTGGCTCAAGTCATGATCTCAGGGTCATGGGATCAAGCCCTCGAGTTGGGCTCCGTGCTCAGCGCAGTCTCCTTGGCATTCTCACTCCCTCTCCCTTTGCCCTTCCGGCTCGTGCTCTCTCTAATGAATAAATAAAATCTTTCAAAAAAATTACGGCCATCCGTATGAAAGAATACTTGGTAGTTATTACAAAGAATATAGTAGCAAAATGTGCTGCGGTCAGACAGTTTCTGAGATGTTAAATGGAAAAGTAAGAAACACAATGATGGGTCAAGGGTGCTGCTATTTGGGTAAATTTTTTAAAGTTTATATACCAGTGTATACTCACAGACTCAATTCTGGAAAGACATCTAAGGAAATCAGAGTGCTCTCTGGGGCAAGGAATTAGGTGTTAGAGGGGCAGATTTATATCTTTTATTACTTTTCTGTTAGAATTTTTTCTACAGGGGCATCTGGGTGGCTCAGTCATTTAAGCATCAGCCTTCAGCTCTGGTTGTGACCCCAGGAGGGTCCTGGGATTGAGCCCCGTGCCAGGCTCTCTGCTTAGCAGGGTGTCTGCTTCTCCCTCTGCCCTCTGCCTCTGACTGCTTTCTGCTTTCTCCCTTGTGCTCATGCTCTCTCTCCCTCTCTCATATAAATAAAATCTTTAGGGAAAAAAAAGAATTTTTACGGGGCGCCTGGGTGGCTCAGTGGGTTAAAGCCTCTGTCTTCGGCTCAGGTCATGATCCCAGGGTCCTGGGATCGAGCCCCGCATCAGGCTCTCTGCTCCACAGGAAGCCTGCTTCCTCCTCTCTCTGCCTGCCTCTCTGCTTACTTGTGATCTCTCTCTGTCAAATAAATAAATAAAATCTTAAAAAAAAAAAAAAAAAAGAATTTTTACTACGATTACCTTTATTGATTTAATAAATGTTGTATTCAGGCTTAGTGCTTGGAGAGTTTCCTCAGAAAGAGAACCCCCATTTGGGTGGAAGTGAGGCAAGGTTTTGAGGAAGAAATGGCATCAGGGCTGGGCCTTAGAGAGGAAGGATCTTCCAGGAGGCATGCCGGAGTAACGGTCTGGAAAATCTAGACAAGCTTGCCGGTGCCTTGGCGCTGGGGCCCACAAGAGACCTGGCCAGTCAGGCCCAGTGCACAGGTCCCTGGTCAGAGGTGGGTGTTCCAGGCACAAAGGCAGGCCCTCTGGCACCTTGGGCACGAAACCCCTGGGTCTGCAATGCTGCTCACTCCATCCTCTCATGTGGTGCTGGGGGGCCTGTCTCCCAGCACCCCAAAAAAAGGGTACTCACAGCTCTTGCTGGAGGTCAACTTTAGGAGGAAAGCTGGTGACAGTGTCTGGACCTCCATAACGCCTAGTCAGTGTGACTCTGGGGCCACGGCACAGCTCTGCACTAAGGCCGCCTGCACACTGCTCGGCCTCTGCTGACTGTGCATATTCTCTCCACAGAGGAGCGCTGGCTGTGCACTGGGCCCGGCCTGTGGCCTTGACCACCTAGCCGCTCCTCCACCTGGAGTCACTCCCAGCTACAGGAGGAAATGGAGAGGGGAGGAAGCCATCCCCAGAGGTAGCAGCTTGGGTCACAGCCACTCTGCCAGCTGGGGTCAAAGGCCAGGACCCGCACGAGCCCGGTGGCCAGCACTGGCTTTTGCCGGTTTCCTCTCAGGCGGAGGCCACCCACTTCCCAGGGGTCATATTCCCTGAAGTTTTGCCTCAAATCTGCCTTCAGGATTAAGGAACAAATTCCATCATTCCCTCCTCTGGGTTGTTTGGGCTCAGGGAACGCAAATGCATTTCATCGGTGTGATTTAAGCCAGGGCTTAAGCCATCTTGTGAGGCACTGCAGAGGCAAACAAGAGAAGCTTTGAAGATCGTCCCCGACTGCGTGTCTTTGCCACCATGGTCACAGCCCTGCTCCTGCGTCTGCCGGAGAGGAGCATGTGGCTGGAATCCCACACTCACAGCTGAGAGCAGAGGCACAGCCACCCACCACTGCCGGCCACCCATCTCTATGCCCTAACAATCTGGGGGAGGGGGTCCATAACAGTCTCTCCATGGCTCTAAGGCACGGCCATTCCCTTTCCAGGCTGGAATCCAAGGACCGCTTACTGGGCGGGAGGGTGGTACCTTAGCCTGCGTTGGTAGGGGGGTGGGTATGGGGGGTGCAGGAAGCTGGGAGGGACCTATGTCTCAGCCCTGTTGCTTTGCTTACACCGTTCCTGGTGGCAGGAATGCCCTTCCCCCAAAGCCTCCATCAGTATCCTATTTGTCACGGCAGAGTTATTTATAACGTAAAAAAAAAAAAATCAGCAACTACCTAAAATCCAACAACAGGTGACTCGCCAGCTCAGCTGTGTCCATTCAGTGGCAGGGAGCGTGGGCCCTGGCGTCAGCCCTGCCCACCTTGGCCTCCCTGCGAAGCAGCCTCCACATGAGCTAGGTGTCCAGACAAGGGCTTAATCTGTTTCCTCTTTCATTGTGATTTCTGACATTATAAGGCTGTTGGCGCAACAAATCCTCTAAAATGATCCTGATGTTCCCGACTCAAAACAGCCCTTCTCTGAGATACCTTTCCACAAGCTCCACCTCCCCCCGCCCCAGCTCCACCAGCTCCTTGCTCTGCCGCGTGGCGGAGGAGGTTTTGTCTATGCCCATGCCTGATCTTGCCCGCGGCCATGTATATGCACTTGTGCCCACAAGATCCCAGGGTTGGTCTTGCAGTCTGTCTCCCACCACTGAAATCCAGGGCTCTGCTCACAGTCACATCAGCCTGGATCCCTGTCCTAAAACCTCAAAAACGCATGGCTTGGGAGGGGGCAGATCTGCTTCTCCCCCTACCATGGGGCCCCTGATTGCCGCCAGTACCGTTTCTGCTCACCAATCTAATGCACTCATCTGTCTCCACCCCCAACCTAGCCCCAGGGCAAAGAAAGGAGAAAAGGGGTCCCCTCCATCCTCACCCACTCCACCATCTGCTACCCACTGCTGCTGCCTGGGAGGCTGCTGGTGGACGCACCAAGCCCCTGGCACCCGCTGGCAACAAAGGGGGCCCTGGCCCCAAAGCTGGGAGGAGCAGTCAAGGGACAGCTTCAAGAACAGCGGAAGGCCAGGCAGAAAGGGGTTTGCTTTCTCACCCCCACAGCTCAGACAGCCCAAATCCGATACCCAACAATGAAGAGCTCTCCTCCCATTGACGTAGGACCCAGACTGTGCCCTGGGTCCACATTGGGACATGGGAGGGCACAACAAATCCTCTAAAATGATCCCATAGCGCCCGTTTCCCTAGAGACATGGCTCCTTCCATTTTCTGCAGAGAAACAGTGTGCACGGGGGGCTGTCCAGAGAGAGCTTGGGGGAAGTGCAGAGCCTGGCACTGCCAGTGCCCTCCAGCTGGCTCGAAAGGTGCCTGAGGGCCAAGCGCTCCCCAGTTACTGCTTGTTCCTTGGGTCTGCCCCTGGGCTTTGGGCAATCGAGCCTCAGGCAACCCTGAGGGAGCCTCTGCCTGTTGGTGGCCTGGTAATAAAGGGTCCCCTCGGGGCCCTGCTGTAGCCTTAAGCAAGTCTGGCTCCAGAGGTCCTGTGGTCCTGCATTGGAGTCCTGTCCCTTCCTCCACTGGGGTCATTGTGGCTCAGGCCCCACCATTCAGAGCCATAAACAAGTTTCCTGTTGCCCTGGTCTTCTCCCATGTGGAGTAAATCTTGGGAGGCCAGGAGGGGCCCAAGAGGCCTCCAGCTACCTCCCAACAACTGTGGGCAACACCTCCCGATTTAGTGGCAACTGTGAACACCAGCCTTCAGGTACCCCCTCCTCTTCCCTGCCCTTTTCTCTCAGGGACTGGGACTGGGTTTCCTACTGCAAAGGACATGCCTAGGCCCAACCCTTGCCTGGCCCATAGCTGAGGTCTCACTGTAAAGATGGCAGGGGGCGGGGGGGAATAGAGACTTCATTCTCAGGGTCTGGGGTGTCAGGAGGCAGAGCCAAGTTTCTAGCCCATTGCCCTGGGACAGGGGCAGGGGAGTTGCCCTGGCTGGCCGCAGGTGCTAGTCAAATCACGATCCGCAGTTTCTGCTGTTGACTCTCTCCCATCTAATGATGGAGTAAGGAGAGGGGGGCCTCTCCAGTCTCGGTGGTGTGCATACAATCCAGTGCTGTGTCCAGAAAGCTCAGCCTTGAACTTGGCATGCCAGAGGTAAGAGCCAACTGGCTCCGCCCAGGCACCGGAGATCCCAGTCTTTGAACCCCTAAAGAAAAATCCACTTGGGTCCCTGTTTCCCCTGTGAGTGGAGGAGGGAAATGAAGGGGAAGTCCCCAGAGTAAGGGACTGCTATGGTGATGAAAGTTTTGAAACAAAGGGAAGGGGAATGGGAGAGGTATTAGCCAAACCCCTTGTCCAAGAATCCCCTAAGACTGGCCTGACTCCTTCCCCATGGGTTCTATGACCTGGCCCCATCAAGGAAGGGGAGATGGGTGAATTGAGAGACCTTAGAAAAGAGAGAGGGGCAGGGACGGAGAGGGACAAAGGCAGAAACTGTGATGGAAGGGGAGCAAAGAGGTGACAATGAAAAGGACACAGGCACAATGACACAGGAGGGGAAGGTGGGCAGGGGGTTCTGAAGGGGCCCATGGGTGTCCAGCAGAGCCCTAAGTTCCCCACAGCCATGTGCTCTGAACACCTGGGCCAGGAGCTGCCCATGGTTCCTGGACCTTTGACACTGAACCCTTCTGTATGCCTCAGATATGCATTGGACTTGGTGTGGGAGGCACAACCGTGGCCTGAGAGAAGAGGTCAGCTGTTGCAGTCCCCTCAGAACAATTCCACAGTCCCTATCCCAGTTATCAGGCAGCTTAGATAAGTAAGGCCTGTCCATCATGTGGAGGGCACAAGTGCAGTGGGGGAAATGAAGCTCAGAGACCTGGCTGCTTCTCTTTCTAGCCCCTCCTCTCAGCCGGACCAGCCCTGCCTAGACTCCCCAGCCACACCCCCCCTTGTCCCTGTCCTCCCTAGGCCTTGGGTCCCTTGGGCCCCTCTTGCAGTTCAGGCTAATTTCCTGTTGAAGCCGTCCCCCTTTCCAACAGTGGATCCTGTTGGGGGAGCCAGAAACAGCAGCCTAAACAACCCAGAAACAACTGCACAGCACTGACCCCCTGCCTCAGTTTCCCAAGATAGAGATCATGGACTCTGCAGCCTTCTCCCAAGACAAGGACTGACCATCTGCCAGTGAGTGGTAGCCAGGACATGGGCTGGAGAGGAGGGTCAGCAGCAGATATGGGAAAGGCAGCCTTTGGCACCTGGGGGTCCACACCAAATGCTGTAAAAGAAAGGCAGAGAGACCTCTGCCCCACTCCCGGGACCCAGCCTGACACAGAGGGGAGGAGAGACACCAGTTCCCCAGCTAAGGAAACTGGGGTCCAGCAGGTGGCTAAAACTCCACTGGGAAGGTGAGGTGGGGGAGGGGGAGAACCAGGTCTCTCTGGGTGGTCCTGGGAGGCACAGGAGTCTGGGCTTCAGAGTGGAGCAGCAGGACAGGGGCTGGACTGCTGCAGACTAAGCTTCTGGTGAAGGATAGAGGGCCCTGCTCCCCACAAGGAAACCTGGCAGAGCAGGCTCTGTCTAGGGGGTGCGGACAAAAGCAGTTTGGCAGAGCTATGGGGGGCTGGGAGAGCCTAGGGTCTCTGCCAGGCACTACAGGCGGGGGAAGGCAGAAATTCATTTGTTCATTGTCCACTCCCCTACTTCCCCAGCCCGGGCCCGGCTCCCCACCGTGGTGCCACCGTGACCCCCTTCCCCAGCGCTGCTGACTCGCCCCCGCTGGCACAGCAACACACATGCGGGAGGCACACGTGTGAGCACCAAGCCCCGCACCTCCCAGCTGAAACATGTGCGTCCCCTACCCCCACCGCGCAGCGTTGAGACGGGGACCCGAGCCCCCCGCTGGCCCCCACGTTTAGGCAAGGCAACAGGATCTCGGCTAGGGGGCTGCTGGGCCCCAGGGGCTTGCAGCCTCCTCCCCCACCCCGCGGCAGCCCCGCCCAGCCCCCTTCAGGTTGTCGCCCATAAAGAACTCTCCGTTGTCATGGAAATTAGTGACTGCTTAGCGGGAGGAAGGGGACCCGGGGGCAGTTGGGAGGGGTTGAAGGCGGCCCCGGGAGTCTGGAGGGTCGGCTCAGCCCTCGACCCCTACCCCCTTGGGGCACCAAAAATGTTCGAGGGTTAAGGTTTTCACAATTAGTAGCCCAGCGAGACGGGGGGCGGGGGTGGGGAGGCCAGGGAGGGGAAATTCGCCAGGACCCTAGTCTCAGAGGCTTCCCCTGGGACCCCCGAGCCGTCCGAGGTGACGGGGAACTTTAAACCTAACCCCGCACGCCGACCCCCGGATTGGCAAATCCCGCGTGTTCTGCCCCCGCTGGGACCCCAAGCCCTCGAGGAGCCCCCGCGCGCTGTAGGATCCGAACCTTGAGTCAGAGACCCAATCCCCCAAGACCCCCAGAACGTGCGTTCGGGGGCGCCCCCCCAGCGCGGCCCGCCCCGCACCTGCAGCGCCGGTCGGTCACACGGAGGAAGCGATCGCGTGTTCAGTGGGGCGCCGAGGGCTCCGGGGGCGGCGGGCAGAATCCGCTCCGGGCACGCGGGGCAGACGCGGCGCCAGCTGCAGCCGCTTCGGCTCGCAAACCTCCAGCATCTCCCGCCGCTCGCCGGCACCGGATTCGCACCCGGGGCCGGGGGCGGGCTGGGGGGCGGAGCCTCCCTCAGCCCGCTCCGCCCCGGCCCTGGCGGAGCCTGAGGCCAGAATCCCACTCTGAGGGGGGGCGGACGACGGGTGGCCGCGAGTCCGGGAGCTGTGGCCTGCCCGACATCCGGCCAGGCTCCCAAAGACTCCCTCAGGCTCTCGGACTGACCGGGCAAGAGGGCCCGGAGGGGCCTTTTTTCGCCCCTGAGAGGGAGCGGGGAGCAGAAGGTGTGGGAAAAGCCTGAGCCCTGGAGCTGCACAGGAATCTCTTAGCAGGTGGTAGTCCCCAGGGGACCAGCGCTCTGCCTAGCTCCCAAAACCCGACCCAAAGGGCGGAACCGACTTACAAGAACAAAGTGGGCAGTCGCCAGGGCAAGCTGCGTTACAGACTGGCATTCCCTAGCTAAGAATAGTAAACATAGGGGTGAGTGTGTGTGCACGTGGTCAAGGAGGGCTCCAGACCATGGTAGCAGAACCTCCTATCCGCTGTCCCCCTGCCCCCTTCAGCCTTTCTCATCCCCAAGTCCCAGCCAAGGCGGCTAGCCTGGTCCGCCCCACCCTGCCCAGCACTGATTTTCCCAGCCTATAAAAGTCGCCTATGACATGGTGTGGATTCTACTTTCTTTCCAGCTTCATCACCCTGAAACACTTTATACAAACAGCAGCAGCAGCCCAGGCTGGGATGTGGGGATACAGGAGAACTCTTGCACCAAAGGTGTCCACCAGGCCTGTCCTCTGATGGGAGAGAGCTGAGAATGGCGAGGAGAAAACCTGGAAGTCTGTCCTCAGCCATTTCTCTGTCCTTTGTTAGGGAGGCACAGGGACCCAGTGCCTGCCCCTCCTCCCTCACAGGCACTGAGGACCTTCCTGAGTCCCATGTCTGAAGGTCTGACAGGCTTCTTGGTCCTTGGAGCTGGCTTCCAGCTCACTCCAAACCACCCAGGGAGTCTTCTGACCCCATTCGGGGAGGGAGGTCATCTCCAAGCCTGGGATGTTGAGTGAGTCTTCCCTGCATGGCTCCCTGTGGCTGCTCACAGGAGTAACTGCTCCAGTGAGGAAGTTGGGGCTGACTCTGGGAAGACTGGCCTGAGTTATGACCACTGAACTCGGGCCCCTCAGTATCTTCCCCAGACAAGAGTGTCAAGGGGCCCTTCACATCCTTCCCTGGCTTTGGGTCACCTCTTGCAGGCCAGATGGATGACACCTCTGGGGCCCTCTGGGCTCTGGGTGGTCTCAGTCACAGCAGCGACCCCACCACTGGATATAGGAATTCCCGACAGGCGGAGGCTGTGTTTCATCTCAGTCTGCTCAGTTCATGTCTGCAGAATGAATGAATGGCCTGGCACTCAGTCCTTCCCATGGTCCGCCCAGTGTCCCCGAAGCACTGTTTTTCTGAGATGTATCGTGCAGCTGAGCCTTGGCCTGCCAACCCTGCACATGTGACACACATTTTCTATCTTTCCTGAAGGTCATGGCTATCTAGGCACAGACAAGCTGGGCCGTGGAGAAGCTGAAATGGGGGATTTTAGAGGCAGGGGAAGAGGTGGTTCGCTAGAGCCCTGCCTGCTGCTGGCAGTGCTCCACCTCTCCTCGGTCGTGTGCACATTCCATGTGCCTGTGGCTGAGCGCACGTGGTGGGGTGTGTGTGTACACGTGCGAGTGTGTCTGTGTATGTGCATGCGTGCACTCTCATGCTGGAGGAGATGGCAGGAGCACCGTGCGTGCGGTGGTGCGCAGTGGCACGTGTGTCTGCGCTCTGTGTGCACCCAGCCGTGCTGGCTTGCGTGTGCACATGGACACGGTTGCCAGTCCCTGGAGACCCTGGTCCCTGGAGCCTCCGGTCCCCTTCTGGCCTGACACAAGCCTCAGGACCATGGAAGCTGAATCAGGGCGTGAAAGCAGAATGGGGGAAGAGGCTGGGCCTGCCTAAGGGCTGGCAGTAGGCTACCCTACATCCTGGGCTATTTCCAGCCACCCCACCCAGGGCAGCCCTTCACTCTCCTCTTTGAGGGAGAGCCAGGTCTTGGCCCTTTGTGGAGAGAAAAACCCAAAGATGAGAACCCAGGGTTGGAACCGGGACCTGGCTTGTTCCTCAGCCCCCAGTCTGGGAGGGAGACACAGGCAGGATAGGGTTTTGGTGTCTTCACTTCATTCGACCTCCGGCCGCCCTCTGGGTAGGAAGTAGCCGTACCAGCTGGATGCCATCCTCTCAGCTCTACTAGGCCATGGACTGGGCCCACGTGGAACGTTAGTCCTACCTCTGCTATTCAGAGCTAGACCAGGTCATGGCCCACAGCTTCTAGCCACTCCCCCTGGCCAGAGGAATGACACATGGTCCTTTAGAATAGGGCAAAGCCTGGAAAAAGAGCAGGCGCAGCTGGCATTGGCATTGTCCAGTAGCCTCTCTGAGGACCTCCTGAGGAAGCCTGTGCCCTAGGCGCCCTGCGGGTGGGAAGAGGAGGCTGAGAAAGAGAAGGGATCCCGAGGTTGAGAGTTCTGGCTCCCACCAGAGTGAGGTAGTCAGAGAGGCAGGATAAAGTGTGAGCCTCTCTACCCACAGAGCCTACAAAGCCGGCCAGATCTCAAGGCTCAGCTTATGTCGTTCCACCCACCCAGGACCCAGGACTTCTCTGCCACCCCACCATGACCCTGACTTCCTGCCCCAGGGTGCCAAAGGCCAGCACTCCCATACCCTCATAATTTGACTGGCCTGCAGCAGCATAGAGCTCTAGCTGAAGTTCAGATTTCAGGGGGCACCTGCATGACCAGGCTAGCTCCCCCAAGAAGCCCAAACTTTGACAGGTACCCTCCCTTGGGGGCAACAAATGCTCCAGGTCCCCAGCCATCTTTGGCACCGTTAGGCTGTTGTCCATGTTGCTCTCCTCAGCCCCCTGTAGAGGGCCCAAGATGGAGGAGGCCGAGCAGTCTTTTCCTCAGGAGCTAGGGGAGGGGGCTGTTCCCCCCCTTCATGACTCACTCCAGGCTGTGTGGGTTATTACATTATGTTTGAAATTGCCATGGCAACCAGCTGGCAATCAAGGGTAATTGCACTTGTCGCCAGGGCAACGGGGCAAAACCCACAGCAGCCACTGTCTGTGGTTGCCCTTGGGGTGCAGTAAAGGTCAGGCTAGACCACAGCCAGTGCCAGCAGAGGGCCTCTGAGGTTCTCTGGAAAGGATAGGATTGCTAGGCCCCATGGAATTCCCATGTGTGGAGGCAGGGTGTGCCTTGGGAGTTCCAGGGCCAGCCTCCACCCCTGACTCCACAACCAGCCTCTCTACCCTTCCCCATACCACCCTGTGTCTAAAACACACCACAGTGCTCCAAGTCAGCAGAACAAGAACTTTTATGCGCTCACAGATGGTACTTGTAGATGGCCCACGGGCCCTCCTCCTCGTACTCATGGCGGCTGAGCCACAGGCTCTGGAAGGAGTCCCGGGATGCCATGATGGAGCCTCCAAGCCAAGCAGCAACAGCGCGGTGGGGAGAGCCCAGCACAGTGGCTCGGGGGCCCAGTTCCTGCCGCAGGCGCTCCGGAAAGCCATTGATCAGGGTGCTGCCGCCATCCAGCACCACATTGGCCAGCAGCTCCTCCTGCTGCTTGGCCTCCAGCCGGCTGATGCTTAGGAGGGCCAACTGCGGGAGGCCAGGCTGGTTGAGGCCCAGCAGACTGGGCTGGAAGAGGGCCTCAGGGCAGCAGAAACGCTCGGAGCCCAGGGTGATGACCTGCTTGTCTGGAAGCACGAAGTCCACCCGGGGTTGGGTCTGGGTGCGGGCCACCTCAGCTGTCATGTTCATGGCCACATAGCAGCAGGCCTCTTTAATCTGGTTGACCAGCCCCACCTTGGGCGGTGAGTGGCCCCCCGCCAGCAGCAGCTGAGCCAAATATTCAGTGAGGTCAGCCCCAGCTACATCCAGCCGGTAGGTGTCAAGGGGGGCCAGATCCCCAGTGAGGATAGGTGCCACGTAGGACGTGCCATGGCCACTGCCCAGCACCAGCCCCGTGGTGCGCCCATAGGCGTAGAGCGCCAGCAGGGCCTGGTGCACTGTCTGCATGGCCGGCACGTGGAAACGCTCGAAGAGGATCTCAGCCACCTTCTCTCGGTTGGTGCGCGGCGAGATGGGCGAGTCAGCCACAAGCACCGCCAGCTCCTCCGGCCGCACACCCAGCCTGCAGTAAAACAGGTGCTGCCACAGTACCTCCAGGGCATCCCAGTCGGAGACCACGCCTCGATTCAGCACTGAATAGGAGGCCTCCTGGTTCTCAGGCACCGTGTACCGGGGCTCATCCTGGGCCGGGTGCTGTAGCAGCTGGACACGTGAGGGCACCACGCTGAGGATGTGGTCCTCCCCAGCCAGTCCACACTTGGTGAAGCCAGTGCCCGTGTCAATCACCACCGCCGCCATGTCCTGGTAGGGGCCCAGTGAGTGACGGCAGAGCAGTGGGGACTGCACTGACAGAGTGCCCGCGGTGGGCACCAGCTCGTAGCAGGCCCCGTGGAGCAGGCCAAGGTGTGCAAGCACTGATGGGTGTGAGATGTCCTCGGGTGTCAGCTTGAACCGGGGACCCTGCGGCTCAGCGCCCACCATGGCCATGGGCAGGACCTTGTAGCCAGTGCCAGGTGTGGAGAATGTAACCAGGGAAAACTGTTCCCCCTGGGTGCTGGGGGGGCTTCCGGGTTGCCAGGATGGTACCCGATGTGTGCTGGAGCTTTCAGCAGCTCTGACGCTGACCTTGTCCCTGCTCATGTAGACACAGGTCTCCTCAGGGGCCAGGGGCACCTGAAGCACCCCCACGTGGGCCGGCAAGCTCAAGGGCTCCCCTTCCTGGCACAAGGTGGAGGCCTGGCCAGTTTCCCTGGTGATGGGGGACCTTCCTGGGACGATGGGCTCTTTGGAAATGGGGGGTTCTTGGGGAAAGGGAGGCTGCCCAGTGAGAGAAATCTGCCTGGCAAGAGAGGTTCCAGTGACAGGGACCTGACCGGAAAGGGAGAGTTTCCTGGAGGAGGGAGGCTGCTCGGCCAGGAGTGGCTGTCCAGAAAAGTGGGTCTGCCTGGTGAGGGAGCACTGCTCAGCAGGAGGAGGCTGACAAGTTGGAGGGGGCTGTCCAGAAAGGGGATGCTGTTCAGTTAGAGGCGGCTGACCACTGGGGAAGGCCTGCCCAGCACCCTCAGCTCCAAGGCTGTCAGGGTGAGCGGTAAGGACCTCTTTCTGGTCATGTTTGCCTGTATCCTCCTGAAGGAGGGGTCTGGACACCTCCTGGGTTGGGGCTTGAGGGGCAGGCTCTGCGGGCTGCTCTGAGATCATCCACTGCAGTTTCTTCGGCTGGATCGTGGAGGTGTCCTGCATCCTGGAGGGGTTCAGCTTCCAGATGGTATGACTAGTTTCATTTTTTTCTGCATCAGGTTTGGAGCAGCCCGGATCGTGAACATGGCTCAATCTCCTCTCACTGGATTGGAGGGGCGTCCCCAGCGGAACGGACCGAGTGAACACCCTGATGGGTGTCTCAGTACCCGGGGAGTCCCGCGACTCCAAGTTGAGCCTGCCCTCCTTGGAAACCAGGGCCACCTCTCGGTAGCTTCCAGCTGAGAGGCTGGAGGGCGCAGGGCTGGACAGAATGGGCGAGGTGGACCAGAAGTTGGGGCGATTGTGGTCAGGGGAAAGGATGGGCATGCCTAATGGTGGAGCAGACGACACATTTTTGGGAACATAGACAGATGGGTGGTTGGGCATGACACCCAGCAGCACTGCCCGTGAACCCGTGGGGTCATGGCACAGCAGCCCCATCCTGGTGTTCCCCGTGGCCATATCGAACACCAGCACGCGGTCTTCCACAGCATTCTGGAGCTGGCAAGTAGGGGCCGTGGAGGGGGGAATCTGGTTGGTTTCCCCGGGAGACTGGACAGGTGACTGCTTGTGGCAGGCGTCTGGGTAGGCAGACTGGGGCACCTTGGAGTAGGTATTGTTGCAAATGTTGAGAGGCTGCTGGTCTGGCTGAGAGCTGCAGTTCTCCTGGCTATTCCTCTGGGACTTAGGGGTCCCTGGGGGCCCTGAGCCTGGTGTTGGGCTGCCTGGCCTAGAGGTACAAACCGGGGCCTTCTCCACTGGGTTCTCAGGCAGGTTGGATAACACCTGTGTTCTGGCAGCCTTGATCTCCTGGACATGGTCTGAGGACTCATTTGGAGAAGGCATTTGGTTGGGAGGCTCCTTCTGAAAACCAAAATCCACTTTGTCCTGGAGGGATGAGACCACTTTGGAAGACTCCAAGAGGACTGGCCACTGGTTGTCACTCTTGCTGGGGAGGAGGTCTTGGGACAGGCTATTGGTTGTGATAGTGGTGTCTGTCAAGTGGCCAGAGATGCAGGTAAAAGTTTTAACTACTTCTGGCATTGGAGTTGGAGCCACAGCTAGAGCATTTGCCTGAGTTGGAGTTGGAGGAGTCTGGGCCGGACATGGGCACTTGTCCTGGCCTTGACCTTGGCCTGGAGTCAGAAGAGGATCTTGGCCTGCAGCGGAGCCCTCATCCCCTGAAAGGAGATAGGGTAGCCACCGGCTCTTCCTGCTTCCCAAGGGGGCTACCTGGTCAGGGCTACAGGGGCCTTTGCCCCAGCCTACCAGGACTTTAGCGGGAGCTTTGCCCTGCCGTGCAACCTGCGCCTGAACCCGGAAGCGGCAGAATCCACGCTGGACCGTGTCACTGGAGCTGTCACTGTGTGTGCCCACAGGGAGGGCCAGGGTCCTGTTCTCCATGATGAGATGCGTTGGGGTTCCCACGATGGAGCTTGGAAACGGGCTAGTAGAGGGGGGCCTTGGGGCATCTTGGGAGGCCCTCTCACAGACACACTGGGAGCCAATGTCAGCAGGATCCTGGTGTAGCTGGTGAACAGGGTCAGGGGCATGGGCCTGGGAGGCAGGGCCGCAGGTCCTATCAGTGATGGCCTCAGGGGACAAGGACAACCCCTGCCTGAAGTATACAGATCCTGAATTTATCCATGGTCCCTCAGACCTTCTGAGGCCACCCCCTGGCTGCTGGCTGCTGGCCGAGGGGTGGCCTTGGGGGCCCGGTGGATCAGGGCCCCCCACCTTCTTGGTGACTTCCATAGTCTTGCTCCATGCCCTAGGTGCCCTGCCCCCACTTCGTTGTCATGGCAACCCCACACATCACAGCCCCCAGTGACCTGGTGGGGGGTGACAGAGTGTGGGAAACCAGGGGCCCCACCCCCTTGAGGAATGGGGCCTTCCCTAGGGAACCTTGGGAGACAGAAATGCCCAGGGACTCTGGTGAAGTCTGCCAACCCTAGGCCAGCCAGGGAACTAACTACTCTCTACCCAGGCCAGCTGTGGGGTGAGGGTGGTGCTCCTTGTGGCAGGGGCTGGGAGTGGTTGGGAGAGGACAAAGGGGAAAGGTAGGCAGGGGAGACCTGGATTCCTGTTCTACCTCAGACGCCAGACTTGGTTCTTTCTCCTCTCTTATGTGGCAGCTTGAGACTTTAGCCCTGACCCAGAGATGAGTTCCAAGAATGTGACACAAAACCCTTTGGGGGATCAAAGCCCCTTTACCACTCAGTCCTGGGAGACAGAAGAGGGTGAGGGGCTCAGCTCAGGCCTGTGCTCTTCTCCCCCGTGTTCCCTGGCTCCCGCTCCAGGGACAACAGCTCCTTGGCAGTCTTTCTACTCCAGATGGCTCTCCTCTGCCTGTGCCTCATAGAGCCCCCTCCCCAGAGCCACATGTCCTTGAAGCCTAGAACCAGTAACCCACAGATGTGGCTATGGGGGCGAGAGGGGCAGGGGTGGGGCCTTTGCTCAGAATCCTCAAATCAGAATGTTCTAGCTCTTGTCACATTGTGTCGACTTCCCCTTGGCTGGGGGAGGGGGTAGCGGGGTGCAGAGCACTTAGCATAGGGCTAGGCCACAGTGGACACAGGGCCTGCCAAGTGGCAATAACATACAGATGGGGCATAGTAGGGACACCGTGAGCAGAGGGATGGTTATGGAGTGCGGATATGGTTGGTGCAGGACTGGGCACACAGTAGGCATAGCTGTGTATACAGTGTGGACAAGTTGGACACAGGACTGGACATAGAGTAGGCACATAGGAAAGGTAAACTTATTAGACTGGGTGGAACTCCCACCCTCCCTTTCTTAGATGGGTAAACATAGGCCAGAGAAGGGTGATACCTGTCTAGACCACCAACCCAGGCCTAGTCGTGCCCTACAGCCATAGAAGACAGGCCTAGGCAGCAGTCTGGGGACCCACCCCTTACCACAAGCCTCTTCTGGAGGTTCTGACCTGGGGGGCAGGGTCAGCCCTCTTCCCTACTGCCAGCTGCGAGCTTTGAGCCTCTCTGGTCTGGTCCCCAGGCCTGTGTCCCTTCGGGCCTCAGTTTTTCTGCCCAGGAAACAGGTTTGTGGAGAATGCAGCTATCGGCTTGTCCTCCAAAGCGGTGTTTTCACAAAGGTTAAAAATAGTGTTTACAGTTGGCCGTGGGGTGTGAAACGATGTGACCAGGGACCATGGCTGGCACTGTGCAGCATCTGCACCTTCCTGACAGGCACTGGGCAAAGCCTGACTCAGCCCCGTTCGGGCCCCCTGGGTCCACTCCCTTTCCCCCAGATGCTGCCTTCAGTTAAGCTTGGCGACAGATTTCAAGGGATGTTACTGCTCACCCTACATTATGACCCAGGAAGGTGGTCAAGTGGAGGGGTCTGTGGCGTGCCTGTGTGTGCCTGTATGCACATCCTTGCTGAACGCTATTCATTCACCTCTGACCCGGACCGGACAGATTTCTTCCCCCACAACAGAGGTGCTAGTGGCAGTCTCTAGAGCCAGGTTGCACCTGGGAGGGATGGGGAGGCAGGGAAGGGGGCGCCCCTCAGCCATACCCCAGAAGTGGGGCATCCTTCCCGGGGCTATGACCTGAGAGATCCCCTCCAGGTGTCCTCTGGGAAGGGAGCAGAGCCAGCTGAAGGGTGGGGCTCATGAAGGCTTCTCCCCACACCCCCCAAGAGAAAGCAGTCCTGAGAGAGGAGGAAGTTCTCCCCATTCACCACCACGCAAACGCCTGTTATAAAAACAATGACTGATTTGATTGGGTTCTTCCTGCAAGCCTGGGCAGTGCTGAGCTCTGGTAACCCAGCCTCACAGTGACTGAATGAGACAGGCACTATCATCCCTATTTAACAAATGAGGAAATCAAGGCACGGAGAAGAGAGAGAACGCACAGAGAGCTCAGCAAAATGAGTGGTAGAGCCAGACTCTGCAGCCAGGCAGGCCACCGGGCTTCGGACCTACACTTCAGAATTCTATGTCCCACCACTGGATCCTGTGCCCAGGGCTGGCAGGCAGGGACCTGGCTGGAAAGGAGTCAATATGCCTCCCTTCTGAGTGCTGCAGCCCCAAGCCCCCCCAAAAGCCGTGTCCCACATGAACCATCTCCTCCTCCCAATAGCTTAGCAGGTGGCTGGAACCTGGGAGGGGCGTTTTCCCTGTGGGCACGTCAAAGCCAATGTCCTCCCAGGAGAGGAGTGCAGAAATAGGGGCCAGCTACACACCCTGCTAAACCAGGCTGAGTCCTTTGTCCTCAGAATTCTTGCCTCACCAAAGCCCACTGCATTTCATCCAGGGAAGAGGAGGCCAGGAGGGTGGCCAGAGAGGCTCCTAAGCTAGCCCCCTTCTGCGGAGCCCCCAGGGTTCAGGCGGGGACATTGCCACGGTACCCCTCCCCCATACATGTTTTTAAACAGTCTCTCACCACGAAGAAGGGCAACCAATTCTATTTCTGATTCTGGAAAGTGAGGAGGGCCAACATGTTGCCATGGCAAACTGGAGAGCCCCTCCCCAAGGCTGAGCCCATTCCCCAGGCTGAGGGTTCTCTGCAATGGAAGGACCCAGAAGAACTGGAAGAAGCCCAGTCTGAGGGCAAGGACAGAAGGAGTCTCCTATGTGAGGGCAGGTCCCGACATTGCCTCCTGTCACCCTCACCTGGCCCCCTCTGAGCAGGCTTTGGGGAAAGGCCCCAACCCCTGTGGAGAGAGTCAGGCTTCAGGAGATGGAGTCAGGGCACCCCAAGAAACCATTCTTTCTTGTGGATCAGGCTAGAATCCTCTGCCCTAGGTGGTCTTGAGGGTTGTGGGCCAGAAGGGCATCAAGAGGAAAGGGAAGACTTCAGGACCAGCCAGGTCTCCCAGACCTGATTCTCCAATGCACCTGTATTTTTGGCTTCTTTGTGTTCTCAGGAAACAGCTCTGTCAAATCCTCGGCCCTGCACTCTTCCAGTCTACCTGTCTTCCCCTCTCAGGGCCCTGGAAGACTCTCCAAAAATCTAGGATCAAAAGGAGCCACAAAGGGCTCCCAGTGGAGGCAACCACTCGATAATGGAGTGAAAAGCAAGGCCTGTTTCCCCAGAGGTCGTGCCTGGTGTCCAGGGGCTCATACACCAGCTGTCCTGCCCCAGACCCCAGAGGGTGCAGATGGGTAGCATTTAGATCTTTAGGGAGGGCATTCTGGGTAGGAGCACAGACCAGGTAAAGGCAGGCTTCTGAAAAGACCTAAAAGGATGTTGTGATCCAGCCTTCTCGGGGTGCTAATGGGAAACCAAGGTCACCTGGGAGAAAGGAGGCACCCTTGGTCTCCTGGCTCCACAGACTGGTCTGAGTTTCCCACTTCTGACCCTCCTCCCTGGGGCCCTCCAAGTGACCTGTGAGCGCTAACATCCTGCTTCCCTGAAGCCTTTCCTGGCCAGGGCACACCCATTCCAGAGAGGCCTCGGTCCCCTCCTCCTCCCTGGTCTCC
Source organism: Neogale vison (assembly GCF_020171115.1). Lineage (NCBI taxonomy): Eukaryota > Metazoa > Chordata > Mammalia > Carnivora > Mustelidae > Neogale > Neogale vison. Next base: position 205,244,589 of record NC_058096.1, on the reverse strand, counting down.
CTGCCTGACCCCAAAAGGAAGACAGCCAGGGTGCCGAGAACACCGCCCCAGGGGGGCCCTTGGTGGGACATGGGGTGATAGTCTACTCCTAATCAGGAATGTGGAATGCAGATCCAGGAGTGCCAGGAGGATGTGGCTTTTGAGTTCTAAGGCATAGGAAATTTAAATAACAGATGTTTAAACAACCTTCCCTGCCAGCCGTGGTGCACTGACCCCTCTGCTGTGATGTGTTACAGCTTAAAAATAGCCCACAATGAACTGCTCCGAGCTCCAATTGACTCAAGCTTACGTAACTCTGCGTGAAAGATGGCCAGCCGCACCAGCCCGGAGGGAGGGCCATAGCACAGACGCCCGGACTGCTCCGGGGCTGAGGCCAGCTCCTTGCCGTCCCTGGGAGCAGCCCCCCCAGCCAGGAGCCAGTGTCAGTCGGGGCAGAGCAAGTGCTGCCAGAAGCACGCATCATTCCATGACTATCGGGAAGAGACCTCTGATCACATCTGCAGAGAGAAGCTGAGATCAGTCCTCCCTCAGGGTCCTTGAAGAACGCAGGCCCCGTGGAGGGTGGGGGCAACTTTAACAACAGGTGGGTCAGAGCCCGTGGGTAAGGAGTCATGTGGGAAGGGTGACTGGGGCTGCCCAAAGGATTCTTTTCCCCCTTCGAAAAGGTGGCTCCCCAGCTGGGAGGAACAGGTCAGCAGGACTGATGCCTGGCTGCAGCTGGGATTACCGTGCAGTCCAGGGGTGGAGTGGATTCCTTGGGGGTCTCTCAGTCTCTATGGTCCAGGCTGCACAGGTAGGGCTTGTGACATGAGAGAGTGAGCACTGGCTTCCCAGCTGACTGAAGATTCTGGGATCTTGGGATCTTGGCTGCCAGCTGCTCTGAGTCCCCTGCCTTTCCTGATAGATTTCCAGATCCCCAGTGCCCAATCCAAGACTGACCACAAGTGTGCAGGTAGCTAAACCAACGGGAGAGGGAATGGAGGAGAGGAGGCAAGGATGGCCCCCTCACGGGACCCTCGTGTGCCCCCTCTGCCTCTGTCCTTGCTGAGCCCCAAGGATGCAGCAACCTCCCTCAGCTCCTACCACCTGAGTTCAAAATAGGAACCACCACGGGCCCTGCATCTGAGCTTCCGCTGAGCAATAGACCGGTGAGGGCCAAATACTGGGGCATCCTGTCACGGGCCCAACAAGTGGTTGTCAGGGCCATAAGTGCCTCTGTTTCCCTGAGAAGATCAAGGCTGGAAGATGGGTGGAGCAGATGTTGCAGGGGAATGAGTGGTAATGGTAGGGCACAGTCCCAGATTGGGATTCTTATCCTGCAAGAGGACTGTGATCTGGGGACCTCCCTCTATAGGGCAGTGTGACCGTCCCTGCTAGACTTAGCTGGAATGTTCTGGAACCAGGGACAGAAGGTGCTCAGAGCATTGAGAGAATAGAAAACAAGATGCAGAAGCTGTGGGGAGGCTCAGGAGCGGAACCACCCTCTCTTACAGAGCCTGGAGCTGTGAGTTCCTATCCTGCGTAGACTGATGGGGCTGTGGGGTCAGGAGAAACAGTCATTTTTAAGGGGGTCTGCGGATATCAGTGTGAGGGAGCTGGGATCCAGGTGCCCACCCATGGACTGAGCAGGGTCAGGCAAGCTCTGCCAACAGCTGGGCAACTCCTGCCAAGCTTTGGGCCAAGAATTCCCACCAGCGGTGGACCAAGTGTGAAGGTCATGGCTCCAGGTCACCATCCTTAAGCCTGAAGAACCCAGCCCATCCAGGAAGCTACCATAGCTGGATGTTAATGTCACAGCTGCCCAGGCTCTTCTTACATCTACACTCATTGAGTTAAAAACCCTGACTGGAACAAACCCGAGAAGAGTGGCAGGAGAGAACGGGGCTTAGCCGGCCCTTCTGTAGCAGGTGGGGAAAGCTGAGGGCCCTTCACGGAGTCAGCCCCACTCCTCTGAGCTGGTGGAGCTCCACGTTTGGGCTGGTTGGACCCTCATGGGGGCAGAGCAGAGGCTCGGAGTAAGGAGATGCTCAGAGCCTGGGGTCCTCACAGAGGGGAGCTCTCCAGCCCAGCTCGGAGTAAACAGTGTTCTTCAGCAGAGCCTGGTGGATGGGGCTCCATGCTCAGCTACAGATCCCTGGGGCTGTTTCTCCCCAGAGGCAGGGGCAATAAGTGTGAGATGAAGCCTGGGCCTCTCTGAGCCTCTGACACTCCCAACAATGCCCATATCCCCCCACCCCACCCTGGCACTGGGGGGGAGGTCCTCCTCTTTCCCATAGGTAAAGGGAGTTAATTTGTAAAGTAGCACCATTGGTGGGCTTCATGGGCTGCACTGAGGGAGTGACTGGGGAGGCCAGTGTCCCAGAAGATCCCAAAGTTTGGAATGGGGCTACATCTGGAGCTCTCAGGTGTGACCCCAGAGGGCCTTGGGATCCCTGGGAAAATTCTCTGAAAGGCTGGGATGGCATAAGGAGGATCTCAGACCAGATTCTTGGGCCCCCATCAAAGCAGGTCGGTCAGCCCCATGTCTGCTCTCCAGGTGCTAGACAACAGTGACACCAGTGGGCAGTCAGGAGGCTGTGAGTCATCTGCAGCTTCCTTGGCCCCAGCTCCCATCCTGGCCTCCCTCCGACCTTTACTGGCACCTGCTTGCCCCCAGGCCCAGTGGGGCTGCAAGACAGCAGGATGAGGCAGGGGAAATGGTACCTGTCCTCCACAGCTCATGGTAGAAGACTGGACTCCCAAAGCCCCAGGAGAAACTTCTGCTCACCCATCCCACTCTAGGGGTAGGCCAAGGCCTACCATGGCCACCAGCAAACTTCCCCTTGCACTGGCCACCCACCATGTCTAACATACTATTCAGACCTCTCCCAGGGGAAAGGCAACTCAGCCTTCCCTGGCCCTGGAAGCCACTCGGAAATCTAGTTCTCCCAGCGCATCTGGAGGCCCTGATCTAACCCTCCCTCCCTCTTCTCCCTGGTGGCCCAGTTAAGAATTTGAAACCCTGAAGCAGTTCCAGTTCCTGATACTCCAAATGGACTTGGGACCACTCAGGTGGCTGTGAGGATGGGGCTCAGAGCTTGGGGGCTGCAGCACTGGGGAGAGGAAGTGCAGCTGGGCCATGATCCAGGGGCCCAAGCACCTGCTTAACTGGGGCCCCTCTCTGGAGAATCCTGGCGTTGGAGGCCCTTGGCTCAGAAATACATCCAAAGCCTGGTATTCTGGCTGCAGAGGAAAGCTGACCCTCCTGATCTGTCCTCTTTCTCCCTTCTTTAAGAACCCTCTCCTGCTAAGCTCCTCTCCCAGGCACAGACCCCTCTCTTATGAGCAGACGAGCCAGTGGTCCATGAACTTCAGAGACTCAGTGGGGAAGGAGCCTCCATCCAGCTTCAGAGAGGCCCCTGGGCCTTCTCCTCACTCCCCACCCAGAGTGGGGAGCTCTTCAGATCCCCAGCATGAGGTCAGGGTAAAAGGACTCCAAGCTGGAGGGGTGGAGACAGCCCTTTCTAACCAGTATGGGGATTACAGCTGTCAGGGTACTCTAGGACATTCCACTCATCCCTCTTTCAACCTCAGGGGTGACACAACTGATTCCCCCTACACACACACACACACACACACACATACACACGGACCCTCTAGAGGTCTCTGGCTGAGCACACAAGGCTACAAAACCTCCTCTAGGTCCGAGTGGGGGTCAGGGGTACAGGGGTAAATAGGCACTACCTCTCCAGATCATAGACCCCTGGTCTTTGGAAATCTGTGCTTCAGCAAAGAGCCTCCTTTTAAGCTTTACCCACATGTCCTCAGGGTCCTTAAGCTCCCCATGGCAGGGCCTCCTTTGTCCTGAGGTGGCAGAGTAGGCAGCACAATAGGTAGAGAACAGCTGGGCAGCTCCAGTTGCAAGGAATGTGCCCCCCCCCATTTACCAGGGAGCTCTTGCTCCAAACCTAGAATTCCATGGGTGACAGGGCAAAGAGCTGGAAACTCACGGAAGAGGGAGCTTACTCCCCTTAGGGTGAGCTGGGGTCTCCTAACTGGCAGGATGGAGGCCACAGGGGTCCTGAGCAAGACAGAGGAATGACCACGATGCCTGCCCTGGGCCCAGTCCCTGGCATCCCAGCTGCCCCCTTTAGCATCCAGGGTGTGGGGGAGGAGCTGTCCTTGCTCTCCAGGGGAGTCTTCCCCTCCAGTGGCTATTGTGTGGTGGCCTTGACGAGTATAAATAGCCTGGGCAGTCCAGCATCTTGAACCTGGTGCCTCGAAAGTGTGGAGCTGAGGCCTTGCTGCCGTTCATCTCTCTTAAGGCCACAAGGGCAATACTGGCAGGATTTGGTGGGGGGAGCTGGTCTTCACACCCTGACAGTGTGTTTGGGGTGGTGGGAGAGCTGCAAGGGGGGCAGGGAGCCCTGAGAAGGGCTAGGAAGGGACAGACTTGGGCTGGGCAAGGGGAGAAGCCATTCTGGCTGCAGCATGCCTGGGTATTCAACCCCCCTCTCTTGGTTGTGTGAAGAAGTCTCCAGGGCCCTGTAACCTGGATTGGGGCCTTGCCCTACCCTTCCTGTTCTCTGGAGCCTTCTTGCTGACCCTACCCCTTTCCAGCCTAGGAGTCTTTGTACATGCCGCTCACTTTCCCCAAAACTCTCTTCCCCCACCTCTGTTTCTGGCACAATTCCCACCTGACAGGGCCTTAGCAGAAATGTCACCTCCCAGGGAGGCTTCCCTCACCTCTCTTTTCTCTCTAAAGCTGCCCTCCATTCCCTCAAAGCAGCCTGTCTTTCTTTCAAAGCATTGACTACACTTTGCACTTGAATATTCGTTTGGTCGTTTACTAGTTCAAGGGCCAGTGCCTGTACGGTCACCGTTGAGTCCCCTGTGCCCAGCAGGTCGAGCACACGCTGGGTACCCCATAAATACTCACTGCATTGAGGATCACGCCACTGCTCCCTCTGTGGAGTGAGGGGCCAAGGAGCCCTGCTCCCTCAGGTCACCCCTGAAGGTTCAGGAGCAGGGACAGGACAGAGGCCGGCTTGGGCTGCCCCAGGCCTGGCATGGCCCAGTGGCAGTTTGGGATGAACTCCCTGGCTGCTAGGCAGGTCCTATCCCTAGGGCCTGCCTAGAGCTGAGATCACGTGGGCTGTGGAGGCTCTGAGAGAGGCCGGGGCCGAGCTGTGCTCCTGTGCACGGGCGTGGTCTGCGACTGTTCTGGGGGCTTTCTGGCCTCATCAGAGGTACTAGCACCCAGGTTCACGTAGGCTGCAGGCAGCTGCACGTAGTGGTCCCCGAGCAGCCTGGCCGCCACGTGCTCTACTTCCTCCACCAGCACTGTGAACGTGGGTCTCACTGTGGGGTCAGCCGCCCAGCAGCGGAGCATCACGGCATACCTGCGGGGAGAGGGGCGTGTCAGAGTCAGGACGCATCCCCGGCCCAAGATTCTGGGCTGCCCACCCGCTCTGAATCCCCTGGCCCGCCACACAGAGAGGAGGACAGACAACAGGTGGCTGGAGGCGTAGTGCAGAGTGTGGCCCAGGCAGGGGCAACCTCTTCTCAGCATTGCCGTTGCTGTCCCAGTCCTGCTTCCCCATCTGGCAGAGGTCCAGCTGCCCCAAAGGTTAGAGCTTGGACTCCTGTGCCCTGTGACCTGAACTATGTGATCTTGGGCAAGTTCCTTAGGCTCTCCCTGCCTCAGGATCCTGCCCTGATCACAGAGCTGTTGGGCCAGACGGTGGAAGGATGCCGGTAAAGGGCTTAGCTTAGGGTGCAGCTCACAAGCTGCACAGTCCTATCTTAGGTCTTTTAGGAAGGAAGCCCATATCCAGTGACATGGGGATTCAAAGTCCTGACCATAGACGTGGGGGGTGGTGCCAGTGGCCCCGTGATTCCCAATCAGTGTCTCTCTAGGTGGATCCTAATCTGTCCCTCTTTATCTTGGAAATGCCATGCCTGCCTTAAATGACACTAAGTGCCCTACACACAATAATCTAATTCTCGGGCTCTGAGGGTGGTACTGTCCTCATCCCAACTTTACAGATGAGGAAACAGTCCTTGAGAGGAGAAGGAACTTGGCCCGGTCTAGTGGGTGCTGTGATGGTCCACCCAGATCCCCCCTCTCTTCCGGCTCTTGCCTGGAGCCCTCCCTAGGAAGTGCCCCAGGCAGAAAAGAGCTGAATTCCCCAAACTCTCAGTGTGACCAGCGACTTATTAATGTCTAGTCTAGGGACCCAGCCCCTTGATATAAATTTTGTAAAACTCCAAAGAGCCATCCCAGATCAAGCAACCCCTATGGGATGGGCTACCGCCTCTGCTGCATCACAGGGCTCCGCAGCCCAGTCCTGCTTTCCTGGCCCCCAGTCCACCAAAAAACCCCCTATACACATATCCCCAGCTCAGGGGCTCTGTCAGGGAACCAGACCCAGTTCTTCCTGTTCTAAGCACAGAGGCCTGGGCACAGGCGAGGCACGCATACTGCTCCTGAAGCTGAACCCTCGCACGGCACCCCCGGGCAGGCACAGTGACAACGCAGCTGCCACCAGGCCTTGGGCACGGGGAATCTGAAACTATATTCAGTAGGGAAAAATTGTGATCTGGAGATGTGGAGGGGGCTAGTGTGGGAGCTAATGGAACCTTTCCTTGAGGTTAAGTGAATGGAAAAGATGGAAAACAGGCCCCCTTGGCGGGGGTGGGGTGAGAGGAGTGCTGAGAAATCAAATCACTGGCCTCAACCCAGACTCTGAGTGGGGAGTACCGTTACCATGGCAACCATGATATCCTCCCAGCACTCAGCCCCAAATGGGGGTGGAAACAGTCCACGGATGAGGAAACTGAGGCCCAGAGAGGCGCCTTTCTGGGTCGGCCAGGGGAGTAGTCAGAGAGCCAGGCAACAGCTCTGTCTCCTGCTCCTCCCTTGTCTCTGGGGCCCCACGCCCTCCCACCTCCACCCCTGCATACTCACAGAGAATTGGGACAATACTCAGGCTGGGGCAGGCGCCGACCCTGGACCAGGAATTGAGTGAGGTCGAAAGGGTCCATATGGGGGTATGGTGGGGCTCCCCGTGTCAGCAGCTCCCACAACAGCACACCAAACGACCACTGTGGGAAGGGGAAAGGAGACTCAACTCTTACCCTCAAATCTGGGGGCCAGTGCCCCGCCCCCCGCCAGGTCCCCAGAGCCCTAGGATGGAAATCAGTCAGAGCTCACTCCTCAATACCTCACAAGCATCTTCCCTCTGTCTCTTCTTACCACCAGCCTCTACCCAGAGTTGGGCCTGGGCAGGCCCTGTATGGTCTGGAAGGAGCCAGTGAGTTCACAGGCCCCTGTTGCCCTGGCAAGAGGAGTCCATCCTAGACCTACTCCAAAGGTGGGCAGACATGCCCACCTGTGGCGGCTGCTTAGCCTGGGTATTCCCAGGACTCAGATCACCAGATGGAGCCAAATGGGCAAGGCCCAGGGCTCCCCCAGGACCCTGAGTCCTTGTGGACTCTAGGGAAGGTGGGGCCTCACCACGTCAGACTTGGTGGTGAATCTGTAGGTCTGCAGGCTCTCCAGCGCCATCCATTTGACAGGGAGGCGAGCGTGGCGATGCTGCCGAACACTGTAGTACTCCTTGTCCAGGACGTCGCGGGCCATGCCAAAATCAGCCACCTTGACAGTGAATGACTCGTCCAGCCTGAGGGTGAGGGGCGGGAATCACACTTAGGACCAACCGCCACCAGGCCCTGAACCCATCTGTTCCAGGCCTTCCCAGAGCTTCAGAGCCACAGTGGCCAGTCAAAGCCTGAGCCAGGCAGATAGGAAAATGGAGGGTCAGAGAAGGGAGGACATGACCAGGGGTACCCAGCAAGGGCTGGAGGGAGGGCCGTCCCCTGAGGTGCCCCGCCCCTGCTTACATCACCCCAAACGCCCTGGCCCCTCACATGCAGTTCCGAGCAGCCAGGTCCCTGTGCACAAACTTCTGCTCTGCCAGGTACTCCATGCCGCGGGCCACCTGAAGGCCGAAGCTGACAAGGTCCTTCACTGTGGGATTCTGGGAGCCACAGGTGGGTCCATAAGCAAGGGTCTCACAGCACGTCCCCAGACCCTGCCCACGTCTCCTGACCTCCAACCCCACACAGCCCAGGCCACCCGAGCACGGACCCGCTGGGGCGAGCGGATGAACCGAAGCAGGTCTCCGTGGCGCATGTAGGGCAGCAGCACACGGGGCAGCCCTTCCGGCGGCAGCACGATGCCAATGAGAGCCAGCACGTTCGGGTGACGCAGACCACGCATCAGCAGCCCCTCGCGCAGGAAGGCCTCCACCTCCTGCCCCTCTGTGATGCCTGCAGAGTGGCTGCAGTCAGGCTCAGAGGCCGGGGCCAGATGGGGGAATGGAGAAGAGAGGTCTTCTGCTCGGGGTCACTCAGCAAGGTGGGAGCACCACGGGGATGGGAACCCACTTACGACTCAGCGACTTGATGGCACAGTGGATTCGATTCTGGTCCTCGTCTATGTATTCTCCATGATAGACAACTCCAAAGTGGCCTGGTGAAGGGAAGACTGTGAGGGGGCCCCAGTGCCTGGGGGGTGCACACCACACCTTCTCAATGGGCCAATGGGATGTTAAAAACAAGCAGCAGCTACAGTGACAGAGCCTGCAGCCCGCCCATGCCCGCCTGATCTGCCTCAGAATCCACTGAAGCCAGAATGAATTCCTATTCCACAGAGGAGCAAATGGAGGCTCAGAGAAGTTCCGTGGTATTCCCAAGGTCACAGAGCTTGGGGAGAAGGCTAGAGCAGAGCCCTGCCTAAATGTCCCTTGAGCCCACGCCATCTCAGGACTCCATCTGTGCCCCAGTCCCACCTGTTCTGGCCCCCATACCTTTGCCAATGACTCGGTCACTGTGGGTGACCACCCGCTCATGGGGGATCAGCACATCCTTGACCTCGGCCAGGAGCGCAGAGTCCAAGTCCCCAAGCTGGATGGATGCCGTCCGCAGCAGTGGGACGCAGGACTCATCCCCACTGTCTGAGGAGGATGCTTTATGGTCCCGGCTGGTGGAATCTGGACCATCCAGACCATCGGCGTCAGGGGCTGCTGTGGAGGAAAGGGAGTGAGGGGCTTGTACAGCAGAGGGTGTGGGTCCAGCTTTCAGTGCTATCCCCTGTCTCACCAAGGCCATTTCTGTAGTCAGAGCCGGACCGGAGTACAGGTAGGGGCACGGCTCCGGCCGTCCGGTCCAAGGATGCCAGGTCACCTGGGTTTAGAGACAGGCTGGTGGAAAGACAGCCCTTGATGGCCAGCCTCCAAACTCCTATAAGCTGCCCTGTACCCCAAGGTTATGGGAAGACCTCCAAGAAAGAGGATATAGGGACTTGGAGAGGCCGTGGTTTGAGGCTACAGGCTGAGTCGGGAGGGGAGCGTAGAGCTCACCTAGCTGTTTCCTCCGCCAGTAGCTGAAGATCAGTGCAGCAGCCAGCGCAGCCACAAGCAGGAGAAGGGCCAGCAGGAGACCAAGGAGTAGCCCCTGGGGGACCGCCTCTGGGCCCGGTCGTACTACCCTGCCCAGGATGTGACATTCATGATCCACGCAGACCTGAGGGCAGGTAGCAGCTCAGGCCCAGTCCACAAGCCCTGGCCCCCGTCTCCTGTGGGGCGGGGGCCAGCTGAGCTGCCTACCTGCAGTGGGACGCCATCCTTGTCAAGTTGCAGGGAGGAGGGCAGAGGGCAGATGACCACATCGCCCCGGAGCTCATGTTGGCAGCTCTTACCATCCATGGTCACGTTCACATCCACACAATCAGCCACAGCACCCAGCCCAATATACTGCAGAGACAGTCATGAGGACTGGCCAGTGCCCCCATCTCCTCCAGGCAAGGCTTCAGTCCTAACCCTCCACTGTCCCTGACCTCCACCCCTAACCCTTACCTCAAACTTAACAGCATGCTCCTCTGGCTTCAGTGGGGCCAGGTCGGTGCTGGGTGGATGGGGTGGGGGCAGGAAGCGAAAGCCAGGCAGTGTAAAGACAGCAGCTCCATCCCCCTGGGCGCTCAGGTTCCCTGTCACCCACCCCTGGGGGCTTCGGACCACATATTCAGGCAGGCGGCATGACTGCTGCTCCGGAAGCTGCCGCTCACACTGCTGGGGCCCAGGCAAGAGTAGTTAGCCAGGCGTTCCTCCTCCAGCCACCCCAGGCTCCTCAGCCCAGAAGGGGGTAGAGCTGGAACTAGAGGACCCATTCAGCCTTCCTCCCTCAGGCTAGTGCCCACTTGTCAGCTGCCTGTGCCCACTCACACTGTTTTCCACTGCTCTGAGCCCATCATGGAATGACAGCACTAGGCGCCATGCGGAAGTCAGATGCTGGCCGTGGACAGTGATCTGGGAGCCTCTGTGGAGGAGAGCAGTGTGGTGGGCTTGGGGTGCTGTCTCGGGCTGGCTCCCTCATTCCTAAGAGAACAGAGCGGGCAAGGGGGTGCCACTTACATGTAGCCACAGTTGGGGCTGATGCCCAGCACAACGGGGTCTTCCAGGTAGCGGAAATTCCAGGAGCCAGGCACCACAGCGCCCCCTACCTGCAGATGAATGGGAACGCTGGCCGTAGCTGCCGAAGGGGGCGTGGTACATAAAAGCTGCCCCTCGCTAACCCTGCAGAATGAGGGAGTCGGGTGGGGGGAGAATTGAGCTCAGGATCACCCTCCGTGAAGGCCAGACCTACCTTCTCCAAGGGTCTACCAATCCTTCCCAGTTCCTCTGTTGGCCATCAAAACCTGCCCATACTCAATGGGTGTGTTTGAAGATAGGGTCACCAAGTCTTCCATAAAGGCAGGGCGGGAACGGGTTCCCCACAGCCTTGGAGCTAATAAACTCTGTGATGGGCTGTCTTGCCATCTCCAAACCACCTCTGGGCTGGAAGGGGCATCAGACCCTTCTTCCTGGACCTGCTCCCTACACGGGCCATGGGACCAATCTCTCCTCTCTCTGCCTGGGCAGGATCCATGTCTCACCTGGTAAAGGCTCCCCGGGGTGGGACCCTGTAGCCTCCCCTCCCCTGGCTGTTGGCACTTACCGTTCCAGTGGGCACTCAGTCCCGTTGACCAGCACAGCCTGACTGGTGCCTAAAGACAGGCCCTCGCCTTCAAGGGTGAGGCGGGTGCCCCCTGCCCGTGGGCCAAAGAGGGGTTTTACTGCTCTCAGCACTGGCTCCTAAGAGGGTATGGAGATGGCTTAGCTTGACATAAAAGGTCTTCCACTCCAAGCCCTTCCCTGCCTGTACTGCCAGGCTGGCCAAGGGCACAGACAAGGCAAGGTGGCCTCACCATGAAAGAGAAGCCTTGCAGCGTGGAGGTGCCATCTACCCGGAAGTGCTTGCCTGGAGACATGTTGCTCACGGTGAGGCTGATATTGGCAGGCCCAGCCAGCTGCATGTCCAAGGGCTCCACCTCACACTCAAGCTCCTCTACAAAGTCTTTCTGGAACACTGGTCTAGGGCACCGGGGGAATACAAGGTCAGTCAGGGGTCACATAGGCTTGGCCATGTGCCCGCCACATATCACAGGTCTCCTCCAGGCCTAAAGATGGTGTCTCTTCACTCCTCCCCTTCCTCCAGGGTAGGCAGGAGCCGGTGAGGCAGGGTCAACCTTGCCCAGCTCCACAACTTGACAGATGGATAGGGATATACAGGCTCAAGAAGGGACAGAGATGTCTCCTCAGACTCCAAGTAGTCAGAGCCACTGCAGCTTGCCTCCTACCTTCTTGCCCCCAGTAAGCAGAAGACAGGGTCTCACAGGGAAGGGGCAGTGTGGTCACCCCTGTCAGGGACAGGAAGGGCAGAGACCAGTTTATACCTGGGGTTTGAACTGTCCTTGGGCAGCAGTCGGCAGGGACTTTGGCCCACAGTGACCTGATGGGTACCTTCATGTACCGGCTCAGGAGGGTGTGGGTAGAAGTTGGAGCCGCATAGGGTCAGCCTTGTGCTGCCCCTTCGGGGTCCACTCTGTGGGTAGAACTGAAGAAGGGGAGAGAGCCTGAGGCCCTGTGTGGGTCAGGGCTCTCAGCTATCTGCTTTCCCCAGAGTTTTCAGTCATGCCCCTTGCCTGCCCTCCCTCCAGTTCCCTAGGTCACTCCCTAGCCCTCACTTGGGCACTTTTCTGCCTCCAAGTCTCTACACAGGCCATCCCCTCTGGCAAGAATACCCTTTTTGTCAATATGGAGGACATTCAAGGCCTGAGGATCATGGTTAAGACATGCTGACCTATCTACCCCACCCTGCCTGGGTGGCTCAGTTGGTTAAGCATTGGACTCTCGATTTTGGCTCAGGTTATGATCTCAGGGTTGTGAGATCGAGCCCTATGTTGGGCTCTACCCTCAGCAGGGAGTCTGCTTAAGATTCTTTCCCTCTGCCCCTCCCCTGCTCATGTGCATGTATGCACTCTCTCAAATAAATCTTTTTTTTTTTAATGATTACGATGGTAATCTTTTTTTTAAAGATTTTACTTATTTATTTGACAGAGGGAGACACAGGGAGAGAGGGAACACAAGTTGGGGGAGAGGGAGAGGGAGAAGCAGGCTCCCTGCAGGGAGCCTGTAGTGGGCCTCGATCCCAGGACCCTGAGCCGAAGGGAGATGCTTAACGACTGAGCCACTCAGCCGCCCCTCAAATAAATAAATCTTAAAACAAACAAACAAAAAAAAACCCCAGAAGAAATAGTTTAAAAAAAAAGACATGCTGAGCCCCACCCCAGGCCCAGCTTATCCCACCTGTGCCCCACCAAGCAAGCCATACCTCAGTAAGCTCAGGTGGGCAATGATCCTGTTGCCAGGAGCTAGGACACTCCTTCTGCCGGCCACACGTGTCCCCACACCAGCCACAGCCCATGAAACGCTGTGCCCGCAGACAGCTCCCACAAGTGAGGAAGTGATGGCAGCCGGGGCCCTGGATAGGTACTTGGAAGACCTTGGAGCAGCAGACAGGTGGCTCAGGAGTGTGGGGGGGTGGGAACCAGACCCCATAGATGCCCTAGTTATTGTAGGTCCCAGTGGTGCTGTGTGTCAGTGCTTCTGGGATTGGATGGAGGGGCTCTGCTCCCATAACTTTGGCCCCAGGCCTGAACCCAGTCCCACCTTACCTGGTCCCCAGAGGCAAAGAACAGGTGGTCTCCAAGGCGACTGACATCTGGTCTCATGGGCTGCCCACTGCAGCCCAGTGAGAAGTTGGACACATACAGCAAATAGTTGAGAGATCTGGCCAGCTCCACCTGGGACAGGTTAGCCGTGACCAAAATGGAAATGGGGAATGGGGACCCAGGGACAAAGAGCCATGGAGATGGGGGTCCTACCTGCAGGATGCGCCCATCAGCTGTGCCCATGTGGGCCACTGTGACGTTGTCGAGGCGTGTCACATGCAGTGCAGTGACCTGCACAGGTCCTAAGAGCCCATTGAAGAGGTCTACCCGTGACAGGCTCCCATGGACCAGCAGAGGGAAGTGATGGCAGCTGGTGTTGAGGCTGGGGGCCTCCCGGCCAGGCTGGGGAGGGTCAGGGAAGGGGTCAGGGCTCATCACCACACACTGGCCCCTGGGGCCCTCTGTCAGTGACCACAGCAGTCCTAACCCCCATCCCTTACCTGGCTTAGCTAGATAAGGCCCCACATCTACCTCTTACCTGCCGCCTTCCACCTGTGGGCCTCTCAGAGGCAGTAAGGCCAGGAAGGAAAGCCCGTGCTAGAAGACTGGCTTTTCTCCTGTGCCTTGCTCTGACTTGCCATGTTCATTCTGATATTGACTTAGAGTCTTACAGGCCCAACCCCATTCTGTCCTCACAGCCACCTATAAAGTGGGTGTTTTCACCACCCCCATTTTGCAGATAAGGAAATGGGCTCAGAGAGCGTTTGATTACTTGTCCAAGGTCTTATACCCTCTCACGAGAGGAACCAGGTAAGAAGTCCGAGTTCTTGACCAGAGCCCTCTTCCGCCCCCTGCTGATTATGCCCTGCACTTAGCTTGGGCTAGCATTTCCTCTCCAGCAGCAGTGGCTAAACTCTGAAGGTAATTGAGCCAGTATGGGACTGGTAACATGCATGGTCCTTCTCCCTGAAATTCCAAAGATCTTCCCACACCTCCAGCTGCTACCTGTATCCCCTTCAGGGTACAAAAGGGAAAAATCAAGGCCTGAAGTCTAGACCCCAGGGATTGTGAGACACCTCTCCCCTGCTCTTAATAAGAAGGTGTTTTGGGGGCTGCACTCAAGCCCCAAGGCAGGACTGTGGAAGCTTCTGGGAAGTCATATCAGGTAAGAATGCAAGGGACTGGAGCTGAGTGCAAAGCGTAGGCAGGGGTCAGTAGCCCTAGCTGCTCGGGACCTTCCCTTGCTAGGCCTGAGGCTCCCACCAAACCAAGTACGCTTAACCTATTGGTCAGACCTCAGTGCTGATCAGAAGCCCTGGGGGTGCAGAGCTGGGCCTAGAAAGTCCACACACTCTTTCTCTGTAGCCTGGGTGGGTGGGAATTGGGACTCTGTCCTCACTTGAGGTGGGGAAAGGGGCCTGGCCTTCACCGGAAGCCATCCAGGTGTTTTCAGCATGACTCAGGGACAGGTGAGGCTGAGGGGTGGAAAAGAGGCCCTACCCTGGTAAGGGCCACACCCCTGTCTGCTCGCCTCTGGGTTCCAGGGCCTTCGCTCTGTGTTTCCAGGCTTGTCTATGAGCCCTTGGCTCTGGAAAACATGACTCAAGTGTCCAGGGCCACACAGAGGAGGGTGACTGCTCCAGACTTAAACCGTACCTGAACCCACAGAGGGCAGGTGCCACATAAGAGTCCCACAGGCTTCCTGAGGCCAGCTGCAATCAGCACACAGTGGGTGGTGCCCTGGAGGCTATGTGCCTAGTCACCCGACAAACACAGCATAGGCTAGTTCACATCTCCCAGGGGCCTGGCCAGCTTGGGAGCCATCTTGAGATTAGTCCTCCTAGAATCTGGCACTGCCAACTTAGGCTGGATGTCTTCTGACCTACTGACCGCTAGCCAAGTCAGGGAGAGGTTCGGACTCCCCAGAGGGAAAGAAAGGAGGACAGGCGGGGCTGCCCAGGCCCAGGCCCAGGGCTCTCCATCCCTAGGTCTCCTCAACCCAGAGGGACTCAGCTGAGGGAATGAGGCTGGAGATCCCCCACTCCTCACTGTGTCTAACTTTTCCTCCCACCTCTGAGGCATCAATAAGAGCTTGAAAGGAGTCATTGGAGAATAGCACAGAAGGGCCAGGGCCACATGGCAACCAAAGACTCTGTGAGCAGTGACTGTGAGCTCACTGAAAGCCCACTCATCTCATGCGTGTTCAGCCCATTGCCTTAGCTTAATCTCTTATAAGCTAGGGTAGGACTGTTCCAATGGCTCTGAAGGGTCGGTTTGGGTTTGATCCTCAGCATCTTAAAGAATGTCCTGTTTGTCTCTGCTCCAGCTCCCTGACACCATGGCTGGAGAGAACCTGGGTAGGGTCTGCTGGAAAGAGCCCCCAGTTCAGCGTGGGCTAGGAGACCTCCCACCTGGGGTGAAAAGGGGAACATGAAGCAGGGCCCCAACTACAGTGGAAGAAAGTCTGGGACTCCTTCGTGGTGAACCAATTCCAACCACCCCTCCTAAGGCTTTACTCATCCCCAGATGTTTATAGTTGCTTGCACAAGACTGGGGTGAGCCTCCTGGAATTTACTAGAGCCTAGCCGCCTCCGTGTCCTAGGTCCTCCCCACAAAGAACCCCCATAGAGAATAATCAGGAACCAGTGAAGCCCAAGCCATGCAGGCTCTCGGACAAGCCCCCAACCTTCCAAGGCCCCGGGAGGCTCCCTGAATTGGGGGTGTGGTGGGGGCTTTCTCCGACAACTCCTGCCCCACCCTCTTTGGAGAGCCGAACAAAACAAGTGCTTCCAAAAGGAAAACGAAACTGTGTTGGTGAGCAGCTGTATCTGTGTGATTCTGTTAGCATCTGCCGTGTGGGGGGCTGTTTCTCTGTGGATGTCCCCGAGGGTGTGTGTGTGTGGTGGGCAGGTAGGAGGGGATCCCATCCTTCTACCCGGACTTTGGCAACGTGTCTGCCAAAGACAGTTGTGATGCCATCTGGTTCTCACACAATCTGGGAAACTACCTAAAAAATCAGAGGCCACGGTACCCGAGAGGGTGAAAGAGCAAAATGGAGGAGCAACAGGGGCTAGCCTGGCTAAGAGAGGGACCTCCAGGGTAGCCTGAGCTTGGCTGATGCCCGCACCCCGGGCACCGCTCCACCCTGCCGCCCCCCCCAGCGCTGAGGAACTGGGTGGAAGAGAAAACTTCTCCCTTCCTTCCCTTTCTCCTCCCGGCCCTTCTCACTGCATTCAGTTCACAGGAGAGGGCCCCTTCCTTCTGCTCACCGGGTTGGGGCAAAAACTATGCGACTGGAAGAAGTCGAGGCCTCGCCGCATGCCCTGGGGGACAGGAGACTCACAGCAGCGCTTCACACCCTGCTCGATGACAGTATCCACCAGGTCGATGGGAAAAGCACAGACGACAGAGTTGGGATTCACACCAGGGCTGCCCTCTCTCTTGGCCGTGAAGACTCCAAATAGCACTTCCTGGCCCTCCCGGATGCTCAGCTCAGTGGCCAACCGGCTGCCCACCGGAGCGGTGTGGGCGGCTCTCAGCACTGGGTAGGGTTGTCCTCCCTCTGCGGCCCCGCGGCGCCTGCGTTTAGGCGCGAATCGGCAGTCCAGGACCAGCTCACGGTAGTCTCCCAGCTCGGGCTCAGCAGCGTTGAGCCGTGCCAGGCGCGTGTGCAAGGCTCCCGGGGCGGCTGTCACGCTGGCCCGCTGCACGGTCAGGAAATAGACAAAGGCTCCGGCACGGAAACTGTACACGTACTCGATAGGGTAGGAAGCGAGGTACTGGGGCAGCACCGACAGTGCTGCGAAGCCGGGTGCGAATCCGGAGGCATCGGCCTTGAGGCGCCGGATGGACACTGAGCGCGGGCTGAAGCTCGCTGCCACAGTCTCGTCCAGTGAGGATGCCACGTAGAAGTAGGAAGCATGGCCCTGCTCAACTACAGTCACAACGGTGCCCAGAGGGCTGGCCACGCAGTCAGGGCACTCCTCGGGTTGGTTGTGGTGGGCGGAGAAGAGGCAGATTGGCGGTGCCAGGTGCAAAGCTGTCCCTCCCGGCTCAAGCTCGTGCAGGAAGCAGCGGCCATGCAGGCTAGAGCCGCAGCTGACCAGCGCCGGCAGCGCCGGCTCCAGTACCAGCACCTGTGCATCTGTGTCTCCCTGTGGGCCATGGGGGCCCGGGCCACAGGCTGCACATGTCTGGCAGCCAGGGTCCCCAACAGGGCCCGTGGCCAGGCTCTCTACTGGCTCTAAGCCAGGCCCAAGCACGTACAGGCGATTGCGTGTAGCCACGAACACCGCACTCCCGTCCTCGCCGCCCTCGTAGGTCGTTACAGCCTGTACTGGACCTCCGGCCGAGAAGCTGGGCACCTCGTACTCCACATCAAAATTGCGCAAGGCAGCGAAGGGGGTGCGTGGGCACTGCCAGGACCCTCTGGTCAGGAGCGGCGGCAGCACCAGCACCAGCAGCAGCAGTAACAGCGAGAGCTGGGAGGGCAGCGGGAGAAGCTCCATCCAGGCCCAGCGGGGGCCCTGCTGGGACTCCTGCTGGCCGGAGCCTGGCTGGGAGCAGACTCAAGGGGAAGTCGAGGCTGGGACCCTTGTCGAGAGCCAGTCCTGAGAGCCCTCAGGCAGCTGAGTCCCGCCCGGGGCTACCGTGCTGCCCAGTGCCCTCCCCTGCCCTCGGGTCTGAGCACCTGGCACCAGGTGGACCCACACACTCCCCGCTGGAGAACAGAGAGGCCGCCTCACCTGCCACCCCCTCTGCGGCTCCAAGCCGAGGCTTAGAGCAAAGTAGGTCCCAGGGCGCTGGGCGGGGCGGGCGGGGCCAGAGTGTGGGGGCGGAGCTGTGGGCGGGGCCTGTCGAAGGCCTGGACTAGGCAGCCTCTCAGCCAAGCCGACTTTCCAGGCCCTCACAGCCCTGTCACCTACACTTCTCGGGCGTGTTTTTCTCAGTGACGTGTGGGTGGTGTGCGTGGAGTGGCCTGGAGAGAGGTAAGGAGACCTGAGCTGTCCCTTTCCCGCCCCCACCAAGACCGACTAGGCTGAAGTGAGGAGGGATCGGGGCTCAGCACCAGTGAGGGTTTGAGACCACCTGGCTTATTTCTTCCCCTGTCACCAGGAGCAACACACTCAGACTCTTCCTGAACAGGGCTTGAGCGCCCCTGAGAGGACAAGAATGTGTGGAAGACCAGAGGGGAGACATGGAACCACCCAGAGGTACTGCTACTCTCTGTGGCCAGGAGCCATTATTCTTGTGCGTGCCCTGGGATGTCAGTGATGGGATGGTGTCAGAGGAGAGAGTTGTACCCTACCTGCCCAAGGCGGTAGGAGTTATGAGTTGGGGCCTATCCTGTGGGCTGGACATCAGAGTCAGAGGAGAGCCGGCTTATGTGGAGGCCCAACCCTAGCTCTGGTACTTCCACTGCTGCCTCTGTAGGCAGAAGTTGCAGCATGGGGATAACAAAACTTAATGGTCACCTTCTTTGCTGACTGTGCTCCAGTGCTCCCTGATATGGGGGAAACATGGGCTTTGATAGGGGACCTCTAACCTGCATATGGTGGGCTTAGGCCGAGGTCCGAGGGATCTGTGAACTCTGGGTCTGAGGGCTTTGGAAGGTAAGAGGGGTAGGGAAGAGAGGAGCTTTCAGCCCAGCAGATTCATTCAGCCTGACTTTTGGAGCTGTATCTCCTGTACTCCCCCATCCAGACCATACTCCTTGTCCCACCTTCCAGGAGCAACTTTTTCCTTTCCTCCTCTTGAAAATTAGATGGCACCTCCTCCAGGAAGCCCTCCTGATCCTGGCAATGCCAGAACCATTTCGTGGGCCCCACAGATCCTGTGCTATACCCACCCCAGCACAGTTGACTCTGGATATCTGACTCCCCCTTTTCCTGATTCCTAGTGCTGGACTCCCCCCCCCCCCCAGCCGGAGGCTGGAGTTCAATGAGCACCTGGTGGAGAGAAGGAACAGCAGGAGTGGGCAGCCACACCCAGTGTTGGGAGGATTCCAAGCCTCGGGCAATGTAAAAGGCACTCCCTTCTCTAACCAGAATTGGCCCGGAAATGAATAAATACCCATAAAAAAATCATGGCACAGTTCCTGTGTTTCACAGTCAACATGCCTAAAGATAGTCATGCACAGCAAAACTGAAATGAAACATTCTCTGCTGGCGCTGAGACAGTTTCTTGGACCCCCATCCTGCCTCAGAACATTCGGAGGACTTCTGTGGGTTGGGAGAAGATTTCAGGGCCCTCCTTGATCACCCTAGCCACCTGTTTTAAGGTTTGGGGTACAGCAGTCAACAGTTAATCCTTTGCTGCCACCGTGTGGCCAAGATGTTGGCTGCCCCCAGGCCTGCATTCCTTCCTGGGCAACCCTCGTCCTTGACAGCAAGCATCCACAGTAGCGCCCCTTCCTCCTTCCTCAACTGCTCGCTGTGCAGGAGGGGGCAGGCAAACCATGCAGGGGAAGTCTGTGCTAGGTATGCGTGCTCCCCCAAGCTGAACTCATAAGGCCTGGCCCATATTTGGCTTAGACCTGTCCAACTGCCCTGGCATCTGTGACCTCGAAGGAGTGCCCTCTTTTCCCATTTTGGGCTCTCACACCCCTGTGAACACGACTCCCAAGAACTAGTGCTGGCCTTTTCCTCCAACCCGAAGAGATCATCTGAGTGTCAGCAGGGGAATCTTTCTCACCACGGTATGATCATATCATTCTGCAGCTTTAAAACACTCATGGCTCCCCATTGCCAGACTTTTGCCTGGAGTTCGAGAACCATAGGCCTTGAAAAGTCCTCCGACTTCACTGTCCACCAGTAATACCAGGTTCTTTACCAGGTCCTTCACTTTGCACATGCTGGTTCCTCCACTGGGAACACCTTCCCTGTGTGCCTGCTATCCCTTCCTTGATCCCCAGATAAACCCCACACTTCAGGGACCTCCTGTTGTGGGTACACACACTCATCTGTGACTACCCCTTCCCATACCCACCCAGGATAGATGCTGAACTGCAGAGGAGCTAAAAGCCCTACGAGGATCACAGCAGCCAACAGGGGTACCTAGGGGTGGATCACTGACCAGAAGAATGCCAACGGCAGTCATGGCATCACCCTAGCCCCAGAGGCAGTGGTTTGGTGCGCTGGCCAGGATCAAGGGGAGAAACAGAAGCAGGAACAGGCAGAAAAGAGACCCAGGGCACATGTGCAAGGTGAGCAGCACCACCAAACCTGTGGCTATTCCCCAAGGACTCTGGGGTCAGGGCAGGTGGCTTGCGGCCATACCCATTCTAATATGACCCAGGATGGGGCGAAGGGCAGAGACTGCGCTGCCATTTCCTGGGACAGTTGAACCACTGCAGTGTACCCTTGGCCCATGCTATCCACACAGTTTTTTCTCTGGCATGGGTTGGTTTTAGCACAGCTCTCAGAGACTGCATGAGGGGAATTCACTCTACTGTCTGAAGACCATATTCAGTGGACACTTTTCTCCCATAAACATTTCCTAGGTCTTTTGCTCCCCTAACCAATGAGATGGTTAAATTGTGGCAGAACTGGGAAAGCACTCCCTGCCTCCGCCCCCTGCTGCCAGCAGCAAGGAAGAAGCTTTCTGAGCTGTGCCTTGGGCTCTGCCCAGTGGTCTGGGATACAGTGAACAGGGCTGGGCCTTCACTGCTGAGCCTCCAGGGATGTTCACAGTGACACCCATGGGCTGGGTCACGCCAGAATACAGGGTGGCCAAAGAGGACCCAGTGTGCCCACTGGCATCTGCCCTTCCTAGGGCAGGGATCACCCCGCCCCAGCTGGGTCTTCTCCAGCTCACTCCTGGAGCCATGTACTGGCTGGAAGTACAGATGCAGAGATGGCTAGCCCTTCAAACTGGGACAATTTCCCCAGAGGCCTAGAGCTACGGTGAGGCCAAACTCTGAATGTGAGGTCTGTGCTGAACACTGGACCATCCCACCAAGACCCTCCCTAGTTGACCATCTGTTTCTTACTCAGTTCAGCTACTGCTGAACAACAGCAGCCTATTGAGCAGAGCCCCAGCTCCCAGGGTGTAGGACTGGTCCTTTGGGGGCACACCACTGGTATGTGCCTGGGGGCCCCCCAGGTATGAGAGGGGAGGCACCAAGGGCTCGACTGAGTGTTGGGGTGGGGCGTGGGTGCAAGGCCAGTGAGGTGCTAGAGAACTCTTCATGTGTGGCAAGACTTCAGCTGAAGGCAAAGAGCCCCAGCCCCAGTTTCGACGCGAAGGCCTGTGGCTTGAGGCTGTGCAAGGGAGCAAGGAGAGGGACTCAAATGTGCAGGTGTCTCTGTGCATGGGGGAGCACGGGCAGAGGCTAGGGAGGATTCAGTATCTGTATGAGAGTGAGAGTGGGTGAGTGAAGGGACCAGTGACAAGGCCCAATGAGTGTCTTCCCCAAAGCACTTTAATGCACGCACCAACCCACAGTCCCTGCCTGCTGCCTGGGCAAGAGAGGCTGACCCTGCATGGAGGCTCCCGTGGCTTCCGTGGCCCAGTGTGCCGAAGAGCACTGAACCCACACACGTTCCCATCAGTAGGTGAGGGGTGTGAGGATGAAGAGGCGGTCTTCTTCCTTGCGGATCCAGCGCATCAGCTTATGGATGGCACTGACGGCCGATGCCTTGGTGCCCAGGGGGCTGTAGCACATGTAGAGCTCAAAGGCACCTGTCACCTGGAGGAGGGGGCACAGGGTAGTCATCGAGGTTAGGTAGCCCTCAAGCCCCCTACCCAGGATTCCTGATGAAGCCCAGCCCAGCCCAGGGCCACCTTACCCAGGCCAGGAGGTTCTCATTGGGGCCTGTGTAGTAGATGGTCTTGAGTGGGCGGGAGGCATTGTGGGCTCGGCTGTGCAGGTACTGGTAGAGGCCCAGCAGCCGCTCCTGTTCCTCTTCACTGGTGTACGGGGCCTCAATCTCAGGGCTGGAGATGGGGGAGTAGGTTCACAAAGAAATCACTTCCAGTGCCTTCTCTGGAGACCCAGAAACAACTATTCCTAGCCAGGGGGACTCTGCCACGTGTCCTACCCTCCAAATGGTCTCCCAGGATAGAGCATTGCCTCCCTATCACAGAAGACTCTCCAGCCCAGGGCTGCGCCCACCCAGACTAGAGCCCTGCTCTTTCCCCTCCCCCAAGTTCATGGCATCTTTAGTGACCTTCCTTTAGAGAAGCCAATCTGAGTTTAGGTGTCCAAGACAGAGGGACAGGTCTGAACTGGAGGAAAAGTGAGCTGGGGACCCAAAAAGGGGTAATGGGAGAAGAGACATTGCCACATCCAGCCCCAGCCCCTCCGTTGGAGGAGGAGTTTTGTGTATCCGGGATGGGACTAAAATGATCCCTAAGGCAGACTTGCTCCAGGGCAGGGGATCCAGGAGACCTGGGTTCCAGCTTCCTTCCCTGGGTGTATTGGGCATTTCAGGGCTTTATGGGTAACAAAGCGGAGAAAGGTATGCCCACTAGGAGCAGAGGGATAGGGAGGCTGGGTCCCTGATGTAAGAGGGAAGCAGGCCCAACATGTCAGTCCATTCCCAGAGGGGCTGTCAGCTTCAGGAGGGCATCAGGGCTCAGGACCAATCCTTCTCCCCCAGCAACCCCACCCATCTCCCTCAAGCAATGTCCCCAAGGCCCTCCCTCACCTGGTAAAGAGTCCTGAGCTCTTTGACTTATAGAGGAAGTGACGCAGGTCGGGGATGCCCACTTGAGCAACGCTGTAGTAGGGCGTGCGCAGGGCCTCCCGCAGCGCCAGGTGGGCTCCCCGCTTCCGCAGGCGCTCCTGAAAGCGGCGGCGGCAGTCAGATACTGCAAAGAAGTCCTCCCGGTCGGTGGAGACGAGCAGCAGGCAGAGATCGGTGTCAGGCTCCAGGTAAGAGATGTGCGCGTGGAAGAAGCCGGCTGCATTAAACTTGGGCAGGCACACAGGCGTCCAGGCCTCGCCCTCACGGAAGGACGAGGAGGAACTTATGAGGTTGAAGAGCAGGTGCAGGTCGATGGGGTGCAGGAACTGGTCCTTGCGGCGCACTAGCGCCACCAGCTGGTTGCGCGCCAGCAGGATGGAGAAGACGAGGCTGCGGGCGCGCGCCTGCTGCAGGCTGGCACTCACCGCGTCGCGCACGGCTGCCGCCAGGGGCAGGCAGCGCGCCGCCCCCATGAGGAAGCTGGGGTCTCGCGCCATGAGCTGCAGCAGGTTGTCGGTGATGCGCTCCGAGCCCGACAGCAGGCGCCGCAGGTCGTAGTTCTGCTTCTGCTGGAAGATGTGGCTCAGTTGCGCGCCCGTAAGAAGGCTCAGGATCTGATAGTAGATGTAGAGCAGCTCCTGCGCCAGTTCCTGCGCCGACTGCCGCGTGCGCGCCACGGCCACCAGCACCAGTGGGCTCCGGCGCACGAATACTACCTTGTAGCCATCTGAAGGTGGAGGGAGGGGGGGTCAGCTTCTCCGGGAAGCCTTCCTGGATTGGCCTTGCCCAGCTCCCTCGGAGCCCTGGCTTCCTACACAGCTTGTCGCCTTCTACGTCCTCCCCACCCTCCCTAAGAGCGCTGTGCATAGTAGGGACTTAAGGATAATGGAGGTAAAACTGGCAGCCCGAGGACCCCTTTCCCTGAGGACTCCAGGTCTGTCCCTGCCACTTGGTTCACAGACTGGCACCAGCCAAAATGCTGTGAGCACTTTGGAAAAAACAGGCTTGTGTTAAATGGCAAGAGCTTTTAAATGGGTGCGGCTTGGGACCTGGGGCTTTTTGGTCACTTCCCCAGACTTCGGGTTCTCTCCAGGGGCGAAGCCCATGTCAGAGCCACCTTTGGCCCTCACAATAGCCCTATCAGGCAGTGAGCGTTGCTATCCGTGTTCAGGTGACAATATTGAAGCCCAGTGAGGCAGAGGGATGGCCCTTGGACCTCCTCACATAGTACATCCCAGCCCTCTCTAGTCCCTGGGGGTCTAAAACCTGCTATGAATTAACCCTGGCCGGGGGAGCCCTCCCTGCCCCCCTTTCCAGGTGGCTCACCTGCGTGGATAGAACGAATGGCATTCTTGTCTGCCTCCAGGAAGGACACCAGGGCCACCATGACACCCATGGTGCTGGAAAGTGCCTCCTCTGACCCATAGCGGGAGTACACGGGCTTCCCCGCCTCGCTCAGCACAAAGACGTGCTTCTGGTGCAGTCGCCATGCCTCAGCAGCCTCCTCCTCATCCCCCTCGCCTGCGCCCTCCCTGGGGGGTTCTGGGGCTGGCCGCCCAACTGCCCCAGAAGACTCTGGCCAGTCCTCAGAGCTTCCTGGCAGCATCTCCTCCTGCAGGTCTCGGGCCACACCCGTCAGCTGGGTGCTCAGCTCACTGAAGTCCTGGCTGATCTGGCGCATGTCTGCAGGCAGTGGTGGGGGACCCCCAGCACCCTCCTTAGGGCTGTCCCCAGAAGCTGCCCCATCCTCCGACTCCGTCAGGTCCTCGTAGGAACGGGCATGGACGAACATGGCACCCTCCTGCCCGGCACCTGCCGGCCAAAAGCACTGGTGCTTAGAGCGGTAGCCGCTGGCAGACCACCTTCCCAGCGAGTGAGGTGCCCAGTATGGCACTTTAGCCTTACTGCCTGTCCCAGCGAGACAAGTGGCTGTTCCCTGCTGCTACTGCCTGCCGTGAGTTATGCCTCCCTGCAACTGAGAGCCCACCAGTCTCCTCCCATCTCACTGGGAATAAGACCCCAACCGTTCCTGGCTGCGGGGGCGGCTGGTACCTGCCTGCTTCTCTCACTCTCACCTCCCGGTCCTTACCCATTCCACTCACACGGACCTTCATCCACCTGCTCTCTGGACACCTTCAACAAGCCCCTGCCCACCTCAGGGCTTCTGCACCTGCTGTTCCCTCTGCCTGGAAGGCACTCCCACCTCCTCATATGGCCGGCTCCTTGTCACACTTCAGCTCTCAGCGAACACCCTAGTTACCTCCTTACCCAAATTCCCACCCTCGGCACACTATCACATCTCCCTCCTTGATTTCTCTTGTGCTACTTGTCAGTTGTTATCCTTCTCCCAAGCTGCAGTGGGGCTCCTCCTGAGGGGCAGGAACCTGGCTGTTCACTGCTCTACACCTAGCCCCTTGCCCAGGGCCTGGAACACCTCCTGCATTCAGAGATTCTCTCCCTGTGAGAAGTCTCCCTGACCCTGCTCAGGCCACAGTTCCTAACCCACTCCAGTGCAATGGCCCTACTAGGCTGTGGCTCCCCTAAGGCAGGGACCATGCCAGTCCCCCTTTACTGATTTTTTTTTTGACATAATAATACAACAGATATATTTTGAGTATCTATGAGGAGTTTGGTACTGTAGTAGGTATTGGGGGTACAACCACTCTGTGCTCAAAGAGCTCACAATCTTGGGAATGAGAGACGTGCAATATGTACATAAACATATAAAATTACAAAATAATGAGTATCCTGTATAGAGCATGGTCAGAGCAGGCAGGCCTGACTCGTGAGGAGGTGACATTTAAGCTGAGAGCTGAGGGAGGGAGAAGGAGCCAGGAAGGTACACTGTAGACCCAGGGAACAGGAGGAGGACCTGTGCTAGCAGCCAGACAGCACAGGGTGAGGAGCCCAGCATTATGTGGAGAGGAAGGCCAGACACAGCTGGACGGAGCCTGGCTCCCTACAGTATCCCTAGCACCTGACCAATAGCCCAGGAGTGACTGAACAAACACATGAATGAGTGGGAGTGAAAGCCTGGTTGGGAATCCCAGTGGCCCTGGAGGCTGCTCTTGAGGTTAGCTTCCGGGAGCTGCACACCCTGCCCATACCTGGCTCCATTCCCTGAGCCAGTCCTGGTGTGGGGCTCTCAGCTCTCTCCATATTCTGCCCATCAGAAGGAGCCAATGTGCCATCAGGGCATCCGCTGCTTCTCTTCCTCTGCATGTCAGCAGCCATCCCTTGGGCTCGCCTGTGGGGCAAACAAAGGTGTCATGGAGGGGAAGGGGGAAGGTGCTGTTGGCAGGGGTCACTGGCATAATTAATAGTGGTAAGTAGAGGAAAGCATCCCTCACTAGGACCCAACAAGCTCAAACCTCTGCGGAACGGGTTCTGAGTAGTCCCCTCTAGAAAATGAAGCTATGTTGTTCTTTTTCTAAATAGAAAAGAAAGAATTCATTGTACCTACTCATTGTAGAAAACTTGGAAAATACAACAAGGTCTGAAGAAAGAAATGTCATCATTCTCCCACCTTTCAGGATCTTTCACTGTTTGCATTCTGGTGTATTTCCTCCCAGTTTTTTTAAATGTACATAAAAGGTAAATTTTTTTTTTTTTTTTTTTTTTTTTTTACAAACTGGTAACAGCAGCTAACATTTATTGAGTGCCACAGCAGCATGCTGAGAAGGTCACTGGACAGTTATCCACACCTAATCACTCTGCCCTGGGGCAGGTGCTCCTGTCTCAAGCTAGCTTTATAGTTCAAGGACCGAGGCTGGGAGAGTTTAGATGCCTTGCCTGATGTCACAACAGGGAGGAAGCTGGGAGCTGGGAATTGAAACAATTCCGTATCCTGCTATCTTTCAGTGCACATCCTACCACGAACATTTCCCCATTCAAAACTAGATTGACCAATACTGCTTTCTGGATATTTCGGCATTTGCAAAGAAAGAGCAAACAGGCTTGTCTTCGAGCTGGCTTTTTTTCTGAATGCACTGTTGTACTTTCTGAATTTGGCACCGGGGCTCACCTTACCAATTACAAACAACTAGAGACATGATGGTTCTCAGTGCCAGTCTGATGGCCAGGACAGACTCAGCTTGATCTCCCAGTTCTGCTAGCCTTTGGGCCAGGTGGAGGTGGCTAGGAGTGGATCGCAGGGATAACAAAGTTGGATGGCTCACTTGGAGTCACCCCTTGGGTCCCTGAATGGCAAGCTGAAAGGCCTTCACTTGGCAGGCAATATACATTCCCAGGGGAGGGGCTCTATCTGAGGCACACACCCTTCCATTAAGAGAAATCTGGCTGGGTAAGCTAGAAGGGCAGCAAAGACCAGCATGAGCCCCACAGAGAGGTCATGCATCCCCCATCCCACCAGAGCTCTTATCAGGGAACTCCTGTATGTACACAAAGAACTGACTTTCAAGCTCCTTTTTTTGCGGGGGGGGGGTCATCTTTGTTGGAAGCAATGGAATCCTTTTTTCAAATGAGCCTTTTGTAGAAGTTCAATGTGCAAAACAGACAGGGCAGCCCAGTGGCCACTCCTGCACTGAACCCGGAGCACTGCAGAACAAGGGAAGGCTGGGCACCACCGCTGGCCCACAGCATCACCCCACACAGAGTTGGAGCAAAGAAACTTCATTCAGGAGAAACACCTTTGGGGATTGTCTAGGCCACTAATCCTGTCTATCAGGACAATCAAGAGTGATGGTTCCCGGGGCGCCTGGGTGGCTCAGTGGGTTAAGCCGCTGCCTTCAGCTCAGGTCATGATCTCAGGGTCCTGGGATCGAGTCCCGCATCGGGCTTTCTGCTCAGCAGGGAGCCTGCTTCCCTCTATCTCTCTCTCTCTGCCTGCCTCTCTGTCTACTTGTGATCTCTCTCTGTCAAATAAATAAATAAAATCTTTTAAAAAAAAAAAAAAAAAGAGTGATGGTTCCCAGCATGAGTCAGAGCCCAGAGGGCCACCCTGTGCCACCTCATCTGACAAAGGGCCAGAATAACTAAGAGGCTACTTGCCCTCAACAGCAACCTATTCAAAAAGGTTTGCTCAGGGGCGTCTGTGTGGCTCAATGCGTTAAGGCCTCTCTGCCTTAGGCTCAGGTCGTAATCCCAGGGTCCTGGGATCGAGCCCCGCATTGGGCTCTCTGCTCAGGGGGGAGCCTGCTTCCTACTCTTCTCTCTCTCTCTGCCTGCCTCTCTGCCTACTTGTGATCTCTGTCTGTCAAATAAATAAATAAAATCTTAAAAAAAAAAAAAAAAAGGAAAGAAAGGTCTGCTCAGAGGCAGAGATGGAGAGCAACAGAAAATTCCCAACCAGGCAAAAATAGCCACTGTAACATCGCAGAGCCCAGCTTAGTGTGGGTGCTAAGTAAGGAGGGCACGCCTAGGTCTCCCGCAAGAAGACAGAGGCCACATGAGAAACCTGGAGACCATTCTTTCACAAGCTACCCTAAAAGCCACTGCTACATGAAGAGAGAGTGACCCCAGAGAGGTGCGTCTGTCCGAGTCCAGGCAGAGGGCAAGCTGCTACTGACAGCCCCAGGGTTGTGGCCAGGGCTTCTGGACCTGGCTCCCTGGATGGAAACCTGGATTGCTGTGTGCTTCCTTCCACGGAGAAGATCCAGAACCATTGCTTTAAACTAGCACATTTCTGTGTCACTTTCCCACTCCACTAGACAAGAAGTTCACACCCTCTCTCTTCTCAAACTTCCCTCACCTGCTTCTCCCAGGCTCACTCAGCACTCTCCGTGATACCGCTGAGGAAACAGAAGTCAGCAATAGAGAACGTCCAAGATTCCCACCACCCCCTCGCCTCACCTGCCAGATGCTGCCTTCCTCCTCCTCACTGAAGATGATCTGTCCATGCCCCACTGGGGACAAACTCCCCCACTCCAGTTCCTCTTGCCGTGCAAACACAAGCACTTGGCTTCAGCTGCTGTCCCTCTCTCCCAAATCATTGGTTTCCCCTTCTCCCCTATCTATCGCCAATATGCTGACGCTTCGTCCACTTTCAAAACACCTTCCCTGGGGTGTGTTCACTCCATTATAATTCACTGAGCTGTACTTACGATTTGTGAACTTTATGTCTGCCTCATTTCAATTAAAAATTAAACCAAATCTCCCTGTAGGTTCCACCCCCTTTTTTCTTTTTCTTTTCTTTTTTTTTTTTTTTTTTGCTGCCCTTTATAAAACAAACCAACCTCAAAATAGTAAATAGTACTTGGAGTTTAATTAGTCAGGTGGGCTAGGTTATGCTGTGTAACCAATGAATGCCAAAATGGCAGAGGCTTTACACATTAAGGCTTATTTTTCGTTCACACAAAAATCTACCATGAGTGTGGTAGTAATTCAGCTCCCTTCCAAGCAGTGATTCAGGAATCCAAGTTACTTCTGTCTCATAGTTCTGCCATTGCAATACATCCCTTTCCCATATCACTGGGCAGTGGAAGACAGGGTTGGAACACTTCAAAACCCAGATGAGCCAGAACTAGTCGTGCAGCCAGAGGGACAGGGAGATGTGGATTTCTGGTAATCCACATAATGCCACAGCCTCTCCACTTCTCCCACTCACTCTTGAAGCCATTCCAACTAGACTTGTGCCTCCATTACTCTAGTAACACTGCTCCCATCAAGGTTACCAGTTGACCTCAGGATCATCTCACTTCACTCAGTAGCAGCAATGGATACTCTTGATCAGTTCCTCTCTTCTGAAACTTTTTTTTTCTTCTTGGCTTCTGGTGTACCACTCTATTTCCTTGGTTCTTCTCCTACCTCATGGACCATTTCTTCTAACTCCTTTTTGCAGTTCTTCTTACAGTTAGGGGACCCAGATTTCAGTCCTTAGAGCCCTTCCCTGTCCTCATTCAATCTACTGGTGATCTTATTCAGTGTCATGGTTTTAAATTCCACTGATACATTAATGATTCCAGTTTTTATTTCCAGCACCAATCTCTCTTCCAACTTCTAAAGGCACACTTTTTTTTTTTTTTTAAAGATTTCATCCATTTATTTGACAGAGAGATCACAAGTAGGCAGAGAGGCAGGCAGAGAGACAGGGAGAAGTAGGCTCCCTGCTGAGCAGAGAGCCCCATGCAGAGCTCCATCTCAGGACCCTGAAATCATGACCTGAGCCGAAGGCAGAGCCTTAACCCACTGAGCCACCCAGGTGCCCCGAGGCACACACAAATTTAACTGTCTACTTGATGTTTGCCCTTGGATGTCTTACTGAACTCCTGATCATCCTCTTAAGATCTTATTCCTTCCAAAGTTTTCTCCAACTCAGTGAAAGATGTCATCCTTTCCGTTATTCAGCAAAAGATCTTGGAGTCATCTCTTTTCCTCACACCTCATATACCAAACCATTAGCAAATCCTGTCACCTGCACTTCAGAATACAGGTGCACCCAGCAAAATGTCTCTCTCATTAATATTTTCCCCTTAGAATTCCTTTTAGTTTTTAATACCCAGCTGTGGTAGCCAGCCCTCATGATGGCCCCCAGTGATCCTCAACTCCTGCCACTCATGCCTTTGTGTACTCTCCTCCCACACCGAGCAGGACTGATCTATGGAACCAAAAGGATAATATGGAAATGACGACGTGTGGTTTCTGAGGCTAGGTCATAAAGGATATTATGGCTGCTGCCTTTCTGTCTTGGCTCACTTTCTTCAGGTAAAGTCACTAGCCATGTTGCGAGGACACTTGAGCAGCCCTACGAAGAGAAACTCATGGCAAGAAACTGAAACCTGCAAACAACCAGGATCAAATGTGCCAGTCACATGAGTGAGCAATCCTGGAAGCAAATCATCTAGCCCCAGTGAGGCCTTCAGATGACTGCAACGTCATGAGAGAACCAGAGCCCAAACCATCGAGCTAAGCTGCACCCAAATTCCTCTCAAATCCCCGCAGCAATTGCATGAGATAATAAATATGAATTGTTGGATTAAGCTGCTAAGTTTTTGGGGTAATTTGTTATACAGAAAAAGATAACTAATACAATAACCCTATATTGATTCAGCTTATGTTTATATAAAAAAATGCATTTTTATATCATCAGAACTTGATCCATATTTAATCAAAGTAATATGCATAAAGCCTCAAATTATATTCCAAATCAGATAGGAAGTCACTGAGTGGCAACAAAAGGGGCTTACTTGCATAGTGGCTGTTGCAGGAACTGAAAGAGGCCGTGATCAGGAAATGCTTTAAGCGTTTCATATCCTAACACTATACCTTACTGGGCATATATTGGGTATATATTTTTCCTGTGATTTAGTACCATTTTAGAAAATTAGGGATTTATGTGCTATGGTGAGTGCTGTGATCCACAGACCTGTACCCCTGGCGCTATTAATACATTATATGTTAATAAAAAATTAAAAATTAAAAAAAAAGAAAATTAAAAAAAAAAAAAGAAAATTAGGGATTTGGGTTTGATGAGGGAAGCATTATACTCTTCCCCATTTAAAATAATGAGAAACATGGGGCACCTGGGTGGCTCAGTGGGTTAAAGCCTCTGCCTTTGGCTCGGGTCATGAGGTCCTGGGATCGAGCCCCACTCTAGGACTCTCTGCTCCGCAGGGAGCCTGCTTCCCTTCCTCTCTCTCTGCCTGCCTCTCTGCCTACTTGTGATCTCTGTCAAATGAATGGATAAAATCTTTTAAAAAATAAATAAATAAAATAATGGGAAACAGACACTAAGTTAGGGATTCCAGATATAATGTCCAACTTTCGTAGATTACTGATGCTAAATGGGAAATGCCCGTATCCTGAATCTGACCACTGCTCATCACTGCCACCACTACCACACTGGTCCAGGCTATCATTCTCTCTCCAGGAGTGTCGCAACCAGTCTCCCCACTTCTGCCTTTGTCCCTGCACAGTCTGTCCCTTGCACAGCACTCAGAGTGATCCTCTTGAAATCAAAAGAAGTCAGGTCGTGTAATTCCTCTGCTCACAAAGCCAGTTTCCTCACAGTGGTGCACAAGGCCCTACTCTATCTACCCCCCCCCAATACTTCTTTAACTTCATCTTATCCCTTCCCCCACTCGCTCTACTTCAGCCCAGCCACACTAATCTCATGGATTTCCTTCAGGATAATGTAAATGTAAATCCTGGGCACTTCTTCACTTCAGAACTTTGGCCTTGTTGAGCTTTCTGCCTGGACCACATCTCCCTGCCTCTGGCCTCCACCTTACCTATTCCACTGTTTGGGCTAGATATTGACATGACCCACTCTCTCACTTCCTTCAGGTTGTTGTCAAGTGTCACCTTCCAGAGAGGCCTTCCTCCTACAATAGCCCTGATTCTCACTCCTCTTGCCCTGCTTCATTCTTCTACATTGAAGGTCACCCTGTGACCTGCCACAAAGTTCAGTATGTTAGCTCCATGCACAGGAGGAGTTTAATCAACAATTTCCAGATAAGTAACTTCGGGAGGGAAAAGGTGAAAGATCCTCAAAGAAACACCTGGTTATAATGCAGTCTCAGACCCCTGCCTGCGGAGAAGACTTGTGTTGGGTAGTACTCAAGTGCTCAAGAAGAATATTCCTGGATAAACCTGGTTTGGTTTTATAAGTCCTTAGTTTTCTTATCTATAAAATGGGGATAACGATAGTACTGATTCACTGGGTCGTGGGAGGATTAAATGAGATAATCCATATAATTTGGTTACCTGGCACAGACTAGGGACTTGTACACTCACACCACGATTATTTTTACTCAGCATTCAGACCATATGTAGCTGCACTTACACACAGATCCAGTGGTTTCTGCTCCATAAATCAGTCCTTTGAGAGCTGGCTCACCCTGAGCCAGGACCTGAGTGAACTGGCCTGGGAAAACATGATTCTGACCTCATGAAGCCAGGTAGGCTCTGGCCTGAAGTGAGCCCCTGTGACATCCAGCCAAAGAGATGTCTGTGGACCTAGGACTGGGAGTTCCTCCAGGCTTACTGGCTCTTTATTGGGACTGACATTGTAGAAACAGACCATTGGTTTTTGGCTGCTCCTGGGAGACTCTCCCAAGTAGAACTCTTTGGTATGCCACATGCCCCTGCTCTGTGCCTTGCACCTTTGGGTCAAAGACCCAAACAAGGTCTACAGCAACTTACCCAATGTCCTGGGGGCCCACTACCCACTGATCCCTTGAGGGCTTCAGGTGACTGAGCCCTATATGACTGAGTAGTACCTAGCATGGTACATGCATGGAGTGAGGACAGGGTCAGCTGGCTGGGGCTAGCAGTGGCTTTCCTTTATAATAGTTCCCCTGCTACCTGAAATCATGTAGCACCTCCGCATCTCCAAGGCCAGTCTGGGGATCCAGCCAGAAGTCTTGATGAAGCAAACAGTTCTCTGGACACTTACGCTGGAAACTAGGCAGGGAGGGTGAGTGACTCACAGCAAACTCCACCCCAGGTCCCACAGGAGCCATGACCTGCATGACTGAAGCTCCTGGGAGGCTGGGCCTGAAGCCGTTAAGCAAGAGCGGTCTTTTGGAACCAGTCCCATATGTATCCTTGAGGCCCCTTCTCAGGCAGCCTCTCTAGGAGTCCCAAGAGCATGCTACTTTCCCTAGAAGTGCTCTTCTGTGCCTACAAGCAAAGTCATCAAACAGGCCAGCTCCATCAGCCCTTCTGGTGTGCTTGCCCTGGAGCAGGTGGAGCCTTCGAGAGCCCCTCCCTACTCACTGCCTACCACTGTTGCTCCCTCTTCCTGCTTAGATAGTGTTCTGTTCTCCTTGACCCCTTTGGGAGTGGACTCCAGATGGGAGGGTGGTGCCAGGATGCATGGATGCATGGCAGACAGGGCCCTGGTGAGGCTGTGCTGTAGCTGTTTCAGCAGGATGCCTACTCCATGCTGAGAGCATGGCCTGGTACTTGTCACTGCTGGTGGCCACTCCCCTCTCTGACAAAGGCTGCTGCTCACCCTCCCCCAGCAAACTGGAACCCAGAAAGGGTTGCTGTCCCAGCACAAAGGGCAGATGTATTATCTGAGCCAGGGCACCGTTGAGGGCAAAGTCCAAAGCCTCAGGACACTTCCAGGAGCTTCCCCGCTCACCCCACAGTCACCTCTACCGATCTTCGAGAGGACTTTACAGGGTGGGGGTGAGGAGATGCGAGTGCCTTGGGGGGTGGGTCCTACCCAGCTACTGGTCCCTTCAGGACTTTGCCCTCCCAGCCAAAGGAAGGATTCTGGTCCTCGCCTTTTGTATTCTCCACCTGGGGGCCAACCGGCTAAGGCACCCCAAAGAGACCAAGACCTCCTACCGCAAATGGCAGCATAGGCAGCAGGGGCGCCCTCTCTTCAAGCCCCTCGCTCCAAGGATGACAGGTCTCCAGTCTCTCAGTACCCCCAGGCCACGTGGGTTGGCAGTCGTACTCACCTGTTTCTCCGGGGGGCCCTGGACGCACAGAGATTGCCGGTCACTGCACTCTGCCAGACCCCCGGGAGAGCACGGGTGCCCGGCCGGACCTGGACTGAGGGCGCAGGTTCGCGGGGCCACGGCCCCCTACAGACGCAGACATGGCCACTGCGTGGGCCACCGCCCCCTCCCACCACCCCTCTCCCGGCCGCCGGCCCAGGAAGACAGCCCTCGCCGGCCTCTCGTGGCGGAGGCCAGGCTCCAGCCGCTCGACCCAGCCCTGCCCGCCCCGTGGTGCATTGTGGGAAATGTAGTCCGCAGCTCGCGGCCGCCTGCGGCACTCTGGGGAGGGGCGGGGCGCGCAACCTTGGCAAAGTCGGGGGGGCGGGGCCTGACCCGGGTCAGGATTGGCCTTATCCGGCACGGTCTTCTCCTGAGCTTTGGCCTGGCCCAAGCGCCTCCCCGGAACCCAAAGGGCAGTGTAAGCCGGAGGCCCAGACACCCTGGCCCCTCGCCCAGACTCCCGGGCTCCTCCGCCCCGGCCAACTAGAGGATTATTTTAAGGGGGAGGAAGAGACGTTGGGGTTGTTTCCTTGATTGACTGTGGAAGAGCACTACAAGATTAGGGGCTGGATAAATGTCATTAGTGGGTCCACTATACAGGTTGTAAAGGATGTTGGCACACCAATTGTTGCTAAAGACATCCTCTTAGCCACATTTTTTTTTTTAAAGATTTTAAAAATTTATTTATTTGACAGAGAGAGAGATCACAAATAGGCAGAGAGACAGGCAGAGGGAGAAGCAGGTTCTCTGCTTAGCAGAGAGCCCGATGGGGGCTGGATCCCAGGACCCTGAGGTCATGACCTGAGCGGAAGGCAGATACTTAACCCACTGAGTCACCCAGGTGACTTAGCCACGTTTTAATGTGTCAGTATGAGGCTCTAAAACAGTTCTCAGCTTTGACTGCACATAGAATTACCCAAGGAAATTTTAAAAATCACTAATGCCTAGAGATTTTGATCATTTCTAGAGATTTTGATTTAATTGAACCCGGATAGGACTCAGGCATTGGTATCTAAAAGCTTCCCAGGTGATGTGCCAGGGCAAGGAATAATTGTTATGGGCATTTGTAATTTCCTAGACACAAAGCAATACAAACAACAGGAAAACATAAAGCTTTCCCAAATAATCTTATTTTTTGAAGTACAGTTTAAAGAAGTAAAATTAGAGATTAACAAAAATACTGCTCATGTTTTCTCTGAAGCAATGAAATCACTTTATAGCCTTCTGGTTAATTCCCTCAACAATTCTAGGATGAAAGAAAAAGCCTGAAATCACTCCTTTAATTCTCCCTGCTGCTTCAAGCACCTCAGGGCAGTGCCCTGTCTCCATCTCAGCCCTACACTGGAATTGGGAAAGCTCTGTGCCTCAGCTTCTCTCATGGTCTCAGATGGCTGCCACTTGTAGCCTACCTCCACGATGCCGGTCTGTGACTGAAATGATGACAAAACTGTGGCCTTTTACTGGAGATGACTTTGCACAGGGCTGAGACCCTTGCACAATTTTTTTTTTTAAAGATCTATTTATTTGAGGGTCCCTAGATAGCACAGTCAGTTAAGGATCTAGCTTCGGCTCAGGTCATGATCCCAAGATCCTGGGATAGAGTCCTGCATCAGGCTCCCTGTCTGCTTCTTCCTCTATCTCTGCCCCTCCCCACTGCTCATGTGCTCTCTCTCTCTCAATCAAGTAAATAAATAAAATCTTTTTAAAAAAATCTATTGGGGCACCTGGGTGGCTCAGCGGGTTAAGCCTCTGCCTTCGTCTCAGGTTTCGGGGTCCTGGGATCGAGCCACACATCGGGCTCTCTGCTCGGTGGGGAACCTGCTTCCCCCTCTCTCTCTGCCTGCCTCTCTGCCTACTTGTGATCTCTCTTTCTGTAAGATAAGTATCTTTTTAAAAAATCTATCTGTTTGAGGGGGGAGAGGCGCAAAGGGAGAGGGAGTCTTAGTTGGAGCCTGACATGGGGCTTGATCTCAGGACCCTAAGATCAGAACCTGAGCTGAAACCAAGAGTCAGAGGCCCAACCAACTGTGCCACCCAGGTGCCCCCCTTGCATGTAATTTAAGGGAAGCTTTCTCCTCCCTTTTAGGTAAGAACCTGTGAGAAAAAGTGTAATTCCTTCACTATCTATTTCCCTGGAGAGGAGAGGGGGTAGGAAAGCCAGGACTTCACAGGTCATTCAGTATTTTCTCTCCTTACTAGCTCAGGAATCCAGGTTCCATTGCTTGGAGGAAATATCATGTATAACGTTTAGCTTTCATAGATCCCATCACATTACACTATAAGAGTTTAAACCAGCAGGTGCCTGGCTCACTCAGTAGGTAGAGCATGGGTCTCTTATTTTTTTTTTTTGTAAGATTTTATTCATTTATTTGACAGAGAGAGAGGGAGGGAGAGAGAGCAAGCACAAGCAGGGGGAGTGGCAGAAGGAGAGGGAGAAGGCTTCCCACTGAGTAAGGAGCCCAATGCAGGCTGGATCCCAGGATCCTGGGATCATGACCTGAACTGCAGGCAGACACTTAACCATTTGAGCCACCCAACTGCCCTGAGCATAGGGCCCTTGATCCTGGGGTTGTGAGTTTGAGCCCCACATTGGGTGAAGAGATTACTTAAAAATAAACTCCTTTAAAAAAATTTTAAGGGGTGCCTGGATGGCTCAGGGGGTTAAAGCCTCTGCCTTCAGCTCTGGTCATGATCCTAGGGTCCTGGGATCGAGCCCCACATGGGGCTCTCTGCTCAGCGGGGAGCCTGCTTCCTCCTCTTTCTCTCTTCCTGCCTTCTGCCTACTTGTGATCTGTCAAATAAATAAATAAATAAAATCTTTAAAAAAAGAAAAAAAAATTTAAGCCAAGAAGATCTCATATTCTCTGATTGGTACAGAAATATCCTGGCTATATTCCATTAACCAGAAGTTGCACCCCATAGAATTGATCTCAATAGAAGACAAATTTAAAGTTTCCTAACATACTAACCAGTCTCCTCAACAGTCTTTATGGTGACCTCAGGGTTTCTTCTAGAGTCTCACTCTTGCTTTTCAGCATATCAGTTCCACCAGACAGCATCCTGTCATTTGGAAGTAGAGCTGGCCCTTGAATGAGAGGTGTTTTGTTATATGCAAATCCACTCATATGCAGACTTTTTTCAATAAGTATATTGGAAAATCTTGGGGGGATTTGTAACAATTTGTAATATATATATTTTTTAAGATTTTGTGTATTTAGGGGCACCTGGATGACTCAGTCCATTAGGCATCTGCCTTTGGCTCAGGTCATGATCACAGGGTTCCTGGATGGAGCCCTGAGTCAGCTCCCTGTTTAGCGGGGAGTCTGCTTCTCCCTCTCCCTCTGGCTCTCCCCCTGGCTCGTGCTCTCTTTCTCTTTCTTTCTGTCAAATAAATAAATGAAGTCTTTTAAAAAATATTTATTTATTTATTTATTAGAGAGAGAAAATGAGCGCACGTGGACGGAGGGGCAGAGGGAGAGGGAGAAGCAGACTTCTCCTGAGGGCAGAGCCAGAGGCTGGGCCCAATCCCAGGACCCTCAGATCATGACTTGAGCCAAAGGCGGACACTTAACTGTCTAAGCCACTCAGGCACCCTGGATTTGCAACAATTTGAAAAACTTGCTGATGAACCACATAACCGAGAAATATTAGAAAAAAAGGTAAGAAAAAGTTAGGTAAATAAATGCATTAAAAATATATATATAATCCATCCTATTTACTACCATAATATATACACGAATCTATTATAAAAAGTCCAAATTTATTAGACTCCCCACCCAAATATGTGTAGACTGTACATGGTGCCATTTGCAGTGGAAATATAAACAGATGTAAAGATGATACATTAAATCATAACTGCATAAAATTAACTATAGAACATACTGTACTGTAATAATAAAGTAGCCACCTCCTGTTGCTTTTGTGGTGAGTTCAAGTGTTGCTAGGATCCACTAATCATCTCCTTGTGAGCAGTTAGTGTCTCTAGTAAATTGTTTATCACAAGTAGAAGTGACCTCATGGTTCTCACTGTTAAGTAGTTAAGTTTTGGAGAAGTCAGAAATTTTACAGATTTTCAACTCTACACGGGGGAAGGCAGTTGGTGCCCCTAACCCCTAGATTGTTCAGGGACAGCTGTACTGCATCTACTTAGTCAAATAAGTGGCTACATGCCCATGGGCTTCTGGTTAAGACCTGAGCCTGACACTCTCATAGGGCAAACCACTGTGGCTACTTAGTAAAACATTTGAAGGCTGTTATGCCAATCCTGTTTTAATCCATTCATTAACTTATATTTGACTAGTGGGACAACCTGTCCTATATGTCACTTTTTGCCCATAGAAATTACCGAGAAATAGAGGCACCTGGATGGCTCAGTTGGTTGGGCGATCAGTGATTGTTGATTTCAGCTCAGGTCTTGATTTCAGGTTTTCGATTTAGAGCCCCATGTTGGGCTCCAGGCTGGGTGTGGAGCCTACTTAGCAAATAAAGAAATAAGAAATTACCAAAAAATAAATCTTAGACTCTTGGAATAATAATAAATGCCAGTCCCAGGATGACACTGCTGTCTTGTACTATGCTGCTTCAAATCTTGGTCATTGCCACAAACAATACAATCAATACCCTACACCTTCTGTCACCCTCCAGGTCAGGGGCTCCTCTAAATCTCTGCTTTCTGGGCACCTGGGTGGCTCAGTCCTGATCCTGGAGTCCTGGCATCGAGTCCCGCATCAGACTCCCTGCTTGGCAGGGAGTCTGCTTCTCCCTCTGACCCTCCGCCTTCTCATGCTCTCTCACACTCTCTCTCACTCTCAAATAAATAAAATATTAAAAATATTCTCTGCTTTCTGTTTTGTCTGGGCTGGTGCTTTTCATGGACCCAGCATATCATCTTCACAACAGTGGTACTGAAGACTAGCGGGAACTGGAACTATCATAAAAAAAGATCTCTTGGGGCGCCTGGATGGCTCAGTGGGTTAAGCCGCTGCCTTCGGCTCAGGTCATGATCCCAGCGTCCTGGGATCGAGTCCCGCATCGGGCTCTCTGCTGAGTGGAGAGCCTGCTTTCCTCTCTCTCTCTCTCTGCCTGCCTCTCTGCCTACTTGTGATCTCTCTCTGTCAAATAAATAAATAAAAATCTTTAAAAAAAAAATCTCTTGTTCTTTCCCAGATTTATTTTCTTTCATAGCTTTAGTGGGCATTTCAGAACCTGAGGTGCTGTGAGGAGGAGGTCATGGCTAAGGTGAAAATGCCTAATCACACCCTGAGGCTGTGATCTGCTCCCCATTCTGTTTCTACCTTCTGTGTGTGACTAGGGGGAAAGCCTCTCATGTCCCTTTCAGCCCCTTCAGCCATTTCCCCCTCCTACAAATACAAGATACCTGGTAGGAAATATTTTTTAAAGATGTTATTTATTTGACACACAGAGAGAAAGATCACAGGTAGGCAGAGAGGCAGGCTGACAGAGAGGGAGAAGCAGACTCCCCGCTGAGCAGAGGCCTGATGCGGGGCTCAATTCCAGGACCCTGAGATCACCCCAGGAAATATTTTGAGCTAATAATAAGAACATCAATCCTTCCCTGGAAAATCCGAAGTTTTCCTTCCTCCCTTTCTTACTTGGCAGCTCCTGGTAAGGCAGCTGGGTTTTCTGCTCTGCTGGGAAATCTCATTTATGGTGTTGTATCACCTGTGTCTCTCCTGGTTCCTGTCTCTCATTTTAACATCTCATCAAATCCTACTTTCCATGCTGGAGAGCCATAGCCCCAAAGGAGACCAAGGCAACAAGGAGCAACAGACAGGACATGGTCTTTCTCTTTGCTGAGTCCTCCCCTGTAAGGATTTAGGGGCTGAAAATGGATACATCTCCCCAACTAGACCTTGTAAATCCCATTCCAGGTGAAGGTGTTGCTCAGATCATCTCTTCTAAATAGCTCATTTTTCCTGCTCTTAGGCAGTACAAACAAACTTACAAGGACTATGGGTACTTGTAAGTTTAGAAAAAAAAGAAAGGAAATTCCTTATGCTTCTTCTGAAAACCTTCAATAATAACGTTAAGGAAAAGGGGAAAGTAGTCAGGGACATAAACCTTGGACTAGGACTGACCTGGGTTGGAATCCCCCACCTTATACTTTCCAGCTGTGGCAATAACTTAATTTTTCTGGTCTTTGGTTTCCTTAACTATAAAAGGGGTTTCATCATATGATTATTATAAAAATTAAATGAGATAAGGAAGTGCCAGCACAATGCCAGCCATATAGTTTGATAAAGAGCAGCAATTATTATTACCCAAGGAGACTGGGTATAAGGCAACAATAATTAGTTCCTTAATACCATTAATCTCTTCAGAAGAGGACAAAGTACTATCTGATAAGGGAGAGATCCACGAACAATGGTTCAGTTTGGGAAGCAAAGTCAAAGTACCCACAGTTCCGTGTAGCTAGCTGTTCCTTCTCTTCCTCGAAACTTCTTAGTGCTGGTGTGTCCCCTGGCTCAGGGTTGGAACTCTGCTCTCCTGTCTACACTCACTCCCTTATTTCCTTGGTCACCCTTTGGTTACCTCATCTAAGTCCATGGCTTCAGATACTGGCACCAGCAATATGCTTGTACCTCCCAGATTTGCATCTCTAACACTAACCTTTTACCCTGAATTCCAGACTGATGTATCCAACTACCAATTCCATGTGTCACTTGAATACTAGGCACCAAAAATTCAACCTACCGCAAACTGAGCTCCTGTTTTTCCTACCAAAACTGCTTTGCCCACATTCTTCCCTCTCTGCCCTCATCCCAACCTCCCATTTCTACTGTTACCACACAGGTACAAGTACCATCCTTCTGTGGTTGCATTATTGCAACAGACTCCTAATTGGCTGCATGGCTTCTGCCCTTCCTACCTTTAGCCTATTTCCACACAGCAGCCAGAGGGATGGTATAACATGGACCTGAAGTTATGGTATTATTCTATTTAGAGCCCTCCAATGACTTTCCATCTTCCTTTTTACAGAAACCAAACTCATTTCAGCAGAGATTGTACATCTTGTTTAGTTTTTTGTCCTCCTCCAAAAACTACCCCACACCCATATCCAGCAGGGCAGCAAATTCTATCAGCTTTGTTTGTTCCTGTATCCCCAGCACCTGATACAGTGCCTGGCACACACAGGCCCTTCATATAGTTCTCAAATGAAGGAATGACTTCCAGACAAGATGCCTGAAAAGTGGGAAGATAATTTTAAAGACTACTTAACCCAAATACCTCCTTTCTCTGCAGATAAGAATTGCTTTACTTTAGAATGCTTTATAGACTTTTCTTGCAGCAGATTCCTTTGATCCCATGATGTTGAATTTAGGCTACAAAATCAGGTTACCTTTCTGGTAGAAACACCAGGTGGCCGGAACCAGCAAGCATATTAACAGTGTAGATAACCCATCTGGAAGCTTGGACCTTGCCATTTGAAGATTAACGTAAGGAGATTCTGGAAGTGAGCTGCAAACTGAAAGTGTTTCTGCTGGACTGGGAGATTTGCAGATAGCCTTCCAGTTCCGAGACCTCATAGGTCACCCTTGGCCAGATTTATTGCTTGAGACCTAGCAAGGCCCTGTGGAAGGTGGGTGGATTTTCCCTCATAGGTAGGACCACTGAACCTTTAACATAGTTGGTATTTGCTTGATATTCTTGAGCAGGGGATGCCTAACTTGGAAACCCCCTCAGAGTAAAAAGGGGACGAGCCTCTCTGATTACTTCTTCCCTAATTCAAGAGCTTCTCTTGCACCTATCCTCGGGTCTTGGGCAAAAATGGCTAAGCTCCTGGACTGAAGGGGTCAAGAGTCAGGCGCTGGTGTGGTCCGACAACCATTTCTCCGGAAGGCTTAGGCCTGAGAAGTCTCCCTTCCTTTGCCTTCACAATGACGGGAAAGAAGGCTTTCTCGAACTAGGCCGACCAAGGCTTGGTATCCGCTCCTGGAGGAGAGTAAAACTCGGAGAGTCCAAGCCAACTGCAGACAGACGGCAAATCTTGTTCAATTCCAAACAGCACAGGAAGACCAACCAGGGTCTAAACCACACCCCCAGCAGGCCCAGCGAACCTGGGGAAGCACGCCCTCCCATTGGACGCCGCCGAGCAGCGTGCCCTCTCGCCTCGCCCCGTAGGTAGCCCCGCCCCAACACGCGCGAGGGACGGCGGGAGTGGAGTCGGCGCGACCTGCCGCTGTACTCTATCTCCCGGCGGGCCGAGCGCTGAAGGCGGCGGCGCGGCGCCTTTGTGGAGGCAGCGGCCCGGCGCGGAGGAAGTTCCGGTCTCCGCGACGCTGGGTCGGTGGCGGCGGCTGAGGATTAGGAGGAGCGGGCCGCGGAGGCCGCGCTGCCTCGGTAAGGGCCTGGGGCAGTAGAGAGGGCGTGCCGGAGCCTGCGGGGAAAGAGCCAGCTTGCCAGGCCGCTATAGAAGTCGCGGGTCCGCGAGGCCTGGAAGCTGCGGCTTCGGTGTCGCGGGACGGCCGCGGCCTCGCTCGGGAAGAAGAGAGCCAAGTGGCGGTGTGGTGAGGCAGGCGCCGCCCTCGGGAGGAACGCCCCGGAACGGTCGCGGACCCGGGGCGGGGCCCGGTGCGGTGGTAGAATTACCGGTCTAGCCTCGGGGCTGCCGGCTGCGGGGTAAGGGGTTGGCGCGTGGTTACGGTTTGGTGTTTCTGGTTTGCGGGGCCGCAGGTCGGCCCTTTCTTCCTTTTTTTCCTGCTTTTGCAGGAATGTGATCCAGTTCTGAGGCATCGCTCGAGAGGGAGGCCTTCTTGTGCCTAGCACGTAGCCTCGTCCTTAGACCTGGCTAGACACCAGTGAGCTCGGCGGGACCACAGGGTGCGAGAGCTCGGAGCCCGGCACGCGGGGCTGTAGAACCTGGAGGCGGGGGAGTGGTCTGGTGGGTTCTGCGCCCGTTGGGAGAATGTGAGAGGAGGGATGTTTTTTCGTATATACTCTTCAGATTCCTTTTGTCGTTGTAAATCTGTGTTTTTCTCCTAACTTTAGTTTTGATGTACTGCTGGATTCAACCCTAGGAGCGCATTTTTTAAAATAAAAAGGTGCATGTAAGGTACCAAAACTTTTTAAGAGTAACGGTTTTGTTTTGTTTTGTTTTTTGCATATTCCAGGTTTTGCATGTGAGGGTCAGAGTTGCTGGATATAAGTGAAGGAGTTCAGTAGACTCTGATGCGCTTGGTCACTTGGTTCATTTTCTGAACTCTGGATTGTACCCTAGGTTTGTTAGTCTTCAACTTTCTGTTGAGTAATGCCACCAGTGTGAATAGTTGATAATGTCAACATCAGCCAACTTGTGAGGACTGTAGGGAGAGGTATGAAGAACTGATGGATGACCGAAGGACTGGCAATGTATAAAGTAACTAATGGCGTGTTACTGTTTCGGTGAAACACAGACAAGTTGGACATGAACCTTGGCATCTAACTAGGTATTTAACCTATAGGGAAGGTACTAGGTCTTTTTTCTGGACATCTGTAGCACCCTTCTTTTTTTTTTTTTTTTTTTTTAAGATTTTATTTATTTATTTGACAGAGAGAGATCACAAGTAGGCAGAGAGGCTGGCAGAGAGAGAGGGGGGAAGCAGGCTCCCTGCTGAGCAGAGAGCCCAATGTAGGGCTCGATCCCAGGACCCTGAGATCACGACCTGAGCCGAAGGCAGAGGCTTCAACCCACTGAGCCACCCAGGCGCCCCTGTAGCACCCTTCTTGATAGAATTCTGTTACCAGAGTTGGGTTTATTTTTGTTGCCTTTAGGATCCTGGGTTGTTTCTAGCCTTTCTGAAGAGACTTGTGAAGGCCTGGGTGGGGGAGATGAGTGCATGTTACTAAATGAACTCTCTTATTGCAGATACTTGAGCAAGGTAATAGAATTGTGCCAGTGTTTAAATGTATAAACTGCTGTTAATGATCAGATTCAGGATTGTATTAAAATTAAAACTATGGGAAGGTTCTGAAATCTTAAAGATTATAAATCATTCCTTGATGGACTTTTTTTAGCCATATACCAAGTACTTAGAATTAATTTTTCTGCCACACTCCCACAATACCGTCTTCATTTCATTTACTTAGTTAATGGGGCATCTGTTGAATGCATTTTATAACCGTCCTTTCATGGTGTGGGACTCAGAATAGCAGAGTGGGTAACTGGGGGAGCTCTGGAATCTGATAGGTTTTGAATCCTTCACTCCTCCACTAATTCAGTGACATTGGATAAATTACCTTACTTAAGTTTTCTCATATGTGAAATAAGGTTGTTGTGAGGTATATGTAATGCCCTTA
This sequence comes from Neogale vison, assembly GCF_020171115.1. Taxonomy (NCBI): domain Eukaryota; kingdom Metazoa; phylum Chordata; class Mammalia; order Carnivora; family Mustelidae; genus Neogale; species Neogale vison. Next base: position 205,200,097 of record NC_058096.1, on the reverse strand, counting down.
GAACAGTGCCAGGTGTGCAGAAGGTGTTCATAAATGTTAGCCACCACGGTTGTCTTTTTTTAAAGCAGCTTTGTTGAGATATAATTCATAATTCATATGCCATACAGTTAACCATTTAAAGTGTATAATTCAATGCTTTTTATATATTACATTGCTAATTTCTTTACAAGGTTGTGGTAAATGTATTTTGTTACATATGTTGTAACAAAATTCGCTATTTAAACCGTTTCTTTTTATTTTTTTTTTAAGTTTGTTTAATTAAGGAATCTTTACACCCAACATGGGCTGTAACTCATTACCAGGAGACCAAAAGCCACACTTCCAATTAAGCCAGCCAGACACCCCAAGCCACTTTTAAGTGTAAAATTCAGTGCATTAGTTACATACACAGTGTGGTGCAACCGTGACCACTGTTTCCAAAACTTTTTCATCACCCTGAACAGAAACTCTATCCATTAAGCAAATGACTCTCATTGTTCCTTCCATCTAGCCCCTGGTGACTTTAAATCCCTCTGAATTTGCCTATTTTAGGTATCCCATATAAGTGAAATCATACAATATTTGTCCCTTTATGTTTCACTTACCATAATGTTTTCACGGCTCAATAATGTCATAGCAGGCATCCAAACTTCATTCCTTTTTTTCTTTTTTTAAGTTTGTTTATTTATTTATCTTTACACCCATCATGAGGCTCAAACTTACAAACCCAAGATCAAGAGTTGATCACTCTTTAACTGAGCCAGCCAGACGCCCCAAACTTCATTCCTTTTTTAAAAATTACAAAAAGTATATTTTAAAAATTGAGATGTAATTGACATACTCATTCTCTTTTACGGCTGAATAAATATTCCATTGGTGTGAATAGGTCACATTTTGTTTTGTTTCTTCATTTGTTGGTAGACAACTGTGTTGTTTCCACCTTTTGGCTATTGTCAGTCATGCTGCTGTGAACATGGGCATGTGCCTATTCTGTATATTAACCTTTTATCAGATATGTGATTTGTAAATATTTTCTTCCAGTCTGTGGGGTGCTTTTTTACTCTATAGTGGTCTTTGATGCAGGAGAGTTTTCCATTTTGATGAAATCTAATTTGCCTGCTTTTCTTTTGTTGACTGTGCCTTTGGTGTCATCGCCAAGAGATCATTGTCAAATCTAATGCGTGAAGCTTTCCCCCTATTATTGTAAGTGTTTCATAGTTTAGCACTTACTTTTAGGTCTTTGATGCATTTTGAGATAAATTTGGTGTGTGGTGTTAGGTAAAGGTCCCACTTCACTCTTCTGCACTTGGATATCCAGTTTTCCTATGAGCATTTGTTGAAAAGTATGTCTTTTCCCCTTGATAATCTTGATACCCTTGTTGAAAATATCCTGACCATATATGTAAGAATTTAGTTCTGGTTTCTCTTTTCCACTGATCTGTATGTTTGTCCTTATACCAATACCACATGGTTTTGATAACTGTAGCTTTGTAGTAAGTTGAAATCGGGAAGTGTGTCTCCTCCAACTATGTTCTTTTTCAAGATTGTTTTGGCTATTCAGAGTCTTTTGAAATTCCATATGAATTTCAGGATGGGTTTTTTCTAAGCATTGGCTTTAGACTCAGACCGTCTTGAGTTTGCATGTTGGATTTTTCTCATATTAGTTATATTGTTTTGGGTCAAATTACAACCTGTTTGAGCCTCGGTTGCGTGGTCTATAAAGTGGGAATAGTAACTGAGTTTACCCTACAAAGGACTTGCAATGAATAAATGAGGGTGCCTAACTGCGGTAGAGTCAGCATTCGGCTATGCTTGTCTTTATTACTCTCATTTTGGAGAGTAGGATTAGACTTACTAAGGAAGATCCTTTCCAGCTTAATACTATTATGATTTTAAAAATCTGAGCATGGGGCACTTGCGTGGCTCAGTGGGTTAAAGCCTCTGTCTTCAGCTCAGGTCATGATCCCAGAGTCCTGGGATCGAGCCCCGCATTGGGCTCTCTGCTCAGCGCAGAGCCGGCTCCCCGCCCCCCCCCCCCCCCCCCCGCCTCTGCCTAGTTGTGATCTCTGTCAAATAAATAAATAAAATCTTAAAAAAAAATCTGAGCATAGTAGTAGTAGTAATAGTATTTGTTACATTGTTTTAAAATTCTTTAAAACTTCTGGGGTTCCTGGGTGGCTCAATGGGTTAAAACCTCTGCCTTCAGTTCGGGTCATATCCCAGGGTCCTGGGATCGAGCCCCACATTGGGCTCTCTGCTCAGCAGGGAGCCTGCTTCCTCCTCTCCCTCTCTGCCTGCCTCTCAGCCTACTTGTGATCTCTCTCTTTTTCTCTCTCTGTCAAATTAATAAATAAAATCTTAAAAAAATAAAATTCTTTAAAACTTTTTTTGGAGATGTAGTTTACATATCATAAAATTCCTTCATTGTAAGTGTTCATTTTGATGTAATCATTATCACTGTTCAGATTTAGATTTCCAGCACCTCAAAACATTCCTTACTTCCTGTTTGTTGTTTATCCCCACTTCTCCAACTGCAAGTCCTAGTATCTACTGATTTGCTTCTTATCTCTGTAGTTTTATGTTTTCTAGAAATTTCATATAATTGGAATTATACAATTCTTTCGTTTGTGTCTGGCTTCTTTCACTTGCAATGCTTTTTTGAGGTTCATCCATGTTGTGGCTTTTTTTTTATGGTGTATTTCTTTTGGTTCAGCCATTCACTTATGGATGGACATTTGGATTATTTCCATTTTGGGGCTATTATGAACAATGGGGCTATGAATATGATTGCTTCTTATGCATGATCTCATTTACTCCTGATAGTAATCGTATGAGGTAGGTACCATTATTCCTATAACATAGGAGAGCTTTGAGACCTATAGAAGTTAAATAATTTCTCAGAGGTGCAAACTGGAGTTCTGAGGCACCTGGGTGGCCCAGTCATTACGTGTCTGCCTTCGGCTCAGGTAATGATCCCAGTCCTGGGATCAAGCCCTCCTCATTGGGCGCCCTGCGCTGTGGGTCTGCTTCTCCCTCATCCTCTCCCTCTGCCTGCTGCTCCCTCTGCTGTGCTCGCTCTTGCTTTCCCTCTCGAGTTCTCTCTCTCTCTGTCAAATAAATAAATAAAATCTTTCTTAAAAATAGAAAACTGGAGTTCTGGTTCAAACCAGGCATTCTGACTCTAAAACACATGCACTATGGGGTGCCCGGGTGGCTCAGTTGGTTAAGATCTGCTTTTGGCTCAGGTCATGATCCCCAGGGTCCTGGGATCCAGCCCTGCATCAGGTTCCCTGCTCAGTGGGGAGTCTGCTTCTCCCTCTCTCTGCCACTCCCCCTGCTTGTATGCTCTCTCTCTGTCAAATAAATAAAATCTTAAAAAATAAAACAAAGCAAAAAAAACATGTGCACTAGACCAGTGGTCTTGAAATCCTTTTATTCTTGGACCACATAAAATTAAAAAAAAATTCCCACTAAAATTTTGAAAAACTTACTACCATCTTACATATTTTTTTTAAGGTTTTATTTATTTTTGACAGAGATCACAAGTAGGCAGAGAAGCAGGCAGAGAGAGGGAGAAGCAGGTTCCCTGCTGAGCAGAGAGCCCGATGCAGGGCTTGATCCCCGGACCTTGAGATCATGACCTGACCCGAAGGCAGAGACTTAACCCTCTGATCCACCCAGGCGCCCCACCTTACACATTTTTAAGTCAGTGTTAGTGCTTTAACATTTCTATCGTAAATGGCCACAAAGGATGTATTTTTTGGCACAATATATATTGTATGTTTGCTTTATATATATATATACGCTTTAGAGCAGCAGACTTAATTTATAAAATGTCATATAATCTAATTGGAAGATCAGATTTTTAATGTCAGTCATTTAGCCAAATCAGACTACCTCAATGGGAATGCATTCCAAATCTCAGTGATTTTTGAAATAAACTCTTAAAGTAGTAATAGGTAACATTTATTGAGCATTTTACTTATTGGCCACTGTTTTAATAGATTTGCATTTTCATTCCGTTTCTGATAACTGTATGAAGTAGACATTAGCTTTATACTGATTTTACATATAAGTAAACTGAAGCATTTAGTTAAATACTTGCTTAAGGTCCTGTGGTGTGGCAGAAACAAGATTTACCTTCAGGCAATCCAGCTCTGAACCTAAGCAGAATATGTCCAGAGACGGCACTTTTAGGCCTTTTCTCCTACACTGTACTGGCTTACAAAACTCACTCTTGAATTAGGAGCCTGACTAATTTGCTGCTATTAGGAATCAGGATATAAAAATATTTAAACCTGGGGAATTTCTATTTCTTTATTACAAATATTTATTTATTTATTAGAGAGGGTGTGTGTGCACAAGCAGAGGGAGCGGGAGAGGGAGAAGCAGGCTACCCATTGAGCAGGGAGCCTGATGTGGGGCTCAGTCCCAGGACCCCGAGATCATGACCTGAGCCAAAGGCAGACACTTAACCGACTGAGCCACGCAGGTGCCCTGGGAAATTTCTGTTATAAGAAAAAGCAGCTCTAATGAAGTATTTAAATGTCTTCCTGCAGTATTAAGTCTAATTTGTACATGACTTTGAGATTCCTGTGAGATAGCCAAGTGGTGATTTCTGGCAGGCAATTTGGACTTTACAGGGGAAATCTAAGAGGAAGATGTGGAAATTATCATTGTAGAGATGGCAGTTACTGTGATTAAATTGGGAATAGATGCAATTCCTCATGTCTAGTCAGCTTTGGCTGCCATAACAAAGTAACATGGACTGGGTGACTTGAACAGTAAAAATTTATTCCTCATAGTTCTGGAGGCAGGGAAGTTCAAGGTCAGGGTTCCTTCTGATTTGGTCCAGGTGAAAATCCTTTTGATTTGCAGACAGCTGCCTTCTTACTGTGTCTTTATTTGGCTGAGAGACAAATCTTTTTTTTTTTTTTTTGTCTTTTCTTACAAGAGCACTAATCCCATTCATAAGTGCTCCACTCTCATGACCCAGTTACCTCTCAAGGCCCCCACCTCCCAGTATCATCACATTGAGTATTAGAATGTGGGGGGTGAGGGGGGCGCCTGGGTGGCTCAGTGGGTTAAAGCATCTGCCTTTGGCTCAGGTCATGATCCCAGGGTCCTGGGATCGAGCCCCACATCAGGCTCTCTGCTCAGCAGGGAGCCTGCTTCCCTTCCTCTCTCTGCCTGCCTGCTGCCTGTTTGTGATCTGTCAAATAAATAAACAAAATCTTTAAAAAAAAAAAAATGTGGGGGGGTAGGTACAAACAGTCACTTCATAGCACCTAGGAATCAAGAATTCCTAGGTGGAAAAAAAAAAAAAGAATTCCTAGGTGGATCAAGGATAGTGCTAAGGTGAAATAAGTCAATCCAGGAAAGACAATTATCATATGATGTGTCTGAATGAGGAATTTGAGAGGCAGGTTATGGGGGGTAGGGAGGGAAAAAATGGAACAAGATGGGACTGGGGAGGGAGACAAACCATAAGAGACTTGTCATCTCAGGAAACAAACTGAGGATTGCTGGGGCCTGGGAGGAGGAGGGATAGAGTAGTGGCTGGGTTATGAATATTGGGGAGGGTATGTGCTATGGTGAGTGCTGTGAACTGTGTTTAAGACTGATGATTCACAGACCTGTACCCCTGAAGCAAATAATACATTATATGTTAATTACAAAAAAAAAAAAAAAAGAAAAGTGTTAAGAAACAGTGTAGAGCCTTGGGGGTTAGCAATATTTGGTGGACATTTATTTAAATAATATTTAAAGGTAGGGTGCCTGGGTGGCTCAGTAGTTAGAGGTCTGCCTTCAACTCGTGTTGTGATGCCGGGGTCCTGGGATTGAGCCCTACATCCAGCTCCCTGCTTGGCTGGAGGTCTGCTTCTCGCTCCCCCCATCCCCCTACTTGTGTTACCTCTCTCACTGTGTCTCTCTCTTAAAAAAAAAATACATATATATATTTAAAGGTTTTGTATTTGTGTGTGTGTGTGTATTTTTGCATGAGAAAGACTTGAGTGTTTGTAAGCAAAAAAGCAGCAGTCTACAGAATGGGAATATAGGCAAAAAAAGAAGTTGAGTGATAGAGAAGTATAAGTGCAGGTTCTTCAAACTACAGTCTTCAACCTGTGGGTACACAAAATCATTCCAGGGAGAATGCAGGCGTATGTATATGTATATTTTTAAAGTTTTTTTTTTTAAGATTTTATTTATTTATTTGACAGATAGAGATTACAAGTAGGCGGGGAGGCAGGCTCCCTGCTGGACAGAGAGCCCGATGTGGGGCTCGATCCCAGGACTCTGGGATCATGACCCGAACTGAAGGCAGAGGTTTTAACCCACTGAGCCACCCAGGTGCCCCCTTTTTAAAGATTTATTCGTTTTATAGAGAGAAAGAGAAGGCATGAGCAGGGGGAGGGGTAGAGGGAGATGGAGGGAGAGAGGCAGACTGCACTGAGTGTGGAGCCTGACATGGGGCTCAGTCTCACAACCCGGAGATCATGACCTGAGCCAAAATCAAGAGTGCAGTGCTCAACTGACTGAGCCACCCAGGCATCCTTGCATATGGATTTAAAGGAATAGGGTGCCTGGGTGGCTCAGTGGGTTAAGCCGCTGCCTTCGGCTCAGGTCATGATCTCAGGGTCCTGGGATCAAGTCGCGCATCGGGCTCTCTGCTCAGCAGGGAGCCTGCTTCCTCCTCTCTCTCTCTGCCTGCCTCTCTGCCTACTTGTAATCTCTCTCTGTCAAATAAATAAAATCTTTAAAAAAAAAGATATTAAAGGAATAAGTGTGCAAAACTTCACCTTCCATAAATATTCTTCTAAGAATGAATTTTGCTTCTACATATAAGAACTAGGGGCACCTGGGTGGCCACTTAGATGGTTAAAGTGCCTGCCTTCGGCTTGGGTCGTGATCTCCTGGTCCTGGGATCAAGCCCCATGTTGGGCTTCTGGTTCAGCCGGGCATCTACTTCTCTCTCTTCCTCTTCCCCCTGCTTGTGTGCTCTCTCTCAAATTAATAAATAAAATCTAAAAAAAAAAAACCAACCTAAAACCATAAATACATTGGATTTGGAAATGATCTCCTGGGTGTGACACCAAAGACGTAGTCAACAAAAGGAAAAATAGACAAATAAGACTTCATCAAAATGAAAAACTTTCCTTCACCAAAGAACACTGTGAACAGAGTAAAAACATACCCCACAGAATTGGAGAAGATATTTGTAAATCACATGTCTGATAATTAATATCCAGAATATATAGTAAGGTTCTAAACTCAACAACAAAAATACAACCTGATTCAAAAATGGGCAAAGGACTTCTATAGTTACTTCTCTAAAGAAGGTTATATATATGACCAATAAGTCCTGCAAAGAGGTTCATCATCATGAATGATTAGGGAAATGCAAATCAAAATGACAGAGAAATGCCACTTCACACCCATTAGGGTGATGATTATCAGAACAACAACAAAACACCTCCAAAACAAAATAACAAGATGGTGTGGATGAAATTGAAACTTGTATTATTTTCCTAGGACTGCTATAATAGCATACCACGGATGAAGTGACTTAAATAACAGAAATTTATTTTCTCTTGCTCTGGAGGCTAAATTCTTTTTTTTTTTTTTAAAGATTTTATTTATTTATTTGACAGAGAGAGATCACAAGTAGGCAGAGAGGCAGGCAGAGAGAGAGAGAGGAGGAAGCAGGCTCCCTGCAGAGCAAAGAGCCCGATGTGGGACTCGATCCCAGGACCCTGAGATCATGACCTGAGCCGAAGGCAGCGGCTTAACCCACTGAGCCACCCAGGCACCCTGGAGGCTAAATTCTAAGATCAAGTCATCAGCAGGGTTGGGTGTTGGTAAGGCCTTTCTCCTTGGCTTGCAGAAGAAGACTGCCTTCTTGCTGTGTCCGCACACAAACTTTCCTCTGTGCATGCATTCCCAGTGTCTCTTCCTCTGACACCAGACTTACTGGATTAGTGTCCCACTCTTAAGACCTCTTTTAGGGGCGCCTGGTGGCTCAGTGGGTTAAAGCCTCTGCCTTCGGCTCAGGTCATGATCCCAGGGTCCTGGAATCGAGCCCCGAGTCGGGCTCTCTTCTTGGCGGGAAGCCTGCTTCCCTTCCTCTCTTTTTGCCTGCCTCTTTGCCTACCTGTGATCTCTGTCTGTCAAATGAATAAATAAAATCTTAAAAAAAAAAAAAATCTGCATTGGCGGTATAGTGGTGAGCATAGCTGCCTTCCCCCCCCCCAAAAAAAAAAAAAAAGACCTCTTTTAACTTTATGTCCTTAAAAGCCCTCTCTTCATGGACAAACCCATTGGGGTTAGGAGTTTAGCATATGAATGGGATGAGGGGGCACAATTCAGTCCATGACAGAACCTTTGTGCCCTATTGCTAGGAATGTAGAATGGAGAAACTGGTAGAAAACAGTATGGTGATTCCTCATAAATTAAAAATAGAATTACCATGTGAGCCAGCAATTCCACTTTTTTTTTTTAAGATTTTTAAATTTATTTATTTAATCGAACACGAGCAAGGGGAGTGGCAGGCAGAGAGAGGGGGAGAAACTGGTTCCTTACTGAGCAGGGAGCCTGATTCGGGGCTCGATCCTAGGACCCTGGGATCATGACCGGAGCTGAAGGGCAGATGCTTAACTGACTAAGTCCCTCAGGCACCCCTAAAGCTGCAATTCCACATTTGGGTATATGTCCAAAAGAATTGAAAGCTGGGTTTGAAAGAGATACTTGTACATCCAGGTTCGTTATTCGAAGTGGCCAAAAGATGGAAGTAACCCAGGTGTCCATTGTCCATCAGTGAATGAAGGGATAAACAAAATGTGGTGTATACATACAATGCGATATTATTCAGCCTTAAAAAGTAATGAAATTCTGGGACTTCTGGGTAGCTCAGTCATTAAGCAATCAACTCTTGATTTCAGCTCAGCTCATGTATAATCTTAGGGTTGTGAGGTTGAGCCTTGCATTGGGTTCCACACTGGGCATGGAGCCTGCTTGAGATTCTCTCCCTCTGCCCTTCCCATCCCCCTCTCTCCCTCTTTAGGGGAAAAAGAAGTGTGTGTGTGTGTGTTTAAAAAAAGTAATGAAACTCTAATAGATGCTGCAATGTGGCTGAACCTCGAAGATATTACGCTAAGTGAAATAAGCCAATCACAAAAGGTCAAATATTAAATGGTTCCACTAGTATTTTGAAGTACATAGAGTAGTCAGAATTGTAGAGACAGAAAACAGAATGGTGGTTGCTGAGGACCGTTGAGAGGGAAACAAGGAACTACTGTTTAATGAGTACAAATTTTCAGTTTTGCAAGAAGAAAGAAGTTCTGTGGATGGATGGGGATGATGGTTATGTAACATGAACATATTTAATGCCACTGAACTATACACTTAAATATGGTTAAAATGATAAATTTTATATATAATTTCTAAAAGTAATTTTTAAAAAAGTATGTATTTATTTGAGAGAGAGAAAGAGAGTGATGGGAGGAGCAGAGGAAGAGGAACAAGCAGACTCCACATTGAGTGCAGAGCCCAGCATGGGGCTTGATCCCAGAACCCTGAGATCATGACCTGAGCCGAAATCAAGAGCTGAATGCTCAACTGACTGAGCTCACCCAGATTTCCCAAAAATAATTTTTAAAAAAGAATGGATCTTGGGGTGCCTGGATGGCTCAGTCCTCAAAGTTGTCTGCCTTTGGCTCAGGTCATGATCCCAGGGTCCCTCTCTGCTCAGCAGGGAGCCTGCTTCCCCCATCTTTCTGCCTGCCTCTCGGCCTACTTGTGATCTCTGTCTGCCAAATAAATAAATAAAATTAAAAAAAGAAAAAGGAATCAGGATATGGTTCTGGAGAGGGAGCCTGGGAAACAGATGCCACATCTAGGGATGTCCAAATCTAAGGACTCTTTAGAGGCCTGTAATTAGAACCAATACACCTAAAATCTTTTAACGGAAATTTTGCAAGGGACAAGGATGCTGCCAGCAGTTGCTGATACCCACAGTGCATATTAAAGTTGCTACTGTCTAAAACCTCAGAGGTAGGGGCGCCTGGGTGGCTCAGTGGGTTAGGCCGCTGCCTTTGGCTCAGGTCATGATCTCAGGGTCCTGGGATCGAGTCCCGCATCGGGCTCTCTGCTCAGCGGGGAGCCTGCTTCCCTTCCTCTCTCTCTCTGCCTACCTCTCCATCTACTTGTGATTTCTCTCTGTCAAATAAATAAATAAAATCTTTAAAAAAAAAAAAAAAACCTCAGAGGTGGATCTTACTTGGTAAGTGCTCAATTCAACCTTTGCCTGTTGATGCTCCCTCGATGTTCTTAACCGAGTGTCCTGTGGGGGCTCAAAGCATATACTTTGAAAAATGAGAGTGTTTGGAGCAGGATCAAGCTGCTGTATACTGCAGATAGAATAGGACCCCTGGTTCTGCTCTGCTGGCTTTTGGAACTAAAATCATGATTAAAAAGGATGGCCCTGGTTATTCAAATTATGCGGTTAGAGGTAAAATTCTTGGACCTTTGCAAGATGGACCAGAGTGGAAATGTTTGCCAAGAATATTTATTTATTTAAATTTTTAATAAACATATAATATATTTTTATCCCCAGGGGTACAGGTCTGTGAATCGCCAGGTTTACACACTTCACAGCACTCACCATAGCACATACCCTCCCCAATGTCCATAACCCCATCCCCTTCTCCCAATCCCCCTCCCCCCAGCAACCCTCAGTTTGTTTTGTGAAATGAAGAGTCACTTATGGTTTGTCTCCCTCCCACTCCCATCTTGTTTCATTTATTCTTCTCCTACCCCCTTAACCCCCCCATGTTGTCTCTCCACTTCCTCATATCAGGGAGATCATATGATAGTTGTCTTTCTCCAATTGACTTATTTCACTAAGCATGATACCCTCTTGTTCCATCCACTTCGTTGCAGATGATCATTATCCATTTATCTGTTGATGGACATCTAGGTTCTTTCCATAGTTTGGCTATTGTAGACATTGCTGCTATAAACATTCGGGTGCACGTGCCCCTTCAGATCACTTATTTATTCTTTTTTAAAAAAGGTTTATTTGAGATAGAGACTGAGCCCACAGGTAAGCAGGAGTGGGGGCAGAGGGAGAGGGAGAGAGAGACATTCTCAAGCAGACCCTCTGCTGAGCACAGAGCCCAACGTAGGGCTCCATCTCATGACTCTGAGGTTAACGACCTGAGCTGAAATTGAGTCAAATGCTCAACCAACTGAGCCTCTCAGGCACCTCCAAAAAATGCTTTATTAATGAAGAATGAAAGATGGAAGAGGCACGAAAACAATCAGCTACCGTCATTGTTCCAACCATAAAGCGTACTGACTGACCTGCAGTGGGGGTTCTTTTTTGCCAAACTCACTGGTCAGCTTCCAGGAAACCATTGTTTAGATTCTAGAGTAGTGTGGCTGCAGAGTTCAACAGAAGTGTGTCACTAGGAGTGTAGCCTATAGTTTAGTATAATGCTTACCGTCTTCTAAAGCAGCTGACCCCTGTTCAACAGCTATGTATATGGAACCATTTTTTACTTCAATGTTCAAAATTTTCATTTGACTATTTGCTACTCATCCAGATCTGTACCTGCAGTAGTTTCTTCTGCTAGTCTTTCGAACTCACCAAAGGGTCCTTTTCTTTTACTGATTGGTGTAGCATGTGTTGGAGGTGGAATCTGGGCAGTTTAGGTGGAAGGCCCCTCTACCATTGATCTGCCACACTCTCCTAATTACTGTAACTTTGTAGTAAGTTTTAAAATAAAGAAGTGTGAGTCCCCTAGCTTAGTTATATTTACAGGGTTGGGGTTTTTTGTGTGTTTTTGTTTGTTTGTTTGTTTGTTTTTTGCAGATACTGCATTTTTTTACAGATTGAAGAGGGTTTGTGGCTACCCTGGGTTGAGCAAGTCTGTCAGTGCCATTTTCCAAGAGCATTTGCTTGCTTTGTATCTCTGTATCACATTCTCAGAATATTTCAGACTTTTTATTGTTAGCGTATTTTTTATGTGATCTGTGTTCAGTGATTACAGTTTGCTAAAAGCACAGATGATAGTTAGTGATTTTTAACAATAAAGTTTTTTTTTTTTTTTTTTAAATTTATTTGACAGACAGAGATCACAAGTAGGCAGAGAGGCAGGCAGAGAGAGAGAGCGAGAAGCAGGCTCTCCGTTGAGCAGAGAAGCCCGACACGGGGCTCGATCCCAGGACCCTGGGATCATGACCTGAGCCGAAGGCAGAGGCTTTAACCCACTGAGCCACCCAGGTGCCCCAACAATAAAGTATTTTTTAATTAAGGTACGTGCATTGTATGTTTAGATAAATGTTACTGCAACTTAATAAACTACCATATAGTGTAAACATGTATATGCACTGGGAAACCAAAAAATTCATTTCACTCACTTTTTTGTGGTAGTCTGGAACCAAACTTGCAGTGTCTCCAAGGCATGCCTGTATTCTTCTCTGTTTTGCGCCGATGGGATGATACTATAAATAGTATTTCATACAGATAGTTTATTCTTTTTTTTTTTTTTTCAGATAGTTTATTCTTGATCAGTTCACATAGCTCCCTCGTTTTTTTGCAAATTGCATGGCCTTTCGGTAGTGTAGTATACTATGTTGATGTATATTTAGATTTTATAATCTTGCTATTACAAACAGTGCTGCACTGTGCGTGTTTGTAAACGTGTCACCTAACACTGTAAGTTTCTAGAGAATGAATTCCTAGAAGAGGAACTGGAAAGTCGGGTAATGCACTTCAAATTTTGTGAATATTAGTTTTCCTTATGTTATGACTTTTAACCTTATCCCTGTTGGTTGGAGAAGATACTTACATAGTATCTCTCTTTTTATATCTATTGAGACATGTTTGTGGTTTAATCAGTGGTCCATTCTGGAGACTAGCCCAGGTGCACTTGAGATGTGATTCTGCTACTGTTGTGTAGAGTGTTCCTATGTGTCTGTTAGGTCTAGTTGGTTTATTGTGTTCTCTATTTCCATTTATTCTGTTTGGTTGACTTATCTGTTATGGAAAGTGGAGTTTCAAGTCTCCAACTATTAGAGAACGGTTTATTTTTCTCTTCACATGTTTTCAGTTTTTGTTCCATGTATTTTGAGAGTGTTCTATGCTTAATATTTATGATTATTTTATCTTCTTGCTATATTATTTTGAACCTTTTATTTATTCATTTTTAAAAGATTTGTTTATTTATTTATTTGAGAGAGAAAGAGAGAGAACATGAGAGAGATCAGCAGGAGAAGCAGACTCCCTGCGAAGCAGGGAGCCCAGTGTGGGGCTTGATTCTGGGATTCTAGGATCATGACCTGAGCCGAAGGCAGTCGCTTAACCAACTGAAGGCATCCTTGAACCTTTTAATATATTATGTCTTCCTTTGTCTTTCATAAACTTTAGATTCAGAGTCTGGTTTTTTTTTTTTTTTTAAGATTTTATTTATTTGACAGAGAGAGGTCACAAGTAGGCAGAGAGGCAGGCAGAGAGAGAGGAGGAAGCAGGCTCCCCGCCGAGCAGAGAGCCCGATGCGGGACTCGATCCCAGGACCCTGAGATCATGACCTGAGCCGAAGGCAGCGGCTCAATCCACTGAGCCACCCAGGCGCCCTCAGAGTCTGTTTTGTCTGATATTAATCTAGCTCCCCAGCTTTCATTTGGTTACTATTTGCATGGAATATGTTTTCCATCTTTTCACTTTCAACCTATTTGTGTCTTTGGATCTCAAGTGAGTCTCTTGAAGCATAGACAGCTTATACAGTTATACATATACAGCATATGCAGTTGATTCTTGAGCAACGTGGTGGGTTGGGGTGCTGGCTCCATGTACTATTGAAAATCTGTGTATAAGTTTTGACTCCCCCAAACTTAACTACTAATAGTTTACTGTTGACCAGAAGCCTTATAGGTAAGATAAACAGTCAACACATATTTTTATGTTGTGTGTAGTACATACTGTATTCTTAAAATAAACTGGAGAAAAGAAAATGTTACTAAAATCACAAAGAAAATTGATTTACAGTACTATAATTTTTATATTTTTATTTTTTAAGATTTTATTTATTTGACAGAGAGAGATCACAAGTAGGCAGAGAGAGAGTGGGAAGCAGGCTCTCCACTGAGCAGAGCCCAACTTGGGGCTTGATCTCAGGACCCTGAGATCATGACCTGAGCCGAAGGTAGAGGCTTCACCCACTGACCCACCCAGGTGCCCCTGTAATGTTTTTTAATCAATACCATACAATTACATTGTCAGTTAACAAAATGAATTGTTAGTACCTATATCAGTACTGTCTTTTTTTTATTTTTAAGATTTTATTTGTCAGAGAGAGAGAGAACACAAGCAGGGGGAGCAGCAGAGGGAGAGGGAGAAGCAGGCACCCCACTGAGCAAGGAGCCTGATACAGGACTCAATCCCAGGACCCTGGGATCACGGCCTGAGCTGAAGGCAGACACTTAACCATCTGAGCCACCCAGGGGCCCCTTGATACTATTTTACATGATAAAAACAGTATAGATGTTTATACATGTTACTGACATTAGACATCAAAAATGAGATTGGAGCACCTGTGTGGCTCAGTCGGTTGGGTGTCTGACTTGATTTCAACTCAGGTCCTGATCTTAGAGTCGTGAGATTGAGCACCCCCCAATCCTCTGTGCTCAGCAGGCAGTGTACTTCTTTCTTCTTCTCCCTCTGCCCTTCCCCTTGCTCGTGCACATACGCATATGTACTCTCTAAAATAAATAAGTAGGTACACATGGGTGGCTCAGTTGGTTTAGCATCTGCCTTTGGCTCAAGTCATGATCCCAGGGTTCTGGGATCGAGTCCCACATCAGACTCCCTGCTTAGTGAGGAACCTGCTTCTTCCTCTGCCTGCTGTTCCCCCTGCTTGTTCTCTTGCTCTCTGACAAATAAATAAAATCTTAAAATAAGCAGATAGATAGATAAATAAATAATTAAATGTTTTTTTTTTAATGAGAAGATTCAATGAAAAAGAAATTTGTGGGTGCCTGGGTGGCTCCGTTGGTTAAGCGACTGCCTTCAGCCAGGTCATGATCCTGGAGTCCTGGGATCCAGTCCCGCATTGGGCTCCCTGCTCAGCAGGGAGTCTCCTTTTCCCTCCGAGCCTCTTCTCCCTCATGCTTCCTCTCTCACTCTCTCTCAGTGGGTTGAGCCGCTGCCTTCAGCTCGGGTCGTGATCTCAGGGTCCTGGGATCGAGTCCCGCGTCGGGCTCTCTGCTCAGCGGGGAGCCTGCTTCCCTCTCTCTCTCTGCCTGCCTCTCCATCTACTTGTGATTTCTCTCTGTCAAATAAATAAATAAAATCTTTAAAAAAAAAAAAAAAGAAAAAGAAAAAAGTTCGTATTTGTTTACAGGTATAATGATTCATGCATTGATACCAAAAAAGCAGCAGTATAATTGTTTCATGGTAGCCTAGCCTATACATTAATGAATGAATCATAAAAAAATTTTTATATTATATAGTATTACAATCATATTCATAATACAGTATTGGAAACATTGTTAGATTTTATTTATTTATTTTTATTAACATACATTATTTGCTTCAGGGGTACAGGTCTGTGAGTCATCAGTCTTACACAATTCACAGCACTCACCATAGCTCATATCCTCCCCAATGTCCATAGGAAACATCCTTAGATGTTTTTTTTTTAAAGATTTTATTTATTTGACCGAGAGAGAAACAGGGAGGAGAGAGGGAACACAAGCAGGGGGCGTTGGAGAAGCAGGCTTCCTGCTGAGCAGGAAGCCCAATGCGGGGCTCTATCCCAGGACCCTGGGATCATGACCTGAGCTGAAGACAGATGCTTAACCACTGAGCCACCCAGGCACCCCACATTGTTAGATTTAAAAAACACTTAACTGTGATGATAGGCTGATATGCAGTTTCTCCAATTACACGAGAAAGAGGCGTAGTGTATGGTAATGTAATTCTTTGAAAGCAGTGTTATAGGGACGCCTGGGTGGCGCAGTTGGTTGGACGACTGCCTTCTGCTCGGGGCGTGATCCTAGAGTCCCGGGATCGAGTCCCACATCAGGCTCCCAGCTCCATGGGGAGTCTGCTTCGCTCTCTGACCTTCTCCTCGCTCATGCTCTCTCTCACTGTCTCTCTCTCTCAAATAAATAAATAAAATCTTAAAAAAAAAAAAAAAAGAAAGCAGTGTTATAAAACAGTAAGAAAACTAACACAATATGAATTTTCTATTAAAATCACTAATCTAGGGCGCCTGGGTGGCTCAGTGGGTTAAGCCGCTGCCTTCGGCTCAGGTCACGATCTCAGGGTCCTGGGATTGAGTCCCGCATCGGGCTCTCTGCTCAGCGGGGAGCCTGCTTCCTCCTCTCTCTCTCTGCCTGCCTCTCTGCCTACTTGTGATCTCTCTCTGTCAAATAAATAAATAAAATCTTTTAAAAAAAATCACTAATCTAAAATAAATAAATAAAAAATTTAAAAAAGAATCACAGAATAATCTGTCCACTTCCATTCAAGTCTCGCACATGATGTTCTACATGATGAGTACTTGGGTGATGACGACACAAAACATCTCATGTGTTTCAAGAAGTTTATTTATTAAAGATTTTATTTATTTATTTGACAGAGATCACAGGTAGACAGAGAGGCAGGCAGAGAGAGAGGAAGGGAAGCAGGCTTCTCGCTGAGCAGAAAGCCCGATGTGGGGCTCAATCCTAGGACCCTGGGATTATGACCCAAGCCAAAGGCAGAGGCTTTAACCCACTGAGCCACCTAGGCACCCCAACAACAGAGAAGTTTATTAACTATTCACTGTGGGAGTTGGTCTTGCCCTCTCAAGTGGCAAAGGTAGAAGAGGTAGAGGAGGTAGAAATAGAAGCAGGAAAGGCCTGCATGCTCTATAACTTTATGGAAATGCATCCTAATTTCTGACTTTTTTGGTTTCCAGTATCTCTAAAATTGTTTCTGTGGTGATTCCACAATCCTTCCACTGTTTGCTTTAGTTTCAGTGCTTGTACCTTAGAAAGTCTGGATCATCAAAGAAGTCAAAAGCAGTCTTCAGGGACGCCTGGGTGGCTCGGTTGGTTGGACGATTGCCTTCAGCTCAGGTCATGATCCCGGAGTCCCGGGATCGAGTCCCGCATCAGGCTCCCAGCTCCATGGGGAGTCTGCTTCTCCCTCTGACCTTCACCTTGCTCGTGCTCTTTCTCACTGTCTCTCTCTCAAATAAATAAATAAAATCTTTAAAAAAAAAAAAAAGCAGTCTTCAATAATCAGAATCCAGTCAGATGTCTGATATCAATTTGTTTTCTGGGATTGCTTCTTCTACATCTTTTTTTTTTTTAAGATTTTATTTATTTATTTGAAAGGGGGAGAGAGAGAGAGCACGCATGGACAGGGAGAGAGTCCGAGGAAGAAGGACAGGCAGACTTACTGGTGAGCAGGGAGCCCAAGGGAGGGCTCAGTCTCAGGACCCTGAGATCATGACCTGAGCTGAAAGCAGACTCTTAACTAAATGAGCCACCCTGGTGCCCCTTGTTTCTTCTACATCTTCTTCATCTTTCTTGGGCATGGTTTGAAAGTACTCCTCTCCGTCAAGTCAGCCTCTTCTAATTTTTCTTGGGGGTGTGTGTTAGCTCTTGAATTTCTCCAAGATCCCTATTTTGAAATCCTTCACCACCACCTTTTTGTATCCATTCTTTCATGATTTCCTTGGTTTCCTCTGTTGTAAATCTGTGAAGTCATCACACTTTCTGGACACCGTTTTCTCCAGCAGGAACTTACTGTTTCAGGCATAATGGCTTTCATAGCTTTTCCTACAACAGTGGCATCTTCAGTGGTGTAATCCTTCCAGACTTTTGGGGTGCATTGGTGGGTAAGTTGGTTGAGTGTCTGATTCTTGGTTTTAGCTCAGCTCATGATTTTGTGGTTGTGAGATCGAGCCCATGTTGGGCTCTGCACTCAGCGCAGTGACTGCTTCAGATGCTCTCTCTCCCTCTCCTTTCCCCTCTGCTCCTCTCCTCACTCACACATACTCTGTCTCTAAACTAACTAAATAAAATCTTTAAAAAGAAATCCTTCCAGGGGTGCCTGGGTACCTCAGTTGTTAGGTGTCTGCCTTTGGCTCAGGTCATGATCCCAGGGTCCTGGGATTGGGCCCCACACTGGGATCCCTGCTCAGCAGGAAGCTTGCTTCTCCCTCTCCTGCTTCCTCTGCTTGTATTCCCTCTCTTCCTCTCTTTCTCTGTCAAATAAATAAAATCTTTAAAAAAAATTTTTTTTTCCATACTTTCATGATGTTCTATCAGAGTTCTCTTTCATAGCATTGACAGTCTTTTCCATAGAGTACCATGTATTAGAAACTTTCAAAGTCCTTATGATCTCCTGATCTAGAAGCTGAATCAGAGATATGTTTGGGGGCAAGTAGACCACTATGACACCTTCAGTGTTGAACTCCTGGGGTTCTGTGGGGTCAAGGCCTTTGTCCAGTATGGAAAGAACTTTAAAAAGACAGTTCTTACCAGAAGAGTACTTCTTAAATCAGGAAGAGTCACAGCATCAGTGGAACCAGTCCAGAAAGAGGGTCTTGTTCAGGCCTTCTTGTACAGCCAAAAGACTTGCAGCTGTTTATCTTTTCCCTTCAAGGCTCGGGGGTTAGCAGCTTAGGATCGTGAACCTAAGAACGATAGAGTTAGCCTATATCTTCTTGCCTTATATCGTGGTGGTCTGTTCTCTTTCTTATTATTTTTTAAAGATTTTATTTATTTATTTATTTGACAGACGGAAATCACAAGTAGGCAGAGAGGCAGGCAGAGAGGGAGGAGGAAGCAGGCTCCCTGCTGAGCAGAGAGAATGATGCGGGGCTTGATCCCAGGACCCTGGGATCACGACCTGAGCTGAAGGCAGAGGCTTTAACCCACTGAGCCATCCAGGTGCCCCTCTCTTCCTTATTAATAGATGTCCTTTGTGGCCTTTTTTTTTGCCCCCAGAGTAGGGCATATTTGACTGTATTAGAAACCAGATAGCCTTTTTCCTCAGTGATTTTTATCAGTGGCCCTGAGAACTCAGCTGCTGCTTCTTGGTGGGCAGAAGCTGCCTCTCCTGTTATCTTGACATTTTTTTAAAGTCAGACCTCTTTCTAAAATTATCAAACCATCCTTTGCTGACATTAAAATCTCTAGATTTAGCTCCTTCACCTTTATCTGCATTAAGTTGTCATAATATGACTTTGCTTTTTCTCAAATCATTTTAGAGCCTGAAGTATGCCTTTCTTTGTTGTTTTTTTTTTTAAGATTTTATTTATTTGATAAAGAGATCACAAGTAGGCAGAGAGAAGGGGAAGCAGGCTCCCTGCTGAGCAGAGAGCCTGATGCGGGGCTTGATCCCAGGACCCCGAGACCATGACCTGAGCCAAAGGTGAAGGCTTAACCCACTGAACCACCCAGGTGCCCCTAAGTGTGCCTTTTTTTTTTTTTTTTTAAGATTTTATTTTTTTATTTGACAGAGATCACAAGTAGGCAGAGAGGCAGGCAGAGAGAGAGAGAGAGAGAGGAGGAAGCCAGCACCCTGCTGAGCAGAGAGCCGATGCGGGGCTCGATCCCAGGACCCTGAGATCGTGCCCTGAGCCGCAGGCAGAAGTTTAAGCCACTGAGCCACCCAGGCGCCCCTAATTATGCCTTTCTTACAGCAGTCTTGCACCCACATAAAAGCTGCAATAAGCTACATTTTCAATATGAGATAAAAAGATATCTTATAAAAATTACAAGGTTTTCGTGCCTGCTGGTATAGCTGCAGTGATGGCTTCATGAATTTTCTTTTTCTTTTTTTCTTCCCATGGTCTTTACACTGGATTCATTGATCTTGAAACAGCAGACAACTGCAATCGCAAACCTCTGTGGTACATAACAACCAATTCGACTGTTTCTTGTAGTTTCATGACTACTCTGCTTCTTGGGAAGACTTTCAGCATCAATGATGGCACTTTGTATGGGTCCCATGGTGTTATTCAAGGTTTATGGTGTTGCATTAAACATGAAAAATAACAGGAGAACCAGGAGAAATCACTTTTTACTGTGATAATGCAATTTGCCAGAAAGACTAACTGCTTCTGCAGGGATGATTAGTGTCATATTTTTTTTCTAAGAGGATACTTGCAGTACTTGAGCACACCGCAGTAGCAGCAGGAGGTGACTGCGGAATTATTACAGTAGTACAGTATGTACTACAGTTAATATCATGCAATTATGATTTCACACTATATCTTTACATTTGTTTACATTTTTCTCAACTGCAAATGGTACCACTTATGGTCTGTGAGTTTGTAAGTGTTTTGTTTTTGTTTTTTTCAAAGATTTTATTTATTTATTTGAGAGAGAGACTGTGAGAGAGAGCATGAGCAAGGAGAAGGTGAGGGAGAAGCAGACTCCCTGTGGAGCTGGGAGCCCGATGCGGGACTCGATCCCGGGATTCTGGGATCATGACCTGAGCTGAAGGCAGTCGATTAACCAACTGAGCCACCCAGGTACCCTGTAAGTTTTGATAAATTTTAACTTTTTTAATAAAAGACCTATTTACTTTAGAGAGAGGGAGAGTCCTCATCCAAGTGGAAGGAGGGGCAGAGGGAGACAAGCAGACTCCATGCTGAGCAGGGAGCCCAGCATAGGGTTCCATCCCAGGACCTGAGATCATGACCTGAGCCAAAATCAAGAGCCAGACGCTTGACCAACTGAGCCACCCAGGCACCCCAAATTTTAACTTTTTATAATAGTTCTGTGTGTATTTTATGGTAGTAAATGATAAAATACACCTTTTTCTTAGTTTTATTCAGTATTTTTATATTACGTGGTTCATCTGCTTTGTCATAAATCTCCAGTAATTTTCCACTATATTTTTAAAAAAAATCTGTGAATTGAAAAGAAAAATCTGTGAAAAAACTCATCATGATTTAAACTTGTGTTGTTCAAAGATCCTCTGCAGTTAGATCATGTTTTTTCATTTATTCTGCCCATTTCTTCTTGTGATTAGAAAAGTTTAAACTTTACATTAAAAGTAATTACTGATAAGGAGGGACTTCTGCCATTTTGCTTTTTGTTTTCAATATGCCCTATAGCTTTTTTTGTCCTTTGTTTCTCCCATTGTTGGCTTCTTTATGTTCAGTTGTTTTTTTGTTTGTTTGTTTTTGCAGTGAAGTGTTTTGATTCTCTTCGCATTTTCTTGCATGTGTGTTCTTTGTGGTTACCATGGGAATTACATTTAACATTCAACAGTTGTAACAACTTAATTTGAATTTATATCAACTGAAGTTCAGTAGCATACAAAAACTCCACTTCTGTAAAGCGTCTTCTCTTTCTGTTATCAGTGTCATAGATAACATCTTTATAAATTGTGTCCTCAGTAACCTAGATTGTTCTTTATACATCTGTTTTTTATTATTTATTGTTTGTGCACACAGGGTTTTTCTTTTTCTTTTTTTTTTTTTTCTTTAGGATTTTATTTATTGGGGTGCCTGGGTGGCTCAGTTGTTGGGCATCTGCCTTGGGCTCAGATCCTGATCCCAGTGTCCTGGAATCAAACCCCATATCGGCTCCCTGCTCAGCGGGGAGCCTACTTCTCCCTCTCCAGCTCCCCTGGAGCTTGTGTTCCCTCTCGCTATCCCTCTCTGTCATAAATAAATTAAAAAAAGAAAAACAGATTTTCTTTCTTTATTTGAGAGAAAGAATGAGATAGAGAGAGAGATAGCATGGTGGGGGAGGGTCAGAGGGAAAAGTAGATTCCCTGCTGAGCAGGGAGCCCCATGTGGGGTCCCGGTACTCCAGGATCATGACCCGGGCCCAAGAAGTCACTTAACCAACTGAGCCACTGAGGCACCCACACAACTGTGTTTTTATTAAAGCATGGAGACAGGACCTGTAGGCAGAAAGAGCTGCCTTTGCATCTATCTGTCTTTTAAATCATGTGCAAAATAAAAAGTGGAGTTATAAACCAAAGTTACAATTAATACTAGCTTTTATAAGTGCCCCTGTGTTTATCTTTACCAGAGACCTTTATTTCTTCATATGGCTTTGGCTACTGTTTAGCCTCTTTGTCATTTCACTGGGAGAACTTAAGCATTTCTTGCAGGGTTCAATAACAAACTCCCTCAGATTTTGTTTACCTGGAAATGTCTTAATTTCTTCCTCATTTTTTGGGGAGGACACTTTTGTTGGATACAGAATTCTTGATTGGCAGTTTAGTTACCCCCCCCCTTAGTATTTTCAGAAATTATCCACTACCTTCTGGCCTCCAGGGTTTCTAATGATGACTGATAATCTTACTGAGGATCTCTTTTGAAAATTCTTTGTCTTTAATCATAATGTGTTGGATGTGAGTTTATCTTACTTGTACTTTATTTATTTTTTAAAAAGATTTATTTATTTTAGAGAAAGCTTGAGCATGTGCATTGTGTACAAGTTGGGGGAGGGGCAGAGGAAGGGAATCCTCAAGTGGACTCCCTACTGAGCATGGAGTGGGCTGAGGGGCTCCCTCCCACCACCTATGAAATCATGACTCTTGCTGAAAGCAAGAGTGGAGTGGTCAACCAGTTGAGCTACCCAGGCGGGTATTTCATTGTATTTCATTTAGCTTCCTAGATTTGTAACTTCATATCTTTTATAAAATTGGGGGAAATTTTCTTTTCTTTGGCCAGTATTTCTTCAAATAATCTTTCTGCCCATTCTTTTCCTTCTGGGACTCCCTTCTCATTTTGCTTGGGGAATCATTTATTACATAATCATTGTCAGTTTGACAGTATCTCCAAACCCCATAGGTTTTGTTCATCTTTGTTCATTCTTTTTTCTTCTCTTCAGACTTCATAATTTCAGTCCTCTTCCTCTGAGTTTGCTGATTCTTCTGCCTACTCTAATCTGTTGAACTACTCTGGTGAACTTTTCATTTCAGTTATTGTACTTTTCAGCTCCAGGTTTTTTATTCCACTGTATAAATTTCTGTCTCTGTAAATAGTCTCATTTTGCTTATGCATTGTTTTCCTGATTTCCATTAGTTCTTTTTTTTTTTTTTTAAGATTTTATTTATTTATTTGACAGAGAGAAATCACAAGTAGATGGAGAGGCAGGCAGAGAGAGAGAGAGGGAAGCAGGCTCCCTGCTGAGCAGAGAGCCCGATGCGGGACTCAATCCCAGGACCCTGAGATCATGACCTGAGCCGAAGGCAGCGGCTTAACCCACTGAGCCACCCAGGCGCCCCTCCATTAGTTCTTTAAGCATAATTTCTACCATTGTTAGAAAGTCCTTGCCTAGTAAATCTGATATCTGGTTTATTAGAGATAGTTTCTGTAAGTTTATTTTGTTTCTTTGTGGTTTTTTTCTTAATGAAAATTGGGCATTTGACTATCATGGTAACTCTGGAAATCAGATGTACCTTTGGTTGGGGTTTGCTGATATGGTGGTGGGGGATTGTTGAAGGCTGTAGTAGTCTGTTTTGAGGCTTTTTCTAAACTGTTTTGCAAAGACTATTCTTTGTTATCACTGCATGATCACTGATGTCTGTTCCATTAACTCATGTTCATCTGATGTTTTCCATGAATACCAGAAGCTCAAACAAATGAAAATGAACAAAAAACACTAACAAAAACAAAGAGAAAAGGAGCAAAATGAATAACCACCTCTGTTTGTTTTTGCATATTGGTTCTGTGCTGGGGCATTCCTTCAACATTTGGCTAGGCTTGCTCTGGGTCTTGGGATCAACCTGAGGTGAAAGCTTAAGGTCTTCTCAGGTCTTGTCTCATCATGTGTCTTGCCTGAGTATGCATGTAGTTTTCTAAAATTTCCCCTGTGTTTGTTACTTTGGAATGTCCTAATTTCCCAAAGTGTTTTCACCCCAACTTCCCCATATCTGAGTCTGCTTTGTAGCTTTTACTAGCAATGCTTCTTACCCTATCCCCACCCACCACTCAGGTTCTGAGTTAGATGAAACAGAGACAAGCACCAATCCTCACATCAGTCCTTCAGATATCTCCCAGACAGATTAGAAGAGATGTGCACAGTAATCTGCAAATGAGGTTTCCCTCTGATTTGAAGGAGGGAGCTGGGAACTAGGCTGTCATTTCTTCAAGATAAAACCTCTGCCTGTGCAAGGGTGGGTGGGACAGGGGTGAATGAAACCACCACAAAACTTGACTGTTATTTTAAAGATAGCTTATTCTTTTCTTTTTTTTTTTTAAACATTTTGGATAATTTTTTCTTTTTTTTAAAGATTTTATTTATTTATTTGGCAGACAGAGATCACAAGTAGGCAGAGAGGCAGGCAGAGAGAGAGGAGGAAGCAGGCTCCCTGCTGAGCAGAGAGTCCCACGCGGGGCTCGATCCCAGGACCCCGAGATCATGACCTGAGCCGAAGGCAGAGGCCCCAACCCACTGAGCCACCCAGGCGCCCCAAAGATAGCTTATTCTTTTTTTTTTTTTTTTAAGATTTTATTTATTTATTTGACAGACAGAGATTGCAAGTAGGCAGAGAGGAGGGGAGGGGGAGGAGAGCAGGCTCCCTGCTGAGCAGAGAGCCTGATGTGGGACTCGATCCCAGGACCCTGAGATCATGACCTGAGCTGAAAGCAGAGGCTTAACCACTGAGCCACCCAGGCGCCCAAGATAGCTTATTCTTGATTGCACATTCTCTTCGTTGTTATGCACCTTTGGCTGTTTTCTAAGCCCCAGCAGAGCTGGCTCAAACATTTACTGCTGTTTTTTGATGTTTCTGTGGAAGAATGAGACTTTGGAACTTCCTCATCTGCCATTTTGCTGAAATGTGGTTTGTCTTTTCACTCTCTTGGTAGTGTACTTTGTTTGCACAAAAGTTTTTGATTTTGGTGAAGTCTACTTAATTTTTTCCTTGTGCTTTCGGTGTCATATTTAAGAAGCTGGGCGCCTGGGTGGCTCAGTGGGTTAAGCCGCTGCCTTCGGCTCGGGTCATGATCTCAGGGTCCTGGGATCGAGTCCCACATCGGGCTCTCTGCTCAGCAGGGAACCTGCTTCCTCCTCTCTCTCTCTGTCTGCCTCTCTGCCTGCTTGTAATCTCTCTCTGTAAAATAAATAAATAAATAAATAAATCTTTAAAAAAAAAAAAAAAGCTGTTGCCAAATCCACAGTGGTGAAAGTTTGCATCTTTTTTAGTAACTGCAGCAAAGGTTGTGGAGATGACTTCTCAGGTTGACTTTGGTTACATGCCCATTTTTAGTTTTAATTTTATTTATCTTTTAGCAGGAGAAAATTAAATATAGTGTCATACATATGGGGAATCTATGCATGAGGCATCCATGCAACTATGACATTTCCAAGGCAGTCCGGCAGCATGAGGTTTATATGACATACCAAATAAGGAGAGGGTTAGGGACCTGAGAGTACAAAGGAGAGGAAGACCCTTAGCATAAAGGTGAGAAGAGATGTTTGAGAAACAGACTTTGCAGATAAGAGTTTTGATAAAGGGGAATCTCTGTTCTCTGTTAATAGTTCTCTTCCTGATACAATCAGACAGTTAAGAAGCAGATAAAGAGCTTTTTTGCTAGGTTTTGATTTGTTTTAATTCTAAATAATGTTTATCTCATAGTATGGTACATCTTGGTACATGCCCATTTTTAGAGCAATTACTGTGATGAGAGCGGTAGACTATTCTGATTGACTAAGCAAGATTGTATAGGATCAGCCATCGACTGAATGGTGTTAATATTAAAGATGCTGTTTCCAAAAAGGAAGGGGAATGGAGGATAGAAAAATTAGTAAATATTTAGAAAACATAAACCATTCTTATGACATTGAGAAACTTAGGATGCCCCAGAGTGCACATTTTTTTTAAGACTTCATTTATTTGAGAGAGAGAGTGATCATGAGTGGGAGAGAGGAGCAGAAGCAGAGGGAGAAGCAGACTCCCTGCGGAGTGGGGAGCTGGACCAGTCCCAGGACTCTGGGATCATGACCTGAGCTGAAGGCAGACACTTAACTGACTGAGCCACCCAGACACCCCAAGAGAAATACATTTTTAATTTAAAATGTTTTAAATTTAATTTTAATGTTTAAATTTAATTTTTAATTAAAAATGTATTTCTCTGGGTGCCTGGGTGGCTCAGTGGGTCAAGCCTCTGCCTTCAGCTCAGGTCATGGTCTCAGGGTCCTGGGATAGAGCCCTGCATCGGGCTGTCAGCTCGGTGGAGAGCCTGCTTCCCCATCTCTCTCTTCCTGCCTCTCTGCCTACTTGTGATCTCTCTCTCAAATAAATAACTAAAATCTTTAAAAAAATTTTTTTATTTCTCTTGGGGTACCTGGGTGACCCAGTTGGTTGAGTGTCCAGCTCTTGATTTTGTCTCAGGTTGTGATCACAGTGTTGTCAGAACAAGTCCCACATAGGGCTCTACCATTGGGCATTGAGCCTGCTTGGGATTCTCCTCTTCTCCCACTGCCCCTCCCCACCTCTCTCGCTTGCTCATTCCCTCAAAAAAAAAAAAAGTATTTTTCTTGTTATTCTTGTTATAAATTAGTAAGTAAATGTTTGAAAGTGACTTCCGGGGTGCCTGGGTGGCATAACCGATTAAGTGACCTGACTCTTGGTTTTGGCTCAGATTGTGATCTCAGGGCCATGAGATCGAGCCCTGCGTCAGGCTCTGTGCTCAGTGTGGAGTCTGCTTGAGACTCCCTCTCCCTCTCCCCTTTACCCCACTAGGACATGCATGCTCCCTCCCTCTCTCTAAAATTTAAAAAAAAAAAAAAAATTAAAAGTGACTTCCAAGGGCGCCTGGGTGGCTCAGTGGGTTAAGCCGCTGCCTTCGGCTCAGGTCATGATCTCAGGGTCCTGGGATCGAGTCCCGCATCGGGCTCTCTGCTCAGCAGGGAGCCTGCTTCCCTCTCTCTCTCTCTGCCTGCCTCTCCATCTACTTGTGATTTCTCTCTGTCAAATAAATAAATAAATAAAATCTTTAAAAAAAAAAAAAAGTGACTTCCAAAAATATCCCTGTTGTTGTTCCTGATAAAGCAAGGTGGAAGAAATTAGTTTAGTTTTTTTCTTCATGTTCTAATATGTTTATATTTTGTGGTTTATTTTATACAGGTACTACTATAACCAGAGTTTGGTAGCAAAAGGATCTACTTACTGGGCTCTCTTAACATAGAAAGAGATGTGGGGGGATTCTCGATCTGCTAACAGAACAGGACCTTTTCGGTAAGTCTTGAAATTTGAATACTGAAATTGTAATATTTTAATGATAAAGATATATAATATTTTTTGGTCTATCATAAAGAGGGATATTATAGAAATAGCTCGGCTTTTTAAAAATAGAAACTATTTTAAAAATTTCTAGTCGTTTCCAAAGCGTTTGTGAGGTTGAATACTGAGCATGCCAAGTGTTTTGTGTGTCAGCACTTTTTTTTTTTTCTTTCAAGATTTCATTCATTTGTCGGAGAGAGACTGAGCACAAACGGGGGAGCAGCAGGCAGAGGGAGGAGCAGGCTCCCCACTAAGCAAGGAGCTCAATGTGGAAGTCAGTCCTAGGGCCCTGGGAACTTGAGCTTAGCCAAAAACAGACACCTAACTGACCGAGCCACCCAAGTGTCCCAATGTTTCAGCACTTTTTTTTTTTTTTTTTTAATTTTATTTATTTGACAGACGGAGATCACAAGTAGGCAGAGAGGCAGGCAGAGAGAAAGGGGGAAGCAGGCTCCGCACTGAGCAGAGAGCCCAATGTGGGGTTCCGTCCGAGGACCCTGAGATTATGACCTGAGTCAAAAAGGCAGAGGCTTAACCCACTGAGCCACCTAGATGCCCCAGCACTTCTTTTTTTTTTTTTAAGATTTTATTTATTGTTTGACAGACAGATCACAAGTAGGCAGAGAAGTAGGTGGAGAGAGAGAGGGGGAAGCAGGCTCCCTGCTGAGCAGAGATCCCAATGTGCGGTTCGATCTCAGGACCCTGGGATCATGACCTGAGCTGAAGGGAGAGGTTTTAACCCACTGAGCCACCCAGGCACTCCTGTTTCAGCACTTTTTAAACATTAAAAAATAATCCTCCAATTATTTTTTTAAAATCTCTTTTAACAAAGTAATACATACTTGGCGAATAAGGAAAGCTAGCAAAAACATACATGAACATTTATATATGTAAATAAAAGTTTTGTTAATTTCACTAATTTATGTCTAGAATCCAGAGCTGAGTTGGGCCCATGGCAAATTGTGTTTCAGTTATCAAAAATAGTTCTGAGAAAAAAAATTACAGGATGCAATTTTCTAAGGTATTTTCAATATTAAGTGTTACTGGGTACAAAGATGAGTTGACAAAGTAGTACCTTTCACTTATTAGTAGATTATATTTTAGATCTGTAGGGAGTTAATTTTTTTTTATAGCCAATATAATAAATGATGATGGCTGTATTTTTAAAACTTTTGTATTATGCTTACAATTAATAAAATGCCAAAGGAATGTGATTTTTATGATTTATGGTTTTATTATTTTACTTGGTGTATGGCAAAGAAATCTGATCTTTAAAATTATATATTACATATTTATATGTATGTTATAAATATATATGTATATATTTTTTAAATGCTCCAATTGAAACTTCTGTTACTAGTAAATTTTCTTTTGGATTGGCAAGTTTTTATCACACGAATTCAAGAGGTGTTCTCATTCTGAAGCTGGGGGTTCTAGTGAAAAATTAGATAGGGAACTGAGTTTTAAAAATCCATAAAATATTTAGTAAAGCTAGTGTTTCATAAATACTAGATAGTGGTCTTTACTTTTGGCTCAGCAGTCTTTAAGTTAAAGCAATGGTGATGATGCTAGGTACATTTTTCTTTTCAAAATTTAAGGTCTGCATCAGTGGTCAGCAAATTATAGTCTTTAGCTCACTTTTGTTTTATTGTAATACACCCATGATCATTTGTTTAGATATTGTGTGTGTTTGCTTCTATGCCACAATGGCAGAGTTGAATAGTTGTGACAGACTGCAAATCCTAATACCGATACTATCTGGCTTTTTTGTGGAAAGTTAACCGATGCCTAGTCTAGATCAGTGGGCTTATACATCAACATTTTTAAATATTTAGGTTGTAATCTATTCTTTTTTACTTATATTTATGGATAACTATTTTGTAAGTAAGCCTATTTTGTACAGAATTTGCCTAATTTAGATTATTTTTAAAATTTTTTTATTTATTTAGATTGTGTAGTTAAGCCTTCAGAAATGTTGGGTAACCTTTGCTCTATTTTGTAACTTGAAAAAACATTTTCAGAACATTTTTTGTTTGACCAGTTTGTTATTTAAAATTATATTCCTCCACCTTAATTTTAGGGTTTTTTTTTTCTTTTAAGATTTTATTTATTTACTTGAGAGAGAGAGAGAGAGAGAGAGAGCATGAGAGGGGAGAGGGTCAGAGGGAGAAGCAGACTTCCCGATGACCAGGGAGCCCGATGTGGGACTCAGTCTCGGGACTGCAGGATCATGACCTGAGCCAAAGGCTGTTGCTCAACCAACTGAGCCACCCAGGTGCCCATAATTTTAGTTTAAATATAAGTTATTACGTGCTGTTTTTAAGGTCTTTGACTAGAAGGGAGATGTAATTTATATAGCATAACTTTTTGGAAGACTAATTTGGATTTTCTTTTTAAAAGGGGCATCTTTTCTTACAGGGACACCTGGGTGGCTCAGTGGGTTGGGCCTCTGCCTTTAGCTCAGGTCATGTTCTCGGGATCGAGCCCCGCATCAGGCTCTCTGCTCAGCGCGAAGCCTGCTTCCCCTTCTCTCTCTGCCTGCCTCTCTGCCTACTTGTGATCTCTCTCTCTGTGTCAAAAAAAACAAAAACAAAAACTTTAAAAAAAAGGTATCTTACAGGAAAATGATTTTACATTTTATTTTATCAGCTTCTTAAATTTTATTTGATTGAAAATGATTTTCATAATCACTGCTATTTTATGTTAATAGAACTGTTTCTTGAATAGTCTGCATAAAATACATTTCTAAGAACGCTAGTACAGTAGGTTACTCTAGATCTATTTGATCCTCCCAACTTAAGAGGGTAGTATAATCTTCAGAGCAGTATTCAAAGACAGTGTTAGAAACACTCTGGTCAGAAAACATGTAGGTTTAGATGCCTCAGCACCCATGAGTGTTTGCTGAAGCTTAAGTCTTCTTATAAGCTAACTGTTGGGATTTGATGATTTTAAATATGAGAGACACTAGAGTTAGTGATAATGTCTTAATTTTAGTGCAAAATACGAAGACTGTTTCAACTTGCTCCTCTTGGGATGAACCACACAGACATTACTAATGTTAATGGGAGCTAATGGAAGTCATCATGTTCCGAAAAGCCATTAAATATGCATCATTCTAATGTTCAGGTTACTGTTGTTGAAGTCCTATTACTTTAAGAAAGGGTTTGGCCTTGTAACTCTTTCTCCTGAACTGAGTGACCCAGAATCAGTTGTCCTTTGAGTTTTTCTCTCGTGGTATAGTCTGTGCTCAGAGGGTCATATCCTGTATATTCTGGTAGGAGAGAACGGAGTTGGACGTGATTTTTTTTGTTTTACTGCTAAATAGCAGATAGCCTTTCAGATCATTTCCTGTTTTCTTTTTTTGTACCCTCCCCTCATCCTTAAGCTCAGGCTCATAGGTATCTAATTGCCTATTTAAATTCCTTTTTACCAAAGCCTAAGTGTGTAAATGGTCTGAAGGCTAGGCAAAGGGAAGAATTGGGTAGAATGAAAGAGTAGGCCAGTTCTCATTTATCTCTTGAGTTTTGTAAACTGAGCATGTGAATTTAATACTTTGCTTATTTTTAAATATATTTTACTACTATGAAAAACTAGTATGAGGCATTAGAATCTGAAATATAAGCTTTTTCCTTTGGGACCTGGAAATAATACTTGGAGGCCTAATGCTCTCTCTAGGTCCCTTTCAGCATTAAACTAGATGCTGTTGCTTGGCTAAGTTGACGTACATATGCTTTGTAGCAGATTCATGCTGCCTTTTGTGATACTCTTGGGTAGTTAAAATAATAGGACCCAGGTGAGAGCGCTTCTAGGTGGAGCCAGTGTAGAACTGGATTTTTAGATGCAGCCAGGGTTTATGCTCAGCTGGTGTACCCTTGTGTGCTCCTACTGGTGATTTACAGCCAGTGTTCCTTCATTTTGGGCGTACATCCATTCCGATCTGGGTGGTGTCTGTGCTGTAGCTGTAATCAAATATTTTGCAATATTATCGTTGTATGCAGAAATGAGAAAGACACCTCCTGAAATTTACTGTAATACATTTATAGTGCATTGATTTATTTGACGTATAGGAATCATCATGTTGATCTTGGAATTCTAAGTTCCCTGGCTGTAGGAAATGGAAATTTTTGTAGTGTGTCACCATTGCTAGCTTATCTGGTGTTGCGGATTTTCCCTGTTGCAGGACTGGGTGAAAGCTTTTTCTGCAGCAGTCATGTTGAAAACCTTGTGTTGACTTTCCTCGTGTTCTGAAATGGGAACATAAAAGTTTACTCCGCCACTTCGTCTTAAAATAGCAAAACATTGCTGTTTTCTGCAGATCTAGGACCTTGTTACAGAACTCTGCCAAAAAAAAAAAATGTTTACAGAAGAATGTGCTGTGATTAGAGAAGAATATGCTGGTGTGTAGATTTCAAACTCTCTGGACAATATGAATAACACTGTCTTTGTTTCTACAGTGGGAGCCAAGAAGAAAGGTTTGCTCCCGGGTGGAACAGGGATTATCCTCCTCCTCCCCTTAAGAGTCATGCTCAAGAGAGACACTCTGGCAACTTTCCTGGCAGAGATTCACTTCCCTTTGATTTCCAGGGGCATTCGGGGCCTCCCTTTGCAAATGTAGAGGAGCATTCTTTCAGCTATGGAGCTAGAGACGGACCGCATGGTGACTATCGAGGAGGGGAGGGACCTGGACATGATTTTAGGGGGGGAGATTTTTCATCTTCTGATTTCCAGAGCAGAGATTCATCACAGTTGGACTTCAGGGGTAGGGACATACATTCTGGGGATTTTCGGGATAGAGAAGGACCACCAATGGACTATAGGGGTGGAGATGGGACTTCTATGGATTATAGAGGTAGGGAGACATCTCACATGAACTACAGAGACAGGGATGCTCACACTGTTGATTTCAGAGGTAGGGATGCTCCTTCATCTGACTTCAGGGGCCGGGGCACTTACGACTTAGATTTTAGAGGCCGGGATGGATCCCACACCGATTTTAGGGGACGAGATTTATCAGATCTGGATTTCAGGGCCAGAGATCAGTCCCGTTCTGACTTTAGGAATAGAGATGTATCTGATTTGGACTTCAGGGACAAAGATGGTACACAGGTGGACTTCAGAGGCCGAGGTTCAGGTACTAGTGATCTAGACTTTAGGGACAGGGATACGCCACATTCAGATTTCAGAGGTAGACACCGGTCCAGGACTGATCAGGATTTTAGGAGCAGAGAGGTGGGACCTTGTATGGAGTTTAAAGATAGGGAGATGCCCTCTGTGGATCCAAATATTTTGGATTACATACAACCCTCTACACAAGATAGAGAACATTCTGGTATGAACGTGAACAAGAGAGAAGAATCCACACATGACCATACAACAGAAAGGCCTGCTTTTGGCATTCAGAAGGGAGAATTTGAACATTCAGAAACCAGAGAAGGAGAAAAACAAGATGCGGCCTTTGAACATGAGTCCACATCGGACTTTCAAGACAGCCGGAGTCCACTTCAAGACCAAGACAAGTCACAACTTTCTGGAGGGGAACAACAGAGTTCAGATACTGGTGTGTTTAAAGAAGAAGGTGGTCTGGACTTTCTTGGCCGGGAAGACACTGATTACAGAAGCATGGAGTACCGTGATGTGGATCACAGGCTGCCGGGAAGCCAGATATTTGGCTATGGTCAGAGCAAGTCTTTTCCAGAGGGCAAAACCTCCCGAGATGCCCAGCGGGACCTTCAGGTATATTAATGGAATAGATTGCTTTTCTGCTTCTTGTTGTATCATAAGGCATTTCTGAAGGATGAAGCGTAGGGTCCAGGATCCTTGGTCATGGGTCTCCCCTTCTATAATCATTAAAAAACAAAATGGGGGTACCTGACTGGTTCAGTTAGTAGAGATTATGACTCTAGAGCTCAGGATTGTAAGTGTGAGCTCCATGTTGGGTATAGAGATACTCCCCCCCCCAAAATATTTTATCTATTTGACAGAGAGAGAGAGAGATCACAAGTAGGCAGAGGGACTGACAGAGGAAGAGAGGGAAGCAGGCTTCCCGCTGAGCAGAGAGCCCAATGTGGGGCTCCATCCCAGGACCCTGAGATCATGACCTGAGCCGAAGGCAGAGGCTTAACCCACTGAGCCACCTAAGAGCCCCAAGATCAGGACACTTTTTAAAGAGTAAGAGAGGATGGTGCAGTTGAGGCTTCTGTGAATACAGAAAATACAGGTTTCTCTGAATTGTACTCTTGTATGGTCAGATGACACCTTTTGATTTTGTTCTGAAATTTATTTATAGTTGAGATCTTTGACAAATGGCACCTGATTAAAATTTTTTTTCCGGGGCGCCTGGGTGGCTCAGTC
Source organism: Neogale vison (assembly GCF_020171115.1). Lineage (NCBI taxonomy): Eukaryota > Metazoa > Chordata > Mammalia > Carnivora > Mustelidae > Neogale > Neogale vison. The sequence goes on along the minus strand of NC_058096.1, from coordinate 205,166,508 downwards.
AGTTAAAGCCGCTGCCTTCGGCTCAGGTCATGATCTCAGGGTCCTGGAATCGAGTCTCTAATCAGGCTCTCTGCTCAGCGGGGAGCCTGCTTTCTCCTCTCTCTCTCTGCCTGCCTCTCTGCCTACTTGTGATCTCTCTCTGTCAAATAAAATCTTTAAAAATAATAATAATAATAAAAAATTTTTTTCCTATTTTCTCATTCAGGAAAGGAAAATTTTACATATATATATTTATATATGTATACATATTTTTTTATTATGTGAAAAATATTTTTTACAATGTTAGTGTTTTTTTTTTTCATGGTTATAAGTCCTATTCAGCACTGTTTCTCTTAATGTTCTGCTTTACTATTTCAAGACTCCTCAGTGAGCCTTGATTTTAGCACACTTATATACTATTGATTTGAAATCAAATTTTGGAACTCAGAAAAGTAGAGAATTAAAATTTTACATATCTTAATGTGATGCAAGTGATTTTGATATTTGATACTTAGAACTTGCATTTCAACTTTGCTTTCATTTGCAAAATAACATGCTTTTATTTCTGAAATAATTTTTTATTCTGGATTCAAGGATCAAGATTATAGGACTGGCCCAAATGAGGAAAAACCAAGCAAGCTTATTCGATTAAGTGGGGTGCCTGAAAATGCCACAAAAGAAGAGGTAAGGCTCTTTTTCCTTTTTCTTTTTCCCTTTTTTGTCAATTAAAAAATTATTTTTACTTTTTTGTTTTGAAAAATTAATAGATTCATAGGAAGGTGCAAAGAAACTTACAGGGAAATTTTGGGTGTCCTTCCTGCAGTGTTCGCATCTTACATTACTATAGTACAGTAGCTAAACCAGCAAGTTGGCTTGGGTACAATCCATAGAATTTACGTAGATTTCAGCAGTTACGCATTCACTCACTGAGGTGAGGTTCATGATTGCTATCCTCAGACCTGGTAATCATCCCTTAAGACATAATCCCAGAGGGAGCATTGGATTGCATACATAAAGATGCAGTTTATTTACAGTAGTAAAAACTAGGAGATGCATAACTCTTCAGTGTTGAAGGACTGACTGTAATGGCTGAACTTAGAGGAAAATATGGTCAGGCTTTTATAATAGGAAGAGCAGACTGTGTTTACTCTGTGCCAGGTGTCATGTGATGCTTACTAGCATTAGTTCTTTAATTTTGACTGCATCCTAGGAATAGGTACTCTTTATTCATTCCTTCCAAATACAAAGCACCAAGCACATGCTAGGCACTGAGTGATGCTGCAGTGAGTATTATAAAGTCACTGTGTCCATGGATAATAAAAAAGTAAACAAAAAACACAATTTCAGGCAGTGATAAATGATCTAAAGGAAACTAAAATAAAGGTGTTGAGCATAACTGGGCTAGGGGCTATTTTCATTTGGGTAGTTGGGGGAAGGTATCGCTAAGGAAATGACATTTGAGCCCAGGCCTGAATGCTTCGAGAGAACAGTCCTTCTGAAGATGGGAAAAATAACCTGACCGGGCTGAGGGAGTTAAGTGCCATGGCTCTGGACTGGCATGAGCCCAGGGCATAATCTTATGTTTAACAGATGAGAAACTGGGCACTGAAAAGTTACACAGCAAGAGAGCAAGAGAGGCTTGGAACGTAGGCAGTCTGATTTCAGAGCTCGGGTACTTGATGGTTATGTTCTTCTGCCTTTTTTGTGTACTTGGGAATTTTTGAGTAATTATGTTCTGCTCATAACAGTTTTGAATGCCTAGAATGTACATGGGTTAATTTTGCCTTAATAAAGTGATCATAGCCTTACATTACTTAGAATAAAATCAAGGAGGAAAAATTAAATATTCAGTGTTTGATTAATGATTTACATCATTCGTGTATACACCATATTCTTGCAGATTCTTAATGCCTTTCGGACTCCTGATGGTGTGCCTGTAAAGGACTTGGAGTTGAAGGAGTATAACACAGGTGAGTTTCTGCACATGCCAGTGGCCTTGGGTTAGGAAGAGTCTTTGTCACATTTCTGCATCATGTGCTACTCAAAGTTATTTTAAGAAACCACGGTTAAGATTTCCAGAAGCCTCCTATTGATGCCTTCAAAGAACAGCCAACTTTAGGCTTAGCTGTGGTTCTTTGTGGCTGTTTGTCCACACATGGGCGATGAGGATGCATGTGCCAGTTCTTCTGAGTGCCTATGAGATATAAAGTGAGTGTTGTAGCGTTTAAGATAGAAAGTTAGTGTTGTAGCATTTATCCCTGAATATATTTTATATAATCATTAAATTTACTATGTATGTTCTTCATTGTGGTGGAGTGTTTATGTTTGAGCCTGGCAAGATGTAATAAATTTACTATGTTTAAGAATTTACATTTCATTGCTTCAGCCTGAAATTTACAACTTTCCAGAGAACTTGTACAAATTAGCGGTTTCTTGGATTTTCAATCTTGCTCTGAGAATGAAGCCCTGCAACAGCTGTTTTGTTGAAACCCATGAATAGATCGAGAAGAACTTTCTCTTTGACCTCTGCTCTGTGGTCTGAACTACAGATTAAACTTTTCATAATATTGTCCTAGTGTTTTAGAGTATCATGTTTGGTCAGTTCCTTCAAATCTTAGTACAAAAAAACTGAAAGTGAAATGCTAGGCACTCAAGGCATTGAGTGATATTTTAGTCTGTATAATATGAAATGATTTAAAAGTGAAGGTAGTCTTCAAGTGATCTCTTGTGGGATTTTAAGTTGAAGAAAGTAGATCATTAATCTGTTCACAGAACTTAGAATTTTAGTAATCCAAATTAAAGAACACTTCAAGTAAGAGTATGCTGTATTTTGAGGATATAGTTTACCTCTCAACAGTTTACCATGGAATAAATTTCTTTGTATTAATTAGAGAGCTGCTTCTTCAGTTTGGTTCTGCAGAGGAAAACTATCCATAAAAATAAATTTTTGTGCTTGAAATAATTTGGTATTTTTGTGAAGTCCAGAAGTATTTTTTTCTGTAAATATTTTTCTAGAAAGCTAAGTATTTTTTTGTTTTAAAAGCCTCAATTCTCAAAAAAAAAAATTCCTCAATTTGTGGAAATGTAAGAGTAGTAATGTTGTTCTTACACATTCATGTCTTTTTTTTTTTTTTTTTTTGCACGTGTCTTATACACATTTTCTAGATGTACTATTATCTTTAGGAACTAAAAGAATTTATAGACCACAGTTACTTTTTAACTGACAGCAGTAACCTCAGCTTTGGTCTTATTTCATGAACTGTGTTTTTATTAAGTATTGGTATTTTAAGGAAAGTAGAGATGTCTTGAAGTTTAAATAGCAGCTTAAACTCTTCATTTCTTTAGTACTCATTGACTTTATATTGTCAGATGTATTAGCAGAGTAATACTTAATGTATAAGGTCCATAGAAGTAGTTCTTAAATTTGCATGGTATAGTAGCTATTAGAAATATAATTGGCAGACCAAAGACATTGATACTCATGTGAAATCATTCAAGACAGTGGTTTAAAAAAAAAATCACCTTTCAGGAAATACAGTCTTTTCTCCGCATTATATTATATGAAGTTGACAGTGTATTAAATATGTATACATGGTTCTTTTTTTAATGAGAGACTTGGATTACCAGTCCCATGTTATCCATCTCTTCGTGGCAAGTAGAATGAATGTTTGAAGATATCCGTCAGATCATGTTAACTGCCATGCCTAAAATCCTCTAATGGTCTTCCATCTCATTTGGAAGAAATTCACAATTCTTTGTTCTGACTTACAGAATCCTGCATGAGCTGGCCGTTGGCTATTTGAGCTCATCCCATACTGCTCTCCACTTTTCTTCTTATGCTATAGCCACACTGAACCTTTCTGTAGACTTGATGAGTACAGACTTCTTTCTCTGAAAGGGCCTTTGCACTGTCCTTCCCTCTGATCCTCACTCGTTTTTTGGGATTTAGTTCTTGGCTTCAGTTTCACCTCTCAAGGCTTTACCTCACCATGCAATCCAGAATCACTCCTTGGTGGTTTTTCATCATATCCTGGTTTATTGTCATAGGATCGATCATTCTGGTATTTTCTCAGTGGTTTTGTGTATCTTATTCCTCCCAGAGAGTTAGTTCATGACAGTGGGAGCCTTGTCTATCTTGTTCCTTCCTGTTACCCTCATGCTTGCCACTCTTCTGGCACTGATGGGTTCTCAGTATGTGTGGAATGAGTAAGTGTCTGTGATGTGTATTCATAGCAGCTGCGTTCTCTTCAAAGGTGAGGAACGTTAAAGGGGTCATTTAGGTTTCAGAGCAGTGCAGCCTTATATCTGCTGAAGAATATGCCTTGAAGCAATCAGATGTTTTAAGAATGTTTTTAACATTTGCTTGTTAAAAGACTTTTTGTGTATTTTAGTAGAAGAGGTAACTTTCATAAATGGCAGTCAGTTTCCTTAGGCTTGTAATAACCTGCAAAGACCATGCAGGATGGATGTTGCTCTTAAGAAGGGGACTGTAGGGCAGAGGTTTAGTTGGTGTAATGGGGAACCAGTCTATAATGGAGAGAAAAGATTAATGCCTGTTCACTGACTCTGGTAATCATTGATTTAATTTTTGTTTCATTTAGGGCTGTGTGAATACAGGGCCACAACTTTTATCCAAAATCTGTGGGGTCAAATAAGTTTGTGACTTTTTCTGAATACAGAAGGGCAATGTGGTACATAGATCAAATATGAATTATATCCCCCAGTGGGATGTATATCAGTCATAAGAATACTTCTGCACCAAAATATGTGAATATTCTCACTGAGAGGACTATAAAGACTGTAAAGAGATGCAGTATACCATAGGTCAGGATTTGTCTCCAAATGACTTCAGATGACTTGAAAATTTTCCAAAACACTTAATATTTAAGGGATTTTGGAGTTCCAGATAAGGAGTTGTAAAGCTACATCTGTGATATATATTTGAGTTTTTCTTTTGCCACTTGCAAATATATTATAACCCCATTAGTTGTAAATTACCTTGAGTGAAATGATTACATTCCTGGGAAAAGTATCGAGAGTGAAATTTGGTGGCTGGATTAAAAAACTTTGGTGTGCCTACAGTGGAATACTACTCAGCAATAAAAATGACAAAGCTACACATGTACGTAACAATGTGGAGGAATCTCAGGTATTGTGCTGAGTAAAAGAAACCAGACTGAAAAGGCTACACACTGCCATAAAAAGGAATGAAATACTGATACATGCTATAACTTGGATGAATCTTGAAAACATTGTGCTGAGTGAAAGAAGCCAGGCACAAAAGAGCACATGTAGTATGATCCCATTTATATAAAATATCCAGAATAGGCATATCCATGGAATAAGAAAGCAAATTGTGTAGCTTGGCTGTTGTCTGAGGCTGGAGAAGGGGGAGATGGGGAGTGACTGCTTAATGGGTATAGGGTTTCCTTTTTGGGGTGATAAAAATGTTCTGGAAGCAGGTAGTGGGGATGGTTGGATAACGTTGTGAATGTATTTAAATGCCACTGAATTGAACACTGCAAAACGGCTAAGTGGTGTATTTTATGTTATGTGTATTTGATCATAATTTTTAAAAGGACTACATACAACATGATTCCATTTCTGTGATGTTCTGGAAAAAGCAAAATTAAAAGGAGTAGAAAGTAGTGGTTGCCAGGGTGTTGGGGGAGGAGTCAGTTGTAAAGTGGAAGCATGAGGGAATTTTGGGCAGAATGGAACTCCTCCGTATGGATTGTGGTAGTGGTGTATGGATGTTAAATTCACTGAAACTGATACCTACTGTATTTATATAAGAGAACATCCTTGTTAGGAAGTACACACTGAAGTTTTTTAGGGGTGGGGGACCAAGTTGTATGCTTTTTTCTCTCATGTGGTTTAGGGAAAAATACTTGCTGTGTATGGACAGGGTAGGAAGAGAGTAATGAATGATACAGTAGATACAACAAAGTATGTCAGTAGCTATATACACAAACAGTGAATCATGGAACACTACATCCTAAACTAATGATGTACTGTATGGTAACATAACACAATAAAAAAATAAAAAAGAAAAGAAAAAAAATATATCAATAGCTGAATCTGGGTAACATCCATGTGTGTTCTTTGTGCTGTTATTCTTGCAACTTTTTTGTAACTTGGAAATGATTTTCAATAAAAAGTTGAAAAACTGACAGTACAATTGATGTATTTTATTGTTAAGTGATCAGCATAAATCTTTCAAGATAAAGACTACAATGAACAGCCTCTGTGAACTATAGTGCAGTGGTTCTCAACAGTGGGTTCTGGACCAGCAGTGTCAGCACTACCTCAGACCTTGGTAGAAATATAAATTCTCGGGATGCTTGGCTAGGTCAGTCGGTTAAGCCTCTCTGCCTTGGGCTCGGTGTGATTCCAGGGTCCTGGGATTGAGTCCCACATTGGGCTCCTTGCTCAGCGGGGAGCCTGCTCCTCCCTCTGCCTACTGCTCCCCCTACTTGTGTACTCTCTCTCTGACAAAAAAAGGAAATAGAAAGAAAGAAATACAAATTCTCCAGCCTTGATTTAGACCTACCAAATCATAAACTCTGCGGAAAAGGCCCAGCCATCATTGCTTTAACAAGTCATCTGTGTGATTTTGATGTGCCCTGAATTGGGAGAACCACTCACTGCATTGGATTGATTATATTCTTTTTTTTTTTAAAGATTTTATTTATTTATTTGGCAGAGAGATCACAAGTAGGCAGAGAGGCAGGCAGAGATAGAAAGAGGAGGAAGCAGGCTCCCTGCTGAGCAGAGAGCCCGATGCGGGGCTCGATCCCAGGACCCTGAGATCATGACCTGAGCCGAAGGCAGCGGCTTAACCCACTGAGCCACCTAGGCGCCCCGATTATATTCTTTATTCTAGAACTTTTTGGTACAGTTTAGAAGAGACTTAGCAAGCAGGTGGACCTTCTTTAAGTCAAAAAGGCTAATGCTTAGGTGCTTTAGGAGCCCATGGCAAACACTTGCCTTGCCTACCTGATACCAGTTCTGCTGTAGTAAGCTGTGGCAGGAGGTAGAGTAGGGTTGATACTATTTTATGCCCTTAGTTGTATTTTCTGTTTATGTAGCGTATTTCCTCCAGAGATCTTGGAATGGTGGTAGATTAGTACCACTTTTTTAAAAGATTTTATTTTTTGAGAGAGCAGGAACAGAGGGAGGGAGAGGCAGAGGGAGAAGCAGACTCTGCACTGAGCAGGGTGCCCAATGCGGGGCTTGATCCCAGGACTCTGGGATCACGACCTGAGCCGAAGGCAGATGCCAAACCAGCTGAGCCACCCAGGCGCCCCAAAGTGTTTCTGTAACTTATGAACATAGAATTGTTCTTGGTTTTTAGATGGATTTACATGCCATCCAGTATGCTATGATGCTTTTTCCAAAGGAATTTGTATTATTTAAGCAAATTGATACAGCTTCTGGATTAAGTTTCCTAATATGTCTCATACACAGAAAGTAATTTTCCATAGTTACTGAAGTGGTACAGAATTATTACAGTACTGTTTTATTACTTAGCAAACAAAAAAATTTTAATAGGAAAGTTAGAAGGCTAAATGAAGGTAGTGGTAGGAAGAAGGCATATCTTGCATTGAGTCTGTTAGCGTTCATTTAACAAAAGGGCACAGTTTCTGTGGCCCTGAGTAACAGGCTTATATCATAACCTTTCATTTTTCACAATTGAAATGGTTTGAGTTTTTACCATCATGTTGATAAAATAGAAGTTTTAAGAAAAGAAGAAAAACCCAGAGAGAATCTGTCACTTTAGGAGCAGAAATCCATTGTGAAATGGATTGACCCTGATGCTACAAGACATGCATAGTTGATGATACTCCAAATGGAGTAGCTAAAGACACAATAGTTAACGTCATTTAGAAAAAATAGAGCTGGAAAATGCAAATACACATTTTTTTTTTGCAGTACTTTGGCACTTACAGACTAGACAAGTAAAAATTTTTAGTTTTTAGGGGAAAACTGACAATAGGCTAATTGGAAAGCATCCCATTTTCTTGTCACATTTCTAAAACTGCAGAAGGTATTGTTTTCAGCCAGGAGTCTTACTAGATTTGGTACCACATTTGGGGAGGGTGTTTACAGAGGAGCCTTAAGCAAAGATGACAAAGCTTTTAAAATAAAAATGTCTTGGGGCATCTGGGTGGTCCTCATTTTCTATTCCGACTCATTCTTCAATTTAAACTCCTTTGTTGAAACCACTTAAGTTACAAAGGATGGCTATGGTAATCTGCAGCCCTGGTAGGGAAGTTTTAATATTATTGTTGACTTTTACTGGACTCCCTGCATTCTTCCTTTCCTTGGGGCTTTTGGGTATAGAGTTTTAGTCTATAAATTTTATTTTTTAGATTTTACTTATTTATTTGAGAGAGAGCACAGAGGGAGAAGGAAAAGCAGACTCCCTGCTGAGCAGAGAGCCTTAGGCAGGGCTCAATCCCAGGACCTAAAGATCCCTACTTGAGCTGAAGACGGATGCTTAACCAACTGAGCCACCCAGGCACCCCTGGAGTTTCATTCTAGAACTGATAATGAAACATCTTCACAACCCAAGGCATCATTTTATTTAGAAACAAGAACCACCACCTTTGTGGGTTTTGGTTGGTAGACTTTATAATCTTGGAGATCTCTACCTAAACTGTATGTGACATCTGATGATAGAAGAGATCGCATGGGAATATAGCATGACAGCGATGAGCAGATGCTTTAATTGGCAATTCATTTCCTCTTCCCCAGAGCTATTTAGCCAAGATGGAATGTGCGTCTCCGAGATGGGGAAGGTGTTTGAACTCTAGCCCTTTGTTAGCTTCTTGCTTTTCCCAGTTCCTCACTCTTCTCTAGGTAGAATTGCTTCTGGCTTCTGTACTTGTCTCTTTGGCCAAATGCTCAGGTGGCTTTGCCTGAGTCTTCTAGGTTGTATAAGTCTATATGGGGCTTCTAGTGCCTTTGGGTGTTTAGAAGGATTCATGAAAGTTTCTTCTGCTGGAGTAGCAAGAATTAAAGGGTCCCTAATCAGGGGGAGGGAATAATGCAGCAGCCAAATGTCTTCTAGCTTCAGTCCGCGGAGGGAAAGTCATTATGTTACTACCTTCAGTGGGCAGAAGATAGAGGCTCTACATACAAACTATTTATAGGATATGAAACTACATTGGCCTCTTCTTTTAACTTTATCCTTACACCAGAACATCTGATCTGTGCTCACCCTTTCTAGCTTAAATTCTGCACCCTCAAAATGTTAATTAAGACAATTTTTACCTGCTTCCATGTTTGTTACATTAGCATTTAGGACCTCTATCTAATTTATATGTAAGCTTTGGTGACACTACTTTATAAATATACCACTGAATTGTACAGTTTATTTTGTTTTATTTTATTTTTAAGGATTTTGTTTTGTTTTTTGTTTTTTTGGAGGGTGCTGGGGAGAGGCAGAGGGAAAGGGAGAAAGAGAATCTTAAGCAGGCTACACACCCAGCATAGAGCTTGACACAGGCTGTCTCGCAACCCTGAGATCATGACCTGAGCCAAAATCAAGAGTCAGACACTTAACTGACCAGGCACCCCTCAAGACTTTTTTTAAGATTTTATTTTTATTTATGAGAGAGTGGGGGAGGGGAGGGAGAGAGACACGTCAACTCTGACCCAAGCTTAAACCAAGAGTCGGACACCCAACTGGCTGAGGCACCCAGGCATCCCCTAAGATTTTAAGTAATTTCTACACCCAGCGTAGGGCTTGAACCCGTAGTCCTGAGACCAAGAGTTGCACACCACCTACTGAGCCAGCCAGGTGCCTTTGAATTGTTCACTTTAAAAGAGTTTATTTTGTGGTATAAATTACATCTCAGTTTTAGAAAATAAACCTTGAAAATTGGTTGACAAGTCATATAAAGATTGATTTCTTAAAAGCATTTTCATGAGTATTTAGAATATTTAACAGAGCTTTAACCAGGTATTAATGGCTTACTGACTGGTACTTAAACCTTATAGGTAGAGTTCATAATTGATTGTCCCTAGTCTCAGTTCAATTCATTATGTTGTGCCTAGAAAATGTTGTTATATTTTCATCTTTTAAAAAATAAAACAGCACCCTGTACCCCTTGAAAAGCTTATGATTCATTTGCCTACCAAGTACATGCCATTCTGATTAGTATAGGACTCTACCTTTGAAACTACTACAGAATGTTATTGTTTGTTTATTGATTTATTTATTCAGCCAATAGTTATAGTGCCTTGAGGTGCAGAGGATATGCTGGTGATCATGAGCATTGTAATCTTTGACCTTAGGGGCTTCGGTTTCTGTGGAAAATGGATATATGTTCCTGTGTTCATCTGAATAGGTCACAGTATCTTATAAATCAGTTTTTTTTTTAAGGGATCTGGGAGTTCTTACATGAGTTCTTTTTGGCTGAAAGTTTGACGTTTACCACTATGGATAACTTGATGAAAAATGGTTAGTTCTTTTTTTTTTTTTTTTTTAAGATTTTATTTATTTTATTTGCCAGTGAGAGAGAGTGAGAGTACAAGCAGGGGGAGTAGCAGGCTCCCCTTAGACTAAGGAGCCTGACGCGGGACCCAATCCCAGAACCCAGGATCATGACCCAAGCTGAAGGCAGACACCTAACTGATTGAGCCACCCAAGCATCCCAAAATATGTTCAGTTATTTCTAATGCTAAAGTCACTAGAGGATGACAAACATAGAAATTTTAGAGTCAACAGGCTTAGAAAAAGAATAACACCTGGGTGGGGGGCGCCTGGGTGGCTCAGGGGGTTGGGGGCTCTGCCTTCGGCTTGGGTCATGATCCCAGGGTTGTGGGATCGAGCCCTGCATCGGGTTCTCTGCTCAGCAGGGAGCCTGCTTCCTCCTCTCTCTCTGCCTGCTTGTGATCTCTGTCTGTCAAATAAATAAATAAAATCTTTAAAAAAAGAGTAACACCTGGGGCAGTTGAGTTATTCAGTCAGTTGAGCACGGCCTTCAGCTTAGGTCATAATCCCAAGGTCCTGAGATCAGTCCCATCTCGGCCTCCTTGCTCAGCAGGAAATCCACTTCTCCCTTTGCCTGCCACTCCCCTTGCTTGTGCGTGCTTTCTCTCTTTCTACCAGATAAATAAAGCTTTTCAAAAAAAATAACACCTAAGTGAATGGTTGGAAATAATTATTGGTCAGAGAGGTCAGCAAGTTATTGTTAATGATGTCCCCCAATTTTCAAAAAGTTAAAATGAAACCGGACTTTTCATGGTTGTTACAGGAAATGATAGACAAGAAGTAGAGAAAATTGCACACAGATGTATGGGGGTGCTTTTTACCAACCTGGAAGCTTTCCAAATTCCGTCATTGGGGAGGTTTTATGGGAGGTTCCATTATGCAGTCCTTCTTGATTAAATCGTTGTGGCTACTGGTGCTTAGCTTAAATTCCAACTCCTTTCCTGTCCCTGCACATTGGAGGGGTAAGGCTAAAAGTTCCAAGCTTCTGATCAAGATTTGGACATTCTGATCACCAGGCCCCATCCTGATGCTATCTAGGATCCCACCCAAGAGTCACCTCATTAGAACAATGGACACTCATGTCACTCTTATCATTCAGGAAATTCCAGGAGTTTTAAGAACGCCTGGGTGGCTCAGTTGGTTGGGCGGCTGCCTTCGGCTCGGGTCATGATCCCGGCGTCCTGGGATCGAGTCCCGCATCGGGCTCCTTGCTTGGCGGGGAGCCAGCTTCTCCCTCTGCCTTTGCCTGCCATTCTGTCTGTCTGTGCTTGCTCTCTCTCCCCCTCTCTCTAATAAATAAATAAAATCTAAAAAAAAAAAAAAAAGAACTCCATGTCAGGAAACTAGAACAGAGACCAAATGTCTTTCTATATTATCATAGTTGGGCATCCCAATTGTGGATCTGGCTGGTATCTGGTATGTTTAGGTGGGCATCAGTTTTCTGTTACAAGGTATAGGTGACGTAGGCTTATGGTCTGGTCATAGTGTGAGTCTCACAGAATGCCCGTAGTCTGACCCTTGTCTGGATAATATTTTACTTCTGGAATAGGTAAGTGGCTGGAGCAGTATGATCTGTTCTCATCTTGAGCAACTTCCATCTCAGAAGCCAATATCTTTGTGGAACCTTCCCAGAGTCCCTTAGAACAGTGGTGACTTGTCCATTTATTTGTACTAGGGTCCAGGCAATGGGAAAAATGTTTATGGGCCATATTTTTTTCCACTTGAAATGAAAATAGCTTTGTGATCTATGAGGGAAACATATATTCTTAGCATAAACTAGAAATCAGTGAGGCAGTTCATCAGTGCCAAAATTTTAATACTGGGGCATATTTGAGGAGCACCAACACAGGTACTGTCTGATCTTTAGTCCCTGATAATGCTTTGTAATAGAAACATGGGGGTCCTGAAATGCATTATCTCATGCACTCTGAAACCACCCTGCAAAGGAGTTACCATCGTTGCAACTTGGCAAATGGATAACCCAGGCCCAGAGAGAAATGGCTCAACTGAAAGCTCATGATGAGTTAGCTTCTGCATATGTACAGACTGGAGAAGTTACTTTTCTTGTGTGTTGCTCCAGTGAAGAAACTCATTACAATTGCTGTGGTGTTAACTAAGCACCATTGTGTTGGAGATAGAGAAATGAAAAGAGCGAGGGGCTCATTCGATTGGTCTTCTGCCTTCCGCTAAGATCATGATCTCTGGGTCCTGGGATTGAGCCCTGTGTCAGGCTTCCTGCTCAACAGTGAGTCTGCTTTTTTCTCTCTCCCTCTGCCCCTACCCACCACTAGTTCTCTTTTTCAAATAAATAAACAAAATCTTCAAAAAAGCCATCTCTCTGAGGTCAAGGACACACCCCTCCACTGTGCCCACATAGCGTTGTTAATGTCACTGGAATGAAAATAAGTAAGGGTAAGAATTTCCTAACAAATGATATCCTGGGCCCAGAGAACCATCATTAAGAAGTCACCCGAAGGTTAGTTTTGGACTTTGAAAACTACTTGAAAATATAACCGCCCCCCACTTTTTTTTTTTTTTTTTAAGATTTTATTTATTTATTTGACAGAGAGAGATCACAAGCAGACAGAGAGGCAGGCAGAGAGGGAGATAGAGGGAAGCAGGCTCCTCACTGAGCAGAGAGCCCGATGTGGGACTCGATCCCAAGACCCCGAGATCATGACCTGAGCCGAAGGCAGCAGCTTAACCCACTGAGCCACCCAGGCGCCCCCGCCCCCCCACTTTTTAATAACCAGTTGGCACAGATGGAGGGAGCATAATTAAATAGAGCCATATGCAATTTTGAGAAATTTAGCAAGTAATCATGACTGTGTATCTTCCTCATTTCATCTTTTATTATAAACCAGCAAGCCTTATGTGAGTAGTTGAGGGGGAGAGGATTGAAAGTGCTTATAAGATGTAAAAATGAGGGACGCCTGGGTGGCGCAGTTGGTTAAACGACTGACTCCGGCTCAGGGCGTGATCCTGGAGTCCCGGGATCAAGTCCCACATCAGGCTCCCAGCTCCATGGGGAGTCTGCTTCGCTCTCTGACCTTCTCCTCGCTCATTCTCTCTCTCACTGTCTCTCTAAATAAATAAAATAAAATCTTAAAAAAAAAAAAAAAGATGTAAAAATGATATATTTCATGGAGTCTAATAGTGTTCTTCCCAGATAGTAGGTTGACAAATCAGATATTTTCCAAATTTTCATAATGCATATTGAGGTTTTGTTTTTGTTTTTTGTTTTTTGTTTTTTTTTAAGATTTTATGAGAGAGAGCATGAGCAGGAATGGGGGGAGAGGGAGAAGCAGACTCCCTGCTGAGCTGGGAGCCCAATGTGGGGCTTAATCCCAGGACCCTGAGATCATGACCTGAGCGGAAGGTAGCTGCTTAACCAACTGAGCCACCTAGGCACCCCCACTTGTGGTTTTAACAGAGCAAAGTACTTGTTAGAAATCTTGTACATCGGAGGGGCGCCTGGGTGGCTTAGTGGGTTAAGCCTCTGCCTTCGGCTCAGGTTATGATCTCACGGTCCTGGGATCGAGCCCCTCATAGAGCCCCGTATCAGGCCCTCTGCTCAGCAGGGAGCTTGCTTCCCCCTCTCTCTCTGCCTGCCTCTCTGCCTTTTGTGGTCTCTGTCTGTCAAATGGATAAATAAAATCTTTTAAAAAAAAAAAATCTTTTACATCGAAGATTTTTTTTTTAAAAAATTGGACTTTGAAAAAAAAATAGCAATCTTGCACATCTGTTTTCTTTGTTTTATTATTTCCATTGGTGGGAATTCACATAACTGTATCGATTCTGTTTTGGTTTTTGCTTAAAATTTCTAACTTGATAATTTACTTGTAAAAGTCTGTAGCCCCAATGAAATATGAAAATAGGACCTATAAAAATATAGCCCTCTTGAATCTCTATTAAAGATTTTTTGTGGCACTCTATATATTCATAATGCTTTATTCCTACAGAAATAATAATCCTTGTTTAGAGAAAAAAAATCTGTTTTCTTTTCCCTCAAAGATACCCAATAAAATAAAGAAGCCTATTTCCCTCTCGTCCTTTTTTTTTTTTTAAATTCCAGTGTAGTTCCATTTCAGTTATACAATATAGTCATTCACAGTTCTGCAGATTAGTCAGTGCTCATTATGAGTCCCCTCTGCCTGTGTCCTTTAAAATCCTGATTCCTTTTTTTACATTTCATAGTTGGTATGTTTATTCTTGGCTTTATCAATGTAAATCAGTCCTCCTAGTGGAAAGTTCAGCTGGACTTGTTTATGATAGTTGGGTTTTTCTAGACTAGTTTGAACAGAGGACTGCTCATCTCATTTGCCTAAGTAAATATTGCTATGTAATTATTAAAAAAGCAGGGTTTGATATAGAGGTTACAGTTGACTTTAACAATTAAGAGCTATGTTTGTCATCTCTGAGTCAGCTTTTTTAGGAGCTGAGACTAAAAGATATTCAATATTCATTAAGGCTTTGTTTTCATACCTTGTTCCCCCTTAAGCACCTGTTAGCTTTTAACACAGTATTTTTTTGAGTGATAGGCATTCATGTGATTCATGAATATGAAGAAGAATTGAAATTTTAATGTTACCTTTATAGATTTCCTTCTTTCTCTGTTCTCATCCTTCTTAGCTGCCAACAAACAAACCTGTAAGGAGCATTCACATTTTTATGAAAAATCTATACATTTAGTTAGGTTAGAACGTAGAGTAAAATATCCTTTTTAATAGTCACATAAGTAAGCACAAAGATCCATCAGCCCACCAGGCTTCTTCCCAGAATGTGGGGGTAGAAGAAAAAGGTAATAAAAAAATTTCTTATTCCTTAGGTCAGAGTCTGTCTATGGGACTGTTAACACCGAGTTTACTATCTTAATTCCCAAATAGCTCCTAGCAATTCTGAATGCAAGTTTGGTTGGTTGTTTTCAGAATGTTTAGGTCTGTGGGTGGAATAGGTCTACTAGAACTTACTCTGTGAATTACAAAATTACATTGGAGGAATTAAAAAGAACCCCCCCAGTTATCCCACTATAATAGTAGAACCACTGTAATTATGTTCATGTACAGTTGTGTTGCATTACATCATTTTCAGATTTCTTTATATTCACCTGTGGTTGCTCAGCCCCTCTCTCCGACCCCATCTTCCCTCTCATGGAGTGAGCATGAGAAGAGAAGTGGGATGTGACTCAGTTGTGGCTTCAGTTAGTCTCTGTCTCCCAAGTTTCCCTAAGTGTGAGCATTCACCGTGCTAGCTATGATTCTGTTATTTAAAGTGATATGTTTTTCATACATTATGGTCCTTAAATGCAAGCCAACCACTTCATCTGGTGTCAACCAAAAGAAAAGTGATCTGTTGCGACGCTGGAGGAAAAACTGGCAGTGTTGGACTTAACCTATATTGAGAGATGGTATGTTGTTCTTCACGTTGGGGTGTTCGAGTATGATTTTGACAATGCATGGTTTTCATCTCATATGCAGACTTTTATCTCTAACCTCTGAGTTAGAAGTGACTTCATAGTATTTAGTTCTGGTTCTTTTTCCTATACACATTATATATAATTATCCTCATTTTTAAAGTTTTTAAAATATGCTTTATTAAACATCTCAAGTATCTTGCTGTATTGTAATTTTTATAGCTATAATTGCAACAAGACTTTTGGGTTTTTGTCTTTGCAGAAGACTTTCGGTAGCCAGTATAGCAGTCCATGAGTGTGAATGATTTCTAACTTGCATACTTGGGTCCATGCACAAGGTTCTGCCGTAGGTATTTTAGAATGGGGTAACTGGAGTGCTGCAGATTTCTGTATTTCTCAACCATAGACATGGTCTTACTTGTCTGTGCTTGGGCATGTGGGACCCTTTCTATGACTGGGCTTAGTAAAATTCAGAATTCAGATTACTCGTATCAGTCTAGGATTTTATTAAAAGGTGAGTGTCTAGGGATGCCGGGGTGGCTGAGTTGTTAAGCATCTGCCTTCGGCTCTGGTCATGATACCAGGGTTCTGGGATCGAGCCCTACGTTGGACTCCCTCCTCAGCAGGGAGCCTGCTTCTCCCTCTCCTACTACCCTGCTTGTGTTCCCTCTCTCGCTCTGTCTCTGTCAAAAATAAATAAGTAAAATCTTTAAAAAAAAAAAGAAGAAAGATGCGAGGCTATCAGTGTAGCAGTTAACAGCATCAGTTTGAATGTGGTCCCTGGCTCTGAGCCCATATTGCTACTTAACCACTGAGGTGATTTTGAGCAAATTACTTATTCTTTCTTTGTCTGCTTCCCCATGGGTAAAGTGAGGCTAATGGTATTTACCTCATAGGGTAGTCTTGTGGGGATTTAATTAGTGTATATAAAGAGTTCAGAATGCAGCCTTGCACCAACAAGTGCTATGTACGTATTACTTCGTACTGTTGTCTATTTGGGCAATTCCTGGAAATCCTTGTACAGCTGTGAGTCTTAGACACACAAAATGCCCAAGATCAAGGTAGGGCTTTTTTTTTTTTTTTTTTTTAAGTTTTGGGTACTATAATTAAGCCTTAAATTTTTGTTATTATTTAATAGCTAAAATTTCGGGCAGAAGATATTAAAAGTTGGGCTTATGGATTTAATGTTCAGTCTGAAGTACATTGTTAGGGTAATGTATTGCAGAGTTGATGTATAGAAATACTCATAATGTCTCTTGCAAACTATCTTTTCCTTCTCAGTGACTGTAATATCAGAGTCTTATTTATTCTTCAGTAAAGTGTGAATGTTGTCATAAATCTCACTCTTTCTCTTCGTCCACAGATTCTGTGAGCTCTTCTGGGCCACAATAGTTACTTGTCTAAGCACAGAAAGGAAACTCGGGGCTTTTCCAATGTGTTGTAGTTCTCTGTGTTTTTCATTTGGGCAGCCATAGAGAGGGTTGCATTCCACACACCTGGGCCTTGATATGCTCTGTAGAGGTCATCAACACACTTGAGAGTTTATCTGCTTGTTCCATAGCTACCCCTTTCTGATTGTGGACATGCAGTCAAGTGTTTGCAGTAGATATTTGCTGATACAAGGAACCTTATTTGCTTCTGCTATTCTAGTGTTTTCCAAGAACATTCAGAACGCTTTACAAAATGCAAAATGTTTTCTTTTCTTTTTTTAATTAATTTTTTTAAGCGGCTCCACACCCAGTATGGAGCCCAGCATGAGGCTGGAACTCATGACCCTGATGAAATCAAGACAAGACTAGAACTGAGATCAAGAGTCGGAGGCTTAACTGACTGAGCCACTCAGGGGTCCCCCAAATGCAGAATGTTTTCTGAAGGAGAAGTTCACTGAGTTTGATCAAGAAAATCCACTTGAAAGGAATTAACTAGCAAGACAATTTCTATTGTTAATAGGATATATAAAAATAACGTTTCTTTAAGGTAGTTTCATTTCTTCAAATAGTTACTAATCAGAAAAGGCTGATTTTGTCGTAAATTTAAGTAAAGTTTGCAGCAGTTAGTTTTGATCTGTGTTAGTCAAAGCTGTAAAATCAAATAGAAAATCTCTCTCTCAGCCTAAGGTGATGCTGGGATATCTATCGAGTAGATTTGTTTTCTTCTTCTTGGTCATTTTGCAAAATTCAAAGCAAGAATCAGACTATGCCATTGTAACATTGGAATATTTAATTTGAAGTATTTAATAAGTCTGAAGTCACGGTTTTATTATTATCATAAGAAAACATTTCAGACCATTCATTTCATGTGACAAGGAATCCAACCCATCTCACCAAATTTGGTCTGTTTTTTAAGTTATATTTTCTGTTGCTCCAGTTTTTATTTTGTTTTGGTCTCTGATACTTTGATTTAATAATACTTAGTTTCCTGTTGTTATATATACTCTGTGCTCAAAATTGGCCTGGGTCCTGTGTTGTTTCTCTTCCCCTGAGTTTTATTTCTCATCTGAACAAATTGCATCTTTTTCTTGCTGTTCGTTTACACAGCATCACTCCTAAAGATGAGCTTCTTTATCCTGCGAGGCAGTGGAGGAAGCATGGAAGTCATTTGTGGAGCATTGCATTGCCAAGTGTGTTTTTGTTGTCATGTGGTGCCAGTATCCGGGAAAATAAAGGATGGGTTCACATTAGAACTCAGCAGTCTGTAAATCCCATGAGCTCCCAATCTCATGGGTCATGAGAGTTGCAAATGATACTTGCTTAGGGGAAAGGTGAAGGGTGTTCCATAACTCTAATGGTTTTTACAATTCTTGAACATGTACTGATTGCTAACAACTGCTGTCTCTCCCCCAGCCTACTCTACTGCCAATCTTTGTGCACAAGCACAATTTGGACCCAGCTATTTGTACTTACTTATGCTTTTACACCTTCTTCCTTTCATAAAGATTTAAGCTGGTTTATGACTTGAGTTGAAACAAGGAAAAAAAGAGGAGACCTGAAATGGTCTGTCCCCTGCCAACCAGAAGCCTCCTGTGGTATCCAAACAGAATAGTTGCCTCAGTCTGTCAGCACTTCTGTCTTTGAAGGTGGTTTCTGCTTGAAAAGTGGTGACTATTAGCATAGCTTTGGGATAATTGCTTCTCCTTCTTCTCTCGGGTTACATTTTTTTTTTCCAGATACTTTCCTGTTCTTGTTGACTTTGTTTTTCCAGAAGATTCAGCCTGTGGTGAAATGTTCTGGGTCCCCACTTGAACTTTCTGTGGGATTACCTAACTCTTGGGTACCCTCACCAAGACCATCAGTGCTAAAGAGGGCAAATCTTCTTGGTTAATAGAAAATGCCATTTTGGAGTGACTCTCAAAGCCCAGAAACATCCAGATTTTCCTTCAGTACTTTTTTCTGTTTGGAGTAGTGGCTTTGCCTAGTATAGGGGAGGGAGGGCCTAGTTGGGAGGGCTTGTGTTAAGGGGTTCAGAAACAGGGGATTTAAGTGTGTCTTTTGTGTTTGCAAGGCACTAACACCACTCCCGTCTGTATTTAAATGCTGTCCCCAGGTTACGACTATGGCTATGTCTGCGTGGAGTTTTCACTCTTGGAAGATGCCATCGGATGCATGGAGGCCAACCAGGTTGCTTTATACTTCGGTCAAATGATGCTGGAAGGATATATTTTTTATGTATGGGGAGGGAGGGTTTCAAATGATTGAACTTTGGAAAGGTACCAGAAATCTGTATTTGGAGCATACTGCATTCCAAGCAGAAAGAAGTTGTGTTGCGAGACTATAGAAGAAGCTGGGAAGGTTTCTCTACAAGTAGAGTTATTGGACACAAGTGTATTTTAAAAACTAGAGCCCAGTTGCAGTTGGACTAGATGACAAAGACAGTATATGGGGGAAATGACAGGTTTGGAGTGTGACTGATACTGAGATCCTAATGTAAAGAATGATCCTTGACTGTCTGTCATCTCAAGGATCTGCCTGGCACAGGAATTCTAGGTCAGTACTTATATACAGATCTAGGGTGAAGACCACTGATGGCAACTCCTGTGGCACTCAGGTCCTGTCCGCATGTGCTGCTTTCTCAAGAGGGCCATCAGGGAGGAGAGAGGAGTGGCTTGTTCATGTGTATTGCATTCATCATGGCTCTTTATAAATTGGAGTTTTGTACTCAGTTTCTTGGCTGTATATAGTCAGAGCTGGTGAATCTGAATCTATACTTACCTTATGTTTGAAACATCTAGATGTATTCCGCTTGCCACTTAGAACTGTCATTTGGACTTTTTAAACTGAACCTTACCTGATAGTTTTGGAAGGAATTATGAAGTAGAAAGAATCCTTCTTGTCATGGTATTTCTTTGGGGAAAGTTATTTTCTTTGTGGTGTCTTAGTTCCTTCATCTGTCAAGTGGGAGATAGAAACTTAATGATACAGTTTGATTTTTATGTACCCACTGCTTGTATTTAACTGTGAATGCAGTGTGCCCTTAAGGGTAAGAGCCCTAAGGCTCTACCAGAAGAGAGTAATATTACATGTGAACTCTACCTCTCTAAGAGCCTGATGCCCTTTCATCAGCTTTGTTCCATTCAGCATGGTTCATTACTTAACCTTCTCCCTTCTTTGGCCATGTTCTCCCCTTATGGGTATGGAAATGACATGCTGTAAATCCTTTGGGAACAAGCACTAATTAGAGGATATTTGATATATCCATATCTATTGTTAGTAGTATAAATGCTGTTATATCCTCAGAGAATGACTAGATTAAGGCCATACCCCCTTGACAGAGTTCTTGTTGACTGATTTGTTCGCTGTCCATCATTAAGCCAGTCACTTAATAGATATTAATTATGTGTCAGAAACTGTGCCAGCTACCAATATTTTGAGAGAAGAGTGAAGGTCCCAAACTTTATGCTTATGGTTGATTCCATTCTGACTGTCCTAATAGAACACTCATGTAATTCATGAACATCTTGTAATCAGTAAATAATCATTAAGTCCTGTTCCACTGTGCTAAATCATACTATGAGTGGTGGAAACATAAATAGGAGAGCCATGGCACATGCCATGCCATTCTCTTTTGTACCGTTCTCCCAACTGTGTCTTTCTCTTAGAGGGGTGTTACTTTTTATCAGAGCTGTTTGATCTTTGATTGATCGTAGAAAATAACAATATTGTGTTTTAACTGCCTCGCCCTCTGTCCCAACAAAAAAATCCTGTCTGAAATTTCTAGCCCCTTAAGAGAAGTGTTAAATAGAACGAGGACAGCCTTCTTTAAAAAGGTTTATCCTAGGTAGGGTTTCTTTTGGAGCCATATCTGGAAAAATGTTCATTTCACAGGCAGTATTGAGGGGGTATGGCCTTTCAACATCTCTGCTCCCACCCTCCCCACACATTCTGTGAACATTCGTAGGGCTCCCAGATCCCTGTTGACTGACTCCTGCTTGGTGAATGAGACACCAGAACAAAGCACGAGCTGGGCCAAAATTCTTTCAGGGTGAAATAGGATGTTTTGACAGGTAGCTATCCTTATGCATAGGTACCATAAGGTACTCTGTGTCAAGTACAAATAAGAGACAGCCTCTGTCTTCCAGAAGCTTAGGCCAAGAAAGGTGACAGACATTTTGTGGTATTCATAGATCCTATGGAGTGTTCTCTCAAATTCCAAATTTTTGTGTGATCTCATTTTTAATATTCACTGGAATAATTCCTTAAGAAGGTAGCACCATATCCTTAATCAGTCAACTTCCTTTTGTAGCTTTTTATTCTTCCCCTAGTCATGGGACACAGGGCATACTGCTAGCACTGCCACACAACAGAACTCTCTCCCTGAACTGTATAGATTTTCTTGATCCACTCAGCATCCTTCTCATAATCTTTGCCACAACTCAGGATGTGTGCAAGATTTTTGAGAATGAGATCTCTAGGGGAATTTTTGTACCTAGGTAGTACAGCATAGCAAAGAGGAGTGTAGCTTCTGCAGCCAGATTTACTTCCTAGCTGGGTTGTCTCTGGCAGGTTTCTTTACCTCCCTCAGCCTCAGTTCCCTCTGTACCAGTACCTCATCAGGCTTTGGTGCGGACAGCATGAGATCATACATTCGTGAGTGCCTGCTCCGTGTCAGGCACCTTTCTGGAATGCTGGAGATGGTTCAGTAAACAAGACATTATAGAACTTCTGTCTTAGTGATAAGAGACAGGGCATAGACAAATTTGTACAAAGTGGACAAATTTAAAACAATATGATATATGACAGTGCTGAGTTCTGTAAAGATAATGCATGATGGGGACAATTTTATATGGGGTGGTCAGGGAAGCTTCTTGAGGAGTGACATGAAATTTGGTGAATAATGTGTACAGAACACTTAGCATAGGATCTGGTACCTAGTAAGCACTGCCTCCTGCATGTCAGTAATTTCCAACATAATTCTAGGAAAATAAATTTATTTTTATATCTGGATGTTCCTTAAGGGAATGGATGTGGTTCAGTCTCCCAGTAACAGTATAAAAATCTTATGAGAGATGTAAGAATGTGAGAGAAGTCCTTCTCAGAGTGGATAAAGCAGGTGTTTATGGAAGATGCATGTCTTTGTCTATTCATTCATTTTCCTACCCTCCAGGTTTTTACTTATAGACCAAATTGGTACAGATTCTGAGTCACCATCTGCTGGACGCCTCTCAGTAGAATCTGTTCTGAGGAGTTTCTATTGAATGCTTTAATTTGAAATTTTTTTATTTTTTATTTTTTAACAATTCTTCGCTTATCCTGACTCTTGATGTGAAACGTCTTTTTACTTATCATTGACAGTTCTAAGTTTAGGGGAAGGGAATAAAGGAGGCTTCTGCCAGTTTACTTTGTCAAATATTGCGGGATATATGTGCCGTAGAGGGGTTGTCCTGGTTGATGACCAAGGCCTCTCTAACCCTTTTCCAGTGCCTTCATGGAGGCGTCAGACAGTAGGACACTTGACAGCAGTACTGAGCATTGTGGCTGAGAGGACTTCTTAGGGCAAAACCTAGCCAGCAGCTGTCTGGGCAATTCATTTCCAGCAGAGGTCTGTCAGTATACTTTCACTGTCTCTGCCTAGAAGTAGAAAGCCAGCAAACACCGTGAGGAAGGGTTTTTATTCTACCTCTATGGGAAAGGTATTTCTAGCAGCATCATATACCCTGGGCTTTCTTCGTTGTCCAAGTCCTGCAGTTTGAGGGTGAATATTATCTCTTTTTGCTGTATGTGCCATTGCACTGGGACTTAGGGGAGTAAGAAGCATTATATTAGAGGATTGATCCCTTTCAGTGGTTGCCCAGTTGTGAGTACTAGCTCTTTCAAGCTCTTGTCAGTTCTACAGAAATTAGCATTTCATTTTCTTCTGTTTGCAGGTGTGATGTTTGTGGTCTCCTCCCATTCAACCAAATGTTTACTAAAATGCCCTTATAGGGCGCCTGGGTGGCTCAGTGGATTAAGCCGCTGCCTTCGGCTCAGGTCATGATCTCAGGGTCCTGGAATCGAGTCCCGCATCGGGCTCTCTGCTCAGCAGGGAGCCTGCTTCCTCCTCTCTCTCTTGCCTGCCTCTCTGCCTACTTGTAATCTCTCTCTGTCAAATAAATAAATAAATAAATAAATAATCTTTTAAAAAAATAAAAAATAATAAAATAAAATAAAATAAAATGCCCTTATAATGGATAGCTCTGGAAGAAGAATTCATTTCTCTGGAAGTTTTACTCAAGGGTCTTAGCATTGGTGACCTTCTTTAGCCAAATGACGGGGCTGTGTGACAGAATCAGCCTGACTTCATAAAGTGGAAAGAAAAGATGCCATTATCACCTAACATGAAAATTCTTTCAGACACTGGCCTTTGCTGGTGCAGAGGGGAATGAAATTTTATGAAATGGTGTTTTTTGTGTCAACAAAATTAAGGGAATTTGGGTTTTTGAAGCTGTCAGGGTGTCCATGGTGGTTCTGAAGATAATGTGAAAGAACCCAAATCTGAAATGAAACCCAAATCTGTCTTTTGACTAAAATGAGAGCAACAGGAAAAGCTTGTGTTTTGGGGGATGGGTAGACTATTTGTGAGGCCATGGTAGAAAAAAATAGGTGAAGACCTAGTTTGTTGGAATGTTAGGATGATAGCATTACTGTATGAAACACTTCAGTATTTCAGTTGTATGCAGTCCAAGTAACAACAAAAACAGTAATCTTTATAAATTCCTGAGAGATTGTGTTGCCTAGATGCACACCCCAAAACTACTTTACTGAAGAGAATGTGGCACCCCAGCCAGGGCCCAGCTGTATGACTTGTATCTTGAATTATGCCATTCTTCCTGGAAACTTCAGTTTCAGTACCTTTTCTGATTGCCCTCCGTAGAAGTTATTGGTGGGAAATAGAAAGGCAAATGCATTCTTGAGTGTAAATCAGTAATTACTGAAGATTCTTGTGAGTGGGATTTAAAAGAATTACCTGTCTAGTAATTGAGTCTTGACTGATGTAAGGCAGTAGACCTTAGTAATTAAATACTTGAAGGCAGACTGCCTGGGGTTGCATTCCTGTCCTGTCACCTTTCTCTGTGTGATTTCGACAAGTGGCTTAACGTTTCTGTGTTCCAGTGTCCTCTCGTGCATCTAGGGATTAAATGAGTTAATGCATGGAGGGTGATTAGGACTGGGCCTGGCACACAGTGAGCACTGAGTCTGTATTTGTTACTATCACAACTTTGCATCTGACTGGAACAAGAAAGTCTTAAGTTACAGCAGCTTCAGTTTTGGCTTCATGGGGTAACTAGCTAAAAAGGGATTTGGTGGCAGTATGCAGGAGGATTATTTTTGTATCAACAGTATTTCCCATTTAGTCTGTCGACTGGGACTGATTCTCAGGGGGCTGCTTCCAGGTCTCTTTGGGAGCTTCTGCTGCATTAGCTGTTGAATCTTAAATTCTCCCAAGGAAAAGAGCCAGACACAACACTTGGGGGACGTGGAGTATGGTTGACCACACTAAAAATCTAGGCTGTGGCTTTTTTTTTTAATATTTTTTTTATTTACTCAAGAGATAGAAAGTGAATGAGAAAGCACAAATGGGGAAAGGGGCAGGGGAGAATCAGGCTCCCCGCTGAGCAGGGACCCTCATTCGGGGCTCCAATCCCAGGAACCTAGAATCATGACCTGAGCCAAAGGCAGAAGCTTAACTGACTGAGCCACCCAGGCACCCTAGCCTGTGGACTTAAAACCCTAAGCTCTGAGGACCAGCCTCTGGCTTTACTGTATCTCAGACTTTTATAATAAGTGTAAGAAGTGCTCTAAACTGGTTTCAGTTTAATTTTCTTGAATCATTTGGCAGGTTTTTTTGTTTGTTTTAAGAGTGAGTGTAGGCATATGTGAATGGGGATGGTGGGTAGGGGGGGAGAGAATTTTAAGCAAGATCCATACCCAGCATAGAGCCCAATGCAGGGTCCCGTATCATAACCCCGAGATCATGGCCTGAGCCAAAATCAAGAGTTGGGCACTTAACTGAACCACCCAGGCACCCCTCATTTGTCAGTTTTAAGGGACAACTACTTGTGTGTCTCCTATGGTGAGGTTTATGATTTTTGTCATGCATATATATCTTGGTTATTTCTGCAGATTGAAGTAATTTAGGTTTTTTGATTTTTTTTTTTTTAAGATTTTATTTATTTGTCAGAGAGATAGAGAGACAGCACAAGTAGGCAGAGTGACAGGCAGAGGGAGAGGAAGAAGCAGGCTCTCCGCTGAGAGGGAGCCCAATATGGGGGGTCAGTCCCAGGACCGTGGGATCATGACCTGAGCTAAAGGCAGCCACTTAACTGACTGAGCCACCCAGGTGCCCCTGGTTCTTAATTTGTTCTAAATTGGAAATATGCCTATGTATTTCAGTCTTTGATGTTGTATCCCCTCTTTCACCTGGTATTTTTAGTTACTTATAAAAATGGGGTTATGTGAAATGCTAATTTTCAGTCTTTGGGCCTTTTGGAACTTGATTACAGACAGTTACTGGAAAAAAAAAAGAAGAATATGTATAATTCTAATTAACTGTCAAAGGGTTATACAAAGACATGTTTCAGTTTGTGATCTTTATTACAACTTTGGTTTATGATTTTGCACACCTCCAGACAGTGTGTAGGTTGTTAGGAGCACTGAGAGGTTTAGAATTCCAGCTTTGTCACTTTCTAGTTCATTTTTAACTTTTCAATTTCAGAATCTCATCTGTAAAATGGAAGGATAATCATAGTTCCCACTTCAGAGCATTGTGACATTAGAGCAATGTATGTGGAGCACTTGGTATAGTGGCCAGCCTGTGGCAGGTGCTTACTACCAGAAGAGGTACCAAAGAGAGTGATTCTATAACATTGGACTCTGCTTGGTTGTCTTTTTTTACCTTGACTGCTTTTCAGCTCTTTGGACTCCGGGATGCCTGAGAAGTGGTCATGCTGCTTTGGGTGGCAGCTAGATCTTTGCAGCCTGTTCTGATAGTGCTGTTGCCCATTGTCTCTGTCATGAGATGGGGCTGCCTGGACTCAAAGGGGGAAAGGCTGGGCTGCATCTGTCCCAACAGTGTCTGTGGGATGAGTGCACAGGCATGCAGGCATGTGAGGGAAGAGGATCATGGCCATCCTGGGGGTGGGGATCCTTGTTTCTGAGCCTAGCATTGCTGGTAGTTCTCCTGTGACAAAATTCTCTTAGGCTAACTGGGGCATTCAATGTTACTAGACATCTTATCCATCTGAGCTGAACTTGGAGGTTTTTTGTTTTTTGTTTTTTGTTTTAAGATTTTATTTATTTATTTATTAGAGAGCGGAGTGAGAGGGAGAGAGAGAGAGTGTGTGTGATGTGCACAAGCACGAGTTGGCGGAGAAGGGCAGAGGCAGAGGGAGAAGCAGACTCCCCCCCCTGAGCAGGGTGCCCAACTTGGGGCTCAGTCCCAGGACCCTGGGATTGCAACCCAAGCCAGAGGCAAATGCTTAACTGACTGAGCCACACACGCACCCCCTGAGCTTGGAGGTTATAACGTGTCTTTGTGTTTCATTCTCCCCATACCAAATGTTCAGCTGCTGCTGTTTCACCTTTTAACTCATTTATGAATAAGATAGATAGATATTATATATAATACGTACATATTTCTTGTTAAGAGTGCTGATGGTATGATTTTGAAAATCATGGATAAGTTTATCTAAATTAATAATTGCTCTTAATCTTACAACATGAGATTAGCAATGCTAATGTTATGTACTAATAACGTATATTTTACCAAAATCCTTGACTAAGTGTAATTTGTGTTTAATCTGTATAAATACTTTATCCAAAGGGAAATAAACAGGAGAGAAAGAAATTTATCACAGAAAGCAGATTATTGGGGGCACCTGGATGGCTCAGTCAGTTGAGTGTCTGATTTTGGCTTAGGTCATAGTCTCAGGGTAATGAGATTGAGCCCTGCATCAGCCTCCATGCCCAGTGTGGAGTCTGCTTGTCCCTCTTCTGTTGCTCCCCCCGCTCGCACTCTCTCTCCCTTTCTCTCTAAAATAAATAAATAAAATCTTAAAGAAAGAAGGAAAGTAGATACTGGTTACCAGCCACTTAGGGAGAAGTGCTTTCAAGAGGGAATAGTGAGTGACTGCTAATGGGTAATAGGGTCTTTTTTTTTTTTTTTTTTTTGAGATTTTATTTGTTTATTTGACAAAGAGAGATCACAAGTAGGCAGAGAGGCGGGGGCCTGGGGGAGCATATTCCCCACTGAGCAGAGAACCTGATGCGGGGCTCATTCCCAGGACCCTGAGATCATGACCTGAGCCAAAGGCAGAGGCTTAACCCACGAAGATGCCCAAGAGGGTCTCTTTTGAAGGTGATAAAATGTTTTAGAATTAGATGGTAGTGTTCTTGACCAACCTTGTGAATATACTAAAACCCACTGCATTGTAAAAAAGCACAGTAAGACAGTGAATTTTATGGTATGTGAACTGTATCTCAGTTAAAAAAAAAAAGTTTTTAAACTTTTAGCATGGAAATTAGTTCAGGGTCCCAGTCCAGTGGGAATGAGTCCAGGTCTAAAATAAAACACAGGGTCATTTACCCAAAACAAAAACAAAAAAACTTGTCAGTTTGTCTGGAAGCTAGAAATTTAAAACTTCAGTCTTAAAATGTAAGAAGAATTTTTTTGCTAATGGTATCTGCTTACCATCTAAGAACACTTAAGCTAAAAATCTGGAAGATGGTTGGAATTGAATAACAGACCACATTTGAAGTGGCCACGTGGCTTGTGCACAGTAGTTGCTCAGTAAAGTTGAGTGGGCTTTCTGCTTTAGTATCCATACAGTTAGAAAATTAATAAGAACTATTTGAAGTAGATTTTAAATAAAAACACCACTTAGGAAATCCTTGGGCTACTTTTTAGAGGTGATATTCCTGTAATTGGATGGTTAGTAGGTACCAGTGTAGATCTTTCCTGTTTTCCTGGAACTGTTAACCAAAGCTCAAAGCAGGGGTGGGCTGGTGGGGTGGGGGAGACAGGGAAAGGGAGATGACCATTTCACTGCTGGGATAGGTTCCTCCTCTGTATATCTTTCTTAGAGGCGTCTTTCCAGCAGCATTGACATTGTGACTGTCATCTTTAACCTGTAGTACAAGGTCTTTTTTTTTTTTTTTTAAGATTTTATTTGTTTATTTGACACAGAGAGAGAGATCACAAGTAGGCAGAGAGGCCGTCAGAGAGAGGGGGAAGCAGGCTCCCTGCCGAGCAGAGAGCCCGATGTGGGGCCCGATCTCAGAACCCTGGGATCACTACCTGAGCCGAAGGCAGAGGCCTCAACCCACTGAGCCACCCAGGCGCCCCCCACTTTTTTTTAAAGAAAAAAAATTACTGTGATAATTTACAGATCATGGAATGCACCCATTTTAAGTATACAGTTCAGCAGTTCTTAGTTAATTTACCGAGTTGTGCAGCCATCATCATCATCTAGTTTTAGAACATCTTCATTACTCCAATAAGATCGTTGATTGAGCCTTTTTTTTTACCCCCCCGAAAGAGAGAGCATGGGTGTGTACACCGCACATAAGCAAACAGGGAGGGGACAGAGGGGAAGAGAGAATCCCAAGCAGGTTCCATGCCTAGCGTGGAGCTGGACATGGGGCTCGATCCCACAGCCCTAAGATCACAACCCAAGCTGAAGTCAGGAGTCAGACACTTAATTAACTGAACCACTCAGGGCTCCCCTGAGGTTCATTAAAAAAATAATAATTTCAGACTTACTGAAAAGTTACAAAAACAATGCAAAGAATACCTATACACTTTGTACCCAGACTCATCAAATGTTAACACTTTACCAAATTTGAATGCAGAGATTTTTTTTTTTTTTTTTTTTTAGATTTTATTTATTTATTTGACAGAGAGAAATCACAAGTAGATGGAGAGGCAGGCAGAGAGAGAGAGGGAAACAGGCTCCCTGCTGAGCAGAGAGCCCGATGCGGGACTCGATCCCAGGACCCTGAGATCATGACCTGAGCCGAAGGCAGCGGCTTAACCCACTGAGCCACCCAGGCACCCAGAATGCAGAGATTTTTGAATAGCAGTGTCCCCTTCTCCTGGAAAGAGGCATCATTTGACTTGTCCTTCAACCAGACTCTCCTTTGGTGGTTAGAGGGCCTTGTTGGTAGGGGAAGGTATGTGAATGTCTCAGGGGTTGAGTGGATGCTTTGGAAGATGTTTGAGGCTTAAGCTATCTTGTCAGTGCTCCCAAGAGGGTCCCCTCCTGGGTAAGGGCTGAGTTTGGGATTGAGGTTGAGGGATGGGAAGTAGGGATAGATTCAAACTTCGCTCTCCTGGGCACTGTGGAGATTTGTGGGTTTTCAATAAACTAGCAAAAGTGTTCCCCCATGAGAGAACTGGCATTTGGATGCCTGATACTCAAAGAGACTACGTGCTAGTCAGCATTAAACCAAGAAGCAACAGCAGTGGGGGAAAAGGGGACACTGGCCTGATAATGTTTCTGTAAGACAGTAGTTCTTAAAAGTGGGGTGACAGAAGGGGAAGCAGTTAGACACCCTCTTCTCCCTTTCCTAACCACTGGACATTTGCAATGTCTGGAAACATTTTTGTTGTTGCTACTGGCATCTAATGGGTAGAGAGGCCTGGGATGCTGCTAAACATCCTACAATGCACGGGACAGCCCCCAAATGAAGAATTACCTGCTGCCAAATGTCAGTAGTGCTGATGTTGAGAAACCCTGGTATAAAGGGATAGGTATTGTGGTTAGCCAGAGAGAATGATCCATCTTGCCATGGGTTGTCTCTTAATGAATCATCTTTCTCCTTGCCTTCCTTCTGGTCCTAACAGTGGAGAGTGGTGGGTGGGATTAGAAGTGTAGCAATAGTGTCTATAACAACAGACACTGTTCCTGGCCCGCACTCCAGAGTAGCAGTCCCAGGCCTAGCTTGTGCCCTTGGGAGAGGAGTTTTATAATGAGACCTGCTTGGGGCACCTGGGTGGCTCATTTAAACATCTTCCTTCGGCTCAGGTCATGATCCCAGGATGCTGGGATGGAGCACTTCCTTGGGCTCCTTGCTAAGTGGGTAGCCTATTTCTCCCTCTCCGTCTCCCTCTGCCTGCCTCTTTGCCTGTTTGTGCTCCTCTCTCTCAATCTCTCTCTCTTTCTCCCCCTTCCTCCCTGTCACATAAATATACAAAATCTTAAAAAGTGGCGGTGGGATGCCTGGGTGGCTCAGTCCGTTAAATATCTGCTTTGGGCTCAGGTAAAGATCCTACGGTCGTGGGGTCGAGTCCTGGATCATGCTCCTTGCTCAGTGGGGAGCCAGCTTCTCCCTCTGCCTGCCATTCCCCCTGTTTGTGCTCTCTCTCTCTCTGACAAATAAATAGTTTTGTATATATACAAAGTAGGATAATCTTGTATGTATGATTTTAGAACCTTTTTATTTCAAGTATTGTGGACCTATTTCTTTATCATTAAATACATTTTTATCATAACATTTTTGATGGCTCTGTAATGCTTCATAGTATAAATCACCATGATTTAACTAGTTCTTCACTTAATGTTTTGAAGTCTGTTATTTTATTAAACAGTGCGCTGATAAATGCCCTTATAGCTAAATAGTCACACATCCTTAATTACTTCTTTAAGTGAGTTTCCTCCAGGTAGACTTGACAGATTAAGAGGTAAGTATATTTTGACTTGGTAAATGTAGTGAGATTGCCAACTAGAAGTTTCCCAATTTATTCTTTTTTACCAGCAGTGTTTGAGTGTACCTATTCTCCCTGCTTCCCAACCAGTGCCAAATATTAATAACAAAATACTTATACTGGGTAGCGGTTCATGGATATTTGTTATTGTGTTCTCTAATTTTCTGTGTGTTTAAAATATTTCATATTTTTGGGGCTCCTGGGTGGCTCAGTGTGTTAGGCTTCTGCCTTCAGCTCAGGTCATGGTCTCAGGGTCCTGGGATTGAGCCCCGCATCAGGCTCTCTGTTCAGCGGGGAGCCTGCTTCCCCTTCTTTCTCTGCCTGCCTCTGCCTACTTGTGGTTTCTCTCTGTCAAATAAATAAACAAAATCCTTAAAAATTTTTTTCATATTTTTTAAAAAAATGTTGCCAATGTAGCAAAGAAGGGATTTGATTTTCCTGTCTTAGGTTATTAGTGAGATAGAACATTTTCATATTTAATTACTAGTTATTTGTATCTTTTTTTTTTTTTAAGATTTTATTTATTTATTTGACAGAGAGATAGAGAGCACAAGTGAGCAGAGCAGCAGGCAGAGGGAGAGAGAGAAGCAGGCCCTCTGCCGAGCAGAGAGGCCTATGCGGGGCTGGATCCCAGGACCCTGGAAGCATGACCTGAGCTGAAGGCAGCCGCCCAACCAACTGAGCCATCCAGGCGCCCCTGTATTTCTTTTATAAGTTGTTGGTTCTTGATATATATTCAACTAAAAGAGAAAAGGTAGGACATCTTAGTTACCCCATCTAGTCTTAAGGTAAATACATATGGAACATCTATTAGACTTTTCTTTTTTTTTTTTAAGATTCTATTTATTTGTTTGTCAGAGCGAGCGAGCACAAGCAGGGTGAATGTCAGGCAGAGGAAGAAGCAGGCTCCCCACTGAGCAAGGAGTCTGATGGGGGACTTGATCCCAGGATTCTGGGATCATAACCCTGAGGCAAAGGCAGACACGCAAGTAACTGACTGAGCCACCAAGGTGTCCCTAGACTTTTCTGAAATTTTGAAAATTAGTATATTAACTAAATATGAGATGGGATTTCTTAAGGATTTATCCCTCAGAAAAGATTTTTTTTTTTTACAGTGTTTGCTATATATTTTCTCAGTTCTTTTGAGTCACAAAGTATCATTTGAGGGAGATATATTAATCACTGGCTTTAGCCCATGCTAGTTTTGGATGCTTATAGAGGTCAACTGCTAGACTCTGGGGTGGGTAGGTTGGTTCATTGGTTTTTGAAAGAAGTAAAGAAAAAAAAAATTTATTTTTTTTTTTTAAGATTTTGTCTTTAGGGCACTTGGATGGCTCAGTCAGTTAAGCATCTGCCTTCAGCTCAGGTCATGATCTCAGGGTCCTGGAATTGAGCCCCACATCTGGCTCTCTGCTGAGCAGGGAGTCTGTTTCTCCCTCTGCCCCTCCCCCTGCTCATGCTCCCTCTCCCTCACTCCTTCACACTCTTTCTCAAATTAATAAATAAATAAAATCTTTTTTTAAAAAAAGTTTTATTTTTAGGGTGCCTGTGTGCCTCAGTCAGTTAAGTATCTGACTCTTGGTTTCAGCTCAGGTCATGATCTTGGGGTCTTGACGTCGAGCCCTGCGTGGGCTCTGTCCTCAGCATGGGGTCTGCTTGGGATTCTCTCTGCCTGCCCTTCCCCCGGCTCTCTCTCTCTCATTGTGTCTCTCTATCTCTGTAAATTTAAATAAATAAATAAATAAATAAATAAATAAATAAATAAATAAATCTTTAAAAAAAATAAAGATATTAATATTTTAGTACTCTCTACACCCAATGTGGGGCTGGAACTCACAACCCCACGATCAAGAGTTACATACTCTACCAGCTGAGCCAGCCACGCGCCCCTAAAGAAGTAAAGAAATTTAACACAATTTCAGTAATGATTCTCAGGTTATAATCATATAAAATGTTAGATAACATTTTTAATAAAATAAGTATTCAAATTCACTTACAAGACCAATGAAATAATTGACTATTGTTACTGTAATTTTGTTCTAAAATGTACTTGTGGCTTAGGATAAACTTTACTATAAAGACATTATTCACAGATTTGAAGTGGTGTATCTTAAGTAAGTTTGATGGCAATTAAAATGATGTGCTTTAGAAATTGCTAGATGACCTAAAATGGCCCTGTCAGTGAGGGAACTTATAAAGACCTTGAATAAGAGAGAAAGGAAAAGGCAATGTCTTTTTTTTTTTTTTTCTTAAAGATTTTATGTATTTGACAGAGAGGGAATATGAGCAGAGGGAATGGGAGAGGGGGAGAAGCAGGGTCCCCACTGAGCAGGGAGCCCAATGCGGGTCTTGATTCCAGGACCCTGGGGTCATGACCTGAGCCGAAGACAGATGCTTAATGACTGAGCCAACCAGGTGCCCCGAAAGAGCAATATCTTAAAATCATTTCTTTTCCCCTTCCTCCCTCCCTCCCCCCACTTTCTTCCTCCCTTCCTTCCTTCCTTCCTGTATTTCATACATACAGAAAAGAGCATATAAACATTACTGTTCAGTGAATTATCACATACTGTATATACTTGTCTTAATCAGTTTGGGCTGCTGTAACAAAATACCGTGGACTTGGTGGTTTAAACAGTAGAAATTTGTTTCTCAAAGTTCTGGAGGCCAGAAAGTCTAAGATCAAGGTGCCATCCAATTCATTTCCCTATGAGGTCTTCTTCCTGGTTTGCAGATGGTTGTCTTCTTGGTGTATCCTCAAATGGTGGAGAGAAAGATACTCTGTTATCTCTTAGAGTAATAATTCTATTCATGAAGGCTCCACCTTCATTACCTAACTACCTCCCAGAGTGCCACTTCCAGATAGCATGAGGCTGGGAATTAGGACATCACCATATAAATTGGAAGGGCGTTGGGGGCCACAGGCATTCTGTCTGTAGCACCTATGTAACTACTGCCCAGATTAATAAGCAAAATGTTGCTTTATATGCAGAAGTCCTTCCTGGCCTCTCCTGGTTGTTTTCCTTTCTACCCTTCCCAGAGGTAGTCACTGTTAAGTTCTGATACTGAAGAGTCCTTTCACTTTTGAGCCTTATATATATGTAATCACATAGGATGTATTCTTCTCCCTGTCTTTTTGCTTAGTATTGTTTTTTAAATTCATTTGTGTATAACTGGAATATGTTCATTTTCATTGTTACACGGTCTTTCAGCATAAGAGTGTATCACAATGTATTCATCAGTTCCTCTGTTAAAGGACATGTAGGTTGGCTGGAGGGCATTATTTCAAAATTTTGTCTCTTGGTGAATAGGTATACTCATTTCTCTTAATACAAACCCATAAGTGGACTTGCTGGATTTTCTGTGTTATCTCCAGTCTGTCACCCATTAGTTTAAAGTGTCATTGATCACTTGCCTGCCTAAGGATCTCAGTCTGCGGAGAGCCCTTCTTTTATCATTCAGTAGCTGTTGATCCCCCACTATGTTTAATATGTCTGCCATTGTGTAGGTATTGGGGATATGGTTGTAATTAAGGTCATGTTATTTTATAACTTAAGTGTATAAGACTAATAAATTAAGTATAAATAGTTTATTCACATCCCTAAAAGTTGATTCATTCAGGTTCAGTCAGATTGCTTTTTGGCCATGTTTTTGTTGAGAGAATAGATGTTCCTTTCTAGTTAAAGTTCTCTAATTTTCCTTTTCTTTTTTTAAGAAGATTTATTTTGGGGTGCCTGGGTGGCTCAGTGGGTTAGAGCCTCGGCCTTTGGCTCAGGTCATGATCCCAGTGTCTTGGGATGGAGTCCCGCATCCAGCTCTCTGCTCAGCAGGGAGCCTGCTTCCTCCTCTCTCTCTGCCTGCCTCTCTGCCTACTTGTGGTCTTTGTCTGTCAAATAAATAAATAAAATCTTAAAAAAAAAAAGATTTATTTATTTATCTATTTATTTATTGGTGAGCACATGGCCTCTTACTTGAGTGGGGGGAGGGGCAGAGGAAGAGACTCTTCAACCAGACTGCCTGCTGAGCCTGGAGCGGGGCTTGGGACTCCGGGCTTGGGACTCCGGGCTGGATCTCTCCACCCATGAGATCATGACCTGAGCTGAAACCAAGAGCTGAACACTCAGCCATCTGAGCCACCCATGTGCCCCAGAATTCTCTAAATTTCAATTATATATGATCATTGGGAACCAGAGCTTTGGGCAAGAATGGGGGTGCGATAAGGAAGATGAACATGGCAGTGGTGGTTGTGGTTAGAGAAGAGGCTGGAGGCAGGCTGCTCCCTGAGAGACTGTGGGTGGAGGCAGGTTAAGTGAGCCAGTGAGTGGCAGAGAGGGAGGAATGAAATAACTGAATGTCTGTGTCCTGGCAATAGTTTTGCAGCCCTGAAACTTCTGTTTTATTTTGATTGAAGTGAAATCCATGTAACATAAAATTCACCCTTTTAAAGTATACTCCTTAGGCGTTTTTAGTATATTCACAAGGTTTTGCAACCATCACCACTGTGTAATTCCTGGACATTTCTGTTACTTCGAAAAGAAGTGCTGTGCTTATTAGCAGTCACTCTGCATTTCCCTCCGCTTTCCCCTTCCCATGCTCTAAAGGCCCACTAGTCTGCTTTCTGTCTCTATAGATTTGCCTGTTCAAGATACTTCATACAGATGGGGTCATACACTTTTTTGACTGGCTTCTGTCATTTAGCCTTATTTTTTTCAGAGTTCATCCGTGTTGCTGTATGATTTGGTAACTTCATCTCTTTTTATGGTTGAGTATTCCATCATATGAATGTAACACATTTTCTTTATCCATTAATTAGTTGATGGACATTTAGGTTATTTCTACTTTTTTTTCTCCTTTTTTTTTCTACTATTACGAATAATGCTGCTGTGAACACTCATGTACACATTTTTCTGTGGGCATATGTTTTCATTTCTTTTGGGTGCATATCTAGGAGTGGAAATGCTAAAGCTTTTGGGTTTTTCAGGAGCTTTCTCCAAATGGTTAGTTCCTTGGGTCCCATATTAAGAGTCGTGTGGTGGACTGCCTGGACTACTCATAGTCCCAGTGGCTGGATTTCACTTCTGTTTAGGATTCATATTGCCATTTTGAATTCTCCCTTGGGCTATGGTGTGTTTTGTTTGTTTGGGGATTTTTCGACTGGATATCTCCAGGTACTGGCTGCCCTGGATGTTGATCTATCTTTGTTACTTAGATTTGGGGCATATTCAGGATTTGCAGTGGACACTTGAATAGCTCATTTCTTCTTTCCATTCCTTATGGATTCTCCTGCAACTATTAAGTAGCGCATTTATTGTGTCTGCCTGTGTGTCTGGTAGTGCTCATGTTGTCTAGGTCTGAGGTATTTATTTTAAAAATATACGGTAAAAGTCTTTTGGGTTTTTTTTTTTTTTCTTGGACCCAATTCTTGAGTAATGTGAATCCACAGCAATGCAGGATATGTTGGGTTCCCCACATACTGGAGGAGTGCCAGCTCCTACATGTTTGTATTTATTCCTATCAAGTTTCCAAGCTCAGCAGACTTCTTGAAGTCAGAGAACATTGGATTGGGCACCTTGCCTAGGAAAATGCTCCCTGTGTCTCCTTCGAGTGCTTAGGTTGAGTGCTTGTCAGGCATCTGCTTAGATATTTTCAAGACAGTACTGGAGCCCTGAGAAATAATGGAATGAAGGAGTAAATCGCTAAGCCAGACAGAGTACCTGGGTAATGACTGGCAGAGATCTATGTACAATAAAGCAGATGCCACTGGATAGAATTGGACATCCCTAGATTGAAAGGTTTATGAGGTCAAGGACTGTTTCTTTCCTTCTTTTCACCTCCCCCCCACCCCATCACTGTCCACATGGTTTAGAGCTATACCTGGCAACACATGTGCTGAATAAATACTTGTTAACTGGGTTAATAAATGTTGAATAGTTTCTGACTCCGTAGTCCTTTATATACTCTTAGCAGTCTTTTTAGTCTCTGCATAATGTAGAAAGCTCTTGTCCTTCCAACCTAAGCCACCTCTTGACTTGCCAGATTTTGGTACTTCTATGAGGTTTCAACCCTATCATCTTTGATAGGAAATAGTAATATGCTGTTTCTGTTCTTACCAGAGGTAGCCACATCTTGTTTGTTATAGCTCCCGGATTCCTTCCTGATTCTTCTCTTCATACTCTGGGAAGTATTCAGATGAATAACTTGGAAAGTGCAAAGTAGGTTGTCAAGAGCCTTTTAGTATATGTGCTGCCGAAGTGAGCACGGTTGTCAAGAGCCTTGCATTTTATTTTGAATTTGAAGACATGGGAGAACCACCTGAATATAGCAAAATTAAAATGACACCTAGGGAAACTTCTTGTGGCAGTGTATAGTCTTGACTAGAAGGGAGAAGGGAGAAACTGCAGAGCAGAAGGCCCTAGGGTCTAGAGCAGTGGTTGAGATGTGACAAGATGATGGCTTGCACTAGGGGCAATTATATGATCACTTGGTTATTTTGAGAGCGTTAAGTAGAATAAAGGATCCCTTAAAAAAAAAAAAAAAGAATGATTTGGAGCTATTTAAAAAAAAAAAAAAGAATAAAGGATCCCTTTTAAGAACACTGGATAGTATGTCTTAGATCTGAGGGTGTTTAAAAGTATCCAAGGGTCAGGGCACCTGGGTGGCTCAGTGGGTTAAAGCCTCTGCCTCTGGCTCAGGTCATGATCCCGGGGTTCTGGGATCGAGCCCCACATCGGGCTTTCTGCTCAGTGGGGAGCCAGCTTCCTCCTCTCTCTCTCTGCCTGCCTCTCCGCCTACTTGTGATCTCTGTCTGTCAAATAAATAAAATCTTAAAAAAAAAAAAGTATTCAGGGGTTAATAAGTCTGTTAGATTTTCAAGGCATACATACAGATTAGATCAGGGAGAGTTTCTTGATGTTTGTGGGCTGTGCCTTTGTAGCACTTGGCAGCAACTCCAGCAGGGACATCATTAGAGACCTCTTGGCTTTGTCTTCTCTCAAATTCCTGGAATACCTGAGATTTCTACCCTGTGTAGAGATCATTCCCTCATTCTCTATAGGTACCTGCTGCAATGGCAGCCATGATATAGCCCAGCAAACGCTGCTTTCTCAGTGGAATAATTTGACTTGAGCTTGTCTTTTTTTTTTTTTTTCTTTTAAGATTTTATTTATTTACTTGACAGACAGAGATCACAAGTAGGCAGAGAGGCAGGCAGAGAGGAAGGGAAGCAGGCTTCCCACTGAGCAGAGAGCCCGATGCAGGGCTTGATCCCAGGACCCTGGGATCATAACCTGAGCCGAAGGTAGAGGCTTTAACCCACTGAGCCACCCAGGCGCCCCTTGAGCTTGTCTTAAATGTGAAAAGCCACCCCTTATTTTTATTAGGACTGAAGTTTGATAATTCCCTTATTCCCATGTGAGAATGAGTAGACGGAAAATGTTTAGGGTCCTAACCTTTTGTCCCAATGGACCTTTACTGACTCAAAGCTTCCATTCTTAGTGTTGTAGCTACTGTCACAATGTCATTGGGTCTTTTTTTTTTTAAATTAATCTCTGCACCCAGCATGGGGCTTGAACCTCCTGATCCTCAGATCAAGAGTTGCATGCTCTACCAGCTGCGCCAGCCAGGTGCCCTGGATCTGTAGCTTTTTGCCTAAGAAAAAAATAATGGTGGGTGGTTACTTCCCTGCAATGGCAGTTGAACAGTGTGTGTTCAGAAGTCTGGTGGCACTGTGTTCTATTCATCTGTTTAGGGTATTGTTTCTGCAGAAAGTATGTCAGCAGGGTTTTGTTTTGTTTTTTAATGTCTTAGCAAGGACATTGAAGCCAGAGAGGCTAATAGTGACAGCCTTTGAGAGAGCTGAGGTTCTTGGGTGGGAGGTAGCAAATGAAGAGCCTGTAGAAATAATCTCCAATGGTGAGGCCGGAAGAAGAGCTGCCGGTTCTTTGGGAGATATCTGGGGAACACTCTGCAGCCTTTGTGGTGGGCTCAGCAGTGTGATCTGTGCAGCGTCTTAGGACTTCTGGGCCTCGTATTTTCTCTTGGCTATTCCTCCCACGTCCCAGCTTGAGCTCTGTAGGCAAAAGAAATGAGAGAGAAAAGCTTTGATTATGTTACTCAGTAAATAAAGTAAAGAAGCTTTACATTTACCATGTTGATTTTAGAAACTCCCCTCTTCTTCCTTTACAGTGACTGGGTTTAGAGACCTAGACAATGAAGCATGTGTATATGTTGAATTTAGGGTCCACTTTTTCCAGAGGAATGAGTGTTGGGGAGCTGGGACAATAGTCATCACAGGGGGCGCCTGGGTGGCTCAGTCAGTTGAGCATCCAACTCTTTGTTTCAGTTCAGGTCATGATCTCGAGGTTGCAAGATCAAGCCCCGCTCTGTGCTCAGTGTAAAGTGTGCCTGTCCCTGTCTCTCAGTTCCTCCCCTCTGTTCTCTCTCTCTCAAATAAACAAATAATCTTTTTTAAAAAAAGTCATTTCAGAAAATGGAAGAGTATTAAATAGTGTTCTAGTATTCAACGGTGTGGGTAGAAAATGGCCCTAGGGGTCTCAGTCGGCGGAGAGCCCTTTTATCTGGGACTAAAACCTCTGCCCTGCATACTCCACAACTATTTTAGGGCTATCTGAGAAAATTGTTAGGAAGGAACAAGCTGTGTCTTGTTTCTATATCTGTTCGACTTTATGAGTACTTTGATTTCATTACGATGTGAAACCAACTGAGGGAAAAAAAAGTGAAATGGTGGTTATAGAAGCCTGAATTCTGAAGGGAATTCTGAGGATTATCACATCTTATGGCATGTTCAAATATGATCTTCTGCTTCCATTTGGAAATAAATTATTATTGGTCAGGGAAATCTTAATTAGGCTGAGGTCCTTGTCAACATTAGATGAAATACTGCTTTAAAACATACAAAATTGGGGTACCTGGGTGGCACAGTTGGTTAAGTGACCGACTATTGATTTCAGCTCAGGTCTGATCTCAGGGTCATGAGATTGAGCCCCATTTTGGGCTCTGCGCTCAGGACCAAGTCTGCTTCAGATTTTCTCTCCCTCGACCCCTCCTGCTCATGCTCTCTCTCTCTTTCAAATAAATAAATCCCTAAATCTTTAAAAAAAAAAATACAGAATTATAACAATGTTTCAAAAATGTTTGCATTTTAGTGGTTCACCTTTATTTGGTTATTCTAAGTACTATAGCTGGATCTTGTAATTTTTTTTAAACTCTTTATTTAGATTCAATTTAGTTAACATATACTGTATTATGAGTTTCAGGGGAATCTTGTAATTATTTCTTCATAGTAAGATGTTTGTGGTGAAGGAGTTTGGTGAGTGCCCCATCTACCTGGCCTCAGTCTCTGATAGAAACTCACCTTCTCACAGGGAGAGAAAAGACTTCCCGCAGTTTTGATTATTTACTTATTTGCTTACTCATTTGTTTGTTTATATTTTGCCTCTTTGTTTTTGACCCAAATGACTCCTACAGTGGGAGAGTTTTGTGGAGACCCTAGTAGACAAGTCTGGGAGCTAAGTTGATGAAATTATCTCAAAGACTGCAAGTTTTCTTTCATAATGACAAGAGGCGTTTGGTAGAAGAACTGAGATCTTATTTTAAAATACACCACAGACTAGCAGGGAGTGGTGCTGGAGGGGGTGGAATGTATTCTCAGCACCAGATACCTTTGAAACAATCAAGCTGCTGTATGTTGGGGCCTGGTCTAGCGTGTATTGTGTTCCTAGAGCAGGGTTCATCTGGCGACCCTGTCTCTAGCTAGCTCTGAGCCTGATGGGTTAGGCTGAGTGAAATACAGGCCAGCCATGCTGCTTCAGAGAGCACAAATAAGACTTTAGCAAAGTGCTCTTTGTGTCCTCTTAGGAAGTAACAGACAAACTGGTCAGGTAGTAAAAAGATTTTATTTATTTATTACAGAGAGAGAGACCACGAGCCAGGGAGACAGAGGGAGGAGGAGAAGCGCTGGCTCCCCCTGAGCAGGGAGCCTGACATGGGGCTTGATCCCAGGATCATGACCTGAGCTGAAGACAAATGCTTAACCAACAGACAGACACCCAGATGCCCCATGAAAAATATTGCTAAGGAGCATTTCAGAAAAAAATGATTGTGCTTTCATCTAGATAAGGAAAAGTATCAAGATGAAGTATTAGCTGAGAGTGCAATGTCTCCTTGCCCCTCAACTTTAAACTGGACCCTGAAGTGAGATTCTGTTTCTAGTGGAGTTCCCATTATGGTCTCATCTCCTTGCTGCTCAGAGAGTGACTTAGATCCTGTTCTGTGAAAAGTCAGTCTACGGCTCTTGGATAGCACAGTCAGTTAAGTGTCCGGCTCTGTTCAGGTTGTGATCTCAGGGTCGTGAGATTGAGCCCTGTATCAGCTCCGCACTCAACATGGACTCTGCTGAAGACCTCTCTCTCTCTCAAATAAATAAGAAAAATTTTTAAAGATGTTATTTATTTGTCAGAGAGAGAGAGATACAGTGAGAGCAGAAACACAAGCAGGAGGAATAGGAGAGGAAAAGGAGGCTTCCCACTGAGCAGGGAGCCCGTCATGGGGCTTGATCCCAGGACCCTGAGATCATGACCTGAGCCGAAGGCACACACCCAACAACTGAGCCACCCAGGCATCCTTCAAATAAATAAATCTTCAAAAAAGAAAAAAAGAAAGAGAGGGAAAGAAAAGCCAGTCTAACAGAGGGTATAGAGCTCACTGAACAGAGCTACTACAGAGTTGTCACAGAGCATTCTGTGTGCTTCCCTTAGGATTTCTTCCTCTATACTTCCCTCCTTCCTCCCTCTCCTCCTTTGCTCTTTCTGCTTCATTTTAGTTTTGGCCTTTGGATACACTGAGTTTTCCAAGATGTTTGACTATAACATATCCTTGCACCAGAAAGAATGAACCTGGCTGCTTTGCAAAAGATTTCTATAAAAACTACCCTTTCGGGGCGCCTGGGTGGCTCAGAGGGTTAAAGCCTCTGCCTTCGGCTCAGGTCATGATCCCGGGGTCCTGGGATCGAGCCCCGCATCGGGCTCTCTGCTCTGCAGGGAGCCTGCTTCCCCCATCTCCCTCTCTGCCTGCCTCTCTGCCTACTTGTGATCTTTCTCTGTCAAATAAATAAATAAATAAAATCTTTTAAAAACAAAAAACTACCCTTTCGGGGCTCCTGGGTGGCTCAGTGGGTTAAGCCGCTGCCTTCGGCTCAGGTCATGATCTCAGGGTCCTGGGATCGAGTCCCGCATCGGGCTCTCTGCTCAGCAGGGAGCCTGCTTCCCTCCGCCCCCCCCCCCCCGCCTCTCCGTCTACTTGTGATTTCTCTCTGTCAAATAAATAAATAAAATCTTAAAAAAAAAAAAAAAACTACCCTTTTACACTAAGAGGTTCGACATACATCTGTTTTAAACCTGTTATTTGGTTCCTCTTGCTTTACTCTTTCTGCAAGTCCATTTGATTGCTGGGTTGTTGAAACTGCTGGTAGCAGCTGCTTACTGACAGCTCTCTTTGTCTTAGGCACTTGCCTTAGAGTAATTGTAGTGCTTGGAAAACACAAAGACCACTTGAGCAGACCAGTTTGGGGGATTGGCAACGCTATCCCCGGAGCAGGGTCTTTATGTTAGTCTCTCTAAGAAAATCCCTATGGGGCCATTGCCTGCGAATTTCTTTAGACTTTATGCATCTTTTGATCAGAAGCCACCTCTTTGGTGTGGCAGCTATTATGAGTTGGCTGACTCCCTGGAGGCGTAGAAGGAAGAGCAAGCAGTATGGCAAAAAGAAAACCTGACTTTTGGTTTGGTATGTGTTGTTCAGGAGCTCTGTGATCTCGGGTATGCTGTTCCATGTATCCCAGCCATACTTTCCATGTGCAGGTTAGGTTTCATATATGCCGTGCTTGTGAGGATTGAGCCAAGTGACATTTGTGAAGAATGCCTTTGTAAACTGTAACTGCCTTGTGAATAAAGATTACTATCTCTAATAAACAGTACCAGTTCTCAGCCACCAGTAGCATGACTCTCCCATCCTGTGTTTGGAAGAAGCACAAATCTGTGAGGAGGGATTGCTGAATATTTCAGCTTGAGTTGTATTCACGAGGCTCACATACCTTTCCCTGCTTTTTGATCCTATCTGTCTCTCTCCATGCTTCAATGGGATGACCTGTTCTGTCTCACAGCAACCATGCTCTCGGTACAAAATGTGATTGTGACCGTGCTTGTGTTGGGAGATCATCAACAAACATGCCAAGCTGCTGGCCAGAAATGTTCTTCCCTTCCTATTTGCTCTTGTACCTCCCCAGTACCTTAAGAAAGGATTCTTGGGGTTTGGTTATGAGCCAGTTGGACCATATGGTAGAATCATGATTCTCTGAACCAATTCCTTTTCACAGTTACAAAATGAAGTAATCAAGTCTCCAGGAGCAGCAGCTGGAAAGGGAAATGGAAATGTGGATGTTGAGTTCAGCTGCCCTCAAACCCAGAGTGTGCTCCTCTGTAGTGTCCCTGAGGTGGAGGATAAGGACTTCACTGGCTTTACTCTCCAGGAATGCAGTTACCTCTAGCTTTCTGCAGCTTTACATGAAGACCCCTGGAGATATACTTAGGAATAACTATATGTAACTTTGTCAAGTGACGGCTTTGGGCCTGGGAGATAAATTTTAGCAGGTATTGATCTAATTTATGCCTATCTAACACTTTTTTTTTTTTAAGATTTCATTCATTTATTTGACAGAGATCACAAGTAGGCAGAAAGGCAAGCAGGGGTGGGGGAAGCAGGCTCCCCACCAGGCAGAGAGCCAATGCAGGGCTCGATCCCAGGACCCTGGGATCATGACCTGAGCAGAAGGCAGAGGCTTTAACCCATTGAGCCACCCAGGCGCCTCCACTTGGCTGTTCTTAACGGTGCTGTTGAAAGCATTTCATATTCTTTAGCAGTGGTTTCCTGGCAGCCTTGTGTCTAGCCCTGTGCGGATTGAAAAGAAAAGAAAGCCATCCTAGCAGTAGGGGACTCTGAGGGATTGGATATCATTGCCTTTGTGACTCCTGAGGGGAAGGCAATCTTCTCAACGTTGATATGTTAATGAGTGCTCCTGGCTGGAGTTTCCTACCCTGGACAGAAGTCATCCATGATTCCTGGAGCCGCATATTTGTTACCCTAGAAGTATAAAGACTCCTTGCCTTAGGAATTCCTGAGTATACTGATACCTCCAAGTGGTGAAATAAAAATTTGCGAATGATTGTGTTCACAGTAGTGCCTTGTGTCAGTGGCACTGTTCACTCTTCAAACGGCAGCCCACATATTTTGTGGCCAGGGTATACAGATGCGCGCTATGACAGCAGTACCTCCCTCCAGAGCCACTCTGTGCTGAGCACTCCAGTCTTCCAGGGATCGTTGGATCCATTCAGTCTTTTGTTCCTTCCACAAGTACTTATTAAG
The DNA here is from genome assembly GCF_020171115.1 of Neogale vison. NCBI lineage: Eukaryota > Metazoa > Chordata > Mammalia > Carnivora > Mustelidae > Neogale > Neogale vison. The sequence continues at coordinate 205,122,001 of NC_058096.1, read as the reverse complement.
TTCCTTTTCTGTAGCAAGTATTGTACTTGCACCAGACAATAAAAGGTCAGAAAGATTTAGCCTGGACACTAAGATCTGGCCCAGCATTTGACAACTAAGTGCATAAAGACACAGGTTCTGACCTGCAGTGACCAATTCCTGTGAAAGCTTAGTGTTTTAGTAGATTGAAATAGTTGTGAAAAATTATCTGACAGGCAAGTGAGGCAAAATGAGTGGCTTTTGATCTGTCTAGTCTCACCTGCTGATTGATGCTAGTCCTTTTTTTTTTTTTTAGCACTTAGAAGTCAAAATACATTTATTGAGCCCTCACTATATTTCATGCTAAGCTCTTTACATGTATTAACTTAATCTTCATAACCACCTTATGAAACAGGTACTGTTATCCCTACTTTACAAATGAGGAAACTGAAGTACATACAAGTTAATAAGGTCCTTGTTGGAGGTCATGAGGTGGAGGCAAGATTCAAACTTAGGGAACCTGACCCAGAGTCCATGTTCTGCCTCTAGGTAGAAGGATACCATCCTTACCAACCTCCTGTATGGGAGAGCTTGGCAGAGTGATAGTCCCCTGACCTCCCTGCCTGCAGAGTTCTTCTCTTTCCTGGATGGGTTTCCAAGAGCAGATTGCTTGTCCTTAATACAGAGTGGGAGGTGATGAATGCCGAAGGAGGTCCCTTATCTACAGCCCACATGTGAATCTGGTTCTGCCTTTCGCCATCTGGGTGACCTTGGCTCCAAGCATGTTTCCTCATCTGTGAAGTGGAGATGATGATACTATTTTATGGGATCATCAAGGGATTAAATAAGATCACATACTTAACCATTTCTGGCTCTGAGTAAGCGCTTAATAAATGATAGCAGATTTTTATTATCATCATCTTCTAGCCTGAGAACAAGCCACGAAACAATTTCTCAGAGACCAGAATCTAGGACCTAGGTAGGTGGGCAGATTTCCTTTGGTTTTGACAAGACAATAATTTTATTCTATGTATTTTTCTTGACTCTTTTGGTGTGAAAAGCAGAGAGGTAAAGCATTATTTGACAGATGTATGGATTCAAGCAAGAAACTGAGGTCCAATTGCAAAGAAATGCGTTGTAGAACTCAGAGCCCTGTCTGAGGAGACACAGAGGACCCTAGAGGGCGGAGAATGAACACAGCGCAGGGGCTAGTTCCAGAGTCGCATCCTCGGTTAGTTCACTTACCAGTGTGGGTGAGGGTCTCTTGTCAGTAGGCAGAGATTTTTTTTTCCTCTGCTGTAACACGGATCTGCTGGCTAGTGTTTAATAACCTTACTTTTTCTTGATGTGAAATAGAATTTGTGGCTTTTCCAAAATGCCGAGGCAAAGGAGCTCTGTAACCGCAAGTTTATTGAGCCTTTTTCCCCCACCTGTTCCTGTGCCAGACTTCCCCAAAGTGCTTATTTGCCAATGGTTGCTCCTCAGATCTCATGGCTAGCTCACTCTGTAGGCTCCACGCCAGAGTGATGCTGCTGCTGCCGCCGCCAGCACCTCCACTGCCACCATTGGCCACTCAGGTTCCTGCCACAAGGATGGGACCTGCTGTGAAGCTTCACCTTCCTCCTTTCTGCCTGTCATCGGGGTTGTACCTCTTTTTCCTGGGGCTTTTGCCATGCAGCCAGCAAGAAAGTTTTCAGGCACCACAGTTAAGAGCCCTACCTACCTCTCCAAGGAGATTTGAGTTAGCCATGGGCTAGAAGATGATTGAGAGGGCTCCTGTGCCTCTGTGCTGCAGAAGGAAGAGTTTGCCTCTGATAGTGTGCTAGCTCCGAGTCAGGTGGGGGGCTTGCTGGGACTCGTGAGAGTGCACTGCATAACCTCTGGAGAAGTAGACTCGGCCTAACCTGCCCAAGGACAGCGCCCTGACCCACAAGAGCCAAGGCTGAAGACCGATCTCACCTTCTCCCACACCCTTTCCCTAAGCTTGAGCTTGCTCTGCCACACTGCCCCAAGTCTGTGGCTTCAAACAGCCATTTCCTTTTGTCAATAAATAGGTTCTCTCTTTGTAAAATGTTTCAGCTTGGGGACTGGAAAGGCTCTCTGTGCCTTCCTGTCTCTCTTTTTCTCTGAGGGTTGATGTTGATGGCTTGTCTTTGTCTTCACAGGGGACTCTAATGATCCATGACAAAGAGGTCACCCTTGAGTACATACCAGGCCCAGATTTTTGGTACTGCAAACGGGTAAGTGCCAAGAATTCTGTTCCTTAGAGGTAAGGATCCAGCCTCACAGCTCCTCTGTGTCTCCAGGAGTGCCCCCCTGGTCGTATGCATTGCAAGGGCAAAGCTCTTCTATCTTAGTTCACTTCAGATAAACCGAGGGTCAGGGCAAGGCCAGCCACCATTCATGCTTCCCAGCTGCTGCCTGCGGCCATAGAAGGTTCTGGACCTATTGGAGGCATTTTCTCAAGGGACACACATCAGGCTTTTTTTTTTTTTTTTTTTTAAGATTTATTTATTTATTTATTTATTTGACACAGAGAGAGAGAGAGATCACAAGTAGGCAGAGAGGCAGGCAGAGAGAGAGGAAGGGAAGCAGGCTCCCTGCTGAGCAGAGAGTCCGATGTGGGACTCGATCCCAGGACCCTGAGATCATGACCTGAGCCGAAGGCAGCGGCTTAACCCACTGAGCCACCTAGGCGCCCCACATCAGGCTTTTTAATTGATTCTGAATTGCATTGACTTACAGCCTCTCCCTGGTGATGCTTCCTGAGGGTGGTTATAGGGGATTAGTATTGGGAGAGGTTGAATCTGAGAGGTGCACACTTTTTGGATATTACAGGTTTCCAAGGATATAGAACTTCATGGCATTTTACCTCTCTTAAAGTCTAATAGTCAGGCGCCTGGGTGGCTCAGTGGTTGAGCGACAGCCTTCAGCTCAGGTCATGATCCCGGACTTCCAGGATCGAGTCCCACATCGGGCTCCCGGCCCCCTGGGGAGGCTGCTTCTCCCTCTGACCTTCTTCTCTCTCATGTTCTCTCTCACTCATTCTCTCTCAAATAAATAAATAAAATCTTTAAAAAAATTTAAAAAAAAGTCTAATAGTCTTCTAGAATGGCATATTTAAAGATTTTAGGCTATACTGTTCAGATTTTATTTATCTGAGAGAGAGAGAGCATGAGGTAGGGGGCGGGGGGTTGCCTAGGGAAAAGCAGACTCACCGCAGACCAGGGAGCACAATACAGGGGTCAGTACCAGGACCCTGGAATCATGACCCAAGCTAAAGGCAGATGCTTAACTGAGCCACCCAGGTGCCCCTAGGCTATACTCTTACTGAAAGTCCAGCTGGCTTGCAAATGAGCATGAAAATAAAATCTGTCATTTTTTATTGCTGCTACTTTCAGAAATAATTATGAAAAATTTATAAAATTTCTGAACCATGATTTATTAAAAGTTCATTATAGAACTTGATAAAACTCAGTAAAAACTTGAGCTTGACATTTCATTAGTCTCAGTGAAGTATCATTTATATAGCTGTGGTTGTCATTAGTCAAAGCACTCATATATCATGGTGTCATTTTAGGAAAACGTTTAACTTTTTAGGGCGCCTGGGTGACTCAGATGGTTAAGCATCGGCCCTTGGCTCAGGTCATGATCCCGAGGTCCCTGGGATCGAGCCCCACATCAGGCTCCCTGCTCGGTGGGGAGCCTGCTTCTCCCCCTCTCTCTCTCTGTGTCTCTCATGAATAAATAAATCCTTTAAAAAAAATTTTTTTTTAATTTTAAAAATTGTGTTAAAATACACATAACATTAAATTTATCATTTTAACAATTTTAAAACACATAATTCACTGGCATTAAGTACATTCACAGTGTGGTACAACTACCATCGTGTCTAGTTCTAGAACTTTTCATCACTTCAAAAGGAAACCCTGTATCTCTTGAATAGTCACTCCTTAGTCTCCTTTCCCTCATTTCCTAATAAACCACTAATCTTTCTATCTTCATGGATTTGCCTGTAAGTGGAGTCATAGAACATTTGACCTTTTGTGTCTGCCTTTTTTCAGTAAGCATGTAGTCAGGGTTTGTCCATGTTGTAGTGTATATCAGTATGTCACTCATTTTTATGGATGAACAAGAATATATATATGGCTATACCACATTTTGTTTATCCATTCGTCATTTTATGGACATTTGGGTTGTTTCCACCTCTTGTCTGTTATGAATAAGACTGCTGTGACCATTCATGTACAAGTTTTTGCCTGAACACACATTGTCAAATCATATGGTACTTTTATGTTTTAACTCTTTGAGGAATCACCAGGCTATTTTCCAGAGACAGCAGCTACACTGTTTTATATTCCCACCAGCAACGTATGAGAGTTCAAATTTATGCATGCTCTTGCCAACATTTGTAATTTCAACCCTTTAAAAAAAAATTTTTTTTTAAAGATTTTATTTATTTATTTGACAGGCAGAGATCACAAGTAGGCAGAGAGGCAGGCAGAGAGAGAGGAAGAAGCAGGCTCCCTGCTGAGCAGAGAGCCCAATGTGGGGCTCGATCCCAGGACCCTGGGATCATGACCTGAGCCGAAGGCAGCGGCTTTAACCCACTGAGCCACCCAGGCGCCCTCAAAATTTTTTTTTTTATTTTTAAGTAATCTTTACATCCATTGTGGGGCTCAAATTCACAGCCCCAACATCAGGGGTGACACAATTTACCAACCGAGCCAGCCAGGCACCCCAGCCCTTTTTTTGGTAATAGCTATCCTAAGTGGGTATAAAATAGTATCTCATGATTTTAATTTGCATTTCCATAGTAACTAATGATGTTGAGCATCTTTTTTTGTATTTATTGCCACTTTTGTATCTTCTTTGGAGAAATGTTTATTCACATACTTCGCCTGTTTTTAATTGGTCATTTGTCTTTTTGTCGTTAGGTTGTAAGAGTTCTTTATACTGGATTCTGGATATAAATCCCTAATCAGATATGTGATTTGCATTTATTTTTTCCCATTCTGTATATTGTCTTTTACCTTCTTACCATGTTTTTTGCACAAAAATTAATTTTGATAAAGTCCGATTCAGCTGTTGTTTTCTTTTGTTGCTTATACCTTTGGTGTCAGGAAACAATTGCCAAATCCGTGGTGATGAAGATTTACCCCTGTGTTTTCTTCTAAGAATTTTATAGTTTGGGCTTTTATATTTAAAGCTTTTATCTGTTTTGAGTTAATTTTTGTTCATGCTATGAGGTAAAGGGCAGCTTCATTCTTCAGCGTGTGTGTATCCTCTTGTCCCAGAATCATTTGCTGAATTAACTATTCTTTTCCCATTGAATGGTCTTGCACCCTTGTTGGAAAGCAGTTGACCAGAGATCTGTAGGTTTATTTCACTCAGTTTTATTCTGTCGTTGTATATTTTTATCCTTATATTAGTACCATGCTGTTTTGATTATTGTAGCTCTCTCATAAATTTTGAAATTGGTAAGTATGTCTTTCACCTTTGTTCTTTTTTAAAGTTCTTTTGGCTATTGAGTGTCTTTTACAATTCCATATAAATTTGAGGGTTAGCTTTTCCATTTCTACAAAAAGACCATTAGGATTTTTATAACATGTAATATTTTAATAGTGATTGCCTCTACAGTTTGAGATTATGGGTGATTTCCCCCCTCTTATACTTTCTGTATGAGCTATAAGGCACATGTATTGTTTCTTTTATAATCAGGGATGGAGGGAGCCAGGATTAAAGAGACAGTTTTGAACTCAGTTTTTTTTTTAAAGGTCAATTTACTTATTTTCAAGAGAGAGTGAGCAAGAGAGTGAGCATATGAGCAGGGAAAGGGGCAGAGAGAGAGGGGTACCTCAGGGATCATGATCTGAGCTGAAACCAAGAGTTGAATGCTCAACCAGCTGAGCCACCCCTTTGTCCCAAACTCTGCTTTCTGTTAACTGGCAGAGAGCAAATTTTGATATCTGATGTAAAAATTACATAGCTATTGCCAAAACTGTTGCTTGAAAGAACAGAATGGCTTAGTTACATTGTCCCCTAAGATGACAAGCCACTTACTTAGCTGTCTCGCACTTGTAATTTCTGCACTTTTTTGGAAGGAGTGCACCAGCCCTGCATATGTGACCTTTGACCTGATGTGGAAGCTGCCAAAAAATAATATCTATGGCAGTATTCTATGTAATGTCCTGGAAGTGGAAACAACAAAAAAATCCATCAACTGATGAATGGATAGACTAGCAACATGCAGCACAGCACTATAGTGGATGTTATTTGGCAGTTAAAAGGAATGAATGGGGCTCCTGAGTGGCACAGTCAGTTGAGCCTCCGACTCTTGTTTTGGCTCAGGTACATGATCTCTGTCTTGTGAGATCAAGCCCTGCATCAGGCTCCTTGCTAAGGGCAGAATTTGCTTAAGATTCTCTCTCCCTCTGGCCCTCCTGCTTGTGTGCACATGCACGTACCCTCTCTCTTTCCTCTCTCTCTCAAATAAATAAATCTTTAAAATAAATAAAAGGATTGAAGTGCTGCAACATGCAAAAACATGGATACACTTTGAAAATATTATGCCAGACACAAAGCACCTTATGTTGCACTATTCCATGGGACTGGTGGTGAGAGTGCAAAATGACTCCACGAGGTTAGTTGTTGAGTCAATGAAAGTATTCTAAGGGCCTGGGTGGCTCTGTGGGTTAAGCCTCTGCCTTCAGCTCAGGTCCTGATCCTTGCTCAGCAGGGAGCCTGCTTCCACCTCTCTCTCTGCCTGACTCTGCCTATTTGTGTGCTCTGTCAAATAAACTCTTTAAAAAAAAAAGAAAAAAGAAAAGAAATATTCTAAAGTTAGATTGTGGTGATGGTTGCACTCTGTGTATACTGGAAATCATGGGGGTGCTTGGGTGGCTTAGTTGGTTAAGTATCTGACTCTTGGTTTCAGGTCAGGTCATGATCTCGGGGGTCATGAGATAGAGCCCTGCATGGGGTCCACTTTCAGCATAGGAATCTGCTTGAGTTTCTCTGTTTCCCTCTACTCCTCCGCCCCTTCCCCCCTCAAATAAATAAATAAATCTTAAAAAAAAAAAAAAGAAAGAAAGAAAGTAGGTTAAGCCCCTGCCTTCGGCTCAGGTCATGATCTCAGGGTCCTGGGATCGAGGCCTGCATTGGACTCTCTGCTCAGCAGGGAGCCTGCTTCCCCCTCTCTCTTTCTGCCTCCTGCCTACTTGTGATCTCTCTCTCTCTCTCTCTGTGTCAAATAAATAAGTAAATAAATCTTTTAAAAAAAAACAAAAAAGAAACCGGTGAACATTATGGTACTTAAACCAAGGTTAGGATCCTGAATTCACCATTTACAACTCTTCTGTAGTAACAAGCAGTTTCCAAATCCCAGAGACTTAAGTCCATTTAAATGGACAGACATAGGGGCGCCTGGGTGGCTCAGTGGATTAAGCTTCTGCCGCCTTTGGCTCAGGTCATGATCTCAGGGTCCTGAGATCGAGCCCCGCATCAGCCTCTCTGCTCAGCAGGGAGCCTGCTTCCTCCTCTCTTTCTGCCTGCCTCTCTGCCTACTTGTGATCTCTGTCTGTCAAATAAAAAAAAAGAAAGAAAAAAAGAAATGGACAGACATATACTTCATGGGTCATTGCTTCTGTTTTGCTCTATGACATCTCATTCTGGGACCCACCTGGAAGGAGCAGTCCCAATGTGGCACTGTTATCACCCTGCCTAAGGGAGAGAGCTCATGCTCCCAGCCAATGGCTCTTAGAGCTTTTGCCAGGCCATGTTCACTCACACTCTGTTGGCCAAAGTGAGACACGGCCAGAGTTGCCCATGGAGAGAGAAGTGCATTCACCCTGCAGGGAGGCACCACAGTTGCTGGACAGTGGGCAGGGCTGTGCCTATGATTCTGCCACTCACCGAGAAGGGACCAAGGAGATAGCCGATTATAATGACCTTACTCGAGTACTCTCTCCAGGCCTCAGCTTCATCTTCTACAAAATGAGGAGATAATAGTTGTCTGAATCACTTCAGGTGATGGTTTGTGGAACAGGCCTGGTACCTGGTGTGTGCTCTTTACTCATTAGCTTCTGAACTGTGGTGGTTATTGTTCTCCTCCATCTCGCATGCCCTCCTACTCCCCCTACAAGGTCCTACTCAATAGCAGCCTTATCTTCACAGTTCCTGTTCCTTGGTTTCCTGCCAGCCAGCGTTCTGTCCTCATACTACTTGGAAGCTCACTGGCAAATGTTTAGCATCTTTGGAATTGGGTAGTGTGCTTTTACCTTTTTATTCATAGGTTCAGACAGGAAAAACTACATTCACATTGCAAAGTGCCTCTTCCCTTGTTTGGGTGAATGAATGTTCCTTTTCCGTTTAACATCCTCAGAAGAGCTGCCAGAGGCACTACTTACGTATCTTCCTCTTCTTTCCTTGCTCCTTATTTATTTGTTTGTTTGTTTAAAAATTTTAATTACTTAACAGAGAGAGAACACAAGCAGGGCAAGTGGCAGGGAGATGGAGAAGCAGGCTCCCTGCTGAACAAGGAGCCTGATATGGAATTCAGTCCCAGGACTGTGGAATCATGACCTGAGCCAAAGGCAGATGCTTAACAGATTGAGCCACCCAGGTGCCCCTCCTTGCCCCTTTTTAAATCAGTATTTGAGAAAGGGGTGTTGGCAGTTGAATTACCAGCTCCAGCTCAGCCTGAATGGGGCTGAAGTTCCGGACCAAATGTTGGATGCAACTGTGAGGGGCAGTGGCTTTGGGGCAGTAGTATTGTTTAAACCATTTAACAGTCCAGTTTTCTTAGTTAAATTTATTTCCTGTAGAAATCCGTGTCTCCAGCAAAGGCATTTGGGACTGCTCCAGTATCCACGTGCCCTGTTAGAAGGCAGCTGTCGAACAGCAGCTCACCTCATTCTGTCTGCTAGCTGTGAGGAGTGGGGGGACATCAGATTTGTTAGGCTTTAATGGTGATCTGGGATATGGCTTATTTCTTTCACGTTTGGCAGGTGATGTTGTGTTGGATAAACACAAGATTTTTTTTAATGTTTTTGGTCAAATTGAAGTCTTTCCCTTTCCCATGCAGTGTAAGGCCAGCATAGCTGGACACCGATCTTCATGTTCACTCTGCAAGTGCTCAAGAGAAGGTGAGTGATGGTAGAGGTGGTAGTGATAGTTTTGTGTATTGATCAAAACAAAGCTCATGCTCTCTTTGGCTTTTAAGAGTGGTCATCCCTAAATACAAGTTTATCTATAAAGCTCTTGGAAGTGCGATGCGATCTCTAACTTCGTGTTACCTGTTAGTGAATGATATTGGATCTCAGTTCCACCAGGGGAAGGAGATGGGTGGCCAGATCCTCCCATTGAGGGAACTAAATGGGCAGCTGACCAGAGGACCCTTATCCCCTACTGCTTTGTAGTTACTGAGAATCATCTGCTGTCAGGATCCTCTTTTTATTTACGCTCTATATAAACATTTCAGGATCTTCAACAGAAAAATATTTGTGAAGTAACAGTAAAAAATGAACAAGAGAAAATAATCAGGATTATATGTTGTTTGTATTTTTTATTTTATTTATTTATTTTTAAGATTTTATTTATTATGTCAGAGAGAGTACAAGCAGGAGGAACAGCAAGCAGAGGGTGAAGCGGGCTTACCACTGAGCAAGAAGCCTGAGGGTGAAGCGGGCTTACCACTGAGCAAGAAGCCTGATGTGGGACTTGATCCTAGCACCCTGGGATCATGAGCTGAGCTGAAGGCAGATGCTCAACCAACTGAGCCACCCAGGCATCCTGGGTATATGTTGTTTTTATAAAGGAATAAACCTACCAGCTTCTCAGTCACTTAACTTTAAGTCAGTTTCTCCAGAGAACCTTTAGATAGGCAACCTTAAAGAGTCTGTCAAAGGCATCTGTAACAACAGTCCTATAGCAATGACTTTTTTTTTTTGAAGATTACTAATTTACTTATTGACAGATAGAGCAAGTGCACAAGCAGGGGGAACAGCAGAGAGAGAGGGAGAAGCAGGCTCCCTGCTGAGCAGGGAGCCCAAGCCCAGGACTCTGGGATCATGGCCTGAGCCAAGGCAGATGCCCAACCAGCTGAGCCACCTAAGCCACCCAGGTGCCCCAGCAATGACTGTCATATGCCTGTTTTTGATAATATGCATTCAGGAGAGCTAGGGCATGACCATAAAATATAGTTCAGTGTGGGGTGCCTGGGTGGCTCAGTGGGTTAAAGCCTCTGCCTTCGGCTCAGGTCATGATCCGGGGTCCTGGGATCAAGCTCCGCATCAGACTTTCTGCTCAGCAGGGCCTGCTTCCCATCCTCTCTCTCTCTGCCTACCTCTCTGCCTACTTGTGTTCTCTGTCAATAAATAAAATCTTTAAAAAAAAAATACAGTTCAGTGTAGGGATCCAGGTAGCCTTCTAAAGGACCTGTTTGTTCCAAGTTTACTTAGTATGTCTACAAAGAGTTTCTTAGCTGGGGTTTTGGCCTGCAGTGGAAATTCTACTCTCTAGTGAGGACTGTGAAGCAGGTGTTCTGAAAATCTTTAAGGAAGGCTCTAGATGCTGTAGAAGCCAACCCAACTTGTGAGAAGGTGAGTAAATAACTGAGATTTTTAGCTTGTATTACTTCAGATTAAGCAGAATTGTGTGTTTTTCCCCTGAAGAAGGACTTCTTTCTCTGTATATTCCAACAAATGAATGGCTGGTTTATAAATACCCTTGGGTGCCCTGCCACTAAGAGGGCTGATACAGCTTTAACCTGGAAACATGTAAAGCAGGTGTTCACTAGTTGCCTATCACTGCTGTTAAGTTATCTCTACATTGGTCCTATAGAATGTATTTTTTTGAACGCCTGGCTTCCTGTGAACCCTTCAAGAATGAATTCATTGCAAAAATATGTTCCTAATTAATTGGACAAATTGTCCTGCTATAGAAGGAGATTTAAAATGAATCATTTATATTTTGAAGGGCATTTGCTTGTTATAATTCTTTGCAAATGAATGAGCTATACATAGGTAGGTCTGTTAGCTTCCCCAGAGAAGAGGGCACCCGTGATCTTACAGAATTTTGAGATGGCTGTTTTAGTACTATAACATTGGAAGAAGGAAGACTCCTAGTTGGGATATACGTTTCTACCAAACTTCTGGCAAGGGTCATATCTTTGGTAATTTTGTTCCCAAATCTGTTCTTATCATTGGTTTAAATAGTCAGGCCCAGCATCTCATGAAGGATTTCTTATATTTAAGTGTTTGAAAAGTGGTAGAAAACTCATAAGATGAAATTTAAATACTTGAGCGGCTTCTTTGAACTATTTCATGTGCTTTCTCATTGGCCTGGCTTAAAATCTATTAGAGGACATTTTTTGTAGGTATTTCTGGGACTATTAAAAGCATTCCATGAGTATTTGGTAGCAGGTAAGGAGGAATCACAGCAGTAATGTTTTTGGGATGAAACCTGCTGGAGACTCTCTTTCTGTTTCTGTTTCTATAGTGACAGAAGCCAAGCAAGAATTAATAACCTATCCTCAACCTCAGAAAACATCCATACCAGCACCATCAGAAAAACAACCCAACCAGTCCCCAAGGTCAGTTGATAAGGAACCTGAACCCAAGAAGAGAGAAGAAGGACAAGAACCACGCTTGGGACATCAAAAGAGAGAAGGAGAAAGGTATCTACCTCCTCGAAGAGAAGGGCTCACCTTCCGAAGAGACCGAGAGAAGGAACCATGGTCTGGGGAGACACGCCAGGATGGGGAGAGCAAAAGTAAGTGATTTGTCAGGGCACGAACCAGCCTGTGACCACGGCAGTTAGAGTATAGGTGTTCTGTTTTGTGGTTAGGTACCAGGTGTTTCCCACACCCTAGTAAAACTGTTCAGCCTGATTGTGGAGGTTGTTGCTTTCTGCAGGCATTGCTGTAACCAGTCAGAGGAACTTGCATCCTCCAAATAGCAAATTGTTACTCAAATGCAGCAAGACATCATTTTAGTATTTTAGTATTGACGAAGAAATGTTAGAAGTGTATGACCCAGCATTGTTTTATAGAATCAGCCTTGCTAGAGCAGAGTAGCATCTGCAGTAAAAAAGGACAATCAAGGGACACCTGGGTGGCTCAGTGGGTTAAAGCCTCTGCCTTCGGCTCAGGTCATGATCCCAGAGTCCTGGGATCGAGCCCCACATCGGGTTCTCTGCTCAGCAGGGAACCTGCTCCCTCCTCTCTCTCTGCCTGCCTCTCTGCCTACTTGTGATCTTTGTCAAATAAATAAATAAATCTTTAAAAAAAAAAAAAAAAGGTCAATCAGGCTCTGACGGCTTTGAAAATTAACTTTTCTCTCTTTCCTTGCTCCTCCCATTCGTATGTGGTTCGTTCAGCAATTATGCTAAAGCGCATCTATCGTTCCACTCCACCTGAGGTCATAGTAGAAGTGCTGGAACCCTACGTCCGCCTTACTACTGCCAATGTCCGTATCATCAAGAACAGAACCGGCCCCATGGGCCACACTTATGGGTTTATTGACCTCGACTCCCATGCGGTAAGTTTCCTCTGCCTTGGAATGGCCAAGGGACAGCTGGCTATAGAAACCTTAAGAAGGTTTGAAGGACTTCCTTGTCATTGGAATTCTCATGTGCTACCTGGTATCAAAAACCCTCTTGTTCTTTCCTTTAGGTGTAATGTTCATTCAAAGGAAGGGACTGCCTTTGAAAGTTAGAACTCTGAGCATTTTTCTAGATTTGGTTTTGTCTTTTGGTATTTACAATGTCCAATTAAAATAACATGAGAACTTAGTTACTTGTGAAGAATCTGTGTACTGAACCTTGCAAGCTTTAGTAAATTTTCTAGTTTCTTAAATTTGTTTTGCTCAGCCATAAATGATTTTATATTTGATGGTAACAGGACATTTTCTCTTTTTCCTTAAAATGTTGTTTAAGAGAATGCTGTGGCTTGGATTTTTAGTTGTGGGGCCCTTTTCTATGGAAATAACATGAAAGTAGTAATGAAAATCATTGATATTTTTCTTTTTATTTTTTTAAGATTTTTTTTTTTTTGAGAGAGAAAGGGCACGAGTTTGGGTGGGGGTGGCAGAGGCAGAGGGAGAAGCAGCCTCCCCACTGAGCAGGGAGCCCGACAGGGGACTTGATCCCAGGACCCTAGAACCCTGGGATCATGACCTGAACCAAAGGCAGATGGTTGGGGCACTGGATGGCTCAATGGGTTAAAGCCTCTGCCTTTGGCTCAGGCCATGATCCCAGGGTACTGGAATCAAGCCCCATATCTGGCTCTCTGCTCAGTGGGGAGCCTACTTCCTTCCCCCTGTCTCTCTGCCTGCCTCTCTGTCTACTTATGATCTATCAAATCAATAAATAAAATCTTTTTTTAAAAATTAAAAAAAAAAAAAGGGCAGGTGGGCAATTGACTGAGCCACCCAGGTGCCCCTCGTTGGTATTTTTTAGATTTCATGTTCAGAAGTCACAAGAGACTTCGTAAACCATATTTGATGCAGTGAGAGTTGCAGCCTAAAAGAAGAGGATTTGAATTTCTGATACCAGTACCAGAAACTGATGTCTACTGTGATCACTATTCTGATCAGCCCTTCATCTGGAGTTGCCTATTTTTGCCAGTTTGCTCTTACTATTATAATTATAGCCAGAACATAATGTTCAGTAAATTTTTCTTTTGAGAAGGAAAATCCATGTTCCGTTCTCTTTCAAAGGACATGGCCTTTTCTCTCTTTGTGCTGCAATGTGTCTTTGGTTTCCCAGGAAGCTCTTCGTGTAGTGAAGATCTTGCAGAACCTTGATCCACCATTTAGTATTGATGGGAAGATGGTAGCTGTAAACTTGGCCACCGGAAAACGAAGGTAAGGCGAAGGAATGGGGCTCCTTTGTGAGTTCCCTACTCAAGTTCTTGGGAGGCAACTCCTAAAAGGTAGAGATAGTAAGACATGGTACCTTCCAGTGTGGATTTCTTCAGATATGTGTGCATGTTTTCTTTTTCTGTAGCTTGGCTTATTCTGACTCTAGTTGTCTTTTGTTTTTGTTTTTGTTTTTGTTTGTTTGTTTCCTTAAATAGCAGTACTAGGTACTTTAGTGCCTTCCCTCTTCGCTGCCTGGTATCTTTGGATTCCAAATGATACAGTCTTGGATGTGGAGAAAAATCTCGATACATCCTTGCCCCTCGGAATCCTAAGAAAATGCTGTCCTGACTCCACACTCCCCTGACCCTGTTCATGCCTCTATGGTACCAGGAAATCTGATTCCCCTTCATTCTTGTACTTACCTTGACCCAGGAGTGGTCACTGGGAAGCGGCTGCATCAGAGAGGCAGGCTTGGAGGATGGAGCAGATTGTGCTCTGGCACCTCAGCTCGTTTGCTGTTCTGCTCCGGCAGCAGCTGTGTAGGAGGAATCTCTGTACTGCCGGGCCTGCTTGCTCTGGATCCCTTTCTTTCCCTGCAGAATGGGCAAAAGTTAGTTTCTTGGCAAATCCATAGGGTTAGCAATTCTCAAATGGCTTTTTGTAGCAGACTCAAGATGTGTTGTGTTATTTGTTGCAGAAATGATTCTGGGGACCATTCTGACCACATGCACTACTATCAGGTAGGCTTCAGCAGCTGGGGAGTACTCTGTCAAAATCCTCAAGTGACTGGAAGAGTCATCTTGAATTTTCTCCAGCAGGTGACTGGTAAGGGCTATCAGAAGTTCCATAATTTTAACTAGCCTTTCTGTGATAGGGTAAAAAGTATTTCCGAGACAGGAGAGGAGGAGGCAGAAATTCAGACTGGGCTTCAGATACAAATCGACAAGGACAGCAGTGTGAGTCACTTGTTTTATTTCTGTTGCTCTTTTGGGTTGACTGCTCATTAATTGAGATCTTTGTGGTCACAGAGTTAGCAAGAAATACCATTAACTGGGGATGCTTATTCAGAGAGCACCATCTGCACGTTCTGCACCTGTGTGGGTTGGCTGGCCCTGTGCTTGGGTTGTTCTCAGTCCCACAGCTGGGCTCCACTGGACGGGGACTAACATTGGCTCTGGTTTTATTCCCGCTAGCATCATCTGACTGCTACATATATGATTCTGCTACTGGCTACTATTATGACCCTTTGGCAGGAACTTACTATGACCCAAACACCCAGGTGAGTTTTTGGTTTGTTTACTTTATCAGTGATTCTTTTGAGAAAAGTACCTATAATTTGTTGGTTTGAAGAGTTTTATTCCCTGGATTTTTAGTTGCTTATTACGTGAAAAGTGGAAAAGTTTAAATCTCATGGAAGTTTAAGTACTTCTCCATTTCTGGCAGCTGCTGTTACACTGTCTGTATCTCATGTCTAGCATGGTGTTTTTTGAAGTCCACATCGTATATTGAGTTGTATTTACTGAGTTGTGTTCATTCAGGATTTACAGATGGTGACCTTTGTGTTAACTGTTGCCTATAGAGAAAATCAGTGCTTTGTGGCATTATAGGTAAGAATAGTGCTGCTCTTGGAAAAATGGACAGTGAGTGGTCTGGATAGGTCCTAGCCTCTGGAGTGGGTTTCAAGATTGTTTGATGCGGTCTCTTAGGCTAGTGAGGGAGAGAGCTGTCCTTTCTCCCAGAAGGGAACTTGTTCCTTAGACCTAGAATTAACTGGGGAAGTGAGATTCTGTAGGCTTAACAGTTTCTAACTAAATTGCAGCAAGAAGTCTATGTGCCCCAGGACCCTGGATCACCTGAAGAAGAAGAGATCAAGGAAAAGAAGTCCACCAGTCAAGGAAAGTCAAGTAGTAAGAAGGAAGCATCTAAAAGAGATGGCAAGGAGAAAAAAGACCGAGGAGTGACAAGGGTAAGAGGACTTGTGAATCTTCTTTACCAGACAGTTACAGATTCAAATAAAGGCATTATAGAGGAGATCTAGGGTTGAGGTGTGAAGTTACCAAAAAAGCAGACAATCCCCTTGCATCTTACAGCTGGTGGTAACTCTTTCACAAACGCAAAAACTGGATGGCAGAACAAAGTGACTCAGCTAAACCCGAACACCTGGGCTCCACGTAGTTTCACTTTCCTACACCCCCTCTTCAGTGCTTGACTCTGTATACACATTTCTGTAGTTGTAATTGTAGCAGAGGTTACCATTCTGTATTCTCTGCTCCGTTTATATTTGCTCTTAAGTAGTTTTTCCATAGTTCTATAATACTTAATTATTTATAATTATTTATAATATTTGGATTCAGCTTTTGCCACTTTCTCTTTTTTTTTTTTTTTTTTTTAAGATTTTATTTACTCGTCAGGAAAGAGAGTGCACAGAAGCAAGGGAAACTTCCCAACCGTATTCCCAATCATTTGTAAAATAAGGGTATTAATGCCTATCTGGGAGGGTTGTAGTAAAGTCTGAGGACAATAATGCATATAAATGTCTCATCTGGTGCCTGACATATAGTGATCACTCACTATATACTGAATGTTATGTTTTTAAAGGCTTTTTATTTTTAAATCATTATAGCAACATTTCAGATACTTCACAAATTAGGATTTTTTGGAAAATATGATTAAATTCAACAGGGTTCTTAGCCCAGCTTTTTTATGAGTATCATATAAGAATTATGGGTTTAATCAGTTTCAGGAAAATGCCACTGAGGGGACAGCCCCCCCAGAGGACGTCTTTAAGAAGCCCCTGCCTCCCACTGTGAAGAAGGAAGAAAGTCCTCCACCAGTAAGGCTAAACCAACACTCAGGGCTGGGGCTGGAGCTGGGGATAGGGTTGGTTCTGAATGGGAAGGGAAGTTCAAAGACTGATGTTTCACTTCAGTGTTGGTCCTTTTGTTCTCTCTACCAGACAAACAAGGACTTTCCTTGAGTATGAGCATGAGATAAATGTTCCTGTCTGCTAATAGACACCCTGCACCATTCCCATCAGACAAGGGAATGTCTGGCTCTTTTTAAGTTATAATCTTGGTCTTGTTAATCCTTCTAAAAGACCCATTTTCCTGGCCCCAATTTTTCCTGCCTTTTGGTGCTGTGTACGAAGCACAGGTGTGGAGTACATGTGTGGTCGTTTTTATGGTTTACCTGTCTGGCCAAAGTGAATGATGCTAAAATTAGTACCCATTTTTTAGATGCATTAAAGTGATGGTCCCCTCTAATCATGGGTGATTCTGATTAAATGTAAATATGTAGCAATAGTGATCATGCTTTATTTTTTATTTCGATTGATCACAAGCCCATGACCATGCATCATTATTTCACAATCCTATAAATTACTGATAAATACTCTTCCCGTGTCCCATTATTAGTTTAATTCATTGTAGCATCAGTCCTGGCCATGCCTTTGCCTTGCTCAGGAGCTCAGTGTCTACCTGAGAGCTTATTCTTCATTTGCTTTCGGTCCACCTCCTAAATCCCTTTTGCTGTAGGGGTTACTAAATTTTATCTTCATAAATTTTATCTTTCCTTTTCTCCTGGGTTACGGTAACCTGAGGGGTTGCTGCTATCTCTTCCTCTTTGTAACCTGTAACTTCTTAGCTCTCCCTGCCTCCATGTCAGTTCTCCTTTCCCTTCTTTCTCTTCACTGTTCTGTTGCTAGAGTCACTTCTGAGGGAATCTTTCTGGTTTTATCTGAGCAATCCAGAAGAAAAGTCAAGCTTGAATATGTTGCTTCCATGAGGGAAATGAGCAGTGTGGTCATTAATCATTTTAATTTAATTTAATTTAATTTAATCATTTTAATCATTTTAATCATTAATCATCATTTTAAGCCCAGTTCACTATTCAAACTAAAAGAGAAGAAATAAGATACCCATATTGGAATACCCAGAAAACAGGCCCCACAGTATAGGTTGAGGTTGGTGTTAATCTCTGGCCTTCTCCCTTCAGCCTAAGGTGGTAAACCCACTCATCGGCCTCCTGGGTGAATATGGAGGAGACAGTGACTATGAGGAGGAAGAAGAGGAGGAGCAGACGCCTCCTCCACAGCCCCGCACAGCCCAGCCCCAACAGAGGGAGGAGCTGACCAAGAAGGAGAACGAAGAAGATAAACTCACTGACTGGAATAAACTGGCTTGTCTGCTCTGCAGAAGGCAATTTCCCAACAAAGAAGTTCTGATCAAACACCAGCAGCTCTCAGACCTGCACAAGGTATGGAGTAGCGGCTCTGACCTTTCAAATGTTGGCCTCTTACATCGTGTTTTACAGTCCAATGAATTGTTCCTCCACCTTTTGTCAGGAGTTGCTTTGCATTAAGGCTGTGGGTACCTTCAGAAACCTTGGCAGGCAACATGGCTGGGGCTCGGGCCCCAGACTCCGGGGCTGTGCTGAAGACAGGAGGGGAGGGAGTCATCAAGTCGGAGGCTTGTTTGCTGAGTTTCTCATCATAGCTCTTCTATTAACCTAACAATTGGACTTCAGATAAGCCTCTTCTCTACTGTGGTAATTGGTGGCTTCCTCTGGTTCTGTCTAGTTCTGATACTGTGCAGTTTTCCCAAAGGTGGGTTACATTCTGCCATCTCTTCATGTGGTGAGTCACTGCTGTAAGCGGGGGCACAACGTCTGCTGTTAGAGAGTTAACCTGACACACACTGGCCCTCCCGAGCTGCGTCTTCCTGCTCAGATGTACTGGCCAAAGAGCCAAATTCTGGACAAATAAAACCCCTAGATACACTCTTGTTCTCAGTCTAGGGTGATTTATTTCACACTCCTTCTCTAGCAGATGTTGCTAGAGCGAGTGAGGAAATCAGATTTAGACTTTCCTTCAATATAAAGTCCAAAGTCTTATGTAGCTAAAAGCTGAGAAGCTCTGCTTTTGGTAATAGGCCCCCCTTTTCTCCCAGCTGCCTCTGTGGAGGCTCTGCAGAGTTTCTAGGGGTCTGAGAAGTTCCTCACAATCCCTGCAACAGATTACCTCCCAGGTCCCTTTGACCTCGAATTCTGAGTCATGAGACTGACACATTCAAATTTCAGCTCTTTGGGGACGCCTGGCTTCCCCAGTCTGTAGAGCATGTGACTCTTGATCTTGGGGTTGTGAGTTCAAGCCCCACATTGGGTGTAGAGCTTACTTTTAAAAAAATTAAATGAAAAAAAAGTTAAAGGATATATAAAATTAAATAATAATAGATTTCAGCTCTCTGATGAAAATGCTAATAAATGGCTGATGTCAGGAAAGAGGAGCCAGAAATCTGGTGAATCCACGAATTGAACTGACTCTGGGATAGTGGAAAGTGGACTGTAGTACTTTTTTCCTTTCCTTGCAGTGATGCAGTGCAAAGACTCCCCATCCATACTGTACTGGACCCCTTAAGTTTCTTACATATGTTGGAGAGTATTGTGTAGTAGAGCCATGTTCGAGAAGTTTGGGACCCTTAAAGAACACAGGACTCTCCAAGCAGTCTTTGTGTTCTTTTAGCACCTTGGGTTCTCCTTTTCATGTTTTTCTGGGTGCTTGAAAAAGAGGGTAGTGTCCGAGGATGGTGAGTGGTGGTGGTGGTGGTAGGAAGACCATGTGGGCTTTCATTTTTCTCCACTGATGTGCTCAGATTCCCCTCTCTCATAATTTTTACTTTAGATAAAAACCTATAAACCAGTTTTGTGTTTTCTGCATTTTTTTTAAAAGTTTTTATTTATTTGAGAGACAGAGTGCAGGGTGGGCTGTGGAGGTAGGAGGGGCAAAGGGAGAGAATCTCAAGCAGACTCCCTCCTAAGCACAGAGCCTGATTCGGGACTTAAGCTCATGATCCTGAGATGACCTGAGCTGAAATCAAGAGTCAGACAGTTAACCGACTGGGGCACCCAGGTGCCCCTGTTTTCTGCATTTGGAGAGAAGTAGAATGAAGGTCTCTCTTGCACCACACCATGTAACTAATCTGTGTGACAAGCCAGCATTACAACTTGGGTTCCTACTGGAGAGCCTAAAGCCAGTCCGGTTAGGAATTGTTGATTGCAGGGTACAGTGATCACTCAGGAGAGTTGGTCAGTGAAAGAAGCCACAGTCCTAAAGTAGCTATTGGGAAAGACCTAGAGGCATTTTCTAGGACCACTTTTTCTAGACCTGTACTCCTAGAACTTTCTGTCTTCTCAGCAAAACCTGGAAATCCATCGGAAGATAAAACAATCTGAGCAGGAGCTAGCCTATCTGGAAAGGAGAGAACAGGAGGTAAGTTTTGATGACCTATTAACTCCCTTGACTTCAACTCTTTACTCTCTGGTGTGGAATTTGTAGGCTGTACTGAAGACAGAGAGTGAAGAGGACCTAAAAGATGGTGTATACATTTATCAAAACCCATCAAACTACATTATAATGGGTGCACTTCATTGTTTATAAAATTATACTTTAATAAAATTTATATATATTTGTATATATTTTTTTTAAGATTTTATTTATTTATTTGACAGAGAGAGGGCACAAGTAGTTAGAGAGGCAGGCAGAGACAGAGAGGAGGAAGCAGGCTCCCTGCCAAGGAAAGAGCCTGATGCGGGGCTCAATCCCAGAACCCTGAGACATGACCTGAGCTGAAGGCAGAGGCTTAACCCACTGAGTCACCCAGGCGCCCCTGATATATATATTTTATTTTATTATTTTTTTTTAAAGATTTTATTTATTTATTTGACAGAGAGAGATCACAAACAGGCAGAAAGGCAGGCAGAGAGAGAGAGGAGGAAGCAGGCTCCCCGCGGAGCAGAGAGCCTGATATGGGACTCGATCCCAGGACCCTGAGATCATGACCTGAGCTGAAGGCAGCGGCTTAACCCACTGAGCCACCCAGGCGCCCTGATATATATATTTTAAAAGGGTGGTAGTTTAAGGTCTCCAAACAGGTCAAACAAATAGCATTTTTCTTTCCTGCCCAGCTTTTAAAATCAGTGAAGGTAGGGCTGCTAAAATACCTTTTTTTACTATCAGAGGCTAAGTTAGAAGAAGCAGTTTAGCGTAGAGCCAAATGGACTTGTTACCTGGATCACATAATTAGGCAGACTCCCCTGCAGATAGCCAGCCACAAGCTTCACTGCCCAGGCCAGATCTTATGTGATGGGTAGGAATCCTCCCTGGAGGCCTACTGGAGAGCACCTCCTTAGACAAATTAAACACAGCTGTAGGACAAGCACACCAGTTCATTCTTCTCAAATTTACCAGTCAGAGAAGCCACTGCTTTCTCAAGAAGAGTATGTGAAGGAGCAAGAGATTCCAGGAGTTAACAGTTGAACCCCCTTCTCTTTAGAAGGACTATAAGGAATAAAGCGACTTTTCCCCACTATTCAGCTCCCTTAAATGGAAATTTCAGGTCTTTTCTTCTGCTTACCAACAGGGAAGGTTTAAAGAAAGAGGAAGTGATCGCAGGGAAAAGGTCCAATCTTTTGACTCTCCAGAAAGGAAACGAATTAAATACTCCAGGGAAACTGACAGGTAAGCCAGGAACTTTTCATTCAGCCTAAGCCTCAAGGCCTAATGGTGAAACCATCTTCTTCTCCAGCTGCACCGCTTTTTTCTTTCTCAGGGATAACTGAAGTCAGCAGGAGCAGGTTCTTTCTGAACTCCTTGAATATGAGGTTCACTCCAACCTCTGACCACCCAGCTTCACTCAGGGAATATATGTGTTTGGCTGGCTGTTTAGCTGCTCTCCTTCTCTCCTCATCAGTAATGCTGTACCTCCTGTGGACCTGATAATGTCATTCTTTCGGGCTTTTTCTCTAGGGAACCTCCATCCTCACACATAGGTGCTGAATGAATGGTTGGCTGCTGATAGACCTATATGATCTCTAGATTCCTGTGCTTATTTCTAGTCAGTTCAGAGTGGGGAGACCAGCAGAGTTAGATAGAATTTGTTGATAACCCATCGTGTCTAGGCACTGCGCTAAGTGCAAGGAATACTCAGGTGGACAAGACCTATAAGAATAAGGAAGGTTCAGGTGATGCTGTGTCTCATAGAGCAGACAATTCCAGTGGAGAAGGGAAGGTCATTTCAGTTGGAGCAAACCACATACGTCGTGGATGAGAGAGAGAGAAATCATAGGATGCATTTGAAAAATTATAAGTAGCCTGATGGAGGCCAGCTCAGGAAGTTCATACTGTGTGAATATCATGCTAAGACTTTGTCTTAGGGCAGCAGGAGGTTATGAAATGATTTTAAGGAGGGTGCTAATCTGATGAGACTTGAACAGGTCTGTATGTTGGTAAGCAAAAGAGCAGCTAATAGCCAGGGTAAATTATGCCTTTGGGGATGGGGGAGATCATTGATGGAGAAAGGCCCCAAAGGAGGGTTGATGGGGTCTGGGGCTCTGGCATCCCAACTTATTTGCTCACTGCCCACAGTAAGATTATTTTTTAATCATGGCCCAATAATCATGTGTGTGTAAGTACCAAAAAGAGATCTTCATGAAAAATACTTATTTACTGAATATGATAAGCTCTGGTATTTTTATTCTAGCTTTTCCTATTTGCACTTTTTTTTTTTAAGGATGAGTGGGTTTTTTTTGTTTTTTGTTTTTTTTTTTAAGATTTTATTTATTTTATTATTTATTTGACTGGGGGAGAGAGAGATCACAAGTAGGCAGAGAGGCAGGCAGAAAGAGTGGGAAGCAGCCTCCCTGCTGAGCAGAGAGCCCGATGCGGGGCTCAATCCCAGGACCCCAAGATCGTGACCCAAGCCGAAGGCAGCGGCCCAACCCACTGAGCCACCCAGCCACCCAAGGATGAGTGATTTTTTTAAAGATTTGTTTATTTTGAGATAGAGTGAGAATGCACACATGTGAGCAGAGGGAGAGAGAGAATCTCAAGCAGACTCCCTGCTGATCGTGGAGCTTGACGTGGGGCTTTATCCCACAACCCTGAGATCATGACTTGAGCCAAACAAGAGCTGGACACTCAACCAACTGAGCCAGGTGCCCTGTTTGCATTCTTTTTTCTTTTTTTTTTTTAAGATTTTATTTCTTTATAGGTAAATAGGCAGGCAGAGAGAGAAAGGAAGGCAGGCTCCTTGCCGAGCAGAGAGCCCGATGAGGGGCTCCATCCCAGGACCCTGGGATCATGACCTGAGCCGAAGACAGAGGCTTAACCCACTGAGCCACCCAGGTGCATTCTTAAGAAGTGCTAAGGAAGGACCACTTAAACAATGTAACATCCTACTAGGTCATTCTCTGCAATTCGAAATATACTAGGCTAAGCCAAAGGTAAAGGAGTCATTAAGGGGGAAGGACACCTTAGCCCTGAGTGAGTTGAGCTGGGTGCAGAAAGATACCCTTCTGTATTCTTGGCACCCATCACACCACATTCTGCTGGTTCCCTTCCTTCTTAGTCTTCTCCCGTGCTTCTCTTAGTTTTCTGGGCAATTCCAGATATTCTCCAATTTTAGTATATGTGCTGCTGAAGCGAGCACAATTCCAGATATTCTCCAGGACTCTGCCCTCGGTGCTCTTTAATTCTTGTTGTTCTACCTCTTGACCTAGACCCAAGGCCACAGTCATCACTAACAAGCTAACAGGTCCCTATGACTCCATTCCAAGGCAGTTTGGTTTTCTGAGCGCAAAATTACTATTTCAGTTTACCTCCTGGGAATGTCCTTGTGGAGACCTCTTAGGCTCCTCACTCTAAGCAATGACTCAGTATTATATTCCATATCATATTCAGTTCCAGTCCTGCTAAACCTGCTGTGTGTTCCTCTTTCAGAGTAGTGACATCACTGCATCATGGCCTGCCTGTTCTGACCCAGTCTTCCTGCTTTTTTCCCTTTATCATTACTGGCCACGTCCCTAATTAAGCTTTTTCCCCCTTTCTAGCTCACCTCCAAATTGGACTCTTTATTCTCCGTCTCTGTTCTTCAACCTCTAGTGTACTCTCTACCCTGGCACCAAAACCATTTTGTGAACAGAAATCTCCTAAAACTTGCCTTTTTGTGAGGGCATACCTTGCTTAGGAGGAGGCCTGGAGTCCACGGGTTTTTTTGGCCCAAAGGATGAAGTCCAGAATCATGATTTAGTGTGAAGTTTCGAGGCTTTCCAGTCTAGCCCAAGAAGCCTTTGTCAGTTCCTACAATTTCTCTCCTAGACAAATTGTATTCTTTAACTTCTTATTTATGGCCTCCTTTCCTCTCATACTTTTTAGTCAGTTCGGATGTGCCCTCTTGTTGGAATTCGTCATTTTTGGTGATGCTCCTTCAGAGCTTGTGTCTTCTCTGATGTATTTCCATAGGAGATGTCTCCTGATCCCACATCCCTGGCTGAGTTATCCTTTTCATGTCCTTCCCCATGAATAGGGATGGGTCTTGGGCATCTCTGTATCCCTAGGACAAAAGCCTGTTGCATAGATAGCAGGCACTCAGAAGTATTCCCTAATACACTTCAGAGGAAGCAAATGTGAATCAGGACAACAGAGGTTTTTATTAGGGTCACTTTGAAAGTGATGGTATGTAAGTACATCTGCTCCTTTCGCAGTGATCGCAAACCTGTTGGTAAAGAAGGAATCGACAGTAGCAACAAAGGAGGCTGTGTCCAGCAGACCGCTGGCTGGAGGAAGGGGGCGGGCCTCGGGTATGGCCATCCCGGATTGGCTTCAGCAGAGGAGGTGAAATGGTTTCCGTCTTTTGGGGGTGGCCTGAACCTGGAATGTACTTAACGTTCTCTCTTTCAGTCAGTCTTGATTACTGGATGATAGATGGGCATTCTGGGCCCTTGTAATTTTGGTTGGCTGTGGGAGAAGGAGAAAAGTGAAAACGGGGCTCATCTTACTCTTACATGGAGTAAAAGGTGGGGTATTACAGGAATCATGCAATTTGAAACTGGCAAATCATTTGGTTACAAGAACCAGGGAACCTGCAGTAAAAGGAACAAAAGCATCTGAGAGGCATCATCATCTGAGGAACTGAAATAACTAAAATATGAGGAGGGCGAGGTTAGTCCTGTTGCTCATGAAGGGCTCTGCCTCACTTAGGTCAGGAAGAGAAGAGAGCAAAGGTTTTGAGAGGGAACGTTGCACATTTTGTGTTGGCTTGGTCCCCCTCTGAACATGCCAACTGCAGAAGACTGGCTTCTCATGTCTGGTATTAAATCCCGTATCCTGAAGTCATGGCATCACCACCCTCCTTATTCATCTTGGGTTTTGTTTATTAATTAAACACTCTAAAAAATTCCCCCAAATCCTGATCCTTACTGGTCCAGAAATACTTGTAATCAAAGGCCAGACCTGAGGCTTATTAATTGATAGAGCCCACTTCATTGTTTGTCTTTGTGTTACAGACTGAAGGCCGGATGAGGGGGCCCAGTGTGGGGGCTCCAGGAAGAACCAACAAGAGACAGTCCAACGAGACTTACCGAGATGCTGTGCGAAGAGTCATGTTTGCTCGGTATAAAGAACTAGATTAAAGAATGGAGACAAGTCCCCACAGAACACAACCTCCTTCTTGTTTTGTTTGTCCGTCTCTCCTTTTGTTTTGTTACTGTTCTTGCTGCTAGAACTTTTTTAAATAAACTTTTTTTCAATGTGATTTTTTTTGGTGGTTATATTTTTCTCCCACAGGTGGGTGAGGGTGGGGCTTATGGTAGGAGGGAGAGAGCACCTTGGTGCTGCCCATTTGAGGTGGCACTGAAATGGCAGCAAGTGCTACCATGAGCCCTGAGACACCACCTGCTGTCAGTGTGAGTGGATGTGTTGTGGTGACCTTTGAACTCTAGCTTGTGTGAGTACTGTCAGATTTTAAAAATTATTTTCCTGATCTAATTAATGAAAACTGTATCCCATTATTGCTTGCTTTTATTTCTTTGATAACTGCTGAAAGTGAACATATTTCCGTATGTTGGTTTACTACTGATTAGACCTTTGAAGTCATCTTCTGACTTCCCCATTGTTGGTGGGGGTGGGGGAAGCAGTGTGATAGCTCTTTTTCTAGGTGCCTGCTGGGTGCTTAATGTGTCACATATTATGATCACCACAATGAGTTGGCAGACACTACCCCAGGTTTTCCTTTCCTCCTTGGCTGAAATTCTCCAGAGAGGTGTCTTTGGACACCCTCTTGCAAATCTTTCTTAATTTTCTACCATATCACTCATACCATTTCACAGGATTTGCTTTAAAAGAGAGGATTGTTTTTAATTTTTTTTTTTTATTCTTTGAAGTTAAAAGGATAATATCCTATGAATCTATTAAAACGTTAAAAAGTAGGGTGCCTGGGTGGCTCAATCAGTTAAGCGGCCAGCTCTTGGTTTCAGCTCAGGTCATGATCCCAGGGTCCCGAGGTCAAGCCCTGCATCAGGCTCTGCGATTGATGGAGAGTCTGCTTGGGGATTCTCTCTTTCCCCGTCCCCAGCTTGCACTCACTCACTCCCTTGCTCTCAAATAAATAAATCTTTAAAACGTAAACAATAATTCCTCCAGATAACATATTATAGTACTAAGAGTTGCACTTTTCAGATGTCTCCGGAGGAATGTTTTTTAGGAAGAGAACTGTGGGTTTAGAAGAGTATGTTGATGGTATAAGGTGGGAGTTTGTAAACTTACCCAACAAGGTGGGACACCTGGGTGGCTCAGTGGGTTAAGTGTCTGCCTTCCCAGGGTCCTGGGATCAAGCCCCTTGTTGGGCTTTCTGCTTAGTGGGGAGCCTGCTTGTCCCTCTCCCACTCCCCCTGCTTGTGCTCTCTCTCTCTCTCTCTCTCTGTCAAATAAATAAACCTAAAATCTTTATTTTAAATTAAAAAATAAAAAACTGGGGCGCCTGGGTGGCTCAATGGTTTAAGCCTCTGCTTTCGGCTCAGGTCATGCTCTCAGGGTCCTGGGATCAAGCCCTGCATCGGGCTCTCTGCTTGGCGAGGAGCCTGCTCCCCCCTACCACCTGTCTCTCTGCCTACTTGTGATCTCTCTCTCTGTCAAATAAATAAATAAAATCTTTAAATAAATAAATAACTTGCCCATCAAGGGCCAGAGTCAGTATTTTTTTTTTTAAGATTTTATTTATTTATTTGACAGAGATCACAAGCAGGCAGAGAGGCAGGCAGAGAGAGAGAGGAGGAAGCAGGCTCCCTGCTGAGCAGAGAGCCCGATGCGGGACTCGATCCCAGGACCCTGAGATCATGACCTGAGCCGAAGGCAGCGGCTTAATCCACTGAGCCACCCAGGCGCCCCAGAGTCAGTATTTTATACTTCGCAGGTCAGATGATCTCTGTTGAAACTATTCAGCCCTGTTATTGTAGTGAGAGCACAGCCACATTGATAGACAGTAGCAGCGATACATAGACAAGTGATTGTGGCTGAATTCAAATAAGACTTTATTTACAAAAACAGGTTGCAGGCCAGAATTAGCCCATAGGTCTAAGGGCGTAATCTGGTTGCATAAAGCAGAACCAAGGACAGCTCTGTAAAAAATAGTATGGAGGTATTACCATGTGAGAGGTGAGAGCTATAAGGAGAGGTAGGTATAGTATATACCAAGAAGAAAACATTTCTAGAAACAAGAATGATATATGTGAAGTTAAATTGTTTGCCATGCTGTCTCCAAATATAATCCTTTTTTCTTTATTAAGTCTTTACCCCTCCCAAAGGGAAAACAAAATCAGGAACGCACTGGCTTAGGGATTAAGAGCCCCAGGTTCAGGACTCCTGGGTGGCTCAGTGGGGTAAGCCTCTGCCTTCAGCTCAGGTCATGATCTCATGCTCCTCTGCTCAGCAGGGAACCTGCTTCCTCCTTTCTCTCTGCCTGTCTCTCTGCCTATTTGTGATCTCTGTTGGTCAAATAAATAAATAAAATCTTTAAAAAAAAAAAAAAAAAGCCCCAGGCTCTGGGCCTTGCTACTACTAGTGCAGCATTACAAAGTCCAGTGACTCTTGGCTGCAGACAGATGCAGTGCAGTAGCCCTCTGGTCTGAAGGCCTGCAGGAACCTCTATGGTGCATCTTTTTTTTTTTTTTTTTTTAAGATTTTTTTTTTTTATTTATTTGACACACACACAGAGAAATCACAAGTAGGCACCTGCTGCATCTCATTTTTGCGTACATCAATGAGCACATCAAAATACTTCTTGAAAGCTGATCCAAGGGGCGCCTAGGTGGCTCAGTGGGTTAAAGCCTCTGCCTTCGGCTCCGGTCATGATCCCAGGGTCCTGGGATCGAGCCCCACATCAGGTTCTCTGCTCAGCGGGTAGCCTACTTTCTCCTCTCTCTCTCTCTGCCTGCCTCTCTGCCTACTTGTGAGCTGTCTATCAAATAAATAAATAAAATCTTTTAAAATTTAAAAAAAAAAAAAGCTGATCCAAGTTTGTCCTTAACTGGCCAAACCAGGTTTTCCTTCTAATTTTGTATTACTCGTTTGGGCCTAAACTGTGGAACACTTCAAATGCTCCACTACTGAAGACTCTTTTATAGACTAGTTAGTTAACTCCAGTTCATTGGCTCCCCAGCAGAAGCACCACTGAGTTCCCTAGTGGTCATTCTATGAATGTTTTGAGAACCCACTCTACTTGTCACTGGGGCTTCTAGCAAGATCAGTGTTGGTCTCTGTGCCCATAGGACTTAGTTACTGAGGAAGATGGACGTTGAACAATTGCTGATGTGATGAGAGACAGTACAGCAAGCTTTTGGCAGCATCTTCTCTGAAGAAAGTATTTAAGCTCAGACCTCAAACTAGTTTACCTAGTTTTGTTTTCCAGCTTTATTTTGCCACTTAAATGGAAATTTTGTGGTTGAAAATATGGACTTAAATGTTCCATATATTTTTAAGGAACTACTTTGGGTATTGATGAAAGTAGGAATGGATGTGAAAAATGTGTCACCCTACCATGTCCCTGGGCAGTTCCCTGAGGCTTTGATCAGAATGCCAGCTACATAAGGACAGAGATCTCGGGTAATTTTCTTTACTACTATATCCTTAGGTGCTAACACAGTAGGTACCGTATAAATGAGTGAATAATGCCTTGTTCATAGGTCTATATAAAATACTTGTTGAATTAAATTTTGATTGCATATATCTCTGCCAATTCATCAAAGCTCAGCTCTGACAAATTAGTTTCTTGGTATAGACGAGAGTTCTCTCATGTGAAAGTCTTATTCTGGAGTAGTATTTTCACAGTCTAAGATCAAAACATGTGAAGTACATTTTTCTTTTGCTAAATGGGAGATTAAGGCAAAAAAGATCATTTCGGGGGCATCTGGGTGGCTTAGTGGGTTAAGCCTCTGCCTTTGGCTCAGGTCATGATCTCAGGGTCCTGGGATCGAGCCCTGCATTGGGCTCTCTGCTTGGTAGGGAGACTGCTTCCCCCCCTCTCTCTGCCTACTTGTGATCTCCCTCTCTGTGTCAAATAAATAAATAAAATCTTTTTTTAAAAAAAGCCTTTCGTTAAGAGAACTTTTTTTTTAACCTCAGAACATTAGGAAAAGCAGTCCTTTTTTTTTTTAAGATTTTATTTATTTATTTGACAGATCACAAGTAGGCAAAGAGGCAGACAGAGAGAGAGGGGGAAGCAGGCTCTCCACTGAGTAGAGAGCCCGAAGCGGGGCTCGATCCCAGGACCCTGAGATCATGACCTGAGCCAAAGGCAGAGGCTTAACCCACTGAGCCACCCAGGCGCCCCTAGGAAAAACAGTCTTAAAGAACTTTGCCTAATATTGAACATACTTGGCTTTACTCAAAACAAAAAACAGGGGTGCCTGGCTGGCTCAGTGGGTGGAGCATGCAACTTTTGATCTCAGGTTTATGGGTCTGAGCCACATGTTGAATGTGGAGATTACTTCGGAATAAATATTTTTTAAGTACTTACTTTTAAAGATTTTATTTATTTGACAGAGAGATAGCACAAGTAAGCAGAGCATCAGGGAGATGAAGAAGCAGGCTCCCTGTTGAGTAGGGACCATGACCTGAGCCAAAGCCTCAGCCTAACTGACTAAGCCAGCCAGACACCCCTATTTATTTATTTGAGAGAGAATGAGTGAGTGAGAGCAAGTAGGGGGAGGGAGAGGGACAAGCAGACTCTGCCATGAATGTGGAGCCTGATGTGGGGTTTGATCCCACAACCCCAAAATCATGACCCGAGCCAAAATTGAGAGTTGGACACCTGACTGACTGAGCCATCCCGGCACCTCAAGAAAATACACTTGGGAGCCTTCTGTTGGTCGCATACTTCTAGTTTTTTCTGATGATGTAAGTTTTACATACATCTACTCCTCCCCAGAAGTTGGACACTGTATATAAATACATATACACATATGAAAATGTATAAATGTGTATTTGTGTGTGTGTGTAGGTAGTGCTATGATCTGAATGTGTCCTCTCCCCTCTAAGTTCATACATTGAAATCCTAACTCTCAAAGGTAATGGTATTAGTAGGACTTTGGGAAATGATTAAGCTCATGAAGATGGAATCCTCATAAATGGGATCAGTGCTCTTTTAAAAGAGATCCTACAGAGGTCCCTAGACTCTTCTACATGAGAGGATATAAGTCAGCAGCCCGGAAGAGGGCCTTCACTTGACCATGCTGGTACCTTGATCCTGGACTCCAGAACTGTGAGAAATAAATTTTTTGTTGTCTATAAGCTTTGTTGTTGTTGGTTATAAGCTACCCAGTCTGTGGTATTTCTTTATAGCAGCCTGAATGGAGATGGATGGATGGATGGATGGATGGATGGATGGAGAGAGAGGAGAGAGGAGGAGGGAGAGGAAGTTACCCATTTTTCCAAAGTCAGAAATGTCTACCTTTCTTTCTATTGTTAGATTTTTTAATTATCCAAAGAACTTCCAGTGTCCATCACTTAATGCCCTTAATGTAGAATGCCCATCGTTAGAACATGTTTAAAGAACATATTTCCTGGATGTTTTTCCAAGAAAAAGATTTCCCAGTGTATTTGAAGCTTCTGGTTTGGAATCTACTCCTTGACATCATTCCATTATTCTTGGTAGATCTCTCAGAAAGAGAGGAGTATAGTATGGTTTTCTATAACTGATAGCTTCCCTCTGCCTTATCATGGTCTAATTTTTCATGTCTGTATATGTGACCTGAAAAACCAGTTCCACTAAAAATATATCTACAAATAATGCCAAGGGGGCAAATTATGCTAACTGGAGGCACTGCATTACCACCATCTCACTAACCAGTCCCAATCCAGAATAGCTCTTTTAGTTCTTCAAGAAAGCTTGCCTTTTTCTGCCCCAAAGTTTAGCTTGCTTTCTTAGTGAATTCATTTGTGTACTCAACAAATATCTATTGTATACATACCATGTGCCAGGCATATAGTATTATATTTAGTTCATATAGTGAACTAAAGAGGCATAAATTCCTACCCTTTTCGAGTTTGCATTCTAGTAGTTGAGGGCATGGACTCTGAAATCAAGTTTATTAATTCAAATCCCAGTTCCACAACCATGAACTCTGTGTGAAGTACTGTCTTTCAAACAAGGGCAGTGATGATAGCTTTGACTAGATGAACAACAATTTAGGGAGCTAGATGTGGACAGATCCTAGATATATTTTGAAGATAGAGTCAATAGGATTTACTGACAGATTGGGTAGAAGGAAAAAAGTCCTCCATGACTCCAGGGTTTTTGTCCTGAGTAACTGGAAGTAGGGAGTCACCATTTCTGAGCTGAGGAAGACTGTGAAGGAGATAAGATTGAGTTTGGGCTGCAACTTTGAGATGCTATTAGATGTCCCAAGTACTGTTAAATTAACCATGGAAAATGACTCCTGAGCCTTTGCCTTAGACTAGAGAATATCAATCCAATGACACTCTGAAAACCATTCTTCAAGAATTCTCTTAATTTGGGCACCTGGGTGGCTCGGTGGATTAAGCGTCTGCCTTCAGCTCAGGTCATGATCCCAGAGTCCTGGGATCAAGTCCCACATCGGGCTCAGAGAGCCTGCTTCTCCCTCTCCCTCTGCCTGCCACTCTGCCTTCTTGTGCTCTCTCTCTCTCTCACTGTCAAATAAATAAAATCTTTAAAAGACACACACACACACACACACACACACACAAGCTTATTTTTAAAAAAAAAGAATTATCTTAATTTGGAGGCGACTGGCTGGCTCAGTAGAGCATGCCACTCTTGATCTTAGGAATCATCAGTTACAGCCCCATGTTTGGTATCGAGGTTACTTAAAAATACAATTTTAAAAAGTCTTAATTTCCATAAACTTCGTTTTGCTCACCTGCAAAGTGGGTTTAATAGCCACCTCATAGATTACGAAAATGAAAATAAATATTTGTAAAGCGTCTAGCCCAACAATCTGGAGTCAAGATAACAATAATCGGTCAACTAACGTGAGTTCTTTTAAAACCAGATTAAACGTGATATTCTACATTATATCAGTGAAAGCAAACTGTGCTCTCTAAAGCCTTTGTAGCAAAGACAAAGAATTGCCAATAAAGATAAGAGCTCTAATCAGGGTCTGCAAATGGCAGACTGGCAACTTCGCCCTTGGTTTTGAAAAAAAAGAAAAGAAATACGCAGGAAATTAACACAGGGCGTAGTGAGTGACAGGATGCCTTAGCGACCACACTTCCCAGCAGTCCCTGCGCAGCCAGACACCGTCGCGGATTGGATGCCTCCTCGGGAGGCGGGTGGTGTGGGGGAGGGGACAGGCGCGAGGTACTGTGGGTAGGAGACGGCCGTCGACCGAGGCGCCATTTTGTGAGGCGGCCGTATCCTGTTGGATATTCTGGGGCGCAAAACCGCTACTTCTGCCACTTTGGTCTCTCCTGGGGGTAAGTGCGGCAGCCTCTTGTAACGGCGCACGGCTCTTGCTTTTGAGGCAGGCCTTGTGCAGCCTCCCTGACAGCCGCGGGCGGTGGCCGATCAGCCTCTGCCGCATCTCTCGAGTAAGCTACCCAAGGCATTGGAAGGCCGCGCCCCTCCTCGCCGCCTGCGCTGTCAGCTTTCAGAGGGCGTCCTCCTGCCCCACCCGAGGTCCGCTTCTTTCGGGTTCTTTACTGTGCCTCTGCCGGGACGCGTCTCCGACTCCACAGCCCAACTGAACGTGGAGCCGTCGCCTGTCCCTCGGGTACTCCTCAGGGGCGACCGGCAGTTTCTAGCCGCCATCGCCCCGCAGCTGCTGCATCTGAATCCGAATCCGCCCTCTCCGGAAGGTTGTTCGGTGAAGGCTGATCTGCAGACCAGGGAGCCTCTTGGGGGCCGGGAGGGGTGTGTGCAGGCAGAAAGGGAAAGCCGGACGCCCGAGTCGGTCGCGCAGGCTGTGGCGCCGCCATCTCGGCCGCAGCACCCCACGGAGGTGGGTCCAGGCACTGACGGGGCGACGAGGGGCGGCATTAGAGATTTTGCCCAGGCCTTATTTCTCCCAGGTGGTTCTCTTCCATTTATTAATTCAGCAGATGTTCGTTGAGCACTTCCCCTGGAACAGGCAGGCGCCAGGGACGGCTGAAACTAGTTTCTCAGACCTCGCACGAATTGAACGCGGTCTAGCTGTGTGTTGTTTTATCACCGCCGAGGCGCTGCGGGGCCCAGCTGGCAGCCTCAAGGGTTAGTGGTGGTTATTGTTACTGAGGAATTAAGTCGTGTGGAGCTTTGCTCTTGTCTCATTGAAATAGCTTAGGGTCAGCCGTTGCGTTGTAAATAGAGTAGATTTCAATCAGCGGAGCATCCCGGCTTCTAAATAATATAAACTTTTCATCAGAAGATTTTGAATTGTATGTTGCTCCTTGTGTTAATAGAGACACTTTGATCAATGTTTTCACGGCCAACTACCCCACTGGAGTTGCTTTGATTAGAACACAGGGAGCTAATTGGATCTCTGCCCTTTTTTGCTTTGTAATCCTAAAGTAGGAGAAGGGAAGGAATCTTCTGCTTGCATCCTTTTATGAGTTTGTTATTGAATAGGGAATCTGATATTTTAAAGTAGCTTCATCTTCCCGCTATGCTTATTTTTAACAAATGATTCTTATGTTGACAGTTGGTCTCCCTCCCCCACCTATCTGCTCCCACCTTAGATAATCCCTGTCAATAGTTGATGAAATTACAACCTCAGTAGTATCCTAACTTATAGGAAGATTGACTTAAGTGATCTCTCAAATTTTCAGCAGCCACTCTCTCTTGTTTCCTAGAAAAAGACAAAATTTGAACATTTTGGGACAGTGTGCTACATCTTCAGTAGGACAATGGGTTCAGACAAACGGTAAGTTACTACTATACATGTCTTTGATCTCAACATTCCATTGAGAGTGAACTGGTTTTTAGAAATTGTTGATCAAACAAATACTTGAGTGTCTGTTTTGTGCCAGGCATTGCTGTTAATACCTTCATGAGCCTTGCTCTTACAAGCTTGCAGTTTAGTGAGAGAAGTGAAGTACTGTGTGAACTATACTATGTAATAGAAGTCAGGGGTGCTGTTAGAACACATAGGAAGCATGTGTTTTCCTGGAAACATATTGGAACCCTTCCTGGAGAAAATACTCTCTAAGGTAAGTAAGAATTAGGCAAAGGAGGGGGTGGGTCACTGATTCCCAGTGTGGAAAACAGCCTATGTAGAAGCCAGGAGATGTCATACAAGTCTGCCACTTTACCCAGTAGCTGGCTGGAGCAAGCAGTCAGTGAATGCTGCTGCTGCTTGTCACTTCTGTGGTAAGATTATCCAGATTTATAGAAGTTTTGGACCTTTCTGTTGGTTACATGGAAAGTCAGTGAAAAGTTACTAAAGAATTAGTGGAGAATTAAGATGAGAGCATTTGGCTGTCTTGTCATGTGGATCCTTCCACTCAGACTATTTGGTTTACATACACGACCTTTTCCAGCCACCTTCCTACTTAGTGTTGCATCTTGTCCTAGGGGTAGATCAAATTGAGGCCCAGAGAGACTCAGGAGATGCTCATGTCACACGATGTCATTATTTTAATGCTGTGTTAGCAGTCTGAGGTTCCAAGTAACTTATTAAATTAACATTTGCCCTTTTAGGGTTTCTCATCCTCATACTTCACATTAAGAAGTAGTTCTGAACTACTTGTTTCATTGGTGTCTTTTTGATGAATTTGTATGCTCTAAATGAGGCCCTTCTAAGCCTTTCCTTTGTCTTGTCTTTACACAGAAGTTTTATGAACCTGGTAAACAATTTATGGAAGAACTGTATCTGTAGTCAAATGGGTTTATGCTCTTGTTACTAGACTTTCCTGTGAGGCCCAGTGCTATCCAGTAACCAAAAGTAAACCAGATGTTACAGGAAATGCTATTCTCTGCTTGTGCTGGTTATGTCTAACAAAAGAATTTGGTTAACTGCTTGATGAAGAAAAAAAATTAATTTAACTCATCCAGGTTATTTGGTTCATTTCCCAGTAGTGTGATACCTTTGAGAGTAGATGAGACAGAACACACTCTCCTTTGAAATTGGGTGAAATGCTAAAAATTGCTCTCTTCCTATTTTTGATCACCAAGATCTGAATCAGGGATAAAAGGGGTGATATATGTAGACTACAGTCTTTGGAATACATGGGATGAACTTGGACAGCCTGACCTTTAAAAATATATATATATATTAAGCCCAAACATGTGATAGTCATATCATCAGATATAGCATGATTTCCTGAAAATTATCTCTGCCTTCAGGGATGTAGATGTTTTCCTAGTGTTTATAAACTGAAGTTTGGTGATAAGTTTTAAGGGATATGTCAAAATATTTGTATATCTTATACACTGAGTGGGGGGGGTGTTCTTCAACTGTGTTTTGTAAAGGTATGAAGTGTGATTTAACTTAGAGTAAATGAAAATTATTTCCCTGGCAGAGTGAGTAGAACAGAGCGTAGTGGAAGATACGGTTCCATCATAGACAGGGATGACCGGGATGAACGTGAATCCAGAAGCAGGCGGAGGGACTCAGATTACAAAAGATCTAGTGATGATCGGAGGGGCGACAGATATGACGACTACCGAGACTATGACAGCCCAGAGGTGAGTGGTCAGCAATTGGTGTGGTGTAGTTGAAGTTATGAATTGTATGCATAAGCCTCTAAGATTCTAGAAATGTAATAAGTATATCAAGTGTGGAACACTCCTCTTGAGTATTGTATTCAAATCCTCTGTTATTCTAAAATCTGTTGAGGTGACTCTAATCCTCAAAGACAAACTGAGCCGATGGTAATAGAAATATTGGCCAGGGTTTACATAGGGCTTATCATATACCAGGCACTCTTTTGAGCACCTGACTTATGTGAACTTAATTAATCCATTATGGTAGGTGTCTTCCCATTTTAAAGACGAGGCAATTGGAGTATAATAATATACCAACCCTGGGTCTGAGCTGCTGCTTCTAAAAGTTGTAGTTTTAGTCAGCATAGTCATTTCTCATTCCTTTTTATATGTGAATATAGCTTTGTTGTTTAGAACTAATTATGCTTCCCATGTAATTTTGCAGGGTTTTTTACTTTCTCCATGCATATAATCTTCATATTATAATATATATTGTGTGATCATGTACTGTACAGTGCGTTGTTAAACCATTCTTCCTGGACTAAATGGTTATGGCTCTTTTCCCCCACTCCCACCTCCACCTCCACCCCCTGGCCACCAGTTTGAAAACAGTACAGTGAACATCATCATGGAGTTCCCTTACCCTTTCCATTGTTCCTGGAGATAAATTCCTAGGAGTAGAGGGCCTCTACTCAAAGGGTCTAAACCCAGTGTTATTTTAATTGTCATTTTGTTTATTGTAAATCAGAGAGAACGTGAAAGAAGGAATAGTGACCGATCCGAAGACGGCTACCATTCAGATGGTGACTATGGCGAGCATGACTACAGACATGATATCAGTGATGAGAGGGAGAGTAAGACCATCATGCTGCGAGGCCTTCCCATCACCATCACGGAGAGCGATGTAAGGGGAAACAGCAGTTCTAATGAGCAGTCCAGTGGGCACAGCAGATTTGGGGCTTCTACCATCTTCTCACTGTTGTTTTATCTCAAGTTAACATCTCAGGCAGTGAAATACATTTCTGTTTTTAGGATGGAGATCTTTTCAGCTTGGTTCAGAGGTAAATTATCATTAGCATTTAGGCTTTGAAGTTCAACACAGAGTTGAGTTTTCAGAAATTCCTTAACTAGGGGCGCCTGGGTGGCTCAGTGGGTTAAAGCCTCTGCCTTTGGCTCAGGTCATGATCCCCGAGTCCTGGGATCGAGCCGCGCATCGGGTTTTCTGCTCAGCAGGGAGCCTTCTTCCTCCTCTCTGCCTGCATCTCTGCCTGCTTGTGATCTCCGTCTTTCTAGTAAATAAATAAAATCTTAAAAAAAAAAAAATTCCTTCACTACAGGGAGCAGATCTTTTTCCTTCAATAGCCCGTAGAAGGTAATCAGTACATTTTTATTTAACTGGTTACTTACTTTGTGAGGATGTATCAGTAAAAACATTTTCTTCATGATCTGGCTACCCTTTGATTTGACTAAATGTATACTATCCATCTGAAACCTGAGAAGCCTGTCAAAAAGGAGGCCATTCCCTGACTCCCCACACCTCAGACTGGCCAGCTAGTGGCTTGGTATACTGGGCCCTACCTCATTTCCAATGCCAGTCTCATCTCTGGCCCTCACCCATTTCTTCCAGCTACATCCATCACTTGCCTCCCTCCCCTGTAGCCACTTAGGACATGTTTGTCATTCTACCAGTGTGCCTTTTTCTGCTTGAAGGCTTCATCATGTGAGGCCTTCCTGATCTACTGTGTGAATTGGTATTGAAAGAGGTTCTGCAGAATGTCTCTGGGGAAAGGGGTGGGGGGCGCTTGACTGGCTCAGTTGGTAGAGCATGCCACTCTTGATCTTGGGGTTGTAAGTTCAAACCCCACCTTGGGAGTAGAGATTACTTTTTTAAAAAGGACTGTCTGGAAGCTTCTTTAAGGGAGGTTTTTACTAGTGGAGGGTAAAGACTGGTTCTAGGGATCTTAGTTGAGCTGATTTTTAAGGGATAGAAATGTTTGGAGAACTAGGGGAAAGGTGTGGTAGACTGGCCCTCCAGGCAGTGGGATCACACAAGCAAACTTGGGAATAGAAAGATACTGAATATAGACAGGGCCTGTCAGCCAGGTTCATTCAGTTGAATTTAAAGGCTTTTGGCAGGAGAGGGGTAGGTGGGAAAGTGCTGTTGAGTCCATGTGCTAGGGTCATTCAGAGCCCAGATAAGTATAAAAAGAGTTACTTAGGGCTTTGTCCAGTAGCAAAAGAATTGTACAGGTTAGAATGTTGGAGGGAAAGAGCGGTAGTGGGAGGACAGGGAAGACAGCTGACCTCAGGTAGGGACAGCAGTGGGCATGTGGAATAGGAGATGCAGGAATTCCTACAGGAGAAGTCAATTCAAGAAAGTTTGCTTGCTGGGCGCCTGGGTGGCTCAGTGGATTAAGCCGCTGCCTTCGGCTCAGGTCATGATCTCAGGGTCCTGGGATCGAGTCCCGCATCGGGCTCTCTGCTCAGCAGGGAGCCTGCTTCCCTCTCTCTCTCTCTGCCTGCCTCTCTGCCTACTTGTGATTTCTCTCTGTCAAATAAATAAATAAAATCTTTAAAAAAAAAAAAAAAAGAAAAAGAAAGTTTGCTTGTTAAACAGGTTGTTCCCTTATGTAGTCTGCTAGCCTAGGCCCTAGGAGTTTGCAGAGGAAGTGCATGGCATAGGGAAGCAGTGCCCTCGCGGACTTTTGGGGGCCTCCCTCCTGGGAGGGAGGATTTAATGCTTTTGTATTTTAGGCTTCTTCAGGAAAATAAAAGTACCAACCATAAGAAGGCTGGTTTTCAAAGCAGAATTTCTGAGTTTCCCAAATTGTGCAGTATTCTAAGCAAATTTACTTGTTGAGGTCCTTAAAACATTTTAAAATTTTATATAGTATTTAATCTCCTGAACTTCAGTTTATCCTATTCATTGTTTGAGTTTTTTTAGTTTAACCCTCCCACTGATAGGGGAACTCTTAGAGTGACTGTCTTTAGTTACTATGTTACTATATGTGCTACTGTTATACTACTTTTATAGTAACTGTCTTTAGTTACTCTGATGACTAACTTTTCAGTTACTATGTTACTAAGCATAGACCTGAGTCACATGATGGGGTCTGGCTCAGTGTAGAACTTCTCCTACTCTGTGGAGAAAATAGACATAGTTAATTGTTTTTATTGGTGATGGTTATGGTCTGTAAAGCCACTGCAAATAGAATACTGAATATTGAACCATCACTCCTAGGAAAAAAACAAAGTTGGTTCCTATGAGCCTCTGGTCACAACCATTTTCATCAGCAGATCAATACATAACCTTGTTTTAGGTGCATTTTGGCTTAGAGATGCCTTATTTAGTATATAGTGTTGATTCATTAACCTTGAACTCACATCCAGCAACATTATAACTCATTTCTGAATGAAGCTTATCCAACAATATGTATTTTCTCTCTGGGGGACATCACAGCCTCCTTGTGCTTAAGAACACTAGATAGAACTTCAACACTACACTTGGAGAGCCCTTTTTTTTTTTTTTTTTTTTAAAGATTTTATTTATTTATTTGACAGAGAGAGATTATAAGTAGGCAGAGAGGCAGGTAGAGAGAGAAGGAGGAGGAAGCAGGCTCCCTGCTGAGCAGAGAGCCTGATGCGGGACTCGATCCCAGGACCCCGAGATCATGACCTGAGCCGAAGGCAGCTGCTCAATCCACTGAGCCACCCAGGCGCCCTGGAAAGCCATTTTAAATAGAGAAATGACTGGGGTGCCTGACTGGCTCAAGATCAAGAGCAATCAGCTCTTGATCTATGGGCCATGAATCCAAGCCCCGTGTTGGACATAGAGCTTACTTTAAAAATAATAGTGAGGGGTGCCTGGGTGGCTCAGTGGGTTAAGGCCTCTGCCTTTGGCTCAGGTCGTGATCCCAGGGTCCTGGGATCGAGCCCCGCGTCGGACTCTGCTCAGCGGGGAGCCTGCTTCCTCCTCCCTCTCGCTCTGCCTACCTCTCTGCCTACTTGTGATCTCTATCTGTCAAATAAAATAAATAAAATCTTTTAAAAATAATAATAGTGAAATCACTAACAAAAAGTAATGAAAATGAAAAACTTGCCTGTAAATAGACTGAAAAGGACACTTGTTTACATTATGGAAACTGAAACAGGGCACCTGCGTGGCTCAGTGGGTTAAAGCCTCTGCCTGGGATCCACTCCTGCTTCTGGCTCTCTGCTCAGCAGGGAGCCTGCTTCCCTTCCTCTCTCTCTGCCTGCTTGTGATCTCTGTCAAATAAATAAATACGATCTCTCAAAACAAAAACAAAACTGAAACAAGGCAAAGCATTGCCTTGGTCTCAGACGTGTGCATCAAGCAACTCAAAGCTTTTCCTCTGCATATGTCCGCAAATGACTTGGAAGCACCACAAGTATTGATTGACTCCCCACCAAGTACAGAGACCAACACAGGGCTCACTCAGTCTCACGACCCTGAGGTCATGACCTGAACTGAAATCAGGAGTCAGATGCTTAAGACTAAGCCATCTGGCACCCCTGTGAGACTGTTTATCATAACATAAATAGTTGTTACCTGAAAGAAATTCCCAGGCAGCATATAAATAATGCCTTCGAGGCTGTAAAAATACATTCATTTCTTGGAGAAGTATTCTTTTATTATTATTATTATTATTATTATTATTATTATTATTCTGGTTTTAGAATGATTAAATTTTGGTGGTAGAAGTTAAAAACTTGGTTGATTAAGCATTTGTCGCAGTTCCTGGTCCTTGAAATTTCTTTGGTGCGGAATAGTTTATGGCTGAAGCTTTAACTATAAATGTGTAAAACTCTGCAGATTCGAGAAATGATGGAGTCCTTCGAAGGCCCCCAGCCTGCGGACGTGAGGTTGATGAAGAGGAAAACAGGTGAGAGCTTGCTTAGTTCCGGCTGTTCTGGCTCTCTTCCCCATTCCCACTTCAGCCCCTAAAGACCATCCTGATTCCCCCAGTCTTCAAGCACATGAATTCAGAATGAAAGGTTTGCCATGGCTAAGGAATGTGACTCTTTGAAAACGATATTAGAGAGCACCTGAGGACCTTTTTAAAAACTTTGGTTTTAGGGGCTTTTTTTTCCTTCGGTAAGTAGTGATTTATAAACTCCTTGTTTGACTGTTTGTAGTCCGTTGCATGGTTACGTTTTAAGCGTGGAATCAAATCGAGTGGCACTTAGTTCAGGCGGCTTGGTTCCTTGCCATGGCAAAGTATCAAGAAGATCCCCAAGTCAAGTCACATTTGTAAAGCTGCTTCCCAATTGGCTTTGTCACGCAGTGTTGAAGCAGTGGGAGAGAGATTCGCCTGTTATAAAGGAACTGACTAACACGAGTATCCCGTCTATATCTGAATGCTGTCTCTAGGTGTAAGCCGTGGTTTCGCCTTCGTGGAGTTTTATCACTTGCAAGATGCTACCAGCTGGATGGAAGCCAATCAGGTTGCTTCACTCACCAAGTCTAGATATTCATGAAAATGGAACAAGTCTGTACAATACAAAAAACAAAACAAAAAAAGGTTAAAGGAGTGGTTTGTTCCAAAGGAGTGATTTTTTTTTAAAAGAAAAGCTTTGTATATATTAAAATTGATACTGTTAGGATACATACAGCGGCAAAGACTGCACTGTAGAATTTGCTCTGCCTTTAAACATGGCTGCCTGGCAGGGCTTTGTTAATCACTGAATACCTGTTTGGTGAGTGCCAGAACATCTTGACATTCCCTCTTCCACTGCTGCTTATGTTCCTATTCATTATGTCATTGAGAGTAATCTTTAAATAGACAACTCTCGATTTGACAGTGAAGAGAACACAGTAGAAGTTTGCTACAGGCATTTTGAAGGTATTCCTTATTTCTGCTTGGAGACCACAAGCCTCCAGGAGGCATAACTGCTCCTTTGGGTCTTCAAGGACTATTTAAGGACCTCGTGGAATTTATGAACAATAAGTCTGATGAGATTAGCTTGGGAACTGGTGTCCTGCTGCTGTCTAATCTAGTTAAAGTGGCATTAACATTCTAATCTCCCTGAGAATGCCTTTTATATTCCGTTCAAAGCAGATCATTGATGGTTCTTTGATGTAGCATTAACTGAAGTGTTCTACAGTTTGTCAAGTTAACGTTCAGTACTTGGCACTTAAATAACATTTTTTAGCAGAACTCCACAGTATTGAATGCCTTAACCAAGTGCATTCTGGGAAGTTTGCTTAACTCCTTATGTTGCTTTTCTGCAGCATTTTATGATTTATCATGCATAAATAAGTTATATTCTTCGGTAATATATGGCCATTTATAACAAAGACTCACTAATGAGGGTATCATTTTGATTGAATGATTTGTTAGATTTTTTTTTTTAAGCCTCTCATTTTCTTAACCCAGAGGTGACAGCCTGATCTTACAGTAGAGCTTCATTCATTTCATACCATGGACACCATCCTAGTAAATTCAGAACCTACACACAGGCTTCACGTGAGTCTGCTTTCTTGACATGACAGCATCTTTTGATGCAGTGGCTGTATCAGAATAGCTTGCCTGGGAGTTTAAAACTC
Source organism: Neogale vison (assembly GCF_020171115.1). Classification (NCBI taxonomy): domain Eukaryota; kingdom Metazoa; phylum Chordata; class Mammalia; order Carnivora; family Mustelidae; genus Neogale; species Neogale vison. The sequence goes on along the minus strand of NC_058096.1, from coordinate 205,079,627 downwards.
CAAGGGAATGAAAACCCACAAGACATTTAAAAATCCCCACAATTTTAATGTATACAAAGCTAAGTTCATGTGTAATATTTCATTACAGTTCAAATTCACTCCAGAAATAAAAGGCCAATAGGATTAGGGACTCAGTGATAGTTTGGAGTCTCCCTCAGCACACACCCCACCTACTGGGATGATCTGTTGACATATCTCCCAGCTTCATTTTTGTTTCTGTACAACACAGTGAGTGGATGGCCCTTCAGCTCTTTCCCTCTTGGCCAGACATGCAGTCTTGCCTTTAGATGTTGCAGAGACAACATTCACAGCATGTCTTAACTCTTCCAGGATTTGCAAGAACCAAATTGCTCAACAGTATGTATATTTAGAGGGGTTAGACTCCTTTTAAAAATCTGGATATCTAACCACCTCCTCAAATCTGTTCTGATAGTGTCAGAGCACCCCGCTCCCTCCCCTCTTTGCCGCCCCATAAAAAGCAAAAGAAAAGGTGCTCCTGTTAAATGAAGGCTCTTTGGGGGCAGGTGCTGGGCATACTCTTGGCTAGACTGATTGAGCTTGGAGTTTTGACCTTTCTAAGTTGCGTCCCTTTTAGTCACATGGTTGACTTGAAGGGAAAGGCGGTGAATGCATTTACGAACTCTTCCGACCCCCCTGAAGAAACTTCATTGGCTCCTGGTTACTCATCTTGAAGAGAGTACCATGTATTTCAGGGAAAAACACATCCGTCACCTAGGACATAACATGGTTTCAGTTGGCAGGAAGAAATCTCATTTAGCTTCTTTAGAGTCGATGGCATTCAGAATAGGCCCTCCAAAGAAAGAGTTGTAACCAGATTCCCTTTAAAGCTGAGCTCCCCTCCCCTCGTCCCTCAGAGGACACATCCTGACGCAGGAGTTGGGGAAAGGGAAAATAGAAAAGCTTTTACTTTGCATAAAGACGGGGAACTGGGGGAAAAGTGAAGCGAAGCCCGAGGACACCATGCTGAGGCTAATAAAGTAGGAGGCAATCTCAGAACTGGGAGAGTCGTGTCTTCTGCTTTTTGAAATAGACTGTCACTCTCAGGCAGCCTGGCAATGCTGAATGTTAGGACTTCTGTCTCTGCTGGAGACACGGCCTGGTGCATGTCAGCGGTTAGAGTTTGGCAGCTTTCTCAGCACTCCCTGACTCCGTTTACCTTTACTCCGCATCCCATTCTCTTACTGCCTATCTGAAGGATTGGATGGGCAGAGTATAGGTGGCGGTGGTTGGTCCTCCCCGTATGTTGTCCATTTAATTCCAGAGCACTGATTTTTCCGAAGTGTGCTCTGCCCTGGGAAAATGGACACATGTTCCTCACAATGGGAATAACTAATTACTTCTTTTTTTACAGAAAAAGTTGGTGATTCAAGGAAAGCACATTGCGATGCATTATAGCAATCCCAGACCTAAGTTTGAAGATTGGCTTTGTAACAAGGTAAGCATGTATTCTTACCAAATAGACAAAAATCCTTCGAGTTTTGTTGTTTTTTTCTTTGCCTGAACAAGGAAACTAGAAAGTATACAATAGCCAACTTTTATCATAGGGATATTTTTCTGCTTTGTGACTTTCTTTGGGTCCTCCTGTGTAGGTACTGGAAATACTAGAGTCCCTAGAACACTAGTAATTTTATTTATTCAGATCCAGGTTCTAAGCTCAGTATTTCAATTAGGATTTTAGGTTTGTTCCACTTTACTGTTTCTTGATTTCTGGAGGTCTCAACTTGTGGCATAGTCTCTTAATTACATTAACCAAGTTCTTCTGACCCTGCTCAGGTTATGAAAGATCTGTTGTAGTTAGTCGTGTTGGGAACCTGGCTGGCTGAGTCAGTAGAGCATGCAACTCCTGACCACAGGGTTATGAGTTCTAGTTCCATGTTGAGCATAGGGCTTACTTTAAAAAGTAACAGAGGGGCGCCTGGGTGGCTCAGTGGTTTAAAGCCTCTCCTTCGGCTCAGGTCATGATCCCAGGGTCCTGGGATCGAGCCCCACATCGGGCTCTCTGCTCAGCAGGGATCCTGCTTTCCCCCCTCTCTCTGCCTGCCTCTCTGCCTGCCTTTCTCTCCCTCTGTCAAATAAATAAATAAATCTTTTTTTTTTTTTTTTTTTTTTTATTTATTTGACAGAGAGATAGATCACAGATAGGCAGAGAAGCAGGCAGAGAGAGAGGAGGAAGCAGGCTCCTTACTGAGCAGAGAGCCTGATGCGGGACTCGATCCCAGGACCCTGAGATCATGACCTGAGCTGAAGGCAGAGGCTTTAACCCTCTGAGCCACCCAGGCGCCCCTAAATAAATCTTTTAAAAAAAAAAAAAAGTAACAAATTTGGGGCGCATGGGTGGCTCAGTCGGCTTGGGTCATGATCTCAGGGTTCTGGGATCGAGCCCTGCATCAGGCTCTCTGCTCAGCGGGGAGCCTTCGTCCCCCCTCTCTCCGCCTGCCTCTCTGCCTACTTGTGATCTCTTTCTGTCAAATAAGTAAAATCTTAAAAAAAAAAAAAAAGTAACAGAAATAAAAGAAATAACATTATGGTCCTGCACCAGTGCACTTTTTTTATTTTCTTGGTCAAGGTTGATCACTGAGGGCACTTTGGTGGCTCAGTCAGTTGGGTGCCTGCCTTTGGCTCAGGTCTTGATCCCAGAGTCCTGGAATCGAGCCCCGCATCGGGCTCCCTGCTTCTCCCTCCCACTCTGCTGGTCCCCCGTTTGTGCTCACTGTCTGTCAAATAAATAAATGATATTAAAAAATAAAATAAAACACCAAGAATATACATTTTTAAAAAAAGATTGATTTGAGAGACCACGCGTAAAAAAAAGATTGATTTGAGAGACCACGCGTGCAAGAAGTGAATGAGTGGGTGGGGCAGAATCTCAAGCAGACTCCGCACTAACTGGGGAGTCTGACACAGGGCTTGATCCCACAGCCCTGAGATCACAACCTGAGCAGAAACCGAGAGTCAGACGCTTAACCAGCTGAACCACCCACGTGCCCCACCAGTGCACCATTTTGAGCTTGGGTGTTGCCATTGACATTCTGAGAGTACTTGGATTCTTTGTCCTGTGTGTGGCTTGTGTCCGGGAGGGGACTAGACAATACTCCATTTATGTCGTGTTTGTGTATATAGAGTGGTCGATATAGTGAGTGCTTTTCTGATACAAGAACAAGAACTTTGCCACTGTAGGGTTTTGGTGTGAACTGAAGCTTTCCCCCAACTTGATAAAAATAGAATTGTACTTCAGAATCTGTCAAGATTTGTTTTTCTTGGGAGATTTCACAGTGAAACATTTAAAAAAATCTTTTTTTCAAAGATTTTATTTAGTTATTTGACAGAGACCACTAGTAGGCAGAGAGGCAGGCAGAGAGAGAGGAAAGGAAGCAGGCCCCCTGCTGAGCAGAGAGCCCGATGCGGGACTCGATCCCAGGACCCCGAGATCATGACCTGAGCTGAAGGCAGCGGCTTAACCCGCTGAGCCACCCAGGCGCCCCAACATTTTTAAATTTTAAATTTTTAGGTGAATGCCCCTTTGTCTTGGTTACATGGTATCACTCTCTGCTTTTTTATTTGCTTACTGGGACTTGTCCATGGCCCTATTGCTCTAACCCACTTAATTAATAGTAAGCCTAGCCTGCTATGAGAAATAATTACAGAGAAAACTTTTTTCTTCCAGTGCTGCCTCAACAATTTCAGGAAAAGACTAAAATGCTTCCGATGTGGAGCGGACAAGTTTGGTAAGCCCACACTCAGCTGTTTGGAATAAACACTAAAAACCTGACTAGTTGAAATGTCTGCGAACCTGAAGAAAAGTATAGATTGTAGGGCATTTCAGCAAGTAATTCATATATTTTCCTTACACTTTCTTACCTTACATTGGGTAGATGCTTCTGATGATTGTGGGTGCAGAGACTTCTGTTTTCCAAAATTAAGCCTGCTCACCTGGTTTGCATTCTGCGTCTGCTTTTCTTTAGTACTGAGGTAATGTCAGTCCTCCACTGGCCCAGTTTCTGCATTCCACATTTATCACGTCAAAACAAATCATGTTTTATTATAGCCACAGATGTTTTTTTAAAAAATGAGTGCTACATTTACTTGAAATTGAAACTTGGGGTTTGAATGTATTTCTCTACTAAAAATACACTGGTTTATTTTTTGTTCGTCTTAAGTTACTGAGTCTCCCTGTCTCCTTCCCTTCTAGACTCTGAACAGGAAGTGCCCCCTGGAACCACAGAATCTGTTCAGTCTGTGGATTACTACTGTGATAGTAAGTCCCACTATGCCCTTTTGGCCTTTGTGGTAGAAGCTGACCTCAGTTGGAAGTTTTTGTTCTTACTTACCCTTTTTTAATGAATAGTGATGGCTTCAGTTTGTCCCATAAAAGATTGGTTTTTAGAGTCTTCTTCATGTCGAAGTGCAAAATATACTAGAAATCTCCCAGAATAGATTTGTGTTTGTCCTTGAGCCTGCCTTGGAAAGCACGGGTGGTGGGAATGCACATACATGCCATTTGTCTCTTTCACCACCAGCAATCATCCTTCGAAACATAGCCCCGCACACTGTGGTGGATTCCATCATGACAGCACTGTCACCCTACGCGTCGTTAGCTGTCAATAACATTCGCCTCATAAAAGACAAACAAACCCAGCAGAACAGAGGCTTCGCGTTTGTGCAGCTGTCTTCTGCAATGGTGAGGTGCTCACTGAATCTTTCCTTTTAAAAGAAACTGGGCTTTCAGAGGCAAATGTGGTTCATCTAATTTTAATACTATGTGAAAGGCTCCTGGAGCCCAGAGTTCAAGGCTGCATATGATAAGTGGTAAAAATAATAGCATATACTTGTAGATAATTGGCAGAAGTGAAGTTTGAGCCACAGCTTAATTTTTTCTTCTTGCTTTGCTTGAGATTGGTTTAGCATTTACTTCTTTAATAATATGGGGTACCTTCCTGTGCTGGAAGAAAGGGCTATTTTTTTTTATTTCTTTAAGGTTTTATATGCATAAAAAATACTGTGTAGAGTTGTTCTGTTTTTTAATAGAAACCTGCACTACTTTGAATGGGGTAGGTGATAGGGAGAGATTTTTAATTACATGACACAACTGTCTTTGTTGACATTCTCTTCAGGATGCCTCTCAGCTGCTTCAGATACTGCAGAGTCTCCATCCGCCTTTGAAAATTGATGGCAAAACTATTGGGGTTGATTTTGCAAAAAGTGCCAGAAAGTGAGTGGCTTTATTGTCCTTATTTAAACTGCTGTACTTGCACACTTGCCCAGGGATGTTTTGCTGACTGAACCCTAAGCCCATGTTCTCGACCCTGAAGCACAATCCTCCCTGGTTGCTGAGGTCGGGAGGGAGACAGTTGTCTGTCTTTTCTTACAGCATATGCCCTCCTGTCCTGAAAAAACAGTTGCCAGAAAACTTCAGAGCAGGACAGAGGCACACATGACAGATGGGTTGAGAATATGTGCTGTGCAAACAGCTTCAGGATAGTGCAAACCCATCTGGAAATAATCCTTTCCAGAACAGCGTGCTAACAGCTTTGTATAGAGTGAGCTTCAGTCTAGAGATGTAAATTTCCTGTTCGTAGTATGATTACTCATCCCACAGACACCTTACTAGATGGCAGGATACAGACTACGGCAGTGATGTTACAGAGGCATTCACCCAGTGAGGCATTGCCTGTGGTTTGGGGACCACTTCCTGCTCTGAAATGAGGCCTTTCTGGCACTCGAGAGCTCCCAACAAAGGCTAGAGTGAATTGCTCATCCCTAGCGATGTGGGGGGACAGATTGGGAGCCACATGCTTGGGTTTTTGTGGTTTCAGAGACTTGGTGCTGCCAGATGGTAACCGGGTCAGCGCCTTCTCTGTGGCTAGTACGGCCATTGCTGCTGCTCAGTGGTCATCCACCCAGGTAAGGTGGAGGATTTTTTTTTCCAAGTAGTGTGGTGGTGCCCAAAGTCGCAGAAGGGAGCTTTCCTCTGGTGTCTTAGGAGCTCTCCAAGGGCAATTTTAGGGAGTGCTTCCTGGCTTCTTTCTTTGATGTCCACTAACCTCACCTGTGTGTCCTCTTTTGACATTTTGTAGTCTCAGAGTGGTGAAGGAGGCGCTGTTGATTACGGTTACCTGCAGCCAGGCCAGGACGGCTACGCCCAGTATGCTCAGGTAGGCAGACTGATCCAGCCTCCAGCGTCTGCTGTCCAGAGCATGTCTGAGAATAGCAGCTTTAACAGTGGACTTTTCTTCAGTACTCACAGGATTACCAACAGTTTTATCAGCAGCAAGCTGGAGGATTGGAATCTGATGCATCATCTGCATCAGGTAGTAAACTTCATCTCTGTTATAGCTTTTGTTTAAACGGCTGTGATTTAGGAGATAGGGCGCGTCCGAGGGTGCACTTTCAGGGTTGTCACCTCGTGCCGAAGGTTCTGGGCGAGATCAGGAATGGATAATAGCCTTTTAGAGACTGTGCTGTGATGAGTGTTTGTTCTCAGAATTCAACTTGTATCTCCTTTGGCTGCGGCATTTGGAATCATGGGTGCCCATGTAGGTTTGTGTGAGCAGAGGGTATGGTCCTATAGTCCAGTGCCCAGACATCAATCAGATGGCTCATTGTAAGAAGCGTTTGCTTTGGGGTTTTTTTTTTTAAGAATTATTAAAGCCTTATAGTTAAATCTTTTCTGAACCCCAGACCAGTTATGGATTCTTCTCTTCTTCTTTCCATCATGCAGAAAATTTAGCTTTGTGTGTAGTTTTCTAGTAGGATTATAAAAATGATAATGTTGTATGGTTCCAGGATGTTTAGTAGGAATTAGGTTACTAAGAACTGACTCTTACATGGGCGTCTGGGTGGCACAGTTAAGTGACTGGCTCTTGGTTTTGGCTCAGGTTATGATCTCAATCTCATGAGATCGAGCCTGCTTCGGGCTCCACGCATAGCTGGGCGTATGCTTGAAACTCCTTCTCCCTCCCCTCCGCCCCTCCCTACCAAGTTCTCCCTCTAAAAATCAGTAAATCTTTTTAAAAAAAAACAAAAAAAACTGACAAAGACAGAAGGCTAGGTTGGGCAGTACAGATAAAAATGTGTGGCTTGGAGTTCAGTGCCCTGGCCCTTGCTAACCCCTGTGTTTACCATCAGGCACAGCAGTGACCACCACCTCATCGGCCGTAGTGTCCCAGAGTCCCCAGCTGTACAATCAGACCTCCAATCCACCCAGCTCTCCGGTAATCCTGTCGTCCTAAATACAGAACTGGTGACTGTGGGGAAAACTTTGTTTTGCTGTCCAAGTATTATCCTTTCCTGCTGTGTGAGCCAGGATCGAATAGTACACAGACATTCCAACCGTACTTCTCTCTGTCTGGTAGTATTAGATAATAAAATAATTTGGGGTATGTATTTAAAGCATAAGATTCCGAACAGGGTGTATGCTTTCTGCATGCTTCGACTTGACCTTCAGGAAGAAAGTTGTCAGCATGTGTTTTGTTCAAGGATTGCCTTAGATCATTGCTGCAGTGTGTCTGTCCGGGGAGCCCTTCCACCTGGATGATTGCAGTGATTTAGTTCTCTTAAGAGGCTTTACAGTTGAAATTATATTGAAGCTGCTGTTCTTTCCAGACTGAGGAAGCACAGCCTAGCACTAGCACAAGTACACAGGCCCCAGCCGCTTCCCCCACTGGTGTAGTTCCTGGTACCAAATATGGTAAGCCAAACCTCATGGGGCTGTTGACAGTTGGAAGGTCCTAGTTGTTGTCTGTGTCTAGTAAGAGTTCCTCTCCCTTTGTGGGGGTCAAGAGGGACACTTGGGGATATGAGAGAAGACAACCATTAAGGCCTGCCGCATCTCAGTGGCTTAGAGATTGAAGGAAAGCGTGTTCCTCACCTGGAATGACCATGCACCGGGTTTTGTTTTTGCAGCAGTGCCTGACACATCCACCTACCAGTATGATGAGTCTTCAGGATATTATTACGATCCAACAACAGGGCTGTACTATGACCCCAACTCACAGGTAAGCGCTCGCTCTCCTCCCCCATTTCACTAGAAATACCTTTGTTTCGCTCGGTCCATTTATGAGGCATGACAGGAAGTGTCTCCTGCAAAGGAGCAAGTTACCCACATTAGTTTAAGTTCTTCAGAACCATCAAGATGTAATTTCTATTTTAGGATTTTAATGTTTAAGGTTAAAAATGCACAGTGATCATGTAGAAAAATACACAAAGCTGAGGTATACATTTGTTTGAATGTTTCCGTGTAAGCACATTCATGTGTATACCAGCCCTGAGGTGAGCACTTGCTGGTCAGTACCAGCCCTCTTCAGTAACCTCTAGTCTGACTTCTGGTACCATTATTTTGTCAAGTTAAAATTTATGGGTGGGCTGTTAGTGTTTGTCAAGACCTAGATAGGAGTGTGAAAACGTGATTTCTTGTGTATTTTTTTTTAATTGAGTTAAAATTCACTGTTTGCTTGCTTGTTTGTTTTGGGGGGGTTGCTTAAGTAGGCTCCACACCCAGTGTGGACCCCAACACAGGGCTTGAACTCATGACCCTGAGATCAAGACCTGAGTTGAGATCAAGAGTCAGATGCCTAACCAACTGAGCCACCCAAGCGCCCCCTTAAGTTTGTTTTTTTTTTTTTTTTTTTTTTTAAGATTTCTTTATTTCAGTAAGCGAGTACATGCACAAACACACACACGCACAGCAGGGAGGGACAGAGGGAGAGGAAGAGAGAAACCCAGGCCAACTCCCCACTGAGCATGGAGTCAAACACGGGGCTCAATCCCACGACCCTAAGATCAGACCTGAGACGAAACTAAGAGTTGGATGCCTAACTTACTGCACCACCCAGATACTCTTAGGTTTTATTTTTAAGTAATTTCTACACCCAGCTTGGGGCTTGAACTTAGAACCCTGAGATCAGGATCATGCTCTACCAACTGAGCCAGCCAGGCACCCCTGCTCTTTGTTTGTTTGTAATCCAAAACATTTCATCACCCCAGAAAGAAACCCTGTACCATTAGTAGTCACTCCTTAGTCCCTCTTTACCTCAGCAACCGCTCTTTCCTTTCTGTCTCTACAAATTTGCCTCTTCTGAGCATTTCATGTAAATAAGAATCAGATAACATGTGACCTCTTGTGTCCAGCCTTTTTTACTTAGCATCCTGATATATTCATGAGGGTAGAAATTAGCAGATCTCTGGGGTGATGTTTTATTTTGGGTAGTGGTATATTATTTTAAAGAGGGAAGGCAGCTTTAACACTCCATAAATAAACAACTACCTATGACCAGAAGCTATATATATAGAATAGTAAAATAAGTGCTTTTAACAGGAACTTGGCATTGAGAGCTTGTGGTTTCTGAGAGTGAGGTGTGAAGCAGAGAGGGACCACCTGAGCAAGCTAACCTTGCATGGTTCTGCCTCTCTTGTTTGTGAAGGCTGACCATTACCCAGGCAGTTCTTAGTGGCCATAGCCGTTGTGACTCCTATGTCTGACCCATGCCACTTTCCCCAAAAGAGACATAACAGACCATCTCCCATGGGTCCCTGCAGGTAGAGTGAATGACTAGGGAATAAGGAAGAGAGAGATAGGAGCTACCTATCCACCGTTGCAGTTGTGCCTACATGTATCAGATTCGATTCCTTCACTTACCACCTTTCAGGCTCCCGAGCTGGCTCTTGACAACCCTGTGTTTGGTTGTCTGCGTTCGAGTTGGGGGCGGTTGAACCCAGTGAAGAGCTATTAACTGGTTGTCATGGAAGGTGTGTGATTAAAAGCTCCTCTTGAACAAGGGGCACCTGGCTGGTCCAGTCAAAGGAGCATGGACTCTTGATCTCAGGGTTGTGAGTTCAAGTCCCATGCTGGATGTAGAGATTACTAAAAATAATAATTTAAAAAAAAGAAACTTTTTAAGAAATCCGAACCACCTGTTATGGCCACCTGTTTTGTATCAGTGGTCTGTCAATGGAAAGGAGTCAGACACATGGCTTTTCGGGTGCCCTTCAGGCCCAGGGATTAGATTAATGGAACTGCGCTCTTTAGAACCATATTCTGCTTTTGCCCAAGAAGTTCACACCTCTTCCCTGGCTGGTTCTTCATCCTTACCACACCAGTACATACGGCAGCTTCTCTGGGCAGGAAAGACTACTGCTCTGCAACATGTTTTGTGTTTGTATTTAGTATTTTTTTGACAAAACAATCTTGACATACCTTTTTTTTTTTTAATTTATTTATTTATTTGACAGAGATCACAAGTAGGCAGAGAGGGAGAAGCAGGCTCCTTGCTGAACAGAAAGCCCGATGCAGGGCTCGATCCCAGTACCCTGGGATCATGACCTGAGCCGAAGGCAGAGGCTTTAACCCACTGAGCCACCCAGGCACCCCTTGACATAACTTTTTAACAAAATAATCCTTTAATGGTACAAAACAGTCTGTATTAATTGTGCTTTGTTTCTAGTACTACTACAATTCCTTGACCCAGCAGTACCTTTACTGGGATGGAGAGAAGGAGACGTATGTGCCAGCTGCAGACTCCAGCTCCCATCAGCAGACAGGTCTACCTCCTGCAAAAGAGGGGAAGGAAAAGAAGGAGAAACCCAAGAGCAAAACAGCCCAGCAGGTGAAAGACCATGACCCCCTGACCTCAGTTCCCTCTGGGTGGCTGGGCTTTTTTTGTTTTAGTTTTGGTTTGGTTTGAGTTGTAGCATCTGTGTCGGTTTTATTTGGATGTTTTATCAGCACCACGCTCTAACCAACTGAGCTAACCGGCCGACTATTTGGATGTTTTAAAAACGGGGCCACGTGTCTTATTTACATTAAGTTCGCAGAGCATTTTGTTACTTGTTAATGTTACCATACGTTGTCAATGGCCTGTGTACATACTTAGAGGGAAGAACATCCTAGAAGATTCACACAGGCTTTTGCATAATACTCGTTCATGACTGTGGTCATATGAAGAAATTTGTGGGTGGGAAGTAAGGGCGCGAGGGTTGGTTGCAGAGCATGTGATTGAGGTGAGACTCTTACTGGCTGCTCACTGTGGCACCAGACGCCATTCTCTAAAGTCCTGTATCGTTTTCTCCTGGTGGTTCGGCATTAGATCGCCAAAGACATGGAACGCTGGGCTAAGAGTTTAAACAAGCAGAAAGAAAATTTTAAAAACAGCTTTCAACCTGTTAATTCCTTGAGGGAAGAAGAAAGGAGAGAGTCTGCTGCAGCAGATGCTGGCTTTGCTCTGTTTGAGAAAAAGGTAACAACAATAGCAGGAATGGCTGCACTTGGAGCTGGGAACTGAAGTAAAACTTGAGGCTTACGACCGATTCTCTATTTCCCAGGGAGCCTTGGCCGAAAGGCAGCAGCTCATCCCAGAACTGGTACGGAATGGAGACGAGGAGAATCCTCTCAAGGTAAGGGAGGACCGCCGGTGTGTTTGTGCTGTTTGTGCTCTGTGTCTCACTGGGAATCTCGGCTTCATCTGGGCTGTGATTCCTCCTCCAAACTGGATAAGCTCCTGTGTCAGTGGGTATTGAGAGCAGCTCTTGCACATACAATGTGTGTCCAGGGCTTTGTTTTCTGGGTGAGAGCTGGTGAGCTGGAGCATTGAATGAAACCTGAATTCCTAAGCTCAGTTGAGTTTTATTGCGTTTGTAAATAGAGCATCTTAACAATCTGGAAAGAGAAAATTAAGACAATAAAACGTGTTACTTGATAGGTAGTCGTCTGTGTGGGCCATTACCCTGATCTGTTCTATTTGGGGTTCTCATCCATAGTTGTTTGGAAGCAACCATCCAAGAACTTTTCCTGGGTCCCAGGAGGCTGGCAGGCCCCGCCCTTAAGGACCTGACTGTTGGGCCCAGTTGAATGAAATGCAATTCACTGTTGAAGCATGGCAAGGGGCAGTGGGAGTTCTTGCACATCTGGAATTACACTGTTAATCTATCTAGTTACATAGTCCTGGCTCCTCACTGTGTGTGTCCAATGACCCACCCTTTTCTCCCCAGAGGGGTCTGGTTGCTGCTTACAGTGGTGACAGTGACAATGAAGAGGAGCTGGTGGAGAGACTGGAGAGCGAGGAGGAGAAGCTAGCCGACTGGAAGAAGATGGCCTGCCTGCTCTGCCGGCGCCAGTTCCCCAACAGAGACGCCCTGGTCAGGCACCAGCAGCTCTCAGACCTTCACAAGGTGGCCGTGCTTCTCTGAGCCAGTCTGAGGCAGGGAGGGGAGGTGATATGGGTGCCCTGACTGTGGTGAAGGTTCAGCAAGGCCCTGCCTGGAGTGATTGCCTTTAAAAGGCTGTTCTTATTACGGTCTGTTCCAGATCAAAGAGTGGCAAGGAGCATGGCGGGTCCATATACACCAGGCTCTGGTTTTCCTGCCATGGTATACTGAATGGGCTTTGACTCTCAGAATAAATACAGATATTGATTGAAGTAGACATTGCAGATCAGTATGGTCTGAATTACGATGTCTGTCAAATCTCTTGTACAGCAAAACATGGATATCTACCGACGATCCCGGCTGAGTGAGCAGGAGCTGGAAGCCTTGGAGCTGAGGGAGAGAGAGGTGAATGAGCGTCACTGTGCCACTGGAAGGAGTGTCTTGTATCTCCCTTTAGCTTTTATTTGTAGCACATAGTTCTAGGTCCCAGGGGCAAGATAGGATTTGTCACATATTGTCACCTGGGCATTGTGGCTCATGTAACCCATACCTGGGGGCTCTGTAGGTTGTGAGCTTTGAATGAGCATCCTGAATGCCGGATGCTTGCTGGTGAGATACACTGGGTTTTAGTAAGGAGAACACAGTCTTGTTTGGCCTGCAGTGAGGGAGGCTTCCCATTAAGCCCAGGAGACATCAAGGCATAAGACTACTGGAGGGATATGGAAGGAAGCAGTGGGCAGGGCAGGGTTTGGGGTGAAGGCAGCAAAAGTGAGCCCAATAATGGAGAAACATTGGATCGTTCATGAGGCAGGTTGAGGGCCAACCGGGTTTAAAATACAAATAGAGGCCAATGGATTAGAAATGAGCCAGTGGGCAGAGTTACTTGAAATTTCTCACCCCACGATCATTCTGTGTTCACACTGTCAGTAGTTAGGGCTTCAGCTTTCCTGTTCTTTTCCACTGTTTATGGTGCAGCTCCCCAGGGACTGATGAGCACGTCTCTGGACGACACCTTAGTGCCGTCTGTCCCTGGAGATCAGCCTGTCCCAAGTGGGGAGAGGAACGGCAGCTCTGCCCTCCTCTAGGCTGCACTCATGGCCCAGCAGCCCTGTCCAAGGGCTTGACAAACAGTGGCTAATTAAGTAAAACTCCTTGGTGCGGGTGTAACTCTGCCCCAGGCCCCATACACAGTTGATCGGACTGAGTGCAGTGAGGGGAACAAGCATGTTTGGTATCTCAGACCATCTTAAGAGGCCAAACTCCAGATGAGGAAAGTCCTTGAGGGTGATGATCATGAAGTCCGAGTGCGTTAGCCTGCTACAGATTCCAGTCTGAATGTCTCTAGCATCATTTGTTCTCCCACACAGATGAAATACCGAGATCGAGCCGCAGAAAGGCGGGAGAAGTATGGCATTCCGGAACCTCCAGAGCCCAAGCGCAAAAAGCAGTTTGATGCTGGCACTGTGTACGTGTTGTGCACCTTTTCCACTTCATTACCTGGGGCTCTGGCTGTTGTAAGTAACTGTGTGTTTGCCACTGGCAGGAATTACGAGCAGCCCACCAAAGACGGCATTGACCACAGTAACATTGGCAACAAGATGCTGCAGGCCATGGGTTGGCGGGAAGGCTCCGGTTTGGGACGAAAGTGTCAAGGCATCACAGCCCCCATCGAGGTAAGCAGTGAGAGTGGGCTTTGGCGGTTTGCCAGCTTATTCTAGTGAGGAGACAGCTGGAAGCACCCACATAGCCCAGGGCCCAGGGGTGGGTTCATGTCCCCTCGGGCCGCGCCACCAGCCTGTGGGAGTCTTGCTCCCCACAGGTTGCCCTTAGGTCACCAACCCCCTTTATGATGTCAGTTGAGAGGAATGGGAGTCTTACCCTACTTGATTTTTCTGGTCTTTTGCTATCTTTGGGTAAAAGCCATCTTCTGAGAAGTGTATATGTTCTTTGTCAGAAATAGTCTCTTATTTTTTTTTTAAGATTTTATTTATTTATTTGACAGACAAAGATCACAAGTAGGCAGAGAGCAGGCAGAGAGAGAGGAAGGGAAGCAGGCTCCCTGCCGATCAGAAAGCCCGATGTGGGACTCGATCCCAGGACCCTGGGATCATGACCTGAGCCAAAGGCAGAGGCTTTAACCCACTCAGCCACCCAGGCGCCCCCAGAAGTTGTCTCTTAACACCAACTCAGATCCACGTAGCTTAGATTGGATTTTTTTAAAAGATGTACTATGCTTTAATTTCTAAGTGATCTTGGTCATGTAAAAAATAAACTATGATTCAGTAGGATTTTTATCCATAATAAGAAATCCTTTAGTTGGTCAGAGCTCAGATTGAGATACGGTCTCAGGGTCAGAAGTCCACCCACTGGGCTTCTGGACCAGAGCATCAGCAGTGATCAATCTCTCTCAGACCTGGCAGCACAGCTTAGGTCAGACTGTTACAGCCAGAACATGTTGGTCTCGTGCAAGTAAATTCTGACATCGGGCTGTCCTGCTATGATCCGTGCCCGTAATTACCAGGCCTTTCTAGGCTTCTGTGGAGTGCTCTGGGGCCCTCACTAGGCACAGAAGCTTGCTGAGGAGGCACTGGGAGACAAGGTTGGGGGATATGTCTCTCTCTCTGCCTGTCTTCCTTAGTGCATTTTATTTCTTCAGTCCTTAAACCTACCCTGGGTCTCCCAACTTCCTTCCTCCTGTCCCTGGTGGGTGGTTCTGGTTGGGAGTCACCCGGATGAGCAGGTGTTAGAGCAGTCCACACCCTCCCTACCAGCTGCTGACAGAAATTTTGTTCCCCTAGGCTCAAGTCCGGCTAAAAGGAGCTGGCCTGGGAGCCAAAGGCAGCGCATACGGACTGTCGGGTGCAGATTCCTACAAAGATGCTGTCCGGAAGGCCATGTTTGCTCGGTTCACTGAGATGGAGTGAGGCTCAGAGAGAGAGGGAGGGAGGGAAAGATGACAAGGAGCTCCTCGGAGCGCAAGGAGTGGTCCATCTCCTGAATTCACTCTTAACACCTGTCTCTTTAAGGGCATGCCTTGTGCTGTTAATAGTTTTTAGGGCGAACCACTCCATTCTACAAGGTTCTCCCACTTACAGGAGTTCTCCTTATATGGACTGTCTGGCGAATGGCCTTCCTTCCTGCCAGAGGGCTTGTGAGCTGGCCAAGGGGACAGTGGGTCTTTTATACTTCAGTGTACATAGTGTAATGTAGTGTGTTTTACGTGTGTAGCCCATGTCATGGTCTGTCAGCCCCTCACACTCCTAGGGGGTGTTGAGATGCCCTGGGTGGTATGTGACACCAAAGCCGCCTCTGTCATTTGTTGTGCTGTCTTTTCTTGGCAAAAGCCTTGTGTATATTTGTATATTACACATTTGTACAGAATTTTGGAAGATTTTCAGTCTAGTTGCCAAATCTGGCTCCTTTACAAAAGAAATACCTTCAAAAATGAGTGTCTGTGTTTCTTTATTCTCGGGTGACCAGGTGTGCAGAGCATGTCTGAGCTAGTCAAGCCCGATGGTGAGATAAGTGTGTTAAAAGTTATTTATAAATAGTATTTTATGCTATTTTCCTTACCCCAATCATGTTCAGATTCTTAACTTCAAGAGTGTGTTAAAATGTTTTAAAATTCCTCATGAAAACTCAGTCATAACTGAGTCAGCTTTTCCACTTACATTTTCTAAAGAGCAAAGAGAATGTGTGCACTTTGAGCCTCCAGTTTCCAGAGACTGTTCCAGCATGCAGCATCGGGCCGTTACAACGCTGCTGAAGCACAGGGCCTGAGAGGGTCCTGTCGCCCTCCGTGACACTCCACTCACTTCCTGTCTTCTCACCTCAGCTGCTGAGGAGCTGCTCCCGGGTGTTGCAGAGTTGGCCATTCTAAATGGGGTCATCCCGTCCTTGTCATCTTGGCGAGGGCAGGAAGTGTGTCTGAGGCTGCTCTGGGGCCTGGTGTGATGTGGGGCGTCCATGGTGCCAATCTGACTGAACTGAGTGCTTGGGCTCCATGTTTGGCATATAGTCAGGGAGGGGGCTTACTCTGAAAACTGGAATCCCACAGCTTTTTTTTTTAAAGATTTTATTTATTTATTTGACAGAGAGAGATCACAAGCAGATGGAGAGGCAGGCAGAGAGGGAGATAGAGGGAAGCAGGCTCCCTGCTGAGCAGAGAGCCCGATGTGGGACTTGATCCCAGGACCCCGAGATCATGACCTGAGCCGAAGGCAGCGGCTTAACCCACTGAGCCACCCAGGCGCCCAATCCCACAGCTTTTTTGGGTGGTTACATTTTCTTATCTTCAGGCAGGTCTGGCCCTTCTAAAAGGATGGAAAGTACTCAGGAGGCACTTGCAAAGTGAGTGCTTTTGGGCCCTCACCCCAGCCTCCCAGGACCTGGGCTTCTGTGGGGTAACTCCTCACAAGTAAGGATCCCCCTGATGACAGATTCCTGCCTTCCAGGGTCAGCCCTGGGGTGAGGAGACCACCCTGGCCTCCAGAGTTGTCATGCATCCCGGACATGCTGCTGTCTTCGCGCTTGCACAGCAGTCACAAGAAACCTAGTTAAGTGGATCTGACAGCCAGCCTGGAAGATTCTTCCAGGTAGAGACACATCCTGAGTCCTGGGAAGCTCTTAATTACATGTACCCAGCTCATCAAAGGCTGACTAGAAGCCTCTGGGGGCGGAGGAGGGAAGCCCAGCTGAACCCGGGCAGGGAGCCAGGCCCCCATCAGCCATCTTGAGCCCCAAATAGGCTGCCCCACACCAGAAAGGGCTCTTGCATCTGTCCTGTGCTGCTTGGTGTGGACACCCACCATTTTCAGCTGGTCAGGACTCCCCCAGACTGCTTGGGACCACAGCATCTTAGAGCCTGGCATGGGTTTACCTGTAAGCATGAAGTTTGTGTGTAGCCCCTCAGAGAAGCTGGAGGCTCCCATCTCCCACTTCTAGACTGCTGCATAGCCACTCCTGTCACCAGTATACCAAACCAGGTGAACGCTTTCACCTTGCAAGGCAGTGAAGGAGTTCAGATGCAAGCCTTCACCTTGCGTCTAAACCTCTGAGCGGGGGCGCCTGGGTGGCTCAGTGGTTTAAGCCTCTGCCTTCAGCTCAGGTCATGATCTCAGGGTCCTGGGATCGAGCCCCGCATTGGGCTCTCTGCTCAGTGGGGAGCCCGCTTCCCCCCTCACTCTCTGCCTGCCTCTCTGCCTACTTGTGATCTCTCTGTGTCTGTCAAATAAATAAATAAAAATATTTAAACCTCTGAGCCAATTCTTGAAGTTTGACAAGCTGTACCATTGGCTCTGGTCTCTCATGCAAGGCCAAATTTGGGGGTTCTGGGTACTGGGTGGCTGAAGCCCCAAGGGCCTGGCATCCCCCCACCAGCCCCTCATGGGCTGTTCCAACCCCAAGCCCAGCAGTGAGTGTCCTGTGTCCTTGCCCCACCACAGAGCTGCCAGTCCTCCTCCCCGTGCCTGGTGGGGTGCTGTGAGGGCAGTGCAATCGCCCTAATCAGGGAAACCCGAATGCCAAATTTGGAAGGGACTCTGGCTGAACTGGAGGGATCTCCAGGGATCCCAAGTCCAGCCTGCCCTTGGCTGGGACAACTGCTGCAATATTCAGGCTTTGAGGGCCATCCAGGAACAGCTGTCATGGCCAAGCATCAAACAAGTTTCAAAACCCAGACGAGCAGCCAGGCCTGAGCTAAGCTCCCCAGGCATGCGGTCTGGCTGGGGGGTCTCAAGGGCACCCGGAGCCCAGCCACTAGACAACCTGATTCCCGAGGGATGAGTGTCCTCAGGGACAGGTGGGGTGTGAGGGGGAGAGCGCCCCAGAGAAGGGCTTGTGCTGCTGGTGGCCACCAGGTGGCAGCACGGCATCGTCTATAGGGCCAGGCAGGTTTAGGGGGTGGGAAGTGGGGGGTTCTCTGGCAAATTCTGATGTGCTGGAGGGTCCCGGGGCCTCTTCCAGGTCTCTTGAGATTCAGGAGCACGTGACTGGAACTCCGGCCTTGCTCTGTGTGGAGCCAGGCAAGCAACAAATTGGCAGACCCTGCGGGTACCTGACAGGACTCTACCAAGCTCCCCGCAGCCCGGAATTTCCTCCGCTGGAAGGGGAACTGTTACCCCCTGTGGGGCATGAGCCGGGCTGGCCCCAGGCACAGTGAGTGCTTCAGTCTCTTAGCATTTTTTTCCAAAGCAGGTAAATAGTTTTGTGGTCGATAAAATGCATTTCTGCCTCTCCCACTCCCTTCACCCACCGGCCTGATTATTGACTCACAGAAATACTCTTGGCAGAGCCCACAGCGGATCCACAGCCAGTCTCTGCAGTCAGGGGAGTTGGGCCAGGCTCACCCAGGGCTCTCAGCTGGAGGCAGGGGATGCCCACGTACCCTCACCCCGCTTCCCAAAGATGGAAGGCAGAAGGGGAGCTTTCCACCTGGAGACACAAACCAGAGGCAGTGCCCCCCTATCGGGCTTAGTCCCTGCACTGCTCTCAACTGGTTTAAAGAGGAAACTGAGGCTCAAAGCAGAACAGTTGCTGGAGGTTACCAAGCTGGCAAGTGCTGAGCGTGGATTCTAACCTAGGGGCTCCTGTCTAGCTGGCCCCTGAGCAGAAGGAACTCAGTGGAGAAGGGAGACCTTAGCTGCAGGCACAAGGTCAGGCTCAGGTTTGGGCAGGACTAGCTCCAGTTTCAGCTGAGGAGCTAGGGGTGGAGCGAGCTGGGCCTTGGGACGCACCCCCGCCCCCCACCACCATAATGCCCTGGGGAGAGAGAGAAGACAGACAGGGAGAGGCAGAGAAAAAAGACAACTGCAGACAAAGCAAGGCCTAGAGGATGCTGGGAAGAGGAGCAGGAAAGGTCCGTGGTGCTGCAAGGGGCGGGAGGAGGATGCGGGGGCAAGATAACGGAGATAGGGGCGGCTGGGTCTGGGGGAGTCAGTTCCGCTCCACCCCCTGGCCTCAGCCACCCAGATAAGACAACTGAGAAGCAGTGGCAAAGTCTGCACGCTGATGGGGGAGGTGAAGCCACAGTAGGAGGGGGAGGGGGAGGGGCCAGGAGGCCTGGTCCAGACCCCCAGTCGCCCGCCTGCCAGACTGAAAGGGCCCCAAGAGGCTGATGCACCCAGGCCAGCTCCCAGCTCCAGCTCCAGGCTCCCAACCCTGAACAGGCACCACCAACCCCTGAGTCTGGCTGGACAGGAGCTATTTGAGAATGATTCATGGATGTAATTAAGTGTCCCCCCACTATCCTCTTGCTCGGGCCCTGGCGGGGGTGGTGCAGATGTGGGAGCCCGGCCTGCTGTGTGCGTGTTGGGTTCAGTGCCGAGTGCCCCAATATGCCCATCTGTGGGGCATGGAGGAAGGCAGGGCTGGACCCAAATCCTGCGGGCACCAGTTGGGGAGCTTCCTCCCCTTTTGCTTTCTGCCCAACTCCCCAGTCGAGGGTCGGCCCCCTGTACTCACAAGCACTCAGCAGGAGCACGCACACCCCGATCCTCAACCAGCAGCAGCAGGCAGACTTTCCCCAGCCCCCCATCCTCACTGTGAGGACACACAGATGCCTGCAGACCCCAAAAGCCCCTCACACGCGCGAAGCATATCAGCTCACACATACCTCTCCCTGACCACCTGGAGGCGGGCAGGCCAGTTCCAGTCAGGGAAGCTCACCTCCATACACATTTGCGGGCTGCTCTGGCCCAAGGGGGCGGAAGTCAGGCTCTCCTTATCACCTACCCAAGGAAGGAAGTCTGGCCTGGAGGTAGGTGGGAGCTGGGAAGGGGGAGGCCAGGCACAGCCTTGCTCAGGCATGTGCTCTCTGTGGCTCCCTCTTCCCTAGGTAAGAGGATCTGGGGGGCTTCCACCTGCCTAGGCTCTTGAACTCACTTGACAGAGTCCTCCACTCAGCCCTAGGTTGAGAGAGCTGAAGGAGAAGGGGAGGCTGTGGAAGGTGGCACAGTGCGCCTGAAATAGATCTGCTAGAGGCTTAGAACCTTCCCTTCTAGTACCTGCAGCCACACCTAGCTGGGAGGGGAGGAAGCAGCCTTCTCAAACTGATCCACTGAGGCTCAGAGATGGGGAGCAGCAAACCCTCATGGAAACAGCTCGTGGAAACCCAGGGCTCCTGCCCTTGCCCCTCATCATTCCCATGGGTTGGTGTCCTAACCCACCCAAGACTGGGCTCTGTCATCTCCCCTCAGACTGGGAGAGCCTAGAGCCTGGTTGGCTTGGGTACCCCCACCCCTGCCGCCCAGGCTTGGGGTCCCCAGAATCTGCAGGGCTCTGCCTCCTCCCTCAGACAGGGATCTCCTAAGGCTGGATGGACTCTGCCCACTCACCTTGGACTAGGCACCCCAGCACTAGCTCGGCGGGGCCTCTTCTCTAAAACTTGGAGCCCCAGCCCGAGCCCCTAAGGCTCTACCAGACTCAGATGTAAAACGTGAGCAGCTACCACACGCCGCTGTGGCCCCCCCCACCCAGATTTTTCTGGTTCTTATTAATGTAAATGAAATCTGCTCGGAGCAAGCGTCCTTAATGGAAAGCGTTCCTGGAATTTGTGCACACGTGGTGGGGGGGGGGGGCACCGTGAGATTAACTCTTGTGCAGCCAGACCAGGACTCACTGGGCTGCCATGACCCTGTGGCCTCAGACTGGGGTGGGCCTTCGGGAAACGGGGACAGTCACTTAGCTATTCCCAGGACTGTGTCCCCACAAGAGCAGGGTGGCAGAGCACCTTACATATTCTGCCCTCCCCCTGGGGACCAGCTGGACAGGTCCAGAGGTCTCTCAGAGCCTGAGGAAGGTGGCCTTGCCAGGAAATGGGGAGCCCCAGAGGGCCTTTATCAGGGAGGGACCCAGCCAAAAAGACTGGAGGGGCCAGGAGGCTGAGGAGGTGGGCAGCCGACAATTCCACTGTCCATCCTGCTCTCATCTGGCTCTCTGCTGAGTTGGGAAACTGGACCCAGGCAGCAGACACCTTCTCTTTGAACTGCCCTCCTTGCAGGGAGAAGACTTCCCCTCTGTGATGCCCCCCCATCCCTTCTTTGCCTCTTACTCCTGAGATAGATACGCCAAGACCATCGTCTTCCCTCCTGGGGGTGGGGGACACAAGGGAGCTGGAGAGCTCAGAATGGACCCCCAGAGACCATGGTTTGTGAGGTGGGGGTGGGGGGCAGGGGGGGCACAGAGAAGGCCTGGCCTGGAGCCCACAGCAAGCCCTGCCTGACTCCCGCCCCCAAATCTGGATGCTTGTTCTGGCCCAGCCCCTCAGCATGCCCCAGCGGAGCTATGCTTTCCTGCCTTTAGGGCCAGGACAGGGATGTCTGCTTCTTTGGCGGGGGTAGGGAAGAGTCTAAGATTTCAATTTCTCCCAGGTGTGGCTCAGTCTGGAGGATGCCTTGGGGAGGCGGGCTGAGGGGCCGGCACCTGGGGGAGGGGGTGGGGGGGAGGGGCTCAGGAGGGGTTTCAGGAAGAGGAATAAGTCACAGAGAGAAGGGGTGTCAGAGAGGGAAAGGGGGTTCCAAGGGGGAGCGGCTTGAAGGCTGGGGCTTTTTTGGGGAGGAGGGATTCAGAGGGGGACCGACTTTAATGGGGGACAATAGGCTGGCAGTCCTCCCTCCCACCCACACCTGTCAGGCGGGCTGGGGGAGGGAGACTGACCCACTTAGCTGCCTCCCCTCCCAGGCTTCCACTAATGAGCGCTCTGGGCTTTGGGAGGCAGCCTTCCCCCCCAAGGCTGTGCCTGAGGCTGTCCCTTCCCCCCAGCCCCTCATTATCTACTGGGGGTGCTCACTGGCTCGGCTGCCCCCCTTATCTGCAGCTGTGCCTGCCTGCCGGCGTGGCAGTGAGAAGACTCTGGGCCCCAGAATGTGCCCTCTCTGCCCCGGGCTCCCTACACCCCCAGGGCTGGGGAGACAAAGGCTCCCAGCTCCCTGCTGTGCAGCTAGGCGGGCTCAGGCTCCAGCTCCAAGCAGAGGGCTTTGATTCCACCTGTGGGTCCCACTAGCATGCCAATGAGGGAGGTGGGAGTCGGCTGGCTACTAGGCGCACAGGCAAGCTGGGACCTCCACCCCGGGGATGGCAAGTCTGCTCCACTTACCAGGGCCCCTGTGGTCAGAGTCCCACTTGGCCAGGAGAGGGGCTCATGACGGGGTGGGGGGGGGTGTTCCTGAATGTGTGAAGAGCACAGCTCTGGAGGGTGGCAGGGAGTAACCCCTTTTGGGGTCCCAGCTCTGCGAAGACTCAGTTCTAGGAGGTAGGCATGGGGTCAGAGGAGATGGTCAGGAGAGGTTTGTGTGGGGCACAGCTCCTTGGAGGTGGGCAGCTCAGGCAGCACAGCTCTAGAGGGAGAAGAATCTGTAGGAGCACAAATCTGGGAGGAGGATATTGGTGGGAGCACAGCTTCAAAGGATGCGATGTGGGAAGCACAGCTCTGGGAGGATTGTGGGGAGGATTGTGAGGGCAAGAGCACGCAGTCTGGGGGCTGATTGTGGGGAACACGGTTCCCAAGAACACTCTGTGAGAGGACAGTCCAGGGAAGAGCCTGCCATGTCTTCCCTAGCTTTGGCCTCTTCTGACTCCTCCTCCCCAACATTCCTGGGGTGCATGGGGAGGTCTGGTTGCTGGAGCATGCCCAAGTCCCCCCAGGGTCCCCCTGACTGTCCCGCTGTCCATCTGTCCTCCCCGTCCCCAAGGATTCCAAGGCCCAGGTGGCACACTCTCCTCATGGTACCCTCATTAGGAAAGCTTTGAGATCCTTCTGAAGCATCTGCCCCCACCCCACGCACCGCCCCCCCCCCGCCTCCCCCGTTTTCCCAGCCAGCTGCAGGCTCTGGCCCCTAGAGCCTGATAAATATTTATGACAAGATAAGCAGTATCTGCCAGGTCCCAGCCCAAACCTTTGTCCTAGGAACCACAGGGGGAGGCAGGGTCAAAACTTGAGTTTGTGGGGGCAGAGCTGGGCCTCCAGGCTCAGGGTAGAGGCAAGCCTGAACAGTAGGCCTCCTAGGCCAGTGAGGGGGCTGGGATGGGGCCTCGCCCAGGATTCAGAAATGAGTGAGGAAGCTTCCTCCAGGTGCCACACAAGCCAAGGCGATCCCCCCAATCCCGCCAGGCCTCCTACAGGGACATGGGTACACGCTGTCCTTGAGACCCATTGATTTCCTGCTCTAGTCTGGACAGGATGCTACCCTGTCCACAGCTGTACCCAGGGGCAGGGAGATGCCACATTAGGGGTCAATCCTTAGTTCAGGTAACCAAAGCAGCCCCGAAATTAAAAAGAACATCGGTAATGGTGAGGCCAATGAGACCCTGAGCATTCCTGACCCAGGGGGTGGGGCCCAGGTGATCCATGGGGTCATGCATGGATTCTAAGCCAGCCCTTAGAGTGCAATCCCACAAGGCGGCCTACTTGGCTCTGCCAAGCTGGGCGAAACTCTGATGATGAAGTGGGGGAGGGGGTGCGGGCTGTCTGAGGAGGCCTGGGGGAGGAGTCCCCACCTTTCTCAGTGTCTGGGTCCTGCTTAACGGGCCCCAGATCTTTGTCCTTCTGGCTTATTGGTGCTGGGAGCCTGGGTGTCACCTGGTGAGCTCCCTGAGGGAAAGGTCAGGCTCCTGTGGCTGGGAGCCAGACCCCTCCACTCCTGGCTTGGCCTCTTAAGCATGGCCCCAGGTGCTCCAGGCCTCAAATACCAGCCTGGGGCAGTGGTGGCTGCACCGGGGAGGGGGGAGGGATGGAGACTGATGCAGGCTCAGCCTGGGACAGTGTGAGGGTCCCTTCTCTGAAAAGAGCTCAGCCACCTTGAGGCAAGTGTCAGGAGGCTGGTGGTCCTGAGTCCCCGCAGGCTGGCTCCGCTGGGCCATCTGTCCTGTCCCTGTGCGTACCCAGGGGTGTGCGTGAGAGGCGTGGCCTGGGTGCACCCCCACCCCATCAGCCTTAACTCCAGCCACGCTTCAGACCTACCTTTGCCCTCAGTGATAAATGCTCCCTCTGAGCCAAGCCTGGCCAAGCTGGGGTACATGAGGCCTTCACCAGGAGGTTTTTCTGTGCTGAGCAGAATTGCTATTGCCATACAAGTGAAATTTGTTAACCTAGAGCAACTTGGACCAGTGGGGAGGCAGAATCCCACAGGGGCCACGCTGGGCTGGATCTCCCCTCCCAGAGCTCCGGGGAAGAGCTCTCTCACCACTGCTAACCAGCCTCCCGGAAGAGCCAGCCAAGGCCATTGAGGGAGGGCAGGAGGCCTCAGAGTGCCTGGGGTTCTTTCCTACTTCTCCAGAGTCAGGAGACCTCTAACCTGCCCAAGGGCTGCTTTTCTCCTCCATTCTCTACCCACCTCACATCTTCGGGGTGGGGGTGTTCCTAGCCTCCCTGATGCTCTCATGTCTCCTCAACACTTTTATGCCCAGGGCACACTCTCTGTGGAAGGGTCTGGGAATCTAGATTGGAAAAATCCTGTTTGAGGCTAGCAGACTGGAAAGGTAAACCACCCCCGCCGCAGCCTTTGCTGACCCGCTGCTCACAGGGCCACGCCTGCGCAAGGAGCCACATCTCCAAGGCCACAGGCAGCCCACATCTCTGAACCTTGGCTACACTAATGCATTAATGGAAAAGCCTGAGACTCCAGGAGCTCCCAGGTGTGCCTAACAACCATCTTCTGGAGTCACTGGGATCCCCAGAGACAGCCTTGGCGGTAGGCTGTCGGGCCTTGGGGCCAGTGAGCCTGAATGCCCAGGCCCTTGTGTGGAGCCTGTGAGTGTGAGAGGGTCAGCCCCGGGGCAGGGGGCGGGGGGGGGGGAGTGGTCAGTGGCTGTCCAAGTCAGCCCTGAGTCTCCACCAGGACCTGTTGAATGTGATCTGTGCGTCTGACTCCCAGGCTGTCCTGGGCTTCCGAGAGTGTCCCCAGTAGTGATGGAACAGGAGCCTTTCTGCCTGTCCCTGGATCTTCACACTCAACCAGGGTCCCAGCGACGTGGCTAGAGTCCCAGGGGCTGTGGCTCTTGGAGGACAGGATGGCCACCTTGAGGAGCCATCCTCCAGGGTCTGCGGGCATACTCCAGGAGTGCACAGTGACAACCACCCAGGCATGCGTAACTGTCCTCAGGTGTCACACAGGGTCCTTCAGGCCTGGGAGAGCAGATTCCTGGCTGTGCGCTTCTCTTTCTCAGACCAATGATTATAATGGTGACTCCCAGACTGCCACTCCCTGAGGTCAGGAGCCGACTTGGATGGTCTCCAAACCCCAGTCTGCCCAGTTTGGAGCCCAGTTAAAGGGACTCAGAGTTCCACTCAGGGCTCCTAGGGTGGAGACCTGTGAGATAGGGGTGGGCGGTGGGGGCTAGGGGATTTCTCCCAACGACCCGGTTCTCCTCTGCCCCCACACCCGGCCTTCTGGCCTTGGAATGTTGGGTCTGGGTGATCCCAGGCTGGATAGTGGCCCCCTCTGCTCTAGCTCAAACCCAGCCTCCTCCACCCACCCCCTCCGGCCACATCCCAAATCCCCAATCCCAGCAGCAGACCTCGGTGTTTGCCTGTTGCCATGGCAATGGGATGCACCTTTCTGTTACCATGGCAACCAGCCAGGGGTTTTTAAAATTCAGTTGAGGTAATTTCCACCCCTCAATCCTCATCCTCAGACACCTCATTCTTCTTTTTTCTTCTCTGGATCTTAGAAGGTCGGGTTGGGGGGTGGTGCCACAGCCAGGAGCCAGAGGTAGAGGGTCAGAGGGGCTGCTGAGAAGACTCAGGCCTCATTCCTCCCCGACTGCTCCACCCAGACTAGACCCTGGAGAATAGGGCAGCCTCTTCCCCATTTCTTCTCCAGGCCCAGGTCTGTGGTGAGAAGAAGAAGGCTGTGCGTGGCTGGGCAGGCCTGCGTGAGGGGGCAGCCCTGTCAGCAGAGACCCTCTCGGACCCCTGTCTCTGAGGATCTCAGGGCCCCAGGGCCTAGACCCCAGGACAATAGGGGACAGATGTTGTTTATGCTGTATCCTGGTGCTAAGGAGCTTAGCTTAGTGGAACCCTGGGCCAGATTTGGGCAGAGGGTGTTCTAGAAGGATGGCGGAAAGGCAATGCTGACACTGTCCAGTACCTGTCCCTCCCCCTCCCTACTAGGGAACTCTCTCCCTAGGCACCTGCCTCATTAGTCTAGTCATTGTATATTCATGAAGCCCCACATCCCCTCCCTGCCCCTGCTTGCCTCCTGGCTAGGAGGAGAGATGCTGAGAGTCCAGGATGGACAGGTGGGTACCCCCTGGGCAGAGTAGATTGGATCTAGGGGATAATGGCGCTCCAGCGCCAAGCACTACCTGATTTCGACCCATCCACAGGTAACTCTTTGACACTTTGACCTGTGTCTGTAGTAGACTTGTGCTATCATAGATGGACCCCCCAAGAGAAGAGTTTTCAAAGAGGAAGAAGTTGGGGAGAGCCCTATAGCAGGGGTACCCCTCACCTCCCCTGTTCTGTCCCTAGGCCTGTTCTCCTATGCCATCAATCAGCTTGGAGGGACCTTCCCCCCAGGATGGACGCAAAGTATCTGTGTGACCCCAGTGGCCACGGGCTTGGTTCTCAAAGCCAGGGACCACAGGGCCACGGTCGGTGGTGGTGCCAAGGCAGGAGAGAAGTCACTTCCAGCTTCCCTGTCCCTTGGGACAGCAACCCCTCCTGGGGGCACCAATGGGCAGCCTGACTTTGGTGGGGCTACAAAAAAAACCCAGATTGAGGCCCAGGCTGCATGAGGCCCTGCCCACTCCCGCTTCTCCTTCACCCAAGACAGGAAACTCCCAGAGACAAGATTTTGTTTGGGTAAGAATTGCCCATCCCAATCTCCTTTGTTATTTTTTTTTTTAAGGTTTATTTATTATTTATTTTAGAGAAAGAGAGCGCAGGAGGGAGAGGCCAAGGGAGAAGGAGAGTCTGAAGCAGACTCCCCATGAGCAGGGAGCCCAGAGCCTGCAGCCCAGTTTGAGGCTCGATCTCAGGACCCTGGGACCATGACTATAGCCAACCCAGAAACCCAAGCATTTCTTTTCTTTCTTTCTTTTAAAAGATTTTGTTGGGGCACCTCGGTGGCTCAGTGGGTTGAGCCTCTGCCTTCAGCTTGGGTCATGATCTCAGGGTCCTGGGATTGGGCCCTGAATTGGGCTCTCTGCTCAGCAGGCAGTCTGCTTCCTGACCCGTTCCCCTCCCACCCTGCACCGCCTGCCTCTCTGCCTACTTGTGATCTCTCTCTCTGTCAAATAAATAAATAAAATCTTAAAAAAATTTTTCTTTGCTTATTTGATAAAGAGAAAATGAGAGAGAGAGAGAGAGAGAGCATGAGAAGGTGGGGGGCCGGGCGCCTGGGTGGCTCAGTGGGTTAAGCCGCTGCCTTCGGCTCAGGTCATGATCTCAGGATCCTGGGATCGAGTCCCGCATCGGGCTCTCTGCTCAGCGGGGAGCCTGCTTCCCTCTCTCTCTCTCTGCCTGCCTCTCTGCCTACTGTGATCTCGCTCTGTCAAATAAATAAATAAATAAATAAAATCTTTTAAAAAATAAAAAATAAAAAAAGAAGGTGGGGGGGTCAGAGGGAGAAGCAGACTCCCTGCCGAGCAAGGAGCCAGATGCAGGGCTCTCAATCCCAGGACTTTAGATCATGACCTGAGCCAAAGACGGTCGTTTAACCAACTGAGCGACCCAGGTGCCCCCTCAATCTTCTTTATCAAACAGTAGTCCCAGGAATGCCTAACTAGCTCAGTCTGTAGAGCATATGACTCTTGATCTTGGGGCTGTGGATTTGAGCCCCATGTTGGGTGTAGAGATCACTTAGAAATAAAGTTTAAAAATCTTAAAGAAAAAAAAAAAAGCCAGGGGCACCTGGGTTGCTCAATGAGTTAAGCCTCTGCCTTCCGCTCACGTCATGGTCTCAGGGTCCTGGGTTCGAGCCCCAGATCGGGCTCTCTGCTCATCAGAGAGTCTGCTTCCCCCTCTCTCTGCCTGCTTCTCTGCCTACTTTTGATCTCTATCTATCAAATATATAAAATCTTTTAAAAACAATAAAAATAAAATATCTCTTTGAAGGGGTGCCTGGGTGGCTCAGTGGGTTAAGGCCTCTGCCTTCAGCTCTAGTCATGATCCCAGGGTCCTGGGATGGAGCCCCACATTGGGCTCTCTCTGCTCAGCAGGGAGCCTGCTTCCCTTCCTCTCTCTCTGCCTGTCTCTCTGCCTACTTGTGATGTCTGTCAAATAAATAAATAAAATCTTAAAAAAAAAAAAACAAAAAAAAAAACTCTTCGAAAAAAAAAAAGCTCCAGCCCTAGTCCACTCCACCTGAGGGAGGGTCTCCTGCTGCCCTTCCCACCGAGGACCCACAAGACCCTCATAGGATCCACAAGTGCCCAAACACCTGGGTCTGTGGCCCCCATGTGCAGGACAATGAAGTCTGTATTTGACACTTTCCATTAGTTATTATTCCCACCAGCCTTGGAGGCTCCGCTGGCCCAGACAAAGCCACGGGGCTCACTGTGGCAAGCATGGTTACCTCTTTTCTGTTCTCCTGCCAGCTGGGAGGAGGGCTGGGGGAGGAGTAAGCGGGGTTGGGGAGGAGACCATGGGAGAAGGTTGTGCCCAGCCACCGCCCCTGCTCCACCTGCCCCAAGTTTCTTTAAGCCTTGCTCCTCCCAGGCTCCCAGACCCCGAAGGCCGCAGGCTAGGCTGGTGAGGAAGAAGACCAGACCAAGCCCTAGGTGAGCATGGGGGTGTGGCAGGTGGGAACACCCTGGTCCCTGAACCTTTCTCCAGGCACCCTTGAGTCTCCCTGCAAATCTCCCATTCACCTCTTTTCAAGGGCCACAAACTTTCCTGGGGCTCTGGAACCCAGGGAAGGACAGACCTCTTCTCTCCCACGAGCACTCTGTGGCTCTGAACCAGACTCTGGCTCTGCCAGGGGTGTCCTGGGTCTCCACACTTGAGAGCCTGAGGCTGAAGCACTGGGAAGCAGGACCACTCACGGGAGCAGCAGGTGGCAGGTGGGTGGGCCTCACTGATGGCAGTTTGATGTTGGTTGGAGCACTGTCCAGCTGGGCAGACCCTCCAGGGAGGTCTGCTGGCCCTGGCAGACTCATACAGCACTGGAGGCCCACCTGGGCGGGGTCAGAGGGTGCAAGAGAAGGGGGCACCAGCAGGGCAAGACAAGGCTGATGCGAGCCTTCTGCTAGGGCAGGACAAGTGTCAGTTGGATGGGAACAGAGACCACCTCATCCTGGGACGCCCGATGGCCTAGATTCTGGGTGCCATGGAGACTCTTGACACCTTCTCTCCTCTGGGGTCAGAGCCAACACCCTGTCTCCCATACCCCATGAGCACACGTCCTGCAGGGAGCAGGCCTCACATTGTGCTGCTGGGATCCCTGGACCAGCCTGATCCCCGGACACTAAGAAATCCCAAATTCCTCTGCCTCATTGGAGAGGGGTCCCTGGGGTTCCAGGACCAGGAATCAGGGCCCAGAAGCTGGTGTCCCCAGAAGGCATTTAAGAGACAAGCTGGGGAAATGCCAGCAACTATCTACAGCCTGGGGGGTATGCTAGCCCAAACCCAGAACACATGCCCTCGTTATCCTACAGGCCACCTGCCAGCCAAGGGGGAGGCGTCCTGCTCTAGAGCTGGGAGACCCCAAAGATCCAGAGAGAGAGCCAGAGGCTTGTCTGGAATCCCACAGCTCCTGAGCCGCAGAGCCCTGGGAGCCAGATGATGGCGGAAGGGAAAATGGCTCCTAACCAAGGGCACAGCGTGAGGGGCAGGGACCCTGGGACGGGGACACTTCCTCAGATTGCCAGGACAGGGTCGGGGGGCCTGGTCAGTGGGACAGTGTGCTTGAACAGGCCTCGTGGTTGGGCAGGGGGGAGTCCAGTTTGCCTGCGGGGAGCGGAGGCTGTCTGTCTGTAGGAGGGATGGAAGGCTGGTTGCTAAGGAATGGAGGAAACAAATTGTCTTGTCAGCTGTTTGGTGACCCAGCCATGGAGCAGGGAGTAGATCAGAGATGGCAGCATGGGGGGCACTGGGTATCGTTGAGACTCGACCCCACAGCTAGAGAAGTGAACTGGAGATTGGAAGCTTAGGAAGCCCTCCCTTCTCACCCACCTGACCCCAGTGCCACCCATGAAGTCCCTGCAGGAAGCACCCTTGCCCCCTGACCCTGACAGCCCGCCCTCTCCCTAAGACTCTGACAGCCCATCCTTGGCTTCTCTGGGGTTCAAGGGCATGACATTTATTTCCTTTGTCCTAGGCCCTTCCTCTGGGCAGGCAGAAAACATTTCGGGCTAATGCCCACACTCCTCCCCACACACTCCCCAACCCCCACCCCAGGGGCTGAGAAAGAGAGGGCCATGCAGGCTGTTCATATTCCAGGCAATAAATTACTTTTGCCTTAAAGTCTTAGAAATCCACTGTACCTGCGGCCAGTCCAT
The DNA here is from genome assembly GCF_020171115.1 of Neogale vison. Taxonomy (NCBI): domain Eukaryota; kingdom Metazoa; phylum Chordata; class Mammalia; order Carnivora; family Mustelidae; genus Neogale; species Neogale vison. The sequence continues at coordinate 205,049,030 of NC_058096.1, read as the reverse complement.
CAGCTGCCTGAGCTGTTACCCAGTGCGGCCAGGACCCAGGGACGATGTATGACTGAGACCGACGTGGTCTCCATCCTTCCAGAGCTCGAAGTCCCACTGGCAACGGGGACAAAGCAGATACAGAGCGGATACAGAGCGGGAAGCCAAGGTAGGGGACTAAGGTGTCTTCTTTAAGGAGAGGTGCCTGGGGCGCCTGGGTGGCTCAGTGAGTTAAAGCCGCTGCCTTCGGCTCAGGTCATGATCTCAGGGTCCTGGGATCGAGTCCCGCATCGGGCTCTCTGCTCAGCGGGGAACCTGCTTCCATCTCTCTCTCTCTGCCTGCCTCTCCATCTACTTGTGATTTCTCTCTGTCAAATAAATAAATAAAATCTTTAAAAAAAAAAAAAAAAAGGAGAGGTGCCTGAGCTGAGCTGGCCTGCCCAAGGGTCTCTGGTCTGCAGCTCCTGAGCGGGAGGCGGGAGGCGTGTCAGGGCTGGAGCTGCCTTGATGGGCCTTCCCTGAGAGAAGTCTCTGGGGAGGAGGAAAAGAGGGAGGTGGCAAGGGGAGGGTAGGGGGCACCGTGTGTCCACAACAGATAGCTTGGGGACACGGAGCTGGGACAAGGCAGTGACAGGGACTTAGGGCACTGCCTGTCAGTTACCTGACAGACAGGACCCCTCTGATCTCACTGGCAGGTGACTCCCCTGATCTGACTGGAGACTGAGGACCCAGCCAGGAAGAGGCCCAGGGACACTGGGGAGCAGACTGGGAGGTACTGGCCACCCTGGCTTGATCTGGACCCAGCTGCGTTCCTTCCCAGCAGGCCCAGCACGGGGCCTGCCAGGGTGAGCCTTGACGCCCTTGCCAGGCACATACCCTCTCCCTCCCATGGACATGGGATGGGCTGTACCACATCTGGACAGGTGAAGCCTATTTCCACCAGCAGCAAGAACAGAGCCAGCCTCCCTCCAGGGAAACCATCTGTCCAGCTCAGGTTGCCTGAAATGGGCACCAACATCTGAACAAACAGCCCTGGGAGCAGGGGCGGGGGTGGTAGGAGGGACACAGCCCACCAAGCTCGGCTCCGGTGCTCAGATGAGTTCCTACCACTGCCCACGGCCCAGGCTTGCCCCATACCCGCATGGACCTCCAGCCCCTCAGTCCCATGGCTGACACACTGCCTGCTCGTGTTCAGCCAGGCCGAGCTCTCTCAGGCCCTCCTCAGGTGACCTGAATTCTCTGCCTGGCACAGAGTGACCTCTACTTCCCTCCTGGAGGACTCGTCCCATAGCCCTCCACTCCAGGCAATGGTGCCGATAGAGCGGGCCGGCCTTTCCAGTGCGCACCACGGCCCCAGGCTAACACACAGAGGATGCTTGGTAAGCACTGTTGCCTGTAGTCCAGCCTCTAGCAGGTTGCTCCCAGGGATCATACCGGGTTTGGACACCCTGTTCTTCCTGCTCCTTCAGTGCATGTGGACTTGCCAGGCTCTGAAGGGGTGACCCAGACTCAGAGGGCTGGGCCCCGGGGCAGGAAGGGCCCCTCTGAGGTCCACACTCAGCACAGCTGTCCCTGTACCTGCCCACCTGGGAAATGGAGAGGCTGGTACGACCCCTCCCCCATTCCTCTTACATCTGGCTGGGGCCTGTAGGCAGCCCTGTGGCCTGGGGAGAAGGAGCAGCATCTGGGGGCCTCAGAGTGGGGCGGGCAGATGATAATCCCCCCAACTATAGGGTATGGAGCCTGCGGTGCTGGCTGCCTGGGGCTGGAGCGATATGGGGGGGGGGTAATGACCTTTAATGCATCTTTGCCCAGGAGGGACTGTCCTGCTGTCTCCTGGTGGGGTCTTCCACATAGTGCAGGGCTGGGGCTCTGGGTAACCTGGGCTGGGCAAGGGCCCAAGGACACGCAGGGATTCTCACCCACCTGACTGCGCCCTTGCCAGGAGACCTCGGGCCAGTGGGGAGTGTGATGTGTGCCACCCCCTTCCTCTGGGGATTCCAAAAAAGCAGCCCATGCAACCCCCAAAGTTCATTTCCCATTTCCTGTAGGTCGGCTCTCAATCTGACAGGCGTCCCCTCTCACCTCCCAATCACCGTTCCTCCCGCCCCTTCCCCTCCCCTCTCCCCACTTTCTACTCCCCACCCCTCCCCCCTACCTAATCAGAATACCCCCACCCCCACAGGGTGGCTTCCTTTCCCTGTGTCTCATTCCAGGCCCTCGGAGAGGGGGAGGCCGTCCCTCCTGCCCCCTGCCTCCCCACAGTCTCCGCCCTCTCCCCTCCGCCCCTGAGGAACCCCCACCCCATCCAGAAATACCCCACCCTTCTGGAACCCTCCTCCCCAACCTGGGATTCGGTGTCCCAGGCCCGCCCCCCGTCAGCAAACTTGGCTCCTTTTAGCTCCCCTCCCTTGCGGGCAGAGGCAGGGCGTTCAAGTCCATTTAATCTTGGCAGAATGCAATTTCCTGCTTCAGGGAGCTGGCGGGTTTAGGAGGCTTAATGAGGGGGGAGGGGGGCGACGGGGAAGAAGGAGGCTGAACTGGGCTCGGAGATGGAGACAGAGTCCCTGAGAGGGGTGGTCCAGGAAGTTCGGGGATGTGTGCGTCTGGAGGTTGCCTGGGTGGGGGGTGGGATCACACAGGGGTCAGCTCAACAGTTTTGGGCTCCCACTGGTAGGTCAGGGGCCACATGGCCTACCTCCCCACCCCCAGCTAGATGGGGTGGAAACGAGGGGAGGGGAGGGGCCTCAGAGTGGCCCGCTGTCAACAAAATGGGGAGGGTCTGAGGAGGTTATGTGTGTGCACGCGCCTGGGGCTCTGTTTGTGAGGCACGAGTATGTTGGCCAACAGGGCGGTGGGGGTTCAGGTCCAACTGTACAGGCGGGAGAGGGAGTCCGGGGGAAAATGTGCAGCTGGAGGGGATTCTAAGTGGGTTGGAGACTCTGGGTGGGTCCTGGGGAAAAAGTGCAGCTGGCAGGTCCCAGACCCCCAGGTGGAGGACAGGGCAACCAGGCTGGAATTTCAGTCCCCGGTAGGATGCTTATCTGGATACAGCCACCAAGGAAGAGAAGATAAGGGACAAAGGGACCTCTCAGCAGCCGGAAGCCCCACACCTGGTGGGGGCAGGGCGGCCAGGAGACTCCCATGACACCCAGAACGCAGACAAGCCCTGGGGAGACAAGTGGAGCATCTTCTGGGGGCCCCTGCCCTGCAATCCCGTTTGGTCCTCTCTCCCCAGCCCTCCCCGCCTCTCCCTGACCTGGTTCAGCAGGTCATCCTGGAGAAGGCCTCAGAGGAGGCCCAACCCCGGAGACAGGGAGTCCCCAGGAGGGGCTGGTGGAGAGGGGTGGTCAGGGACTGGTGCTGGGCCCTTCCTTAGCTCATGGGAAGCAGGCCAGTGGATGGTGGCGGGGGGGGGGGGGGGGCGTCTTCACAGGGAAAAGCAGGCAGCACCCCAAGGGCATGAAGAAGCTCAGCTAAGCCAAAGCCCAGGCGGGGTGGGGGTTTGGAGCAAGTAGGACGGAGTGATTTTGCGGGTGAGACTGCTGGAGGCACCTCCCAGCCACCGGGTGGTCTGAGCCCACTCTTTGCACCAGGGTTTCTCATTTCTGGGGGCCACGGAGGAAGGCCCATGGTGAAGACAGAGGGCTGAAGCTGGGTAAGGCCCTCTCCTCTGGGCCTCAGTTTTCACCATTTGTGAACAACAGTGCTGGGATAGTGTCTCTGAGGAGTAGCCCAGGGGGCCCTAGAAGCAGGTGGGCCCCGCCCCAGCCCAAGGGTCATCGCGGGGGGCGGGGCTTGGATGGCAGGCAGGTGTGTAGAGGAGGACACTAGGGGGCTGCGGGAGGGGAGAGGTGTGTGAGGGACACATCCTACTGCCTTGTGCCCTCCTAGATCTCCCAAGACCCTCCCAAGACCTCACGCTCAGGAAAGCAGCTGGTTCTCCAGAAGAAGTGAACGATCCCTCTGGTGAAGATGACATAGTCTGGCAGTAGACTGTGTTCAGAGGCAGCAAAGGCACTGCAGGCTGGAGGTCTCCAGGAGCCCCTTCCCCCAGCCTGTGCATTAGGATGGCCTTGTCCCTGTGTTTCGCCTCGTTCCTCTGCTTCTTCTTCTGACTAGTTTGCCAGTTCCCTGGGGCCAGATGTCCTCTCACTTGGCCTCTTCATCTGGCTGGGGCTTCCCCAAGGACTGCTCCAGGGCCCACATCACCCCTCCCTCTGCGTCTTTGCTGAACTCAGCCCCAGTCTCCTCTTGGCTCTTATAAGCGTTGGTCAAAATGGAGCTCATGGGTCACTGCTGCAGTCCCTGACCCCCAGCCCTGCCCCATGCCCATCTCTAGTAGATTCTGGCCTGTGAAGCCCCTTCCAGGCAGCTCCTCTATCAGACCTCTACAACATACCTTGACGGGTCACACCTCCAGGCTCTTGCCCACGTTGCTCCTTCATCCTCCAAGTTGTGAGATTTCTTTCCTTTTTTTTTTAATTTTTTAAAAATTTTATTTGTTTATTTGATAGAGAGAGAGATCACAAGTAGGCAGAGAGGCAGGCAGAGAGGGAGGGGGAAGCAGGCTTCCCCGCTGACCAAAGAGCCCGATGCGGGGCTCGATCCCAGGACCCTGAGATCATGACCTGAGCCAAAGACAGAGGCTTAATCCATTGAGTCACCCAGGCACACCAAGTTGTGAGATTTCTAATTGGTTCTTTTTTTTTTTTTTTTTTTTAAGATTTTATGTATTTATTTGAGAGAGAGAGAGAGTGCACTCACACTTGAGCGGGGGGAGGGGCAGAGGGAGAGAGAGAAGCAGGCTTCTTGCTGAGCCTGGAGCTGGACATGGGACTCGATCCCAGGACACCCCCTCCTCTGAGCTGAAGGCAGACACTTAACCCACTGAGCCACCCAGGCGCCCCTGAAGGCAGACACTTGACCGACTGAGCTGCCCAGGCACCCCTTTCATTGGTTCTTAGAAGGTCAGTGGCTGTGTCTTTTCTTCCCCACAGCCTTCCTGGGAGTCACCTTCCCAGCCCTCGAGAGACCTTCCACACGTCCACCAGGAGACCCCCGCTGACCTTGCCCAACTCCTACAGCTCCTGGTCCGTAAATGTTTGGAGGAACTGTGGGCTAAAGGCTGGGGTTGAGGCAAAGCTGGTGCAGGCCTGTTTGAGGAGGGAGGCGGGTGTGGGGCCTGGGAGTTCCAGGCGGCTGCTCAGCCGTTCCTGCACTCCCATGACAACCTGCAGGCAGGTCCTCTCCCAGGGAGGACGGTGAGGTCACCTTTGTGGTGAAGCCTCCAGTGAGGGGGAAGTGTGGGAACTCCCAGGCGGGTCCCAGATGCCTGACAAGCAGGGGTGGGGGCAGGACTCGGGGTTAAGGTGCCCTTAGCAGACCCTTCTGCTGGATGAAAAGGCAAACACCTCCCCACTCTCGCATGCAGAGCCATTTGGTTAGCCCTTATGCCCTCGGTGACGGCCCCTGCCTCTCTCTGTTACCCACTGTCACCCACTGGGGAGATACAGTGAGTCACAACAAAGATGACACAAGCAGAGTGTGTCCTATGTATTAGATGTTGTTGCCAGCAATCTGCTCTTGGTAGCTGGTTTCCCCCTCTCCCTCTCCCAGCACCTGGGTAGACAGGGTGGCAGGGGGAGGTGGCAGGGGAAGGGACTTGCTCTCCTGTCCCAGAGAAAGGGTGAGTAAGTGCACGTGGGCCATTGAGAGCCGCAGGCATACAGCAGGGCTTGGAGCTCAGGGGTTCTTGTCGGGGGGAGGGGGCAATGGCCATCTTCCCATGCATGCGGGTATGTGTACACATATTACACCCCAGGCTTTTTGGCCCTGATATTTGGGCAAGTCGAATGAGGCACAGTGAAATCAGAGCCTGGCAGTCCTGACCACATCCGCCGTGTTCCCACCTCCCCAGAAACTCTTGGGGCCGCACGCACTGCGAGGCCACAGCCCAGGCGGCACACTGGTCTCCACACTTCTGGGGAACCCAGGCTGCCCTCGATGCCAGGCCTTCCCTGCCTGGAGCCCATCTCCCCACCCTCCTGGGGCCTTTCCAAGGTGCAGGGTCTGGGTGGGGCCTGGGCCTTGCAGGAACTTGAATCTCCAACATGGTGCTGTTGAGGTCTCCTGAGGTAACCTCCACCCCTCAGCCCCAGGCCTAGAAGCCTCGCTTACCGGTCCTTGGAGGCAATTTTGTTGAAATTTCAGGCCAAATTGGAGTAGAGAATCAGCGGTAGGGGACAGGAATTTGGTGATTTCCTCACCTGGTGAGTGGAAGCTCAGTAGCCATCCGGCCCCTTTTCCCCCAGAACCAGCTCCACATCCTTAGCCCAAGGAAGATCCTACCAGACCCTCTGGAGAGTTCATGGCCCAGAATGCAGGTGAAATGTGTGGCGATATCAACCTCTGTGCCCTCGTACTTGGCACAGGCTTGGGCACACATGTCTGCAGAATGAATGAATGAATGACATTTGACCAAGACACGAGCAGAGAGAGGAAGGCTCTGCCCTAGAAGCTTAGAAGACAGACCAGCTGGACAAACAGGGGAAGCTTTTTTGGAAAGACATATTTGAACCAGGCCAGAAGGATTAGGACAACCGCTCCAGGGAGACAAAAAAGACATTGCCAGTGGAAGAGTGGGCTGGGCAAGGCCTTGAGAACAACACGGTACGAGGTGTGCTAAGGGGTCCTGCATGGACCTAAGGACCCACCTGGCCAGGCCATTGGGACCTTCCAGACACTAAGAGGAAGACCCCTCTGAGTCCTTTGGCAGACAAACCAGGCTCCGTTGGTTCTGCCTTTGACTTCCCATGAGACAGTTCCAGGGCCCTGTTCTCCCCATATGCCAAGGGGTATCTCTGCCCCAGGTCTGGCCTGGTCGAGGGTGAGGGGTCCCTGGCATGGTAAGATATGAAAGCATCCCTCTGGAATCCTGTGGGGAGAACATCGGGGTACAGGTGAGTCCTGTAGAGCCCTGAACAGGATATGCAGTCCCATCTGGCGGTTGGGGGGCAGGGTGCGGTGCCCTTGAGCAACAAGGGACTGAGGGAATGGACACTGGTGCCTCCCAGGAGTGCTGGGAGTCCCTAGGTATCCCCCACAATAAGCCCCACTGTGAGAAAGTACTGGGTGCAGGGGAGCAGATGAGGAGAGTTGTGCTCAGGAGAATTCAGCAATCAGAATTTCTTATTTATTAAAAAGAAAAAGAAAAAACTCTTATTTATTTAAGTAAACTGTACCCCCAATGTGGTACTTGAACTCATGACCCTGAGTTGTGTGCTCCACTGACTGAGCCAGCCAGGTACCCCAACAGTCAGAATTTCTTCCAACTCTGGCTGGGGGGGCTCTCATGCCTTGGACCCCCAACAGCTCAACCCTTATTTCCTCCTCCAGGCCCCCTTCCCCAACTGAAAGCCCCAGGAAAATGGGGGCCCAGCCTGGACCACCTTGTGTCCACAAGGCTACAGAGCCTAAGACCTGAGGAAGCTAACAGTCCAGGACTGGGTCCTTTCTCAGGGTGAGTAAAATTGCAGCAAGAAACACCAATGTTACCCAGAGAATGGGCCCCAGCAGGCCCTGCTTGACCCTGTCAAAGGGATGGGGCCCCCATAGCCTACCCTGGGCCCAACCAGACCCCTGGCTGGGAAATGGGGTCTTTCTGAGGCTCTGTGTTGACCCAGAGTGCTGGGTTGTTGCCCAAGATCTCATCTTTGGGCCATCCCAAGTGGGGAGACCCTCTCAGGCTAGGGTACAGATGTCCTTGGCCGGGAAGCATTGATTTGGGGGGTACTCAGAGAGGCAGCTGCAGAAAGGCTGGGGATACTTGAGATAGCCTAGTGTCAGGGAGGGAAGTGGAGATCAGTGGTCTGGGACATGGCTCCCAGGGGAATCCGATGCAGATTAGGTCTGGTAGCTATAGCCCAGCCCCTCCCACAAACCCAGCTCTGCCCTCAGAATGGGGGCCCTGAGATGGGGTGGGGGGGCTAGCAAAGAGGACTTGAAGTTTCCTCCTGGTTCCAACTACCCAACTCTCCAGGTACCTCCTCTCCTCTGGGCAGGAGTGGGGTGCACCGAGGAAAGAGTGGAGAAAAGGTATCCTGTGGTTAAGGATGGTGTGGGAAGACCACAGTGAAGGGCGGGTGGAAGAAGCTGGGATACCCGGGACTAGAGGACAGGAACGTGGGTACTTCAGGAGAGGACAAGGATAGGGGCATGCTGTGGGCCTCAGTTTCCCCTCAGCGATTGTGAGAGTGATAGAGGAGCCTGGCAATCCGTGGGGAGGGGGAGGGCAATTGCCCTCTGGGCCCCTAACCAAGGTCCTCAGGAGTCAGAACCTGTTGGGGCTAGGCTGACTAGGGGTGCGGCTTCAGAGACTTCCCTGTGAGCCCTGCAGCTATGACTGAGACAGAGGAGGCACACAGTAGGTGCTCCGGTGGGCTGTGGACACACGAACCATCCCTTTGGGTGATGAGGAGAAGGTCCCTGGGATGCCTGGGTGGCTTAGTCATTAAGTGTTTGCTTTCAGATCAAGTCATGATCCCAGGGTTCTGGGATCAAGCCCCGCATCAGGCTCCCTGTTCAGCGCCAAGCCTGCTTCTCCCTCTCCCACTCCCCCTGCTTGTGTTCCCTCTCTCACTGTGTCTCTGTCAAATAAATAAATAAAATCTTAAAAAAAAAAAAAAAAAAGAATAAGGTCCCTGAAGTGAGTCTGGAGGTGGTGGCGACCGGCAGGCCAGAGGGAGGAGTGTAGAGTTCTGCTCTCTCCCTACACATGCCGGGCCCTCTCCCTTCCTCCATATATGGGGTCTCTTTATCCCTTCATCTTGGCTGCTGCTGTTCCTTCCAGCAGCAAACATGAGCTTTGCAGAGACTTGTCCTCGGATTAAAGCTTCAACCATGGTCTCAGGAGGGTGGGGGGCAGGGAGGCTGGCCAGCCAGGCCCCAGGTGGAGAGGGTATGGGGCAGGGAACGAGGCCCCTCTTCCCACCCCCAAATCCCAGGTCATACCCTATGGATGAGCTCCAAGGGAAACATGAGGGGAGCCTGGCTAAGTTTGAGGATAGATCGCAGAACCCCCAGTGATCCAGCCAGGTCCCATCCTTCCCCTTCTGGAGGCCCATAGCTTGTTTTTTGGTCCCCCAGGAACCAAAGGAATCCTTTAAAAATTTAAATCAGACTGTGCCATGCCTCATAACCTTCAGGCTGGTCCTACTCTTTTCTCAATCTGAAACTGCACCTCAACATTCAAGGGGGTTCTAGTCTGGAATCCACAGACGAGGTTGCCCAGGCCCCTGTTCCTCAAAGTCTCAGTATTCCCTTCCATTCAATGGGTACACAATGCTGTTCTGGCCACGGTGAGTCAGGGGCTTGGGTACACAATGCTGTTCTGGCCATGGTGAGTCAGGGGCCTGATCCTCCCTAGGTCTCCATAGGTAGCACAGATGGAGCTCCCAGTTCCTTTAGCTTTGATTTTTTTTTCTTTTTTTACTAACTAAGTGACTTTCTTAGGGAGATCCAGGATTACAACGGACTTAAAGGTTGGCATGGGGCCCCTGATCTTGCCAAAGGTGGGCACAACACTGACAAAGCATTGTTGTCCGCACCTGCCGCTTGGCTCGGCCTGTCTTCTTTTTCTCCCATTTGGCCACCTTGGGAGTCTGCCCTCTTGCTTTCCCAGCACGCGCCAGGGGAGCGTGGCCTTTATCTCCAAGCATGTGGCCGGTTACTTCCGGCGGGGGTCAGAGCCTCCACTCCATCCTGACCCAGGGGAGCCTCAGCCTTGAGGGGCAAGCCTCAGGGGAAACCACCTGATCTCCTGGAGCGATCAGCACCACCTGATCTCCAGCGAGGCTCCATGGGCCTTGATCTGGGACACAGGTTTCCTGTGGTCACCTGGAGGGTGCATAGCTCCCGGGTGTGGACAAAGAGCTGCAGGTCGGTGAGTGATAGAGCTACCATGAAGATGGAGTGGAAAAGGAGTGGGGCCCCCAGTTTTCTAGGTGCAGGTCCAGAGGCCTGGTACGGCCCAGGTGTCCACTCTGTCCAGTTATGTTTGGAAATCAAACCCTCCGGGACAGGAAGGCACCCTATCCCAGGATAGGGCGCACGGGTTCAGCTTTGCCGCCCTGCCAAGCCCACCTGGGAGCCACGAAGCTCGTCCCTGTGGATGGCGCACTTACCAAGCCAGTGGTCTGGGGAAGACCCAGCTCCCCACCACCTACATTGGCTCTGCTGCCCAGCCCTCCTCCGGTGCACTGAGGCTGTGCTCTGTGAAGGCAGATTATCTACAAGGAGTACTTCTTCTTGGCTGGTCCTAACGCCTCTGTGCCACAGACACCTTGCAGTGCAGAACAGGCAAGCGCTGCTGGTCAAGGTCCTCCATTTCCTGGCTCACGGAGGATGGAGCTCTAGACGGGGTGTTCTGGCCTGAGATCTCTGGTCTGAAGGTAGAGACAGTGACCTCATATTACAGCACTTCCTCAGGAAAAACCTCAAGCCAGGCTTAGGGAAGTGGGCCAGGATGGCGGGGTGCCCAACGTCTGCCCACCAGTCCCTCCCCCTTTGGGGGGGCTGCCTTCATCTGGGCCCCACTTCCCTGCAGGGAGTGAGGGACTAGGGGAGGCCACACGGCGACTGTCACGGAAGGGACATTCCCCAGTCATTTGGAACTAAGTAAGTCCAGATCCCAGCTTGCAGGCCTGGCTGCAGGACCCTCCTTGGGCCCCCTCCCCCAGGACTGTGGCCACACAGACACATGGACAGGGTGTGTGCAGCAGATGTGAGCCTGAGAGGCGGCCAGAAACCCCATGGATCAGAGCCTGTCAACATCAGCTTTGTTGGGGGCCGCCCAGGTCTCCCCCAGCCCCAAGGCACAGCTCTGCCTAAGGGACCGTAACTTCTCCCCGGGGTGGGGGTGGGGGTTCACAGCTGCAGTTTCACTGAATTTTAAGTCAAGACAGAGTCTACCCTGAGTCCTTGCTGCTGCAGCCTGGGCCACGCTCTCCACAGCTCTTACATAGAGGAGGAAACAGCAAAGGGGCGCCATCTCTGTCCCATCCTCCGCACAGGGGAGTGTGAGCAGAGGGCCCAGGAGGAGGGTAGAAAGCAGATCCCAGTTTCTGATCAGAGGGCGCTGGCTTCGGGCCCCTTCTGTTCCAGGGTGGTCAGACATTATCTGAGCAGAGACCTAAAGGAGGTCATGAAAGCATCTATTGGAAGGGCACCCAGGCTAAGGGAAGAGTCACTGCCAGGCCCGGAGTCTGGAGAGGTGAGTGTGGAGGAGAGAGGAGGCTGTGATCCAGAGCAGGGATAGGAGAGTCAGAGGTGGGGAAGGGGGCTGTGGGTCTGCCACTGCAAGGACATGGCCTTGACTCTTGACAGAGTAGGAGCCTTTGAGAGCTTTGGGCAAGAAAGGGACCTGACCTGGCTTCCATTTTAGCAGGGTCTCCATGGATCCTGGTTGACTAGATTGTAGGAAACTAGCACAGACACGGGGAACCCAATAAGGAGGCTTGGGGGCTTGTCAGGAACACCCGCCATGGGGACGGTGGCTGCAGAGGCCACGGCTGTAGAGCTGGTGAGCAAAGAGAAGGTGGGAAAGGGTCATTTGATATTTTGTACATGTTAAGGTGAAGTTGCAAGTATTTGCTGATGGTTTGAATGTGGGTGTGAGAGAAAGTGCAAGCTGGTTTTTTGGCTTCTTGGCCTGAGCAGCTGGAAAGATGGAGCTGCCCCAACTGAGTTGGGCAAAGCCAAGGAGTGGTTGGAAACTGCACCCAGGTGGGCTCCAGATCCAAGGTCTTTTCTATGCAGACCCTGTCTCTTAAGGCAGGCTCCATACCCTCATCCCCACCCAGCGGCTGGGGCAGCCCAAATATTACTGCGCCAAGGTTCAGCACCCGGAGTAAAGGCCTCTGCTGTGAGGGCATAGGAAACACAGAATTCCTATCCCAATTCTTCGTGAGGAGGCCTCTCTGGAGCCAGATAAGGACTGAGCTCTCGGCCCAAGACTTGGGCTCTCTAGCAGGAGCTGGGCAGGCCCAAGTGGGTGAGGGATGGCTGTCTGGCTTCTGTCTAAACAGGATATGCTCAGGCTGGCCGATGGTCATGGGTCAGTTGGCAGCCAGCCGAGCCTGGGCCCACCCAACCCCCACCTCCCTACCACACAAACACACACACACACACACACACACACACACACACACATACTGGATGAGGGGTGTGGGGTAACATGTGTGGATCTCAGAGGCTGTGTTCCCCCCGTCTCTTGTTCACCCTGAACTCAGGGAGACCTGGGTCCCAGGCAGCATCTTGTGGGGGCTGACTGGGAGGGCAGGACCTGCAGCAGCCCAAGGAAACTCCTGACTCAGCCATTAGCATTGGCTTCCTGGGAGGTAGTGTCTTCCCAGAGACCTGAAGGATCTAGAAAGAAATGGGAAAGGAATTCCAGGTACAGGGGAGCAGCATGTGCAAAGACCAGGAGAGGAGACCGTGCGGAGCTCCTGCCTGAGAGGAAAGGGGGAGGAGGTGGCCTCCAGAAGGGAGGCTTGGCCCTTGTGCAGAAGGGGATGGTGTTTGAGGGTAAAGGGGGAAGCCAAGGGCTTGGAGCTAGAGGAAACTCGGCTGACTCTGGGGCCAAAGTCTGGGAAGAACATTCCTGGTCGAGGGGACAGCAGCAGAAAAGGCCTGGAAGAGGCTTTGGGAAACAGCAAGGGAGGTGGCTTCTTCCAGCTTTTGATGGGCTCTGAGCCAGCTCCTGGGGCTGGCAGGGCAGGAGGAGGCTGAGCTGAACCCCATTCTGAGCCTGGACTGTGGGGACTTCTCATTGCCCCACTCCCGGTGCTGCCGGAGCAACGCCCTACACCCCCTCCCTGGGCCCCCTTTGTAATGTTCCCCCCATTCTCTGGGATCCAGTTCCGGGAGGCGGGTGAGGGCTGCGCCTGGGGCAGGGGAGATGAGAAAACCAGAAAGTGGGGAAACCTGAGCCAGCAACGCTGGGGCGGGCGGGCCAGGGCTTGCTGAGCCTGCTAGGCCCGGGAAACAGGTTCCCCCTGGAGACTTGGGCCAGAGGAAGGGGGGGTTGGTTTAGTTACCACCTTCATCCTGGGGGCATGGCGGGTCTCTGAGGCCCAGGCCTCAAAGTCTCGCCTTCTAGATGCTGAGGATGGAAGGGCAGAGCCCCTCTTGAGGTCACTCAGCTTAGCAGTCTTCTCTCGCCCCACTCCAAGGAGGCTGGACAGAGGCGGATAGGATAGACAGACAGAGGATGGACAGACTGCAGGAGCCCAGGGCTGTACCTCAGTCCCCCACAGTGCAGCCTGGAAAAACCAGAAGGAAAAGAAACAGGTGTGTGTGCGCGGGCAGAGACAAAGGCTGGGCCAGACTGAAAGGCTGGGAGTGTTTTGGAGAAGAACTCCAAGGTGATCCTGGGGGGCCTGGCCCGCATTCAGCACCATCACCTGGGGGTGAGGCCCGGGACAAAGGGGGCTAATTCCTTCCCGGTTGTAACCCTTGTTGTTGGGCTTTGTATCATCTCAGAAACTCTGGGAAGCTGAGTCATGAGCCCAAGACTCTACCTTCAGGATGTCACCTGAGGGCTTATCTTATAGGTACTCAGAGCCCATCTTGAAAGGGAGAGGGAACTACTCCGGGAAGGGGAACCTAGAAGCTGGGTCAGAGGAGAAACCAGATCTGGCCTAACCTTCTTTGTGTCCACCCTCACCGTGCATATCCAGACTGGAACCAGGATGGGCCATGGGAGAGCTAGCAAAGAAGGAGGCCCAGGATCTAAGTGTCCTGCAGTAGAGGGAGGGAGGCCCAGTAGGGCCAGCCTGGCCTGGCTATCTCACTTCAGGTGACCCCACAGGGCATCCCATGGCTCTCAGGTGGAGCTAAGAGCTGAGTGGCTTTTGGAGAGGAAGACATAAGGACTCTGTGTGGCAGGGAAAGGGGCTGGGGGAGGTGGCCCATCCAGAGAATTCAGGTGGTGGGACTAGGAGTTGGCTCCTGTCCTATTGGTTCTTGGCTTGTGTTCCCTGTTGGATCTAGTGCCATGGGGATTTGCTCTCTTATTCATTCAATAAGGATTTATTGAACTCTGTAAGTGCTGCACCAGGCTCCAGCACTCACGGCCAGCCCTGAGTGCCTGTCTGGGTTGTAGGCCCTTGGCTCCACGTGGGCCCCCTGGCCTGGCCCTTCCCTCCTGGAGCCTTCCCACAACTCATGAAAAGGCCACCTTTTCTTAACACCACAGTCCAGTGCCTGCAAGCCTCACCCCACTTCCCTTAGTCGCCCTTTCCTCATCTGCACAGTGGGGACAGCAGGACCTGCTTCTCTGAGGAACCATTAAGTGCCTGGGAACCCATAACCACAAACTCTGGTGGCAGACAGGGCCTCCCAGCCTGGCCTCCAGGGCTGGCTTCGTCACGCCCTTAGACCCCTACACTGAAGGCAGATTGTGGAAGGGTCAACTATATTTCTCCCAAGAATGCATATTTTACATGCATAATAACATGAATAGTGACACAAAATGGCCAGCCTAGCATGGACGCTGGACCGGGGGCGGGGGTGCCCTAGGAGGTCTCTGTTGCAATAACTCTGCTTTTATTTCTATTACTCAGTCTGCTCATGTTGTTTAGGAGCGAACTGGCATTCCGTTGTGTGAAGTGGGCTTGCTGAAGGTCTCTCCCCTCTCCCTGCCTCCCCTTCTTCAGAAGGCCTCCATGCACTAACACCAGGTCAGGTCTCTGCGTCTGAGGGGAGCTCCATGGACGCATCCATCGTATCTCTTTTCTTCCTGAGCCAGCACCCTGGAGTCTTTGTTAAGTCCTAATAGTTCTGCTTCAGTGACCATGATGGTGATCACGCTGGGGGTGGTGAGGGGTGGCCAGGCTATAAGACCAGGGAGACTGGGGGTGAAGGGGAGGTGGGAGAGGGATGGTGCTGGAAACCACGGTGATGGCGGCGTAGGCTGCATTGGTGATGGCTGCGCAGCGGTACTGGCCTCAGCGTTGACCCTGATACCTAGAAGAGGAGGGATGAGGAGGGACGATTATCACGGTGTTTTAAATGAGACCTAATAGAGCAGAGGGGTGCAGGCATGGTCCCCAGAGCCACTATAAGTCCAGGCTGGTTTCCTTGCTTCAGGTGGTCTCTGCTTGGAGTCTGTGGGCCAGCACTCAAAATCCGGGGCAGGAGACCCTCATCTGGGTTCTTAACCTTCCACAGTCAACCTGTCAGTAGGTCAGATGGAGGGATGGCTTCTCCAGGGGACTTGTTTACCAGGGAGAGAAGGGGAGGGGGAAGAAGGAGGAGAGGGAGAGAAAGAAGAGAAGGAAAAATAGGGGGAGGGGAAAGAGGGTGAAGTGGAGGGGAAGGCAGAGAAAGAGGAAAGAAGGGAAAGGAGGGAGGAGAAGGGAGAGGACAGGAGAGGGGAGAAAGGGAGAAAAAAAGATAGGGGAGAGGAGGAAGGGAGGGAATAGACAAGGGAGGAGAGAGAGGTGGAAGGAGAGGACAAAGAAGGCCCATGCCCCTTGGGACCTCAGCAAAGGGCCTGGGGCAGGGCTGAGACGGTGATCCTGGTCGGTGAGGCCATGGCCTTGGGGTGCCAGGTCCCTTCTGGGATCAGGGGAGGCGTTTGGCTCAGTTGCTGGGCTCTGGAGTCATCATGAGGCCATTTGAAAGCAAATGTCCCTTTTAGGAGAGGAGGCCCAGCCTATCTGGCTTCTCTGGGGATATGGAACTATAAGGAGTGGATCCGTGGGGCTGCCGGTTTAAAATAGGACTGGAGGCTGGGGAATCACGGGTAGCCCTGGAGTGATTGGACAGAGCAGTCAGGCTGGGCTGCTGCGACCTGGCCTGGGCTGGAGGCAGCGAGCAGGTCCAGCGGTGCCAGCCGTCCCAGAGGCTGCACCGCCACCTGCTGAGCGGCTGGGGCAGTCCTGGGTCCTACGCTGCGGGACTCACGCGCGGGGCCCGGCGCGGCCCGCAGCAAGTGGGAAGGAGTGACACGGCAGGGGGTGCGCAGGTGAGCGCAGGCTCGTTGCTCCCCGGCGCGCCCGCCCTTCCCGCCAGGGAGTTGAGTGCCGGGGTAAACACCAGGCGCGGTGTGCGCGGTGTATCCACGGAGAGACAAAGCCAGGGCGGGGCGGGGGCGCCGCCCGCGAAGCCGGGGCGGGGGCGCGGGGTGCAGATTAGTCTCCCCCGGCTCGTGTCGCCCCACCGCCCCGAGAGCCCAGAGCCCAGCCCGCGGACAGGTGGAGCGGGGGCGGGGCGGCGGCCGGGCGGGTCCCGCCCCGGGGGTGGGGCCGGGCGGGGCGGCCGGGGCGGGGCCGCGCTATGCAAATGTCGCCCACGGGCGGCCAATTGCCGGCGCTCCCCGCGCGGCTCCGAGCGCCCCGTCCCGCCGGCGGCCGCGAGACCAGAGCGAGCGAGCAAGCGAACGGCCGCGGTCCGGCGAGCCCCGAGCGCAGCGCAGGGCCAGGGCGCGCGGTGAGGAGCGGCGCAGCCCAGCGCTGCCGCCCGGCCTCAGTCCAGCGCGGCCGCCTGGCCCCAGTCCAACAAGCAGGCGAGCACCACCCGGCCGAGCCAAGCGCAGCGCCCCGAAGCCGAGCGCGCGCCGTCGCCCGCGCCCCGCGCCGGGGAATGCGCCCTCGGCGCGCCGGCCAGGGGGCGCCCGCAGCCCACCCGGGGGGAGGCGGCCCCGAGCGCCCCTGAGCCTTCCCATGGCCCGGGCTAGGGCCCGGGGCCTCGGCTGCTGACGCGCCCAAAGCCCGCGGACCCCGTTAAACCCGGGCCGCGGCGTCGACCCCGGCTCAGGCACAGCGGCGAGAGGGCGCGGGCAGGGCCATGGCCCCGGGGGGCCGCTAGCGCCGGCCGGCCCAACCGGGAGCCGCTCTGCCGCCGCCGCCCCCGCCGCCCGGGAGCCCAGGCCCCGCCGCCGCGGAGGAGGTGAGTGCGGCGGGAACCGGGAGGGAGCGGGCAAGCGGCCGGGCCACCCCGCGATCCCTCTGGGACCCGCGGCACTGCAACTCTGCAGAAGTGTCCGGGGCGCGGGGCTCGGAGAGGCTGGGGGCTTCCCGGGGACGCAGGGGCTGTAGGACTTGAGTGGGCGCTGTACCTGTCCAGCCTGCCCGGAACCTTATCGGTGCGACGTGGGGATGTGTGGATGAGATGTCCTGCGGGGTCACCAGTGTGCAGAGCAACTTTTTCTCGTCAGATTCTGAGTGGGTGGGTGCTTGCACGCACCCCCACCCCCACGTTCCTGGAGCGGGCATCCGGACGCCCCTTCTCCTGGCTCAGCTCTCTCCCACTAATGCCTCGGGCAGAGCTCTTCCCCTTAGGTGCGCCTGCCCTGCCTCAGTGTCCCAGAATCGACTGCTCTAAGGGAAGCGCTATACCCGCAGCCCCCACGTGGAGGGTCCCCCAGATCAGCAAGGCAGGAGGGCCTTCAGCCCTTAGGCTTTTCTCCCAACTCTGTGCTAGCCCCTTGACCCCCAGCTGCCAGCTGGGTTTGCTTTTCTAACAGGGAGTCTTGCTCAGCTTAGGGGCCTGGCTGTATGTGGTGTGTAGGTGAGCTGTGAGAGCCTGCAGTTAAGTCCCCCATTTGGGCAGGCTGGGGCCCCAGTGGTAAAATGGGCACCTGGTGGGCTCACCTAGAACAGGTGGGACCAGAGAGTGTCAGGGTGGTCCGGGAATGAGGCAGGCCTGGCAGGATGGGTCAGCTGGAGCTAAGGCTGAGGCCCTGGCTGCTTCAGTAACTTATAATTGTTGTGATAACTGTGTGGAGAACATCATTCCATGAACCCCCGGGGAGGGGGGCCACCTGAAGGCACTGGTGTGTCCACCCTGGAGCTGGGCCAGGTTGGGGGTTCCTGTCCTCCTGAATTCACCCAGATTGCCTCCCAGAAGCCTCTGTCTAGTTGCAGAGATAGTGGCCCAGGGGTTGGGAGGTTTATCCCTGTCCAGGGGATTGGATGGAGCTGGGGTCTTTTTGAGGCTGTGTGGGAAGTGTGCCTGGACTTATGGGGTAAGGTGTGCTGCCAGGCTAGGGCACTGGGCAAGCTCACCCCTGCTGCTGACCCCCAGATTTGAAGGAGCCAGGCCCGGAAGTGCGGGAGTGTGAGGAGAGAAGGCCAACAGCCTAGCCTCAGTGGCCCCCATGCTCTGGTAGACATACCTTGATGGGGAGGATGAAGCTGAGCCCAGGTGACCTTGACTGGGAAACCCTAGATCATGAAAGGGGGGTTTCAATCCCAGCTATGGGGGGGTGGCTCTGCTTCCCAGTCCATGGGGTGCTGGGGGAGGGGGAAAGCCAAGGAACCAGAAAGGATCTCTGGCCTGTGGGGGTGGGGGTGGGTACCGTAGGGCTGGGGTGCTGTTAATAATTTCATCTCCATGTTCCCCCGCAGCCCCTGCTCCTGCCTCCCTTCCATCCAGGCAGTTCTTAGCTCAGAGGAGCTAACCTCCCTTCTCTGAGGCAGGCTGTTCACCCCCCCAGCCCCCACCCCACAAGCCTGGGAGGTTTGGATCAGGCCGGACAATTCGACCGCCTAGCCCCCTGCCCTACCCCCAGGTGCCTCTAGACCCCCTTGTCTGGCCGCCCCTTCTCTGCACCCCTTGCCAGCCCCAGCTCCTCGGTTCTTTGTTCGAACGTCTCTCCTCCGTCCCTCCCTCTCTCCTCCCTCTCTCCTCCTCCCTCCCGCCTGCCTCCCTCCCTTGCTCCCTCCCGCCAGGCTTCTTTCCTTCTTTCTCTGCTCTCCTCCTGGTGGGCTCCCAGGTGGCGGTGGCTGTTCCTTCTCTGTCCACCCACCTGGCTTTCCTTCCTGGGGGCTTCTCTGGGGCTGGGGCTAAGTGGAATGCATCTAGGAGCTGGCAGAGTGGAAGCGACTCTGAAAATGTCCTCCCCTTCCTTCTCTCTGTCCCTCTATTTCTCTTCTCCCCTCTCTCTCTCCTCTTTTCCATTCCCCCATGCTTTCCAAAGAGGGGTCCTGGACTTGGCCCCAGCAGACTTAAACATCCCCCGTTCAGTCCTTTAAAGGGCCAGAGCATCTTGGGAGGTCCCTTTAGGGGCCCAATGGGGCAAAGCCCTCCACCTTCCTGGCTACCTTGGAGAACTCTAAAGCTGTCCTTGGTGACCCTGACCTTGTTACCATGAAAATGGATGCAGGGGAAATGAGGTCAAGGGGGGTTTGAGTCATCCTGAGCCCCCTGATACATAGGATCAAAGGTCTCTGAGGGACCCAGACTGCAGCTTGCCTCCCCCCAAGCCAGGGCAGTGTTCCCCAGCTTCCTTGAGCCCCACCCCACTAGCAGGTCAAGTTCTTGAGCAAACACATGCTTGTGAGGACGTGTGTGGGCATGCAAGTGTGGACGTGTGTATATCCACAACTGTGCGTGAGGCCTCAAGGGTACACTCGAGGGTGATGGTGGCCTCGCAGCCCTCTCTCCTACCTGCCCCTCTCACCAGAGCCTGCGATTCACCCAGCACCAGCTTGGTGCCCCAGCAGCCTGGGGGAGAGGCTGGCTCTGGTTCTCTCCTCCTTCCCTCCCGCTAGCCTCCGCAGGAGGGAGCATCTGTGATGGGGGTTCTTTAAGGAATAGTGAGAGGGTGTTCCTACAGAGGGCACCACCTGGGGAATGGGCCAGGAGACCTGAAGCCTCACTTCCTGTCTGAAGAGCCACCAGTGTGGTTTGCCCTGGCTGGAGAGGCTAGGGCTGGGGGGAGGGGACCTGGGTCCAGGGAGGGCCTCAGTGTCTGCTGAGTGGGGCCTGACAGATGTGGAGCCTGGGCCTTGCCTCAGCCTCTGTCAGCCAGTGCTGAGGATTAGCAGCCCCTCCTGCCTCTCACCCCCACTCCAGGGTCCTAGAAATGGGCCTAGGGTCCTACCCTAGGAAATGGAAGTAGACAAGGCAGATCTGGAGGAGGGGGCTCACGTTGTCATTCTCTGTGCCCCCACCCCCAATGTATCCTGGTGGGGGGGTTGGGAATTGGCGCTGTTTTTTGCCGGGAGGGAGCAATATGTTCCGACAACTGGTGCTGGGCTGCGTTTACCCAACAGCCAGCCTGCCTGGGGAGACAATATTTGAAAAACATCGTATCGAAACTTGGACCTGCTGGGGGTTCTGCTGGGGACACTGAGGCTGCCCCAGGCCTGCTGGCTCTCCTCGCTCCCCTCTCTTTGCCCTCCAGAGGCAGAGCTAGAACTTTACCTGGCAGGAAGTCCTTCTGTACATCTGACCTGGATCCCTCCTGCTGTGATTTCAGTAAAAGTAGACCCTGCTATTCTTTGCCTCTCCTTTTCTGGCTGCCGTCTCTTCCATTTTAGGCTGTCTATGTGTGTCTCACTTATCCTCCACTGTCTCCCATGCCCCCTGCCCCAATAATCAGGTCCCGATTTCCTTATATTGGGTGGAGAGGTTTGGTGGGAGCAGGCAGGACGGCAACCATCTCTTCCCCCATTTCTGGAGGTGGGTGAGGGAAGGAGCAGCCCATTTGGTTGGGGGTGGGCACAACAGAGAGAGCCTGCTGGGGATGGGAAGAAGCTGTAAGCTGGCCTGTTTGAGCAAGACCCTGCAAATGGAATTCGGGGTGCTGGAGGGCAGGGTAGTGTTTGAATATCCAGTGGCCCCTATTAGCTCTGGTGACCCCAGGCTGCACCTAGTTGTGCGGTCTTTGGGCCTATTGGCCACACCTTCCCAGGTTAAGGCAGGGACCAGAAAGTGTATAAGGTTTGCACACTGGGGCATTCATGGCCCCAGACCGAGGGTGTGGGAAAGGAGAGTTGGTAGGGCCAGACTCCCCCATCTGCCTTTCATATTCAGATATTGATTCCTCCTTCCCAGGTGTCCAGACAGCCCAGCCAGCTTCTTGGGCCCTAGGCCCCTCCCACAATGCCTGTCGCTTGTCTCCTCCTCTGGGCTTCCCTACTGACTGGGGCCTGGCCAGCCACCCCCACCCAGGACCACCTCCCGGCCACGCCTCGCGTCCGGCTCTCATTCAAAGGTAAGAGACTGCCTCGCTGGTCCCCAGCATCATCTTCTGTCCACAGGATTCAGCCCGCTGCAGAGGCCACCGGAAGAGGCAGGGCAGAAAGAGATACTTCATGCAGCTACGTGGGTTGCCCTGGGTATGTGGGTGGGGAGGAGAGGGATGGCGGTAACTTGCCAGGAAAGGCTAGAGAATGGGCCATGTGGATGTTTCCGCAAAGTTTCCCAAGTCTGGGCCCCTTGTTGAGGCAGACTCTGGGGTGTCAGGCTGGGTAGCCTTGGGTCCGCAAAGTGCCTCCCTCAGTGTGAGAGATAACTGGGGAGAGATGCCTCTTCTTCCCGACTCGTGTTTGGGGAAGCCCATCCTCGCCACTGCTCTGTTTCTGGTCCTGCCCTGGGTGGTTCCTGAGGTGGAGGGTCAGGCGGTCAGGCAGAAACTGAAGCCGCAGGAAGCTGGAGCAGCAGACCTTGCTCTGCTAAGGGGTGGGAGGGGTCCCAGGAAGCCAGGAGGGTGCTGGGGCTTCGAGGGGAGCGCGGGCCAGTTGGCGAGTTCAGGGACAGCACATGCTATGTGACGGTTCTGAGCTCCCCAACGAGCACTTTGCTTTGGGAGTCCCCTGAAGGCTCTAATGAGCAGTTGGGTTCTGGAAAGTGAGAGATAGGTCCCCCGGCTCAATCGCCTTTGTACCTCACCCACTGGTGGGTGAATACACATGGCACACACTCAGGTGTCCAGACGGCTCAGTCACTAGCTCTTCCTCAAAGGTGTGTATGATCGGAAGATTCTCCCCCTGCCCCGCCTGCGGAAAGGGGATGCTGGGACCTGGGGGGCCTGGGGTCACTGCAGAGTTCTCCTCTGGCCCAAGGTCACTTTGTCCAGCCGCCTGCCCTGGGCGGGGCCGACTCAGCCCTGGCTGGCCAGATTTCCGGGCACACATATTGGGGTGAAAGGCTGGGCTGACTTTTCCTTCCTCAGGTTTGGCTGAGGTCCAGCCTCCACCTCACCATGTTCCCATGTCCCCTTGTCCCCATGTCCCCAGCAGAGCTCCTCCCCTGTCCTCATCCCACCCTGTGAGTTGATGGGGGGAGTGGGGAGTGAACTTCAGGCGATGTGCCTGGAAGGAGTCCAGTGTGGGGCCTGAGGAGTGGGCGGAAGTGTGATGGGTTTGGTTGTAAGAGCGTCCCCTCACCCCCCGGGCCTGAGAAGGGGAGAAGTTTATTCTGCTGATCACTCCACCCTTCCCCAGTGGAATTCCTCCTAGCAGATGAATAAATCTTGAAGGGGCCTGGCCCTGCTCCCACTCCCTTCCCAGCCCAGGGTGCCAGCATGGGGAGCAGAGCGTCCCCTCCCTCAACAGGGGAAGGGAATGGGGCCTTGTCTCCGCACCCCTGGGACCCTAGAATCCAGACGTCCACTCTGGGTGCTATTTTTGCCATTACCCTGGAGACCCATGAGGGGAAGCAGGCAGGATAACACACAGGGCAGTCCTTAGTCCTCGGTATGTGCCTCTTAAACCTTCTCATACCTTCAGAGACAAAGTGCTAAGGACTTCATTCCTGTTTTCCGGAGAGAGAAACCGAGGCTCAGGCAAGGGCAGAGCCAAGGTCAGGCAGGAGGCAGAGGCGAGGCCAGAAATAGAACCCCGGTGTCCTGGCCTTGCTGACGCCCACATCAGTTGGGTCGATCCCTTCTCATTTAGCTCTGAGGCTGACACCCGCAGTGACTAAAAGCCCAGCTTGTTGGCAGCTATCCTGTGGTGCTGACGGCCATGGCAGCTCAGGGTGGGACCATGGGATGCCTGGGGCCACCCCACCCTGGGCCTCTATGCCCTTGGACACACACGCTTCTCTGCTCCGAATGACCTCTCCAGTTCCCTGCTGATCCTGCGGCCTAGTTGTGTGCTTGGATGTCACTTAATTTAGCAGATGCTTGAGTCCCTACTCTGCGCCAGGCCCCATGCCGAATACCAGGGAGTCTGCAGTGACCAAGATGGGGTTCTCACTGTCAGACTGGCTGAAAAGCTAATGGACACCTGGTGGGTTGATACCACCTGGGGGCTCAGCACTGACGCTGCACCAGGCCCAGTCATCCCACCATGCTGGGTGGTCTCAGACTCGTCCTGTACACAAGAGTAAGGCTCAGAGAGGAGAAGGTCTTCACCAAGCATTTGTGGAGTGAGAGTGGATACCAACACGCATAGAAACCAGATTTCACCGCCAGACCAAGGACTGGGAAAGGGCTGGGGGCTTCTTCTCCCAGGTACACGTGGGGGCACAGAAAGGGTTGTTCTTAGAAGCTCTGGTAATCCTCTTGCTCTTTGCCTCAGTTTCTCCATCTGTGCCTTGCCTGAATATAGCAGCTGGATGCCAAGCCCCCGGGACTCAGCCGAGGCCCCTCTTCTCCCCTCCCCTCCCCTGAGCCTGCTGCCATCAGGAGGTGCTAGTTCCGGCCTGGCTGGGCCAGACCTTGCAAGCTGGAGGTGCTGGTACGGGGGGCCACACTGTCCAGCGTACCTAAAGGAAGAAAGGCAGGGAACTGGTCCAGGCTTGGACTTGCTGCCTGTGTACCTGCCTGGGCACCCCAGCCAGGCCTAGAGCCAAAAAGGTGCAAGGGAGCAGGGCCCCAGAGTTTTGCTATAGCCCAGGTCAGAGCAAGGGGGAGGCAGGGTGGAGGGGGCTCCTGTGGCCCATCCTCTCAGCTTCCAGAAGCAGCACAGCCAAAGTCAGGCAGAAGTGCAGGGTCACGTGGAGAGGATTTCCAGGAAAGGTGAGGTGTTCCCTGAGAGCTCATGCTTGGGACCAGAGAGCCTAGGCAGTAGGACCCTCTCCACCCATCCTGGCCTGGAATTCCCTTAACCCCAGAGTTCCTGGCCAAACCTGGGAGAAAAAGCTCCCCCCCACCCACCACCATCCTGAGATGACCCAAGCCAAGGGGCACCACCTCCCTCGGCAGCAGGGAGGTATGAGTGCTCTGCCAGGTCTTTTGTTCAGCTTGGGGAATGTTTATTTTATCCCAGGAAGCCACCTCCACAATAAGTCGCTGCCTGTGGCCTGGGCCAGCTGCAGCCAGGACATGGGGCCAAGCTGCATTTGGTGGGGGAGAGGGGTCCTGTGATGATGCAAGCTGGCTGGGCAAGCTGGGAAAACTGAGGCAGGAGTAGGACAATGGAGTGGGAGAGCCAGGAAGGATGAAAGAAATAACGGTAAGGGGGCGCTTGGGTGGCTCAGTCGGTTAAGTGTCTGCCTTTGGCTCAGGTCACAATCTCAGGGTCCTTGGATCAAGTCCCATGTCAGTCTTCCTGCTCTGTGGGGAGACTACTTCCCCCTCTGCTTGTGCTCTCCCTCTCTCTAGCAGATAAATAAATAAAATTTTAAAAAATTAATAAATAATGGTAGGTACCCATGATGCTAACCACGTGGTGTTCTCTCGAAGGCCTTTCCAAACCCTCTCCAAGGGTTTCTCCCTGGGTTTCCTGTGAGGCTTTCCATCACTTAGGAGCAGGATGAAGCTGGAGCCTGGCTCTTCCTGATGTCTGAGCCCATCCAGGGACTGAGCGAGCGAAGGGTGGGTTGAAGGAATCAGGCACAGGTCTCTCCCATGAGCTCGGGACAGGGTTCCAGGATCCTACAGTGCTGGCCTTAGCCTTCCCACCCTCATTTCCTAAGGAGAGGGCTGAGGTCACCCTGGGTGGGCTTCTCATGCCCTCAGCTTTTGGAAGCGACAGCATTGGAGTTTGACTGTTCTTTTTTTTTTTTTTTTTTTTAAAGATTTTATTTATTTGTCAGAAAGAGAGAGGGAGAGAGAGCGAGTACAGGCAGACAGAATGGCAGGCAGAGGCAGAGGGAGAAGCAGGCTCCCTGCTGCGCAAGGAGCCAGATGTGGGACTCGATCCCAGGACGCTGGGATCATGACCTGAGCCTAAGGCAGCTGCTTAACCAACTGAGCCACCCAGGCGTCCCGGAGTTTGACTGTTCTAAATGCATCCCTCCCTCACCCCAGTCCTCCACTGCTCAGGGTCCCCTAGGAAGGTCTCTCCTTTTGGAGAAGGAAAGCCAGGGTCCAAGAGAGGAAAGGCTTCTGTGTCCAGGGTGCCCTGGGATTTGGATCTTCTCTAAATCCAGGCTTGACTGGCGTGCTCTCTGGGGAGGGACACTCGGCAGGTGGAGGCGAATGGGTGGGTAAGTGCCAGTCACTGCCTGCCCACCTAGCTCAGCCCAGCCTCCAAGCCTCGGGAGATTAAAGGCCCAGGATAGTGCCACCGCTTATATCATCCACATGTGGCATCAGAGAGCCAGAGTGGTCAGACCTTCTTGTTAGGAAGTGATGACATTGGAGGTTAGAAGAGGTCATGGCCCATTTACTTCACCCACGGGGGATCAAGAGTGGGTGAATATGGGTTGAAGTGAAGGTGCCTTTAGCCTTGATGGTGCATTGCCCCACCCCCAGGCCGACTTGTATGTGGGGGTGGGGTGAGGACCTGCCCTTGCCCCGCCCGCCCCCCTGAGCTTGCTGGCCAGCTAATCGAGGCTTGGGGGGGGTTGGTGGTGGCTAGGAGATTCAGAATAAGGAGGAAGGAAGGAAGGAGAGGGAGGGTGGGGGGAATCCCAGAAGCTTGGAGACCAGAGGTGGCACCGGGGAGCTAGGTAGAGGTGACCTGTTTCTGACAGCTACACTGGGATTTGGAACTAGCAAACCAGGGAGGGCGGAAGGGGGGGGTGGGCAGTATTCCAGATGAGCCAGGAGGAAGAAGGTAGGAAGACCCAAAGCATGAACTTGAGCTCAGAGTCCTGCATTTGGGATCTCTGTTTTCCAGGAAATGGGAACTGCCTTACTCCTGAGAAGGGACTGGGAAGTGGCCACTTCGGGAGCTGGGAGGTCCTGGAGGTTGGCTATCCCATCAGCTGGCTAGCAGTTGGCATTCAGAGAGAACGGAACAGGTCCTATTCTTGCCAAGAACCCGTCTGAGGCCCAGCCCGAGTCAGCCAGCGCGGGGCTGGGGGCCTCCGGCTGTGGTCCTTCCAGGTCCAGCCGAGCCTCCGATGGGCCTGCCGCTAGCTGGGCCTCAGCAGCCCAGGCCCTGTCTCTGGTTCCCTGGCAGGACGCCCGCCCCTCCCTCCCTGGCTCCAGCTTCCCTTGGCACTGAGCGAGGAGCTGGTGCATGCTCAAGGAGTAAATCATGTTCCTTGGCAGCCCCCGCTGCTTCGTAATCGTAAAGAATTTAAAGAGAAACCGCCAAGATAAAAATCTCGTCCCAGCCCATAAAGGTATCTTTCACCCTGTGGCTTGGGAGGCAGCGGCCTCAGAGTGGGCTCCTGGCTGTCTGCACCTGCCTGTCTGCACCTCCAACCCTGTGACCCCTCCAGAGGGGGCGGACGCCCAGAGGGTGTCTTCAGAGCTGTGGGTACTCTGCCCCTCCTCCCCAGGAGACCTCTTGCTCCTGCCCCAGGACTTAAATTTGGGAGATTGTGAAGGTGATGATGGTGGTGTTTGAAAGGGCTGTCCGTGAAGGCCGACCAACCTCCATTCTGCCCCTGGGAGCTGTGTGACCTTGGGCAGGTGGCTTAGCCCCTCTAGGACCTGGTCTCCACAAACAGCAGTGGCCCAGTGGGGGCGACGTTCTGAGGGCTCAAGCCACTTTGCCAACATCCCGGCCACTGAAGATCTTGAGCAGTGTCCCTGGGACTCTCTGTGTCCCTTCTGTGTTGTCTGTCAAATGGGCATAAGGACGGAGCTGAACTCACCGTGCTGCAGGAGGGTTCACTCTGTGAGTGCAGTTCCAGCCCCAGGGAAGGAAGTCTCAGGAACTGGGAGCCATTCTGGTGGGGGCAGAGGGGCGGTGGTGGCAGAGGGGCGAGGGCGGTTCCTGGGGGAAGCCCAAGGAGTCCGCACTGCCTCACCCCTCCCTCTAGATTTCTAACCATTGGTGAAGGTGACCGTGTTTGGAAAGGACTGCAGGAGGTACCCTGAACCCTGTGCCAGGCAGAGATAGGATGCCCTTGCTGTGGGCATCCTGTCTGGCTCCCTGGAATAGGCTGCCTTTCAGACAGGAGAAGAGAGACCGTGGGAGGGAAGAGCAGGAGCAGGGAGGCATGTGTGGCATACCACCTGCGGGGAGGGCAGAATCCTGTGGGGAGTGTTTGCACTTGCTCCTTGTGGTTTTCAAGCTCTTTGTTCCTCTTGACAGAGGCACCATGTACACACTGTGAGGGAAATCCAGTGAGAGAGAGGCACTGGAGAGGGGATGCCTTGGAGGGAGCTCCCTCCGCCTAGATGAGCTGCCCACTCTGATGGGGCCCCGTTAGCAGCCTCGGCGACCCCTCCTGAAGTGCCATCCCGGCCCGGGCAGCCTGTGCTGGGGACCCAGACGTGAGTTGGTCACTTGGGCATCTGTATCACGGGGCTGGGAGCAAGGTTTCCCAGTCTGGCCTGGTGCTGTCCTGGGAATCTGAGCCCTGTCTCAAGGGAGCCCTTGGAGTTTTAGAGAAGCAGAGAAGATTCCTGCTGCATTTTTCTTAGAAATAGCAAGAGGGCCTTTGCCAGAGGCCTGGATGCCAGAAGGCTCCGGTCTGAATCCAAAGCTCAGCTCACGTGGGTGCCAAAGCTTGGCAGGCCTGCAGCTACCCCCCACCCCCAATGTACCCCAGGCTGCTGAGTGGTCTCAGGCCAGTGTCTCCAGAGCGTGGAGGCCTTCTAGGCTCCAGACCCTGACCACTGGTCCTGACCCAGCAAAGAATGGGCCTGGGTGGTAGCTGCTGTCCTAGGATTCAGGAGGCCTGTCTGCGGGGGAGGCCTCAGCTAGGCTGGCTCATGGCCTTCTCACTGGGGCTGCTGGCAAGTATGGCCCTCTGCTCCATCTCCGGGCAGGGACAGCCCCAAAGCAACAGCCCCTCCAAGGATCAGGAAGTCTTTGGGGCATGAGGCCTCAGCTCCAGACCCCCCCTGCCCCCAGTCATCTTCCTTCCTTCCTTTCCCTCATCCCCCCTTGCCTCTACCCCCTCCCATCCTCACCCTGACCCCTCCTTGGCTTCCTACCCGGACATGCTCTTTCCTCTGAGGTCCCTGCGCCCAGCCAAGAGCCATGTTTCTTTCCACGTCGGGCTCAGGGCTGATGCTCTCATTTCCCTCCCTGGGCAGAGTCCGCTGCCTGTGTGGCTGCTGCTCAGCCAGCCTGACGGGCCCTGGAGGTTAGACTCTACTGTTGGCAGGGGAGCAGCTAGAACTCGGGGGGCGGGGGTTATGGGCTCCTGCGGCACCCCAGGCAGCCTCTGCCCAGGACTGCTGCCTGCTCCAGCACACCCTCCTGTCCCAGCACCAGGCCTGTGTGTGGAGAACTCGCTGCCTTCCTAGATAGGTGACTGGCTGAGTCCTGCTTGGCCTCCAGACTCTGTCTGACCAGATCAGCCAAGGCCAACCCTGAATACACATCTGTCTGTTCGATGCCTCAGTTTCCCTGTCTGAATGTTGGGGAGGGGACTAAGACTGTCTGGGACATCCTGGGAATCTCTGTGTGAGCGATGTGAAGGCATACAGGGACCCCAGGAATCCAAGGAGGGCAGCAGAGATGGGGGCCGGTTGCCGGGCTGGGGGAGGGTCTCGACACCCACCAGCCTGTCAGTTCTGTCCTGGCCTGTCCGTCTGGTTGATTTATCGGAGTAAATGAGCCATGGAGAGTTTGTTGTCTTTTGCAGTCACGGGGAGGAGGAGGTGGGGGGGGAAGGAGTGAGGGGTTTCCGGGCTAGGTCTGGAATGTGGGAGGCGGGGTGGGTCCCCGAGGCCTGTGGAACTGGAAGCAGGATCCACTCTCCCCACCTGAGAAATGGATCAGTGTGACCCTGCCCTTAGGGCCAACTGTCTTTCCACCCCCTTCACCCTTCTTGGGGTACATTCCTTGTCTGGAATGTACCCCAAACTTCTTGCCTGGCCCAGGCCACTGCCTCCCATCCCATTCCCAAGGGCTGCCCTGCCCCTACAGGCCAGCTATCCCCCTGCACTGTGTCCGAACTGAACAAGAGCTCTGAGCTTTGCCTAGCTGGTGAAGGCCCAAAGGTGTCCTCATAGACAGCAGTGCGGGCCAAGAAGGATCCACACCAGACCTCCCGGCCTCCTGAGTCACTGGGTCAGACCCAGAATGATCAGGCGCCATGGAGCCCTGGCGGCCGAACAGGGATCCCTGGAGGGACCTAGGCTGGAGAGCCCCCTACCTGCTGGGCCACAGTGGTCGAAAGCCATTGGACGTCCTTGTACAAGAGAGGCGTAGAACCGTGGGTTTCTGGCTGGCAGGTGTGCCATGGTGTGGCCCTGCTGCCCCTTCCCTCCTGGTTTCTTCTGGGTCAGGATGAGCTGTGCCCCCAGCCTGTCCTTTCCTGGGCGGAGCAGGCGGGCACTGGGGCGGAACGGGCGTGGGAACAGCTTGGTTGAGCCTGCCGGCCCCTAGGCCCCAGGTCTCAGCCCCCAGCCCCCAGGCCGCAGTCAGCAAAATGGGAGGGCTTTACAGTGGAGCTTTAGCCCAGCTGGGTGGCTCCAGCTCAGCTCTGGCTTGGTGTTTACCGAACAGCTGGGATGTTTACAGTAGCCCTTAAGAAGGGGCCCCTAGTTCCAGAGGATTTCCCAACTCTAGGGTCCCACTGGGGCTCTTCAGACTTCACCACCTTCCCACACCGCTTGGGACAGCACGTCAGGGAGGTAGGGACCACAGTCATCCCTACCCTCCTCAGCCCGGGCTGGGCTAGTGTCATAACACCTGGCCCTCCACGCACGCCGCCCCCCCCCCCCCCGCCCTCCCACCACCCTCCACCGCTTGTGTCCCTCTCCCCCAGGAGCCAACATTCCCAGGAAGTGGTGCTCTAGATGGTGAAATACGGTAACTGGGTCCCCAGTTCAGACTTTTAAATTAAATTCAATCAGAGCAGTTATTGAATATAAACACGCGGAGTCATTTACATGTTAATTATGTTGAATGGACTACGAGGCCATAATTAGTTGCTAATTGGGTGAGAGCGGCTGTAATTGGTTTTGTTGGCACCGACCTGGCTCACCTGCCTGGGGGGAAGGGGGGTGCATGTGGATGGCTCCTGGGGATTTTCTGGGTCTCCAATCTGGAAAGCCTGGCCCAGGGATGGGATTGGAGGGGACAGATATTGAGGGGTTTGGGGCCGAGGAACTGGAGCCTACCCCCCAGGGAGGAGGCAGCTTAAGCCTCAGGCAAAACTCTGGATCTGGTTTCTAGGGATTCCCATCTAGAGCATTTCTGGGATAGAAAAGGGACTGGGAGAGCAAGCCCCTGATCATCAGTGACAGCCTCCCCTGCCCGGCTCCATGTGGGACCTGACCCTGAACAAATGGTAAATGCCCAAGGGAGTCCATGGGAGCACAAGTCAGATGTCTCCCTGGTATACACCCTTCAGATGCTGGGGCCGTGGATTGGCCTGGCCAGTGCTGGGGTCCTGGCACTGGGGTGTGAATGAGGTGGGTGCGCTGAGCAGAGTGGGGGCAAAGGTGCCTGCAGAGGCTTCAGGGGCCGCCCTGCCCCCAGCTCGGCCTGGCTGGGGCTCCCAGGGTTGTAGGGCTGTGGCCAGGGGCTGAGGCCTTCCGGCTGGCCGCTCATTAAAAGAGGATTAGGCCAGGAGCCAGGGGGCCAGCCCAGCCCCCAGGCCTTCCTCTGGGGCCCCTCACAGCTTTGGGGGCATAATAAGGGTCTGCCCCCACCACACTGAGTCCATGGGGACATCCAGTAAGGACTGTCTAGGCCCTGCCACTCCCACTGCCACTACTGCCCCCTCCTTGTTCACCTCCTTTTCCTTCCTCAGAAGGGCAGGAGGACAGAACTCTGATGGAGACCCTGGCCAGCACCCCGACCTCTCACTTCCAACCTCATTGCTCTTCAGCTCAGAGATTAGGGCTGCACTAGCCTACGAGAGGTCAGAGGTCAGGGCTGGGCTGTAGGAACCTGCCTGTCACCCCCCAGTACCCAAGCACAGCATGGGGAGGTGACACTGTCAGTCAGGACCTGCTGCTTTGTGTGGCTGTAACCAAGGGGGCGGGGTGCACACCTCTGCTTCAAGACCCCCTTTTGACAGCAGCCCCTGCCTCACTGGCCACAGAGCCGGTGTCCTAGAGACGGGCAGCAGGGGTCAGGGCCGCCCACTTGGGGTCTGCGGGTGAGGGCCGTGGACACACCCCCTCAGTGAGGTCCACACCCACTACCTCCTTTAAAGTAAGGCACCCGCTGCTTCCCCCAGGGGAGGAAACAGAGATTCCCCCCCCCCCCCCCCCCCCCCCGCCTCCCAAGACTAAACCCCTGGGCACTGAGAATGTTCCTGCCTCTGGACCTTTGCCAGGCCATTCTGGGCCAGGACCCTGAGTGTCTAATGGCCATGGGGAAGTTCTAGAGGCTGGGAACGGCTGCGGAAATGAGGTGTCTGATGCCAGAAAAGGCTCTTCCTTCCCGATGACGGGAAAAGCCTTCCCGGATGTCGCCCCACCCAACGTGTGCCCGGCCTGGGTGAGGGTAGGGGGTGGGGAGCCTTTCCCAGGAGGCATTACTATGCACACCATCCTCTCTCCCCAAGGTCAAAGCTTATCCAGACTTGAGTTTCAATATCCACAAAACTTTTTTTTTTTTTTAAAGATTTTATTTATTTATTTATTTGACAGACAGAGATCACAAGTAGGCAGAGAGACAGGCAGAGAGAGAGAGGAGGAAGCAGGCTCCCTCCTGAGCAGGGAGCCCGATGCGGGGCTCGATCCCGGGACCCTGGGATCATGACCTGAGCCAAAGGCAGAGGCTTTAACCCACTGAGCCACCCAGGCGCCCCTCCACAAAACTTTTGATTATGCCTCAGTGCCCCCCCCTCCTTGGTACTGCCATGGAGATGGGAGTGGGGTGACACTCCTGCTGTCAGAGCTGGGCCTGGGACACATGGAACGGAGTAGAGAACAGCCCTGAGGACGTGGCCACGTCAGGCCCATGTCACCTCCCTCCACCCCTCCACAGATGCCCCCTAGGCCCAAGTCTATGCTCCTCAGTGGGGCTGGGGGCCAGGAGCATCTAGTGTTGTTGACGGTGCAGGTATCCGAGCAGGAAACCCAGGGCTACTCGGCCACTTCCTGCCCTGACCCAGGCTTCTTG
The DNA here is from genome assembly GCF_020171115.1 of Neogale vison. NCBI lineage: Eukaryota > Metazoa > Chordata > Mammalia > Carnivora > Mustelidae > Neogale > Neogale vison. The sequence continues at coordinate 205,016,931 of NC_058096.1, read as the reverse complement.
GAGGAATGAAGGCCTCTGGCTCCTTTGCCCTATGGCAGGGTGGGGAGGGGGTGATGACAGGATACTAGTTTCACTCCTTGCCCCGTGACTGGAGGTGAGCACCCCTCTCCCCTGGGCTTCAGTCTTCCCTGTCTGGAGTTGGGGTATAGAGCTGTCATGGAGCCCCTTGTTTTAATTCTTTCCTACAGTCTGGCAGGAGTGAGAGGAGCCATGGGTTACTAAGTCCAGAGCCCTACACTCAGTTCACTCTGGGACCCTGGAAGAGCCATCCTTCTCCACCTCAGTTTCCCTTTCTGTAAGCTGGGTTTGGATGGATAATTCAGGATTTAGATCTGCTCCTGTGAGTTGAGGGTGGGGTGGAGATAAGCTGGAGTTAGGGGAGGGCTGGGCTGAGTCAACAGGAAGCCCTTTCCTGCCCCATTACCCCCTCTGCTCTGTACCCCAGTACTAGGAAGTGATATAACGGGAATAGGACTGAGGGCGGACGTCCTCCAAGAGATGGTGACACCTGGGAGCCAGCTTGCAGGGGGCAGAACTGGGAATCTCATCCATTCTCCTCTCCCCACCAAGACAGAGACAGCCCATGAAGGAGGGTGAGGAGAGGTCCCAAGGCATACTCGGCTGAGTTCAGAGCAGGACCCTCACCTGCACAGATCACATTGAACTTCAGTGCTCGGAGGGCTCAGAGATGGTCTACCTAGGAAAATGAGGACAGAGTGCCCTGACTGAAGTCATGAAGCCCTCGTCAGAGCCAAAGACTCCTGACCCTTGGTCCTACGCCTTTCCGACCCCACATGGCCTCATGGGGACTCCCCCTCAAAGTTTCCACAGTGACCAAAGCATCATGTCCTGTGACAACAGAGCCATTGACGCCATATCCCATGTCCACTGGCAGGGGTCCCGGGGGTCCTGAGTCATGTGTCCTGTCAGTGGAGGGGGAGTCACCTTTAGGCCCTCGGCCTCCCAGTAGGCAGCCCCCCTCACCAGGACTGGCTTTGTCTGGGCTCCCTTTCGTTCAGCCCCAAAGGCCATGGACCTGGGTGGGAATCTTAGCCCCATGCTCTTAGGCCCTGTTCCTTCCTTTCTCTGTGCCTTGATGTCCTCATCTGTAAATTGGATGTTGTGAGCTCAGTGTTTTGCACATATAGGTGCTTGATGAGTAAGTGGGAGGCTCCCTCCATGACCACTTCTACCCAAGGGGTAGGGAGCAGGGAGTGCATGTTTAGGAGGTAGGATGTCCGATCAAGGCTAGTCTCCTGCTCCCATGTCCCTCTGCTGAGTGTCTCTCCCCTGCCTTTCCCACAAATGGGGAATGGAGCCTGGAGTGCTGGGGCTCTGAGCTCTGGCGGGACTTGGGCTTGGGGCTTGGGCACTGGTTCCCGCAGAGGGGGAGGGTCCAGATTACAGAGGCCCAAGACTGGGCAGGGATGGAGGGTAGGGATTCTGACTGCTTGTGTCCCTGAGGCTAGATGTTTGGAGATTTCCCCTACCCCAGGTGCCTATGTCTGAAGGTACCCACTTGAGCCTCTGCCTCCCTCCCCTCCATTGTCCGCCAAATGCCTCCTAACCCAGTAGGACCGATAAGGGGACAACCCAAGGCCATGACCCCAGCTGGGGTATAAATAACCCCTGGCGGGCTGTCCGAGCCTGGGGGGGCTCCGCTGGCAGCCCCACTTCCTCTCTGGCTGCTTCCTGGCCCTGGGGGGTGGGGGGAGTGTTTACTTTCCTGTTGTCACTATGGCTGGGTGGCCAGGCGGGGGACTCCAAGTGGCCCAACAACAGGTGCAGGACAGGTGCCCAGGCTGCCCTGCCCAGGACTTCAGAGGCACCGCCGGACAGGCGGGCAAAGCCGTAGCCAGGCAGGGATCGGCCCTTTGATCCCTTGGCGTCCCTGCGTCCCAGCGGTTGGCCAAGGTCATCACCTGTATTCTCTCATTGCCACATGGGGCTGGGCAGGGCAAGGCCTTTGCTTGCCTCCCAGCCCCTCAGATGTAGGCTCTGGGTCTACTGTGGGAGTCTCCTGGCTCCCAGCACCACCCCCCTCCCAATCTTAGCACAATCCTGGAGCTCCCATCTGAAGCTGCTCTCAGGCATAGCCCCTCCAGCTCTGCTCCAGGCTCCTGAGCACACAACCAGGGTCAGGGTCAGCCAGGCCCCTCAGATACAGCTGCCTGAGTCAAGGTCGACCTTGACTTGAATGATGGGATGGGGCCACCTGCTGGTCCTACCTTCTGGCAGCATCTAGGGCACATGATCCCAGCTGTTCTCCCTCCCCAGACCTACCTTCTGACTTCCCCATCTGGGAAATGGGTTCCCAACTACTGGGCAGGGAGATGGGAACTGTATGGTGGCCTTCACGGGTGCCTCATCTGACGCCACTCGGGTATGCACATGTGCAGACATGGGCCATGTGCATACATGCGGGTGCTCCTCCATGTGCCGCCATCCCCAGCCCTGTCCCCTCCCCCTGTGCTGGTGAATTTTCATCACCTTCATTACAATCTTCCCTCTTCTGCTGAGCTGAAGACAGCTGGGGGTGGGGTGAGGAGGGGCTTGCCAAGTAGACCCCCTGGCTCTCCCCACTTCCAGAGCAAACTTCCTAAGTTTTCTGGAGTCCTGTGTTTGTCATTAGCCTGTCACTGGCCAAGTTCCTTCCTGTCCTTCATCTCCAGGAAGGAGGACTTTCCCCCAGCAATCTGGGGGCGGAAGGGCCAGGGCTGCCAGACTCATGCGGAAGAGAAACTAAGGACTCCACTGGACCCTGCCCCCCCCAGCCTTGGGACACTACAGTAGCACTAGGGGGGAGCTTTCCTGGGAAAGACTGTTCCTGACTGGTTCAAAGTGGCCTGAGAATTCCACCTTTAGCATCCCAGTGGGATCTGGGGAGAAGCCCAAGTTTTGTGGTACAGTGTTGCTCCAAAGAGGGCTGTCCAGTGTCCTGGCTGACCAGCTTCAGATGAGGCACGGACCATGCTATGTGTCAGTTTCGCCCTGACTGGTGGGCAGCTGGGGTGAGGATAAAGCATCCCGGCCCTGTGCCAGCGTCTGCAGGCTGTCCTGGAGGCACCTGCCCCCCGCCCTTCTGCTTATTAACCCTTTTAGGCCCCTGTGGGAAGCAGGCCCCACCCTGAGCGTGGGAACATTAGCCCCCACTAGAGCAAAGACTCTTTGATGCCATCACGCGCCCTGGCCCGCACCCACTGCCCTTTCATTGGGACCCAGAGACTGGCTGGGGCTGCTGATGAATCAGGGCTTTAGCTTTGGGTGTGGTCCCTTCCCTGGCCTGCCCACCTGCCCCACTTTCTCCTCCCAGCATCTCAGGGACTAAAGAGGGAGCTAAGTAGGCCCCCGGGGCCGGGTCGGTCTTGGGGCTGGAGGGGGTGGAAGCTGGGGGTTTAAGATGATGGTGTGGTGGAGGTCCTCCCTCTGTCAAAGATGGCATGTCTCGATGGTCTCCAAGGAGCCTAACTGCTGCCCTGCCCTCCGCCCACAGAGCTTAAGGCCACAGGCACTGCCCACTTCTTCAACTTCCTGCTCAACACAACAGACTACCGCATCCTGCTCAAAGACGAGGACCACGACCGCATGTACGTGGGCAGCAAGGACTACGTGCTGTCCCTGGACCTGCATGACATCAACCGTGAGCCCCTCATTGTAAGGGCCAGCCAGGTGTGGGGTTGGAGGGGTGCGGGGTGCGGGGCCCGGGGGCTGGAAGCCCTGTCCAGCAAGCCGCCCCCTCTGACCCCCGTTTCTGGCAGATCCACTGGGCAGCCTCCCCACAGCGCATTGAGGAGTGTGTGCTCTCAGGCAAGGATGGCAATGTGAGTGCTTGGGCGGAGGGGGGCGGTCTTGCAGGGGGGATGGAGGGGAGGTGACCTCAGGGCAGCAGCGGGGCGGGCAGGCATCTGGGCACCTCTTTGGCTTTCCCTCTGCCCCAGGGTGAGTGCGGGAACTTCGTCAGGCTCATCCAGCCCTGGAACCGAACGCACCTGTACGTGTGTGGGACCGGTGCCTACAACCCCATGTGCACCTATGTCAACCGTGGCCGCCGAGCCCAGGTGAGCTGCACCCGGCCCAGCCCCGTGCCACCCCATCAGTACCACATGCCAGGGCTCTGATGGGAGGCTGAGCTTGAGCCCCAGGCCTACCATTGCCCAGCCCAGGGACCCTGGGTGAGTGACTCCTTTCACTCCCTCACCTGGAGATGGGGCTAACAGCTGCCTTTCTCACAGGTCGATGTGAGGAGGCCTCAGTGAGCAGCCGCTCCCAGACCTCTTAGCACTGAGCCTGTGGACCGTGCCCCTGCCGCCAACCTAGAGGGCCTGGCGGGGGCCTCAGCATCAGGAGGCTGGACACCGGGGTCCCCTTCTGCCACAGGGGCTTGGAGGAGAGCTGCCCTTTCCCCAGCTCCATCCTGCCCTGCCCGCTTCCGCCCTCTCTCATTTCCATGTGGGCATGTGTGTGAGCTGGTGTGACCTTGTAGGACGTGTGTGAGAGTGAGTGGACTTAGGGACATGTGTGTGTGGGCGCGTGCCAGTCTGTGTGTATGTGTGCACGTGCAGGGGCGTACGTGTGCTCTGGGGGCCCGGGCGCTCATGTGTGCTCCTGGCGTGTGCACTGTGAGAGGCTGGCAGCCCGAGCCCGCTCCCCCAGCCCCGGCCACCCCCGGCTCTAACCCCTGTTCCTCGTCTTCTCAGGCTACGCCCTGGACCCAGACGCAGGTGGTCAGAGGCCGAGGCAGCAGAGCCACGGATGGTGCCCTCCGCCCGACGCCCACAGCCCCACGCCAGGTGGGACTCAGCCCTCCAGGCCCCTGCCAGGCAGCACTGCCTCTGAGCTGAACTGCCCCTGGGCCTGACCTGCCAGCCAGGAGCCCCCACCCCATGCGAGCCTTCCGAGGGTCTTCCTCGACTCTGGGCCCCCCAACCCGCTCCTTCCCCACACTGCGCCCTCAGGTGCCGAAGGGTGTCAGCCCGTGAGTCCCTGTAGGCAGGAGATCATGAAGCCACCAGGTGCAAAGAGAGCCTTGGGCCTCAGAACACGTGTGTACACAGGCATGAGCCTACAGCAACAAACACATGTGGGTACATGTTGTACTCTCCCACACACACCTTAGTCAGCATCCGGGGTCTGAACATGGCATGTGTCTGTGGCCTGACATATTACTCTCTCCTGTCCATGCCCCAGGCCTGCACAGGTCACAGGCAGACACAGGTGTCCTACATACCCACGGGCTGGAAACTCTGCTCCCCTGGGGCCGAAGAGGCGGAGCTCTCTGCCCTCTAGTCAGGAACTGGGACTGGGCTGGAGGAGGGCCAGAGGGGGACTTGGGGAACTGGGGCTGGGCAGGGGCGGGCAGGGGAGCCAGGGCTGCCGGTGAGTGAGAGCAAGTGTGTCTGTGAGCATGTGTGTCTGTGGCAGGGAGTGCGGAAATGTGGGATGGCTCAGACTGCATGTGTGTGCAGGGTGTGAGTGGCGGGTTCCGTGTGCTAATGGTGGTGTGTGCTGAGCTGTGTGTGCAGTCCCGTGTGCACAGAAAGTCACGTGTGCCGAGCGTAACTGGAAGTGGGCCTGTGTACACCTTCCCATCACCATCCTTGCCCCTTGCCGCCACCTCCTCCCTGCCTCTGCACCCCTCTCTTTCCCCTCCCTTCTCCCCATGAGCTCATTCTGGTCCCAACACCTTATCAGCCTTTCTGCTGGCATCCTCAGGGCTGGGCTGGGAGGCACGGAGGGCTTTGTGAATGCCTTGTAGTCTGGGCTGGACCTCTTAACTCCTGACTCACTGGGGAGACATGGGGAACTGGGGGCTCTGCTGAGGGGCAGGGGAAAGGCCATGGCCCTTTCGTCTGTCTTGAGGACCCCAGGTAGGAATAAGTCTGGGACACAGTACCCTCAGGGCCCTTTGGCCTGATGGGACCTGGCAACAAAGGTCAGGGCCACAGGCCCTTGGGAGTACCTCCTGCCCTGGTCAGGTTGGCAGCCCCATCTTGACCCAGGACAGGCGGCCACAGCATAAAGAGTTGTGCCTCTCTGGCCCCAGGGGCCCTGACCAGAGTCTCCCTGACCCAGTTGGCATGGGGGGGCTTTAGCCCCTGATTCTCAGGTCTTATCTGATACCTGGGACCAGGAATCATCTCCCTTGGAATGTGCATCATGACCCTTCCCCAGGAAGACCTGGCTGGACAGTTAAAACCCAAGGATATCTGGGGAGTGAAGGGATATGGCTTCAGGGTGTCTCCAGGGGGCTTGCGCTTACCCTGGGGACATGATGACCCTTAACCTTCCTGGCTGCGGGACCAGCTTGGACAATGCTGAGCTCCCCTCTGCCCTGCAGGATTACATCTTCTACCTGGAGCCGGAGAGACTCGAGTCAGGGAAGGGCAAGTGTCCGTACGACCCCAAGCTGGACACAGCCTCAGCCCTCATCAGTGAGTGCCACTACCCCATCCTGGTTCCATAGCCGTAGTGGGTGGCCTCTGCCTCTGGAATAGGGAGCGTGACACCAACACTTTCCTCATGGCAGAGACTGTGACCATGCCACCCCTGAACCCTCCCAGAGGGCCATACCCAGCAGGGGGCGGGGTAAGGACCAGAGCCTGGTGTGAGCTGCAGGGAAGAGACTGGTGGTGTGAAAGTCTCTCTAGCCCCTCCGATGGGGGTACTAAGGGGGCCAGATCCTACCCTGAAACGGGCCGTGCAAAGGTCCTCCCCAGGCTGTCTGAGAGAGAAGATGAGCTTGGTCTGTACTGGGAACCGCAGAAGGCAGGGTGTTTCCATACATGTTAGTGTGTCTGGGAGGCCAGGAGAGTCCCACAGGGGAACACAGATGGAGTCCTGACTCCCTCACCAACTAGGGGGTCAGGGTTTGTTTCTGGTCTGGCCAGGTGTCTAGGAGAGTTAGGGAAAAGTTTTCTGAGGAGGGGTCCTATCTGGTGCCTCAGGAGCAGCTGCTGCCCCTACCCCCAAGTTGGGCGACCTGACCCCGGGCCCTGTTCTCTGCCTGTTTGCTGGCTGCTGGACCCAGTGTGCCCCTCAGAGCAACTCCTGGGCACTGTGTCACCTCCAAGCCTGGGAAAGACCTCGGGGCAGGGGTTAGACGTTATCTTCCCCCTCTTGCCTACCCTGATGGTGGCTCCCCAACTAGGGTCTGAGGGGGAAAGCAGGGCCTGTCCTGGGCACGTCTAGAAGGAAGACACAGAGTGGTATGTTAGAGCCTGCATGGTTGCTAAATTTTCTTTCTTTCTTTTTTTTTTTTTCCAAGATTTTATTTATTTATTTTTTATTTTTTATTTTTTTTTTTAAAGATTTTATTTATTTATTTGTCAGAGAGAGAGGAGCAAGAGTGAGCACAGGCAGACAGAGAGGTAGGCAGAGGGAGAGGGAGAAGCAGGCTCCCTGCCAGGCAAGGAGCCCGATGCGGGACTCGATCCCAGGACGCTGGGATCATGACCTGAGCTGAAGGCAGCTGCTTAACCAACTGCGCCACCCAGGCGTCCCAAGATTTTATTTATTTATTTGACAGAGAGAGACACAGCGAGAGAGGGAGCACGAGCAGGGGGAGTGGGAGAGGGAGAAGCAGGCTTCCTGCTGAGCAAGGAGCCCCATGCAGGGCCTGATCCCAGGACTCTGGAATCGTGACCTGAGCCAAAGGCAGACGCTTAACTACTGAGCCACCCAGGCGCCCCATTATTTCACTACATTTTATTATTATCTTTGTTCTTGAGGTTATTGACATATGTTGTATTTGTGGGGTAGAAAGACTATATGGCGGTGTGGGCGCCTCTCCCCAGCTCCACGTGGGGTGCCTCTGGCTTAGTAGCGTGAAGGCAGCCACCGTGGGAGCATTTATACCACAGAAATCGGCTCCCGCAACGAATCAGAGCCGATCACTGCTAACCCCAGTCCCCAGAAGCCGTTTTCCAGCCGTGACCAGCACCCCACTGGTGCGACGGTCATGCCCTGGAGAGTCTGAGGGAGGAGACAGGACCCAGCCCCCGAGGTCACGGCGGTGCCCTCATTGCCCCACCTGCCCACCCACAGACGAAGAACTCTATGCCGGTGTGTACATTGACTTCATGGGCACCGACGCTGCCATCTTCCGCACGCTGGGGAAGCAGACGGCCATGCGCACGGACCAGTACAACTCTCGGTGGCTGAATGGTGAGGGCGGCCCATGAGACCCCAGGATGCCGTATGTCTGCGACCCCGCAGGATCCTCAGGGGGCCCTCGTTGGGGGTCTGGCCCCGCTACAGGCTGCGGCAGGGGAGGTGGCACGTCGGAGCCAGAGTGGGGGGCGTGCCTGTACCTGGCCAGGGGTTCTGTGCGGGGAGAGAGGCCTTGTTGGAGTGCCTGCCTAGCTGACCCCTGCCCGCCTGCAGACCCCTCCTTCATCCACGCGGAGCTCATCCCCGACAGCGCGGAACGCAACGACGACAAGCTCTACTTTTTCTTCCGCGAGCGGTCGGCCGAGGCGCCGCAGAGCCCAGCGGTGTACGCCCGCATTGGGCGCATCTGCCTGGTACGCGCCAGCAGGCCCCCTACCGCTGCCCCCCCTCCCCCGCGCTGCCCCTCTCCACACCCGCTGCAGGCTCTAACAGCCCTGCTCGAGCAGGGTCTCAGTGCGAGAGCCCATCTGACCCTGCCCCCTGCCCGCAGAACGACGACGGTGGCCACTGCTGCCTGGTGAACAAGTGGAGCACGTTCCTGAAGGCTCGGCTGGTGTGCTCCGTGCCCGGGGAGGATGGGATCGAGACTCACTTTGATGAGCTCCGTGAGTACCCAGCAGGCTGGCCGGATCCTCTGGCTGCTCTGGGAGGGGTGGGGGCTGGATGGCTGGGGTCAGGGCCCCTCTGGTGGGCCACCTGGGCAGGAGCAGGCAGGGTCCTGGGGCTCTTCGGGAATGCACCCTCCCAATGTCTTCTTCCTCTCCCCCCAGAGGACGTGTTTGTGCAGCAGACCCAGGATGTGAGGAACCCCGTCATTTATGCTGTCTTTACCTCCTCGGGGTGAGGCGGGGGCTGGCGGTGGCAGCGGGGCTTGGCTGCTCTGGGGGGGCTATGGCTTTCGGAGGTCCCCAGCCTGGTGGTGGCCTAGGGGCTGGGGGCAGGCTGGGGAGGGGCACTGGGCGGAGGGTCTGCCCTGCCCATGGCAGCAGCTGGCCCTGCCCACAGCTCCGTGTTCCGAGGCTCTGCCGTGTGCGTCTACTCCATGGCTGACATCCGCATGGTCTTCAATGGGCCCTTTGCCCACAAGGAGGGCCCCAACTACCAGTGGATGCCCTTCTCTGGGAAGATGCCTTACCCGCGGCCCGGCACGGTGAGGGCCCCGTCATTCCACCTTTCCCTTTCCTTTCTGTTTATGAGTCCTGCTCTGAGGTAGCCCCTTTGCAGATGTGGGCCCCACCATCGCAGAGATCACAGCCAGACAGGGGAGGCAGGCCATATACACACAAAAACCTACCATATATCCACTTTTTTTTTTTTTTTTAAGATTTTATTTCTTTATTTGACAGACAGAGATCACAGGTAGGCGAGAGGCAGGCAGAGAGAGAGGGGGAAGCAGGCTCCCTGCTGAGCAGAGAGCCCAATGCGGGGCTCGATTTTAGGACCCTGGGATCATGACCTGAGCCGAAGGCAGAGGCTTTAACCCACTGAGCCACCCAGGCGCCTCCCCCCCTTCTTTTTAAGATTTCATTTATTTATTTGACAGAGAGAGACACAATGAGAGAGGAAACACAATCAGGGGGAGTGGGAGAGGGAGAAGCAGGCTCCCTGCTCTGAGCCCGATGTGGGGCTCGATCCCAGGACCTTGGGATCATAACCTGAGCCGAAGTCAGATGCTTAACAACTGAGCCACTGAGGTGCACCCCCCCATATATCCATTTAAATAAAGCCGACATTAAAAAACAAAACACAGGGCACCTGGGTGGCTCAGTGGGTTAAAGCCTCTGCCTTCGGCTCAGGTCATGATCCCAGGGTCCTGGGATCGAGCCCCCGCAATGGGCTCTCTGCTCGGTGGGGAGCCTGCTTCTTCCTCTCTGCCTGCCTCTCTGCCTACTTGTGATCTCTGTCTGTCAAATAAATAAATAAAATATTTAAAAAAGAAGTAATTTAAACAAACAAAAAAACAAAACAAAACACAGGCACCAGGCCAGCTCAGTTGGTTGAGCACACAAGTCTTGATCTCGGAGTCATGAGTTTGAGCCCCACGTTGGGCACAGAGGGAACTTTAAAAAATAAATAAATAAAACAAAATGAAACGAATCATCATTTGCCCAGCACCAGTCTGTGAAGAACCCAGCCAGGATCCCGGAAGAAAGATAGTGGCTGGATGTGGCTGCTTGGGAGGCACACCTGCAGGGGGGACAAACCTGCAGGGCAAGCTGGCATTGGGGGAGCTGATTAGTGGTGGCCAGGGAGATGAGGGCTGGGCAGGGGTGGACAGGCAGAAGGGAAAAGCACCAGGTCAGGGCAGAGCATCCTCGGAGTGTTAATGGAACTTGGGGCTATGGTCTCTCCAGCAGGTGCCGGTGGGTGTGGGCGGCAGACTGGAGGAAGGAGACAGTAGGATGGGGCATGAGGACCTGGGAAGGGAGCGTTCAGCTCTGCCTAATGCCACCACAAGGTCATGGCACACAAGGCCAGGAAGGTGGCTGCAGAATTTGGTCATGTGGGACCTTGGGACCTCAGCTGGAGCAGGGCCTTCAGAGAGGTTGGGTGAGGGGGGTGGAAAGCCCGGATGGGGGTCCTGAGGAGTGGAGCAGGTGGATGTGTTGGGGACGAACAAAGGAGAGGCCTCTTCTGGAACTGAGGGGGTCAGCAAGCCCCCGCTGGGCCTGACGCTCGTCACGTGCCTGCAGTGCCCCGGAGGAACCTTCACGCCATCCATGAAGTCCACCAAGGACTACCCTGATGAAGTGATTAACTTCATGCGCAGCCACCCGCTTATGTACCAGGCCGTGTACCCTCTGCAGAGGCGGCCCCTGGTCGTCCGCACAGGCGCACCCTACAGGCTCACCACCGTCGCTGTGGACCAGGTGGATGCAGCCGACGGGCGCTATGAGGTGCTTTTCCTGGGCACAGGTACCCACTGCTGCTCCCAGACCCTCCCACGCTGGGCCCGTTGGGCGGAGGGTGCTGATCCGTGGGTTGGGAGACCTACCCTGCTGGGGGTTGCTCCAGGCTCGCCAAGGTCAACTCTGCTACCGCCATCCTTTGGAGCCAGGATAGCTGAGACAAGGGGTGGAGACAGCAGGGAAACTGGGTACCCGGGGACCCGTGCAGGGTTAGGAAAAAGGGAACAGGTGGCCAACACCTGCAGGACACGTGGGTCCAAATACCGCCATACATGCTCTCATGCACACGTGTGCACGTGTGCCCACCACACCTCCAGCCCCTCCACACAGGAGGACCTCCAGCATCCTTTTCTCAGCAGTGCCCAAAATGAGCGTCTGGGGTGAGAGGGGCAGACCCCAGCTGTGACCACTCACCCTTATCCCGGGCCCCTTCATCCGGGGGAGTTTCTTCAACCTTGGTGCAGAGTTTCTGCTCCACTGCCCTTGGGGGGTTGGAACCTGGTGGGGGAAGGGGCTGAGGCTAGTACCCCTTCCCCAGCGTCCTCAGCCCCACTGAGGCCCTGCCCGGCCCGTTCCAGACCGCGGGACAGTGCAGAAGGTCATTGTGCTGCCCAAGGATGACCAGGAGATGGAGGAGCTCATGCTGGAGGAGGTAGAGGTCTTTAAGGTGGGTATGGGTATGACACCCAGTCCTGTTCTTCTCACCCTGACCCTCCTTAGTACCAGCTCCTTACCTCAGACCTCCCTCCAGATGGGGGCAGAGAAGGGGTCCCCCGTCCCCAAGGTAATCCCTGTCTTCTTCCAGGAGCCAGCACCTGTTAAGACCATGACCATCTCTTCCAAGAGAGTAAGTTTTGCTAAGGTGGGCTGGGGGTAGGGATGGAGACCATTCTTCCTTGGGGTCATGCCCTTGGCATAAGGATTGGGAAACTGAGGCATTGAACGGGAAGGCAAGGAACCCAGCTGGCTCCTGATGGGGGCTGGCTGTGGGGAGGGAACTGACACGCCCCTTCCCCTGCCCTCAGCAACAACTATATGTGGCATCCGCCGTGGGTGTCACCCACCTGAGCCTGCACCGTTGCCAGGCGTATGGGGCTGCCTGCGCTGACTGCTGCCTTGCCCGGGACCCCTACTGTGCCTGGGATGGCCAGTCCTGCTCCCGCTACACAGCATCTTCCAAGAGGTGTGGACCCCTCGGGCCCTTGAAATTTGAGCCACCAGACCCAGGGTCCTGTCATGGGGATTTGGTGACCGATGTGATAGTACCCTGGGAATAATGGATGAGACTCTTTCTCTCCTAGAGTCTTGGGGGTATAGGGACCTGGGGCAGGGGGCACAGCTTTCTTGAAAATACTTGATCAGGATCTATCCTCATCTAGGCGGAGCCGCCGGCAGGATGTCCGGCACGGGAACCCCATCAGGCAGTGCCGCGGGTTTAACTCCAACGGTGAGTGTGCTGTGCCAGCATGGGGTCCTGTGCAGCCCATGGAGCTGCTCCCAGCCCACCCCTGCCCCCACCGCCGGAAGGACTCTCACATGACCCAGGGGGTAAGGGGGCTTGGGATTTGGCAATGGGCTGTCCTTAGCCACCCACTCAAGGAAGGAGTGGATGACCAATGGTCTAGCCCTGCGTTCTTCCAGCATGGGTGCCCCTGTGTGTGCCCTTCAGCCCCTGCCCCGTGCCAGCCTGCAGGCTGCCCAAGGCAATGCTGCTTTCACGCTGTGCCCTCTTGCCCTACAGCCAACAAGAATACGGTGGAGTCCGTGCAGTATGGTGTGGCAGGGAGCGCGGCCTTCCTCGAGTGCCAGCCTCGCTCGCCCCAGGCCACTGTTAAGTGGCTATTTCAGCGAGACCCCAGTGACCGGCGCCGTGAGGTGATTTCCTCCACCCCCTAGTCCTCGCTGTGGGTGCGGGAGTCCCCGCACAGTAGGAAGGCCACGTGGGTGGAAAGTGCTCTAGGAGCCCATCTGGGGTAACCCCATTCTAAGAAAGCCCTTTCAAGTTCCCCTTCCTGTGTGGAAGTCATTTCGGTGAATCGAGTTATATGGAAATGCTAAGATTTCTGTATTTTATGGAAACCACTTATGAGCTTGCCTCTTTACATGAAAATCCCATTCGTGCGCTCCGCTGGAGGTGTATACCCCATGGCATGGAAATGTCAATGCGCTCGAGCTCTAGGATGTGGGAATTCCGTGGAGGAGCCCTCGTTTTATGGAAATGCGTTCCGGGCACCCCTCCCTATGTGAAGATTCTATAAGGATACTTCAGTTGGGTAATCCCATTAAAAAGAAATGCTATGCTCGAGCATTCTCTCATTGTACAGAATCTCCTCCCCATCCTTCCTCCTGAAATGAAAAAGCGTACGGATGCCCTTGTCAGATGTATGTGGAACCTTACTATGGGCTTTTCTTGCTACGTGGAAATTCCACACGAGGGCCCCTTCCACGGAATGGCCACAGAGGTGGTCTGCTCCGGGGGCCGGCTGGGCGGCAGGGAGGTCACACAGCTCTGAGCCCCGGCTCCCTGCTCCTGCAGATTCGTGCCGAGGACCGCTTCCTGCGCACAGAGCAAGGCTTGCTGCTCCGCGCCCTGCAGCCCGGGGACCGTGGCCTCTACTCCTGCACGGCCACCGAGAACAACTTCAAGCATGTCGTCACACGGGTGCAGCTGCACGTCCTGGGCCGGGACGCCGTCCACGCTGCCCTCTTCCCACCGCCAGCGGCGAGCGCCCCACCGCCCCCCGGCGCCGGTCTCCCCACACCCCCTTACCAGGAGCTGGCCCAGCTGCTGGCCCAGCCCGAAGTGGGCCTCATCCACCAGTACTGCCAGGGCTACTGGCGCCACGTGCCCCCAAGCCCCAGGGAGGCCCCAGGCGCACCCAGGCCTCCTGAACCCCAGGACCAGAAGAAGCCCCGGAACCGCCGCCATCACCCACCGGACACATGAGGCCAGCTGCCTGAGCCTTGCGATGGGCCGGCCTCGGCCTCGTCCCTTTTAATATAAAAGATATATATATATATAAATATATATATATAAAATATCTATATTCTATACACACCCTGCCCCTGCAAAGACAGTATTTATTGGTGGGTTGTACATAGCCTGCCTCAGCGGCAGCACGGTCCAAAACTGAGACCCATGCTGGTCAGAGACGGCAGAGAACAGAGCCCACCCAGCCAGGCCCAGCCCGTCGGCAGGGCCAGGCCAGGACCACACAGTCCCCAGCCTCAGCTGGGAGTCTACCTGCTTGGCTGCCACCGCCGGGATCTACAGGACGCGGGGAGGGAGCACGCCGCCCCCGGACAGGGCACGGACTGCTCACCTTTGCCAGCATGTGCTCTCAAGCTGTGCCGCCAGTGCAGACAGATGCGGAGGCGAGGACTGCTTCGGAGACTGGGAGTGGGGGGTGGGGGCTCAGAGGCACTCCGAGGCGGGAAGAAGGGACGTCACAGGAGCCCCTGCCTGGGAGGGGACACTCAGTCAAGCCCAGCCCCCTCCCGGGTATTTATTCTCTATTTATTGGGGACAGAAGCAAAGGAGCCCTGCCTGGGTGGGGCACACTTCCAGCCCTCCCTGCCTGGCCACTCTACCTCCTCTTCGCTTTTTCTGGGCCACTGTGACTTGGGGGCTGGGAGAATAGCAGAGGGGCAGGTGCAGGCAGGGCTGAGGGGAGGGGGCAATGGTGGAGGCCTGGGGCCTTCAGGGGCTCCCCCAGGGCTCCCTTCTGCCCACCACTTCAGAGGATGGGTGTAAATAGCTCTGGGGGGCTTTGGGAGTAGGTGGGTAGGGGCTCCCCGGTGGCCCTCGGCTGCCCAGGCCACAGCTGCCCTTGGGTTCCATCTTGCTAATAAACACTGGCTCTGGGACTGGACTTTGGCTTTTCTCCTTGGCAGGGGAGGGAGGATGGGGGTTCAGCCTACATCCAGATTCTGTCCTTCCTGCCCCCCTTCACGTGGCCTGACCACTGTTCCCACGCCTCTCTTGCAAGCTCGGCTTTCGTTCGCTCACTTGTAGGTTTGATCGTTGGTTTCTCACCTGGGTTTGTGGTGGGCTTTGTGGCAGGCACTAAGGACTCAGTATCGGCAAGACAGAGCTACAGCCCTCGCAATCTGGCTGCTCCCCACCCTGAAAATTGACAAAATTCCCATCCTTCTTGCTTCCTTCCAGCCAGCTCTCAGCAGAGGGACTGGCATGAGCGAGTGTCCAACAGGTGGGGAAGGTCAGGGCAGGTGGGGTGCTGCTGGACAGGAGAAAGTACGGCTGGGAGCCCTGGTCCAAACTTAATGAGTCAAGTCCTGGCAGGGGGAGCTAAGAGCTGGGGAGGCCTGTGGGTCCAGCAGGGCTTATGACCATATCTGGTGGGCAAGGGGAGCCAGAGGGGGGCTGACAGTGGATGGCCTCACTTTAAATAAACCCAATAGGCAGAAACCAGATTTGCCTTGGTATAACAGACCTGGGCTCCTGCACTGCCCCAACTCCCTAGGGGCTGCAGAGCCACCCCACACCCACCCCAAGGGGCCCATTTACTACATGGGGGGTGAAGGATGGGTGGAACCCGGAAGCTGAAGGTGGGACATATACTCTGTTGTTCCTGGACAGACCCGACCTGCTGACCCAATAGGGCAGATGGGAAGCCACCGGCTTCTGGTAGGAGCCAGTATCCATTTCCCACAGGCTTAAGGACCATCTCCACTGCTCGGGATCTGAGGCCTTGGCACCCCCTCGTGGTCTCTTGGGTCTGCAACAGAGCTTAGGACTACAAGGCAGCCAGGTTTCCAGGAAGAGTCCGACCAGAAGGCTCAGGGTCTCTGGAGGGAGCCTTGAGAGCCCAGGGTTTGGGTCTTTCTATTGGAGGTTGGGAACTCTAGAGCCTGGAAGCTTTAGGCTTAATTGAACAACTTCCACCCAGCAGTACTCCTCGTCCCGTCTGAACCTATATGCAGACCCTAGACCCCCTCAGCTGAGGCAGGCCTGCCCTACAAATGCCCTTAGGCAGCTCTCAGAGTACCCAAGGGAACAGATCAGGAGAAGGACAGGAAATGCATCCCTCCTCACTGCCCCTGGGAACACCTGCTCTGAGACTCATTTTCCCTACCTGACGACAGGCCTGCAAAATGTTCTCTGGAAGAGCATAGCCAGCTCTGCACGTCAGAGACTTTGTTGCATGCAGACACACCTGTACGCATAGGCACAGGCACGCACAAGTGTGCCCACATACAGGCATACACATGCATAAGTGCACAAGCACATATGCAGAGGCGAAGATCACAGGCTCACGCACACTAACGCACGCGCTACTTGTATGTGTGCATTTTCCATCCATACACAAATACCCGCGTGGACATGTTATTCCACATCAGCATGTGTGTGCATGAGGAAAAAGGAACACATGCACACGTGTGTCTGGTGTGCACAGGCACACATGTGCCCCCCGCACAGACACAACTGCACATGTGTACATACAAGTGCAGACATGGACAAACGTGTTGTGTCATTGCTTTGGTTGATGCCAGCAAAGGACAGACACCCATGCACACACAGCAGACATGCATGCTCCCTCCCTCAAGTCTGTTGGAGTTGTGGAGGTATGTCGAGGCCCTGCACAGGTCAGGTCCAGCCTTTGGTATGAGGCAAATGCAATGTTCTCCCTTCCTTCTTGGCTCTGCAGAGCATGGAAGTCCGGTCCAAAGTCACCCTGCCCTTCCCAACCACTTCCTTCTGTGTGGCCCTCTGAGCCTCCCCTTCCTTGTCAGTAAAATGGGACTGATGATATGGGCACCCATTCACCAGGGCCTGTGTGAGCTTACAAAATAGAGAGCAGTACTACTGGGTATTTACCCTAAAGATACAAACGTAGTGATCCAAAGGGGCACGTGCACCTGAATGTTTATAGCAGCAATGTCTATAATAGCCAAACTATGGGAAGAACCCAGATGTCCATCAACAGATGAATTGATAAAGAAGATGTGGTATATATATACAATGGGGAATACTATGCAGCCATCAAAAGAAATGAAATCTTGCCATTTGCAACGACATGGATGGAACTAGAGGGTATCATGCTTAGCGAAATAAGTCAGAGAAAGACAACTATCATATGATCTCCCTGATATGAGGAAGTGGAGATGCAACATGGGGGGGTTAGGGGGGTAGGAGAAGAATAAATGAAACAAGATGGGATTGGGAGGGAGACAAACCATAAGTGACTCTTAATCTCACAAAACAAACTGAGGGTTGCTGGGGGGAGGGAGGTTGGGAGGGGGTGTGCCGTTATGGACATTGGGGAGGGCATGTGCTATGGTGAGTGCTGTGAAGTGTGTAAACCTGGCAATTCACAGACCTGTACCCCTGGGGATAAAAATATATTATATGTTTATAAAAAATTAAAAATTAAAAATTTTTAAAAATTAAAAAAAAAAAAATAGAGAGCTGTGCTGAGTCCAGTGCTGGGCCTGGCCCAGGTGCTCCATGCTTGCTTCTCCCTCTCTTCCCTGCTCCCAGCCCCGCCTCCCTGCCCCCACCCAGGGGTTCAGGGTCCTATTCTTCCCCTTCTAAGTCTGGACCCTGTGGAACCAGTCTCCCTGCTCTGGTGCAGGGGCTGGACTGTTTCCATGGTCTCTCCTAGAGGGTTGGGGCTCATTGAGAGGGGTGCAGAGTCAGCAGCTGAGGGATTGGGGCCACGCCAGCCTGATTAGAAGGGCTGGGGGCTGAGCTGGCTTCACCTGTCCTTGTCTCTCATTGGCTCTTGGGAACCCCTGGCCCCCAAATCCCACTAAGCAGCCCCACCAGGCCTGCACAGGTCTCTGGAAAGCCAGTCGATTGCCAGTCCTGGGGTCAGAAGGGTGTTGGGAGACCTGAGCCCGGCGAGCCCGGCTCTGGGGATCCCCTCCATCTAGAAGAACCAGCCAACCACTCTGTTCGCCTGCTGCTGGGACCATGGGGGCTGGGGCTAGTGCTGAGGAGAAGCACTCAAGGGAGCTGGAAAAGAAGCTCAAAGAAGATGCTGAGAAGGATGCTCGAACCGTGAAACTGCTGCTTCTGGGTATGGGTGTGGGTCCAGGTGGGGGCGCTACCACCAGGTCGCAGGCAGGGGTGGGGGGCAGGCAGGTAGCTCTTCTGTGAAATGGGTTACTTGGGAAGCAGAATGATCCTAAGAACTGAGTGGAGCCCTGGCCCTGGTGGGCAGTACTCTGACTCCCCAAGGCTGAGTATCCGGTGGAACCCCTCTCCAGGGGGCCCTGACTTAGGCACCCTCCCCTCTGGAGAAGCCCTGGTGGGCAGGGGTCAGGAACGAGGGGCTTCCTTGGGAGCCCTACAATAGGGCTGCTTCCTTGGAAGAAGGAGGTAACAGTCCTCTGGGCGTGGGCATCCTTTAGCACCATCCAGATCCACAGACAACGGCCCTTAGATTCCAGAGCTTTGTTGTGGGCAAACCTAAAGAGGGTGTCCCTCTTTAGAGCTACTAAGACCCCGGGAGAATAGATAAAGCCAAGCACTTTGGTCCCATGGGAGGTGAGAAGAGGTAGGACTGAGGCAGTGCCTCCAGGTCACTACCTTCCACAAGGGGAAAAAGGAGCTGCTTTGAGAGGCAGTGCAGGTCCCACCCCAGGCTCTCCAGGACCCAGTCAGGCATCTGGTGTGGGCAGAGAGACCAAGCCAGAGCACCCCAGGGAGACAGAGACTAAGCCAGAAATCCCATTAACTGTACCCAAAGCCCCGGCAAGAGCAGGCTCAGAGGGGCTGTCCGCTCTGTCTTCTCCCCCACTCAAAGGCCCTAATTCCTTCTGAGCCTCTAGGAGACACTCCCCTCCCTACAACCCCTGAAAAGCGGGGGTTGACCCGGCTCAAATAATCCTCTGCATGCAGTACCAGAAACTTCCACGGTGTGGCGCTCCAGGTTCTCCTTATTTGGGTTTCAGAGCAACCAAGAATGGAAATACCAGGGGTCTTGGAGGCTCTCCAACACAGCTGAGGTCGTTGATTGCCCTTGTCAGCCCCCTCGTCACTCCTGGCATTTACAAATGTGTTTCCTCCAGGGTGTCGGGACCTTGCTTTGGGGTGGGGGGTGGGGGAAACAGGTGGAACTGGGGTTTGGACTGGTACCTGCCTTGAGTCTGCCGGTCCCCATCTTCTGAGCCCGGTTGCGGGGGGGGGGGGGGGGGGGGCACACGAGGGGTAGGGGGTGTAGAGGGTGGGGGGGAGGGTCGTAGAGAGGTGTGGCAAGCGCAGCTCTGAGGAGGAGTTTCCCTTCCAGGCGCGGGTGAGTCCGGGAAGAGCACCATTGTCAAGCAGATGAAGTGAGTGTCCTTGCCCTTTCTGAGGTCCCTGAGGGTGGGCGCACCCACGGGGCCTGTCCTTCCCCACCAGTCCACTTGGCCTTGACCCGGCTCACCCTGGCCACAGGATCATCCACCAGGATGGGTACTCGTTAGAAGAGTGCCTCGAGTTCATCGCCATCATCTACGGCAACACGCTGCAGTCCATCCTCGCCATCGTGCGCGCCATGACCACACTCAACATCCAGTATGGAGACTCTGCCCGCCAGGTGTGCAAGGAGACTGGCTGAGCGGGGCCTCTGGGGACTCGAGGCACGAGACTGGGCTCAAGTCCACGGTCACCACCACCAACTCCTACCCCACCCTCAGGACGACGCCCGGAAGCTGATGCACATGGCGGACACCATCGAAGAGGGCACGATGCCCAAGGAGATGTCGGACATCATCCAGCGGCTGTGGAAGGACTCGGGTATCCAGGCCTGCTTCGAACGCGCCTCTGAGTACCAGCTCAACGACTCGGCCGGCTAGTGAGAGCGCAAGCGGGGCGCGGGGGTGCGGGCGAGGTCCTACCATGCCCCTCCACCACACCCACCCACACCCCGCGGTCTCCCGCAGCTACCTCTCGGACCTGGAGCGCCTGGTCACCCCGGGCTACGTGCCCACTGAGCAGGACGTGCTGCGCTCCCGTGTCAAGACCACAGGCATCATCGAGACGCAGTTCTCCTTCAAGGACCTCCACTTCCGGTACAACCCCGCACCCGCGCCCTGGTGCTCCCTCAGGGGCTGTGGCTGCAAGTGCAGCGCCCCCAGGCCCTATTAGAGGCCCTGTCCCAAAGAGACCCTGCCCCTCCTCAGACACCCCACACTCCAGTCCCATCCGAGTGCCCCCCCAGCCAGCATTAGAGGGCAAGGGGATGCCTGTGGGCGCGTCCATGGCGTTCCAAGCGCGGGTTCAGGCCCCAACTGCTCCCCAGGATGTTCGACGTGGGCGGGCAGCGCTCAGAGCGCAAGAAGTGGATCCATTGCTTCGAGGGTGTGACCTGCATCATCTTCATCGCGGCGCTGAGCGCCTACGACATGGTGCTGGTGGAGGACGACGAAGTGGTGGGTGCCAAGCCGGGCCAGAGTGTTTCCAGGGAAAGCTGGAGACGGTGCTGCGGGAGCCGGGAGGGTCTGAGAGCGAACACTCGTTCCAGAACAGTCGGAACGAGGACACAAGACAGCCAGCAGCCACGCTGAGGGGGACCGTGGGGGAAGCTGACTTGGGGCTGGCTGTCAGCAGGATGGCCCCGGGTGCCCCGGAGCCTCTGGGCCCCGGCCCCAGGGGGATGGCAGCCCGTGCCCCCCCACCCGGTGCCCGACAGCTTCTGTCCTCCTCAGAACCGCATGCACGAAAGCCTGCACCTGTTCAACAGCATCTGCAACCACCGCTACTTCGCCACCACGTCCATTGTGCTCTTCCTCAACAAGAAGGACGTTTTCTCCGAGAAGATCAAAAAGGCGCATCTCAGCATCTGCTTCCCGGATTACGACGGTGAGAACCCCCTCCCCGCGGCCTGGCCGCCAGGCGGCGCCCCAACCCCGTCATCCGGGCCTGCGCTTCTCCCGCCGCGGGACGGAGTGGGGACACGGACGGAGTGGGGACACCGAGGGAGAGCACCCCTTTCCCTGACAGGGCCCAACACGTACGAGGACGCAGGCAACTACATCAAGGTGCAGTTCCTCGAGCTCAACATGCGCCGCGACGTGAAGGAGATCTATTCCCATATGACTTGCGCTACTGACACACAGAACGTCAAGTTCGTCTTCGACGCAGTCACAGACATCATCATCAAAGAAAACCTCAAAGACTGCGGCCTCTTTTGAGGTAGGCTCCTCGTGGGCTGGGATACTCCCCTGTCTTGCCCCTTGGTCTCAATACCTCACACTCCATCCCCAGCTCTCCACCCCACCTCACTGCGGCAGACCCCACCCTAGGTCATCAGGTCCTGCGCCAGCTCTCCAGACCCATACCACGCGGCTGGTGGCTGGTGCCAACCCCCAATTCCCAGGCCCCACCTTGGCCCCTCAGGCTCCATGCCACTGCCCCACCGCCACCCTGCCCTCCAGGGACACAAGGCCCACTCACCTAATCCCTTCTGACTTTGCCCCATCCCTCTGGTGTCCTTGCTTACAAGCCCACCCCAACAGTGCCTCTCGGCCTGTGGCCAATTATTTTGGAGCTCAGGGATGTGTTGACTTGCTTCCTTTTCTCTGTTCACAGGTGCCTGAACTCATGTGTGTCCCTGACACCCTGTAGCCCTAGCCACCTTGTAGCCCTAGCCCACAGGAGCCTATCAGCACACCCCCCCTGAACTCCTGGACCCCAGCCTGTGGTCCCACCAGCCACACACCCAAAACCCTGAGCCCCACTAGCCTTGAGGCCCTGACCCTCCCCCGTGTCTCCCAGAGCCCAGTGCCCCCAACCCCACTGCTGCCCTTCACGGCCTGGCGGCACTGGACTCCAGGACCCACCACAGCCAGCCCCAGCTAGGAACAGGCAGGACTTGGGACAGCTAGAGCTCACAGTGACTCAGCAGTGCCCAACTGACCAATCTCCGGCAGGTCTCTCTCCCCAGGGGGCCCATGACTCACCTGGTGGGTCTGGGTTCAGCAAACAGCCCTCCCTCCCAGGTTCACGAAGAGCGAGGGGCAGGCAGAGATCCCTCCTCCAAGCAGGCCTACTGCTTACCATCAGCCCATTCCAGCCTTACTACCTCCATGTGACAAGTCTGGCACCTGTCTACCCAGTGGCCAGTAACTCCCTCTCAGTAGCTTCAGGGGTCCAAAGTCCAAGCCACTCAGGCCTATGCGGCTCCCACATGAATGAATTAGTGGGTGGGGGGCATGCCTGGGAGCCCCTGGGTGTCAGGAAGAGATTTAAGCTGGACCCTTCCCCATACAGCAGGCTCCGAGTAACCCCCTATCTCCCTCCCCCACATGCTCTTCGCCCTCCATCCTTGGACACCCGATCCATGTCCTACCTCACCCCCACCCACCCACAGCGCTTCAGGCCAGCCAGCCAAGGGGATGGTCTGTTGAGGGAGGGTACTGTTGACACCCGCTGTGGCCAATGGTCAAACTGTGCTGAGGGGTGGCTGGGGGCAGAGTCCGGCTGCATCGATCAGCTCCAGGCAGAGGATTTGGGACATGACTGAAGCCCAGGTTGGGCCCAGAGGGGTCTACCTCAGGTGGGGGCACAACCAAACCCAGGTAATCCTCCCACCCCTGCCAGCAACTTCTCTCACCCTTTCCTTTCAGGGCCCATTCCTTGGCAGGAAAAGCTGAAGGCCATGTCCAAATTTTGTCAGGGACAGAGGCCCATGTCCCTGTACCCCTGCTCCCAGTTCCTCATCAAGCCCCAAGTCCTCGCTGGGGCCCGTGAGCCAGGACTTATGCTAAGTCAAGGACAGGAGCTTCCATCTCTTAAGGCCAGAGGACAGTCCACACTCCCCTCAGGTAGATGCAGACTCAGCAATAAACCTTCGCATCAGGCCCCAGCTGTCCTTTCTTGTGGGGAAGGGAAAAGCGTTCATTGTCACGAGTCATGGGCATTTATGAAGTGCCCAGTGCTGGGCTGGACATCAATGGGAAGATGGAAACTTCCAGGGAGAAGAACCTGGCCTGGCATGGCAGGAGCGCTCCCGGGGGCATAGGACGAACTGGGGCCTCTCAGGAGAGGGCTTTAAGGGGAAAGGAGGAGCCATGAGAAACGTTCACAGGGATAATCTTGGATCAAGACGGAGTTCTGAGGTAGAAGTTTATTCTGTCAGGGAGAGTAAGGGGTAAAAGGCCCAGAAACGAGGCTTGTGGGCCATAGCTCAATAGGGCAAGAGCAGGCAAAGGGGACATGGGGTGGGGAGACAATGGGCGGGTGCCAAGTGCCTGCCTGAGGTCCTGGGCTTCCTCCAGAAGCTAATGGGTCTTGGAGGCCCTTAAAGCTAGGACCTAATAGCAGGGCTGGCATTTGTGTGAAGCAAAAGAGGCACTCACCTGGGGTGCAAAATGTAAGGTGGTGCCAAAAAGTTCAGTAATCAAGATAAAGAATTTATTAACGCAGTACTTTTTAAATTCAAAATTACTGCAGGGGATTCTGGCTGGCTCAGTCTGTAGAACATGTGACTCTTGATCTCAGGGTTGTGAGTTCAAGTCCCATGACCTACTCAAAAAAAAAAAAGAAACAAACAAACAAATCACTGCAAAAAACCCATGATGAACAAAATATTAAAATTTTAAATAAAGACAAGATCCAAGAGAACTCTGCTGAGCTATATATTGGAGCCCGAAGCAGAAGGAAAATGTCCATTCCTATATATGTTTTTATGTATTTTTAATGGTAAAATTTTTAATAGACTATTAAATTAGGTGAAAAAAAGATTTGAAAGTAGATATATTCAAACTCAACATTATTTTAAGCTTAGCTATTTTGTCTATATCTGAAACAATTTATAATCTTCTTTTCCTGGCTTTAATGGAAATAAAATGGTCAATAATATTTTAAAATTCTTGTTTCTGGAAAAAAAATCATTAAGATTTTTCATGAAAAAAAATTTATTTTCATGAGAACAGGTATGTAGGGGCACGCATTTTTTTTCCCCTGGGGGCCAGCGTGAAAGGGTATGATGGCAGAGAGCAGCAGGGCTGGGGACTCCATGCTATGTCCTAGCAGAAGGAGGAGGGCAGAGCTGTGAGCCGGAAGTGAGATGGACAAAAGGGGAGTGAGGGGGCCCCGGCCTGAGCACAGTGTGGTAGTAGAGGGACCTGGGATGGGTTAGGGAACTCAGCCATGCTGGTGCTGGTCAGAGGCCAGAGAAGGGGATGGGGCTTGGGCCCGAGGGGAGGCTGGGGTTCGGACCCTCACCAGGTGATCTTGGGCCTGGCTGAGCTAGGCTGCTCACCTCCACTAACGACCCGCTGACAGAGCAGTTTACTAGAGTGAGGGGAGTAAGTTCAGGATTTAGTGGCGAGAGGCAAGGCGGAAGACAAGAGGCTTTGAGGAGCTGGGAGTGGTAGACTTGGAAGGGAGGAGGCTGTAAGGAGAGGTGGGCTAATGGGGTCTTCCGCACAGTCATCTTGCC
Source organism: Neogale vison (assembly GCF_020171115.1). Taxonomy (NCBI): domain Eukaryota; kingdom Metazoa; phylum Chordata; class Mammalia; order Carnivora; family Mustelidae; genus Neogale; species Neogale vison. The sequence continues at coordinate 204,992,459 of NC_058096.1, read as the reverse complement.
TTAGAAGAAAAGTAATGAGCTCCCCAGCCTTCCTGAGTCTGGACAGAGAGAAGCCCATACACCAGACAGGGGCTGGACCCCACCCTCCAGGGAGTCCCCTCCACAGACAGTTCTGATCCCAGGGTCGGGGGATTCAGGACTGGGATTCCTGGATCCCATGGGCTGGGGCTTGCCCTGCCTATGGCCACAGATATGCTGGGGTCTGGGGTCGGGGCGGGGTGGGGGGGGCGGGGTCGAGTCCCCCAGCTTGGAGCCCTCCCCGCTGGCCCCACTCAGGCCCCACTCACCGCATGTATAATTACACCCTAAGGAGCAGAGTCAATGGGTGTTCAATGCCTGAGTCACCCTTGAGGGCAGAGGATCAGAGCTAGACCGAGGCAGCATAGGGGCCGCACCCTAGTCTTGTAGGTAAGGGTCATTTACTGTGGGCACCCCCACTCACCACCATCCCTGCCTGACCTGCAACCTCAAGGTGCCCTCGAGGGCCCTCCCGGCCTTCAGCTCTGGCTCTGGCGGGACTAACCTGGCCCGGCCACAGACCAGAGATTAGACAAGCCTGGTGGACGGTTAATGCCGCTGACGTCAGGGCCTGGTCGGGTGGCCACTAGGGGCTCTCGGGCCCTCCCCACAGGCAGTAGCATAACCCACGTGACCTGGGCTCATTAAGCCGCTTCAGTGGCCAGAGAAGCTGGGGGCCAGATCTCGGGAGAGAGGGAGGGCATGCCAGAACTGTGGGAGCGGGCCTCAGCCAAGAGGTCATCAGCTCTGAGGACCCAGGCTGGGGGAGGGCTAGATGGGACTGTCTGCTTATGGGTCCCTCACGGGGTTCCACACCCCGTATTATACCAACTAAACCCCTACTTGTCCCTGAAGAGGAGCCTCCCAGACACCAACCTGGGCAGAGTATAGTCAGGAGCTCTGGGTGTGTGTCCTCAACAGTGGGGCGTGGAGGTGAGAACCCTTCTCTCCTATGAGGCCTTAAAACCCCCCAAAATGACTCCAAGCCACGTGTCCTGCCCCCATGCACACCACCTACTGGTGCAAACTGCACGCTCATACTCACGTTTTCCTGTAGTCGGGCTGTTTCCTCTATCCGAATGCCCTTTCTCTTCCCCACCCTGGCATGTGCCTTTCTTCCCCTTGGCAGAGCCAAGCCCACCGGTTGCTTCTCCATCAGGCTTTTCCTGACTCGCACCCTCCAACCTGGCAGGAGCTTTCCTGTCTAGACAACCCAGAGGGAGCTCTTGGAGACACAGGCTGCTTGGTGGGAGAGCAAGAGGGGCCACGTGAAGTACAGGAAGAGCTGGCCAGGCTGTTCAGAGGCCGCCTCTCCGGGGTGTAGAAGGACAAGTGAGAGCCTGATGAGGAGGTGGGATGGGGTGGGGAACCCGGAGGGCAGAAGGTCAGGGAGAGGAAGAGACTGGCATGTTCTGAGAACAACAGGAACACGTGCAGCCAGCCGGGTGGGGTAGGGGAGGCCAACTGGGACAAGAAGCCAGTTGGGAGGGTGTCCAGGAGGCCACCTGAGTGTGAGGCAGGGCCCTGCAGACTATCTGAGAAGTCAGTGGGCACAGATGCTGGGCTCTGGAGACGACTGGGTTGGAGGTGAAGATGGGGGCTCACTGTCAGAGAAGGGTCCTGGGGTACCATGTGGATGCCGTGCCAGGGGAGGTGGGGACACGGTGAGAGGAAGCCACCTAGATGGAGGCTGAGAGGACATGACTGAAGAGGGAGGAGGAGAGCAGAGGGCTGCCAGGACCCTGGAAGGAGAGTCTGAGCGATCCTGGGACCCTAAGTTCTGCTTCATGTGTCTGGCCACGTCTCGGGCCCATGTCTGAGTTTCTGGAGGTGGAGGACTAGGGGTGGGGGTTGGGCTGAGGGCTGAGATAAAGCACCCTCCCGGCCCTCCACTCCTGGTGGCTGCCTCCACCACTGTGTTACATCAGTGACATTCCCTCTGGTCCCCGGGAGAAGGCGTCCGGCAGCTCTGAGTCCCATCCTGGCTGCCAGCTGTCCTGCCACCACAGGCTGGGCTGGGAGATTCGGCAGGTGGCGGGGGAAAGGCCTCGGGGCTGTGTTTGCCCTGGCTGGGGCCCAGACCTAGCATCAACAAACAGCAGCCCCTCCCCCTCCTGGCCACAACTGGTCTGGCCCAGAGACCCCACATCATGCTGCCTCAGGCCACCCACAGCAGCCCAGCCCAGTTCAGCTGGCCTTTCCTCCTCCTGTCAGGACTGAGGACCCCAACATCCACATGCTGGGGTGACCTTGATGCCAGGTTTGGGCCCTCAGGAACTGCCAGTGAGAGCACTCAGCCCTTTTTGCAAATGGCTTCAGTGAGCATCCAGGATATATATCGCTGGGTCGGGGGGTGGGGATGGGAGGTGCGGACCTGGTCAGTTCCTCACCTACTGACTCTCCAATGGGCAGTCCTCAAGCCCCTTTGGAGAATGAGAGACTTAGGGTCCCTCATGACCAAGGTAAGCTCTGATCTGGGGATTACGCTAGCCCCAGATCAGGAGGGAAAGCCAGTCCCTTCCTATTTTTCAGCCATAAGAAGGGTGGGAGCTTGAGTGGTTTCAGGAATTGACACCATCCCAGGGCCTTTCTCTTTAGCCCTCCCAGCGCCCTGACACTCCCAGCCAGAGTCCCCTGCCCTCGGCTCACACCTTCCCCTTCATCCATTCCCCTCAGGCCAGGGGAGAGAACAGAACCATTTCCCTGTGACACAAGGGGAAACTGAGATAGGCTCAGGCTTGGCTCTGGTAGTGCTGTGAGTCAGTAGGAAGAGAATCCAGGAGTCCTGACTCCCACACCAGAGCACAGGAGAGGTTAGGCCTGTCCTCCGAGGGCATTCCCTCAGTATCAAGAGAGGGGCGGACATGACACAGAGACATCCAGCTTGGCTAGGAACAGCAGAGGCCATGGGATTAATCGGATCAAAGCCAGTGGCTGAGAAGCAAGGGACACAGCTGTGCTGGGAAGCCCCCCCAGCTCACCCCCAAGGTCAAGGCCTCTCCCAGCTCCCTGCTGGCTAGGCCTGGCAGGGGGGGCCTTAACACCAAACACCCACCTCTGAGCACCATGGCCTTGGGTGGGAAGCAGGCAGGGGTGGGATAGGAGCCTCCAGCCAAGAACAAGACAGCCTAAAACCCTTCACCCCACGCCCTAGGGCACTAAGTCCTGGGTCCCACTTCCCATGGGCAGACACAGCTGTCTCTTACTCCTTAGAAATAAGGAAAGGGGAGGGGGGGGCATCAGGGAGAGCCCAGCAAGGCTCATCACAAGCCCATCGGTGCTCCCCTCCTATCTCAAAAGCCCTACCCCTATCTGTTCCAGCCTCAATCTCTTCGGAATATCTGGGGTGAAGACGGAGAATTGATGCAGTTAGCCCCCCGTCCTTACCCGATCCCACCTCTGCTTGGGAAGGGTGAGGCAGGCAGAAAAGACATTTTGTGTCGGACTGATAATCTGAAGTTCCCCACCGAGAGCACCCTTCACCGACGTTAAGCACTGCTCTGTTCTCTTCTGGCTTCGGGGAGGTGAGGGCCAAGCATTTCAGGGGTTAAGGGGCACTCAGAGAGAATCTGCTCCGGACCGAAGCCTTCCTCCCACAGCACTCCGCTAAGCCCCTCTCAGAGCAGCTGCTCTTCTACCTAGGGGCTCTTTAGCGCTCGGGCTGCCCCTCTGCTCCGAGCGGGCCGGACCCCCTCCCCTCCGCCTCTCCCCAGACCAGCCCCTCCTCCCGCCCGCCGCTTGGGATTGGCGGGCCGGGGGCGGGCCAGGGGCGGGGCCGGGCGCCCTTCATCCCCCGCCGCTGCGCTCTGCCGGGAGCAGAGCGGACAGCGCCAGCCAGAGCGGAGCGCCGTGCGTCCCCCACCCGCCGGGCCAGGTACCGCTGGGTGCGCCGACCCCCGCCCAGGGCACCGGGCGGGCAGAGCCCTACTGTGCACTTTCCCGTCTGTAGCCGGGCTCTGGGCAGCTCCCCTCGCTCGCCCTGCCCCGGGCAGGCGCCCCAGCTTCCATAGAGCTGGAACCCCGCGCGCTCTGGGCTCAGGTCCGGGAACCCGCCAGTCAGGGCTCGGCTCCGAGCTGGAGCTGGTATCCCCGGGGAGGCACTTCGTCGCCTCGGGGCCTGTCGGCCGCGGCAGGCGGGACAGCAGGAGATAGCAGCCTTCGGGGCTGGGGCCGCAGGACTCCTTGTCCCGTCTCGGGCGGTGTGCGAGGGGCTTCCCGAGGCAGGACTAGCGGGGACAAACTGGAGAGGGTCCCGGAGCGGGGCCGAAGAGGGGCCGGGAGCGGGCCCTGGAGCGCTGCCCCGACGGGCGCCTGACAGGCCAATCTGCCCGGCTGGCACGCCGGGAGTCCGGGTATATTTATCCCGGCCGCGTTGGGCAGGGGCTTGAGGGCAGATCGGGCCAGGCCGCCTAAGGGGCCGCGGGGCACATGTTGGTCCCAGAGCCGCTGCCATTTGCAGCCGGGCCAGCGGGCACGGCGGGCACAGGGCGCGTGTGGCTCTCTGGCCTGAGGGCGGGGCTCTGTGCGCGCTCCTTGCCGCCTCATTGCCGGGTGGGGGTGTGAGAGCTGGCGCCACGCACACGCGCGGAGGGAATGGACGAGGCCTGGGTTTGCAGGAGCCCGCCCCCGCTCCATTAGCCCCTTGGATTGGCCACAGCGAATGCGTGCGTTTGTTTACACCCGGGGAGGGGGAGGCCAGGGGCGGGGCCTGTGGGAATCCGCCCTCTCCCCCCACAGTGACCTGAGCCCTGAGCGCAGGCAGGTACAGGCTCTAGGACAAGTCTTAGAGGGACTAAGTCAAAGGTCCTTGCACCTTGCACCCTGGGGGACCCTCAACCCAGGCCCATCCTTCCTTCAGCCGGCCAGTCCTGTCCTTCCTTCCGTGGCGGCCTTGGGCCACTGTTCTGTGCCTGGAAGAAGCTTTTGGACCTTCCACCCCTTCCTCTTCAAGTACACAGTCTGGCATGGGAGCTCAGTTCCCTCTAGAAAGGAAGAAAATTCCTCAGAGCTTCTCTTTCTGAAGCATAGAAAGTTGGAGAGATCTGGAGACGGTTCCATTTTGGGAGGGGGAGGTTCTGCACCACCTTGGAAGTCTTCCTGAAGGAAGCACCAGAGGTGGGAGGAATCAGGGGTGGGTGAGGCCAAGCCTGGCACATCTCCAAGAGAGCTGGAATGACTGGAATCAGAAATGAGAATCTCTGACCCCTTGGGGTTGGGGACAGGGGGCTGGTTCTCTGGAGAGGTTGTGGGTCTATGTCTCAAAACTTCACTCTGCCTGGTTTCATTGAGCCCATGTATTCACTGGCTTCTCAAACCCTTCTTTCTTGGGGACTGGTTCTTTCGGCCCCCATCACTACCCCCCATCCCCTACCCCACCCTAGTCCAGGGCTCCAGGTGGCCAGACCATGACAGATTACCCCTGTCCTGGTGCTTGCTGCCCTAGCAGGCGGCCTTGGAGCCGTGAGCAAACTGAGAAACAGAGGCACAAGATAGCCTAGGTGGTTCACAGTCGCTGGGTAGGGCCAGGGAAGGTTTTTGAGCTGAACTGAGGGTACCCTCAAAGCCCAGGCTGGGTGTGGAAACAGGCACTCATTCAGAGGGGAAAGCATGCTTTAGGGGAGTGACTGACCGCAGGGGAGGTTCGGTTTGGTATCTGTGTATGTGCAGAAAGCTGCGGTGGGATGTACAGCCTATGCTGTGGGAAAATAGGAGCCCTGCAGGCACACGGTCTAGTGTAGACACGCATGGCCAGGGGCCACTTGGAGCTAGGCTGAGATGGGCTGGGGGCTGGCCAAGGGCCTTGAACTGGTTCTGTTCACTTAACAGCATGTACTGAGCACCTACCGTGTGCTCTACACACCTTCAGTCTGGGGGGTGGACAGCTGGCCTTTGACTCTGGATAAGAAGACAGATGTGGGGGTGGGGGGTGCACTCTAGAGGACCAGGCGGGGCTTCTGGGGGCTAAAGGGAAGGACCAGCTGCTGGGGCAGGAGGGGCTTTCCGGTCAGCGGCCTGGGGTGGCTTGGTTTTGAATTTCCGCTCTGCGGGCCACGTCCTGTACACAGCCTCTCGGCCGGCACGTCTGCACACGTGCGTGGCTGCTGAGAATGGGGGTCACTTCAATCGACTGTCACCTCTGTGTATATTTTCCATTGTCCCGGTAGACAAGCGCTGGACCGGGAAGGGGGTCTTTCCAGCTGGGACTGGCCGTGCACCGGCTTAGTCCCACCATCCGGATGTCCCTGCACCTAGCTAATAGAGGCCCAACCTGCCCGTTTAGGATCCTGCAAATGCCGTGGCAGCCTTCTTTCAGGCCCCCCCCCAGTTTCTGCCTGGCCGTCCCTGTGGTGCCCGCTGGGCCTGCTGCCCACTCACCTGGGCCTCTGGCTCCCTCTTCCCTTCTCACTCTTTCTGGGGTTCTCTCTGTCTTTCACTAGTTATCTCCCTGTTTCTCTGTCTCTTTCCACTTGGCTCTCTCTGGCTGGCTGGCCAACTCTGTCTCTCACCTCCCTGCTTGTCTCTCTCGCTCTCTGTCTCCTTGTCTGAATGTCTGTCCACCTCTCTATGTGTGTGCATTTTCCTGTTTGTGTACCTCTATATCTATCTGCATTTCTCTTTCTCCCTGTGCCTCCCTGTCTGTCTGTCTGTCTGGATCAGTATGCGTGGACACATGTACCATACATATGTGCTTTCTGTTCTTCCTCTTTCCCAGTCCTCTCTTCCCTCCCTCTGCTTCTCTGCTTCTGCCTGACATTGGATGGTGCCTCTCCTCCAGCCCGACCTTGCCTTTAGCCGCCCCTGCCAGGGTCTCTAACGAGTCCTGAGCTGCCCCAGGCCCCTGCTCCAGCTTTCCTTGGGGCTAGAAGTCCGGCTGTCCAAATATTTGGCCGCCTCCAGGGGATTCCGGGTCAGGAGGGAGGAGGATGGGCTGGCTGGCTCGGGGTCTCCCCTGCCCCTGGGGGGCCACAGGCACGTGATGTCCTGTCCTTTGCCTCAGCTGGGCCTCGGGCTGCACGTCCCTCTCAGCAGGCTGGCCGTGGGGGGGAGGGGGCTGCTCCTGGCTCTGGCCCAGTCTGGAGCCAAGAGGTTCCAGCTGCAGCGTCCACTGGGGGAGTAAGGAGGGTCCTGGGCTGGGTGGGAGGAGAGGCCTAGGTGTCTCGGGGTAGGCCCAACTCTACACGGCTGTTGAGTGTCTAGAAAATGTACCCTGTCACAGGAAAGTCCAACTTCCGGCCCCAGCTGGGCCCCTCAGATCCTCCTAGACACTTCCGGATGCCCAGAACACAGACGCACCGACCCCAGACACCAGGGCCAGGGAGCTGAGACGAGGAGAGATTGGTGTTGCCAACACATCAGCGTTCTGGGCCATCTTCCTTTCTCTGGATGTGCCCCCTCCTGCACACCCCCGCCTCAGGACCAGCCCCGCCTTGACCAGCTACTTACCCAATATTGTGGACAATGAAGGAGTAGTGGATGAGGGACTGGGTCTACTGAGGTCAAAATCTGGATTTGTACACCTGGAGGAGGGGCTAGGGGTGTATAGGGCTTTAGCACTCTCCCATGTTCAGAACACCTTCCTGATATGCCCTATGTCTAGTCCCTGACCTCAGCAATCATCTCCCCACCAATCCCTGGGGCCGGACCTTGAGAACGCATGTCTCAGACACGTCCATTGAATCCCGTTTCCCTGTTGACTGATAAGTTGTTCTAGGATGGTGCTCACCCTCTGAAGCCTGGAGAAGCAGGTGGGCAAGGGGTGTTGGGGTAGGAGGGGCACCCTGTCTTCACCGAGGTGGGGAATAAGGATGGCTGAGCTGGACCTGGGGGCAGGCCTCATCCCTGAGCCCCCAGGGATGACCACATTGGACCCACAGGCCAGGTCAGCTGCCTCGCCCAAGATCTGGGCTGAGGTTAGGACTGCCCGTGCCCCAGAAACCTGGGAGCTGCTGCAGCAAGTTCTATGGGGTCTGTGCCTTTACTAAGCATATGTGGCCGCAGGACTGAGGGAAGGACAATGTGGATGCCTTCCTGGGGATAGCCCTCTACTTCAGACCCACTAATGTCCCTGAACACTGGGGAAGAAAGCGGTGGCCCAAGGATCATGGGACCGAGAGATATGTATCCCACAGCAACTGATGCAAGCAGTGGCCTGGATTCCTGGGCCTCGAAATCTTTAATTAGCCAAACTCAACACCTGTCGAGGTGTGCCTGACAAATTCTCACCCCGTGATGTCCGTGTGGGCGAGCGTTACCTGCGGCACTATCCCAATTGCTCCTGGCCTCGCCTTATCTCCCAGCAGAGCAAACAGGCCCCAGGGCAGTGGCCTAGGCCATCGATTTCCTGCCCAAGTCCATGCTGCCCCCACGACAGATGCCATTCTGATGATCTGCCCAAGGTTGCAGTGATCTCTCTACCCTGGAGCCTGACCCTTCTCTGGGAGCCCATGGCATGGTCTAGGACAAAGGCCTTGGAGAAGCTCCTCTCTCTGTCTCCAGCTTTGCCAAACCTCATGGGACCCTGGAGGAAAGGAGGACACTGCAGTCCTGAGTGGGGATTTCTCTGCCCATGGTCACAGGGTGAGGCAGGGCCAGGCCAGGACTCAGACTCAGAATGTCTGCTCTGGGTTGTCCCAACAGTAGGTCAGACTTGGCTGGCAGCTTGCTTTAGGCAGAAGCTGTCCCTGAGTCTACCCTGATTCCCTGATACAAAGGAGCATGCTAGGCGATAGGCCTGAGGGCTGGGAAATGTCAGAAATGGGCTGCCAGCCTCAGGGAATGGCTGGGGGCCATTCATCTCCACCCTGGCTTCTCAGCCCTTAGCCCTGCCCTACCCTGAAGTACAGAATGCTTGACCTGGCTTTCAAGGCTTTGTCAGCTTTGTTTATGGCAGTGGAACCTTCTACAGTCTGTCTCCCACCACACCTTTGCCCAAGCTGTGCCCACTGCTTCATGTGCTTTTTCCTATTCCATGATTTGGGACTCCTGAGATTTCAGAACTGGTCACAACACCTCCTCCTCCAGGAAGCCTTCCTTGATGCCTCTGTCTCCCCGCCGCCCCGCCTTTTAAAAGAAATTATTTATTTATTTGACAGAGAGAGATCACAAGTAGGCAGAGAGGCAGGCAGAGAGAGAGAGAGAGAGAGAGAGAGAGGAGGAAGAAGGCTCCCCACTGAGCAGAGCCCAATGTGGGACTCGATCCCAGGACCCTGAGATCATGATCCGAGCTGAAGGCAGAGGCTTAACCCACTGAGCCACCCAGGTGCCCCTGTCTCCCCTTTTTTAAGCACTGTATGGCTTACATTTAGTTACTATAGGAGACATAGTGTGGGGGATATGTTTGGGATTTTGTCCCTTCCAGACTGGAAGCCACTTAAGGCAGGATATTCCATGTCCTCTCTGGGATCTCAAGCCATGCCAAGACCCAGCAGTGACTGGTTATGAGTAATAGACAGGTTGTGAAAGTCCAGGCCTAAGTCCTACTGGGGGGATGGGGAACCTGGAGACAGGAACTCGCACTTTGGCCATGACCATGCCATGGGCTGTGGTCTCCCTGGAGGTAGTGCCTGGCTGCTAGGGAAGGATATTAAGGCAGAGAAGGGTGCTTTGTCCAAGCTGCCAAATCAGCACACTCTGAGGGCCTGTCCCAGCCTGCCCAGGGTGGGAGGCCTGAAAAGGGCAACCCCAGCTGAGAGCCAGGGGGCACTCTGGAGTTACTCTGGAGATAAGGTGCTGGTATCACCACACCCAACTGGGACCCTTGGAGAGGGGCTGGTGGTGGGGCTTAGGGCAGGGGCATGAAGACAGCCTGACTTCGGGGGCTCCCGGCCAAGGCAGGAGAGCACGAGAGGAGCCGGTCACATTGTCATGGTCCTGAGTGGGCAGGGCTGGAGGTGCGACAGTTTCAGATGCCAGCATGAGAAGAAGGAGAGGACGGTTGAAGGAGTCCAAGGATGCCAAGTGTGGGGTCCTCAGGACCGAGGTGCCTGGGATCTGCACTCTGGCCTGGGACTGCCTAGGGCAGCGGTGGGCTGGTCCTTTGGTCAGTTCTCTGTGCCTGGGGCCTGAGGCCTGAACCCAGCTTCCTATCTCAACTCATAGCCCTGAATGCTAAGACCCCCAGTGCTCTGGGTTCTAAGCAGACCTGAAACCATCAAGGTTCAAAGGAGGCGGGGCATTCAGCATTCCCAAGCAGACAGGGTCCATGGCATCATGACGACACTCTGGTGGGGTCCCCCGCCCCGGCTCAGTCGGTAGAGCCTGTAACTCTCCATCTTGGGGTTGTAAGTTTGAGCTCCATGTGGGGTGTAGCAATTACGTAAAAATAAAGCCCTAAAAAAGACTCCGTTTTGGCAGACCTACATGGCGGTGCTGTCCCGTCCTTGGTTTCCACTCGGCTCCTAGCTCTCCTGCTGGCCTCTCTGGCCTTCAGGACGTCCTTATAGACCTGGGGCACTGTGTCCAGGTACCTTCTGGGCATGAGGTAGGTGGCTCCCAGCCCCTGTGATGGGAGAGGGGCCAGTGAGGTATGTGGCAGGGGGCAGGGGTAGTGGAGGGGAAAGGAGGGGAGCTGATTCCTTGCAGACCTAGCAGAGCCATGCCCTGAGGGCAGGGAAGGGAGGATGATCCAGTGGCCCAGGCCCCTCTATAGCAGCCTCAGGCCCTGAGTTCCTGGCCTGGGGTTCCAGGAAATGGGGAATCTGCTCAAAGGGTCCACTCCTGGATGGTGACCCCCTAAGGGGTGGGGGTATTCCCTAGCAGGGGAGGAGAGGTTCAAAGGAGAACATGGCCATAAGGCCAGCGCTGTGTGGAGGGTGACGCCTGTGTGGGCCAGAGAAGTCGGCCCTGGGACACTCATTTCCTGGAAGGCCCCCTGAGGGCCCTTCGAGGCCAGGCGGGCAGGGCCCAGGTGTCCAGCCACCCAGCACCGCCTCAGGCCTCCTGGCTCCGGGGGGGTACCCTTTGCGCCTGCCGTTCCCAGCGCCAGCTCTCAGACCACAGAAGGGCCTTTGTTCCGGCTGCCAGCAGTGCCCGCCGGGCGGCTGGGAACAGGGCCCACAGCCCTCACCCTCTCCCGAGGCCTCCAGCCGTCGGGCAGTGCCATTCTAGGTTGGCTAGGAGGCCCCTGGCACACAGGGCCAGCACAGGAAACCGTCTCCCGGTATTAATGTCAGGGAGGGGGAGTCGGTCCGGGGCCCACCCCCAGAGTGCGGTCTGGATGCCTGGAACTCAGCATCCTAGGGTCCATACACCACTGGGCTCTGAACTCAGGTCATCTAGCTGATCCTCGCTGGACAGATGGAGAAATGAGGCCCCAATGGGCTTGCCTGGGCTGACATGTAAGGCAGGGGAAGCAGGGAGCGCTAGGTACGGGCCTAGGGGCATCCCCTCAGGGTGTCCTGGAGAACTCAGGTATCTGAGTTCTACTCCCCCAAAAGCAGGGCCCAGGGAGGCAGCAGACACAGCTGCACATGGCCGTAAGTCCTGAGTGACCTTCCAAAAGGTCTAGAGCCAATATGGCTCTAGACTTCTGGTGGGAATCCCGGGAGCAGGGATAACCAGAGGGACCCATCACTTCACAGACTTCCACGTCACTGTGAGAGCCAGCACTCCTGGCTGTGGCTCCTGACCATGGAGGCGCCTCTGCAGACAGAAATGGTGGAGCTGGTGCCCAATGGCAAACACTCGGAGGGGCTGCTCCCAGGCACCAACCCCACAGCAGGCAACCAGAGGTGAGCCGAGGAGGGACCAGGTCATGGCTTGGGACAGGGCAGGGTGCTGTGCAGGAGCTAGAGCTGAGCTGCCTGCTCTGGCCTGTGCCTGCAGGGTTGAGGGCCCCAGACGGAGCTGCGCAGAGGGCGAGGGCTTCCTCCAGAAAAGCCCCAGCAAGGAGACACACTTCACTGATGTGAGCGGGGGTGCAGCAGCGGGGGCTTGGGATACAGCGGGGAGCACGCCTGCAGCAAGGAAGGGCTCTGGGGCAGCAGCAGGAGGCTAAGGGGCAGTGAGGGGGGAAATGCTGGGAGATCCTCCGTGCTTTGCCGACCCCCCCCCCCGCCAACCTCCCATTTCACTCTGGTGCCCGCAGTTTGAGGGGAAGACCTCATTTGGGATGTCGGTGTTCAACCTCAGTAATGCCATCATGGGCAGCGGCATCCTGGGGCTCGCCTATGCCATGGCCAACACGGGGATCATCCTTTTCCTGTAAGTCCCCTCAGCGAACCCTCTGGAGACAGGAGCCCTAAACAGGCCACCACCAGCCATGACCTCCCAGGACCCACCAGTTTCCCATCCCAAGACCCAGGCTACAGTGAGTGGGCTTAACCCAAACCACAGCTAAAAAAAAAAAACAAACAAACAAAAAAACCCTCCACGGCCAGACAAACATCTCTCATTTCGCAGCAAACCCACTGAGATTACGACACTGGGCAAGCCTAACAGACCCGAGTCTATCCTTCTACCACCTTCCCATGTGATGATCAAGCCTCCATGGCCAGGCCTTGTGCGGGCACACATGTCCTTTACCTGGGAGCTCTGCCCTGCTGCCCAAATGGAAAACATGTTTGTTCCAAGAACATGAGGAGGTGGTGCTCAGAGGCCCCTTCTGGGTCATAGCTCACCCTGGGTCAAACTGGGAGGTGTTCGCCACTGCTGGGGCTTGTTGAACTTGCATCTAGACCTGTTGGGGGTCCAGAGACCTGGGTCGCAGACCCACACACCCTGGCCTCCCAGAGCTCCTCGCCCCTGCCAGCCCAGGAAGACTCAGATGTCTTCCTTTCATCCATCCTCCTCAGGTTCCTGCTGACGGCCGTCGCCCTGCTCTCCAGCTACTCCATCCACCTGCTGCTTAAGTCCTCAGGGATCGTGGGTGAGCCTCCGACCCAGCCTGGAGCAAGGGAGGGAGGGACTGGGGGGAGCACCCCTGACTGTTCTGACTCTTCGTGCCCACAGGCATCCGTGCCTATGAGCAGCTGGGCTACCGGGCCTTTGGGACCCCTGGGAAGCTGGCAGCAGCCCTAGCCATCACACTGCAGAATATTGGAGGTGAGGCTGGCAGGTAGACACAGGCAGGCGGCGGGCAGGTGGGCAGCCCAAAGGCTGGCTGCTTCGGCTGAGCCCAGCGCCTGCCTACCCCTCTCCCCCCAGCCATGTCCAGCTACCTGTACATCATCAAGTCTGAGCTGCCCCTTGTCATACAGACCTTCCTGAACCTGGAGGAGCAAACCTCGTGAGCCCCAGGGTGGGCGGGGCTGGGTGAGGGCGGGAGGCCTCAGTCTACCCCTTCATGTGTACTGCCAGCCCCTGAAACCCAGGCTGGGCTAGTGGGAGTGATGAGACCGTGCTTGCAAGTGGCTGCTGGAGGGGCAGAGAGCTGCCAGCAGAGCTAAGATTCAGTGGACACTCATTTAGGGAGCACATAGGGGAATCCCCCAGAAGGGCCAGCTGGGATAAGGGGTGGGGCGAGGCTGAGGTAGCCGGGCCCCACCTGGGCCTGGACCCAGCCTGTGAGCACGGGAGGGCCTGAGAGCCTTGGGCTTAGCTCTAAGCACCTGCTATTCCTGACTGTGGCTTGGGTGTTAGCCACCCCCCCACCAAGAAATTAAGCCCATGGTGTCCCAGTTGCCCATCGTCAGTTTAGCCAGCACTAATGGCATCAACCATGTTTTGTGGGTGGAGACAGAGAAGACAGCCAGGCCCTGCCCTTGGCCACACAGCCCAGGTAAGCAGATGGATTTGAACTTGAGAGCAGCTCTGGGAGGAACCCGTCAGGATTCTTCCTTGTCCCCCCTACCTCCCCTCCACCCCTTACCCCCAGTCCTGGGGACCTTTCCCAAGGAGTTGGCCTTTAGGCTTCCGTGGGAAGGAGGGTCTCATTCCTTATCCCTTCAGTTCTCTATGACCCCTGTCCCTTGGTGGGGGGGGGTGCAGGATGATGCAAGATACAGATGCCAGGAGGGACCACAGGGGCACTGGAAGTTGGCAAGTGCCTGAGACCCACTTGGAAAATGTCCCACCCCACCCCCAGAGCCAGGTTCTTTCATTCGGTGTCCCCCCCCCACCACCTCCCTGGGGCCCTGGGGGCCACTCCCTGGGGAAGCTGGACCCAGACCTGTGTGTCCTGAGAAAAACAAGAGCAGTGACTCTACCTGTGGTGATCACCAAGCAGGAGCCGAGTGCCCTAAGTCCTCACCTCGCCCAGGAAAGTGCTGAGAGAACATCCATTTTGCAGATGGGGAAAGGGAGACTCAGAGCTCTGAGCGAGTATTTTTCAGAGGTCACTCAGTAGCACCGTGGGTGGCACTGATTAGGTATGGAGACAGGCCCCCACCCCCAAGGCTGAGTAGAGTGACGTTGGCTCCCCCCTCCTGTCCTTGCAGGGACTGGTACATGAATGGGAACTACCTGGTGATCCTAGTTTCTGTCACCGTCATTCTGCCTCTGGCGCTGATGCGGCAGCTTGGTGAGTGCGGCAAAGCCGTGGCCTTGCAGGGGGATGTTGGAGGGGTGCGGGAGGGGACCCCAGTCTCACAGCCCCTCCCCACTTTGCAGGCTACCTGGGTTACTCCAGCGGCTTCTCTCTCAGCTGCATGGTGTTCTTCCTAATCGCAGTGAGTCGCCCTCCATGCTGGAGCGGAGGAGGGCAGGTCACCTGGGGGAGGGTGCGGGGGGGGGGGGTGCTCCTGTGCCAGGCCATGGGGTCAGGCCTTTCTGGGAAGCCTGGGTCAGAAGGCAGCTCCTTCTGCCCTGACCCAGATGTGGCTTCATAGTGATTCTATGAAGCCTGGCCCTGATCTTGCCATCCTTCCCACAACCCAGGTCATTTACAAGAAGTTCCACGTGCCCTGCCCACTGCCCCTCAACTTTGCCAACGTCACAGGCAACTTCAGTCTTGTGGAGGTCACCAAGGAGGAGGCGTCACTGCAGGCTGAGACCCAGACCGCAGCCCTCTGCACCCCGAGCTACTTCACACTCAACTCCCAGGTCCCGACAGGCCAGGGTGGAGATGCTGGGCCCCGTGAGAGTGGGGTGGGCTGCCCTGACGTGGTCCCTGTGTCTCCCCAGACGGCGTACACCATCCCCATCATGGCCTTTGCCTTCGTCTGCCATCCTGAGGTGCTGCCCATCTATACAGAGCTTAAGGAGTAGGTGTCTGTGGCGGGGGGGTGGGCGGGCCCCTGGAGCTGGTTTGGGGAGAACGAATGTGATCCCGACAGGACAGGGGGTAGGGGGTGGGGAACGACGGGGGCCAAGTCACTTTTTCAAACATCTCCATGGCTGCCCTGAGGGGCGACTGGGGGCAAGAGGGAGACATCCTCAGCTGCCAAATGGTGAGGGTGTGGTGCCAGAGAGACCCTAGGGCCCACGGGGACCTCTGGGGTGGCCCAGCTTGGCACCAGTCCCCTCCCCTGCTTTGCCACAGTCCCTCCAAGAGGAAGATGCAGCACATCTCCAACCTGTCCATCTCCGTCATGTATGTCATGTACTTCCTGGCTGCCCTCTTCGGCTACCTCACCTTCTACGGTATGGCTGGAACATGGGGGCAGAGGCAGAGGCCAGGCTGGGGGGCACGGGGCTGGCTGGCAGCCATGGCGCCCTGCATACTATAGGCGCTAAGTAGGTGCGCGCTGCCTGATTGTGCCCTGCAGCTGTGGAGGTGAGTCTGTTGCCACTCCCCACAGTGTCAGGGTCAAGCCAGGCTCAGAGCCCACCCCCCCTCCCCGGGCCGGCTGCTGACCACCCTCCCTGCCTGCCGCAGACGGAGTGGAGTCGGAGCTCCTGCACACCTACAGCAAGGTGGACCCGTTTGACGTGCTGATCCTCTGCGTGCGTGTGGCCGTGCTCACAGCGGTCACGCTCACCGTGCCAATCGTTCTGTTTCCGGTGAGCCGGTGGGTAGGAGGACCAAGGCAGGGTGGGCAAGAGGAAGCTGACAGATTGGTGACTCTTCCCACCCCTCCATCCAGGTGCGCCGTGCCATCCAGCAGATGCTATTTAAGAACCAGGAGTTCAACTGGCTGCGGCACACACTTATTGCCATTGGCCTGCTCACTTGCATCAACCTGCTGGTTATCTTCGCTCCTAACATCCTGGGCATCTTCGGGGTCATCGGTGAGGGTCTGGCCCAGCTGTGTTTAGAGGCAGGGCACTGACGCATAGAATTTCCTATCTGCACATCCTGGCAGATTCCTGAGATCATGCCCTACATTTAAGTGATGGCTGCTGGCCAGGTGCACAGCTTGGCTTCCTGTCTGAGATTTTTTTCCTTAAGGCTATTCTAATCCTTTCTGAGGGCTCAAAACCAGAGACAGCTCCCCTTGCTAGGGGATGGGATGGAGCCCAGGTGCCAGGGACCTCTGCAAAAGATCTCACTGAGTCTTGTCCCCATTTCATATATAAGGAAATTAAGGTCCATCATGATTAGGGGAATAGCAGAACCATACGGCTGTTAAGTAGGGGGCCTTGATTTAGCTCTAGGATCATGGAACTATAGGTTTGGTGTTCTGTCCACTATCCCATCCCAGTTGGGGCTCTGAACTAGAAGATCTGATAATTCTAAGATATCTTTGGGGTGACCCAACTCAGGAGACTCAGAGACCCAAGTCTGCAGGGACCAACACATAGGCCTGGGGGCTGAGTGTCAATGATATCATAGACAGGACTGGAGATTCTATGTATCTGAAATCTGACTCAAAATGATTTAAGCAGAAAGGATGTATTGGCTCAAATAATGAGAAAAACCTTCAGGAAGAGCTGTATCCAGGAGTCCATTATCTTCAGGGCTTTGTCTTTATCTCGTAGCTTGCCTCTTTTCTTTGCTAGCTTCATTCACTGACAGATTCCTCTACTGCCAGCAGCACTAGCTTTCCATCCAGGTAGACAGAGAACAAGGGGAGGGACTGGTAGGCTCTCCAGAATCAGGCAGAGCTCTCAAGGGGAGTCTCCAGGTGAGACTCTGACAATAAGGAACGTTTGATCTCATGGAAGGGTCCACCTCCGGACCTCAGCCAATGTGCGGACATGCCTCGTTCTTTGCAGGTGCCACATCGGCCCCGTGCCTCATCTTCATCTTCCCCGCCATCTTCTACTTCCGCATCATACCCACTGAGAGGGAGCCTGCAAAGTCCACCCCCAAAATCTTGGTGCGAGGGTCCTGGAAGTTGGCGGCCTGGTGTGGGGCTGAGGGGGCTGCCCTGACCTCACCCCTGACTCTGATTCCTGACCTCACAGGCACTTTGTTTTGCTGTGCTTGGCCTCCTGCTGATGACCATGAGCTTGAGCTTCATCATCATTGACTGGGTGTCAGGGACCGGCCAGCATGGAGGAAGCCACTAGGAGGAGACACCCATCCTGTTCTGTCTACTCGTCCAAGTACACCTGCCCAGAGTCTTCAGCCCCTGCTCCCCATCCAGATAAGGGGGAGGAGAAAGACGTGGTTAACACTATGGCATTGGGCCCTGCCTCACGTCCTCTCCATGGAAGGTTTTAGCTACAGCCAGGACCAAGGCCTTTAGGCCACTACCTTGCTGGGCTCCCATACTATCGGGATTCATGGGCTGTGAGCAGGGTGGGGCTGTACCCTTGCTCCCTCCCTCTTGCCTCAGGCCCCTCCAAGCCTCTGTTCACCTTGCACAGATGCATACACTAAGGTCCAGCCGCTGCCTCTTGAGGTCACACAGCCTGTAGGGTAACTAGAGCTGGAACCTAGACCTGCAGCCATCTCCCCACTTGCTGCTGGGGCGTGGTCTGCACCCTGGGGCCTCATCTCCCTCAGCACACTTGCCTTTTTCCACTTCTGTCCCCCAGGCCCCTTTTAGGCACTTGGACTCAGGCCCTAGGCTACTCTTGTCTCCTTCTCCTGGCCCCGTCACCAGAAGCAGCACCCCCCCATACCTGGAGCCAGCAAGTTCTTTTGAGTGTGAGGCTGGTGTGGGCACCCCCAAGGGACCCCTACCCTGGCCCTTCACCAGTCCTGGGGAGGCTGGGACTCCCCCCACCCCCACCCCAAGCCTGGGCCATAGCTCACATTCCACTTCTGTGAGAAGAAAGAAGCTAGGGACCGGAATGTCTCTGCCCCTGGGAGCCGAACACCCAGGGGCTGCTCTGGGGCAGGAGTGGAGAGGCAGTGGGCTGCCTTTTATAAATATCATACATCAGACCAGCTCTGTTGTGTATCCATGATCCCTGTGGGCCCGGTGCTCTTGGAAAGTGGGTAGAGGTCGGGAAGTGGATGGTAATGGGAGCCCCTCCTGCCTCCTTCCCTGAGATGAGGGTGGGGATGGGCCCCCTTCCTCCCAAACCGGCCAGTGGCATGCTCAGATTCAGCTCTGGATTCGGGCCAGGCTCAGCACAGACCTGCTTTCTCACGGGGTGAGGTGGGGAGGAATTAATGAGGCCCCAGGAAATGGGACAGAGAGAGGCCTCCGGAAGGAGGCAACGTGAGGTGCATCACCAGCAGCTCCAGGGAGGGTCTGAGTGGGGGGCAGCCGAGCCCTGCGGAAGCCCTGCCGAAGGGCCCCCTGCCCTCCCTGGCTGCCGCATCGGCCCTCTGTCAATGCCTTGAGTCTGGGAACAAGAGCCCAAGAATCCTGTGACCTGTCAGGCTGATCTTCTATTGAGAGTAAAACCCACTGTGAATAAAGGTGGGTTAGTCAGTTCCTGTACTGGGGGCCCGGGGTTTTGAGTAGAGGGTCCAAAGCAGGGCAGGGCTAGTCTAAGGATGCAGGGTGGCCTCAGGTGCCTTGGCCCCCGCTGGGACTGGGAAGCTGCCCATTGCCTGGGGCAGGCCTAAACCAGCTGGTATCCAGCAAGATGGAGCTGCCCAGGCCTTGGCACCAAACCCTCATTAGGAGAGACCCCGCACCCGGCTAGGCTGCCGGGGAAAGGGCAGCAGGAAAAATCCGGTTTGAACTGGCAGGGCAGTTGCCAGCTTGGGAAACCCCTGAAGAAAGAATTTCCTCAAGCTGGTAGCTGCGAGGCCCCTGGCAGTGCCAGCTGACCAGAGGGGGGCTTCCTGAACCTAGTTCCTTTTAGCCCCAGGCGCCTGACTCCAGCCTGGGGACTTACCCAGGAGGCCTGCAGCCCCAGAAAAGAGCTGGGCACTGGCCTAGAGGGGGCTGCAGCCTTATGGGGGTCTCTGGCTTCCTCCTTATCGGACTGGGTCATATCCCTGCGTGGAAACTTTAGCTCCTGGAGAGTGGGAGGCAAGGAAGGACAGGGTCCAGCCTGCCGACAGACCCTGGGGGTCTTTTCTCATACTCCGTCTCTCCAAAGAAGGCTGCAGGTCAGGGCAGCTGCAGGCCTGCCTGGATTCCTTTCAGACCCTGGGCCTGACTTAGGCTTCTCAAACCAAGAGGATTGGCTCACGGTAACACCACCTGCTCCTCCCCCCTCCCCACCCACACAGAGCCAGGGTAGAGGAAGAACTCTGGCCCCCCCAGAGGCCTTCTCTGCCTGCCCACCTAGGTCTCCCCCAGCCTGGCCACTGGATAACCCTCTCCGGGGGGGGGGGCAGATGATGCGGCCACCAAACTATATCTAAAAGCCAAGTGTCCACATGGCTGCTTAAAAATGAGTATCCCTTGTCCCTGGCTGTCAAGGTCCAGCTGGTCAGGGGTGCCTCGGCGGCTCAGTTGGTTAAGTGTCAGACTCTTGATTTCGGCTTATCATGATCTCAGGGTCGTGGGATTGAGTTCCGAGTCAGGTTCTGCCCTGGGCAAGCAGCCTACATGGGATTCTCTCTCTCCCTCTGCCTCTCCCTCTGCCTCTCCCTCTCTTGAGCTCTCTTTCTCCCTCTATCTAAAAAAAAAAAAAAAAAAAAAAAAAAAGTCCAGCCACTCAGCCCCCATAAGGGTGGGTCTGCAGGCCCTGGATCATATTTAAGCATTTTTGTATGTTTTGAAGAATTTCCTAGGTCTTTTTTCTCTTCTTTTTTCCTTTTTAAAATTTGCTCTGCTTGGGATATTAACAAGTTGAAGCAGCCGGAAAGTTCAGCACAGGGGTCTTCTCTTCACTGCTTTTCTTACGATTGTTTGTAATAGCAAAGTGAGATGATACAGACCAGGAAAAGGGGCCAAAACCCCGCTTTGGTCTTATCTGAGCCTCCCTCCTTACCTGTGTGCGTGTGCACACCTCCCCCTGCTGATGGAAAAGAAGTTCATTCATTTAACAAGTGTCTATGAAGATTTCCCATTCTAGGCACTCTGCCAGCATTGGTACACACAGCAGTGACCAAAGTGAAGGCCCCTGCCTTCCCGGAACTTACATGCTAGGCATGGGATTGAATTCAGACCAGAAACATGAAACATAATCAGGGAGTGACATCCTTTGTTAGAAGATGGTCAGGCAGTACCTTAGGGACTGACAATGGCAAGATAAGGGCAACAAAGAGTAGGGGTTCTGGAGGTGGGTCCAAGGTGGGCCTCATTAAGAAAGAGATGTTTGACCAGAGATTTGGAGAGGGAGGAAGTCATCTGGATGCCTGCAGGGAACATTCCAGCCAGAGGGATCAGCCTGTGCAAAGCCCTGAGGCAGAAGTTGCCCAAAAGAGGGGCAGCAGAGAAGTCATTGTGGCTGATGCTGAGGCCGTCAGACAAGTCTAGGGTGACTCTAAGGCTGTCCAGGGACCAAACTGGCACCGCATCTGCTGAAGGAGGCAGTTCTTGGAAGGGAGATCAGTTTTGCCTATGAAATCTTTAAACAGGGGCACCTGGGTGGCTCAGTGGGTTGGGCATCTGCCTTCCACTTGAGTCGCCATCCCAGGACTCTGGGATCAAGCCCCACATTGAGCTTCCTGCTCAGCAGAGGATCTGCTCATCCCTCTCTCGGCCCCTCCTCCCACTTGTGCTTGCTCCCTCTCTCACTCTTGCTCTCTTTCTCTCAAATAAAAAAAATCTTTTTAAAAAAGATTTTATTGATTTATTTGACAGAGAGATCACAAGTAGGCACAGAGGCAGGCAGAGAGAAAGGGGAAGCAGGCTCCCAGCAGAGCAGAGAGCCCGATGCAAGGCTCCACCCCAGGACCCTGAGATCATGACCTGGGCCGAAGGCAGAGGCTTAACCCACTGAGCCACCCAGGTGCCCCATAAATAAACAAAAATCTTTTAAAAGAAAGCTTTCAACACTGACTGGACATCAAAGTGGAGATGCCAAGTCGGCGGCTGGATATGTGACTCAAGAGTGGCCAGTGGCCAGTGCTGGGGCTTTGGGTCTGGGAGGCAAGGAGCCTAGATGAGAAGACAGTGGAGTACAGAGTACAGATAGGAGGACAGCAGTCAGGAGGGAGCTCTGGGACCCTCCTATTAGGAGGAGGAGAGATGACGTGGGATCCAAGAAGGAGCTGAGCAGGGGGAGCCAGGAAGAGGTGGGAGAAAATGCAGGAGGAAGCAGGCTCCTGGGAGCCAGGCAGGGGTCAAATGCCTGGGAAGGTGAGCGTGGAGCTTCAGCTGGGTTTAACAATGTGTGGGGTCACTGAGGACCCGGTCCAGGGCTGTTTTGTGCAGGAGGGGCAAGCCTGACTGGAGGAGGCAGAGGAGGGCGCGGTAGGACTTGGCGAGACCAGGTATAGGTGACCTGTGTGCAGTGAGAGGAACAGAGCCAACAGAGGCATTTAGGAAGACTGGGGAGAAGCTACTGAGGGAAAGAGAGTAGACCGTGGGTTGGAGGTAAGTGAAGGCCAGGGCTCTGGAGACACTGGGCTGGAAGACAGTAGCTGGAGGTTGGAAAATAAGCACCACGAGTATACACGGCAGACCCTACCAGGCCTTGCCAAGCTTTGATAGCCAGAGACATGGGAAAACACATGGAGGGATCCAGAGGACTCATCCAGATACCTGCCTTGACCTCTGTTTAAATTTCCTCCAGCAACTGACTTTCAAATAACTTGGAACAGTAATAATTGACTGGAAGTCACTTAGAAAGAGTAGGCCTGGAAAAAATCTGAAAGAACAAAGCTGCTTTCAAAACCATAAGGTTGCAAACCTGCCCTCCAACGCACAGCGGGACCTGGACAGGATTAGACCGCGACGTGAGTCCCCACACCTCCACCCGCACCCCATCCTCTGTAGAAGGCGGCCTCTGCTGTCCCCTGGCGGCCAACAGCCGGAGTCCGGGCTACGCCGTGACCCACTCAACACGTTGCAGGGCTGGGTGGCTGGGATGGTCAGCTGTGGCTGTGCAGCCGGGCCTTGAGACTCTGAGGCAGTCTCCAAAGGCTTCCGGGCTGGTGCGTGGAAGGAAGGCAGGCAGGAAGGCTCGGGGAGGGACAGGGGGAGGAAAGGTGGCCAAGGAGGGGCCGGGACCTTAATGGGGGGCGAGGGGGCTGCGGGGAGGGCATCCTGGGCAGGTGAGTGAGGAGCTGCCAGTCCCACACCTGGCCAGGTCCTGGGAGGATGGGGGAGCAGGCCGGGACCTCTACAGGGTTGCCTGATCTGGAAGGAAGAAAAGGGCTGGACTCCCAGAGCCACTCTTGGGATCTAGCCTTGATCTTGCCTTCTGAGAGTCCCTCTCCGCGTGACAGAACTCCTCTCCTTATCCTACCCACGTCGACACCGCGGTCAAACTCAGAGCCCCTCACTGCGCAACCAGCCCTGGGCTGGGCGTCCACGGTAAATAGAGAGCCCGCTGGGAAGTGCCTGCCAGGACAGTGCCCCATAGGCGCCTGAGACGCCTGATCTCCGCTGTGAATTTGGGGAGGCAGAAGCGGCAGAGGGTCCTGGAACGGAGGGTGTAAAGGTGCCAGGACCAGAGAGAGCTGAAGGCAGCTGTTAGGGCACGTTCTGGGGATGGGCCGAGGGAATGCTCATCCTCTATGGCTGGAAAGGCTTGGCAGGCTGGGACCAGGCATGGCAGAAGGCCACGCCACGGAGGGCTCGGAACCAGAGGACGCTGAAGGGCTGCTGCCCTGTGGAGAGAGAACCTGAGTGGCCTCTGATGGCAGGCAGGTCTGCGGAGGCCGGGGCCAGAGCCGGAGACTAACCGAGGCGAGAAGGCAGGCCTGCGACAGCCAGTAGAGCAGAAGGAGAGGGGGAAGGCTGCGCGGAGGCGGAGGCAAAGGCGTAGGGCGGGGGAGCGCCGGATCTCGGTTCCCGCGCTGCGCCCGAGGCACGCCAGGGGGCGCCGCTGCCCCGCGAAGCCTTGCCGTGCCTCCTGCGGCCACCGAAGTCCCGCACTCCCGCCTAGAGAGGCCCCGGAAGAGGCGGGGCGCGCGCTGAGAGACGGCTTCCGGCCTCAGTTCGGCCCGAGAGGCGGGGGGTGGGGCGCGCCGTGGGTGGGGCCTGGGTGCGAGAATTTGGGGAGTGGGGTCAGAAATGGGGCGGAGCTACAGGGCAGCGGTGGGCGTGCGGGGGTGCGCGGGCTGGAGGCGGCAGGACTGGAGCTAGTAAGCCGTGTGCCTGAGCTCCGGGCCATTTCTCTCATGAACTACAGTCCCAGGGCTCCGGGGGCCCTAGCGCTGCGCAAGGCCTGAGGGCAGGGCATAGAGCCTTGGAGCAGTGAAGAAAGGGGAAGGGAACTCCAGAGGGGAGGTGAGAGGTGCACAAAGGTGGGGAAAGCAGGTATGGGACGCGGGGAAGTGTTTTGACAGATTTTCTTTAAATGTCCATCTAGAGGCACCTGGGTGGCCCAGTCGTTAAGCGTTTGCCTTCTGCTGGGATCGTGATCCTGATCATTGATCCATGATCATGATCTTCTGGGATCAAGCCCCTCATTGGGCTCCCTCCTGGGGTTGGGGGAAGCCTGCTTCTCCCTCTCCCACTCCTCCTGCTTGTGTTCCCTCTTGCTGTGTCTCTGTCAAATAAATAAAATCGTTAAAAAAATAATAATAGGGGCGCCTGGGTGGCTCTGTGGTTTAAGCGTCTGCTTTGGGCTCGGGTCACGATCTCAGGGTCCTGGGATCGAGCCCTGCATCTGGCTGTTTGGCAGGGTGCCTGCTTCTCCCCTCACCCCCACCCCCAGCCTCCCTGCGTACTTGTGATCGCTTTCTCTGTCAAATAAATAAAATCTTTATTTTTATTTTTTATTTTTTTAAATATTTTATTTACTTATTTGACAGAGATCACAAGTAGGCAGAGAGGCAGGCAGAGAGACAGAGGGGGAAGCAGGCTTCCTGTCGAGCAGAGAGCCTGATTGGGTGCTGGATCCCGATCCCAGGACCCTGGGATCCTGACCTGAGTGGAAGGCAGGCTTTAACCCACTGAGCCACGAAGGCGCCCCACAAATAAAATCTTAAAAAAAAATAATAATAATAAACATCCATTTGGAGGAAAGGACAAATCTGTGGAGAGGGGTGAAATTGCACCAGCCAGCCCAAACCTGCTAGAGGAAACAAGCTCAATCCAGGTATACATGCCCTCCCCAGTCCATAGGGTGAGGCTACTTTCTAGGGGATGATGGACAGCCATGTCTCAGTAGGCTTCCCTCCATTACCTTCACCCCCTGCCTCCCTCCCTGCCTTCTTTTTTGTCCACAGGGGCCTGCCATACTCCTTATAGCTGCCAAAGGGAACTTTAAAATAGCAGATCATGGGGCACCTGGGTGGATCAGTCCTTAAGTGTCTGCATTCTGCACAGGTCATGATCCCTGGGATCCTGGGATGGAGCATTGGGCTCCCTGCTCGGCAGGAAGTCTGCCTCTCCTTCTCCCACTCGCCCTGCTTGTGTTCCTTCTCTCACTATGTCTCTCTCTGTCAAATAAATAAAATCTTTAAAAAATAAAAAATAATTATAAAATAGCAGATCAACCTCCCTTAAACTCCCCCCTAGCTCTCAAACGAAACAAAACAAAACCCCTAGTTGTTTCACAATTACATTTGGAATAAAATCTAAACTCTTCTCTGCCCCCATGGCCCTGACGATCTGGCCCCTGCTGACCACCCCCTAGCGCTAGCCCACAGCCTGGACTGTGCTGTGACATCCCGACACCCCATGCCAGCCCAGGACTTTTGCCCTGTCTGGTAGCATCTCAGAGGCTTTTCTCCAGCAGCCTAATGCCGTCCCCAGGCAGGCTCATCCCTTTCACTGTGTAGCTGGCTTCAGTGGCAGCATTTGTTCCCTGCAGTAGGGCAGAGCAATGTCCCACCCCCCAACCCCCCTATTCCCCCCAACCCATGCTCCTTGCTCAATGACCAGCATCCCTCCTGGGACAAGTCGCCTTTCTCCTGTCCCTCTACTCCCAGCTACCATCTATAGGAGGCCCCTGAGCCCAGGTGGCTGGGCCTTGGAGGCACCTCAGGGGCTGCTTGCTCTTGCATCACCTTCATTAGGGCTGTTTTTGCTCCTTCATTAAATTAAATTCCAGGAAGCATTGCTAATGAAGGCCCTAACGAGTCGCGGGAGAGGCTACCAGCCCCAGCCTTTGGACAGAGTGACAGAGAGGGCTAGGCAACAAGGTGAACAGAGAAATGGCTCCTGGGAACAGGCTGATTATCATTTCCCAGGCCCTCTGAGGCCCCGGGGTTTCCTGGGGAAGGTGGCCTTTAGAGTCTGTGTCTGCAGCAGACACAGTGAGGAGCTGGACCACAAACTCTTCAAGGATAAGGAGAGGGACTGAGCTTGGACTCTGCCCCCAAGCCCCGAGGGCTCCCTGGGCAGTTCTCCCCCAGTCGTGTCAGTAGCAGCCTGAGCTCCAGGACCAGTTGGCTTTGCAGAGCCAGGCGTGGGTCACAGGCTGAAGGCTCAGATGTACCCCTGCCTCAGCATCTCTTGGGGACTTGGGAAACCCCTGCCTGCCCTACTCCTCAATAAAGCCTCTTGGCAGTCTTCTCTCACAGCTTTGTACCTCTTGCTCTTGCTATTCTGGTCAGGGTGGCCTCCTTTCTGTTCTAGGAACATGAAATATCTTTCTACCCCAGGGTCTTTGCACTGGTTGTCGCCTCCACCTATCACTCTCCTCTCGGTTTGTCACCTAGTTGGTCCCTTACCATTCAAAGTTCTTCTCAGACTGTTACTCCTGGTTTGTCACCTAGTTGGTCCCTTACCATTCAAAGCTCTTCTCAGACTGTTACTCCTGCGTACACTCTCAGTGGCTTTCTTGTCACCCTGTTGATTCCCTCTGAAACCGTGGAGTTCATTTCCCTGTTTACTTGTTTGGCATGGGCTCTTTTTTTTTTTTTTTTTTAAAGATTTTATTTATTTATTTGACAGAGAGAGGGATCATAAGTAGGCAGAGAGGCAGGCAGAGAGAGAGAGGAGGAAGCAGGCTCCCTGCTGAGCAGAGAGCCCATGCGGGACTTGATCCCAGGACCCTGAGATCATGACCTGAGCCGAAGGCAGCGGCTTAACCCACTGAGCCATCCAGGCGCCCTGGCGTGGGCTCTTGAAGGCAGGGTCCCAGCAGCCTCTCTCCCCCTAGGGTTCTCAGCACAGTGGCTCATGTGGGTTCGTGGGTTCGCAGTAGTCACTAGCTGCATAGATGACTCCTCTTCGCAGATTAACACCCCCTCCCACTCCCCCCCCCTCCCTGTCAGGTGGAGTCCCCTAGCCCATCCAGTAACTTCTGGCCTGAGTTCTCCCAGTGAAAGCCAGTTATCTCTGAAGGAGGAGGATGACCAGGAAGGGGGATCCTGGACCTCAAGTCCTCCCAGGCTTGGGACTCTTTCTCTGGGGAGTAAGAGAACCCTGGGAAGAGAGGTTTGGAAGGAAGGGGCAGAGAGGGCAGGGTAGCTGACTCCAATCTCAGAACTGCTCCTGGCCTAGAACAGGAAGGGGGAAGTGCAGAGGTTGTACCAGGAGGTGGAGCCTGGCTTGGGGCTGTAGGGAGGGAGCCATCTCTGGCCACTGAGATCTATAAGCAGAAGCAGCTGAGGCTCTTATCTGCAAGGCCTGTGATTCCGGGGCCACAGAGTTTTGTTGGGGACTCCCCGCCACCTGGGAGCCATGGAAGTGAGGGTGGTCAGGATCCTGGATTCTGGGTGTCCCTGTGGGGTCCTGCCTGTTCCTGGGCTCTGGGTAAGGGCAGACACACCCACCTCGAAACTGCTTTTGAGGAAGTGCTGGTAGCTTCCCCTTCCTGGAGCCTGTGGGCTGGGGTGTCACAGCCCACTGAGAGGGTCTCCATTCCTCCCCCTGCTCAGGCTGGTACATGGTAGGACCTCAGTTCCAAGCTGGCCCTGTGTGGCCTGTGGCGAGTCCCGGGGCTATTCTAGCTGTCCCAGTGACCAAGATGCTAAGCAGGCATCTGCCACTTCTCCATTCCAGCCCCAGTGCTGTCCCCACTTCTGCTGGCTGTCATTTCACTGGCTTTTATGGTCTAGTCCAGGGACAAGTCCTGCCTCCTCCAGTGCCCATGAGGCCCTGGCTAGGCAGCTGTCCCCGGCCTCCAAACCAACATCTCTCAAAAGGACTCCCAGGTTCTGAAATGCGAAGGAAGCAGACACCTGTGTTGTCCTTCACTAGATGACCATGAATGGGTCCTGGCCCCTTCTGACCCTCAGTTGCCTCAGAGGCAAAGCAAGGGGTTTCTCCAGCATGACCCTTGACTTTCTCACGGGCCCTTCCCCAAACCCACCCTCACAGTCCCACCTCCAGGTTCCCTCTTGCCACCTCATCCTTCCTCAGCGCTCCTCTCCCTGTACCACTGGCCACATCACCTCCACCAAGCAGCCTCCTTCCCCAGCACTGGCAGTTTCTCCCTTCTCTCCCTTCTATGCCACACATGACTATGACAAATATAGTGGCAGCAAGATTAGTTGCTTTCAGTTTTCCCAGCTCCAGGAGGGGGGACCCCTGGAAAGGTAGGGTAGGGATTGAGTGATTCATTCATTTAATTTGACAGATATTTTATGTGCCACCCTCCAGGATTATGCTGTACGGGGTCTGGAATCAGAGACCTGGGTGGAAGAGAGTTACCACCAGGACAGTGGGATCTGGGCCGCGGGTGGGGGAAGCTCCAGAATGGTGGGGTCCTAGAGGCTCAGCTCATAGCCGTGCAATGAGAAATAGGGAGGAAGAGTAAGTAGAGAGGGGTCAAGGAGAAGAGGATGGGGTGAGTGAGGCCAGTCAGATGGCTTGAGTGCTAATGTGTTAAGTGAGGGGGAAGAGGAGGTGGCCTTGGGTGGGGATAGGGCCTTGCAGAAATTGCTGTTATAACAACTCAACCCTACTTAGAGTTTTCCATGTGCCATGCATATTCTGAACATTTTACCTACATTTCCTCCCTTAGTGCTGACCTCAGCCAGTGTAGTAGGTAGATGTTACTGTTAGGCCCATTTTACTGATGAGAAAACTGAGGCACCAGGAGTTTCTGATATTTCCCCAAAATAAGAAACCTGGCAAGTTTGTAGTCTGTATCCCAGAGTCCTTGCTGTCAACTGCTACTCGGCCACTTCTGTCTCCTGCAGAGTCCAAACTGGGGTGTCCTGATTCTCAGGACACTGGGGAGCGACAGAAGGTTTGTGAGAAGAGAGTGATGTGATTTCTTTCAACAGGATCCCTTGGCTGCTATGTAGAGGATGAATTGTGGAGGAAAGAAGAGAGCCAGGGATGAGGCTGGAGGCCTTCAGTAAGGGACACGGGACAGGAACATATTTGAGGGGGAGTTAAGAAGGGGAAGAGACTGACGGGATGTAGGGCTAGGGACAAAGGGGTCATGAGTCTGGCTGGCGAAAGGTCACAAAGTGGAGATACCAGGAACGAGGGCCCCTGGAGGTGCCTGAAGTGTGTGGGAGAGATTTCAGACCAGTGATGGACATGGGGCTGGTGATTAGGGGGAGAAGCTGGGCTAGAGATGACAGAGTGGGGTTCTGAGCCCCTGGAGTGGGAGGGAGGCATGTGAATGGAGTGGCAAGCAGAGGCTCAGCCATAGCCTTGGGGCTCCCATGAAGCCAGAGAGGGGGCAGCCGGGAGGGGTGAAACAGGGGTTGCTGGACACTAGGGGAAGAATGCACAATTGGAGGGTGTTACTATCTGGTGTAAGTGTGCAAGGACGGCACAGCCTGGCTTGGGGCTGGAGGAGGACATGCCTCTCCGTGGCCCTGTCCTGCTCTGCCTCCATTGATTGGGGTCTGTGTCTGCCCACCTCTGGTGAGCCTGGCCTCTAAGGGGCTGACAGGTTCTCCCCGTTGCCCGGCAACTCCAAGAGCGGTTGGCTGTTGCTAGGAGCCAGCTGGGGAGGCCCAAGGAGGGAGGATCAGCTCTCAAACGTGGGGCGGGGCTGGCTGGGGAAGAAGCCCGCCTTAAAGCTGGGTTTGTAGCCTATGCATGGACAGGCTGTGTTTTTGGCTGGGTGCACCCATTTTATTATTATTTTTTAAATATATATATATTTTTAAGATTTTATTTATTCACTTGACAGACAGAGATCACAAGTAGGCAGAGAGGCAGGCAGAGAGAGAGGAGGAAGCAGGCTCCCCATGGAGCAGAGAGCCCGATGTGGGGCTCGATCCCCGGACCCTGGGATCATGACCTGAGCTGAAGGCAGAGGCTTTAACCCACTTAGCCACCCAGGCGCCCCTGGGTGCACCCATTTTACAGTATGTGCAGTGGATTTGAGGCATGGTGGAAGCTGGGCCTCTACCTGGGTGAATAGTGCATATCTCCTAGTGTCTTTGTCCCTGAATGGCCAGTATATGTTTTCATCATGTTTGCTGCATGCTTGTGGCAGGACAGGCCTGAGCTTTGGCTCCAGGCAGGAGAGGACCCTGGAGGAACAGCAGGAGGACTTACAGGCCAATGGCTGCTCAGCAAGGGGGCCATTCAGATAGGGATCTACAGACCCTTCTGGGAGAACAGACAGCCTGAGGATTTGGAGCTGAAACAAGATGTGTGGTAGGGGCCATAAGGAAGGAGTCTATGCAGAACAGGGGTCTGTGGGTGGCCAGCTCCCTTCCTGGCTTTGTGGATGTTCCTTGTCTTTGGGCTGGGGACTCCTCGCCTCATAGCACTGGGACCACACAAGACATCTTTCTCAGTAACTCTTGGTACATCCTTTCATTGGAGGCCCATTGGAGGTCAGGGCTGTGGGCTCTTCCAAAGAGGATCAGAAAGATTGCAGTGTTCTGCTGAAAACGCTGCTGCCTCCACTCCTCTGCCCAGGAATAGGGTTGCAGCCACTGCTCAGTGGGGACAGACCATAGCATCATGTCCACTTATGCTTCCGGAAGTCAGGTGGACCTCTACACTCTTTGTCTCTCTCTTCGACCTGGTTGCCATGTCCCAGGCTGGAGTCCATGATGACTACGTGTAGGAAGATGCCTCCTAGAGCCGTGAAACAGGATTAAACCCTTGGGTGACAAGGGAAGGCACCCTGGCTGAGAGAGACAGCCTGGACAAAGGTGTAGAGGTGGCAGTAGACATTTTTTTAACTGCAACCCAAGAGAGAAGAGGCCAAACCCGCCGTAAGACAGAGAAAGCCATAGTTCAGAGAGGCTCCGGGGCTCTGTAGGTCCTGAAAGAAGTTTACTGGGTTCATTAACTTTAACGAGACGAAGACACGCCTCCTCCACCCTGCTGGTCCAACTTGCTTAAGCTCGAGGGTTGGTTTCTGCTCAGCCAGCGAGGTGTCCCGGATCCCCACCCTCGGGCTACAAGATCCGCCCGCCCCCGCCGTCGGGCAGCGGAGCTCCCGGCGTTCCGCATCCAATCGGAGCCCGGCCCCGCCTGCCTCTCACCCGGAGCCCAATCCTTCTGGGCTTGGCTCCACTCCGGCCCCTATTCCTCGGCGTGGCTCCGCCTCCAGCCCAAACCCGAGCCTGGGCTGAGCCTAACTTCTACTTCGCTCCGCCCTCCAGCCAATCACCGGCCCCGGATCTCCTATGGCCCCGCCTTAGGGCCCGCCCCGGCCCAGTCCCGGGCCTGGCCTGCTTCGGCCCCACCCTCGGCCCGCCCCGCCGTCGGTGCGCGGCGGCCAGGAAGGCACCGCCCGCAGACGCTCGGAACTGCCGACCCGAGAGCTACCCGTAGAGGGCCGGCGGCGGGAGCGGAGTGGGTCGGGCGGGGCCGAGCCGGGCCGGGGGCCGTGTGGGGGCCGGGCGGCGGCCGGGCCGGCGGACGGCGGGATGGGCTGCACCGTGAGTGCCGAGGACAAGGCGGCGGCTGAGCGCTCCAAGATGATCGACAAGAACCTGCGGGAAGACGGCGAGAAGGCGGCGCGGGAGGTGAAGTTGCTGCTTTTGGGTGAGGCCGCGCCCTGCTCTGGGACCCCCGATTCCCCGCCCGAATCCCCAGACAAGGACTTTGGCCTCCAGACTGAGGGCCTTGAACTCCCGGACTCAGCCTGGACCCCCCACACCTGGACTTGAACTCCCAGACCCCGCCTGGTCAGGACACTCAAACACTGGTTCAAAACTCTGGGTTGGCCTAGACCTCTGATCCGTCTAGCCTAGATTCTTGGTTAGACCCTCAACTGGCCGCAGACGCCAAACACGGAGACCCAGAACCCTGCTTGACCATCCACCTTCGCTGACCACCTCACAGACCCTCAGAGTCCCTGCCTTGTCCTTCCATCCCCCCTAGACTTTACTCAAAGCCCCAGAACCCCACTTGGCCCCCACCCTCCGGCACCACCTGTTTCCCCCACCTGCTCCCCTGGTTCCTGTTGGGCGTGAATATTTCTGGGGCCCCCACCAGGACCCCACCCACTCCCTCCTTCCCCCTCTGTGCCCCATCCCTTCTCTGAACCCTGTATCCTCCACCTGGGCGCCCTGACACCACGGTACCTCTCAAGTGGAAACTGTGATTGCTCATGAGCCCTCACTCCAGCCAGAACCTCCAAAGCTTTAGAGATCCTTGCTCCCTCTTTCTGGCCCACCTGGTCCCTCTCTGCACACAGTACTCCTCAAATCCGCTGCTCCTCCTCCCTAAGTCCTCTCCCACACTTTGGCCTACCTCAGATTCCCCCCGCCCCTCCTGCACCGGGTGGGCCCGGCCGGGATGGGAGGAGGGGGCGCAGACTGAGGGGCTGGACGGAGGATCCACTGGTTGCACTGGGGGAGGGAGCCAGGCCTCCAGCTTCCCAGGGAGATTCCGCCGGCTGGCTCTTTCCCAGTTTCTGAGCCCCATCTGGGCCAGTGAGGGGGGCGTCTGGGGAGTAGGAGGGAGTGTGAGTGTGGAGGAGTTTGGGTTGCGGCGCCTCCAAGGCCAGGGAAGATGGTGGCTGCTTGAGGGGTGGGGGGAAGTGGAAGTGGTGAGACAGCCGACATATTGCTGTCCCGGCGGGCGGGCCGAGGAGATACGCTGACGGGTGCTGGTCTTCCCGCACCCTTTCTGGGCCCAGCAGCCAAGGACTTGGCCTCTGGGAGTGGGGGGGGCCTGTCAGATTGTGAGGCCCTCTGAGGGTAGACCAGCTAGATGCGGACTTGGGGGCCAGCCGGAGTTGGGGGGCATCTGAGGTGGACTTTTGCAAAGCCTGTGGGCCTGATAGTTGTCCCCGTCCAGCCTTCCACTGGGGAGCAGGTGTGGTGCCTGGTGGCTGCCTGATTCGGAGGCTTCGGGGGTCGGGGGAGAGATGCCCTCACAGCAGTGCTGGAGGCTGGACAGTGTATGTGTGGGGGGGTGTGGCCCCTCAGCCTTAGAGCCACCGTGGGGTCCCCAGGCTCTGAAAAGCAGAGCTTTCCTTGCTGGGGGCCTGGCCAAGGGACAGCGTGTCTTCCATCTGATCCCATCTGTTGACTGTCCCTGGGGGCCTGGCCTCAGGGGCACAGCCCAGAGGTTTCAAAATGGCATCCGTTCCGCCGCCGCTGCGGGTAGGAAGAGAAGGGGCGGGAAGGGGCGGCGGCCCAGCCTCCTGGGCTGTTTTGCGTTGGGCGCTTGCCTCTTCCTGTCTTTACTGCGAGTGCGGCAGCCCCAGTGAGTGGGTGTCGCCAAGGTGGAGGGCCGGTTGCTGATGGCCGCTGGGCCTGGGTAGGGTGCTTCCGGTATCGCTGTCTCCTGGTGCCCACCCCGAGGCCCCTGGCCGGCCCCTTCCCAGGCGGATCGGCCGAAGAGATGGGCCACTGGGCCCTAGGGCCAGGGTACAGAGGGCTTCTGGCCCCCTGTATCCCAGCCCCATGCCACTAGCTTCACTCCTTGGAGCTCAGCTCAGGTTTTGGGCCTGGCAACCCCTCCCACACTGGGCTGGCAGCAACCGGGGTGCAGGGTCTGGCTAAGCATTTTCCAGGCTGGGGAGTCCATCTCAGCATCCTGCTCCTCAGGCCTTTGCTTCCTCTGTTGAATGGGCTTCCTGGGTTTGGGCCAGAGGAGTGCTGGGCCCAGGATGGGGAGAACAGGGGCCTCATGGAGGTCCCTGTTAAGGGTAGGGAATGGGAGCTAAGACCCTGCAGCGGGTGTACCTCAAGGAGCTGAGAGACCTACCTCTGCCTGAAGTTGGGGACCCTTGGCTGCCTGGGTAAGTGTCCTGGCCGGCCATCCCTTTACCATCCAGGTCCAGGGAGGTGCTGGGAGCCCAGCTGGGGCAGCTTCAGAGTGCTGGGCGCCTGTCCCACATAGCGGGAAGAACTCTGTCCAGGCAACGGGACTCTTCGGTTGGGCAATTGCCAGCTTTCCCTTGCAGCCAGAACCACGCCTGCTGCCCCACCCGCATACTGGCTCCTTGCCCTCCTGGGTAGCCCTGCTGGCGGATGGGCACCGGGGGCAGAGGCAGAAGCGCTGCACGCCAGTGAGTGTGTTTTTCCTGGTAGCTTGGTTGGATGGGGGAGAGCCTCCATACCAGCCCTACTTCAGGGACACCCCCTGCCGCCACCTAGCTTAACCTGACTGACAGTCCCCAGGTGGAATTTGGCGCCTTAGGCTGGGCACTTAGGGGAAAGGAAGCCAGAGTGTGTGTGTGTTGGGGGGATGTTTCTGATTTGGGATGGGCTTGTGTGGGCAGCCCACAGAGGAAGGAGAGGCTGTCCCTGGTGGGTTCCATGCAGGCTTCAGAGTATAAATACAGCCCTTCTCTCTTGCCCCTGGGACTTTGTATCTACTCTCCTAGCCTGGCATGCATTTCCCTTCTTTCCATCTAACTCCTACTTGATTGTTCTTCAAGACTCTTCTCTGGGACCACCTCCCAGGATCCTTCCTTGACAGCTCCCCTTCATGGAGGCCACTTCATGCTCCTCCTCTGGCTCTTCTTGGTGTTGCTGCTTTTGCCATCAGCATCATACTTGCCTGGGTGACTGCTGCCTTTCCCTGAGACTACAGGGGCAGGCTGTGTCCTATTCGTTTCTGAGCCTTCTGTGCCAAGCATGGGAGCCTGGCACTTACGGAATGCTTCTTACCTGTTTGTTGAATGAAGGAAGTGCTGCTAGTCTGAACTCAGTCTTGGGGATGAGTGGGTGATGGAGGAGTAAGATGGGAGTCACTGAACCTGACATTGTGGGCAGGTGACAAGGCCAGTGATAGGGACTGATGGGGGATAGCCAGAGAGAAATTCTGTAGACTCTTTCTTCCTCAACTCCCCACCTGCCCGGTCAGACACAGCCTTCATCCTACCTCGTGCAGAACTCTTGCTGACCAGTCCAGAGCCTGTCACAGGGCAGAGCATGTGGTCAGGCCTCCACCGTTCCTAGGAGAGTGGCGTGGCATGCTTCCTTTCAGCTCAGGCAGTTTGGGGACTGCAGCAGGCCTGCTGTCTTTGCTGCTCCAGGAGAGCTGATCTAGCTCTCAGGGCTGGGACTGCCCCACAGCCTGGGGACTGAGGCTAGAGCAACGCCACAGGAGCTCCTGGCCTGGCCAGACCAGGGACTGCCCACACAAGGACCCAATTAGGTTTACCAAAAGAAAAAGAAGGGAGTTTTGTGGTCTCTGTCCTGTCTGTGTGTCTAACAAATGGCCTGGCATACAGTAGGTGCCTATTAAGCATGTGTGGAAAGAATGACGCTATAGAGCACAGGGATAAGTAATTCTGGGGCTGTTGCTTGGCCCTTGGTCTAGCTGGAGAAGGGATAGCCTGGGGTCCTGGTTGGCTGGGTAATGGGAAGAGACCAAATGGAGTGTGTGTGCATGTGTGTGTGTGTGTGTGGGTGGGTGTCCTCTGGGTGGCTTTGAAAATGAGCAGCATTTGCCAAGGGTAGGTGTGGGGCAGAGGGACCAACTCAGCGAGAGCACTGAAGCTGGAAGGCCTGGCCTGGGGGAGGAGGGCTCACTTCTTTGGACTAGCTCTTGGGGTTACCCAGATGTGGGTTTCTGTCCCAGCTCCACCTAGTGCATCCTCTGAGAAACGCAGCGACAGGTGAAATCCTGTAGGCGTTCTGTTCCCCATGGGGCACCTGCCTGCAGCCACAGGTGTTGTGGGGACAGTGCACCAGTCTGCAGGTTGCAAAACAAGTGAGAGAGCCCCTAACGGCTCCTGTGGAGTTGAGAGTTGAGAGTTAATGGGGAGGGTTCTCCCCAGCCTACAGGCTGCCTGGCCCCGGTATGGGGGATCCCCCTCCCTTACCCTCAGGCAGCTGCTTGAAGCACGTAGGGAGGCCGAGGTGTGTAGACAGTTTGTGCCAGCTGGAGTGACAGACTGTCCTGGGGACCGTAAGCCCAACCTCTGGGGACTGAGTGGCCTTCCTGGGGGCCTGAGGTTGGGGATGTGGCTGGGCCCTGGACACCAGGTGGGCTGGTACCCAGGCCGCCCTCCAGCCTCCCGGTCCTCCCGTCCTCCCCGGAGCCTCGAGGTCCCGGCTGGAGCTCATTAGCACTTGAATGGGGGGCGGGGTAGCTTGGGGCCTCCCGTCTCTCCTTCCCACCCCTCCCCCAGGCTGGGCGAGGCTTTGTCTTCGCGAGCAGCCGCGCCAGAGCTCCCACGCTGGGAAGTGAGCAAGGGTCTCAGCCATTTCTGAACCCCTGTGCTTGTGTCCTGCCCAGTCCTGCTGGGCCCAGCCCCTCGCCCCTAGTGTTGGTGCAGCCATCATGAGGGACCTGTAGATAGGAGTAGGATTGGATTCCTCAGGGGATACCCTGAGCCAGGAGACTGGGTGAATCAGAGTGGCTTTGCAAAGGAAGTGATGCTGGCACTCAGCTGCGGGCATCCCTGGAGGGTGGGGGTGGCGAACCCCAGGTGGGGCAGAGCAGGTGGCAAGGAGAGAGGGAATGAGCGGCCTCCATAGCTGGAGGTGGAAGTCAAGGCAGCTGGGAGGCACAGGCTTCCATGCCAGGCCCTGAAGCAGCATCAAGCCACCCACTGTGCTCAGCTGGAGCCTGGTCCGTCAGACCAGGGCTGGCGTGGTCAGGGACCCGTTCAGGCTTGGGTGGCCTAGCCTGAGCTGCAGGGTCACTGGGTGGCATCATTGGCGTCCTAGGCCTGCAAACATGGCTCAGCAAGTGACCGCAGGTTAGGGTGGGTCTGACCCCATCCTGGGCAGGTCACTAAGCCTTCAGCCCTGCAGAGGCGGCTTGGGCCACAGGTGAGCACAGCAGTATCTCTTGGTCTTTGTCTCTAAAAGCCACCCATTCTTTAGGCAGGAACGGGATGGAAGATGCTTTGTCCACATAAGCTTTGTCCACTGAGGGACCGGGACCTTGCCCCATCAGACCCTCAGGAGAGGATGAGACGGTCTGACCTGGAGCCCAAGTGCTGCCTCCCCAAAACTGCTTTGTGCTTTGTGGGGCAGCCTTGGGAAGATGGGGACAAGGAGGGCCCAGGCCAGCATCTGTCCTGTCTTCTTAGTATCCTGGGGCAGGATTCCCAATCTCAGAGCACATTGCGGGGGTAGGGGTCATCGGGTGCCGACTAGACCACAGTTCATGAGCCCTGCCTCAGGATGCATTTCAAGGTGCCCTGATGAGGCAGAGGACTAAGCTCTTTGATGGTGGCCCCGGTACCCCAGGCAGGGCTCTCAGCAGCCCCTCTGTCAGCCACAATCACAGGGTGGGGCCCCTCTGCCCAGCTCCATGCAGCCCTCCTCTGACCTGAAGCTCTTGATCCTACTGAACCCCAACCCCATCTTCACCCTCACCCCAGTACTGCTGCTTTGAGTGATGTTCATGCTAGTGGTTTGGGAGAAAGCGTCTCCGTGGAATCACCCAACAGTGGCTGGGTCAGGTTGGGTCACGGTGTTGGCCTTATGCACGCATTTCCAAGGCTTGGCAGCAAGTGCCAGGTCAGCTGGAAACAAAGCCCGAAGGTGGGATTGTCTAAAGCTCCGTGAGAAGCTTGTGGGGAAGGTTTGGAGGACTCTGGGGTGCGAGGCTGCTCCGCTTCAAAATATGCAGGTGTGGGGGGCTTGTCATTGGCAGCATCCACTGTGCCTTGGGCGGGAGGAGGGGCAGTGAAGTCTGCATGGCAGGGCTGGGCCTCTCGGGGAAGTGGTGTCCACACCGGAGGAAAAGGAGGAAGCAGCTGGAGGGGAGGAGCCCAAAAGAGGAAGAAGCTCGAGGCCTGCTTCTGCTCTGTCCTGGGGTGGGGGTGTGAGCCCTGTCAACAGGGAGAGGGGGGATCTGGAAGGTGAGTCCCACCTGCTCAGGCTCATCTCTGTATAGCCCTGAGGGCCGCTGCTGGTAGTCACGAGGTTGGCGTCATTCCAGGCCACTCTGTCCCGTGTCCCACCTCAGCAACTGCTGGGCCCAGGAGCTCAGAAAAGGTGGTGCCTTTGAGAAGGATTCCAGGCCCCTCCTTTGACCACAGGAAGTGGTGGCTGGGAGAGGGACAGGGGCAGGGTGGGGGGGGGTGGCTAGCAGGAAAGCAGAGGGCTGCTCTTCTATTCCCGAGCGGCCATTGCCCTGCAAAGCCGGAAGGCCGGCTACAGGCCGAGATGAATGCCCGGAAATGGAGCAGCAGCCGTGGGATTAGCTCACTCTGGGTTTCCCCTGCCGGGCAGTGGACAGAGAGGCCCTTAGTCCAGCCTAAGGATTCCCCTCTGCTACTACTACCTGCTGGGCCTGGGGGGGTACCATCACTGGGAGACGAGCTGCTGTTATCACTGGGCCTCAGTTTACCCTCAGTGGTAACAGCAGCTGTCTCTGATCAAACCATGTCTTACATAGAACTGGTCCCTTCAGTGTCTCTCCGTGTTTAACCCTATGAGGCTGGGAGGGCCATTACATCCATTTCACTGATGAGGAAACGGGCTCGGAGATATTACATGGCTTACCCAGTACACAGAGACACCAAGATAGGAGCAGATAGTGACGGAGCACCCCTCCACAACTGCCTTTGTCTGTGAGGAGTCTGTGCCCAACTGGCAGGAATTAGTCAGTCAGGATGAGAGGCAGATTCTGTGGTCTGTGTGTTTTCTACTTATGCTTGGGGACCCGTCTCCGGGGGCCTCGATTCATCTTCTAGGAGATTCTTTCAGTCTGCCTGCTCTGGAGGTGGGGGGCCCAAGAGTCTGTTCGTGAATCTTTTTCCTGTTCTGTGCCAAAAGTCTGCTGTGTGGCCACGGGGTGACTTGATCCAAATGCAGCTGCCATTGTCCCTCCCAGCCCGTGTTCCCTCACAGAAAGACTCGGATCCTAGTTTGGCCACTGAGTACTTCACTCGTCTCCTAACACTATGCTCATTCCTCCCCTAGCCCCCAGGGTCAGGAGGATGGAGACAAGGCCTGAGGAAGGGTCAGAGGCCGTCAGAGTCCAGGGTGGGGGCGCCTGAGTCTGGGAGGTGTCCAGATGAGGCGAAGGGAAGAGCTTTCCCGCAGAGGGCTCCCGCTAAGAGCCGAGGCTGTGGGGGACTGGCAACAGCATGATAGGTGAGAGGCTAGTCCTCAAACTCCTCAGCCTGTGAATCTGAGCGCTGTGGCCTTGCCTTCCCCTGCGGAGGCTCCTGGGGGTTCTGCTCTGTGTTATCAGGCCAGGCCAGAGGGGGCTGAGGAGCCTGAGGGAGATTTTAGGATGGCTAGCACAGATGCTTCAAGGGCCTGCTGGGCCATGAGGCCACACACTAAGCAGAGAACATGCATCTTCATGGCCACTCAAGCCCTTGGGTCCCAGAAAGCCCCCACCCCAACCTTCTTCACTGTGTGACCACAGGCTGTCCTTTTCCCTCTCTGTGTTCCAGCGCTGGGACCTGTCATGTCCTGATTCTCAGCAAGGGCCCATGGCTTGTGGGCACAGAGACACGCTGTGCGCTTGGGCTGAACCTTGGGGCAGTTGAGTGTGAGGGTCCGAGGGAGGCTGCTCAGGTCAGGCCTTGAGTTTGGCACACTCCCTGGAGGGGTACATCTCACATATGGGAACCCCGAAGCCTGGGGGCTGGGCATCTCACCCAGGGCCCACAACAATGAACCCAAAAAGAAGTTGAGAGGGCACTCAGATTCTTGGAAAGCAGCAAAGGGATTCCGTCAACAAAGAGGCATCCAGGAAGAGGAGTGTGTCAAAAGGCCTGGCTCCTTGGGTGACCTCGGCCCAGTACAGCATCTCTTGGCTCCTGTAAAGGGTGAGACCTGTAGCATTCGGGCCTCCTCCCCTCCAGGTTGGCTTGCCTTACCCAGTGCCTCAGTTTCCCTCTGTCCAGTGGACAAGGCTCTATAGCAGGGGACACAGCTCTGTCCTGGCAAGCCCTCTCCAGGTCTGAGGCCCCAAGGCCAGTCCCTTACACACAGAGCTCTGACTCTGGAGTAGCAGGCTGGATCCTGGTTGCTGATGCTTCCTTCCCTGGTGGGGGCATCATGAAGGCCTGGACGCCACTGGAGGCTGCCCAAGTGACAGAGACCAGAGAGAGGGAGGTTCCAGGCTTATTAGGGGCATCTGGGGGTAGGCAAGGCCATACTTGTGGGTGGGCATGTCGTGGCCCCCATCCAAGACTCATGTCCCTGCCGCCCACAGTGCCAGACCCTTACTGAGCGCCTTGCCTCAAAGGGAGTGATGGGACCAAAGAATACCACCTGGAGGAAGGAAGAGACGCCGGGGGCGGGGCTTGGAGGGCCTTTGTCTGGCGGAGCCCTCCTCCCCCCCATTTCCATTGTTCCCCGGTGTGCGGGGTCTCCGCGGGCGGAGGGCCTCCCAGGCCTGCGAGAGGGAGTTGATTGAATAAGGGTCCAGGCACCTCCCCCAGCTGCCCCTACCCTAGGCTGCTTTTCAGAAGCGAAGGCTCCCCGGCACTGCCCAGCCCCCACCTCTCCACTCTCTCTGGCTGCCGGGCTCCCCCTGGCGGTGGCGTGGCCTGGGACCCTGAGGCTGCAGGGGAGGGGCCAGAGCCAAGGGGCCCGGAACCACTGGCTGGGCCAGAGACGTGGCACCTTCCTGGGATGAGAGTGGGAGGTGGTGCCCAGGCTGCCTTTGGGGTAGGCTTCCCAAGGTTCATCCCCACCTTCTCCCTGTGCCCCACTAGGGCCGGGTGGGGGGTGGCTGTGAGGCGGGCCTGGTACTGTGGGTTGGAGCTGGGCTGCAGCCCAAGTCTACCCTGTGGTCCCAGCCCTGCTGCTTATGAGAATCTCTGCCCTCAGGCTGCCACGTCAGCTGGCTGCGCTCCCCAGCCCCATGTGTTAGAGGGGAGCCCACCAGCGCAGGAGCCTCTGGCTTTCTGAGCGCAAGGAGTCCGTGAGCAGTGTCTGCCGCCAGGCTCTGGGTGGGAAGGAGGCTCCACAGCTATGCAGAAGTCCTGTCTCATGTGGAGGGGGTGTGATGAACCCAGAGCCAGATGCCCGGAAAGGCCCGAGGGCTCTGACTGCCATCCCAGGGTCTCCGAGTCCCAGCAGGGAGCAGCAGTGCTACGCCAGCCTCTGAGCCACTGGTCCTCGCCCTCCACTGTGCCTTGTCTGAAAGCCTCAGAAACTCTCCTTCCGATGAGATGGCCGCAGCAGGCCACTTTACAGGTTGTGGTTACAGTGACCTATGCAGTATGGTCTTTGGAGGCTGCAGGAAATGAAAGGGTTGGGGACATCTGTGATCTTCCATAGAGTACAAACATAGTGATAACTTTTATCTGAGTGTTCACCGTGTGCCGGGCACTATGAGAAGCGCTTTGTGTCGAATCCTCCCCTCCCTCTTAGAGGAGATAATGGTGGTGTCTTGTTTCATGGATGGGGTACCAGAGTGGGGTGAGGCCCTTGGAGACAGCAGGAAGGATGAGCGTGGGCACCAGCGCTGTGGGAGGTTTGGACCTCCCTCTGGGAGAGGATCTGAGAGTGAGAGTTAGGCCAGCTGGCCACTTGAGGCTTAGCAGCCTCTGCAGAAGGGAAACTGAGGCCGGAGAGGACAAGAGCAGCATGTTAGGGCCTCCCAGCAGGGCAGAGCAGAGCCTTGTCTGGGATGTAGAGGGTCCAAGATTGACAGACAACCATGACTTGACACTGGGGCTGGAGGTCGGCATCAGGCCACAGGTCCCATCGGCCTTGCTGGGGCAGGTGGATTTGCACCATCTCCCTTCCCCCATCCATTTCCCCCTCCGTTGGGGCCCAGCATTCCCAGAGTGGAAGCAGATGTTCTAAGGCAGCCGCTGTGGCCAGCACATCATGGCAATTACTGCCTGCCTGCGGGGGGGCCCAGCAGCTGCGCCCTGGGGCAAGAGCTGAGGAGGTTTCTGCTTGGTGAGAAGAGGTATGGCCCCATGGGAACACCGAAGCCATCCTAGGACGCCTCTGTGGGGTCCTCTGATCTCTCCCAGCTGGAGAAGGGAGCGCCTGGTGGGGTCCTCTGTGGGCGGGAGACTCCTGCCACTTTCTATCAGAGGCACCTTGGCAGCTGTCCAGGGCCAGGCAGTGAAGCCCCTTCCTCTTGGGAAGGTGCAGGGCTGGGTGGGAGGAATCGGGTACCCAGGATCAGCGGGGTACAAGCAAACTCATTCCAGTACTGCCTTATTGGATAGGGGAACACTGTCAGGCCCTGATGGGATACAGCCCCAGGGTGGGGGTGGGGAGCTGGGACCCACAGCTCATGGGGCACCTAGCCCCACCTGTTCTACCATCTCACCCACCTCTCCCCTGCTCCCTGGTCCCCGCTTATTGTTTCTGCTCCTGGGCCCTGCCTCTGCTTCTCTCCCTGTGTTCCCTGCAGCTTCCTGCCTGCCACCGGTACCACACCCTCGTCCTGCCCCTTGCTCCTTCCTGCTTGAGTCACAGCCACTAGGAGGACAAAGAGACTGCCCTGATTCCAGGGATGGGGGCTCCCTGGTTTTGGTTCTGCCCACTTGTCAAATGGGGGCAGAAAATGTCCTCCTAACCCTCAAAATGAGACAGGAAGGGAGCCTGAGGCTGAGAGGGGATAGGAAAGTGGACTCCTTATTGGCTGGGGCAGGGAGCAGGTGTCCTGGCTCCAGCCTGGTCACCAGGTGCTGCCCACCTCTGGGCCTGCCAGGCCTGCTGCTGCTAGGAAAATCACATGCAAAGCAAGAGCGTGCTGTTATCCCTATCTCTGGGCAGGGCCACGGAATGCCACAGCACTTCTGACCAAGAGAGTGGTCAGAAGGCCAGGCAGGGAAACTGGTGCTTCAGGTGGACACACAAGAGGGGACACCTCACCAAAATCTCAGGTCTCCTGTGGCCCCTGCTCTGAGTCTGGAGTTGCCTGGCTGGGGCCAGCATGATTGAACTGACCCATCACTTCACATCCTTGGCCTCTGCTCCCCCACTGAGCCCCCAGTACTGGCTGACACCCCTGATTCCTAAGTCTTCCTCCACTCCAGGATGTGCTTCCATCCTCCTGTGTGGGAGCAAGTGACTAGGTGGCCAGGAGGTCACCCACCCCCCTGTGGTTCGCCCTCCAGTGCTACCCTCCAGGCCCTGGAGGGTGGGCCTCTGTGGTTGGGCATCACTGGGACAGTGAGAAGCCTAGTGATCCCTAGCAGCTGGTGGATGTGTGAGGAGAGCCCAGGCCCTTCTGCTCAGGGAGGCCACTGGGGTGTGGGTGTACCCAGTCCCGCCCCTGTGAGGGCCACAGCTGTGCCTCAGTTTCTCCAGGTAAAATGTGGATCTGGGGTGGGAGGTGGGGTAAATGGAGGTGGGCAGGGACCTTGGCGGGGCAGGGTAGGGGTGCTCTCCTACTGCCTGGAGGGCACTGCAGAGACTGAGCAACGTCTGCTTAGGAAAGCAGGGTGTGAACCCAGTGATAGGTGCAGTCGGGGCAGAGGATGGTGTGGCCCAGCCGCAGGACAGGGCTCCAAGGGCAGTTCTAGGAGGCCAGCAAAGTGGGCCATCCGCAGAGGGAATGATGACCGCGTGACAGCAGCCTCTCCCTGTTTCCTCATTT
This sequence comes from Neogale vison, assembly GCF_020171115.1. Lineage (NCBI taxonomy): Eukaryota > Metazoa > Chordata > Mammalia > Carnivora > Mustelidae > Neogale > Neogale vison. Next base: position 204,949,425 of record NC_058096.1, on the reverse strand, counting down.
GCTAGGTGGGATTGCTGGGAGAGGTGATTTAGTTGGTGCGGTAGGTGTCGAGTAGCATCTGGCCCATAGCGGGCGCTGTTTGTGGCTTTGCTGTTAGGAATCTTGCGGCTCGCGTTAGTGTATGTGTTAGCCCCTCATCCTCTGAGGTTGTCCTGACCCACGTGAGGGATGCGGGAGTGTACCCTCCCCACAGACCCCACTATCTGCCCCGCTGAGCTGCTCAGAGGGACCGACCTGCCACATTGCTCAAGAGGGTTGGGACACATGGAAAATGGGGCATAGGACTTGTGTGCCCAGCACAGGAAACTGCATGGGCAAATGCCTGGCGTTGGCAAGAAGAGGCAGGGCCTGGCAGGTGCAGGTGTGACTGGCAGTGATGGGGAAGGAGCAGAGGGAACAGTCTGGGCAAGCACTGGGAGGGAAAGCTGGCCCCACTGAGATGTGATCTACTTGGAGTTTAGGACAGAGAAAGGAGATGAAGTCCTGCCCCCACTCCCAGCATCTCCCAGCCAGGGAGGCAGGGCAGCCCTCCTGGTCTTCACACTTCCCTGCAGAGTCCCTGGGGAATGTGGGTTTCTGGGCTGCACCCCTCAAGATCTGTGTGTCTTGGATGGGACCTGGGAATCTGCTTTTTTCGAAAACATACTCCCTGGGCTTTCTGAGCCACATTCCGAGAAAGGCTGGGCAGCCCAGGTGTCAGTCATAGTCCTGTGTGTCTCCCTGCCCGCCTGAATCCCAGCTGCACAGTCTTGGGCCAGGACTACTTTTCTGAGCCTCAGTGTCCTTGTGTGTGAAATGGGAACAGAAACAGTATGTTTGTGGGGCTCATATGACAGTCATGGGAAAGAGCACCAGCAGATCCCTCAGTACTGGCCAAAGAGAATACAGAATGGGCCTCTGCCAGACTTGGAAGCATATGCGTCGGTCCAGGGGTGTGTGCATGTGAGTCTGTGTATGTGTCGGTCGTGCTGTGTGTCTCCCACGTCCCCATTTCCATCTGCCGAGGGTAGACTCAGGCCATGCCTGGGAGGCAGGAGTATGACCCTGTGCCCCAGCCCAGGCCCCTTGGTGGTTCAGAGTGTGAGGAGAAGAGGCACTACTACCCAGCTGAAGTGTGCGGGGCTCCTTCCTGTCAGCTGTGCCTAGGCACCATGTTGGCGAGCCTGCCTGCCCCTATCCCCATGAGAATGACAGGGAGACTCCAGAGGGCTGGTGTTGTCTCTGACCGTCCCTGAGCTCAGTCAGCACTGGAGGGGCAGGCTGTCTCATGGTGGGCAGTGAAGCTTATGGGAAGCAAAGGCTTGGGGTGAGTCCCCCAGGGGTGCAGGCGGTCTGGGTTGCCTGGAGCACTATGGCCCTGCCAGCTACACCCTGGGTAGCTTTGCCACCCACCCGGCCCCACTGCCTCCATTTCCCTGTGAGGCTGATGAGGTGGGTGAGTTCTGCCTCCAGGACTGCGGGTGGCTGGGCCACGGGTGCTTTGTCCGTGTAGCCCTGCTAGGGCTGCTCCCTGACCGCCTGTGCCCTCTGTTCCAGGTGCTGGGGAGTCAGGGAAGAGCACCATTGTCAAGCAGATGAAGTAAGTGCTCTGTGTGAGAGGCAGCCACCAAACCCTGATGTCCCCTCTTCTTTTCTTCTTCCTCTGAGTCTCTGCTGCTCCCCATCTCCTGCCCCGAGTTATGCCCCAAGACCGTCTCAGAGGCAGCCATCCACCCTTAGGTCCCAGGGCTTGGGGAAGTTTCCTCCTCTCTGTAGTAGGTCCTGCAGGCCCCAGCAGCCCCACGAGGCCATGTGTGGTCCTTGTGCCCTCTGGGCTCTAACTCCTGACCCCTGGCTGCCAGGATCATCCATGAGGACGGCTACTCAGAGGAGGAATGCCGGCAGTACCGGGCGGTCGTCTACAGCAACACGATCCAGTCCATCATGGCCATTGTCAAAGCCATGGGCAATCTGCAGATTGACTTTGCCGACCCCTCCCGAGCGGTATGTCCTCCCCTCAACCCTCACCTGCCTCCCTGAAGGCGCCAGCGCAAATCTTGTCCTGGGAAACCTGGGACTACCCAAGCCTGCGTGGGTCCCATTCTGGAAGCCTCCCTGCCTTGGCCAGGTAGGGTGGGGTGTGCTCCTGTGATTGGCTGATCCCTCCCCACTGTGCCCAGGACGATGCCCGGCAGCTGTTTGCACTGTCCTGCACTGCTGAGGAGCAGGGTGTCCTCCCTGAGGATCTGTCTGGGGTCATCCGGAGGCTTTGGGCCGACCACGGTGTGCAGGCCTGCTTTGGCCGCTCTCGGGAGTACCAGCTCAACGACTCTGCGGCCTAGTGAGTACCCTATGGGGCTGGGTGGGGTGAGGGGGTCCTGGACCACAGGCAGGAGTGGAGGGCTTAAACACTGTCTGGAAGACACTGCCAGTCCCTGTTTTTGAAAGCTGGTGACTGTCCACCAAGGCCTTGGTGGTTTTTGCCTTGAGGTGGGAGGAGTGGTATTGAAAGCCAGGAGGAGGGCCAAGCAGGGCTGCTGTCCCCCAGGGCCAGCTGAGGCTAATCTGTCCTTAGACATAATCATTCTAAAGGACATTTGCTACCACCTGTGTCCAGCCTTGGGCAAGGCTGGAGGGACCCAGGGATAAGTGGAGTGCACGGATTCCCAAGCAGTGACTACCCATGGTGTCCGTGTCATGGTGGAAGTCGGTGTCGGTCCAGAGGAGGGACTGCCTCAGTCAAGTTCTGAGCAAGAGATGGGCAGGAGAGGAACAGGACAAGCTCACACGAGGGGACACAGCATGTGCATAGTCCTGGAGGGAGCTGTGCCGGCTACAGATGTTCACACTGGCTAGAGTAGAAGATACAAGGGGAAGAGACTGGGTGGGGCCAGATCTGTGTGCAGCTTAGAACCCAAGACTCAGCTGGGGAATCCAGGGGGTTCCGGGAGTTTTCCAGAGGCCCAGCCCGCAGGATCATGCTCCGAACTCCTTCCCTGAGCTGCCTACCACGTGCCAGGCCTGGTACCCATGGAAAACAGGACAGGTTGCTGGCCAGTGCGGATGTCCGGGGGGCTGTAGGAGATGTGCACAGGCTTTTTGGACGAGGCCACCCAAAGAGGCAGCTGTCCCTGTGCTCTACCTGACCCCTCCCACCTCTGCTTAAGTCAGCACACCCTCCTATAACACTTTTCCCTCCCGCTGCCCATCCAGTCCTGAGCCTGCACATAGAGGGGCTGGACCAGGGCTTGGGTGGATAGGAGGCAGGCCCTGCCTGGGCCTGAGCCCTAAGCTTGCCCAGTCCCAGGGACTGACTCTCTCTCCTTGCAGTGGCCTGAATGCCCTTGTGAGTGTCGCCGGGAGCTGCAAAATTGCAGCCAAACGCTGTGAGGACCGTCACACCTCAGCATGCCCCTATCCCCAGAGGTCAGAGGCTCAGCGCCAAAAGAGCTGATAGGTCCTAAAAAGCAGACAGGGCTTGGCCCTCCCAACCATTACCACCTCAGTATCCGGGGCATTGAAGGAGGTGAGGATAGGACACCTTCCAGGCCACTTCCCGCTCCATCTTGCCGTTCTTCGTTCCCTGGACATTCAGCACCCACCGTGTGGCCAGCGTTGGTCTGGGTGTGGGGATTCAGCAGTGACGCAGGTCCCGCTCTCCCAGGCAGGTTTAGGCCATGATAAGCTCACCCCCCAAGGGTGGTGGGGGGAGACAAGAGGCAGGGGGTGGATTGGAATGCTGGAGAGGACCCCAGTCCCTCTTCACAGCAGTCCTTCAAGGCTGCTGGCAGGGCAGTGGGTCCCTGTGGTGAGTCCTGCTGGGGAGGAGGGAGAGGCTGGTGTAGAACCCACCAGGAGGCCCAGGAGGCCTCTAGGCAGGAGCTTCTCAGTAGGCGACAGTGTGCAGTAAGCAGGTCACAGCACATGCGTCATGGGCCCTCATGGTCCTTCCTGTTTTTCTGTTCTGTCCCTGCGTCTCTGAGATCATTTCCCCCTGGCCCCAGCAGGCCTATGCCAGGAGTGAGACCTCGGCACTGGGTAGCCGCTCGGAGGACCCAGTCCCCAGGGCATAGCAAAGATACTGAGGCAGACAGCAGAGTCAGTCCCAGAGCCTAGCAGGGGCAGTGTTGCTACTACTCAGGGAGCTGGTAATGAGGAGCCCCTGGGACTCCTGCCGAACAAGTGTCCGTACCCCCACTCCCGCCCCTGCCGAGGAGCCCAAATTTTATTGGGCACCGGGCAAAGAGCCCATGGAGCCTGGAGGGCCCTGACCCATCCCGCCCTGCATTGAGGGTCACGCTGGGCTGCTCTGCAGTGGCTGCCATGATTGGGCCGATTAGCACCCCGGATCCCTCCCCAGAGGACTCATTGGCCCTCTCCCGCCCTCCTCAGTTTGCAGCTCACCAGCCTGGATCCTGTCCAAGGCAGACCTGGCTCAGCCCTGGGGGCTAGGGCTTGGCTTGCGGGGCACAGAGCTGCGCCTCCTACAGGCCCATTCCCCAGGCGGGGGGTAAGGGATGCTGGTCCAGTTTTTCCTCATCTGAGCAATGACTGTGATGAAGGCAGGGGTTGAAGAGGCAAGGGCTTTGTCTGAATAGTGAGGGGAAGGGAGCGATGGGGCCTGGGTCAGCTGGCCCAGGGTCCAGGTAAAGAGGCCTGATGCTGTTCCCCACTGACCCACCTGCCCCCATTTCTAGCTACCTGAATGATCTGGAGCGCATCGCACAGAGCGACTACATCCCCACGCAGCAGGATGTGCTACGGACCCGTGTGAAGACCACGGGCATCGTGGAGACTCACTTCACCTTCAAGGACCTCCACTTCAAGTGAGCCCGCATGTGGGCAGGGTGGAAGGTCAAGTCTTTGGAGGACAGATGGGAGTGTGGGGGGGCGGGGGGATCCCCTCAGGGGGATCCCCTCACTCAAAGGCCCGCTGATGGCTCTGCTGGGCAGGAGGGGCTGTCCCAGGAGTCCTGAGCATCGCTCTGGGGTTTTCGGAGGCTGTGTGGGTGCCAGTGGCCCAGCTCCTCTGCTGCTCTGCTGACCAGCTTCGGCCCTGCCCGAACACACAGGCTCTTGCCCAGAACCAGGCTGGAGGTACACAGCCAAGGAAGGTTCCATGAAGATAGCGCCCCCCTCTGAGCGGGCGTCTGTCCTTAGCCAACTTGCAAAGCGGGGATCTTCTCTGGGAACGCGCTTTCTCTGGAGCTAAGGCGACCCCATGTCTGCAGGATGTTCGATGTGGGAGGCCAGCGGTCTGAGCGGAAGAAGTGGATCCACTGCTTTGAGGGGGTCACTGCCATCATCTTCTGTGTAGCCTTGAGCGCCTATGACCTGGTGCTAGCCGAGGACGAGGAGATGGTGAGGGGCCGAGAGGCCGCTGGGAGGGTGTGGGGGCGGGGGGCAGGGGCCGGTGCTGACCGCGCTGTCCTGCCCCCAGAACCGCATGCATGAGAGCATGAAGCTGTTTGACAGTATCTGCAACAACAAGTGGTTCACAGACACGTCCATCATCCTCTTCCTCAACAAGAAGGACCTGTTTGAGGAGAAGATCACACACAGCCCCCTGACCATCTGCTTCCCCGAGTACACAGGTGTGGGGACTGGGCCTCTGGGGAGGAGCTGGTGGTGACCAGGCGGTGCGCCGGCGCCCCCCGCTGGACAGAAGGGTAACTGCAGGACACTCGCGCAGGAGCTGGGGCCTGGCTTGCGCTCCGGGGCTCTTACCTGCACACGGGGCCGGCGCCCAGCACACGCGCACGGCGCCCAGCACACGCGCACGGCGCCCAGCACACGCGCACAGTCAGGAGCTCCTCTTCACACACACTGGCGCCGCATGTACCACACGCACACCATCACCCCTTCCACACAGGGACATATGTTCTGTGCTTGTGTGTCCATGTGCACAGAACCTTGTCGTTTGTGCCCTGCCTGCACTTGGCCGAGTCCTCACCATCTCATCTCCCACAGGGGCCAACAAGTACGACGAGGCAGCCAGCTACATCCAGAGTAAGTTCGAGGACCTGAATAAGCGCAAGGACACCAAGGAGATCTACACGCACTTCACGTGCGCCACCGACACCAAGAACGTGCAGTTTGTGTTTGATGCCGTCACCGACGTCATCATCAAGAACAACCTGAAGGACTGCGGCCTCTTCTGAGGGGCAGCGGGGCCTGGCAGGATGGTGAGCCCGGGGTGGAGCGGAGCAGAGCTGTGGAGCCCAGAGAAGGGAGCGGTGGGGGCTGGGGAGGGCCGCGGTGGGGGTGTGGAGCCTGGGAGTGCAGGGTGGTAGGTCAGTGGGACGACCTGAGGGGCATGGGCACACAGATAGGCCGGGCCGTGGCCCAGATGGCAGAAGCATCCGGCCGTGCACCGGGAGACCACGGAATGGCTGTCCTGACCACCCCTGGAGAAAGCTTACTTCTGACCCTGTCAAGCCACTGGCCTGGCCTGAAGGAGGCTGGCTAACAGAGGGCCCAGCCACCTGACACTCAGTGTGACCGGCTCTGTGCTCAGCCCTGCAGTCTTTCCCTCAGACCTATCTGAGGGTCCTGGGCTGACGCTGGCCCCACGGGCCGTGGAGGAGATGGGCACGGTTCTGCCAGTGCTGTAGATCCCCCTCCCTCACGTAACCCAGCAACACACACACTGGCTCTGGGGCAGCCACTGTGTCCAGGTGGAGGAGAAAAAGGAGAGAGTCCTTGTCTAGGGAGGGGGGAGGAGAGGCACACCCTGGCCACCTCCCAACCCATGCCCTGACTGTCCCCCACCTCCAGGGCCACCGCCGACTCTGCTTCCCCCAGCTCCTGAGGAAGATGGGGGCAAGAGGACCACGCTCTCTGCCTGTCCGTACCCCCCGCCCTGGCTGCTTTTCCCCTTTTCTTTCTCTGTTCTTGGCTCCCCTGTTCTCTCCCTCAGTTCCAGAGACTTGTGGGAGGAGCTGCCACAGGCCTCCCTGTTTGAAGCCGGCCCTTGTCCTAGGTGCCGGAAATGGCCGCAGTACCCCCCTTCCTGGGCATCTGTTCTGGTTTTAACCATTGTCTTATTCTGTGATGGGGGAGGGGAGCACATGCTGAGTCTCCCAAGGCCTGTGTCTGGAGGGGCACTCACTTCTCCAGCCTGGGACCCCTGGCTTCGCTCAACACCAGCCCGTGACCCAGCCCAAGTCCAGATGTTTACAGGGAGCCTCCTGCCCATCCCAGCCCTCCAGCCGCTTGGAGGCCCCAAAGGAAAAAGCACAAGAAGTGTGAGACACCACCATTCCTGGAGACTACAGTCCACCTGCTCATTCTAGTAGCTTTTTAAAAAAATGAAAGTAAAGGAAAAAAAAAAAAAAAAGACAAAACTGCAAACCTAGAAAACTTTTTAGAGAAAAACTATTTAAAACTGTCAGATCCTGACCAGCACCCACCCAGCCCCCTTCCAGTGATTCCGTGCCTTGAGTGTGTCTGCGTGTTTACACCCTTCCCTCTGCTGGCTACCCCCCTCCCTGTGTGGGCAGCACTCCTGCCCTACCCTCCACAGAATTGGGTTCCAAGGGCTGTTCCAGACAACTGCCAACATCACCGAGGGCCCGTCCCAGTGGCCCTGGGCCCTGGCTCCATTAACCTAAATGTAGCTCTTTAGCGCGCTAACCTAGGAACCGCTGCTGCCTGCTGAGGGCCACGGCCCTCATGCCCTTGCCCCAGGCCCGGGTCCTTCAGCGTTGAACACTTCCTTGCTTTTTTCACATGTTTTATGGAATTGTTCACCTGGTTTGAAATAATAAAATGTAGAAAGAAAAAATGCCAAGTACTGCTCGGTCCTCTTCTGTCCCCGGGCTAGAGACCCAGACAAAGCTGTGCCAAGGGGATAGTGACCCGAACCAGAATCCTCATTTGTGGTAGGGCCCTGGCTGCTCCGTCCTCCTCAGGCCCAGTAGGCAGCCCCTCAGTTTTCCCACTTGGTAGTCATTTTAAGTCCTGGGGCCTGTACATGCCCCTTCTCCTCCCAGCGCCTGCGTGGCCTTGGGTCAGTGGCACTTGCCAGGCCTCACTGCAGTAGCAGGACAGATTTCTTCCAGAGCTGTCTTCCCCTCCCTTCCTCCGAGGGGTTCTCTCCTGGGAGCATCAGGTGTCCAGTGAGGGATGCAGGAGGAGAATGTGACTCCTGACCTCCCAGGCCCAAGGCTGTGCTGAGTCCCTTGTATCCCCTCCCTTCTAATCAGAGGTGTTCTCTGCTCAGGACTGGGCATCTCAGGGTTGACAAAGTTGGGGACAGTAGGGACCTGAGACATGTTCAGCAGCGTCTCTGCCCCGGCCCAAATCCTGGGGGGCAGGGAGGGACAGGCAGGTGGCTACACGTCAGTGTGCCTGTAGGCATAAGCCAAGTGGCCCCGGAGGGCAGCAGACTTGGTGCATTGGGACAAGGGCCCTAGAAATGCGGAAGCTAACGTGAAGCTATGGGAAGTGCATGCATGTCGCTGGAGAAGACAATGGCAGATGACAAGGCGTCGGGGCCCGCGGTGGGTGGGGGTGCCTTCGGGGCGGGGGGGGAGCCCTGAGCGCCTGGCAAGGCGCCTGGACTTTGTCCTGCGGCTGGCGGCGATAGCGGGCCGCTGAGCCTACGGGAAAAGGGCTCTGCTGGGCGGGGCTCGCATGCGAGCTCTGACCGCGTTTGGCCGCCAGGGGGCGCAGCAGTCCGTGGCCGGCCCCGCCGGGCTGGTCACGGACGCTGACGTCAGCGGGTCCTGCGGAGGCCGCGGGGCACAAAGACAGCTTTGTGGGGCAGCGACGGCTTCGCGCCCGCGGCGGGACAAAGCGGCCTGGGCCGGGGTCGGCGCCGCGGAGGCGGGGAAGGCGGAGGGTGGGGCTGGGCACCCGGGACCCCGCCTCCGCACACCTGCCAGTCCCCGCGCGGCCTCAGGGCCCCCAAGTGTTTGGTTGGCAAGAGATGAGAGGCTGTGGCCGCCCGATCGGAAGGAGATCAACGCCCCCCAGCCTCCGCTGCCGCCCCAGTACCTCGGGCCTTTCCTGCTACCGCTGTCTCCGGGACTGAGGGCTGAGGGCCGGCTGACAAGGAGAACAGGATCCCTCGCCCAACCCAGGATCCCTGCCTTCCTTCGGCGGTCAGGCCTGGACCCCGCTGAGCCCCAGATAGCGGGCGGGGCCGGGGCTCCGGGGGGCCGTGAAGCCCGCCCAGCAGGAAGCCGCGCCGGAGATGGTTCCTTCCTAACCTCCTGAGGGGAACCCCCGCACAGAGGGAGCATTGAGTGGCCAGCATTGTCTGCCAGACGCACCCAGTGCCTCTCTCCATGGGTGGGCCCTGCAGGATTCTGGCCAGGATCCCCTTGAATCTACTTTGCAGCGGGTCTGGGTGGGGTCCTGGCAAGCAGCACTTTCTTTCCTGCGTGCAGACAGCTAGGCTCCCACCTGCCTTCAGCCTTCCTACCCCTGCTCTGATTTGGAGGGCATAAGGCCCCATTGTCCCAGCACTGGCGGGGGCGGCCTTTCAATTCTTCCTTGTCTTTGGCAGTTGGGAAATTCCCAGCCTTGGGGGGCAGCTGGGGCTCGCGGAGGGTGGGGGTGATGGCACCCCAGGTGCCCTGCACCCCAAAGGGATGGACTCCAGGCGGTTAACTTCTGGGGATCCCCTAATGCTTAGAGCTTTCCTGGGCCTGAACCTCATCCCTGGGACCACAGGGTGAGGGCAACTAGAGAGACTCAGTGCTCCCTGGCCCTGTGTACCCTGAAGCACTCCCAGCTTAAGGAGCCCCATCTTTTTGGCCCCAGTCACTGGTAGCTTGCAGCTATGAGGCCTGGGACCCCTAGACAGGCAGAGCCAGAAAAGGGGCCCAGGCTCCTGCTTCCAGACTAAGCTTGTGGGTCCCTGTATGAAGTGGGCTGTCACCAGCCGGTGCAGACTTCCATGAGGCTGACCCACCTCTCAGAGGGCCCACCCCACTCCAAATAGTTGCTCAGGCTACTGATGTGGCGCCAGCTTTGGTATTTTTAACCCATCTGCAGGGTGGAGAAACAGCTGGAAAGAAAGACAAGTTCTGAGCTCCAGAGGGCTTAGGAGAGCAGGATCTAGGGAGACCCTGCAGAGAGGAGCCAGGTGGGCAGCCACTCCCCAGCTCAGGCCCAGGCCCTCCTTGACAGGTGGGTGGAGGCCGAGATTCCAGGTGCAGAATGGGGAGGGAACCCATGAGATCTGGAACCTGTGACACTGAAGGGGCTGTCAAGGCCTGGAAGAACACCTCACCGTGTTCCTGGGTGGCCCCACTGTTCTTCTGATGTCAGGAAAACCTACTCCCCATGCAGCCAGAGCTTTTCAAATCATCCCCCCAACAGACCCCATCCCAGATCCAGAATGCCAGGCCAGCCAGGACGCTGGAGAACACAAGCCCTGACTCCAGCCGCCTGGTCTGTGGCATGGGCGACCAGGTCCTAGCTGCCCTGGGAGTCAGGGTGGGGGCCGGGATAGGATCGTAGCTTCTCTTGGCTCTCTTCTGGGTTCAGGGTCATTCCCGAACAACTGAGCTCAATCTTCCTGACTATTGGCCTGACAAGAGATCCTGGGGGCCCATATCCCTGTCGTGGGGCTACACATTTCCGTAAACCCTCCTGGACTCCCAGAGGGAAAGCCAGCCCGAACCACACATTCAAGAAGGGCATCAGGCCAGGTGGGGTATGTGTGCAGCTACGTGAGTGTGTCCATACTTGTCAGCCACTTGGTTAATAACGGTGATGGGCACTAGGGTGGAAGGGGGGGGTCAACACCTTGGATCACTTTCTCCTCCCTTAGTTTCTTCCCTTGCATGAAATAAGCCCCACAGGTGATCTTATTTAGGAGAAAAATAGGTTTGGTATCCTTTCCCATTGACTCTGATTTCCAGCCTTGTTGTGGGTGGAGAGAGTCAAGGCCTGAGGGGCTGGTGCAGGGTCAAGGAAGGACTTGACCATCAGTTTCCCATCGCACCCCATCCCCAGGACTCAGCAGGCCCAGGAGGGTAGAAGGGCTTCCTGTAGGCATTCTCTCTCCTCCCTCCCTGTGCCTGTCCCCTGCTGGGTCCTGTGATGACATCCACTGGGGGACCCAGAGGCCTGCAGAGAGGCTCGACCCTGGGTGTTCTAGACATCTGGGGCTTCACAGAGGAAGTGACACCAGGAGACCTGAAGACTGAATGGTGAAGAAAAGAGTCTAGCAGGTGGCAAAGAGGAGGGGCTAAGGGGTGGAGGGCACAGCCCAAGCAAAGCCCTGCTGCCCTCTGGAAATTGGGTGCCCAGAGCCCTCGTGGGGTCAGCTAAGGCTGAGCCTGGGAGCCCCCAAGCTCCAGCCAGGTCTCTGAGGTGGGTAGTGGGATACTGCAGAGGGGAGGTATTGGGAGGAGGAGGGGCAGAAAGACCACAGGGGGCACAGCCTGGGGGAGAGTAAAGGGGTCAGGTCCCCGTGCTGGTGCTGCTGGGGGAGGAGACGGGGCCTTGTCTGGCTAACCAGGAGGCCTAAAGGTCTCCCAAGATCAGGCCTCAGGGAGAAGGGATGGGCACCTGGGCCCTGCCAGGGCTGGGTTGGAGACCAGGAGGAAGAAGACTGAGGAGTCCCCAGGGGTCAGGGAGGGACGGAGGTTCAGGTGGAGGGTGGCAGCAGGCGTCGTGTTGGGGGCGGGGATGGGGGAACAGGAGTGAAGCTGGGCTGAAAGACGCAGCAGTGAGGGGTCTGCCTGGTGTGAATATGACACCAAGAGCAGACATCTGTGTTCCCCCACCCTGCCCCCTGCTGCAACCGCAGGGCAGTTGAGTAGAGAGATCTGAGAGGTTCAGTGTCTCCCTAAGGACACACAGCTGGTAAGGAGCCCTCACGACCCCACCCTACCCTTCCCAGCCTACTAAGGGTGCTGATCCCACCCCAGCATTTCGAGCCCCTCAACCTGCACTCCTGGGCAGCTGTCCCCCCCCTTACCCACCCTCCGTGCTGATTAAGAGAAGGTAGCATTTATGTTAATAAATGTTAATAAGCTTGGAGTGCCACCCCGGTCCACATTGGCTGCATTCCTGGCAGCCCCCCCACTACTCCCCTAGGCTGTGGAGGAGGGGAGAGGGAGGCTCCACCTCCTGCCCTATTCCCCGCCCCCCCAACCCTGCTGGGCAATGAAGAAAACAGGAGCGAGAGGAGAGCTGTGATGTGGCTGGTGGGGGGGGCTCCCCCATCCCAGAGGGGCTGACCTCAGCCCAGGAGGAATGTGCAGGAGGCGGAGGGCTGGGGCGGAGCGGGTGGGGGCAGGGCCGCAGCCAGAGGCCCAGGGTTCCAGGCGGCCCCGCCCTCGGCCCCTCCACCTCAGCCCTGACATGGCCCTCAGAAGGGAAGGGGAACAGGCAAGGAGGGGAAGAGCTGATCTTTCCAAAAAGGTGGGCCAGGGGTCTCTGGGAGCATGGATTCCAGGCTGGGGGTGGGTGGGGGAAGGGCCCCCACACCATTTCCCAGGGGATCTCCCCGGGGTGGGTAGTACTTTGTCAGGGAAGTTAGGCCTCAGTTAGGCTTTGCTGGGCTCATTCCTGCCCCACAGCCCACCCCCACTCAATGCCTAAGTCCTCAGGGTAGTGAGTCCTAGTACCCACGTGGCCAGAAGTAGGAAATGTTCTGATGTCGGAGTCACCAGCCTTGATGGCTAAAGCAGGTGTAAGCGGGGAGCCAAGGCCTGACCCAGCCCAGCCTGGGCATTGGGAGGGTTGACGCTGGCCTTCCTCAGATGGATGCCCTACCCCAGCCACACCACCCAGAGTCCAGGCTGAGGGCGGGCCCGGCTGAGGGTGAGGGCCCAGAAGGCAGGTGGTAGGATTTGGCACAATTTAGTATTTCCAGAAGGAAAAACCAAGGCCTTGGAGGCTGTGGCACTAACAGGCAGCATCGGGGCGAGAACCCAGGCTGCTTTTGCTCGTGGCTACCCTGGCAAAGTGTAGAGGTCTGGAGTCTGAAGTGGCCTTTGTGGGAGGGGGGCTGCAGGTAGGAGTAGGGACCCCAGCTGCCTTCCCTAGTTTGCTCCATTCTGCCAAGACTCAGGCCCAGGCTGCCTGATTCTAGAATCCTTAGGAACTCCCGGAGTGCAGTGTAACCCACTGCTGTTCCTGGAGGACTGCCTCCATGAAGTACCCCCCCACACCCCCCACTCCCCCGCCGGAGTCTGGCATATACTTGGGCCTGTGGCTAGGAACAAAGACTCTGGGGGACACCCTGGGCTCCTACCCCTGCAGATCTCCCTTCCTACCCCAGGGAAGAAGACTCACCTAGGGCAAGGGAAGCAACACAAAGGGCTCCAGTGGGCAAGGGGCAGCCCCAAGATGCTGGAAAGGTGGGGGGGGGGGTTCCTGGTCCTGCTTTTCAATATGGACGTGGAGCTTGGAGGGAATGAAACAGAGACTGGGACCCTGAGCCTGAAGAACTAAAAGCAGTGGGGGCAGGTAGGGGGCACCGTGGGGGTGGATGGGGACCTCAAATGCACTTGCTGATCTTGGCGGCTAGGGTGGAAAACTGTAAACAGCCGAAGAATTTTGTTTGCTTGCGTGGGGCCTGGGGAGGCTGCCCAGGTCCAAGGCAGAAGCTGGGAGGAGGAAGAGGCAGCATCCTGGAAGTCCAAGAGCCCAGGCTGGGGTGCATCCCTCTACTCCCTCTCCGGAAGGCCCCTGGTCCTCCCCCGGAGGCCCTCCCTTCATCTGCCTGCCAGCCAGCCAGCCAGCCAGCCAGGCCAGTCCAGGAACACTAGGTCCTGAGACTCAGGAAAGCAGGGTCCGGCCCCACCCGGAACAGGCACCGACACCCCTACTCCGGGAGAGCTGACCAGAGAGGGGCCACAGCCCTTGGAAACCACAGCCTCCCTCACCGACCACTGACAAGCTGCTGACCAGCCTTGGGGAGGTTCCAGGAGGATGCCTTTTGGGGGGATTGAGGGGTGAAAGGCCATCCTCAAGCCCTGTCACATAGACCTGAGGGACACATTCAGCCACCGTCAACATTCGGCCCTTCCATTGTAGACCCCTAGCAGTACGAATGGGGTTGTCCACCAGACTCAGCTTCAGGCCAAGATCCCAGACCCTTCCCAGCTGAGCCCCTCACTACCCACTTGCAGCTCTCCAGCTGTGCAGGGACCGGTGAGGACCTCAAGTCCCCTGGACCTGCTGTTCTGCCTGCTTCACAGAGCCTTTTGGGGCTGGGGAGGGGGCCCTATATGGTTTCTTCCTCCTTTGCCTTGACTGGCCGCTCTGCTTCTGCACTGGACTGCTATTGGGCGCACCCTATTGCCCCGAGGCCTGACAGGGGAGGGGTCGCCCCTCCCTTGTGCCCGCTCCACTCTGGCCTGGCCACCAACTCCTGCCTGGTCACCCGATCCGCCCCTGTAAACTTGCTGGCGCGTGTGGGGCGGCGGCCGGCTGCGTGGAGGCGGGGGCTGCTCCTTAAAGGAGCCGTCGTAGGGTGCCCTACAGTCCCCATGCTTCTCCCCTCCTCCTGGCGGAGCCCGGGCTGGGGTGGGGAGGCGCTGCCTCCTGAGTTCTGGTGGAGTGTGGTAAGGTGGCCGGGTGTTCTGTGGCGTTGCAGACCTCATGGGCTCAGAAGAGGCAGTGGCAAGTGTCAGTGGAGGGACAGCAGGAGGTGGAAGTCCTAGCCTGGGAGGGGTCTGGGAGCTGCGGAACTGGGCAGGGGCTTGGGGGCAGCAGTCGGGAACGTGGCTCTGCAGGTGTGCCCTTGCTTGATGGCACCCCAGGACCTTGCCCCATGCCAAGGCTCCTGTGCCCAGCACCTGCCCCCTCTGGGAAGGAGGATGGGGATTGCAGCCAGAGGCTGGCCCCACAAAAGGGGTTCAGGGGAAGGGCTCTGGCGCAGAGTTGGAGGGGCTCAAAGATGGGGGAACCTGAGGGAGAAGGCAGGGGAGGCTCAGAGAGGGCCGGGCAACTCACCTGAAGTGGGGGTGAGAGGCTGCCTGAGACGCTTGGCTCTCCCCCGACTTGATTCCTCTTGGGTCTGAAGTCAGCCCACAGAATTTCTGCATAACCAGCCCCCTCTAGGCTCAGGTGGGAAGAGAGGGGTCAAGCAGGAAGCCAGGACTGCGATATCCTACTGGGAATCACCTCCAAGTAGAAGTTGAGGCTTCCCTCCAGCCTGGGTGGGGGGCGCAGTCCTCAGGGCTCCTGGACAGACATCTTCCTGAGGAGTGGCTATCCAGGCGCTCTCAGAGTTGCAGGCAGTGACTGTCCCTGTGGTTGTATTTACTCAGTGGCGTGCCGAGGGACACGCATACATTTGCGTGTGCACACACAATCATAAGGCACACGTACACAACACACATGTACACATGTCTGCAAAGTGCACATGCTGCCATCGCAGACGTGGACATGCACCTGTCTGCGCTCACGCACACACACACACAATACAGATACACAAAGGGACCCTCAGAAATACTCAAACTCACGGGCACCCACACCACTGGCTCCAGCCCCAGAGGTACCTCTGTTTCTCTGTGGGCCCGTGGGTGCACAACCACCGCCAGAGGCCTGACCCCTCTTGCTGCTCACTCCCATGACTGGCTTGTTTTGCTCATTGCACTTGGCGCCCTCTGAAATGACTGCACTGATCTGAGTCCTTGTTGGCATTCTGCCCTCTCCTGCATGGGGACCTTGTCTGTGTCCCCCAGTGTCCCAGGCTGGCAAGAAGTAGGCACACAGAGTTTGTGAATTAATGTCTGTGAGCGTGTCTACGGGAAGGGGGGGTGTGTTCCTGGGGAGGGTGACGTGGTGGGGCGGGCGCCTGCCAGTGTGGGGGTGACCCCAAGGGTGTGCCCGGCGTGGGTGTGTCTGTGATTGTGGCCAGGCAGGGCACACTCAGGGAGGGGAGAGCTCGGAAGTGGAATGCGACCCCCCAGCCTCTTTCCCCTAGGGGCTGTAATCTGATCCCTGGGGACTCCCCCCTCTAGCCTCCCGCCCTCGTCCTTGCTGCAGCTCCTTCTCTTCCAGATCCTGGGGCAGAGTCCAGGGCGGCTCAAGGCTCCTCCGCACGCGCCTGCTGAACCGGGAGCACCCTGAGCCACCAGGATGGGGCAGGCCGGGGCTGCCGCCATGATCCCGGTCCTGGCCCTGCTCTGGGCGGCAGTGCGGGGGGATGCAACCCCCAGCACCCCGCGCCTGCGGCTTTCCTTCCAAGGTAGGTGCACCTGGTGGGCTGGAGGGCTCCGCTCATGGTGGGCAGGAGAGGGTCCCAGTGTGGGTAGGGGGCGTGCATTTGCTGTTGCTTTGTGCCACTGGCTCAGGTTTGATTGGGGGCACTCTCAGGCCATCTCCAGTTAACCCTGTCCTGGCCTCAGCCCCCCGACTTTCTGTGCACATTCTCTTCTTGCTTTCCCAGGAAGACCCCCTTCCGTTCCCATGGCAACAGATCCTGCCTGGGTCCCATCCACGACCCACCCCCAGGGAAACTGAGGTGTGGGGGTCACTAGAGCCTCCTTCCCACACCCCCTACACAGGAGGCCGGTCACTGGTCACTAAGCAATGGCATCGCACTGAGCTCAGGCTGGTGGCAGGAAACCTCCATGCTGGGGTTGGGGTTCTAGCTTTCCGGACATGCTCGGCACCCCCACTGGCACCCAGGCCTCCCAGTGTGCCTGCCTGCAGACACTGCTTGTCCAAGCCTGCCCAAGGAGCTCAACCTGCTTGCCCCTTGAATTGGGGGTATGCTGCACTGCCCACCATGGAAGTTTCACACATGGGTGGGCCTGCCTTCATCAGTAGAAACTCACACACGGAAACTCACATGTGTGTGGGCCGGGTCCCATGTACAACCATGACCTGTGAGAGACAGGCAGGGTCTAGGGGAAGCTTCCAGCAGGGCTGGCAGATCCTCTGTGGTGTCCAACCCCTGCAGAGCTCCAGGCCCGGCATGGTCTCCGGACCTTCAGGCTGGAGAGGACCTGCTGCTATGAAGCTTTGCTGGTGGACGAGGAAAGAGGACGCCTGTTTGTGGGCGCTGAGAACCACGTGGCCTCCCTCAGCCTGGACAACATCAGCAAGCGGGCCAAGAAGGTACCAGGGACCCCCAGCCTTGGCGCTGCCTAGGGAAGGAGCCCCAGGACCCCACTCCAGACTGCTTGGAGAGGCCCAGAGGGACGGGCCCCCTGAGCGGACACTCTCTGCACAGAGACCACGTCAGGGCCCTGACCTGTGTCCCCTTCCCCCGACCTCCTTGTAGCTGGCTTGGCCGGCCCCCGTGGAATGGCGAGAGGAGTGCAACTGGGCAGGGAAAGACATTGGCGTGAGTGCTCTCTTCGGGGTGGGAGCGGGGAGGCCAGCCCCCCCGCTTTACACACAGTGGCGCCAAGACAGAGGCCTGCCTGTTCTGGTTGTGATGGGGGCAGGGGGTCGAGGTGGCTGAAGTTTGGAGGTAGTGACTCAGGGTGGAGGCTCATGTGATTCTTATTGGGGGCCTCTGAGTCACAGGGGGACGTACAGGCCTGTGCTTTTCCATGTGCGCCTTCTGGTGAGAGGTGGGCCGGGCTGGTCACCAAGGGCATGCAGTGCACCGCAGCCCATGTTGGTGCTTGCCTGGACTGATGCAGAAGAGAGGAAGGGGTGAGGTGCCACTGGGAGCTGGGACTCCTTAAGGCTGCCCCCCTGGGGGAGGCCTCATTGTCCCTGACCCTGCCTGCCCACTAGACTGAGTGCATGAATTTCGTGAAGTTGCTGCATGCCTACAACCGCACCCATCTGCTGGCCTGTGGCACGGGGGCCTTCCACCCAACCTGTGCATTCATGGAGGTGGGCCACCGGCTGGAGGTAAGTCCAGCTCTGGGCAGAGAGGGAGGTTGGGAGGTGAAGAAAGGTCCAGAAGTAACAACCGCCCCCTGCCCCCCAGGAGCCCATGCTCCGGCTTGACCTTCGGAGGCTAGAGGATGGCAAAGGCAAGAGTCCATATGACCCGAGGCATCGGGCTGCCTCCGTGCTTGTGGGTGAGTCCAAAGGCTAGGGTCCCTCAGAGACTCTCAACTCTCTTGAGAGCCCCAGAGATTCCCCCACTGACTCCCAGGCTGCTGCCAGAGCTCTCCAAGCACCCCCACCTCCATCCCCCACCGAGAACCTTCAGATTGGCTGAGCAGCCCTCACCCTGTCTGCAGGAGAAGAACTGTACTCAGGGGTGGCTGCAGACCTCATGGGCCGGGACTTCACCATCTTCCGAAGCCTGGGCCAGCGTCCGAGTCTTCGAACAGAACCACATGACTCCCGCTGGCTCAATGGTGAAAAGCTGGTGGGGTTTTGGGAAGGGGGCCCTTGGCCCCCACAGGGTAGGTGCCAAGGAAGGCCCATAACAGAAGTGAGCAGTGGGTACAGCCGAGGTCCCACCAGGTAGCTAGCATGGGTCCAGCCTTGTGCCAGGGACTGGGGTTGTAGGCCAGACAAGACATGGGGCCTCTGTCCTCTTTGAGTTCACAGAACTCAGCACGAATACATCATAAGATCAGTTCCAATGCCCATGAGACTGTTCAGTGCACAGACAGAACGGGAAAAGTAGACCAGGTGGGAGAATGAGAAAGGAAGCCAGTCTGCTGGGGAGGGGGGGGGCTGAGCTGATTCCAAACACCCCGTAGGATGGAGGGAAAGAGCAACTAGAGCAAAGAATCCGGCGCAGGAACAAACCAAGGATTAGACACAGGAGAGGAGAGAGTAGAAGGGGTCTCCACCATCAGAGGCTGAGTCACTTGCTCTAAGAGTGAGGAGAACGGGGGCCCCGCCTCCTGTTCAAGAGTAGGATCCCTGAGTGAAGGTACAACTGATTGGCCATCTCCCTCCTTTCCTGGCCGTGGGGCCTGGGGAGCTGCGGGGCTGAGGTGGGCTCTCCAGGTAGTCTCGGTCTCTGCTGCCCTCTTGTGGCTGCTTCTTGACTCACAGGCCCTGATCCTCTGGATCCTGTGGACTTGCGGGGCCATCCCGATGAACTTGATCCTAGAGACGGGGTGCTCAGACGGCAGGCTTCTGGAGGCACCAGAGTTAGGAGTTAGGAGAGAGAGTATATGGGTCTCATGAGGGAATGCTGACTTCACACCTCCTGCTGCTAGAGCCCAAGTTTGTCAAGGTCTTCTGGATCCCGGAGAGCGAGAATCCCGATGATGACAAGATCTACTTCTTCTTCCGTGAGTCTGCAGTGGAAGCTGCACCAGCACTGGGGCGCCTGTCCGTGTCCCGTGTTGGCCAGATCTGTCGGGTGAGAAGTCCCTGGGCCACAGCCTGTGACCACACCCCTGCCCTCTTGCCTCTTTGGGGCTCCCCCTCATGCCCTCTGATTGGCCCCGCAGAATGATGTGGGTGGCCAGCGCAGCCTGGTGAACAAGTGGACCACGTTCCTGAAGGCACGGCTGGTGTGCTCTGTGCCCGGTGCAGAGGGTGACACGCACTTCGACCAGCTCCGTGAGTGCCAGGAGTGGAGGATGGAGTTGGGGAGAGGGAGTGCAGTGCCCCAGAACTGGGAGCCTGGCCACACTGAGGGCTGTGTGCCCTCCCCCAACTGGGCCCCTTCCCCACAGAGGATGTGTTCCTGCTGTCCTTGAGGGACCGTTGGAGCCCGCTGCTCTATGCTGTCTTCTCCACATCCAGGTGAGGGCCAGGAGGTTGTGGGCGGGACTGGCCTGGCTCTGCAGGGCCCCTCACTCTACTCATGCCTTCACCCACAGCACCGTCTTCCAAGGCTCTGCAGTGTGCGTGTATAGCATGAACGATGTGCGCCGTGCCTTTCTGGGGCCCTTTGCACACAAGGAAGGGCCCCTGCACCAGTGGGTGTCCTATCAGGGCCGTGTCCCCTACCCCCGGCCAGGCATGGTGCGTAGCCCCAGGATTCCCACCACAATCTGCTCGAAGTCTCAGGGGTGGAGAATCTGGTCTGGGATCTTCTTGGTGAATGTGGTTTCTTCCTCTTGTTATGGGTGGATAAACATCAATTTGATCAGACAGGTCTTCTAAAAGAAAGGCCATATTTCCCCCTAAGAGTCCCAAAGGGAGGGCTGGGTCTTCTCTCTTCAGAGTCCCAGGGCAAGGCTCTATCCATTAGCACCCCCACTCCCAGTTCCTGGAGGTCTCTTGTGGGGCCACCAGACCCTCATACCCACATCCCTGTCGCGCCTCCTCCCCACCGCCCAGTGCCCCAGCAAGACCTTTGGCACCTTCAGTTCTACCAAGGACTTCCCTGATGACGTCATTCAGTTTGCCCGGAACCACCCTCTCATGTACAATTCAGTCCTGCCAGTGGGTGGGCGCCCTCTCTTCCTACAAGTGGGTGCCGGATACACCTTCACCCAGATCACTGCAGACCGTGTGGCAGCTGCTGACGGACACTACGACGTCCTCTTCATTGGCACAGGTCAGTGGCCTGCCATGACCATTCATTAAACCCAGTCTAGACTCTGCCAGTTACTGAAGCTGCCCCTGTCCAGGCTCACCTTTGCATCTTTGTCCGGGTTATACCCTCATCTCCTTCTGGATGCTGCTCTTATTCTTCCAACCCATGTTCCTCACTGACCCAACCATACTGAGGGTAAAGGCCTCAGAAGTGAGGAGACCCCCCAGCCATAGCTATCAGGGAACACAAGGAGTCAGTCACTCACTCCTCATCCTTGCAGATGTTGGCACAGTGCTGAAGGTGATCTCGGTCCCCAAGGGCAGCCGGCCTAACGGGGAGGGGCTGCTCTTGGAGGAGCTGCATGTATTTGAGGTGAGATCTAGCCTCCCCCGATCTCCCCCACCTCAACCTCTGTGCCCCCCTGCCTGGAGTAACCCCACCCCACTGATCCCTGATCCCAGTGCTCCCCCTCCCTCTCAGGACTCGGCTGCTATCACCAGCATGCAAATCTCTTCTAAGAGAGTAAGTGACCAGAAGGCTTGGGGGTAAAAGGGACCCAGTGCATTCCCCGAGTGCCCCAACCCCCATGCCTCCCTTGGTAGTTCGAATCCCGGGTTTGAGAATAGGTTCTGCCTTCGCTAGACTGCGTGACCTGAGACCTCAGTGTTCCCATCTGTCAAGTGGGGTAAGGGATCTCTGACCTGTGGGAGGCGGGCACGGGGCTGCCTTCGGTCAGCCCGGAGCCCCTCATGCCCCCTAGCACCAGCTGTACGTTGCCTCACGGAGCGCAGTGGCCCAGATCCCCTTGCACCGCTGTGCTGCCCATGGCCGTGCCTGCGCCGAATGCTGCCTGGCGCGTGACCCTTACTGCGCCTGGGACGGGGCCGCGTGCACGCGCTTCCAGCCCAGCGCTAAAAGGTGGGCCGGGTCGGGGGCGGGCCACCGGAGTCCTTTGAGGCACCTGGCTGGCTAAAGGAAGAAGAGCTCACGGAAGTTCCACGTGCCCCGCTCCCCGCAGGCGGTTTCGGCGGCAAGACGTGAAGAACGGCGACCCTAGTACGCTGTGCTCCGGGGGTGAGTGCC
Source organism: Neogale vison (assembly GCF_020171115.1). Classification (NCBI taxonomy): domain Eukaryota; kingdom Metazoa; phylum Chordata; class Mammalia; order Carnivora; family Mustelidae; genus Neogale; species Neogale vison. The sequence goes on along the minus strand of NC_058096.1, from coordinate 204,928,019 downwards.
CCAGCTTGCCCCGACTTCGTGGCCTTCGAAGATGCCACAGCGTGCCCTGCCCTGCCTGAATCTGACAATCCCTTGCCCTCCCCAGACTCGTCCCATCCCACATTGCTGGAGCGGAAGGTGTTCGGGGTGGAGGGCGGCAGCGCCTTCCTAGAGTGTGAGCCCCGCTCGCTGCAGGCACGCGTGGAATGGACCTTCCAGCGCACGGGGGAGGCGGCCCGCACCCAGGTGAGCCTCCCGCCGCTGGGCTCCCCAACGGGCCCTGGCCCCACCCCTACATCCAGGAGAGGCCCCGCCCTAGCCAATGAGGCCCTCGGGCCGGCTCCCACCTGTAGGAGGTGCGGCCCCGCCCAGTGAGACTCCGCCTAACCGGCCCCTCTGCCTGGTTTGGTCTCTTCCCTGCACGCCAACTCCCGGTGAGGCCTCTCAGTCTAAATAGACTCCAGACCCAGCCCCCCGGCCCCTGTCCGAAAGGAGTCGCGCCCTCGCCCCTCCTGTTGCGCTCCCTGCGCCACCCCCCATGTACTGCCCAGTACGGGGATCCCCTCTCAGACCACCGGTCCCAGTGCCCCCAGCCTCCAAACGTGCCGCTGCGGGCGCCCCTATCCTACTCCCGCTCGGCCGCCGGTGACCCTCTGCATCTCCCGGCCGGGCCTGGAGCGGGGTTTCGCTGTTCGCGACCCTGACGCCCCCGCCTCCCGCTGGCCCGGCCTGCAGGTGGCTGCGGAGGAGCGCGCCGAGCGCGTGACGCGGGGGCTGCTGCTGCGCGGGCTGCGGCGCGGGGACTCAGGCGTCTACCTGTGCGCGGCTGTGGAGCAGGGCTTTTCGCAGCCGCTGCGTCGCCTGGCGCTACACGTGCTGAGTGCCGCGCAGGCCGAAAGGCTGGCCCGGACCGAGGAGGCTGCGCCCGTCGCCCCTCCAGGCCCCAAGCTTTGGTACCGGGACTTCCTGCAGCTGGTGGAGCCTGGCGGCGGTGGCGCTAGCTCCCTGCGAATGTGTCGTCTGCAGCCCGAGTCGCGCCCACCGCCTCCCGAATCGCGGAGGAAGGGCCGAAGCCGCCGAAGGCACGCCCCCGAGCCGCGCGCAGAGCGGGGGCCCCGCAGCGCCGCGCACTGGTGATTCGGCCTCCGGGCTGGGTACAGGGAAGGCGACTCCAGGCAGGAGCGGGAGGACAGACCCTGGGGGACGCACGGCTACGGGGCCCGGCACACTGGTCCCTGGCCGATGGAGACCGACCGACCGACCGACAGGCCCTGGCCGAGGGGCTGCCTCGCCAGCTTATTTATTAACAGAGGATAACCTTTGAATGTAGCCGTGGGAGGGACGGCCCAGGCCGGGCATGGGGTCCTGCTGGTCGCGAGGAGGCAGAGAAGAGGGCTCCAGAGCGACGACCTGGGCGGAGGAGGAGCCCGGAGTGCCCTCCCTCGGGGAAGGCCCTCCTCCCTGGGGGACGAGCAGAAAGCTGTGAACAGGCTGAGCGGGTGGGGGTGGGGGTGGGGCAGGCCGACTGTACTAATGCAATAAACACGTTATCAGCCGAAGCTGGAGCGGCCCCAGCACGCAACCGCTGGTGCTAGGTCTCGCTGTGTGGCCTTGGGCTACTTCTTCGTGGTCTCTAGACCTCAGTTTCTGCTAAGGATGCTGTGGTGAGGATTAAAGATGGTTTCCATGTGACTGAGGGGATTCCGTGGGGCCTTTCGGGGCCCTACTGACATACACAGCGTATTCTGAATAATAGAATTTCTTGGCTGAGTGCTATGAAGAAAATGCAACTTGGCGATATGTAAAATAATGTAAGAAAGCATCAATGAGGGGGTGATGTTTGAGCTAAACAAGGAGCCAGCTGCGGGACTATCCAGGGGAGAGCCTTGGAAGGAAGAGCCAGGGCAAGAAACAAGATTGCTGTGCTCAAGGAACATCAAGGAGGCCAAAGATACAGTGAAGTGATGGATTTGGGATGTTTAAGGAGGTAGAGCTTATTGTCTTACTTTGTCGCAGTTGGGAAGGAGGGCCTCAGGGGTCCAATAGCAGAGTGTGGGCCCTAAGATCGGCCACTTCCTCCCTTCAAGGGTAAGTGGTACCATGCCTCCTCATACACTGTGTGTGACTTGTATACCCTTGGAGAGTAGGAGGGTTCTAAACTGCACGTGCGCTTCTGACATGTGGCTGAATTTCCATCCTCCTGTGTCCTGTGCCAGGGAGGAACCATTGTCATTCCTGTTTTACAGATGACGAAATGGAGGGCAGAGAGGGGGCAGTCGCCCCAGCTTGTAAGCTTATTAACAGAAGTACCAATCTTCAATCTAAGTTTGCCCATTGACTAGCATGAGTACCTGCATGTGTAGGTGTGTCTCCGCCCCCTCTGGGGACCCTCATGTCCCCGGCTTGTTATCCATCACCCCAGTCCCTGGGGCCAGCAGGTCACACAGGGCCAGGTGCTTGTCCATTGGTTTGGAGTTGAGATGACCCAGCTTTGAGTGAGGTCTTTGGGAGTAGAGAGGCTCAGGTCTCAGCTGCCCTGAGGGGCGTTGCTGGAGGTGAGCACGAGGCTGCTTGTCTGGGTAAAGACGCCAAGGCCTGTACATATACGGGGGTGGCAGAGTTCCCCAGGAAAGACCCTGGGCATTTGCATTAGTGGAGGTGTGCTCTTGTCTGGGCGCCATCACCAGCTAGATAGTCCCCGCTGGGTCACTCCACCCATTCCCAGGGCTGAGGGCTGCCCCCTCTAAATATAGCCCAGTGGGCTGAGCTCAGGCCTATTTTAGGCCTGGGTTGGGAGGCCGCTAGCCTTTCCAGGCTCTGAGGAGCCACTGCTGCCTTCATCCTGTCCTGCTACTGGGTGTTATTATCAGCCCCCCAAGTGTCCACCGCCCGCCATGCCTGAGGAGACCCAGGAAGGTAGGAGAGCATTAATGGGGGAGGGCAAGTCCCCTGTCCTGTGACCCTGTGGACTCTGGAGCAGCCCTGCCTCATCCCATTGACCTCACTTCCTTGACTAGTCATCAGTCACCATGTCCCAGCTTGAGTTAAGGGACCTACGCCCTGTGCATGGAGAGAGGGCTTACCACATCTGGAACCCCATGTCCTCTCCTGCCCTGCCTGTCTCCCCTGCTAAGGACAGGGAGCGGGTGGGGGGGAGCTACCTGGTCAACTATAGGCTGTGCCCAAGTGGGTGTGGGCAGGGCAGATGCCTGGCCAGCTAGGCTCTTCATTCAGGGAGGAAGCTGGGATCCGAGTAGGCTGTTCCAGGAAGCCTTTGTGCATGTGGCCCAGAGACCCGGAGTGGGTAGATCTCCGGCCTCCTCCAGCTTGAGCCTAAAATGGACCTAACTATTGGCTAGTTGGGATCCCTTGGCCTGGCGCAGCTTAGAGCTAGTTAGGCCTTTGGTGGCCACTCGCCTAACTGCCCCATTGCACCCAAGTACAGAGGTTCAGTGGGGCCGAACAGGGCTGACCAGCTGCCCCACGCTTCTCTGGCCCAGCCGGTCAACTCCCTTACCACATTTTCAACATTTCAGCTGGATGGGGGCGGGGTGCCCAGCCCCCAGTAGTGATGGGAGATGTTTGCCTCCTTCTGGGGTCCAAACAATGTTTATCAAATTTTTTCCTGGGAATGAACAGAATCTGAGTTCAACTTAGGAAGGGTGGGGAAGGGGCACCTGGGTGGTTCAGTCCGTTAAGCACCCAACTCTGGATTTCTGCTCACGTCATGACCTCAGGGTGGTGAGATGCGCCCTCTGTCAGGCTCTGCGCTCAGCAGGGAGTTGGAGCCTGCCTGAGATTCTTTCCCTCTCCTGCCCCTCCCCCTGCTTGTGTACCCAAACACTCCCTCTCAAATAGGTAAATATTATTTTTAAAAAGTGTGGGGAAAGCAGAGCCAGCTGCAGAGAGGAATTTACTATGATCCCCAACCCATCACCCAAACGTGACTGGCAGCATCTCTTTTTACTCTAGGGCATATCAAGGGCCAATTTCAAGCAAATCATGAAGGCTGAGTTCTTGTTCTGAAAGTGACAGACTGAGAGTCCAATCACCCTTGCCCCTATCAGCAGGAATTCCCTCAGTGCCCCCCACCCTCACTTTGTTATCTAGTGTCTAGCTGGGTATCTGGAGGTATAAGGAGCCAAGATTATTTAAAAAAAAAAAAAAAAAAAAGGTAAAATATACTTTTTAGAAATCACGCAATATTTTTGATGGGTCTAAAAATCAGTGAAATCACAAGAAAAGTAGAGACCCCAGTGACTAAGTGGGCAAAGGCTGGGAATGGATAAGGAAAGTATTCCAGGCAAAGAAACCCAATCAAGGGGCACCTGGGTGGCTCAGTAGGTTAAAGACTCTACCTTCAGATCAGGTCATGATCTCAGGGTCGTGGGATAGAGCCCTGAATCGGGCTCTCTGCTCAGCAGGGAGCCTGCTTCCTCCTCTTTGCTTGCCTTTCTGCCTACTTGTGATCTCTGTCAAATAAATAAATAAAATCTTTAAATAAAAAAAAGAAAGAAAGAAACCCAATCCAACAGGTCAAGGAAGGCCCTTCCTCATCTCCCAGTATGGCAAACGTATGTGTACGCATGTATGTATGTAATTTTTTTTTTCAGTGAAAAGGCCTAAAGGTGGTGATATACCCTTCTGGGGGCTATGGACAGACATTCTGGAGGACAGTTTGATGATGGCTTAAAGAAGCCCCTGCTCTTTAAGCCAGTAACTTTGCTTCTAGTAATCTGTCCTTATTAACAATTAGGAAATTGGGAAAAACCTTCATACTTGCTGATGCATGTCCTTTCCTAGGGATTATTAGCTTCAGAAGGGAACTGGAAACAACCTAAATGCCCAGGCAGCCTCAAAGGGAGGCTGCAGGAGCCTGTGGAACGGCTTGATAACAAAGGCAGGTCTCCTGTTACAAGGCTGAGTGAAAACAGCAGGGTTCACAGAAGTACAGCTGAATCACAGATCTCAGAGGCCGTTAAAGCAGGCCCTGGGGGACAGGTGGCACCCAGCTAGGAGAGGGGTGCTTCTGTGGGGCATGCAAAAGTTGCCAGACACTGGTCTGGCCTGGTGGCTACCTTACAGGGTCTGCAGAGTAAAGTGATAGTAGAAGCAGGGATGAAATTTCATGCACCGTCAGTTGAGCCCTCCAAGGTTGATAACTCTTTAGGAATGAGCAGGCAAAGGAATGCCTGAAAGTCCTTGCTGTGCTCACTCGGGGCGGGGGAGCTAGAGCGAGCAAGTCAGATGTACCTCCTGCTGTCGTGGGTGTTACCAGGCCCAAGGGGCTCCAAGGTCATCCTGGTTCCCAAACAAGGATCATTTCTGAATTGGTTTTTGGGGCATTTGGAGCCAACCTCCCTTTGTCCTTTCCCATCTTCTTTGAGTCCCTGCTGCTGCTGGAAGCCACCTCAAAGAAGGGAGGGGGGGTGGCCTGCTGGCTGAATCAGTCCTGCCCTGTCCCAGCAGACACTGTGGCACTGACAGCGAGCTCCAGGAGCAGGGAGCCACTGGCCCCCAGACACACACAGGAGGTGCGGCTGCACCACGTGGAGTCCATCAGTGACCTGCACAGCGGAGGTGAGGGGGGCAGGGCGGTGGGACTGATGTACTGGGAGCAGGGAGGGCAGGTACACCCCCTACCCTCCTGATGCCCCATCTGCCCCCCAGGTTCACTGCGCCCCTACCTGGCTGAGGAAGCGCAGCCATGGGATGAGCTGCTGGGCATTTTGCCCCCGTCACTGTGTGCCCAGGCTGGCTGCGGTCCCCTGCAAGGCCGGGGAAGCTTCCTGATGCTGCTGGCACTACTGGTGCTCACCTGCCTGGCGCTCGCCATTCTGGCTGTCTATCTGAGCGGTACGGACAGACAGATGGATGGTGTGGGTAGCAAGTGGGGACCGAGGGTGAGGAGTAGGGCCTGGAAGCCACTTCCTTCTGCATGGTTGGAGGGAGCAGCTGCTGAGGCCGAGGCAGCAAAGGGTGGGGAGCTGTGGGGTGGCAGGAGGTCTGATGACCCCCTCATTCCCGCTTGTCCCCAGTGCTGCAGAGCGAGTCTCTCCGCGTGCTGGCACACACCCTGCACACCCAGGAAGAGACGCTCCTCAGGCTCCGGCTAGCCAGCCTCAGCCAGCTGCGCAGGCTCAACTCCAGCGAGGCCCCCGCACCCAGCTGAGATACCAATGGGACCAGGGCTTGGGGATGGGGGCGGCGGGGATAAAGTGGCCAAGGCAGGCTTCTCCTGACCCACCGTTCTGCACTTCCTTGGTGAGGTTTCTGTACCAGAGTCTGACCTGACCACATGCTACCCGCCTCTCCTGTCTTCAGGCCAGGGCTGGCCAGGTTTTCTGGTGCCAAGGCCCTGGTTTGGGTGGCCCAAGGTCAGAGGAAGCAATACCAGCCTCCTGGCTCCTTCTGTGGCCTGTCAGCAGCTTCTGGCTTCCCCCAGACGTAGGTTCAAATCTAGAAATAGCTGCCCCCACCCCAGTTGCCCAAACTCTGCCAGGCCTCCCAGCGGGGATCCAGCCTCAGCACTCAAGCAGGAGAACTCTGAGGATGGGGAGGACGGCCACCTGAGGAGACGGTCTTAAAAGGCAAAGATGAGATGGAGATGGTGCAGAGCCCATGGGGGCGGCAGATGGGAGGGCAGGCGGAAATACTCAGAGCTAATGGCCGCAGAAGGCTGAGCAGTTTAATTATCTCTAATAATCTTTAAAAATCAGCATATAGATCCATTCCAGGCACCCTCGTGTCCCCACCTGTTTCGGTGCCATTTGGCAGATGCCGTTCCCCTCAAGGACATGGGTCATCCCAGAGGAGCAGGGTCCGAGGAAGGAGAGCAAGGGACAGCCCTCCTACCATGTGCCCCACAGCTCTGGGATAAGCACACATCTGGCCAGGCCTGGGACAGGGCAGGGAGAGGCCACAGCACTGTGGGCAGGGGCAAGGGGCCAGGATCCCAATTGCCTTGGCCTCTGGCCACACCATCCCCATGTCTGTTTTTGGTTTTGTCATTAAAAAAATAAAGCGATGATTCCTGGCAGGGACGAGTTGTTGCAGTGTCTTCTGTTAAAAACACAGGCACGGGTGTGGACAGTCTCTTCTGCTGGCCCCGCCTCAGAGGAGGTCTGCCCGCTTGTCCCGCACGCGGCTGCGTGCCTTGGTCCGTGCTTTGAAGGCAGCAGCGTTGTACAAGTGCTGGAGTGGGGGCAGCGAGCGAGGCTCTGGTGAGCCAGGGAAGGGGAGGCCCAAGCCCTTTCCTCCAGCCCCTGCAGAGCTCTGGGCCTCGAGGCCATGGGAACATGGGGAAGAGAAGGGTGCCCGAGGGTGCAAACCTTCTCAAAACGTGAGATCTTGCAGGCCTTCAGGGCGGCGGCATCCAGCACCAGCACAGGGCCCAGGCCAAAGATGTCACGGAGGAGCTCGTTGTTCTGGGGAACGAAACAGTCAGTGAGCTGAGGCTGGTCCACAAGAGCCAAGCTGGGCAACCCCTCCCTGTCCGTCCTCCCACCTGGAGGTGGTGGTGCATGCCCGATCCCAGCACGTCCTTGAAGGCAGCGTAGGCACGGCGCCGCGCCCAGCTATCCACATAGAGCACCTCGAGGCCGAAGCGGATGGACTCTTCCTCACACTCCCCACCCTGCAGCAAAGGGGGACCCACAGAACAGGGCTCAGCGGCTGTGTCCAGGGAGCACTCTCACCAGGACACACGCGCTCACACGTACCTCAACGAAGTGCAGCACGGCACGGAAGGTGGAACGCTGCCGCCGCCGGTCAGCCTTGGCACGGTACTTGTTGCTGTCGGTGGCCAGGGTCCGCAGGGCGCTGCAGAGGGCCTCCATGTCCTCGTACAGAAAATCCTCCTGCAGCGGGAGCAACGGAGAGTGTGTGAGCAGAAGCCCAGGCCCTGCACGCTCTCAACATGGGGCTGCCCAAACCCTTCCTCTCACGGCCAAAGTGGTTTCCTCCTTTGCCTGGCCCCCCTGAATCCCTTCCTGGCCCCTATCTGGGGTCAGACACCCCTCTGAGAGCCCCCACCACAGCACCTGGTATCTGAGTCCATGTTAGGGTGACCTCCCCTCGTCACGACCTAGGGCTGCCCTAGCTTCTGTGATGTCCCCTGCATCCAGCCTAGGTTGGACAGGGGGTGTCAGGAGGCCCCCATCCCTTCCCTTCCCCCACTCCGCCTCACACCTCAAGGTCCCGGGCAAGCTCAAAGAGTAGTGCGATGGTCTCGCCGGCAGCAATTCGCAGGTTCACGCTTTCGCTGGACAAGAGCTGGGGCAGCCGGGGCAGCTGCCTGGGGAAGGGGCAGGCTGAGCTATGTGTGGGCCGGGGCCTTGTTGCCTTTCCCCTCCCACTCACAGCGAGCAGTCACTTACCTGTCCAGGATGTGGCTGATATGGGCACTGGGGCAGACGGTGAGGAGCAAAGCCCAGGCCTGCAGGGCAGCACAGAGCAGGCCATGCTGGCTGGCGGGGACCACAGGGACTGTGGAGCCACCCACGGCACAGGACCGGCTGAAAACGCTTTCCAAGCAGTTGAGGCAAGACATCAGGTCCTAGGGACACAGGGAGCCAGTGGGAATGGCTCAGGGGCAGAGCCAGGGCCTAGGTGCTCTATTACCTGTGCCCGGAGATGACTTACCTGGACATCGGCAGCAGCCACATAGCACCCCAAGCCAAGAGCAGAAGCGCACTGTGGGAAGGGGGGCAAAGCCATGCTACGATCAGAGAGTGAGCCTGGGTTCTTGGCCACAGGGCTCACCCTTAGAGTAGGGGAGCCTGAAGGCAGGCGGAACCCACCTCTCTGCTTGGGGACTAGGGGATGGAAGGGGGTCACAGAGCCTCAAACACTCACGTGGAGCCGGGCAGCAGGGCTGGCTGTGCTGTCACTGAGCACAGACACCAGGAGGGGCTGCAGGCTGTGGAAGAGCTCCTCGCCCTTGGGTCCAGGGCCCAGCTGCACGCAGAGCAGGCCTAGCACAGCAGCGGCCAGCGCCTGCTCCTCGCCCTTCCCTGGAGGAATGCTTTCCGGTCAGCCCATGCAGCGAGGGTCAGCACCCAGCCAGTTCAGGTCTCCCCTGAGCCCCCAGGGCCCAACCTTTCTTGAGGCACTTTTCCAAGGCATCAGCCAGGGTGAGGCGGCGCTCCAGCAAGAAGTCGGGGAGTAGGCGGGATGCCAGGGCCAGGCGAAGGCTCTCAAGAGCACCCTGCCGGGTCTTGGCACTGGGGGACGAAGAGAGGGGACCTTGTGGGCCAGCCCTACTGGGTCACACTTGGCATGGGCTGAGCAGGGACACGGGTGTGGGGGTTGGCCAGCAGTCAGGGGTACCTCTTATCTGTGAGGCAGTCCACATACTCCTTCAACTTCTCCTCAAGGTCTTCCTGCTGGCCCTGCTCCTCCGCGGCATCCCCCCCTGCAAGGTCAGCAGGTCAGCCCTGTGTCTTGACCTATCCCAGGGAATCCCCACAGAGGCCCTGCCACCTCCCACCCGCTCTCACCAAGGCTGTCCTCGGCTGCAGTGCTATGGAGGCTGGGGCATTCACTGGTGGTGCTGCGGGCCTCACTGACGGCCTCATCTTCACTGGAACCTGAGTCAGCCTGGGTACTGCTCCGGGCACCTGGGAAAGGTTGGACACATTTGTGGCAGCACCTGGCCTGCCTCCACTGATGAGGGATGGCTGGGGGGTACCTCACCCAACCTCATAAGCCCACGAGAATAAAATCCTGCCCCTTGGGGCGCCTGGGTGGCTCAGTGGGTTAAGCCGCTGCCTTCGGCTCAGGTCATGACCTCAGGATCCTGGGATCGAGCCCCGCATCGGGCTCTCTGCTCAGCAGGGAGCCTGCTTCCTCCTCTCTCTCTCTCTCTGCCTGCCTCTCTGCCTACTTGTGATCTCTCTCTGTCAAATAAATAAATAAAATCTTTAAAAAAAAAAAAAAAATCCTGCCCCTTTCAGAGATGAGGAAACAGAGACTGTGGCATGGGGCACCAGGTCTGATTCAGGGAACACTGAGCCAGGAAGGAGGAGAAAGGGAAATGAGGTCCATCAGCTGGAAAACATCAGACGCGAGGTCCAGCTGAGGAAAACCCAGCAGGCTTGGTGAGTAGAGCCTCCTTGAGACTACAGTGTGCTTTACAGAGATTGAGAGCCTGGTAGTGGTAGACAGGGCTGCACAGGCCCCACCTAGGCCGGTGGCTGAGCCTGGAGTGGGGTTATTTCTAGGCAAATCCTGGGAGAGCTCAGCTACTCGCCCAGATTATGCCTAAAAACGGCCAGGGCAAAGGTCAGGGGCTTAATTATAGGATCTGTATATACAGAATACATACACACACAGGGTTCAAATTCCAGCTCCCTATCTTAAAAGAGGTGTAACCAAGTCAAATACCTAGCCTTTACCCCCTCAATTTCTTCATGTGCAAAACAGAGATGCTAAAGGACTCTTCTGGTATAGCAAATGAAGATAATAATTAAACAACTAGTTGTGGCTCTTCTGTGGGCCAACATCACCTATATGCCCTGGGGCAGAAGCCCAGTTCCTAGTGGATGTGGGTGGCCGCCCCAGGCTTCAAGCATACTGTCTTCTGAGATCCCCCTGGACCATCCCAGGCCTTTAGCTTTGGGTGAATGGACACACAGCACCCTCCTGATCCTGGGAAATGCAGAAAATGGAGTGGCCCCTGACCCCGTGAGTCCCTGAAAATAGGTAAACAAAGGAGAATGTCAGGGTCAGCATAACGTACACTCCTGTGTGTGGGTTCTGCCCAGGGTCAGGGGCTGACTTTGGCAAGGGCAGCTGCTGCAACAGAGCCCCAGATGGGTTCTGGTCACCAGCCTGGTCCTAATTCTCAGAACTAAATACTCCATATGCCTGCTGGACAAAGTTGAGCATGCATCCAGGCCTCTCCTACTACCCTAAACAGCCAAAGCAGCCCAGCCTCCCTAATGTGCTCCCTCCAGATGCCAGGGCTTGGCACAACTTTTTCCCTCTGCATAGCACTCTCTTCTTCACCTTCTTGGGATTCACCCACAAGCCCCTCCGGAATTCCTTGGTTCCTAAGTGTGGAGCTGACACCATTTAATGAACTTATCCCACAGCACCACCCCTTCTGGAATGTCGCTACCCTCTTAGATACCCCCACTTCCAAGTCCTGTTAGGGTTGTGGCCAAGTCTGAGCTGTGCGTAGCAGGCACCCCATTCCTTAAGAGTAAACATATGTGTTTACTGCACCAAAACACACTCCTGTTGGAAGCTGATAAGTCTCAGAGCCGCCTCAGGCTCCAGGGCACTCCCCAACCCTCTCGTGCCAGGCCCACCAAAGCCGTGCCAGGCCCACCAAAGCCGTAATCCTGCAACTTCCCTATAGCCGGTCCCCTCAGTACTCCCCAGCAGGCTAGGCCTCCCTCCAATTTCCTAGTCCAGTCCAGTAAAGCACCAGGTAGTGGCGAGGGGGACAGGCTTCCTACTCTCTTCGGCGGTTTGTCCACCATAGGAAGCAACTAGGGTGCGGCGGCAATGCGGGAAACTAAGGCGGGGAGGCGCCCACCGGTTTAGGGCCGGTAACGCGAGCTCCTGAGCTGCAAGCAGTGCGCTCGAGTTGGACACCCACGTGGCCGCTGCCTCCTGGGGCACGTGCCGACGGCGGGGGAATTGCGGGACGCAGCGCCAGGGTGGTCGAGGGAGAAGTCTCTGTTCAGGACCCTCCGGGACACCGACGGGAAAGCCACGCAGGACCGCGCTCGCGGTTCACTAGTTGCTCCCCACTTACCGGCTCCGCGGCGCTGAGCGCCCTTGCGGGGCGCGCTGCCCTTACGGGCGCGGGGCATGCCGGGAATCGGGAGCGCGGGCGCGCGGAGGGCGCGGGGTCAGGGACCCGGCGGGTGAGGGCTCCAGACCGGCGAGACGCCGGCCGCTGGGCTAAGCTGAGACTTGGGCAGACGACGGGAGCCACACGCCACACGCGACACCATCTTCGCGAGGCGCCCCGCCCTGCCAAACGGGTCGGAGCGCCCCGCCCTGCTAAACGGGTGGCCGGGAATGTGAGTTCTTGGCCATAGAGTTCAGGCCCACATCCACGCGGCTGAAACTACTAGTCCCAGGGGGCTGTGCGCGCAGATGACGGCCGGCCGGCCGGGCGCAGAGCATCTCGGGAATTGTAGTGTACTCCCGAGACCCAAAAGCCCACGACGCTCTCGCTGAACTATGCACCCACAATGCCCTGCGGTCACCCACCCCCTCCTCCCGTGTCCCTGTGCTTCCCAGCACAGTCATTAACTCTGAAGCTGCGGCCTTGGAGCAGCCTACCACGGCAGGCAGGACCGGCATTTCTTGGCACTTGAGGCTGGACGTTCGCCACAGAAAGAGCGTGGGGCTTGGTAGAACCGAGTAAAACAGTCAAAGCTTAGGCAGTGAAAGAAAAAGTGACTTTATGATGAAGCAGAGGAAAGACAACAGCTTAGCACTTACACACCTTAGCCGAGATCTTGGAGCCTCCCTGTCCCTGGATGGGTCTCCTATGACCTTTCCATGGACTTGGTGAGGAGTTGGAACAGAGCTCTGGGCTGGCAACCCTAACCGTCTGAAACGCTGACTCTCCCTTGGGCTGCTTTCTTATCAGAAGGGATCCAGTGATCTCAGAGGAACTTTGGTTTTGAAATGGTGCAAGCAAAATAATAATTATAAGGTAAAATGGTGTAAACCATTTTTTTTTCTGGCCCCTTCCACTTCCCCGGGGTCCCATGGGAAGTGGGGTGTGTGTGTGGGAGGACTGAGTATAAACTGAATAGAACAAGTGTGGGACAGGGACAAGAGACATATGGCAGCAGGGACAAGAGACACAGGAGCAGGTAACTTCTGGCTTTATGCTGCTGCTTCAGGCCTGGGCTCCTGGCAGGTAGGGCCAGCCCAGCCCAGGTAACAACGGCAGCCAAAGGACTCCCAGGGTCCAGGGCTGCCATCTGGCTGCAGGTGCAGAAAGGCTTCCAGCTGTCCTTCATCTTGCCAGGCACAGCGCCCGTGGCCATGGCACCGCTGGTGACTGCAGGCTATGGCTGCCCTGGTCACGTTGATTACATAGGGGCCCAGGGTGCCCACTAGGTAGTCATGGAGATGCCAGCACTCCTCCTGAAGAGAGGGGAATGATGTATCAGTGCTCCTGCTCTGTGGCTCTGACATGGTCTTTTCCCCAACCCTGGGACTCTAGCATGGGCTGCATGGCAGGTTGGAGGGACAATGTTCACCTCAGAGCTGGAGAAGCTCAGGTCCCCCCAGAGCACCACGCCGGCTGCCCCGAGTGCTGCGCTCACACCAATGGTCTGCACAAGGTCATCCTGGAGGCAAAGAACAGCTAAGCCAGGGCTGAACTGGCCGGATCCAACTGGGCCTACTTCCACCTTTGAGAAACTTTTCTGGCTCATCGCCATGATCTGGTTTCACATCTAGAGTAAGATTCCTTGGCACTGAGCCTCTAAGTGGCTTCTCCAGTCCTCCACTCAGAAGATGTTTCTCCTCAGACGAGGGCTCCAATGGCTGGGCTTGCCTTCCCCCTCAAGATATTCCAAGGCAGAGCCAAACTTCCTTTTCAGATGCTCCAAGATGGGACCTCCCAGGAAGAACTAGATCAGAGCCTCCCCATCAAATTCCCCTGGGGCAAGGTCTTCTCTTCAGTCAGGGCCTTGCCTCCCCACTCATGCCTCCCCACTCAGACCCCTAGATCTCAACTTTTACTCACCCGAGACAGGAACCTCCCAGAGCTCCGGTGTGTGAGGCGGGCATAGGCCAGAACAGGCAGAGGATGTGGGTGTCCAACAGAGGCCACACGGAAGGCCTCTTCCAGGCGGTTTCGGACAAATGCCTGGTGGTAGATGGGTGGCAGCCTGGGTGGGAGGTAGATGCTAGGGAAGAGGGCACTGGAGGCAGCCCAGAGCCAATGAAGTTGGGTGTTGCGGGCAAGGGCAGCTGGGTGGCAGTGTCCCGTGTAATTGGAAGTGATACCATGCCAGCCATTGCTACAGGCTGGGAAGCGGTAGAAACCCCAGAGCCCATGGGGTTGCAGGGCTTGGCCCAGCCGCAGTGTGTCCTCCATCAGGGCACGGGCTGTCTGCTCAAAGCCAGCACGGGCCTCATGGAGCTGCTCCTGGGGACTCAGGTCGGGGAATACCCGCTGTGCCCAAGCCCACGAGGCTGCCTGATAGGCTCGGCGGCGGCCCCAGTTTCCAGCCCAGAGTGGGCTCCATTCCTCCCAGTCTAGCACTGCCAGGCCAGCAAAGCCACGTCCTAGGCTGCGATGGATCTGGAAGGCAGCCCGTGCCAGGTGGCGGTCAAGAGGGACAACCTGGGGGATGCCCCCATTGTGTGCTGTGCCCCCGGGCCCAAGGTAGGGATAGAGGCCAAGCTGGTTCTTGTAGAAGATGGTGATGTTCTGGCCATGAAAACGCTGGCCATGGTTGGCTGTGATGCCCAGGGCCTCTAGTGGCAGGTGCACGCCGAATCGAGTCTTACAGTGTGCTGAGGGTATGTTCCACAGCACAGAGAAAGGGCGTTCAGGAGCCCACACCAGGGGTTGGCCAAACCCTAGGCACAGGGCCACTCCGAGCACTAGGGCCAGGCCCAGCAGCATGATCATGCCCCAGGGATGGAAACCTGCAGGAGAGAGGAGCTGTGAGCTTAGAGTCCGATTCCATGGCCATACCTTCCACACAGCCTGGAAAGCTAGGAACACTCCCCCACTATTCCCCACAAGGATGAGGGGATGGGGAAAATATGGTCCCCTGTAGTCCTCTAGCCCCCTCAAACCAGCCACGCCATGCATCGGCCTGGGCAGCTCCCCTCCCATGCTCTCTTTGTCATGGGACCACTGTGCCCTCTGATACCTTGCCTACTCACAGTTCTCACCAGTCCCCTTCTGTCCTCTGTCCATCTTGTTCCCTGCCCCAGGAACACGTAACACCCTCCCCCTTGCCTGGCTTGACTCTTACTTAGCACGCAGATCTCTGCTGTGACATTACCTCCCCCGGATTTCCAAATGGACTGAGGGTATTTAGGTTCCCATTGTCCCAACATAGATCCTGCCACTGTATGCCTGTGGCAGGATCAAGGCCCTGTCTGTCTAGTTCCTCATTGCCCGGGCCCAGTCTAGGGCCTGACACACAGTAGGTGACACACAGTGAACGGTGATGAGTGAACATGGAAGGGAACAGACAGACACCTTGTCACAGTGGCCTGGCAGAATGGGAGGGGCAAAGGTTAGGCTTCCCTTCATCCAGGGTCCAGGATCCCAAGGATGGATCCCAAGGATCTTACAGAGACAGTGATCTAAGATAAGGATGGGGGGTGGGAGTGGGTCAACAAATACACTGTCACAGCCGCACCCATCAGAAGCCTTTATTCAGCCACACTGACAGCTCCGAGCCCCAGCTGTGGAGCCTTTCCCAGCCCTGCTGGTGCTCGGGAAACAAGCAGCTTCCAGGTTCTAGGGACTGAGCTATGGCCAATGGGGGTACTGAGGCCATATGAGGCTGGTACTGTCCTAAGCAGTCCATCGACCCTGTAGACAGTAGTGCTTTGCCGTGGGTAGCCCTCAGATGTCCTTTTCCATCCAGAATATGGGGCATCCTCTCAGGTCTTGGTACTGTGTCTCCAGCAGACTTTGTGGAGGGGGGCTTGCAGGAGATGGGGGTGAGGTGGTCAAGGGCTCAGGCAGGGGAGGGGGTGGTGGCAGTGCCGGCCCCTTGGGGGCTCTTGGGGAAGTCTGGGCAGTTAGACTAGGAGGCTTGCAGGGCGGCCGGGGAGGGGGTGCTCTGGGGAAGGCCTTGAGCAG
Source organism: Neogale vison (assembly GCF_020171115.1). Classification (NCBI taxonomy): domain Eukaryota; kingdom Metazoa; phylum Chordata; class Mammalia; order Carnivora; family Mustelidae; genus Neogale; species Neogale vison. Next base: position 204,912,223 of record NC_058096.1, on the reverse strand, counting down.
GGTGGCAGGCAGCCGTCGGCTGGTGAAGACCAGGCCCTGCACAGGCTCACCCAGCTGGTAGCCCAGGTGGGCGTAGAACTGCAGCTGGTCGTGGGTGGTGAGGTGCAGCCGGCGGAAGCCCCGGGCCTGAGCAAAAGCCTCCAGGCCCTCCATAAGACGGCGGCCAAAGCCACGGCCCCTCAGAGCCCGGGCCACCACCACTGTCTCCACCAGGAGGCTCTGGGGCCGGTCAAGCACCCGTGATAAGCGGGCATGACCCACCACAATGGGGAGTGACTCGGGTGTGGGGCGGGGGCTCAGCAGCATCAGGCAGAGGGGGAAGGCATCTGAGGACTGGCCCAGGGAGTGCAGGCGGGAGGCTCGGCTTCGGGGCCACTGCTCATTGATGAGGTCAGCACAGGCATCCAGGAGCTCAGGTCGGCAGTGCACAGGCTCCAGGGTCAGTTCAGCCAGGTTGGGAGCTGGGGTCTCCTCTGGCTGGTGTGCGGGATCCAGGGTCAGCTCAGTGGAGCCAGGACTGAGGGTCATCTCTGGATGGCATGCAGAACCCGGGGTCAGCTCAGCTAGCCTGGGGCTCAGGGTCAGCTCTGGTGTGCAGGATCCTCGGTCAGTGCGGCCAGGTTGGATCTCAGGGTCAACTCTGGCTGGCATGCAGGATCCAGAGTCAGCTCGACTGGGCTGGTACTCAAGATCAGCTCTATCTGGTGTGCACGGTCTAGGGTAGGGGTCAGCTTTGGGGGGCCAGGGCTCAGAGTGAGCTCTGGCCTACATGTAGGATCTAGGCTCAGCTGAGTCAGGCTGGGAGCCAAGGTCATACCCTGCTGGGTTGCAGGTGGCTCAATGAAAGGCTAGGGATTAAGAGCACGGTTTCCAGACAGTGGTATTTCCTCGGACCACAAAGGTGCTCCTCTTATGGACAATAGCCACATTAAGCTGTACCAAGAGGGAGGACAGGGTTGGGGCAGGGAGGGGCTGACAGAGTGCTAGGGAACCCAAGCATCCTGCAACTACTAAACTATACCTTGTCCCTATACTCACCTGATGACACAGGTAACCTGGAGACCATCCCCTATATCTGACTCAGGTGGACAGCAGAGGAAACAGATCCAGCGTGTCCTGCCCCACACTGGAAGGAGGCCAAAGGCTAAGGCTGGGGAAGAACCCAAAAGTCCTGGCCCCAACCTGTTGTGGCTACAACTTTGTCCTCCCCAGGATAGTGGATTAGTCCTACCACCATGGCTGGCTGGCCATCAGACAGAACATGCAAACTAGACACCAACACCCCCTACTTTAGCCCATTCAGAATTCTCTTTGGAGGAAACACAGCTAACCCCAAGAGCTCTCTGTCCCTTCCTTTTCCCTACATTCTTGGTCCCAGTCTTTTTGGCTGCTTGGGCCATGACTGCCACCTGAGCAATCCTGGGGCACGACTCACCCATCCATTAGGATCGGATTTCCTTCCCTGAACTGCCTTCCCTGCCTGCAGCACAGAGTCCACTGCCCCCTCCCCGACATTGTGCAGCTCAGGACACTTTGCTTGGGCAAAGACACAAGTGTCCCTTCAGATGGGGCCCCAACAACACTGGCAAGGGGCCTGGCTCACAGTCCCACAGCAATGTGGCTCTTGCAGGCTTGGTTCCCCCCTGGCCTGAGTTTCGTAGTCACCCTAGATAAGGACCACAGCTTCCTTCCTAAATCCACAAGGGTGTCCAACGGCCACCAGGTTGGGGCTCAGACCTCCTGCGCCTAAATCCCATTGTTTGCCTAAATCCCATTGTTTGCCCATTCGACCCGGCCCTGCTGCCAGGAGGGTCTATGCTGGGGGATTTCTGGCGGTGGGGTATCCGCTGGGCCGCACGCTTTTACTCACCTGCTCCAGAGAGGACGTCCTAGCTCCCCTTCCCCACCTTCCCAAGAAGGTCCCCTGAGCTTGAGGCCAATTCCACACTGGTCATGCCCAGGTCGGAGCCCCCACCCCCACACACTATATCCCACTCAAAGGGCTATGAGCCCCTCACCTGCATCAGCTACCTCCTCAGCAGCCGCAGCCCCGGACCTAGAGGGAGGAAGCCCCAGGACCCGCCCGCAGGCTTGGAACCTCAGACGTCCCCGCGGGCTTAACCCTTTCAGTGCCGACCCCACCTACTGTGGGCGGGGCTCCTGTATTCTCAGGGAGAGGCGGCAAGGCTGTCCTGTGGCTGTTTCCCCCTCCCTCCTAGTGGGTGACAAACCGTGGAGCTTTTGGCGGGGGGGGGGGGTGCTTCGGGAGCTGGACTCTGGGTGGGTGTGGCTCGGCATGCTCTGGGAGGGAACGACAGACGCAGGGAAGGCGTGCGGGGCGGCATAGCCACTTGAGGGCTGCACGCGTGGGGCGGACAGGAGACACTGAGGACGAACACGCTGCGCATGGGAAGAGGGAGGTACTGACATGTTGAAGGCAAGATCTGGGATGCTCCGCGTCCTCGCTCCGCGCTGGCCGGTTTCTCGCTCTGTGGTTTGGATTCTTCCGACCGCCCGCGCTGGCCCCTAGTGGTGCGGCGGACTCACTGCAGCCGTCACGGCCCGCAGCGCCCCACCTGGTCCGGATTTTCCCTAGGCCGCCAGATCCCACCCCGCCTCCGCGCGTCACCGCTTAGGTTCCGCCCCCGGTTCAGCGCGTCATAACACGGGGCCGACGCACGTCGGGTCTTTGCCCTGGCTCCGCCTCTGTCTCTCCTGCCGTAGCCAATCCACAGCTCCCGGCTCGTGCGCAGCAACGCTGTGACGCAGCGCAGGCTCCACCTCCTCCTCGACGTGCCCTGTTCAAAGCAGGCGAAGTTTCTGCCTCCTGGGCACCGCTTAAGTTCTCCCAGTTTCCGTTCGGCCTTGGCCTTGTCCGGACTCATCTCGCCAAAGCCTTGGCCAGGTGGGCCCCTCCTCCACCTGGTTCTACTTACGCCTTGCCTTGTCTTGGCACACCCTAGGCTCAGGCAGGTCTCGGACCCCGTTGGCCTCCAAGGGTAAAAGAGTTCTGTGTAGAAACGGAGCTTTCTCCTGAAATTTGGGTCCCATACTCGGAAGCAGCCGTCCTTGGACAGACATCAGGACAGAGTGAGAGAGACGAGCCTTTCCTGTGCTCTCTGCATCCCAGCGCGTGTACGTTTTAGGCACTTAATAGCTCTTGAAGCAAGAATCATGTCTGCTTTATTTGCGAGGGTGGTACCTGTGAGCAGGTTCAGGTTGCGTGCAGGGCTTGTTACTGTCAACACACAGGAGGAGCCAAAGGGCTTTACCTCTATGACTAGACAGCCTGGGTTCCACCTAAGCTTCTCCTATTTTTCTGGCTGTGCAGCCTTGGGCAAAGTGCTTACCCTTTCAGTGTGTGCCTGTTTCCTCACAACCTCATGTTAGGATTGAATGAGTTAGTCCACTTAAAATGCTTAACATAGGACTTGGGAGGAGGAGGTCCCCAGTGAATGTCAGCTTGCTACAATGTCATGATTGTTACAGCTTAAAGACTGGGCTCAGGGGGCACCTGGGTGGCTCACTGGGTTAAAGCCTCTGCCTTTGACTCAGGTCATGATCTCAGGGTCCTGGGATCAAGCCCCACATCGGGCCCTTTGCTCAACGGGGAGCCTGCTTCTCCCTCTTTCTCTGCCTGCCTCTCTGCCTACTTGTGATCTCTATCAAATAAATAAATAAAATCTTAAAAAAAAAAAAAAAGAAAGACTGGGCTCAGTGTCTCTGGAGATGTTTATGACCTTGCTGGGTGGGTGCTGGAGTTAGAGCCTTCAGCTATCCTGGCCTGTAAACATGTGTGCAGGTGCAGGCATGTGGTGTTGATGGTCTCTGAGAGTACTCCTGACTATGACCATGGCTAGTGTGATAGCTTGTACTTCAGAAAGCTGTGGTCAGGCTCAGACTGCATTAGACTGTGAAATCAAATAAAGAAAACCTCATTTAAAATGGAGTCGAGGGACGCCTGGGTGGCTCAGTCGGTTAAGTGTCTGCCTTCGGCTCAGGTCATGATCCCAGAGTCCTGGAATCGAGTCCTGAACTGGGCTCCTTGCTCAGCGGGAACCCTGCTTCTCCCTCTCCCTTTGCTGCTATCCTTGCTTGTGTGCTTGCTCTTTCTCTCCTTCTGCCAAGTAAGTTAATTAAAAATAAAATAAAGTGGAGTTGAGAGGCTAGAAGGGGGAACTCAGACATATCACTCCTTGCAGCCCTTTGCAGACCCAACAGGAAGGCGCCTACTTTACTCCTGCAATGGGAGGAAAGGTTTTCTCATCAGCTGACAACAGCCCAGCCGACAAGAGCCTCATAACTCAATGAAAAGCCATCGCCAACACCCTTCAAACTCCCAGTTTACTCCAGTGGATTTTCTGTAACAGGCTCTTCCAACTACACCCTTTCCTCTCTAAAATAGCATTCCTCCTCTTTGTTCTCCAGACTTGCCCATGGTTTTGCAACAGGTCGCATGTCCCAAATGGCACTACTTTCCTGATCCCAAATAAACCCATTTTTGCTGGTAAAATAACTACTTTATTTTTAAGGTAAACAGGGGGCTCCATGTGTGTGTCCTGGTGTATGACCAGTCACTACGTGCCCTGCTGCTCACATCGTGCTCCCTTCCAGCCACGGTAGCAGCGACATTGGAACTCCACAGCCATCTGCATCTGATCCTCAAGTGAGAGGGCACCTTGTAAGGTCAGGGGCCGGCCACCACGAGCAAGCTGGATGGAGAAGCTGGTGGGGTTGAGGATGAGGAGGGCCTCAGGGTGGCTGGGGCGCCGGGCACAGCGGCCATGACCTGAGCACAAGGCTTGACTGCACAGAAGAGCCCCACTGGTCACGTTGAGGATGAAGGGCCCCAATGTGGTGTCCATGTACTCCTTGATGGCCTGGCAGGATTCCTGAGTGGGAGGAGGAGCATCAGGGACACACAACAATAGTGCAGGGCCCCCAGCCTGCTGTCCCAGCCAGGACTGCAGGGATAGAGAGGGCAGGCCAGGGTCTTCCCAATCAGCCTGGCAGCTCCACCCCTGCCCCCACCCTTACCCCCCATTCTGGGCTCACTGAGCTTACCTTGGTTTTTGTGTTCTCCCAGCTCACCCAGAGCACCACTCCTGCTGCTCCCTGGGCTGCACTTTCCCCCAGGCTGTGCTCCAGCTCATCCTGGGGAAAGGGACAGCACAGCTCTGAGACGCTTTCCTCCTTCCCACTCCCCACAGCAGATTGCTGTAACACCACTGGATGGGACAAATAACTCATAACCCCCACCGGGGGCCACCCTGGTCTCCCGTGGCAAGAGGCAAGCCTGTCACTGTAGCCTGTGAGTGCCATGCAGCAGGCACTCCATCTTTGTGATGAAGGCCGAAACACTGCAGAGCACAGAGCTTGGCACCCAGTAGGAACTCAAGGAATGGAGTAATGGACAAAAGTGCCCCAAGGCTGTGTGGCCTCCCTTACTGGATCTAATGCCTGACAAAGTAGGCTACAAGGTGGGTGGGGTCATAGGAGACTCACCAGGGGCAGAAAGCGGTTCGTCCCGTCATAGAAGATCTGAGCATATGGCAGCACCGGCAGACTGGGGTCCCCAACACCCGTAGCCATACGGAATGCCTCACCTACGCGATGCCGCACGTACATCTGTCCCTTCCCTGTGCCCTCCAGCTCTGCGGGCACGTAGATGCTGGGATAGAGGGCACGGCTCTGGCCCCAAAGCCACCCCAGCTGGTCATTCTGGGCACTGACCCCTGGTGGGCACTGGCCAGTATAGTTGGGGCTTTGAAAGTCATAGTTATAGCAGTCAGGGAAGCCATAGAAACCCCAGAGGCCACGAGGCCTCAGTGCTTGCCCTAGCCTGAGGGTGCCCGCCATCCAGGCCTGCGCAGCCTCCTGGAACTGGTTCCGCGCTGCTGCCTCCACCTCAGGAGCCGGCCAGTGGGGGTGCTGCTCCCGGACCAGTGCCCGGGAGCGCTGCCGGTAAATGTCCTTGGTGTCCCAGTTGAAGGCCCAGCGTGGGCGCCACGCCTCCCAGTCGATGACCGCCAGCCCTGAGAAGTCCGACGCAGGGATGGCAGCCAGGATGTCCTGGAAGGAGCGGGCCAGGTGGGTCTCAAGGCTGGCATTCTGGGGCAGGCCACCAAACACAGGCTCCCCGGAAGACGTGTAGTAGGGGTAGGTGCCCAGCTGGTAGCTGTAGAAAATGGTCATGTCAGGGCCGCGGAAGGTCTGCCCCGGGTTGGCCACCACATCGAAGACACTGACATCCACGTCCACGCCGTACTTCTCCAGGCACCACTGCGTGTTTGCATTCCAGATGGTGGTGAAGGGCTGGTTGGGTACCATGGGGCTCCTGGAGCCTTTAGCCATGCTGAGCAAGCTCAGGAAGAGGGCGTAGGTGGGAAGCCGGTGGATTGCCATGGCAGAGGATGGGTCTAGGAAAACCTGGCCAGGGGAGGCAAAGCTGAGAGCAGGTTCTGAACTCTCTTACCCCTGCTTAGAGAAGGCTGGCCAAGCCCCTTGCTTATTAATCCATCCCTGCTCCACTTTGGGTAAACATTGACCTTGGCTCAGGGCTCAGGGAGGTCAGAGGGCAAAGGAAAGGCGTGCAGGGGGAGCGCTCCCACTGGAGGGCACATAGAGTTGCCTCGAGGGTGGGACCTCTGCCTTCTTGCCTCCCATAGGCTTTGCCTTTGCCTACACTAACCAATCCCCTTCCCCAAGAGCCACAGAAGCCACGACTTCTGTTTTGAGAAGAGCAGCTGAGAGGCAGGCCCTCAGCCCCCAGGCTGACCTGACTGATGGGGGGGGGGCGATCCTTTCCTGTCTCTTCCCCTTGGAATCCTGGCCAGCCATTGGAAGAAGAGATGCTCAGCAACCAAGGACAGGTCAGCCCAACCCTCCTGTATACCCACCAGTATGCCCACTTGTCCCTGCTGACCTCAGGGCTGAAGGGCCTCATCCTCCAAATTTCCTGACCCCAGCGGGAGGGCCTAGGCAGGGCTCAGCAAGATTCTGTTCCTCAACTCTGGCCCCAGCTGCACCAGACTCAGAGGAAGCTGCTGCTGGAAACTCTGAGCTTTTGTAGGGGGTGTGGGGGGGTCACGCCACCCAGTCTGGGGGCGGGCTGAGGGGCAGGCTGTAGGTTGGAAGGCTGAGCCCCGCAGAGGACTGCCTTGGTGCCCCTAACGAAGTGCCTTGGTGGGAGGTGGGGCTGGGCAGGAAGCAGCCCCGCCCACAAGGTCAACACCAGGCCGGCTTTGTGGCTTTCTTTGGATTGGGGTGGGGGTGGAAACTTGGGTGGCAGACCCCATTGGGCAGGTCTGTGTGTGGTAGCAGAGTCTGGGTGTCTGGGTGTCTGGGTACTGTATCCTGAGGGAGCACACTTTCCTGTATGGCTGCCTTATACCATCTGTGGGCCTTGGGCACTTTTGCCTTTGTGGGTCCCTTCCTCAAAACATTAAAAAATGAGGGGCACCTGGGTGGCTCAGTGGGTTAGGGCCTCTGCCTTCAGCTCAGGTCACGATCCCGGGGTCCTGGGATGGAGCCCAGCACCAGGCTCTCTGCTCAGCCTGCTTCCCTTCCTCTCTCTGCCTGCCTCTCTGCCTACCTGTGATCTGTCAAATAAATAAAATCTTAAAAAAATAAACATTAAAAAATGCATTTTAAACTGTGCTGGTACAAGGACAGGTACCATCCAGACTGAAGTCATTATTATATGTTCCATTATGAGTAAATATTTTCCTCTGCTTAAAAAAGTGAAGACATTTCTTGGGCCCCTGGAAGTATGGCAACCCCAGGCCCTACACCCACTTGCCCTAGGTCGGGGGTGACTAACTCCCCTCTGCTTTAGGGACAAGTCTGAAAGGCACTGTCTATGACGTTGGGGCTGGTCAGCGAATGTGTCTTTGTGAAGCCCTGGTCAGCTACGGCCCAGGCCTCTGTGCAAGGCCCAGTAGTGTGTGCGTGTGCAAGTGCGGACCCAGTACCTGAACTGGGTGTGAGAGTCGGTGGTCTCGTGACTGAGCCCCCGTGTTTGGGTGAGCCTGGGTGTGTCAGTGACCACATGCTTGTTCATTCCTTTGTGATTTCACTTGTTTGCTGATTCAGAAACTGATTACTGAGACTTGCTAGGTGCACAGGCCCAGGCCCAGGCCCAGGCCCGCCTGCCAGGGTGTGGTGAGGGAAGGCTCATGGACCTGGTCTGGGCGAGAGTGCTGCCTGAGTCTAGGGCCCAGTTTGAGCCTGAGCTAGGGATACCCCTCCCCCGCAGCACAGTGGCCAGTGAGTCAGTGATAGCCGGCTACCTTCTGCACTCCATCCCCCAGGCTAGGATGGAGAAGTTGACAGCACCAGAGGAGGACCCCAGCACAGGATCTCACCACAAAGGTGGTGGCTGCTGTTTTATTCAGGAATCAGGGCCACAGAGTGATGACCATTAGGCGCAGGGAGCCTGGCGCAACTCTTGAGGGGTGGGGGAGAGCATCAAGGCAGCCCCGACTCCCTCTCCCTGAGGGTTCACAGTACCTTCAAGTGCCCCCAGAAACCTAGTGCTGCGATTGGCACAACTCAGCCAACTGTCAGGCCAGCATCCTCCAGCAGCCTCGGTTGAAGGGAGACACTCCAATGGTGGAACGGCAGGAAGATGCTCTCCAGATGCTCCCCCTAGAGCCCTGTAGACAGAACTACCCCTGCTGCGCTCCGCTGGCCGTACTGGCCCAAGTGCTTTGTGTGTCTGGGGTCTGTCCGGCTTCATGGTCCAGCCCTGCCTGCTCTCTGGTGACGTGCACACCCCAGGTCTGAGCCACCTTACTCTGCTTTACCCCAATCCACCCACAGCTGTGGCTGTCCCTGAGTTGCACCTTCCACAAGGCTGTTGTCCAGGTCCTCCTGGAAAGGGATGTGAGGTGATCACAGGTTTGCCCGGAGGGGTCCCAGCCAGATGGGTACAGGTCACAGGTGTTTGGGGGAGGTAACAGGCATGTAAAGTCACACATGTAGGGGAAACCACAGCTTTACTGGCTATGCAGTCCTGGCTAGGTGGGGAAGGCCACGGATGCTGGGTGTTACAGATGTGGGTAGGGTAGCTCACTGGTGTGTTTGAGGGTCACAGCTGGGTAGGGGAAGTCAAGAGGTGTGAGGGCAACGAGGGCAGTAAGTCACAGCTTCTTCCTTGCCCTCTTTTTGCTGGCTCCATCATCTCATGACCTTATAGACCAACACCTTCATCTTCTGTCCAGCAGACTTCTCCCCACCATGGCCATGAGGGCTGGGCATCCTTCCACCTCAGCCTTCTCCCCCTACCGCATGAACTGATGTTGCCTTCCCCGTGCTACTGCTTAGCCAGCCCCCTTCCCTCCATTCTCTGCTGTCGCTCGGCTGTTGTCAGCCAGAGGGAGGAGGATCACTTTACAACCTGAGCTGGCATCAGTGTGGTGGGGCTTGCTGCTCCGGGCTCTGCTCTGCTGACTGCCTCTGACTTGGCTTCTGCATCTGGTGTGCGTCAGGAGGACAGGGCCCTTTGCTGGTGTTGCTCACAGATGCAGCCCAGCCCAGCCCAGGTACATGTGTATGTTGTTTGCTGAACAGGTGAGACGGTCACCGCCGTCAGGCAAAGTCAGGCGTGGTGGCGCTTGAAGGCGGCCCTTCCTGCCCTTCCTGCAGTTAACACCCTGGCCATGCCGCAGCCCAGGACTGAGGCTGAGGCTGAGCCAGGCTGTGTTCAGTCTCAGCTGTGTTCCGACTTCCTCCAGCCTTTGCCTGCATTTTGTCTCAAGCTTCCCCTTCCCCTTTTAAAACTCACTGTAGAAGGCACTTCCACGAGGATACCTCCCTTGAGTCTTTGTGGCTGGGCTGCCCCCCTTCACCACTTGGCTGTTTCTTGAGTCTGTCTTCCCACAGCCAGTGTTTGCTGAGGGCAGGGCCCGCATCATCACTGACATGGACAAGGGGACTCCAAGTGAGGGTCTGATGGCTGAGGACAGGGGCAGAGCCCCTTCAGAAGCAGGGGAATGAAGCAGGCCGGAGCTGGTCTGATGACTCCAGATGCTACTTCTCTTCCCTGGGAAAGCTAGGGACAAGCCACATTCTCCCAGTGCCAGGAAGGAGCTGACCTTTAAGGAGGTCTCTGCTCCCAGACTCAAGATGTCTCCTTCTTGCCCCAACATAAATCTTTGCAGTGGGTCAGGGACAAGACTTCAGGATTCAGGTCCCAAACCCCAGTGGAGACCTGTGACCCAGCTGGGGAGAGGTATGTGGGGCCGGAGTCCACTGCCCTTGGGAGCAGGGAGTGGAAGATACGCCCTTGCCTATGGGAACAGCAAGGAGGGGTAGTCTGGCTGCCTGCCCAGCTAGGGAAGATCAAATATCCACTTCCCCGTTCTCCCTGGGTGGGCAAGGCGAGGTGAGTGGCACTGGGCCAGGGGGGACCCAGGAGCAAGGAGCAGAAACACAATGAGCCTGGTCCCTCACAGAAGGCTGGGCCCAACCACTTTCCAATCAATATGGAGAAAGCAAGACCCTGGGTGTTGGGATGGAATGTGAATCCCTCTGTTCCTGGTGGCCCCAGTCTCAGCAGGCAGCTGCAGAATGGTCAGCTCTGGGCCTTCAGGTTCCACGGAGCGCATTTGACAGACAGGAAGTCCCGAGCACAGGGTCTCATAGAGACAGAGCTGCGCTCAAACCTGAGAGACGCTGGGATCTCTGTCACGTGTTCTGCCTAGGTGCACACAGTCTAAGCACAGAAGCAGTTGTTTTGTATTTAATTTACAAAAGAGACCCCAAAATAATAATAATAAACTATCCAAGGGCAGGAGAGTAGGGTCAGGTCCGCTCTGGCCCAGCTGAGCCCCTCTTCCTCTCTGGCAGGGAGAGAAGGGGCCTCTCAGGGAATTGCCCCTCCCCCTTAGAACAGGGGGGTGAGAGCTGGTATGGACGCCCTACCGGGCATCCCCAGGGATCTGCCCCCTTGGGGCTCCAGTCTGTCCACCTCTTGCAGGCTCCTACGTGCCCGGCAGAGCCCTTGTGGCAGAGGCCAGCTTGCCCGGCAGCCGGGTGAGAGATCCCTATTAAGTCCAGGTCAGGGCCAGGGCTGCCACAGCCAGTGAGCCGGTGAGGTGGGACCCAGCCCCGGCCCCATGGGCACCCCCAGTTGCCCGTGTATGGTCCCACTGGCATTGCTCGCCACCCCAGCCTAAGTAGCACTGGCAGCGAAAGTGCGTCTGCAGGTAGTTGAGATCAGCCCAGCTGAGCTCCCCCTCCGGCCGCAGCTGGGGCTCACCCGGGACGTGGCTTGGCACCAGGCGGAAGCTGCTGGCACTGAGGTGCAGGAAGGTACTGGCGCTGGGGTCACGGCGTACACAGCGCCCGTGGCCGTGGCACTGGGCCCAGCTGCAATACTGGGCAGCCCAGGACACGTTGACTACGTAGGGGACCAGCAGCCGTGTCAGGTAATCCTTGAGGTACTGGCAGGTCTCCTGGGGACAGAGGCCAGGGATCAGGTCAGTGGCCTTAACCCACAGGCCCGGATAGAAACTCTGTGTTCACCCTGCAGTGCCTGTACATTCTTGTAACAGCATGCACATGTGCTCACATACATGCGTGCTCCAGCCCTGACCGCCCGTTTCCACTGAGAAAGGAGGTGGCTCCAGAGGTGAGCCCAGGGCATGGGGGTAGGGTGAGGGGGAAGGGTGGACCTCTGAGGCTGTTCAGGACAGAATGATCCCTTTCCTGGGAATAGGGGAGGGACCCTTTCTTTGTTGGGACCAGAGGAGCCTTGGGAGGGAGACAGACAAAGGGCCCCATCTAGGTTGGTTTGCCCACCTTGAGGTAGGCAGCCGAAAGCTGCAACTCTCTGCCTGTCCCCCACTCCCGCAGACTCCGCTCTAGTAGGCTGGGGGGGGGGTGTCTTACCGTGCTGGTGGTGTAGCCTGCATCCCCCCAGAGGATGACCCCGGCCGCGCCCAGGGCTGCACTCTCACCAATGGTGGAGATGAGATCCATCTGTGTGGGAGGAGGACGGTCACTGGGGAAGACTGAGACCACAGGATGAGGACCAGACAGGCTGGACAGGACCCCACCCTGTTCTGACTTTCTGGTCCCCTCAGCCCCGTACCCCTTCCCACCCTCAGGCAGAGGGTGTTTCCCTTTCTCATTAGATGTACAAGCCATTTGCATTCCTACTCAGGCTTCCATTTCCCAAGCCAATGGCCTACTCAAATCTAGGATGTATCTATCAGGATGAACTCCAAAGTTAGGGTGCCTAGTCCCAAGTCCCTGCTCTGCCCTGGATGTGCTGGAAAGCTTTGGGCAAATTTCTCAGCATCTCGACCTGAATTTTCTCATCTGCAAAATGGACCTAATGATGCCACCCTTTCACAAGGTCACAGAGAGAATGACGGGAGGGGATGGAGAGCAGCCAGTCAGCTGGAGGGCAGGAGGCCCCCTGCCTACCCCACCCCCACCCCACAGTGGTTGGGGGTGGCGGGGGAAGGCAGGGCCGCCGAAGGCACATACCTCGCTCAGCCCCGTGAGCCTGCGGCTATAGGTGGGACGCGTGAACACATAGACCGGGAGCGCGTGGTTGGCGTGGTGGGTGTGAGCCACGCGGAGGGCCTCCTGAACCCGGAAGCTGACGAAGTTGCGGCCGTGGGTGGAGGACGCGAGGGCCTCATCCAGGTAGACGGAGGGGAAGAGGGCTGTGCTCTCCGCCCACAGCCAGGCCAGCTGGTCGTTTCGGGAGACCTCGACATCAGGGCAGCGGCCCGTATAGGTTTCCCAGTTCTGCACGTAGTCGTGGTTGTAACAGTCGGGGAAGAGGTAGAAGCCCCAGAGATGCCGTGGTCTCACGGCTTTGACAAAGCGCAGCGTCTCCAGCATGAACTGCCGGGCGGCAAACTCAAACTCGTACTGCGCCTGCTTGACCACGCGCTCTGCCGGCCAGTCGGGGTGGCGAATAGCCACCAACTGGCGTGACGACTGGCGGTATATGTCCTTGTCCTGCCAGTTGCGCACCCAGACGGGCCGCCAGTCCTCCCAGTCGATGACCGCCAGGCCCGCGGGCTCCTGGGTACGGATGTAGTGTTCCACATGCTCCTGCAGCATCTTCAGATGCGCCCAGAGGCTGCCATTCTGTGGCACACCCCCGTGCACAGACCGTCCCACGGAACTGAAGCGTGGATACAGACCCAGCCGATCATGGTAGAAGATGGTGATATTCTGGTTCACGAAACCCTCGTTAGGTGAGGCTTGAACATCAAAGGCCTTCAGGTCCAGGGGCACCTTGAGGCGAGGGCCACAGTCTTGTGTGGGCACATCCCATGCTACCACGAAGGGCCGGCCGGTGAAGATGGGTGGCGCTGTGGGCTTGAGCTGAGTGGCCCATGCCACCAACACCAGGGCCAGTGTGACGGCAGGGCACAGGCCTGCCCACATGCTGGGGGCTGCAGGAAGATGGTGTCACCTGCCTGGCACCAGCTCAGGAACTGGGGGAAAGATGGGAGAGAGCAAGTCAGTCTACGAAATCCTGGAAGTGCCCACCGCAAACCTATTCACACTCCCACAGCCCAGGCTCTGTTGGGGCACGGTGCCCAGGCTGTTCAGACCCTGTTAGGTGAGTGTTACAGGTCTGAGAGACCACAGGCCAGTGAGGGGAAGGCAAGACACCCTGGGAACTCACTGCCAGGAACATAGGGCTCCTTCCTGGAGCAGGTGGCTTATGGCTGGGCAGAGACCTCAGGTAGGTCTGTGACTCAGAACTGGCAGACTGAGCCATGGACTCGCTACTCAGAAATAGAGATATCTGCATACCACCCAACACAAGGTTTCAGAAAGCCCCGAACCAGAGGCCCACTCTGTACCCCGTGAAGAATTCCCGATCCAGAGAAATGATAGCATTTGGATAAGGCAGGGCACAGCTCATGCAGCCACCAGGAAGCTGGAACACAGCCGCGGAACTGGTATCTGTGTAGCACCCGCCCGGCAGAAGAGCGGGGCTGTCAGGACTTTGTCTCGAGCGCAGACACTCTCCCAAGCTTGGTGGAGGCCCGCACCGGGACAAAGGGGCGGCGGACCTCCCACGGCGGCGCCAGCGAACTGGCCCTTCCCTACGCAGCCGCCGGGAATGCGCGCGCGCGCGCGCGCGCGCCCGCCCGCCAGGCGGGTCCGGGGAGGAGCTCACTTCGCCTGGCCTTTGTGCAGGACCCCGCCCCCGCCCCGCACGTGGGGCCTGAGCCGGGCCGGGGTGGGGGGTTCTTGGGCCGTCCCGCTGGGCGCATCCCGGGGGGTCCAGAACTCAGCCTGTGTGGGAACGCGGCTAGGTTTGCACTGCTCGCCCTCACCTCGCGCGGGGCGCTGCCGGGACCCGCGCCATGACCACCGCCATCCCCGGCCCAGCCCGGCCCACTCCAGCCGCTCGCCGAGGCGCGGCCCGGGCTCGGCGCCTCTGCTGCTCCGCCCCCCCAAGCCCCGGCCCGCGGGCTCTTTAAGAATCCAGAGCGGAGGTGGGCCCGGGGCAGGACTTGAGGCCGGGGCGGGAAGGTGTTCCTGACTTTCACGCTGCCAGTGCCCCGTTTCGGCATCCAAGGTTCTCAGATCCTCCGCCGAGGAATGTGGCCATCCATCTGGGGCCGTGAGGCCCCTCCGAATGGGGCTTTCTTCTGGATTCTGAGGCGCGAGCTCTAATCAGCCCAATATATCCTCCCCCGCCAGCTCGCGGCCGGTGGTACAGTCCTCCCGGCTCCGCCGCGCGACCAGCCGCTTAAAGGGACAGCGCTAGGGACTGGAGTCGCGGAGGGAATAAAGAAAGTGGTGTTCCTCCGCCCGTCCATAAGGTGGTGCTGAGGGACCCGGGGCCTTGGCTGGGGGCAGCAGAGGATCTGGCCCTGTACCCGCAAGTGTGGCTTCCAGCTCTTCGGCCGTTAGTTTGGAAAGAGAGACGGTGACCAGTGCCAACCTCGGGCCTCCCGGGACAACAACACCCAGTCCCCTACGTATCAGGGCTCCCTTCCCCCATTCCATTCTGAAGGGAAGCCCCGCCCCCTGCTAGTCTTGGGGAGGGGGCTAAGCACCAGCCTCTTAGCCCTTGCTTGGCTGGGCCGAGGCTGTGGGTTGTCTTGGCAACAAGACCTTTGAGTCGCAGCGTGGCCGGTCCCGCTGGGGTCTGTAAGCCCAGCTGGCCCTGGGGATAGGGCCCCCAGCCCGCGACCTGCATTCGGGGCAGGCCCATGCCTGGGCTCCCATTCCTTCCTGCCCAGGCTCCCTGGAGGCCTGCAGGAGCCCCCCAGCCTTTATTTCAACCTGAGGAGGCTGCTACCCCCAGAAGTACCCGGCCCAACCGCAGAGAGAGCCAGCCTGGCTAGAGGGGCTTCCCCGGGCCTCCACCCGGTATCATGAGCCCTTTCGCCCCACAGGCCCCTCCCGCTGGGGAGCAGCCTTGGAGCCGGACCGGGCCAAGATCTCCGTGCGTCTTCCTAGATCCTCTGCCCCTTTCGGGGCTCAGCTCCCCCAAAGGGCCCGGGTCTGCATCACCAGCCCATCCCGTCTGCGCGCCAGGGAGGGGAGGGAGAAAGAGCTCCTGTGAGCGGATCTAAGGGGGTGCAGAGCAGTCGCCTGCACTGGGCTCACCTGTGTGGGAGCCCGCGGGCCCAGTAGGTCGGCGGCCTCCCTTCTTCCCTGGGTGAGCCTCTCTAGCTAAGCTACTCGCACCAGCTGCTGCCCGCCGGGCAGCCCGCCGGCGACTTGATAAACCCCATCCCCTCCCACCCGCTCCCGCCTCCCACCCCAACCCTTTTTCCTCACTTCCTGCTGCCCCTCTGAGGAAAGGGCCAGAAACAAGCGCGGGGGAAGGGACCGCCTTGACCCTGTTTCCCTCCGACGTGCCCTGCTGGCTGGCTGCCCTCCCCACCCTTCCCCCCTGCCTGCAGTATACCCTGGCTCTGGGAACTGCACCAGGTGACGGGAAGGCTGTAGGACTTGGCTCAGGTGACAGCCTCCGCCATGCCGGCAGCTTCCTAACCCTGAAAGCTCTTCTCCCTAATCTCCCCTTGGGGTTGAGGCTGGTCCTCAAATCCAGTAGCCTGTGAGTGGAGGGGCCCAGTGGTGGGTCCCCCAAGGCAGGTGGTGAAGAAGGGAACCGGCTCCGGGGGGTTTTGGGGAACTTCCAGGAGCTGGGTCAATTTTTCCCACTGACAGCGGAAGCATCCCAAATGTGAGAGTGGAAAACATGTTGATGTAACGTGCTGCGTAGCGTGGGGGTTGGGACAGGGGCTGGGAGGGGTCTATAGGCCCCCAGATTCCTGGGTGAACTTCACCAAGACACTGTAGAGTAGGGAGCTCATAACTTGGCTGAGAAAAGGGCTGTTTCTATGGGAAGGGCGTGCCCATAACAGGACTGGCCCCAGGCAAAGCTGCAGTGGAGTCCCAGCAGGCTGTTCTAGAAGGGTGGGCAAGACTGCACACCCTCAAATCACCCTCAGCCTACCCCATTCACCCTACTGGCCCACCTCCCTGAGGCCAGGGCCCCTCTCCTAACAGAAGGCCATGGAAGAAGACTGGGCAACTGGGTACACACCCTAGAGTACCACCGAGGACCAAGGAGTCCAGGACATGGCAAGGGAGGGTGTGTCCCCATACCATTGTGCTGGCTCCGTAAGGGACACAAGCCTTGGAAACGGCAAGGGTGGGGGCCCCTGGGGAAACAAAGGCCATACCAGACAGTCCCAGGGCAGGGACACTTCCTCAGGCAGCCAGCAGGAAGGAAGTGAACACAGCCCAGTGGAAGGGAGTGGAAGAACACTGCCCTGACCCCCATTGTTTCCAGCTTTGGGGTCAGCTGGGGCAGGCTGAACCCAGGGAGTTCCCCCAACACTGGGATAGTGGTGATGGGAGATGGGATGCCATCTGGCATGGCAGAGTCCTGGCCCTGAGGCAGTAAGGGGGATAACAAAGGATGACAGGGCCTTATGTCTGGCATCTTATCAGGGAAGTGGGAAGGTGCCCAAAGAAGACCTACAAAGGCTGCACAGGAAGATCCTGCTCCGGATATGACAAATTTAAGCCTCCAAACGACTGGCAGGCCAACTCCCCAAACCCAGAAGCCTGTGTCCCTGAACTCCCTCTTTCCTAACTGGAATTTGGGCTGATGGCCAATAGCCAAACCTAGCAGGGAAACAGACTTCTAGCAGGGCCTGAGAAGTGTAGGCTGAATGTACACAGGGTCAGCAGGAGGTGAGAACACAGGGTCAGCAAGGAACAAAGAAAGTACTAAGTGGGTGAGTTCTGTCTGATGGAACAGAAGCCCCAAACCCATTCTCCTGGTGGTATCCACAGACAGTCCTGGGAGGAAGCAGGTGGGTTGGGGCTACATAGGCTGGCGGTAGGCCAAGGGCATGGTGGCACCCAGCTGATTGCTGTCCACTTAAGATGGATACTGGAGGGGCGCCTGGGTGGCTCAGTGGGTTAAGCCGCTGCCTTCGGCTCAGGTCATGATCTCAGGGTCCTGGGATCGAGTCCCACATCGGGCTCTCTGCTCGACAGGGAGCCTGCTTCCTCCTCTCTCTCTCTCTGCCTGCCTCTCTGCCTGCTTGTGATCTCTCTCTGTCAAATAAATGAATAAAATCTTTAAAAAAAAAAAAGATGGATACTGGAGGTCCATGGGGTTCGTGTTGTGACCTCATGTGGGGTCAGCTGGCATTGCTGGGGGCAAGACAGCTGTCTCAGAACTACCTGAGGTAATGCTGTCACCTCGGGTCAGGCAGATGGGGCCAATCCCTAGTGAAGCACCCCAAAGCCTTCCAATTCTAGGAGTCTCCACCTATTAAACACAATAGACAAGTGAGTGGCCTTCCATTCTGAGGGGCCCTGCAGTGAGGGGTGTGTGAATACACTGCCACCTGCTGGCCACAGCTGGGATGGCCACAAGGGGGGCTCATCTTGATGATAAAGATGGGAGCCATTGGAGTGGCCCAGTCTAGACATGGGATGTCACAGCAGATGCCACTCTTGTATGCAGGGTCTACAAATAATTTTATTGAAACTAAACAAATAACACAACATCCTTCTTAGATTGGGGGCCGCCCTTCCCAAGCCATTTCCCACACTCTTAAAAGCACAGAGCTTGCACAGTAAGGAATTAAAAAAAAAAAAGTCATTTTGATGTAGAAATCAGACTCTGCCCCAACATCATGGACTAGACTATTTACAGACTTTCACATTTTAAGTATTCCTTTATGACTGATCTCTCCTTTCTGTCTCTACCCAGGGGCTTCAGTACCTTCCATTGACTGATCCTGGGGGATGGGTATACTGTAGGGAAAGGGGTGGTGGGCTCCTCACAGCTATTGACACCAACCTTAGGGGTGCTGTCCCTCACCAAAGGGTGGCAGATAGTCTCCTCCCTATGGCAGGGGTGTGTGTAAGTGTCGGGCTGGTACAAAGGCAAGGAGGATTAGACAAAGTAGGTGGGCCGGGGCAACTCCCCATAGGCACAGGCATCATAGCCCTTCCTGTTCCCGTCTTATGCCCTCTCAGCTGGGGTGTATGTGTGTGTGTGTGGGGGGACAATAAGTAGTTGCAGTGGGGAGGGATCAGTCCAGCCCTGGGTGGAGGAAGAATCCTCCCACACCAGTCCCATCTCCTATTAACAGCCAGAAAACTGTCCATCCATCTGGGGGTGGGAACAGATGAGAAGGTAGGCAGGAAGAATCAGGCTTGCACTGCCCCCCACCTCTGTCCAACATAGGAGGAATCGAGGTAGCAAACGGCTGAAATGCTCCAACAAGGGGGTAAGGGAAATGAGGGAAAGGAAGTTCCCACTTGTGTACAGTTCCCACAGCCCAGGGGCTGGAAGAAGGCAGACCTTGCTTGTAAAGTGCTGTAGCCCCTAGCAGGGCTGGGCCCTAGGCAAGCTTGGAAGAAAGCAGGCCAGGCAAGGGTGCAGGAACCAGGCATTCCTGACCGGCATATGCCCTGCCATGTTCCTTGCAGGGATTGCTGGGGAAGGTGGGCTGGTAACTCTGCCATTAGCCCTCACCAGCCGCCAGCCACCTCTTGTCCACATATAAACCAACACCCAACCAACACTGCAGGACTGCCCCGCTCACGGCTGAAGTTTCCAGGCCAATGCAGTTTATTCAGGGATGTGGCCCCAGCTTAGGTTCCTTAATGGAAGCCACACTTTGAGCCTGGGGGTTTCTTGGTGGGGTAGGGAGCGCTTATGCCTGCCACTCCCCAGGCTCACACCTCATAGAGGATCACAGGAAAATCCACGTGGATGCGGGGAGGATCCAGCTTCACGATGCCCTGCCATGGAAACAGAGGCTAGTGAGGGCCAGCTCCTTCCCCAAGACATGCACATCCCACCATGACAGCAGACCACATCTGGGGTCTCCACACACTCAACACAGGCTCTATGACCACTGCCCAGACCCTCACCTGAGGAATCAGGTTCTTATGCACCCGCCTCAGCTTGGCCCGCTTCTGCCCATTCTTGGTGACGATTGTCTCCTCGTAGAACTCGTGAGCCAGATCCCCATCCTCATCATAGAACATGGAGCTGTGTGGAGAGAGAGGGAACGGGCTGGGCTGGAGCCCCACACCCAGTCATGGCAAATGACCAGACTACAGGGAAATGTGCCCACCTCCAAATGGGGAGCAACCTTGGTGGGAGGAAAAGAGGATAATATGCCTGAAGAATCCTTTGTTTAGGGCTTGGGGTCTACTAGAAGCAAGTGGGGAGTGGGATGGTAGCTAGTGCTACTCTGTCAGTCTCCCAGAAGAGAGATCAATCAGAGCACGTTGTCATAGCAGCCACAGCCAGTTCTCATCACTGGTTTGCTCAACAAAAGCAGCCATTCCAACATCAGGCCCTTGTCTTCACCCAGGACATCTAGAGTGGGCAGGATGATGGCTTGGGTACGTGTCTCTCTCCAGAAGATGCCGCTGGCCCTGGGCCAACCTGAGATGGCAGATGCCTGAACTAGAAGGGAGCCTAAAGAGAAAAAGGTTGAATCCTCCCCACCCACCCCAGATGGCTGGTGTGGCCAGACTACCAATGTTGAGTCTCCCTAATATCTACAGCCAAATCTCCAACATCACTTGAGTACCATTTCCATTGGCTCACAAGGAGCAGGCCAGTATAGCGCTCCTATCTGGACCCGTGGAAAAAGAGAAGGGAGGTCAGTACTCCAGATGTGAAGAACATAACTGGGTGAAGGTCTTTTTACCAAGGTTCCATCCTCAACACTGGGGCCCAGCCCTACTTTCGCGGCTACTACCCTCAGAGGTCTAACCCCATGACGGTGGGGAACGAAAACAGTCAAAACAGGGTTATTCTTCCCTCAGAAGAATTGGGGGAGAGGGAGGCTAGGAGCCTTCAACTTTCATGCTGGGCAGAAAGGGATGAAAGAAAGAAATTCTGAAGTCTCAGGGAGGCTCCAGCTCAGCTTTCCGTGCCCGCCCATGGACAAGCCTCAGGCCCACTCTTCCCCTAGAGAGACCTTCCAAGCAGCCAGATCGCTAGGAACTGACTGCTCTGCTTTCCCCACCCCTTGCTCCCACGGGTGCCAGAAACATCCGACTCCTCGTGGAGCTCCCTGTGACGGGGAGCGCCCCGCTGCCCGCCTGTCCTCCCCGGGGCGGAATCCGCGCCCTTACCCGCGGCGCGTGAATACGAAGGGGGGCACGACTCGGCCTCGCGGCCGCACCAAAGCTTGCTCAGCGACCGACGACTCCGGGCCTCCGCCCCCCGCCGCCGAGGCGAAGGGCCACAGGCCCCGAGCTTTGGAGCCGCTGGCGCCCATGTCAGGGCCGCCGGCGCATGGCGAGTCCCTCGGCCGCTTTGCTCTCACAGGGCCGTGGGCGCCGCCATGCCCTGCCCGGGCCTCCGCTCGCAGGTGCCGCCGCCGCCGCTGCCGCCGCCGCCTTCTGCAGGCTCCGCTGTCTCCACGGAAACCTCACTTCCGCTTCCGCACGCTCCGCACGCTGCCTTCTCTGATTGGCTGCTTCTCTCGTCGGTTCGCGGGGCGGGACCAATAGCGGCTCTCGGAAGCTAGGCATCCCAGCAGGAACAGCGAAACGTCAGGTCCCAGCAGGCCACGCTCTCCCCAGCTGGGACAGCTCCTACCCAGTCAAGCGGAGGTTGTGTCCTGCTTTAATGTGTGGCGTCTCGGACGTCCCCGGTCCCCAGAAGTCAGGTCCAGCGGGCTGCCCAACCACCAGCTTCCCCACAACCAGCCCTTTAGGGCTGCCCCAGGCCAGGCCCCGCATTGCCCGCCTGGCTTCGTTTTATTCCCACACCGTTTCTGTGATCACCACTGTTGCATGTAAAGAAACCAAACCTAAAGAAAACTAGGTAATTGGCCAAACGTATAGCTACGGTCAGTCTGGAAGGCAGCTATGCTCACCACTATACCACCAACGCTGGCTCTACGGTCAGTCTGAAGAACTTTGGGTTCAGTGTTCTTTCCAAACCCATTAGAAGGCATACTTTACGAAGGCAAGAATTAACAGCTAGACCTTCGGGGCCATGAGCAACATCTGGTCCTGATCCACAGTAGTAGCTCAGTAAAAACGCCTCCCACAGCTTAGAGTGTGTGTGTGAGTATGTTTTGGGAAGGGTGTGGTTTCCCTAAATTCTAGCTTATATTCTTGCCTGACCTGAACCCCCATGGTGGTGTGTGTTGACAGTCCCTATTTGTACCCCCACATCCTTCAAATATTGGTCACATGGTGACTTTTAAAAGGTGCTCTATGAGCCTGTCCATCACCCTTGGTAGACACTGGCATGAGGGCAACTTCAGTTGTGGACTCATAATAAAGAGTTACAAAGCAGAAATCTTAAATCTTTATTCAGCCAATTCTCTTCAGGCCCCAGGCCCTGATGATGACTGTCACCCCCATCCCCTTCCCCACAGGAGGCATGCAGCTGAGGCCACAAAATAGTACATACATTCGCATACATCATCAAAAATAACTGAGGGAAAGACCCTCGCTTTGATAGGCAAAGAAGGCACAGACCTGGACCAGTGCCCACATTCACACAGACCCTGGCCTAGGGACATCCTCCTTGGAGGAGGCACTGAGGCACTGTTGCTGCACCATGCGCCAGGATTCCCTGACCCCAGTGTGTGTGAGGAGTCAGAAGCCACTGTAGAGGGAAACCTAGACTCGTTCCCCACGCCTGCCTTATTTTGAACACCTGCCCTTGGCTCTGACTGTCCTGACACTCCATCTGAGACCCAACACACACGACCCTTCCCCATAGATGAGGGCCTTTATCCCTGCAAACATGACCCTATTCTGTTTGTAGGGTTTCCCAAGATTCTGGTATCTGAGACATGAATTAAAGAGACTTAATTCTGCTCAATCCCTGCTGCAAGCCTGGAGCAGCTTTCTGAGGCAACCCCGGCCCAGCATGACCCACTACACAAAGGGCAGAAGAGCCATGCTCTGCTACACCTATGGGTGGACACAGGGGGCCAGCTCCTTTGCTGTTCTCTGGGCTCATTCCCCTGGTAAGAGATGACCTCCATGCACACTCATTCTTCAAGCCACATGGGCCCTGTCACACTCACACGGCACGCTCTCGGCGCTGCCTACTCTCCTCTTTTCCCCCGGGGTACAAGAGGTCACCCCAGGGGACAGGCATGCAGGGCTTCCTGGATCTTCTGACGGCAATAGGAGTACTTTTGCAGGATCTGGCGCAGGTGTTCCTCTTCCTCCCGCTGTAAGATGCGCAGGAAGTTGTGTAGTTCAGGCATGCTGAAGGCATCCCACTGCAGGTGGAAAGGAGGGAAACAGGCTGCAGCAGGCATGGCCAAATCAGCAGGCCCTCCCCATCGAAGAGCAGCAGTCATGTCACACAGCTAGGATAGGACTTTCTAATGTTACGTTCTTGCCTGAATGGCCTGTGCTAGGATTCTTGACAATAGTCTGTAGAGAAGATGGGCCCCATAAAGTAGAGCAGTCACCTTGAAGACAGGCAACCAAACCAGATGTCACCCAGTTATCTGTGGAAAGGCTATGCCCACACTCTGAGTTTAATACTACTCCATAGACCCAATACTTTGAAGCCAGAAAGCTTCTAGGTAAAAAGTCATAATGGTTGAACAGGAGCCTCCCTGATGTGGGCCCATCTGTGGTTTTTTTTTTTTTTTTTTTAAAGACTTTATTTATTTGACAGGCAGAGAGGCAGGCAAGGAGAGAGAGAGGAGGAAGCACACTCCCCGCCAAGCAGAGAGCCCAATGTGGGACTCAATCCCAGGACCCTGAGATCATGACCTGAGTCGAAGGCAGAGGCTTAACCCACTGAGCCACCCAGGTGCCCCTCCACCTGTGTGTTTTGATCTGGCTTGGAATCACCATACTATCAGAGGAATTCCTGTATCTCCTGAGGACTTTCCACAACAGAAAAGAACAGACCACCAAGACAATTCTTCCCGGCATCTTGGGACAAGCCTGTGACCTTGGCTTGAGTGGCCTGGAATGCTTCACTGTAGCTACAAGGTTCACATACTCTTAAAGAGGCTTTGCAGGGCTTTTTCTCCAGTCCTACTCTTCCTTCCAACTTTACTGCAGCTGTGACCCATCAGCCTTATCCAGTGACAACCAAGAAGCCAAAGAGGGCTGGGTACTCACATTCACCTCCCCAGAGTCATTCTCCTTGAGGACAAAGCTTAGGGCCTTCTCGCTGGGCCCTGCAAGGAGCCGGAGCCGCAGGGGCTGCTCGTCATCCGACAGCTTCCGGAGGTACACTGAAGGCCAGGCAGGGAGAAGAAAGTTATCTGATTAGAGTCAGGCGCAGCCCATTCAGCCCCTTACACATGGTGCATGCATATATACCCTCATACATGGCGGGGAGGGAAGCCTACCTTGGCCATGGCGTTCAGCCCGCTCAAAGAGTGCAAACTTGCGGGGGTCATCCACCACCAAGAATTTGCGAAGTAGGGCCTCAATGACCTCACGTGCCCGCGTGCGTGACAACACATGCAGGTGCTTGACAGCATCCTTGGGCAGGTAGAAGGAGGTACGGCGCCTCACAGCTGTGCCCCGCCCTGTGCCCCGCCTGGCATCCTGCAAGGAGGGTGGCTTCTTGCTGGAGGGCACTGAGACAGGGCGTACCAGCTTCAGTTGAACCTTGATGAAGCCTGTGTAGGAGCCATCCTTGTTCTGAAGAGGAAAAACCAAACCATGACTATGTTCCACGTGAGATGGAACAGATTTGGACACTGCTAGTCCACTTGGGGCTAGGCTAGGTGTAAATAAATTACTGCTTAGGCCCACCCAAGAATACCTTAGCTGTGACTTCAGCTGTAGCCTCTCCCCACACCCCCTTTCCCAGGCTGTCAACTCACCAGGCTCATGAAGAGGTTGCTGTTGATCTGGCTATTGTACTCCTTGATCTTCTGTTCAACCTCAGCCTGAGAAAGGTCAGGTGTTTCCCACTCCACAGGCTCGTCCTGTAAGAGGGGCCAGCATGGACACAGGGTCATTAAAAGAACCCAACCCACTGCAACGCACGTCACATACAGGGAGGTGAGTCTGCGTGGGCCACTTTGAAAAAGCAGCCTCTGGAAACTGAAAAAGCAGCCTTTGGAAACTTTGGAAACAAAGCTTGAGTCCTGATGAGAAGAAGCCACCACTGCTCCTGGTTTTGCACGCAATGGATGGGCAGAGCAACAGCCGAGTCATTTGGCTTCTTTATGCTGCCTACATGGGGCCTCCTTAGCACTAGGTGAGGCCCTAAGGATACCTTAAAACCAAGAAAACTGAAGAGAGAAGGCCAGGGGCCAGGAAAAGATGTGCGATTCTTTTTTATTATTATTTTTTTAATTTATTTGACAGAGAGAAATCACAAGTAGGAAGAGAGGCAGGCAGAGAGAGAGGGGAGAAAGCAGGCTCCCTGCGGAGCAGAGAGCCCGACGCGGGGCTCGATCCCAGAACCCTGGGATCACGACCCGAGCCGAAGGCAGAGGCTTTAACCCACTGAGCCACCCAAGCGCCCCAAGATGTGTGATTCTTATTGACAATAAAAGCACCTTTCAACTGCACAGCCTGATTCCAGCACCCTAGTTAGGTGGGGTCAGGAGTGTTCTGGAGAAGGGAGACCACTCTGCCACTCTGCCCCAGCAAAGGGCCATGACCACCCGGTGAGAGGTCTGGGACTGGTGCACACCACAAGCCCAGCCAGGTACAGGCATGAGGGTAAGGGCAACCTCTACAATTTTAACACCTTCTGGTGAGGGATCTGGGGCCAACCCCGTATGTCTCACATACAGGGAGGAGACCACTGTGACATGCCATTTGATCTTGACCAAGCTGCGCCAAAGGCAGCTTCAGGCCAGGCTCTAAACTGCCTCCTGGTAGAGCTGGTCCCACAAGTGCCAAGCAGGTAGGCTTCTGCACCTCCTCCCTCCTGTCTGGAGGTTCAGCCCAAAGACTTTTTTTCCCTCTACCACCTAGCCCATCCCCCACTCCTCCAGGGGCTGGATTCTTGTTGGAAGGGTGGAGTATGGACCAGGGAAGCCAGAGCTCTGAACAAACACTTTTCTATCAAACTCCCCAGTTCCATTGCATCAGCCTTACTTCCTGTTGACGTCAGGCCCTGGCTGGAATGGGAGTGTCACAGATGCAGCTGAGATCACTGCTGACCAATGCTTTGTCCCAGGGGAATTCTTACCAGCTGGGCTCCTCCAAAATGACCTGTGTCTAGCTCTGAGCCCAGGAGAGGCAGGCTTCTCCCTAACTGCTGCTTTGGAGCCCCCAAGCTTAAACTGTCCGATGGGGATGAATAAGGAGGACACATTAGATGGTAGGGTGCTCTTCATCTAGACAGCCTTTTAGCAGTATGCTCTGTACCTAGAACTTTCCAATAAGTATGTGGCACTTAAAACTTAGGTTGGGGCCTCAGAAGGGGGCATTGGGGGAGGTGCGGAAACTGAAGCCTACTTGTTTCCCCAAGTTTCAAAAAAAAAAAATCTGGATGGAGGAGAGCACTAAGAAGTGAAAATCTCAGCAGGGAATTTTCGAAGAAAAATTCTTCGAAGGAAATCTTACTGGGGGCAGGGAGGAACCCTCCAAGACTAGTAAAGAACAAATGGTGTGGGTCCTGGGAAATGGGAGATTTGGAGGGTAAAATGAAGGCTGGAGCCTGGGAATAAAGGGAGGATGTGTTTGTTCAGGCTGGAGGAGAGGGCTTGGGACAGGAAGGGGTACTAGGATAGGAGAGTGCTGTAGGGCAGGAGAAAAGCTGAACAAACTTCCAAACCCCAGCAAGAAGGAAGAGAATTCTGTTTACAGAACGGTGAGCACAGAGATGGCACCAACTTATTTCCCTTCCTTGTGATGGTTCTGAGCTCCAGCCTGAGGATGAGAACACTTGCTCCTTTCTCTTCCTTCCCAGGTCACCTAGAAGCCCTGGACTGGGGTGCAGTGATGCACTGATCTATGTTCCAGTCTCTTCCCCTCTCCAGGTGAACCTCCCTTAGGTTTTGTTTGTTTGTTTTTGCCTCCCTTAGTATCTTTACTCATAAAATAGGGGACTTAGACTGGAGGCATTGCACTGTCCTGTCAGTATTCTAAAAGAATAAGAAGTTTCTTTTTCTGCTTCCAAAGCTTCCTGCGGGAGGATTCCAACAACCCTCTGTGTGCACAGCAGGACCATGGAGTTTCCCTTTTCCCACACTATGGTGACCCACCCTCCACTCTGCCACTGTCCATAGTGACTGATGGCTTGTATTTTACCTACAACTGGGGACTCCCCAGCCACCTTTTCAACTGGTTAGTGTCTTGTGGTTTTCTCACTGTTTCACAATGGAAAATGGCTCAAACCTGAGTGACAGAAAGTCCCAGGGATCCAGTCAAACCTTGCACCAGTCAAATGACCCAGAGTCAAAGGTCTGGGCTGAATTTTTGAGTAAAATTTAAAGAGTACAGGGGTGTCTGGGTGGCTCAGTCGTTAAGCGTCTGCCTTCGGCTCAGGTCATGATCTCAGGGTTCTGGGATCGAGCCCCACATGGGGCTCCCTGCTCAGCAAGAAGCCTCCTCCCTCTTCCACTCCCCCTGCTTGTGTTCCCTCTCTTGCTCTCTCTCTCTGTCAAATAAATAAATAAAATATTAAAAAAATTTTTGAAGATTACAAAATTGTCATCTAAAGACTCACAAGTCCCTTTCCATGGCTCATGTAAGGAATTCTGCTGCATTGCTGCAAGGTATTCGGAGCTTCACAGTCCCCGTCTCTTTCCTGATGCTCTGTGCAGGGTGCTCTCCTGAGGTGTACCAGCTCCTGTACAGTTACTTGAGCTTGGTGGTCACACTCATGGCACACAGAGGTTTCTGATAATGGGGACACCTAGAAGACTCAGAGAGGAACAGCTGCTCCAGCATCCCATCTTATAGTCCTGGATTAGTAACTCCTATCTCTCTCTCTCTTTTTTTTTTTAAGATTTTATTTATTTATTTGACAGAGAGATATCACAAGCAGATGGAGAGGCAGGCAGAGAGAGAGAGAGAGAGGGAAGCAGGCTCCCTGCTGAGCAGAGAGCCCGACACGGGACTCGATCCCAGGACCCTGAGATCATGACCTGAGCCGAAGGCAGCGGCTTAACCCACTGAGCCACCCAGGCGCCCCAGTAACTCCTATCTCTCTTGATCCCACCTCTGGGCTTTGTACAATCTAGTCTGCCTCACCTCCCGTGGATAAATGCTCCTGTTTGCTTACAGTCCAGAACTAGGCTTCCTTTCCACCTTCCTTCCCATTGGTGTGGACTTCTAGGAAGGGTATTTAGGAATCTAAATACCTAAAATACTTGAAGTATTTAGGAATCTCAATACCCTTCCTACAGGTCCACACCGATTTGAGTATATGTGCTGCCTAAGCGAGCACTCCAGCAAGGTCCACTCCAGAATCCTCCACATTCCAGAAGCCAGAAGCCAGTGGCAGGCCAGGACTAGTAAGAGGTGGGGACTCAGCTGGCTCCGTCCAAGAGTGCATATGGGGGGGGAGGGGGGAGGGGGAGTCCGAACCTTCTTCCTAAACACATTTCCCAGTTCCCCGCGAGGACACCTCCCTTCCACTTCCTCCCACCACCCCCACCCCCGTCCCCTAGAGAGGAGGTGGGAGCGTCTAAACGCGGAAATCGAGGTGCTCGTCCAGACTGAGCGGTCGGCTTTACTCATAGGTGGATAATGCCCATCCCGGGTCTACCCCAAGCCACGTAGCTGCTTCCCCTGGTTCAACCGGTCTGTGACAGAGACATCAAGGCCTCGGCACCCGGCATCGAGGCGCTGAGAGCCCCGCACACGGTTCCGCAGGCTGGCCCCGGGGCGGTATGGAATCCCAACTGACGGAGGAGTGGGACTGCCCACAAACTCGAGCCGACAACTTAGTGTGAAGGGGAAGGGTCCCAGCGACTGTCACCGGCCCGCCGCCCAAAACCCCGGCCCCCACCTGGTCCCGACGCGGCCTGCGAGCCAGTGAGGTACGAGCCGTGAAGTACTGTTCGAGCTCCGAGTCTGAGTCCTCCTGGCTGCAGTAACCACTGCTTGTTGTGCTGCTCCAGGTCATCTCGAAAGAAGGCGTCCCCGCATCCGCCTCGCCCATCGCCGCGCCCGCCCGCCAGCCAGCTCCCCAAGTCCCGTGCGCCGGTAGCTTCCAACCACCGCCCCAGGCGCGTGTGCGCGTGCGTCGCGATCTGAGTTCGCGCGGCAGCCGTTAACACTGAAACGTAGACAGCCAGGATCGGGCTCTCGTCTCATTGGGGGAGGGACTTCGGAGGGCGGGTTCCTACGCGCCACGCCTCCAGGAATGACCTCATAGCCCAGGCAGCTCGGCTCGGCTCTGCCTCGAAGACCCCTCCTCTCTTGGGGAACAGGTCCGAGCGCGTGCGCATGTGCACCAGCGTGGCCGCAAGACCGGATGCGGATGCGGGGAGGTGCGGAAATTGCGCGGACGCGGAGTTAGGGCGATTCCGGGCGGTCCGCGCGTAGTCGGCATCCCTGGCACCCTTTCGAGCCCGCGCGCAGAATTAGCCTTTCTCTGTCGCGGGAAACCCCCCGTTAGAACGCTCTTTGCGCGTAACGCCGCGCGGCCTAAGCAACTCCTGCAGTGTGGCCTACAGGTCTGCGCGCCTTTTCCGTACGCCCCCCCTGCCCCGCGCTCACCACGTTCGTGTCCAGCTCCAGCGCAGGTTCCCAGCCCAGGTCCCGGGGCCCGCAGCAGTCCAGGCAGACAAGAGCGCGGCAACGGTAGTGGCATGTGAACTTGCAATCTGCAGAGAGGCCTGGCGGTGAGGCGGAGGAGCCCCAGCTACAGTTCAGAGAAGCATTCCGGGCACGGAAGAGAACCCCCGGGATGAAGGCCGTTGCCCGCCAGGCTCTGCATGACCGGCCTTATCTTAAGGTCTTGTTACCCCCCGCTGCTATACAGATTCTAGTATTGGTCCCCTAACGTCTGGAAACTGACGGGAAGGCCTCCGGCGGTTAGGGATCCAGGCCTGTTGAACGGGTGGATCTTTCGCACTGAGTGCATAATATACCCCTCCCTCATTGTCAACGCCCCCCGCCCCGCCATCTTCGCGCATTTAACAAAAGCCTTAAACACTTGTTCTCTTCCGTCATCTGTCTCTACATCCCTCGCACCAAAACTTACCAACATTCATCTACATACACTGCTTAACGTCCTCTCTCCTTTACCCATTCCAGTCAGGCTTGCCCCTCCCTCCAGAAAGCTAGTTAGGGTCCTCAGCAACATGCGCAGGGTCGCATGCCAGGTCCCTTCAACATCCTCACCCCCTCAGCATCATTTGATGCTTACTCTCCTTGATTTCCAGAGCTCCCTGCTACCCTGGTTTCCCTGCAGCTCCTGCTAAGTTCCTTTCGTTTTGTCTCAACTCCCAGATCCAATGGAGAGTGTCTAAGGCTCAGTCCTCATCACTGCCCTGCTCTGTGTACACTTACGTACACCAGATCCAAGACTTCCATCGCTGACCTCCCTCCTCAGGTCGAAGCCCCGTCAACCCAATGTGGCCAAAACAACTCTTCACCTCCATCCTCCCCTCACCAGAGCACCTCATCTTAGCAAAAATTGCTACTCTCCCAGTTTGAGGTTAAAAAAAAAAAATCCAAAATCACCCTTGATTCCTCTCTTCTCTTTGCTTCTGACACACACCCAAATTGTCCTGTATTTTATCTCTGTCCACTTTATTTCTCCTTGGGAACACTTCAGTGTTCCAGCCCTTGCTCATGATTGGTATTCTGTCACAACCCTGGTGTTCAGGACAGACTCTTGTTCTGGATGAGAGGGTCTCCATGCCTACACAAGTCTGGGACACCTTCTCTAAATGGTGTTTAGAGGGTGTCTATCCCTAAATGGGCTAGAGCAGTAACTCTCAACTACTCTCAATTTCACTCAATTCCAGTGGAATGATTTGTTTTCTGCCAATGGCTGGTACACTCCCAGTGATTGATTCAACACGTCTGAAGTCCAGGCACAGGGGTTTGGAGGGCTGTAAAATCCCAACCGATTCTAGCTGGTGTATATAGCCAGTAGGGCAGCAACCTCTGCTTGCTGGTGGGTGACTCCTGGGAGGCAGAAGGGCCGCTGGTGTGTGGTTGTGTTTCATGTTTTGGCACCTGGCTGGGTCTGCGATAGGTATTTGCTCAACAAAATTCCCATCTGCAGAGGACCCCCACAAGATACTTTCCCCCTGCCCCCCTCCCATAGGGGGTAAAACTTACCCCATCCCAGAGATTCTGGAGGAGGACATGGTGAGTGAATCTTTGGGAAGGGGTGGACCTGGGAACAGGGACTTATAGAGAGTGGTGGAAACAAAGCCTTTCTCAAGAAGAGCCAAGACACTTTAAAGATAAAAAGCTTGGAATCAGCACCTTATTCATAGTTATTCGTCGGCAGCTGCTTCTGCGCAGCTGTGCCCCGATGCAGGTGGAGTAGGACAAGGATATACACCATCTATCCGCCTGCACTCTCTTAAACGACGGGTTAAAGCCAATGCACCTGGCCCGCGGGAACCGACCCTGCCGACCGACCCCCTCCTTTGCGACTTGACACGCAGCGCAGGCGCTGCCTCTTGGCCGCCCGTTTCGCTCTCGCCAGCGTGCGGGGCTGCTACTCACGCGCGCACTGCAGGCCCTTGCGCACGACGCCCCAGATGAAGTCGCCGCAGAGGTCGCACCACGTGTGCGTGGCGGGCCCCGCTGGCTGGAAGTGGTGGCCGCGGCCCGCGCCCAGTTGCCGTGCGGGATTGCGCGAGGTGCCGGGCGCGATACGCAGCGCGTTGGCACGCTCCAGCCGGGTGCGGCCCGGGCCGGCGCGCCGCGCGGGTTCCAGTTCCCTCAGTTCAATGAGTTCAGGTTCCGTGGACATGGCCGGATCCCGCCCGGACTCCCGCCGGCTCTGGGCGCCCGCGAGCGCGGGGCGGGCGGGGCCGCGGGGCGGGCCGCGATACGGCGCCGCCCCCGGGATCCCGGCGGGGCCACGGGAGAGAGTCGGGGCTAGCGGCGCAACGGAAACCTGGGCGCTTGGGCTGTGTCGGCGCGCAGGCGGAGTGGGGTGGCGAGGGCGTGGGATGCGGAGCGCTCTCGCAGCGTCCGGGCCCTCCCTCTCCTTTTCTCCCTGCATCCCGGGAGCACCCCTCCTGCTACACCGATGACGACCACCGCGAAGGGCCACTCGAAGGCAGGCTGTTTCTAGAGGCCAGCTTTACTGTGCTAGAGGAACAGGGTCCCCACATCCGGCCCTTGTCTTTGCCCCCGCCCTCCTGCTCCAGCTCGAAGAGGCAGCGCCCTCAGCCTACCCGCTGGGTAGGGCAGGAAGTGGGGAGCGCTTTGCTGGGGAAGATGGGTCTGTGCTCGCTGCGCTCACCACCTGGGAGGCTGGGGCTCTGGCAGAGGCTAGGCTGAGATCCTGAGGTTCAAGGGCACACTCTTGGGTGGGCTGTACGGGTGGCTGGCCTTTAGCAGCTGCAGCCTTCATTTGGCTCTGTCACCTTGGGCTGCCGGGACACAGGCCTTTCCATGCTTCTCCCAGTGCTTGACCTGGCACTCCCTGCAAGCAGGTGGGCTGGTGAGCATGCAGAGCTAGCGGAGGGTCTGAAAGGGGGGCTTAGGGGTCCAAGGTCCCAGGATGCCCTCACCTGCAGCAATACCATTCACTCTGGCACCGTGAGCAGCGTTTGGAGGCTTCTGCACTGCAGTAGGCACAGCGGGGCCGCTCTGGGTTTATTGCCTCCAGGACGTCCAGCCTGTAAGTCTCAGCCCATCTAGGAAAGAGGTCAGAAAAGCCTGGCTGGGCCTAGCCTGTGGGCACACAAGAGCACCCCTGCCTATGCCCATGCCTTCTGCATCCCTTCCACCCCTTCTGCTTGCTCAGCAGGACTCACTTTCGTGCCTGCAGCCGCAGGTCCTGCTCTGAGGCGCTGAATGTGTGCCTCAGCTGGTGCTTGGCAATAGCCTGCCACTTCCCTCTGTTCTCTCTCTCCAGCCGCTCCCAGATTTCTGGGATCTGTGGGAGAAATGTGCAAAGTGTCAGGGAGGAGCTGGCAAGGCGGGGAGTTGTCCTGAGTCACTGATTTCCTAGTACCTACCTGTTCCAACACCAGGTCCTTCTTAGGGGGCTGGGTTTCAGCCAGGGCCAGGTGGGCCAGGAAGCCCTGCAGGTCTGCCAGGTTGGGCAGCTGGTCAAGCAGTGTGTCCGTGAGGAAGGCCCGAAGCTGCAAGAGAGTCCAGGGAAGGCCAGTGTGAAGCAGGGCTGACCAGAGAGGGCCTGTGCTGGGCTGGGCTGAGGTGCTTGTGGGGACCGTGTCACTCGAGGCTCAGGGTCTAGAAATAGGACTGGGGCTGAGGTAAGTGGGCTGCACTGGGCTGGGGTGGGCTGGCGTGGTGCTGCAACCGGAGGAGGGCCCCACCTTGAGTAGCTGGCCCTTGGCAAAACTGGTGAGGTGGTAGCGGGCCCGGGCTTCAGGGCTTAGTAGCAGGTTGTACAGAGCGATCCACACCTGCCCATCCAACTTGCTCAGCTTTTGCTGCTCTGAGGGGGCCACTGTCTGCCAACGGCCACCCTCAAAGTGCTGCAGCTTGCCTGGGGAGAGGAATGGGGGTTGCTCACTCAGCCACTACAGCTGCATGGGCTCAGGACTGGCTCAGGTTGGGGCACTGCTTCCTCTAGAGCAGGGGGAGTCCTTAGTAGCAGACACAGAGCCTTGCCTGCTGCATAGCCCAGGTCCAAGCCCATCCCACGTGAGGCATCCCTGGATCCACTACGAGCTAGCGGGCAGAGTGTGTCTCCCAGGGGCAAGCTGCCTGTCTCCGTCAGTCTGAGAAGATGTCTCCGGGCAGCCATGAGCTGGGGCTTAGGCAGGTGGGGGAGGACCTTACCTCCTTCCTGGCGGCTCCAGGGACTGTGTTCCAGCAGTTCCACCAGGAGGCAGGGCAAGTTGTGGGTACTGAGCATGCGGTTCAAGGTGCTCAAGGAAAGGCTAGGTGTGGTGGTGGAGAGAAGTGAGCAGAGGCTACAGGCCCGGGATCCCAGTCCTCCACTGTGGGCCCCAGGCCTGGCAGGACTGCCCACCTGTCCACACAGTCTGTGATGTAGCGCAGCACTGAGAGGGCCTTCAATGCGATCTCAAACTCCATCAGTTCAGCCTGCTTCTGCAGCTCCTGGGGGTGGGGGGGACATGGTGCTTAAGCTGGGCCACCCCCAGCTTGCTCAGGTCCTGAGGGAGCCCGGCCTACCAATTGGCACCCCCAGGGAACCTCAACCTACCTGTATTGGGGTGCTGTACTGGGACTCCTCCTCAGGAGGGCCACCACGGCTACTCCGGGCCACCAACAGAGTCAATTTTCGGTGGCAGTAGTCTACCAGGTCCAAGACAGTGTCTTCTGCTGACTCACATACTTCCTGAGAGGGAGACAGAGGGGAAACATTCTGTCTCCAATGCTCTCCCCACACAGCCACAAACCCCCTTCCCTGTCAGGCCGTAGCGTGGGGCAACAGCTGGTGGGCAGGGCTGATGCCTCACCTTGTGGAAGAACACGGTCTCCAGAAGGTTGACAATGGAAGCCTCGTGGTGTACCTGTCAGATAAAGAGAACAGAGCCCGGAGCTGCTGAGGAAATTACTAGCTCTCCTCTTGAATCCAGAGCCCTCTAAAGGCACAGGTGGGGTGTGACCAGGGGCCTAGCTCACCACCATGTATATGGGAAAAGTGTTCTGGGGCTTGAAGTCCTCCAGCCTGCACAGC
The DNA here is from genome assembly GCF_020171115.1 of Neogale vison. Lineage (NCBI taxonomy): Eukaryota > Metazoa > Chordata > Mammalia > Carnivora > Mustelidae > Neogale > Neogale vison. Next base: position 204,877,989 of record NC_058096.1, on the reverse strand, counting down.
ACAGGGAACACCTTCTGTTTCCACATCTCCACTGCAATCAGCTCCTCCACCAAAGTTGGGATCTTTGAGGGGGAGGGGAAAGGACAGGGATGAAGTAGGCCTACCTTGGCCTGGCAACCCTCCCATCCCTGGCTCAGCCCTGCCTGACTCTCCTCAAAGTCCCCTGGGCCCCTAGATTCTTTCCATAGGCACCTTCCCAATGTGTCTCCTGCACCTTAGACCTTCATTTCTAATTGCCCTTGATATCTCTGTGGGGACATTCCTAATGCTTCCTATAACTGGCTCTTGCCTAGTCCCTAGGCTGCCTTGTTCTCCTTTACATCTATGCTCTTGTCCCTTCTGTCCCCATCCAGGTGTTCCTCTCAGGCTGGCTCTCCTGCTGATGCCCTCCCTCTCATCCCAGTCCTTTGGCCTTCAAAGGTTCTAGTGTGCCTTGGCCTCATCCTTACTCAGGGCCTTGCACAATTTCCTAGTCCTTTCCCACCCTCCGGCAGGAGGCTCCACCTTTCATCTGCAGAAGAACGCTTTTGCAAAGTGATGCCTTAGGTTACTTATCTGAGCCATGTCCTGGCTCATGTTCCAGCCGGGCTGATCCCTGGTTTCTAAGTCCTCTCTCTTTGAGGAAGAGGAAGAGAAAGGCTACCTCCTTCCATACCAGAGTCCCACCCTGTTCTTTACTGAGGGTCCCCTCTGGCCTGACAGTCTATTCAAGGATGCCTTTAGAATGTGGGCCCTCCCCCCACAGCCTAGGCTGTTCTTTGATCCACAACTACCTCCCAAATCAAGCCATGCCTCACACTTGGACTGGTGTGCCAGAGTCCTGTACAAAAGGGGCACAAAATCAAAGGTGTAGCACACACCACCCCGAGGGAAGTGGCACCCAGGGTGCTCCTGAGAGGTAGAGTGGTGATGTGGGAGGTTGTGGGAAGGCAGGAACCATGCCTGTGATCCCAGCATACCTTCCCGTGGGTGACCAGCAGCTCCTGGATGGGCTCCCCCTGGCTGGCTGTAGCATCAAGGATAGCCTGCATGTTCAGCTTCTCCAGATTCTCATGCTGCTGGTTCCACCTGCCCCAGAGAGTGGGGGTGTATTTGCATTTGGGAGCACACGTGTGTCGTAGGAGTGGGGGTGGGCTGGTTCCTATTGAAGCCTAACCTGATCCTGAGGGGCCAGAGTGGGCTCAGGGCCATATACTCCTAAGTCGGAGAGCTCTGTCTCTTCACCTGGGGGCTCCCCCACACTGGTCACTCTCTCCCCCATGTCAGGTCCCTACTCCTTCATTCAAGGACTCCGACCCCGTGGCTCTGCCTAACCCCTGGATCCAGCTGCCTCACCCTCCGGAGCCCATCTCGCGCGGCGGGAAGCTGCGCAGCCCCCGCACCAGCACGTCAGCCTCCCCTGGCAGCAGCAGCTCCAGGTCGCCCATGTTGTGGCCGCAGAGAGCGAGCGGGAAGGGGGGTTCAGCTGACCCCGGACAGCAGCCGGCGCTGAGGTGCGAGTGCTGAAACTCTCGGGGACAAACGTTTCCCGCGGGGTCCAGGTCTTGGACGCAGCAGTTGCCTAGCGGTTTAGACGCGCGGGTACTCGCAGTCATGGAAACGGTCAGCTCGCGCCTGCGCAGTGCCGCCTGCACAGGCGCCGGCCACGCCCCCGGCCGCCTCGCCCTCCCGGCGGCTGGCAGCGACCCTCTTTGGACTCCCAGAACTTTACCCCTCACCTTCGACTGCAGCTCCTGGATCTACCCTGAGTGCCAGACTCCTGTGGCCTAGGTTCCCTCCTCGGACGTCAGGTCGACCCGCACAGGGATAGGGTCAGTCTGCCCCCTCCAGCTCTTTCAGCAGCGGATCCACCTCGGCCGCGCGGATGCTCCTCTCCGTGGCTTCCTCGTCCTACTATGTCTCGCACCCGGCTCCACCTGTTGCCTCTACCCCCACAAAGTACTGCGCAGGGCCCACTTGTCTCCATCCTAGCCTAGCCGACTGCCATCAACCTCTCACGAGGTAACTGCTGTCGTCTTTTTCTGGGTGACTCTATGGATGCCTCTAGCCCTTGAAATAGTATGTCCAAAGCAGCTTACCAGGAACTCTGCAGTATCAAGCTCTTGCGCCCTCAGTACCTCGGGACTTCTTTTCTTGCCCCTCTCCCCATTGCCTCCTATGTTGCAGCCCCTGGGGCCTCTCTTGGCTTCCTCATGCATCCTAAAGCTGTTTTTGCTTCAGGGCTTCCACATCTGTTCCCACTGCCTGGAATACTTTTCCTCCTTCAAGTCTCAGTTGAAAGTCACTTCAGCGAGGCCTTCCTTGCCCATTTAATCCAGAACAGCCCCAGCTCCCATCCCCAACTCATTCTTCATGACAGCTTCCCGATTGTTTTTTTGGCTGTTCATTTCAATTAATAATTAGCGGGCACTTTTACTTGTGCATTGTCATTCCTTCCCACCAGATGGCGCACCAGAGCGCCAGGACCGCTGCTATTTCACCGCCAGTCCTCTGGTGGCTGGTTCAGAGGCAGTACTCAATAAAGGTAGGTTGAAATGGATGATTTTATTTACAGAAGTGAGGGTCACCCTTGAGACAATATGGACGGGTCTACCGGTCTAGCCCTCATGCACCGGGGAGCACTTCACAGAGAGAGAGCAGCCACAGCCACGTGTAACCCCCAACAGCCTCATTTCCAACAGATGATGATGTTGGGGTCATTTTCCAGCCGTTCATCAAGTTCATGGTAGCTCATGCCTGTTTGGGACAGTGCAGGTAAGGTGAGCAGTCTTGGCCTGGCCACCTGCCCTGACCCCACCCCAGCTGCCTGCCTGTCTCCACCTGTCTTGCAGCAGATCTCATCATAGCTGTGGCAGCCTGTGTAAAGCCGGGCAGGGTGGCTCCGCTCCTCCCGAGACACCCGCACGGGGTACTTCTGTAGTCGGCGGATGAGGTTCTTCATCAGCCCGAACTGGATCAGCTTCCTGGGGTGGGGTTGAGGGAGAGAGGGGTGATGCCCTGGCCAGGGCTTCCTCCAGCCCCGCTAACCCTTTCCTGCAGTCTCCCTTCTGATTTTATTGGCCTCTGAATGCGTCACCTCCAGGTGGCCTGCCTACACTAGTAGTGCCACATGATTCTGCTCACTAGGAATCTCCAGCTTCCTTTCTAACCCAAGGCTCCAGAGAGACGTAGAGTGTATCCGCTTTCATGCAAACCCCTCGTGCCCCTGGGGATCCTCTTCTGACCGTTCATCAACACGCTGCAGCTGCTGGGGGTGGCGGCCAATGAGGTCTCTCACAGTCGTGCCAGGGCTCAGGCTGCAGTACAGCTGGAACACATCCCGGAGACTGGCCCTCTTGTGCCCTGTGGGTACCGAGGGTCAGCTCTGCAGGTAGCCCTGCCCTCCCCAAGACGGCCTCCCCCAGAGCCCACCACTACCTTGTTTGGTCACATAGGATAAACAGGCCTCTTGCAGGGACTTGTCATCTACGAGGTCCTGGACCTTGGGTGTCGGGCAGTACACATTGGAATACTGGAGGGTAGCAGGAGGCACAGGGGCCTGAGTGAGGGGCTTGGAAGTCTGACACCGCCCCAGTCTGGCCAAACCATGTAACTTACTCTCTGCTTAACCAGACCCCAGACTCACCTACCTGGAGGATGGACACCAGTGTCACGACGCCATAATACCTGGGGGAGACAGTTGTGCTCAACTTCTGAGGGCCATGCCTTCCCACCTCTGCACGTGGGGTCCTGAGGGTCTTCTCTGGCTAGCAACCCTGTCCCAAGTGTGACTGCTGCCCCACTCACAGCAAGTTCTGGATGGCAATGCGCACCAGGTTGAGCTCCACATCTGCCTCGGCTGAGATCTTCTGGACATGGCGGAAGCCATCAATATAGGGCAAGATCTGGGAAAAGCGGGGCAGGGTAGGGCAGGGTCAGTAGGAGTGGGTTGAGGCCAGAGCTGTGGCCAGCCCTAGGTGATGATACCCAGGGAGGGATAGCACACCTGTTGTGTGGTAAGGTCCCACTGTGAGTTGAAGAAATCTTCCTTGTCCTTGGTAAAGACAGGCACATCATACTCCTGGGCCACAGGAGGGTCAGGCCGCTGCTCAATCACTTTCAAGTGGATGGTGTTGGACTCATCTACAGGGGCCCCACCCATATCTTCAGTGTCGTCTCTTTCAAGAGGACCTCAATTACCCTCCAGTCCTCCCAGCAGCTCTTGAGGCAGGCGGGTGGCCCTGGGTAGGGCCAGTCTCCCCCACCCCCACCTTAAGTAAGCTCCATGTCCAATGTGGGGCTTGAACTCATGAACTCAAGATCAAGACTCACATGCTTTACTGACTGAGCCAGCCAGGTGCTCCCAATCTTCCCCTTTTAGGGAGCAAGAGACAGGTCCAGAGAGGGAAGGGAACATACCCAAGGAGCATGGAGAGCTCTTTTGGCCTCCACATCCCAAATCCCAACATGCACTGGACCCTAGACATCATTAACCCAGCTCACTGGGCCACCAATTTGTTCATAAGTCTTGCCCATGGCTGGGCTTGCCTTCCCTTGCCTTATTCGTATCCCTCCTCTACCCCTCTGCTGTCCTTGAAAAGGCAGGGCCATACCGATGGGCAGAGTGCACCGGCCTGAGGCATTTAGCTCCTCCAGCAAGATGGTCATGATGGGCACCAACTTCTGCTTGCTCTCCTCTGTTGACACGAAGCTGCTCTCTAGCTGGATGAAGTATGGACAACATGGTGGGCACACCTCAGGAACCCTGGCTGGTATCCTGCCCTGGCAGATACCCAGGTTTGGAGGGCTTTGGAAACATTTGCCTGCCTTCCCCTCCACTCAAGCCCATCCTGTTGCAGACCTCCAGTGTGGTCAGGTAGCCAGCCAGCTTTTTGACGATGGGCTCGAGGGCACAGGTCTTGGCCTGGGCATCACACACGAAGCCTAGGTTGAAAAGCAGGGCATTGCGGCTGTACTTCTTGTGTTCAATGCACACGGGGCAGCCGATCAGTTTCTTCTCCATGGCTGTGCTGGATGAGGGGAACAGGTGGGAGCAAAGTCAGGCTCCTTCTGTCCCCAAGCTCATCCACTCCTCAGGGGACATTCCCTCCCTTCCCCACTAGGGCCTCACACAGTGATAAGCTTGTTCTGCAGCTCTGGCTTGGTGATGATGTACACCTGGACTGTGTCAAACAGCTCTCGGGAGATGAAGTCTTCAGGGACCTGGGGAGGGGAGTGGTAAGAGGCCTCTTAGTGGACCCTGGGACAATGCAGAGTACACTGGGTGACCCCCCCAAAGCCTAAGCCCTCTTGTCCAGAGATTCTCCTCTCCCCCATCCACCCAGACCTACCACTATTTTGTGTTTCCAAACATATGTCATGTTCTCACCTGCCTCCTGGCTTTTGCATATACTGTTTCCCCTACCTGGCTCACTCACTCCTCCATCTAAATTCCTAAACATCCAGGAATACTACTAGGCCATGCACCCTGCCTCTCTTGGGAGCTGGCATCTCCCTGGGATCTCTACAGCCCGATTTCCCACAATCATTGCCTATGGGTTGTATGCCCCATCACACCGGGAGCCTGGGACCTGGGTCTGAGTGGCCTCTCGATTCACGATTCTCCGCGAATGAAGGAGTGATATGCCTGCGTGCAGCATGGGCTACAGGAATCCACCGCTTCCGGGCAGCTTGCTCAGCTCCCGGGAGCGTCCCTCTCCCACGACCCCCACGACCCCCACAACCCCAGCCCCGCGGGCACGGATGGCACCTGATAGGTGATCTTGGGTCCCAGCGTGGGGTGGAACTCGCTGAAGAATATGCATTCGATGCGGCAGCCGCTGCCCATGGCGCTGGCAGGGCCCAGGTCTGTAGACCCTGGCTCCTGGACCCCTGCGAACACCCGTCGGGGACAGCCCTCAGGCCTGGATTGCCAAGGCAAGCACGCCTGCGCACTCACGCACCGGTTAAGCTGTCTGCTTAACAGCGCTTGCGCAGAGCTACTGGGCTGGAGGTGGGGGAATCTTGTCTCAGGAAGTCCTGGCTGGGCAGACGTCGCACCCGGAAGTGAAGAGGCTCCGCGACTGAGAGGCAGCGCGCGCGGCAGTGCCCCGAGTATTCAGCTTTCTCGGGACGAAACCACCGCATCGGGTCAGCGCTGCGGGTGAGGCAGGCGAGTCCCTAGCGTGTAGGCGCAGCATGCCAGCGGCACGTAGGGAGACTGTGCGCGAAGGGATTCAGGCTATAATTTGTACGCAGATGGGAACTACAATTCCCCTAGTGCTTCACGCCCTTTTAGCTGGCGCTCCCGCGCGGCGACGGCGTGACGCCCGCTGGGATTTGTAGTCTATTACATGGCCTTGCGCATCCTACCTGGAAGGTGGGCCAGGGATCAGTGCCTGTTCAGATGCGGGTATACGCCGACAGGCCGCCGGTCCTCGACTATTCCTAGTGCCTGTGTTGGTACTATCCCTTCCTACCTTAACTTCTTGGAAGAGAGTGGCATTCCTGACCCGCAACCTTTGCTCTGGTGAGAAGAGTGGACTGCAGGCACCTGAGACCCTTGCTCATTCTACTATGCTTTCAGTCTACAGCCATTGGCCTGGTTGACCATGGCCCTTTCTGTGGAGACCGAGTCGCACATCTACAGAGCTCTGCGCACTGCCTCTGGGGCTGCTGCCCACCTTGTGGCCCTGGGTTTTACCATCTTTGTGGCTGTGCTTGCCAGGCCTGGCTCCAGTAAGTAGAATTCATAGTTGACTTCTGGGAAGGAAAGTGCTCCTTCTCCTGGGGAGCAGGAGCAAGAGGAAGCCTTGGGCCTGACTCCAGGAAAGGCTTGGCTGGCTGGGGGACATCCTATGTATGGAGGGCTAAGTGGGGAGGAGGTGAGTGTGGGGGCTCTACCAGTTTGGCCAGAGTACCTGGCTTCTCTTTCCTTGTCTTGGTGCCCCACTTGGCTGCTCTTTGTGAAGTGCTAAGAGGAGGGAGAACTGCCAGAGTGGCACAGCATGGCCTCTGCTCCACGGAGGGACCAGGAAGCAAGGTTAGGTAGGGGGTGAGCTTGTTGCAGTAAGAGGGGGCTAGCAGCTTGGCAGCGCTTCCTTGGGTGTTGGGCTGCCCATTTTCCTCACCCTGCGGGGGATTGATGTGGCTGGGTTCTTCTTGCCTCAGCCTCACAAAAACTCCTTTTCATTCCAGGTCTGTTCTCCTGGCACCCCACGCTTATGTCTTTGGCTGTAAGTAGTGCACCTGGCCAGCTCTTAGGGGTGGGAGGGAGCACAGGTATAGGTGGTAGTCCTGACAGTCTCTGAATCCTTATGGACACTTCATATCTCTTAGGAGGGATGGAATGTGGGATTGGAGAAGTTGTGCACTCCAATTCCTTCATGTGGTTCATACCCCAGACTTGAACCATAGTATTCAAAACCCAGAGCAAATTGGTCTAAGCACAAAATGAGACTTCACCCACCTCCAGGCAGGAAGCTTAGAAAATGCATTTGGGTGTACCTGTGTCCCCTTTTACCTTAATTTATAGTGATACATTGACTTTTCCTTGAAACAGTGCACCCATGTGGCCAGCTCTTGCCAAGAAATTGTATCCAGCCCCGTGTCAGGGAAACAAAGCCTGTGAATCATTTATCACTGCCACATCTCAAACCTAGTGTTTGCTGGGTAATATAGCAGAGATGACGTTTTAGCATATCACCTAGGAAGGAGAGTGGAGACGTACATACTTCTCGCCAGTTACTCAGGGCAGATGTTGGCCCTGGAGTTCTCACTCTTACTGCACCAAATGGATACTCTTGTCACTGGGGAGAGAGTGAAGAGGGAGACTGCCCAGAGTGCCTGGCAGTTTAGCAAGTTACCTAAACCTTTTTCCATCTGCTGAGCAGCACCCTGACTTCGTTTCCCATTCCTGTCTCCCCAGTTCTCTTTCCTGATGACCGAGGCACTGCTGGTGTTCTCTCCTGAAAGTTCGCTGCTGCGCTCCCTTTCGCGGAAGGGCCGAGCCCGCTGCCACTGGGTGCTGCAGCTGCTGGCCCTGCTGTGTGCACTGCTTGGTCTAGGCCTTGTCATCCTCCACAAGGAACAGCTTGGCAAAGCGCACCTGGCCACGTGGCATGGGAGGGCAGGGCTGATAGCTGTGCTGTGGGCGGGGTTGCAGTGCTCTGGGGGTGTGGGGCTGCTCTACCCCAAACTACTGCCCCGATGGCCCCTAGCTAAGCTCAAGCTGTACCATGCCACTTCTGGGCTGGTGGGCTACCTTCTGGGTAGTGCCAGCCTCTTATTGGCCATGTGTTCGCTCTGGTTCACTGCCACAGTCACTGGTGGGGTCTGGTATCTGGCTGTGCTGTGTCCTGTCATTACCAGCTTGGTCATCATGAGTCAGGTGAGCAACGCCTACCTGTACCGCAAACGGATCCAACCATGAGCTCTTCCCAGCCTGGAAGCCTGGATTTGCCCCTCAGCATAGCAGCTGGGGCTGGGACCTCCTGGACTCTCTCAGCTGACCCAAGTCATGGGAGCACCTCGGGCACTGGGACAGGTTAGAGTAGGAGTCTTGTGTGTGACATTTTGCTTGCTCCTCACCCTGAAGTGCTTCCCCTTTCCTTCTGTACTGTCAGAGGAGTTTATGGATGATGTGGCTGGATGAAGTGGGGGATGAAGACTATTTCCCCGGCCACTCACCTCCTACTTGTACCGGTATGTCCAAAAATTACAGGAGAGAAAAAAGGAAAATAAAAAAAGAATGACTGTAAAGATTGGATGGGAGGAATAGCTTAGAGTTGGGGATAGTGCTTGCTAATGCTGTCAGTGGCAGGTGGCAAGCTGGGGACCCCCGTCCCTGGCTGCTCACTGCGGGGCTGAAGCTGTCCCAGCACACAAGGTTCCAGGATCTGGCTGCTGAGCAGCCTGTGCCACGAGGGCCCTAGAGCTGTAGCTGTGCGTGGTACAGCTGTGTGTCCTTTCAGTCCCCCAGCTGCCCGCTGTGCTGATGCCTCCAGACTGTGGGAGTTAGATGTGGACAGTGACAGGGTGGGAACTCGGGATAGCCTGTTTCCATAGACGTCAAGCACTGAGAACTCTGTTTTTGGGGTGAGCCATCAGGGAGAACAGCCCTTCATGACAGACGGGCCCTCTGCCATCAGATCCTTTGGACAGGGCCTCCCTGACTGGGAATCAGAGGGAGAGAAAATGAAGTGAGAGCTCTGGGAAGGTGGTTTTAACAGTGGGCATATGGTGGTAAGGGGGGAGTGGGAGTAACAGAGTTCTTATTCAGCTGGAATTGCCATGGCGACCAAGCCCTGGACTCTAAAGTCCTAAGTTTACCGTTGAACACGATGAGAGGGCTGCGCAAGGTGGTCTGACAGAGCCCAGGAGCCATACCTCAAAGAACTGCTTTATTGATACTGCAAGGCTGGGCCTGGCTGCCCACTCAAGTGGTCCTGTAAAAAATACTTGGGAGCTGTGGCTCTTCTGGCCCAGAACAAGCCACAGCCACAGCAGAGGGAATCAGAAATCTTCACACGAACATAGTCTTTCTGAGGGTGGGCAGGGAATTGCAGTCCGGCACTGGCTGGACCCCCAGAACGTTTTTGGCAAATCCTTGCCTTGGCTCAGGGCTCTTGGCAACCAGGCAACCTGGGTTGGCCCAGGCACTGTGACACCAGTGTCCCTGTAGCCACTTGCTTGGGGCTATCTGCTGAGGTACAGTCTTACCTCAGAGGGCCTGGGCTGGCTGATGGTTCAGAGGCCCCATACCTGGCATAGTGGTTGTCTGGAGTTGGAACCAAGTAGCAAGAGTCCTGGGTAGTGTTGGCGAGAAATAGCAGAAGGCTGTGGAGACCCCCAGCAGGCCTTCTTCCCTCTCCTCAGAGCAGTCAGTGCCCTGGAGTAGCTGAGAGTTGTCAAGGGGGAGCTTGGGAGAGGAGATGCTACACTCAAGGTGCTCTGGAGTTACAGCTTCGGGGGAGCTGCCTCGAAGGTGATCAGGCTGGATTCTGGGGCAGCCCCCTTTCCTGGGAGCATGGGGGCTTTGTCAGAGGGTATGGGGCTATCCACCTTGTCCCCTGCCTCCTCTTCATCGTCGTCCATGCTTGGCCAGACGGACTGGTCCTCCACTCTCTTCAGCCGCTCATTGAGGGCCTTTAGGGCCAATTGCCTGGAGCCAGGGGAAAGATGACAAATCACTATGGGTTTGGACTTGGCTCATGCCCTATATTCTTCCCCCATGAAGCTGGCTCCCCTACCACCCAGCTTTCTCTTAGAATCTTATGCATTCCCTTTTACCATGAAAGACCCAGGGCTCCCCAGGGACTGGATAGGACCCACTCAGCCATCAGAATAAGGACCTAAAGGGCTTGGCTGCCCACACACAGAGCCTTCCCTTCACAGTCCGGGCACCTCCAGGCTTAGAAGGCCAGCAGGGTGTCTGCCAGACTGGCCACCAGGCCAGCCTCAGGAATGATTCTGAGGATGGTGCCTAAGCATGGGCAGAGCTGGTACCCTAGGGAAGATGGGTGGAAGGATAAGTCCCTTGGATCACTGGTATCACATCCAAGGAGAGGGTTATTACTTCTCTCTCTCTCCTTGTTAGTTGTGTTTTGAGTCTCCTGGCAAGGGTCTGAGGGGAATGCTGGAACTCAAGCACCTATGTGGGATCTCAACCTGGGAAGCAGGGCCAACTTGGGTCAGCCCATCCCTCCTAACGGACTCTAATGTCTTCCTTCCCAGAGGAATCCCCACAGCCACCAGGACCTGTGTTAGAGCAGGGACACACCAGGTCCTTGCAGAAAGAGGAGGGACAGCTTATGTGTGTAGGAGACAGGCCAGAGCCTACGGTTCCACTGGACAAACCCTTTTGGACCTTACTTTGGGGGGAGGTGGGAAAGTTGACTAGAAGGTATATCTGTGCACTTGGGACTCTAGTTTACCCAGGAGGTGGAATGCCCATGCTGCCAGCTAATACTTCCAATAGTGGTAACTCTGGAACCCTGATGCCTCAACCTGTCTGTGCTGCAAGGATGGGGGACAGCCTGTAACAGCCTTCCAAGTTCCATCAGAGGAGCAAAACCGCCAACATGCCAGGCAAATGACAGGAAAGGCAACAAGAACATGGACACAGAAAATGCTAGCCCAATTCCATCTTGTGCTCTAGCCTGACACATGGCATACTGGCACAGATGGGACAGTTCCCTGTGCTACCCAGGCTCCAGCCTGGAGATAGCCTTGTCAGTTCTGTCTAAAGTCCGCTAAAACAGAGGTAGTGACATAGTATTCACTTCCTCATGAGGGTCAAAGATAGGAAATCCTGCCTCGCACTACTAGTAGCCCTTTGGGTTTGGGAGCAGCATACTGCTAGAGGCCCAATTGGTCGGAGAAGTAACAACCACAGGGCTATGCCAGGAACCTAGCTCCTGACAACCTTCCCTACCTCAGCCTGCCATTTTCTTGGGCCTGAGCAGAGCTGTTTTGAATCTCCAGCCAACCCTAACTAATCCAAGACTTCTCATTAAAGAAAGAGTCCCCACCGGTACCTGGCCCCACCTACAGAGCTCTGAGGACAGCTCAGTTTCTGCCAGGTTCAGCCTTCTTGGTCCCACCTTCTCCACTGGATAAAGTGAACACAAACCTCAATCTTTAGGATTCATCGGCCACAGAGATACAAACCACAGGGCTCACAGTAATGCCCCGCAGCATGTTTTGTGTACTTTTCAACACCCACCACCTTAGGCCATAGTAATCTGTGGCCCTTCTCCAGCTGGCAACTCCTTCAAGAAAGGGGTGTATTCTACACTCAATGCCACAGACCCAGTGGGGACTAAGCACGGGGATAACCTTTCAGGTGAATTCATAAAGCTGCCTGCCAAAAATCAATTTAAGAGGTGAGCAAAAGCAAAAGCCTTTGGCAAATCCAGAAAGGAGGAACAGAGTCTGCTCCAGATTTCACTACTAAAGTAACTGCCTAAAAAAGAACTTCAACAATGATGTTGAAAATGTAGCTATGACAACTCTGGTGAGTCTACAGACCTGGGAGAGAGAGAGAAAACTGAATTAAAAAATGTCTTCCCAGCCCTGGACAAGGTGCATTCAGTGAATAATTCAGCTGGGGCTCCAGATGGTGCAGATGGCTTGGTTTACAGATAATGAAGGTTGTCTCCACACCCTGTGTGGTCAGCATGCTCCCACGGTGGGTCACATGGCCTGTTCCCTGGGTGTGGTGACACATACATGCTGGAAGGACAGGATGGTAAATCTAGTAATACCCTGAGGTTTCCCCCTCAATAAATTAAGTGGCAGAGAAGCACAGCATCTGAATTAGGACCCAGGAAGAGGACATAGTTCAGCATTTTGAAATTGGGGTGGCTCAGACCACCCTGTAAGGAAGGTCTTCATGTGTGTCCCTCCCTCAATAGGGAAATAGGACCAGCAGGTTGTTTCTGGCTCCCACAGGACCAGTGTCTAGGATTCCAAGACTCTGAGACAAGGTCAGGATTATGTGTACCTGGCCCTCCATTAGCCCTTACACAGTACCGGAAACTGGACATTTCTTAGGACTTGTTAAGTGGCCCGAGTGGTGTGAAAGGCAAATTGCACTCCTTCATGTTGGGAAGTGCTACTGGAGCCCGGCACCTAATTGCTGAGTTTCTCAAGGCCACAAACCGGATTTTATCTCCTGAGTCTGTCCCAACACCTGACCCTTGGCTGCCAGCCAACACACAGCAAGCAAAACAGATGGAATGAGACTCAGTCAATAAAAACTCCCTTAGCTCAATAATGTTTTGGAAGACTCCACAGTACCTTCTCCGCTCTGCATCCTGAGGGTCTGTGCCTGGGAGGCTGATGGTGATGGAAGATGGGGCACCTACATCATAGCGCTTCACTGTCTTCTGGCATATCTTTACCTTCACCAGGAGGCTGTGAACCAAGTTCGCCAAGAGCCCCACCACAGGCTGTAGGATCTCAGGGAAGAAGGTGGCAAAAGCAAAGTGGTCAGCCATGTCCCCTCGGCCTCGGCTATGGCGCTGGTAGAAGCGAAGATACACCCAACTGGAGAGAAGCCCAAAGCCATAGGATGCCAGTGCTGGGCTCTGGAGCAGCGTGGCCAGCCGCAACAGCAGCAGCAGCCCCAACAGCAGCATGGGCACCACGCTGACGCGCACCTGGGGCACACGCAGGACCACGCAATCCCCCATGGTTTGCTTGAGTGCCACCAGGACACCACCCAGGAAGCCCAGGGCTCCGTGGATGCGGATAGTGAAAAGGTAGACCAAGTTGAAGGAAGCCATGTAGGTGAGGAGGTAGGCGAAGGCCCCCAGCAGCCCCACAGACACATTCACCACTGAGAAGAAGATGAGCAGCTCCAGAGCTCCCCAGAGGGGCTCCAGCAAACGTCCAGCCACCACCACTGTGGCCAGGCTGATGGCCACATCCCACAAGTGCTGTTCCATCAGCCCGTGGGTGGCCAGGGTCCAGATCCAGAAATTGGGCGGAAAGAGGTAGCCTGGGGTGACCGCCAGGCAGCTGGTATCCACGGCGAAGGACAGCAGGTAGAGAAAGAGTACTGCCGCGCACAGGGTCTTTACCACCACGCTGGCGCTGGCCAGGATGGCCCCCAAATGTTGGCGGGCGCCCGGTAGGGCGCGCTGCATCTTCCCGAAGGGCGTCGGCCTGAGGGAAGAGTGTAGTGTGTCAGGGGCCTCCCCGGGGCCTCGTCCCAGTCCGGCCCCGACGGGAGGCCCGGGCTCGGCCTAGTCACTGGCCTATGGCACCGGTGAAGATTCCACTTCTGGCTGCGTCGGCTCCGGTCCCAAAGGGCCGAGCTGGGCCTGGTCGCGGGCCCGGGGCCTAAGCCCCTCGCCGGGGACCTGAGGGACGGCCCTGGGAGGCTTCAGCACGTCTGCCTGCCGTCCTGCCTGCCTGTGGGCCCCGCGCCAAGCTGACCCGGCTGGCGTTGATCTCAGGGCTCGGCCTCTTCCATCTACTCAGGGGCCCGATGGTCTGAGCTGGACTGGAGCCTTGCTCTGGGCCCCAGTCAAGTCTCGTCAGCTCCGGCTCGGCCTCGGTCTCGGCTGCGGCTGTACCTCCTCCCTTCCCAGGCGCCGACAAACAGCGGTGCTGCGCCTGCGCGTCCGGGCAGCGGCGGGATGCCCTTCCGGCTCCGAGGCATGCTGGGAAACGTAGTCCTCTCCTGAAGACGGGGACGAGCGGAGATCAGAGTTCTGTAAAACTACAAGTTCCAGGAAGCTGTGCGCCCCGGCTGTTCCGGTTGATAAGAGGAGGCTGTGCTGGGGAGGTGTAGTGCTTAGGACCGTTTCCGCTGGCTGTCCGGGTTTGGGGAGGAGTAAGCTGGCTCAGGTAACCTTGGGAAGGCTCCGGGTACCCGCGTGGCAGCACAACTGGAGATACTTGCTTGCTGAATTTCCTGGGAACAGTGACTCCGTGCATGTACTTCTGAGTACATCTGAGTGTGTGCTTGTGGACAGGTGTGTAGGTAAGAATGTAGGTGGTCTCGGTGTGCGTACCAGTGTTCAGGAACTCCCGAAACTCCGTAGTCCGGTGTGTGCCTGACCTAGGTTGTATGGGTGTATGGGACCTGACCCAGATTGGGATTCTTGCTCTGCCATTTGGGGGCTCTGTGACACGAGCCAAGTTCCTCAATTTCATGAACCGTAAAATGAAGATGATGACAGGACCTAGCACGGTGAGGGTTCGTGGGGACTGTGAGTGTGTTGCTCAGGCTAACCTTGTTACTAGTGTGGTGGAGCTGCGACTCGAATTCAGGTCTCCTGCCCCCAAAGAGGCAAGACTGGGTTCCTTTTAGTGACTCTCTTCCCTGCCACAGATTTCTCATCTCTGGCCCTGAGGAAGAGAGGTCTCCCCGACAGACTTTGGGCCAGGGTGTTTACTGCAACAGTGGCTTCCTGCAGTTTGTGAGCAAACTGATTTTTTGGTGTATTGAGTCACTTTTTAAAAATTGTGCGTAAATAATTAAAATAATTATACGACAAAGCACGTTTATAAAGTGCAGAATCAATCTCTTCCTTTCAGCCACTGATCTCAATACAACTCCCAGTGTGCACATAACCTTCCAGGTTACAAAGGGTGTTGACGTGACACCCTTTTCTTTGCCTAGAGTCTGGGTTCTCATTGGATGCCACCTAGGGTAGAGTTGCCAGACTGAGCAAATCGAAGTACAGGGTGTACAGTCAAATTTGAATTTCAGATAAATGAATGATTTTTTAGTGTAAGCATGTCCCCAGTCTTTTTAGTATAGTGCAGTATTGGAAACATTCTAAAAAAAAATGCGTGCTTATCTGAATTTCAGATATGACTAGACATTCTACATTTTATCTGGCAACCCTACCCCAGGATCTGGGGGCTGTTGCAGGGCATGGAGCTGTCTCTGGGGTTACTAGTTAGGCATTGCTCTGTGGCCAACCCATGGAGGGGAATGAGGATGGGCGTCTTTGTGAAGGCCTGGTTCCAGCCCTCTCCAGGTCCTCTCTGAAACCTTTGCTGATTTCTTGCCCTTCTCACCATGGAGGAAAGGATTTCTCCTAAGTCTCAGTTTGTTTATCTGCAGTATGGAGATAAACTAGTGCCCAGGTCTAAGGTTGTAGGCTGGCTGCCCACCTGGTGTGTACAAAGTGTACGTCATGGAAGAGTGAGCATCAGCAGTACTGGGAAACCTCTGTGCTGGTGGTTACTGGTTTTTCTTCTTGAAAAGAGTGTCAAGGGTCACATGGACTAGGATTGATTATTAAGAGAGTTGGGATTAAATTGAACAAGGGCATAGGCAGGCCAGAGGAAGGTCTGAGAGGATTCACTGAAATGGACTCAGTCTTGGGTTCCAGTGTGAGCAGTGGCGGTCAAGGAGAGCACTGGGCCTTAAGCCTCTTCTGGGCTGGAAAGGAGCAGTGGTCATGCTTGTGGGTGGGCCAGACCCTGGTCTCCTCTAGACAACAGGATGGGGCCCTCAAGCACTGGGTCCTGGACCTGCGCCCAGTCCCACTACCTGCCCACTAGGTCCTGGTGGTCTGCCTTGATATCTAGACTCCTGCCTGAACTTGAATCTCGTCTGTCTTCTTTCTTCCACTGCCTTGGCCTTTAAGGACAGCTTTTCTCAGAGGCTTTTGAGGTTATATGAGAAAGGATGTCAAGGTTCTGGCACTTTGGAGTACCAGGAAGCATTATGCCCTACACCCACTGGGTACCTGGGTTGCAGTGGCTTTCACTCCTGGCTGAATGGTAGATGCGACTTTGAGGTCATGGCACCTGTCTTCAGGCTACCCGATCCCCACCCTGAGGCAGACACAGTGGATGGGAACCATTTGAAGTGAAAATATGAACATTATTTAATAACTGATCTTCTGTAATAAACCATTTGAAAATATTTTACAAGGAATCACACACACGATATTTTACAAAGTTTCTTGACTTTTTTGTCACTGTTTTTTCTGACTTGTCTGTACAAAATAGAACAACAACCAAAAAAAAGGGCGCAGAGAAAAGGAAATGGCCCCCCAGTCCCCCACAGATCCCCCGAGCCCGAGGTGAGGGGGCAGCCAGGTCGGGTGGGTGATGAGAAGGATCAGACCCAGCTCGGGGTTGGACAACTACCTGATGGGGATTGTTTGTCTGTTTTCCTGTTTTTTAAACTTAAAATATATATTTTTCTATATATGTTTGATTCTTTTTTATTTTTATATTCTCCATTGAGCACCTGACTACACTACAGTTACACACACGCCCCCGCAAGACATGGCTGGCATCTAGGCTGGGTGTACAGCTTGGGTGCCCACCCTGGCACCAGCAGCGGGCATGGACCATACACACACACTGAGAAAGCAACAAGCAACTTGACATTAATTAACGGAACCATTAATTAATGCATCACCCTCCCCCCTCCTCCCAGTCCATCTGAGCCTCTTGGCCACATCCCCCTGCCCTCTGTCCCCCAATTGCCCCCAGGCTGGGATGCCTTTAGGGGAAATGATCAGAATGAATGGTGTGAAGACATGTGCCTGGGCCCAGCCTCCGTGTGTGCAGTGTGTGTACATGTGTTTATGCGTGTGCAAGTGTGTGTTCAGCGGGGAGGAACAGTTTGCCACCCCCCCATTTGGGGGCATGGAATGTGTGTGTGTATGGGTGTGTGAAGAAACAGGGAATGGGCACAGGCCTGAGTGTTTAAGGACCAGATTGGGGGTGGGATGGCCCAGCCAGAAGTGATTATGTCACTCTGGCTAAGGAAAAGGGCAATGTCTGGTACATATTCCTCTGCTGAGAGGGGCAGGCAGTGGCTTGTGGTCCCGCTTGGAGCCTGACACTAGTGCGAAATGGTTACAGTGAGCACCTGGCGGGTTGAGGGACATTTCCGGGATACTGGCGGCTAGGGTGGGACACAGGGGTTGTCACCCCCTGCCCCAGCATTTGGCACTATTTGACATTCAGCTTTAGAGACAGAGGACCAGCTGGGCTGCAGGTCGGATTAGAGGCGGGCGGTGAGCAGGAGATGAAGTGTGCATGTGCCAACCCTCCCACCAACCCCTTGCCCTGTGTAAGGCTTTGTGAGCCCCCACCCCCACCCCACCCCATGGTGTGTGTGTGTGTGTGTGTTCTCCTTGGTGTGTCTAATGTGAGTTTCTGCCCTCAGGGCTCCAGGTGTGCACGGGATTGTGTCTGAGCCAGTGACACAGTCACTGGCCTGTCACCTCTAGGGCTGGAGGAAGGTGGGAGGTGGCTGTAGGCCTGAAAGGGGCAGGAGCCCATTGTGGGGCTGCCTCAGGACTTCTCTCCTGCAAGGACTTAAGCTGGGATGCACAGGCCTCAAACTGCCCATCTCAACTTCATAATTACCAGGGAATCCAGATTTGGTCCTGGGTGGGACCTAAGGGCCAGGTTAGAGGAGTCCAGCTGGGGCAGGGCCTAGGTCTCCCGCACAAAGGGAGCCTTGGGGCAGGGTGGGCAGTGGAGGCCTGGTTTGGCACCAGTACTGTGGCTTCCCTGTCCCAGCCCTCAGGGGTGGGTGAGTCCAGTGGGAATAAGGGGTCTGGGGTCACTCTGACGGTTCAGCGTCGAGATGTGGCTTGGGGGCCAAAGACCTGCGGTGCCCTCCTTTGGGACCCCCCCACTCCAAGGCTCAGACTCTTGAGCCTGGCCGCTCAGGTCCTTCAGTGAGGGAGGAGGCGAGGCTCTAAGGCGGGGTGTGTGGGGGCAGGGGAGTAGGGGAGAGACGGGGAGGCCTCGGGAGGGGTGGGAGGGGGACGCTCAGACGCGGCGCGAGGCGTGGGCGTGGACTTGGGGCTGCGGCCGCGGAGGCAGGCCCAGGAGGAGCAGCAGCTGCAGGGAGACCAGGACGCCCAGCGACGGCGGGAAGGAAGCTCCGCGGCCACAGTCTGAGGTATCTTCCTGCAGGAAGAGGCAAGGAGCGGGTCGGCCCGGGTAGCCCGGGGAGGAGAGGGAGCGCGAGGTCAAGTGCGCCGCCCCCTCCTCACCGTCGCGTTGTAGTCAAAGCAGATGTGCGGGCCTCTCCGGTATCGCGGTCTCTGCACCAGTTCACACTGCTCCGGGCCGTCCGCTGGGCATGGGTGGGGAGTCAAGGAGGTGGCAGGGTACGGAGGGGACGCGCGGGGCAGGAGGGGGCGCGCGGGCGGCGGGGGACGGCGGGGGCAGGATACAGTGTGTCTCCTTCTGCAGCAGCCGGCCAGCCTCACACTGGCTGCAGAGCGGCTTCTCGGCCACCACGAAGAGAAGGTTGGTGTTCGTCAGTCTCTGCGCGTGGAACAGCCTGGAGGCAGGACGGGAAGGCGGGGCGTTGAGACTCGCCCCGCCCCTCCCCGCTGGAGCCCTGTCCCCGCCCCGGGCCGCGCCCACCCGGCAGGCCCCCGTCCGGCCCCATCCCTCCCGCTCCTCCCGTCCCGCTCCCCGCCGGCACCTGGAGCAGTTTCCGCAGTCGATGATGGCGTTGTAGGAGGCGTTCACCGACCCGAAGTAGTACTGGGTCTGTTTCATGACGCAGCTGCTCTCGCGCGCCTCGGGGCTCCCCTCGGCCTCCGTGGGGTCTGCGAGGGCCAAAGCGCCTCAGCCCTACCCATACACCGCGGCCAGCTCCCTTTGAGATGGGTCTGAGCTTAGACTGGGGAAGGGGGGGGTGTTCAAGGAGGGGCTTCCAAAGCCCCACCTACCTGCGTGGAACCAGCTATGATAGATGAGGCCATAGAGAAGCTGCTGGAACAAGGACCTGCAGGGCATGGGTCACTGAGTGGGGGAGTGGTCACCAGAGATCAATGCCCTGCCCCACCACCTCTCTTGAGCCCTCCTCCTGCCCAGGGAGCACCCTTCCTCTGTGCCCTCCCCCCCCGGACTCACCAGGCGGCAGCGGAGGTCCACCAAGCCAGGTTAAGGAAATCTGCAATGGTGGGCTGCGGTGGAGAGAGGGGCGTGGGCTGCCGCGGCTGTCCCCGGACCTGGGTCACCCCACCCCAAACTCTCTCGTCAGAGGTGGAGTGTCATCTGTGGGCAGGTGTCCCAGGGCCGCCCCTCCCCCTCTCCATCTCTTGGCTGGGCATCATTGGGGCTCACCACAAAGACACCACGGGGTGCAGCACCCAGGTTGCCGGGTGGCTGGGGGGCGCAGGCTGCCTGATAGTCGTAGGACTCTTTGCGGGTGTAGAAGGAGTTGTTGTAGAGTGCCAGCATCAGGTTGGCATCGACCTCACTGAAGAACCTGCCCACCTGGGAATGCCAGGAGAATGGCGGTCACAGGATTGGCAGTGCCACATCTCCCCTCCCCCTGGAAGGCTTCAGTCCTGGTTCCCCTCCTCCCACCCTCTTCCTGACCCTCACCTGGTCCCACTGATGATTCTGGTTTGACAGCACCAGGAATCCCCCATCATCAATGAGGACACAGAGCAGGTCCTGGGAGGTAGGGAAGGGGGAGGAGGATGGAGGGGGACTCAGGCCCAGACCTTCCTCCCCAGACCCTGGCAGTCAGGTGGTTGGGTCAAAGGGGCACCACTCCCCCCACAGGTCTGCTAAACCTGTAACGTCAAGGTGGGGATGTTGAGACACCCCTCCGCCCCGCCCCCAACCAGGCCTAGGGACAGGCTAGCAATTGCAGCTGGGACTAAGAAGTCTGGGATTAGGGTAAACTGTGGTTCAGGGCCCACGTACCTCATTGTTAACCTCGCAGTCCATCTCACAGTGGCTGCTGGGGCCACACTGCTGGGCAGAGAACAAGAACCATAAGGTGCCCGTCAGTTCTCCCCCTCCCATCACCCTTCATACATCTGGGTCCCCAGGCCATCTGCAACAGCCACTGTTTCCCCAGAAGGCACAGGAACCACTCTGAGTGAGTGGTAAGGGTTCCTGGGGGGCGGGGGACTCAGTACTGCTGGGCTTACTGCCCCCACCCCCGCCCAGGTACCTTCTGAGGCTGGTCCTGGTGGGTACGGTTGCTGGCTAGCACCTTGAACTTCTCAGCCCAGGCCTCTAGGTCCAGCTTAACACCTACCACTATAGAGGACAGCAAGGGGCCATCAACGCCCGCCTGCCTGGGCAGCACCCTGTCCATCGTCTCTTTCCCCGCCTCCGCCCCAGGCATTCACCTGCTGGCCTCAGTGAGCGTCCGCCCAGGCTTAGCTCCACAGCTGTGCTGACGAGGATGCCCACCGTGTCATTCTCCAGCTCCAGTGGCCTTAACAGGGCTGCAGGTGGGGTGGGGCGGTCAGGGGTAGGGGCCAGTGGCCATACTGACCACTCTGTGTTGGGCCTGTGGACCCCAGAGCCCAAATCAAGCACCTGGTACCCAGTGTAGCGATGACAAAGCCTAGCTCTGTCTTCTCATTGGCCCCAGTCTTGGCTCACCTCATGTTCGAGAGCAGCCTCAGCAGCAGAGCCCAGCCCTGGCCAAGCAGACAGGGAAGCCTCAACTTCCCACCCGCTGCTGGGCACCTGGGAGGACACTCACCGTCCTGGTGTGGGGGTTTGAAGACATAGCCACGGTTATCCAGGCTGCGGCGGTAGAAGCTGGCATTGAAGGGCTCCGGGTTCTCTGTCCAGTCCTCAGCTGCTCTGGTTACCGAGATGGACAGAGGTTGGTGGAAAGGGTGGTGTGCAGGGGACAGTGTCTCAGCAGGTGCAAGGAGGCCTATGGGTGGCGGGACAGAAGCAGGGTCCCAGGCGGCGGCAGGGTCCTGGGTGGCAGGTAGGTCACTTACTTGTTGGGGAATACACGGGTGATGCCGCCGTCGGTGGCAGCGAACACGGCTAGAAGGCTGTACCTGAGGGGCAGCAGGGAGGTGAGTCACAGGCCTGCCTTCTTCAGGGCAGTGCCAGGGCCTCTGGGCCCATCCCAGCCTCCTTGCCCCCACAGGCTGGACAGTGCCTACGTGTTGAGATCCTGGTCCCGCCACACGCGCTCCACCAGCTGCTGTGTGATGCCAGTGTCCAAGATCAGGTTGTGCAGAAGGAAGTTGTTGCCTGGAACGGGAGGGTAGGGGTGGAGAGGGCATCTTCTTGTGGCTCCCTGCCCACTGTCCCCTGTATACCCCACACTGTCTGGAGCCTTCCCCACTCTCTGGCCCAGACCCTGCCCCGGGCTTGGGTCTGCATCATGCCTGCCCGGTCTCGGGGTTCTCTTGGGCTGCCTCCCTTGGGGCCTAGGCACTGCCCAGAACCGGAGGCCCCACCAGGCACTCACACTGCTTGGAGTCTGGAGTCACTTTCTCCATGAGCTCAATGAAGTTTTTCAGGAACTCGGTGTTGTTGTCTGAGGCGTTCAGGTCCTTGCAATACTCTCTGAGGATGGGGAGGGGTGAGAAGAGTGGGCTTGGGGGGCTGGACAGAGCAGAAGGGCTGAGGCTTCCCAACAGGCCTGCCTGGCCATCGGCTGAGAAGCCCGGGCCTCAGCTGGGGACTGTGTATTCCTGCTGGCTAGGGCCGTGTGTGCCCTGCAGGCTGCCACGTCTGGGGGTGGTGGGCAGAGCTGACACGAGAAGGATGGTCCACTTCCTCCAGTCTGGCAGATTCTCCCTCCTGGGTATAGCCCCACAGAGCCTCCCACCCCTCCTGTGTAGCTGGACCTAGATGGCCCACAGGGGAGGCCCCAGGAAAGGCCTCATGGCTGGCTCGTCCCCTTGTACGCTGAAGTACCTGCGGGCACCAGGTGCGTGAGGAACCAGCACTGGCTTTGTCAGGCTGCATGTAAGCCCTCTGCCGCCTCCTGGCTTCTCACATCTGGACAACTCACTTAAGCTCCACGAGCCTCAGGTTTTCCCCTCATACCACAGAGAGTGTCAGGAAGTCAGGGGGAGCATGTGGGACCTCAGACTGGCCGTTCCTTCTGCCTGGGATGCTCCTCCCCCAGAAGCGGACAGGAGAAATCCCTCACTTCCTCAAGGCCCTCGCTGGGCTCGGGTTCTGGGTCCTAAGAACGTGGGAACTTTGGGGGCATGAGAGGCCTGCTTAGGGCTTTGTTCCCCAGGAAGTCTTGGCGAGCTGTCCTTGTACAGATGGAGCTCTCCTTCCTGCCCAGTCCCACGCCCCTGCCACCAGCCACCTCCCCACTGGCCTGGAGGCAGCAACCTTAGGAATTTTAAAAAATGCGCTGCTTCCTGAGGCTATGCTAGGGCCCATGGTTTGGTGAGGCACCGGGGATGGGATCTCAGTTCCTGCTTGCTCTCTGGCCCCAATGGCCTTTGTGCTCTGCCGTGGGGGGCACAGCTGACATACAGAGGAACACCCATATGGTCGTGCTTCAGCTACAACCCCCACCCCCTGCCGCACCTCCCTGCCCCAACACTATGTACATTTATAGCTGTGGATTACTTCCTTCGCTCACCCAACACATAGTTACTGAGCTCTCCTGAGCCAAAGGTCCAGAAGTGACAAAAACAAACCCAGTCCCCTCTCTCAGGGCCACGTGGGCCACACAGGACTTTTCACTCATTGCCACTGTCACTCATGACCATAGACATCCCCCCGTAGTACATTCAGACTCTTAGAAATGTTCACAGTTACTCACAGATAAAACACTCATCTACAGAGAGTCAAGAGCAATCTGTGGGAGCATGCTCACACGTGCATACACGTGGAGGTCAGGAGTGTCCAGAGCCCCCATGTGGTGCTTGAGAGTGCCCCTGGGTCTCTGCCAGCTCCCCCCACCTCCCCTTGTCCAGAGCGAGGTCGTGGGGGAGGGCTTCGCCACGTGGGGGCCTGTTGGCCTCCTCACTTGTGGGGCAACAGGCAGAGGGTGGGCACCTGAGGATGTGTGTGCAGGCTGAGTGTGCACTTCAGGGAAGGCCCAGGGTGCTGGACCCCGGCCCCTCACCGGCCTGAGCAGCTCTTCAAAGCCCTTGTACTCCCCACCTGTCCCAGTCCCTCTGAGCCGGAAATTCAGCACTGCCCACAGAAGCTCTGGCTGGCTCATCCCCAGACCCACACAAACACTGACTGACACAGAACAAGGCTGGGGTGCAGGGTGGGGGTGGGGTGGGGTGGGCGCCACAAACCAGAACAGCAGCTGCCCAGGGACGAGTGGGCTGTGGACAGCCTGCCCAGGGCAGAAAGGGTCCTTCCTGGTGTGGCCTGGGAGGGCAGGGAAGATGGGCAGAGTCCGGGGGCCCTCCCATGCCAGGGCCAGTGGGGGCTGCAGCTGGGGGAAGGTGCTGGCCACTGCTGCCTGGTGTGGCCACATGGTCCAGGGATGCACAGGGGTGCGCAGCCAGGGCTATGCACGGGGTGGGCGGGGTGAAACCGCACAGGGTACACACACACACACACACACACACACACAGCTCCAGGCAGTAGTGCAGGAGGTGGAGGGAGGGCGGGGGGGGGGGGGTGCTGGGGCGGTTGGGTTTGGGGAGGACACCTCAGCAAGGCCACACGCAAGCTACCTGGGAGCAATGAAAACATGTCCTTCAGACTCAAAGCTGCTGGGGAGCAGGAACTCAAAATCTGCAACAGAAACGGGGGGTTATCCGGCGGGGGCTGGGGAGGCAGGAGGCTGGGGGGGGTGCTCAGAGCTGACGGGGGAGGCGGGGCGGAGGGACAGGGAAAGAGGGTGGCTTGAGGGAGGGGGAGACACCAGCAAAGAGGGAACCCGCCACTTCCACGTTCAAGTTCGAGCCAGAGAGAAGGGGCGGGCAGAGAGACGGGGTGGGCGGGGAGGGGGGCGGAGGGCCTGTGGAGACCACGCATCGCAGGAGGAGGGCAGTTATAGCCAATATGTTGCCCAGGCCTGGTCCTCTGCCGGCAGTGAGTCCCGTGGCGCGGCTGTATATGCTTCCATACGGCTGTGTATAGCACATATACACGGACACACACACACACATATATATATACACACACTGCTATATATATGCATGGTCTGGGGGAGGCGCCGGTCTCGCTCTTATCACGTCCGTAATGGAAAAAACCGCATGCGGAGCTTCCTTTGCCTCCAAAGAGACTTTGAGGAAGGGAATTGGCTTTTGGCTGCGGATTTTTATCTCTCTTTCTTTGCTGCAGCTGTTTGCATTTTGGTAGGTCTCGCTTTTGTTCCGTGTCAGGCATCAACATGGCCAAACCGAGGGGATTTCTCACGGGCACAGACAGTCCAACCAGAGACAGGGTGGGTGGCTGGGGCCGGGCTGCAGTGCATTGTGGGGGTCCCGCGGTCCTTCCTGGGCTGGGAGGCTGGGTGAGGGGAGACTCTCAAGGTGCCTGGGAATGTTCCCAGGCTGAGGGAGGAAGGTCGGGAGCCGGGGGGATGGGAGTGCTGCTTGATCGTGTCCTGTCCTTTTGGGCTGGCGACATGAGGGTGATGAGGTGGCTGGCGGAAGAAGAATGGGCCTCCACCTTTCCTAGGACCTGTCTGGGTTCAGAGCAGCCAAGGAGGAATGCTGGGGCTCCAGGAGTTGTGGGGTGCTCTTGAGGGATCCCCAGTTGGGCCTGTGCACATGTTTAGAGTGAGCACATACGTACATGGGAGAGCTTGTGTTTGTGTGAGCGTGCATGTGTACGACTGTCTCTGGGTGGCTCTGGGAGTGATGCTGGGGCTTCTCTTGGGCTTCTCCCTGCTGGGCTGGGTCAGCTACCTGCTGGTTCTGCATTTTGGGGGCAGGCTGCCCCTGCCCCATGGCCTGTTGCCCTCTGGGCAGCCCACCTTCCAATCCTGTCCTCGCCAAGGTTCCGACCTCTCTGTCACCGTAGGGCTTTATTTTTGCAGAAGAGGGGTCTTATTTGTTCCCAGATACTCCCACAATGCACTGCAAGATTCCGAGAGGTGGGCTTGGGGTGCCTGGAGGGGCTGGGCAGTCAGTCACTGGTTGGACTGTTGCTTTCTGATGGGGCTGTGAGGCAGGGTTTGGACACAAGCCGATAGGGAACGGGTGTGGGGGAGGGGAAGGAGGAGAAAGAAGAAGGCGGTAGGGAGACTAGGCTATAGTTGTCATTGTTACCAGAGCCCTGCATTTCTGGGGACACTGGGAGGGATGTGGAAGGGGGAGAAAAGACAACTCAAGCCAGTAGGAGTAGGGCCTGTCCCCCACCCCCACCCAGGCCACTGGGGCCAGCTCTATCCCTTTTGCTGGACTAGGCTGGATAGAGCCCCTGGGGCTCCTGGGGGAGCCCTGGCTTCCAGGTCATCCCCTTGTGGCTCTCCATGCCCCTTTGTCACAGCACTCCCTGGGCAGGGTGTCTCTGTACCTGTGGCAGAGCCCCTCCCGTGCTTCCCTTTCTCGCTCTCCTTATTGTCCACCCGAGTCTGCAAGTTCCCTGCCTGCCTTCCTCCAGAGTCTCTGCCTTCGGTTATCTCTAAGAGCCAGAACATTTTTCTTCATCCCCAGACTGATTCCCTCCAAGCTCTTTTGCTGGCCCTCGGGGTCCAGACACATTTCCTTTCATTCCTGGCTAGGCTCACCATCCCTGAGTCTGCTTTTACTTCCCAGGGGAACACCTTCTCCATACCTGGCCACCTGCCCCAGTCGCAGTGGGTACCATGGTTGGGCTGGGCCAGCGAGCTTTAGCAAAGCAGTGGGGGCAGCAGGGGACAGGGGCGTCAGCACCTAGGCCAGTGCCCAGGATGGTTGGGTCTGCCTTGCTCTCCCAGTGGCGTGGCTGATGCTCCATCCTGCCTGTTCCAGGGCAGAACTTCCAGAGCCTCTGTCACCTGTTGGGGAACTGCCAACTTCTGGACCAACTGACAGAGACCACAGGAGGGAGAACTATCCCAGAGGAAGCCTCAGGTGGCCGTGGCTTTCCCATAAGCCTTTCATAAGCCCCATGGAGGACTTCTCTAGCCCCTCCCTGCCTATCAGGGCCTCTGCTGTGCGGGGTGGGAGGTGGTGGAGAGGCATCCAGCCCTGTCCCCACTGTTGAGTTGTCTTGGAGGGACAGAGAAAGTGGGGATGGGCAGGGACCTGCCCAGAGGGAGCAAGGAGGATGAGGGGGGGCCTGAGCTCTCAGAACACCCGGAAACCACCCTGCAGGCGGGGCCAGGAGAAGGGCCGCTGGCTGTAATAGGGGTTTAGGGATGAGGAAAAAGGCAAGAACTAGAGGAGACAGGGGATGCTGGGAGGAGCCCTGGAGAGCGGAGGTTTGGCTGGTTCCTGGGCAGGGAGGGGGGCAAGCAGGGGTGTGAGGGTGGGTGGGGTGGGGAGAGGAGGGTGCACTGGTTCTGAATATACTTGCCCTTCAGTTTGCTGATTGGCACTGGGACAGTCCACCAAGAGAGAAAGCGAGGAAAACAAAAACAACACAAACACAAAAACAAACGAAAAGGGGGAGGGGAAGGGGAGGGGCACAAACAATATTTTATTCAATGGCTGTTTGAATGAAAATATTGTGTCTCATCATCATACCGAAAGGAAACTTCTTGCAAAAAAACGACATGAGAGAGAAAGAGAGAGCGAGAAAACTCAAAGGAGATGAGCCCCAGTCGGCCAGGCAGGTGGGGGGGCGCCCGGTGGGGCCGGAGCCCCAGCCTCCCTCCCAGTGACTCCGGGCAGAGGGCAGGCGGGGCCACAGGCTCCGCCTCTTGTGGGGGAGGCCCAGGGTGAGCAGGACATGCAGGGATGAGCCACAGGCAGAGGAGTGGGCAAGGGAGGGAAGGAAGAAGAGAGATCCAGAGAGGAAGAGAAGGGGAGAGGAAGGAGGAAGGAGAGGCAGGGAGGGTGGGATGGGGGGGGGATGAAGATGGGGAAGAGAGCAGAGGGAGGGAGGGAGAGAGAGAGAGTAGGGATACTGGAGTAGGGGAGAGAGAAGGGAGAGGGAAAGGGGAAGACAGAGAAGGTGGGGATACAGGGAAAGGAGAGAGAGGAGGCAGAGGGAGAGAAGGGCGGAGAGAGAAGGAAGGGCCGAGGGAGTAGGCAGTGGGGGTCAGAGGAAGGTGAGAGGGCGGCTGAGGGAGGAGGAAAGTGAAGGAGGATTGGGGGGGTGGAGGAGGGGAGAGAGAGACCCTGGGAGGGGGGCACGACAGGGGGAGAGAGCTACAGGGCGCTGGGGAGAGGAGAGATGAGAGGAGGGGGTGTCTTCCAAGAATGCAGCCCCCAGGGGTGTGCGGGGGGGAGGCAGGCTAAGGAGGGAAGACACGCAGTAGGAGAAACTAAAATCAAAAACCTCAACGGAAATCATGAGAGAATGATCTGGAACCAAATCTGAGAAAAGGCGAGCATGCAGATTTCCACAGACTTTTGGATGGCTGGTGCCCCAGCCTGCGGGTGCCTGGGGGGTGGGCAGACTGGGCAGGAGGGGCTGCCTTGCCACCAGTGACTGGCTCTGCTGCCTGGGGCCGGCCAAGGTGCGGGGCAGAGGCAGGGGTGCAGGGCGCAGGCAGGGGCCGGGCCACTTACACTTGACCTGTAGGATCTGGTCGCTGAGGTTGGCTTGGAGGTAGAAGGTGCTGTAGGGTGGGAGCACAAGCCCCAGGCTGGGGAGGAGGAGAGGGAAGGAGCATATGTCACTCACTGCTGGGGAGAGGGGGGCCACATGGACATCTGGCACCTCTACTCCACGGCCTGGGAGTTGGGTAGAGTGGCATGGGCTGTGACGTCCCCTCTTCTGCCTGCCAGGGCCACCTTGCCCTGGTAGCTGTGGGAGATTCACTCCCCAAACTCTCCTGGACACCTCAGGATGCCCAGCCCAAAGCAAGTCCCCACCCAGCAGCCCCTGCTTCCAGACACCAAGCCAGCCTCCTCAGTCAGGCCAGCAGACTCACAAGGGGCAGAGCACTGTCAGTGAGCTAGGCTGGTGGGAGCACAGCCATGGGAGAGGGGTCCTTAGTCCCCAGAGGATTAGGCCGTGTGAGGGCCAGTGGAAAGCAGGGCTGGGCTGCCACGCTGAGGAGCAACCACAAGCCAGGACGCGGGTGTGAGTGAGACGGGCTTTGGGGGGCCCGAGAAGACAGCCTGCACAGCCCGAGGCCTGACCCATAAAGGTACCTCTTCTGAGGGCTGTGGTGCCTGCTGAGAGCCAGCCCAGGGATGTGCTGAAGGTGACCTCCTGGGTGCAGACACCCAGGGACACGATCCAGGCAGGGGTGACATGAGAGGGCGGGCTGGCGTGGGAGACATCAGATGTACTGTCTTGTCTCTGTCCTGTTCTTCCAGGAAATGGCCCTTCCTGAAGGGCCAGCCAGAGGCCCTTGGGGCACTGAGAGTCCCGGGGTGAGTAGTGAGCAGCCCTGGCTGCTGGTGCCCCACTGGGATCCTGGCTGCAGCCCCTGAGAACCCGCAGACCCACAGACCCCACCCACAACCCAGACAGGAAGAGGGCTCAGACTCCGCTCTGCGGCTGCCCCGCCCCTCCCTGCCGGCCCCGCCCCTCCCTGCCGGCCCCGCCCCGCCCCACTCACCTGTAGTTGGTGCTCCTTATGGGCACCCAGGTGTAGTTCCGCACCACCTCGTCTACGTACCTCTGAGAGAAGAGGCTGGGTCAAGTACTTGGGCCAGCAGGCAGGGGTGGGATGGTGTGCGGGAGGGCGCCCTCCCTGACTTTGTCCCCCTCTACAGTCTTCTCACCTCATCCAGGGACTTGACCAGTGTTCTGATTTGCTTGTGGCCCTTGTTGCCATCGATCATGCTCCGACGGATCTGAAAGGGGAGGGATGTGAGCGGTGAGGCCCCTGCTCTCAGCTGCTCTGGGGGCTGCCATCTTTACTTCCCTCCCTTCCCTTACCTCCTCCTTGTTCTCATCCTCCAGCTCTGCATCCAGGAAGTCCAGAGTCACAGGCTCCCGGAAGTTGGTGGTCTGTGGGAGGCAGGGCAGGAGGTCAGGGGTCGCCATCTTGAAGTGTCTACCCTCCTCCTAACTGCCCCCTGGCTCACCTGGGGCTTGAGGTTGGGGTGCAGCAACACGTAGCCGTTCAGATCAATGGCAAACACATAGCCGTTGGCTCCAAGCTGGGGGCATAGATGAGGGGGCTCAGAGCCTAGGAGCCAGGCAGGGATTCCCCAGACTCTTGAGCTCTTCCTCAGCCTGCTTT
The DNA here is from genome assembly GCF_020171115.1 of Neogale vison. Classification (NCBI taxonomy): domain Eukaryota; kingdom Metazoa; phylum Chordata; class Mammalia; order Carnivora; family Mustelidae; genus Neogale; species Neogale vison. The sequence goes on along the minus strand of NC_058096.1, from coordinate 204,848,543 downwards.
CCATATCACTGAGGGGGTGCCATATGCCTGCCTGGGCCAGGGGCCCTCACATGCCACGTGGCCTTGAACCTGTTTCTCAAATCAAGCCCAACAAGATAGTGTCCCTTGTTGAGGCTGATGGGCTCCACGGGACCACAATTCGATTTGGCCTTCTGACCGAACGGCTCCTGGTTCTCTTCAAACTGTCAGTCACCTAGACTGTTCTTTTTCCTCTGGCCCCTCAGGGCGGACATCCCCTCCCTGTCCCCTCCCCACTACTGTTTCCTTCAAGTCCCCATTTCAGTAGATCGCATAGGGAGGAGGGTATCCCTTCCATACAGAAGGAGGAGTGAATGGGACCTTGGACTCACCCGTAGCTCTCTAGGCTGTTTTCTCACTGCACATGGAGGCCAGCGACACAGGGCCTTCATGTGGCTCCCATCTAGGCAAGCAGTCTGTCACACACGTCCCATCCCCCACCCTTTTGCAACCAAGACCGAAGCTGCCTTTGCCACAGGCCCTGGGCCAGCCACACTGACCTTGCCCCTTCCCTGGTTTATGATTTTGGTTTTCACCTTCCATCCTTTGCTCAAAGGGTTTCCTGTAACTCCAAGGTATGCCTTCTCTCTATCTGACCATAATGCCTGACCTGCCTGGCCCATCACTTATTACTGTGTGGCTAGAAATAATATTTACATTTCTTTTTAAAAAGATTTGTTTATTTATTTTCAGAGCAAGTGAGCATGCATGTGTGCAAGTGGAGGGAGGGGCGGAGGGAGGGAATCTTCAAGCAGACTCTCTTGCTAAGTGGCCTAGGTGGACCCCACGTTGAAACCAAGAGTCAGACACTTAACCAGGCACCCCTGTTTTTTTTTTTTTTTTTTTACATTTTTAAGTGGTTGAAAAAGATCATGCCATGAAAATTATGTGAAATTTAAATTTCGGGACCCACAAACATAATTGTTATGGAACACAGCCGTGCCCACTTACTTGTTTTGTCTGTGGCCATTCTCCGTACAACAGCAGAACTGAGTCTGAGTACTTACACTGGCAGAACCTAAGATATTCCTAGTCTGGCCCCTCACAGAAAGTCTGCTGATCCCAGCTCTAGGCCCAAGGTCACCTCCTCCAGAAGCCTTTCCTGACTGCCTCAGTTCACAGGTCTCCCTGGAGGTGCTGTAAGCCCTCTCACACACCTCTGCTGAGCCTGGCTTGTGTCCCTGTGGGAGGCAGAGCTGGGTGGACGGGCAGATGAACACTTACTGTGTAATTTGGAGTCAGCCTCTTGATGTCATTCAGAGCCACATCGATGCCCATCACACCCAGGATCAGCTGGTTCTGGGAGCAGAGGCATGGGGTCTGCAATGCACTCAAATCCACAGGGGAGCCCCACTGTCCAAACCTCATGCTCTAGGCCTCAAGCTGCTCACAAGAGGTTGCCTCTGTCCAGTCTGAAGGCTATCCTGTCCCTCCTCTGTCCCAGGCCTGCTAGGGGCATGCCTAGCCCTTCCCTGGTTGGGAACCTTACCTTTTTTTCCCCAGGGCCATCCTGTGTCAGGTTGAAAACAGGGAGGGTCCCTGTCACCACTAGCCCCAGGCCCTGAAGGGAGAGGAGGATGACAGGTCAGTCTCCTGTGGCCATCCATGCCCCACCCTGAGTGTTCAGAGGGTGGGCTCAGGCATAGGCCCCCTTTTTTCCTTCTGTTTGGTTTATTCCCATAAGGGGGCCCTTGAGGAATTTAAGGACCCCCACATCTGTGGGAGTCCAGAGGCCTTACCAAAGCATCCTCATACACATTGGTCCATTGCACCTGCTTGGCCTCCTTGCCCGCCAGCACCATGGGCCTGCCCAGTACATCCAAATATTCCTGGGGAGAAGGCGAAGGTTCACAAATCCACCTGCCTGCTGCATCTGCCCTGGTCTGCCTCCCCGTATATCAGCTGGCCACCAGGGGGCGCTCTCACACCGCAGCAGCCTGCCAGTTACCATTGTGCCCAGGAAGCAAGGGGCTGGGTGGAGGGGGTTCTCACCTGAGTGTTAATGCGGATGGCTCCAATGGAAGGGATCTCAAAATAGTAACCTGTGAGGGAAGGTGAGGCGAGGTGGGTCTGGGTGGTACTTGGGACCCATGGCATAGGGGCTCCTGTATCCTGGGCTGTGTCCAGGCCCCCTCTCTTTCTGGTGTCACTCCTGCCAAACTCCTATCCGTTTAATGCTCCCTTCCACTGCTCGGTCAAAGGAGCTGATGCTAGGGACGGGGCCACGAGTGTAGGGGTGTACAGAAGCAGAGGCAGGGTGAAGGGAAGGGCCTGAGGCTGAAGTCTCTCATGCCAGGATGCTGGTGACATTCAGAGTCCACCCAGGGGCCAGGCCCCCATGCACGGAGTACAAACAGATGTAGGAGCAGAGAAGCCAGGAGATGGATGGACAATGGACAGAGAGATGGGCAGAAAGATGCTCAGTCAGATGGACAAGTTACGTGGCCAGAGAGATGGATAGTCACATGCGTGGGAAGATGAACAGTGCGAAAACAGGCAGCTGGAATGCTGGACATATGGATGGACAGGTGGACAAGCAACCTGATGGACAGCAGGGCACAGCAGGCAGGCCCCAGGGTGGGGACGCCGGACGAGGTACCTTTGTTGGCGCAGGCCATCCACTGCAGGGGCGTGACGTCATAGTTGTGTTGCCCCACGGAGAAAGTGAACACGCGCACCTGTTTGGGGCTTGGGGTTACTGCAGTGGTCACAAGAGGACCGCCCTCCCCGGTACCGGGCCCGGGTCAGGGGGACCCCCACCTGGGCGGAGCCTCACCGTCCGGTTGGGCCAGTTGTATTTCTCAAAGACGTCCTGCACGCGGTCCTCACCGCCATCCGTGAACATCATGATCATCTTATTACAGTTGGCACGGGTGATGTTGGACTGGTCAGGAGTGGGTTTGGGGTCAGGCAGCCTCTGGCCCCTCCCTGGTCTGGGGGTGGGTATCCCTCCCACCTGGAAGGCCCAGCCCTTGGGCCCTCCTCCCCACAGCAAGATGCTGCGATCTGCCCGAGCCGCCTGTTGGGCGCTAACAAGGCCATTCATCTTGATTTCCCTGGTGTCACCAAGCCTGGGCCTTGGCCCGTCCCCTGTCCCTCCTGCACTCCCCCCCATCCATTCCCGGCGCTCACGTTCTGCAGCTGGTCGAAGGCATACTCAAAGCCAGCCTTGTAGCCCGTGGTGCCCTTGGCCACCATGCCCTGCACGGCTTCCTTGAACACCTTCTTGTTACGCACATTGGCCTGAACCAGGTGTGTGAAGCACGACACAGGCTGTGCCTTTTCGTTGAACTGTGGGGACAGGAAGGGTGGTGAGCGGCCTCAGGCTGGCTGGGGCATTTGGCACGGGGTGGGGTGACATGTTCCTTGCCTGCCTGCCACCTCGGCACTTACCGAGGCCACGTTCACATAGTCATCGTCTGAGAGCGTGTCCAGCATCTCACAGACGGACGTCTTCATCAGCTTCAGGGTCAGGCCACTCACGCTGCCGCTCCTGGGAAGGTCATGGACGCACCAGCTAGGCCTCAGGTCCTCCTGCTGTTCCCTCCTGAGGGTCCCAGGCAGCAGATTCGCACCCCTTGTTCTGCCCCCCACCCCTCCTGCAGGCATCGCTCACTCACACATCCACGATGATGACCATGTCCTTGGGCGATGAGGCCCCCTGGATGTACCTGCCCAGGAGAAGCATCAGTTAGGGCCAGCCTCACTGGGACCTTGTGGGTCCGCTCTTCCTTCACCCATATACTGATTCAACATGTTTCCACTAAGCATCCAATGCAAGGGTCAGACAGCGTTCTAGGCACCGAGGATAGCACATTTAATAAAACCGTCCTGGGGCGCCTGGGTGGCTTAGCCGGTTAAGCGTCTGACTACGGCTTGGGTCATGATCTTGGGGCCCTGGATTGAGCCCCGTGTCACAGTGTCTTCTCTCAGTGGGGAGTCTGCTTGTCTCTCCCCCTCTGCCCTCTCCCTGCTCATGTTCTGTCTCTCTCAAATAAATAAAATCTTAAAAAAACAAACAAAACCAAAACAGGCCTTGCCCATTACATGAGTGACCTGGCCTCCCAGCACATGAATGAGCCCAAGGAGGGGTGAGCAGGGGATCCAGAGAGGGGGAAGGGGGTATGTTCCATGGCCTCAGTGGCTTGTCATGTCCCCTGGCCCGGGACAAGTCCCCGAGGTCTGAGTCCCAGCTGTATGTGTGATCGAACAGGGAGGGAGGAGGTTATGGGGCACCGCAGGAGAGACAGACAGAGGGTGCGGTGTCCAGGGCTCTGATGGGTGGCCTGGGGGCTGGCGACCCAACAGAGGAGACATCCACCCTCTAGAACCCCCACTAGCCCAATCCCTCAGTCCCGAGGGGGTGGAGTGCTGGGCAGTGGACGGGGGGCAGAGGCAGCTGGGAGGCCTGCCTGGGTGATGGGATCCATTTTCCAGTGGCAACGATGTGTGAAATGAAAATTGGATAGAGCTGGCTGCACCCTGCTCGGGAGTCCTGGATATCGGGAGGGAGGGGAGCAGGAGGCAGAGGTAGGGAGGGGAGGGGTGTCCCTGCCCAGCTCCTCCTCGCCCACTCACCAGGGTCTCCTTCGGACATCATACAGGTCGATTTTCTTGGGGGCTCGCCATGGGGTGGCTGCGGGAGGAAAGAAGGCGGGGGGTCTGGCAGGGAAGGGCTTGTCTAGGGCCAGCTGGCCTGGCAGGAGTGGCTACCCCACAGCCCACAGAGTGATCAACCACCCCACACGCCCCAGGACAGTGGGCTGGGTGACGGGGATGGGTGGGTGCTGAGGGGCTGACACCCACCGGGATAGTAGCGAGTGACGCCCGTGGCGCTTCCAAAGACCTGCCACAGCAGCGTCGGGTCCTGCCTGCGGTTCTCAATGAACACGTTCTCCAGGGCCTCTGTCCAGTTGAGTTCATTAAGGATGACAGTGGCTGTGGGGGAGGCAGGGGGCTGGTGGGAAAAGTGCCTGGGCTGTCCCCCCACTGAACCTCACCCCGACGCCCATGCATGTAACACCCCCCTCCCCCCCGCTTGGAAAGCCTCATGTGTGCCCTGCCTAGCAGGGCTCTCATTCCTCAGGGCTCAGCTGAGGGCTGCACCAGCTCCTCCAGGAAGCCTTCCAGGTCCTCAACCCCTCCCAAGCCAGCTTAGCCTACCCTTCGGCCAGGCCCCACATGAGCAGACAGGGCAGCTGTGACCCGTGGCCCCCAGAGAGGGGCTGCCCAGGTGGCAGGGACTTGTCAGTTGGGGTGCCCATCCAGCATGCTGCCTGGAGCTTGCAGCTGGTCCCTTGGGAGCTCACCCACTCAGCATGCACTCCAGGCTGCAGCCACAAGAAAGCAATTAAGGGCCCGATGATGGGGCTGGAATTATTCAGCTATTAAGGTACCTGATAAGCTGGAAGCCACTCAGCTCCATGATTAATCAGCTGGGGCCAGGAGCAGGCGGGGGTGGGGGTGGAGGCTCTTGGAAGGGCAGGGCCTGTGCCATGATCCTGCTCCAACACAGGCACTTGCACACACATGTACACACGCACACAGCCTGCACTCCCTAACAGATACCTCTGCACCGAACCCTCGTGTTTCCAGCCAGGTGTGCGAGTCCCTCATCCTCAAACCTCCTGCCCAGCCGCCCGACCGCTGCTTCAGGCACGGGGCAGGCACACTCATACCTACACAGCACTCCGCACCCCTGGGACGACAGCAGTGGGTCTTGCTCTCACAAGAACAAATTACCCTCACCGCCCCCTTTCCCCTCACCTCTGTGATCCTCTGGCCAGACCCGCCCCCCAGCCCCTGCCCAGATGCACAGTCACAGAACGAGGTTTCTCCCAGAGGAGTGGGCTTAGTCCTGTAGATCCTTCAACCAGGGCAGAGACTCAGGATGGCTTGGGCAGCACCCCATCCCCCAACTCAGGACAGCCCTAAATCTGCCCAATGTGTGCGCATGCCCATGCTCTCTCACGCGCAGCGTATCCGTCTCTGCGTAGAGGACCCTCAAAGAAACCTGCCAGGGGCTGGCCACCTATGGCTGCCAGGCCTCTGTACCGAACCCCCCTTCCCCAAGGGGCTATTTTTTCCCTCCAGTTTCTTCCACTTCCTTCCTCCCCAGGAGGAGCGCTGACAACATCACCCTGAGATCCCTATCACAGATCCACCCCAAGTGAGAATCAGCGCGCCTTCCAAAGGCTTGACTCCTCTCTTGGGAGCAGAGCCTCTGAACACTGAGACCATTAAAGCAGATGAAGAGCTGTGATTTCGAGACAAATGTGCAAGGCTCTGCCCATGGCAGAGGGCAGGGGGCGCCGACCCATTCCTGGGCACATGGCCCTCTGCTCTTGCCCTCTGGTGTGGGGCCTCTGCCGGATCCTGTCTGTTGCCTAATCTCTGTCTCCCGCTACTCCCACTCCCTTCTCTCCGTCCATGTAGCTTCTCTTAACTGACCATAATGTGAAAACAAAACACATTTCTAGCATTGGCTGTGCCTATTGAACAGTATGTTATGGTCCTGTTCCTAATTTAGAAACTTAGTGAGTCGAACAATTTCTATTTTTCTCTTTAACGAAAAAAGAAAGCTGGGTTCCCCAATGTTTCATACGGTACTGCCTGCCCTGGGAGAGTCTGCCTGGCAAGTCCCAACCCTCACTGGGCCTCAGTTTCCCCATCTGCCCAAGGAGAGGCTTAGAGCTGACTGTCCTGGAAGCCCGTCTAGCTGCTGGTAGAGGTGCATCTCTGACTCAGGTCAAGAGCCAAGAGTAGACCCCCCGCCTCAGATGGGCGGTCCCTGCAGGCACCCGTGAACACACACACGTACCTGCACTTGCGTAAGACATATGCGTGTGCGCACTCCGGCCTCCCCGCCTGGAGAGGGCCTGCGACTCAGCCCCACGTGCACACACCCGCACCCACGTGCACACCCTCTCAGATCACGCTGAGTTGGGAAACGGGGACCATGCCCCCTCAGGCGGGCGATTACAGATTTAATTAAAAGTGACACAGTAAATAAAAAACATATAAAATGTAATTTGTGTGGGTAGCGAGGGGTGACTGGGGAGGGCGTATGGCTCCTGTTTTAATTAGTGTGCCTGCCTGTGATAGTGCTCCTCGACTAGCTCGGGCAGGTGGCCTGCGGGTGGCCCGTGGCAGGGGCAGCAGGGCTGGGGGGAGCATCTATTCTCACCCCTGCCTGAGGCTGCCTGGAAGGTCTGGCTGACGTGAAGGGTGGAGGGGGCCTCCCTGAGGACCCTGGAGGATTCCCTGCATTCTGGAGACTACCCAGAAGCTCTGGGACCTGTGTTCCAAGAGCCTCCACCCAGTGGGCCCCTCGGAGTCCGAGGCTGCCTTGTAGGGGCTCACAGAATTAGCCCCAAGCCACCAGACCCCCGGGCCCTGAAACCCACTGCTAGAGCTCTCTCTGTAGTGCTTGACTCTTAGTCTCTTCTCCCTACATCTCCCAAGATCTTCAGGAAGTTCTTCCTCATGTCTGACTCAAATCCTTCCAGCTGTAGTGACTCATTTTCCCCACCGTGCAAAGCTCTCTGTGCCTGGACAAGGAGGGAAATGCTCCAGGGCTGGTGTCCGTGAGTGAGGGACTGCTCCCTACGCCCCCAGCCCCTGCGTTCCCCTGCTGTGGTAGCTCCTCAACCAATCCTACATGGGGCCTGGGGATGGGGGATGGTTTGGAGGAGCTGCTTTGGGGGCCTGTGGGGCACATGTGCACCCCAGGGCAGGAGACTGTTGTGCACAGCAGTGAGAGTCTGAGAGTCAGTGTGAGACCACGCCTGAGAATGACTTGACTGCGTGTAGGTGAGCGCCTGTGACCTTGGGTAGTGGGGGCTGAGGGCAGATGGCACCGGCTGAGCACCCGGGACCTGGCAATGCCCAGGCTGTGGGCCTTGCCCCCGTGGTGGCTGCGGAGGGCGCTCTGCACACTCTGATCGCTCTGCACACTCACAGCCTTTGTAGATGTCTGTGGGGATCTGCACGGCCGTGTACGAGTAGTTGACTTTGTTCTTGAAGTTTGAGTCCTCAACGAAGTCCAGCCTGAGGGTGCTGACCTTGGACCCCCTCTCCACATCCTCACTCTCAGGGTCGTCCTGCAGAGAGGGATAACCCCCCACCCCCCCCACACCGCGGTAGTGTCAGGGCTGGAAAATGGTGGTGTGGGGTCAGACAACTCTGCAGGTAGGAGAGGGCCAGAGCTCAGGTGACGGGGGCATCTCAGAATCAGAGACTACTGCAGTCAGAGACGGGGAGAGATGGAGAGACACAGGGACAGCTGTACACGGGGTAGGGACCCCTCCCTCAGGAGGCCCATGATTCCCACCTGTGCCTGCCCACCCCACCCACCATCCCTACATTTGTTAAACCCAAATTTCAAACCCAAACCCAAACCCAAATGAACCCTTCCCCACATTCTTGAAAACCAATTCTCAGTGAAGGAAGCGAATCCCGGTGAGAAGGAGCAGGCTGGAGACCTCTGCTTACAAGGACAGGCTTGGGTGATCCTAGAGAGGCCTAGGCAGCCCTTCTCAGGAGCCTTGAGCCCCACACCCCCCTCTGGGCTCCACCCACCCCCTGCACGGGGTTCCTTTGGCACCAGGGAGAGGGTCCTTGCCCCCTCTGGGGAAGAGTCACCACTCCTGCAGCTGGTGGCTGTAGGGGCTGAGTTTGGGGGGAGAGCTGGGCTGGGGTGGGGGCTAGCATTGAGACCCAGGAACTTCCAGAGGGAGGGTCTTCAGCGCTTGCTAGCAGCAGGACTGCAGAGGCTCCTGTTGACTTTCTAAAATGAGCTGCAGCCGTCTGACAGGTGCCAATTACAGCATCTCTCGGCCGAGCAGGCTGGGCATGCGCTGTGCACCCCCCGCCCACCACCACAGGCTGGCAGGAACGGGTCTGCGGCTACAGCGCGTTGATGCCGCAGCCGAGCGGTGCAGGGTGCAGTGGGGGGGTGGGCAGGCACTGGTGCAGGTGTGCAAGGGGGAGGGGAAGATGGTGGTAGGGAGTGAAGAGGAAAACAGGGAAGAGCCAGATGGGGAGGAAAGGAGGGATGGAGATCAAGGCAGGGCAGGGACAGAGCTGGGGGGCCTTGTGCCCTGGGAGGAAGGGGTGTGGGCAGCTGGACCACGCGCATGGCCCCTTACTGCCTCTCAGTCCCTGTGATCACTGGCAATACCAGGCTCAGCTCATTTCCACCCCCTTGTGGCTCTGCATACCCCACTGCTCACGGGGTCCTGGGCACCCCTGCCGCATTCCTGCTTCCTGCTGTATCTTGTCTGGGGAAAGGGTGATGGTGCCTCCCTGCCCAGCCAGATGTGCTCTCCCCACCCCAGGAGTGCTCCAGGTCCATTCTCTGGCCTGGGGAATGAATTACTGCCTGAATGGGCTGCTGCAGACTGGCCTGGGTCGGAGCTGGCAGGGCTCAGAAGGGTCTGGAGGAAAGACCCTTCGTGTCTCTTCAAGGGCGGATTCTGTACAGCAAAAGCCAAGCCGTCTGCTGCCCTCCCCTCGCTCCCTCGCCCCTCACCGTGTGTGCCACCCTCTGCCCACCTCGGCACACCCTAGGAGGGCCCTCAGAAGCTCCTGGATGCTGGGTGAAGCCGGGCCAGGCAGCTGCCGAGCCTGCCGCCTCTGAGGCGTGAGCCGCTCACGTTCCGCTTGCAGGAGGGGGAGGTGCGGGAGAAGAAAGCCCCCGAAATGTCAGCGGCAGATGAAGGGCGCTGGAAAATTTAATCTCCCAACTTTCCCAACTAATGTGACATTTGGATTCCGTTCTGATAAGCTATCAGCTGGCGAACTTTTTCCTTCCTTCTCTTTCCCCCACCCCCACCTTCTGGCTGGTAATTTAAAAGTAAATGGTCTAGAAAGATCTCTAACTGTACCTCTGGCAAAGATTAAAAAAACAAAACAACACAACAAGCAGGGGAGTCGGCAAATGTGTTCACATCGATATTTATAGAGGGCCCGGCTTTTGGCCTGACTTTAGCCCAGCCCCACCTAGGGTGCCTCTCCCTCCTGGGGCTGTCCCTACCCCCATGAGGGGCTGGGAAGGGGGGGGTGCAGGGAATCAGTGATCTGGAGCCCAGGGGTGGGGGTCCTGGGCACAGGGAGTTCGGGGGATCCTGGGAGGGGACCAGGCACCAGAAAGGCCAAGAAGCCCCCCAGCGCCACCCCCATGCCCAGGGGTTTTGTACGGTGGGCAACTGCAGGCTCCTGGTTTATATTTAATGCACTGATTGCTAAAATTACAGCCTGCTGCTGAGGGGGGTAAGGAATTAGATTCAGGGTCTAATTAAAGGTTCGTTCTTCATTTGAATTTCAGATTCCAGCTTTAATTTTAGCAACTTCTCTGGGAGCCACGGAGGCTCAGCCAAGGGGGAAGCACACCTGCTTTAGCCCCCCCCCCCCGGCTCTGGCCCCCTGCCCGCCTGCTCTCCTGAAGGCTCACCCAGGCCCGCCTGGCACCACCGACCCTCTGCAGGGATCCCTGCCTGCCTACCCACCTCCGGGGGTCACTGTCTACCTCCCGCTCGCCCTAGGAAATGCCCCTGGCCAATAAGCCCAGGAGAGGAACCCTGGATTTGGGGGTCTCCTGCCCCGGCCAGAGCAGTGGGGCCCCAGAGAGTCAGCTGTTACGACACCTCCATTTACAGAGAAGACAGGTTCAACGGCGTCTGCCTCCAAGGCTGGCATATAAACTTGTGCCTTGGCGTGTTCACCAAAAACCTTCTACTCTGTGTGCCCTGTCCTCTTTCGGACATCTTACCTCCTCTGTAGGTCCCCTGCTACCAAAATGGTCATGTGGCTTTCATGGGAGGCCTTGGTGACGGGGAGCCCAAGCACACAAGAGCCAGTCAGGGGCACAGAGGCAGGGGGGCACTGTGGGTCCAGGCTGTCCAGCCAGCCCCAGTGCTGCCGCCGTCGCTGCCGAGGCCGTGACCCCAGCAGAGCCCAAGCCCTGTCCTTCGTCTGAAGAACAGGCACAGGGCTGGGCTGCCTCTGCAGCTGGGGCAAGCCTGGCCGAGCTGTGGGGAGCCCTGATGGTGGGGCCAGCAGCGGGGAGCTGCTGATCCCCTCACTGCAGGGAAGGTACCTGCCCCATCTGAAACGCATCCCAGCCGCATTCTGGCCCTGCCTGCCCACCTCAGGAAGCCCTCCCCACTGCTCCCTCTTCCTGGCTCCCATAGTGCTCAGCCTCCTCCATGCTGGCACCTGGACTGACCCATGGGAGAAGATCCAAGGGTCTCACTACCAGCCTGGGGTCAGGTGTGGGGCCTGTGCCACTGCTACTTTGCAGGGTGAACTCAGAACTTGGGAGAGCCCCGAGATCTCACACTCATTTTACAGCTGAGGCGACTAGCCCGGGGTGGGGGATGGGCTCTGGCAGCTCCCCGCCCCCCCAACAGAGGTAGGGGACTCACCAGCTCAGCGTCGGCCTTGGCATCATAGTACAGGATATCTTCCTCCTGGGGGGACAAAGAGGCCTTGACCCTCACAGCTCCACACAAGGCTACCTGAGGGGTAGTCAGGGCCCCTGGCCCGAGGACAGCCCTGGTCCTCTCCTGGATGGCTGGCTGAATCGGACTGGGCATGCTGACCTCTGCCCCAGACATTCCCCCCCTCATGGGCCCTCATAGCCTCTGGGGAGACATGCAGCTCCCGGTTGCACGGGGTCTCCCCAAGACTCCCTGACTCCAGGACCAGGCGTCCTCTCTGCAACCCCGCTGAGAGGTGGGCTCAGAGGCAGCCTGTCTGCAGTGACTCTGGCTGAGGCAGCCCCGGGGGAGTGAGGAAGATGGGAAAATAGAGCCGAGTCTGGGCCAGAGTGAAATAATGACTCGACACCACATCTTCCAATTTCTTCTATTAAAAAGCCTGCTCATTACGGGCATGTACTTATTAATTATCTGTGATTTGTTGTGAAATGCAAGGGGGTTTACACAACAGGAGCGGGAGAAAACAAAGCCCGGCCCCCGCGCCTGCCTCCCTGGGCTCTGCGCGCCTGCCGGTATGAGCCCGGCCGCCCCGGCCTCGTCAGCCTGTCCGCAGCCTGGGTTCTTGGCCATCTGCGCGCCATAATCACCGGCCACCCCGGGGACCCGTAACACAAACGGGCTAATTTCATGTTTAATGATCTTTAATCAGAACTGAGCATGGCTGACAGCAGCGGCCAGAAGGTGAATCTGGGGCCTTCAAGTGCCACTGGTTCCAGAGGGGCCACCCCACTCTTGACCCTATGGGTTCCGGGCTCAGGACATAGGAGAGGGCCATTGTCCACATGGCCCTCCTCCAGTGCTTCCCTGCGCTGTTTCGTGCCGCAGACACCTGGTGCGTGGCCCTGGCAGCCTGTTTCTTTGTGGTCTGAAAAATGGCGGTGTTGACCAAGTGTGCGCCCAGTGGTCTGGCTATAAAACAGCAAGTACAGAGCCCTCTCCCCACTCCATGCTGTATGACCTTGGGGCCGCACTGCTCCTCCTCAGCTCTGGCTCCTCGGGCTTCAGGGAGGGGCTTGGCCTTGGGGACTGCCCAGGTGCTGGGCCTGAGGCCATTGTTTGAGGTGCTCAGTATGGGGGCTTTTTGTGGGGACAGGGATGTCTTATCTCCCACCAGCGGTCTGGGTGGGTAGAGGCCACTGGCTGGACCCGTAAACACAGTCCAAGCATTCTGGAACATCAGCCCCATGCCTGGCACTGTGCGTGGGCAAGACTACAGCAGCTGGGTGGATGGAAGACCGGAGGCGACCTGATGGCTTTGGTCACCAGAGGCATCTGCTGGCCTCCAGTGCTTCGCACATGCTCAGGGCTCTCCCAGGAGCCCTGCAACCTGCCTCAGACAGAGGAGGACACAGCAGCGGTAAGAAAGGCTTCGCACCCAGGCTCCAACCCGCCTTCCCATTGCATCTCTGACCTTTGCCATACCACCCACCCGGCAGGAGGACTGGAACCCAGGTGGGCCTGGTGTGGGGGCTGGGGGCCCCGGGCCCAGGCTCCAGGGTGCTCGGCCTTCCCTTGCGCCCGGTTCCGACCGGAGCACATAATGAAAGCTGACATTACATCAAACACAATAAGGAGTTTCGGTTGATGAAGATCATTCCTGAACACACAAACCCATTAAACCGAGGGGAAAAAATATCAATTCAACACACTCGCTGGCAAAAAGAAAATGTGATTTGTTATCTAAAAGGGGGTTATAAACACGGCTCTGATGCTCTTTCCCTCCGTAATGAAAACAGGCGGGCGCGGTAGGAGGACTGCAGATTAGAACATGGGGCTTCGCTCACCAACTTTTTAGGCAAATCTCCCGCAAGGACAGGAAAGGGCATGGGTGGGGGGTCAGTAACTCCGGGGCCCCCAGGAGACACATGCTCCTCTCACAGGCTAGGCTGGGGCCTGCCCCCTGCACAGCACCCCTCCAGCTGCCTGTGGCTCCCTTTTTGTCCTGCTGTTTCATGGTGTCAGCAAAGGATCAGATGCTGGTGGCATCTGACGCAGGGGAAATGTGTCATACAGGAGGATTCCAGTACCCCGCAGACAATGGATGAGGCTTAGGAATCTGGGTGCAGTCCTTGTCCCCCAGGAGGCAGGACTCCTCCCTCCCTCTTCTACCTTGAGAGGGCCTGGCCATGCCCCTTCCTTGGTACAGAGAAGGAGTAGTGTGGGATGGTGGCAGGCAAGGTCACATGTGTGAAAATACATTGTAAACACAGCTGTGGTCTCTACGCTTGATGCGGTGTGGAGGTGGGGGTGGGGCACGATGGGGCCATCAGGGTTGGGATGGAGGGTCCCTGGAAAGGCCTCTGTGTCTGCTTTGGCCTGCGCAGAGCCCTGTGTCTGCCATTATTGTCCTGCCTCGGTAAGACCACAAGGAGGCGGTACCTAGCGGTTACACGCAGGGGCCTTGGCAAAGGGTCCCTGCCTCAAATCCTGACCTGAACGCCTGTGCTCTGGGATCCCAAACGGTGAGCGAAGACTGAGCCTAGAGCCTCCAAAGTTCTCAGTGGCCCTGGGACTATTCCTGGGGGTCACCTCCGTCTCATCAAGGAGGCAAGGGTGCCTGTTAAATCCTGTCGCCTTGGTGAGGCTTTGCTTTGGGGTCTGGATTTCCCACTTACAAGAGTGGGATGACGCTGCCTGCTCTGAGGGCGCTAGGAAGGCAGGAAGCTGGTCTGTCCAGGTGTTTGGGCCACCCTTGCCCACGGTGGGGGGCCCTTATGTTTGCAACTCCACAGCCCTGGGAAGGCCCCGAGGGTGGAGGGAAACCCTCTGGTTGGGGAGAAATGGGCATCGTCACTTTCTGGGGTCCACAGCCAAAACCCCCTTCTGCTACCTGGTGTTTTAGGGGCCATTTTGCTTAAACGTGGCAGGGGTGGGGGGGAATCACCCCTTCTGAACTTGGATTTCTCCCACTTGTGGATTTCTATACCCAGATGGCACATGAAGGGTGGGGTAGGGGGCCCACATGGCCTTTGTATAGACGACACATCCAATCCCTTAGTGGGAGTGGAGCTCAGGAGAGACCACGAGAGGTGCTGGCAGGGGGGAAACAGGGCGAGGAGATGAGCACGGGGATTAGCAGTTGGTGTCTATGCCTGGTACTGGGGTGTACGGTGAGGATGCTTGGCCCTCCTGCCCTGGCTCATGGCCAGCTCAGCTCAGCCAAAAGGACTGTTTTCTGAGAGAGCCGTCTGTCGCCGGCTTGGCAGAGACGCAGGCAGCCGGCCTGATGGCTGGGGCAGACCTCGGGCTGGTGAGGCCACCTGTCCTGTCCAGCCGGCTCCTCTGGCCTGGTTCAGCCTTCACAGCCTTCCTTTTAGGTTCCCAGACAGAGCTACCTCTCTCATCAGACACCGCCCTGCCCCCAGGTAGGGCTGTGTCTCCTCCTTCAGACTCCCCAGGACTCTCAGGGGAGTACTTTGTCCCCTGCAGGCCCTCGTGTTGGCACTGAGGCCCTGGGGCCAATGGCCTCTTGTGCTTCCTCCACCCATGCCCTGGCCCAGCTCCTCCCTGGGATGGTGTAGACTGCAGATAACCCCGGCACAGCATGGTGCTGGAGCCAGGGCCAGGGTCCAGCAGGCGGGCCATCCTTACCCACCCTGAGTGTGATGGGTGCCAGAGCTCCTGCTTGTCTGCCTGCGGGGTCATGAGAGGGGCTGCCTCTAGCAAGGGCCATGGTCTCCCTGGTGTGTAAGGGCTGTGGTTCCCTGCCTCTGCCACAGCCAGGGTGTGGGGTCATGGCCTGAGACTAAGAGGGGAACAGGGGGCCCTCACGTTCAGACCTCTCTTTCTCTCTCTTGTGCCGGCTCTGACCCTGTGGACCCCAGGGTCCCCCGACTCTCTGGGCTGGTGTCGATGGGGTGTGTGTGTGTGCAGATGTCCACTTCTCAGAGGTCTGCATGTAGACCTACTGTGTGCTGTCGACACAAGGAGGGCCATACCCTACTGATCACAGAGTGGATTCCATGTGCCAAGCATCTCCTCTGTGCCCAGAACTGCCGGTCGCCATTCTCCCCATCTTGGATGTAAGAAGACTACTGAGGCCCAGGTGCTCTGGGCCAACCTGTCCACAGGGCACTGGGCTGGGCACATGGACAGGTGGTGGGTAACCCTGAATCAGGTCCAACTGCTTCTGGCCTAGAGGAGCCTTGAGTGGGGCAGACAGATGAGTCCGCTGGGACAGTGGCCTGGGGCAGCCTGCACTGGGAATGGTCAGGGTTGGGGGCTCCAGAGATGGATCCTGGGGCCCGTGGGAGCCAATCTCAGGCTTCCCAGGGAGTTAACTGAGCAGGAAGAGGCATTGCCCTTCTGAAGGAGGAGGGGAGGGCATTCCTGGGAGAAGGCCCGGCTTGTGGAAAGGGTCCGATTTGACAACTGGCATTGTCAGTTGCATTGTCAGAGCATTGAGGCTCTCCTGAGCGCCACACGAAGGAACATGCTGCTTATCTGTACCTCCCTAAGGTCATTGGGAAGGACACAGTCTCAAGGTGGTGGTGTGCCTGCAACGGACAAAGACGCCATTCCTTTCTCAGCCTCGAGTTCCCGTATCCCCCTGGCACAGACAGTCCCCACCTGCGGCCGCCGCCAGCTATCCCAGGCAGCACGGGCGGGGGCTGGCTGGCGTGATGGTGAATGTGTTCGCGTTAATGCCCTGCAGCCTGGCAGCTGGGGTGACTGCAGGGTTTCTGGTGAAGAGCAGGGCCCTGACCCTGCAGCTGGGAGGGAGGGGGTGATCCCCACTCCACCCTGCCCGAGATACAGACAGACACGCAGCCGGATGGACTGAGGGGGAGGCAGTGGCCAGCACCTGCGGGCTGGGTGATCGCTTCCACAGCCTGAGGCATCCCAGATTTAGCCGAGGGGAGGCGGACAGCCAGAGCCCACTCCTGCCTCCTCTTAGGACGGAGCACCAGGATTGGACATGTACCTACACTGTCGCCAACTTGTCCTCTCTGTGGCCTGACATGTGGAGCGACCTTTCCACACACCAGCCTGGGCCAGCAAGCAGCATCCGACACCAGAGTCCTTTGCCAGATGGGGAAACTGGAGCCCAGTGAGGGACAAACCCTTGCTGGGCCCCACGAGGACTGGGTGTGTAGGGAGCACGTTGTCTCAAGCAGCACCGGTCTCGGCACCCCTGGATGCCCCTGAGACCTTGCCCCCCCGCTCCTGGAAGGCCCCGTGGTGCCCACTCTGGCCTGGGGTAAGCTGTTCCTGCCGCAGGGAGTAGCTAAAAATCAAAGGTCAGGAGTCTGGCTGGATGATCCTTGTAAAGTTTGGGTTTTCTGCAGAGTCAGGAAAAGAAAATAGGTTTGGGGCTAAGGCAGCCTCTTTGTCTTGTTTGGGGCCCGGGCTGGGAGGAAGAGAAAACCAGGCCGAGGGTGGGTCTTTTCATTCTCTTATTCCCTGTTCCTTCTCTCCCTGCCCTGTGTCTGCTCTGCACACAGTCCTGGGTAGGAAGGGAGGACACAGATATGTCAGGAACAAAGGAAGGGCAGGAGCAGGAGCGGGGTTGGGGGTGGGGTCCTGGATGGCCAGAAGGTGGAGGGGCTGATGGACTGGGACAAGGGAGTGGCCTCACTGGGAAGGGACAGACAGGCCAGCTGGCAAGGAGGAACAGAAGGCAACCAGGCAGAGATCAGGAATGGGCTAGAGTGAGGTGTTCAGCATGGCCGGGGCACAGGGGGAGGCGGGTGAGGAATGAGGTTGCCAAGGGGGCTGGAACAGCCAGATCAGGGATGGGCCTTGAAAACGACTTGCCTGGGCAGAGGCTGTTTATCGGTGGGAACATGGTCTGAGTGGTGGGTGCTGCCACCATGCTGTTTCTGATCCCGGGGGCCGAGGAGGCATGGGGACCCAGTGATGGGTGGTGGTGGTGGAAAGGGAGGGAGAGAGCAGGGCCAGTCCTGAGCTCCTGGGAGGCAGGGTCTGTCCAAGGAGTTGTCCACTCACTCATGTGCTCACTGTAACCAACCATCTGTTACCTCCAACCCCACCTGAGCTCCCAAAGGGTAGCACCCAGCACCCACCAGGCAGCATAGGAAGGATGCCATGTTGTGGGCAAGGCAAGGCAGGACTCGGGGTGGCCCGGGGGGATGGAGGCCAGGGAGGAGGAACAGACGGGTTCGGGGTGCCTGGATCATGGGCATGAGTTTTCTGGGACCTGACAACCCGGCTGTGAATCTAGGCCACCAAAAGGTACTGCAGGTTAGTCTGACCACCCTGTGCCTCAGCATTCTCATGAGTCGAAGGGGGGTAATTACCCACTCACGCACCAGATGTGCAAGTCCCAGAGCAGGAGTGGCAAGGGCCGAGCCCACCTTATCAGGCCCTGGGTCCCCGCAGGCAGCCCCCTTGGTGCCTCTCCCTGTGGTTCGCACAGAGACCCCCAAAAGGTGTGGCTCAGAGTCCGGAGCAACTGTGCAGGACACATGAGCCTGGCTAACTGGC
Source organism: Neogale vison (assembly GCF_020171115.1). Lineage (NCBI taxonomy): Eukaryota > Metazoa > Chordata > Mammalia > Carnivora > Mustelidae > Neogale > Neogale vison. The sequence goes on along the minus strand of NC_058096.1, from coordinate 204,830,577 downwards.
CTGGTCCCTGAGGGTTCCACCATCCCTGGCATTGGGGGTTCCCCAAGTCTGGGAGGAAGCCTGCCTTAGTCTACCTTCTGGCTTCCTGGGGGCCCACTGAGATGCTGGCCTGATGGAAAGGGTACAGGTGTGTCCAGCCCCAGCCCAAATCAAGCACATTTGCCTGCATTTGTGAGGGCGAGCTGAGTTTGAGACTGGCAGTCAGTGAGGCTTCCCCGCCTTCCTGCACATTCTGGGTCCTTCCACCCTCAAGAAGAGACCTACTACCAGTTTCTCACCCCTCACTCCCTTGGCACCTGGGCTCCTCTGAGCTCTGCTGGTGGAAGGAGAGGCTCCTGCAACTGTGACAAGCCCGGTCCCTGATCGTAGTCAGGTGGCCTCCTGAAATACAGATTGCTGCTCAGGAAATCCCAGGAGGGGGGCAGAGTCCCCTTCTGGCAGTGACGCTTCTGGGTCAGTGTATTACATCTGGAACGTCCTGGAGTCAAGGGACTTCTTTGCCCCAGGGTCTCTCCAGAGTCTGTGCCCATCCTTAACCTCCCAGGTGAAAACAACTTTGGGGAGCATCAATTTAGAGTAGTCTGTCTGCCCCCTGGGGGCCCCCACAGCTCCTCTAGCGTGTAGTGAGAAGTTCCTCTCTGCACCCTGTGTCCCAGCATCAAGGGGAGCCTCAAACGTTTGCTGGAGGCTATGCTGCGGTCCCAGGCTCCCCTCCACAGAGCCCTCAGTGCTCCTCCGGTAAGTCTGGGCAGCGCCCCCTCCCCCGAATCCACATCTACCCTTGCTGGCTGTGGGCAGGTCACAGGGGCTGGAGAAGGCACGGCACTTCTTACCTTGATGTTGTCCTGCCAGCGATGGGCTTTTTGGAAGTTCTCAGCAGCGTCGGCCAGTCTCTGAGGAACAGAGCACAGTGGGATCAGAGGCTGAGGAAGGCCCACGCCCAGCCCCAGCCCTCTCCATCCCTAGTACTTCCTGGGGCCAGGCTGGCTCAGGGACTCTCTTGCTCCAGGCTGCCAGACCCTCAGAGATTCCTTGGCCCCAGACCTTTCCTAGCTTGCTGTGCGGGCCCTCCCTCGGCAGCTGGGTTCACATAGGACAGGTGAAGCCTGCATGAAGTGACCTGAGTGCCATCTCCATGGGACTCCCTGTACTTCAGGCCAGCCATATCTCCTGCCCACAGGATCGCAGGGGGACGCCCAAGATGCAGTAGGACCCAGGCCCTGGAGTCAAGCCCCGTTGCCACTCTGTCACACCAGTGCCAAGGTCAAGGGTGAACTGCCACCAGGGACAGCCATGCCTTGCTGATGCGTCTTTGCCCAACTGCTCAGGCCCTGAGCACGTCTCACACACCCAGGCCTGCTACCACCGTCCCTGCTCCAGGGTCTCCCGGAGACCCCAGACTTTTTCTTGGAGTGGGCCTCAAGCTCCACTGAGGCCACTGCCCCTCATGGGGGATGAGGTGAGGGCTGGGTATGGGAATACCCAGGTCAGGCCTCGTGGGTCAGGAAAGTGCCAGGGCTGAGGGGGCTGCAAACACCAAACGGACGTCCGCTGAAGTGTCCAACTGGGCCGCAGCCTCGGGGAGCTGTTCTCTCCTGTACCCACCTCCCTATGGGCCTGGGGTGCCCCCAGCACCTTCCACCTCTCAGGGCTCTGCTCCGTCTGAGGGACGCATGGGCCCAGGACCAGGGCTCCCTAGCTGAGCAGCCATGGTGAGGGAGACACGGGGGGCGGGTAGGGTAGCCTCCTCGAAGTCCCCCTTCCCAGCATGGCTCTCCAAGCCTCTGTCCACACAAGCCTGGCCATCCCTTGGGGCTGGATCCTGCACTCTCCTCCATCACAGCCCCTCTGCATGTGAGCAGTCCGTCTATTCCACACCCTGTTCTCCCCCTGCCCTCTCACAGTCTAGATGAGGAAACAGACACAGATAGAGACAGACACCAGATCAGGAGGAGCTGAAATGCTGCTTCAAGAAAGCTTAGTGCTATGGGAACTTGGGGTGTCAGGGAAGGCTTCCTGGAGGAGGCGTTGGTACTTTGCCACCCTCAGGGCCTGAACCCCGGCTGCCCAGAGATTCTTATTTTGTGCCTCCGTGGATCCTGTCCCTCCAGGAACTCTTGAGACTCCTGAAGATGGACCTCTGGGGCCTCCCACAGAGCAAAGCGCAATTAAGTCTTGTTAATCATATTGACAACCGTCACCACGAACAGGTCACTTGCTGCATGCCAGCCCACCACCAGCCCGGTGACATGTCACGTGTAGCTGTCTCCGTTTAGGCCCGACATGTCTTCCTCAGATGAAGAGACCCAGGCATGGAGGCAGTAAGTAGCCTTGCCAAGGTCATAGCATGGGTCAGGCTGGGGCCCTGAATCCAGCCTTCACAATCACATTTGTCTTGCTCAGTCCATGACCAAGGTCTGAAGGCACATTCCATGGGCCCACCATGCCTGGTGAGGGACAGGGAACACTTGTGGGGGAGGGGCTCTGGCCTTCCACCCCTGCCCCCCTCCATCCCATGGTGGAGCAGTGGGTCCAGCCTGTTGGCCTCCCGCCCTCACTCAGAAGGCCCTGGTCCAGGCATGGTGTGGCACGTGGACCCCAGAAGAGAGGTTCTAACAAAGCCTGGCAGCTGCCCATGAGGGGGAGATGGGGGCCGGGATGCGGGAGATTGGTTTTCCTCCCTCCCAGCATGGAACAGGGTTGTGGTGGGGTATGGCCTACGTTCTCCCGGGGTGGGATGTCACCTCTGGCAGTTGGTAGGGCTGACCAGGGCCAACCTCACTCCTGCTGGGCCTAGCTCCCCCTCTTCCTCAGGCTAAGAACAATGAATGCTGGGAAAGTTATGAGGCTGGGGATCTTGGGGACAGGGTAGGAAATTTTCTCTTGTCAAACCCCCTCACTTCACTATGCTGGGTCCCTCCTGGCCTCCAATTCCCTCTCCTGCTACTCTGTCTTCTCCGTAGGTTCCAGCCCCTGCCCACCTGTTATGCAGTGCCCGAGTGGGGTGGCTCACCCCACCCCACTTACCCAGCTTCGGGGACCAGGTACCTCTACACCCAGACACCTCTCATATCTTAGGGGTCCTGGACACCTTTTGGGGGTGACCCTCAGGCCCACTGGAGTGCATTCCGTCCCCTCCTGGAATGAGCCCATCCACGCTGGAACCGCTGTCACCTACGTCTTACCCGTGCTGTCACTCAAATCACCTACTGTTCGTCCCTCAGTCTCCTGTGTCCTTTTTTTTTTTTTTTTAAAGATTTTATTTATTTATTGGACAGACAGAGATCACAAGTAGGCAGAGAGGCAGGCAGAGAGAGAGGAGGAAGCAGGTTCCCCGCTGAGCAGAGAGCCCGATGCGGGGTTCGATCCCAGGACCCGGAGATCATAACCTGAGCCAAAGGCAGAGGCTTAACCCACTGAGCCACCCAGGCGCCCCTCCTGTGTCCTTTCTTGCCCTTTGTCATCTCTTCTCCAAATGTGGATCTGATCTTGTGGCCAGCCCCTGCCCCTAAGCCCTTCAGCAGCTCCCTATGGCTCTGCACATAGAAGGTAAAGCTTTCTTGAGGTCCCAAGGGGTTCGCTTGCACTGCCGTCCTGGGGTCTCTTCTCAGCCTAAACTATAAACACCCCCCGCAGATGGGTGAGGCCCCTGCTTCACAAGGCTGCAGAGTTCTTTCGCAGAGGGCGTTGCTGTGGGACACGCACACATGACATGTATTATTACTGTTAGCCGAGCATCTGCTGCGCCCGCTCTGCACCTGGGCTGGACGGGAGCGCGTGAAGCCAAGAAACAGGCCCCCGGGCCGCACCTCGAGAGCTCAGACTTGGGCAATTTCCTCCTCAGTGGCCTCCTCCTTTCCCGGAGACCCCAGACTTTTTCTCGGAGTGGGCCTCAAGCTCCACTGAGGCCACTGCCCCTCATGGGGGATGAGGTGAGGGCTGGGTATGGGAATACCCAGGTCAGGCCTCGTGGGTCAGGAAAGTGCCAGGGCTGAGGGGGCTGCAAACACCAAACGGACGTCCGCTGAAGTGTCCAACTGGGCCGCAGCCTCGGGGAGCTGTTCTCTCCTGTACCCACCTCCCTATGGGCCCGGGGTGCCCCCAGCACCTTCCACCTCTCAGGGCTCTGCTCCGTCTGAGGGACGCATGGGCCCAGGACCGGGGCTCCCTAGCTGAGCAGCCATGGTGAGGGAGACACGGGGGGCGGGTAGGGTAGCCTCCTCGAAGTCCCCCGGGCTCGAAGGCCTGGGTCAGCCCGCTGACTCGTGAATAACGGAGCAGCAATAGCCACAGCGAAAGGATTACGTTTAATCCTCAGTAACGATCAAGCCATTATTATTTGTTCGGTGTTACAGATCAATCAGCCCATCCCCGGGCGCTGGACGTGTGGAAACTGCTAAACACACAGGCCCGGGGGTTCAGGAGGAAGGGTGGAGGCAGCGGAACGGGGCTGCAGTGGGCAAGCGGCGGCTGCCAGAAGGCCCATTGGGTCTGAGGGGCTCAGGGGAGAGGACTGCGCTGACCCACAGGCAGGCCTGAGGGGCCCCAAGCGGCAGGCAGCCCTGGCCTGGGTTCCAAAGCTGGCTTTCTTGAGTACGTGGCTTCCCCTGCTGGTCCTCAGTGTCTTGTCTGTAAATTGGAGATAGGAACTGTACCCATTCAGACGGTGGGGAGGTTCTTGGCAGCTCCCTTGCTCCAACCCCCAGAAGTTGCCCAGAGGGGCCAGTCTCCTAGGGGTGTCTCTTGCGGGCTCCAAGCATGCAAGGCTCTTGCTCCATGTCTCTGCCTGGCTGTGCTCCCTAGCCCCCCAGTCAGCCCTATCAGACTCACCTACCCTGGATTCCTCCTATTGCCCTTGCCCGGTCCCTGGACTCCCTTCCTGTCGGGCACTCAGAGCCTTGGGCTCCCGTCTCTACAGAGCCCACAGCCCGGCTCAAGTCTGTATGAGAGATGTGCTTGTGGCCCAGCCCCACCCTGCTCTAAGGTTCATCCTCCTAGAGCATGAACCTCCTGCTTCTCCTGGGTCCTTATGATGGCCTCCAGGCAGGCAGGATGGGGAAGGAAACTGACGCCCAGAGGGGAAGACAGAGCCTACAAGACTTCCAGCTGGTCAGGGGCAGGAGTGGGCGCACAGCTTGGTCCCATGTCCAGGATACTGCCTTTCTGGGACGGTGGGGGAGATGAGGTCCGTTCTCACCCCTCAGCCACCAGCAGCCTCTGGCTCTCCTGCTACCAGGCCCTAGCACATTCTGCTTCTGCCCTGTGTCCCCTCACCCAGACTCCTCAGCGGTTTGCTCCCTCACCCTTGAGGTATTAGCCCCATCCTCTTCCGAACCACTCCCTGACCCCTGCCAAGCCTGCATCTGTCCCCGTCACATCTCACTGCTTTTTTCCTTGAGCTCTGAGCTTGGTGAGGGCTCTTTCCAATAAGCCGGCCCCTTGCACACGTAGGTGCACAAGGAACATCCACTAATTTAAAGTCAGAATATCTCTGAACCTGGGTGGAGATCTGGCAGGAGTCTGGCTCTGCCAGCCAGGTGTGGGACCCTGGGTGGATGGCTTCCTCTTTCTCAGCCACTTCTCATCACATCGTGGAGGGTTAGGGTGGGCTGGGAGGGAGACACTGCCGCAGAGTTGCTGATGGTGGCTGGCCTGGCCCGAGACGTCCCCATCGCAGCCAAGGCGTTGGAGGGAACCACGGTGAGACTGCTGAGCAGGGCTGCTCACGGCCAAGTCCATCACAATAACAGCGGGCATTTCAGAGGCAATTATCAGAGAGTTTCACTTAACAATCAATTTCCCTCGGCTCCGGAAACCGTTCTTACAGGAAAAGGCAAGAAAGAGGAGGACTCGGGGTGTGCTGGGCTGGGGACGAAGCTCCCCTGCCGAGTAGCCCCTTGGCAGACACCTTCACATTTCACTAAGTAAAACATCTTTCCATTGCTATGGATGCGGTGAGCTCAGATGAGGGGCCTGGAGACATGGTGGCTGCCCCTCAGAGGCCAACAGCTGGAGGGTCCAGCCCCCGCTGTCCTCTGGGAGGGGTGGAGCTTGGGGTGAGGGGGCTGGAGCTCTCAGGCTCCTCCCTCCTCTTTGGGGGCCCATTGCTCCCCCAGTGCTGGGTGCCTCGCTTCTCCTGAGCCTCCTCCTCTCACCCCAGGGCTGGTCGAGCCCGAACGGGTCTGGGGAGCGACTGCCTATCAAATAGGATTTGTTTCATGCAGCCCAGAGGGAAAGATTGTATGAGGTGTTTGAGCTTAATTAGTCATAGTTACTCCCTCTTCCAAGAGGATACTAGAGGCTTAGGATGAAAGGCTCTGAACTCATGGGGAGCAGGCTATTGAGATCTGGGCCACTGAGGGCTGAGCCCGGCAGAAGCCAGGATGGGGGGCCCAGGGTGGAGTCTGGGGGCTGCAACGTCCTAGCACCAAGCAGATGCCCTGAAGACACTGCCCAAGGATTTCAAGGAAGGGGATGGGGACAGAGGACACCAGACCCCGTCCCTGGCACCTCCCCTGGGCCAGGGCTTCACGGACAGGTATAGGTCATCCAGTAACAGGTGGAAGTCTGGGCCTCTTCTTCACCCTCCCCCTTCTATCCTCCTCAAGCCACCAGAGAGGTGGAGTCGTCAGTTTCCCTGCCTTTTACAGGAGAGCAGACCGAGGCTCAGAGCATAGGTGTCACGAGCCCAGGCCCCTGGTAGGGAAGTGGTAGAAAGGGGCATCAACCCCGATCTGTCAGCAGTGTTGGACGGTGAGCATCTCAGGGAAGGACAGGTCTGGCCACACAGGTCTGCTGCTTGGGCTCAGATGCCCCCCACCTGCCCCTGAGAAGCCGCTCCTTTGTCCTTTCCTCAGGAGAGTGGATCAGCCTTCCAGACGCTGCTCTGAGCTGACCCCCTATGGGCCCAGACCTCAGGAGGGGCTGAGGACCAGGGTGTCCAGCAGCCCCTGACAACCCAGCCTTGCCACCGCCGCCATCCGGCTTCCCTCCCTGCCTGCGGGCCCCGTATTGTGCACTGATAGATACTAAATACAGATTTCCAATTTCCAGAGCTGTTATGGTCTAATGAGTAAATAATATACATATTTAAAACTGTCTAAAAACATATCTGCATAATTAAAATATCTGCATAATAATGAAGCAAGATGCAGCTTAGCAAGGAAGCGGCTCGAGCTCCAGGGCTGACGACAGGGGTAGGTGCGCAGGTGGGGTGGAGGGTCACGGCCCTGTGGGTCTCTTTCTTCCTGCTACCTTGGCTTGAGTGAGCATTTGTCTGTCTGTCTACCACCTGCTCCAAGTGGTTACTTCCACAGTCAGAAACCAGGAGAATCCCAACTTGGCCACGTCCTTGCACAACCTGAGACCTGGGGGAGGTGCACGTGTGGACGGTTGGTACCTGCTGCCTGAGTGATGGCAGCCTTGAGGACTCTGAATGCCACCATCTGTGACACCTTCCAAAGGCAGGTCATGTCCTGAGCCCCCAGTTTGCTGGGTTCTGAGGGGCAGAGAGAAGCACACCGGATGGGCAGAGTGGGCTGCCCAGGACCCATGTCGAAGGAGATGCCTGTGGCTTTGCCTTCCTGTCGAATGCGCCACAGACACCCGTGCACTGGGGTGGGACCACACTTGGCCTTGCCCTCCCACCCTCTCCATCCTGCTGCATCTGTCCACACCGGACACACTTGGCTCCCGTCCATGACACCTCCGACCCACCCTTTCTGTATGAACCTGACCTTCAGCCGAAAGATAAAACCACCACCAAAACAATGAAAAACAAACAAACACTCAAACCTCAGACCAAAACTCCGGCAACCAAAACCGCGGGGAAAATCACTAACGCTCCTCGAAGTGAAGGGCACCTCGGGGGACAACCATCACGTGGGGCCTGCGCGGTTGTTGGCGGCCAACAGGCTCCCTGACCTTTTCCCTTACCAGCTGCACACGTCCTCTACGAGCTGATTTAAAAAAAAAAAAATAGTAAAATGGATTTTTTTCTTTAAGAAAAAAAAAAAAAAAGGTCAGACTACATGTACCAGGAAAAAACTCATTTGAGTTGTGGATCCCCTCTGTAGGGGCTCCCGGCTCTCCATCCCCCAGGCCCGGGCTTGCTTGCTCTCTATGGGCATCTCGGCCTCGGTTATCGATTCCTGTGCCTTCTTGGTCCTGCCTGCAAGGGCAGCCCCTGTTCTAATTTCCCAGGAAAGACAGGAAGAAGGGAGGGGTGGCTTGGGCTAAAGATGGAGATGGGGCTGGGGAACTGGGTACCCCAGGGGCTGGAATTTCAGACCGCACAGGATTTCCTGGAACATCCCCGGGCACCCAGGGAAGGTTCCTGTGTTGTACTGTGCCTGGCAGGACTTCTTAAAAAACCCACTCTCTCCTACGACTGATACGTTACCCTCCACCGGACAGTTTAACATCAGGAGTGGGAAGCCATGTAGGAAGAGTAGGAAGGAAAGGAGGTGAATTGGCACTTGGGGGATGACATAAATTCCACTGGCTTTGCTGCTTTAGCTTTCAACGGGAACCTCCCTCAGTCTAGAAAGAGCTGGGTCCAAGGTATCATGGGGCAGGATCCAAATGTGTCCACTGTGAATGGGGCAAGGGGCGAGGGGCCCCTGTGGGTGAGAAGAACATTCTCAGGCGCTGGCCTGAATCTACAGAGCAGTTGTCATGCACCGTGGCTGAAGTCCACCCTCTGGAAATTTCAGCTCTGGTGTTGGGTCGTTTCAGGAGGGAATGAGTGTGGACAGCTTTGTGCTGAGGGCAGAAGCATAGGGCTGGCTCTTGGGGCCTTGCCGTGCCCGGTCACTGCTGCTGCTCCTGGGTCCCCTGACGGGCACCCATCAGAGTTTTCCTGTTGAGAAATAAGCCAAAAAATCCAACACACAGGTCAGAGTTTGGGCCATGGCCCCAGAGCCCAGCCATATGCAAGCACCTTACCCCTGACGAGGGTGAGCTGAGGGTTGGGCCATGTGGATTCCAAGGCTGAGGGAGTTCGGTCCAATTGGCACAATCCCTCAGGGGGCTAACAGGGGTAAGAACCCACCAACATAGCTGGCACCACCTTAGTCTCAGCATGAAATCTGCATATCTGTACAGGGGACTCAGTCCCTGGTAAGCCAGGTGGAATTTCTCATAAAATTTCCAGTTTTGTCAGGTTTCCTCCCTCTGAAGGATGACCCAGTGTAATTCACCAATGTATCTTTCATTCCTTTAAAAAACATGCAGATAGCATCAGGTGAGGATGTCAGGCCCAGGGCTGTTGGCCACTCTCCAGTCAGAGATGGGCGACACACCATTTATCAAAGTGTATCGCTGACTCCTCTCCCTCAACAGGCCATGTTCTGGAGACAAGCACGTGAGGGCATGGGTGTGTGTGCGTGTCTGTGTGTGACAATGGCCCTGCCACAGAGACCAGGAGTCCCCAGCTCCTAAAGCCGAGTGGCTGCCCAGTGCAAAATCTGGGAAACATTGCCTTCATCTCTCCGCACCTGTTTCTCACCTGTATATGGGACCAGAATCCTGCCTGGGCTCTCCTAGGGCCACGGGAATGCAGATGCACAACAAGGTCAAGACAGAGAGCAGGAGGCAGACTCACTCTGGGTATTGGAGATATAGCTCCAGGTTGTAGGTTGCCCCTTCCCTTAGCTCTGCCCAGGGACCTTTGGACTGCTCCAAAACAATCCTGGATTCTCTCTTGGGCCTTCTGACCTTGGCTTGAGCCGCCTTCATTTGAAGCTCATGCCAATGAACTGTTTGTCCCTCTCCTTATCACTGCCTTTGTCCACTGGACCCCAGCATCCTCCCTGTCCTCCAGCCCAACCCTGCCTTAGGTAGGAACTGAGGGCCCATTTGTATGTCTTACTCAACCAACTCTACCCAAGCTGGGCCATCACTTCCCCAAGTCCATCTCTTGGAAGCTGGTCCCCTCCAAATCCCCCTACTCCTGTGACCTCCCTCTCCCTTCTGACCAGACCTCTTCAGAACCACCCTCAACCCAACTTCAGACTCCTACCCAAGCTGCTTAGTATAAACTCATCCTCCCCAGGCACCCCTACAGGCCCATGTCCCCCCAGGCCCCACTTTCCTGTTGCCACCCTTTATGGGGACCCTTTATGTGTGGCCTGGCCTTGCCAACCTTGTCACTCTTGCCCCATGACGACCTGGAGTTCTGCCTTCCCACCATGTTAGGTTCCCTGCCCTCATTTGTGCTGCACCCTAAGCCTGGACTACCACCCCACCCCCAGCCCCCAAGCCTGCACATCTGCCTCCTGCAGGAAGCCTAGTGCTCTGGTCAGCCTGGTTTCCAGAATTCCCTGTGGCACCTTCCATCACTACTTTGTCTGGCTCCCCCCATGTGTGGTCTCTTGAGGGCAGGCGCTTGATTCACCGAAGTGTGGCCCTGGTTCTGGGTGCAGGCTTCCATCTTGGTCAGTAAGATGGTGGGGGGGGGAGATCAGGAGGTGCCCTTAGACACCTGCTGGCTTAGAGGCCATGGATTTGCCTGGGGTGGAGATGGCAGAGACCACGCCAGAAGCAGCACCGATGACAGAACACAGGGATTCCAGATGGTGCAGAGATAAAGGTGTGAGCAGAGTGAGGCTGAGTACAGGCCCCACAGGGTACCCCATGCAGAGGGGGCAAGTGATTGCCTCCGAGGTCTGAACTGAAGATGTCTGCCTCACTAAAAATCTCATCCACCAGTCCCACCCAGCTGCTGCCAAGTCAATGATGAAATGGTTTGGAAGCAAAAGTCACTGAGGCCTTGCCAGAGTGAGAGGCTGGGGGTAGTGGACACGGGCTCCTCATCTGGCCAAGTCAGCCAGGGGTTTGTCTTCCTGTTCTGGCCCCAGACCAATGCATTCTCTAGACATGATCCAACCCCCTCCTCCAAGAAACTTTCTCAGATGTCTTTACACCCAATCACGACCCAGGGACAGGACATGGGAACATGGTGGTTCCAGGGGGAAGAGGTTGATATGACCCTCCCCCTTTCCTGTCAACAAATGTTTATTAAGCACCTACTGTGTGCCTGACCCATGCTAGGCTAGGCCCTGCCCTCATGCAGTGTACCACCACCTGTAATTCTTCTCTATGTCCCACCCATATACCACTACAATTCGGTCCTACTGTCCCGAGCACAGAACTTGGTAGAGGCCTCTATACTAACAGCTGCCTGCGGTAGCAGTTTCGCTGGGAGAATTTAGGGGTGCTAGGAGGTCTTTCTGTTATGAAATGTACTTCCATGTAAAAGCTGAGTCTGAGCGCCCCCCACCAACTAGAACAGAGGGGTGTGATTCCCTGCCTATGAGGACAGTAGAGCCCAAGCCCCCACCCAGCCACCATGCTCTCTTCCCATGATGTTATTTTTGTACTTTTTCCTAAAACACAGCCTGAGCGGGCCCTTCTCGACTCTATTAACATTAGGAATCTAATCAGTAATCAGGCAGCTCATAATTTTCTGATTAGCTCTGATTAGACCCAACCTCAGGGGGAGAGGGAGTGGGACAGTGAAAGGGGAGGTGGGGCTGGTGGGGCACCAGGACATGCCTGAGGGGGCAGTAGCTGGGCTGGGGTGGAGGGCAGAGGGAAAGGGCCTCCTTCCCCACTGTCCTCTGTCCTGGCAGAGGGTGTAGGGTGGACTCTTGAGTTGCACTGGGTCAGAAAGGTTGCAGGGGTCGGACAGCAGGGCAGTAGGAAAGGGGCCCCTTGGTCCCCTCACAGTAGGGACCCCAGGGCAAGCTGGGCCTGGACTTTCAGAACCATGGACAGAGGCAGGCAATCTTGCCAGGGTGGCCCACAGGGCCGGGTTTGGCCATCTGTCTGGGTCCTACCCTGCTTAGGTCCCCGGGGTCACATTCCAGGAATGATCCCAGGAGTTGCCTTGAGTGTTGGGACAGTGATCAACTGGTCAACTGGGCAGGCCCAGGGATGGGCCTGCTCAGAGGGCTGCTGTGTGTGACCTTCACATGTAAAGCTGGCCCTGGCCACTGTTGCTGAGCACACTATAAGCAGAACTTGATGACCATCACCTTCATTGTAAAGACAATGAGGCCAAGGGCCTCACTGCACATTCGGGGAGATAAGGCCTGGAGGGACCACCCAGGTGATGGTGCCAGTTAGAGGTAAGCCTGGACCTATACTGAGGCATCCCAGGCCAGCCAAACCTTTCTTCTGCCTAGATCCTGTGTGTCACCGTCATACCACATGCAATGGATGGTTCCATGGTGCCAGTCAAACCAGACCTCCTAGACCTGCCACACGTGGGAACTGGACCTCTGGCCTGTCCCTAGTCCTGGATGACCATGAAGCCCAAACCTCTCCTTGCCCCCTACTACCCCCATCCAGCAGCCTTCCCCATAGGCCCAGACTCTTCTGAGTCAAATCCTGAAGACCCACTCAAATCAAGGTCAGAGTGGCCCTGCCCGTGCCCCTGGTCTGAAATACCCCTTGCTGGACGCAACCATCCAGGTGACCTCTGGTGAAGCACGTGAGCCCCATTGGAGGAGACGTGCACGGCTAATGCCATGCAAATTGGCACGGAGGCAATCAGCCTGACTCTACAAGCTGCCCCACCGGCCGCAGGCTGGCTCATTGTCTTTTCTGTCAATTTGCATCTCATTACCCAGAAGGCTGTGCTTGCTAAAGGTTAAAAGAAAAAGAGAATCAAGCCTTATGCACCCTTCCTCCAGTGAGGGCACACCCCCCATGTGGGATAGGGCTGCCCGGTGGACTGGCCCATGAGGTGCACTCCACGGGGAGCCCATCAGCTCCATCACCCCCACTGCCACCACCGTTACCCCATTGCCACCAGAGTGTCACTCCCATCACCACCATCACCGCCACCTCCGTCATCACTGTTGATCCCCACCTAACCAACGCCAGCACGGCTCATCACCCCTACCACGATTGTGCTGTCACTGGTCCTCCCATCACCGATCATGACCGGCATCACTACCTCCACCTCTGTCATCACAGGCACCTCCACCAGCACCTCCACCAGCACCACCTTCATCACCTCCCACTGCCTCATGGTCACCACCTGCTCCATCACCTCTGCATCCCTCAGGGGAGTCTGGTGAGCGGGCAGAGACCGCTGATCCTTTATCTTTCTCTGACTATCACCCTCCAGCATCATGGGAAGGTTAGAGAAGCTGTAAACAAACGATCTGGTGATCAGAGACCTCATAAGTCAACCACCTGGACGCGGGAGCTTGTAACTGGGTGTCTCAGGAAGGCAGCCCGTAAGGCCGGGGGGAGGCAGGTGGAGGGAGGATGCCTGCTGCTCTGACAGAGCCCCCGGGAGACTGGGGCTTTGTTTATCCCCCTGATTAGAGGCCAGTGCATCCCAAGTCATCCTGCATGTGTGACATGGTGACCGTCCCCCTGTCTGAGCCTTGGTGGCCTCATCTCTAAAATAGGGCTTCTAGTAGTCTCAACTTCATAAGGCCTCATGTGGATGAGGGTAGAAAATGAGAGGAGAATATCGAACATCTAGGACCCACTGGATGACCACATAAAACCGGCAGGCAAGGAGGGTGGTTTGATCAAGCTGGGAGGACTTCTGGGAAGAGGCAACGGCAGAGACCAAACTTGAAACAAGGCCAGATGGACGGGAGAAGGGAGGCGACTCCGAGTGGGAGCCTGAGCAGGGCCAAGTGGTGGAGGTGGGAATGAACGGGCTTCTCTATGGGGAGAGGACAGTCAAGGCCAAGGCAGCTGATGCAGGCCTTCACTCTCCCACAGGTGTTTGTGCTCCCAGTGTGGCTTAGCCTCCTCCACAGGGCGCCAAGATTTGCATCTTGCTTCACACACATGTTCCCTCTAAGCCCCATGAAGCCCAGTCATTATTCCCATTCCACGGCAAGGGCGCCAAGGCAGAGAGATGAGCCTAAACCAAGGCAAAGTCAGGGCCTCCCTGCAGAGGTTACCCAGAAGAGTAGGAATTGGGGCCAGACCTTTCCACTCAGGCCATCACTCTGCTGGGTGAGGATGCCTGAGACCCGACCTTATCGCTACCCACCAGCTTTGGTGGCGGCCGCATGAGCACCACCTGGGACACAAAGCTGGGCACCAGCTGGCCCAGAGGCCATGCCGGGGGCCTGGGAAGAGCCGCCGGGCAGACAAAGGCTTGGAGGTGGAGGGTGGGGTGGGCACAGCCCGGTTGCCAGGTGGAAACGCCCAGGGTAAAAGCTGCTCTGAATCCTGGCTGCATCCCGCTGTTGCAATCAGCGTCGACACTTGGTTATTACGAGGAGTAAAGGCGGCCGGCGGGACAGCTGGAGCCTTGGCGACAACATTTAAGGCGTTTGTCAGAGCCATGGGACACGGGCTGCCAGGCGCTAATGGCTTCTGCTTGCTGCTGCCAAGTGAGAGGAGGGCGGGCAGGCGGAGGCGGCCTTGCTCCTGCCCGGGCCCCATGCCCACCTCATGCTACAAGGCTGCTCCACGACAGGTAGGGCCCACCTGGGCCTTACAGATGCCTAGCAACGGCAGCAGAGCCGTGGCACTGGATGGGGAGGGTGGGGCAGGCGGCCGGCAGCACGTGTCTGCCTGTCTGGGACCTTATCTCTCCCACCTCCACAGAGGCTGCAGCCCCGCTCTGCTTGGGGGAGGGTCTCGAGTCTGTTCCCTACCGTGCTGTCTCCCAGGATAGGGTCCCTCAATCCCAGCTGGCTAAGGCCACTTGGCCCCTGATCTCCTCAGCCCTCTGGGCTGGACTTTTGTGGGAGGGAGCCCCGTAGGGACGGGTCCACGGTGGACTCAGATCCAGCCCGATGGGGTGATTTCAGCTCTCCTGGCCCCAGCTTTCCTCTCTGTGAAACGGGAAAATGGCACCATCCATCCAGGCACCCAGGGAGCCTGCCTCGGTGGAAACAGGGGAATTGCTTAAGTGCTGGTTACATGGAACCCAAGGACACTTGGCCTTCTTAAGAAGGGCTAATCTCCCAGTCACATGTGCCCTGAGAGTGGGGGAGAGTGGCCCCCGGGACTGCCTGAAGAAGAGGACAGCTTCTGAAGGCAGGGCCGGAGGAAACTGCAGAGAATAGCCGGGGGTTTTCCGGGAAGGAAAGACTTATGGCCAGGTGACCAGGTGGGGCTTTGAGTAAAAAGTGTTCCTGAAGTATACACGGTCAGCAAGGACTTCCGGCGTCTGGAAGTGCACTGGTAGGACCTGTGATTTGCACAAACATTAATCCCCACAGCAGCCCCTACTAGACAGGGTCCATGCCTACCCCATTCTGCAGATCAGGACATTGAGGCTCGGATGTGGTCTCTCAGTTTGTCTGCCATCATGGCTCTCTGAGAGCAGGGTGGGGGCTGTTTCCCAACCTCCGCTACTGATTCATCCATAAGACACCCCAAGTGCCCTCTCTGAGACGCTGAGCCCCTGCTGAGGAGGAAGTGGGTGGGTCTTTGGCTGGCTATGGATGGGAGCACACGGGATGGAAGAACACTGTGGGGCTGGGAGAGGGACCCAGGGGGCAGGAGAAGACCTGGATGGGCCTGAGCGCAGCCTCAGCTTTACTGGATGACCTTGCACTTGTCATCCTGGGTGGCCTCCAAGTTCTTGCCTGCCACTCCTACTGGCTGAGGCCAGAGGAGGCAAGAGGGGTCCCTTAAGAAGGTGGGGAGCTGGGCGCCTGGGTGGCTCAGTGGGTTAAGCTGCTGCCTTCGGCTCAGGTCATGATCTCAGGGTCCTGGGATCGAGGCCCGCATCGGGCTCTCTGCTCAGCAGGGAGCCTGCTTCCTCCTCTCTCTCTGCCTGCCTCTCAGCCTGCTTGTGATTTCTCTCTGTCAAATAAATAAATAAAATCTTTAAAAAAAAAAAAAAAGAAGGTGGGGAGCTATGTGTCTTTCCTAAGGTCAGCCAGCAAACTCTGGCCCCCAGGAGCCCTCTGCCACCTGTGGTCAGCCTCCAGCATTGCTGTTGTGCTCAGCCTACAGCCTGGGACCTTCAAAGCATCAGGGCTGGAGCTGGGTGCTACTGTGGGTTTATGTTCATCAGCCTTGAGCCTGATGACACTCTGGGCAGCTGTGCTTGGCTCTGCCTAGATCACAGACTACTGCCTGAGACAAGGGGCAGAAGGTCAGGCCCAGGCCCATCCCCTAGAGGAGCAGACCTCAAGTCCTAGGCTGGCTGGCTAGGCCCCAGGGTCATTCTTCCACACTCATCAAGGCAGAACCTCCACGAGCCAATCTCACCCCATTTCACTGGTGGAAAATCCAAAGCTCAGTGGGAGGTGGGCCTCCCCTGGGTCGGTGGCGGGAGTGCAGGGAGCCATGAGGATAAGGATAGAAGTTGCTCACTGCTCTTGGATCTGCTTTCCTTCCCTGAACCCAGAGATATGGGTACTCTTTGGGGTGCCCTGTCCGCCATGAAAGTTCCCCACAAGAGAGGGGGGTAAGTGGGGCTCCTGGGATGGGGACTTCTTGAACTTCCACTGAAGGAAGTCTGCCAGGGAGGAGCACGGCAGGGAGTCTCTGTCTTTAGTAGGGGGTGGGCCATGAGGCCTCTTCCAGCTGATTTTGTGGTCGACAGCTTTGCAACAGGGCTGAAGGGTTGGGAGCTGGAGAAGGAGGGCGTGTGCACATGCGCACAGGTGTACATGCATGTGAGTATGGGAACACAACTGCAGACTTAAGAAACCCTATGTGAACCCAGATGCACGTGGGAGTGTGGAAACAGGTGTACCCGCGCATGCGGGCCAATGTGCGCTCGGGCACATTCACACGAGGCAGGTGAGACCACAACTTCATGTCCTGGACTCCGTCCCCAAGGCACAGGTTGGGCAGGGCTGCTTCCTGGGGTGCCTGGGTGTGGGGTGGCTCTCTGAGCCGCGGCTTCTGCCCACTCGTGCCTGGCCAAACAGAACTTTCTGACTACCACCTGTCTTGTTCCTGCTGAGTGGTCTTTCCTCAAGCATCCCCCACCCCTGTTCATTCATTGGTCTACCTCCTCCCTGCCCTCACTCCTGCCTATGATCATTTTACTTTGTGTTATCCCAATGAACACCACAGTATGGAATAAATGAAAAGGTGACCCCCAGAACACCTCTTCTTTCAACAAGCATATTTGTGGCCTGAGCTAGGGGCTGGAGACAAGGATGAATCAGGCCGGGACCCACCCGCCCCGTCCCAGACTGTCCAGTGGAGGGAGGGGGCTCCCACACCTCCATGCTCACCCCCTAGCCCTGCGATCACAGTGTGGCCAATACCAGGCTAGGTGCACACGCAGACCAAGGAGATCTTGGGCACCGTCTCCTGCCAACCGCCTGCCGGGGGCCTTCGTGATTACAGTCATCACTCATGGGGGCCAACCATCATGAGGCAAACACTACCATGGGGGGCAAGGCTGGTGCTACTGCTCTGTTTTTGAGAAGAAAAGCAGGTGGGAGGAGGATCCGGGACCCAGTCTTAAGTCTGTTCTGCTGCTGGGCCCAGGCCTGCAGGGCTATAGGCCGCGCTGGTCATCCCTTTGTGACCAGCAATCCCAGAGCTGTTAGTAGCCCCTGCCTATAGCCTCCAGCAAGGCTCTGAGGCTGGGACAGCAGGACATCCCTGAGGTCACACTACAACCCAGGTGCCAGGTCCTGAACCCTGATTCTAGTAAAGGTTACAGGGGCTGAGGGGCATCATCATGTAAGTCTCCCCAGGCACCATTCTACGAGAAGCGGGACTTGGCCTCTGTGGGGATTTGATCTAAATGTCTCATCTTCTGGAGTCAGAACACAAAGCAGCTGGTCTCCCTTTTCCCTTTGGCTACCAGGAGGCTCAGAGTCGACTCAGAGACTCAACACCAAATGCCTGGTCTACCAGGGGCTGCTTATCATGGCTCTTTTGTCTTATCCTTATTATTCATATTCTATGTTTTACTATGTATGCTTTTTTTTTTTGAAAAGATGCTCAGTACTTTGCTGAACGAATTAGTGAATAGGCCAAATTAAACTGTGGACCCGAACCTGCCCATGCTCTCCCTTCCTCCCTCCCTCCCTTCCTTGAGATTTTATTTTAGTGAGCGGGAGAGAGAGACAGCATGAGTGAGAGGGGCAGAGAGAGAGAATCCTAAGCAGAACCCATGCTAAGCATGGAGCCAGACTCCGGGCTCGATCCCAGGACTGTGAAATCATGGCCTGAGCCGAAACCAAGAGTCAGACGCCTAACCACCTGCGCCCCCCAGGCGCCCTCCATGCTCTCCTTTTCTATGACACAGCTCGACCCGTGGGAAGGAGCACTGGACAGGAGCCCAGCGCTCTGTGGAGTGTCGGCCAGTTGCTCTCCCCGGCTTTAGTTTCCCCCTTCCTGTACCTGTCTCTGCATCCCCTCCCCAGGTCTGGCAGGATGGGTGGCTCTGTGAACCAAGACTGACAGGCAGTGGGCAGTGGGGCCCTGCTTGGAGCCACTGCCCCACCACCATGGCAGGCGGCATCTGGCAGGCACAGTCGTCTCCCTGGAAAACGAGACGCTTCTTATTGAGATAACGAATCGCTCCATTTAGATCCAAATTAACCTCCCCCAATTACCCCATTTTCTACCACATTTCACCAGATCGAAATCCCCTTCTGCCCGCAAAGTCATGTGCCTTGCCCTTCCTCATTCCCAAAGCCACGTTCAGCGGCCCTAGAGGGGCCAGCCATGGCATCTCCCCTCACCATGACCATGATTTTCTTTTCTTTCTTTCTTTTCTTTCTTCCCAGGGGGTGGGAGTGGGAGCAGGGGGAATGTGAAGCTTGATGCAGCTGTCGCTCTGAGGACCGAGAATTTTTATTTTATTTTTTTAGCTCATTCTTTGAAATAAGGATGCAATATGGGATCAATTTTTGATGACAGTGAAGTAAAAGGGGAAAATAGTAGCAATTTTCTCTTCTGAACATGCCCTATTTAATGGAAGGATGTCACGGTGGTTTTATCCAGAGGAGAGAGAGGGCCTGGTTCCTAGGGACACATGGTCAGATGTGTCTGGCAGGATCTCTGGATACCCCCTCCCCAGCCTCCCAGTGCCCCCATTAGGAGGGTCAGGGCCCAGGACATGGGGAGAGGAGAGACTGAGGTGGCAGGGCTCCATGTCACCTTCTGGGGCCTGGCGACTATGGACTGAGATTCCGTCTCCCTGACCCAGCTCCAGGGAGGACCCTCCCCACCTTGTGCTCTGCTGGTCTCGGCCTGCATCAGGATTCTAGAGCTGGAACCCCAGGGAATCCAGTGTTAATTAGGGTTATAAAATCTTGCCCAGCTGCTGCTGCCGCCTTTGTGTTAAACCTAGGGAGCTGAGCTCCCGTTGGCCTGGAGCTGGTGAGGGTGAAGAAGAGCGGTGGAGGCTGAGCTGGGCGGGGCGGGGGTGGGGACACACCAGGATGAGAGAGTGACGTGCTGATTCCTGAGCTGGCCGGGACTGGGGGCTCAAGGCGGCCGGCTCCTTGTCTTGGAGCTCAGGAAGGAGAGATGGGGTGATCAAGGGGGCAGTGGTGGAGGTGTTTCTCAGTGGGGGGGTTCTCAGGGACACTGTAGGAGGAATTAGATGTGTCCCCAACCCCAGTTCCTGCCTTAGAGATGAACTGTAGTCAGACCTGGGCTGAGGGAGTCAGGAGGACTGGCTCTGCCTGCTGCTCTAAGTTGCTGCAGGGGGAGATTAAGATCCTTGGGCTGGGGGCACCTGGGTGGCTCAGTGGGTTGGGCCACTGAATTCGGCTCGGGTCATGGTCCCAGAGTCCTGGGATCGAGTCTCGCGTCGGGCTCTCTGCTCAGCAGGGAGCCTGCTTCCTCCTCTCTCTCTCTCTGCCTGCCTCTCTGCCTACGTGTAAACTCTCTCTGTCAAATAAATAAATAAAATCTTAAAAAAAAAAAATCCTTGGGCAGGATGGACTGGAAGGGAGGCCGCCAGGGCCACATCTCCACCAGAAACCCAGCCATTTGCCATGGAGCCCCTTGAAGCCTGGGGGACCCCAGAGCAGCTGAGTGCCACCCTAGTCAGCCTTGGCCCACCCTTCCTGAGGTCTAGTCCCCTCTGGCCATCTGTCTTCCAAGGCCTCCTTCACCTTGCAGTGCGGGGACTGGGGACAGACATGAATTAGAGCCATACCTTGAAGGACCGAGCTACTCGGCTGCGGGCGTCTCCTTCGCAGACACGTGCGGTCACCCCAGGCGGCTTGTGACCCGCAAAGACAGCACACGGTCATACCAAATCCCCACATGCTCCCACGCGCCTGCACAGAGCCCCTGGTTATGAAGACACCCAGCCACGCGCTCACAAGCACAGCCCCCGCCTAGGTGTGGTTGTCGCAATCGAGGACGCTGGCTTCACACAGTGGGAAAAACACTGGCCTCTCTTTGGAGCCTTTTCCCATCCACCATCCACGGGCCCACTATACAAGTAAGCCGAGACCCCCTAAGTGACCTTCCACAATCCTCAGGAGGAGGCTACAACACCACTGGCAAGAGCCCAGCTCCTGCTGCCTCCTCCAGGGCTCCCTGTGCCCCCAAATTTCTGCAGATCCTAGGCGACAAGTAGAGAGGGGATGGGCTGGGCTTAGCATCGACAGATGCCGCCTCAAACCACGCCCGCCACCTCCCTCCCCTCCTCGGCTGTGGCCGGGCCTCTGAAATAATTAGCAATTCTGCTCGACAAAACGCTGGCCCGATGGGATAATAAACTCCAACATCTGTCAGAAGAGCGAGCTCCTATGGAATTGCCAAGAGAAACATTTTTCTCCTCATTCAATTCACATTTAAATCGAAAACAACCTCTCCAAGTCTGCGCCAGGCCGGCGGCACGGGGCTCCGGGAGCCCACAAGCTGTTCCCGGGCCTGCAAAGAGGCTCGGACGAGTGGTGATCACTCACTCAAATTAACAAATCATTTTATTTAGAAATGAAGAGAATTTGTAAATGACGGATGGCTCGAGAGCCACTGAGGAGGAGAGGAAGCCAGCCATCGGCCCTGCTGCTACACCAGTGGGCGGTCCTATGTCCCCAGTACCCCTCGGGCCCCAGGTGGAAAGGCCTCCCCGGGAGCTCCAGTCCTAGGAACCAGCACTCCCCGTCTTCACCACTGCCCAGTGTTGTAACAGGCCAGGGATCACGTTGCTGTTTTGTAGTGGAAAACTGAGGCGCAGTGAAATCCTAAGACCCCAGTTGTTCCTCCTGGCTGGAGAAGGACACAGGCAGGGCTCCCTCTGGCTCCCAAAATAGCCTCTTGGGCCTGCAATTCCATGTCTAGGCTGCTGGAGGCGCTGTGCAGAGAGGACTAGGTCCTCTGTGAGTCCAGGCTTGGGTCTGGCTATGTGCAATCCTTGCTTTATTCAATACAACTGCACTCTTTCCTTTTTTTTAAAACTACACTCTTGAAACAGGAACCCTAGAGACTTGCGTTCTGGGCCTAGGGTCCAGATTAACTGTCTATATAATGAAAGATGTAGACTTGGATTGCCAGGGGCCTTCCCAGCTATGAGGGCCTCTGAAGACTGGGTATCAAACACTGATAAATGGAAAAAAAAGATACTGATGAATGAGCCCCCGTCCTGGCCAGGCCCCTCCTTGGGGTTCTGACAGTGGCCTGTGTGCCTCCATAAGGTCTCCTCTTTAGGGTTCTCCAAATGTCCATATTCTTCCATCATACCCCTCCTCAGGGTTCTCACAGGACCTTCATCTAAGACTGTGCCTTCATCTAAGACTGCGCTGCTCTGTCACGTGATGCCCCAGCACACCGTGCACTCTCCGAGGCAGGCACAATGCTGTTTTTTTCCATCCCAGTGGCCCCAGTGCCCAGCTCTTGGTAACTATTTGCTGAATCAACATATGAATGAATGAATGTCTGGTTGCGCAGATGCAGGAGACAGGGGTTTGATTAAGCATCTGACTATCGGGCCACAATCTCATACCTCCTTGCTTTTGCATGGAACATTCCCTCGGCTTGGAATGCTCTTCTCCTCCCTGCTCTGCCTGCTTCTTAATGTCCAGCTCTGTTGAACTCTGTGCAGAGCTTCCTGTTCAGCTTCTAACAGCTGTAGTTACCATAAAGTCACCAGGCTGGTTGACAAGGCTGGCCACCCTGGGCCAGGCTCTCTTGAGGTCACAGCAGGGTCTGATTCCTCCTCCTGTGTCCCCTCTTGGGCCAGAGCCCGGTCTGTGGTGAGGGCTCAGGACATGTCCTACCTCTGAGAGCTTTCCAGTTGGGAATGTCAGGAGCTGCTGATATAAACTGAGGAATGACCTTGGAGAGAAGAGAGAGTTGTCGAGGGGTATGGAGACAGGAGACTGGGCCAGAGGGATGGGAAGCGGAGGCCAGATTCCCAGGACAAGACTCCTAGAGCTGGGAGCACTGGGGTGTTGTTGAGGTCTGGTGGAGGACTTTTTTTTGCTTCTGCAGGTCACTTTCCTGCACAAGGTTCAGGGCAATGCTTCTCCCCAAACCATGACTGTGAGCTCAGATGCTCCACTGGGGGCTCCAGGGAGCCCCTGCCAAGGAAAGAGCAGACAGGAACAGGGAGCTCTGAAAACACCATGCCTCTGTCCTGGACCCCACAGGCTCTACAGAGGAGCATCGGGGAGACCACGACACCAGCTGTGGGGCTGTGTCAGCCTTAGATGGGATCCTGGGAGGCTTGGGCCCCTGCTGGAGCCATCCAGGGGCCTTGGCCCTTTTCCCTTCTGTACCTCAGTTTTCTGGTCTGTAAAGCAGAGATATCCTCCCCTAGGTGCAGTGGTGCAGTGAATGGACAGAGGGATGAGGCAGCTGTGACAGGGGTTTCCGGGCAGGGGCATCTAGCTGGGACACACAGGTGCACGCATGTGCGCGTGCATGGGTCGGGCCACACACACACACAGGAATTACTTGCAGGTATGCATGCACGTCTATCTATATTGTTTGTGTGGGCGTGTAGGCTTGGGTGTGCTGCCGTGGTTGCAGAGTGGGAGATGGGCTTGGAGCACACGGGTTTTACACAGATGTGTGTCTGTGGCTGCCTGGGCACACCCACACGAATGCCTGTGAGACGGGCCGCGGTGGGCAGCAGGAATCTTGTGGTGGTACAGCTCTCCCTCCCTTCCCCCCCAGCTCTTCAGTCTCTTCCAGTGCACACCCCACGTGTCTCCCACATCCACTGGTGCATGCACGCCCCATCACGGAGAGCCCTGGCCCGCCCCTTAGCCGCACACATGGACGTGCATCTCCAGGCAGCATCATCCCTGCCATGCACACGGGGCACAGCCTCCCACGAACAGACACATACTCCACTTGTGTTTTGGTCTCACGTGGGCCCCATCACCACTGCTGAGCGCTCTAAAGGGCAGCTGGGGGGTCTCCTTCCCTGACACCAGCAGCCACTCAGGGTGGGCTGGTGCTGGGCAACCCAGAAAGACCCAGAACTCCCTGCATCTCTCACTGCCTGCCTGGAGGCGATGCTCTGGGCCCAGCTGGGGGTCTGCTGAGGGATGTCTAGGGGAGGCTCCTGTCTCCTCAGCTTCCTGTGGCTGGACCATGGGAGAGAGACCCCAAAGGCGGTCAGACCCTGCAAGTAGAGACCCCTGTGTCCTGGGTCGGGGGATGGGGCTTAACCTTGAGCCGCCACCTTCTCACTGCCTTCAGCCTTGCTCAGGTTCTGAGTTTGCACTTGGGGGTATGTTTGTGCCGGGGCCGATGCCCGCTTCTTGCCTCATTGATGGGACACTCTTCTGAAACCCCCTGACGTCCCATTACACATCCTCCCATTACCTGGCTGCCCTCTGTCTCCCATTTGGACCACAAGGTCCCAGAAGGCAGGACCAGGTCTTCTTCTGTTACTGTGGGGTCCTCAGCAAGCAGCCTGATGTTTGTGTGTGCTTGGGAAACGAAGGGCTAGGTGGAGGCTGACAGGATGGGGTTCGGAGAACCCCGAGATGTGCTGCAGTGGGAAGAAGAGTCTTCCACCCCTGCCTGAATCAGCTTTGGAAACCAGTGGGCCCCATCACAGAGTGAGCCAGGAGGAGAGGGCAGCACCGTGAGAGGTGGGACCGTGCTTCTGCTCCTATTGGGGGAGGCTGCACCCCTTGGTCTTGTGGGGAAGGTCCAGGCTCCTCTCCGACAACCACTGCCACTCTGACACCCCAGAGCCACAGGGCACCTGCAGTGATACTGCCTAGGGCTGGGGCCAGACCACCTCACAGGCACTGGCAGGCAGCAGGTGCAGTGAATGTGTGCTGTAAAAGGAATATGCCTGCCTTACTCAGGAGACTGCCAGGGCTTCCAATGCCAGGGGTCTAATTCCCTGTGCTGGGTGCTCAAGGCCTCTCACTGCCATTTCTACCTTTTTGGCCGTGCACTGCCTCTACCTCAAGCCAGCCCCTGCCCTTGGCCCCTTCATGCCTTGGTTCGTGCTGTGGTCCTATCTGGCCTGCCCCTCTTCCCGGCCAATTCTTTGGCCAAATCCTGGCATAGCCTGCCCGCCTCTGTGCGGATGTCTCCCTGAGTGCTCCCAGGGCCAGTTATGGCAGCCTCCAGGCTGCAGAGTGGGACACACCCAGTGTATCAGGAGGGGTGATAAGGGCATCCCAGAAGGTGAGTGGTGGGGGAACCTCTGTTCTAGCCCCTTGGGGCTCATATCCCCATTGCATTCCCTTCTCTGGGGGCATCCTGATGCTCTCACAAGGGCCCGCCATGTCCCCTGTCCATGTAGCAGGCTGGACAGGGAGTCCAGCAAGGGGTAAAGGACTGGACCCCATGGAGACCTGGGCTCTGCTGGCGATGTCTCTGCTCTTCTCCTGGGCTCAGGCCTGACTACAGTCTTGAGGCCTGAGCCTCTGGGAGCTTGGAGGGGGCCTGGACCCTAGGGATGGGAGAGGCACTACCTGTGGTGGGGGCATCTCAGAATGGGACAAGGGAATGTGCCTGGATGAGTCTGAGTTTGTGGGGGGCTTTCTGGGCTGGGTCTGGAAGCTTTCAGATGAAGAAAATTGAACCTAGAGAAATGGAGGAAGAGATAGGAACACGGGGGGACAGGGTGTGACTCTGTTCCTGTCTCTTGGACCACGGAAGGGGTTCTGGGCAAGGAAGTGTGTGCCAAAATTCTCTACAGGTGGAACCAAGGCTTGGGCTTCAGCAGGTGGGATGGTGGTCTGACACTAGGAAGAACTGCCAGACATGTGGTGGGCTCCAACTCCAGAATAGGAATCTGAGGACATGGGCCAGCCCCCCCCCCCCAGCCCCATAATTAGAGAAGCTATTCTGGTTTCCTGGCATTAAGGATCTGTGTCCCCAGCATTCCCGGGGCTAGAATCTTGTGAGGCCCGAACTTGTGCCCCTGAGTTGAGCTGGGAATTGTACATGTGAAGTAGCTGTGACCTAGTTGGTGACCTCGAGGCCCATGACACCAACCCTGGGCTGCATCGTGCCTGTCAAGTAACCCTGGGAACGCTTCTCCAACCTGCGATCCACGGACTGGGTGTGACCCCGAGGCTGCTGGAGCAGACACCACTCTCCCAGGAAGGCAGGGCCCTTCCACTCAGTGGAAATGATCATGCTGTGGAAATCTCGAGTCATCACACACAGCATGGTGGGAGTGCATGCATGTCCTCAGGCTGGCCCCATTCCTCTAATCTGGCAGTGGCACCCACGGCCGGAGCCCCCAGAAATGCCCCCCTTGACAGCCAGGAAGCCAGGGAGGGTGGTACAGGGCCGGGGGGTAGCCGGCAGCCTCCTCCAGGCCAGGCCCTGGCTCCCTTGGGTCCCCTAT
The DNA here is from genome assembly GCF_020171115.1 of Neogale vison. Classification (NCBI taxonomy): domain Eukaryota; kingdom Metazoa; phylum Chordata; class Mammalia; order Carnivora; family Mustelidae; genus Neogale; species Neogale vison. The sequence continues at coordinate 204,804,866 of NC_058096.1, read as the reverse complement.
GGAGATTTAGGAAGGCCTGACCTCCACTCCTGGCCCACCGTCCCCTTCCCCCCCATCTCTCCTTCTAAGAGGAAAATCACAGGGAAGCAAACCTTGGGGGAAGAAAGGAGAATGTTTTTAATTAAAAGTTTAAGAGAATTCACGTCCTGAGGGAGCTGAAGCAAGAGAAGGTAGGGAGACAGTGGGAACGGTGGGGTGGGGTGGGGTCGCGGGAAAGTAGGCCATGCCAGCCGAGGGCTCGTGCCCAGCCTTGTAGCCACCCGACGGCTGCAGCCGGCTCTGAGCCTCCCAGGGCTCTCCGTGCAAAGGCGGCCTTGGCAGCCTCTGCTCTCCCATCCAGAGAATGGGTGGGGGAGGTGGGGACAGGGGCTCGGCAGGGATGGCTGGATGGGAGCAGCACCACTCTCTGAGGCTAAAACAGCTCCAAGCCCCACACTGTTCCTTCTGCCCCGCCCCACCATGGAGGCAGATGTTCCTGGTGCCCCTGGCTGGGGCTGTCACACTTGGTCAGGGCCAAGGCCTGGGACACGTGTGACCCTACTGGGGGCTCCATATAGGCCCTGTCCACAGTCCCTGGCCCAAGCAGCCCCCACCTCACAGCTGCACCAGATCCTGCTTGGGGCAGGTGATGGGATGGTGTGGGATTTTAGGGCAGCCTAACTGCTGTGGCACCCTGTCCAGTGGGTGGCAGTGGCAGGCAGGTGATGATAAGGATCATGGGGATTCCTCTAAACCAGGTCCTGGCTCAGCCCCTCCGTGCATGGCCACACCTAAGAGCGGGGGCATTCCACATTCCGCACCCAACCCCCGCCTGCCTGCCATACACCGGCCCACCTGGGGCACCTCCACTTAGTAGCTCATTAGTCTCAGCCCAGCTTGGGCCTGGGCAATCCCAGTGTGTGTGAGTTCTCCAGGAGCAGGGCTCCGTCGGCCCCACCCCATCCTGATGGAGGGAGGGCGAGGACACCCCCAGCCCACTGACCTCCATGATTCTGGGGCCAGGATGTGTGTTAACGGGACCTGTGGTGGATCAGTGTGTGTTCATGGGGGGCCCTGTGAGTGTGCAGGGGGCTGCTCAGAGCCCCCCTGTAAGGTAGACTCATTCCCAGTAATCTTCCTCGACCCCATCCCTGCCCACGCTTTCCTGGGAAAAGGAAGAGGCGGGGTGGGGGGGGAGGCGGATAAGACAGATGCAATATTTTGCAAAATGAGCTAATTACACGGCAGTCACACAAGGAGATGAGATTAGCAGAATATTTGATAAAAGAAGGCATAGGTATAGATGTGGGAGGTGGGGAAAGGTCACTGCCATCCCTGGGAGATGGTGGGGCCACAGCCCGTCACTCAGGCCACAGTCAAAGGGCTCAGTCCTGGGCCACGTGAGAGCCACGAGCACAGGGAAATAAGCAGGTGCATGCATGCCCATGACGACACACATGCCCAAGTCTAGACACCACCGTGGGATACGCACCCACCTGTGCCCCGGAGAAGGAAGAATGGGCCACACTCCCCACCCCCCCGCTTCCCCTGCAAGTTTGTGTCTCGGGGTCAGGGCTGCCCTTGCGGCAGGGGTCCCATGCATGAACAGCCAAGACAGAGGATGTAGCTGTACATCCTCCAGCAGGACAGCTGTGGCTATGAACTGGGCTGTCCCTGCTGTTGGCAGAGCACGGATAGGTCCTTTTTTCTGTTTAAATGCCCCTGACTCCTCTGCTGGCCCCTGGGGTCAGGACCTTCCCACCTGAAGGATGTGCGGGAACTTCAGCCCAGGCTGTTCCTCCACTCCATGGTTCCTACTCCCTAATTCTTGAGCCCTTGGTACTATGGGTGCACAGGAAGGTGCTCTGGGACCCCCAAAAGCCCATGTCTAAAAACCAGCCCCCAGAAGGGCCCTGAGGCCTCCAGTGACCAGAGTCAAAGGTCGAAGATCCATGCTCAGAGGACCTTCAGGCCTCAGAACTCTGGGCAGGAACATGCGCTGATGCTAAACTTGCCTAGGGACACTAAGGTGTAAGTGGGTCTGGGGGGAAGGCCACGCCACCCCCCCAAGGTGTGAGCAGTGCACACCAGCCTCACCTGACTTCCCTCCGGGGAGGGGTCAGCAAACACCTGGGGAAGGAAGTTGGGGGCAGGCAGTGCTGCCTACTTGCTGACAATCCCTGTTGGTTCCTGGGGGTTCAGCCTTCTCACTCCACAGCCTACTCCTGTCCAAGACTCCCTGTCCCTGTAAGCACCACCTTCCCCCATGCCCCTACGCTAACCCAGAACTTGGAGGGTTCAACCTGCTTCCCCTCCCATTCTAACCCAGCAACCATACAGGACTCTGAGCCCCACTCCTACCTGCAGGGCCCCTCCAGCTGTTCTCTCTTCCATCCAGCCTCAGCCTCAGCCCTATTTCTCTGTGCTTCCACGTAACGGGGACCCTTCTGTGAACGTACAGTGAGGTCAAGTGTCAGGGCTCTTCCCTGTGGCCCAAGTCCCTGCCTTGTAACAGCAGTAACCACATGGCACACATGTGTATAAGGGCTGGTCAGGTCTCAGCTCAGACAAGACGCTGAGCAATCCTGCCAGGCAGACTCTTCTCGACTCCATGCCCTGACCCTGTCTCCATGCCCATCTATCTGTCCATTTGCCTGACTGCTGCTGATCCGATAATTAGGAACACGGTGGGGGCGGAGGGAGGGGTAGAGGGGTGGAGCTGGGCCTGGGGAGGGATTCTGCATAGAGATTGGCAAGCCCTGAACTTGGCCTTCAGATGCCTGAAGGCTATCTCTGCCAGGAGTTCCCAAGTTAAGCACAGGGCAGACTGCACTGGTCCCTCTTTGTCCTGCTCCTGGCCCAGGGCTGCCCTTGCTGGTTCCCCACACCTGCCCGACCTAGGCCCAGCTGTCCCATGGGTGAATGGGTGGGTCATAGGTGGGGAGCTGCCCGCTTGCCTACCAACTCCAACCACCCAGGGAGGGGGCTGAACCCAAGGCACCTGGGCAGCTGGAGGAGAGGGCCTCATCCCCTCGGCTCCAGCTGGTGTTGACACAGCAAACATGCTTCGACTCCCATTCGCCGAGGCACAGAGTGGGCAAACACAGGAAGGCTGGAACAAAGGGCCCGACAACCGTGACCAGCCTCTCAAACAAGGGACCCAAGGCCTGTGCCAGGAGGCAGGAAGCGTTAAGCAGCTTGGACAGTGTGGTCCACAGCAGTGGAAGCTAGGGATGGGTCCTTGATGAGGCATCCAGAGTAGGGAGGCCGGCACAAAGGCTGACAGTCCAGGGTTGGTCCCAGACTAGGCACAAACCAGTCCTGCCCATGGGGTCCATCCCACGTGTATACTTTCTCAAATCGGCGTCACCGAGGCCTGGGAGTAAACTCTGATGACAGATCTGTAAGGCCATGCTTGTTGTTCCTCTTGTATAGGTAGGGAACTGAGGCTCAGAAAAGGAGATCTGCCAAGGGCTTGGTGTGCTACTCAAGGGCAGAGTGGGAGCTGCTGCCCAGCAGCGCTTCACACCCCTGAACCTCGGCCACCTTCTGCTCTGGGCCCAGTTGCGTGCATCATGAGCCGCTGCATTTTTAGGGGGCACTCCCAGCCAGAGGTTCCTTTGGGGGCAGTGCTAGGTCAGGACTGTGCAGGTTGTGGTTGCTAGGTGAGCTTTCATCTAGACTGCCAGCAATGGTGACTCTCCTGGGCACAGCCATGCATGCCTTTGCCTCAAGAACCCCTCATGGTGTCCGTGTGCACACGGTGCAGAGCCAAGGCCCCAGGCAAGATGCTCCGTCACCATGTCCCTGCAGAGGTCGCGGCACGGGGATGTGCGTGCACCCTCTCTACCTCTGGTCTATCCTCTGCTGCGCCTTCTTACTTGGAGCCTCTTCCTCTGCCTGCATCTCCAGCAACCCCCGCAGCCCTACCCCAGGTCCCCTAAGCCTGGGCAGTGTCCACACTTTGTGGCATGGGTCATATCACTGTCACCTTCGGCAGATGGCAGTCCTCAAGGGAGGGGCCCCACAGGTCTGTTCCCCCATCTCTGTACCTGGTAACCTAGTATGGTGCTTGTATACAGCGGGTGCTCAGCATGGTAAACAGAGGCTGAAAAAAGCAAAGCGCTCTGGAGATGACTGGTATCTCATGACACAAAGCCAGGATCACCTGACCTCCTCCAGGAAAACCTTAGGGGACACTCCCAGGGTCACCATGGCACCAGAAGCTGCTCCAGCCCTCTGGGCTGGGTCCAAGGCACCAGGCCCTCCCTGCCAGCAGCCCTGTGAACCGGCTCACTTCCCCGTTAGGTACTCACTGCCAAATCGGAGGCATAGGTCCCTATTTATTTTAAGCCATAGAAAATGGGGTGACATAGGAACTGGCCACTCCCAGAGCTGCTGCACTGTGAAGGGGCCATGCTTACAGATGTGCAGCTACCACTCCAGAACTCGGGGGTGAACCCTGCCCCCCGCCTCCGTCGCCTCTCCATCCCCTCTCCCCTCCAGTGGAAACAGCCATGCATGGGCTGCACCTGCTGGGCTCCCTTCCCAGCCCACAGCGCTCCGGCGGACTCAGTCTGACTCACTTCCGCTCCCTCTCACGTCAGGCCAGGCCTTGGCTCCTTCCTTCTTCCCTTGCTGCACCTCTCTGGTTCTACCAGCTCAAGCACTGCCACCTCCAGGTTGTCTCCTTAGACTCACCCCTCCCATGGCAGCTGTTCTGCACGTTAGGACCTCCTCGTGGCTTGTCTGTCTGCTCCCAGTCTGGGGTCCAAGAGGGGGACTAGCTGGGCCACGGGCTTGCCCTGCCTTAGATGCACTCTCCCTCCCCCAGCCCTCGTACTTGAGGATTTCAGAACAAAGGGCCAGAAGCTATTAAAACTCAATTAAATTTCTCACTACTCTGATCCTGAATTAGACTGGTTTGTCCCTGTGGCACCTACAGGCCCTTTTCCTCCACATCCAAGCCTCTGCCCTACGTGGCCAGCTGGGACCCCCAAGTGGGGGAGGGCAGAAGCAGGAGAGGATCCTCCCTCTGTGCAGGCTTCTCTGGGGGAGTGGAATCCAGTGTGTCTCCCTCCAGCTGACCACCCCACCCCGAGGCCTAGACTCCCTGTCCTGTGGCGGTCAGGTTGCAGCGGTGTTAAAAAGGGAACTCAGGGGGCGCCTGGGTGGCTCAGGGGGTTAAGCCGCTGCCTTCGGCTCAGGTCAGGATCTCAGGGTCCTGGGATCGAGTCCCGAATCGGGCTCCCTGCTTAGCGGAGATTCTGCGTCTCTCCCTCTGCCTGCCGCTCTGCTTACTTGCACTCTCTGTCAAATAAATAAATAAAATCTTAAAAAAAAAAGAGAGAGAGAGAGAAGGGAACTCAGGGCAGTGGCTCCCAGCCTGTGCTTGCAGGCCTCTTCACCCCAGAGACCCTCTATAGCTGTCCTGTGTCCGACAACAGAGGTCTCGCCCTGAGGCCCTTGCCTGTGCTCTGCACCCTGAGAGGCAGAACCCTGATATCTCCTTCCCCTTTGCTCTGGCTCTGTCTGCTTCCTCCAATCCTCTGCTTCCTCCTCGGGAGTGCTGGGAGAGGCAGGCACACATACTGGGTCGGGGTGGGGGGGGTTGGGGGTGGCGGTGGGAAATCTTGACCTCATCTGTAAAATGGTAACTCTGCTCTACGGTGAGTGGAGACTGGCTCCACACCTAGGGCCAGACCGGGGGCAGCGGGCAAGTCTGCCAAATGACCCAGTGAGCAGGGCCCCTGGTTGGGCAAGGCTGATACCCCCTGTGGAGAGAGATCTGGGCCTGGGGTGCCTTGGCGAAGGTGTCCCCACAGAAGGCAATCCATGCTGGTCAGGGCAAACAGGATGCTGAGCTCCCTGGTCTGACCCATGCGCCTTCAGATTCCTCCGACCTGCAGCCACGAGGGTGAGCTCAGCAGCAGGGCCCGGGGGTGTAAGGCTGACCCAGCAGGCTCTGTGGATCTCAGGGGCATTGCACCCCAGGCCCCCAGACCCCTTGGCCAGCAGATGTTGGGGAATGGTCACAGCTCTTCTGACCCTTCTTAAGGCCCCTATACCTTGGAGGAGGAGCCAGGAGAGGGGCCCCCTCTACAGGGGCAATCCCAGGGACCAGGACAGCCTGGTCCAAACACACAGCTTAGCCTTTCCTGAGGCCTGATAGGCCGAGCCAGGCCCTCATCTGACCACCACCAGCGAGGGCTTGCAGGAGGAGAGGAGGAATGAGGTTTCCCCTGAGGACCCTGTGGCCACACCCTCTCCGCACCGTCTCTCTCTCGTCTCTCCCTTGTCTCCCTCTTCGTTTCCAGGGAGGTTGCTGAGCCTGGAGGCCTTCGAGGGGCTTCTGGGTTGTTGGCCAGCTGGTGGGGATGCACACAGGGGAGGCCATCCCTGCAGACACGTCCACCAGTTGCTGGAGCAGCATGTCTTCGTCCAAGGCTCATGCTGAGTCCCAGGACCCGTGGGGGTGTGTGCAGGGACAGCACAGCAGATCACCCTCCCTCCCTCACACATTCAGGCCGCCTCCTCAGAGCAGCTCCCGCCGAGCCCTGCTCCTGAATGGTCACCCTCTCTCTCCTGGGTGCTCACTGCTGCCCCGGGGCCCTGCCTTTGCTTCCTCGATGGGCACCTCTCTCGCCGCCTCCCTGTGGGAAGTGGGGGTCCCCAAGGGTTCCCACGTAGGGCGCCCATTCACTCATTCAGCGCTCCCCCCCATCCCTGGGGGCCCCAGGTGGCTCCTCTGGGTGGCACTGGCCCCTTGCCAGGAAGGAGCAGCGCTGTTTGGGTGAGGGGAGAATAATCAGCTGTAAACGTCGCAATCAGGGAGAACGGGCTGCTCAGGCCCCCGGCGCCCACGCGTGCGCCTAATTGGCTCCACGTGCCTGCGCCTCGTTTCAAGAGCAGGAAAGTGGAAGGGTCAAGATCTCTTAATGTTCATAATGAAGGGGAGGCAGAAGCCACTGCCGGCCCCACATAAATACCTTTTAATTGCGCCAAGCAGGGTGGGCGGAGGCAGCCCACGCTGAATCCCCTGCCCTGTCTGTCCCCCATGACGGGGGTCCTTTACAGCTTCCCCAGTCTGGAGTCGGATCCCAGCTGCTGACCTCCAGCCAGAAAGCAGAGCCACGGTCCCGGTACCTGTTCTCTGAATGTTCCTGAGGCTCCTACTCTGGGCCAGGCCTCTTTCAGGCCTTCTCCTTTCAGGGCTGATCTGCTCATCTGACCCCCTCAGCAATCGGTACATGAGTGGATCCAGGTCTGAACCAGCCTTCAGGTCTCTCTCATCGCTGAATTCCCTGCCTTCCCCCCAAATCCTTGCTGCCTCCTCCAGGCAGCCCCAAGCTCACTTCTACCCTCTTAAACTGAAAGGATCTTCCTCCTGCTGAGGCTTCTCCATCCAGGTTGCACCTCTTTGAGGTCCCCACGGCCCCTGCTTCTGGGCTATCTATTCCCCAAGGCTGCATCTCTCCCATTAGACGGTGATTCTCAACTGCGGGTGGGGCTTTGCCCCCAGGGGGCATCTGGTGAGATTTGGAGACATTTTTGGTTGTTACAGCTGGGGGAGTGGTGTACTCCTGGCATCCAATAGGTAGAGGGCAAGGATACTGCTCAGCACCCCAAAACGCGCAAGGCAGGCCCCACAACAAAGAATTACCCTGCTCAGAATGTCAGTCATGCCCACAGAGAGAAAGCCCTCCTTTCCTGGAGACTTGGAAAGAAAGCTGCAACTGAGGAGGGTGGGGTGGGGGGGGTGGTCCTCTCCACAGCTCTGGGGCACTCCCTGGTCCCCTCCCTGGCCCATTGCTCCCTTTCCTCTGAGCACCCAGCCCCAAGCCCAGTTCCTGAACAGACCTGGCCACACTGCCAACAATGCATCAGTTTAACTGGGTTAAGTGGCCATTAGCAGCGAAAGCAGGGCGGCTGTGTGCGGAAGGGTTTTTAATTTTACTCTTAAATGATGCTTGCTCTCCAGAGAGGCAATGGAGGGTGGGAACACTGCCTGCTGGAGCCCCCAGATCCAAGGCTACAGCTGCACCGCCCCCTTTGTCCCATCCATCCCGGCCTCCCGGGGCTGGGCAGGGTGGGGTGCTCAGGGTCTCTCTCCACTGTGCAAGGAAAAAACCTGTGGGGGCAGGGACCTCCCCAAGGTCACTAGGTCATCTCAGAGCAAGCCCCTGTCAGAGGAGGCCAGAGCCCCATCCCTTCTTCCCTCAGCCCCGCCCTCCCCTTGTAGTCAGTCAACGCCATGCCACCAGTGGTAGCACAGATGAGGGCAGCACCGGGGGGCAGTATGTGGGGTCTGAAGCCTGACTGCCCAGACCTAAAGCCCAAATTTGGTGTGAGACCTGGGGCCAGTGGCTTAACCTCCTGGGGGCTCAAGTTCCTCAAATATAAAATGGGGATAAGATACCCTTGGCTTATAGAGAGGATTTGGAGAGATCTGGAATGTTCTGGCTTATCTTAGGCGATGCACTTGGCAGGCCCTAAGAAAGCGGCCAATAACCATGGGAGAGAATTATTTCTGCCCATTTTCAGGGAAACGTTCTGACCTCTGAACTTACACAGAATCATCTGAGGAGCACTGAAAACTATTGAAGCCTGGGCCCATCTCTGGAGAATCTGAGGTATTTGGTTTGGGTCAGGGCCCGGGCGTCACAATTTAAAAGCTCCTCGAGCGACTCCAGTGTTCAAGCAGGTTTTAAAAAACGCTGCATGAAGACAAAGGTGCAAAAGCACAGCATGTGGAGAGGTCTCTGCCCTGGGGACAACGGGCCGTACCCAAGGTGGAGTGTGGGGCAGAGCTGAAGGGCCAAGGTCTCTAGATCCTGGGTTTCTAAAGCCAGACCTCTCCACGGCCTCTGGCTGGTTTGAAATTAGAGGTAAGAGGGTCTCCCCAAGAGCAGGCTTCTAGCCACATTCATGTCCCTTGGTGCAGTGGACTTGCACTTCCCATTCTCTGGGACAACGAAGAGACAACTAAGCCACAATACCCACAGCTTCACCCCGGAGAGGAGGCTGGAGGCCCCTGCACTGATGTCACTCTTCACCTTATCAAGGCTGTGTTTCGGGGTGCCTGGGTGGCTCAGCAGGTTAAGCCTCTGCCTTCAGCTCAGGTCGTGATCCCAAGGTCCTGGGATCGAGTCCTGCATCGGGCTCTCTGCTCAGAGGGGAGCCTGAGCTTCCCCCCTCTCTCTGCCTGCCTCTCTGCCTCTTGGTGATCTCTCTCTCTGCGTCAAGTAAATAAATAAAATCTTAAAAAAAAAAAAAAAGGCTGCATCTCCTTCTGCAGCCTCTCCTCTAAGCCATAGAGCAGAGATGCCAGGGATGGTGCTAAGGATGGCCCAAGCTCTGTGGACACTGGGTTTTCTTTGTGGCCTTTATAAACCAGAACCAGGTACTTCTGTGAGCCCAGAAGTACCGGGCAGGGATGGTTTCATGTCCCTATTTCACAGAGGAGTATACTAAGGCCTGGGACAGGACTAGACCAAGTGCTCAATGAGGGGCAGGCACAGGGCCTGTCCTCCCCCTGTCCCCCCAGAACCGCCTGGCTCGCAGTGGGCCGTGAGTGAACTGGAGGACTCCTGGAGGAAGAAATACAACCAGGAAGAAATGACCTTTCAGAGAGAGGGGCTGTGTGTCAAGGCCCCAGCAGGGAGTATAGCAGAGTCCTGGTTTAAGTCCATCTCTGCCTCCACTGTGCTGTAAGAACTCAGGCATCTCCCCTCCCCCACTCCTGGGACTCAGGACCCTTAGAAAGTGGGCCCTGGCTGAGAGGACCCTTCTCCCTGGGCAGTATAAGTCACAAGACAGCTCCCCTCTGTGTGTCCAAAGCTGAGGCCCAGCGGGTTTCTCGGACTTGAGAGTGCTGGTTGCCTGTGCTGCAAGGCCCCTGACCTGGCCTGCTCCTGCCTGACTCTCGACCCCATGAATCACCTTGTGCAGCTTGGAGAAACTCGCAACAAACATCTGATTGTCCCTGATTAGATGAGACCGTGAACTTCCGCCCAGTGTTGCTCAGACTCCTCTTTGCAAGCCCCGAATTAAAATTCCAGACCAGAGCAAGAGGCTTTAAATTGGATTACTGGATGGGGTCCAGGGAAAGAGGAACAATGCAGTGGGGGGTGAGGGGTCCAGCCCCCCACATCCCTGCCTCCATAAGCATTCAGGCTGCAAACAAATGTGGGAAAGGAGGAGAGAAGGGCCAGAACTTGATTAAAAGCAAATTTAAAACATAATTAAGACCAAAGATCATCCAGAACAATTAGGTCCAAGGCAGGGGAAGGATGGTTGTCCTTTGCTTCCTCTGGGGATATGGACAGAACCATCTTGTGGGCCAAGAGCCAGGAGCACTGCAGGAGGGGGGAGCTCGTGGCCAGCAGGATGCTGGGCAGGTAAGGGCTGCCGTGAGAGTGGCCTGTGTCAGACATACACATGGTGAGTACCCCACCAGTGAAGGCCCTATTCCATCATTTGTCTGTTGAGAGTAAGTTGCATTTGGCACTAACAGTGGACCAGGCCACGGGCTAGGCTGCAGATGCGGGGGGCGGAAGGAGAGAGCCATCTGCCCTGCCTTATGGGGTGGGGTACAGCATGTGGGGTATAGGTAGAGTGTTGGGATCAGAACCCAGGCCTTGAGTTCTCCCTCCCTGCCAGGCTGTCAGGGTTGATTGTTTGTCTAGGAGTTGGGGGAGGAGCTTGGGGAGGGACCCCAGTGCTGTAGTGCCCAGAGAGGATGGGCAGGGGGCTGGGCCCTGGGCTCCACGAGTGGGGCGTCTGTCCTAAAGCTGGGGTGGGCAGCAGGTCTGAAGGCCCAAAGGATGCCTTTTCCTGAATTTATCAGACGATTTCAACTCAAGTTCAGGGCTGGGGGCCTGCACTTTGTAAACTGGAGCAAAGCAAGGAAGTAGCAGGCGAATGAGGAGTCTGGAATGAATGGGACAGAGGGAGGCAAAGAGAGGAGAGACAGGAGAGGACAGGCCCAGTCCTAGGAAAAGCAAGGAGCGGAGATAATGTGCTGAGTGGATGGGCTGCAAGGTGTTTCTCACAAGCAGGAGAGACACTCTTGGGCCACCCCTCCCCCCCCACCCCACTCCAAGGGACTGCTGTCCCAGCTAAAGGCTGGGCTTCACTTCCACCCCATGGCAGTTCCTTTCTCCAATGGTCTCCCCCACCTGTGATCAGGAAATCCCGAACCCGAAAGTCAGGCTGGGCTGGGCTGATCCCAGCTCCAAGTCGTCTGGATCCACACTGGGTGGGAAGCCGTCAAGGTCCACTTCCTCTGGGCCTCTGGTCCCAGAATGCCAGCCTCTCGCTGTTCTGTGATTTCAGGTCACACAGGATGGGAAGGCAGGGGACCTCAGGGGACAGCGGGGCCCAGCTCCTGGGGAAAGGGGTCCTAGTTCTCTCCTGGGGCTTGGATGTGGTGGGTGTTTGGGCTAGGTGATTGCACTGATCTGACCCAGCCAGGCCCCTGGCCTGAACCTGGTCATGGCTTGTGTGGACTTCCTCATCCTTTTTTGTAACTAGTTTTACTGAGACACAATTCACATACTGTAAAATTTACCCACATAAAGTATATAATTCAGTGTTTTGTTTCGTTTTTTTAGCACAGAGTTGTGTCACCATCACCACAATCTAATTTTAGAATATGTTCATCACCCCCAAAAGGAACCTTTTACCCATTAACAGACACTCCTTATCCCCCTTCCTTCCCGCCTCCCTTCCAGCCCTAGGCAACCACTAATGTACTTTCCATTTCCATGGATTTGCCTATTCTGGACATTTCACACAAATGGGATCACACAATAGGTGGTCTTTTGTGGCTAGCTTCTTTCACTTAGTGGAATGTTTTCAAGTTCATCCGTGTCATGTGTATCACTACTCCTTTCCTTTTGATTGTACTCCTTCTTTTGGCACAGGCTGGGGCTGGGGCAGTGGCGCTGTGCCTCTGATGGTGGGGGCAGCTTGGGCACTCTCCCTCACCTACTGCACAAGCCCCCCAGGGCAACCTTGGAGCTCCAGAAGTCCTCCCACCCAGGGGTGGGTGGAAGCCAAGAGGGGGTCTGCTGGCTTCATACAACTCGTTCATGCAGCCTAGAAGGGTTTGCCAACTCACAGAATGGCAGCACCCTTGAGCTGATAGGCACAACCTCTCCAAGATTAGACAGGGAGACTGGACTCAGAGGGAGGCAGAGAAACATTCAAGGTCATGGGCAGAGCAGGGGCTTCAACCCCTAGCATCACAGGGCTCCAGCATTCGCCGTGGGCCATTCAGGGCCACTCCACACTCCCTCCCACCACAGCTGCAGCCCACCCTCCCAGCTACCAGCAGGTGCTTCCCCAGGGCACACTCAGAGCAGAGGAATCAGAGGATTCTAAGACTGCCTGGGTCCCATCTTCATGCCCACATAAGGCCCCCAAGACCCCAGATCATCTTTATGGAGACTCTTCCTGATATAACTATCTGCTCCTGCCCTAGCTGCCCATATCCAGGCAGGCACTGCCCTGCCTCTGACGGCCCAGCCTGAATTCCAAGGGCCAGGAGGGCCGTATGGTCACATCGGGCCAGGACATTGTCTGGGCCACGCAGGGCCCCTCCCCCTGGCCCCCCCCTCAACCCCACACCAGCACCTACCTTCAGAGCCTGCACCTTCCTGTCCAGCAGGCTCTCGATGTCTCCTGCCACCTTTTCCACCAGCTTCTGGGGCTCATTCTCCTGCACCTCAAACAGATTCCGGTTGTCCTTGTAGATCTAGAAGGAAGCAGGAGTCGGGGTGAGGCTAGGGCAGTCCCCCATTCCCATGCCACAGCACCCCGCATATCCTCTCTGCCCAGTACGGTCCAGCCCTCGGCCCCACCCCAACTCTGGCCCTGGCCACTTAGAGAGCATGGATGTCTGTGGGCTGGGCCCAGTGCCCTCCTGAACTTGAAGGAAGGCTCCTGTCGCAGATTCCACAGCTAGCCCTGATTGTGGTTGGTTGGACAGGGTTGTCACTGCCTTCTCTGGACTTGGGATTCCTCCCCCAGGAGGCAGAAGCAACACCCCTCTGGCGAGTTTGGAGCTGAGGGCAGCAGAGGCGGAAGGGTGGGCTGGAGAGGAGGCAGGGTGTGTGCGTGGGGGGAGAAGGAACCAATAAGCACACATTGCATACCACATGCCTGCTGACACGAAGACACTGCCACACTCACTATACACACCTACACACCCACACATGCATCAGAAACACCTAGCCACTGCTCCCCAAGGACTCAGGCATCCATACTGTTTTTTGCGGGTGCTGCCCCCAGGCACTTACAGAATTGTAGAGGAACCCTGGGCACCCCCAGGGGCTCCTCTGTTATTCAGGGCACAGAATATGGGGGCGGAGACAAGGGGTAAAGGCCTGTGGGGAAGACAAATCGGCCCTTCTCTCCTCCTTGGGGACTGGGTCTGTGCACATGTGCACATTGGGGTGTAAAGCTGACAGTTTGCTTCTGCATGTGTGAGTGTGTGTGTGTTATGGCTCAATACACACCCATCTGCGCACACGGGCCTGGGTGTTGGGGGTGGGATGGGGTAGGGCCTCTAGATGCCGCCTAGGGCTTCTGCGGGAGTCGAGGAAGTGAATTCAGTGGGCCTCTTTGTTCCAGGCTAGGGTCTTGGGTGTGTGCACGTGTGTAAGTGTGCGCATCATATACCCCTGCCTGTGTCCGTCCAGATGACCCCAGGAGGTCTGTTCCCCAAGCTGACTCCTTCACTGAGGTCACATGACACCACCGAATGGGTGCCACTGGGCTGTGCCATCGGGCTGTGTGCGGAGGGACGCAGAGAGACAGAGAGAAGAGGTGATGAGGAGGAGATAAGGAGGTGGGAGAGGCAGCCGATGAGAGACAGACAGGCAGGCGAGATAAGGTCGGGAGAGTGACAGCAAGACGTGGAGGAGATAAGGCCTCCAGCAGCGGATGGGTGGGGGAGGTGGGGGACGAGGCGTGCCCAAGCCCAGCCCTGCCACCCAGCCAGTGCCCAGCAGTCCAAGGGTTAAAGTACCACACAAAGCCGGCTCAGGCAGTCTCCTCCTCCTGCCGCCCCCCATCCCTCCCAGCTTCTCTTTTCTTTTTGTCCTTCTCTTAGAACAAAATAATTTGTGGTGAATTCGCTCCTTCCCACAGAGCAGTGGCGATTAGAGGGCGAGGCGTGAGGCCTGGACTCAGGGCAGGGAGGAAGGGGACCCCACGTAGGCACCAGGGCCAGGCTGCTCCCTGGGCTCCCTGGGTCATGCCTTAAGGCAGAAGCCCCCAGATGGAGGCAGTGATGGAGACAGAGATCAAGGAGGGGCCTGAGCCTGGGGGGGGGCCAGGGGTGTCACTGAGAAATGTGGGGAGGAGGCTGGAGACCAATGCCCTCTGCTGGGGGAAACTGAGACTCAGAAACAAGAAAGGACAGATCAAGGCCATTTGACCCCAAGTGGCAAAGCCAGGTCCTTCATCCTCCCAGACTTCTCCTTCCCAGGTTTTAGGACTTGAAAGATTGACTGACTGACTGATTGATTTACAGAGCATGAGTGGGAGGGACAGAGGGAAAAAGAATGTCAAGATGATGCCACACACTGTGTGCAGAGCCCTGCACGGGGCATGATCTTACGACCCTGAGATCAGGGCCTGAGATCACAACCCGAGCCAAAACCAAGAGTCGATCGCTTAACCTACTGCACCCCGTCAGATTTCAGGACTTTAAAAAATATACCCTTTCCCAAGCATGGGCTGCCGCTCGGGGGACAGGGGACGTGTTGGAGGCCCTGTCTCAGCCACACTGGTGGAAGCCTCTGCCAAGTGCTCCCTTGGCCCACTTGCACCAGCAGGGGGCGCAGCTGCCTGGCTTCTCAGGGCAGGGGATGAAGTTCCCACACTTGACTCCCCTGTCAAGGTCATTCCCGGGTGTCCCAAACAGGGCTGTCCACAGCCTTGGCAGCCCCTGATCAGAGCAGACTTCTGGCAGCTCTCCTCCGGGGGCCCAGGAGTTCCTCCCCACTGGGTCCAGGGTGCCCCTGCAAATTGGCATGGTGCCTGGGCCAGGGCTCAGGGCCCCCAGAGGGAGTGGGTCTCCAGGTATCAGGGTCATACCCCAGGGCTCTGAAAGGCAGCATCAGGGCTTGAAAGCAGGCACCCTGCCAGGAGTCATCTCATCTCTGAAGCTCAGTGTCTGATTTATGAAATGAGAGACCAGCAGTCCCTGCTTTGCAGGCTGATGGAGGACTGCAAGGATCCTATGCTATTGTCGCTACTGCTATTGTTGGAGATCACCAGAATTCTGCAGAAGGAATCGCGTTCCTCCCTGCCTCCACTCGCCCTGCTGGATCTGCACACTAAGGACCTGAAGCCATTGGCTTCCACTCCTGGGCAGACAACTTCTGTCTCCTGGGGTTGGCCCACCTCCAGCCTTACCTTCCTCCCAGGCCTCCCTGGACAGCCCCTCTCCAGCCACCCTGTCCTTGTCTCCAACACCTCAGCCTGAGCCCTGGAAGTGACAACAGAGGGGCCTAGACACAGGGATGCCACTGATAACAGTACAGCCAAGGCCAGCTCTCTTCCAACTTTCCCCAAGTTCGGGGCCTGTGTGTAATGGACCCTTGGAAAATGCATATGCCCAATTTCATGTTCAAGAGCAGAGCTCTGGGGCCAGCCAGACCTGGTCTGACTCTTGTATGCCTGCCTGCAGCTATGCTACCTCTTGGAGTCTGGGGCTCTATCTGCCAAACTTTTTCCCTGTCCCAGGGATCCTCTAGGATCGCCCTCTGCTTGACCCTGGTGCCAGCATTTGAGGCCTCTCCCGCCATTGACCTGGCATGCCCCTGCAGGCTTCTGGGTCCCCAACCCATCCTGACACCCACTACCACAGTTTGCTCATGCTGTCCGTGCTTCCCTTCCCTTCCATCCTTCCCTGCCTTTCTAAATCCTTCCTAGAGCAAAGGTGGTAAAATGGGCTAGGAGGCGTTTCTGGGGAGATGAGGGCTAAATCCTAGAGCTTCAAGAGCCGGTCAAGCTACCAGCCAACCCTGTCCCCCAATCCCTTCGATTCACCTCTGAGACAAAACAGCCCTCGTTCCTTCTACCCCAACTGCCTCACCCCTCATAACATTCCCCTGGACTTGTTCCAATTGCCCCTGTCCCCTGGGGTGGGCCATGAGCTGAGCCCCATGTCCCAATGAGACCCGAGGGATCGAGCTCAGCAGATGGCCCAGCGCTGGGAGATAGGTCATTTCTCCACTGATGCTCTCTGAGGAGGTGCTTTCTCCCTGGAGGCCCCACAGGAAGCCTGGGAGAGCCCAGGGCAGACAGCATGGCCAGGGCTAATGCCCCTAGACCCCAGACTCTAGCCCTAGTCCCTGGTCCCAGCTCGGATGTGACAGACAGGCTGGCGTGCACCGGGAACAGGGCCTCGGCCACCGCAGCAGGACTGCATGCCCGCTGGTGTCCTTGGCCCAGCGAGCTAACTGGAAAAACCCAACAGCTCCCACGGCAGCATGGCTTCCGGGGCCCCCACCTCCGTAGAAGCAGCTGGCCTACAGGTTGCGGTTTGACACCAGCTGTGATGGGGGAGGGGCGGCAGGGGCTCCATCCCACAGACAGGGTGAGTAGTAGTGGGCCAGGGCAGTGGACGAGCAGACAAGCTGGCTGGAGCCAGGTGAGCACGTAGAACAGGGAGAATGGGGGAGCTGAGACCCCAAGGGACAATAATTCAGGAGGCAGCTTGCAGCCCCTTGTTCCTAGGGGTCCCTGGCTCCCCTCCCTTGTGCCAGATACCAATGGCCTCCTCCCCTTGAGGGCACCTCCCCCCATCAGTTATGGAGACCTGTCCCCCCATCCCCCCCTCAACGTCACCTCCCTCCCTGCCACCCCCCCCAGTGCTCCCCTTCCCCCCACCCCTGTTGCTGGCCTCAACCCCAGCCTTCTCTCAGTTCTACTGATTCTTTAGTCAAGCACTATTTCTGGCTAGCCTTTCGGCCTAGGGATGTCCAGGGCTTGTGGAGGCCCCAGAACCTCTGCCCAGCCCCCCTGCATCCCTGGGTAGTTGCACATAAAGAGAGGAGGTGAACCCAGAAGGCACGTGGAAGAATGGTGACCTTGGACGGGCAGCACAGGGATCCACACGGGGGCAGATGGAGCCAGCCTCGTCCCCACAGCTCCCAAGCGTCCTGACTGGGAGTGGGGTTGAGTTCTGAGGTACCTGGGAACAGAGACAGGAGACAACGGGCCCCGGAAAGCTGGTGGCGGTGGCGGGGCCTAGCCCTGAGCCAGCACCCAACCTGCCCAGGGAGAGAAGTAAGGTGTGCAGAAAGGGGAGGAAAAGGAAGGTGAGGAGAAGCAGAGCAGGGCAAAGTCGGAAGAGGGAGGATGGTGTGTTGGCTCTGGCCACCCTGGGGCAGATGTTTTCATACTTGACCTCACTGATCCTGGACAACCTGAAGAGGGACTCTTCTGATCATGCCCATTTAGTGGACAGGCCACTGAAGGCCAGAGAGCTTAAGTTCTACAGGAGAGCTCAGATTCGAATTTAATCTGTCTGCCCCAAAGCCCTTGCTTCGGGTCCCACTCTGTGCAGTCTGGTTTTCCATACTTAGTCCCATACTTGAAGGTGAAGGGAGCACAGGGCATCAGCAGGGGCCCTGGGGGGCAGGTTGGGGGGTCACACAGAAGACCTGAGGACTATGGGAGGCAGGAGATCCATTCTGGAGGGGCGGAGGGGTGGACCAGCAAAATCAGCCTGATCAACTAACCAACCACCCAACCCTAGGAGTAAAAACAGGCACGCGTGAGCCTCCTCTCTGCAGCGAAGGTGAACGGGCCCTAATCTCTGGAAAATTAAATCAGAAAGAAAATGGAACGAGAAAGATTTGACACAGGCTGGGCCCTGCTTCTGGCTGTCTCCTCAAACGCTCAGGCAGAGCTCAGTGTTCAGCTAGCTGACTGCCCCAGCATCCTTGCCCCCTCCCACCACCAGGTTCCTGGGCAGGGTACAGACAGGATTACTCCTTCCCCTGGCTTTGTGGGGGAAATCGAGGGTATTGACATAGCTGCTAATCACCCCTGAAGACCATAGGATCGAGGGAGTAGCCGGGCGCCCTGTGGTCCCCTCCCCCTGAGAACACTCGGGATAGATGCAGGACAGGCTGCGGCTCCTGGGCTTTTCCTGAGCTCCACAGCCCAGCTCCTGATGGACAAGGGGAACTGTCCCCCAGTGGGTGCACAAAAACCCCGACCCAGCTGCTCTGGCGACACGCCAGGCCCTGGTCTATGTGTGTGACCGACAGCTCCCTGGGGGGCCGGGGAGTAGCCCCCTCCATCACCCTAGAGCACAGCAAGGGCCCCTCACAGGACATGATCAGTGCACGGGCAGGGGTCGTGGGCCACACGCTGACATGTCCCCCAGCTGCTGATGTTCCCCAACTGTCACGGCAGCCCTCATGCGGCCATGCCACCCTGCCACTGTCCTGCGGTTGCGGGGGGAGCTCGCCAATTAGCCATCTATGGTGTCATGTCACAAGCAGGGTCAGGACATTGTGGTACTGGCTGCCACATGATTAACATTCATATTGAACAGGTATTTCCTGGAATGAACCTCCATTTACGGGAAGTCACAGACACCACGCAGGCCACGCCAATGCGGCCCTGTGTGGGCTCCAGTGGAGAACACGAAGGCGGTGTGGGGGTGGGGAGGAGGGCTCCTGGCCTGGCTTCCAGGAGCAGGTCAGGATGTGGCCCCCCAGATCGGTGGTCCCTTAATTGCTCCACTTCCTCCCCAGCCTTGGCCCCACATCCTCACATTTCTGCACGCCACATTCACGCCACAGGCTCTGCGGTCCTCTTAAGCCTGGGGCAGCAGAAATGAACCAGATCTTGTCCCCGCCGTCCTGGGACTCGCCCAGTCATCCAACAACAGCAGAGGGGTAGTGGCAGGGAGAGGCAGGCAGGAGACCCCGGGGATGGGGCTGACCTCCTTGTGATGGGGGGCGTCTGGGAAAAGATTAGGAAGGCCTTACAGGGGAGAGGCTGAAAGGTTGGGTGGGAGTCTGCTGGAGTTGGGGCTGGTGGGGGGATAAGGGGGGTGGGCAGGAGGAGTGGCAGGTGTAGAGGCTGGGAGGAAGGGAAGTCCGTGGGCCCCTTAGCAGCAGGAGTACAGGGGTGTGTGGAGGGCAAAAGGGAGTCTGGCAGTCAGATTCTGAGCAGAAAGGGAGGTAGCCGCCCAGGAGGCTCAGGGGAGGGAGAGTGTGGCCTAGACCATCAGGTGAGAAGGTTCTGGTGGCTCAGTGGCCCCTCAGCCCCCCAGAGGCAGCTGCTAGAAGCTCTCGCCTGCAAATTTGCCTTAGAAAAACTCACAGGGGCACAAAGCCCCGCCGCCACCCCCAGCAACGCCTCCCTGTTTTTAAAGTTAAAGTTTAGTTGACTGTCATCCATTACCGCAATTAGTACATTATGTCTAATTATGC
Source organism: Neogale vison (assembly GCF_020171115.1). Classification (NCBI taxonomy): domain Eukaryota; kingdom Metazoa; phylum Chordata; class Mammalia; order Carnivora; family Mustelidae; genus Neogale; species Neogale vison. The sequence continues at coordinate 204,785,415 of NC_058096.1, read as the reverse complement.
AATTAGTGTAAAAAGTGCACTTGCTGCTGAGAATGGGAAATTACGCTGCCTCGTTACGTTGTAAAATCCATGTCATAAAAAGGCTCAGTCTCTTGTTTTTCAAAAGACACAAAACCCAACACAAAACAATAAACCCAATCCTCCCAGTTGAGCTAGAGCCAGTCTGCGAGGCCCTCCCTGCACTTGCCTCCCCACGCAGACCCCCACCTCTGGAAGGTCGACTGCTCGCCACAGGGCAAGGCCTGAGCCTCCAAGATGGAACGTGTGTAGGGCCCATTCCTGGGTGTGGCCCATCTTCAGCCTCTGAAACAGATGTGAATTTCTAAGCTGACTTTAAAACCACAGTAATCCTGATTATCCATCCATTATTCCAGACTTGACTTGGAGCAAGGCCTCTGCGTGTTAAGGCCTATGTATTTCAGGTGAGAGCAGTCCTGGGGTCGGGGGAGTGGGGGAGGGCATGGCTCCACCCAGCTCCAAGCACAAATCCTTTCTCCAATGTTCCTGAGGGCCCAGGTCTGAGGTTCCTGATGGCACCTGTGATGACGGGGCATTTTCCAGCTTAGGGGAAACTGGAGGAACTTTCCCACACTCCAGACTCCCAAGCCAAGGGAACATCGCCTGGATAGAGAGGGAGCTCCCTGTCACAGGAAGCATGCAAGCGCAGCTTGATGTCAAGGGTGCTGGGCAGGAATTCACTCATGGTCATGTGCAGCTGCTGGTCTCCAGGCTGCTGTTATTAGACAGCAGCTTTCCCACGCCTGTGCACCTATGTGAAGCTTGTAGTCTGTGACTTTCTCCCCTAGGTTCTAGCTCCCTTGGTGGCCAAGCAAATTGTCTGGGGTGGGTGGGAGGTGAGAAAGGAATCTGATAGTGTAGGGGCTTGTCTCGCTATCATAGAGGTGACAGTGCCAGGAGATCTAGTCCATGGGGCTGGGAGGGCATACTCCAGTGTCCCTGACTGCCTGTGTCAGCACTGGGCACCTGTGTATCTCAAAAGGGTGATGCAGGGCCATGGCAACTCCCTCCCAGACAAGAATCTGCCCTGACCTCACAGAGGTGATGCATGATCCTCCCACGGCTGCCACCTCCCAGCTCAGACAAGGTGCTCCCAGAGCCGAGAAGCGGAAACCTGGAGCCCCAGCATCCTAGGGCCCACGGGGCACCAGGGCCCCTGCAACCCCACCCCCCGGAACTGGGCACCTATTAGTTCTGGGTGTGCCCAGGTGTCTGGGTGCTATCCACACCCCAGTGGAAAGCAGCCGGGTTGTGGGGATGGAGGGTGCCTGGACCTTTCTAGAGGGACACCTGTTGCCCAAACACAAGGCGTGGGTCACTGATAGTTCTGGCCCCCAGGCCTTTGTGTACTCACGTGCTCCTGCAGAGCAGGGGAGCATGTCATGGCCCAGCCGCGTGGATACCAGAGGAGAATCTCAGGGTCTCTGTCCCCCAGACTTGGTCCCGGAGAGCCTCAGGAGCAGGGGACGGGAGCCTGAGGTGAATGCAACTGCAGGCAGATCCAGAGCCCCTGCTGGCTGCCAGCCCTGAGCCGGGAGCCACCGGCTGTTGAGGCAGCTGGGAGGGAAGCTGTGCCCAGCACACCAGCCGGCACGGGGGAGTGCGAGTAAACACACCCGCGCTTCCCAACTCGTGTGGCTGGTGTGGGCGCCTGTGTTTATGAGAAACAGGTTGTTTGTGCCAGCGTCTGGGCCCCCTTGCCACCCACCCTGGCTCGGCTTTCTCCCTGTCTCCCCACCGGGTGGGCCCCAGCTTCCTTCCCCCAGGACACCTCAGCCTCTCAGCTACGGAGAGACAGCGAGGGGGTGACAGGCCCTCCCCTCCAGGTGGTGAGCCAGGGCTCAGCGCTTCACCCATGGAGTCGAAACGCTCCTCAAAAGCAGGTATGGTGATCGTCCCCATTTTACAACTGAAGAAACTAAGGCTCTGTCGGCTGGAGATATGGGCTGGAGACTAGGCTGGGGGTGGAGGAGTCCATAACACTGGGCTTCTCAGCTCCAGTCAGCAGATCCAGGTCCCAGGGTCCAAGAATCGCCCCCCCACACTCCTACCCATAAGCCTGGTCACCACTTTGAGGAGCCCTGGCCCAGCATGGCCTTAGATGTGGATCCTGCCCTCAGAGCTGGGGGCACAGCTCCTTTCTTCCACACATGGCCTGGTCACTTGGTCTGCCATTTGGCTTCTTCAGTCCCTTTACCCCTGCGCCTGTCTGGGCCCTGTGAGGCCCCACCTTCTGCCTCTCAGGGGCGAGAGTCCTGGCAGGCCACGGTGCAGGGCTCTGGGAGTCGGAGGGCAGGGGAGCCAGCAGGCTCTTGGTGGCCCAGGGAGGACTCCTGATCATTTCATGGCTCTAGCTGTTATGGAGATCTTATCTAAGTGACTGTCCCTCAGTCCAGAGTGTCAGAAACTTACCCCCATAAACACCCCCATGAGATGGGTTTGAGGCTAGCCCCAAGGCACAGAGCAAAGGACAAAGCCCACTTTCTCTGCCCACATCACCTCCATTCCACCCTCTCAGCAGGGCCTGGGACAGGCCTCTCAGGGACCCCAGATGGCCCGACACCGATCTTGTCCTGCGGGTCCTCAGGCAGGCTTCCTGGGAAGGGGGGCGCGGGCCCACCTGATTTTTCTTTATCCGTCCCCCTCCCTGACCTATGACAAGGGCACCAGGAGGTGCTCAGCAGCTGGGCGGCTTCTTATCTCACAGACGAGGAAACTGAAGTGGCAAAGAGTCGGAATCTGTCCCAAGGGGAGCCCTTCCCGTCCCCGGAGCCCCCTCCACTTGCAGCAGAGAATGGCTAAAAAGCTGTGGCCCGAATCCTGGCCCTGCCCTTTACCAGGCGTGTGGCTTGGCCTGAGCCTTCGCCCTCGGCATCTGCACAGCCTTGAGTTGCCTCAGCCAGGCCTTGGGAGTGTTCCCTCAACAATGAAAGGTCAAATGCAAGGTGCTGCTGGCTTCTCGTGGGGCCTCTTTCCAGGGCTGCTCCCAAAGCCCTCACAGATTTCCCTGCCCCACGCTGTCCTGCAGGGCCAGACTTTCCAGGCCTTGCAGGCTGGAAGTCTGCCCTTTGCTCCTGAGACTGGCTGCTGAAGGCGTCGCCAAATAATGACAGCAGCAATCACAAGGAGAGGCCCTCAGGCCAGCTGCTTTTGTGAAAACATGAGTCAGGTATAGGGGAGAAAGATGGAGACAGAACTGAGGCTGGGAGGTAGCTGTGGCCTCCTGTGGTATCAAGGGACCGTTTGGGGGCACTTGATGGCTCAGTGGGTTAAAGCCTCTGTTTTTGGCTCAGGTCATGATCCCAGGGTCCTGGGATCGAGCCCCGTATCGGCTCTCTGCTCAGCGGGGAGCCTGCTTCCCTTCCTCTCTCTCTGCCTGCCTCTCTGTCTGCTTGAGATCTCTGTCAAATAAATAAATAAAATCTTTAAAAAAAAAAAAAAGGGGACCATTTGGGGGCAAGGTCACCGCAGGGTCCTGCCCCATCCCTGTGCACACGCTGTAGCTCCAGGTACACACGCCAGACCTCGTGGACGAGCTCACACACACACACCGACCTCAACACATTCGGGCCCAGTGCCCCAGAAGCTGCTCGGAACCTTGCCAGGCCTAACACTTAGACTCATAGAGAAAGCACCACAGCCTGGATGGACCCACTGGCTGTCAGATGGGTGAGGCTCTGTGGGTTTCCATCCGTACCTCAAAAGGTGGTCTGCAGCCATCTGATACGTTCTAAGCAGTGAAGCTTCCCTGGCCCCAGTTGGCTGGGGCTACCTGAAGGTCGTGGTCCTAAATCCCGCTGATGGACACGGCCTTGGAGAGGTTCCTAACAGCAAGGGTGCTGGGCCTTGTGGCAACAAGGACATGGCTGACGGAGAGTGGCTTCTAGATCTGGTCCCTAGGAGGGTCACAGTGCTCAAGTGTCGGGTGCTGCTGACAAGGCAGAGGGGGCCAGAGCCGAGCAGGACCCTGTGCGCTGTTGAGTGTGCAAGTGAGGGTACGAGGAAGCAAGCCGTGCCGGGCTATCTTACCCACACCCTGCATCAGCGCCTCCCAACCCCATCTCTGTCCTTCCCCTTGTTTTTCTTTTATTTTTCTCCTACTTCCAATTTATAGGCTCTTCTTGAATTTTATGTATCTTTGTAAGTGCCCTAAAATCTTCTGTTGTGTATGTCAGAAGCATACCTAAACAAACGGTATTTGGGCAACGGAGGCCATGCACACGCTGGAGCAACACCGAGGACAAGCACATACCAGGGACGCGTGTGCACCAAGGACACGCACAAGCTGGGGACACACACCAGAGGGGACCCCTTCTCTCCCATCATTTGGACAGGGAAATTGCAGATTTTCACCACACGAGGGTTTCCCCGAGCGAGGGGGCTGGTGATCTCCATACCCCTCTGAGCTGGGCACTCCTGAGCCCGCCTGGCCCCTCTCTGCCCCTCCCCGCATTGCACTGTGGGTTGGGAGGGCCCAGCTCCAGGCTCTCTCCGTGAGTGTGAGAACCCAGCGGCCACCAGGCCCCGTGCCTATCTTCATGAGTCCGCACGCAGTGTTTGCCGTGCAAACGAACTGTGCAAACAGGACCAGGTGCCCGGCTACACTGGCGAGCACCATGAGGGCCCTTGATCTGAACAGCCAAGAACTTGCAAGTGAGAGTGCTGTGCTTGGGGGAGGCAGATGCTGTGTCTGGACTCCCACTCCAGGTGGGCCACCTCCTCGGTACCCAGCTTTGGGGGCTACTTGATGGGTTGAGGACCGCCATCATTTTATGGGGGCTGAAAACGCTGCCCACACCAGTGGGGCCTGTGCGGGCATCCATGCTGGCCATCCATTGTGTCGAACCCTCACAAGCCCTAGTTGTTGCCCCCATTTCACAGACAAGGACGCTGAGGCACAGAGTAATTGGTGGAGCTGGGATTCAATGACTGCTACACAGACTAAGCACAGGCTGGGGCAGCTTCCAGACCCCTCTGGTCTCCACTCCATGGGAAGCTGTGACCCTCCGCAGCCCCAACCCTGCCTCCCAGGCCTCCTCCTCCAGGAAGCCTTTCTGAATGCCCCTTCAGCTATGTCCCTGGGGCCTCTTGCCTGGGGCTACAGACATCAGTGGGGGTCAGCTAACCCAGGTGCAAACCTTGCCCTGTTTTAAATGTTCGGGGAGAGCTCATCATTCAGAGGCACCTGGGTGAACCCTCACGGAAACTGCAGCCCCTTCAGGACAACAAGTCCCTAATTCATCTGCCTAGGATCATCACTCAGATGGAGGCCTGGTGCCCACTGAATCCTCAGTGCGCCCACTGGCACCCAAAGAACGCATCAGGCCCTGAGGCCTAGCTGTCATTTGTCCAGCCGGTCTGCCCAGTGGGATTGTGGGGAGGACAAGGAAGATCCCCACTGGACCCAGGGGTGGGCATGCCCCAGAGAGGTGTGTCTACCTGCAGGGAACCATCCTAGCCTCCCCAATCTGGAAGTATAGCACCTCAGGATCCAGGTGGGTAAACTGAGTCCAAAAGGGAGGGGTCAGCAGCAGGGCAGGGCCAGGAAGACCCAGGCTCCAGCTTCTGGCACCTCCTTCTGTGCTAGGGAGGGTAGGGAAGACTTTCCAGAAGAGGAGTGGAAATGGATAGGCAAGAAAGAGCGTACCCCTGGCCGGGGATGGCAGACAAAGGCAGAGCCAAATGAGTAGCTAGGCACAAGGCCTGTGAAGAAAGCTGCTGAGCAGGGGTGTCTAGCGACAGGACAGAAGCAACTTTGTCCTCCACCCTTCCTTGGAGCCTCGGGTGGGAACTCTCTGACAACTGTGGGGTCACCTGGAAGACTGGGAGTGGGAGGTCTGGGCTTCTGTCCCCTCTGCCCTCCCTCTCCCACATTCCCCAGGCCTAAATGCTCGCCAGTCTCAGCGGTGTCGATGCTCTGGGCTCCCGCGTCCTCTGCTCAGCGACCTCCAGCAGGAGGGAGGGACGCCTGAGCTTCTAGCTCCGTCAAGGGCTCCCTGAGCAAGGAGGCGTCGAGGGCAATGATACCAGCAGGACGAGAGCGGAACAAATTGCCCCAATTATGTAAGGTGGCCCTATTTCCTCCTTAGCAGGGAGAGGAGACTGGGGAAGCAATGTTCTTCATAACCCCTCCCCCAACCACGCCACTGGGCCTACTGGGAGACCCCTCACAGAGGCCCACTCACAGTCCCCCCCGCCCCAAGCAAGGTCTGTAGGCCCAGGTCATCAGGGGTGCTGGGGAAGAATCTTGGGGAAGGACTCCACAGCCCCTTTCCTGGGGCATGCAGGACGGGATGGGGGCAAGAGGCCCAAGTCTGTCCTGTTCAGTGCCTCTGAGTGTACCCTAACCCCTCTGCTTTTCTTGCCTGTACACTGGGGTAGGTAGCCCATGACCCAGGCTTCACTCCTCTGGCACCCATGGAGCCCTAGGTAAATCTGAGCCTTTCCAGAATCCAACTACATTCCCTACCCTGCCATATCTCCACCGGGACGTGCTCAGGTCTAAGCCAGAAGCCTGTTCCTCCAGGCTCCAGAACCAGGCTAAGATGCCAGATAGTCACGTCCACAGCAGGGCCTCCGGAATGCCCTTGCCCTGCCCACTCCGCCCCCCAGGGCCTGGATACCTCCATCTTGGGAGAGTACCCTGGGGAGCCCTGCAGAGGCCCCAGGCCAAGGCTCTAAGGTAGTGCCCTGCTTCTCAGCTGCACCTTGGCACAGGTAGTCTCTGCACGGGCCCCTCTTCCAGCCAGGAACTGGCTGTGCTCTGCCCAGGAAGGCTGGCCAGCCAAGGTGGCTGGGGAAACCCTCCTACACAGCCCCATGCTTTGCTGGGCTGCCACAAGCCCCCGGCTCTCAGGCTCTTTGAGTTTACCGTGCTAGCTGGTTAGGGCTGCTGAACTGTAAATTTATCTCCTGCCATAAAATGCAGGCAACGCGGGAGCCCGTGTATGTGCCTGAGTATGCGTCTCTGCATGTATGCTGGGAGGCATTGTGTGTTCGTGTACAGCAGAGTATGGGTAACCAAAGTGGGGTGGTATTCCTGGGAGTGTGCAATGCACGCCTAAGCACGTGTTCCAGGGTGTGTGTGGGTTCCTGGGTATGTGTGGGTCCAGGAGCACGTATCCCGGCATGCACTCCTCCAGGCTCACTACGAATGAGGCAGGTGCATCCTTCCCTGAGGGCAGCCCAGAGTCACCTGTCCCTCTGCTCAAGCACAGCACACAGTAGGCCTTGGGGAACATCTGTGTGCACACTGTGCATATGACGGACCCGGGGAGTCCTTGAGTCCTTGAGCAGTCCTTCGTCTCAATGCCTGTCATCTCAGAGGGACTAGAGCCCAGCCCCGGTTACATATGCATACTGGGCTGGTGCCTCCTTCCAGCCACTGATCCCACAGACACGGAAGCCCCCCCTGCACGGCCTGCCAGAGGCTGCAGCAGACAGAGCCCTGGGGCGCAAATTCCTTCCCCTGCGAGACAGGAACGGCAGGACGGCAGGACGAGGTGATCCTTCCTGCCCACCCCCACTCCCAGACAAGAGGATCTAGAAACACCACGAAAACAATTGATCTCCTTGCTGATAGTGGGTAAGAAAAAATTACCTTTCTCTAAACGCTAAAAATAAAGCCCAGTTTCCTAAAAGCAGGGCTCTCCCCAGACTGTGGCTTTAGCAAGGTTTTGTTGTTAATTCCAAACGTGGATTTGCTGGAGAAGCCGGGTGCTAACCCTTGGCTGCCTCACTGAGGGGCTCAGCCATGGGGCAAGATGGCATCCCCCCCCGCCCACCCCGCGAAGGAGCTAAGCCGGATCTTGCCATGTAGTGAGCCCAGATGTTGCTATCCCAGGCAGGCGGGAAGAGGGCAGCAGAAACGGGGTCCATATGCTGCCTGTGCCCGGCTAATGGACTGACAAATTAGGAGGTTTCCCCTCTAGGAGGTGATGAATGAGCAGCAGCCCAGGAGAGCTGGGGGATGGGCCACCTCACCCTCAGTACTCCTTGGGCTCAGCCCTGACTTGGCACCTAGGGGGTGCCCAGGCCAGGACCAAGACTCTTGAGGGGTGAGGCTTGGTGGCTGAGGAAGGGGGGGTGACTGTGGGTATGAGTGGGGGAAGGTAAGAGAGGGCATAAGAAGGTAACCCCAGCCTTGGAGAATGTCCCCAAATGGGCCCACACCAGGGAGGCCTGAATTCCCCAGGCTGCTGTCATGCCTGTGAAGGGCACCCCCTGAAGAAGGTTAAAGTGCCGCTAACCCTTTTCAGCCTCCTCTTTAAGACCGCACACAACGCCCGGGCGCCTTGATGAGAAGGAGGCGAGAGAGGCGGCTGGTCCACCCACGGGCAGCACTGCCATGTGCGAGTCTGTGCCCTGAGGACCGATCAGGATACGGAGGGACCTGAGGCACCACAGAGCAGGGCTGCATCTCCTACAGAACTGCAGGAGGGCAGGCTCCCGGGCCGTGGAGATGTGCAGGCAGAGGTGAGGAACCCTGTGGGGAGGGGACCAGGGCACCCGAGTCAAAAAGCCAAGAGCAGCCTCCAGAGTTAGCGCACCCCACCACGGAGGGCGTCAGTCTCAGTCCTCTCTGGGGGCGGGGGTAGAGGATCAAATGATCTTATCTGTCCTTTCTGACCTGGGAGTCCAATATCCTTGATTTGCTCCCCAAATCATTATATGCTCCCCCTCCTACATGTGCTCAGGACATCTAGAATGGGCCAGGATTTCTGCATTCTTTTGACAAAGGCGGGCCTGGCTCCCTTGGAAAGCCGTCCAGCCAGGCAAGGCAGCCCCTGACCCAGGTCTTCTGTAGGTTCCCTGTCCAAACCACCCCCAGCCCCAGCCCGCCCCCACCCCGTGTAAACAGAACCCGCCCGCTCTCTCCCAGGGGCTGCTAATTCCTCGCCAGAACTGCTCGGACGTGAAATTGGAGTGAGACAATGTGTGTTTAAGGAAATGAATCTCGCATCTTAAGAGGCTCGGGGAGCCCGCCCTGCACCCCCATCACCCTGCCCGCCCACCCAGAGCCAGGCAAGGAGCACTTGGCATCAGGGAAGAGAAAGGCGGAGGTGACATTCAGTGCCAAATTAGCAGCCGCCGCAGCCAAATATTGTACTTGCCTCCAATCTTCTTTTATTTTTCAAAAGAAAAGGCTTTTACAAAGTGAAAGAGGCTGTTGGAACACCAAGGCTGACGATAGTTTTAAAAAGGCATGCCCGCCACACGCATGCCCATCGTAGAGCTTCCCCTCCTCCCTGCTCGCCGTCTCCTCCCAGCTCTCCGTCTCCGCCCTGCTTGCAGCAGCACCTCCAGGGCCCCTGCCTCCGCGGTCAGGCCCCCCGGGGCCTGCCTCCCAGGCTGACATCATAGGCCTTCTTGGCCAACACGATCCAAAGGCTCTGACCTTGTGCTGCTCCTGGACATGGGACTGCCTCTGAGCCACCTCCCCTGTGCATGGAGCCCTTGCCACTGAGGGGTCATTTGTGGCATGTCGAGAACCACCTGGACTACAGAAGCCTCCACAGAAGTGACCAGCCCACGGCCTCTGCAAGGACTCCTTGTCCACTTCCTGACAGTCCTCAGTGCCTGTGCTCGCCCCCATCATTACTAGCCCCTTCCACTAAGAGCTAGATGCTGCACGGCCCCCACTCATCCGGGGGTCCAGCCCTTGAAACTCAGCCTGCCACCATGGGTCACTAATTTATTAATCCACAGAGCTGAGGAGACACCCTCTGCTTGCTCCTCCAGAGGAAACACTGTTTTCACTGCTGACCCCTTGACCAAGTGCTGGGTCATCTCACTCATCACCAGTAGCCAAAAGGGACACGGTTTTATTAACCATGCAGACTTAGCCCACATTACACATTTCTTTAAACCGGGTCTGCCCCACACCTTGATTTCCTTGTAGAGGGAGAGGATGCAGAGCCTGTTAGCTCTAGTGGTTGGAGGTCCCTAAGTCTGGAGCCCCCACCTGACTCTGCCTCACACATGTGTAGCCTCGGGCTCTTCCCAGTCTGAGTGCCCCCAGGTTCCACCTAGTAGTCCTGGAAGGTGGGGGCTTGGCCACGCCCCATTTTACAGTTGGGACCCTGGGCTTAGGGAGCTCTTGGGACTTGCCCAAGGTCTCAGCTGGGGAGAAGCACAAGGAGAACCTGGATCTAACTGGTTGGCACCACACCATGGTTGCTGTGGTATGCTGCCCAGACCCCCCGCACCCGCCTTCAGGACAAGCCCTCGTTCCCCCAGCTGCAAGCTGCTGCCTGCTCTCCACAGAGTCCCAGCCTGGGCTGTGGCCTGAGAGCAGGGAGCCGCCTCAGCCGTGCTCAGTGGACACACAGGTCAGGCAGAGCAGCACGAAGGGCCGACCCCAATTGGGAACAACTCCAAGGGGGTGAGGCCGGCTGCGGTGCTCTCTGCAGAACTGGCGGAGGCTTTGGTTATGACTGCATCACAGCCACACTTCCGCTACCCAGTCTGGCTTCCTTTCCCCTCCCAGGTGTGGTCCCCAGGAGTACGCCCCCAGGAAACGCCTGCACTCCAGCCTCTGTTTCCAAGTCTGATTCCAGGGAACAGACCCCACCACAGCTAGTGCAGGGAGTGGTGCCCGAAAGTCAACTTTATTATTTTTTTAAAAGATTTTATTTATCCATTTGACAGTGAGAGAGAAAGAGCAGAAGCAAGGAGAGCTAGAAGCAGAGGGAGAGGGAGAAGCAGGCTCCCCGATGAACAGGGAGCCCGATGTGGGGAGACCCTGGCATCATGACCCCAGCTGAAGGCAGACGCTGAACTGACTGAGCCACCCGGGTGGCCCCCTGAAAGCCAGCTTTAAAGTGGGCACTGTCTTTGGCTGAGGGCCTCACCATGGTGGTAGATGGACCCCATGGTATGGTGCAATTGATCAAATGTTCACCCATCGTGAACTGACATGGGATTACTGGGGATGGGTGCAATATTTCAGGTGTCTGCAAGTTTCAGGAAAATGTAATTATAAGGACTATGGAATGGGATGGTTGTTGCTGAAGGCTATCAATGCTTTGGACAGAGACAATGAAAGGCTGAGCGTGATTAATCATGAATTTAAGGTGAAGTGTGAAAGTCAGAAGCCCCCTTGGCAGGATATAAAAAGACTCTCATCTCCAGAAGCCAGAGGCAGAAAAAGCTGAGGGCCAGGCACAGGACTTAATTAGAAGAGTGGCAAAGATCCAGAGGGAGTTACAGTCTCAATCCTAGCAGGTTGGTTACCCAAGGTCAGGACCCTGATTGGGAAGAAGTGGGTCCCTGAGTTGTGGGATGGGGACATCTGGGTCACTGCACTCAAGATCTTTAAAACCCAGACTCCCATGAACTATCTGAGCCTGGGGTTTAAAAGGCCAATAGCAGTGGCCACTCCGCCTTGTGAAGTGCTAGGAACCCCCTGCCCCCCCCCGCCCCCGGACTTGCTTGAAGATGATTAGGAGATCTCTGTGTTACAAAGCAACACACTGCCCTCAGGATCGGTACTCCTCCTTCCCAGGCACCAGAACAAACACCAGAGTCAAGTCACAACATAACCGATCCAGGAAGTGCTGGGCCTGCTATGGGAGAAGAAAGGACTGTATGTGAAGGTGCTCTAGAACCTAGCTGACAGTTGGGACTGCATCCTGAGGTTGCCAGGTCAAGGATGGCAGAAGACAGGCTGGGTGTGGGAGAGGACATTGACATGGGAGCTCTCTCCCATGACACTAGCAAGGACCCCAGGAGATGTGGGAAGCCTGGCCAAGGAAATGACCTATACCAAGAGAAGTAGAAATGCCAGAATTCCCATCAAAAACACCTGACAAAGGGATCCAAGGCTCAGACAAGTGGACATACCACAGTGGTTCTACCACAAAAGGCCAGAAAACCTACTGTGACCATGTTCCATGGGAAAGCTGTTTGCCAACTGAGAAGGACATAGTCAGAGAGAGGAACTCAGGGGGGCTGTCCTCTTCTCCACCTCATATACTGGGTGACATGGAAGGATCTCAGCTCCGAGGGAAGCCCAGAGTGAGAAAGGGCTCTGTGGCAGGTTTAGTGTGAGGTGAACATGGCCCTGCAGCTTAGGCCATGTGACCTAGTGGTCTGATGATACTAGAACTATCTGTTTGGGGAAAAGATGCTGTGTGGGGTTCATGGCAGATTTTACTTTTTAAAAACATTTTATTTATTTATTTGAGAGAGAGAGAGATCAAAAGAGCGAGCGAGAAAGAGCAAGACAGCACAAGCAGGAGGAGCAGCAGAGGGGGAGGGAGAAGGCAGACTCCTTGCTGAGCAGGGAGCTGCACTCAGGACTCAGTTCCAGGACCCTGGGATCATGACCTGAGCCAAAGGCAGACGCTTAACCGACTGAGCCATGCAGGCGCTCCATATGGCAGATTCTAATAGGAGAATCACAATAGAGTTGTAGGGTCCTGACCATTTTCAACCAAACAATGTACCATTTTGATAGCAGCTCCTGGATTGTTACTGGGTCCTGGTAGAGACTGCACATGGTACCTGATTAAATGACCAAAGCATATTAAATCATCTGGCTTCTATCACACCCATGAAGTCGTGAGGTCTTTTAAGTCCAAGAGCAACCCACCTAAGAAGGAAGAGATGTACATTTGGTCAAGTATGAGCCCGGTTGGAGGGCACAAGAAAGCTGCACATGCATGTGGTCTGCATCCTGTTCATTCACTACGGTAGTGTGAATGCGCCTGTCTCACTGAGACAGCATGGAGGCTGGGGCGGTGGTGTGCCTCATGATCAATGGACGGGGGAGGAAGAAGATTGAGGTTATTCTCAGATGGGTCAGCTTGATATGCTGATATGAGCTAAAAATAGCAGCTATATTATGCCCCACTCAGGGATGGCCCAAAAGATGGCATGAAGGAGAAATCCTCCCACAGAGCAAAAATGGCAGGATACCTGGTCATCCACCTTGTATAAAAGGTAAAGAATAGTAAGAATATGTCACAGAAAGTGACAATCATCTTGACTGAGTGTCAAGACGAAGGAAGTCTGGAAGATCAGGGACAAGAAAGCCTGGTCAAGAGGCACGCGGATGGACCTATGGGCACGGACTTGAGATCTGGAGATCTGATCTGTGCATGGTGGTGACCACCTGTGATGGGCGTCTCACCTGGCACACTGTTCTCAAGGTCTGTCTGCATTACAGGCTGTATCAGAACTGTATTCCTTTTTACTGCTCAGTAACATTCCATTACATGGTGATATACCACACATTTTGTTTATTCGTGCATCTGGGTTGTTTCCATTTTTTTTAAAAAAAGATTTTTTTATTCATTTATTTATCAGAGAGAGTGAGCACAGGCAGACAGAGTGGCAGGCAGAGGCAGAGGGAGAAGCAGGCTCCCAGCCGAGCAAGGAGCCCAATGTAGGACTCGATCCCAGGACGCTGGGATCATGCCCCGAGCCGAAGGCAGCTGCCCAACCAACTGAGCCACCCAGGCGTCCCGGGTTGTTTCCATTTTTTTAAACAATCTTCCAAATCATGTTGCCATGAACATTGGTGTACAGGTTCTGTATGGACATGTCTACAGTTCTCTTGAGTGGAATGTTCTTTGAGGCACAGCAAAGCCACCGGGTTGGAGATGATGTCTAGCCAGAACAAGGAGGTGGTACTCACCCTCAGCCTAGGAGCATTCTAAGTGCCACGTCCCTAATAGGCAAGAACACACAGGTTCAGGGACCAAGAGGCTGAAGTTGGAGTGGTTTCACTCCCCTCACTCACTCACTTGGAATTTTGGCTTCCAATCACTTTGATTTTTAAGCTCTGTGAATCTACAAATCCTGGTTCCTGGAGAGGGAACATTATCACCAGGAACACAGTGAGAGTCTCGCTGTAAGTTTCAGCTGCTGGCTGATCACTTCAGACTCCTGAAGCCAGGAAAGCAGCAGCCATGGAAAGGTAATTGATTCTCATTATCAGGAGATCCGGGGCTAGGGAAATACACGTCAGACACCCAGGCAACCCACTGGGACGTCTCTTTGTACTACTAGATGTCTAAGTGTTAACAAAGGATGAACAAGGGCACCAGCCATGGCCTGCGAGGGGCAGAGTGGGCAGGGCTCAAAGCTGTCTCTGGGTCAGGGTGAGAGGAATCTAGGGTGGGGGGGGGAGGGAAGGAGGGACAGCATGTGTACCAACTCTGGCTTTTATGTTGGAGGGAATAGCTCATCTCACTGTCCTTTGTCTTGCAAATTTCCCAGTAAAGGGACCAGCCAGAATTCTGGAGCAACTGAGTTCCTACATGGGGAAAACTTACTCTCCAAAGCAAGGGGTCCAAGTGACTCAAGAGGCGGGCTCTTCTAGATACTGCTGTGGATTTCCTCTCAGAATCAGCTCTCATTCCTCACTGGCCAGGGTCTGAGGACCTGCAGTGGAGTCTATGTGGGACTCTCCCCTGCTGGAAGGGAGCCACCTCACCTGCGGTCACACCCTCTCTCCAGCAGCAGCCTGAATCCAGTGATGGGGCTGTGCAGAATACAAAGGCTAGGACCCCAGCCTCAATTTAGGACATCTCCAAAGAGCCATCCTGGACCCAGAGCCCCTCCATGGGGCAGGCTGAGACCACCATTCAATTGCCCGTGGTCGGCTTCTCTCCCTGCCCAGTCCTGTTCCATACATCCCTTTACAAGTGTTGTTTTTCAGAGCATCCCCTCCCCTCAAATTAACCTTCTGTTTGCAAATTGTAGTGTCTCAGAGCCTGTTTCCCAGGAACATGACCTAAGACACAGGACCCAGGCTGTCTGTCCCTGTCAGTGTCAAGCCCCAGGCCAGCCTGCAGAGGCTCAAGGCCTGTCATAGCAGCTGCTGGACTCCAGCCCCCCAGGCCTGACTTCACACCCGCAACCGCATGTTCAGGCCCCACCCCCTCCAGGAGGTATGATTATGAGGCCCTTTTATAGGTGGAGAAACCAAAGCTCTAGAGAGGGACTAGCTTGTCCAAGGTCCTAGCGCTAGAAAGGGGCAAATCAGAGTTCGAGCTCCAGTCTGTCTGAATCTCCTTGCCCACCAGCCCCATGACCTCCATTACTCCTGCCGTAGCAAGAGACAGGGGCAGGCAACAGGCTTGGGGAGCTTGCAGGAGATAGCGCATCTTGGCCTGGAGAGGGGGAAAGGTGCTCCAAGGAGGAGATCTGGAGTTCAGGTTGGTAGATCTGCAAGGAAAGGTGCTTCAGGAAGGGGGAACAGCGAGGGCAAAGGCTGGGCAATGGGCCTAATGGGGGGTGTGGAGCTTTGGTTTGGGGTGATGAGTCGGGGAAGGGAGGTGTGATCTGTGTGAAGGTCAAGGTGGACACAGATCAGGCTCAGGTCCTGCATCTGTTTTACCCTGCCTCCGCTCCCTGGGTCCCATCTCCCCTCAGGTTCCGGTGCCTGCTCTGAATGGCCAATGAGGCCATCTGATTGGCTCATCAAGGGCAAATAATAGCTTTTGCTGAATTCAGCTGCAGCCAATCAGAGGCAATCAAGCACACAAGAGGCCTGATGGGCCACACAGGCGGGTGCACCCACAGGCACCAGAGCTGGCCCCTCAGTCAGGTTCCGGAAGCCTCCCTCCCCCACATTGTGTGGGAGAACTGGAGCGGAGGTCGGGGAACCAGGGGTTCTCAGGAGGAAAAGGGGAAGGGACCCAGCTGGGCTCCACCGCATTTACTTGGCACCTGCTGTGTACCCCGAGCTCTGGAGAAACTGTGCCCTGATAAGGAGGACTCAGGCAGAGGACACACTCACCCTAGCACGCGCTCTGGAGAGCAGGCTCAGATCACAGACCCCAGGAGGGGGCCTCCTTGGGAGAAGCTTTTCTGAACCCCACAACAGCCTCCCAGCATCTGTCCCTCAGTCGCCCCCAGCCTGCCCTCCCGGGTGTCTCTGGGCTGAGTTCTTGCCTCTTCGCTGAGGAGAGTGGAGCCTCCAATCAGACCCTGGGAAAGCAATTTTTCAATCTCCAACTGCAAACACTAATACTGCCGAAGCTAATTTTATAGATTTCCACTTCGAGGCCTCGCCTTTGTCCCAGAATCCCTCAGCCCGGGAGATTAGTAGTTTAGAGACTGGAAAAAATAAGGTATTTTAAAATTCAGCATAAAACCCTCTCTTAGATTCAGTGAGCTTTAAAAAAAATTTTTTTTTTGATTGGAAAAGAGGCTGTTAGTGAAGGAGGAGCCGGGTCTGGTCCCAGCCCCACCGGGCTGCTGTTCCAGCCCCGGATGCTTACGGCCTCAGCAACACAGCTGGGAACCCGCAACCCAGGGTGGGACAGAGCCGGCGGAAGAGTCGGGCCCCATCCTGTGTGTTGGGAAGCCATGGGCCCTGTGCTCAACCCTCTGGGATGTGTGTACCCCTTTGAAGCTACCCAGGATTTCCCTGATCCCAACCTCAAAGCCTGACGAGCTACAGAGAAGGTTTAAGCCCCTGGGATTGAACAGGCCACAGGCTTAATGCCCACTTTGCTGGTGAGGTGATTCCACTCCACAGCAGACTCTCTCTGGGCCTCGGTTTCTCTATCAAACTGATGGCCAAAGTCCCTGGCCGTGGGGCACCCCCAGAGCCACGCAGCCTGGCACCACAAATCCACCGTACACGCGCACCCCAGCCACACGCTCACTCAGACCCTTGCCCAGGGCCCCGGTGATGGAGTACGGGGCATGTTTGGTGGAGCTCAGGCCGCGAGCACCTCTCTGTTGCCTCTCTCACAGATGAACAGCGTAATCACTCTGGCTCTCTGGGGGCCACAGGCTCAGAAACATCCTAATGAAAAATAAATGTATTTACAGGGAGACGTCAAAGCCGCCAGGACGAGTCAAAGTAATATGCCTGCGACCAGCACGCGGACTTTTATTTCTTCCCCCTCCACGCTCCAGGGCTGCTCCTGCGGCGTGGAGAGATAAATATTTTAAATAGCGACACTTTGGCGATGCACGGTTATGCAAGACAAGGAATAATTAGAAAATAAATTACTTTTTTTAAACACAGCATTACAAACATCGGGCGCATCAGATTACTCCCTCCCCGCAGTCCAGGGCCACATAGCTCCAACGACTAGCCCAGCAAGGACCTCGGGGAGCAACCGCAAGCCCGCATGTCCCCACCACCCCCAGACAGTGACGTCCCCTCCCGCCTGCTTGGGGAGGCTCCCAGAATCAAATTGAAGACCACACTTGGCAGCTTCTAGAAAATCTCAGCGATGGAAAGGCTTCCTCCGGCGTCTCACCAGCAGTGGCGCAGACTAAAAATAGTTTAATCTCCTTGAAAGCAAAAGGAGCAATCAGCAAAACAGACACTCGGGCCTGCATGCTCCCCCCGCCGATCCTCACCACGCTCTGCCCCCATCCATCCGGGCCTGTCCCCACTGCCAAGCAGCAGCCACTTCTGACTGACTCCTGGGTCATTTCTGGCCCATCATTCAAGGCTCCTAGTGCCTGCAGCCCCGGACCAAGTTACATGTATGGTATGTGTCCTTTAAACCTTGTGACACCCCAGGAGGCAGGATGGGGAGTGTTATCTCTGCTTTACAGGTGAGGAAACCGAGGCACAGAGAGGTGGAGCTTTCTTGCCCAAGGCTAGAAGTGATGGAGAAGAACAGCCAGCTCTTGCCACTAAGCCGGGGTCAGATACTAACAGAGGAAGGGTTTGGCCTCTGCAGAAAGGAGGCTGGTGGGTTTTAATTAGCACCAAACCTGAGTCTCCAGAGATAGTTCCTGAGAAACAAAAGCTGTCCAGGGCAAGAAGGGACAAAGGCTGATGGGGTGGGGAAGGGGAGAGTCTCACACATTCAGGGGGCACAGGTCTGTCCGAATTGGTCTGCCACACAGATGTGTCTTGCCTACTGTGGCTGGAATGACATTGTAATTTCCCCATTTTTGCCCACTGGGCTAGGATGGGGTCTGCACACCTGTGTTCTGGCCCCAGCTCTGCCACCAGCTTTGCTGTGTGGCTGAGAGCCTGTCCCTGTCCTCTTTGGAACCTCGATATCCTCAGGGATGGGCCAAGAAGATCTGAGGGGACTGAGGACCTGCCAGGAACTCGGCTGCCCTCCAGGTCTGCCCAGCACAGTCTCAGCCCCTCCTTACTCAGCCCTACCTCTCCACCTTTGTCCACTTGTCCTTCCTCCTTACCCACCTGCCCCAAACCAGGAGCATGGACTGTCCTGTCCCCGACCTGAGAAAACTCAAAAACAGGGAAAAGAGGGAGGGAAAGGTCAAGTGCCCAGGGCCACCCTGCAGAGGTCAGAAGAGGCACAGCCAAGGCCAGGACCTGGTCCCTGACCCAGTCCCATGCCCTTCACAATGCTCTTCATGAGCTCCCCAAGAATACTGCAGCCTTCTCAGAGTCCAGAAGTGCCTTCTGTCCCCTCCTCACTCCTTTGGAGAATGAAGCAGGACACAAAGCAGTACGGTCAGGCTCTGGCGGTTGGTCCAGCTTGCCCGGTCTCCCGAAATGCCATCAGGGAAGTTGGAACCGAGACCTCCTTTCATAAGAATATCTTTCCTGGTAACCAGCAGCTGCAAAAAATTACTCCATAACCTTGCTCTGAGCTTTTCAAAAATAGCCTGTAGGCCTGCTTCTAGAAGGCGCTGGCTGCACTGCCCAGCCCTATCTGTAGGGCTGAGGAAGGTGGTAGCTTCATCTCCCCTCTGCCCCTGGGACCCTCTGCACTGGCTCTTCAGTCCATCCCTCGGCCCCCTGGTACACTGGCCACCTGTGCCCTCACAGCCAGTCCTTGCCTCCTGCTCCAGCTGTTGGCCTGGTCTAGTCTCTCTCTTGCCTCCATCCCAGTCTGGCCTTTGCTCTCCCTCTCTAGCTTTGGTCCCTCATCCAGCTCTTGCCACTACAGCTCCACATCCCTCTGCTGCTGCCTCAGTGTCCGTGGGGCTTGGGTCTGTCACCCACAGCAACTCCACATCTTTCATTATTTCTGCCTGACTCCGAGGGCAGAGGCAATCCTCTCTCTTTTACAGATGAGGAAACTGAGGCTCAGGTCACCTGATCATGAGGGGCTTCACTGCATCTAATCACCCTTGAGGGGCAGGGCCCCACTCAGCCAGCCTCAGGAGAAGCTCGATTTTAACAGGTACAAGTTGAAGACGACACTACAGGCAGAAGGAGCAAGTAGGGCAAGGGGATGGCCCCGGTGGGGGGGCTGGAGGCGTGAGGCTGAGCTCAAGAGAAGACTCACTCACTCAGAACAGCAGGAGTCTTTGGGAGCTGAGCCCTCAGTCACCAGCCAGGCTCAGGGAAATGCCCTGCCCTGGTCACAGGAGCTTTCGGTCACCCTTCCTGAGCCCAAAGAAAGTGCCGGAGGTTGGGGGGGACCCCCCCAAGGAACAGTGGTCATGCTGTCCATCAAGGCAGAACTTCATCCACAAAGCTCTTCCCCACTGCTGGCTGCGTAAGCCAGGCCAGCTGGGGCATCCAACTGCTCCGAGGGGGCACCTGATCATAGGGAGAGAACCGGACTGCTCAGGTTCCGTCTTGAGCCCCCTGCCTTTCTGTCTTCTTAAATCCCCTCCTCTGTTCCCTGATGCTAACTCCTAGCCCAGACGTTCTCCCAGGCACAGGGCAGCAGTTCTCTAACTGTGTTCTCTGGATCCCTGAGCAGGAAGCAGGGCTCACGTGGAGGGTCGGGGTAGTGAGACGGAGGTCAGGAGGCCCTGCCTGCCTGCCGCCTCCACCAGCCAGAGAACCTCCTGCTTATTCATTCACTGGCCAGGGCCCGGCATGGATTTCACTGAGTAAACGGTAAGGGTTCAGCTGCTACAGGAGCAGGGCGGGGGTGGTGCCTAGTGGACTGACCTTCTCATCTTTCTCAAAGCTCCCCGAAACCATAGGAAAAGGTTCTTTAAAATGGCAAAAACCCACGAGTCAAAGAAAACATGGAGGAGGTGCCAAAAACAACATCTGGAAGCTGGAGACAGACGGACCATGGTGATGGACTCAGCCAGCCCTGCAAGGCTCACTTGTGCCCACAGTAGGTTCATGTGGTAAGAATAAGCCCTGAAACCCCAAATGGAAGGATAAAAGAAACTCCCCTGGGAAACTGCAGCCCAGGAGGGCCATTAGCCAGATTACCCACAATGAAACCAAAGCCCGTGAACCCCGTCCCCCCACTGCAGCCCCTGTGCCTGGAGCTCTCACATCCACACCCAGAGCCCCACTCTCTGGTGCTTTGGTGAGAGTTAGAGGGTGTGAACCCCACTTCTCGGTTCCTATCACAGAACCTCCGGTCTGCTTGAATAGGAGTAGACCACGTGGAACCCCAAACGCAGAGGGGAGATAGGCACCTAGGAGTCAGAGACAAAAAGTACCTGGAGGAACCTGGGCTACATAAGGCCAAGGAAGTGTAAAAAAAAAAAAAAAATGCCATAAATTGTGCATGCTGGGGTTGAAGAACTAAGTAAATATAGATAAGGAGAACCAGGTTTCTCACTGTTGGGAAAAGGAAGTCACCAAAGAGGGAAGGAGGAATGAAGCTTTTGCACGGCACTGGAGTCAGGGGTTTCAGTACAAAGCCACAGTTTCGAATATCTGTACAGATAAATAAAGTTAATCATAGATATGTGTGTACATGTGGGTAACAGACACACATATATTTCCCATTTCCCAGTTCTGATCATGAGAGGGCATCAAAGTAGCCTCACCCCACGAGCACACTCAGCACACAGATCTTAATGTCTAAATACCATGTGCCAATAAGCGGAACCAGAACTCCTTGGGGGAAGTGGTCGATTCTAGAGAAGATACAAGAGGAGCGTGGAGTGTCTTGTTACAACAGAAAGCAAGCAAGTGCTGGAATAAGGAGAGGAGCATGTCAAAAGGGCAGAGGAGCCAACTTGGAAGAACTCCCGATGGCCAAAGCTGGAATAATCGGGGCAAGAAAATAAATAATGATAATAGTGAATCATAATCCACAGAGTAAGTATTCCTGAGTCAACACAGATATAGGTAACTGAATAAATACGTAAAACAGGGAAGAAAGGACAGTTTTTTTCCCCTACGGAAGAATTCTGATTAATAAATGGAGAAGGAATGACAGAATAGGAAAACACCATTAGAACACCACAGTAATAACAGCTGCAGGCAAGACCCACCAAAGGATACTAACATGAATGAACGAAAGTTTGAGAATCTAGATATTTGTATGACCTCAGAGCATCTCCCAAGAGATTTGTTAATTACAAAGAGAAAACAGCAACTTTGCAGTGGGGGAAGGAAGCACAACCCACCTTAGCCAAATGATCAAAATTAGCATCACCAATCACGCTGACAACAAGTACTCCTGATACGATACACTGAGAAAGACACCTCATTCCTACAGAGGTCTTCCTTAAAATGCATAACCTCGGTCTACTCAGGAAAACATCACACACAAATGGAGGGATATTGAACAAAGTATTTGTTCAATTGACAAGTATTTTTTTTAAAGTGTCAACATCATGAAAGAGACCCCGAAACTGTCACGCACTAGAGGAGCCTAAGGAGATGTGACAAGGAAAGGCGGTGTGGGATCCTGGTATAGAGAAAGGAACTAGTGCAAAAACTGGTAAAAGCCGAATACAGTCTTCCCTTTGCTTGGCAGTAGTGTACCAACGTCAGTTTCTCCTGAGCTTTGGTACTTGTACTATGGTTATGCAACATGATAATGTTAGAGGAAACTGGGTGAAGCGTTAGGGAATTTCTGTGCTATTTTGTCAACTTCTCCGTAAGTCTAAAATTATCTCAAAGTAAAGGAGTTTCTATGTGTGTGTGTGTGTGTGTGTTTGTGTGTGTGTGTGTTTAAGTACATTCCATGCCCAATATGAGGCTTGAACTCACGACCCCTAGATCAGGAGTCACATGCTCTACAGACTGAGCCAGCCAGGGGCCCCTAAAGGAGGTTTATGGGGTTTTTTAAAGCTATAATACTGTCATTCACAGAGAGCTAACAGACACTGTGGCAACCACGAAATAAGAGCTAGATATTTTTTAAAAAGAACCAAAAAGAGATCCTGGAAATAAAAAACATGGTAACAAAATGTATAACTTGACAGAAAGGTGGGCACCTGGGTGGCTCGGTTGGTTAAGCCTCTGCCTTGGTTAAGCTCAAGTCAATGATCTCAGGGTCCTGGGACTGAGTCCCCCATCGGGCTCACTGCTCACTCTCCTTTTGTGTCCTCTCTCTCTCTCTCAAATAAATAAATAAGACCTTGAAAAAAAAAAACTTGATAGAAAGGTTGGAAGATAAAATTAAGAAATTTGCTGATTAAAAAACCCACAGAGATGGAAAATCAGAGAAAAAAGAGAAAAAAAGAAAAAGGTCTGAATTAAAGGTTTTAGAAAGCAGAGAAAATATTAAGGAGGAAACAGTCAAAGAAATCTTTCAAGAAAACTTTCCAGAACTGAAGGACACAAGCATCCAGTTTGAAATGTCTACTGAGTGGTGAGCAGTAAAAATAAACCCCACTAAGGTATAGCAATGTGGAACTTCTAAACACTGGGCACAGGGAGGACATTTCTAGAGATAAAACTCAGGTCATGTACAATGGATTGGGAATCCATATGAACTCTGGGTCTCTCCGCAGCAACTCAGAGAAGCTGGAAGGAATGGGGCACTGCCTTGGGAATGCTGAGGCAAATGGTTTCCACGCTGAACTTGCACACCCAACTTCAACCTCCACCAAACATAGGGGAGAGGGCAAGCTTTCTGAGATGTGTAAGTCTCAGAAGTCTGGCTCCCATGTACCGTCCCTCAAGAAGCCAACTGAAAATCCTCTCTACCCAAATGAGGGAGCACATCAGAAACCAAGGAAGTGGAACCCAGGGCATCCAGGACTAAAGGATTCCAACCCAGATGACAGGTGAGGGAGATCCAGGCATAGTCCGAGCCGAAGGCTGGGAGAGCGGGCGGTGTTCACAGGAGCAAATCAGGAGGCTCCTGGTGAGACTTCCCTGGGCGATTTATGGGACAGAACCCCAGGTGCACCTGTACGTATGATAAGAGGTCAGAGAGAAGGGCAGGGAATTTGGGGGCAGCTTTAGCAAAGGTTCACCGCCAATGAAGCAGGCGCCAGACAGTTATTGACCTGCAGGAAAAAAAATGTAAAAATTGTACCCCAAAGTGTGTACTCTGAGTTACAGTTCTGAAGAGCATTTGCCCAAGGGAAGACAGTATCAACCCAGAGTCCTGACCCACCCGCAGGACCCTGTGAGGGGGATGGGAGAGGGAGGGGTGGGGCTGTGCTAAGAGGGGGAGTGCTAAGAGCTAAGTGCTCCTCTCCCTCAGAGCTCGTCCGTGGATAATGCCTAAAATGGAACAATCATGAAGTAGTGACATAAGTATGTCATTTAGAGATACGAAGCTCTGAGATTAGAAAGTGACAGCCTCTGGGGAGTTGGAAATGGAGAGGAGGGGCTGCTGCGCCACTAACAGCATGCCTGGTGAAACTACGGCATTACACCGTGTGCGTACAAGATGCCAATTTTATTATTTTTTAAATTTTATTTAAAGATTTTATATATTTATTTGACAGAGAGAGGCATGGTGAGAGAGGGAACACAAGCAGGGGGAGTGGGAGAGGGAGAAGCAGGCTTCCTGCTGAGCAGGGAGCCATATGCGGGGCTCGATCCCAGGACCCTGGGATCATGGCCTGAACCGAAGGCAGATGCTTAACCCACTGAGCCACCCAGGTGCCCCAAGATGCCAATTTTAAAACCCTGACTTTAAAAATCCACTTAGAGGGGCGCCCGGATGGCTCAGTGCATTAGGCGTCTTTCTTTGACTCAGGTTATGATCCCACAGTCCTAGGATCGAGTCCAACATCGGGCTCCCTGCTCAGCGGGGAGTCAGCTTCTCCCTCTGTGATCTCTCTCTCTCAAATAAAATCTTTAAAAACAATTCATCTAGAAAGGTAAGAAAAAGAAAAATATATTAAGAAAGGGAGGAAGGAAGGGGACGTGGGAGAAGGAAGAAAAGAGAAAAGATAATGTAGGCAGAGGAGTTGGTGGCAGGGGACTGACTGCTTGGACTCCAGCCTCTGGCCTGGAGCTGCGGGCCCCCAAAGGGCGAAGACGATATGATGCTCTGTTGACATCACCACCACCTCTGTTTACTCTTCCGGCAAATGAAGACAGTTCGAGGTTTCAGTTCCCGGATCAGCTGAGGACACAGACCTGGCTCCTTAGGCCAAAACACCCATTTAGTATTGGTGACCCCGGTCTGGTTAACCCCCACTTCCACATTTCTCCAAAGTTGGGGGTAATCAGAAAGCAAGGTGAGGGCCAGCAGCCCGCAGTGGGGGACAAAGCCGGGCGGGGAGGAAGTTCCCGTCTTCCACAACATCTGTGCAGCGCTGTATACTCACTACCTTTGCCCTGACCTCTGTTTAAACCAGCCCCAGGGTGAGTCACCCAGACTCACAGGCAGCCACGCTTGGGGAGGGCTGGGGAGGAAAGGGACAGCCTGAGAAGTGGGGCTGGGTGAGCTACATACGTCTGTGCAAATTCTCATCCCCTCCCCGGAATCCCCAACTCATCATGTAATTTCCCGGCAAATGCGAAAACCTGCAATTTCTCAACCCACTGGCCTCCTTGCACAGGACAAACATCCACCCCAGGGGGACTCCCAGTCTGAGGGAGGGCAGGCGTGAGACCACCATGGAGGAGCTGCATACAAAGTACAAGCTTAGATGAGAGTTGGACTCAGCTGGAGGCAATCCAGAGCCCTCAGAGAACAGAGAACAGGGAACAAGACATTGGACCCAGACCTCCCGGTCTGTGACTCTAAAGGGAAGACTGATAGCCCGGAGAGAACCATGCGAGAGCCCCCTCCATCACCCAGGCCTTGCTCCACCCAGGAACTTTCGTGCCCCTTAAGTGCCTCATCGTGCCTCACTGCCAAAGGAGCCGCCAGGGCCCCAGGGCGCAGGCGGTGGGTCACCCAACCCCAGGGATGGACGTGACCTTTTCCGGCTCTGCCTAGGGTTTCTCAGGAGGCTCTGTGGTCCTAGGTGCTGCTGGTGAGACTTGGGCAGGTGGCAGAAGCATGCCTCCTTGGGCAGCAAAGGGGCACGTGCCCTATCATGGGAGCCACTTTGAGGTGAGAGGGAAAGGCCAAGTCTGATGGTCCTGTCCAGTGAACGATTTCCCCAGCTTCCTGGGAGCCCCAGTCTGCTGGGTGGTGCGCCAGCACCCTCACAAAGCTGTGGTCATAGAGGGAGACAGTGTGCAAGCTGGGGGGCTGTCAGACCCTCCTTGATGTGGAGCAGTGAGTTTTCAGAGCCAGTCTCCTGCCTCCCCGCTGCCCACCCCCACCAGAAGGCTCCAGACCTCCGTTCCCCCTGAGCAGCTCCTCCACCACTTAGCAACGGAGACAATTTACATAATGCATCGAGTGTGAGAGCAATAATGGCTGGGGAAGCAGGGTGCCCGTTAGTGGCTCCTTGGGAAAGAAAATACCTGTTCCCACACCACCACCTCCCCCATCACGAACGGGCTGTGACACTGCTGAGAAGCAGGTGCCTCTAAGTGCTCAATGCTGCCAAGAGGGGCCCTGGAAGTGCTGTACCAGCCCTGGAATTGGAGCAACCTTGGGACAGAGATGCATGAAGGAGGAAATTTCCAAAGCACCCGAGTTTTGAACATAAATCCACCCAGCCGTGCTCTGGAGCCTGGACCCCTGCTGGGCCCAGGCCCTGCCTGCATAGGGAGCCTTCCCGGAGGAGGAGGCACTCCAGCAGGCGGGGAAGCTGTAGCCCGAGGCCAGGGAGCTAGGCTGCAGCTGCCCAGGAGGCGGTCACGTTCAAACACAAAGGCAGCGGTGGAAGGGAGAGAATACATAAAAATTACCGGCATGGTAATTGCTTTTTATATAAATGTTCTTTTTAAAAAGTTTTCCCCAGTGTGAAAGTCCCTCTTTAAAAAGAATAAATTCACTGCACACCAATTTATTCTGTGCCTGTAGATGGAGCATAATGAAGGCTCCTCCGTCAACACCTGATCAAGAGGCAAGTGGCTGCCACTTGACCCAGCTTCCGGGTCTCCCTGCGTGCAAAGACAGCGCAGGCAGCAGAGGGGCCCGGGGTCTGTGGGGCAGCGGGGGAGTGGGGAGCTGGCATCCAGGAGACTCTGGGGCTCAGAGCCAAGCCCCACAAACCCCATTAGCACCTCAGGAGCTGCACGAATGGAGGATTCAGAACAGAGGCGGCCGTGGGGCTGCAGAAGCCGGGGTGCATGGGAGGATGGCAGAGGGGAGGTGTTGAGCAGGCCGGGAGGGCAGGGGTGGGGGGGTGGGGTTTGGAATCAGGCCCAGCTGGTGACAAAGCACCTGGTGGTTTTAAGCCGGTAGAGGTCTGTCAGGGGCTACAGAAAGCTTTAGCTCTCCTCTGAGCCCGCAGGCACCCAAACTGTTCAGCTGCCTCCAGAAAGTAACACTTCAGTCTCAGAAGGGCGGGAAGAGCTATGCTCCCTCACCAGGATGCCCAAGACCTGGAAAGGAGGCTCCTGCCCACACCCCTTCACCGCCACAGCGCCCTCATCTGTGAAATGGGAACAATGTCTCTGTGGCCTCAACCCCCCCCAGCCTTTCTGTGCACTGTACTGGGGACGAGGACGGCCTGCACCAGGCCTGTGCTCTCCAAAGAAGGGCCACCTGATTGAGCAGCCATCCCGGGATGCAGACACACTGGGGTGCCAGGACACTGAGCCACAGCCCACTGGCACCTTGTGCCCCTGAGGGGCTGCTGCGCACGGTGGCAGGCGGAGTCACTGGGGACATGTTTACGGTGCACAGGAACGAGGCGGTTGTGAAGGCGAGCTTCTTCCTCACCCACAACTGAGATTTCTCAGCTTCACTAATTAACCAGTTAAGTAGTTCTCGCCTGCTCGGGTGACACAGAACTCCCGGCATCTGCCTCCTCACCATCCCACCCTGCTCTGTAAGTGTGCCGGCCTGCACCTCCACACAGGGCTCAGCCACATACACACGCGTGTGTGGACACACTTGCCTGGTCACACCCCCCACGAAGCTTGCACGCAGATTGGCAGGGCCTCTCTCAGGTGCACACAGAGCCCCATTCCCCGTCGCGCTCCTGTCCTCTCTCCCCTACATGTGCTCTCCCGGGCTCTACTTCCACGAGCCTCTGCAGGTCAGAGAGGCATCTCCCAGTGAGTCAAGGGATCAAGAATCCCAGTGGGGGAGTAGGGGCTGCTTGCCTTCTAGGTCTGACTGCCATGTTCACGTGGACCCTGGGGAAGCCTGGGCAGGGCCCTGCCTTCTGGTCACAATCTCCCTACCCCATAGAATGCCCACAAAAGGCTCCTGGCAGCTCCTGCCTTCCGTGCATACTCAAAGGATGCAAAAGCTGAAGGGAGTGGGGTGCACTAGACACTGTGGGCCTCAGCGCTGACCTGGAGGGTTTCCTGGGGGAGAGAGCTATGGGCTGGGTTTAAAACGGGGTGAGGCCTGGAGGTGAAAAAGGAGAATGGCAAGTGGACTAGGAAGAGAAGCTGGGGTGTCTAGTGGGGATGGGGAGGGCACAGGGATGGCTGGGAGGCTGAAAGGCTCCCCATTCTCCCTGTGCAGGCCACATACCTTGGCCAGGCCTTCAAGTCACTCTGGAACAGCCCAGTCTCCCCCACCCCAGGCTGACATCTGGGTGCCAACACACCTTGCAGCGGGCTCTTCTCCTGGACTCTTCTTCAAGGCCCCTGTACCCTCCATCCCTCACAAAGAGTAATCGGAGACCCTCTATGTAGGGCCAAGCCTGGCAGATCCCATGCAAGCCTACCTCTCCCAGGGCTTTTGGCACTGAAGGTCTACCTTGATGCACTGGCTCTGTTTCCCCATGGGGGACTGGGTGCTTCCCATGGTCCTGTGGGGCAATCAGAGCCCTGGTTTCCCCCTTCTTGGTCCTCAGATGCCTGCCACTTTGCTTCTCTGTCCACTGAGCAGTCACTAGCTAAGCACCCACTCCTGGCCAGCCTCGGGGTACAGGCGAGTATGTATATGTGCCCCCACCCCCGTGTGTGTGCAGCCTGCTTCTCCGCCCGGACTGTACAACCTCTTTGAGGGGGCCCAGCTCCAAAACCCACACCCTTAGGCTAGGACGCTCAAGCCTTGGGGCTTCCTGATTGATGAGAACCCAAGGATGAACAAGGAGTGGGCTGAGGAGTCTGTCCAGGATCCCCCATCCTCAGCCCACACCCTCGTAGGAAGTCAGCCAGCTGCCCTGCAGACCTCCCACCAGGTCTCAGGCCTGGGAGAAAAGTATGGGAAAGATGGGAGGTTCGGGCTTCTGTAACATTCTCCAAACTCTCCATCTCTGCTCTTGAGGACAGGAGAGCAATGCTCAGAGAAGGTGGAGGGAGGCCGGGCTGAGCCTCCGTCTCCTGCCTGGTCATGGTCAATGCTGCTCCTGCTGCCCCTGGGGCTGACTGTGGTTTGTCAGAACCAATTACTTCTCTGCCTCTGCCAACTGCTTGGGGCTCCACAAATCTCAGGCAAGTGTCCCCATGGCTGCCACGGATCCAGCAATGGATGGGGGTGGAGGAGCAGGGAGGAATGCAGCTCGAGTCAGCCGTACCCGGGGGCCCAGCATGGAAACCCCTTCTGCCCTCTACCCCCATCCCGTCTGCCACCCTTGATCATGCACACCGGCCCCTGGCTCAGGACATGTAGCCGCAGTGCCCTCCAGGGATGGATGCAGAGGCCAGCAGGGAGGGGAGCAGATCCTGTTCTGTTCTCAGTAATCTGCAATACTGGGTCCCCATTGGAGCTGACCCCCAGCTGTCCTGCTATCAGGCCAGCCTCTCTGAGGACCCCAGAGAGTTCATCAGAACAGTCTTGTTGTGTGAGTGGGAAGAGGTGGTATCTTGCATTAGTAAAATTTGACAAACAAATTAGACTCCCAATATGGAAGGATCGAGAGCCATCCACTTCGGGGAAGGAGTATGCAGCAAAGCCACGGGTTCTCAACCCAGACTTCCAGAGAGGCACTCGGTCGGCCCGGTGAGGCATGACCATGCCTCTGAAATGGTCTCTTTTTTAAACTGAGGGACCCCCACACTTGGCCGGCTCAATCAGAGCAGCCTGGGGTCATGGATTTGAGACCCATGTGGGGTGTGGAGATTACTTACACAAATAAACTTAAAAAAACAAAAATTAAAAAAAAAATAAAATAAACGGAGGGACCCCAGTCACGAACTTTCCAGAGATCCCTGGAGTTGCCACCCTCAGGAACCCGTGATCCTCAGCCTTGGCCTCAGCCACACCATTTTCTGACCCACTAACCTATCCTCAGTGCCCACACCTGGGGCCTGCCCACAGATCAGTGGTTTCCTACCACTTCTGCTGCACTGCCAGTCAAGGCCCATGCCCAATCCACCAGGCCTGGAGACAAGCTGCCAGCTGGTTGACTGATTTGAGAGACAGATTCACAGGCCTCTTCTGGAGTGTCGGGTACCTTTCCTTCCCCACTGCCTGCCTCCTCCCTAGGGGTGTCTCTGCAGCTGGCTCCCCGGGTTCCTGGCTCCAGGAGTCACCCACCCTTCCATGGCCCATGGGCCCTGTTTCTTCAAGCCCTGCCTCTCCCTCTAAGGTTCCCAAAAGATGCCATGGTCAGCCAGTGCTAGAGACAGAATTATCTGTGTTGCCCCCAAATTCATTATTTTGAAGCCTAATCCCACGATTTGGAGTTGGTATTTGGAGGTGGGCTCTGTGGGATGTGATTAAGTCATGAGGGCAGAACCCCTTGTGAAGGGGATTGGGGTCCTGATTAAGGACCCTGGAGAGATCCTTCCCCCTTCTAACATGTAAGGAAAGCAAGAAACAGCTGTCTATGTACCACGAAGTGGGCCTTCGCCAGACACTAAATCTCGTGACACCTTGATGTTGGACTTCCCAGACACCTTGATGTTGGACTTCCCAGCTTCCAGAAACATTAGAAAGAAACTGTGTTGATTATAAGCCACCTGGTCTATGGTATTCTGTTCTAGCAGCTGAAACGGACTCAGACGGCAGGGACGAGAAAACTAATCTCCAGATTCCTGGTCTGAGCCAAGCAAAGGGGACAACACAGGCATCTGAGTTTCCTCAAACTGTGACCAATTCCTGGAAGGGCAAGCAGCTGATAGTGGGGAGGGGAGCACAAAGGCACCCCCACATTTATAGGGCTCTGTCCACAGCCTTTCCTTGCCCCAGGTCCCTTGAGATCCTCTCATGTCCCATGAGGACAGAAGTGCTCAGATCCCCATGTCACGAGTGGGGGAAGCAAGACTCAGAGCTCCAGGACCCCACGCTCCAGGTCCCTCAGTGTGGGAAGGCCCAGTCCTGCCCACTCCATTCTTATCACCCACCATGGAGTTGCTGCCTGTGGCACAGGTTCCAGGTTCAAGTTCCAGTTCTGCCACTTACCAGCTGTGGGACCTCCGGTAGGTCTCACCTTTAGAATGTACAACTCTTTCCTCCTGCTCTGAGCCAGTCCCTATCTGAAACGGACCTCGGCCGTGGCCCTGCGGTGGTCCCTCTCCTGTGCCTGTACTACCAGCCATGGGCCGGCTGATCCTACCCAGAGAGGCCTCGCCCACAGACCTACCCAGAGGCCTCCACACCTACAACCCCCACAGGCGGCTGGGTAGCAGCTGCTCACTGAGGCTGTGCCAGAATTCAAGAAGCCTCCTTGCAGGGCTCCCTGCTCCAGCCTCCCGCTGCAAGGCTCCAGAGCGAGGGGCTCCTGCACTGGCTAGGGAGGCAACCACCCACTCATGCTCGTCTGGGGACTTTCCTGTCACTGCGCCCTTGCCCTACTGTGAGGCTGTTCTGACCTAACACCCTCCCTCTCTGGGGAGTAGGAAGAGTAGAGGCCTGGAAGGGGACAGGGGCTGAGGAGGGCACAGGTCTTGGCCTGGCGCTCAGAAGCTGGAGACTCCAGGAGCGGGTGCCCCCGGAAGGCATGGCCAACATAAGCCAGGATCCCCGGGCAATGTGTCTCGGGGTGGCCCTCCCTCCACACCATCCTTCTCTGGTGGGAGAGTGCGTGGAAGGGGTGTTGGAGACCCAAGCCAGTCAGCTGGCCCGCAGGCAGGAGCTCCTGCCACTGATGAAATGGCTTTTGAAAAGCTTCAAAAATGGAATTTTCTCCTGGAGGCGACAACAGAGTGTGTGGGGAGGGGGCGAGCAGGACACAGAGTCTCCCTGCACAGTGCTCAGGAGACAGCACTCCCTGACTTCGTGGGGGGGAGGGGCAGAAGAGCCCCCCACCCACTCTGGGCGGGCCTGGGAAGGAAAGAGGTTGGAGTGCAGGCTGGGCTGGGGGCACAGAGGGGGGGTCCAGGCGGGCGAGCTTCGGCCAGGCTTCCATGCATCTGCTTCTGTGTATGTAATTACGTTCAAGTGGCGGCCTCACCACGTTTCAGACGCCCTCCCAGGAGCCCCTCCTCGGCCCCATGCATCCCCGCTGGGTGCCGAGCAAGAGGACCATATGGAGAGAATAATAAGACAATTAACTTTCCATTAAAGAATAATATATGTGGGTTTTTAGGGAGGCGAGCGGCAGCAATCCCTACCCAGCGGCATATTTCACACCCGCGCCCCCCACCACCTCCACCCCGACGCGCCCCACATCCTGATCATCTTCACTGGGAGAAAGGAGGGTGTTGCTGGGTCTCACTGGGGGTTTGGCTGGAGGAAGGGTGGGGGCTTTGGGAAGGGCAAAAGCAGAGCCCCTACGGCTAAGGTTCTGAGGCTTCTGGGAACTGTGGGGAGGGGCTTTGATGGGTCTGGGTGGGGCTCCCTCAGCACCCCTCACCTGGCTATGAGCTTGTCAGCTGGGACAGCTGTGCTGGTCTCCAAGGGCGGGCAGGGTGGAGGGGATCCGCCTGGCCGAGGAGCTGCAGGCCTGCCTCTCGGGGCACATGTGAACCACAGAGCTCTGAGAGAAGGACCAACTGTGGGTTCTGGGGGTCATCACTGTTTGAATTCCCCTTTCCTGGCCCTCCAGGAGCTGGAGGGTTTCCGGGGACCTTCCCCTACCCTGGCTTCCTTCCTTCTCTTCTGCCCCAGCCCCTCTAGGGTTGAGCTTCCCAGGCACTCAGCACCACTAACCCCACCTGAAAATGCAGATCCCCAGAGAGGACCCTCCCCAGATGGGGGCCAAATGCAGCCTTGGCTCCCACCCCTAAGCCAGTGTGTGGTACGCATGAGTTTTAGGAATTAATGGTACCAGCCAGCGGGGAGGGCTGGAGGGATAGTGGGAGGCCTGACTCAAAGGCACGTGTGAAGGGGCCCTGTCCCTGCTTCCCTGCACCTTAGGAAAGGGGCCCTTGATGTAGCCAGACTTTGGTCCTTGCCAGGAGCCAGCTCCAGATGTGGTGCTCCACAAATATTAATTACACATTCCCAAGGAGCACTAAGCAGGCGGGGTACAGGGATGGCCAGAGGCAGACAAGATGGGCTGGGACTGAGGCACCATCACGGGTTCAGAAATGCCATTCCTGGCTACCCAGAGCAGTGAGGATGCCATCATGGACGCCATCGGTCTGAATCACCATGCCTATCCAGAGACGCACAGTAGTGCAGTGGGTGGGGGGAGGGGTAGGAGATTTAGGCATAGGGATCTGAGTCCTAGGGTCCTATTCTCTGTGGACACAGCTTAGCCGCTGAGGGGAGGGGATTCCTCAGGGTAGTTCTTCCAGGCAGGTCCCAGACCTGCACCTCTGGCTTTGGTACTCCTCCCCAACCCCACTACTGCGTGACAATGGCCTGTTGGGGCTCCAGGATGGGACTGGCCCATGCAGACAGGACCTTGGTTTTCTCATTTGTATGTTAAGACCACAGGAGTAACCAGCAGCGGGCAGCCGGGCTAAGGCTGTCATGGAACTGAGGCAGCCAGGGACGCTGACAGGGCTCTAAGCCGTTTCTGCCCCAATCAGAAGGTGAGGGAGGAGAGTTTAATGTGGACTGAGAAAGGCTCCCATAGGCCCAGGCTTGGCTTGACTCTTTCCAGAGAGTGGCTTGTGGCCCCAGATCTCTGTTCCCAGCCCAGCTTTGGCCAGCAAGCCTTCCTTCACCTCAGAGAGAGGATCTTCTTACTCTGTTCTTTAGAGACCCTCCAAGGAAGGCATCTCACCCAGGTCAGGAACCCGTCTCAGGATGGTGCCACTGATAAGCCATGGGTTCTTCCTCATGTCCGACTCTAATCTCTCCGGCTTTGCTTTCCCGCAGTCCCCAGAGTTGTTCCCCTTCTACACTGGACACCCAGTCAGGCGTGAGTAGGTTCCTGGCTGTCCCCATCAGAGTGACCTGGGTTTCAGAGCGGGGAGATTGGCCATCGCCACATCCTCCCCCACGCACCCCCAGGCACCCGGTGAATTATTCATCCTGATCAGTCTCATTATGCAAATGAGCTCAGAGCCCAAGCATATGCTCTCTGCTCTTCCCCCGCCCCACTCAGGATGGGGACAATATGGCGCTGATGGGGGAGGGCAGACAAGGAGCTCGGGAGACCTTGATCAGCTTCCAGGGGTTCTGGAGAGGGCAGGCCACAGTAGAGTCCACACTTTTGTGCCCTGTCACACCAGGAGTAGACCAGGGCTTGGGGGGAGGTGGGGCTGTGGTACCCAGGGGTGGGGGGTGGGGCAAGGCTCAGGAATGTCTGGCTAAGCATGGGGGTGGGGATGGCCCTTGAGCACCAGGCCACAGTGGGAGCACCCGCTATATGCTGGCCCTGGGCTCAAATAGGGAAACGCGATGGGGTCTTTGCAGACCGCCCCCACACCCCACCTTGGTGTGCTTTGCAGATTGCCCCCACACCCCACTAACCTGTAAGTGGGCCCTGGTCTACACGCAGCCATGCCCCCATGGCGTTGTGCTTGGGAGGAGGAAAGTGCCAAGGCAAGGAAAATGCTCCCAAATGCCACTGTCTGCAGTTTCTGGACTCCTGCAGCTTCCAGCTCTTGTGGTGCCCAGCTTCTGGGAGTGGGATGGTCTCCAGGACTGGGAGAGGGGCAGAGGGCAGCCACACAGAGGAAGAAGGCCAAGCGGGCCCTGATCAGGACACCGCAACTTCAGGGTGTTTGGGAGTAGTACAGAATCAGCTCAGGGAGGCCTGGGGAGGACCCTGGGGGCTGAGGCTGTCAGCTCAGCAGAGTTGAGGCCAGGATCCCCGGGAGCACCCACAGTTGGGTCGGGGCTCTGCTGCAAGCATCCCCCCGACCCATCAGAGCTGGGCAGGCGCTGGCCCCACAATCACCCATACATGTGTGAAGGAGAACCATAGTGACTCTATCAGGTCTGGGGTGGTGTGTAGGGGGCGGGGAGGTTGGCTCCCTCCTGCTCCCAGGGGATCATCCTTTGCCTCTAGGATTCTTCACCTGCTTTCTTGCCACCCACTTCACCAGAGTGTCCAGCGCCAAGAAGCCGTTGCAGAGCTGTCAGCAGGAAGTAAGAGGCTGAGGAAGCAGGTGAGAAGAAACTGGAGCAGGACAGAGAGCCGCTGGAGAGCTGGCAGCCATCGCCAAGCGGAGGGGTGCCAGGAGGAGTTAGCCGGGAACGCCTGATCAGCACTTTTCTGCCTGAGGCCAGGCTGGCCACTGCCGGGGCAAGCACAGCCCCTGCTTCAGCCCAGCTCCCCACGTCCTCAGGCTTGACCTGCCCACCCTTCCAAGAGGTGCCGCCAGGGGAGAAGCAACGCCCAGAACAGGAGTCGGGAGCCCTGGTCCAAGCAGCCAGCTTCATGACCCTGGTGGTGGGTGGCTGTGTGTGTGGGGGGGAAGGTGCGCTCACTGATGAAAGCGTCTGCAATCACTCACCTCCCATCAGAAAGGAAGGGGTCAACAGGTCCTCGGAGTGAAAACGATCAGTGAGGGAAAGTCAAACTTCTAAAAAAGAGGGTGTACCTGTGTCAGCCCACCCACTGTTACTCTCCCACGTCATCCTCCAGCCAGACCTTCCAGCCACATCACAGACCAAGAGCGAGGATCAGAAAGGATCAGGGACTCGCCCAGGAGCACACCAGTGGGGCTGCCGAGCTGGGCTTCCATCGCTGGTTCTCACCAGCCAGGGAGCTCAACGGTTCAGACAGAACCAAATCTCATGCATGAAATGTGGGCATTATCTTCTCATTGGCAAACGTCCGAGGTCTGATCTGCCCGTGATTATAAAACAAACAGTGTCCTCAAGCCGAGATGTCAAGGCACGGGGAAGATTCTCGACAGGAGGTGCAAAGTTAACAACTGATGTGGGGTACACCTCACGTTCCAATACAAAAGCTGGAAAGGCACATGATGCACATTCCAGGGTACTATCATTTCTCCATTAACCTGCATGGCTACACTTGGCAGCGCCCACTTAGAACCTAGTCAGTGCCGGGTGCAATTCCTGAGCATAAACTGACTTGTGTTCTGGAACAGCTTTTCCTACAGAGCCTTCTCTGGAAAGCTCTGCTGGCCTCCAAGTACGGCTGAGTCATCAAGAGTTCGTGGGAAGAGTGGGATGGGGGTTAGTGCAATTCAAGCCCAGCAGTTAGGGCAGGGAGGTTCAGAGAGACTGGGCCACGAGGGGGAGGACACCGAGCAAGCTGGGGGCTGAGACCTCCAGACCCGGACTCCCTCTCCCTGTCACATTACCACCTTGTTATCCAGCCCTGATCTGTGCCTAGGGACAGTCCTATCCACAGCCAGTGGCAACACACTCACCGCCAGCCCCATTTCCTGGGTAGCTACCCCAAGCTAAGCGGGTGGAAAGGACCAAGGTTAAAACCCCACAGAAGCTTCCCCATAGAGGTTACGCCTGCTGATCCCAGTCCTGACCAAGAGGCATGTTACAAACAGTGTCCAGACCTGGCCTCATGGCTGAACCACCTACAGAAACTCTTGTTCACCTTGCCGGTCCTGGGACAACCATCCGCAGGAGAACCGTTACTCCTCTGCTCGGTTCCAGGGGGCGTGCTGGCCCAAGCCTGCGGAGAGTCCCTGGGAGTCCCACCCAAGCAGGCCAAGAGCTCAGCTCTCAGAGCCTCTGCATTTCCACATCAAGAGCAACGGCTCAGGAACCTGACAGCAACACATTTTGCAGCCTTCTGGGGGTGACGGATGGCCTGCTCTTCACATCACTATTTCAAACATTAACATAATCTCCGAGGATGAATGTGGCCGTTTGCACCTAATCAATCACCCCTCCTGCCCTGATCCCTCAACTTGCCAAGCACCGGCTTTCAACCTGTCTCCTGCTACAGCGGCGCCCTGAGCGGCCTGCCATGGCTGCACCCTCATAGTGTGGACAGTCCCTCAGCCTCTGGGTACAGCTGCACCCACAACACCCTCCAGGGCCTGGCCTCCTGCCTCAGGCACTACTGCAACACAGACCTCCCCCACTTAAAACCCCGAAAGCCTGGGGCGCCCGAGTGGCTCATTCAGTTAGGCATCCAACACTTGATTTCAGCTCAGACCCCCCACCCCGATGCTTGATTTCAGCTCAGCTTCAGAAACTCTAGAAGTTTCCCCACCTGCCCCAATGGGCCCAGCAGTGGCCCCCCACACCTAACCTCACTCCTTATTTCTGGAGCCCTTCTCCCATTCACACTCAGAAGAGGGCCCCTAAGCAGAAAGCACAGGGCAGTGGGCTTACCTCACGGAGTTGCTGGACGCCCCCAAAAATCCGCATCACGCCGTCGATCTCCTGCTCCAGGCGCCGGGCCCAATGCTGCATCCTGTGTGCAGAGAGGAGACAGGTATCAGGAAGGCCCCCCTCCCGAGTGACCCGGGGCACGGCCAGCAGCAGCCACTCCTTCAGAACCTGATTTTCACTGGAGGGGAAACAGAGGCTAGCAACCGGAGTAAGCCTGTGATTCCCTTTGAAGCCCAGACCTGGTGGCCCAGACTCTCCTCACGTACTGTCGGACGGCCAGGGAGGAGAGCGGATTGTCGTTGAAATGCGCTGAGGGAGTCCAGCAGCTCCAAGAAGCCTGCAGGGAGACTATTTTTCACCGTGAAGAGCCAGCCCTTGATGTTGCTGCTCTGAACATGGGGACTCTGGACACCAGGGAAGAGGGGGGCATGAGTGAGCCATGTGAGGGCTGCTGGATGGCAGAGCCTCCTGTCCCCGAGGCTGGGTGAGGTCTGAGGAAGGGGAAGGAACATGAGTCACACTGCTGTCCCCACCAAGCCCCTGTGTAGCTGGGGGCAGGTTCCTGCCCCTGCGGGCCTCATCTGAGAAGCGGACCTGGAAAGCTTCCGGCGGAGGCAGCCCTCACCTTCCCAGCTGTCTGACACACAGAAGCTAGTGGAAGCTCACTGCTGCCTGCAGGTCCAGTTCAGACCATCTCTCCCCTTTCTGGGGGCCTGGCAAGCCCCAGGGGTCCTTCACCTGAGCCACCAACCTGAGCAGATCTCCCTCGCACTGCCGTTACTCTGGGCTCGTTCTGACCCACCAGTGTCTCGGTTTCCTCCCCCAGAAAGTGGGGATAATCTGGGGCCACGCTGCAGGGTATGAGGAGGGCAGATGAGAACAGGTGGTCCAGGGTGCTGCACCGGGATATTTGTGAGTGGACAGGAGGGGCCGGTGGCCTCAAGGCCCAGTATTCCCAGCCCACACCCACGAACAGGAATGGCCTCTGGGGAGAGGCTCGGCCCACGTTCTAACCTGTGACTTTCCTTCAGGAAGTGCCAGATCCAGTGAGCAAAACCATAACAGTCCTTGCTAAGAACCTGCCAGAGAGATGTTCTTCACACTTTCCAAGGTGTTCTCTGCTGTGACCAAGGGCCACTGCCCTAATGCATCTGAAATTCTGAAAAGGCACCTCAACTTCCTCACCCCAGCACACTGGGAACAAGGCCATTCCAAGCAGGGCTCCCAGGAGAGTTACCACAAAGATTTAAATACACCATGGGGTAAGCATAGCCCATAGGGCAAGGTAGGGGCCGGTGATACAGCCCCTTAGTCTCTGGAGGAATACCCTAGAAACCACAGGATCCAGAAGATTGAATCCAGCCCTAATACGTGCCCTGGGCCGGCTACCTCCCCCACCTTCCGCAGTGCCACTCAGGACCAGGACGCTGCTAGTTCCCCGGCTCACAAGAGCTTGAGCCTCTACCC
Source organism: Neogale vison (assembly GCF_020171115.1). Classification (NCBI taxonomy): domain Eukaryota; kingdom Metazoa; phylum Chordata; class Mammalia; order Carnivora; family Mustelidae; genus Neogale; species Neogale vison. The sequence continues at coordinate 204,747,316 of NC_058096.1, read as the reverse complement.
CAGCCCCCTGCCCCACACCCATCCTCAGGCCCATGGCTGGGGGCTGGGCCTGTGCCATTGTGTGTGCCCCGGTCGGTTGGCATGGGAACTTGGAGCAGGAGGCGGGCGGATCACTAATTGCAATTTGCCAAGCTGAATGTCAGGACCGTTATGGAAAAAAAAAATCAACATCAAAAGCAATAGGTATTAGCTTCAGCTTGTTGCTGGCTGAGCCACAGCCTGATGCCCACCTCCACTCCCCACCACAAGGAGAAAGCTAACCCTAAGCCCAGGAGGGGGCCAGGCTGAAGACCAGGCTACAAAGGGCAATCAGGCCTCTGCTGCTAGCCAGGGGAGGGCAAAGCCCAGCAGAGAACCGAGAGCCTGCCTGGCCCCTGCTCCTATGTGCCGGGTGCTGATGACTTGGCTGTGGCTGTGGGTAGACAGCAGGGCAGGTGGCTGTTTTGTGCTCCTGAGACAGAGCCCAGGGTGGGGGGTGGGGCTAATGTTGAGGTGGGTTGCTGTGTCCAGCTAGGTACAAATTGGTTGAGGTCAAGGAGCTGTTTCTGAAAGGAGCCATTAACTCTGCCCTGGCCCTGACCCTGACCTCAGCCACTCACTCACTGGTCTAGGATGAATGCCAATCATAATCGTCTCTGGGACTAGTATGTACAAGGACACCCATGTTGTCCATGGAGTGGTGCCAATATGCCACTTGCTCTCTTGCTTCAAGCCTCACGAAGCAGCAAGCATTATCATCCCCATTTTACAGATGAGGAAACTGAGGCACAGGGGCTTTATGTGACCGGCCCAAGGCCAACCACCCAAGAAGCAACAGACATAGAGCCTGATCCACGAAGGTGCTGGAGTCAGCCAAGCGAGCACATGCACCCCCTCCCAGCTCTGCATCCAGGATCGTCACTTTGAGAACCTGAAATGGGCCATAGTGGGAATATTTATACCACAGAAATAGGCAAATGTTACAAATCACAGTCCCCACCCCCTACCCAGAGCGAACTGTAAACATTTACTAGCACACCACTGATTCGGCCCCAGGCTGTTGACTCTTTTCTAGTGTATCTCTAGGTCTCTGGTTCTAGGATTTCACAGATAAGTAAATGAAAATTAATTGGAAGAGCAGACATGGATGCCAAGTTTTTATTTTGTTCAGACAACACATTATTATTATTATAATCACCATCATTTCATCTAAAAAGGCTATTTAAACACTAAAAGAATTTTAGAAGAGCCAAATCTCAGGATAAATCCAATTCTTTCCAAGACACACACACTCTTTCCTCCCTCCCACTGTTTGTCTGTCTGTCTGTCTGTCTCTCTCTCACAGACACACACACACACACACACTCACATGCACATACTCATGGCCTCCCCACTTCCACCCCCAGGCTGAGCAGCTCTAGACCACAGAGACCGGTCTGCCCATGATATAGCAGGACACACGTCCTCCTGGGGGCGGGGGCTGGGGGAAGGTGGCTCCAGCCCTCTGTCTGGTACTCTGGGCCGGATGGACAGACAGACCCCAGGCCCCCGCGGCACTGCACATCAGAACAGTGCCAGGGAAAACAAGTGACTCTGATTATTCACCTAAACCAAACCCAATTAGGAAGGCAATATGTGTGTCCCAGTATTAAAAAGAACATCATAGATAAATCATTACACTGTCACCGAGACGAGATTCTGCGGATTCCAGGGTTTGGCTGGCATTTCAGTGCTGGCTCCCAGGCGCGACACCATGGGACCAAGGAGGCTGGGATTCAACTCTACACCTCCAGAGCTCCTGTCTTAGGGTTGGAGAAAGCACCCACCAAGCCGAGGCTAACGTGGCCAGGCACAGTCACAGTCACACTCCTGGCAGAACGGCATCGGGGCTTTGCCAGTATGGGGGAACGTATCAGGGTCCATGGCCCCACTGGGTCAAAGGCAAGCTGACCAAATCTTGCCTGGGCTCCCATCAGCCCTGGCTCCGTAGTGCCTCGCTGGTCGGACAGTGCTGCCCATGGGTCACCCTCCCTACAGGGTAGGTCCACCTGCTGGTTCTCTGCGTCCCTGTGATTTTCCATGCTCTTCACTGAGATGACACTGCTTATCTCCAAGTGTCTCTAAGTGCCAAATTAGTAAGATAGGGAGGAGAGAGAGTGTCTGGGAGGAGGCACGTGCAGTCAGGGGCTGCAGCCCTCAGGATGACTGGTGTGGGCAGGAGAGGCCGAGGACAGAGCCTTGTATCTCTGTGTCCTCCATGTGCATGAACCCAGGGAGGTGCAGGCCCTGGGCCCCCATTCTGCAAATAAAAAAACAGAGGCCCCTGGCAAGGGTGGGTGCAGGGCATATACATAAAGGGAAGCCAGACCTGTCCTCCTGGCTCCATCAGTTCCCTGACCCCAACCTTGCAGGATGAGGCAGCTTCTGGGAAGCCTCAGGCACAGGTGCCTCTGTGACCTTGACCTCGACCTTGGGGAGTTGAGGTCTCTTCAGACCTCAGTATTCCTGTCTGTAAATGGGGGGATGACTGACTGGAAAGCTTCCATGACAAAATCCACATGGCAGGCTTGATATGCCTAATTACCAGGCACTCCCATTGGCTACAAGAGCACCCACAGCACCATCCCAGTGCTCAGGAAAGCTCCCTCTCCAATGACTAAATGACCTAGGGAAAGGGGCGTGGAGGGAGGGAGTGTGGAAAGGGTTGCCAGAAAGACTGAGAGAGGCAGGGAGTGGGCACAGGGCAGAGGGGCACTCATCCTAGGACTGGCAGACTGAGGGCAGCCCAGCGGGAGGAAGGCCCAAGGACGCCAGGCCACACTCTCCGGGGCAGACTTCAAAACCACACACAAGGGAGCAAGGTCATCTCCATGTGGGGTGAGGAAATGGGGCTGAGGACCCCCTTCAGCAGGCAGAACCACCTAGAGCCCAGCCTGAACCTCGGGAGGCCCTGGCCAGCCTACAGGGTATACTCTGGGGCCTTGAGCTCTGAGGCCAGCTGCACAGGCTCCCCCAGAGGGGAGGGGCAGGGCAGGAGGAGGGGGGAAAAGGTGGGGGAGAGGGAGGAGGGGAAAAAGGGAAAAAGCCCATGTGCAGATGCACAGCACAGATTAAACTGTTGCCAGTTGTTAATTTTATACGCGAAGTTGTTGATCAGAATGTGATTTAATTGTACAGTATAATCCAGGCTTTTGGAATAAATTATGCAGAAAACTCATCTATAATTAAACAAATCAAAAAACCAGAGACAGGTGACACGGCAGGTTTACCCTCTGAGGGCATGGGTGGGTGTGGGCGGCTGGACCCTGTGGAAGGGCGAGGAGGAAAGGAGGCAGGGATTGTTCCAGAGCAGACAGGGGCAGGTCCAGGGGGGCCAGGGTCTAGCAGGGGCCTCAGGACTCCTGACCTCTGCCTCTGCAGGCCTCTTTACCACTATGGAGGCATTCCGCCATCAAAGCCCGGCTGCGGGCTGCCTCCACCAGGCCGACTCCTTGGATCAACCTGGTTCCCTGGGGGACCTATGAGCAATCTACAGTCCTCCCACTGGCTCAGAAGAGCAGCCATCAGGAGGGGGCAGGTGGGGGCGTGGGGGGCAGGGGTGGAACTGCAGGTGAAACAGGAGGGGTGGACGGCAAAAACAGGATGAGGCTGGGGTGGGAGAGGGGTGTGGGGCCACCTGCGGCTCAGGGCATGGGAGCCAAGCCTGGCAGTGGCGGCAGCCCACAGGTCTCCTGCTTCTCTTGTGACAGGCTGGCCAATTATTCTCCCGGCTCTGGGGGAGGTAATGATTTAAAATAAATTGCTATTTAATTATTCTGATTATATTTCAGCTGGCCTGCCACCTCCCACCTTGGTGCCTTCACAGTCTTCTGAAGAGGAAAGAAGAAAAGATAGGGAAGGAGAAGAGTGGTAAGGGACAGACAGATGGAGACTCACAGACCTGGAGAGACCCCAAGAGGGCTAACTCCAGCCCAGGGGAAGATGATGTGAGTGGGCCTGGAGAGGGTGTTCGTCACCCAGCAGCCACCCAAAGTGCAGATGGCAGCTGTGGCCCCTGCTGAAGCAGTACCCCGGCCGTGGCTGGCCCTCCCACTGGACCACAGCCACATTGCAAATAGCAGTAAGCTCAAGGCTGTTGCACCCCAGGATTGTGGCATCTGCAGAGCCACCTCCACCAGGGAGTCCTCCCTGACGGCTCAGGTGGATGCCTCTCTCTACCCAGACTGAGTGCCAGGATCCAGTCCTGGCTCTTCTGAGGTCTTGAAGCAGGTCTCAGTTTTCCCATCTGGAAAATGGCAATAAAGCTCACCACCTGTCTACCCTTCAGGACCCAAAGAAGAGGCAGTTGAAAACCATGGCCCTATGGAGGGGTTGTCAGCAATGCTGACTGCCCCACACATTCATGTGCTCAGACCCACAGTCCAATCTTCTTCCTCAGACTGGCAGCTCGTTAAGCATGGGATGGCTGTGCCTATACCTTAGACTGGCCTCCAGGTGGGCTGCAACCCCTCCCTGAGTGGCCTCAGAGACCTTGAGACAGGTCCAACCCTGTGGGAGAGGCCGGGCCTCTTGAGATCAGAGCATCCTTCCCCATCCGCTCAGGAGAGAAGATGCTTGGGCCTTGGCATCTTTCAGGGCTCAAAGCCTGGGTATCACCCCCGATCCTGATTTGATCACAGCCTGCTGAGGATGGCAGAGGGCAAAATTCTAGCCAAGGTCATTGGCTCCTGAGAGGTCAGCTGGGTTCAGCCACTCCTGGCCAAGGACATGAAAGTGCCTACAGATGTGGAGGGCAGTCAGCACAGGGTGATGGGGAGTGTGTTGGCTCAGCTGATGTGGGTGTAATGAGGCTCCCCTGCTAGCCACATACCCCCTCAACAGGTAAACTGAGGCACAGGACTGAAAGGACTGGCCCATCTTCAACTGATTTGTAATTCAGCTAAAGAAACCCCTATAGTGTAAGCAACCTGCCCCCCCCGTGTCATCACCCCCATACCCCCAAACCCCCCTCCCATGTATATAGGGACAAAGGCAGCCCACTTATCACAAGGGACTCTCAGAGACCCTGGGGAGTTGGGGAGGGGCTGACGCTGCTGAAGCTCGAATTAGTCCAAATCCATCGGCCTCGACTATGTGTGTCTTGGGACCCTGCCCAAATACTGCTCCTTAATGAGGTTATTAATTACGGGCTGTCCCTTCCCTATCTTTCCCGGGGAAAAAGCTTTTCCTTCTAGTTGGCTCTCGCAGCCGTGGCAGCGAGACTGTACCTCCCCCCTCAGACTAACAGTGAACAATCAGCCGGCTTTAATTAGGGCGCTGGGTCCAGCCCAGTATTTACTCCTAACAGCTTGACTGGGGGAGGGCAGGAGAAACCTGGAGCCAGCAAGCAGCATGGCCCAGGGCTGGGAGAGCCAGGCAGCCCGCATGGCCCAGAGACGGATGAAGGGTGTCCGGACTCACACAGCAAATGGTCACAGACTCGGCCTCATTTCCCACAATTAATGCAGGATTAAAGGTCCACGGGGGCTTCTGCCGTCAGGAAGGACCTATAGATGAGGCAAGCCTCAACCAGGGTCGTGCTAGCTGAGATGGGGGAGGAAGTTTCCCCAGTAGCATGGAGGGTCACCTGAGTGTGACTTCTGTTTCTGCCAGGGTTAGCTGTGTGACCTTGGTAACATCCTTTCATCTGTTGGCGCTTCTGGTAACTCGTCTAGAAAGTGAAGTGGTCCTTACATCCACAGGCATGGGGGTTCCAGAGCAGCCCCTCAGCAGGTCCCTCCTCACCATGGCTAGTATGGGGTTTTCCAGCAGTGGGGAGAGGCCTGTAAGGGGGACTGCTCCAGCTTCCATGGGAGCAGCCCTTGCAGTACCAGGAGCATGGCTGGAGAAGTCACCAAGGAGCTGGGGATCCAGGCCAGAGCTCCACTAGGAGGGTGGGGAGGGGCCCTGGGGCCACCTTGCCCCCAGCCCCTGTTGTGTACCAGGCCCTACTCTGCGGCAACATCCAGCGCAGTGCTTGGCCTCTACAGACCTCTGTTTGTCTCTCTTTGTCCAAGAAGGGGCAGTGTGAGCCCTCCACAGTCCATTTGGGCTCTAACTGGGGTCTCCCTGCCCGGGGCCTGCACCTGTGTCAGCATCACAGCGGTGACAGACTAGCGTTCTCTCTGCAATGCCTCAGTTCATTTTCACAGCAGTCCAACCCTCACCCCCACTCCTCAGAGGGGGGAGACTGAGACACAAAGCAACCGAGTGTTGTGGCCAAGGTCACACAGCTAATGAATGCCCATCAGGACAACACACACCTCTCCTCAGGACCCCAGTCTCAAATGTCCAGGTGCTGGTGTGCCCTGGCCTCTTGGCCATCTAACAGATCTCCCAAACTGAGACACTGACCTCCCTCTGGAGCCTCACTCTCCCTTTTCTCCTTCACTGGCCACCTCCCCCGGCAAGGCTGATGGCAACCTTCGCCTTGCTCCTCAGGCCACACTGGCCTCCTCACTGGGGCTTGAATATACTCCCATACTCTGTGCACAGGCCTTCACACATTCTGTTCCCTCCACCTGGACTGCTCTTTCCTCAGAAGTCCAGGAGGTCCCCTTCTAACCCCCTTCAGGTCTCTGCCCATGCCTCACCTGCTTGGTGAAATCCACTTCCTCACCCCACTTTTAGTTGCGCTCCCCCCATCCCCTACCTCAGCAACGGGATCCCCACATGCTCCCTGGGGTTACTGTTTTAGCTAGCATTCCACCAGACCTCCTCTCTTTTGTCTCCTGCCCTCCTAGAGAGAGGCACCTCCTGCTCTTTGGCCTGGAAGAACAGGCCAGTTGCTGAGTGGCAGTGGCCCCCAGAGTTGGAGTGACCTCCCCACCATCCTGCCCTAGCTGGCGTGAGGCCCGCTCAGGAGCAGGCAGGTGGGCTGGGCAGCGGATGCCTGCAGAGGGGCTGGAAGCGCAGAGGCTGCCCCAGGGCTGGCCCAGGAGGCCCTCCCTTTCCCTGGCTCCTCTCCCTATGAATTATTAAAGCTCATTTATGATGGGCCTGCCCAGGACTGGGCCTGTGGCTTCTGTGCATAATTCATGGCTCTCCCAGAAGGGCTGGGTGCTGGAGCAGGCCAATTTTTCCAGGAAGCAAGAAGAAAGTGCGGAGAAGAAGTAAGCCAGACCTGGGCTGTCTTCCGTGTAGCTTCATCTCCCTGTGCCATCTGGGGGCGCCCAGCACCTCCACCCACCCTGCCCCATGCTGCCTTCTTCTGCACACTTGAATTCTGGTTCCTGGGGCCTGAGTCCATGGCTTTGTGCAGGCTCACCCACTCCTGTCTCTGTGCCTCAGTTTCTCATCTATGGACAGATGGAGTTGTGGTGTTCAGACTGCTGTGGCAGCAGGATCAACACCTTGGTTCCCCTGGGGGGACAGCATCATGGGTCTCCAAAAGGTACCAACACCCAGATATCATCATTTGTGCATTTCCCCACAGACTAGAGCTGGGACGAAGCAAGGAGCAAGGAGGAGTTCATGAACCAGCTGAGGCCTCCCCAGAACAAAGCAAAGGGTCTAGGCCAAGGACATGGGGTATCTGCCAGCCGCTCTGTCCAGGATCCGCCGTCTGCTCCCCAGGCCAGGAGCCACCTGCCCTAGTTACTGGTACAGATCATGGCCATTTTTGGGTTGTAGCACCTGCTTCTCATCCCAGGATAATTCCCAGGAAATCGGGCACAATGGGAAGGTAACCCCTACCCAGGCCCATGTAGCAAATGGGTAAACTGAGGTTTAGGAGATGGGTATACTGACACAGTCCCCGTGCTGAGCCCTGTGCTCTGGTGGGGGAGCCATGCCCAAGCCTCGTCTCGGGAAGTGCACGGAAGGGCTGTGGCACCGGTAGAGGTCACCAGGTGAGTCACGGAGGGATCCAGGAGCCCCAAACGCTGGTCCCCGCCCTACAGCAATAGCTGCAGCCTGACTAGAGGCGGCAAAGGAGGCTCTCTCCATGTGTCACCGACTACTTCAGTCTGATTCTGTGATTCACATGTCCCTATCTCCCCTCCTGCACATCCTCCCCGCCCCCCAGCATGAGTCAAATCCTCGCTGAGCCACAAATAGCCGTCCTCTGTGTGCATCCTCGACATGGCCTCCTGCCTTGAGGAAAACAGAGAGCCCCCCCTACTCAGGGTCCTCAGTTCCTCCTCAGGGCAGAGATTCCCCCCATGGAAGCTGGCAGGCCCCCGGAGCACACCCAGGTACAGAGAAGAGGTGGAGCAAAGACCAAAACCCAACCTATCAGGGCCAGCTTTATTCTCTGGCCTTGACACACCTCTACCAAGTGACCTCCACCAGGAAGTCTTCCTGGATTTCCCCTACCTCCTTTCAAATCCATAGTCCTTACCCTACCTCATGGACCCTTGCCTTAATTTGGTACTATAGCCTGGTCCCATCACCAAGTTCCCTGCAGAACTTAGCTTACGGTCTGGCAAAGAAGAGTCTTCTGGAAGTGCCTACAGATAGATTTAATTAAACATCTCCCCCTCACCAGACTGGCCCTTATCCCGTTCACCTACCTTAGCAGTGGGAAAAAGGCTGCAGAGCAGGGCTGGGAAAGGGCTTCCAACTTCCACAGGTGGCAGAGCACCAAGAAAAGGACCAAGGACCAAGGATGCTGGGTGCTCTGTGCGCAATTCCTGTGTGATGACGTCACACAGCACCCTTGGCTAGGTGGGGACCAATCCAGGCCTGTTTCACGGATGAGGACTCTGAAGCTCAGTGGGTGAAGTAACACACCCAAGGCCACAAAGCCAGTCTGTGCTGAACCAGAATTTGAACCCAGCAAAGTATGGGTTCAGAGCCCAGGCCCTGTCTTAGTCTAGCACCTTCCTAATTCCAAGGTGGATGCCAATGGCCAAGATCTAAAGTAGGAAATAGGGTGAGGATAAGGGCCAGCCCCCATTTATGACTGTTTTCAGCTCTGAGAAGGGGCCCGTCCTTACATCTGGGACCCTGCTGCCTCCCCAAGCAAGCCAGAGCTGGGTGTAATTGGGAAGTTCTTCCTTGTACCCCACCAGAGCTGCCCTACTGCAGGCATGTCTCGGCAGTGAGGAGCCCAAGTCCCTCCCCGCGCCAAATCCCATCTTGGGAAGCCTGGACTAAGTTGGTGGTTGGGGGGGGAATGCCCACCTCCTCTGGGATTTGCTTCTCACTGGCGCCTGGCTTCTCAGAGCCCCATGTAAATCGAATGGGAGTGCTCGACCCGCCTTGACACGCTTTGGGCTGGTTACTCTCAGGTGCTCTGTGGTGAATCTTTTAGCAATGCAAATCCTCTCTGTGGGCTGTGCTGTGGGGGATCCAAGGCTGACTCCCACAAGGAGGGGGACTCTGGGGCCAGCTCAGCAGCAGCGCCTCCTTCCAAGGAGCCCTAGTGTGGCAGCCAGGCCAAGAGGAGCCACTCCGCCTGGTGAGCCTGAATCGTCATTGGGGCTGGCCTGGGGAGAACAAAGCCCACAGGGCTTGTCCCGGATAACAATACTGGGCAGATGTCTCCCACCTTCTGCAAATTCCCCACTGGCTTGCTCACTATTCGTTCGTTCATTCATTCATTCATTCATTCACATGATTACTAGGCCAGACTGCAGGCGGGGTACCAGGAAGAGATACAATGGGGGTCAGGGCAGGTGCTAGCCTGCTCTCCAGAGCTTAGAATTCAGGCAGAACAGATGTCTGCTCTGATTCAGACCCGATGAGCAAAGAGAAGGGGGTCTAGTGAGCCTTGAGGGGTGGCATGCAGGCCAAGGTGCCTGACCCACCCTCAGGGGCTGGCCAGGTGAAGGGAGTGCTGCAGAGCTGGCTGGCACTCCAGACAGAGCGGGCAGCACATGCCAGGCCCAGCAGCAAGGCGAGCCCAGCCCACGGTGATGTGCTGTGAACACGCAGACCCAGCATGGGCATCATGGCAGGCTGCTCTTCCACACGGAGTTCCACAGAACTCCAACCTCAAGTACACGGGGGAGCACCGCCACGTGCTGAAGGGGGCAGGGTGGTGGGCTCCCGACAGCGGGGAGGTGAGCAGAGCAGGCCCTTGTGTCCCCCTTGTGCTGACTTGCGGGCCACCCCTGTCAGGGTATCTGCCCTATGTTTCACAGGCACCCAGGGCCAGTCTGTGAGAAAGGGGCGGGTTGCCTCTCCCCACTTCTCGGATGAGAAAAGCAGGGCTCAGAGTGGCTGCCGGTCAACTGTGCAAATTTTGTTTCACACAAGGTTACCTACTACTTGCCCTGCAGGGGGGGTTGCTGAACGCTCAGCCCCCACCCTCTGTGAGCACTCCCTCTGGGAAAGGTGGGCTCTGGGCTGCATGGGTGCAGAAGCACCCAGGGAAGGCCCTCTGGACAGGGGAGAAAGGGGGACAGACTGGTGGGGAAGTGCTCAGTCTCCCAGGAACAAATTCCATTTACTCATTCACTCAGGACCACCCGGTCGCCATTACAACCGGGACATGGTGCAGGGCCTCCTGCCCTGGGCCTTCCACCACTGCCTCATGCTTTGTACCTTGTGACCTGGACCCCCGCCCCTCGATCCCCCCTGAGCCTCAGCCCATTGCACATCAGAGGTTGGGGACAGTATTACTGTCTGCACGGGCCAGATGAGGCTCCAGCAGTAAAATCCTCCTGCTGTCACTCCAGCCAGAGGTGCCCGCAAGTGCAAAGCGTTCACAATTTTCCTGATATTTCTGACACAGATGTTGTTATTAAAACACCCTCTCTTGAGTCAGGGCCAGGCACATAGCTGGTGCTCAAAATGTGTTGGGTACAAGACCAGAGGCTCCAACCTCACACTACAAAATATAGGAAATATGGTCCCATTTTAAAGATTAGGAAACTGAGGCACAATCTGACTCAAACAAGGCCATGTATGGGACTCTGTTTATGACCCACAGCTCCTCCCCTCCTCAATCTCCATGCCCTGGACCAGGTTTTCTAGAAGGCAGCAGGCAGGCACAGCAAGGCCAGCAGAGCCCATGGCTCTGGGTCCCTCTGGAAGCCCCAGGGAGTCCCCACCCTTCTCCATGTTTGAGTAACGGCCTCCATACGCCACCAATCTGGAAATCACCTGTGAAATTTATTTCCCCCGGCGCAGGCTCGGGAACCATGTAAATCACCCCGCTTAACAGCCTCTGGGATTGTTCCCTGCCACCCCTCACCAGCTGCTCTGTGCCAGGGCCCCGGTCATGAGCTGTGCATAGCTCGGTGTCCTGGGGGTTACGCGGCACTGTCCAGGGGCGCAGCAGGAATGTGCCAGCAGGCGGGGATGGAGCCCATCTGAAACTTTGGACACTGGGTCCGAAGGGGCAAGCTCCCCCACCCCCCTTCCCTACCCACACCTCTTGTCCTTGTCCCCCCATCAGTAGCCTTGTCTCGGAGGAAAGTGGGTCTGAGTGGTTTCCCCAGGCCTCTACAGCCCTGACTGGGGGAGACCCAGGGCCATGGGAATGGCAGGGACCCCAAGAAGGCCTGTCAGGACCCCATCTAGAGGACAAGCCCTGCGCCCCCTCCCCCCTCCACTACCAGAGTCAGTGTCTCTTGGATGTCTTTTGAATGCCTCTTGGAGCACCAGCCAGGCATAGTTATTATTTATTCAGCCTTTCTTCCATTTCTTCTTTCCTGGCACTCTCCCCCACAGAAGGTGAGCTCCCAGAGAGCAGGCTCGGCACACAGCTGAGAAGAAAGGGGTGGTCGGGAGCCAGGAGGCGGGTCCTGGGACATGGGCAGGCTGTGGCAGGGTCAGCAGGGAAGATGGGGTGAGAGCAAGTGTCAGCAGAGGCGCAGTCAGGCCGGCTGAGGGGGCCTGGTTGATCTCCCTAGGACAGGCCACTGGCCACGTGCACAGGCATCTGGGAACAGCTGGCTTCCACAGGGACCACAACCAGGAGACTCCCCAGAACCAGTATGTCAGCCCCCACCTGCCCTGCCTTGAAGCCTCAGCACCCCTTGCTAGACGGGGACAAAGCGGGGGTTCTGTGTTTATTTTCCTGATTCCACGCTTCTCTACCTTCACTCACCTGGGTGGCTCTGGAAGATATTGATCCCTAGGCCCTGCCCCAACCCAATTAAATAACATAGTCCCATGGCCCCCTCTCCCCTAAGGGGACACCATGGCCCCCTCTCCCCTAAGGGGAGACCTTGGAGTCAGCCCCTGGGCTGGGGCAATACCTTGTTAAAGCCACAGGAGAGTGTGTGCAATGGCCTTTGCCTTATGCCACCAGCAAAGCCAGGCCCATATGGCGGCCCCGTCCCAGACCGTGTAAAAGTTACTCCTGCTTCCAAAGACAACCAGCTCGGCCTTCAGACACCTGTGCAGACTCTGTTCAGTGAACATTTACTGAGCACTTGGTATGTGTGAGACTGGAGCTCCAGCCAAGGACAGGTGGCCCCTGCTGTTGTCTCTCCCAGGCCCACAGCGTTGAAGGGCAGGCAGCAAGGTCTACAGCGAGACAAGAATGAGGGAGCCTTCGGGCAGCCCAGGAAGCCTCTAACCTACGTGGAGAAGTCAGGGGAGGCTTCAGGAAACAGTGACCCAGTCAGTCACTCCGGGACACGCAGAGGTCAGCTGGACCACAGGCAGATCCTTCCTGGAGCTGGCAAGGCCCTTTGCAACCACTCCCTGTCTTAGTCTGCACTTAATGCTTAGTAGGTGCTTGTTAAGCCCCTGCGGAAAACGATGAGCACTGTCCTCATGGGTACTCAGTCCCAAGGGCAGAGATCCACTCCTGGGCCCATCAGAAGCAGCCCCTTGTCTGTGGGCCATAGCACCAGCTTACAGGGTAAGACAGAGATGAGATCTACACAGATGAAGTAGCAGGAGAGCATCGTCCTCAGCTGAAGAAGGACCCATCAATCTGGAGGGTCCTGGGAATAATGAGGATACTGAGGCTCAGAGGAGGAGGGCAGGTGGCTTACCCAGATTTCCACAGTGAGCTGGACACAGGCCAAGACTACGGTGGGGTAGGACACTAGCAGAGGGAGGAAGGGCAAGGGGAGGCCCAGTCCCTACACCACAAGTCCCTGAGATTTCTGGGGACTGAAGCAGCCAAGGTCTGGTTTAAATACTTGACCTTGCTGCCTGTCTGCCTCCCTCCCTCTGAGTCTCCCACGGGTAAATCTAGGCACCGTTAGGGGTGGGGGTGGGCCGTGGAGCTGGTTGGAAGATGGAGGGTGAAGGGTGTAGTGGTGGGAGAATGGGGAGTGAACCTAGACTTCCCTGCTCCCCCACTCTGTTTATGCACCGGTGGCCACAGTACCCTCAGCTTCCACCAGCTAATGGGAGAAGGCCTCAGAAGGAGACTCAGATCAGAGAAGGCCTGTCTTGGTCTGGAGGACTCATAGCTGTGCCAGTAAAGTCCAGCTCCAGAGAGCCCCATCCCTCATGTGACAGGTGGGGAGCAGCAGCCAGATGGGCACCCGACCTAGAGGCAAGACAGAGCTCAGGGCTTCTCCTAAGACCTGTGCCCTTGGTTGACTAACCACTGGACATTGTGGCCAACCTGGACCCACGATCGGTGCAGAGAACAGAGGTCAGAGAATAACAGGAAGGGCCAGGGGCAAGGTCATGAGAATGCGGCCTCGATGGAGCATGGATCATGTCACATCTATCAGAGGAGCCAACCAATGACACGCCAGTGCTCTCTGTAGTAAGCAAACACACAAGTACACCCACACTGCAGCTGCCCCCACCCAAGACGAGAACCAAGTCTCACAGGCAGCTCCCAGCCAAGTTCAGGCCCTCCCCTTGGCTATGTCCATGGGTCACTTCCTCAGCTCTGCAGCAGTAGGACATGGCCTCTGTCTGCATCTTCTCAGTTCGCTCACCGGCTCCAAGGACCCAAGGGGTGCCCCAGCACCCTGTGAAACCATGCTCTAAGGAACTCAGCCTGATAAAAGAGGCAGTGCTTAAGGAGGAACAGCTGTGATGGAAGGGCACAGGAGTGTGGGAGCACCTCGAGGGACCTGTGGTCAGGGGACTGCCTGGAGGAGGTGGGCTGTAGCCACATGAGGCTGTGGCTGGGTGCTCAGACCTGAGTACTGGGGTATGAATCCTGCTTCCACCACTATCTGGGTGATTTCAGCATCACTCAGCCCTGCTGAACCTCAATTCTTCCTGTCTGTGAAATGGGAATAAAAATGGACTGATCTCCCATCCAAGAGAGATCAGTCCATTTTTATTCCCATTTCACAGACAGGAAGAATTGAGGTTCAGCAGGGCTGAGTGATGCTGAAATCACCCAGATAGGGGGACGCCTGGGTGGCTCAGTTGGTTGGACAACTGCCTTCGGCTCGGGTCATGCTCCCGGAGTCCCGGGATCGAGTCCCGCATCGGACTCCCAGCTCCACGGGGAGTCTGCTTCTCTCTCTGACCTTCTCCTCACTCATGTTCTCTCTCACTGTCTCTCTCTCAAATAAATAAATAAAATCTTTAAAAAAAAAAATGGACTGATCTCACTCTATAGGATATGTGAAATACATCACCCAGTGCCCAGCTCATAGTGATGTAGTTAAATGATGTATTTAAAATAACCAAGTCCCTAACAAATGCTTCCTTTAGCATGGATACCCTCCTCCTTCCCTTCCCCTCCCACCTTCTTCCTCACCCCTACCCCATGTTCAGCCCTCTGGCCTCATCCTGCAGCAAAAATTGCCTTCCTATTCTCTATTACTCTCTGCTTCTTGCTAACAAAACCCAAGTCTCTAAGAATCTCTCCTGCCTCCAGCCTCAAGGTGACCCTATCCTTTGCTCAAGGGTAAATCCTGATTAGCCAGAGCCAATCACAATGCACTTTTCCTATCACCAGTGATTGGTTGACAGTGGACATGTGACCCACTGCTAACCAATAAGGTATGAGGGGAAGTTGGCTAGGGGCTTCTGAGCCAGGTTTCCCAACCTCTTAAGAGGAACCCAGTATCCCCTTTACCCCTGTTGTCTGGTACCTGTGATGCCCGGAGCTATGGCAGCCATCATGTTGCCATGAGGGGAGTCAGCCAAGAACAGACAGCCCCACTAAAAGTGAGGCCAGACAGGCAGAGTGCAGGTGTGGACTTGGTCCTCAATGACAGCCTCCACTCACCCACCTCTGGGCTCCCTGTCAAAGGATAAAGAGACTAACCATGATGAAAAAATCTTCATGCTGTGTTTGCCATGGTATATGCAAAAACTGCCTCTTTTCCTTGCAGCCAAATATACTCTTCAGACTCCCCTTTTGTAGGGGTAGTTGTCAGCTCAATGCCTACTCCTGGAAGCCCCTATGCACTGGGCATAGGGTTGTCGGAAAGGCCCACGGGGGTAGGGAGCCAGAGGAGGCCATTGGTCAGAAGGCTCTTTGCCTTGGAACTTGGGCTAAGCAGGCTGGCCTGATAGAGGGATAGGATGAGCAAAGACCAAAAGGTACAAAAGCCAGTGCTCCTACTAGGACCTGCAAGTGGCTGGGCCTGGCTAGAGCCTGGAGGGTCACAGGGCTAGTGGCCAGAGCCCAGGGCCAGCCTAGGCAGGGCCTCCAGTTCTAGCCTGGGAGGTGGGGCTGTGCCCACGGTAGGCTTCCGGGGTGCAAGGTCATCGCTACCCCTCAGAAGAAGACACTGCAGCGTGCCTAGGGGGTCCAGGGAAAGAGGGGAAGACTTCAGGTTCCCTCCAAACCCACCCTCACCTTAGCTCACAGGGGGAAACAAACAATGTCCATCTGTGACAACCTCAGCACCGAAGCCTGTTTCGTCTGCTTCTTTCTCTTTTCTAATAAATGAAGCTCCGGGCAGGGCTGAGGTGGGTTGTTTTGTTGTTTGTTTGTTGGAACTGGTAGCGGCACCAGGCCTGACCTTTAAGGCTTCAAACGCAGCATTTTAGGCGGCGCCGGCAGGCAAAGAACACGGGGCTGCAGAGAGAAGTTATCACTGCTAAAATGCCACGTCAGGCTGGAAGCTCAGAGTCGACCAGCAGCCTCTACCCATCACAGGAATACATCAGGCCGTTCTTGCCCACCTGGGGACAAAGCGGTCCCTTCTGAGGGTACCCTGGAAGCCTTGCTGACTCTAAACCGGCAGGGAGGCCCCAACGTCTGTCCCAGAGGGAGACCAGGAGCCGAGGCCTCCAGCCACCCAGGCACCTTGCTCTACAGGACTTGCCAAAGGAGGCCTCAAATTGCTCCTGCATCTCATGTCAGGGGTTTTATTTTCTTATTTTTTGGACAGGGAGAGAGAGAACCGGGGGTAAGAGGGCAGAGGAAGATAAAGAATCTTATGCAGGCTCCACGTCCAGTGTGGAGCCTGACTCAGGGCTCCATCTCATGGCCTTGAGACCATGACCTGAGCCAAAATTGAGAACTGAATGCTTGGGGTGCCTGGGATCGAGCCCCGTGTCGGGCTCCCTGATCAGCAGGAAGCCTGCTTCTCCCTCTCCCACTCCCCCTGCTTGTGTTCCCTCTCTCATTGTCTCTCTGTCAAAGAAATAAATAAAATCTTTAAAAAAAAAGAAATGGATGCTCAACTGACTGAGCCACCTGGGCGCCCCTCCAGGGACATTTTTATTACAAGAACCAGTTGCATGTCATAGTGCAAGGACAGCTAAGCTGGGGTCATTCTTTGAGCCACCTGTATTGAGCACTGGGGACGGGGCCCTGTCCTCCAGAAGGCATGTGGGGCCAGAGGGCTCCTCTCTGCCACCTCAGACATCAGTTTCCTTGTCTTACAATGGCAGTATCTGGGTCCCCAGGGGCTTCTGTGGTTGGGATACGTCCTTGCCAAGACAGGCAACCATGCAAGGCCCATACCGCCCAAGGAGATGGTCCCGCCCAGGCACCCTGCCCCCAGGAACCCTCACTGGTCTTGTAGCCTCCAGGGCCCTTCTCAGCCACTTCTGCTCTTTGCAGAAGCCCCCTCCCAAAATGCAGAGGACACTAGGCCACCCCAATACGGATAATGCACGGGCCCTGAGAATGCCAGGAGAACAAAACTTACAGTTCTCAGCTGCCACACCCCACCAGATCAGGGCCAGAGCTCAGCTGGGTGCACAACAGCCCTGAGGGCTGGCACCCAGACTGAGTGTTTATGAAGACCCAGTAGACAAAAATTCATCCTTGAAAGGAAGAGACTTCGTGGGAGGTGCCCTAAATAGAGGACTGTGTGGGGATCATCAAGCTCTTGTACCCCAAATCGTGCCTGTAACTGATTGCACAAATATCTTCCTTGGGGGGGGGGGAAGAAGCCCAAACCTACAGCACATGCTCCAAGGGATGCCAGTCTCCCTCCCTTGGTGTGCAAATGAGAAGAACCCACTCCAAGAGGGGGAAAAATGCCAGGTCACACAGCAAGGGTTTCCATTCTCCCTGCACCCTGAACTCCATGCTCACCCCCTCAGATTCCCAAGGGAAGGGCTGTTTGCAAAGATGCTTCACTTTATAAAAGGCTCACCAAACTTCTCTGAGTCCCAAGTCCTCCAGTGTATCTAAATATCATTCAATTTGCAAAAATTTGAATTACAAGGATGCAGCCTGTATGTTTCCTTCACAGACTGTCATCGAGCCAGTTGGTAGATGATCAAACTTTCCAGATCAGCCTTAACTCGGGCTGTTCCTGACATAAGTTTGCAAAACACTGGTCCTAACAATCCGGCTTCTTTAGTCCCCACTGCCAGCGTTTGCCCAGCTGAGCTCTGGCATTAACTTCAAAGGCAGGTGCAGGAGGTGGGCACCAAGAGCACATTCTGGGGACAGAGAGATAAACCCCACATCTGCCTGCACACACGGATGTGCATGCATACACAAGGCCACACCCACATCTGCACTCATGTGCACATGCACCTACCCCTATGTGTATGTGTGAGCATGTGCACACACACACCCCCACACGCATGTGCACAAATAATGCACAAGCGGCGCACACAAGGGCACACGTGCACACCCCCCCACACAAGCTCATCTTCGTATGCACATGGACATTCACACAAGTGTGCATTCACATGAACACAGCTAACACATTAGCACACAAATCACACACACACACACATACACACGAACACACTCAGATACTTCCACACACAGGCCAAGGCAAGGGCCAAGCACAGGAGCAGAGATGTGGGAACCACAGCTGAGTCTTGGGTGCCAGTAGGGCCCAGACACGCTGCGGCTGTTGCGGGTGATGGGAGAGGTGCCCGGCACTTGGAGTGCAGACTTGGCTGGACTAAGACCCCTCACAGACTGAGTCAGGATCCACATGCCCTTATCGGGCAGGGGCCAGGCCCATCCCTCAGGACCTTTCATAGCCCAGCCCTGTGAGGCAGTACGCACGAGGGAACCCTATTTTACAGAGAAGGCCCCAAGATCCAGAGAGGCTAAGGATGTTCCCAAGGTCACACAGCTGCTGAGAGGTGGGTGTGCTCTAAGCAGGGCCCTCATTCAGAAAGATGTGGCCAGCAGGGAAGGGAGGCATCGAGGTGGGAGCCAGGGACCCGCTGTCTACAGAGGGCCGGGAAGAGAGGCAGCGGGGATGACTCCTCCCTCTTCTCACCACTCTTTTCCCCTTCCTTTAACAGAGTCATTGCCAAGGTGGGAAGAGTTCGTTAATGATCAGCAGGAAAGACTTCCCTTGCCCTCCCTCTCTGCTAAACAATTAGGTTGATTAGAGCTCAAAGTGGGTCAGTCTGAGAAGCAGCGTCAAGACACCCAAAGTGTGGCCTGGGGCCAGTAAGGGAGGCACAGGCTCTTCACACTGGCGGAGGTGGGGTCTAGCTGGGCTGGGGGTCAGGCCTCACTCTGTGGCTAAAGTGCTGGGAAGAGGAACGGGATGACCCTGAACCCATCTTCTCAGGCTACTGGAATGTCAGAGTCTGAAGAGCCTGGAAGAGAGGAAACTGAGGCCCAGGGGGAGGAGGGGCCTTGTCCAAGGTCACCACTCTGCCAGCTACCCAGGATTGGGCTGGAACTGCCTTTGACAGAGGCCCCCCAGGACCAGGCTAACCCAAGGCAAGGCCCCTCAGGTCCTCCATGGGGAGAGTCCCCTCACCTAAGCCCTGCTAGACAGGGTCTCCTGGTCTGTGGGGTCCCATCCCTCACAAGCTTAGGCACCAGCGCCAGCAGTGGCCAGAGTGGTCCTGCCCAAAGAGTGGTCCTGTTCACAAGCCATTGTGAACAGGACCAGCCCCAGAAGGAGGGGGCCCAGCTCAGACGGGAGAAGGACTAGGTGGCCTGCGAGCAGGATCAGGCCCAGGGACAACAAACCTATGGCTGGGCATTACTAGATGGAGCCAAGCCCCCAGGTCATGCCTGCAGAAAGTCGGGCTCAGACTGTGTGGGCCTGAATTACAGCATCCTTGACTCCCATACGGTAGCTCTAAGAGATCCCCGTGGGGAATGTGTAAGCCCCCCAGGGGCATCCCAATCCATTGGTGGTCACTTGCACTGCCAACCACCCCCCCAACCTTAGCCACAGGCAGCTCAAAAGGCTCTTCAGGTTACACAGGACAAGAGAGGAAGGGAAAAGAAAAAAAGCAAAAACCACACATACACCTCCCTCTGGGAATACGAATATTGATTCTGTAGCTTCTTGTTTAGACAGTAGGCACCAGAGGAGGAAAAAAAAAAAAAAAACAAACCCACCCTGACATGAACAGAAGCTCCTCAGTTGGCTGGAGGGATTGCAGCCAGCAGTGGAAAGCCACCCCCTGCCTTCACGGTACCCCAGACCCTGGTGCTCCACCCCCACCCCCACCCCTGCCTGAGGCCCTGAGCTCACTCACTTCAAGGCACAGGTCACTAGCTCCTGAGGCAGATCTTAAATCTAGAAGCCCGCAAGGACAGCAGCAGGACCGGGGGTACGGAAGGGGAAGGAGAAAGAGACCAGCCCCCACCCACCTCCCAGACAACAGTACCAGCCAGATAGGCCTATGTCACAGGCCTACCTACCTTGACTCCCAAACCTCCAGCTGGCCCTTGCATAGTACCCTAGTCCCCCAGGCCACACCTGTCCTTATAGCAGGGACACCTTACTAAGGTCTCTGCGGTCTGAGTCCTCTGAAGTCCCCTTAAGGCCAATGAAACTGCCAAGGGACTGGAGGAGCCAGACTCAGGTTTCCATTAACCACCCCCACGCCCTTTCTCTCTGGAATCATACTGGAATCTGGAGGGGGAGATGGCACCTTGGTATCTTAAGACGGGAGTCCCTCCTGCCCACCCCTCCATGCCAGGCAGGCCTGGTCTATGACTCAAAGCCTTGGAGAAGAGGAAAACCTGAGTGGGGGGCCCCAGGATCACCTGTGTACAAGTGGAAAGGCGTGGACGTGGGCTGGCAGGACAGCCGTGGCAAGGAAGAAGGCCCCCTCCAGATTGCCTGAGACCCAGGAGAACAGAGGGACAGTGCAGGAAAGGTTACAGCTGGAAGACCTGGGCGTGCCTCACAGGTCTTGGGCCTCTTCATTTTCCTCCAAAGCCCCAGGTTTTGGGTCCCCACCCCCAACCTCCTGGGCCCGCTGCCTGGATGTGCCCAAGCTCCTGGCAGGGATGTTAAGCATCGAACAGGTTAGTCCTCTTCCAGGCCTGCCTCTGGAAGTTGTGGGACTTTGGGCAGGACCTTCGTCTTTCCGAGTCTCAGCGTCCTCATTTTTGGGATGGGCATGAGCACAGGTTCTGAGATCAAGGCAGTGATGTGGGTAAGGGTCTGGCCTGAGCTCACTGAGGGGAGGCCCACCATTAACCTGGTGATGTTCCCCACTACAGTCAAGATGGGCTTCAGGGAGTGACGGAGGGCAGTGGCCCAGTGTCTGTCCTCTAGGAGCTGATATACCACATGGGTGGGTATAGTCTGAGCTAAGGGCACAACCCAGAGGTCTCCAGAAGGTGTGGGTGTCAGACCTTGAAAGAGGTATTTAAACCCCTGAGGAGAGCATACAGTGATGAGGGGATAGCAGCAGCAAAGTGGAAAGAGGAAGGCGCTCAGCCCACAGGAGCAGGGTGGAAAGCCTGGTGGGTCGGGGCCTGCCAGGCTGCAGCCTTAGGGCCAGCTGCTAATGTTTAGAGGCTACATTCCCCTCACAGGAATTCTCACCCCCAGACTCTTGAGCAGATTCTATCATCTCAGTTGGAAAAACTGAAGCAAGGTCACCCCAACAAGGGGGTCAGCTCTGGAGGCCATTGCTTGAGCCTTGCTGGGCCTACACGCCCGACACGCGGCATGTGCGCAAGCTGCCTTCTCCGGGAGCCTGCAGGGTCCGCCCATCCACATCTGAGGTGCCGTGTGCTGCCCACCTGCACACTGGCAGGAGGGAAAAGGAGGCCCTGAGAGTAGAAGAGCTCACTCCACTTGCGAGTCAGTCTCTCCTTGGGGACACTGGTGTGACTGAGACTCTAGTGTGAGACTCACTTATCTTAAAACAGTTCCCCCACCTTCTCAGGGGCTCTTCTGACATAGCTGGCCCGGAGGAGGTGCCCAATATGGGTGGGGCCCAGAGGGGATGGCAGCCAAGGGTCTCCCCAGATGCTCCACACTGGGAAGGACGCGAGCACTTGGCAGCTCTGCATGCCAGGGGTGGCAGCAGCAGGCTATGAGGCCTCAGCCCCTCCCTCCTGCAAGAGCTGCGGCAGGTCACTGGGGAGATGGGGGGACCCAGATGTGTGATGTTGCCTCCCTCTAATAGGGAGAGTCACAGGGAGGTGAAGGCGCGGGCTCAGAGGCCCAGACAGACACACGTCACCCCCCATTAACCGTAGCTAGACTGACGCGTGCCCCGTCATGGGCACTCAGGAAAAGGAGCACGTACTCCAGCTGTCATTAATCTCCTGGGTGGGTTCAGGCCCCTCAGGCCGCTCTCTGGTCCCCACCGGGCCTGCCAGAGGAAGAGAGGTGCTGGCCAGCGCCATCATGGGGCAGAGTGGGGCTAAGAGGGTGCGGCCAGGCATGCAGCTCAGCCAGGGCCCCACAGAGCGGGGATCAGAGAAAGCCAGGGATGCCAGAGAACGAGACAGAGGTCCCACAAGAGAGGCGGGCAGGGTGGGCACAGAGCAATGAGAAGGCTGGGCAAGGAAGTGGAGAAGGAGTGGAGCTGAGGGACCCAAGAAGGGGGCTGGGGAGGGGCCAGAGGACAGACGGGAGAAAGACGCAGGGTGAGGCAAAGCAGTTGCCCTCAGCGGGCAGCAGTGGCCTTTCACCATTCATGGCCACGGCTGGAGGGAGTGGAATTGGAAACAGTGAGGCAGGTGAAAGGGACAGTGTGCTCTGACTCCTTCTCCCCCAACTTCACCCCCAAATACACGAGGGCACACGTGCACACATATGTCCTCGCTCCTGTGGCCTCCTCGATTGAAAACCTGATCTCGGTCCAAGTGGGGTGGGGGGGGACTCTGCAGCCAACACCAAAACCCTGTTCCCAATCCAACGGCAACTCCTCTGTCCTCCTTGATCCAGCAGCTGCCTCGGTCCCTTTGCCTGATGGGCGGAGAGCCACGCTGCCACAGCGATTACAGAAATAATGGCCACCGGACCCCAAACCCACGCTGGCTTAAAACCCAGGGGCTCGCAGAACTGGGCCCTGTGGCCCTGCCAGACGTGGAGGAGGAAATGATTTTCCCACCTAGGGCCCTCTCCACAGAGCGGTCATCACCCCAGTGCCGAGACGCTGAGGCTCAGAAAGCCACCTGTATCAACGTCTCGTCCTAGCCTGGCCGCTGACCCAGGAGAGTTCCGGGAGGCTGTCCACCCGCAAGGCAGCCCCACGGCAGCTGCCTCAGCCTTTCATTTGAGTTCAACAAAAGCCCCCGCTCCAGTCAGCCACGGTCATGTGGGGGCCCTCACTCGATTCCCTCCCCTTCCTCCTTCCAAGGATCAATGGGCATCCGCATCTGCGGGACCAGGGCAGCTGAAGGGCGCTGGCTGTCACGGTAAACCCAGTGTGTCGTCGTCACATTAGTCACTTCCCTCCGGACCCTCAGAGCGCACAACCCCCACCCCACCCCCGCTCTCATTCTCTAATTACGGTCTGCGAGACATGTCCCAAACCCTCAAATTAGCTCCAACTCTATCGACAAGAGAAGAGCGTCCAGCTGGAAATGTGCCGCTGCCATCACACCCGCCTCATCGTCTTCTTGCTGGGGACAGAGTGACAGGTGTCCACTCTGGTCAGGGTCTCACACTGTCCTTCCAACTGAGACCCATGCAGGCCCAACGGCCATCTGGCCCACTGCAGTTTGCAAGGAGAGGGGGGTGAGGTGGGAAGAGGTGAAAAGGCACATCTATTTAAACCTTCATTTGAGTAGCTATGAAATGGCTAGGGAAAAAATATTGTGGCTTGGCTTTGAGGAAAAAAGAACAACAAAAAAAATAATGCTTTTGCTCTTTTTAAACATCGTGGTTGAAGTCCATTTTCATCACAGCAAATGAAAGACAATAACGCACCCACGAGCCCTGAACTTCCATATGATTCTCCTCTCCCTGCACACCCCCCAACACACACACACACACACACACACACACACATCCAGACGGTTGACAGAGGACACGTCCGTGCGGCACCTGTAATTTGCCAACTGATCACCCGCCTGAGCACAGCCAGGCTGTGTGAGAAAAGAAACAACGAGATGAAGAGACACTCAAAGCAGTGCCTTTCCCGAGTTTGTTTTTCCCTCATCTGGGAGAACCTAAAAGCTGGAGTCGGCGGGTTTTGAGGCAAAACCAGGGGCTCCTACCCTTGAGCAGAAATGGTCTAATGACGCAGAGTCAGCCTCCCCCTTCCCTGAGGCCAGAACCTTCCCCTTGGCCACTAGCAGCCCAGCTACTCATTTCCCAAACCCCAGGCCTGGCTACTGGTGAAGGGTTCCAGGGGCAGGTAGCTCCACAGACCTGGAGACAGACACAGACAGCAAGGCGGTCACCACAGCCCAAAGCCACAGTGGCGAGGGGAGTCTGGGCACTGACAGAAGTCTGGGGTAGGGTGCCCACGGAAATAGCCGCTGTCCTAAAGACCACATGCACTGAATACCCACTCCGAGCCCCAGACACGTCTGGCTAAGCTCACCGGAGGATGCCCAAGTTTGCGCGTTCGTGGGGAGGGAGAGGAGGCTAAAAAGGACCATGAAAACCAGCAGAAGCTGGCAGGGCCACGAGATGCCATTCCCTCGTTGGCAGCAGCAGCAAGAGGACGCAGGGGTCCCTCCCTGCCATTCACTTTCTGCCTCCATCCCAGCACCTTCACCTCCCAACTGGGCTCTCCAAGGGATACTCCCCTCAGGCGGAGTGAGGGGGCAAGAACAAGGGACACTGACCACCTCTGTGGTACTGGTCACAAGAAGGTGCTTGCCTCCTCTGCATCCAGTCCCTCCCGTCAAAGGAAAAGGCCAATGAAGACAGGTGTGGAGGTGTCCCCCACCTCTGGCTCAAAAGCGCCGGGTTCCCCCACTGGGGACGAAACGTGGGGCAGACGCGCGGCTCCAACTCTACCGGGCAGGGGTCGCTGGCCGCCCCCTCACCCAACCTCAGGTCCCCCTCTCACCCGGACAGCGGCAGGGGAATCAGCTGGCAAACTCGGAGCCCCCCACCCCATCCCGAGGCTTGCAGATCTAGCTCTGCCCCGTTAGGGGGTTGGGGGGGGGATAAGGGGCACCGCGGGGAAGTTTCGCGACGCCGCCAGAAGCCCTGGGACGCGGCTAACCGCCCCCCTGGTCTTGGGGCCGCCGTCCCCGGGCGCAGCAGGCAGCCGGACCCAGCGCCCCCGCCCCGGCGCGGGGAGGGACCGGCGCGGGCCGGGCGGCGGAGGGGCGCGCAGGGCTCGGCCGGGGTCCCGCGGCCGGCCGGGGAGGCCACTTACGTGTGTTGCTGGGGGAAGCTGTAGGCAGAAGCGCCGGGGGCGGCGAGCAGCGGTAGCAGCAGCAGCGGCGGCAACAGCAGCAAGAGCGGGCGCGGGGGCCGGGACGGCGGGCGGCGGGCGCCGGGGCCGGGCTGGGGGCCGCGGCCGGGCCAGGGGAGCGCAGTGGGCGCCGGGCCGGGCCGAGAGGCGCCGCAGGTCCGAGCCGGCACCGCCATGTTTCCATTCAAGATGCGGCGCCGCGGGTGGGGGGGGGGCGGCGGCGGCGGCGGGGTTGGGGGGGCGCGGGCGGCAATCCGGCCTCTCCGCCTCCTCCGCCTTCTTCGCGCGGGGCCTCCGGGGCTGCACGGGCCGCAGCGCCTCTGCGGGTTGCGCGCCGCGATCTCTCCGCCGCGCTGACTCGAAGCGCTCTGAGCGCCCGGCCCGGGACCGCCGCTCAAATAGCGGCAGCCGCCAACCTGCCGGCGCCGCCCTCCCCCGCCCTCCTTCCCCGGCCGGCCCGCCCCCGCGCGCCCCCGCCGCGGCCACGCGCCCGCCCGTGCCCGCGCGCCCCTCGTCCCCGCGCCGCCCCGAGCCGGCCCTGCTGGCCCGCGCGGCTAAGCGGAGCCGGTGCGCGCGCGTCCTGCGCCCCAACCGTGGGCTGACCTCCCGGTGCGCGCCTCTATCTTCCAGCCTCGGACCCCCCTGCGCCTCTCCGCTGCACCCGCGATAGGAGTTTCTGGCCCCGCGGCCCGTGGCAGGCTTCTGTGTGACCCTTTCGGGGGCTCGACCTTCAACAGGCTTAAGGCCTGGAGTCACAGGTTTAATGCTGGAATGGCAGACTTTAGCAGACCAGAGAAGAGGGCATGGGTGCTGAACTCAAACCCCTAGTGGCTCTCGCTACTTGCAAGAGTCCTCTCTTAGGGGACTCGGGTCCCCATGCCCTGACAGAAAGGGCTTGGGTCTCCTGGATCCCTGAGCCAGAACCTGGGTCCAGCTGCACTGTTCTGAGGGGCTGAGAATGTCGGGATGCAGCCCTCCATAGCCACTCACTAACTTCACCGGTCTTAGCATGCACTGTGTGCAGACTGGCCCCTAGCCCCAGCCCCCAAGGCTTCAGAGCCTCTATTTAGACTCCTCCAGTGCCGGGAAGCTCATCCCCGCACAACCCAATCCTTTCTGTCCTGAGGCCCCTGGCTCCTGCCTGCTGCAGGAAGCCTGGGGCTGGTGTGGCTTCTGATGCTGCAGTTGGTGGGCCTCTCAGAGTCTCAGTTTCCTCTCCTGTGGGTGCTTGTGTGGGTGCTTAACCCCATTTCTAGGATGAAATTGCTTGGTAAATTGAAATGCTCTGGGTTGGGAGAGAGCATCCAAGAGATTCCCCAGAAGTTGCCCCTGGAACTCTGCTCTTGCCCCTGTGCAGATAGAATGGGAGAATGTTTCCTGCCAGCCTGGCTTGGGGCAAGATCCCTTCAGCAGTAGCTAACCACAGACTCTGTGCTTAACAGGAGGAATGAGAACAGTAGCCACCTGGGCAAGAGGCCCCACTTCATGATATCTGGGTGAGCCTTCCACCACCCATTCACAGGTCAGCCCGAGGACAACTTAATGTTGAAGGGAGAATGGTGGTCCCTGGACTAAGGAGGGCAGAGGTCAGAAACTGGAAATAAGGTGCAGGACAACAATTACTCGCTCTCCAGTCCTGCCTGGGCTGTCCCACACCCACCCCACTGTCACAAACCAGGGCTTGATAAAGAGACACTTTTAAAGTTTCCTCCTCCCCAGAGCTGAGTGAGGTTTGCCAATAGGTCCCAAACTCTGAGGCCCACAAAACATTATCAGAGGAAAGCAGTGTCCTGGGTCCCAAACTCCTGAGAGGCTTGGGGCCTGTGACCAGGAGGGGGCTAATGGGCACTGGAGGACAAGCTAGGCCACCTGTATGGGGAAAAGCAGGGCTCTCACTAAACCAGATGCCTAACTGTGCCAGACGGCCCCACTCCCACACCTGGATTGAGCAGTTCCTCCAGGCTAGACAGAAGGGGGTGGGAGGTAGGGGGGTTCTACAGAGAAGAGTCGACAGGACCTGAGCTAATCAGACCCCTCCCAGCGCCCCCCTGCTGATACCTGTCTCAAGCATTTCTGTTTCTCCCATACCCAGGGCAGGATGGCCCCACAGTGTCCTCCCCCAACTATTTGCTGGATAAATGCCCATAGGGCATGGCTCCAGGGACCCAGCACAAAGGGCGTTACCCTCTGGATTAGGTGCCCTCTGGGGTTAGGTGGGAAACTTCCCAAGGCAGACACTGAGTAGCAGGGTAAAAAATGTCAGGGGATGTCTCTCTACCCTTCGGCACCAGAGTGGCACAGATCTGAGGAGTGCCCAAGACGCCAGGCACCTGTATCCAGGCTGGGTGCGGCGAGTGGGCATTGGTAGCTGGCCATTTTGGTTCCAGCCGCCACAGATGTGCACCTAATTGAGGCTGCTGGCGCAGAGGGAAAGGCGGGAGATTTTGGTTGACAGGCCGTTAAAGGAAGACAAATAAGGAGGGGAGGTAATTAAGAGTACATGGGTAGTAAGAGTTTACACATTCCAACTTTGAGGCTCACAACACCCTCCGTCTTTTGGCAGCTGGCTCCAGCCCCAGTTTAAAGTCATGGGAGGAAAAATCAAGTCTTCCCAGAAATGGCGGGACTTCCATGGCAGGCACATTGATATGCTTGGCAGCAAAGACTACTTACCTAGCCAGAGGTGCCTGTGCTGGAAGACACGGGGTGGCAGGGGCAGGGGAAGTTGCAGCCTGTGGGGTGGGTTCAGCCCTGGCAGGGAACCTGGCCTCGGTCAGTTCTGCATGTGGGCTGAGGGGAGGTCAGCTCAGCAGAACAGAAGAAACTGAGAGGTCTTTATATAAACCCTCCTATGGGCAAAGCAAGTCGTAGTCTTGGTTATGCCACACAAGGGAGGTAGAAGCCCATCAGGAATGTCCACCCAGGAAACCTGGGGTAGCAATATCCCCACTCCAGCGTGCTCTCCTCCAGCCTCCCTCTCATCACCCTTTGCCACTCCATTAGCCCGTAGGCTCGACCGCTCCCAGTGTTCTTAGCGCTTTCCTCCTATGGTTCCCTCCTCCAAGAACACACTCTCTCACCCTACCACTTGAACCCAGGACATTCATAAATACTGCTTATGCCAGGAAGCCTCCCAAGCCCCAGCTCAACTAGACAGGTTGAGTCCTCACTCTCCTGTCCCTACTTCCTGAGACACACACACACACAGGGCCCATAGCCTCCATCTCTGATTCAGGAAAATGCTTGCACACTGGACTCTTGTTAAGCTGGGGCTTGAGTCTCCTTTGTCCCTGTCACTTCCTCAGGGCCCCACAAAGAACCTGGCCATTGGGAGAAGGCAGGAATTGTTGACGTAAGGACTTTTGAGTGGCATCTCCGTGGGCTTGGGGGTATGCCCAGGAAAAGTGGTCTAGTCTGGGCACAAGAAGTGAAAGCTTTGGCATCAGATACCACAGATGGTGTAGGTAATTCAGTTTGCCTCTCTGAGCTTCTGTTTCTTTGTCTGTATAATGGGAGATGTGGTACCCAGCTGGCAAAGGGAGTCTGGAGACTCAAAGCAGATAACATCTCTAGGGCAAGACTTGGCACTCAGCAAAGGCTTAACGAAAGGAAACCACCCAGAGACTTAGGCCTCCCCAAGAAGAGGAGGGCGTACCTGCTGGCAGGCAGCGTAATTTTCCTAGACTAGGAGGAGGGATTCCAGCTTGGCCTTGTAAGATGAGCAAGGTGGGGTGGGCATATTAGAGAAGGAAAGAAGGGAGATTCCCCAGAGCCAAGCATGATCTGAGCTAGGACCCACCCTCCAGAACCCCATTAACCCAGGATTGCCTCTGTCCTGGGAAGTGTCCTTCTATGACAGGAGGCTGTCCCCACCTCATTTAGCCTCCTCTGATGTGCCTGTCCTGTGCCCCCTTTGGGCCAGAGTCAGTGGTCCCTAAGGGCCCCCAGAAAGAGCCACTCCATGTATGGGATGACCACCAGTGCCCACAGCTGCCGGTGGCTACTTTGGCTCACCCACCAGCTCCATGGGGACCTTTAACAATGTGAGTTTCCCACAATGCCTCTGCCTGAGCACGGTACAGATGCAAGGTGGCCTCTAGGTGCAATGAGATAGGCACCTTACTTCCAAAGGCATTAAGAATCCTCTGCACAGTGGGGCCTGGGTGGCTCAGTGGGTTAAAGCCTCTGCCTTCAGCTCAGGTCATGATCCCAGGGTTCTGGGATCGAGCCCCGCATCAGGCTCTCTGCTCAGCGGGGAGCCTGCTTCCTCCCTCTCTCTGCCTGCTTGTGATCTGTATCTGTCAAATAAATAAATAAAATCTAAAAAAAAAAAAAAAAAGAATCCTCTGCACAGTAAATGACCCTCAATCCTTGTAGTGCTACTTATTGTAATAAATGGAAGAGACTGAGTTTAACCCTTTCATTCAATGTAAGGCCTCACCACTGGCACACCAAAATCATGGCCAAGTCCTAGGCTACTTACTGTCAGAGCCCGTAGGACCCCTTTGTTAGACAGAGGGGGAAACTGAAGCCCAGAGAGAGGAGGAGACTTGCCTGAGGCCACCCAAGGGTTAGTGCAGATGAGGCATGGATTTTCAAATCTGGAGTCCTAGGTTGTCATCCCAGATCTGTTTCCCATGACCAAGAGTGATGCTAGTCACCTGGGCCTTTGTGTCTCCATCATGGCTTCCAATATCAAGAACTCAGCACAGCGCTCCTGGGGGAGCCCAGGCCTCCTGGTACTATAGCTCCCTGGAAAGATCTCCATCATCGTGAGGGACACTAAAGTCAGATTATTTGACCGAGAGAGGACACTGGCCAATTGGGTAGATTCTGGCAGGTGTAGATCCTTGGCCCCTGCGAACTCTCCACTCAGTGGGGAAATATGACATAGGAAAAACATGATGGATACTTCCGACCATGAGTTACCTCCTGTGGGTGAAACAGAGCATGTGGTCACTCAGCAATGTGAGGCTTGGGTAGTCAGGGAAGGCTTTCTGGAGGAAGGGGCCTTGGAACAGACACAGAAGAACTGGGAGGGCTCGGATGGATGCGTGGTTGGAGGTGGAGAGAAGAGCGTCTGAGCAAAAGACTGAGGCAGGATGGAGCCAGATGTATGCGGGTTGCCACAAGGAGACTGTTTGCCCAGGCCCCAGTTTCTTTCTCGCTGGACCTCTTCAGGAGGGGGAGGTGGGAACACAGCCCCCTGGGGTTGTTCCTGGCAGAGGCAGGCCGGTGGATGGCAGGATGGCATGGCTTCATGGGCAACGTGAGGTGACGATGAGCCAGGGTGTCAGGACAGCCCGTGCCTCCTGCACTGAGATTCCAGCAGCCCAGGTGGCCCCATCCTTTGAGAAGGATCTTTGGTTGTGTGAGTCCAGGGAAGCCCAGTGTCACCTTCATTATCCTTCACTTACCCAACTTAGGCAGGATGGCGATGGACGTGACCGTCCAGTCAGAGGGCCTGCTCCCACCAGGGCCCCTGTCTTGGTGGTCCCCATTCCCACCTCTAGCTGCTCTGGACGGTCTGCAGTTTTCCTCCGAGAGGTCTGGTCCTACCTCTCCTTTTATAGATGAGGACACTGCATGCCGGGGAGCTTGTCTTGGGGTTGCGGTGGGCAAAGAGACTCAGGCTGCAGGCTCCGGTCTGGGTTCTGTCCTCTGTGCCCCTCGGAGCATTCTCAGAGCTCCTCTTGGGAGAACCCTGACTTGCACATCGGCCCCGGAGGCACGAGAGACCCCTGGCAAGGTCCCTGGGTCTCACCTATAGTGGTGTATATGTGGCACATAAGCCTAGATCCTGGCTCTGTCGCCTCATCCTGGGGCCTCCATCCCACTGTGGTAAGAGAAAATGAGGACAAATAAAAGAGAGAAATCCTCCCCTCGGAAGAGCATTAGGTGTCTAAATGGTTTCCAAATAAATAAAAGTCTCCTCGGAGCCCCTGGCCAGCACTGACAGTGGCTCTAACTCTCCACGAGACGTGTTTTTCTGCCTTCAGGTAGAAGCGAAGAGTGTCCGCGGTGGGCTAAGTCAGGCTCTGACGGAGGCTGCCTTCCATCACCGCCTAACGCCCCATCAGCAGAATGGCCACGGCAAATTGCCTCCTCTGATAGCTGCCCCTCCAGGCCCTCGGAGAGCGGAGCTGAGCGTGTGCTGGCCTCCCTCACCAAGACTGGGAAAGAGAAACAGCCTGTCCCTAACTTGCTCATTTTGCAGATGAGGGAACTGAGGCACGGAGGGCTTTGGCGACTTGACGAATGAAACCAGCAGGTCAGAGATGCGTCTCCTGAATGAGTTAGCTCTGCTCAACGTGAGCACAGAGTGAGAAGTCCATTTCCTAAGTGGGGCTGTCTGAGGCCAGGTCCACACCTCACGCCGTCCCCCTTCCCCTCCCCAACAGCAGAAGACGCTGGAAGGAGGGCAGTAAGTACTGATAGTACATAATATGGCAGGAGAGGCCAAGGCTAGACTCCAGGGAGTAACTCTTTGAGCAATGGGCTAGGGAAACTCCCTCAGGAAGTTTCCTTTTCTTCTTCTGCTGAAGACAGCCCTTGGCTTTTGCCCTTCCACCTTTTGGTGGATTATTCTCTGCTAGATAGTCGAGGGGAGGGCAGGACACCCCTCTGCCATCACTTAATTTAACTGATGGCTGCTGTTCCTGTGAGGGACAGTTAGCACTTCATTTGTTGAGCCTGGAAGACAGATGAGGCTAGACGTTCTTCAATTACTGCAAAATGCTGATGCTGTGGGAGGGGGCAGCAGGGCCAGGAAGAGCAGTGTGTTGTGAGAAGCTGGAAGGCCCCAGAGAGGCTGCCTGGTATCATTTCATGAGGCTGCTGCCTCTTGGCCCTTGTCCTGGCACTCAAGACCCTCCCCCTGAGTTCCTTGGACACTAGCAGGGAGGAGAAGGGAAGCTTCCTGCCAAGAATCAGTCTAGCTTTCCCATTAGCACTGGGTATGGGTGTCTCCACTCTCAGAAGCACGCTCTGTTGGCAGCCTCACCATCTCCCTGCGTGAGATCCTTTAAGACCTCTACCAGGGTCTGAGGTGAAGTGGAACAGGGAGCAGGGAGGAAGGAGGCATGGACTCCTCCCCCTCTGGTTGGAGTGGCCTGGGGATGTCGATTGCAGAGAAGCCCCTCGCAGCCTGGACCTGTCGTCACAGAAGCCAGGACGCTGGCCTCAAGTGCCATGCAGGTGCACTTAGGATTCAGTGACTACCTAGGCCCTCAGAGGACCTGGAGATTTGTCCAACCCAGTCCCCTACGAAATTGTCAGTGGCACTGACTCAAGGGGGAGTGGGTGAGCCGTGGGGATCTGCTGAGGAAGGCTATGTGGATTGGAGGCTGCTCTGCTGTCTGGGGGTGCAGGGGAGGCCAGGGGTACTCAAGATAGATGAGTCCAGGCTGAGCAGGCAGCAGGGCTGGAAACTCTGGCTCCTCAGGCCACACGGAGGGCCGAGCAGGCAGGGCTGTCCGTCTCCCTAGCCTGGAGTGGAAGCATGTTCTTCTCTTTCCTCGGCCGGAATGAAGTAGTGCCAGCTCAGGCAAATGAAGGGGGCACCTGGTTTTGATCCTGGAAGGCACAGCAGGAGCAGGGATGGGTGTTGATGGGCAGGCAGGGCAGAGGCTGGGAGAGGGGGCATCATAGTCCAGAAGGTGTGGGTTGAGGAAGGGGACGCGGTTCAGGCCACAAGTGCCACAGCTGACCGTGGCTTGCAAGGATTCTGGATCTCTTCCCAGCTGGGCCCAGAGGCTTGGCAGGTGGGAAACAACCTGGCTGTTTTGGAGATGACTGAGCCTCAGAATCTATTTCAAAGGACAGCACGGAACCCCCAAGACAGAGACAAGCCTTTTCTCTGCAGAGTCAGGACGTCAGAGAGCTTTTCTGGGCTCCTGGCAGGCAGAAGGGGGTGCTTGGGCAGTCACACCGGGTAGGCCAGTGAGAGTCAGGGAGAAGAAAGGAGAATTCTAGAAGCCTGCTTATATTCCCCTCCACTGCTGGAAGGGCTCTCCCCACCCCACACCTACAGCCATGGCCTCCCTGAGCCCCGTCTGGAGCTCCAGAGCACCATCGTGCTGAGGTCTTAATTTCTAAATGAGCGAGGAGGAGTTTTGGATAGGCAGAGGCGGATGGAGAGACACGTTGAGAGAGACAGGAGAGACCTCGGGGAGGGTCGGATGTCGACTCAGCAGTTTGCAACAAGCTGCTCAGGTCTTGTCTGAAAAGCCAAGCCAGCTGCCTTCGGGTAGCTGGGAGCAGGCCATGGACAGAAGAGGCTGCTGATGAGTCAGGCATGGGCAGGAGTGGGGGGTGGTCCTCGAACCCAGGGGCAGGAGGTGGGCCGGGCATGCTCAGGCCCCTCAAAGGGCAGGGAATTATCAAGTGCTAATGAATGACTAAATGGCTATGTAATAATAAATTGCCTCTGTTGTGCTGGGTTCTGGAGGCAGGCTTGCCTTGGGACGCCAGCCAGCCCTGCAGGTCAGATCCCTGGGAGTGAGATGGACCCTGCCCTCAGAAGTCCATAGAGCCTCCTCCTGGATCTCTGCCAGCTCTCTGCCAGCTCCATGGCTCTGACTGGACTGAGGGCTCCCTGGGAGCCCCGGCCACTTGGTGCCCCCCATCCTCATGTTGTAGCAATTTGGCTGGACATTCCAGGAACAGCTGTTGCCCACTCAGACACTGACCTAGCTGCTCTTACAGAAGAAAACTGGGCAAGTCTGGAATTTCCTCACCCCGGGCTCGAGGACCCCCCCAGCCCTCCAGACCTGCTCTTGGCAGAGCCTGAGGACCATACTTTGACCTCACGAAGAGTCTTGCTGCATCTTCCTGGTAAAGAGGCATTGAGGGAACTTACCCCGTAACTGGAGTACACCTACTCCCACACTTCTCTGGGAACTGAGAACCTTATGACCCTGTACAGAGGGAAAGGGCTTGCTCAGGGTCCATCTGGCTTTCCTGTGAATTTCAAGGGAGAATTCCCGACCTTTTCTCTTGAAAGGGAATGGGAATCATAAGCCACATCACCATTCCCCCTCCCCTCCCCTCCTTCTCCACACATACCAGGCACAGCTGGAAGGATGCCTAATTCCCACCATAACCTTCCAAGCACACAGCATTAGCCCCATTGAGTGGAGGAGGAAACTGAGGCCCCAGTGGTTCAGAGTGAATGGTTCCATCTGGCCTGCAAACAGCGGAGATAGGATTTGACTCCCAATCCAGCTCTTCCTGGGTTGAGTCATGAGGAGCCCATTGTGATCTTTAGAAAAAAAAATTTTAATAAGCCCATCTTATCTCAATATGCAAAACTACGCACTTGGCATGCAAATTAGCACTTCCTGCCCACTCCCGGGGTGGCAGTGCAGCCTCCTGGTTTGACCAACATCTAACCCTCCTTGTCTCTCTTGCTTGGACTGAAACCTCTCTGCTCCCTTTGCCACCTGCCCCCCCACCCCGCCACCTCCAAACAGGGCTTTGCAGGCAGCAGTTGGAGAATATCTCCCCAGGTGGCCAGTGAGCAGGCCTCAGATTCCTCAGCAAGGGCCCCTCCCCCACCTCCTCCCCTTCCCATCCATGGAGCCCCCCAGCCCAGAGGAATTGGACGTCCCGTGCTTTGGGGTGCATGAGGACAGCAACTGCTTTCTGTTGGAGGGTACATGGGAGGGCATTCCAGATGAAGGGCGCATGGGAGAATTAGGAAAAGGTGTGAAGGTAGGATCTGCTCCAGGGAAAGCCAGTGAAGCATTTAAGGTCTGCTCCGTTTCAAGGGGTGAGTTCTCCATGATGAAGGAGCCCATTGCACTGGAGCAGGCAAACCAGGAGGCTGGGAGGCGGGTGGTGGAGCTGGATATCAACTGTGGCTGCAAATCATAGGAGAAATGTCCCATGAGCACAGGGTGGAAAGGACAGTCATCCCCACGCTTGGCCTGATTCATGGCTGGGGAGGCAGCGGACATTCAATGGGCCCAGGTGACCTTGAGCTCATTACCTAATGTCACTGTGCCTCAGTCCCCTTGAAGGTAATATGGGTCCAATAAACCCCCTCATCTTCCCCTCAGAGCTGCTAGGAAGCCACTGGAGGCTTGCTCTATTGCTGAATCATAAGCAATCATGGAAAGGCTGCCCCTGGGGAGAGGGGGAAATGGAGGGAAGGTGGTGTCAGACCCATGGAGGGAGGAGGGGTGAGAGTGCTGTCCTGCCCCTACACACACCACCCAGTAGAGGCAGTGAGCCGGGCCCAACACACACAGAGACTGCCCTACACAGCTTGGAACTGAGCCCCAAGCCAGGGGCAGGACTGGCAGTGGAGCACATTCGAGAGTGACATGTCAGTGAGGTTGGGACAACGTACAGATGCCTTCCTGCAGCCCCTGAGGTATACAGGGAGAGTAGGGTGGCCTGTGGAGAAAGGTGACAAGTAAGAATGGGAGGTGGGTGGCCCAGGTCAGTCTGGAAGCTTATCTTCTGTGAGAGAGGGCCGGGAAGGATCCCAGGGAGTAAACAGATTTGTCCATTAAATGGGTCAGATGAGGGCAGCTGGCAAGCGGGAAGGGGTCCATGGAAATCTTGTCAGCCTCTTCCAGAACACTGGATTTCCAACTGTCTTTTTAAGCAACGTGGAATTCATTTTAAACTAAATTTGACAGAGATCCCCCATATATGACAGATTAAAGTGGGGCTGCTTTGATGAAGGACAGCAGAGGGCAGGGGGTCCAGAGGCTTCCAGAACAGAGCTGGGTGTACACACCACTCCAAAGGTGGGTACAGGGAGGGATGGGTGCTGGGCACAAGGTCATGGCTCCAAACAGGTCTGGACTTGTTTCAACCCTCTTTGGATGACCTTGGGAAAGGCCTTCTTCAGACATGGGCCTCATGCTCTCATCTGCAGAATGGGTACCTCTCAGTCCCTTTGCCCT
Source organism: Neogale vison (assembly GCF_020171115.1). Lineage (NCBI taxonomy): Eukaryota > Metazoa > Chordata > Mammalia > Carnivora > Mustelidae > Neogale > Neogale vison. The sequence goes on along the minus strand of NC_058096.1, from coordinate 204,711,569 downwards.
CAGCTGCTGGAACAGGGGCAGAGACTTCTCCCTCCATCAGGGAGAGGTGCTATTTACTCATCTTCCTGAAGCACTGAAGTCTTGGGGAACTCATCTGCCTCCTGGCTCAGCTAATTGGAATTGCTTCCCCCTCTCCCCTGCCTCTCAGTAAATTATGCGAATTCCCCCAGTCAGAGGCCTGGGTGATGGACAGCCCTGTCACAGCAGCCTAAGTGTTTAGAGAGCAATTGTTCTGGGGAAGGCTGCCATCCCTCAAGCCGGTGCTGTGCAAGGCTCAGTGGGGAGAGCCAGCCTGGCCCTGCCCAGGCCCCAACCCCGGGCCCTGCCCAGCCGCCGGAGCCTGCACTGCCAAGCCCGCCAAGCACGGGCTTCCGGTACGTTATCCTTGTCATAACAATCAGAACAGCCGAGAGGTATTGCTCTTAAACCCTCAACACACATTTTTATAACCTTTCTGTTTAATAAGAAAGAGACAGCTCCAATTAGCTGGGAATATTCTGCAGAAATGGGATTATTTTAAAAGCTCCAGCAATATTATAAAATAGCTTCAGTAAGTGAACAGCTGTTGCTGGGCCCCGCCCGCCATGCACAAAGCTCCTCCCGCACCCTCTCACCGGGTGGGGGCCTCTCTCCCCTCTGCAGGCGCCTGAGGGTCCCCAAGAGCTCTACTCTGGCTGGCGGTCAGGGACCCCTGTTCTGGCAGCAGAACGTGAGCCGTGGGGTGTGGGGCGTGATACCCCCTTGTCCTGGGCTGGAGGAGAGGGGCAGCCTGGACCTCCCCTCGTGGTGAGACCGTGGCCTTACCGGAGCCCTGCCTTCTCCAGGAAAGCCTATGTGGGGACCCCAACGTCACCTCTAAAAGGGCCTCCAGCCCACCCTGTCGACCCATGACCTGGAGATATTCTCCTTTATGACATGACTGCCATCCACTGCTCAGGCCTTCCTAGCCTTTCCATCTCTCCAACCAAAGGGGCGGGGTGGAATCACCCAGCAACTTCGTCATGGTTACTGTGCATATTCTGAGTCCGCTCTGTCTAGACCTGTCCCAGGGCCAGGGGAGCAGGGCGCCTCAGGGTTTCCCACTCCTCTTTCTTGGGACTAGTTGCCCACCCCTCTTAGGAGCCGCCTCTACTCCCACCCACAAGCCTGTGCATTCCTGTTCCCTGGAAGGGAACGGTTCCCTGCCCACCGTAGTTAGCAGCTTCATTTTAACTGTATCTAAGCCCCCAGTGATACCCTATGCTGTTGGGTCCCCCCAAGACTCAGGTTGAACAGCAGACAATATTTGGACACCCTTCAGGGAAGGATAGATTTGGAATGGACCTCGGAGTCTGGCTCATAGAACCTGCCACTATGGTTGGGGGCACTGAGTCCAAGTGAGAGGAAGTTCCAAGGCTCTATTTCTAAGACAGAATGGGAGGCAGGACCCAGGCTGTCTGCATCTGCTCTGGCATTTAACCACTGCAGGTGCTGGCATCAGTGGGATTTGAAGCCTCAGCCCTGCTGTGGTGGGACGCGTTGGGCTCTGCCTCAGTTGCCCAGGTGACCATAGGCAACTCCCTCCCCTTTCAGGGTCAGGAACCCCATGAGGCTGAGGGTGGGACTCCTGGGGCGCAGGTGGGTGCTAAGACACTGGGGCAGCCTGCTTTTGTGGATATTCTGTGTCAGAGCCAGGCCAAGGACTGGGCCAGAGGGGGCCCCTTGGGATCAGGCCCCTCCAGGTCTGGCCAGAGAGTGTGGGGGGCCTCAGGGTCCCCCTTGAGGCTACCTGGGCAGAACAGCTACATGGCCCAGGGACCACCCAAATGGTCAGTCACTCCCCGCACTGTGACCCTGGCCTTACTGGGACCAGGTCTCAGGGGACACGGCCTGGGGAATGGGAACAATTTCAGGGCATCCTCGGGAGGAGCCCGCAGCCCAGGAACTGCAGCGGGATGCAAATGCACCATGTGCTAAATGGGGAAAAATGAATTTTACACCCAGACAAAGTGACTTTTATCATGTTAACGACCATGGTTTGCTCATCATGTCTGCAGCAGTGAAATGGGGCCTGTGGATGTTTTTCTTTTAGTTCTGCTTTTAAATGGAGGCATTTTCCCCCCTCATAGCAGACAAGCCAAGCCCCTTAGATTGGGATGACAGAAGTGCCGACTCAGCAAAAACAAAATGGAGGAATTTTTTTTTTTTTTAATCTTCATCTGTGCCTTCCAGCAAAAATAAGCTCGGAGTGAGGAGCTGGGGTGGGTGTGAGCCCTGACCTGGAGAAAGAAACGTGGCTCTGGCCCAGGTCTCCCTTAAGTCCCTGGGTGACCTGGGACCCTCCTCACCCCCTCCTGACCTCAGTGTGGCCGTTGGTACCAGGAAGGAGATGGGCTGGAGCCGCAGGGCTTATGGCCTGAGAGCTGCACTGCCCTGGCTCTCACCCAGGTGTCCAAGTCAAATCCATTACACTGGGCGTGTCTGGGTCCAGAGCGGACTACTCCATGAGCCGGACTCCCAGAGGGCATGCTAGGGCGGAGTGATCACTGAGTCGGTGGTGCCCCCAGTGGCCGATACAAGGCCCTGCATGGATGGGGACACAGAGGTTGGCTGCCAGAGCCAAGGCTACTTCCCGGACATCTGCAAGGAGCATCCAAGAGAAGACTCCGTTAGCCAAGTCCCTGAGATTCCCTCCTAGCCCTATACCCTGCGCGTATCACTGACACATGGCAACTCCATATTGTGCTCATCTAGAGTCAGGAAAACACCATCTGATGCTTTGTACAGCTGCCCAGCCCGGCACCCAGCTTCCCGGGAGGAGTCTCTGCTGGGCCCAGTGGGGGAGTGCTCAGCTAAGGCAAATGAAGAGGTCTTTGGGGCTGGCATATCTGGGAAACCTCTGCCCTGACACCATGCAATACTGCTCTGGAAGGCTCGAGCGGGTCAGGCAGGCAGGGCACTTGACGAGCAGAGATCAGCAGACAATTAGCCAGCCCCAGCGGAGGTAATTAATCAACGTCCAAGGCCTTCCGTCTGGGTCTGCTGTGATCACTGCCGTGCCGGGGCCCTGGTGAAAGTCAGGCCAGCACCAACACCGTCACCAACACCACCTCCAGCAGCTCGATGCTGCTGTCATCCTCACAGTCACCATTGTCGTCACTGTCATGGCAGCAGAAACATCCAGCCAGGGACTAGCTGTCCCCATCCCCAACCAATGCTGGGGCTGTCTCCTCCCAATTCAAGCTGCTTTCACACTGTCCCCTCATTCGCTTCTCCCCAGTCCAGAAGACACACAGGTGTCTCTGGTGGGGAGACTGAAGCATAGAGAAGGGAAGGGCTAGGGCGGGGGTTGTTCCTGGTGTCCCAGCCCACCATCACTACCGTCCCTCTCCTCCCCACTGCCAGTACCATCTGCTCTGAGAGCATATTCCTCCTCCCCGTACAAATCAGCATAGGCTCAGGTAGGCTGCAGTAACAAAGCTAAAATCTTAGTGGCTTCAAATGATGCGGGCTTCTTTCTTTGGGCTGTTCCATGTCCTTCACAGGTAACCAAGGCTCTGCCCTATGTCATCCTCATACTGAGACCAGTCTGACTGAACAGCCAAAGTCTGGGAAACTGTTGTGGAAGAGGGGACCAGGGCCCTGAAAGGTCTCACACCGGCAATTCACTGCTCTGGTCTGAAGTGTGGCTTCTGCTCACCACTCATTGGCCTGAACCAGACACGCAGGCCTACTTGACCACCAGGGGGCAGGAAGGGGCAACTCTACCTTAGCTGGGAAGCTGGCAACTGCCAACAGGGGTCGTGGGATTCCCCCAACCTCCTCTCCTTCCCTTCACCTCCCAGTCCCCTGCGCCCACATTCTCCAGCTGCTAGCCCAGCATGACTTCGAGGTTTAAGATGCAGCTTCCTCAGTACCCCTGGGATCACAAGTTGGGCTTCTTGCTTCAGGAAAAGTAGCCCCCCCATCTCACCCCTGCCCCAGGGGATGAGGGTGGGTGTGCCAAGAGATCCTGGAAGCCTGTCCTGTCTTGGTGGAGCCTTGTGGAAAGGGAGGGAAAGTCTGTGCTGGGCTTCAGGCCATGACTGGCCCCAGGTGTGATGACAGTTGGGGTGGGAGAAATCAGCCAGTGGAGTCTTACGGGGATTCCACAAGGGACAGGGTGGGCCAGCTGCAGGTGGGATCCTCAGTACAGAGGCCATGAAAGAGGAGAATGATGAATGAGGTGGCCAGCGAGGTGGCCAGCAGCTCTGGGTGACCAGCTGGCTGGCTAGTTCCAGGCTGTGAGCTCATAGTCTGTGCCGGCATTTATAAGGCACCATCGGGGACACCCCAGTTACATACCACTCCTCCAACCTCTAGAGAAATCTGAGACTAGAGATTGGAGGGGAAAGGGGCTGCCTGGGGGCTCTGGGATTCTGGGAATCAGCCCCAGGGCTTCAGCTTCCCAATCTACTGTTCATTTTGCTCCACCACCATGGGCCGGGGCTGGAGGTGGGTGATAAGGGGGCAGGACAGGAAAAGTCTGTTTCCAGGCGAGGCCACTTCTGGTTCTCCTGGTGCTGGGGTGCCTGTGCCAGGGCAAATATGGCTCTTCCCACATCATCCATCACCGGGCCACAGAAGGCTGGTCATGATCAATAAAACAAACAATTATCCTGTCATTACTGATTGTGAGCCTGGGGCAGAAGCAGCAGCTGAGGGGGGAGCACTTGAGGTGTGGGGGAGCTTCTGATGAGGACAGCCCACACCTGGGGTATTGGCCAAAGTTGGGGCCTGCAGAGGATGAGAACTGTGGAGGCTACCAGGCAAAGTTGCCCAGGAGTGGGGGGCAGGGTCCAGAACCCACAGAGCTGGAGGACTAAGCTCTGTGTGAAGGAGGTGGGGGCAGGTCAGTGTCCACTTGGCTGGTAGAAGGAGGTGGCTCTGAGGGGGCTGGCTGGCCCCACCGCCTTACCTACACCCCCTCTGCTGGTGTCTAGGCACGGGGAAGGGGGCACATCAGGGAAGGTAGTAACTGTGAGCAATCCCAGCTACAAATTAAGAACTATCCTCTGTCCTCCTATCCTACCTCTCACATCTTGGGATCCCTACACACTCAGACAAAATAATCTTCCATCACCATTGCCCCTGAAGCCGTGTGGTCTTGGCTTCCCAGACCTGGGAGTATCCAAGGCAGTGGGTATGGGTCTGGCTGTGGGGAAATGGGGGGGGGGGCTGGTGGGAGGAAGCAAATATCAGTCAGGAATCTGGGTCCCACTTCTGGAGAACTGTTCTGGCTTCTGGCCTGGGGAGTGGAGGGCTTGCTTTCTGAGCCCTTTGGAGGGTGGAAGAGGCCCATGTCCTGCTATGTCAGCATCGAAGAGCCTCAATCCCCCAGTTCCGTTCCCTGTCCTATTCCAGCCCCGCAGAGGGGAAATCTCTCTCCATCAGAGGGAAGGGACGAAAGGAGAAGTGATTTATTATTCTATTCCATTATGCCTGTTTCCAGAGAAACTAATTATGGTGCATTGTTGTATTAGATACTTTCAGAAAGATTACATTTTCTTACTTTGGCCGATAAAAAAATTAAATCCATCAGTTTTCCTAAACACATTACAGTAAAGACAGACTTGCTCCTTGTAATTATTAATCAGTCGGATTTGAGGATGCAAAGCGTTTGACTTAAGCTCAATACAGTCACGAACAATGTCCCAGGATCGCATTTGGTATTGAAACAATTTTTCAATTTATTAAAAAGTCATTAAGGCACTTGGAGTGGGAGGTGCAGGGAGCTGGCTTAAGCCGCTGAGTCAGGGTTGTGGATCTGGGGGTGGCAGTAAGCAAGGGGACCTGTGCAAGCAGGAGGAGACCCCAGGTCTGTCTTGCTCCTAAGTCCGACTCCATCCAAGGGGCCTGTTCAAGGTGAAATGAGACCTTAAAAGTCAGTGCCTGCCCCCACCCCTGAAATCCTGTCCTATGCATATCCAACTGTCTAGAATCTGCCCCTCCGGACTGTGAGCTCCATAGGACAGAGTGGCAGTAAAGGGTCCCTCTGGGAACGATTTGGCATACTGAGCCCTGGCCACCTTGTAGAGGCCCTGCACAGGGAGCCGAAAGTCTGCCTGACTCCTACCTCTGGCAGGGAGACAGCCCCTCTTACCAGCTCAGGCTCTCAGAGCCCCCAGCTGAGGACATGTGGCTATTTGGAAGGACACCTGGTGTGGCCGGGTGCCTTGTTCCAGTCGCTGGCCCTGCTCACTCAATCATTTAATTACTCCTCTGACACTTCCTACTCCCACGAGGGATTTGCAGGGGTTTAGGATGCTGACAAGCTACAAGCCCAGCTTAGCCTGTGTCCTGGCTGGAGTGGTTGCTGAGGGGCAGCAACAGGACCTGGGATCAAGTCACAGCTCAAGCACTTGCAAATTGTTGACCTTGGAAAAGTCAGTCAACCTTGCTGCACTCAGTTTCCATTCTTGGAGAAAGCGGTTGCTGCTGCCTATCTCCTCACACAGGACAAGGGAGGTCACAAGGTCTACCTGTCCTTCCTGGTCTGGTACTCTTAGGTCACCCCCTTGCCCCTCGGCCATAACATAAAGTCTTGCCTACTCCCTTGGGGCTACTTCACCTGCGTTGTTCCCTCTAACCTACCCTCTCCCATGGGTCTTCTAGAGAATTCTGCCTACCCTTCCTTCAAGCCTCTGCTTTAAAGATCTTCCCTAAATCCAAATGGGGTCTCTGGGTATTCCCATGGCCCCTGGGCTATTCCCTTTTATCACACAGTGCGTGACCAGGGCCTCATCTACCCCCATGAGCTATGGCCTCAAGAGAGTCAAGTCCCGACATCCACCAGCAAGGACAAGACCTCGTGCCCTCCCTCCACATGAGACTCACCGTAACCTAGCCTGAGACCTTTCTGGACTGAGCTGGCCATTCTTTCTGGGGCTATGTTGGGAAAGCCTAGGACCCCGGAGCAAGAGGATCAGGCAGTGCTGGGCCTTCCAAGACTCTTTATCCAGTGCTGAGAGACCTTCCCTAGCAGCAAGACCTTACAGTTTCATCTCCTATCATACCCCAGGGCTCTTCTCTGGGTGTGTTGCCAGGGAAGGAAGCCAACGCCACTCTCAGAATGACCCATACCCTCCAAGAAACTGAGGTGGGATTCAGGATGAGGCAGGGGTTGGGACCAGAACTTGCACCATCACCAGCATCTGGGTTCCCTTGATTAGCTCTGTCTCTATGTGTCTCAGCTTTCCCCACGTGTATGTCCACCCACCCTGTTAGCTGCACAGAGATGGAACTGAGAATTAAATATAGGAATGGAGGGAAGAGTCCAGGATGGCAAGGATCTGGGAGCAGGGCTGGGGTTTGAGCGTCAGCATAATTGGGGCTGGCTGGTGAGGGTGAGGCTGGGCCTGAGGCACAGAGCTGGGTTCCAGGCCTGTCTGGCTCCCTTCAGTTCTAGCCCACAGAGCCACAAAGAAGGATCTCCATTGCTGGGCACCCTGCCCCCCTCCCCACGCCTCTCACCTGCGGGCAGGTGGAATTGAGCGTGTTCCAGACACTCCATTTCCTGGGAATTTATGGAGGGTTTTATCTTCTCTCTTTGATCACCAGTGAGGGGAAGGAGAGGGCACGCTTGGCTCCCTCCTCTCCAGAGGGGCAAGAAACAGCAGCCTGGCCACCCTCAAGCTTGGAAAATACTGTCTGAATCCTACCTCAGCAACCCCCCCACCTTCCCCCATGGGGACTTGTCAGGGCCCGGCGAGTATGGGGAGGGGATGGCAGCCATTTAAGCTGTCACCAGCTCCATCAGAGGATTTAAATCACTGACACAGAGTAACAGCGCCATAGATTACAGCACGTGAGCCACGCGGGCACAGCACGGCAGCGGCGGAGGAGGGGTGAGAGGGGAGTAAGGAGGCTCAGGCCAAGAGAGGCGTAGCTCTGGCACTTTCATTGTGGGGGCTCTCTGTAGCTGAGGCTGGCGGAGCAGGGAGCCCCTGAGCACCTTACCTGCCTTTCCACTCAGACTAGCCCCCCACAGGAGCCCCCACACTTCTGGGTTGCTCCAGGGCCCCTCCCCAGCTGGAGGATCCATCCTTTGTGCCCTCCAGATAATGGCTTGAGGTCATGGCTCATGTATCCCCCAGGTTCTCCATAGACCTTGCATCCAAAGGCCTCACAGCCATGGGCACCCCTGTGAGTGGGTGAGGGCAGGAGGGGGGCTGGGGGCACCTGGCAGGGAGCCTGCCTGCTCCTGCTCACAGGCGCCCAGCCATTGTCTCTGATTGCATGGTATTAGCGGTAAATTACAGCCTTTGGGAGGCCGCATGTAAAAATAAAATAAAATAAGTGTCAAAAGACAGAGAAAATATTGATTCTTCAGGGAGAAGAAAAGATGGCTTGGTTAAATTAAAACTTTGAGAGGAAGGAGAGTGTGGGAAGATGGTCCCCAGGATTAGAGAGCAGCCTGGGGCATGGTGGAAGTAGACTGGGAGACCGTGATTCCGTTGGTCAACAAACACACTGTTCCTGAAATCCTGGCCTGTTCAGACCAATGTGGAGGAGACACAGGAAGGATGTGACACCACTCACCCAGGAGACAACAGACCCATTAGGCTCACCAGGAGGACCCCAGACACTGACACTCACAGGTAGCGGGTTGTCTCTGGCTGAGGTCTGTGTGAGTCGTGAGAGCTCTCCATGGTGCTGATCCCCATCTGCCCAGTGAAAGGGCTGCCCATGCTGCTCTCCCAGGCCAGGGAGAATCCCCACATTCCCTCCTCTCTGCCTAGTCTGGGACCTGGGGTGGGGTGGGGGGGACGGCGGGAGGGTTGGGGCACATGAGGGCCCAATTTGTCCCACCTATCCAGTTCCCCCTCCTCTTCTGGTTCCTCCTCACCCTCTTCCTCTCCTCTCCCACCAAGAAAGATGGGATTTCCCAAAGTTGCCTCAGTAAGGGCAGAAACAGTAGACTGAAGGATTGACAAAGGCCCTCACTGCCTGGGGCAGATGGACCATATCCAAAATGATGTTTCCATAGCAGGTGACATTTCCCATTGGGGTCTGATAGAGATACTAGATGTACAGCACCTTGAAGCTAAAACCAGGTACTTAGCATCCCTGCATCCCTGGGCATGTGAAGTTAGGCTGAGGCAGGGAGGACTTGGGGGGGGGTGTCAGGCCCAAAGGGATAGACAGGAACCCTAGAAGTGTCAGCTGATAAAGGCAGGAATGACAGTAAGTGTCCTTCTCCAGAGCCCTCCACAGATTTCCTGGACCTCTAGGGAGCTCCCTTGATGGGACCAGGAGAATTCTGAGGTGGCAGCTATTTTTTTAGAGGCTCCTGGACCTCAGATTGAGGGATCCACTTGTTTCTTCAATAAGCAAAAAAGTAAAAAGTAAAAAGTAAGCCACTGTGTCCTTCACGTACCCCCCACAATCATGGGAGGAGAAGGGCTCTAAGCTAGTCCTGCCAGGCTCCCTTTCCTATTCTGAAGGAAGTCACAGCAGGGATAACTGTAAGGTGCTTTCCATGAAGGAACAATGAACCGGGCACAGCAAGGGCTGTGTAGCTGGACAAGGCCTGAGCTGTCTCCTGCCAGAGGTGGGGTAGGAGTTGCTGTTGCTGAGAAAACTTGTCACCGGAGGCACCTGCCTGAACCTCTCTCCTTTCCCTCACCTACTGCCTCTGATGCCATCCACCTAGCTGCCCCCACTTCTCAAGCCTACCGCCCGGTCCTGCTTGACTTCAAAATGTGGTAGGATGGAACACCTGGGAGCAGGTCACCTGGATAGGTCCTGGCATGGCCTGCCTCCCCAGTAACAAGTGTGCACCTGTCTGGGAATGCCCCCTCTGGTGAAAGTGCCCACATGACACCAGGCTTCTAGATGAAAGATGTCTGCCTTCATGAAGTGGGGAGGGGAGCAACCTCTGGTGCCAGGAATATCTACTCACCTTTCTGCTCAGTAACCTTGAGGCTGGTCATGTTTAGTTCTCCACTGTCACTCAAGGCCAAAGCCTGGTCTTGGCCTCCTCTTGCCAAGGGGGCTCCCTGACCCTGGAGCCCATGTACAGTTGCCCTGGATGCCCATATTGGTGACAACTGCAGAACTCATAGGGGAGCAGGGGGTGGGAATCTCTTTGAGGGCCCCTTGGAGAACCAAGCTTAAAAGCCCCCTCCTCAGTGTCTACATCCTGCTTGATTGTCCATCCACCTCTGGTGTCCTTCAGCCTGCTTTCCCCTCCCCTTTCCATAGTTGGGTCCCCAGAGCAGCCTTTCCCATCATCCCTCCTTCTGCAGGCTCTCTTATTCCAGAGCCTCTTTGAGTCCCCTTCTCTCAACCTCCTCCCCACTCTGAACTCCTCCCCTGCCCAGCCCAGGGACCATGCTAGCTGATTTCACCTTGAAGCTCCCTTATCACAGTCTCCATCTCTTGCGGCCTTAGCTGGAGCAAATTGTTTTCTTTGTGCTTGCCCAGAGCAGTGGGGCCAGAGTGAGAGCAGGGATGAGACTGGGCCATGGTGGGTGGAAATTCAAGTCCTGAGATCCAAGGGTCTCCTTTGCCCACCTCTTCCTGCACCTGAACCCTGTCCCTACTCCCCCTCCTCTGGGCCAGGCACTGGCCTGGCTTACCCCAATTTGCTATTCATGCCCACCACAATCATTCACTCCTTTCATCCTGGGCTGCATCCTGGATAAACCCTGGGGTTACCCCTTCTCCTGTGTGAACATGCTTCCCTCACCCCATGGGCTGGAATGCACACAAGCATATGCTCATATTCCTTTGGGTCCCCATTTTGCACTTGTGCTCCCCACTAGGTAGGCACATGCTCCCCGCAAAACAGGTACCCATATGCTTGTGCATATGCTTAAGACAAAGATCCAGAAGATCAGAGCCTAGAGAAGCTCAGAAGTCTTTCACTTCCTTAACCCAGTCCAGATACTCTGTTGTACAGATGGGAAGAGAGAGGCCCAGAAGGGTGACATGGAAGCAGGCATCCTGGCTGGGAGGTGGGGCAACAAAATCCCAAGGAGAGGTTAGGATTAGGAGTCCCCCTGGTTTCCCCTTCTGCCTTCAAGATAGGCCTCTCTGCTGGGCTATTTGCCTGGGCATGTTCTCTCTTGTCTTTATTCCTGCCCAGAGCAATCAAGATCTCAGTGCTCTGCCCTGGGGTGCTCCAGTCCCCCACATTCCTCAACCTCTGCCCTCCACTGTCTCCTCTCTATCCCTGGCTTTCTCTCAGGGCCACCTCCCCATCAGGAAAATCATCTCAGACCCCAGCCACACTGTGGAGTTCCAGCTCTAGGATCCTGCAATGTGACCTCTGGCAGGTCACCTCCCCTCTGAGTCTCCATTACTTCAGAAAATGAGAATGATAACAGAGCTGATCTCACAAACTCACATGATCTTATGAAGTGGAAAGACTTATCTGGAAAGGACTTAGTGTGGGGAGCAGGGTCTTGTACTGATATACTAGTAAGAGCGATGTTAATAGGGGCACCTGGGTGGCTCAGTGGGTTAAGCCTCTGCCTTCAGCTCAGGTCATGATCTCAGGGTCCTGAGATCCAGCCCCGCATCAGGCTCTCTGCTTGGCAGGGAGCCTGCTTCCCCTTCTCTCTCTGCCTGCCTTTCTGCCTACTTGTGATTTCTGTCTGTCAAATAAATAAATAAAATCTCTAAAAAAAAAAAAAAAAAAAAAAAAGAGCAATGGTAATAATAAGAGGCTGTCTCCTTCCTGCATCTCAGGCCCCGGCCCCACTCTCGAGGATAATTTCTCTATCTAATTTCTTTTTTTTTTTTTTAAAGATTTTATTTATTTATTTGACAGAGAGAGACCACAAGCAGGCAGAGAGGCAGGCAGAGAGAGAGAGGAGGAAGCAGGCTCCCTGCTGAGCAGAGAGCCCGATGTGGGACTCGATCCCAGGACCCCGAGATCATGACCTGAGCCGAAGGCAGCGGCTTACCCCACTGAGCTACCCAGGCGCCCTCTATCTAATTTCTTGCAAGAGTTGCCTGCACCCCAGCTACCAATTCCTCTCCATGCACAGACTCCTACACATGTGTGCCCACCCGTGAGAGTGTGCCCCTCAAATCCACATTCCCATCCAGTATTCACACATGCTCACACACATGTACCAACAGTAAACAGAGTATAATTCATTTGTAAAGGAGACTCCAGCCGTGCCATCCATCTTAAGCTAAAATTCAATACTTCCCAATGTAGCCTGCTGGGTTTTGATGAATGGAGAGGACAAAGGCTCTGACCCACACTCCCTGCTCTCTGAAACATCTAAACACCAGCCATGAGGGGCCAAGTGGGGATGGAGAGGAGGGGCAGCAGGCCAGCCATCCCAAAGGGGGGCTTCTAACCGTCTAGCCGCCCAAGTGCGGCCAGGGGAGGAACTACTCAGCACCTGTCTCCCATTTATAGCCTCCCAGAGGTTCAGGTGATACTTCCTTGATGCTGTATTTTTTTCCAGGCCTTTTGGGGCCAATGCAGCCTGACCAGGGGATGGGTTGAGCCTCTCCAATGACCTGGATGCCAGCCCCCACTCAATTCTACTGCTCTATTCCCAGCCTCTTCTTCCCTCAGCTATAACCCCTCTGAAACAAAAGTTCCCCTCTCCCTGCCTGCATTCCTCCCCCATATAGCCCATGGTTACTTCTCAGGTACCCCTGGTCTTTGCATAAACTGGCTGTTCCCCACCCCAAATCACCATTCTTTTCCTTCTTAACCTGGAGAACTGCTCCGTATGATTCAAGGCCCAGTTCAAATGCTCTTCTTCCAGGAAGCCAGCACTGACCTTTCTGGGAAAAACAAACAAACAACAACAACAAAAACAAAAAACAAAACAAAACAAAACAACACAACTCCCAGGCAGTCAGGGTGAAGAGAGGCAGGAGACTGGACACCCTGAGGGGGGACAAAGCATCTGTCAGGGCCCCACCCCCGCAGGCCTCTGCAGGCCAGGGAGGGGGCTCAGCTGCAATCCAGGCAATGGGGACCCAGAGAAAGGAGCAAGGCAGAACAGCGCGACCACTTGAGGCGCCTGGGTGTGACTTTAAGAGGACACCAGGCCCTTTCCCCACCGTCAGCCTGGCTGCAGAGCCCCGTACATGAGCTGTCAGGGCGCTGGGCTCTGGGTCAGCGCCGGCACTGGGGCTCGCTAAGTGCACATTCCTCCGCTCGGGGAGTCTGATGGCCCGCGGGGCTTCCTCCGCAATGGCCTGTGCTGTTTACGAACCCTTCTCCAGCTTGGAAATAGACTGTCTTTCCTGAACGATTTTCTCTTTTCCCATTTACTAAACATTGATTTCCCCCCTCCTGCGCCTCTAATAGAGCAGAAACCAATACGTCTTTGTTTGCTTTTCTCGCGCGCGTTTGGGGCGCGGGAGGCTGCGGGGGGGGGGCGCGGCAGCGGTGGCTGCACCGCGCATGTGCATCTGTTCAGGGGGCACTACCCTCCCCTGAGCCACCCCGCTGCCCCTGCACCGCTGCCCAGTGCCCACAAGAATCCAGTGTCTGGGGACACCGGGAGGGGGGCGGGGGCACGTCGGGCGCAGAGCAGAGGAAGAGCTCCAGTCCCCAGGGCTGCTGCGGGGGTGTGGTGGCTGTGGTACGGTCCTGAGAAGGCGACCTGTTCAATCACCTGCCAACTTTTCCGCAGGCGATCCCATTAGCATTGCCTCACCTCCAGATCCTCCTTGGAAGTCCAGGTGCTGCCGGATGAGGGGTCCATTGAGCACCTGGGGCTACGTTCAGTAGTGGCCAAGTGGGGCTGGGATGTTCATTCCTTCTTATCTTCAAGCATTCGGGTCACCATCAGACATGTCAGAACGTCTGCTCTGAGTCAGGCCTGTGACTTGGAGGCTTGACATGGAGGAGGGTGAGCCTGATCAGCGAGGTCCCTGCTCCAGGGGCTCTAAGGACAAACCCCACACTGCTTTGTCCTCAGAAGGCGCCGGAGCAGAGGGAATTCTCTGTCACAGGCGGCACTTGCAGGGGAGTGAGGATGTCAGAGGCCCAGGGGTAGGCCCTGGGCGGGTCACCACCCCCTGTAAGCATCAGGCTGGGAGTCCACAAAGCAGGACAGTAAGAGCTTCCTGAACAGTGTGGCTTCAGGAATTAGGTATTGCCCAGCCCTGTGCCTGGCACAATGTATTGCTCAATAAAATTTCCTTTCCATCCTGGCCCTGCCCTCCTCTTCCCCGCACTGAAGAAGCAAACAAACCAGGGTAGGGAGAAAGGACAAGGGAGTGTGAGGTCACCTGTGACTACAGCATGCCCCAGACCAGCCAGCCATGCAAACCCTCCCCTTGCATAGTAGGGGCCCATCTCCTTGCCACCAGGGAGCTGAAGAGCTTGGCAGATGGGCCCCCTTGCCCAACCCCTGCTAGACCAGGATTCACATGTGACTTTAGCAAGTGCCTTCCCTCTCTGGCCCTTGGTGTCTCTATCTGGAACATGGGTCCAGTGCTCAGGTGAACTAACACTGCTGGCCAAGGTGGTGTTGCCCACCCCAACCCTCAGGAGGACCCAGGCTCACCAAAACCCACTAACCCTCCCCTCCCCCGCAAGATGAGCTGCCACAGCTCTGGGATTAAATTCTACTCTGTTGTTATTGTCCTTTTATTTTTTTTAAAGATTTATTTATTTATTCTTTTTAGAGAGAGAATGAGGGCGTGCACAAGAAGGAGGGGCAGAGTAAGAGGGAGAGAGAATCTCTCAAGCAGATACTGTGTGTTGAGCGTGGAGCCCAACATGGGGCTCAATCTCATGACCCTAAGATCACAATCTGAGCCAAAACCAAGAGTTGGATGCTTAACCGACTGTGCCACTCAGGTGTCCCTCTACTCTGCTAGTATTAACTGTGGGCACTTAGGCATATTCCTTCCCTCTCCAGGTCTGCTGATGGTCCCTATTTTATAGGGCTGTGCTGGGGATCAAATGGCATGAGACAGCCCAGCTCCTGAAACCTAGTAAAGACTCCATTTGTGGAGAAGGTAAAGGGGCTCAGAGAGGGGAAAGGTGGGCCTGAGTGAGAGTCCCAGGGATAGGTTAAAAAGTGGGCCCTTGGCCTCTCCCTGCCCACTAGTTATGTGGTTACATGTCCATCCAGAATGCCTGTGAGCTTCCCAACAGCTCCCTGAAAGTACCTGCAGAAACTACGGTTTGTTCCCATTTTACAGATGAGAACAGTGGCAACTCAGAGAAGGCAAGGATCTTACTGAAGCTACACAGCAAAAGAGAGGCAGACCCAGAAGAGAGCCAGGCCCACTGACTCTAGATTGGGGGAGTCCACAGTCACTGGATGGATCAAGAGGAAGAGCGGGCACACATGGCAGGGATGCCTGCTGGGAAAGAAAGATCTAGAGGCAAGAACATGTGTGACACAGGCTGGGGAAGGTCAGGTTCCATTCTGAAACTTCAGGGAGTTTGGCTCTGGCTTGTTTGTGAGTGAGAGAGATGTCAGAGCGGCTCCCATGGGGCTGTGCCTCGTGGAGAAGGGAAAGCCAGAAGTCTCAGGGGACAAACACCAAGGGAAGGAATGAGGCTAGGGCAGGTGCAAGAGGGGTTTGGGCAGACTGAAAGGCAAGCAGTCAGACCAAGAGATCCACCGACAAGCTGACAAACAGGTGTACAGGCAGAGAGATGCACAGATAGATGCATTCACAATGGACAGACCGATGAACAGACAGAGAGCATTGAAAAAGAGTCAGCAGAGCCAAGAAGAGGAAGGGATCCCAGGCTGGAATACCTGTGTATTCCGAGCGAGGGCTCCGAGATGAGGCTAAGCATGACTTCAGGGCTTTGGGGCACTTGGGGAGGAGACTGGTGTGTAAACCTGGGAGGCCCAGGGCCCTGAAGAAAGCAGGGGTGGGACGGCAAGGGTTGCCTTCCCCTCTACGCCCCTGCCAACCCCAGACAAGCCCACAACGGAACCAAGGCAGTTCTGGGGCGGGTTGGGTTGTTCATACTCCCCAAGGATCCCTGCACCCATAACCCCGTGCAGTCGGTGCCCAGTGTGTGTTTGGAGGACAGACCCAGATCAAGATGCCTTCGCCACACCCGCTCCAGTATCCAGGTACGTGGCTGGCCTCCGGGGCAAGGCTGGGACCACGCAGGGCTGACAGGGGCAGGTGGTGGGCCAGCAACAGCCACCCCCGGGGAGCCAGCGGCCGCCACAGCACAAGGAGAGCCTCAGTGGGGGCCTGGACCAATTAGGAAGGAAGGGGCGACAGCAGTAATTAAAAATTAAAAGCCAACAAGACAGCAGTTTAAAAATGGAAGGAGTGAGTAAAACAATTAGCAGAGACGAGGCAACAGGGCAGGCAAGATACAAATGAAGCTGATCACAAGGCACTAATGACATCGGGAAACCTAATTTTTACGGTGTCAGGACTGCGTGATGAAGCACTGGGCCGGCTCCCCTGAACCAGCGGCGTGCTGTCTGAGGTCGGTGGCACTTGGTCTCCCTCCCCACTGCCTCTGAGGAGCCTGACCAGGGAAGCCAGGGGACAGAGGGCCCCAGCTGGTGCGGACGCTAGGAGGCAGGGAGGCCCGTAGACAGTGCGGGAGGGCAGGGCCACGAAGCTGGGAAACCGAGGCACGGTGGGTGGGTGGGGGGGCCCCGGTGGTGGCAGATATCACTCCCTCGGTGTCCCCCCACACACACAAAGCATTGGTGGTGGAAGTCACAGTCCTCCCCAGCGCACCGGTTGCCGCGGAGACCAGGCGACCCTCCTGGCAGAGGGAGGCTGAGTCAGTTTGAGTAATGGCGGAGAACGCCGCCGCTGATGGGGAAAAATACATCTTCATAACAGGGTGAACCTTTTGGAAAATGGAATAAGTAAAATAATTGAGAGAAAGAAAATTGAGTTTTTATTGCTTTTTAAGTGTTTAAGTGGAGGTTTCATTTAGGGAAATTATCGTTGCTTTTATTTTTAGCCACCCGGTGGGGTAGGGTGGGGCCAAGAAGAGCTTTGATTGGGGCGGGGCCTGGTTCTGCCCCCTCCTCCTAGGGGCCCCCAGAGCCAGACCCTCTCCCCAAGAGAGGAGAAGACCAAGGCTCCTTCTGGATTCTGCCTTGTCTTCTGGTGTCTCTTGGGTCCTGCCATTAGGCTGTCCACCTCACCACTGCTCTTGCTGGTCTCCTGACTGTGTTGGACTATCCCCCTTCACCCCCACTCAGCTCTCGAATAGACTTGCTCCACTGAGTCTCTGCATGCCCCACTTCTAATTTCCTGGCTCCTCCTGACCGGTCCTGTGTCCCCTGTCCCCAGCCTTTGTTGAGGCACTCGTCTGCCCCACTCCTGGTGGAGGAGTGGGAAGGCACCCCTCAGTCTTTGGACCTGACACCCAGAGGGTGTTTGTTGAGCCTCTCTGATGTCCTCTGCCCCGCTTAGGTGGCAGTGCCCTCGTCCACCCTCTTCCCATCCCCATTCACTCCCCATTCACCCGGTGGAAATGGCTCAGGGTAAGGCCACTAGACAGATCACACATAGTGGATGAGGTGGCCTGCCTCTCCAGAACACCCCCACTGCCCTCCCTCTGTCCTGTGTCTGGTTTTTCCTTTGGGTTTTCCTCTGGTTTCCTTTGGGCCTAGTCCAGTAGTCCCTTTTCCCTCCCTAGGGTTTGTGTCTCCAAGGCTCCAGTCTTCCTAGGATTTTCCAGATTCTCTCCTGAGCCCCAAACGGAAAGCCTTGCTGGCTAGTCTCCTTTCCCTCCTCACTGGACCCGCCATCCCTTCTTTCTCAGTTCAACCACCCATGGGTTTAGTCCATAGACCCTCTTAGCTCTTGCCAAGATGGCAGCTCCAGCAGCTCCTTGGTCTCCTGTCTCCATTCTTGGGCTCCCTGCCCTGGCAGCTTCTTTCAATTCCTCAATAGTGTCAAACTTTTTTCAACCCAGGGCCTTTGCCCATGTTATTCTTTCCACTGAGAAATCCCACCCCCCTCACTTGGCCTGACCAAGCATAGGGGTTACTTTCTCCCTTTAGGTCATGATTGGGAGGCAGAAACCATGACTCACGTTACTGCAAGAACAAAATGGAATTTACTGGCACAAGTTACCGAAAAGTCCAGATCTGCGAGCTTTGGGCATGGCTAGATATAAGTGCTCAAACATTAGTACCGGACACAGCCTCTTTATCTTGTACTTCTCTGAATATGAACTCCATGTTCCTTCAGGACTTCCCAGTCCTGCCCCATCACAATACCTCATTTCTGTACCTCCAGCAGAAGCTTCAGGGTCAAGTTGGTTACCTTCCCATCCCAGAAAGTCACTGTGGTCCTGAAGATGGAGGAAGCTGATTGGCCAGGCCTATGCCAAGGCAAGGAGGTGGGGGCGAACATGTGCTTGTCTCCAACCCATGGAGAGAGCATGATGGGGTCAGGGATTCCCCAGAGATTACTGGGAGTGAGCACCTGAGTGGACCTCGCCTTTGCTGGGCCTATGCCCTGCCCTAATTTCCCTTTCTTTCCCATTCCTGGGAGGATGGTTTCTCTTCTTGACTGGTCCCCTCTAGGCTGTGAGCCCAGAGGCAGGAACCAGGCTTCTTACTCACCACAGGATCTCTACTGCCTATGACGGAGGGAGAGCCCCCTCATGTTACCTATGGGGAAACTGAGGCAGGAGCTCAGCTAAGATCACACAGCCACATTCATGCTAAGGTGCCCAATGCTCTGTTCCTCATGTCATCGTCGTTACCCTTCCACCAACCCCTCTTCCCACCCTCCTCCCAGACCTCCCACAGCCATTTCCCCCCTCCCAAACCACCCCTGTTCCCACACATGCCCCCAGCTGTCTGCCTATCTGTCTACTCATCTCTCCTAAACTCCTCCCTCGGTGTCCACACTGTGATCTCTACTTCCTCGGTCCCAAGGCTGCCATATGCAGCTCCGAGGCCTTGATGGCCCCCTACTGATTCTGACATGCTCACAGCAGCCCCTCACCAGCATGTGGCTTGTCAGCGACTGCTTTCCACATCACACAGCCACCTCCCCTCCTGCCCCTTGGAGATACTGCCTCCGCTCCTTCAGACATGTCTTCTTCCCGCTGTCCCCGGGTCATGCCTGTCCCAGGGCTCTGCTCCCACTGCTGGTCTCATACCTTCTCTCTGAGCCCATCCTGGCCTGTGGCCTTGTTCTCACCCTTGGGTCCTAACACACATGCTGTCCTTCTGGATCCTGATCCCTGACCCGAGTCATTTTTGTGAGGTACCTCCTCTGCTGAGCTCGAGGTCAATCCCCAGCCATGCTGCTCCCACCCACAGCCAATCCATCCCTCCTCCCAGCCCTGCACCTCCTACAGGGCCTCTGGCTTGGATCATCCAAACTCCAGATGGGCCTTCCCATCCCACCTCGGCTTGAAACCATTCCCAGTGCCCTATTGCTTTCGTGACCAGCCCAAACTCCTCCCTCCCACTTGCACTGCACTGACTGCTCTAGCAACCCACATGCCCTGACCCTGGCCCCTGGTCCCCATAGATAGACAGAGTGTCATACTGGAGAGGTGCTCATTGGCCCTCTGCCCATGCCCCTGCTGTCCCCAAAGCCTGAGTCCTTCCCTTCCTGTCTTTTCCCAATACCCACTCCTTTCTTGGTTAACTGATCCTATCCTACCTTAGCTCAGAGATCACCCACCTGAGGGAGCCATCTGTGCCCCCTTCCCTGAGCCAGTCTCCTTCTGTCCTGTCTTCTCCCCTGCTGTAGTACGTTTACCTGCATTTACCTTGACTCCTCTCAGTGTCTGCCTATGCCACACCCCAAGCCTGGTGCTTAGTGGGTGCTCAGTGCACATCATTGAATGAATGAACAAATGAATGCATGTCTTTCCAGGGGTAGGCACTTTCACACATGGGGCCAATTCTCTTGTGTGCAAGATGTGGTCAGTCAAAGGGGCTTCCCAGGGGACCATTGGCAGAGCCCAGGACCAGCATTGCCGACAGAACAGGTCCTAAAGCCTCCTGCAAGCCGGATAATATGTGTATTCTTACCACCACCAGTCCCTACCCCACCAGGAGGGGACTCCTGGGCAGCTGAGAGGGCACAAGCTCATCCTCTGACTGCCTTGGGTCTCCTTTCCACTCTTCTTGTTCTCTCTGCCGCCACCCAGTCCTGTACTGGTCCCTTTGGTCAGTGACCTTGGTCATAGCTCCTTTCCCCTCCCCTTGGCTTCTGTTCTCCTCCCCAGTGGAGGTGTATTGTAGCTGTCTCTGACATCCCCTCTCACCCCCAATCCCTGCCCACCCCCCCACCTTGCACTACTAGCTCCCATTCCCTCCCTGTGCAGCCTCTCTCTCCTGCAGCCTTGTCCTCCCTCTGCTGAGTACATCTGCTCTCCTCTAAGAAGTTAAGTTGAATTGATCTGCTGTTTAATTGTCTGATGTGTTCATTGCCCACGTGGCCTATTGGCAAAGGTGGCTGAGGTG
Organism: Neogale vison; assembly: GCF_020171115.1. Classification (NCBI taxonomy): domain Eukaryota; kingdom Metazoa; phylum Chordata; class Mammalia; order Carnivora; family Mustelidae; genus Neogale; species Neogale vison. The sequence goes on along the minus strand of NC_058096.1, from coordinate 204,691,167 downwards.
GTGGGCAGGCAGAGAGCTGGGATGTCTCGTGGCCCGAGTGGGCACCTGCCTGTCCACCTGGGAGCACCAGAGTAGAGATGTGCCTCCCAGAGAGGCCAGGCTAGGAGAGGAGCACACCCACCCATGCATTTGTGGACACACAACACACACACACACACACACACACACACACGCGTGCATATTGTGCTTCTAGCTGCAACCAGCAGCTGTTATCGCTATCATCGATGTCTCTCCTGGGCCTGGCATTCAAGGCCTCCATGATCAAGCCACAACGGACCACAGCAGCCACACCCCCTCAAGGTATCCCTGGACACACTGGGGGCATTCTGTCTCTGTCCATCAGTCCTTCTTTGTGTCTGTTGGTCGCTTTGGGGGCTCCATGCTGCAGGGACTTCTCTCTGAGCCTGACAGGGTGGGCAGGGCTGGGCCAGGCTTCCCGCTCAACACAATCTCCCCTCTTCTCTCAGATCAGCACTGGGCAGCACCTGGACTCTGCCAGCCCTGAGCTGAGCCCAAGTTCTGGGGAAGGAGGAGTGGTGGCCAGGAAGACATCCTGGAGGAGGCAGAAGTTGGCAGATGAGTCCTCCCTGAGCACCTGCTGTGTGGGGAGCTTTGCCTGCCTTTGGTTCTCATCATCCTAGCCATCCCGCCCCTGCCTGCACACCTTCCATGTCCCCCTCCCCTTCCAATAAGCAGAGAGTTCCTTGGGGGAATGCCCTTCCCAAATCACTCTGCCCTGCTTCACCCCATCTTTGAGCATTCCTTGGCTGTTTTTGCAAGGCCAAGGATAAATCCCAATTGCATCTGCTCTCTGGGCGAAGTAGGAACCCCAGGGTGGGGGTTGGGTGTGGACTCCCTTGTCCCTTCTGCTCACTGCTAACCTAGGTTCATCTTGCCATGTTCCTCCATGATATTCTCTGATCTTGCCTCCTGTGGGCAATGTCTACATGCCAGGTGACCCAAGGGCCTGAGGCAGAGAGGTGCCTCATGACCCCATTGTATTCATGGGCAAAGTGAGTCCTTGAGAGTTTAAGTTACTTATAGGGGAGCTCACAGGTAGGCAATGGCAGAGGCAGGAACTGACCTTGGGTCAAGTCATATGATCAATTTGGCTGCTATCCAACACCTTCTAGACAGATAGGAAGATTGAAGCCCTGAGGCCAAGAGAAAGAAAGATGTGTGGTGGTTCCATGCACCGCTGTGTGCATGGTTTTCACTGCATGGTATTCTTTCTGGAGGACAAAGCTTCCTCCTGAGGATTTCCTGCCTATTGGATTCCAGATTCCAGGGAGCACATCTAGGCTGCTTGGGGGTGGGATGCAACCCCTCCCAGGCAAAGCTCACCTTTGTATCCCTGCCCTCTTATCTCCACAGCAGCACCCCACCCCCGCGTCTCCTTTGTGGGGGTACTGTTAGGTGTTCCTCCCCTTTGAAAGGAAGTGACCAAAGGGGTCTGTGTCCAGCACCTGCCCTGGAAGGCTGACCTTGGATGAGTGAGTACAGTGGCCACTGTCCAACTCCCCCACCCTGTTGTCCCCCAACTCCTTTCTCTCTCCAAGGGAGGAAGGACAGGGTGGCAGGGAGAGGAGGAGGAGGGGGAGTGGCAGAGAAAGAGGGAGAAGGGAGGGGAGATAGAGATGAGGGTGAGGAGGCTGACAGGGAGGGAGGAGAAGGAGTGGGAGGGGAGGGAGGAGGAAAGTGAAGAGAGGAGAGGAAGAGGGAGGGGAGGAGAGGAGGAGGAGGACAGAGGAGGACGCACAACCTGACCTGCAGGGAGGCTGGAGGGAGGGGAAGGCTGGCCGCAGGGGAGCCCACGGTGGCTGCAGCAGATAGATAAGGTTGGGGAGAAAGACTCAGCTGATGGGAGCGCAGGGATTAGGGGCTCCAAGGGCCTGTCCTGGGCCTATGGGTGGAAATTCTAGAAGAAGGGAGGCTGCCTTATGAGAAGGGATGAAAGAAAAGAGAGATCTTACTTCAGAGGGCCCCTGTGCCCTTAGGGAGCAATGAGAAAAGCCCCACCCCCACTCATCTCTGCTACCCAGTGAGCTGTCAGCAGACCTCTGGACCTGGGCTGGGCCAGCAGGATAGGGTGGTGGTGGTGGGGGGTGTAGATCCCCTGAGCTCAGGGCCCTCCCCTGCAGGGGAGGAAAACTTTCCCTTCCTCCCCTCTGGATTCTTTGACTAGCCTAATAATTACATTAACATAAGACAGACTAACAGGAGAAAAACATTTCATTTCCTAAGTATACCAACTCATAAAATAGGAAACTCAAAGAAGTGACCAGAGCAGCCAGCTTTTATACCTTTTGGATGAAGAAATAATACATTTGTGAAGAATTGACAAGACAAAGAAGTTTGGGTCAGGGGTAGTAAGTTGGTGAAGAAGTAACGAGGTTTGTTTATGCTGAATTCCCCATTTCTGGTGGTAAGGATGTCTCTCTACCTCCTGGTACAGGGAGGGTACCCTTCATGTGAGAGATTTATTCCTGCTTTTCGAGGGACAGAGAAGGGTCAGAGTGTCCCTGTTCAAGCTGCTTCTTAAGTAACTTTAATTCAAGAAATCAGTAAGCCAAAACGCCATGTTTTGGAGTGGCCTGCCCTGAACCCTATCATCTCCAATCAAAGAACTCATGGTTATGGCCCATCCACCCTGGGCCAAACTGGTATGCTCACCCCCTCACAGGCATGGGTGTTAGCCATGTAGGCAAGAGGAGATGTCCTACTCCTGGTGGACCTTGGCTCCCCTTTACATCCATGTCCTACGCAGCTGTGTCCTTACTAATGGCCACACACAGTTTCTCGGATTCCCATCCTCTGCCTGTGCCTGTGGGCCCTCACCTGGGGCAGGGGGAGACAGGCCCCTCCCAATTGGGCTGGGGCCCAGTACCTGTGGGCGGGGAGTAAGAGCTCTGGCTGGCAGGCTGTCATTCCCAGAGCTAGATTCTGGGGACATTCATCCGGAGGCAGGTTGAAGCAGGCCCCTTGTGGAGGCCTATGGGGCCCTGGGTTCCAAGCTCCTTGAGTTTGCATTGGTCATCAGGCTGGGCCTGGCAACCAAGTCCTTCCTGGCCAGGGGGACACAGCTCCGTGTGGGTGAGGCTGGGACCCCTGCCTTGTTCATTGTGCTGAACCCAGTACCCAATCCATATGGGCATGTAGTGGGCACTCACAGATGTCTGTAGTGGATGAATCTTGAGCACTTAGAAGCTGGGTTTCCCAAGGGTTTGGTGGGAAGGGATTCCTTCTCCAGGCCCCTGCAGAACTGTGCAGGAACTTAGCTGTGTGACCTCCTCCCTGGGGGAGGATAGCTGATGAGACTGGGAGTTAGAGAAGGGCTGCCGAGTGTCAGCCCCAAGGGGTAGAAATAGGACCTGTTGGCCCAGGGCCTGGCTGCTAAGAGCAGCTGATAGAGATAAAGGGTCCCTGTCTAGGTGGGGGGTCAGGGCTGGGGAAGGTGGCCTTGGGCCTACAGAAGACTAAGGGCTGGGCCAGGAAGTCGGGGAGGCGTCCTGTAGTGGAACTGCCCATGGAGCAGGGACCCAGCTGTCCACAGCCTGCCTAGGCCACCTCTGCAGGGGCTGAGAGCCTGGGTGAAGGGAGAGGCTGGCCCTACCCTTCACAGTGTGGAAGCTGAAGCCCCATTGGGCATGGCAGGTTTTCCTAGACATATTTGTCAAGTAGACCAAATCCCTCCTCACAAAGACCCCAGGCCAAGGGCTGGGCTGGCCCCAGGCTTCATTTGTTCATTCATTCATTCATCTATTCATTTCTTCTCATGCTTGTCCCTGGTATCCTTTCTGGCCTGCTGTAAACATTTCACCCAGTGAGGCCAGAACCTCCCTTGCCCTGGCATCTTCTGCCACATGTGCCTCTTGGCTATTTCTCAAAGAAACCTCTAGACCTTTGCTTTTGCTGTTGTCATTTTCCCCATCTGGAACCTTCCTGCCGCAGGTGCACACGTGGCCAGCAACTCTTGACATTTGGATGTCAACCCAGTGCTTCTGGTGCCTTCCCCTCCTTGAGTGCCCATCCGAAGCTCCCTCTCCACTTTTTATTTCCATACAGTCCTGTTTTGTCTCTTTTAGAGCCTAAAAATACCTTGTTTATTGGTTGGTCTGTTTATCATCTGTCTTTCCCAGGCAGTGGGGAGCCCAAAGGAGCCATCACCTCACCAAGCCCTTCCGAAGAGCTGAGGCCTCAGCTGCTTTTCCTACTGGTCCGTGCATGGACCTTAGGCCTCTATGTGGGACCCTTAGACCTCTAGACCTTTGCTTCTTGCCATTTCTTCATCTGGAACGCTTCTGCCACAGGTGCCCTGCCTGGATTAGGTCCCTTGGCTAGGACGCAGAGAGGGTGCGTGTGGAGATTGGCACCAAGTCTGGTCACCTCCTCATCCAACATGATGGAGATAAATGAGAGGCATCTGGAGCTGGAGTGGATGACAAGGAGGCTGGTGCAGACTGAATGAAGCAGGGCTTGGGGAGGGGGAAAAGGCAGTGGGGGATGAGATGCTGGGAGAATCCAGAAGCCCTCCAAGAAATTGTCCCTCATCCCTTAGTGGAACGAAAGGAGATGTGCTGGGGCCAGGAGTGGGGTGGCGGGGGAGGGGCTCCTGGGCCCAGTTCAGTCTCAGCCCATGGATAGGCAATGCCACTCTGGTGCTGAATTCTGGACAGGGGACCAAGCAGGGGGCAGTGAGACCTTGTCCAGCAGTCCTAGCTCCTCTCCCCACACTGACCCCTACCCTCTTCCTTCTCCTTCCACATTTCCAGGGTCCTCAGGCTTGACTTCAGGAAGGGTCCTCTCTGGTTACCGGCTGGGCATCAGTGGGAGTGGTCAGGACGTGGCTATGGGTTTGACAGGTAGCCAAGCTCTTGAGACCTACTGCCTGCATCAAGGAGCTTCCAGTTTCTCTTCCCCCATACCCAGCTACTGCCCCAGCAGCCCCTATGGGAGTTGTGCTGAGAGAGGAGTCAGAGCCACAGGCCCCTCATTCCTCTGAGATGGAAGGAGCTTCTGTGCCTTGAAGAAGATGTGACACCGCCCCCCCCCCCCCGCCAATTCCTTCAGCTTCTTGGAGATCCAGGGCCACCAGATAACCTCAGGGTCTCTTTGGAGTTGAAGTCTACAGCTCCAAAGAGAAATGAAGGAATAAGGCACACTACGGCTTCCACTACTGCCACCAAGTGTCTGAAAGAGGTAAAACACCTGCTGTTCCAATTTCCCGAGGGAGGTAGGGGAGGGACACTCCTCGGGGTTGGGGGCAGAAGCACAGGGGGGTAAGATATGCACTCTTCCTCCCACCCCCCACTAGCATCCTGGCATGGAGCCTGGGCCTTTACTTGCCTTGGGGCACAGAGAAATCCCGGATGCCATCAGACACGTACCACTAGAACTTTCCAGAGTGCCTTCAAAGCAGATCTGGCATCAGAGATGGCCCATCTGACCTCCACTGTGGTAAGGGAGGACAGGGGGCCAGAATGACATCCAGGATCACAGCTAATGGGTCTTGGTGGCAAAGAAGAAGGGGAGGAATAGCAGCCTAGAGGGAGAAGAGGGAACAGAGAGAAGGGGGAGCAGGGAAGTGGGTACAGCCCAGTCTAGGCTTGCCTGTTCTTCCTTGCCTTACTCTCAAAAGCAGCTGGTTCTTTATTTGCAGAACCTATAGCAAGTCCCATGAGGCTCTCCTCAGCACCCTGCAGTCCCTCACTTGTGTTGTAATAGCCCCCCTCCCTGTTCTAGAATTGGGGAGTCTTGCTCAGGACCCTTAGGTCTTGGCCAACTGGCCTGTCAAACAGTCCTCAGGAAGGGACAGATTTCCCTTCCTGCTATCCCTTAGTTCCCCACTCTGTCTGCATCAAGGTTATGTCAAGGTCACAAAATTGACTGAAGGAATTATGGTGTGACAGGCAAAGTTAAAACTGGGTACCTAAAAGACAGTTTCTGGAATCCAGGCAAAAATCAAAGGTAGCCTCCTAATGTGGGCTTCCCTCTCCCTTTTCTTAACCTCCAAGGGATTTATCTCACCTTGCCACCCAGTCCTACTGACATTGTTTGCCCCTGTCCGTCCTTCAGCCCACAGGCCATGCTATTTCTCCAGTGGCACATTACAGAGTCTCAGTAACTCATCAAGAATAACCTCCAAAAAAAGATGTGCTAAAATCACTGAGTGATGATTTAAGGGGAAAATTAACTTGGATCCCTACCTCACACCTTAAAACAAACACCAATTCTAGTTGGAGCAAAGCTAGAGGAACCAAAAATGAAGAACACATTTCCAGAAGAAAACAAGGGGATTTTTTGCATAGTTTTAATTTGATATGACTTTTTAAGTATGACAACAACAACAACAAACCCCAGAAAAGTCACCAGAGGAAAAAAAATTGGATACATTTGACTACATAAAAAATCAAACATTTCCACATGAAAAAAAAAAAAGAAGAAGTTTAAAGACAAACAACAAACCGAGGAAAAAGTCATAAACTTCTATAATATATGAAGGGCTTCTGTAATCTAGAAGGAAGAGATCAGCAATCCCACTGAAAAATGGGCAAAGGAGATGAACATACAGTTCACACAAAAGGGAATCCAAAAGACTCAAGCACTGAAACCAAGCTCAACCTCAGTCCTCTGAGACAAATGCAAATTAAGTAGGCAAAGCCATGAAAGGTCACTGCGCATTTCTTTGGCGGTTTGCATTCCCGCATTTCCGGAGAGCATGGGGGAGGCAGAAACTTCTACTAGCTGCTTCCTAGAATGGAAACTATATGACCTCCATGAAAGCAACTTGGCAATATCTATCAAAATTAAAAATGCACAGATCCATTGACCTAGCACTGCCCACTTCTAGGAATTTATCCTACAGATGCCCTCACACGCATGTGAAATTATACCCCAGGATGTTCACTGTGTGATGTTTCTAAGAGTAATCGGTTGGAAACAGCCTACCCCAGGAGCCTGGCTGAGTGAATCGGAAGCATCCTCCTTGCACAGATGATGCAATTATCAGGACAGATGAGGGTCGGGCAGTGTCTCATGTAGGCATGCAAGGACAAGGGGTAGTATATGTCCTGGATGCTAGCCTCAGGTTTTTTTTAAAAGGAGGGTGAGTGTTCTGGAACACTGCGGTGCCCTCCAGACCTCTCCGCCCATCTTCCCAGCCTGTTTTCATGAAGCTGAGGCATGCTGGGGTCTTCTATCTGGCTCCACCTGCTGATTTTGTGTCTGACCAAAGGGAGGCCACCAGGAATGTAGCAGGTGGAAGGAGGGAGGTCGTGTTTATTCCCTTGGACTCTCTCAGACCATTCCCCTTTTGATTTTTCTAAACAGAAGTCTGGTCACATCCCTTGCTGTTCACACTCAGCACCCCCCGCCCCCCGACCTCCCCCACCCCTATCACTCTCTGGATGGGAGCCAATCCCCAAGGATCTGTTCCTGTCCTCTGCAGTCCTCTGTACCTCCCAAACTCTCCCAGGCTCCTGGTCTCTGCATAAGTTTCTAAGTTTCCTGCAACACTCCTCCTACCTGAGGGGACAGCCTCAAAAGACCTCCTTGTCCTCTTCTGGCTGCTGTGCTCCTGCCCTCACAGTGTCAGCCCCCATTGTAGTGCCTGCTGCTAGGCTGGGCTCGGCCAGGAGGCTGAAACGAGGGGCACTTTTCCCTGAGCCCCACCAGTGCTCCCAGAATGCAGAGTTTAGCCAAATGGACAGAGGTTCCACATGGCTCTCGGCCTCTGAAACCCTTCCAAGTTGGGGTTCTGTTGTGGGACCCAGCTCTGGTCCTTCCAGACTCTGGAAAGAAGGTGCCCTGCTTGACTCACCTATGGGAGGCTGGACCAAAAGAGGTCAGGGAGCACCCAGGGGGACTGGAGACCAAGACCCAGGGGAGAGCCCTGGTAGGACAGGCTGTCTGTCAAGACAGGGTAAGGAAGAGGGCTGTGTGCAAACCAGAAGTCATGTTTTTAAAAATAACTCTGCTGTCAGCGGTGGTGAAACAATATAATAAATATGAGAAATAAATCTCGTTAACATGTAATGAGCTGCCTTATTAATGTGTTAAACTTGTAAGAAATGCTTAAGTGTTTAATTGGCACCTAATGAGGGTGCCAATTAGGAATCATTATACATTTCTTTAAAAAATCCTAATTGGCAGGGGGCCATTTCAATCAATGCCACGGGGCTGGCTCCACAGGGACCCCGTCCTGGTGGTGCATCTGGTGGGCCACATGTCTGGTGGCTAGCCCCACTGGAGCCCACAGCAAGGGCAGGGCCCCCCTGTGTGGGACTCACCCCAAACCCCGCTGAGCGCCGGAACTCAGTGTCTCCTGGGCCACCCAGTCCTACCATGGTGCCTCTGTCAGGAGGCCATCTTGTTTCTCCAGCTGATGGGGGGAGCTGCTTTGTCTGGAGGCTTCGAAAGGCTGGGAGCTCCTTGAGGACCAGGACCATGGCTCTCACAGGAGCTCTGTATCCCTTATTCCGCACCCCCAGAAGCCCAGAGAAGGAGGCTGAGTGAAGGCTGAGCTGGGGGTGGGGTTGCCAAGGGATAGTGAGCTCCCTGTGTCTGGAAAGAGTCGGTCTGAGAAGCAGGGCTAAAGAGCCTCCTAGAGCACTACCAGGGCCTCCCCAGAGGCAGAACCTGGGCCTCTCTCTTTTTCAGCTCAGTCTCATCTCGGCCACCTTTATAAGCAGCCCTGGTGTGCCTGGCATGGTCCCGGGGTGGAGGGGCAGGCTAGGGACTCAGAGTGAATTCCATCCCTCCTGTCATCAGGGCTCAACCCCCCCTTCCCAGGAAACTAATGCCAAGCAGATCTATATTCCAGTCCAGGCCAGCGGAAGAAAAGCGTCTTGAGCAGCCAGAACATGATTAATTACCAAATTAATTACCAAATTAATCACTCGGGTAATGGCCAGAGAGCTGGGAGGAGGGCAGGGAGGGAGGCTACTGCCCTCCAGGGCCAAGGTCCAGCCAGGGGCAGGGCAGGGCATAACCCCAGCCCAGGCTTGGAGCTAGAGGGCCAAGGGCTGACCGGATGGCTAGGCGGGGGAGATAGCAGGCTGAGAGCCTTGGGGGCTGGACTAGAGAGCTCCAGAGTTCACTGGAAGCCTTGCTGGCCCATGAATGGAGAATGGAAGGGCCACAGGGGCAGTATGGCAATAGGCATGGCTGGGAGCCTGGTTGACGTGGCTGGGAGGCCCAGGGAAGATGACCAGGTGGTCTGTGTGGGCATACTTGTAAGACTCAGTGGGAGCGTGGAGGGGGTGCTGTACCTGGCCTTGGGGCCTGCAGGTTGAGGGAGGGCTCTAGTTTCTGGCCTGGGGACTAGGAAGGCAGTTGGCATTCCAGAGCTGGGCAGAGAACATGGTGGAACAAGGGGCCAGCCCCTCTCTGGCAGCCTGTGGACCCCCAGGCCTCCTGGGCTCTGAGCACAGCTGTGGTTCTTGTATTAGGAGTGACTGGGGAGTGGCCAAGTAGCCTTTGTCATCCTCTGGTTTTCAGGACCTGTCAGGAACCGGGAGGGATCACATCTGTCTCAGTGGAAAAACAGGCAAGGTGGTTGGAGCTCAGTCAGAAAGCTCTCTGGCCCCTGAGCTCAGGCTCTGCCCTCTCCTTGCCTGCCCTAGCTGCTCCACTTGTTGCTCCCAGGCCAGGTCCCAGATGCTGAGCTGTGTTCCCAGGAGGCCCCAAGTCAGGTCAGGTTCGGAGGCTAGGTGGGGCCATGGGCACTGTGGAAGAGGCAGCTTTAGAACCTGGGTGACTCAGGAGGGTTTGGAGGGCAAGACCTTAGGAGGTGTGACCTGGACCAAGTGGACCTGTGGACCCTAGGGCTGCTGGAAGCCTGAGCTTATATGAGACTCCTCCCCAAACCCCGCCCCCCAGACACCACCCCCACCCCTGTCCCACGGAGACCATCCTTTAGATCTTTATTGTTATTATTTACCTAGTATTTCATATGTGTCAGGCACTGTTCCAGGCCCTCTACAAATATGAACTTCGAATTTTATCAAGTAGGGAGGACCAGCCTCACTTTACAGTTGAGGAAACTGAAATAAGAGGGTCAGAGACTTGTCTGGAGTTGCACAGGGGTTGAGCTGGAATTCAGACCAGCTCATTCAAGCACTGAGGGGCATTTGGGAGAGTCCAGTTCTCCCAGGGTCCCTGGGCCGGGGTCTCTGGGACCCCTGGCAGCCATGCCCACAGGGGACGGCAGAGTGGACTCGCCATGAATCATTTCTCCCCTTCACGGCTGCAGAAGGATCCGGGACCAGTGGTACTGCCAATTCCTCCGCAGAGTCAGTCGGCCTGCTGCACTTGACCGCCAGTAATCACATTGCAGGAGCTGCTTGTTTCCTGCTATCTGCCTTGTTGGAGATGATGTATGGGGAGGAGATGGCTCAGCTCCCGCCCTCCGCAACCACACAGCTTGGCTGCTGCCAGCAGCAAACGCCCCATCTCATGTGCTGACTCATGGGGATACCGGAGCTAAAAGGAGAGGGCCTCTCACTGTAGACCCAGTAGTCAGCCCCAGTCCCAGACCAGAAGGGGTCCCCACCATGAGGGACGCAGGTACAAACCAGATTCATTCAGAGGTTGGCCCCAGATCTGGGTTTAAACCCTGTGTGACCTAAGACAAATCACTCAACCTTCCTGAAACTCAGGTGCAAGTGGGACAGACAGCTGGTTGATCTCATAGGAGTTCAGGGGGAGAAAAGCCTCCACGGTTGGGGGAAGAGAGAGAGCTTTATCCTCTTTAGAAGCTGCGATTTGAGGTAAAGACGGGACGGCATTTAGAGCAGAGGTCAGGAGAGGCACAGAGGGCAGTGAGAAAATTCCTGAAGGGAATAATCTGCTGATCTCTGTGCTTGGGCCATGATCACCAAAGGGTCTGTCCCCCCAGCTTCACCCCTGCCCAACCTCCAACCAGTGAGCCTGCCAGTGGGCCAGCCCTGTCAGGGACAGGAGAAGGCTAGCTTTCTCTCCTCCCCATGGAACCCTCCTGGTGAAGGCAAGGTGGGCCCAGACATTCTGCCACCCTCAGGGGTTGGCACAGCTCCCTGCTGTCCCCAAATATCCACAGGATGGCTGCATGGAATCGTGAGGCCTTGGGATTCAGTTTTTATCCCCTGCTGGGCAAATCTGACTAGATCCTGGGGTGGGGCCCACAGCCTAGGCCCCTAAACCCAAGATGGGTGGGTCCTCCGGAGCCCCAGCTCTGGGAAGAAACATCTTTCCTAATAAAAGCGCAAATCACTACACACATTTATTGAAGACTCTGCATGTGCTTTTTATATATTAACTCATTTCATTCCCCCTGAGGCAGGAACCACTAATCAATCCTCCACTCATTAAATAGCCCCGAGCACCTACTATGAACGGGGCTCCATTCTGGAAGCTCAGGCCACAGCCGTCAACACTTTCCTTGACCGGACCCCAGCCCAGACCTGTTCTTGGCAGGGAGGAAGCACAGAGCTTCTGGGCACCAGCCGTCCAGAGTCCTGAAAAAAACTCCTCAAGGCCAAATTTCACTCTGAGCACCGCCCCCCCCAACTCCCCCACTCCCTCCGACCTCCCCCTGCCCCCACCGTCCCGTCATCTGAGCCTGCACCGCCACCTGGTGGTCACATTGGGCTCCGAACTGAGCGCCCTAGCCTCTGGGAGGGAAATGGAGCGGGCGCCACCCGCTCAGGCCCGGGAAATTCCCCACTTGGGGGAGCGAACAGCCCCTCTGGAGGAAATGAAGCTGGGCGCAGGGGGTCTGGGGCGGGGCATTCAGCAGCACCACCGTCCGGGGATTCGTGCAGAGCAGTGTCCGACGGAGCCACTCTGCTACCAGCACCACTGCAGAGGACAAGAGGTTCCCTCTTCGGAGAGAGGCAGGCAGCGTGGGCGTGACACGCAGGGTCGGCCACGCACAGTGTAGGCCCTCCATGCGTGCGGGGTCACCTGCTGAGCTTCCCATCCCTAGTGCCCCGGCTGTGAGGAAGCCCCTTGATCCACGCACCTGGCTCAGCCTGAAACATCCCCCAGCCTGTGTGTCCAAGCCTGGGGGAAGGTCCAGCCCAGCGAAGCCTGGCCTTGCTGTGCCCCCAGTCAGAAGGGATGACCTGTCATCCAGCCTGCATCTTTGTCACTCCCTGGGGGGGAGGTTGTTGTTGCTGTCAGGGTCACTGTTCTGGCATGCCCACCAGGTGGTACTTTCCCACGACCAGCCCCTTGGGTGGGGGAGGGGCTCTCAGCTCCAGAGTCTAGCAGAAGGCCCGGTAGGGGGGTTGGGAGGCAGGGGAGTTGGGTGGCATTTGAAGGAAATGAATGAGGAGGGGGGGAGGGGGCAGAGGAGGAGGAGGGCAGAGGAGGAGGAGGGCAGTTCTGTCTTCAGAGAACATTCTTTCCTTTTTTGGGAGTGCTGGGTGTGAGCTCAGGGATTGGCCATCTGGGATGAATCCAGGCCCTGCCTCATGCTGAGCAACCCTACTGTTCTGTGCCTCAGTTTCTCCCTCTGTAATATGAGGGCACAAATGGGGCCCATGCTCTGGGGCTGCTGGGGGACTATATGGGTTCTGATTCTGCCTGTGGGTGTCCTAGGAGGTTTACACGAACACACAAACTCTGGGTCAGACCCACGCATGGGGACTTACAGAGGGAGTCCTGCCCTCCTCCTTCGGCCAAGGCTTCACCTTGTTGAGTGTCACCTTACTGACCCGTTAGGGTCAGTTAAATCTCTCACAATCTGGTGTCCTCAGCCTTCTCCCAGTAAGGAGCCTCTCCAGGAGCTCCAGCCAGGCCATGGGCCCTCACCCTCGCTGCATGGCTTACCAGGGCCTCCAGGCTGCTAGGAAGGAAGTTGGGGGGTGGGGAATCAGTGTCTGCCTGTTGGGCCCTGACCCCAGAGGAGCCTCAGTCGCAGGGCCAGGACTAGAATGAGGCAAGTGAGGCACCTCGGGGCACAGATTGCTGGAGGCGCTCACACTCAGGTTGGTGCAAGTGCCACATCAGCCCCTGAGTGAGTGACTCCTAGGCTCCTGTTTACATCACCCTAGTCCTGGCTTGTCAGATGAGCCCCTGACATGGGGCTTGCACCACACCAAACAGGGGAGAGGCTGGTGCAGGGACGGGATTCAGTAATGGGGTCTGAGGAGAACTGGGGGGATGGAGGTGGTCAGCACCAGACATGTGACCTGGTGGGGGTGGTCACCCAGCAGTCACACAGGAAGGCCCCTTGCAATGCCTGCGGCCATCAGCTGGTCACAGCAGGGGCTGGCATTGGAGCCTAGGAAGCAGATGGGGGCCCAAGTGGGCAGGGCCTTCTGGGTGCCTTGTCAGGCTCCATCACCCTCCCGTTTTTAGGGTTTGTCTGAGACTCCTTTCTGGAATGGTGTGGAAGAAGAGTGGAGCCCCTGGCCCTGAGCCTGATAACCTCAGTCTCTGGGTGCTGATCTCTTCCCCTGTAAGATGAATGATGGCCGGCCCTCACCACGTACACGAGAAATGAAGTGAGATCGTGTGGGATCATTCCCATCCAGGGTAATTGTTATGAAGACCAGATTCTGGCCATTGTCAGGCCATGGATACCCGTGAGCTGAATGGCAGTCCTGTTGGCACAGGGATGTCTGACTCTGCCCTCTCCCCATGAGTGGTCCACTGTGTCATGCCCATGGTGTGAGCCCCTTGGATCACACATGTCATTATTATTTAATATTACTGTTATTATCATTGGCATTGTTATTACCCTGAGCCCTTTCATCTCTTGCTGCACCCCAGGTAGTAGAGTGGACTGCCCCTCCTAACCCAGGCCTCCAGGCCTCCAAAGGAAGTGTACTGGGAATGCCAGAGAGAACATCTCATTTCTCTCCCTTTCAACCAGTGGCTAGAGGACAGGAGGCCTGTCAGCCCTAATGGCTGGGACACCTACCATAGTCCCCTCTCTACATTCTCCCAGGCCAGACCCCAGGGTGCAGCTGGGGATAAAAGTTGAGTGGATTGGTTGGGCCTCACCCGGGAGGCCCTGAGGAAGCCCCAGTAAGTGGATACCTTGACTAGGAGACTGGGGCCTCCTTGACAGTGCCCTGCAGGGCCTGGGCAGCCGCAGAGGGGAGATGCTGGCCCCCAGTGACCATGTATCAGGAGCACAGAGGGCTGGCAGGCAAGGCTGTGGGTGCTCCCCCACAATACCACACATGTGCACCCAGAGCACATGGGGCCAGGATCCAGGCTGCCACAAAGCCTCTGAAGTGAACCAGGCCTAGCCCTTGCCTAAGAAAGCTGGGCTGAATCTGGGGCCCTTTCCCCTGAGAGGCATGTATGTAAGGGGTCTGGCGACATGCCCAGCCTCCTGCCAGGCTAAAGGAGCAGGGAGGTGGGGGCTTGTACCCCTGGTGGGCACAGGCAGTGTCACTCTTCCCAAAGACTCCATGTCGAGGGCTGCCTGCGCGACAAGAATTGTGGACCCTGTGCCCAGGCTGCCCAGTTCAAACCCAGAACCTGATATGCCCTGCACCAGCTGAACACAGAGCCCTGGGCTGTCCTCCCTTCTCGGCTCAGGCACAAGGTCCTCATGGATGAAACGGGAGTGAGACAGCTCACCTTCCCCAGCCGTGGTGGGCATCAGACATGACGCATGTTGGTCCCTAGCGAGAGACACTCTAACTTCTCCCTCCCCTCAGCCCCGACCCACACAGGAACCCCAGGCCTACCGCCTTCATGAATCTGACCAGGCACCCAGAGAGTTACCTTTCAAGCCGAACCCTGTGAAAGAAAGGGACCGTCTGAGGCCGGTGGTCTCTGACCCTTATTGCATTTCTCCAGCCAGGGGCTGGGAAAAGGAACCCCCTTCCCAGACAGATGTCTGCCCCATCTCCTCTTCTGTTCCTCACACAGACACCCTCCTGGGTTGAGCGAGCCTCTAGACTCTGGAGTTTCCTCCTTCTTGCCCCTTCCCCCTGCACACTTGCTCACCTTCCTCTGGCTCCCTCATACCTGCCCTAAGCTTCCATGTGCAGAATCCAAGAGACCAGGGTGATGAGTGGGGGTGGAGGCCATTGCCAAAGGTGCTTTGAGGTGGGGGCGACAGAGGTGCTCAGGGTGGACCCACATGTAAAGGGGTAGGTGGGATGCCAGCCCAGCAGCTCCTGGGGTTCCCTTGAATACCCTCAGCCAAGACCCTCCATGCTGAAGACTGCTGAGGGGTGATACTGGACAGGACGGGCTGGGGTCATCTGGCCTCGGGCTCTGACTGCCCCCCAGGCACACCTGGACCTCGTCCCTATCTTCTTTTGTTTTGTTTTTTATTTTTTAAAGATTTTTATTTATTTATTTGACAGAGAGAGACACAGCGA
Organism: Neogale vison; assembly: GCF_020171115.1. NCBI lineage: Eukaryota > Metazoa > Chordata > Mammalia > Carnivora > Mustelidae > Neogale > Neogale vison. Next base: position 204,675,835 of record NC_058096.1, on the reverse strand, counting down.
GAAAGGGAACACAAGCAGGGGGAGCTGCAGAGGGAGAGGGAGAAGCAGGCTTTCCACCGAGCAGGGAGTCCGACATGGGGTTCGATCCCAGGACCCTGGGATTATGACCTGAGCCGAAGGCAGATGCTTAATGACTGAGCCACCCAGGTGCCCCTGTCCCTGTCTTTTTTTGCATAAAGACGTAGCTATAAAGATACAGACATACAGTGTGTGTATATACACAGATCACACACTCACACATTCATCCTTCTTTCCTCTTTGATACCTGCCACCTTCCGTCTCAAACAGAGATGCAGACACCAACCAACAGAGCTGGTTCACTGACAGGACCACAGAGCTGGGGTCAGTAATGTTTCTGGAAGGAATCCACTACAAGGTCAGACTGCTCTACTGGAGTTTCTGGGCTCGCCTCCACGAGAACTTTCCTTTACATTCCGCAGGCGTCCCTGGCATCTGCCGGCAGCCAGGCAACGGGATTACTGTATTCGCTTTGGCTGGAAGTTGACACTTCACTTCATTAAACAAGATGGCTTCCTCTGAAGGCGCCCATCCATGTCTACCCTGACAGCCCCCACTGCAAGCTGGTGTCGCTTCTGCCCCGAAGCCCTGGTTGCTAGTCATGAATAGGGATTTCGCTGATGGATGCGTGTGTGTCCCTCGGGGGCGTTTCCCAAGGGCCTCAGTTAGCAGCCGATTTCAGGAGCAGTAAGGGCGGGCAGGTGACTGTCTCACCATATCTGCCTGGCTGAGGGCAGTGAGGGACGTTCTGGTCAGCCTGCCAGGCCCACGGTCACAAGGACATGTCAACCGGATCCTTTTACCCTGATAACTATTGATCCCATGCTCTGTGGGAGACCTGGAAACTGACAGGGAATTTGGTTCTTCTCCGGGGCTGGGAAAGAGAGCTAGCAAGGCGAAGGTGGGGAGGAGGGAAGAGGAGGGGGTCTGTGAGGGGACAAGGATGAGGCAGTGGCCCTGTCACCTACAAAAAGTTGCCCTGCCCACCACCTAACTAGGCCTACCCATGGGAAAGGAGCATGAGGAGAGAAAGGGGTCGGGGTCCTTCTGGAGCCTCCACATTGGCCCTAGTCCCTAGGTGTTGGCCTTACTCTGCAGGCCCCATGTTTTTAGGGTCCCTCAGACATTGGGTCTTCTGTAGCTCCTACATTCTTGAATTGAGCGGTTACTCAACAAGATGGGAGCATAGAGCCCACCCACCCCTTCCCCTCTTGCCCCATGGTTCTTAGGGAACTTTCTGTTAGTCTGCTAGGGGAGGAACTCCCTCTGCCAAGCCTAGGGTCATCACTGACATGCCCACCTGTCTGACTCAGTGTGGGTGGCCCATGGAGGCTTTGGGGCCTCACCTTTACCAAAGGCCCTGTGCCACAGCCTGGTTTCCAGCCCAGCCCTCCACCATGGAACTGGGGTGCTCACCCCGTCCTTGTTTCCTATGCTAGTCTGAAGGCTCAGCTCTTTAGGGGAGAATCTGGATGTCACTTAGAGTCCTGGTTTGTGGGATTTCCCATGCTAGAAACTGGGCAGTCCTGGGAGAACCGGGACAGTTGGTCACCCTGGTCATTCTCCCCAAACCCTTCTGAACCCTGTCGGTGGTTTCCATACAAATAACCTTTAACGATTTCTGCTCCTACCCAGCCCCTGCTCCCTTGTGCTCCAGGAAAGTCCCCATTATTTTGTTCCTTTTTGTCTTCCAGACCCAGTTCCTATGGACAGTGAAGCACTCCACCTCCCCCTGGACCTTGGGGCTCAAGTCCCCTCCTTCCTCAGGCCCCACAAGGTCCTGTCCACTTGGCCTCTCCACCTTAGGGGATGGCACCATTGTGACCCCACATTTGAGACATGAAGCAATTCCACAGTTGAGACACGAGGCCCCAGAGCAGCCCAAACTCGGGGCCAGAGGCATTTCATCAGACAGATCAAGGAAAACCAGCCGGGCTGTTTCCAGGCCCCCCACAGCCCCTAAACAATCCTGTCTCTCCTGGGGTTTCACACCCCAAGCGTCACAGGCTCACACTCTCTTTGTGTAAACATCTTAATGACATCTTTAATGCTCTCACATGGAGGTGCCGAGTTCCCTTACAGCGTCTGTGCACCGGAGATCACCCACAGCCCTCCAGTTTGTTCAAGTGCTAATGTATTTATAGCACCAAGAGGAGGGAATACATCCCAAATCTTCCCTGCACGGGTCTCCTTGGCCCTCCCCTCCTGACATGTGGTATTTGCCCAACAGAAGGTCTGTGCTGCATCCCCCATGTGCCCTTCCAATCAGTGGGGACAGCGGTGGTGGCGAAGCTGGGCAACGGGGTAGGGGGGTGGGCATGCTTTTCTGCATGCTCGTGTGTGTATGCGTGCCCAGTGGAGATCGCCCAGCTTCTGGGGTCTGACTTGGTCCCATGCCTTGCCTAGATGCCCCAAACTGGTTGAAGAATTCCTGAGGGGTGTCGGGCGGGTGGGCTGTGCTATCAAAAACTAAGAAAACTGTTCTCTGTGGGGCTATCCCCACCCTGTTTCAGGCAGTCAGAATGTTCCCAGATAGCCCACAGCCTGGAACCACTGCCCTCAGTCCAGTAGCCTCTCCCACAACCTTAGATCCCCAATATACACCAGGACAGGGAACCGTTTTCAGAAGCAGGTTACCTGGCTTGTAGAGCCCAGTGAAGAGATGCGGGGGGGGCAGCACGACCTTCACTTTGGCTTCCCTCTCCTTTCAGTCCCTGAATGCGGAAGGCAGAGAGTGGCCTATCCTGTGCTCCCGCACACAGAAAGGGGTGGGGTGGACTTGGATGGTGGAGCCAATACAGAGGGTCTCCCTCCTACCCTGTGCAGGACAGACATATGCCTGCATGTGAACACATTTCTGGACTCTCTCAGGGCCCTCTACACCTACTCCTCGGCCTCCCTCCCCCTTTCCCAGCCAATAGCTGGCTGCCAGGGAGGGTGCCTGGGAGGCCTCCTGAACGTCCAAAATAAAGATGGGTTGGGTAGGAGCAGTCCTCTTCCCCGTGTCCTTGCCCACCAGGCAGTTCTGGTTCATCCCTGGGCTTCTCCCCGGGTGTCACCACACCCTGTCCCCAAGACCTGGTTGATTGCCCCTCCCTATTCTAGAGGACGCTGCGGATTCCAAAGACAGGTCTCTCCCTGACAAAGGGGAGCCCCTCCCCACTCTCCTCCACCTCCCCTCCTATCCCATGTCCCCACATCCTCCACGTTAGAGGAGCAGACCATGGGGTGAGGGGTCTGGGCAGGACACAAGCAAGCCAGCAGTGACTCTCAACCTTCCTGACAGGAGGGCTGTCCCCTATGCCAGGGCCCTCAGATCAGGAGACCTCAGTAGCCAGATGTCCAGCCTAGCCAGGGCCCTCTCTAAGAGCCTGGAGAGCCAGCAGGTGGGTCCTTGGAACAGCTGGGCCTCAGCAGAGCAGGTCCTGAGAGTGGGTCTTAACAATCATGGAGCAGGCAGCTCGAGGGGCACGAGAGCAGATGTCTCCATCAGAGATCCAGGCCGGTCCTCGGGCCACTCACGCATGGATGGCATTGGCTACGTCAGTGAACACCAGCCGGCTGGGCCTCTGCAGTGGGCCCTGAGAGGGGAGCGTGGTCTGCAGAGAGACAGTCAAGGGCATTAAGGACCTCGACTAAGGCCATGTACTCTCTGGTCTGGTTACTTCCACCCTTGCTTCATGGTTTGCCTGTTTGTGCTTGGCACAACTATGCCTTCTGCTTGGAATGCTCTCCTTGTAAGTTCAGCGTGGAAATACCATCTGGCTCAGATGACTCCTCCCCCGCACCCCCACCCCCCCCCAGCCATCACCAGCTTGCCAGCAGGCACTTACTCTGTGGGCCTAGAGGCTGGATGAATTATGCATGCACTCCTCTCGCCCAGCAGAAGGGGGCTCACCTCTGCACCCCTCCCAGCCCTAGCACTCTGGCTGGCCCAAGGGAGGCGCCCAGGAAACAACTGTCAAATTGTCAGTTGTCCCACGGGCTGGGTGGACCAAGGTTTTCAGCCTGATATCTCAAATATCCCAAATGGGGAATGTGTCCCAATCAGCGGCCATAGAACTGGCAGCAAAACCAGGGGTTCTCTGGAGCCCCAGTGTGGACTCTTCTTGAGTCCATTCCCCTCGTTCTGCCTCTGACAGGGCCAGATGCCCCCACAAAGCTGTGGGGTCAAGGCAAGGAGAAATACAAAGGGGTTTCATGGGTCAAGGAGAGGCCAGGCCTCCTCACGGTGCCCTCGGGGATTTGGGGGGTACTGGTAGCAATCAGCCAGTGGCTCTGGCTGGGTGATCATGCAAGTACCCAACCCTTTGGATGTTAAGAGGCAAGTCTGGCTGGGGTCGCCATCTGCCTGGGTTCTGCCTGTTACTAGGACCCAGTAGTCTACTCAGAGGCCCCTGTTCCAGAATCTGACCCCCACAACCCACTTAGGAAACACAGCCCCTCAGGGGGGCAAAGACACCAGGCTCTTAGCCCACAGCAATCTCTCTCATCAGTCCTCTCCTGCTTTCCTAGCCCAGACATGGGGGCACACAGGGCAAGAACTGGGATTTTCATTTGTGGATGAGAAAGCAGGGGCTCAGAGAGGCCAAGGGGGCTACCAAGGTCACTAGGCTGGCAGGGGCAGAACTGGGCTGGCTCCCAGGGCTGCCCTGGCCTTGTGCAGTCAGTGTGTGGGTGGCCACGGAGAAATCCTACCAGTTTCTAAACAAACTTGACAAAACCCATATACCAGCTAGCTGCCACCTGACCACATGGCAGGTGCTGGAAAGCTGCATGAGGAGGGAGGGAGGGCAGGGGTGGCAGAGTCACGCGCAGCCAGCAGGCTGGCCGGGGGAGCCTGGAGTGCCCACCTTGCCCTGTGTGGCCTGCGCAGAGGCAGCGGCCTGCACGGAGGCAGCGTCCCGCCCGTGCTCCAGCAGCTCCTGCTCCAGTTCATCCTGTTCCTCCGTGGGGTCGAAGTTGTACATGGGCATGAGCTGGTGGCGGAGCTTCTCCAGCCTGCGGGGGGGGGGGGCAGAGGCTGCTGGGGGCATGGCAGGCCCTTCCCCTCCTGCCAGCCCTCTAGGCCCTGCCTGCTGAGCGGCTAAGCCTGAGCACACAGCTACACTGGGGGCGGGGCGGGGGAGGGTGGTGTTCAGATTTCCCCTGGGATTAAACGAAAGGCCATTTTTTGCATTTTTGGAACTTAGTTCATCCAAGATGGTGGATACCATCTCCACCCCTCAGATGGATGGTTATTCACTCCTGGGACCAGATGGGGCCATGGCCCAGAGAGGTGTCACCTGTGGGTCCATGGGGACTGCCTAGGCCAGGCCCTTGTGTAAGCTATAGCCTCTTGGCACCGGGCAGGGCAGGGGAGTCAGTGACCTGGAGCTGGGGGCAGTGGGGCGTGGGTGACTTCGCGTTCCCAGAGGCCAAGTCATCATCCCCAGCCTTCAGCGGGCAGGAAAGGATCCAGCTCCTGGACAAGGGAGAGGGGCCCTGATGGTGGTGGGGCTCTCTCTTCCCACCCCACATCCTGGGGTCCAGCCCCACATGGCAACTGGGGAGTTACCTCTTCTTCTTCCTGATGTACAAAACCTGCAAGAGAAGGAGCAGTGTCAGATGGCCGGGCAAGGAGCCCCCCATTAACCGGCAGTTCCTTGAGACAAGGGACAAGCTGAGGCCGATGAACAGGAGAACCATGGGTCTCCAAGTCCTCCAAGTGTTTCCCTCCCAGAGACACACACATCCTGCATTTGCTCCTCCTTTCGATGCATGTCAGATGCCCACGGTGCCCGGGCTATGAAGTGGGGAGTAGGCTCGCGCTCTCTCTGCCACTAGAGACCACAGCTCCAGTCACTCAGCACCTGCCCTGGACTCTTCAATGGGGAGGGGAAGAGTTTAGCAACCCCCCTTCCTCTCAATCCCACCTCCCATCCCCCCAGGCCCAGAGCCGTGTATGGGGAAAGAGAACAGGGGGCAGGCAGTGGCTAGACTCTGCAGGGCAGTGCTCAAGGCAAGATTCTGGGCTGGGCTTTTGGGGTTTCTATGGGAGGCTGATAGCCTTCAGTGGATGGTATGGGGAGGAGAGCTCGAGTCCCCTGAACAGAAGCCCAGACTAAATGCCAGAACCCAGATGCTGGAGGAAGGTAGGAAGGCCCCTGGGTCTTAACCCCCATTGTAAAGATTTGAAGAAAAAGGCCTAGGCAGCCTGAGGAAACACAAGATCCAAGAGCTCCAGGATGGAGCAGGACAGCCCTGTAATAAACGCTGAGAGGGAGGAAGAAGGGGCCGACCACCAGGGCAGGGACATCAGGGACTCCGCCATCATCTGTCTGTTACTTAAACTGGTCATCTCTGACCAAGAGCAGCATGACCACTTCTGCCTGGGAGAGAGCTGTGTCCCTAGACTCTGTCCCTAACCTTCTGTGGCTCTTACACCCTTTATGCCTCATTCACAGCTTGAATCTGGTTTGGTTTCCAGCTTGGCCCAGAGTTCCTCCTGCTGCTTGTTTCCTGGGAAACCCCAAAGGCCCGAAAAGAACCCAAAGAGTCCCTTGCTCTCCATCCCCTCCAGGAGGTCACATGTGGAGGACACCCTTGCTGTCCTGTGGGCAAGATGCTGGAGGAGTTCTGGGTCTCAGACCCCAGGCCCTACCTGCCCTGAACTAGTGGCTCTAGCCCCAGCACCTGGACTCCTTCTACTTCCTCTGCTCTGGCCCGGCCCCAAGCCCTCCTCCCAACCCTGTGGTCCTGTCCTACAGAGGGGTCTTCACAAGATGCCAGAGCCTTTATCCAATCTCCAGCCTTGCCCCTGCTGCTCCCTCTGCCCCAGCTACCAACATCACCCTCCCTCCCACATACCTTCCTTTCCAAACCTACCCCAGGCCTCACCATCTAGCTGCAGTCCTAACTCCACCAGGAAGCCCACCCATACCACTCAGTCTATATGAGGCACACAGCCTGGCACTGATTTGCTCCTCCTGGTACCCAGCCTGGCCCTGATGGCAGCTGGCACAGCGGGAGATGGGGCAGCCCTCAGGGAGCACCTCTGGACCTGTCCCCTAATGCCCAGGAGCTGTTTCCTGCCCTCCACTGCCTTTGCCCCATAATATTCCTACTTCTCTGGTCTGGCCCTCTGAATGTTCCTCCAAAAGGAAGCATCAGGGAAGCCCCCCAAGTTCCTGGGACACAATCTTTGGCCTAGAGTTCCAAGGGCAGATTCCAGATCCCTCTTTTTCCCCGAGGTGAGGCTATTTCGGTTTGCTTCACTGCCACATGAATGCTGAGGGGAAGCACTGGCACTCAGCCTCGCCCCCGCCCCGGGAGGCCGCTCGCACTGTGTGCTGCATCCTGGCCTGCTTGCCGGCCATCCCTTGTTCCCTGGCAGTGATTCGGAGCCCACAGGGCCCATATGGCAACCTTGGTTGAAAAGCAGCTCCAGCCAGATCACGGATGGACCATCCGCAGCCCTATTTGCCAGAGCAATGCAGTCCTGAGCCTAAGGCTGGCATCAGAGCCTGCGAGGGGCGAGAGGCGGTGGCTGGGATGCCACCATTGTCAGGCTCCCGGGGGAGTTCAGGTGCACTTCCCCCCTTCCTGGTCTTAGCCAGCACCATCTCCACCAGTCCCTCAGTGACATTCTGAGTGTCCGTGTGGCAGATTAGAGGCAGGGCCCATATCTGCAGGGACAGACACCAGATCTGGAAACATCATATCCCCTATCAGGGAACACCTTCAGTCTTCAGCCCAGTCCACCTCCGTCCTGACGTCTGCCCAGTCTGTCCCTTCTTGTGGTACTGGGGCCAGGCCTCCACTTCGGGTCTCAGCTCTAATGTTGCCTCTTCAGTCTGTCTCTGACCACCCAGTCCAGAGAGTCCTCCTGTCCGATCCCCCAACTCAGTCCCCCTGGGTTTCCCTTGGCATCATTGGTTTTATCTGTCTCTTAGTCCCTAAGAACCACCCGGCAGGCCTTGGTCTCCCTAGTCCCTGGGGACCTGAAGGCTCGGTCCGGGGCAGGGGCCTAGGAAATACCTGCCAAGTGAATGAAGGCCACCAGCAGCCTGCCTTGCCTACCCACACCTTGGTTGTGATCTGTTCCCATCGCCTTTAGGCCTCTACTCCTATTCACCCCTCCCCCCAACTTGCCTCACTGTCCTGCTTGTTGCTCACAGACCCTCTTGCCTACCTCCAGACTTTTGCCTATCAGGACCCTCCACCTGGAACACCCTCCTCCCCAAGTCCTCCGTGGTCCTCAAAGCCCAGCTCAAGATGCCAGGCATCCTTAGAACCCTCTCTGGTTTTTCCAGCTGGAGGCAGCCCCTGTGGTCTCTAGGCCCCCAGACACATCTCTGAAGAAGAGGGAGACTGTGGTATCATTAACAGACAGTAACCTTCTGATTAGAGTCCCTAAAATCAAAACACTGACACCCCCATCCCCCGCCCTCCTCCAAATGACAGCCACCTAGGTCAGCCCTAGCCTCCTAGCTCTTACCACGGCCACAGCCAGGCCAATCACTGTGATGATCCCAAAGGACAGAAGCATTGTGCCCACGCCAGCTGTGCCAGCAGCCACATCCGGGATTCTGGTGTCATTAAAGCTGGTGGCTTCTGTACTGAGAGTGGTGGTCTCGGAGGCTGGCCCCTCTGTGGCAGGCTCCAGGTCAGGCTCCGACGTGGGTGGGCGGCTGCTGAGCCAGCCCCCGGCAGGCGGGATCCTGGAGTCCATGCCGAAGCTGAGAGGGCCCTGGCTGAGAGGTTGCCTGTGGTCACTCGGCCTGCAAACTTGCTCCTGACATCAGCAGTGTCCCAGCCCGTGGCCCCTGCTATACTTTCTGGTTGCCACCTCCAGGGAGAAAGGGAGCTCCCTGGTGCCCTGGGTGCTGGAAGAGAAGGAATGAAAACGTGAGGCTTGGGACACAAATCAGTGGTGACATCAAGTACCTGAAGGTACTGGGGAAATAAAAGTTTGAGGGCAAAGGCAAGTTCAGGGGACATTAGGACATATGCTTTACTTAAGTTCAGTTCCCATGAGAAAATGTCCCTTCTTTGAGGGTATAATAATTATAGTAATCATACTTGGAAGATATGAAAGGTAGTTGGGAAGTTTGAAAGAAAAAGTCTCTCCCCTGCATAATACCCACCCTTACACCCCTACTCCCTGCATTTCCCACCTCCTCACCCCCTGCCCCCCATAACCCTCACCTCCTGCTTGGAGGACAAAAAAATACTGCAGCTCTTTCCTTTCCTGGAGGGAACACTTGCCCAAGAGTCAGATGACCCTTGGCATGTCACTCCACCTCTCTGGATCTCAGTTCTTCTGAGTCTAAGATCAAGATTAAAAACAAACAAAAAAACAAAAAAATACCCCCCCTCCTTCACAGCCTCACAGGGTCATAAAGTCACTGAAATGTCAGAATGAACTAGTTCTTAGAAAAGACTTAGCTCAGTGTAACCCCTACCCACAGTAAGCACCCAGTATATTGACTTTCCCCCCAGCCAAACCACTTGGGAAAGGGGGAGCCAGAGGAGCCCCTCGACCTAGCCCACTGTGTGATCTAGGCTGTGTTTGCAGTGGGTGCGGGGGCGGGGGGTGGATGACAGATGTAGAGAGACCAGAAGGCAGAAAGGGGAGACAGCCTAATGTCAGGCCCAGGGCTTCTCTGCAGGGTCTTAGGGTCACTGGACCCCCACAGGAGAGCTTGGGGCTGGCAGGGACAAGGAAAAACAAGGTAAGCAGGAAGCATATACCCAGATGCAGTGATGGGGCTCCCATTCTGAGTTGCTTCTCCTCTCCTCCCTCCTCCCTTGGGAACCGAGAGTGAGAGATGCCCCCAGACCAGGGTGTGGCTTACCCCTTCCCAGGCCAGAGGCCCTGAGTAAGGCAAGGTGGGAAGGGGTCCCAGCGACACTGCAGAAGACCAGGCCTAGGGAGAGGGGGGTACATGACTCATGGCTGTACATATACATCCCTGTGCTAGCCAATAGATGTTATATGGGGTGTTTCCCCGTGCAGGTGCATGGGTGTGTGTGAGGCGTGTACACACTGATGGTTCCTTAGGAAGGGGCAAGGTTGGCAGAGGGATATGGGGGCTCATCCTTCTCTGCCCTCTCTCTCCCCAGCTAGGCTGAACGCGTCAGCAGTCCCAGGTTCTTCTGTGGCTCTGCCTCTGACCCCAGACATGACCTTGGACCAGACCCTTAACTCTTGCTCTGGGCCCTGTTTACTCCTCGGTCCAAAGCAGAGAAAAGGCCCTGCTCATCAGGGCCTGGGACTGCCAGAGGGTCCAAAGGGCAAGAGAAGGAAACGGGTGAGATGGGTTGGCACCGCGACCTCCGGAGAACCCGCATACCGTTCTCTGCCAGGTTCCTCAGTCCTCCCTGCTCCAACCCCCATCCCCGCCTCTGCGACTCGGTGATTCCTCCATTCTCGCTCAGAAGCTGCGACCTCAGCACTTACTTAATCCTCTCTGGGGCGCCGAGCTCAGCCGGAGAGGCTAGGGGTGGTGGCGATCGGCAGGAGGCCAGGGCGTGGGGCAGCGGGTCCGACCCCAGGTCCGCCCTCCGAGGGCGCCCGGAGCCGCGGGCTGTGCCCGCTACAGCTTACCGCCTGCAGCCGCGAGCGCCGGCTCAGGCAGCGGGGGCCGGGACAGGCAGGGCCTGGACCCACCGCGGGGGTGGGGCGGAGGCAAGTAGCCCCGCGGGTCCCCCACGCTCCAGTGCCTAGCCTCCCTGCCCGCTCCCCGCGCCCCCGGCTCCCGATTGGCTGTCAGGCCACAGCCTGCCCAGCACTGGCCCGCTCGCCTGTCGCTGGATCTGGCTCCGCCCCCAGCAGGAGCTGGACACAGGGTCTCGGTTCTTGGAGACCATCCCTCACTACCCGTGGCCTACGCCGGAGTCGGGTAGAGGGCCGTGGGTGGCCAAGCCCTTCCTGCACCAGAACTCCGGCGGAGCTCCATCTCCGCGGAGATAGATTCGTTCTCCCAAAATGCAGGCGGACGCTGGACGCTCCAGGAGAGCACTGGACTGGGAGTCTTTGGACTTGCGTTGAACTCTGGCTCACCCCTTTACTGCTTTGTGACCTAGAGCGAGATGTTCCTCTCCCTGGGCTCGGCTTCCTGTTCAGATGGGCTCTACTGAGAGGGCTCTTGGTGAACTACACCCACCCTGGGCTTGAAATGGGGTAGCTCAGTCCAGAGAAGTTGGGAGCTGTTGGTATTATTATTGGAGAGCTATTATTATTGGGCAGCCTGACACAGGCCAAGACTACATATACCCCTCACATATACCCCTCGCCTATGGCATGATCATCTCAGGGGATACTTTCAGATACCTTCTAATCCTAGGGTTTTCAAAGGAATTTACGGGGATCATCCCAGAAGCTTTGGTTACAAACGCAGATCCCCCAAGGCTCCCCCGGCATGGGACCGAGTCTGGGACTGAGTCCGGGAAACTGCATAGCTAATTATTAGTTAAGAGTAGATTCTGGTGAGGGAGGACATCGGCAGGCCACACTTTTGGGACACGGCTACGAATTTTGTACGAGGAGCAACTGAGGCCACACAGAGTGATCTGGCAACAGAATTCGAACCCAGTTCTCCTGGGTCCAGTTTCAAGCCCCCTGCTCTAAACCCTAAAACCCGGAAGCAAAGGGGTCAAGAGCGGCCCTGGGGTCCGGTGACTACCTGGCCCCCATCGCGGCTCGGGCCACTTCCTCGGTCAAGTCCTGGACACCGGGTGCTGCCCCCAAATTGCTACCCGCCCCAACACTGGAATCCTTCCACGTGCTGCTTGGCCGGCCCAGAGGCTACGCTAGACCACGCCCCTGGATCTCGCGCCCCAATTCTCAACCCCCGAGCCGGCTGGTGACACGCCCCCGCTCAGACTGACAACACACCGCTGCGGCCGGGCACCCAAAAGCTAGCTCCGAGTAGTCGTCGCGGGCTGGAGCCATGTCCCTTCCGTGACCTTCAGGAAGAATCGAGGGTCCTGGCTCCCAGGGAACAACCTCCTATACACAGCCATGCACTCTCCCGCCCGTGGGGCTGCGGGCGTAACCACCTCGGCTTTCACAGCCTAACCAGCAGCCGGCTGGGAAGCCCTCAGGCTCTTCCCGAGTGGAATCCAGGAGCTCTAGGAACCCTGGAACTGGGTGTGGGAGCGGTCCACCCGAGCCCTTTCTCGGACGCGCCAACCCCGGAAGCAGGGCGTCCGAGGGAGCGCACCGCCGGTCACGCATATCCGGAAGGCGAGCCCGGGCGGTGTCTGCTGGTCGGCGGGCGGGCCGGGTGACTCTTCAGGCTGGTATGAGGAGAAATGGGAACCGGGAGGGGGTCTCCTGGCCCCCTCCAAACCCCCGCTCCCCCACCCCGCGTTATGTAGATGAGGAAACAGGCTTGGGGAGAGGCGACCTTGCTTGGGGCATTAACGATGCTTTGCAGAGCTGAGTGGGAAGCTGCGCCCTTGGCTTGTGGACAGAGCCGCCTCTGGAGTCCGGAGGACCTGGGTTTGTGTCCTGCCTGGGACAGGTCTAACTAGGTTATTTTAGGCAAGTCGCTTTCCCTCTTGGAGCCTCTTTTCCCTCCTAGCTTGTCCGTGAAGATGTAACACCTAGCTGGTGCTCAGTACATGCTGGTTTGGACCTTGGTCTGTGCGAAGAGAAAGGGAACCGCTACTTTAAACCTTCTGTTAAACCTTGTTTGTGACAACTTAAATATAAAGTTAACAAAAATTGTCAGTTTTTTTATACCGGGCAATTAATGCTGACCTTTAGGATTATGAAGTCAAATGGGGGTGGGGAGGAAGAGTTTTAGCATACAAATCAGTCACAGCATGTCAAAAGCAAAGCCCCCAAGCAAAGGCAGCCTCCTCTGTCTTGTAATGTTAGTTAAGATCATGTAACATAGAGTCCCTTCTGTGTGTTGAGCTGACTCCCAGGCACTTGATATTCATTGTCTAATGTATTGCTTGCTGTGGAGTTGGTGTTATTTTCCCCATTTCATGGAGGAGGACACTGGAACTTAGAAATGATGATTTTTCCCAAGGTCACACACGCTAAGATGGAACAGATCTGTTCAGCCCTCAAGTGTGGGCCCAGACACATCGCCAGGGACTGAGCTTTGCATTCAGCCCACTTCAGCTAAAAACATGAAGAAAACATAACTGGTCAAGACAAGAAGAATCAAAAAGGTGGGTGAGGGTCTAAAATGGAGTTAAGGAGGTAGCAGAGCAAGAGCATGTCCTCTCTCAGGCAGCAGGTCAGAGGGGAGTGGGTCACACAATGCTCAGCTGCTCTCCTGGTTCTCCTTCCTCTTCCAAGGTGGCAGTCACATCCGGACCAGAGCCACCTTGAGGAGCCAGAGTCCGTGACCATCTCCGCCTGGTTGGAGCCAGTGCTCCTATTTAGCAGCTGACATCACGAGGAAGATTAAGGGACCTGGGAACTCAAGAGAATGGAGCTTGGGGGCCGAATTCTCTGGGCCTTTCTTTCTGGCCTCGGGAGGAGGGGAGGCACCAGGGGCTGGCCCTTCAGCTCATGGCAACCCCATCTGCCTCTAGCTGGGTCGTTGAATGCCACAGAGCTGGTCAGCCATTGGACTGCTATCTTTGAGAAGAGGGGCATCCCTGAGGCCCAGGCATCCAGTGAGTACATCGTGGCTCATGTCCTTGGAGCCAAAACAGTTAAGTGCAGTGTTGTCAAGAGGGGAGAAGGGTGGAAAGGGAGGACCCTGGGGAATAACAGCCAGGCTTATCTGCCCCACAGAGAGTGCTGAGCTGAGAGTGATGGGAATTTTCTGAAGGAATGTCTTAGGTAGATAATTTATTCATCTAATGAACTATTATAGTATGTATCAGGCAGTAGGGGATCAGGGATGACCGAGATGGCCAGTGTTGGGCCCACAGTGTCCACATAAACCTGGGTCAGGCCCCTAGATCAGGAGCCAGATACTCACATTCTCTGTGGGGCAGTTTCAGAGCCTGAGACCAGTACTTGGCACCCAGCCCCTGACCCCTCGGCAGCTACAGTGTGTCCAGGAGCTGAGTAGCCTCCGATTGCAAAGGTGAGCACCGTGGACCAGATCTGAGGGCTCTATGTGGGGAATAGCCCGATTAATTCATGGTCAGGAAGGAGGGAAGTATCTAAGGACTGGGAAGGTGTTGGTATGAGGTTTTGATGAGAGGGAGATCACATGAGTAGATAGGAAGAAAGGAGGGAGGGAAGGCCTTGGCTTGGCTCAGAGTCCCGGGGCACAGGAGGCATGACCCTACCTGACATTTTTGGTATTCCCCGATGGTATTTCTCAACCCAGTCATGGTCCTATTGGTCCGGGCTCTGTCCCTGATCACCCAGCTGCCCCCTATGCAGGATGCCTGTGCAGTACATCCTCGGGGAGTGGGACTTTCAAGGGCTCTGTCTGAAGATGGCCCCCCCAGTGTTCATCCCTCGTCCGGAAACAGAGGTAGGTGTGCCACCAAGACGGGGCAGGATGGAGATGAGGGCGGGGTTTAGGGCACATGTCTTGCCCCAGACTTCCTCCAGGGGGCGCTGGGATCCCATGATTGTGGTTCTCAGAGTCCTTGCTCTTCCTCACCGGTGTCTCCGGGTTGTCTGGGTAGGTGGAGCCAAGAGTGCAGGGGTCTCCTGCTGGCCTCCTTGACTGTCCTCATGTGCGAGGCCACTGCTCCAGTATGCAGGCCTGGCCTACCCAATCCATGGGGGAGTAAAATGCCCTCCTCCTTGTCAGGAGGCATGGGTGAAGTGGATAGAGTTTCAGCTGAACACTCAGAGGCGTGGTACATCAATGTGACCTCAAGTCAGTGTCCTTTCTGGGCCCAGATGATAAGAGGGTTGGGCCTCCAGACTAGGGAGGAGATCTGTAAATTGGGGGTCCTCTTAGATCTACTGTCTGGTCAGGTAATTACCTGTGGTCCCTCAAATTATTAAGACTAGGGATTGTGTGGCCCCAGCATGCTGTCCCTGGGTGAGGCACACCTATTCTGGGAGAGATGCTTTCTGTGGCCCTTCTTGGGCTTCCTCCTACCTTGTAGGGCATGAGAGAGAGCAGAGCAGGTGGATGGAACTGTGTGGGGGCTGATGGACAAGCTGGAGGGCACTGAATTCTGAGGAGGGGTGTTTCTCAAAAGATACTCAGGCATACGACCATTCTTGGGAAAGATGAGACTTCATTTACCCGCCCAAACAGGGACTCAGAGCCCCTCCTCACCTTCTTAGCCTCTCTCCCCCAGCTGAGAAATCCTCTGGCCGCATTCACTTCCCCATCATGTGGCTGAGAAGCCACGTCCTTGTCTTACAGCCCAATATTGGGAGGGACAGTAGGGAATCTGAGAACTTCCTGAAGTCACAGGGCTGCCAAGGGGAGGAGCATGGGGGCAGCCTTTGGGTTTTCTGACTCTGGGTCGGGGCCCCACACCTCCCATGAGGCTACACCATCTGAGATTGGACAAGCTGGGACAGGGAGCAGGATGTAGCCTGCCACCTGTGGCCTCTTGGGAGGCCACCTCGTGTCTTCCCCAAGCCTGTGACCTTGGCTGGGAGGTCACTTACTGCCTCCTGAGGCTGCCAAGGGTCAGGGCATGGGAAGGAGGCAACCATGATGACCTTTGAGTCCCCTCAGAGCTGACCCGGCACCAGCCATGTGCTCCAGAATTCTGAATGTCGGGTGTGGACTTCCGGCTCCCATATGGGGCTTCCCCCAACATTCCTGTGTGGGTCTGGGCCAGGAGAGCAGCTCTGCTCTAAGGGGGGGAGGGAAGACAGAGGGGGAGGCTGTGGTTGGGAGGCTAGGTCCTCACCTCACTGTACAGACGATTCTGAGAACTTGCCAGGTTTGCCCCAATGTGAAGCCGCATGGGGGTGCTTTACCAAGAACTTGAGAGGACGTGGCCTGTGGCAGGGAATAGGGAGAATGGGGGCAGGGGAGAGATCTTGGTGCTTGTGTTCTTTCCATCCATTGCAGGGCAATTTCTGATGACGGGGGCAGAAGTCAGAAATGTGAAGCTGTAGGTGGCGTGTGGCCCAGTGAGTTGGGCTTTCCCTGTGGGTGGCAAGGTGGCTCAGTCCTCAGCCTGGCAGTGTGTATGGTGGGAAAGCCAAGGCTGGGAGTGTGAGCCATTCCTATCCAGCCTAGCGAGGTGAGGCTTTGGGCGGTGTAGGAGGCTCAGTACCTTGTCTGTGGCTCAAGGGAGGCAATGCCACCCTTCTTGGGCTGCCTACCCAGAGCATCCTAATGGAGGATGCTGGCAGTACTCAGGTCCTCCTGAGGCCTGTGCCGACCTCTTGAGGGGATATGGGGTCCTGTTGAGACAGTGGCTTTGGCAGAGCCAAAAGCTGCCTGTTTCCCACATTCCCCCCCAATCCCCATCCCATCATGCTTTTGGATTCTTCCCTTACTTACCTGGAAGAGGTGCCCTGGGTCTCTGATCACTTGGCTTTCAGCCTTGCCTAAAGAGCCACCAATTTCAGGCTGATGGAGGCTGGAGGCTGGAGGCTCCATCCTTCACTTGGTGAGGAGGAGAGTTTCTGGACTTTTATGGGTGGTCTCTACCCTTAGACCCCAGGTGGTCCCATAGCCAAGAGAATTCTCAAGTGGTCTGGACTATAACGGAGGGGTTAGAGGGCACTGGTGGCGGTGGGGGCCCAGTCTATCAGCGTCACATCACCGGCTTCCATATGGGGCTTCCCCCCCATCATATATATGGTATGTGTCTCTCAGGTCAAGGGTGCTTCTGAGGAGGCTAGCCAAGAGGTCATTTCCAACCAGAGTAGGTCTGTCTGTGGCCAGGAAACCAGGAGAGGCTCACGGCCCTGACAAGTCCCAGCTATCTGACCAACCACTCAGTACGTGGCCTCAGCGCTGAGACCACAGTCCCCGCTCTAGCCCTAGACTGCTTGCTCTATGTCAGTCCCAATGCTGAGGGTCCAGATTGCCACAGGTGCCCTTCCTGTCTCCAGCTGTGACTGGTACAGGCCTGGAGGGAGCAGGGGGTAGGAACAAAAAAGGTTGGACCCACTGGCCAAGTTCTACCTGCTTTGAACTTGCTGCCCTGGAGGCAGGTGAGCTCTCTGCTCTGGGGATTGGGAGACCTGGAAGAATGAAATCCCTTTTGGGATTCAGCACTGAGGAACTTCTATGGAAAATGGGTCTGAGCGATCTGGAGCCCCTTCGCCAGACTTTTGACTTTGGAGATCTGGGGGGACCTGGTAGGGGGTCTGAGACTAGTGGTGGTGGAAGCCACTATTGGTGGCTTCCCATAGCCGTTGAGAGCTTGCCAAACCCTTGGGAAGCAGCCAAGAGGCCACCTGAGGATCAGGCCTTGCCTCTGAGACATACTGCGATTGGTTAGATCCCTGGTCTTCCCATCATGGAGACTTCATTCTCGTGGGAGAGGAAACCTCATCCTAGACTTCAGACTCATGGTGAGGAGATCCATGAGAGAGAGCCTGGCAGAGGGTCAGGAAACCTTTCTGGAGGGCGTGGACCTCTTTATAGATGAGGGAAGCTGACCCTTCTGCCCATGCCTGGGATCCCAGGAGTCCCAATTAGGGTGACTCTCCTAAGGCCTACCTTTGAGAAGAAAGCACACTGCCCTTCTCTGGCTCCGTGCCTGGCTACTTTGTCCCTCACTCCACTGCTCATTAGAACCAGTTGGCTTCTGGGCAGCAGCAGCTCTCCACTCTTACCTCTACCCGCTGTTGGCTTCCATGCACAGTCCCTGCAGGTGGCAGATGGTGGACAAAACTTGAAAGCCTTTTGTTCCCAAACTGACACTGTCTACAAGTGTCCCCATGCCCCCAAGTGTGGTGCAGTCAGGCACTTCCATCACATCATGCCCACTTACCCTATGCCCTGTGTATACTGTGGCCCCTTCAGATACGAGGGTCAGGGAGGACTGTGTTCTCCCTACTGTGCCCCACCCCTGTAAAGGGAATTCCCTGTCCTTTTGGCCTGGGAACCTCCCTGGGACTGTCCTAAGTTCAGCTCTGTGGAGAAGCTGGGGACATTCCGGCTCCTGATAATAGCCACCATGAGCTGTAAGTTGGGGTCCAGGAGGGGCCTTGGCTTCCTCAACGGCTGGTTGTGAGGATCCAACAGATTAATGGAGGGAAAGCTCTGGAATCAGGGCCAAGCACAGAGGAAGTGGCCAGGGATCACCAGGCATGGTTCTTAGTATTGCCATGAGCCCAGAACGGGAGGCTGGCTGTGAAGGGCCAAGCTGGGGTTTATTGAACACTTAACCACATACTGGGAATGGGATCCGTGTTTAGGGAAAGTGGTTCTGTGGTTTCATGAATGTGCCACCCCGATGAGGCTGGTTATTGTCAGCTGCTCACTTTTACAGATGGGGAATCTGAAGCAGGGAGAGGCAGAGTGACCTGCCCATGGCCTGACATGAAGGTGGCTTCAGCCACCCCCGACCCCCATGCCCCACCTTCACACAGAGGCTAACCATGGTTGGGCTTCTGTGTCAAAACCCCCAGGGGAGCAGGGGGTCCCTAACTCTGATTCCGACCCCTCTGTCTCCCTAGGAGCTGGTTGAATGGGTGCTGGAGGAGGTGGCCCGGAGCCCCTGTGTGGTGGGAGCCCAAGGGGGCCCCCTCATCCTGGAGGTGGGCTGTGGATCGGGAGCTATTGCCCTCAGCCTGCTGAGTCAGCTTCCCCAGGTGAGCCCCCTTGGCATCCCAGTGCACCACCCTGAATGGACTGGGACTGCCACTCATTGACCCTCCCACTGACCCTCCCCCACTCATCTCTGCTAGAAGCACTTGAGGGAGATGTCCAGATGTGGGAGGATGGGGCTGCCCCCAGCCCATCACAGTCACAGCCTCTGATTCCCGTCCCCTTCTCTCTGGCCACACCCTGGCTACAAAGAGGGAGCAGCTTTGGGGTATTTCCCTTAATCTCTGGTAGAGGGATGGAGGAGGCTTCTGGTCTCCAAGCTTGGCTTCTTTGGGCACGTTGCCTCCTATGTACCCTTCGTTTGTTCTTGAGGCAGAGCCGAGTCATTGCGGTGGATAAGGGAGAAGCTGCCATCTGCCTGACCCAGGAGAATGCTCAGAGGTAGGTGGGCAGGGGACGAAGGGGCAGGGTTGGGAAGTCCAACTCTGGGGCATGATCTCAATCCCTGTTTAGATATCATACTCACTGATCCCTGCTTTCCACTCTGAAGAAAGGGAAGGTGGGGCCGGGTGGTCTGGCGTGGTTCCCACAGGGTTACGAAGGACAGTGGGCACCAGAGATCTATCAGTGCAAGAAGGGTTTATTCTCATAGTCCTGGTAGCCACAGGTGGGAGTCTCCCCTGTACTCACCCCCACTTCCCATCTCTCCAGGCTGCAGTTGCTGGACAGAATTCGGATCGTCCCCCTCGATGTAACCTTAGGTATCTTCCCTACTGATCTTCCTTGGGGTGGGGGCCCTATAGGCACATGTGCTCTATGGTCGCTCTGCAGAGATGGAAGGAGGGCTTCCCCACCATTCATTTATACATGCCTGCGTGCACACACATATGCACACATACATGGGTTTTCAGACCAAGGCAAGCCCCTGTTGCCTCGTGGGCTGACCTGACCCATGCAGGGACAGGCCATAGGGTCTTTCTTACTTTCTGAAGTCCCCGTAACTAAGGAGTTTTTAACTAGGGCTTGTTTGTTGTCAGGAGATAAGCAGAAACTCAAGAGAAAGCCTTTAGGACAAAATAGTTTAATACTTTTGTACTTAACTGCCCTGTCCTTGTCTGGCCCAGGAACGATCTGGCTCAGCCACACCTTTGCAGAGTGTCCTTGGCTTCTGGCTCTGATTCTGGCTGTGTTACGTATCCACAGGGTCTTTGAGCCTTATATGCGTCCTCCCTAGAGTGTGGTACACCTGGTGTAGCGCATGGCACCTGGACGGAACCAGGAAACAGAGGAATTGACTGATGAAAACGAGCTATGCCCTCCATAGGCTCAGTCCATGCTGGCTAGGAGGCAGTGGACAGCAGGACCAGTGGGGCTGCAGACGACAGAGGCCCTTGCTTTGTGCAAGCAATCAGAGAGGGCTTCCTGAAGGGGGAGGTTTTTGAGGAGGTTTTTTGACAGGAAGAAGAGAGGGCAGGGATATTCTAGGTGAAGAGCTGCCATCTCAGAATATACATGCTCCTGAGCAGTCTACTGGCTGGGGGCCCTGGGCACTAATTTGCAAGCCTGGGTTATCAGGTCCAGAGATGGGCCCAGGGTGTGGATTGGAGAGGGGGACTACCCAAGAGAAATGGTGGCAGGTAGAGCTACCACCCATTCCCTGCTGTGTGTTCCCTTTGACTGTAGAGGGGAGCTGGACACACCTCCTGTCCTGGGGCCCTGTGGACCTGGTCGTCAGCAACCCTCCCTACATCTTCCACCAGGACATGGAGCAGCTGGCCCCTGAGATCCGCAGGTGCAGGGTGTGTTGGGAGGGAGGCTGGGCTCGAGAGGGCCTAGTGGGATGTGACTAGGGAAGGAGAAGGGACTGAAAGGGACAGCGATGTTGAAAGAGAGGCTCATTCTGGAGCCCACAGACCTGCTTGATTCAGCTTCTGCCTTCCTACTGAAGACCACTGGATAATATCTGAGTCTCATTTCTGAGCTTTGGAAGGGGAGTAGTAGACCTTTGCAGGGCCATGGGGAGGACCTAGCAGACTCACAAAGCAGATGTGATCTAGAGTACATAGTAGGTGCTCAGACAGGTATATCATTGTACAGAAGATTGAGGCTTGGAGAAGGAAGGTGCCTGGTCAAGGTCAAGTGGGGCTTAGCATGAAAGCTGGGACCAAGACCCTACCCCAGGCTTTGCACTGAGCCATCCTGTTCTCAAACAGGGGCTGAGAACCGGGGATAGCCCAGGAGTCCTTGGACAAGGCAGTGGTAATATGGGTCAGGGTGCTGATTCCTCTTTTTTAGGTTCTCAGGAGTGTTCTGGGTCAGTTCCAGGCCTCCCCAGACCAAGCATAGGAGCAGCCTTCTTGTGGGGAGACCCTCATACCCTGCTATCAGTCAGGGGGGTTCACTGAGCAACCCAGCACTACCTGGTGGGGTGCTGCCTATAGGAGGTAGGAGACTCAGAGCTGCCATCTGGGGGCCTCCTCTTCTGGGCCCTCAGGTTTTCTGAAGCTGAGAGTGTAAGTTCCACACAGCCCCTTTGTGGAGGGCCCTGCTCAGCTCTTCCACACTCTTGAGAGGCTCTCACCTCCCTCTCTTTCCCCTTCAGCTATGAAGACCCACTAGCCCTGGACGGTGGGGCGAAGGGCATGGACATCATTACCCAGATCTTGGCCCTGGCACCTTGGCTCCTGAAGGACTCTGGGTATGGATAGGGCGGGTCTCCTGGGTCTGTCCCAGTGTGTACTGGGCCTGCCCTAACATTCTTACCCCACCTTTCTCATCCCAGGCAATGCAGAAGTGCAGGTCCCAGCCCTGCCTGGTTAAGCTGACCCATTTCTCTCCCATGTAGGAGCATCTTCTTAGAAGTGGACCCAAGACACCCAGAGCTTGTTGGCAGCTGGCTTCAGAGCCGGCCTGACCTGTCCCTTGATCTTGTGGCTGTGCGCAGGGACTTCTGTGGGAGGTGAGCTCTCCCCACCCCACCCTACCCCAACTGCCACACTGGTCTTTCTACCCAGGCCATCCACAGCTCTGGCTGTAGGAAGAGTGTGCTGTTTCCACTTTCTGCTCATCCTCTGGGACCCGGGCAATAATTGGCCTTTTGCCCCTGTTTCCTTAGGCCCCGGTTCCTGCATATCCGGAGGTCTGGGCCACAGCGTGGCTGCCTTGTGGATGCCTGGGCAGGGCCCCTGCCTGCCAGAGTGCCTAGCTGATCGTTCTTCCTGGAATGCCATTTGGAGGGAGGTGATGGTACCTTCTAGAACCCAGACGCTTACGACATTTCTCATGGTTCTGTGATTCTACATTTCTGTATGTTCTGTATTTCTAGAAGACTTGGAGGTAGAAGTGAGGGTGAGGATGTCCTTCCTGGGGTGGCAGAGAACAGGGCACCCATAGTTTGGCCCAGAGCTGAGCAGATCCAAGTTCCCAGTCTGGTTCCATCACATCAGTATGGCCAAGGGCAGGTTACTCAGTGTGTCTGTGGGTGGAATTGCCTTGGGGATGTTGGAAGATAGGGCCAATAAAAGGTTGAGAGACAAATAAGTAGTGATCTAATGTTTTGTTACTGTGATTTGTGGGTCACCTGATCACTCATTCCCAGGCAGTGCTGGGGGTAAGAGCCTCCTCCTGCAGGTCTGGCCATGAGTCTCCCACCTAGTGGGGGTGTGGGAGCATGGTGTGGAGAAAGGCACAGGGGTGCTCTTCCTGGTCTTGGATACCAGGGGGCTTGGCACCGAGCAGCTCACTCCTGGGGTTTGACTAGCCCTCCACTGCGTGGGTGTGCTCCCACACACTTCCCTGACTGGGCCTAGGCTCTGAGCACAGGAACGTCATCTGAGCTTCAGCTCAGAGCTGGTTGCCTGCTTGCTGGAGGGGAGTAGGAGGGGGCTGCGCTGTTCTGGTATCACATGTCCACACTGATTTAACGGAAGGCTTATGTCAGTGAGGAGTGAGCAGGGTTTATGTTTACTTTTTTTTTTAAAAGATCTTATTTATTTATTGACAGAGAGATAGCACAAGTAAGCAGAGCAGCAGGCAGAGGGAGAAGCAGGCTCTCTGCTGAGCAGGGAGCCCGATGTGGGGCTCGATCCCAGGACCCTGGAATCATGACCTGAACCGAAGGCAGACGCTTAACCAACTGAGCCACCAAGGCACCCCTATGTTTACTTTTGATTCTTGTAGCTTCTGGCTAAAACATTCCTTCCAAATTGACCTTGGAGTTTCAGATAGCCCCTCTGTCCCTGGTTGGTGCTGGGGAGAGCGAGAAGCCTGGAAAAGTGGGCACCCGCTTGTGATCTCCACCCCAGCTCTTGTCTGTGCGGACTTGTAGCTGCCTGGAGGCCTAGAAGCCCAGCCCACCTGTCCATAGCAGCAGGGAACCTCCAGGTTGGCAGGTACTAATGTGACCGTGCATCATGTTGTGTCCAGAGGAATGTGGCAGACCGAACTGGCTCACCCCACTAGCACTTCCAAGGGCCTGAGCTGGCGGCGAAGCAGCCAGAGGCAGTGTGGTCTAGTGGGCGGTCTCCTGTTCTAGGGCTGTCGCCCCACCGGGAGCTCAGGCAGCTCCCTTCCCTGCAAGAAGCTGGCTGTCCTCTTTCCAGGGGCAGCACAAGGTAGCAGTCTCGTGTGAGTGTCAGCCAGGTAGCATCTGTCACCGGCATCCAAAGGTTCGCTCTCTGGCAGGCCCTCCCCAGGAAAAGACAGGGCCTGCCTGATATCTCATGCGGGGAGGTAGCCAGGTGGAGATTACAAGTTAGGTCCCTGTCTTTGGGGGTCTATACTGCTGGGGTCCTCCTTGGCTTGAATGGCCACCTCCCCCACCACACATGTACTGTGGCTGAGGCTCACATGTGCCTTAGCAGGGGCCACATGGTGGCTCCCAGGGCTCCTATATCCTGCCCCGTATCCCAGCCCCAGCTGCATGGCCTCCTTTGAGGAGGAGCAGAGACTCCCGGTCATGGCTGGCTAGAAGGAGCCTGGGAGGGGGCTGTAGGGCACAGCCAGAGTGAGGCTCCCGGCTTTCGGAGCTCCTTGTGCTCTTAGACCTCTGCCTATGTCGGGCCTTACTGCTATTGCCCTCTTCCTCCTGCCTGTGCCCTTCTGCTCTTGCTGTCTTGAGCAGCATCTCAGGGCAAGTGCCCTGACCCGGCTGTCTTTTGCCCCTTGTCCCACAGCCTGGGCCACTCCTCAGCCAGTGCTGGCTTCCCTGATGGTCTCACCCTCCTGGCTTCAGACCCATCACTGAGGAAAGGTCTTGACCAACATGTGGATATGACATGTGAGAACATGTGAGGAGAGTAACATTGTGAGGAGAGTAACAGTGTAGGGACAGCTGGGGTCACTGAAGCGGGAGCCACTTTTGGAGACAACCATTCCCAGAAAACCGTCAGGCCCCTCCTGTCCTTCCTCACAGGGCTTGAACGCCCTGAGGTCTAGGCCATAATGGCCGTGGCTCTGCCTGGGGAAAGCCAGGCTCACCTGCCATATTGTCCCACCTTCCTGGGGCCAGAGCAAGAGATGCATTGCCTCCTGTAGCATGTGTCACAGAGCAGATGGTAGAGTACAGGTTCTTCAGGCCCCTGAGGTCTTGAGGGACATGCCTACTGCCCACCCAGCCTCCTTCAGCCAAGTCCTAAGCATGGCGGGGGCAAAGGAGTCCTTGACTGATGTTCTCGGAAAGCAGCTCCATCCCTTCTGCTGACAGTTGAGGAAACAGGCTCTGCCTCACAGTTGGATGCTTGTCCTAGCTGCCCATGGGTTTCTCCATGGGGGCCCATCTAGCTGCTCTATTGAAATGTGTCCCCCAAACCCTTTCCCGCCACCCGCCTGGAGCTGGACCCTGGGCCATTAACTGCTGCCAATCCTAGCCCTAAACCCTTGGCTGTCTCCTCATGACTTGAGTGTGGTTGCCGTGTCCTGCAGAGTCCAGGTCTGAAGAGTTGGGGGAGGATGGCTGTGGGAAAGGCCCCGCAGACCCTTTCAAGGCCCCGTCAGTGCTCTGAGTAAGTTTCCATCAGAACAGTGGGTGCCACTGCTGAACAGGCTTGGAGAACTGCTTTAACTTTTTCAGACCAGCATGTCCTTCCCTGTCCACCTTTGGATTCTTTAGTCTGCTGCCCCAGACCGCAGCCCCCCCTGCAGAATTCTTAATCCCCTAAACACAACTCCTTCTCTTCACCAGCTGTTACTTTCATCAGGAGTGCCTTGCCCACCCCCACTAGTCCAAATGATCCCCTCCTTCAGGCTCCAACAGAAATGCCACCTCCTTCAGAATACCCGCCCTGACCTCTCTGTTCTCCCCACCAGCCCCTAGCCCACATTTCTGCCAATACCAATGACATTTTGCCCCATCCATTTGAAAACCTCCCTCATCTCTGTGTGTTTTCTAGAATGAAGCTGGGACTTCCTGTGCGGCTCACGTCTGATCTGACGGCAGCGTTTGCGTATTCTGGCCAGTAGGGAGAAGGCACAAGGGCCCAGCCTCCCACTCCAGCTAGACAGCTGTCCCCGGGGGAACCACGGCCGCTAATGGGCTGGAGTGCACCTGATCTGTGCCCAGCCGCTGCGCCAGGAGTACAGGCTGTCCTTGGCGGCCCCAGGGGCAGGTGCCAGGTTTCCTGGAGCTCTGGGCCCCAGTCAGCCTCCAGCCAGCATCTTGGCCCGAATAGCAGCCTGATCCCCCGTCACAAATACAGTCCTGATCCTGGATCAGCCCTCTGGATGGGGCTGGAAGGGGCTGGGCATTGGCAAAACAACCCTTCCCATCCTGTGGCAGATGGAAAAATGGCCCCAGAGATGCCTGTGTCCTAAATCCCTCCCAACCCTCTCAATGGGTTACCTTACATGGCAAAAGGAACTTTGTGGGTGTGATTAAGTTAAGGATCTTGAGATGGAAAGATTAGCCTGGGTTATTCAAATGGGTTCGGTGTAATCAACAAGTGTGCATAGAAGAGCGGGGCCAGACTGTCCGTCAGAGGAGATGCGAGGTAGCAGAGCTTCCAGACAGCCAGAGAAAAGGGCTGGGAGCCAAGGAATGCAGACAGCCGCTAGACGCTGGCAAGGGTGATGAAATGGATTCTCCCCTAGAGCCTCAAGAAAGACTAGAATCCTGCCAATACCTTGATTTTCATCTAGTAAAACTAATTTTGGATTTCTGACCTCCAGAACCGTCAGATGACAAGTTTGTGTTGTTTTCAGCCACCCGATGTGTGCTGATATGTTACTGCAGCGATAGGAAACTAATTCAGACTACGGTGCCTGAAGTGAGGTGCTGCTTTAACACATGCTTAAAAAGGGAAGTGGCTTTGGCTATGGGCAGGGGCTGGAGGAATTTTGCCGTGTGTGATAGATTGCCTTGAATACCTCTGAGAGGTGGGGTGGCTGGGGTAGGGAACCCTCCTCCATCTGGAGACCTAAGCTGCCCGGGCCCCTTACTCACAGGTCTTGCATGGCCTACAGCTGGCCCGTACAGTGAAGAGACTAGGATAGTGCTCTGGGTGGGCCCTGGAGAGGCTGACCTGGCACCAGGAGCAGCTAGGGAATGGGACTGCGATCAGGGGAGGGGAAGCGAGGCTGGTTTGCACCGTCCATCTCCAGTGGCCTTTAGAGAGGATCTCAGAGACTGGATCTAAGCCTGGTTCTGGTCCCCTGGAGTCATGTGGCTAGCCCAGCACCTCTTGAGAATGTGAGGATGAGCAGGGGCCCTGCCCTCTCTGGGTTGCAGGTACATCTGTGAAATGGGCATGGCGGTCCCTGACTTCAAGCTGATGGACCTGACCCTGCCGTGTAAGCTATGGAGGGCTTGGCTCCTTCCAGCCACCTGCAGGGCCCAGCTTCTGCTACAGGCCTGGACTGGACTCTGTGGCTCAGAGAGAATTAAGTCATTCCTGGGATTTTCATCCTATGGTTCCCAGAGCTGAAATGACCAACTAGAGTCTTTGACCCTGTCCCTCTCTGGGCTAGGACCAAGACTCTACTTTTGATGAAGGGGACTCAGGGCCTCTGGAGACGCCACCCCACCCGGCCAAGGCCTGGGGCTCCTGAAGCCACAGCTCTAACTCAGGGACCACAGGGAGAGCTACTGGGAGGCCAGACATGGGCTGGTGTGGCTCCTGGCAAGTATGAGACTGGATTCTTCTGATACGCTTTGGATGAAGCCCAGAGGGCCTGATAGTAATAGATGGGGTGGATTGTCCACTCCCTGATCCTCTTTCTAAACAGAAGGAAGGGGGTTACTCAGGGTCACATAGCACTTGCCTCCTAACTCCTGGTGCAGTGCTCTCAGCCTCCCTTGCTGCCAAGGGCCTGGGTTCATTTACTTGGACGGTGTGGCTGTTTCATACAACTCTTCAGGTAGCTTCTATGGCAACTCCTGATGGTAGCGCAACCATTGCTGAGGGGTTGGATGGAGAAGGGAGTGGCCTGGGCCACAGTGGGGCCCATGACTGACAGGAGCCCGGGGTGCCTGGAGCCACCATACACTGGGGCATGGGGGAGTAGGGCCAGTCAGTTTAAGGGTGTGGAGTGCCCTCAGGACATCCCAGAGGCAGTATTGGGCAATGGATGGGCTTCGGGAGATCCAGATGCAACCAGCAGGGGCAGAGTTCAGAGGCAGGCCTTGAAGCAAACTTGGGAAGACCACTCTCCCATGCCTGAACACGGCCAGCAGCTGTAACCGGGCATCTCCATGTGCCAGCTGGTACCAGGCGCAGCACACCCTGGCGTCAGTCCTGTCCACATATCAGGAGTGGCTTCCTTGGTCCCTAGAGAGGTGGAGAGACTAAGGCTTAAGTTGCCCAATGTCACACAGCCAGGAAGTGGCCATGGTGGGGTTTGAACCCAGTCCTCTGGTGTCCCAGTTGGGGGCCCGGTGTGGGGGCCACTGGTGTGGGGGAAGGGGTTGAGCAGGCCCTGGAAGCTGACCGTAGCTCAGGGCCTCAGTTCCCAAAGAGGCTCCCATACCTGTGGGCAGGGGAGCGGCCAGGCTCACCTGGGCTACCAGGCAAAGGGGAAAGTGGCGAATTGTCCAGAAACCGCAAATGTAAAGCAAGCTTCCTTCCCTCCCAGGTGCACAGCTTTCATACTAAGCAGGGGAGGAACTAGGTGAAGGGCCCTGCGTGCAGGGCAGGGGAGGGCAGTGAGAAGGGCTGCTACCAAAGGGGACTAATGTCCTTGGCTCGTGGGGTGGGGCTGACAGACCCCAGACTCTGCTTCACGGCTGACAGGTGGGTGAGGAAAGTGAGTCCCCGCTCAGCAGGAGCGGGGTGAAGCATGTTGTGGCAGATGAGGCATTTTAGGTCCCCAGGTTGGAGGGGGGGCGGGTTCTGGAAGGAGGTGCCAGCTGGATATGCCTACCACACTTGTTGCACAGCTCAAGAACTGACTACAGTTCCCTGCCTCTGCCTGCATGGAAGTCTGCCTTCTCTCCCACATTCCACCCGGCCACTTGGAGCCATGGGGTTGGTTCTTTCAAACCAAGTTTCAAGTGGAAGTCAAGTATGTATTTTTACAAAGATAAAAGTCATATCTTAAATATAACATTATTATTATTTTTAAGAAGATTGATTTATTTGACAGAGAGAGAGAGGACAGGTCGGTGGAGGGACAGAGGGAGAAGCAGACTCCCTGCTGAGCAGGGAGCCATACGCAGGACTCAATCCCAGGACCCTGAGATCAGGACCTGAGCCGAAGTCAGCTGCTTAACCGAATGAACCAGCCAGGCGCCCCAAACATAAATTTATTTTTAAAGTTCACATTCTCAACATCTTCTCAGCATTAAGTCCATCAAGAACAACAGTGGGGGTGCCTGGGTGGCTCAGTCAGTTAAGCATCTGCCTTCAGCTCAGGTCATGGAGCCCCAAGTCAGGCTCTCTGCTCAGCAGGGAGTCTGCTTCTCCTTCTCCCTCTGCTTGCTGCTCCCTTGCTTGTGCTTGCTTTCTATCAAATAAATAAATAAAATATTTTTTAAAAATAGCAGTGAACACACGTTTGAATTGGGGGCTGGGATAGTCTTATGTCAGCCTTGGAGATCCATTCCTTTCTGTGTTTGATTTTAGTGACACAGGACAAAATGACTCCCAACCCTCACAGATAAGTGGTCACAAGTGTTGGCAGTGTTTCTGAAGGCTGCCTCGCAGTCCGTCATTCACAGGGACAGCAGGAGAAGCCTTATTTCAAGCTGAGCACAAACCTGGTTCTCTGGACACAAGTGTCATAATTTGGTGGTGTGCCCGTTTGAGTCTGTGTGTGGTCTTTTATTTTTAAAAGATTTTCTTTTTATTTATTTATTTGTCAGAGAGAGAGAGCTAGCACAACCAGGGGGAGCAGCAGGCAAAGGGAGAAGCAGGCTCCCCGGTGAGGAAGGAGCCTGATGTGGGGCTTGATCACAGGACCCTGGGATCATGACCTGAGTTGAAGGCAGATGCTTAACCAACTGAGCCACCAAAGTGTCCTTGTGTGTGGTTTTTTAAAAATTGGGCTCTTTATAATAACTAAAAATATGAAAAGACAGGGAAAGCGAGAGAAAGAAAAGGAAAGGAGGAAGGGAAGGGAAGGGAAGGAAATGAGGAAGGGAAAGGAAGGAGGAGGGAACTTATGGGGTTTCTTTGGGTTCTTGTGACGCCAGCCTCCGCCGCTGCCTCTCCCGGGAAGTCTGCCCTGGCTGCTTTAGCCCTACACATCCTAGAGATTCCCAGAGCCGCCTTTCACCTAGCATCTGTCGCACCAAGTGAATCGGGCCCATCCGCTCCTGAAAAGTCTCAGGATCCCACAAGCCCCTCTTGGCTCCAGGGTGGACAATCCAGGTACTCAATCCCTGGTTCTGGGGCAGGGAAGAAGGCTCCAAGCAGGGACAGGGACGAGGAGCTTCCCTGGGCTCTGTGGTGGTATCTTCAGGAGTGAGAGGACTGGGGAACCCAGTGCCCCTGAAAGCCTGGGGTTTCTGTAGTTCTGGGTACCTTCATTTCTGGGAACTTGCTGTGCTTTGGAAAGAGAGAAATGAGAAGCAAAACCCTAGGGCCCAGCACCCCCCTCCTTCCTGCCTTCCTTCCGCTGAGTCACAGCCAAGAGCCCAGTAGCTCAGCCTCCTCTTGGGGCCGCTTGGGTGGGGTGGAATTCGGGGTCATGTGAGGATGCAGCATCTGGGACAAGTCCTCTTTTCCTGTCAACATCCTCTGTGAGGTTGCTGAGGGCTGAGGCTACTTCCGATGCTTGGGGAAGGGGTGACTGAGGTCTTTCTCTGGCCTGTCTCCCCTCCTATTACCAGGCCCATTGTTCACCTGTAAGCATTGAGCACCAACTGTAAACCAAGCCAGGGGGTGGGGCGGTTCATGTGGGGTCCTGTCATTGAGGAACTCGTGGACTTGGACAGGGACCCCTGACAGAACCCCAGTGTGTTTGCTCTGGTCAGCAATGGGGAGCCATGGGAGCCTTTAGGCTCTGAGGGAGCACATCACACACACACATCACAGATACCTGTATAGCCCTCCCCAGGGACCCGTGTGCATGTGCATATGAACAGGTGTGGGACTGGAGCATTTGGGTCCACATCCATGATCACAGGTGTCCATGCAGGGCCTCCCATGGTTGGGGGAGTTTGAGGCTCTGGGAGTCAGGCCAGGACCTTGTGTTTGTGTGTGGGGGAGTGTCACCCTGTCTTGGAGGCCCAACCACTGTCTCTGAGTCATGGTATCCCATGGGAGCCTGAAGACTGTGCCCCTATTTCATGGGAAAGAAAGCGAATGTCCAGAGAGGGCCCATGCCTCGGCCAGGATCCCATGGCAAGTTAGGGGAGATCTGGGAGGTGAGGGAGCCAGACCTGGGTGCCTTGCCCACATCCCTGTCCTCTTTGACCTGGCACTTGGGGCTTGACACCCCCGACCACCACACTGCATTAAACTCTGGGAGATGACATTGGTGATACTCCCAGCAAACTCACCTGAGGACCAACCCTAGGTACCGTAGGGTTTATGGACCATTTCCGGGGGTTTCCCACATACCCCATCTCTGGTTGGGCCGTGCTAGATTCTTGGAATGCTCTCTCTTTTGGCCTCTCCCTCTCTGGTACTTGAATGATACCCAGACTTCCATATTCTAATTAAATGCTTCCTCCACTTCTCTGACCCCGTGGAAGGTTCTCCTTCCTCTGAATTCCCCTGAGCGTCTCCCCCCTTATTTCCACCTCCTGTTTCTCTACCTACTAAACATAAAATTGGTCTCTAGAGGCCTAGGCTGGCAGTGGAGGGTCCTTGAGGCAGAGACAGTGGGAGCCACACCCAGGCCTGCCCAGCCCTTTAGACTTTGCCCGTCATGGGGTTGGGCCTGGGACAAGGACAGGAAGCTGCCTCTCCAGGGTATCATCACCTGTCCCCAACTCTGCTCCTTCTCTGAAGGCCCAGCCAGGCCCCATGTGTCCTCTGAGGGAGGAGAAGACTGCCCACTGACAGAGAAGGCTTGGAGCAGTGCATTCGAGGCAAGATGGGCCCCTCTTAGTTAGCCATTCCAAGTTGTTTTTATCCCTCCATGCCCAGAGCCTGTGCCCGTGTTTGGCCAGATGAAGGGTGGGGGCTGACCATGTGTACAGAACCCTCAGGTTTGGTGGCTGCTGTTATTTCATTAAATGGCCCTGGACCGAGTTCTCTGCTCCTTTGCAGAGCTCTTCCCTTCCACTTGGTCTCGGGAAGGGGCCAGAGGGGCTGCCTTTGCCGCACGAGGCTGTAGGCACCATCACTGCCTGGCCATGCCCTCATTCCTCCCCATCCCTGAGAGCTAAGAATTATGTCCAAGGCTACAGCTACTGGCTTTGCTCTGTCTTCGGGCTTGGACCCAGCCAGCCCAGCCTCTGGGACAGCCAACTTGCATGCAGTCTCTCGTGCAGGGGCCCAGCATGGGGAGGACGTCAGGGTCCTGCCTGTGCACCTGGCTCGGAGCCCTAGAGAAAGTTTGG
The DNA here is from genome assembly GCF_020171115.1 of Neogale vison. Taxonomy (NCBI): domain Eukaryota; kingdom Metazoa; phylum Chordata; class Mammalia; order Carnivora; family Mustelidae; genus Neogale; species Neogale vison. The sequence goes on along the minus strand of NC_058096.1, from coordinate 204,644,251 downwards.
TGGGTTATGGGGGGTAAGGGGATAAAACAGTCAAGAGGAAGGTGGTTTTCAGTTTCTCACGCCTCGTTTCCTCCCCTGGCTCTCGGAGGCCCATGCCCCTCATGAAAAGTTAGCTTTGCTGCTTATCTGTCCTACAGTGTTTGTTGTTATTTATTATATGGGGGGATGGCCTAACTGGTTCTTGCAGATGTGTGGGAAAGCTGTTAATTTATGTGGTTTATCTTATTTTTTTAAATTACTTTTATTTATTTGTTTGACAGACAGAGATCACAAGTATGCAGGGAGGCAGGCAGAGAGAGAGGAGGAAGCAGGCTCTCCAAGGAGCAGAGAGCCCGATGCAGGGCTCAATCCCAGGACCCTGGGATCATGCCCTAAGCCGAAAGCAGAGGCTTTAACCCACGAAGCCACCCAGGCCCCCTATGTGGTTTATCTTATAACTCCACTTCTTGGCTCCTCCTAGATCTGTTGTTTGTTGCTTCTCTTGGATTTTTTTTTTTTTTCATTTAAATTTTAGTTAAGCATACAGTGCGATTTGGCTTCTGGAGTAGAATTCAGTGACCCATCCTTTACATACAACCCCAGTGCTCATCACAAGTGCCCTCCTCCATGCCCACCCCCCACCCACCTCCCTTCAGCAACCCTCAGTTTGTTCTCTGTCCTTAAGAGTCTCTTATGGCTTATTTCCCTCCTCTCTTTTTTTCCCCTCCTTCTCATATGTTCATCTGTTTTCTTTCTTAAATTCCACATTAGTGAGATCATAGGGTAGCTTCCCTTCAATTTTCTACATTGATATTCTACCACTGAAAATTACACACTTGTCTTTTTCTTTCTAACATTTATAGCTCTTACTTATTTTCCTTGTCTTTTGGCTTGGCTAACATCTTCAATATAATATTGGAAAATGGTGATGGCTAGAGCCCTTATTGTATCTTGTTTCCCATGTATGGAGTGATGCCTCTGGTTCCTCCCTCTCCAGTGCACTCGCTTTGGTATTGGAGAGAGACAGTCTTTCTCTAGTTAAGGGTGGCTCTGTCTGATCCTAGCTGACTCCTTTTTGCTCATTTATTTTACGTTATTTATTTAATTTTTTAAAAAGATTTTATTTATTTATGGAGAGAGAGAGAAGGAGAATGAGCAGGGAGAGAGGGAGAAGCAGGCTCCCCTGCTGAGCAACGAGCCCGATGCGGGACTCGATCCCAGAACCCTGAGATCATGACCTGAGCCAAAGGCAGCTGCTTCACTGAGCCACCCAGGTGCCCCTGCTTGTTTATTTTAGAAGCTTCTTTATTTGCATCATTTGTGCAATAAAACTTAAGTGAATGTTTGCTGATGTCAGGCTTACCCTTGGTGCCAGGGTATGAGGGAAAGATTGGTGCAGATGTTCTTCATACAGAGCTCACGGCCTAGTGGAAGATAGAGGGAAGGAAATGGGCCCTTGTCCTTGGGCCATACGGCATGCACTTGACGGCAGTCTGCTCAGCACTGTGCGGGGCATTGAGGGCAGGGAGCCCTGGGGATGGGCAGTATTCAGATGAGGCCCTGATTCCCTGGAGCCCTGGTGGGGCCAGAGACTCTCCCAACTGAAGTTCCCACACAGCAGCTACCATGTGCAGCCTGAGGCCTTCTCTGATGCATAGGGCAGCTTAATAAGTGGCTGAAAGTTCATCCCCTGGAACAGCCCTAGGCCGCTTACCCACTCCTTGGGTGGGGCAACTGTGAGGTATATTCTACTCCATCTCTCAGCTAAGGACAGTGCCTCGGTGGCCCACAGGGGGATCCCACTCCTTAACACACCTGGCTAAGTGTCTTTTCTTTCCCTGCCTCACTTCTCCTCTCCTATATGTCAAGAACTGGGAAGGCCCTGAGATTTTGCCCCACTTGCAGGCTAACAAGTTAGCCCCTTATATTCCCACCGCTGCTGGCAGAAGGCACCAGACTCGTGATTCAGAAATAAGGGTCAGTTTGTTACAGTAACAGCAGGATCAGCATTTTCTTGCACTGCTTCCCCAGTTCCCACAGGGGGACCCAGGAAGCACCAGCGGGTGCCCACATGTGCAGTGGGTTTGCATTTCAAGAGAGGAGCCCTGGAGTCCAGGGCCTGAATGTTTTATAATAGGCTGCCAGCAAACTCGCCAACCTTGGCCTAAGAGGGAGCTGTGGTCTTCGCTGTGCTGGACAAGAAAGAAAGCTGCTTTTTTCCGTAGAGGGAGATACTCTCTCTGTTTTCTAAGGCTGTTCGGTATAATAATCACCCTTGAAAGGATTGTGTGGACAAGGGAGTCATTGCCTCTACAGGCAAGGATACAGAAGTGGGAGAGAACGGTGGAGACTTATCTCACAACACTCTACTGGTGAGTCTTTTTTTTTTTTTTTTTTTAAGTAGAGACTTTTGCTGGGCTTAGACTCAGTTCCTGAGATCAAGACCTGAGCTGAGATGGAGTCAGTCTCAGAACCGACTTGGCCCCTCAGATCCCCCCTACTGGTGGTTCTTGGCATCACCTCCCAAATAAACTACTTGTATTTGGATCCTTGTCTTAGGGCCCACTTCTGGGGGAGCCCCTCCACCACGCCCAGCCAGGGAGATGACACTAAAAGGGCATTAATGGATTTCTGATGGGACTCTCCTTTTCCCAGACAGACCTGCCCTGCAAATGATTCAGGGGAGCGCATGAAAGAAGAAGAGGTTTCCTCACCCAGAATCGATACTGTTGTGACCCCAAGGGAGGTGCTCTAAAGGGTATGTTCTTACGGTTTCCTTTTTCATGTGTAAATATTTAACATATATGGTGGTTGCCTGTCTGACATAGACATTGGACTTTTCTTTTTTCCAAAGCATTCCAGTACCGTTTACTGGATATTGTGCCTGGTCTCTTGCTGCTCTTTTCTTATCTGCCTAGGGCCTGTCATTTACGTCATATCACCAACACACAAAGGATCAATTCACAATAAATGGACTAAGAATATGTGGGCATCACCATCCCTGGGGATCTGACACTCAGCACAGGCACAGTATGAGACAGACCCAAACACCAACTTGGGATGACACCATTTGGGCCCGAGGGACATGCAGGGAGGTTGTGACCCTGCCTCAGAGTTCACCGAGGATGTGACTGTGAATTGGGAAGGCTTATTTCTATAAAAAGAGTTAACAGCAAATAAAAATTTCAAAAAGTTAAATAAAATTTTAGTTTTAAGTCTTTTTTATTTAAATGTTGACATTAGGGACACCTGGGTGGCTCAGTTGGTTAAGCAGCTGCCTTCGGCTCAGGTCATGATCCCAGGTCCCTGGAATCGAGTCCTGCATCAGGCTCCTTTCTCAGCGGGGAGCCTGCCTCTCTCTCTCTCTGCCTCTGCCCTGCCTCTCTGCCTACCTATGATCTCTGTCAAATAAATAAATAAAATCTTTAAAAAACAACAACAACAACAAATAAATGTTGACATTAGTTGATTGTAATTTGTAACATATATTTTGCCTTTTAATTTTACCAGTTTCGATTATGGTTAAAATAGCCTTTTGGAGTATATTTTAAATACTTTTCCGTTTTCATTTTTATTTATTTATTTATTTATTGAGAGGTAGGGTGGGGTGGGGAGGGGCAGAAGGAGAGGGAGGGAGAGAGAATCTTAGTGTGGGGCCCGACATGGGGCTTGATCCATGACCCTGAGATGATGACCTGAGCTGAAATCAAGAGTCAGATGCTTCATCAACTGAGTCACCCAGGCGCCCCAATACTTTTCAATTTTTAAATATATTTAATTTATATTTTTGTGCTCTTTGAATATAATATTTTGCTTTAATATTTTAAATCATTAGTGCCAATAAGATAGTAACTATATGAAACATCTTAATTATAGTAACATAGCCAATAGTTTTACTGGAATAAAACAAGAACAGCAAATGTGACAGAACAAATACATAATACTTTATGAATTCGGCATGTCTTTATTTTTTTACTCATCTAACACTGCTGAACACCTGGACATGAGCAAAAATTGTGAAACCCAATCATCTTTTTTTTTTTTTTTTTTAAGATTTGTTTATTTGAGAGAGAGAGTGAGTGAGAGAGCACAGCATGGGAAAGAGAAGAATGAAAGGGAGAAGCAGGCTCCCCGCTGAGCAGGGAGCCTGATGGACAGGATCCCAAGACTCTGAGGTCATGATCCGAGCTGTAGACTGATGCTTAACTAAGCCTGAGCCACCCAGGTGCCTCTCAGTGATCTTTGGTATCTGAATTTCTGATATTTCTATGTGACTTCCAGACACAGAAAAACTACAGATTTACAGATTTTGTATTGTTATGAAAGTTTCTCTGTTGAATAGGATAGAACATATTTTATTAGCAGTTCATAGCTTGATTTATGATGTTTAAATGTTTAGAATCTGGGGGCGCCTGCGTGGCTTGGCCAGTGAAGTGGTTGCCTTCGGCTCACATCATAGTATCAGGGTCCTGGGATCGAGCCCCATGTTGGGCTCATGGCTCTCCCTCTTCATCTGCTGCTGCTCCTGCTCCTGCTCTCTCTCTTTGTTTCTCTATGTCTCTCTGTCTCTCCTCTTGATAGAGAAGTCACAAGTAGGCGGAGAGGGAGACAGAGGGATTGGGGGAAGCAGGCTCCCAGCCGAACAGAGAGCCCAATGTGGGGCTCCATCCCAGGAACCTGAGACCTTGGCCTGAGCCAAAGGCCTCTAGAGGCTGAGCCCACGGAGCCACCCAGGTGCCCCTCGAATAAATAAAATCTTAAAAAAATATATTTAGATTCCGTGATGTGGGCCTCCATGTGTCCTTTTGCCCAGAGCACTATGGGCCTCAGGCCTGTGCTCCAGTGGGAAAAGCAGACATGTCTATGGGTACTTCTTGCTGCAGTGAGGGCCAGTGAAAGTGCACTGCTGGGGCTTCTGTTAAGGGGAGTGGGGGTGGGGTGGAAGGGTAGGACTAGGGAGGAAACCCCAAGGAGAAAGGAAATCACCAGATCTACACATTTACTCCTTACCACGACGATAAAGGTAAGTGAGGGCGGCTCAGAGACGATCGTGACTGGCTCAAGTCACGCAGGTCGCCAGACTCTGAAACCAGGAGCAGCAAGTCACCCATATCCGCCTGCGAACCCAGTAGGTCCCAGCCAGCAGCTCTTCCCACTCCGGATGGGTGGGCTCCAGGTCCAGGTCTCCCATGGCAGGTTCTTCCCAGCCAGATTAACCTGGGGGCAAGTGCCAGGGCCTCTGGCTGGTGGAGTGTTCTGCTCTCCCCCCACTGTGACCCTCCCCCGACGGCAGCCCTCACTCCACTGCCATTGGCTTCTGGCTTCTGGTAGCCTCAGAGAACTGGCATTCCCAAGTGCACAGGCACAGTGAGGAACTGGGTCCCTAGGCTGCCCGCCACCCTTCTGCAGGGGTCAAAGGACCTCTCCGTCACAGCCCTGTCTCACAGCCCCACCCAGGCACTGAACCTCAGGACTTCTCAATCCCCTGACTGGCCCTGGAGGACGGGTTGGAGGCCCCCTTGTCTGATGCATTGAGGGTGGTGGTAGCAGGCTTGGGGCTGTGCTCAGTGAGAGACGAAGAGTGACCTGAGGGCACTGGGGGAGAGGCAAGTCCCTGCCCCCTGTCCAGCCTTGCCTAGGGAGGCTTCTCCATTCTTCCGAAGGCAAACATGTCCTGAATGGTTAGACGGGTGCTCCAAGGCCACACAGCCAGAGACGGTGACCCTTACTTACCCACTGTGCTGATCCTGACCTGCTCTCAGTCCCCTCTTAGCCAGACTACCAGGCTTCTGCTCTGACGGTGCTGACCCTGGGACCCCGTATTGGGAACACTGAGCCACACCAGCAAAGTGTAGCTGGACCCCAACCCTGTCCCAGACCTGGGTCATTGCCTCCAGGGCCTTCCTGGGGGCCTTGTAGTGTCTCCTTTTTATTATTTAGGCAGGGAAAGGGAGGCTCCAGCCGGCTGGGTGTGTGCTGAAGGTGCAGCGCGAGGCATTGGGCTAGGACTACTCTATGCCACCCGAAGATAAAGCCGAGGCCTGTACCCCAACTGTGGGACAGGGATCTGAGGGCAAGGCCATGAAGGAAAGACTGCCTGTCAGAGTGACAGGAGTCCTGGCCAGAGGCTGTCTGTCCATCAGGAAGGGGACCTCTGTGAGCCAGATTTGGCATCGCTGACCCCACCTTGCTCTCCTTAGTCCTTCCCAACCTGGCTGCGCATCCCACCTTCACCTGTGTGCCCACACCCGCGTGCTTACCTGCGCCCCAGACACACACCCACCCCCCTTTCCCTAGTGTTTCTGGTTGTCCACTCTGTACCTATTCCTGGGCTGGATGCTGGGTACCGCAGAGGCCATGCCAGAACCGGGCCTCTCCTGGGGCCCAGCAGACTTAATGCTGAGATCGTGGAGTCTCAGGAGGCACCTGCAGTTGGGTAGGGCTTCCTGGAGGCAAGGACCCAAGCTGAGGCCTCCGCACCCCCTCCCCCTCCTTGAGGTCACCGCCTGTCCTCTGAGCCTCTCTCCCTGGAGGGGCCAGCAGGTTCCAGGAAGCGTCCCCTCGCCCCGCAGTGCCAGTGCCAGTGCCGATTCCAAGAACTGCAGCTCCTGGCAGCAGCTTGCTTGGGATCCTTTCCTAGAACACAGGCCTCGCCCCGCCCAGGCTGCTGGAGTCTCATTGGGCAGCCTGTGGAGGTAGTGCAGGAGGGGGGGACCCTGGGAGGAGCCTCTGTAGGAACCAGACACTGGGAGGGGGGCCGGGCTCTCAGCCCGGAGGGGATGGAGGCCAGGAGGTCAGTGAGTGTGAAGGCGCTTTGACCCCTGTTCCATGGGGGGGGATGGGGGAGTGAGGGGGCCAAGTCCAGTGCGTTCAGCTCAGAGCCTCCCTGCACAGCCAGGAGGCTCATTCCTTGGGCCCGGAAATTTGGCTGACTGCTCAATCCCTCCTTCCATCTCCCTCTGTCCCCCACCAGCTCAGCACTCCCGGGTCCCATTCGCTGGGCGAAACACACAGGCCTTACTCTGGCCTCAGAGCAGGCCTTCATCAGTAACTTCCAGAGGGCCAGGCTGGGGGACGGGAGTGGCAGCAAGGAGAGGGGACTGGGCCAGTCAGGTGTGGGGCTCCTGGAAGGAGGTGACATCTCTGTTATTTATCCTGTTATAATTTCACCTAGCCTGGTTGGGACAGAGGAAGCCACCTCAGCCCGTACCTCGGCAAGTCAGGTCAGGGAGATGGAGGTCTGGGGGTGACAGGCTCAGAATCATGGGCAAGGACAGGGCCCAACTTCCCTCAAGGTCACCCGGCCTCTGCTCTGGGGCGGGTCCCCCACCCCCACCACCTCAGAGCTGGCTGCGAGCCTACCCGCCCGCCTGGGACCTGCCAGATCACGTTGAGCAACCAGTTCCTGAGAAGCGTTGAAGGCTGTTTGGTTTAAAATTAACTCCCCCGCTCCTCCCTCCCCTGCCTGTGGGCCTCTTCTGAGTTCTTGGAAGAGGCGCTCTGCTCTTTCTTCCTGGGAAGAGGCCGCAGCTGCTCTGATTCTAGTGAAAACACCTCACCCTGCGTGGGGGTGGGGGGGGGTTGCCCACACTCCGCCTTCTCTGCCCTCTGAAAGGCCCAGGGATCCTCCTGGAGCCTGGCGTGCCCTGGTTCGCCCACTGAGACCCAGAGGAGAAAGGGGGTGATTGTCAAGGTGCTGACAGGGGTGCTCGTGCCCCCAAGGCCCACAGCTCCCGATCAGGGACCTGCTGCCCTGAGCGAAGCAGTAAAGGGCTAGAGAGACCCAGCCTGGGCACCTCTGGGGTAGGGAGATAACACATGCTGGCAACAAACCCAGGACTTTGGGGTGCCTGGATGGCTCAGTTGGTTAAGTGTCTGCCTTTGGTTCAGGTCATGATCCCAGGGTCCTGGGATCGAGCCCCAAAGAGAGCCTGTGTCTCCCTTTCCCTCTGTCCATCTCCCCACTCATGCTCCCGCTCCCCTCGCAGAAATAAATGAAATCTTAAAAAAAACAACCCAGGACTTTGACTTCTTTGAGACACATATGGCTCAGAGAGATAATGCAACTTGCACAGGGTCACCCAGCTTTGCTGGCCAGGCTGACAACGATGACCTTGGCAGTGACACCCAGGGCAGCCCCCATAGGCACTCACCTCAGGGCCAGAGTGCTCTCTGTGAGGAGGCCCCTTACCCACACTCCTCTAACTGCCCTGGGAACCCACCTTCTTTTCAATAGACCTTGATCTTCTAGTGTCTCCTTAGGCTCCATGTCTCTGGGCTTTGGGGAAAAGGTTTCCTGAAAACCTGCTCTGCTAAGAGCTCCTCCTGCTATGGCCATCTACCCGAAAGAGCTGAGAAAAAACAAAGGAATGTTGGCCAAGTGGAAAGGTCAACACACACACACACACACACACACAGAGGCTCACAGTGATTTTCAGAGGTGGGACTGGTGGGGGTAGGGAACTGTGAAGTGCTCTTTGGGAGGAGGCTGAGGGCCTTTCCAGACCAAAGTTTTGGCCCAATCTAGACTACGAGGAAAAATTCTCATCTCTGATGGAGGAGGAGCCCAGTGATGCTGAGGAAGAGCTTGGTCTGGTTCACTGATGCTGTGTGAAGGGAGAGTCCTCAGAATAGGGCTCGGCCTGGAGGGCGTTTGCTGGGCACCGGCCCCCTTCAGCGACACCATCCCAATGTGGGTCTCGCTAGTGGGGACTGTGGTGGAATAGTCCTAGAGGACTGCCTGGAGGAGTCGTGGCAGTCCCAAGTTCCATCAGAGACCAGTTCTAGTGCTCTCGGCCTTGCCTGCTTCAGCCAGGCCAGCATCATGGAAGCAACTATCTTTCCATTAAGCATAAAGCTTTGGCCACACCAAAAAGGCACCTCCTGCTCCGGGCCCATCTCCTCTCCTCTGGTTCATAGGTGAGCATCATGCCACTTACTCCACATTACCCCAAAGCCACACCCAGCCATTCTCCAGCCACCTGGGGGCACGGCACTACTATTTCTGTTAGACAGATAGGGACACTAAAGCTCTGGGAAGAAGAGTCCAGGTCTGGTCACGGGGAATCTGGGGAGCTATGAACTATGATCTTCAAGTTGCCGGCCAGCAGGCAGCTGACTCCAGTTCAAGAGTTCTAGGGGGAGGGGGACAAGCCCTGGCATGGTTGGAGCCCTGGACTCTAACCCCACTTCCTCTCAGTGACTATGGACAAGCTACTTTGCCTCTCTAGGTTTCAGGCTTGCATCTTCGAAATGGGGTAGACAAGAGGCACCTGCCCAGCTCATCTCCATCCCCTGTGGCTTTCCTCCGAGGGCGCAGACTACTGAGGGCTGGGGGAGGAACAGGCCTTGTGGGAGACCACCCCCTGGGTCTGGGGAAAGGGTAGAAGATGGCCTTACTGTTACTGTGAGAGAAGCTGCTAGAAGGTAGGGCTGGCCGCACCTCTACCCCCGCCCATGCAGAGACCAGACCAAAGGGTCTGTTCGCCAGGACCAGAACCCAAGTCACCAGCAACTGATACCTAAGGGTGGAGGGCTGGACTCAGAGGTGGAGGGCAGAGCTAATGGGGGCAGGGCAGCTCTGGCCCAGCTCCCCTGCAGCCCCCACAGGGACCTTGGCAGCCATCCACATCTGCCCAGACAAAAAAAGATGAAAACGGTGTCTAGGGAATAGTTACAATGACAGCCACAGCAGCTCCCCTCCGCATCACCTCACAAATCTTCCAGTGTTCCCCGTGTCTTCTTTGAGGCAGGCGCTGTCACTTTCCTCACTCCACATCCAGGAATTTTCTCGGGGTCAGTGAGGTTGAGGGAGACTCCCCAGAACCAAGAACCAAGTTCATGGCACACAATCCAAACAGGGGTGACAGTGGGGGGGGAGCGGTAGTGGGATAAAGCCAGGGAGTGGGGTCCTATTGGCCAGGATTAAACCTCTTGTCCTTGAGTCTCAGATGTGGGAGGCTCAGCCTGCTGCCCAGGGGTGACCACTGCCATGAGCTCTCGGGCAGTGGGTCGCATGGCCTGCCGAAGGTGGGGAGCAAAGCCCACACCGTGCAGTTGGGGCAGCAAGGGCTCACTCACCACGAGAGGTTGTTGAGTTGCTGGCAAAGCCTGAACCTGCTTTATTTTTAAAACTTGTCTAGCAGGTTGGTGTGAAGGGACTGCCCAGGCCTGCACAGGCTTCATGTCTCCTGAGGAAGACGGCCTTTGTGAAGTCTCCAGAAGCCTCCTGCTTTCTTGATCAGGACTTATTTCAAGGGCCCGCCCTTGCCTGTCCCTGTGGGCTGCTGTGCACACTGGGAGCATTCCCGTCGGAGAGCGCGAGCTGCCCAGGTCTGCCCCAGCCCGATCCAGACTTGTGTTCTGGCTGGGCCCAGCGAGATTTGCTCAGCAGGCTGGTTAAAAGCTGAGGCCAGGTATAAGGGTACTGATGATCTGGGGGTGTTAGCCTGGTGATCATGGGAGGAACATTCCAGCAAGACCTCTTTGACGAGAGAAATCTGTTTGGCCTGGTGTTATCTCTGTTCCAAAGTCATTCCAAAAAGCTATTGTAAGTCTAGGGAGGGATACCACATGGGATCATTCTCCCCATGGCCTGGTGGAATCTTCGAGGGCCCAGCCTCCAGCCCCTTGGCCTGCTGCCTCCTCCAGGAAGTGCCCCTGACCCCCACCCCCTGTGTCCCCTCGGCATCCTGTGGGTGCCAAGGCTCTAGGGTGCCAGCTCTGGGGAGGCAGAGCAGAGCAGTGGTTATACCAACAAGGTCTCCTCGAGAAGGATCTGAAGCCTGACTCTGACCCTCGCAAGATATGTGTCCCTGAAAAAACCCCACCTCCACTCTCTGAGTCTTACCTCTTCAGCTGTAAATGGGGACAACCTCTGCTGGTGTTCGAGGCTGCAGGGAGACCTCCTGGGGCACAGACTCTGCCCAGGGTCCCCAGGTTGCCCTCCTCGCCTCCTCCTGCTCCCCACTGCCACCTCCCCTGCCATGCCCTACACCCCTCAACCTCCTCTCCAGCTTCCTGTCCCCATCTGGCTGTTGGGCTCACTCCTGAGAAATGACATGATGTCATAGCATTTCCCTGCTAAACCGGAAGGAGGCCCTCTGCCACCCCAGGATGCAATTCACACGCTCCCTCCGCTCCAGGGCAGCCATTCTGGACTTCTTGCTCCTCATCACAGCGGGTTTGTTCCTGGGCCCCAGCACTGGCGGCTCCTTCTCCCTGGATGTCCTTTGCCTACGTTGTCTGCATAGCCAGCTCCTGCTCAAGTGTCAAGGCTCTGAGTCCCTGGAGCTCCCCTGATCCCCAATCTGCAGCAGGGTCCCCACACCCAAAGCCAGTCTCTGCTCTGCTCCCCTGTCTTGCCTTCTTTACACTCTTCAAACTTGTCCCCAGTGCCCACTTGTTTATTGTCTCTCCCTCACCAGCCCAGGAGTCCCACGATGATGGGACTTGTTCCCTGCTATGTTCCCAGGGCCCAGATGGAGTCTGGCCTAGCAGGTCTTAAGCCACGGCAGGACTTAACCGATGGCTCCTTCACTTGTCCCCTGCTGGTGCTGGCAGGGCATGGCCCCTTTCCTAGTCCAGAGTCCCCCAGCAGTGACTGCGCCGAGACGATTTTTAGCCTCTGTTAGGCTGGGTCTCTGACTTGGGTTTGGGCCCGATGACATGCCTTCTATCGTCTCAACTCTAGGCAGGCATCACTCCCTCCCCCGATAGGGAAACATGAAAAGACTGAGGCAGAAAAATGCAGGTGAATGAAGTAGCTGGCAGTCCTCCACCACCAGGAGCTGGAGCCTGGCTTATACCGAGGTGAAGGGGGATGGACAGGACACTGTTGACCAGACCAACGTCTGGCCCAGATGCCTTAGCACACAAGGACACAGGAGGATAACACCAGTATCTAAGATCAGCTTGCCTGAAGGCTGCCAACCCCAGCTGCCCATTCTTGCTGGCTCACGCAGCAGCCCCCGGGGGCAGGGGGTCATTACCCTTGAGGTAAGCTCCACTCTATGCCTCACCTCCCAGCCAGGGCCTTGCCCCCTCTGGGCTTCAGTTTTCTCATCTGTGGAGTATGGGTCTATTCACACCTATTCCCACAGTGCAAAGGCCTCGTCCTTTGCCAGCATCTGGCGGGCCCCCTGAGCCACCCCCCCCCCCCGCTGCAGACAATATGGAGTCTGTGGGCCTCCTCCTGCTATAGCAGCTTTCTGTCCAGACCATGACGTGAAGTGGGGAACAACCTCCCTTTGACCCCTCTGTGTCCACTACTCACCCATTGGGTAGGTAACTCAGACCTGGGGGTGGGGCAGACGGAGGAGTCACAAAGGGGCTGAGATCCAGGCAGGAGCAATGAGGAACAGCCGACGTCCCTGGCAGGGTCACGGTGCCCTGGAGGAGGCGTGCTGTCGGGCCCTGCCGCCAACAACAGAGAGGGTGCCTGGCTGGGCACCGGGGCTCGGGCACTAGTCCCAGGGAAGTCGGCCTTCACTCACCTCTTATTCACTCCTGTCCAGTATCAGCTCTATTCTTTGCTAGAACCATCTCCATGCCCACACGTTTCTGTGCCTCCGTAGTTCTGGCTTTTAGCCCTTCCTGCTTCCTCCTCACCACTCCTGATACCCTTCTGCTCTCAATCTGCCAGCATTGATCTCTTCCAATCATCTAAGTCCCAAGAAAACAGGAAGGTTAGAACAGTTTCTAAAATGAGGGTCAGGAGGCTATAAATGAGTTTCAGAGCAGCTTTCCTATGAGTTGTTCAAGTGGAAGTGCAGAAAATTTCAGGATACAGTGGAATTTCAGGTACAGAAGCCTTACACAGTCAGGCCATTGGGTGATGGAGAGTGTTTTAATTGCTCTCCCATCTACTTCTGGGGTATAGGGCCCTGAGAGGAGAGGGGTGCCTCTAACCCCAACTAGCCTGTGTCACAGCCCTTCCAGGTCAGACCTTCCACAGCACCTCAGGCCAGACCCTGCTGGCTTACTGGCCACTATCCCCAGCTCCACAGTTCTGCCACACTGCACAGAATGACCCTTCCCCATGCCTCCTTGTGGAATAGGAGATTCCCGGTCACGACCTGGTGCTTCTGCACTCCCTGTACCTCCTCCCTGAAATGACTGGCTCTGACTTTGCTGTTGGCCTCATCTCTAAAGACACAGTCCCTAGGAGTGGGTGCCCCCATAGCACCCAACCCCCAGCATCCTCCACGTTCGGTCTTTAATTGACATCTGTTTACACCTCTCAGGTCTGGTGCCCTTCTGCCACTGCACCCCCGCTGGCAGCAGCCTGGTCAGTGACCCTGCAGGCAGTCCAGCTGGCCTTCAACCTCCTGCTTCCCATCCTCCAACGGGAACAACAAGTAGAGAGGAAGGCTGCTCCCTGTTCCCCTCTACCCTTTGGGGGGTTCCCTAGCAGGACTGCTTAGCTACACAAGGTTGCCGGGCCCCAGCTGATCCAGATGTAAAGTGGCAGATAATAATATCATCAAAGGGGACAAACTATGTAAGAACTCAAAAGAGGACCCATGCAGGGCTCCTTAAATGAAAAGTACAATTTTATTGTCAATACAGAAAAATCAGTAGAAGAAAAAAGACTACCAAACTGGGTTCTGCTTGTTATAATAATTATTTGATAAAGTCTTATCAGATATGTAGGCCTTTCCCTCTCACGTGCAGGTGCCTTCCCAGGCAGGAAGTGGGCCCAGCAGACCTGGGGCGACCCGCGCGCTCCCGCAGGCCCGTGGCCCAGCCAGACCAGCTCTGTGCAGGGAGGGCTCTGCCCTGCAGGGGTGGGGAGAGGTGGGCTCTGCTGGGCACTGACGCCCAGGCTCCTATTTTCTTGTCCATTTATCTACCCTTCCACAGCAGAAGGCGGCGGGGGGGGGGGCACATTCACAGGTGGGTGGGTCAGCGCCAGGATATCCAGAACTGCCTTGGGTCCAGCAACAGGTCTCAGGGTGGGGCTTTCCACAAGGAAGAACCAGAGAAGCTGGGGCAGAGCTGGGGTCTCGAGAGCACTTGGGGCTCAGGGCAGAGACGTGGGGTTGGCTCAGCTTGAGACCAACCCAAGGAGAATAAATAAATAAATACTGTATAACTTGGCAGTCCCCCAGTCTGGCCTATTCCCCCACTGGGGGGACCGTCACTGCCAACCTCAGTTCCTCTAGCCACCATCTGCCCTGAGACAGGGTGGCTGGAAGGAGGGGGCCCGCCCTACCCCTGTGGACTGAGAAACCAGGGCCGGCAAAGTCTACATAGCAGGAGGCCATAGCAGGCAAGTGGGGGCCTGGGCTCAGCCCACAGGATGAGACAGGTCCTGCCTGTCTCCCTCTCTTCTGACCCATGGCTCACCCCAGCCACATGGGGGCTGGGGTGGGGGCTGACTTCTAGGTTGTGGGACGCTTTTCCAGACATCCCCCACCCCTGTAGCCTTGCTCCTGCTGACTCTTCCTGGTCCAGTTGGTCAGGTGCTGCACACAGACACTGGGTGACCTGAGGAGGGATGACGGGAGCCCAAGTCCAGCTGGGGCTACTGTCCCCTCCAGGGTATGGCCGGATGAGTCCCGGCAGCCGCACTGGCAGGTCAGAGCTGGAAGGGGTACTGCCGGAGGTAGTCGGCCATGCGCCGGGGCAGCGGCAGGCAGTCCACGTCAGCCACCAGGCGGTTGATGACGAGGCGGCACAGGTGCTGCAGGCTGCGGGCGCTGCTTCGGCGCACAAATGGCTGTACCAGCTTCAGGTGCACGGCCGTGACTGTGGGCGCGGGCAGCGCTGGGTCGCCAGGCACATCCTCCTTCGGGGTAGGCAGGGCCGGGGTGGGCGCAGGGTCAGGGCTGTCGCTCCGGGGGTCAGCTGCACAGGAGGCCACATAGTGCTGCACCAGGCTGACCACGTCGGGGAAGGCCAGGATGCGTGGCCTGGACAGGCAGTTGGAGTCCAGGCGGAAGCTGGAGTCGGCGTACTCGATGCGCACATTGGTGGGGCCTCGGGTGGTTTTGACCGACAGGGTGAAGAGGTAGCTGGGGTGGGTGCTGTCACGGACAAGGAATGTGCCTTCTGGCATCTTCTGCAGGTGTTGCCGGGCCTCGCTGGCCGTAATGGAACCCCAGTACCAGCCTAGGCAAGTGGAGAGGGGGCAGAGAGCCTGGTCACAGAGGCATTCAGCTGGGGGCGCAAAGCAGGGGAGGACTCTGCCTCCCCCATTATGCTTCCATGGGGAGCACTGCACCTTCCCCATCAGACTCTCCAGGGCAGGGAGACTCAACAGATAGAGCTAAGCTTTCCCCACTGGACTTCCCACAACAAGGCCTGCTTCTTTTCTCGAACTCACCAGATTCCCGGAGGTAAGAGAAGGTCTTGGCTATGCACAGCAGGTCCTCCTCTGGGTCCAGCACCTTGGGCTCACTCTCCGGCTGGGCTGGGGTCTCCTCTGCCACTTCCTCCAGAAAGGCCCCAGCAGGCAAAGGCTGCATAGCTGGTTCGGGCAGCTCCAGGGACTGGGCCCACAGGGGCCGCTGCCCGATCCGCTCCACAGCCAGCAAAGAACAAGGCCTAGAAAAGAGGGGATTGGCAGTGAGTGGAGGCCCTGTGCTCACCCTGCTTCCAGAGATCCTTTGCGCCCGGGGCCGGCTACATGACTTCTGGCCCGTCCATCTCAGTTCCCCCCTCTGCCCACTCATGGGCTCAATGATGTCAGCACACCACCTCCCAGCTGTCAGCACAAAAGCCTCCTTGATGGCTTCCCCCACATGGAGATGCAATTTTGAAAGAGCCTCCTCTGCCTTCTTGCATTTATTGAACAGTAATTGAACTCTCTAGTGTGCACCAACCCAAAACACAGATCAGTCCTTAGAGGCATTTCTAGCTCAGAATGGGAAACTGGTGTCCCCGCCACCAGTAGGATCCAGTGTAAAGAAGCCTCACATTGGTGCCCTGTGGGCTGAGGTGGGCTGATTACACAGCACTGGTCCTGCTTGAACCATGGCCTGAACCTTCGTGGGGTGCTCCAGAGGCCCCCAAATTATGGTAGGATGCCTGACAGGAGTACCTGTTGGGGGGAACTCAGTCCAAACTGGCCAGGGCTGAGAGGTGGGAACACTCTCCCCAAACAGGTCAGACTCCCATCCCATTTCCTCCTCCTCCCAGCTGAGGGTCTGGGATGGACACTGGCGAGTCCCACCTCCCACAAACATAAGCTCCCAAGACAGGGCAAGGTAGTCATTCCATGTTACAGATCCCACCCTGGCAAGCCAGCCCTACTAGGCTTTCTGATCTTATGCAAACCTTGCTATTCAGCTTCTCCACCCTCTAATGAGGGGTACTCCCAGACTAGACCCTGACGGGTTTGGCTATACTGTGTTCTCTGGTGACAAGAGTTGGGCTGCCGAGCCAGCCCCAATCTTAGCAGTGGCCTTTCTCTAGGGGAAGGCCACCCAGCATGGTTATCCTGGGGCTTCCTGGGAGTAAGGGGGCATGGGCCCTGACTCCCAGTAAGAGACTGCTGGTCCTTCCTCACTCCTCAGGCCTCAGTCCTGCGTCTGGTCCCCTGCTGGGCCTCAGGACACCGAGATAACAAAACCATGGGCTTTGCGTTCAAGGAGAACTTATAACCCGAAGTCATAAAAGCAAAGGGTGTCATGGGGGAGTCAAGGTCTGCCTGTTCCTGAGCTGAGTCTGTCAGGCCAAAGGAAGGAGCGGAGGGAAGGTGCTCCATCCGGGCAGAGACGACAGTATGGGTAAACAGTGCCTGGGATTTCTTATGAGGCGGAAAGAGGTGTCGGACAGAAGCCTTGGCAGGGCGCGGACAGAGGAGCCAGATCTCACAGTGTAGGTTATCGCTGAGCGTTAGAAGATTTTTTTTTCAATATTTTATTTATTTGACAGAAAGAGATCACAAGTAGGCAGAGAGACAGGCAGAGAGAGAGAAGCAGGAGAGACTGATGAGGGGCTCGATCCCAGGACCCTGAGACCATGACTTGAGCTGAAGGCAGAGGCTTAACCCACTGAGCCACCCAGGCGCCCCACGTTAGAAGATTTTAACAAATCGGGAGAGGGGTCACAAGACCCTGGCCTACCACAGTCTGCGTACTTACCCACACCCACTCTGGGTACCTTATGGGAGCTCTGGAATCCTACTAGGGGAGCCAGAGGCCAAGCTCCAAGGAACAAGCTGGAGGCCTGCCTGCTGGGTCCCCCAGCTCAGCTCAGGCTAGCCACTCAGGCCAGAACCTCCAGTGGTGGCCCTGTCCTGACATTTTAGCAAGGCACTTGTGGGTGTGGGCACCTCTAGGGTCAACATGGTTTCTGGGTGTGTGAACAGCCCTATTGGTCTCCTGGTGAATGACAAGCTCCCAGTGAATGACTATCTGAGGAGGGGTGTGTCCACAGCTGTCATCGCCATAGCTGGGGCGACAGCGGGTGTGCTCTAGGTGTGGGTGGCCTGTACGTGTGTGTGCCTGTTGTGGAGCCCAGCCTGTGAGTCCTGAATGGGGACACATGCCAGTGGAGCATACTCAGCCCTGAGGGTGGGCGCCTCCAACAAAGCCAGCAGCCCAAACCTACCTAGGGAGGGCACAAGATGGGCTGTGGCTGTATATGTGGAGGTCTTAAAAATCTTGCTCCCTGGGGCACCTAGGTGGCTCAGTCATTAAGAGTCTGCCTTCAGCTCTGGTCATGATCCCAGGATCCCAGGGATACCACATCGGGTTCCCTGCTCAGTGAGAAGCCTGCTTCCCCCTCTCCCCCCCCGCCCCCGCTTGGGTTCCCTCTCTTGCTGTCTCTCTGTGTCAAATAAATAAAATCTTAAAAAAAAAAAAAAAATCTTGCTCCCTGACACCAAACACCGGCCCTGTGGAGAATGTGGAACTCCAGAATTGGGGGAGGGGTCCTGAGAACAAGGGTGTGGGGGTGTTCGGGAGTCTCAAAATTCAGAGGAGGGAGATGCGGGAGACCATCAGGGAGAAGTATACAGTAGTACAGTCTTCCTAGCTCCTCCTGCTTCCCTCCTTGGAAACAGGACTGCTCAGGGCAATGGGCACTTCAGCCTTGCCCCACCTTCCACCCTTCTTCACTTGGTACTATGCCAGTTCTGATAACAACAGCCACTGGGCCACCCCGTGCTCCCTGGGTGTGGACACTCAGTCATCTCTCCTTTCTCTCTCCCTGGAGCTTTCTGAGCTCCTGTCAGATCAGTCCGGAGAGCATCAGACCTATTGGTTGAAGGGGATGCTAAGGCGGAAGGAATGTACGGAAGAATGTTCAGCTGGGGCCAAAACTCTTCTTATCAGCCCCCACCCCACCCCAGTGTTTGGGGGAAAGTTGGAGAAGGGAGGCAGGAGCCAAGTGCTCACAATGGGATCCCAGACCGGGTTGAGAGGAGGGGTGACGCAACTGTGGGGGTACCACAGTTAAATCAGGCCAAACTCGGGCTCTTCCAAGAGCTGCTGGCTAGCAGGTGCCAACCTGGGGGGAGCCATGGATCTCAGGCTGGTTTCCCAAGAAAAGCCTAGTCGCTAGCCCATGGCAGAAGGGTGGATGATGGGACAGAGCGGGGCAGGGGCTAACCCAAGGTCACCGGTAGGCCCTGCGGCCTGCAGGCTAGGGTATAGAGCTCTGGGCCCAGAAGGGGGTCTAGGCAGGTGAGCCACGTCTTAGAGGACACGCTTCCCTGGCGTTCAACCGCTCCAGCCAGAACCCAGGGTTAGGCTACCCTGTGTTCCTCCCGTCGTCAGCCGACCCCCAGTTTCACTACCCACAGTGCGAGGAGAGGTAGTGGCGGTGTTGTCACCGCTCCCTGTCGTCACCCCGAGCTCCTTCCGCACTCAGTCATCTCCGGCCCGTCCAGCCTTTTTACTGGCCGGCAGCGAGCACGAGGCGGTACTATCCCGAAAGCCCCGCGCAGACGCCGCGCGCAGGGCGGCGAGCCGCACTTACCCCTGAATGCAGAGGACCATGTCCCGGCAGCGGCAGCGGCAGTTCCGGAGCTGGGGCTCGGCCGGACTGCGGCGGCTGGAGCGAGCCAGTGGGCGCAGGGATCCCTCGCAGGGGAGGCTCCCTCGGCGCACAGGCGGCGGGCTGGGACTGAGCGGCGACGGCGCGGGCGGGCCGGGAGGGCGCGGGGGGCGGGCCAGGAGGGCGGGGCGGGGCGAGCCGCCTAATCTTTTGTCCTCTGTGTCCCAACCCTTCCCGGAAGCGACGTCTTCCTAGAACCGTCTGCTGTGCAGCGGGGCGGGGGAGGGGTGTGGGCGGGGGCGCCGGCTCCCCAGGGCTGCGCTGAGGGCAGCTAAAGGAAACACCTTTGACAGATTTCCAAGAACTTTCCAGGAAAATGGGGCGGGGTCCCGCTCGCCGACCAATCGCAGCTCAGGAGGCGGAGCCGAGTGCCCGGGGCGGGCCAATTGCAGCTTTGGGATAGGAGGCTGAGGAACGAGCCGGATTGAACGTGACCTAGAGAACAGTAGGGGAAGACCCGGCTGAAGAAAGCCAGGGAGGGGCTGGGGTTTTACCCACCCGAGCGCAGACTACTTTTGGGCATTCCGCTTCCTTGGAGACAGGACGCTTTATCGCTCTGTAGAGCTGGTGGCAGCGCAAGGGCAGGGTCACGGGCCTGTCCTCCCAGCTAGTGGCTCCCCCAAAGCTCTCTGGTGTGCAAGCGCCCCTCTGTGGGCCGCATTTGGATACCCGGACTCTGTGTGGGGTGGTGGAGAAGTCAGTGGCATGGGGTGGGATTTGGAGAAGGACGTAGAAGGAGGGGAGGGGTGCAGAGGGGGGCCTCAGATCCGAACAGGTCCAGGGGGGTCAAGGATCTGCCACAGCTAAAAGGATCCAGGCGAGAATGTTTTCTCTGAAAGAGCTGGGGAAGAAGGAACATCCCAGTCTTGATGGCTGGGACACTGAGAGACCCCAGCATGGAGCACCTTGTAGGTTGCAGTCTCTCTTTTTTTTTTTTTTTTTTAAAGATTTTATTTATTTATTTGACAGAGAGAAGTCACAAGTAGATGGAGAGGCAGGTAGAGAGAGAAGGAAGCAGGCTCCCTGCTGAGCAGAGAGCCCGATGGTCCCAGGACCCTGAGATCATGACCCGAGCCGAAGGCAGCGGCTTAACCCACTGAGCCACCCAGGTGCCCCAGGTTGCAGTCTCTTCAGCAGAAACTGTTACCGCCCCATTACTGTGAAGACAAAAGGGCCTCACAGCTGCCAAGCGACAGAACCAAGATTTGAACCTGGGTCCCCGTGGAGCCAAATCCCAAGCTCTCTACCCTAGGACTACCTCTTCCCTCTAACTGTGACTACTTCACTGAACATTTCATATGTGCCATGTATGATCGATGATTTCCAGTCTCATTTCCTTGTCTAACCACTACACACTGTGTCCTCTTTACAGGTGATGAGATGGAGGTACAGAGAAGTGAAAATGTACCCCAGATCTCAGCCGGCAAATGATGAGTTGGTGCTTGGAGCACAGTAACATTCCACTGCCCCCCACCACCACCCCGCTGGGTTCCTTGATCAGACAGCTCCTAGGCATCCTTCAGGATCCAGTTTTATGGTCCACAGAGAAGCTTCCCTGCCCCCAGGCCAGTCAAATGTCAGAGCACAATGGGTGTCCCATTGAAAGCTCCCTTAAGAGATTTCGGCAGTGATGCAGTTTTGTGTGTTAAACTAAAAGGCCTCAAGGGCCTCCAACCACCGTCAGTGAGTGTGACAGAGTATTGTGCCTCACCTGTGTGAGTAGTCTATGATGTGCCCCTGTTCTGCCCCAGGTATTGTGGGTCCCTCTGGCCTTCTCATTATCACCTCTTCCGCTCTGGCTGCTCCCTACCCACCCCTGCTCTGACTGCTGGGCCCACGATGCCACCCAGTGGCAATTCCTCTCATGCTTTCACTCGACAAATTTCCTTATTCTCTTCCAGGTAAGCCCTGCCTGCCTGCACTCCAGGGACTGGCTTTTGCTGCAGGGTCTCCCAGCTCCTCCCTACTAGGAACAGTCACAAGATGGGTCAGTTACAGTAATACACAGCAGTGCCTTCCTTAAAGTCTGGCTCATTTGGTCTCTTTAGTCTCATCATTTGTAGCCATTCCACTCCCGGAAGAATAGTCTACACATACGTGTGTGTGTGTGTGTGTGTGTGTGTATGTGTCAGGGATATATTCAGTCCTCTACACCACTCTCCCCTGGACACACACACACACACACTCACTCACTCACTGGACCCTTTCATCACTGTAAACTACTCCAAAGTCCTCAGCCTTTGGCCCCTTGGACATACAACTATCACGGAAGGGGCTGTGTGGCAAAGTCTGACACCATGAACCCACCCCTACTCTGGCCCAAACAGTGAATTCTCCCATCAGTGTGCTGGCAAATGAGCAGCTAGGGGAAACCACGTATTCTAAGGCTCTTGTGTTGAGTGAACAGTTGAAAACATCTATGATGGACCTATGTGGGCACTGTGTGTCCTTGAGTAAGCATTGGCACTAGTGGTGGAGACTGCAAAGGGGCAAGCATTGCCATTGCTTACTTTTCACATTTCCCTATGGCTTGAATTTATTATAACAACAAGTTTTACTTATGCAATTAAAATCTGAATTAAAAAGAGATCAGTTTAAAAACACGATAGGGGCACCTGGGTGGCTCCATTGGTTAAGTGTGGCTCTTCAGCCCAGGGTCCAGAGATCAAGCCCCGCATTGGGCTCTCAGCTCATCGGTGAATATGCATCTCCCTCTACTCCTCCCCCCAACTCACGATCTCTCTCTGTCTCACGCTCTCTGTCTCAAATAAGTAAATAAAATCTTAAAAAAAATACAATTATAAAATGTTTAGAACAATTGTTATCTGATTCTATTTTTAGAAAATAAGCTAGCAACCGCAGCATACACTGAGATAATTTGGCTAGGACAAGGAGCCAGCTCCCACCCTCAACTGCCTGGCACTCTTCTTGTGAGTAGGATCCTGCTTGTCCAGAATGAACTCTTGCTCAGCTTTGGTTTCATCTGGCCCAAACCAGGTCACCTCCAGAGGGAAGATCCTTCTTCAGTCTCCAAGCTATGGAAGCTTCCAGATCACAGGGTTTCCTTCACGTCTCTGAGATCTTGGATCAGATTCTCAGATGGGGTTCTGTGACTGAGGTTCTGGGTCCAGCCGGACGTAAATGTCTGGGTGCTTGTGCATGCCCGTGTTGTACACAGTAGTTGTACACCTACACATGTGCAAATCTGTGCTTGTGCATATGTGTGCATTTGTGAATACATGTGAGAGTGTATTTGTACAAGTGGATGTGGGAAGGGGGCAGGGAGGCACAGGAGAGGAGGGCATCATTTGAGGGTGAGAGCTGGGCCCTGGAGTTGTTCTTTGGGGGTAGGGATGAAGACCCTGCCATGAGCGCTGCTGACCTCAGACAGGTTGCTTAATCTCTCCGGGCATGTCTGTCTGGTAGGTTATGTGGGGTGGGTACAGCGCTGCCTCCTCTGGTCCCAGTGAGGTCACAGAGTGTCCGGATAGTACCCCCACTCAGTGTCTTGTCCAAAAGAGGGGTTCAGTCAGTCAAGGCCATCATCAGGGTCTCTGCTTCACCAAACCCTGACAGCTTGAAGGTTGTCTCAAGGAGACAGACAGAGCCCCAGGCCCTTTCCTCTGACTCAAGACCTACACACAGCAAGTACCAGTTCTCCGGGATTTAATGCTCTGCAGAACCTTGGATCTGCAGCCCAGGAATCCACGTGCATCCACGTGCGTGCATGAGCAAGCGTGCGTGCGTGCGTGTGTGTGTGTGTTGCTGTACAGGGAGGTGGGCGGGAGCTCAATTTGGGTCCCATCCCAAAGTCAGAAGAAGGGCTCAGACTGAACCCGGTGGGCCTGAAGCCTCAGTGCCTGCAGTCCTACAAGTGGCCACTAGATGACAGCAGAGGCCCGCGCAGGGACCCTAACCCAAGCCTCTCCCTCCTACTGCGAAGTGAACCTTCAAGTTCCAGTCCCTCAGCCTGAGGGTAGGGGAGTGGGCGGATATACTGGAATGGTGCAGATTTGTCACAGAAGACAGTAACATCCCCTGCGACTCTGTGCAACAGTTTCCTCATCTGTGGAATAAGAGTTGTTTAACAGCCTGTGATGGGAAAACTTGCTCCAAATACCCAAGATTGTCTAAGATGGGTTGAGAATAGAGACCTAAAAGTGGAAGGGAACACCACATAGCTAATATAGAGTATAGTGAGTGGGAGGAGGACACTTTTTAAACAGGACACCAAAAGTCCAAGCAATAACGTGAAAAGTTAATGGGTCTGACAAAATGGGAGTTTAGGATGTCTGGTCTATGGACGCTGTATCCCAAGGGAAAAAAATAAGCCACGGATATGAGCAGGAGATGCACAGAAAGTGAGAGACACCCAGAGTCCCCAGAGACTGGAAGGGTGCGAATCACAACGAAATGTTATTTCACTTGTCCTGATGGCAAAAATTAAGACTTTAAGTACGCAGGACTTACAAGCCTCGCTGGAGGGCCGTCTACAGAGTACAGAAAAGACGCCGGACTCAAGTGGCTTCCTGAGGCTCCGAGAGAAACAAGACTTCCTGCGCTGTCACTTCCTAGGTCGCTGGTAAACTCCGGGCTCACACAGGCATCGCGGGTGTCGGGAGAACCAAGGTTTCCACCCTCTTCGAGAAGCCACGCCCCCTATTCTGTCCGGGCTCAGGGGCGGGGCCCGTTGGGGCCTCCCTCCCTGCCGGGTTCTGCCAGGGCCGGCCTGGCCCTTTAAGGCTGACCGAGCCCGCTCCAAGTCCGGGACGCACGGGGTGTGGGGAGGGGGGCAGGGGAGCGGTCACGTGGGCGGTCCCCGGCGGGACTCGGCTCTAGGAGCTCGCGGCCGCGGGTTCCCGGGACTGGGGTCCTTGTCCCTCGCCGGCGCAGCCAGGTACTCTGCTGTCAGGGACGGCCTCGCCAGGTACACCCTCGTAGGGCTCCCTCCACCTTCCGCTCCCAGACCCTTGCGGCCACTTGGCGCCCAGACCCTTCCCCTCTTGACAGGTGTCGGGCGGGACTCGCTAGTGGTTGCGTGACCACTGCCCACTGCCTCGAGTCCGTACTCTCGGACAGTTCGCTTCCGACTCCCGGCCCTGTCTGCTGCCCGCAGCCCAGCCAGGATCGGGGACTCCGGCTGGGGTGTACTGGAGGAATCTGAGCGGAACTCATTCTTCCCTTCTCCCCCAGGTGGCCCTGGACGCGCCAGGCTGGGGTCGCCTCTGAGCGCCCCCCGGGGGCCATGGATGGCGAGACAGCAGAGGAGCAGGGGGGTCCTGTGCCCCCGCAAGGTGCACCCTGCGGACCTGGCTCGGCCAGCGCTCCTGCCGTTGGGGGGCGGCGGGAGCCCAAGAAGTATGCGGTGACCGATGACTACCAGTTGTCCAAGCAGGTGCTGGGCCTGGGTGTGAACGGCAAGGTGCTGGAGTGCTTCCACAGGCGCACTGGGCAGAAGTGTGCCCTGAAGGTCAGTGACCCCTCACTGCTCCGTGGGTGACCTGGGAGGCCCAACAGCAGAGGCTTGTGGGTGCACCGTATGATCAGTCTTTCCTTTCATTCTCACACTCCCCTGTGAAGTCAGGCTCCTGGTCCTCCTTGCTTTACAGACAGGGAAAACAAGGCTTAGCCTAGCTAAACTCGGGGTGTCTCAGAAAGCAAGGGGTGGAGTCAGTAGGGGTAGAGTCTGTTGGACCCGGAAACAGGGAAGGAGTGGTTCCTGACTCTGGGGTTATGGCTGGGCCTATGTGTTCTGGCCAAAGGCGGGAAGCCCTCACTCAGCTTGGTTGTTCCTTCCATGAGAAGCTCTTCTTTTTTTTCATGAGACGCTCTTCTGACTGGAATGCAACTGAGTTTCCTTCTGCCTAAGGCTGAGTTCCCACTGAGGCTTGGGGTGGCGCTGTTTTCTCTTGTGGCCCCTGACTGCCCCCGCTGGAGTGATGGGTGGGAGCCTCCCAGGGCTCTCTGGTGGGCAGGGATAGGGCCCATCACACCTGTGAGCAAGAGGTTGCTGATGGGCTCCAGCTGAGTCACCGGCCCTATTTTGAAAAGGGTAGGTCCTGCTCCGAGCCTGACTCACCCTGGTTCCTGGGCTGAGGGCAGGCCAGACATCTATCTGTGTCACACCATAGGCTCCCTGGAGGCCAAGAACTCTCTGATACAAGGGGAATCCAGGGAGTTCTGGGGGTGGCTGATGTAGCCACATAGTTCTGGCTTAAGTCATTTAGTTCTGGGCCAAGGACCTACCCCCTACCCAGAATGCTCTGAATCTGTGGTCACTGGAAACCTGACTCAACTGTAATTTGTGCCAGGTGGCCACCTGGACGGGTAGATCATGGCAAAGAAAGTGTCTCCTGGACGTTAGAACATAGCAAAGGATCTTCTCCTTTTACAGACATAGCAATTATGAGCCAGAGTGCAGGGTTCTGTGGATGTGGCTCTAATCTCTGGCCTGCATTTGCCAGCTCCATAACCTTGCACTAGGTCCTGGACTCCGGAAATCAGGTTTCTGGCTCTGTTCAGGGGAAAAGATAAGGAGTTGATGTGAACTTGGGAGGAGACTATGCCTGTAGAGTAACTGGTACTGGGCCTCGTGCAGGCCTGGAGAGGTTACAGGACTTATTTAGGTCATAGTGTCTGCAAGCATCTGAGCAGGGACCTGGGTCCAACTCCCTGTGTCTTTCCTAGGGGCACTAGGGCTGATGGGATGGGTCTGGAGGAGGCTCAGGGCTGGGCTGGTGAGGCTGAGTCTCAGATACGACTTCTTTACCTACTAACCCTACTAACTCTGAGTCCTCCAGGGGAAAACTGGCTCTTCTCGGGGGGTGAGTCTCTACCCTTTCACTCAGCTTCATCTCCCCGCTCTCACCTCTGTGGGTCAGGGACAGTCTGGGTGGATAGACAACGGGCTGACTGAAGCCAGAGAACCTCTTCTTACTACCAAGGCTTTGGCCCTGTGAGCCAGGCCTGAGCTCTGACCAGCCCCTGTGGTGTTCCAGATGCTGTGAGCCAGGCAGAGATGGAGTGAGAGGCCAGAGATCTGGGACCCAGACAGCACCAGCTTTAAGCAGGGCTGGGTCTAAGCCCTTCTCCGTGGGTGCTGTGTCTGACAAGTGACTTGGGGACACTTCTGACTGCATCGGTTTCTTTTTTTTTTTTTTTTTAAAGATTTTATTTATTTATTTGACAGAGAGAAATCACAAGTAGATGGAGAGGCAGGCAGAGAGAGAGAGAGAGAAGCAGGCTCCCTGCTGAGCAGAGAGCCCGATGCGGGACTCGATCCCAGGACCCTGAGATCATGACCTGAGCCGAAGGCAGCGGCTTAACCCACTGAGCCACCCAGGCGCCCCATGACTGCATCGGTTTCTAAAACACCTCCTCTTGAATCTAGGACCTCAGTGCTTTCTCTGTTCTAGACTGGGAATAGGGCAGGCCTAGAACAAATCTCCCTGCTATACCCCTTTAGGCTTGATGGGTGAATGTGGCTTGGGCTACTGCCTTGGGACCTTCAGGAGCTGGCCTCTAGGAGGACATGGATTAGATGTGGCTCCCACTCTAACATCTTCCTTGACTTGCCCCCAGTCCCCCTCTAGTGAGTGAGTTTGGAAGTTTCTGCCAACTGGCAGGTCTTTACCATCTTTCAAGATGGCACTAACGCCACTTCTGAAACATCATACCTGTCCTGTGAGTGATGGCTTCAGCCTTGAGGAGGAGGAGTGTGGCATTTTTCTGCTTAGCTTCTGCCCCCTGCCATCTCTGCCCTTCTTGGTGATACAGGTCTAGGTGGTACAGGACAGGACAAGTGCCTGTCCTCTTGGCCCTGTTGCTCAAGATGGCAGAGTGCTTAGCCCAAAGTCTGGAATGTAGCAGGCACGCCTAAAACAGGAAAAGTTGTGGTCAGTGTCCCCGTAGCTCTTACTGTCCTCCAGGGGCCCTGGAGGGAAGGCTCCTTCCCGGGGTGCTGGGCCTCTTTCCCTCAGCCCCTTCCACTGTCGTGGTCCATCTTGGCCTTGCTCCCACCCAGTGGCTCCCTCCCAAGGCCGGCTTCTGCTGCTGGTACGGTCATTCCACCCTCCGTTCCACCCTCAGCACTTGCTGCTGACTCCTTGGCAGGACCTAGAGGAGACTGCCTGCCAGGTATGGGGGGCAGGAGGCTGCTTCCTACTGACATCTTGTGCCCCCTCCTAGGCCTGACTGATGAGCTGGTACCCCTCAGTTTCACTCCTAGCTGGGTACAGCCCTGTATATCTGAACCCCCATGAGTCACCCCACCACATCTGAGACACAATCCCTCAGTCCTTATCATGTGTATGAAAACTGTGACTTGGAGTCAGTGGTCGGAAACCATGTAGCTTGACTGGGATGACAGACTGTAGCAGAGGCCAGGTTTCCTCCCCTCCTGACTTCCTGCCCAGCCCACTTGGGGTCCTCTCCCACACAGCAGGCAGGAGTGACTGTGGCACTTAGAGAAATAAACAATAAAAAATTAAATAATAAATAAATAAATAAATAAAATAAATTAGAAAACAATAAGAGGTTCTGAGAGGACAGAGAGGGTTCTGCACGTGGGGAAAGTGGAGTCTTCTTTCCAGCCCCTGTTCTCTGGACTCTGGGGCTCGGGGCCCTCCTCTCTGACCACTGGAGTATGTCGGAGGCCCCTGAGGCTCCCCGTGCCTTCCTCTTCTCTTCTTCTTCAGATGGAGTGGAGTGGTGGGGTGCTGGAGCCCAGGCCGGGGAGCTGCCCCAGGGCTCCATGGGTGCGGCCTGCCTGCCAAAGCTGGCACTGGTGAGCCAGAGTGGAGGCCGGGTGGGGCTGCCAGGCGGGCCAGGTACTTTCTCATTTGGCAGCTGCCACCCCCTCACCTGCCATCTCCAGACTGGTCAGATCAGCCTGGGCAGGGCCATCTGTTACCGAGTCAACAACTTGGGAAGCGCGTGGTAGGGTGGGCAGCCCTGCCAGCCCTGTCTGATGGAGTCCCCCCAGGAGGGGTTTCAGTGTATCCAACCTCCTCTCTGGGCCGTCCCTCTTCTGGAAGGAAAGAATTGGGGGAGCTCATGGGCTTCCATGCTGCTGGAACCTGCTGAACTGTCCGGGGTGGGCCACTGGCTGTTTAAACAAAGATCCTAGGAAGGGCATCAAGCCCTAAAGAATGCCAGTAGCGGAGTTTGGGGGCAGAGATTGGTTGTTTTGAGCTGCTTTATACCTGCCCAGCTGGCCTTGCTCGCAGGTTTAGAAGCTGTGCTCGGAGCCTGCACCTCTGCTGGGGATCCCCTCTGCTGGGAGGGCCAGAATCTTCCCAGCCTCTCCAGGAGCTGATGCCATCTCTCCAGGCTTCAGGCCTTGCTGCTCTGGATTCTGGTATTCTTTTTTTTTAAAAGATTTTATTTATTTATTTGGCAGACAGAGATCCCAAGTAGGCAGAGAAGCAGGCAGAGAGAGAGGAGGGAAGCAGGCTCCCTGCTGAGAGAGAGCCCAATGCGGGGCTCATGCCAGGACCCTGAGATCATGACCCAAGCCAAAGGCAGAGGTCCCAACCCACTGAGCCACCCAGGCATCCCTGGATTCTGATATTCTCATAGACGGCTAATAGTTTTCTAGACTGTTCTGTCCGGCAGGCCCCGTTCCCAGTGCATGATAGGTTTTCTCTTACCTAATTCCTGTCGTTCCCATTTTGTGGTTACTGTCGCTGACATTCAGTAAGGTCAGCGACTTGCCCACCATGCACAGCTGAAGAGTGGTGGGGCTGTGATGGGAACCTAGGCATCTGATGCCAGAGTCTTTGTATTTAAGTCACCCCATGCCTTATGCTAGTTTATGGGGACAGAGGAGGGTCTCTAAGACTAGGGCCCTGGATGGGTCCTGGAGTCCTCCTGCATGGCTCCGCTGGGAGCCCGAGTGGCACTGCTCATATCTCTCCCTCTGCCCAGCACTCCTCGCTGTGCAGGCTCTGCCCGTGAGTGGACACACGGTCCCAAAGGCCAGCACGCAAGGGACATGATGGCTGTGGGGCTGTCTCAGAGAGGTTGTGTGGTTCCTCTCAAGTTCCTTTTGAGTCTCAGACAAGCCCAGGCCAGCAGCGTCCAGACTGCCACAGGCAGGAAGTGAGGTTGGTGAGTGGGCGAGAGGAAACCGTGTCTGGGCTGGGCCACCCAGGGGAGACTTCCTGGAAGGGACTGCCAGCTTTAATCCAGGCCTCTGGTCTGAGAAGGATGTGGATGACCGAGGAGGGCATAGGGTCTGTGTGACGGCATGCCTGGTGTGGACCGCTCAGCGCCTGCCGCAGAGTTCTGCTTCCCTACTTCCAGCCGAGGGTCCTGGTCGGACACGGTGCATCTCAGTGGGGTAGGCGGCCAGGCCCCGGCAGACACTGGGAGCCATAGAGGGACTATGTGGAAGAAGAGGCCTTTATACAGGGCCTTGAAAAAAATGTCAGCGACTCCCCCTCTCATTCTCCCTCAACTCCGGTTCATACCGCACCCCCAGGGACCTCTGTCTGACTTTGGTGTCCTCCCTCACTAAGCGAGCAGAAATCCTCCTTCCTTCTCCCGAAACTTTCTTTCCTAATGTCGCCAGAACCCTCTTGGAGCACTGTTGTTCAGGGTCCTCTAGAGGCTTCTCGGTCTCTTGAGCTGTGCACAGGTCGTGTGTGAAGGGCCTGGTTTCTGTTGACAACAGAGGTCTGTTATGTCTCTGCTGAGGCCTGTTACATCTCGGGGAAGCCATTTCCCTACTTGGATCCCTCATCTTTTTCTCCAAGGGCCTCCTTGGGATATCATCCTGGGATACTCCTGGGAGAGGGCAGTAGGTGGAGCGTCAGCTTTGTGGTCCGCTCACCTCCTTTGGTTCCAGCCTGGTGACTGGCTGCCGGGTGTCCAAAGGTGATGGTCACCAGGCAAGAGTTGAAGACAATGACCATCCCTAGGTTTGGTAAAGGTGTGCCCCCCGCAACATGTGTGGGTTTGTTGCTCTCGGGGCAGAAGAACACGTCTCCCATGGGCTCCTGTGTTTCTTCCAGGAGAACTATGGTTCTGTTATGCCTTGTTCCTGTCTGCACAAGATCTTTTGTGTTCCCACATGAGAGGCTGTCTGAGTGCGGTTTTTTTTTTTTTTTTTTTTTTTTGGTGGCACGTTATTGACCTTTCTGAGAATTCCCTTGGGCTCTTGTGCACTTGGGGAAGCCAGCCCCTTGTGGGGTGAGAAAGAATAGTGTGAAAAGAATTTTGGGTCCTGAACTCCTCCCTACCCTCCCACCCTTTTGGAACTAAGTAGATTAGGCCCTGCATAATTGTGAATAAAATCCTATTGCTGGGAACGATGGGGGTTTTGCTTAGAGCAGGAGAATAAGAAGAGGCTGCTGTTTGGGGGAACAAGGAGCCTCAGGAGGCCTTTTCAGCACTGGACAGGCCAGAGACACTGAGAATATTGATTTTGGGTTTTCTTGCAGTTTTGGTGTTAGAACACCAGTTTTGGTGTAAAGGAATCCTTTTCCTTTAGGCTAGGGCTTTTGTCCTTTTTGCTTTCTCTTTGTGACGCTTTCTATTCTTCTTAGCTCCTTGTCGCTCTCATTTCTTCTTTCCCCTCTCTGTTTCCTTTGCTGTCACTTAGTTCCTCCCCTCTCTGGCCTACTTTCTGTCTTAAGAGTTTCAAGCTTAATGGGCCTCTTCTCTGCAGCCCACAGGCCAAGGGCAGACAGCAGACAGATGGAGGCTAGTCAGGTGCCGGGGATTCATGCGAGTCACCCTGAAAGTCTCCCCAGACAGGGTAGGGTAGGCGCTGGACAGAAAGGAGGAGCTTCTGGCTGTACCCATGCCACTCACAGTGTCCCCTCCTGCTGCTGGCCTTGACCAGGTGCCGGTAGCCTTGGCAGCCAATGCAGTGGAGTCAGGAACATTTGGGCCAAGCTTGTAACCCGAGGAGTCCCCTGTGAAGTGTAGGAAGTCAGCTTCAGTGGCGGCCTCCACTGTTGGGTCTCCTTTTATGGCTCATTGGTCTGAGACTCTTGCTCAGGACAAGTGTGAGATCAGGAGCACTGTGACTCCCGAGGTTTCTCTGGCTGAGACTGAGACTGAGGAGAGAAGGGGCTGGGGTCAGAGCCAGTGGGAGAAACCTGTGGAGGGACTGAGGCCTTGAACATGAGGTACAACCTCCCTCTGCTCTAGGGGACAATATTGCATGTGAGCTTCCTTGCACAGGCTGGGACGAGCCCTCCAGAGCACCTGACTCTCTTGCCTGCACTCTGCGCCTGACCCCGTGACCTGGGACACTCAAGGCTATTTTCGGGGGTGTGATGGGCCAGGGCCTGGACTTTCTGGATGCCACACTCATCACTCCATTCCTGAGGGTTCAGCCTCCAACAAGGGACCCACAGCTTGCTCTGTAGATGCTCCCCCAACACAACAAGCCCCCTTCTCAGGGTGTGGCAGAGAGACAGGCTGGTAGCCTCCACGCTGTCTGGCAGGCAGTGGCACTTGGGGCAGAACTTGGGTGTGGGGGTGGGGATAAGAGCACCTACTTATCCCTTGAGTGCTTCCTCTATGCTGAACCCAGACACAGAAAAATCTAAGAATGGGTTGTATCACTCCCAGCTCACGGATGAGGACGCTGAGATTCTGGAAGGCACAGATACGCCTCAGAGCAGCCTGTCTGGCCTGTGTGGCAGTCAAGTTGTGGCTCTCAGCCATCCCTGGGATGCCAGACCTCCCTCCCAGGCCACAGTCTCCCCATCTGTAAGATTAGGGACTGGGCACTCTGCTGGGTGCCAATTGTGGGCATTGCCAGAGAGGTGAGTAGGGGTGCAAGTAGACAGGCAGTGTGGAGACTGGCTAGAGGGGGCCCCAAGATGCCTCTCTGAAGCTGGCTGGTCACTGGTGTCGCCAGAGGGACAGTCAGCTGTGAGACTCCACCAGCAAGGTCTGTGTTCTGCTATGGACAGGAGCTCTGGGGTTAGGACTTAGGTTGGAAGACCCCTTTCCACTGTACTCCATTGCCCAGTCAAAGCCTTTCGTCAGGCTGAGCCTATACCAGGGTGCATCTTTACCTGAAGAAGGACTGAGAGAATGGGGATGGGTCACCATTGCCTGTTCCTGTGGCAGGAGCATCCCTCAGTGTGGCCAGGCCACTACTCTGGTCTCTCCGAGGAGGACTTCCCCTTCTTCATGGCTATGGCTCCATGGCATAATCCAAGACCAAGAAGTTTTCCCAGGAGGTGGAACCCTCAGAGTCCTCGAGCAGGAGAGGAGCAAGAAAGGGAGAGCAGCTGGGGGCCTGTGGAGGTTGGAAGCCCCTCTGGGAGGAGCCTGAGTTAGGCCACGGCTGCTTGTGCTCACTCAAGCCTGTGTGGGGAGCTGCAGGGACATGGATGGAGCCCAGGGAAATGGGAGAGATGCCAGCAGATACGATGTTGGCTGTTGGCTTCAGAAAGGTCTGGGGAGTGGGGGTTGGAGTCAGAAGGTTTCCTAGGGTCTCTGCACTATGCCTCCAGGAATAGTCCGGTCTGTCTCCCCTCTCCCCACCCAACACACACATCTATTCCTTTGTTATCCTCGTGACACCTGCTCCAGGGGGACAGGGACTAGCCGTCACTCTTCTCAGAGCTAGAGGGTGTTGGCTCTCCTATTACTACGGCCAGTCAGGGGCATGGCCTGCTGGGTGCCTCAGCAGGGGTCCTCTGGGCATGGCCTCACTTGCCCTAGTCACCCTCTGCTTAGGGACGGTGGCCACTACCCTCTGTAGCCCCACTGGCTATGTGGGCATCCCTGTGGCACAACTGGCCATTTGGGGGCACAGACTGTGGCTGAGGTGGGGGTCTCTTTGCCAGAAGGGACCATTAAAGGGACATTGCTTCTGAGATGAGAATAAAACACTTGCGTTTGCTGAAATTTTCTAGTCTTAGGGTGAAAATGTCCTATTTTTACACTGTCATAGGAGAAATAGAACCATGGTAATGTTTCACCGATAATGTAGCTGATTTTGACAGAAAAATGCTTTTTTTCCTCTACGAAGTTTAAAGGAGGATAATAGAACCTCGTCCCTCACAAGCCCCTGAGTGGCCTCTCCTCAAACAGCCCTCTCAGAAGGTCTGGGTGGAGTGCTGGGATCTGGTACCTGCCTCGGGCAAAGGGAGTTCTGGTCCTGCCACTTACTCCGGGTGTAATTTCTGAGAGAGATAGAGGATGTTGCAGCTCTCTCTGTGCCTCTTTCCCCTCCTGTAAAGTAGATACGGACAGTCCCAGATCTGCCTGTCCTCCTGTCCTCATTGCCTTGTGTGAGGAGACTGCACACCCATTTCCACAGATGGGGAGCTGGAGCTCAGGGCGGTTAAGGGATTGGCCCGGAGTCACCACACACTTCGCAGAAAGGGCTATTGCTCAAAAGGATGCTTGGGGCAGCTGAGGGGGAGAACGGCGGCTGCTGCCTGAGAGAGTCGAGTTGTAGCCCTCTTCTAGTTTGCCAAGCTGAGAGCTGAGCTAGTTCCCTGGCTTGGGTCCCCAGGGAACCTTGGTCCCCCACCCCACGCCACCCCAGGATCCCTCCCCGGAGATCGGCCATCTCACCCTCTCACCACACTGGAGGGTCTGTCCCTTCCTCACTGGGCCTTTTACAGCAAACCAGGCTCTGTAGACTCTTGATTCTTTGTCCACTTTCACAAAGCCAGGTCCAGTACTGTCTGTCTCAGGGTTTGAGACCATTTCCTGCGACCTGCTGGTTTACAAGGGGTCTGTCTCCCCTTGGTCCCATAGGCTGCATCTGGATTGCCCCATTTCTGGAGGTGAAGAGTATGGGGCCACCTCAGGGCAGACCCAGGGGAATCCTGGAGCCAAGTGAACCTCAAGGCCCATTTCTACTCTGTACGTACTTGGCGCGGTGCTAATCTGAGTTCTCTCTGTGTTCTCATTCCATCCTCATGGCCACCTGGGGACATGCTTACTGTCACTGCTCCCATTTTCCAGATCGGACCAGTGAGACTCAGAGAGGTTGATGGCCTGCCCAAAGCTAGAGGCAAGTGGAAGAGGGAAGTCCAGGTCTGTCTGACCCAGAGTCCTGTGCCCACATGAAGCTGGTCCTTCATAGTATATGGTCTCTGGCCGGGGACAGTGGGACCCAGGGGCCTGCCCTAACTAGCACTTATGTTCCTGCTGTCCCTCTCCTTCCCTACCTTGGAGCCCAGCTCAGCTCCCTCTTTCTGGAAGTATTCTGCCCCTCTGCCACCCATCTCTAGCCCTCCCTAGACCCGGCACTTCTGCCTTTGTTTCCAGGTCGTTGGTGGCTGGTAGGAAACATAAACTGAGTCTACCAAAATTTAGCAAATTGAAGGAGTCTTGTGTTCCTGAGACTTGACAATTTCCACACATGTGTTGGATCTGCTGTCGACAGAGCTCACTGTGAAGACAGTTGGCATGGAGCCTTCGCCATCCTCTCTCCCAGGACTGTGGTGGGAGGTGGTCAGGGAGCTTCCAAGCCTATCAGCAGTCCTACCCTCCCTCCCACACTCTACCCCCTGCCGTCAGGTGCTCTGGCCTTGGCCTGGAAGGGGGTTTTGGGGGTCTCTTCTTCTTCCTGGGCCCCCCTTGGCTGGGCTTTCCTGTCTTTCTGCTCTGTGAGAAAAGCAGCTGTCTGCCAAGTCCCGACTCTCAGTGCCCAGCTGTGTGACTTTGGGCAAGTCACTTAACCTTCATACTATCCCTGCTCCCACTTTCCAGATGGGACCAGTGAGGCTCAGAGAGTCACAGTTTCTCCGCAGTTAAAAGGATGACACTGGTTCTTCTCAGGATATGGTGAACACCGAATGAGGTGGCATCTGTGGTCAAATGCCAGGGCCAGCACCCCACTGTCCGAGCACTGGGGAGGGACAGCTGCCATGAAGGAGAGGCTAAAATGGGTCTGCTGCTATCGGTCCCTGAGCATACAGCTGGGGCCTGGGTGGTTGGGGTCAGTAGTGTCCCGTGAGCTGACCTCCCTGGAACTTAGCCTCTGAGGAGGAGGAAAGGCAAACGGACAGGGCAAGCCAGAGGACAGGCTATGGCCAGAACTTAATGAAGTGAGGTCTGATCTGGCACGAGGCCAACTAATCCATAGCTGCGAAATTGGTTCCATTAGCTCCTTTAATGAGCTACGAAAGCTGGGGAAATGAGTCTGTGTGAGAACAGTGGCACATGTCTGAGGCTCTAATTTGAAACTGTGGTGAAAAAGTTAGACTTGACACTGCCAGCATCGCTCCAAGGAGCACTGGTGTCCTCGGGTGGGGTGGCGCTTTGGGGAGGGGGGGCCTGGCTCTGGCTTTCTAAGAATCCTGAACTTGAGGTCAAGCTGTACCTGCCCTCCGCCCCTCCCACTACATCCCTGAGGCTGTGGCCTCTGCTCTGAGTGGGCAGAGCGGCACGTGGGAATCGGGGGCCGGCCAGAGGCCAGGGTAAAGTGTGTTAGAAGCCGTCACTGGTGCCAGCAGCACAAGGCAGGCGTGGTCTCAGCAACTAGCTATAAAATGAATTTAGCTTTTCCGGTGGTTTGTGTCTTTCATAAAATCAGGGCTTTGTCTAATGGGAAAAATAATGCCAAATAATCAACACTGGGGGCCAGAAGGGACCTTAGACATGACGGAGCTGAACGCTGTCATCAAGGAGGGAGTGTGGTAGGTTCAGAATGCTTTTTCTTCCCCAGGACCTCTCTCTGTGGAGAATAGAGGTTTCCCCACAATGAACAAAGTGGGAGTCTAAGACCTGTATTTCCCTATACCATTCCATTCAGTTCTGCTGCCCGAGTGTTTGGCATTGACTGTGATGTGGTGAATAGCCCAGAAATGCAATTCTTCAGTGTTTTGGTCTGCCCTTGCTCGAAGCCGGGGTAAGACCCCTCCCCCTGCAGTGGGAGAAGAGGTATTGTGGGGGCACATACCGGTCCTTCTCCCTCTCTTGTCTCTGTACTCTGGCCCAGAACAAAGCTGGAATCCCCAGAAAGTAGAGGGTCTGGTGAGGTTCTGTCCAGCTCCCGGCAGGTGTGCCAGGCTGCAATGCCATGCGCCGGCCTCAGTCTTTAGGAAGGAATTTATGGGTTCATGTGAATCTTTCTGTATCTTGCAAAATTGTTATCGAAGACGTTGTCAGAATGTTATACTTTTCCATCATGTAAGGTCTGATGCTAAATCTCTTTAATCATTTGGTCTTGAGGGGCACCTGGGTGGCTTGGCTGTTTAAGTGTCTGCCTTCAGCTCAGGTCATTGATCTCAGGGTGCTGGGATCAAGTCCTGCATCTGCCTCCTTGCTCAGTGGGGAGCCTGCTACTTCCTGTCCCTCCCCCGTTCCCCCTGCTTGTGTTCTCTCTCTCACTCACTCTTCCTCTCAAATAAGTAAATAAATAAATAAAATCTTTAAAAAAAAAAGAAAAGAATTTGGTTGTGGAAAAAGTTCAACGAATGTCTGTGCTTCTCTTCGTGGAATGATAAAAGCAGCAGAGTCTATCTGGTTTCCTTCTTTGCCAAGACTCTCAGGAAGCTCAGAATCAAAAGATGTCCTCTGTTATTAGTTACAAGTTTACATGGGTTTCTGGTATGCTTTATTTTTCTGTGTATTCTATTTTTTTAAAAGACTTTATTTGTTTATTTGACAGAGAGAGATCACAAGTAGGCAGAGAGGCAGGCAGAGAGAGAGAGGAGGAAGCAGGCTCCCTGCTGAGCAGAGAGCCTGATGCGGGACTCGATCCCAGGACCCTGAGAACATGACCTGAGCCAAAGGCAGAGGCTTAACCCACTGAGCCACCCAGGCACCCTTCTCTGTATTCTAAAGAGAATCGGATGTTTCTTGTTTTAGTCATACTTTTGGGTTATAAAATGCCTGAACTCCTGTTGGCAATGAGTAGAGCAGTGGAAATAATGGGACTTAGAGTGGCACACTGGGCAGGAAGAGCATCCGGATGTCTGGTCTCCAGGAGGTTCTCTCTGCTGTAAGGATGATGTCTCTCAGGCTGTGGGTTGTCATGAAATCCGGAGTTAGTATTTCTTAATTTGTTAGTGCCTCACTGGCGGGAGAGATTGCAAGCCAGCTCTCTTCCCCCGGAAGGAGTGGGTGTTCCCACAGAGGCCACAGAGCAGCTTAGCCCTGGCTGTGGGTTAATTGGCTGGGAGTGTGGAGGTTGGGTGAGGGGAGGCTGCCTGTCCCGGCTGGCGGCCTGGGGGCTCCTGTGTGTGAGACAGATGGAGAGACTGAACACTTTTTACTTGAGACGAGCCCGGCCCTGAGGTTAGCTAGATGTGGACACTAGATATGTGGGTCAGTATAAGGGCCTGGGTAGGTGGGCTTTTCTGGGACTGAAGTAGGGTGTTGGGGGCTTGTCCCAAAGTTGTGTCCTCACAGAGCTGCTACAGACATCCCAGTTCCATCTGATGCCCTAGGAGAGCAGACAGAGTACTTTCACAGCTCTGGGCCATGTGAGGTGATGTGGAAGACAGGGCCCCAATGGGAGAGGAGGTCTGAATCGAGGAGTCTGTCCTTGGCCAAGGTGGTCACAGGGTGAGTAGTGGCAGCAAGACCCCCAGTCTTTCTTGGGTGTCTCTCTGTGCCCAGTACTCTGGTGGGCACTTCAGAGAGAGAGAGAGAGAGAGAGAGAGAGAGAGAGAAAATATTGGATGAATAAATGGACAGATGGATGGGTCCCACTCTCGGGGCATTCAGAGTCACTATTGCAGGGCCTGGAGACACACATGCCCATGGCCCTACTTTCATGCATGTCCCCTACCCCATGCTCCCTATACCCATGTGCCCCCCAGGGACACACCCCTATACATTCCTGTATCCATGTTCTCGTGCAACCCCCCACCCCTGTGCACCGGCACCCATGCACATATTCATTTCAGAGCAAGCTTCCCGAGGCCTATAAGCAGTAGTTTTGGTTGGTGCCTCCCCCTCCTCTCATTTCCCCTCAGGGAGGGGTTGTCTGGACACTCTCTCAAAAGTCCCTTCTCCTCCCTGTTCAGCCTTGCCACACTCCAGCCTGGTGGCCCCCGGGCAGTGACTTCATCCTCCTGAACCTCTCTTTTCTCAGTCTGTAAATTGGGGTTGCCAGCCGCACCCAGCTCGCCTCACAGGGCGGCACCAGCATTCCCATGAGATAAGGGGAGAGTGTGTTTTGTAAACTGCAAATTGTTTTCCAGTCCAATGTTGCTCTCGCTTCCCAGATCCTGAACTTGGGAGCTCCTCCACCCACATGGGAAGCCTGTCCTTGGCTGAGACAGGATGCAGCATGGGGGCGGGTGAGGAGGGGGCCTGGCTAGTCCTGAGGCTCCCATTCCACCTGAGGCTGCTGGGTGGGTGGGTGGGGCACAAGGTCTCTCCACCTCAACCTTCACTGGAGTCCTATGTCTGGTGGGGTTGGCAGGGGTCTCGGCTGTTTGGCTGTTGGCTCTGGGGGCAGCTTGGAGAATTTGGCAAAGGAGAGTAGGGAGAAGGGAGAGGTCGAAACCACTTCGTCAAAGCCTGAGGCTAGAGCAGTGTCATTTGTTCAAGGAAATGTCATCTTAGATCTGATGCTCATCTAACTTCAGTGGGGCCCACACCTCAAGTATGGCCAGGAGCCCCACCCTTAGGAGAAAGTCAGGATTCTGCCTCATGGGTATGTGGGTGCCTGCCAGGTGCTTGGGGGAGCTGCCTAGGAGCCATCACAGACCCACAGCTTTGGTGGACCCCTGGGGGGCCCAGGGGATATGGGGTGGGAGTGAGGTAAGCCTGGGGTCTGCCAAACTGGCTGGTCAGAAGCCTACACCATCTTCTTTTCTTCCCCACTGTGACTGGGGACCAGGTGGCCCCCATTGGGTTCAGGCCTTTAGACATGTGTCCATGGAGCTTCTGAGGCTGCTCCCTGGGGCGGTGGTGGGGGAGGGGTCTATTGTAGTTGCTTTGCAAGGAGCCCCTGACTGAGGTTTCCTTTCTCTCAATCTAGCCCAAGTACTGTAGCTCAACTTTAGGGAAACAGAGGCCCAGAGAGGCAAAGGAACCACCAAAGTTCATGCGTAGAGTCAGAGTAGAACCAGAGCCTCCCATCTCCTAGCCCTGTGCTCATTTCCATGCCTGCGAAAATGAGGCTCTTGCTTATTGATATCTTTTATGAAGGGTTGTGTGGACTCACATCCCTGCATGAATGAAGCCAACAAATTGCCATTTATAACAATGGCCTTGTGGGCCAGAGCAGTCAGGATGGGCTCCTTGGAAGAGGAGGTAAATTCTGGTTTACCAGGGAGGGTGGGTAAGGCACAGTGGGGAGCAAATTTGGCTAGGTTGTCATGTCTCTCATTGTTGAAACTTCCTGGGTCTTCCTCAGTTTAATCTTATTCTGTCCTCATGATGGGTTGTGAGGGTTTCTTCCTCTTAACCCCATGTCATAGATTTGTTCTGTAAATGAACATGAACCGTTACATGAGCCGGTGCTCTGTGTCAGGCCCTGAACCCCATTACTGTGACCCAGGGATGACCAGGCAGGCTGGCCCTGCCCTTGTGGGCCCACAGTCTGCTAAGGGAGGCAGCCTGGTGCCGGCCTGGCTGGGGAACCAGAAGTGTGGTCTGGGACCAGTTACTTCCCCTAGTTGTGCCTCCATTTCTCAGCTAAGGAACAGGAATAATGAAGCCCCTTGCTCCTAATATTTATAAAGTATTCAGAACAGAGCCAGGAACGTTGAAAAGTACAATATCTATAAGCATGTGTTTGTTTAAAGAGTTATCAAAGGAACAAGCTAATTGTAGGTTGTGAGCTGCACAGGAGGGAGGTAAAAAGGGCGATGACGCGGGAACTCGCTGGGAAGCTGGAAGAGTTTGTGTCTTGGTGGGGGTGTGGCTCATGGGGGGCGGTGCAGCTGTCAAAACTCCCTGAGTTGGGCTCTTGAGACCTGTGCATTTTACTGTGTGTGGAGAGTACCTCAATGAACAACACATACATATTTATAAGCAGAAAAGGTGAAGGGAGACTGAGGGATCCTTGAGGTCCTCTTTTGGCAGGGTAGTCAGAGGGGGCTTCTGAGAGGAGGTGATGTTGGGGGAACTCCTGGAAGAGGAGAAGGCGCTGGCTATGGGGAAGGCAGAGGAGGAAACTGAGGCTCAAGGAGGTTTGGGGCCACACTCAGGGCCAAGCTGAGGGATCGAGTGACAGCCCAGAAGGTTCGTTGGCAGCTGGGCCTGGGTGGGCCGGATCCTGGGCTCTGGCATCCGTGATCTCCCCTGCAGAGAGACCGGTGGGGGCATTTACTGTGTTTTCTGGGGCAGCCTTCTCCCCACTCCTAGGCCTGTTCTCAAGCCCTTGACACTCAGAAAAGGCCCATTTTAATCCATGTGGGAAATGGGTTCCTAAATATGGACTGAGTGGGGTGGGAGGCAGTCCGAAGCTCCAGCTCGGGGCGCCTCCCTCTGCTCCTCCACCCCAGCAAAGCACAGGGTGCAGGCCCAGGCCCTGAGCCCTGTGGGCCCCTCTTTGGCCATCCCCTCCCCTCCTCCTCTCCCTCCCACACCTTCCTTCTAGCACCGTGCCCATCCTCTCACCCTTTGTTCAGGAGCAGGCCAGCCCTCCTTGGATTACCCTAAAGCTGCTTTCAGCCTGGGGGGAGGTAGAGAGGCAAAAACCCTAGGGCAAGGTGCTGGGAGGTCTTTCCAGAGGAGGAGACATCTGAACTGAGCCCAGAAGTTTCCTCAAAAAGATGGAGAAGAAGGGCAAGGGTGTATGTGGCATAGGCAGAGTGAGGGCTGTTTGGGTCAGCAAGTACGTCCTTCTGACCAGAATGGGAAGGGTTGGGGGCCAAGGGTAGCGGGCAGTGAGAGGAAGGCAGGCCTGAATGCCAGGGGAGAAGGTGGCTGTTATTTGGAGGAACGGGCATGGGGACTTAAAGGGTGGGGGCAGGAATAGGTGGGGCTGGGGACCCCACTGGGAGGTTTCCAGCTGTGTGCTTGGGATTTTACCAGAGGAGAAAGAGGACCTCGGAGTAGGGGTGAGACACCAGGAGCAGGGCAGAGTGAGGAGGGGGTCCAGGAGCCAGCCTGGAGACCCGTACAGGACACTGTCAAGTCAGGCCAGCCTGGGGAGGAGAAGGCTGGGGGCAGGGAGGCCACGCAGGAAAGAGTACAGAGGAGACAGAGTGGGGGTAAGGAGGATGGCGCATCTTGGGTCCCGTGGCTAGAAACTGGGCTACCCCTGGCTGGAGCCACCTCAACACAGTGGGGCTGAGCTGACGTGGTGAGTGGGGGTGACTGAGCCCCCACCCCCAGCGCTGTGAGCAAGAAGCTGGAGCTTGGGAGGTGTGTGGGCACGGAACTGAGGATGTTCCGGGAGGCAGAGGCAGCGTGAGCAAGGGACTCATGGTTTCCAGGCGGGGAGTCTGTCCACAGCAGCCTCTATGCGCACCCCCACCTGAAATGCTTGATGGAGCAGGGACCCCAAAACTGGTGGAGGGACTTGCCTACGTTCTTGCACCCCAGGCTAGGGTCAAGGTGAGCAGCTCTAGAGATGCAGGAATAGCCACGAAGCAGCAGATGCGAGAACCTTCTGCCTTCCTCTGTGCCTCAGTCTGCCTTTGCCTAGGGAGCTTGATCCCAGAGTCTGCCCCACCCAGGGCCCTGGTAGAGGGGAAACCATCCCACAAAGGAGGAGACCAAGGCCAGAGATGGCCCAGGGTCCTGTGGGTGCTGAGGGACATGAAGCTGTTCTGAGCCTGAGGCTTGAGTTCTGACCCTAGTCCGTAGTCCTGAGCAACTCGGAAATGAACAGGGCAGGGTCTCAGGTGAGCAGCGGTGTGCAAGGATGGCTGGTCGGGCTCTCTGCCTTCTGGATCACCTCACCCTGAAGGCTGACTTCTCCTCCCCCACACCTCCTCCAAACAGGACCACTCCAGGGCCTTGCCCACTTCTGGTGACTGACCTTCTGACTGGCAGCCATAGCCTAGGGCTGAGTTAACCTGAGCAGGGATCCTGTTGTCCGCCACCCACTACGGGCCTTGCTGTGATGCATCCTCTGGGGATGACTCCGTTATGACTCCATTTTACAGAGTTGTGGGCTGAGGCTTGGAGCTGGGAATGTTTGCCTGAGGTCACACTGAGTCACTGGAGGGATTCAGTCCCAAACCCAGTCCTCACCAGACCAGGCTGGCCTTTCCTTCAGCTAGGGTCCCTCCTGCCCTTGGACTCTACCTTTGGGTCTACAACTCTGCCATCCCCTTGGAAAAAGGCAGTTCCGGGGATGTGTGGGCCCTGGCCTGGAGTCTCACATCTGACATGTGAGTCTACAAAGCCCATCAACTGCCGCTTGGCTTGCAGTCCTCAGGAAGAGAGGCAGGGTTCCTCTCAGCGGCCTCTGAGCCTTTCCAAGCTGTCAGCCACCTCCCGGGGCCTTCTTGTGGTCATTGGACCACAACTCAGGGAGATCTGGATTTGAATCCTCATTCTGCCCTTCATAAACTGGGTGACTCGTGGGCAGGTCACAGGCCTCTCTGAGCTTCCCTATTCTAGTCTGCAAAGTGAGGGCAGTGGTACTCTCTGGGTGGCTGCTGGGGAGGTGGGCTGTGTGCCTGACACTTTCTGTGCCTACCTGCCCTCAGCTCCTGTATGACAGCCCCAAGGCCCGGCAGGAGGTGGACCACCACTGGCAGGCCTCTGGCGGCCCTCACATCGTGCGGATCCTGGACGTGTATGAGAACTTGCATCACAGCAAGCGCTGTCTCCTCATCGTCATGGAGTGGTACGCTGGCCCGTCCCGCTTCAGTGCCTCGTCGGTACTCCTATGGCCCCTGGGCTCCATTCTTCTATGGCCCCTCTCTGCTCTTAAGATAGCAGCCCCCGGAGGCACCCCAGCCCCTGAGGAGTAACAGAGGGGCGGGTGCAGGCTGTTCCCACCAGGGTGGGAAGGGAACTATGGGGGCTCCAATATGGCCTCCATGGGTGTGATCTCACTCTGTGAGGAGGGGCAGGAAGAGTAGTCAGAGAAGGCAACTGGAAGCCTGAGTGTGTGGGTACGGGGGATGTGGGAGGAGCAGGATACACACAGTCACCTCTGCTTTCTCCTTCCTACATGGGTTTGGGCTCCCATGGTCCCAGGAGACCACAGGGTAATCCAGGAGCCAGTGGCCTCTTCTACCTGGGACTTTCCCAACAGCACTATGGCTCAGCACTAGCCTTCCTCAGACGCTGGGTCTTGTGTCTGGACCTTGAGCTCCTTCCCATCTCCCTTTAAGTGCCCCCTCATCCTACAGATTAGCAACTCTCGAGTCAGATTTGGGGTTCAGATCCTGGCCTGCCACCCACTCGCTGTGTGATTTGGGGTAGCTCTTAACCTCTCTGAGTTTCTGTAACTGCCATGTGAAATGTGGAGGAAGATTTTAACGTGGTCCTCGCCCTGTACCCAACTCCATTCTCAGTGCTCCACACATCCTGCTTACTCAGTTTGCATAACTCTGTGACTTTGGTGCCATAAATCCCATTTTACAAAAGAGGAAGTGGAGGCACAGAGGTAAAGGGACCAGGCTGGGGTCACAGAGCACTGTAGGTGTTCAGAAAGCAATGATAATGATAATGATTGACATTTCCGCCCTTCCTTGAGGGAACTGAGACTTGGATGAGTGTTGGGCTGCTCTATGCTCAGCCAGGTGGAGGCAGGCCCAAACTCTGGGCCCATGATTCAGGGCAGTGATAGGCTGACACCTGATTCAGGGGGCCCTGCTTCTAGTCACTTTCTCTTCTAGCATGGAAGGTGGTGAGCTCTTCAGTCGGATTCAGGAGCGTGGCGACCAGGCCTTCACTGAGAGAGGTACGTGCATGCAGCAGGACAATGGGGAGCATTCGGACAGAGACGGGCTGCACAGAATTGCTGTGCAATGCTGGGCAAGGCCCTGCTCCTCTCTATGTGTCAGTCTCCCCTGCTAAACAAGAGAGTGTGGGACAGAGTGTCCAAGGA
Source organism: Neogale vison (assembly GCF_020171115.1). NCBI lineage: Eukaryota > Metazoa > Chordata > Mammalia > Carnivora > Mustelidae > Neogale > Neogale vison. The sequence goes on along the minus strand of NC_058096.1, from coordinate 204,600,354 downwards.
GTTCTATGAGTTTGTAACACATCGTCAGAGATGAACTGTCCATGGCCTTGGGATGGAGGCTTCAAAGCCTCTAGGTGCCAACCAGCACCTGAGCTGGGAAGACATAGCCCAGGCCTGGGGAAAGAGGTCCAGGTGGATTGGGGCATCCCCAGAGGGAATTAGGATGACTGGGGTGGGTGTAGAGGGTGGGTGTCCTGGGTAGCTGGACTGCTATCACCATCTTGTGTTGTTCCGGGGGCATGGTTGGAAGCCACATGGGTGGAAGCCCCAGGTGCCCAACCTTTGCCTCATACCACCGCCCCTCCTCTGTGTCTGCAGAAGCTGCAGAGATCATGCGGGATATCGGCACCGCCATCCAGTTCTTGCACAGCCAGAACATTGCCCACCGAGATGTCAAGGTGAGGCTCTTGGTCGGGGGACCAGAGAAGGGAGTGCACAACCCCCAATGGCTCCCAGCACTCACCCAGATGGAGGCACGTTTCCTTGATCGTCATTCAAGGCCTTTGCCCCGAGCGCAGATTGCTCTCCTCAGCCACTTCTTCCATGGTTCCAGCATACTCATCCTGCTCTAGTCAGATGGGTCTCTTTGTATCTTTCAAACACTGTGTAATCCCAATAGGCTTCAGGATAACTGAGTGCCTACCTCAAGCCAGTAGACCCTGACAAACATCTTGTTTAATCCTCTCATAACCCTGTGGAATTGGTTATCCATTTTACAGATGAGGAAAACAAGTCTCAAAGAGATTGTTATCTTGCCTAAGTTGGCGCAGGTTCCACACTGGTGTTCATTCATTCATTCTTTCAGCAAGGATTTTTTTTTTTTTTTAAAGATTTTATTTATTTATTTGACAGAGAGAAATCACAAGTAGATGGAGAGGCAGGCAGAGAGAGAGAGAGAAGCAGGCTCCCTGCTGAGCAGAGAGCCCGATGTGGGACTCGATCCCAGGACCCTGAGATCATGACCTGAGCCGAAGGCAGCGGCTTAACCCACTGAGCCACCCAGGCACCCAGCAAGGATTTTTTTATTTTAAAGATTTGTTTATTTGAGAGGGAGAGTGAGGGGAGGGGCCGAGGGAGAAATCCTTGAAGCCAGCTCCCTGCTGAGCGTAGGGCCAGCCCAGGAGCCCAAGATCACCACCTGAGATGAAACTGAGAGTCAGATGCTGAACTGACTAAGCCACCCAGGGGCCCCCAATGCCAGCATTTGAAGGGAAAGAAGCCATTAGCTGGGAGGCAAGGAGGAACAAGTAGAGGTAGTCACAGTTCCTGGGCCTGCCTGCCCTTTCAGTGGATGGGCTTCAGACATGTTCTGGAGGCTCAGCTCTCCAAATGTCCTATCCAGGGAGGACTGGGTCCTTGAGGTCATCAGGATCAGATGGGCAAAATGCAAACCATGAGAGCCCCACATGCATACACAGACATGTGCCAGCCACTGTCAGAGCAGAATCACGAGCCCTGCATGTCCTGAGCCCTCTGCCCCAGGCCTAGATCATTGCCCTGAGGCCTGTTTCATCCTGAGACTTCGCCAAGAGGAGCTCGGGGACCAGTGGCAGCGTCAGGTTCCTCTTCTGGCTGAGTACTGTCAGCCCACTTATTCTTTGATTCTAGATACGCGTGGAGCCATGACAGACTCACCTTCTGAACCTTTGCTTTATTTTGGCCCTGGCTTCCTTTTTTTCCCAAGGAGAGAACAGTCTTCTGTAGAGGTGACTCCCTTGTGGAGACTAAACGTGCTCTCCTGTTTTCATCCCAATCCAAGGTCAGAGCATCTCAAATAGAACCAGAGAAAGGGCTTTCATTGGCTCCAAACTGGAACTCCATCTAAAACCCTGTCCTTCTACCCCAGCTCTGCTTGGGGGTCCCCTTCTTTCCTCCATGGCCCTAGATCCTACCCATTCATTAGGAACCAGCTTTAGGGCTGCCTCCTCTATGCAGACCTCCTCACTACCCTCTTACCTCCGACCTCTCTGTGCTCTGCAGCCAGGAAGAACTGCCCCTGTGCAGCTCCTGGGGCCTGAGGCGGGGACCTTCTCCCTGAGAGCCTCAGGCAGGCTGCCCTGCTGGCTTGTTCTAGATTGGGTAACAGATGAGTGCTTGGGGACGTGAGAGCCTACCTTGCCCCGGAACCCTCATTTTGGTATGTCATGGAAGCATTACCAACTCAGGCTCCGAAGTTCCTACCCCTGGGCTGTCTGTGACCCTTGGCTCTTCACAGCTTTGGCTGAACACTTGCCTCTGTTCCCCTTCTGTGAAAGAAGGAAACACCTCCCAGTCACCTTGGTCTTTTCCATATTTGACCCACACTGTTGGAGACCATGAGATGGAACTGGATCCTCCTGAATTGATTGAGGTGAAGGAAGTCTGCCTGAAAGTCCTCTTGGGTCCCTACCCACACCTGGTGCCTAACTCCAGACCCATGCTTTATCTTCCTGGCCCAGCCTGAAAACCTGCTCTACACGTCCAAGGAGAAAGATGCAGTACTCAAGCTCACTGACTTTGGCTTTGCCAAAGAGACCACCCAAAATGCCCTGCAGACACCCTGCTATACTCCCTATTACGTGGGTGAGTCCTTGGGATGTGGTTTGTACGTTCCTGTCGTTATCGGGCCCTGCTGTGGAGTGGGGCAGCCCCGGGGGTTGCAGAAGCCAAAGGGTTAAAGCCGAGTAAGGAGGGAGGGAAGGATCCTGTCTTCATGGAGGCGGTGACGTGGGGGGCCGGAGGCTGCAAAAATATTCTCCCAAACTTCAGCTTCTGCTTTTGAAAATAGATCCAGGAAAATTCTTGCTGTGGCCTGTGAGCTGAATGACATCACAGTAGCTCTAAATATATATGTGATAAAAGGCTGCCATCAGCTTGGGACGGAGCCCAACGGTGGTTGTTTTTCTCCAGTTTTTATCTTTCTGGGATTCATATTCAGAAAGTAGGCAGGACTTTCCGATTACATTGGAAGGATACAAGGCACCAGCCCCTTGTCTCAAGGGAGAGGGTCCCTTAGGCCAGGGCAGGGATTGGACTTAGGGGTGTCACCTACTCAGACTTCCTTGGAGAAGCTCCCTGCTCCCTTGTGAGTGGGCAGCCCAGATCTAGAAATGCCCCTGCTAAAGGTACTCCTTACCTGAGAGAGGGGATGACTCCCATTACAGAGGGCTCTTTCCCCTCAGGGGGTGCCTTCTAAGAGAGCTGCTTAAAGAATGGGGAGCCCCAAGACAGCTGAAATGGTATCCTGTTGGCCAGCATGTGTTTTGCAGTATTTTGGCTTAGAAATCTTCTGGCCTACCCATCTCATCGCACCGGTGGGAAGAACAAGGCGCTGTGGGATGGTAGCCACGTTGGAAGTGGAGCCTTGCCCCTGGCCTGTCCTTGCCTGTCGCCTAGGCTGTACATTCAGGGAGACAAGGGACACTGGGCCACTGGGGGGCAGAGGCCCTCTTGCCTGTGGCAGGATCCCACCTAATCTCAGATTGGCCTTCTCTCCGTTTCCTCCCTCACCAAGGCCAATATCGACCCAAAGAAGCTAGGAGGCTATCATTCGTTATAGCCCAGCCTAAAAGCCGGTTTATTTTTTGTGTGTGTGAGCTTTTTTTCCTCCCCCAACTTCACACACATGCTGCCTTCCCAGAAGGTGCCAGACACCAGTCTGCTTTGCCCCACCCCCAAACCCAGGCACCTGCTCCCCACCTTGCTCAGGCTTCAGGCTCCTGTCTGGGCTCCAAGACCCTTGGCGCTGAGTGCCCTCTTGTGCCCTCTGCTCTGGTAGCTCCTGAGGTCTTGGGTCCAGAGAAGTATGACAAGTCGTGTGACATGTGGTCCCTGGGCGTCATCATGTACATCCTGTGAGTACCACCCATCCCCTGGGACCCTCAGTACCACTTCTGACCCTCCCCCAACCCTTGTGAGGGGCTTGAGTGGGTCATTCTTCGCACAGGCTGCCCTTCCCCTCTGGTCAGGGGACACCCCTCCTTCAGGTGGCCTCAAGGTCTCTCCATGCCAAGAGCAGATGGCAGACCTAGGAGGAGCCCAGAGTCCAGAGGGCTGGTCTTCTGGCCAAGGTGACTACCTTGGTGGTTGCCTGTCTTCCCAGTCAGGGATTCGGGGAGGAGAATGGGTTCACCCCGCTGCTGCCCTCATACCTGTGCCGAATGACCTCCACTCTCTCCCAGCCTATGTGGCTTCCCGCCTTTCTACTCCAACACGGGCCAGGCCATCTCCCCAGGGATGAAGAGGAGGATCCGCCTGGGCCAGTACGGCTTCCCCAATCCTGAGTGGTCGGAGGTTTCTGAAGATGGTGAGTGAAACTCTCTTCCCCAGCTTTCTCCACCAGACCCCATTAGCCTTCATTCTGGGAGATACCCTGTTGGTGTCAAAGCAGCCTGTTTTCAAATCCTGGGTGTGTGACATCCCACCTCCCGTATTCCAGCTGTGTGACCCTGAGCCTCAGTTTCTGTATCTGCTAAATGAGCTCAAAACTTGCCTCCTCAAAACTTTCTTTGACTCCTCTCTTTCTGAGCCTCAGTTTCTGTATCTGCTAAATGGGCTCAAAACTTGCCTCCTCAAAACTTTCTCTGACTCCTCTCCCTTATTAATATTTTCCCTTTGGGGACCACAGACAAATTTGCCCTGTATCCATTCTCTATGGCTGCTTAATGAGTTGCCCCAATTCATGGTGACTTAAAACAAGAAACAGTTATTAGCTCACTTTTTCCATGGGTTAGGAATTCGGGAGCCTGGGCAGAACTGGGGCGACTGGCTCTGAGGAGCTCTGCAACCGCCCCACTCCCTCTCTTCCCCAGCGAAGCAGCTGATCCGCCTCCTGCTGAAGACGGACCCCACCGAGCGGTTGACCATCACACAGTTCATGAACCATCCCTGGATCAACGTAAGTGCCTCCTTGTCCTGTGGCGGGCAGCGTGGCAAGCTGGAGGGGGGCTGTGGGCAGGGGGGTTATGGCTCCAGGGGCTCTGGGGCAGGCCACAGATGTGCTGCAGGACCCCACTGAGAGCCTGGCTTTGCCCCTGCTCCAGTGGGGCTCCTTCACCACCCTGAGCCTTGCTTCCCATATCTGAGACCAGGAGAGAGGGGGTGGGGGCGGGGAGCCAGTGCCGCCCCAGGTGCCTGTTCTGATCCGTGGATTTGGGGCTCCTTCCAGCAATCAATGGTGGTGCCACAGACCCCCCTCCATACCGCCCGCGTGCTGCAGGAGGATAGAGACCACTGGGATGAGGTCAAGGTGGGTGGATGTTGTCTCAGTCTCCCAGGGTTTTGGGAAAAGGGACTCCAGGGTGGTGGCTGCTGAGAGCCTGGGTCATCAGCCCCTTCCCCGGGGCCGGAACCTGAGGTGTCACTGACTGCCCAGGGATCCAGCTGGGGCACTCAGAGCACAGGGCTACGGGGTACTCCTGGCTCACTGGGACTTGGGGGTGCTCAGTGAAGGAAGGGGTTTTGGCCATAGTCCCCTTACAATCTACATTTGGGAGGGTGGTCTGCCTGGTTTGAGCCTGGGGCAGCAGTTCAGAGCCCCAGGGCACCCTGGGCACAATCTTTGGGCTTCAGTGCCCTGGGTATGCCACGAGAGGGTGTCCCCTGCGGGCCTGTGGTTCTTAGCAGGTGACATTGGTCCAGGTCCCTGTCCTCCTTATGCTGGTGTGGTCGCAGGGAGTCACTGTACTCTCTGTGCCTTGGTGGGTAAGTTCGGTGTCTACTGCAAAGGACCATAGTGTGGGTTAGGTGATACAAGGGGATGGCTCAGGCAACAGAGGCTGTCGTCGCCCTCATGGACATGAGTAAGGGGCTGGAGGCAGGTGGGCGATGGCTCCTGAGGCCAGTCCATCCTGACCTCCATGGACATCTGTCACCAGGAGGAGATGACCAGCGCCCTGGCAACCATGCGAGTGGACTATGACCAGGTACAGATCAAGGACCTGAAGACCTCTAACAACAGGCTGCTCAACAAGCGGAGGAAGAAGCAGGCAGGGGGCTCCTCTGCCTCACAGGGCTGCAACAACCAGTAGCCCACGGGGCCTCCCATGAGGGCCCAGGAGGAGCTGCCCTCTCAGCCTGGGGCCCAGACCAAGAGTGCTGAGGTCCTGACCCAGAGGGCCCAGGGTCATTTTTTTTTTTTTTTTAAACAAAAGGATCATTTTGCTGTGTTTTAATTTGTCACTTAGAACTTCAGGACAGAGGCCCGTGACTCCAAACCTCCTTAGAGGGGGCCCAGAGCCTGGGAGTTAGGGAACCATCTGCTTCAGTGGCAGCACCTGTGGTCGGAGTGGCCCAAGCGATATGTGGCTCTGTTGGGCTCGCTGGGGCATGGCTTTAGACTTCTAGACCATGGCAGTGGTGCCGTGGTGGTGGGCTTCCCTCCACCCTTGGAGACACCCCACTGTCAGCTGGGCAGATGGGCCAGACCTTGGGAAAGGCATCTGGCCATTGGTTGCCATGGTGACCAGGGACAGACTTGTTGTCTGTGAATGCTGATTGAGAGCAAGGGAGGGAGAAAGGGCAACTGAGGGTCTGCCTCTGTGGCCTTGGGGAGGCTAGTCTCCCTCACACTGCTCAGTCCTCTCAGTCTTCCTACTTTTGGTCTCCTGAGGGAGGCTGCAGGGCTAGTCTCCCTGCCTCACTGGGTGGTCCAGCCCTATCTCGCTGCAACCCCATCCCCCGGGGTCCCTGGAGCGCCCTCCCTGCAGAGTCCCTGGGCCTAGTGATCCTGTTACTACCCCTTACCCAAAGAGTGGCCTCTCATCTCAGGGGAGGGGGGAGGCATTTTTAACCCTCTTCTACTTTGGAAAATGTCACTGTGACGAAAGCCAGTATGGTTCTCCTGCCCCTACCCACTCACTGGTTCCCAGGCAGGAAAGCTGATCTGTGATGGTTCGCCCTCTGCCTTGTCCTGGTTGACTGTAGGGGTTACGTCCTCGGGTACTTTTGTGAGAGTGGATGGCTGGGGGCAGGACCCAGGGGCTCCCCATTAATCAGGGGTCTCTTTCTGTACTCTGGGTCAGACCCGAGGCAGTGGAGGGCTGCTGAGTGATGCTTAGACGGTCTGGTCCTGGGTCCTGGCTTCGGCCTGATTGGGAACAGAGAGGACCCCTTCCTTGCTGGTTCGGGCTTACCCAGTCCCATGCTGCCCATGCATTAGGGTTCTTGGTACCTGATAATGGGCCTGACAAGTGCCTGACACCCAGCCTGGTTCCTGACCTGTCTCTCACTGGCTGGGAAACCCCAGCCCACGTCAGATAGGAAAACACTGCTGGGTTTTACATCGAGATAGTAATAAATACCATTTTGGCATTTCTTCCTGGTTCCTGGGTTTCTCTGTCTACATGAGTGGACAAAAGTGGCCCAAGGGCAGCTGGTCACACCTACTTGTGGTCTCCCCCACTTTGGTTCTAGTAAACATTCCAGGCTGGCTCCAGGGCCACTGTGGCCCCACTGGGAGTGGAAAGGTCAGAGGAGCAGAGGAATGGCAGCTGCCTCATGCCACCAGCTATGGGGCGCCCAGTGCCCTGTGTGTGTGACACCCACCCCTGGGCCCCGCGTGCGCCAGCCTCTGCCCACAGTGGCCACCCCCAGCTGCATGCCAGCCTGCTGAAGGGCGGGCAGAGAGCCTGCTGCAGCGCTGAGCTATTTTCAGAAGCTGCCAGATTTCATTTGGCAGCGAGAATGTCGGGGAGGGGAGGGGGCGGGACGCTGGAGACTGTCTTTTGACTATTCCGGCAGGAGAGCGCCCTCAGCCCTTGGGAGCCCTTGCGGGCAGCCTCTAGGCGGGGCCCTGACTGTGGCATATTTCCTCTGCTTTATCTTGAAACCTCTCAGTTTTCCAAGAGCTCAACTGGCACCCACAGCTCTCCCTCCTCCACCTCCTGTCCCCTCAAGGCATGGGGGAGGGGGTGGAGAGGGTAGAAGGCAGGGAGAAGCCAGCACTCCTGAGGTGTGGGCTGCTTCCCTTCTTGGCGACCTTGGTCAAGTCCCCCAGCTTTCCCCCCTCAATTTCCTCATCTGCAATAGGGAGGTAGTGCCCCCCTGGGGGTTCCTCTGGGGAATCCAGGCAGATGATGTATGTGAAGTGCCTAGTGAGGTGCCTGGTCCATCGCTTACGCCCAGCACCCATTTGCCAGCCCAGCATCCTCAACCATCAGGAAAGAGAGAAGTACCCGAGGTTGCCAGAGGGAAAAGCAACCCAGCCCCAAATCTATCTCTGGGCCTTTCTACCCCACAAAATCAGGCATTCGCCACCCATGGGATTTCACTCTCCAGAGCATCATCACCTGGGTGTCCTGAACCTTGGGCAAAGCCCTTGGCTTCAGGGAGGGTGGCCCACCCTTTTGTAGATGAATGCTGGGGCCTCACGGAGCCTGTGGTTCAGACCAGCCTTCGCTGTGTACTCTGCCCAGGGCAATACTGGCCAGAGGCAAGGGCTCATTGTCTAGTGACAGGGCTGCAGACAGATCCTTCACTGGGCCCAGAGCACCACGGCACTGAGCCCCCACACAGGGTGCCAGGAAAGCAGCAGGGAAAGCTGCAGGCAGGGCTATCGCCTTGGGGGGTTTACTCTCCTCCAGGAGGACAAAACAGCACACAAATGCTACCAAATCATGGGCTCCAAATGGTCTATGGTGGAGGGGCATGGCTTGAGAAGGCGATGTCACAGGGCCTTTGAAGCCAAAGAGGGAATTGAGGCACCCCGGTGGCTGGGGAGGGTACCTGATGGTTTCTAGGATTGAAGGCAGAACTGCAGGGACTGGGACCAGGGCCTTGGGGGCAGAAGGACTCTTCACCCCTCAGCTCTGCCTGTCTGTGCTTCTCCCTAGGGGTGACCTTGATCTTCTGCCTGTACAGCCTTCTCACATCTAAGCCCACGGCTCCCATGGTTCCAGCAAGGGAGGCATCTGCCAGGGGCCTAAAGTCCAGACCCAGTGAGGGATTCTAATTGGTCATACTTGGCCCATTGCTGTTGTGGGGAAGGGGGAGTGGCTCTGTTAGTGGGGGTGTAGCAGAGGTAGTTAGCAAAGGAGAGGGTTGGAAGGATTGCCCCCAGAGCTCCCATGTCCACTTGGCCACTTCTGAGAGCTGAAGAGAAGCGTGGTCCCCTGTTCTCTGGCATCAGGTACAGCTCTCACAAGCCAGGGCTAAGAGGCTGGCCAGGTCACACTCTTTGGGCCTCAGGGTGGCTATCTGTGAAATAGGAGCAAACCCCTGACAATCAGCTGGAGTTATGTGAACTAAAAATCTTCGTGGCCACTTGTTCTCACCAGCCTGTTCCAACACAGGCATTTACTTGTCCTCCACGGTGGCATTCCTGGGAGTTTTCAATAAAGAATCCACGAGAGGTGTATTGACATGTGTGCATGAGTGAGTGAGCGCCCGTGTGTGTGTGTGTGTGTGTGTGTGAGAGAGAGAGAGAGAGAGAGAGATATTGCTTCCCAGTGCTTCCCAGGGATGCTCCCCTGACCCAGCTGACAGCAGAGTTCTCTGTCTTGCAAACCTGGTGCTGGCTGGCTTCCAGCAGCCTAGCTCATTGCTATTCCGCACCAGCCCCTCTCCGCCCTCTATTCAGCCCCTCCACCGCAGAGCCAGATTGAGACTCAAAAGCAGCCTGCGGTAACCTCTGCAGGGGGCTCAGTGCTCCCAGGCTTGCTGGAAACTCTTGCTTTCTGGCGGGTGTGCTGAGGGGGCAGAGGCCCTGGGGTGGCCATCTCCAGACCCGATGACTTTCACTGAGCCTTTGCAGCTCTAGTGGGTCCTCACAGCTGCCCTCAATCCCAGCAGGGTACAATTCTTCCCTTTGTCCCACTGGGCACTCAACACGTTCACCCCTTGGAACCAAGGCCAGCAGGTAGGGAAGGGTCTGGGAAGTCCACTTCCCTCCTTGCAGGTAGGGTGGGGTGGGGTTGGGTTATTTAGTTTAGAGCCAGGACCTGAGCTTTGGTTTACATGAGGACTTGGGCAAGGCTCTTCCACTTTTTGAAGTTCCTCATCAGTAAAATGAGACATTGATCAAGCAGGGCCGGATCCTTCTGGCCCCCTGGGCAGACATGCTGCCACCAGTGGAAGGTTTTCTTATCTCTTAAATGGGAGTAATCCTTACAAGGGTGGGCAAGCCTATGGGGAAGGGGAGAGGGGCAGGCAAGTCAAAAGGCCATGGTCACCAATGTTGCCTAAGTGTCTGCTAGGCGACATGCCAAGGTGCCAGGGCTCTGCAAGTCCTGCCCTTTCTCTGTTTCCCATGACCAGGAGAAAGTAGCGGGAGACTCAGGGAACCAATTTCCCCCAGGTCAGAGCAGTAGGTCAGGGCAGGTTAACTGGGGGTATGGGGCCACCTGCTGGTCATCCGAGTGAGCATTCAGTTGATGCCTACTGTGTGCCCGAGCCAGAGGGAGTTGTGGGCCTGCCTGGGTGAAGGGGGAGGGCATGACATCACGATGAACAGCTGCTGTTTCTTGAGTGCCTACTGTGTGGCAAGACAGTGCTGGGGCTTTACATGGACCATCTCGGTCCTCACATTCCCATCCTACGGATGGAGAAACAGCCCTAAGCTCTCAGCCACTGCCCTCTCTGCTGCAGAACATCGGAGGAAGCTACTTTCGGCTGGGGGCAATCGTGGTAGGATTACCAGAACGTGGTGACGTGGGACTTTGAAGGGCAAGTCAGATTTGGAAAGGCAAAGACTTAGGGAAAGGGCATTGCAGCTGGCAGGTAGAGGGGGAGGCAAGGTGAGGAGGCGGGAATGGGCTCGACCTGTGTGAAGAAGGGAGAACAAATAGGTTTAATGGGTGAGAGGCAGACATGGCAAGGAGATCTCTCAGTTTCTCATCCCATTTTCTTACAGGAAGGCAGACTGGGGACCCCGGGGGTGAGACAATAGGCACCTGGTAGCAGTCTCGGTCTTAGTGCTCCCAGGGCACTCTCATGTGTTCCCTCCTACCCACATCCATTTGCTCACCTCCCCTAGAGATGCAGCCCGTGTTTGATGCTAGTTTGTGGAACAAACTGTCCGCCTCCTCTTGCTGCTGTGGTGCTTCCGGGTGGCTTTGTGTTGCCAGTCAGGGGCCAGATCTTTTCACACCTGACCCCCCAGGACTTCAGCATGTGGTAGAAGAGTCCTAGGGCCCCTCCACCTCTGCTTCCAACAGAGCTATTTTGTGTGTTGGAGTTTCTCCCAAGATGTAATTTGACCAAGAGTTTATGTGCTTAAAACATTTTATGGACTGTTGAACTAGACATGTAACAAACAAAATTGGTCTCAAATCCCGCAGCTAGGCATTATGATCCCATTCTACAGATTGGAAACCAAGGTTCAGAGTGGCTAAGTGGCTGGCTGAGGTCCATGACTGGGCTCTGACGTGGCACATGGACTTAAGATTGTCCTTTCTCCTCTGTCTCTGTCCTCAGAGAGTCCAGACTCCACGGGGACAGGCAGGGAGCAATTATCTGCACTGTCCAGTGGGCCACAATGCAGTGCTGAGGGGGAGCAACGGTAGGGGGAGCAGCAGTGACTGGTGATTGTGGCTCTTGTGGGCAGGCTTACTTTCTTCTTTCTCACGCGGAGTTCAGAGAAAGGACAAAGAGGAAGTGATGGGAGATGAGGAGGCATTGGGGAGTCTGCCTTACCTCCAAATACTTGCTCCTGCGGCAGGGGCAGTGTGGACTAAACTACCTGCCCCCCTCTGCACAGCCCCCCACCCCGTCCCCAGCCAGCCTTCATCTGTGTTCACAGCAAGCCGATCAATGCTCAGACCTGGCCAAGATTCTCTGTGTAGGAACTTGGTGAGCCCTTCAGCCACCCTGTGGAGCAGCCCCTGCTCCCCAGTACACCTTCACTTCCAGCTGATGGGACTTTGATGCCTAGGCCGTGTCTCCCCATCTGGTCTGCTGGGGCTGCATGGAAGTTTTCAGGGGCCACCAAGGAAAGGTCAGGTGGGTGAGACGGCTGGGCTTCCCAGCCCTGGCTTAGCCTTCCAGCCACATTTTGAGCCCATGTTTTGAGCACCTAGAGTGTGCCAGGAATGTCTCATATAAGATCTTCCTTATACTTCTTTCCTTCCAATAACTTTCCTAGGCAGAGGTTCTGCCCATTTTGCAGACAGGGTCACTGAGGTTTGAGCAGCAACCAGGAGAGAGTGCCCAGCTTCCTACATGCAGCGTGTGTGGTGGGACCAGGTCTGAACCTGGAAGTATGGGGCTCTAGAATCCCCTCCCTAAGAGAAAGGCTGTCCCTGTCCAAAGAATCCGAATCCCGACTACCCCGACTGACCGATTCCCCAACCTGGCCTGGCTGGAGGTGTCACAGACCTGCCCCTTCTTTCCCCTGGTCTTCTCTGCCCCCAGCAGCCAGAGAAAGGGCTCTTGGGGGTGACCTCCCATGCCTTCTAACCCCTGAACCTGGAAAGGGAGCACCTGTCCCCTCTCAGGAAGGTTTAGGGTCCAGGCACTTCCCTGAGGATGGGAGAGAAGTTGGGCCGGGTCACGCAGCCTGGGGTCTCCCCCCAGCTCTGTTCTGTGAGCTTGGACAACTCCCTTAATTTCTCTGAGCCCATCTCGTCATTAGAATATGTGGATAAGTGATACCTGTCCCCTGCTCTATGAGACTGTGAAAGGGAAGGCACAGTGTGCCGCAGAGCTCTCAGCATGTTTTAGATCCTGAGAAATGTCACCTCACATGAGAGACTGTGGGGTCTGATGGTGTCCAGGAAAGTATTGAGTTTCAGGCTAAAAGCCTTTAGAAAGGAGACTGTCTTCCTGGGGGAAACTGCAGTCAGAATTCCTGTCTGATTGAGCTGCCTACCTGCCCTTGGGGGGCCCCCCCCCTGAAGATTCCTGTCAGACCAGGGCCTAATGAGTTGTGCAGAGGGACTGGCCCAGGCTGTGGGGGGAGACAGGTGAGGTAGAGGAGACTCTGAACTACGGCAACCAGGCAGGTCCAGAGAACTCCTGCTCATGGGGTCATGAAAGGGCCCTGTAGGACACAACATTGGTCACTACACTAGTCAGATGAGGGGATGAGCTAACTCAAGAGTGTCTAATGTGGGCAAGTCTCTCTGGGCTATTGGGAGGGGCAGGTTAAGGAGTTGGAACTCCTCCTTTAATGACAGAGCTCATTGCCAAAGTAGTGTGACAGGGATAGGAAGGTCAGGCAAGGTCTCCGAGAAGGGGACGCTCAGCTGAGGATGAATGACAAGGAGTTTGTTGTAAGAAGAGTAGGAGGAAAGGCATCCCAAAAAAGAGAGAAGAGCAAGTGCAAAGGCCCTGGGGCTCTAAAGACCTTCAAGTATCTGAGGAACAAAAATGAGCACAACATGCCTAGAGAGTGCTGGTCTAGTTCAGCCTCCCTTAGACAGAAGTGGGTGTGTGGGCAGCCTTATGGGGGCACCAGGAAATAGGAATTTTGGAGTTGTCTTTCTCTAGGGACTACCACTGACCGTCCAGAATAGGGGCTGGCCTAGGGCTCAGGGCAGCTTAGACAGACGTGAATCTGCCCTCACTGGACCCTTGACTCTACAAAGAGAACACCAGCTCCTGAGACAGTTTTAATATCTAATTGTTGGCAATAAATTGAATGCACTAAACTGCGGATATAAAGCTTGCTGGGGCTGTGTCTGTGGCTGTGTTTGTTTGTTTGTTTCTTTCTTTAAAGATTTTATTTATTTACTTGACAGAGAGAGAAAGAGAGAGATCATAAGTAGGCAGAGAGAGGGGGAAGCAGGTTCCCCGCTGAGCAGAGAGCCCGATGCGGGGCTCGATCCCAGGACCCTGAGATCATGACCTGAGCCGAAGTCAGAGGCCCAACCCACTGAGCCACCCAGGTGCCCCGGCCGTGTCTGTTTCTACACAGAGGAGATGCAGAAAGATATCATTTCTCGGGGCGCCTGGGTGGCTCAGTGGGTTAAAGCCTCTGCCTTTGGCTCAGGTCATGATCTCAGGGTCCTGGGATCGAGCCCCACATCGGGCTCTCTGCTCAGTGGAAATCTTCTTCCTCCTCCCTCTCTCTGCCTGCCTCTCTGCCTACTTGTGACCTGTCTGTCAAATAAATAAATTAAATCCTTAAAAAAAAAAAAAAGATATCATTTCTTTCTCGAGGCAGATGCCCCAGAGATAGGGTGTGGCCCCTGGGCCCGGCGGTGGCAGAGCGGCGGGACTCCATTCCTATTGATGAGCTCCTGTAACGGGATTCACTCTTAATTGGAGTTATGTGACTGCTCAGATGGGAGATCCTAGGGTGGGAGGTGTGCAGAGATTCTCTGCAATAGTCACCTACCACAGTCTCAGCCAGGGGAAGAGAAGGCCGTCCTCTCTCCAGCCCATGAGTCAATGCAGGCCACCAGCCAGAGCCGAGAACACTGCCAAGGGATGAGGGAACCCCAAGGTATTCTTCCCAGGACAGGTATCCTACCTCCCCTGCCCTTCAGGGCTGACCCCGGAAGATTTTCTTCTTTCTGTTGCTCTTGAGGTCAGGTGGGTTTTCTCAATTCTTTGGAAAAAGTCCTGTGCACCTGAAGCTGGGAGGGCTGCCTGGAGGAGACAAAGGTGGAGTGGGTGGGAGGAGATTTAGGAGAAGGGCAGGCAGCCAGGTTCTGTTCTCTGGGAGGAAGGAGGTCAGAGGTCAGCTGGCTCATCCAGTGCCACACAGAAGGCTCCCTGGAAGTGGTCATAAAGTTGGGGGCGGGAAGGAGGGCGTCAGGATGGAAGGGTCCTAGAAGAGCTTATGGGTTCCAGCTTCAGGGCTTCTCAGAGTCCGATTACTTAGAGGGTAAGTGGTGCCTCTTGGGCCTCTGCACTTTCTCGTCTCCCCATGTGCCCTCCTGGGTGGGCCAAACCCAGGCCTGCAGGAATGGGAACGGAGCCAAGGCCAGTGAGCGTCACCACAGGTGTGGTTCAGACACGGTTTGGAAAGCTGTTCTAGGTTGACTGTGAGAAGGTCAGAGCGGGAAAATGCCTTACTGTATTTAATTTCCATTTTATATGTGAGAAAGTTGAAGGTCACAAGTCAGCCCCTCAGCCCAGACTGCTACCCCTATCTGTTGGCTGGTTTGCCCAGGGGCCCTTTCCTGGCCTCAGAGTTCTCTCTCAGCCCTCCCACCTCTCACCTGCAGAACTCTTTTCCCCCTTGGCTTGCTCCTAAATAGGACTTTGTCAGCCAGTTGCTTGGGGCCTCCATGGCTCTTGCTTAGAATTCCCTTGCAGGGGCCTTCAGGTGAGAGAAGTGTCGGGGCTTGGCACTGGGAGCAGGGGTATGGGGCTCTGCCAGGGGCATGCAGAGAGGGGCAGGTGTGCGGGGAGCCTGGTCCTGGGGGCACTGGGTTGCTCTGGCCTACAAGCGCAGAGGCCTGAAGTTGGGGAGTTTCCCTGTGCAGATTCTGGGAGCCTAGGGGGCTTCTGAGCCTGAGCCCTCAGGCCCCTGAGCTGGCTGCGGACGTCCAGTCTCTGCTACTCCCAGGCCTGGGACTGCCTGAAGGCAGGGCACCAAAGGGATTTCCTATTTCCTGCCCATGCCTTAAGGACGAAGAGGGCTGCAGCTCTGGCAATGCTGGAAGCTGGGACCGTTTAGTCTGTAGTCCCGGATTTCTGGCTGAAGGTGGGACTGCTCCCTGCAGGCTCCTTCAAGGTGGAGGCTCCAGAGAAGAGAACCTGCCTCAGCCTGGATGGCACCTACATTTATGGCTAGCTCCTTGAGTGATACCACTACTCAGCTTGGTTTGGAAAACTTGACCCCAGCTGACCACCCCATCACAGGTGCTGATCTGATTTCTATCACCATAGATGAGTGTTGCCTATTCTAGAAGTTGTATATAAGTTATACAAGTAGGTAAGTATGTAGCTTTTTGTGTCTGGTGGCTTTTGCTTCTTTTCCAGATTTATCTGTGTTGTTGTATTAGTAGTTCTTTCCTTTTTATTCTTACGTAATACTACATGTTATGAATATACCACAATTTGATGGCTATTGGGCTGTTCCAGTTTTTGGCTATTATGAAAAAGGCTGTTATGAACATTCATGCACAAGTCTTTCTGTGGACATAGGCTTGCATTTCTCTTGGGTAAGTATTTCGGACCAAAAATGGCTCTTCAATACCTGGAAGTGAAATTTCTGGACATACATTGAGAATATATTTAACTTTTTAAGAAATGCCAGACTTTATGGACATTGGGGAAGGTATGTGCTCTGGTGAGTGCTGTGAAGTGTGTAAACCTGGCAATTCACAGACCTGCACCCCTGGGGCTAATAATACATTATATGTCAATAAAAAAGTAAAAAATTTTAAAAAAAAGAAAAGAAATGCCAGACTTCTAAAGTGGTTTATCCTTTTACGTTTCCATTAGCAATTTATGAAACTTCTGATTGCTCCACATTGTCAACATCTGGTGTTATCAGTCTTTTTATCTTAGCTATTCTGATGGGTGCATAGTATTTCATTGTGGTTTTTCACTGTATTTCACTACTGTTTCAGTTTGCATTTCTCTAATGGTTAACAATGTTGGGGACTTTTTCATGTGACTATTGGCCATTTGTAAATCTGTTCAAGTCTTTAGCCCATTTTCAAACACTGGGGTGTTTGTTATTTTATTATTGAGTTATGGGAGTTCTTTATGTACTCTGGATACTATATCCATTGATACAGATGTGTGTTGGAAGAGTTTTGGCTAATCTACTTCTTTTCTTTCTTTCTTTCTTTCTTTTTTTTTTTTTTTAAGATTTTGTTAATTTATTTGACACAGAGAGAGATCACAAGTAGACAGAGAGGCAGGCAGAGAGAGAGGAGGAAGCAGGCTCCCTACCTAGCAAGAGCCCGATGCGGGGCTCAACACCAGGACCCTGAGACCATAATCTGAGCTGAAGGCAGAGGCTTAGCCCACTGAGCCACCCAACTACCCTACCTACTTTCTTTTCCTATCTACTTGTTTTCTTAATGGGTACTTTTGATGAGCAGGAGTTCTAGGTTTTTTGAAGTTCAGAATTTATGATTAGTGCTTTTTATGTCCTCTCTAAGAAATCTTTACTTACCCCAAGGTCATGAACATCCTTTTATGTTTTGTTTTCCCCATTATCTATATAATTTTAGCTTTTATCTTTGGGGCCACTATCCACTTGTCATTGACTTTTTGAGTGTGAAAGGAGCTTAAGATTGAGGATTAATATTTTTCTTGAAGAAAAATAAACTTTTTTTCCCTGTTGAATTGTTATGGCACGCTTTCAAAAACCTCTTGACTATATATGTGTGGGTCTAGTTCTGGACTCTATTCTCTTCTGTTGATCACCTAGTTGTCTACATATCTGCCAATACAATATGGCCTTGATTATATTCAATCCATGAACATGGCATATCTTTCTATTTAAGTCTTTTAAAATATTTTCTCAGCAGTATTTTATAGTCTTGCACACCTTACATTACATTAACTACTTATCTTTTTAGTTTTTGGATGTTATTGTAAGTAGAATTTAAAAATTTTTAAATTTCCGAATAGTTTATTGCTAGTATATGAGAATACAATTGATTTTTTAAATGTATTAATCTTGTATTCGGTGACATTGCTAAATTTATGTATTAGCTCTAGTAATTTTCTACATTCACAATAATGGTATCTGTGAATAAAGACAGCTTTCCTTGTTCCTTTCCAATCTTTGTGCCTTTATATTTCTTGCCTGTACACTGACTGGGGCTTCTAATACAATGCGGAATAGCAATAGTGAAGGCAGTGTAGAGGCTTTGTTTCTTGGGAGGCCATTCTTTTGCCTGGAGGAATGACACGCTGTGATTTACACTTAAAAAAAAAAAAATCCTCTGGCTGCCTGGGAAGAATTGTAGGGGCAAAGTGGAAGCAGGGAGACCAACAAAAGGCTGCGGAATTCCAAGTGAGAAAGAGAATGGTTTGGTCTGGGATGATGGGAGATCTGGGATATATTAGGAGTTGGAGTCATAGAACTCACTGTAGAATGGATGGGGGTGGGGGAGGTAGGAGAGGGGTGACAAGGATGATTGCTAGTGTTGCCAGGAGCTGTTGGGGTGATGGAGGTGCTGTCTCTTGAGATAAGGAGACTTTGGGGGTGTGCAGTTTTGGCCATTTTTTTTTTTTTTAAAGATTTTATTTATTTACCTGACTGAGAGAGATTACAAGTAGGCAGAGAGGCAGGTAGAGAGAGAAGGAGGAGGAAGCAGGCTCCCTGCTGAGCAGAGAGCCCGATGCGGGACTCGATCCCAGGACCCCGAGATCATGACCTGAGCCGAAGGCAGCGGCTTAACCCACTGAGCCACCCAGGCGCCCAGTTTTGGCCATTTTTATTTCAAGATACTGTTAAGACATCCAAGGTGTCAGGAGGGCAGCCTGAGTGATGGAGGTTGGGGCAGAGGTTTTGGGAGACATCCTGACTTAGATGGGATCCAAAGCCACAAAA
Source organism: Neogale vison (assembly GCF_020171115.1). NCBI lineage: Eukaryota > Metazoa > Chordata > Mammalia > Carnivora > Mustelidae > Neogale > Neogale vison. The sequence continues at coordinate 204,581,969 of NC_058096.1, read as the reverse complement.
CCAGACAAGAAAGGAGAGAATGTGGAGACAGATGGAAAAGGAGACTTAATCCTGGGGCAGAGGCCCAGGAGACTTGAAAGAGCCAGGAATGTAGAGCCAGGAATGTAGACTGAGAGAGAACCATAAGGTAGGAGGAAAACCAGGAGTGTAGTTTTTTGGAAGTCTCTTGAAGCCAGTGTTCCAAGAAAGGGATGGTTATTGTGTTGGATGCTGCTAAGCAGGAAAAGTGGGACAAGAACAGAGACAACCAACAGATTTTCCATCACAGACATCCTTGTGGCCTTAGCACAGGCATTTCACTGGTGTGATAGAGCTTGAAGCCCAGCAGGAGAGGTGGGAACTGTAGGTAGGGCAGTAGAGACCATGAGCTTAATGAAGGCGAGTGGCAGCCTTTCTCCAAGTACCCTGTAGGTGATGAAGTTCTAGAACCTAGGTGAGGTTCGGTGGGCTGAGGTCCGGAGCCGATGACCAAGAAAGAATTCTTGAGACATCTTTGGTGCAAAATGGTGGTTTATTAAAGCATGGGGACAGGACCCGTGGGCAGGCAGAGATGCGGCTGCGCCCGGTTGTGAGGGATGGCAGGTTATGTACCCTGCAGTTGGGGGAAGGTGAGGGGAAGGGAGGTTTCAACGGAGTTTTCATATGTTAAAGAGGGCCTACAAGGTGCCAGGATGTCAGAGGCCTACCAGAGGCCTTGCCCTTGCGGCTTGGTCAATGTTGTCTTTAGACCAGCTATTAACATTAAGATAGCTGGGAGACTTTTTGGTGGGATGTCACAATCCTGCTATCAATCGCCTTTGTTAGTGAGATTTAGGACATTTGTAAGCCAAGGGAGACTCCTGTCTAGCAGGATTGTGAGCTCTGCAAGTTAACTATTTGCTTATTGTTCATGGCAGTCAGGGCTGCCTGAGGAATGCGACACATATGACAGAGGGGGAGCGGATGGAGAGGGGGGTGCAAGGCGCCAGCTTTTGTTTGGTCTTCAGCCAGCCCTGTGCTCCCTCATCATAGGGAGACTTGCAGAGCTCTAGGTATCTGCTAAGACACCAAAGCTCTCACTGGCTGTGGGGAAAAAGAAAAATGGGTCCTGTGCTCTGGAAGTCAGAGGCTGGACCAGCCAGGGTGGATGTGTAGACAAGACACCCTGGGTAGGGGGGAGAGGATAAAGCAAACATAGGAATTCATGCCCAGGGATGTCCTTGGCTCTCTACTATGGAAGTCCAGCTTCAGGAACTCCTCCATGCTCATCACCAGGAGGGAATGAGCTCCAAGGAGGGTGGGAGGTGGACCCCAGGGTGCAGGGCAGCAGAGTGCAGTGTGGCCCCATTCTACATCCTGCCTGTGTGTGTTGTTTCCTGAGAAAGCTGTACTGCTTCATATTAAAGCAATTCTTTGGGGAATTACAGAAAAGAGGAGAGTTTATGTCTTGGTAAATTTCACTCTGGTTTGTTTCCACATGCAATTGTTCCTGCATAATTCTAACTATGCTGTGAAGAGGGTTTTGGGCATGATTATTTTTCATTGAATGTTATATAATGACATTCTCCACGTGGATATATGGCTTTCATTGCTGATATTGGTTGCATAAAATTGCAGGGGTAATGCCCCATGTTTAGTGAATTCATCTCCTACTGGTGTTCATTTGGGTTGCTTCCAACATATGCAGGCAGTATTGCAGTGAATGTGTGGATGGGGCTTTCCCTCGATCCATTTTGGTTTGTTTGTGTGTTTGTTTTGGTTTGGTTTTAATTATTTTATTTTGTTTATTTTTGTAAAAATATTTCATTTATTTATTTGGCAGAGAGAGAGCACAAGCAGGGGGAGTAGCAGACAGAGGGAGAGGGAGAAGCATTGGACTCTATCCTAGAACCCTGGGATCATGACCTGAGCCGAAGGCAGATGCTTAACGAAGGCAGATGCTTAACCGACTGAGCCACACAGATGCTCCTATTTCTTTGTTTTTATTTAAATTCAGTTAATTAACATATAGTGTATTATTAGTTTCAGAGGTAGAGTTCAGTTGCTCATCACATCATGTGTCCTCCTTAATGCCCATCACCCAGTTACCCTATCTCCCCACTCCTCTCCCCTCCCGCAGCCCTCAGTTTGTTTCCTATAGATAAGAGTCTCTTAACAGCTTATCTCCTCTGATTTTGTCTTATTTTATTGTTCCCTCCTTTCCCCTATGATCCTGTTTTGTTTCTCAAATTCCACATATGAGTGAAATTATATGATAATTGTCTTTCTCTGACTGACTTATTTCACTTTGGATAATACCTTGTAGTTCCATCCACATAGTTGCAAATGGTAAGATTTCATTACTTTGATGACTGAGTAATATTCCATTGTATATATATATATATATATATACATATATGCCACATCTACTTTATCCATTCATCTGTCGATGGACATCTGGGCTCTTTCCATATTTTGGCTCTGTATTTCGGGGGTGTGTGATACCCACTTGCTTTATTGCTCATTGGGGGGGGTCAACGAGACCCACCCCACTTCTTGCATCTGTCTTCCTGCACCTAACTTCCTGCACGCTATCATTTAATTTTTTTCTTTTTATTTGATGGACCAATAAAGAGGTCTTATAGTTTCACCTTATCCTTCTTTGATGGTCGAGAAGATGCTCATTTTCCCATTTGTTCATTTACTGATTCTATTTCTCCTTACTGGAGGAGCCAATCTTATCAAGTGACCCTTAAAGGGGTCTTATAGCTTCATTCTGTCTGTCTTTGATGGTTCAAGAAGATGCTCATTTTCCCACTTGTCCATTTACTGATTTTATTTCTCCTCACTGGGGGAGCTGATCCTATCAAGTGACCCACACTTGTACCTTCCTCAATGTGGCTCTCCCAGTAGCTTGACAGGCCCTGTCAGGGCTTTCCCCACTCACTGCAGTGATTCAAGGTCAAACCTTTGTGTCTTCCTGGACTGTCTCCCCCTCATCCATCAGCCAGTTTTCAAGGTCACATTCTTCTTCCTGAAGGCCTCATGAGGTCTCCGCTGCCTAGTTTTCTGTGCCATTTCCCCAGGTTAGGCCCACATCTCAACATCAGGGGCCCATGGGACAGTCACAGTAACCTTTCAGCACACCCTGTACTTTCTCCTCTAAACCATCCTCAACTCTGCCCCCAGTTACTTTCCATGGAGCTGGCAGAGCCTTTGGCTAACATGCCTTGACCAAGTGGCCAAACTAATCTCTCCTGACTGCTAGGAATTCTGTCATCTGCCTCCACCCACCTGCCACCTCTCTCAAGGAAATCTCGGGTTCTGGTCACATTGGCCTCATCATTGTTTTCCCCATGTCTTTGCTACTTCTTCTATCTGTGCCTTAGTTCATGAGATCTCCAGCAAGAGTATGTCCTTTACTCCTGAGCCATGTTCAACCATCCTCAGAGACCTTGCCTCCTCAGCCAAGCCTTCCTGGATTTTTCCATTCCACTTAGCCTTTGCCTCTGAACATCCATAACATTTATAGTCTCCGGGACCTCTCTGAGAGTACCCTCAATAAATTCTCCCTTTTCAGGGCACCTGGGTGGCTCAGTACGTTAAGGCTCTGCCTTCGGCTCAGGTCATGATCTCAGGGTCCTGGGATCAAGCCCCGCATTGGGCTTTCTGCTCAGCTGGGAGCCTGCTTCCCCCTCTCTCTGCCTGCTGCTTTGCCTACTTGTGATCTCTCTCTCTGTGTCAAATAAATAATAAATAAATAAAATCTTTAAAAAAAGTTAAAAAAATTGTCCCTTTCCCCCTCAATCTCATTTCTGAACAAGTTGAGAAATAAAACGCAGATGGAGGCTAAAACATCACTTTCTTCATTGATGAAGGCTTGGGGGGAGAAAGAAACTTGGTGTGAGACCAGCTGGACCTGTGAACTGAACCCAAGATTTTTTTTTTAATCTTTTATTTTATTTTTTAATATTTCTTTTTTTCCCAATTTATTTATTTTCAGAAAAACAGTATTCATTATTTTTTCACCACACCCAGTGCTCCATGCAATCCGTGCCCTCTATAATACCCACCACCTGGTACCCCAACCTCCCACACCCCTGCCATTTCAAACCCCTCAGGTTGTTTTTCAGAGTCCATAGTCTCTCATGATTCACCTCCCCTTCCAATTTACCCCAACTCCCTTCTCCTCTCTAACACCCCTTGTCCTCCATGATATTGAACCCAAGATTAAGCTGACTTCCTCCTTTCCCCCCAGTGTCACTGCTCTGGGTGAGTGCAGCTGAGGTATCATAACCAGTGGAGACCAGCATGTGGAAAGCAGCATCAGAAGTGAGAAGTCTACCCTTTTCCCACAGTCTGTGCCCCAGGGAGAAGTGCTAAATCCTGTCTTATTACTTAGTCCCTTTCCATGGGTTTCGTTTCTTCTATTCCACTGTGAGCTCCTTAAGTCTAAGGCATGTATGGTTTCTGATCCTCACAGTGCCCTCAAGTGGGTGAAGAGAACTGACACTTAGCAAGGCTCTCCTTCTTCATATGGACCAACTGCAGGGAGGTCTGCAGTTCTGTTCAGAGGGCTTCATTTCTCCATTGATGCTGGCCTCTCTATAGGTTGAGATCGCACAGGTATAGGTAGTCATGTAACCACAACCATTCACTCAGGCTTCAGTCAAGCTCTTTCCTTCCATGGGGGTATAGGGTGTAGAGACACAACTACTCCTGGTGCCCTTGTACTAGGAATGAGAAGAGAACCAAACAAGCAGTTGGGGTGCTACAGACTTGCTTTGCTTAACTCACAGTTGTTCTGAGTCTACTTTGGGCCTTTCCTGGACTTACTGATGAATTAGTACACATGAATGATTAGATCATCCAGGGCCTGAGCGATTAATTATTTTCAGCCAGGCAGGGGATTCCATGGACGGAACCAGGTCACAAACTCCACTGCTCCACTGGCTGCTATTTTCTAGAGGACTCTGAGCCCTCATACAATTTGGAGCCCACCTGGTAATGCCTGGATCCCAGAACTGTGGGTGCACACACATCATTGTACCACGTAGAGTTAGAAAAAGATTTCTCTAAAAATAACCACCGAGGAATATTTAATTTGATAGCAAGACTGTGACTAATGCATGAAACAGAGAGAGTCTGTGTGACAAGACACAGTACAATAATGGGGAAAAATTCATGTTTGACCTTTAAACCAGTGCAAAATGAAACAGATCTAAGCCTTGGCAGATGAGGACCTTGTGGCTCTAGGAAAAGTGGCTATGAGTAGGGGATGTGATGGTCATGGAGGAACAGTGAGGGGAATAAGTGGCTTTCAAGGGTGTTGCATCCTGGAAATAGATCAGGGAAATCAATACCTTTTGGTGTTAGAGAGAGAGAAGGGGCTGGTGCTGAGCTAAGTGCTGGCTGGTGAGAGGCGGACGCGGGAGGCCAGCCCAGCTGGATGGGGGTGACTGAATCACAGGCTGGCTCCAAGGAGAAGTAGATTTCACAAAGACAAGGAGACCCGGCATTTCTGGGGAGCGATCGGAACTGGTGGGGCAGGGAGTGGGTTCCCAATATTGAGCGAACACTTACCCTGTGTGAGGCTCTGTGTTGAGATCTTCTCAGGCATTATCCCCCTAAGCATCCCTGACATGGAAGCTATTATTCCCACTTAGCAGAGGAGAAAACTGGGCTCAGGGAGGTCAAGCTACTTGCCTGGGTTCACCCAGTTGGGAAGTATCTGGAGCTGGGTGTGAACCCAGACCCTTCAAGCTCTATTTGCTGCTACTAGGTCACTTACACTTTAAAAAGCCCACAAGGGACAGGTTGGGTTTGGGACAGATTGAGCGTCAGTTGTGGTTTCAGCTGGGCCACATGGTGATGAGTTCTCATGGAAAATTCCCAGAGATCCTGGCAGGACAGTTTTCTGGATTATGATCATTATACCAATCTTTCCATAATTCATGACCCCATATGATAGACTCAGATCCATCAACTTCAGTGCTAAGTGGGGAAGAAAATAGTCTCCATTGCTTAGAGTTGCTCTTCCTCAGTGTCAACAGGGCAAGTCCTGGTCCTGCTGTGCCTGGGTCGGGGTCCTGCATGTTCTTAGTACACAGCCAAGGTGTGTTCTCAGAAGAGAGTTCTTTGAGGATTTCTTTTTCTTACATCCTCTACTATATGAATGTTCCTGAAGAGATTAGCTCTGATGGGATTCAGGGCCAATTGTTTCTTGGGATGCTTGGTGATGTTCTTTCTCTAGAAACCTTAGCATGGACCTGGCTGGATGTGACAAGCAAGGTGTTGAGACTGCCATTGAGGAAGGCGGCAGAGACCCTTCTAGACTTTGGAGAGTTAGCTCCAACAGGAGATAAGCTTCTCTTCCTCTCTGACCCTGAGAGATGAAGGTTGAGCCCATGCTGAGGTGTGCCATTAGGAGAATCAAGGAAGAACTGGCTTGAACAGGAGAGGGAAGTCTGAAGTGGTCCTGGGGGAGAAATGGTTCTGTGCAGCCTTTGCTGCGTGTGCTGAGAATTAGGGAGTGCGCACTGGTGCCTTTGAGCCCAGCACAAAAGGGGATGGGCCTTTACCTCTGTTGTTTTCCCAACAAGCCCAGGATCTCCTTGAGGAGCCTGGTCTTAGGGCCCGGTCTGACTCACATCTCTCAGTTCTTATTCTGACCCAAGGCCTAGCAATGGTTGGTGCCCAAAGATCATGGGATCCAGCAAGGACCTGGCCCACTTCCCACACCAGCCGTATCTTTCCCCACTCTCCATTTGCTAGCTCACTTATCAGATCCTGGTCACACTGGCCTTTCCATTCCTCAGATACATCAAGCTTCCTACTCATCAGACCTGCCTCCCCAAATGCTGCTCCCTCTCTGTAGAGCACTTTCCTTCTTTACTTGGCTGATTTGTCTGTATTGTCAGGTTCCAGCTTAAACACCATTTCCTCCAGGAAGTCTTCCCTGATTTACCAAACTAGGTCAGGCCCCTTGGTGGATGCTCCCTTTGTATACTGTACTCTTCTGTTCTAGTACTTATGTCTCCAATTATAGATTCACTTGTGTGATATTTGGTTCAATTCTTCTCCCTTCCAACTAGATGGGAAACTCTGTGATGGGAAAAATGGTGAACATCTTCTACTCTGGACCTGGTCCATAACAGGTGCTTAACAAATATTTGGTGAATGAATGATTAAAATTTCCTACACTGCAAGGTGAAAAGTGTGAGGGGCTTGTGGGAAGGAAGGTTCCCTTTCTAGCCCCAGCTCCATAGCAATTCAGAGATAAGGTAGGTGATACTACACCAAACAAACATGCTTTGTTTTGCACTTAAGTGAATTAGTGAAGGCATTGCAATTGGTTGCTTTTTATGTGTAGAGAAATTACCTCTGTCCTGATTTGCAATATCTGTGCTATTTTGGGCTGTTTTTCTCTTTTGGGGCTATTTGTATTGGAGCAATAATTTCACTATTTAGCTACGCAGAGGCCCAATTAATATTACAAATATGGTCCCATAAAATTCACTTCTTGACATTAGTACGTTTCATTGCTAATTGCTCTCCAAGGTTTTTTAATTTCAATTCCTCCTTGGTGACTTAGTGCAGAAATTCAAGGGCACAGTTATTTCCCCCAAAGGGAGAGGAGAACTGAGTAATGTCAAGTTTCTATCTACTTGCCCTTCCTTTCTTGGGGAGGGTGGGGAGGTAATTTGTTTTTCATAGTTTTACCTCCCTTTTTCCTGGCCAGAAACAAACAACAAACAAAACCCATGGTGTAACAATGATATACACTTCAGGAAAAGTAAATAAAAGCACTCATCTGCTAATGTATTCATTTAAGCAATATTTACTGAGTACCTACTATGTGTCAAATCTCATGTGCAAGGCACTAACAACATCAAAAACAACACAGCATGACACTCTCTCTGGGTAGTTCACAGTCTTAAGTGGGCAGGGTATCTGAGGAACCTGTGACATATCTAGGGCTGCTTCTCATGGGGGCGGGGGGGGGGCTTGATAAGCCACAGCCCATGCAGAAATACACATCAGTCTCCAGTGGTGGAAATCAGGGAGGTTTTGTTCGTATCTCATTTGAAAGACCTTGGCGAACTGCAAGGAATCTGCATTTTAATAATATTTTGAATGGGTTGATAAAAAAGAAACAGATGGTTGAAGTTTGTCATTTTAGGGAAAATAATAAAATATTGCACAGCTTAATCTGTCTCTTTTTCACACTCTTCCCTATCCCCTCCCCACCCTGAAGATATTCAGATGCAGCAAAATTTAAAGCAAAATACTAATAATATCTTCTTAGTCACTTAGGTCTCTTACCTGAAAGGACCCTAACTTTGTCAGCCAGCTCTGTGTTAACCTACTCTGTTAGCCCTTTGTGCCAATGCTGCCTCCTGAGAGGAGGCTTCCAAAAAGGTGTTGCTTTGGGGGAACATAAGGGGTGCAGGTGGAGTGAGACTAGCCTCTGAATCTCTCTTCCATGAAGAAAACTAGCTTTGTAGATGCTTTGTTAACCAGAGCAGACTCACTTCTAGAGGACCCAGCAGGGCAGAGGTGCATTGGGTAACAAGTGTTTCTGAGCCTCATATCCACTGCCCCTGGGCTGTGTATGGGCAGAAGCCCTAGCTGCAGGCACCGAGTGATGAAGAGAAGGCAGAATGTCACCACTATCACCTGTTCTCTTAGATTTGCCTCTCTAGCCACTGCTCGTCTCTGAACTGCCCCGCCCATCCCTGCTCATTCTGCTTGGATAGAGTACCAGATGAGATCAACCACTGTGGGAGGGAAGTGAGTGATGTTCTAGCACCTTGGCCAGAAACTCTTGGGAGACTGAGCATCGTGGACCACTTGCCTACTGCTCACTGACTTCAGTAGCAAAAGCCTCCAGGATGCTCCTGGATAAACATCATCTTTGTGGCCACACATTGTTTTATGAGCTGAGTCATCAGACTGGCTGACTCCTTAAATGCTGCTATCTGATTCTCCAGGCAGCAGAAAAAACAGGAGAAGATATGAAGTGTAGCTCATAGAGCTTTGTAGAGAGGGCTGGCCTCAGTGACCAAAAGGGTTGGGGGATTTATCATTATGGAGTTTGCTTATGTTAAAAAATTCTTAAGTTCTATTTGAATGAAAACGAAGATGCTGTCTGCAATTCTTGTATGTTATATACAAAATACGTTTGGTTATGGGCTTTTTTTTTTTAAAGATTTTATTTATTTATTTGACAGACAGAAATCACAAGCAGGCAGAGGCAGGCAGAGAGAGGAGGAAGCAGGCTCCCCGCCTAGCAGAGAGCCTGACGTGGGGCTTGATCCCAGGACCCTGGGATCATGACCTGAGCCAAAGGCAGAGGCTTTAACCCACTGAGCCACTCAGGTGCCCTGGTTATGAGCTATTTTTAATAGCCACCAGTCTTAAAGGTCATCCTGCTGAAGACTTGATTCCTTCCTCCATCAGCAAGTTGTAATTTATCATCTGAAGTAATGAGTTCAGCCCAAAAGTAATAGTGACATGTTAAATCAAACTGTTTGCAGACTTGTTTTTTAGATAAGAAACCATGTTTATCTTTTACATAGCTACTCAGTAAGATGTCTCAGTGAATTTTTAATTAAAGCCAATGTTCCTGTATCAAAGAAGTTTACTCTTATTAACTCAAGTTTCTGAATTGAGAGACTTGTGATTTGCTGACGTAAATTTCTCAGTTCTTTCTAGCCTATTGCATTATGGTCTCAGAAAACATACAGGTAGTTCATTCACCCAAGAGTATATGTTGACTTCCTGTTAGGTGGTAGGCATTATGTTAGTCTCTGTGTGGGGTAAAAATAAATGAAAAGCAATCTTTGCAACTGAGGAAGGAAACAGACTTTGTCAATGTTCAAGGCAGACACATTTGCTCTCTTGGAGGAAGTTGGGATGAGCAGATACTACAGGAAATGTCCTTATGGGAGAGCAAAATCCCCTTTAGCAAAGGGCAGTTGGGGAAGCTTTCCCAGGGAGAGTGGCCCTTGGAGGGTGAGGAGGGTCCATGAGTTTCAAGAGAGGAGAGTACATGGGTTCTGGGATACTGCATGCAAAGGCCCAGTCAGAGTCAGGGAAGGGTAGCTGCTTGTATCTGGAATTGGGATGACCCTGAAGACTTCTGGGAGAGCAGTTTCTGGGAGGTGACAGGCTCAGAAACCAGAACTTTCTGAGAGTCAAATGAATTGCATTGAAATAATCTGGACCAGATGATTCTCCTTCAAGGTCAGAGAGAGAGAGAAAGAGAGGGAATGGTGGATAAGAATACCAAAAGGGCAGATGTTCCTGGAAACACAGAAAGGAGCCTGTGGAGCAGAACTGGGTGAAAATGGAGTGCAGGTAGCAACAATGGTGCAGTGAGTCCTTGCAGATCCTGCAAGGAAGTCTTCAGACCCATCCCAGCGTCACCCACACTGTCTTCGGACTCATCCCGGTGTCACCCACACTGTCTTCGTGTAGGTGTCACGAAGTGTGGGGATGGGCCAGGACCACACTGTAGGTGACACTGGGGTGGGTCTGAAGTCCGTGTCATCCCACTGTCACCCACACACTGAAGACACACCCACTTGCAGATCGTTAGAAGGAAGGAGAAGACGATGAAGCTGGGTGGTGGTGAAAACATAAGGAAGTGGATGGAGAAGAGGGGAGGGCAGGGCACTGACGAGCCTGACTTTCAGAGGCAAGCTGGAGGTTGGCTCACATGCTGGGAGGGGTATGTATGTGTGGGGTGAGAGAAGACTGGGAGCATGAGGAAGGACTCAGAGCAGATGCTGTGGATATAGGAAAGCAGGTGCATATCCCTGCTGAAGACCGATTCTCCATGACGTGCTCTCTGCTCTTTTGCTTCAAGAAAATCTAAATTTAGTACAAAGAGAAAGGCTGTAGAGTCTGGGACTTATCAGATGTCCTTCTTCTCACCTTGGCTCCTTTTCTGTTCCCTTTTTCAGTTGAGACTAATGCATTCCCATCCCTGAGCTGTAGTTTGCAGTTGTTGATTGAGACTGTCTTTGTCCAGGGAAGCAGGCACCTAAGATGAATTCAGACTGAGAGCAAGAGAGTAAACTTAGGGAAAACCAGTCCTTAGGCTCTGAGACTGTGATCATGTACACCAGCCAATAGGATAAAACTAAGATATGAGATAAAAGCTTTAAGGTTGTTTGGAAGGTCTGTATAACTTGGCCCACTTGCTAGATAGCTCCCTGGAGAAAGCTTTGTGGGAATGTGGCTTCATTCTATTATGACATTCCATGGTGATACTGGGCAGAGTTCTTCCTGCAACAGTTAGCTACATAAATAAGGATATCTTTTTTATTATGTTCTTGGACTCCCCCAACCCCTCAATGTATCTAACTGCTGAGAAACTCAATTATTTACAGAATATTTTCCCAGGACAGCAGTGGGCAACCTTCACTGGTGGGAGTCTTTAGGTCAGGAGTTGGAAGTCTGCAGCAACAATCCAGGTGAGCTTAGGTCTGGGAGGTAGAACCAGTTATAAAGGTCGTTATGAAGAAAGAATCAACAAGATCTGTTGATTATCTAGATATTCTCATATTAGTCTTGCTTCCTACTCAACAGGTGTGTGTCAGGTGTTCAAGGTGCTGAGGGACCAGAAAGATGACTTTAGTCTGGAGCTTGCCTTTTGGGAGTTGATAGTCTTATGGGAGAAATAAGGCACAAAAGCACACAACTGGAATCCTAGGCAAAAGAAGGAAGGGTCCAGTCTGTTAGCTGCAGGATCAGGGAAGCTTTCCTGAAAATGAGGCGCTGATCTGGGCTTTGAAGAGTGGGGGTGTTCAAGAGTGATATTGAGGGGGCACCTGGGTGGCTCAGTTGGTTAAGCAACCACCTTTGGCTCAGGTTATGATCCTGGAGTCTCAGGATCGAATCCTGCATTGGGCTCCCTGCTTCTCTCATGCTTTTTCTTTCTCTCTCTCAGATAAATAAATAGAATCTTTTAAAAAACAAATCTTAAAAAAAAAAAAAAAAAGAGTGATATTGATGGATGACACCAGGGTTTTGGCTCCGAAGTGCCGGTAACAGAGATGGGTGGTCCATATGTAGATGGAAAGAAGTCCTGCAGTTGCCAGGATTATCCTGGTCTTTGGCGAATGGTTGATCTAGAGTCACAAGGTGATATTTGCAGAAGTAAGAGGGAACAGATTTTGGGAGGAGGAGATAAAGGAGGAAAGTTTCGGGATGGAGCCAGAAACTCCGAATAGTCAGCACGGCAGAAACCTAGGGGCAGCAGAGGCGGTGCCCAGGGCAGGATACCAGATCCCAACGAAGAAGTGCTTCCTTACTAGGAAGCCTGCTATTACTGTTCAGACCCCAAACCTCTACCACATAGGCCAACTCTGCGAAACTACAGCCAAGGAGGCGGCAGGACTTCGGCCTAGACGTCATCCCAGAGATGAGGAACCAGGGGCCTGAGTATGCTCCACCTTGTTCTCCTGCGGGAACTCCAGCTTTCGGATTTGGCGAGAAGCAGAGTGGTTCCAGGGACCTTTCCAGGGATGGGTCGTGACCACCCTGTGGGTGACACTGGGATGGGTCCGAAGACAGTATCCTTCTTTCTCGGCCCTCCGCTCTCGTACAGGGTTCCCGCGGCAATCTCGGTGTGTCTGGCAGGAGGCACCAGGCACGCAAGCCTCTAGGGGCCTAGGGCCTTCCACCTGCCCAGCCCTTCTCTTCCAGAGCTTGCCGCCGTCGAGGGCGGGGGTCAGCGGAGGAGCCAGGCTTGACCCCCGCGGGGCTGCCCAACCCCTTCTCGCGGATTTCCCTCCGCTGGCGCGCGGCGGCGGCGGCGCGTGGGCTCGCGCGCGGGCTCGGGCGGCGCGAGCCCGGGCAGCGCGAGCCCCCGCGCGCCGGGGAGTGGCGCATGCGCGGCCGTCCTGCGAGCCCGCTGAGGCGAGCCGAACCGCGGCGGCGCCGGGAGCCGAGCAGCAGAGCTGTGAAGGACCGAACAGCGGCGCGGGAGCAGCAGCGACGGACAGGTGGAGAGCCCTCGGCCGCGCCGCCGGGAACTGCTGGGCCGCCCGCGGAGCCTCGCGGTCCGGACGTGGCGGCGGCGGCGGCATCCCGGACGGCCTGTGAAGGATGCGCCGCCCACTGCCCCGCGCCGCCTGACCGCCCCCGCTTCGGCTTGCGGTGCGCCACAGCCGGGCCCGCGGCCGTCCCCGCCGCGTTGTTGCCCGGCTGCCGCGCCCGCGGGGCCGCGCCCGGCCCGGCCATGTGGACCCCCACGGAGGAGGAGAAATACGGCGTAGGTAGGTGAGGCTCGGGTCTGGCTGCAGCGGGGGTCCCGGGGACGCGCCCGTGCTCTCGGCCCCGTGGCGGCCCCGCCTCGATTCGCGTCCGCGCGCCCCCGCCCCTGCCCGCAGGCTGCGCGGCCTCGGCGTGGGGCGAGCGCGGGGCTAGCTCCGGGAGAGCGCGGGGCGGGGGCGGTGCGGGAGGGGCGCGGGCTTGGGGGTGGGAGCGGGTCTTGGGGCGTGGGAGGGCGGCAGGGGGCGCTGGCGGCGCGGCCTCGGCAGGTGCGGCCCAGGAGGGGCGGGCAGGGTGGGCTGGGCCCCTGTGGCTGGGTGAGATTTCTGGTGTGGGGCACAGGGCAGTTTTACCCAAGAAGCCAAATCCTGGGAATCTTGTTTTCTCCGCTCCCAAATCTCAATTTTAATGAGTTTCCGCACCTGAGTTGATGAGCCGGATGACTGTTTATTTTTGGACTGGAGCCTTTCAAATAAAAGGAGAAAAAATGTTGACATCATTTTTCTCCATTTCAAAATTTTGCGGACATTTGACTGCAAATGTTTGCTCTGTTTTAATTTGTTTTGCCTTCAATATTAGAAATAATTACCTTACAATAGGAAGTGTTTTTGGACATGTATAATTGTTAAGTTTAGTATGTATTATGGTCACAGCTTTGTTTAAAAAAAACCAAACCTGTTTTCATGAGACCATTATTCTTCTTAGAATCCTCTTTTTATCCGTTATAAGTGTTAAACTCCTGAAGCTAAATAATCCTTGTAACATTAAACTTCTGTAAAAATAATATTCAGTAATTTAAGGGATTGAATGTCAGTTTTCCTTTTATAATAATGTTGTAACATAATGTGAGTGTTTTGTGGCAATAACATGCTAGAAGAGTTCAGGTACATTGCATTATTGTAAGTCATTTGTCATCTTGTTGGGTTAAAGACAGATTTAAAATGTTGAATGTACAGGTTCCCCTCCCTCCCAAGCTTGTAATGGAAAACTATAGATGGGGAATCTGTCTAAACATAGACTTTTATTTTCCTTTTTTAACTGCAGTTCAATCAAGATTTAGCTCACAATTTACTACAAAACAACTTTTTAAACTGGCGGTAGTAACAAACACTTAGGAATACCATCAGGCAAGTTATCATGTGAAAATTGAATTTATTTAAATTTAAGGACCTGCAGAGACGTCTGTGCTGGTAGAAAATCTTGTTTTGAAAAGGAAACTTTCAGGAGTTTTTAATAGCTGTGCTATAATGACACGGTAACTTACTAGGATGGACGTGATAAAAGGAGCCCTCGTGTTCGAGTCTCTGTTGAGAAGGAATTGGGAAATGATATAAAGAGCTGGGATTCACCTCTGGGGACATTTTAGAGAATTCTCTAAATACTATATAGATTCCATGAAATGAAGAGTTGATGGTTTATTTTATCCATATCTTGCTTTTAGAGCTGCTGGGTTAGAATAACAAATAATTGATGTGAAAGTGGTCAACTGTTCAGTGGCACCTAAGTGATGATTTCCTTTGGAGAAAAACCCTTGAGTAGGGAGTTAGCCAAATTCTGAGTCCTGGCTTCTCTTTAATGGTGTTGTGGGCAAGTTATTTAACATCATTTTCTTAATGTTGTAAGTGGGGGGTAATATTTACCTACAGGGTTGTGAAAATAAAATGAGAGCATACCAAGTGCTTAGTAAGTGTTAATTTCTTCTTTTCCCTTTAGTACTTAAAGTAATAATAACACTAGGTATTTCCTCTGATGTGTTCTTAGAAGGAGGCAGTGCAAGGTAATCAAGATAGGCACATAGGAATCTCAGAGTGCTAGGATTTGGTGTGTGATTTAATCAGAAAGATGGAATGAAATTCTTGAATTCTTAGGACCATGAGTTTAGCTTTAGAAAAATAGTTATTTCCTGGGAAGGGGCACAGTACTGGGCACAGGTGCTTGGTAAATGAGAGAGACAGTTATTCTGAAGACATTAACAGCTGTGATTTAGTGTAATTTAGATGCCTTTGCTGCCAAACAAAGCATCTCTTTTTTCTATTTACCTCACAGCTTTATTCTACTGTCCCTTCCTCAGTTATGATCTGAAAGATTGTTCAAAACTCAGGATGCATCTCTTTCCATAAACATGTTAGGGCTACACTCCTAGGCCTTTTATCTAATAAAATCCATTTCAGCCTATAAAGTAGCTTAAATGTTATACTTACAATAAGAAAAACAGTGAATCAAAAATAGTATGCTAGCTGCATTATTTAAATTGCTATCTTGAAAATCTGTGATTATTATTCCTATGAGAAAATATTTTGAGTTTCAGCTTTGATTTTTATGAGCAGTTTGGAGCACAGGTTTCTTTCTTTCTTTCTTTCTTTTTTTTAAAAAAATTTCTTTTCAGCGTAACAGTATTCATTGTTTTTGCACCACACCCAGTGGGAGCACAGGTTTCTATCTCTGCTTGCTAATCCATAATCCTTATAGCACGGAGGGAAAACTTGTACCCACTTCCTACCAGTTTGGAGAAACTGCTTGGATGTTAGTGGGGGAAGGAGTCTCTTATTGCAGCAGTCCAAAGGAGTTTTATTTTTCCTTACTGCAGCTGTTCATCTGTATTTGACATTGGTAAGGTGTTTGAGATCCTGTAGAAATATCTTACTAGTTTTTAATTTTTGTAAATGTAGGAATTCTGTACAACGTTTTCAAATTATATGATATCCACTTAGAACTAGGTGATATCTGGGCTTCCATTTTCATTGTAATATTCTGTGGTTAACTTTAGGTGAAGGGGAGAAAACTGTCCTTTTTGAGGTTTAGTCATGGCCAGTCAGTGTGCTGCTAGGGATTCTCAGGTTATACCATGTAGATTCCTAGAGCAGTTCTAATGTTATCTTCATCTTACTGTTGAAGAAACTGGATTTTAGAAGTTGTTAGTGCTTTTTTGCCCTTCAACAATTGAATATTCTCCTTAATTTTCTTCCTCTGCAATATTTCTGATATACTTGACTCTCTTGCTATCCTTCTTTAGTATTAAAGGGGCTGTTTTGTTTTGTTGTTGTTGTTGTTTTTTCCTGAACCTGTAAGCCCAAGTTCTGACTCCTTATGTCTCTTTCTCTCTGAGGTTCTCTGAGCTCTTGTTCCCGCGAATGCTTGGAAAGCCCTTCGTCTTTCCATTCTTTATTTTACATTTCCAAGAAGCTTCCTGTACTAAAGTGCATTAGGTGAGAACAGTCCAACTATTTTTGTGAAACACTTGTCTTTTCCCATATCGGTGGCACCCAAACTACTAAATATAGAAACCAAAGACCAAGAAAATACTTTTCTCATTCTCTAACTGCAGAAGCAGTAGCAGTAGCAGCAGCAAACACCAATAACAAATAAAACAAGAATGTTTATAATTAACTTCTAAAATAGAATAGCAACAAATTTTGAATACATTTTAAAACTGATGAGAAAAAGTTTAGCTGAGAGAAGTTAGGTGACAGATCTAAGGAACTTACGCCAGTAAGTGCTGAGTTGAGATTTGAACTGATGATTTTGGGATTCTAAGCCACAGCTTCTTTGATTACATCATGTTGCTTCGGAAAGGAATTTGTCAGTAGTGTATGTCTTTGGCTCAAAAGATACGGCATTCTCTACAGACTTTTCAATTTAAATTGGATAGTTATACTTAAGGAATTTTTTTATATTAAACATTTATACAAGATGACATGGTATTTATTGTTCTGCTTCTGATTGTAATGATTTACATTGATAATGATAGTGTACATTCAGGGCATGATGAGTCAGAAGGCAGGGTTTTTTTTTCATGTTCAATTAGCCAACATATAGTACATCATCAGTTTTTGAGGTAGTGTTTTAATGATTCATCAGTTACATACAATATCCAGTCCTCATCACAACAGAAGGCAGGTTTCTGTTTATTTATTTTGGTTATTTTTTAAATTTGAACAGCTTTATTGAGGTATGTTGATAGGCAAAAAAAAGCTTTGATCCATTGATTTTGTTATGTTAATTGTACATCATTAGTTTTTGATGTAGAAGACAGGTTTTTAAACAGTCTGTTGGATTGTGTTGTCTTTTCTTAAAAGTTAGTTGAGAGGAAAGTTGAATTTAGCAACCATTTTTTAAAAAGATTTTATTTATGTATTTGACATACAGAGATCACAAGTAGGCAGAGAGGAAGGCAGAGAGAGAGGGGAGGAAGCAGGCTCCCCGCTGAGCAGAGAGCCCAATGTGGGGCTCGATCCCAGGACCCTGGGATCATGACCTAAGCTGAAGGCAGAGGCTTTAACCCACTGAGCCACCCAGGCGTCCCAGCAACTATTTTTTGAGTGCCTTCTCAAACCAAGAGGTCTTTGTTTTGGTCTGTCATTCTGTAAAGCAAACAGGAAATAACCAACAGGAAATTATTAACATTTTTAATAGAAAAGTCATTATGCAACTACAGAAGTAGTCTATTCAGATGTTACAGTTCATTTTATCATGCAGTATTGTGAGAGAATGTGCTTTAGAAACAGTAAGCTAAATTATAAACATGATACTTTTTTAAAAAAAAGATTTTATTTATTTATTTGACAAAGAGAGATCATAAGTATGCAGAGAGGCAGGCAGAGAGAGGGGGAAGCAGGCTCCCCGCTGAGCAGAGAGCCCAATGTGGGGCTCCATCCCAGGACCCTGAGATCATGACCTGAGCTGAAGGCAGAGGCTTAACTCACTGAGCCACCACTCTGCCCCTTTATTCTTTCTTTTAAAAAAGATTTTATTTATTTGCTTGACAGAGAGAGAGAGATATCACAAGTAGGCAGAGAGGCAGGCAGAGAGAGGGGGAAGCAGGCTCTCTGCTGAGCAGAGTCTGATGAGGGGCTTGATCCCAGGGCCCTGAGATCATGATCTGAGCCAAAGGAAGAGGCTTAACCCACTGAGCTACCCAGGTGCCCCGTGTGTCTTTATTCTTGATGATGAGAATGATCTGAAATTATTCCCAATGTGTAAGAATTATTGGATATGCTATATTAGGATTTTAATTCCAGTGTTATGCTTTTATTCTAATGAACAAACCTGTTTATGATTATGCTCTTGACTCTTGCATAACCCCTCTTGACAGATTTTGTATGGCAAGGCAAGATTTTTTCACATAAAGCCTCTAGGAACTTAAAACATTTTTCGTAAATACTTTGCCAAATTATTTTAGCTGTGGTCCAGATTCTTGCGGTTGATTTGCTATATCACACATTAGGATATTCTAGTAGAGATAATTACTGTGTTGGGAAATGTCATTCAGAAGTTTCCTGTTTTCCTACTTTTCTGCAATGAAATAAAATCCCAACCTCCTGCTTCCATCTGTTTCTCCTTCTCTCTTCAAAACTCATTCATAGCTCTTACTCATTGGTGAGTGAGAAACAAAATGGATGGAAGAATTAGTGTATGATGAATGCAGAACTTTATATTATAGACAGTATATCTCAGACCGATGTGCATTTGCATAGGTAATCATCTAGTGACAATGCCCTCACCATTTTTTGGGACAGCCCCATTTTATTATTTAGACAGGTATGATTTGAACATTCTTTCTTATTTAATAGGCTCCCTGTAATTTCTCATAAGTCCATGTTCTGTGTCTACATTTAAGTAATTTGCTTTATAGCCTTTCAGTAATTCATAGCACTTTAGAACTTTATGTAAAGGATCTTAAAGATACTTGGTTTAAACATTGAGATACCACCTTACACCAGTTAGAATGGCCAAAATTAACAAGACAGTAAATAACGTGCATTGAAGAGGATGTGGAGAAAGGGGAACCCTCTTACTCTGTTGGTAGGAATGCAAGTTGGTACAGCCACGTTGGAAAACAGTGTGGAGATTCCTTAAGAAATTAAAAATAGAGCTTCCCTTTGGCCCTACAATTGCACTACTGGGTATTTACCGCAAAGATACAGATGTTGTGAAAAGAAGGGCCATCTGTACCTCCATGTTCATAGCAGCAATGGCCACAGTCGCCAAACTGTGGAAAGAACCAAGATGCCCTTCAATGGACGAATGGATAAGGAAGATGTGGTCCATATATACTATGGAGTATTATGCCTCCATCAGAAAGGATGAATACCCAACTTTTGTATCAACATGGACAGGACTGGAAGAGATTTTGGTGAGTAAAATAAGTCAAGCAGAGAGAATCAATTATCATATGGTTTCACTTATTTGTGGAGCATAACAAATAACATGGAGGACATGGGGAGATGGAGAGGAGAAGGGAGTTGAGGGAAATTGGAGAGGGAGATAAACCACGAGAGACTATGGACTCTGAAAAACAATCTGAGGGTTTTGAAGGGGCGGGAGGTGGGAGTCTGGGTGAGCCTGGTGGTGGGTGTTATGGAGGACATGTATTGCATGGAACACTGGGTGTGGTACATAAACAATGAATTCTGGTACACTGAAAAGAAATTAAAAAAAAAAGGGGTGGAGCTCGTGTGGCTCAGTGGGTTAAAGCCTCTGCCTTCGGCTCAGGTCATGATCCCAGGGCCCTGGGATAGAGCCCCACATCGGGTTCTTTGCTGAGTGGGAGCCTGCCTCCCCCCTCTTTCTCTGTGCCTGCCTCTCTGCCTACTTGTGATCTCTGTCTATCAAATAAATAAATTAAAAAAAGAAAGATACAAGGTTTAAGGCTCTAGAACTGAATAAGTCTAGTTGGAATAGCTAACATTCATTAAGTGTTTACTACGTGCCCAGAACTTTCATGTTATGGCTCAGATTTGCTTTTTTCAGCCTCATCTGCAGTCCTGCTTGTACTTTACACTTTAGCCAAGTGTAAAACTGAACTTTCTCCAAGTCTTTCTGTCTTGAATTAATTATACCAGTGCTGCCATGTGCCAGAACTATTTGCCACCTATTAAACACTTTTTGTTGTTTACTACATCATGTCTTACTCATGTTATTCCTTTTATGTAGGGTCCTTTTCCTTCTCCATGTCTCATATTTTTTCTTGCCTAGTGAGGCTCCTTTCATATATAGCTGTCTTTGTAAATCTTTTTCTAGACCCTTGACCTTCTCGTTCTCCAACCAGATAGATTTTATTCTTTTAAATTCATGAAACTTTGTACCTTGCAGTGGTATATTTATTTTGTCCTTTTCTTCTAGACTAATGTCTTTCTAACTTTTGACTATGTTCTGCAATAAGAAATACATTTAAAATGCTATCTCTTTTGTTTGTATGTATATCTACATATAAGTATACATACATACATGTATATGAAAAAGTTAAAAGTTCAATGACACAAGACTGTGTACTTTGTATAGTGTACTCTGATATTTTCTATTCATTTCTACTTCATTAAGAAATATTGGTGGCAATTCAATGGATTTTGTGACCTGCGGTTGAAAAAATACTGATTTAGGCTACAAACTCTTTTAAGTAGGGATCATGCCATATTTATATTTGTATTTTTGGCAGATATAATTCAGTGCCAGGCATGTAGAAGGTTTTAAACATATATTTGTAGTATTGAATGGAATGTTTTAAATTAATGTGGCACAAAGCCTAATCTTCCTAGGCTTTTGGCTACCATTTCACACTAATTATTCATATTGAAGTTATAGTAATTAAACTCTAGGTTTTAGTCAAGCTAGATCTCTTCAATCCTGAACTTCTATGATTGATGAGAATCATAAATTTAAAATTCTAATTTCATTTTATAAAGATTTTATATTTATTTCCACTACATTTCATCAGGGGGAGCATATTTGATTTGACCCTGTTGGTTCTAAGTTGGTGGGGGGCTAGATGTATTTGGCTCAGCAGTTGAACCTGTCAGATCTTTTTGAAGCTTGAGTTTTTGATTCCACATACTACTTTTTCTTTGAACCTTTATATACACAATTGATAAACTTGTCTTCTTTTTCCAAGTGGCTGATAAAAGTGTTAAACAGAATCAGAAAAAATTTTATGATCTAGTGGGAAGTGTCTAGTTTACAGACAAATAGATTTTGCCATGTTGTGTTCTGAACACAAATTATCTGGGTGACCCCTGAACGTGTTATGAAATTGCCAGCTGTTGTTACCTTTGTGAACCTGATAGTGTTTGGGGTTAGGGTAGGCTCTATAGCCAAGGAGGAAAGATGTTGCTAAGAGGTCTGTGTGGCTGTACTTTTAAGTGTGGAGGACAAGGAAATTTTAGCATTAGAAAGATGCTTTTTTTTTTGCCCCCAATGTGTGGTTTTTATTTTTTAATATTTATTTTAATTTAAGCCATGGGTGACCAAACGGAATTGATTAGGGCCGAACTGAAAACGACCAGAGATCATGTTTTCAATATTAGGGAAGAGCTGAAAGCTACCAGGGATGAGCTTTTCAATGCTCTCAATGAGTTCCAATCTAATCTAAATTCTCTCAACGCTAGAGTAACTGAGACAGAAGATAGAATTAGTGATCTGGAGGACAAACAGATAGAGAGAAAGGATCAGGAGGAATCCTGGAACAAACAGCTTAGAAGCCACGAAAACAGAATCAGGGAAATAAATGATGCCATGAAACATTCCAATGTCAGAATTATTGAAATCCCTGAAGGGGAGGAGAAAGAAAGAAGTCTAGAAGATATAGTGGAACAAGTTCTTCATGAAAATTTTCCAAATCTCGTGAATGGAACCAGCATTCAAGTACTAGAGGCCGAAAGGTTTCCCCCCAAGATTACAGATTCTCGAAAGTCCTTGAGACACCTAACAGTAAGAATGAAGAATTATAATTGTAGGCAGAACCTCTTGAAAGCAGCTAGGACAAAGAAGATCCTTACGTACAGAGGAAAGCCCATCAGAATAACGTCAGACCTGTCCACAGAGACCTGGCAAGCCAGAAAGGGCTGGCAAGATATATTCAGGGCACTAAATGAGAAGAACATGCAGCCAAGAATACTTTATCCAGCAAGACTGACATTCAAAATGGATGGAGAGATAAAGAGTTTCCAGGACCGGCAAGGCTTAAAAGACTATGCAGCCACCAAGCCGATACTGCAGGAAATATTAAGGGGGCTTCTTTAAAGGAGGAAAAACCCCAAGAATAGCATTGAACAGAAATATAGAGACAATCTACAGAAAGAAAGACTTCAAAGGTAACACGATGTCAGTGAAAACGTATCAATCAATAATCACCCTCAGTGTGAATGGCCTAAATGCGCCCATAAAACGGTACAGAGTTGCAGACTGGATAAAACGACAGGACCCATCCATATGTTGTCTACAAGAGACCCATTTTGAACGTAAAGATACACGCAGACTGAAAGTGAAGGGATGGAGAAGCATCTTTCATGCCAATGGGCCTCAAAAGAAGGCTGGGGTAGCGATTCTCATATCAGACAAATTAGATTTTAAACTAAAGACTGTAGTCAGAGATACAGAAGGACACTACATCATTCTTAAATGGACTGTCCACCAAGATGATCTAACAATGGTAAATATCTATACCCCCAATATGGGAGCAGCCAATTACATAAGAAAACTGTTAATCAAGATAAAGAGTCATATTGATATGAATACACTAATCGTTGGAGATCTTAACACGCCTCTCTCAGAAATAGACAGATTATCAAAGCAGAAAATCAATAAAGAAACAAGAGCATTGAATGACACGTTGGACCAGATGGACCTCATAGATATACACAGAACATTCCACCCTAAAACAACAGAATACTCATTCTTCTCAAGTGCACACGGAACCTTCTCCAGAATAGACCACATACTGGGTCACAAATCAGGACTCAACCGATACCAAAAGACTGAGATGATTCCCTGCACATTCTCAGATCACAATGATTTGAAACTGGAGCTCAATCACAAGGAAAAGTTCCGAAGGAACTCAAACACCTGGAAGCTAAAGACCACCTTGCTTAAGAATGCTTGGATCAACCAGGAGATCAAAGAAGAACTGAAACAATTCATGGAAACCAATGAGAATGAAGACACTTTGGTCCAAAACCTATGGGATACAGCAAAGGCGGTCCTAAGGGGGAAATACATAGCCATCCAAACCTCCCTCAAAAAAATTGAAAAAATCCGGAACACAGCAGCTGTCTCTATACCTTAAAGAACTGGAGAATCAACAACAAATCAAACCAACTCCACACATAATAAGGGAAATAATCAAGATTAGAGCTGAGATCGATGAGGTAGAAACCAGAGATACAGCAGAACGTATCAATGAAACTAGAAGCTGGTTTTTTGAAAGAATCAATAAGATCGATAAACCATTGGTGACACTAATCCAAAAGAAAAGAGAGAAAGCTCAAATACATAAAATTATGAATGAAAAGGGAGAGATCACAAAGAACACCAAGGAAGTAGAAACAATAATCAGAAGTTATTATCAACAGTTATATGCCAATAAGCTAAGCAACCTAGATGAAATGGATGCATTCCTGGAAAACTATAAACTCCCAAAATTGAATCAGGAAGAAATTGACAACGTGAATAGACCAATATCTAGTAATGAGATTGAAGCAGCAATCAAAAACCTCCCAATAAACAAGAGCCCAGGACCTGATGGATTCCCTGGGGAATTCTACCAAACTTTCAAAGAAGAAATAACACCTATTCTCCGGAAGCTGTTTCAAAAAATTGAAGCAGAAGGAAAACTTCCTGACTCTTTCTATGAAGCCAGCATTACCCTGATCCCCAAACCAGGCAAAGACCCTACCAAAGAGGAGAACTTCGGACCAATACCACTGATGAATATGGATGCTAAGATTCTCAACAAGATCCTAGCCAACAGGATCCAACAGCACATTAAAAAGATTATCCACCATGACCAGGTGGGATTCATCCCTGGGCTACAAGGATGGTTCAACATTCGCAAATCAATCAATGTGATACAACAAATTAATATGAGAAGAGAGAAGAACCACATGGTCCTCTCAATTGATGCAGAAAAAGCATTTGACAAAATCCAGCATCCGTTCCTGATTAAAACGCTTCAAAGTATAGGGATAGAGGGAACATTCCTGAACTTCATCAAATCTATCTATGAAAGACCCACAGCAAATATGATCCTCAATGGGGAAAAGCTTGCGTCCTTCCCGTTGAGATCAGGAACACGACAAGGATGCCCACTCTCACCACTCTTGTTCAACATAGTATTAGAAGTCCTAGGGGCACCTGGGTGGCTCAGTGGGTTGGGCCGCTGCCTTCGGCTCGGGTCGTGATCTCAGGGTCCTGGGATCGAGTCCCGCATCGGGCTCTCTGCTCGGCGGGGAGCCTGCTTCCTCCTCTCTCTCTCTCTGCCTGCCTCTCTGCCTACTTGTGATCTCTGTCAAATAAATAAATAAAATCTTAAAAAAAAAAAAAAAGAAACACAGAAAAAAAAAAAAAGTCCTAGCAACAGCAATCAGACAACAAAGAGAAATAAAAGGTATCCAAATTGGTAATGAAGGAGTCAAACTCTCTCTCTTTGCAGATGACATGATTCTTTATATGGAAAACTCATTTCTTTTTTTTAAATTTAAGATTTTATTTATTTAATTGACAGAGACAGCGAGAAAGGGAATGTAAGCAGGGGCAATGGGAGAGGGAGAAACAGGCTTCCTGCTGAGTAGGGAGCCCAATGTGGGGCTTGATTCCAGCACCTGGGATCATGACCTGAGCCAAAGGCAGATGTTTAATGACTGAGCCACCCAGACCCCCTTTCTGCCCATTTCTTGATTGGATTATTTGTTCTTTGGGTGTTGAGTTTGATAAGTTCTTTATAGATTTAGGATACTAGCCCTTTATCTGATATGTCATTTGCAAATACCTTCTCTCATTCCGTTAGTTGTCTTTGGTTTTGATGACTTTTTCCCTTGCTGTGAAGAAGCTTTTGATCTTGATGAAGTCCCAATAGTTCATGTATTCCCTGGCTTCCCTTGCCTTTGGTGATGTTTCTAGGAAGGAGCTGCTACCTCTGAGGTCGAAGAGGTTGCTGCCTGTGCTCTCAAGGATTTTTTTTTTTAAATTTTCAGCATAACAGTATTCATTATTTTTGCACCACACCCAGTGCTCCATGCAATCTGTGCCCTCTATAATACCCACCACCTGGTACCCCGACCTCCCACCCCCCACCCCTTCAGAACCTCAGATTGTTTTTCAGAGTCCATAGTCTCTCATGGTTCACTTTCCCTTCCAATTTCCCCCAGCTCCCTTCTCCTCTCTATCTCTTCATGTCTCCTCAAGGATTTTGATGGATTCCTATCTCACATTGATGTCTTTCATCCATTTTGAGTCTGTTTTTGTGTGTGGTGTATCCTTACACACCACAAATGGTCCAGTTTCATTCTTCTGCATGTGGCTGTCCAATTTTCCCAACACCACTTGTTGAAGAAACTGTCTTTTTTCCATTGGGCATTCTTTCCTGCTTTTTCAAAGATTAGTTGAGGGTCCATTTTTGGGTTCTTGATTCTGATCCATTGATCTTGTTGTCTGTTTTTGTACCCATACCATACTGTCTTTTTATTTTAATTTATTTTTTATTTATTTTCAGCATAACAGTATTCATTATTTTTGCACCACACCCAGTGCTCCATGCAATCCATGCCCTCTCTAATACTCACCACCTGGTACCCCGACCTCCCACCCCTGTCCCTTGAAAACCGCTCAGATTGTTTTTCAGAGTCCATAGTCTCTCATGGTTAACGTCCCCTTCCAATTTCCCCCAACTCCCTTCTCCTTTCCATCTCCCCATGTCCTCCTTGCTATTTGTTATGCTCCACAAATAAGTGAAACCCTATGATACTTGACTCTCTCTGCTTAACTTATTTCACTCAGCATAATCTCTTCCAGTCCCATCCATGTTGCTACAAAAGTTGGGTATTCATCCTTTCTGATGGAGGCATAATACTCCATAGTGTATATGGACCACATCTTCCTTATCCATTCATCCGTTGAAGGGCATCTTGGTTCTTTCCATAGTTTGGCGACCGTGGCCATTGCTGCTATAAACATGGGGGTACAGATGGCCCTTCTTTTCACGACATCTGTATCTTTGGGGTAAATACCCAGGAGTGCAATTGCAGGGTCATAGGGAAGCTCTATTTTTAATTTCTTAAGGAATCTCCACACTCTTCTCCAAAGAGGCTGCACTAGCTTGCATTCCCACCAACAGTGTAAGAGGGTTCCCCCTTCTCCACATCCCCTCCAACACATGTTGTTTCCTGTCTTGCTAATTTTGGCCATTCTAACTGGTGTAAGGTGGTATCTCAATGTGGTTTTAATTTGAATCTCCCTGAGGGCTAGTGATGATGAACATTTTTTCATGTGTCTGATACCCATTGTCTAGATTGGAGAAGTGTCTGTTCATATCTTCTGCCCATTTTTTGATATGATTGTCTGTTTTGTGTGTGTTGAGTTTGAGGAGTTCATTATAGATCCTGGATATCAACCTTTTGTCTGTACTGTCATTTGCAAGTATCTTCTCCCATTCCGTGGGTTGCCTCTTTGTTTTGTTGACTGTTTCCTTTGCTGTGCAGAAGCTTTTGATTTTGATGAAGTTTCAAAAGTTTATTTTTGCTTTTGTTTCCTTTGCCTTTGGAGACATATCTTGAAAGAAGTTGGTGTGGCTGATATCGAAGAGATTACTGCCCATGTTCTCCTCTAGGATTCTGATGGATTCCTGTCTCACGTTGAGGTCTTTTATCCATTTTGAGTTTATCTTTGTGTACAGTGTAAGAGAATGGTCGAGTTTCATTCTTCTGCATCTAGCTGTCCAGTTTTCCCAGCACCATTTATTGAAGAGACTGTCTTTTTTCCACTGTATATTATTTCCTGTTTTGTCGAAGATTAATTGACCATAGAGTTGAGGGTCCATATCTGGGCTCTCTACTCTGTTCCACTGGTCTATGTGTCTGTTTTTATGGCAGTACCATGCTGTCTTGGTGATCACAGCTTTGTAATAGAGCTTGAAGTGTGGAATTGGGATGCCACCAGCTTTGGTTTTCCTTTTCAACATTCCTCTGGATATTTGAGGTCTTTTCTGGTTCCATATAAATTTTAGGATTATTCTATTTATTTGAAAAAGAATGAAAAAGAACAGGTATTAATTCTTCTTTGAATGTTTTGTAGAATTCCCCTGGGGAGCCAACTGGTCCTGGACTCTTGTTTGTTGAGATATTTTTGATGACTGCTTCAGTCTTCTTGCTGGTTATGGGTCTGTTCAGGTTTTCTAGTTCTTCCTGGTTCAGTTTTGGTAGTTTATATGTCTCTAGGAATGCATCCATTTCTTCCAGGTGGTGTAATTTGCTGGCATACGGTTGCTTGTAATATGTGCTTATAATTGTTTGTATTTATTTGGTGTTGGTTGATCTCTCCTCTTTCATTCATGATTTTATTAATTTGGGTCCTTTCTCTTTTCTTTTTGATAAGCTGGCCAGAGGTTTATCAGTCTTATTAATTCTTTCAGAGAAGCAGCTCCTTGTTTCGTTGATTTGTTTTACTGTTCTTTTGGTTTCTATTTGATTGATTTCTGCTCTGACCTTAATTATAGCGCTTTTCCTGCTGGGTTTAGGCTTTCTTTGCTGTCCTTTTTCTAGCTGTTGTAGGTGTAGGGTTAGGTTGTGTATTTGAGGACTTTCTTGTTTCTTGAGAAAGGCTTGTATTACTATATACTTTCAGGATCATCTTTGCTGTGTCCCAAAGATTTTGAAGAGTTGTTTTTTCATTTTCATTTGTTTCCATAAATTTTTTCAATTCTTCTTTAATTTCCTGGTTGACCCATTCATTCTTCCGTAGGATGCTCTTTAGCCTCCATGTATTTGAGTTCTTTCCAACTTTCCTCTTGTGATTGAGTTCTAGTTTCAGAGCACTGTGGTCTGAAAGTAGGCAGGGAATGATCCCAGGCTTTTGGTACTGGTTGAGACCTGATTTGTGACCCAGGATGTGATCTATTCTGGAGAATGTTCCATGTGCACTAGCACTAGAGAAGAATGTGTATTCTTGTGTTTTGGGATGGAATGTTCTGAATGTATCTGTGAAGTCCATCTGGTCCAGTGTGTCATTTAAAACCTTTATTTCCTTGGGTGCCTGGGTGGGTCAGTGGGTTAAGCCGCTGCCTTCGGCTCAGGTCATGATCCCAGGGTCCTGGGATCGAGTCCCGCATTGGGCTCTCTGCTCGGCAGGGAGCCTGCTTCCTCCTCTCTCTCTCTGCCTGCCTCTCTGCCTACTTATGATCTCTCTCTGTCAAATAAATAAATAAAATCTTTAAAAAAAAATAAAACCTTTATTTCCTTGTTGATCTTATGTTTAGATGATCTTTCCATTTCAGTGGTCCCCGACTACTATTTTATTATTGTTGATGTGTGTCTTTGATTTTGTTATTGATTGGCTTTTATTATTGGCTTCTTCCATGTTAGGGGCATAGATAAAATTGTTAGATCTTATTGTTAGATGGACCCTTTAAGTATGATATAGTGTTCTTCCTCATGTTTTACTATAGTCTTTGGTTTAAAGTCTAATTTGTCTGATACAATGATTGCCCCACCCCCCCCAACTTTCTTTTGATGTCCATTAGCATGGCAAATTGTTTTCCATTCCCTCACTTTAAATCTGGAGGTGTCTTTGGGTCTAAAATGACAGCCTGTTGAGTCTTTTAAAAAAAAATCCATCCTGATACCGTGTATCTTTTTTTGGGGGTATTTAGTCCATTGGTGTTCAGGGTAACTATTGAAGGATACACATTTAGTGCCAATATATTGTCTGTAAGGTGACTGTTACTGCATATTGTGTCTGTTCCTTTCTGGTTTGTGTTACTTTTAGTATCTCTCTTTGCTTAGAAGACCCCTTTCAATATTTCCTGTAGGGTTGGTTTGGTGTTTGCAAATTCTTTTAGTTTTTGTTTTTCCTAGAAGCTTTTTATCTCTCCTTCCATTTTCAGTGAGAGCTTAGATGGGTATAGTATTCCTGAGTGCATATTTTTCTTGTTTAGTGCTCTGAATCTATCATGCCTGTCCTTTCTGGCCTGCCAGATCTCTCTGGATAGGTCTGCTGCCAATCTAATATTTCTATCTTTGTAGGTTACAGAGCTCTTGTCCAGAGCTGCTTTTAGGATTTTCTCTTTGTCTCTGATACTTGTAAGTTCTACCATTAGATGGTGGAGTGTTGACCTACTTTGGTTGATTTTGAGGGGGGTTCTCTGTGCCTCCTGGATTTTGATGCCTGTTTCCTTTCCCAAATAAGGGAAATTCTCTGCTGTAATTTGCTTCAGTATACCTTCTGCCTCTCTCTTTTTTCTTCTTTTGGGATCCCAATTATTCTAATATTGTTTCATCTTATGGTATTACTTATGTCTTGAATTCTACCCCTGCCCCTGATCCAGTAGTTGTTTATTTCTCTTTTTCTCAGCTTCTTTATTCTCCACTATTTGGTCTTCTATATCACCAATTCTCTCTTGTGCCTCATTTAACCTATCAGTTAGAATCTTCATTTTTTATTGTACCTCATTAATAACCTTTTTGATTTTGACTTGGTTAGATTTTAGTTCTTTTATTTCTCCAGAAAGGGATTCTCAAGTGTCCTCTATGCTTTTTTCAAGCCCAGCTAGTATCTTTATAACTGTCATTCTGAGCTCTGGTTCTGACATGTAACTAATGTTCATATTGATTAAGTCCCTGGTTTACAAGAGGTACTGCCTCTTGTTGTTGTTGTTGTTTTTGAGATGATTTTTTCCATTTTGCGTTTTCATCCAGAGAAGAATAGATGAATGAGAGAAGAAAATGCTGAAAGAGTAACAATGTTCCCAGAAAACTATACACTAAACAGATCAGAAAAGAACCAAAGCCCAGGGGGAAAGGAAAGGGGAAAAAAAAGACAAAAAAGAAAAAAGAATATGATCAGGCTAGTGAATAGAATAGAGCCACACACTAGATTCTGGGTGTATTTTGATCGGTTAGAAGAAACTGCCTCCCAAAATTTTAAAGAAAGAAAGAAAGAAAAAAAAATATATAAAATAAGTGTAAATATGATGAAGTGATGGAATATGACTATAAATATATAAATTAAAAAAGATTTTAAAGAAGGAATTATTGGGGAACCTGTATGGCTCAGGTGGTTAAAGCCTCTGCCTTCGGTTCTGGTCATGATCCCAGGGTCCTGGGACTGAGCCCCACATTGGGCTCTCTGCTCAGCAGGGTGCCTGCTTCCCCCCCCATACCCCCTGCCTGCCTTTCTGCCTACTTGTGATCTATGTCTGTCAAATAAATAAATAAACTCTTAACAAAAGGAATTATTAAAAATTTGGTTGAAAAAAGAGAGAAAAAAATAAAAAAAAACAAAGGAGAGAAAGTGATCAGGCAGGAGACTAGAACAATACCATACACTAGATTTAGGATATATTTTGTTCTATCAGAAGAAACTGTATCCCAGAATTTGAAAGAGGGAAAGGCTCATAGATATACAGAAAACAATGTTAAATTCAATGAAGGGTTAGAATATGATGGTAAAAATGAAAAGCAAAAACAATGAATACTGTTACACTTAAAATAAATAAAAAAAAGAAAGTTAAAAAAAGATTTTGAAAAAGGAATCGATACAATAAAATGTTGGTTGAAAAAAAATTAATAGAGAAATAATTTAATGCATATAACACCCCAAAGATTAGTGTCCTTAATTTGTAAAGCATTCTTATGAATCAGTAAAAATTTATTACTCTTTTGGGGTTCACACACTTCTACTATAGTAACATTCATTTAAGAGCTAAAATGATATACTCCTATAATAATTTTTTTTCTGCTGAAAGAAAAAAAATATAAAGGAAAGAAAAATTTAAAAAAGCAAAACAAAAATAAAAAAACCCCAAAACTCTGAAATACTAAAGAATCATGGGTAAAAAGCCATGAATTCTTTGTGCAGTATTCCCCTAGCACTGGAGTTTTGCATTTCCTCTTTGTATGGTAAACTTAGTCTTGGCTGGATGTTCTTGGTGATCTTCTAGGAGAGGGGCCTGTTGCAGTGATTTTCAAATATCTTTGCCTTAGATGGAATTGTACCACCCTTGCCAAGGACCAGTCTAAGTAATCTGCTCAGCTTGCTTTTGGTAGCTTTTGTTCCCTGGAGGCTTTCTGTAGAGCTTTGGAGGATGGGAATGAAGATGGTGGCCTCTCAATCTCTGGTCCCGGAGGAGCCAAGAACTCAGCCCCCACCCCCCCTCAGTGTGCCCTCAGAGCAAAGCAGTCAGTCAATCCTCTCTCTCTGGTCTCCAGCCACACTCCATGCTCACCTGCCTGTGACTTAATGTTTCTATCTCTGGCACATGATCCTTTTGGTGTTTCTAACCCAGCAGATTCCTGCAGCATGCTCCTGGGCTCCTCCTCCTGGTGGAGGAAGAAGGTTCTCCTTGGATCTACTGCATGTTGGGCCCCTGCTCAAAGAGCAGAGGCCCAACTGTGCTGCGGATCATGGTTTATGACAACCCCGACCTGAGAGCCCACCCCTTGGGTACTTCTTTGCAGCTGGCTTCTCTTCTCCAATACTTTGGAGCTCTGCCACACTCAGGCACCCCCGGTCTTTCTGTGACCCTGGGGGTCCTGAGACCACATTGTCCCAGTGAGGGTTCCATCCCTCTCTTAGCCACTAGAGCCACATTGCTCACCAGAGCAGACTTTTAAAAGTTCTTGATTTTGTGTTCCACTGCTGTATCACTTGCCAGGAGCTGGCTGATGGAGACTACCTCCCCCATGGTCTGTCTTCCCAAATATCCCCTTGGATTCACTTCTCTGCACATCCTACCTCCCAGAAAGTGGTCAGTTTTCTGTTCATAGCATTGCTGCTATTCTTTCCATTGACCTTCTGTGGAGTTTGTAGGTGTTCATAGTGGTTTGATAACTATCTAGATGAATTCCTGAAGCCAGGTGAAATTTAGGTCTCCCACTCCTCCACCATCTTGCTCTTCTTCTCAGCCATTAGAAAGATGTTAAGTCAAAAAGTAATAATGTACTGTATGGTGACTAACATAACATAATAAAAAAAAGAAAGTTGTTAAGTCCATTTTTATCTTTTGTATGAAATTTCACATACATTTCATGTACAGGAGGAAGGGTGGCACCAAACTTTTCTTGAGTTTTGTTTTTGACATTGTCTTCACATTTCCTACTCTTAATATGCTGGACAACTCAACTCACCTTTTCCAGACAGGCTTAGAACTTTCCTATCTTTGTCACTTTGCTTAGGTTCTTAAAATATGATGAATGCAGTGATTACCTTTCTTTGCCTGGGGAATGCCAACTTAAAAAGCTCAAATGTCATCTCTTCGATGGTTTCCCAGCTCTGCTGGATATAAATAAACACCGCTGTATCTTCATGTTTGTAACCTCAGGACCTAGCACATAGGGATCAATAAATGCTTAATTAGGAGTCCAATCTAGTGAAGAGTTTTATTTTGCTTTGTTAATCCTGGTAGTATTTTAAAAGTCAGGGTGTAAATATAATAATATTTAGTTGTTAGAAACTTGTGCCATCACGAGTGTACTTTATTTCCCTCTTAGCCTTTCTATTTCTTGAGCCTGTTATGAAGGTTTACTGCTGAGTTCAAATAACTGATTTTGGGTGGCAGCTTTAGAATTCCAGTATGAATCCGTTTCACCTAGAACTTCACAGTTATCACAACAATGATTCAGAAATCTTGTAGCAGATAATTGGGATGTAGTTTGAAATTACCCCAACAATTCTTCTTTCGTTTGACATCTTTGGGGAAGCTATGTTTTGGATGAATGACTTTTCTAGAGAACTCAAGGTTAAACCTTTGAAAGCATCAAGAAAAGATTTTGTCTTTTTTTTTTGTTGTTGGAATTTTTTCTAAAATGTAATGTATTCTTCCCTGTATTGTGAATTCAGTATGTGGAACACATTCAAGCTTTCTCTTTTTCTGTGTAGCATTTTTCTTTTGATTATGCAATATATATATTCATTAGAGAAATGTCAGTAAATACAGAAAAATACACAAAAAAGAAAATAATGGTGATATCTTTTGTGATCCATACATAATTCCTCTCAGCCTATTAGTATATCTTTGTATTTTTTTCTATGTACACATTTAAATAGGCATATAGGGGTGTCTGGGTCGCTCAGCTAGTTAAGTGATCTTGATATCAGCTCAGGTCTTGATCTTCAGGGTTGTGAGTCTGAGGTCTGCTTTGGACTCCATGCTGGGCATAGAGTCAAGTTAAAAAAATAATGTTAAGTAGGCATTTAAAATAAATGAAATTTAAGGCCATACTGTATATATTGTCTTAGTCTTTTATTCTAAATCTGTTATACTATGAGTATTTTTTATTCTGGACTATTCATCGTTTTGATGACTGCTATTTCATAATATGGGTGTACTATAGTTTACCTACTCCTATGTCTAAACCGTTGTTGTCACTGCCAGGACAGTGAAGGTTATTATTTCTCTGCACCCTTGTCAGCTTAGGATATTATTTCCTCTACAGATTTGCATTTTTCAAAAATTCAAAATTGATAATATTCTTGAGAGGAGTAAATCCTTATACATTACAAAAATAAAAGGTTTTCTACTGCCACTTCAATTTCTTGGGTATCAATTGTTTAACTGAACTTTCTATTTGATATTATTAACAGAAACAAGTGATTATAAGGTTAATACACGGATACATGTTGGCTTCCTCACTGAAATCCCTGATTCCATTTAGTGATTCTCTTTTTTGCTCCTTTCCTCATCTGGCTGTGATGCTCTTAGGGAATTTGGGGTGGAATATTTGGGACTCTGACTCACTATATCCATTGCTTGAAAAATTTTTTAATAGTATTTCTGTATCAGTATATTTCTTTTCTTGGTAGCTACTTTGAGTATCATCCTTTTCTTTTTCCTATTTGCTAGTCTCTCATTGCTGTTTTTCTTCTCTCTCCAGCCATACACTTGCAAGCTAGACCTGAATTGAACTGATTCAAGGGAGATTGGGTAATCAACCATGTCAAGAATTAAAGTGGCTCCTTTCCTCTCCTTTGGAGTGAGATTCAGTGCATTTATGATACAGTCAGTCCTTTTATTTATTATTTATTTATTTATTTATTTATTTTGTGACAGAGATCACAAGTAGGCAGAGAGGCAGGCAGAGAGAGAGGAGGAAGCCGGCTCCCTGCTGAGCAGAGAGCCCTATGTGGGGCTTGATCCCATGACCCTGGGATCATGACCTGAGCTGAAGGCTGAGGCTTTAACCCACTGGGCCACCCATGCGCCCCCATTCAGTCCCTTTAAAAGAAATTTCCGATTCATGGTCAAGGCTGGGTTCTGTATGAAGGCCTGTCTTTGGAACAGAGGTAGCGCTCTGAGAGAGATAGAACCTGATGCAGATTTAGTCTGTGCAGAGGGGACTTTGTCTTGTGGATGGGTACATGTAGATAGGACATGATCTGGTACTGCTGCAACCTTTCTGTTGTCATGAGGAAAGCTAGAAAGGAGGGGGTTTTTGTTTTATGTTTCAGTATGGGAGGGGGAAAGGAAACTTTGAAAAGAAAATCTTTTGATACCTTTTTTTTTAAAAGTTTAAAAAAGTTTTTTTCATTGTGTTATGTTAATCACCATACAGTACATCATTAGTTTTTGATGTAGTGTTCCAGGATTTATTATTTATGTATAACACCCAATGCTCCATGCAATACATGCCCTCCTTAATACCCACCACCAAGTCCACCCATCCCCCCATCCCCCTGCCCTTTAAAACCCTCAGTTTGTTTCTCAGAGTCCACTGTCTCTCATGATTTGTCTTCCCCTCTGATTTCCCCCTTCAGTTTTCCTTTCCTTCTCATAATGTCCTCCATATTATTCCTTATGTTCCACAAGTAAGTGAAAATATATGATAATTGACTTTCTCTACTTGACTTATTTCACTTAGCATAATCTCCTCCAGTCCCATCCATGCTGATGCAAAAATTGGGTGTTCATCCTTTGTGATGGCTGAGTAATATTCCATATCCCATTGTATATGTGGACCAATCTTCTTTATCTGTTCATCTTTTGAAGGCCATCTTGGCTCAATTTCCACAGTTTTTGGTTGTTGTGGACATTGCTGCTATGAACTTGGGGTACACATGGCTCTTCTTTTTGCTATGTCTGTATCTTTGGGGTAAATACCTAGTACTGCAATTGCCAGGTCATAGGGTAGCTCTATTTTTAACTTTTTGAGGAATCTCCACACTGTTTTCCAAAGTGGCTGAACCAACTTGTATTCCCACCAATAGTGTAAGAGGGTTCCCCTTTCTCTACATCAAGATTAATGTATTTTCTTGATTGATTTTAGAGAGAGAGAGAGAGCATGTAGAGGGCTGGGGCAGAGGGAGAGGGAGAAACTCCTTACTGAGGGTGGAGCCTGATACAGGGCTCTATTTCATGGTCCTGAGATTACAACTCTGAGCTGAAACCAAGGCTTGGACACTTAACCTGAATCACCCAGCGCCCCTGATACATTTAAACATATTGAAAAATTTAAGTTCTAATGAGACTGTGGTATATGACTATAAGTAATGATACTCTGTCTGTCCCACAAAGCACTCATTGTTTTTATTGATTTGGTTTCTCAGATGCTGTAGCAGGTTTCTGTTAGTAATAATCTGTTTTAATTGGTCAGTTCCTTACTTCAGTATTTAAGAACCATTGTTATTTTGGTAAAATACACAATATACTCATTTTACATGTAAATTTTGGTGACATTAAGTACATTTAAGTTAAAAATGTACATTTAAATTTTTGCATAATCATCACTACTATCTAGTTCCAGGAATTTTTGATCCTTCCAAACAGAAACACCATACCCCTCCCTGCAGCTCCTGGAAACCTCTATTGTACTTTTTGTCTCCACGAATTTGACTAGTCTAGAAATGTAAGATAATTGGAATCCTACAATATTGGTCCTTTTGTTTTTGGTTTATGTTACTTAAATGTTTTCAAGATTCATCCACGATATAACATGTATCAGACTTTCATTTCTTTTTATGATTGAATAATATTACAGTGTATGTGTATGTTTGCTTATCCATTCATCTGTTGGTGTATACTTGGATTGTTTCCACCTTTTGGCTCTTGTGAGTAAAGCTGCTATATGAACACTGGTGTCCAAGTATCAGTTTTAGTCCTTATTTTCAGTTCTCTTGGGTATATACCTAGGATTGGAATTGCTGGATCAAACAGTAATTCCATGTTTAACTTTTTAAAAAAATATTTTAGGGGCGCCTGGGTGGCTCAGTGGGTTAAGCCGCTGCCTTCGGCTCAGGTCATGATCTCAGGGTCCTGGGATCGAGTCCCACATCGGGCTCTCTGCTCAGCAGGGAGCCTGCTTCCCCTCTCTCTCTCTGCCTGCCTCTCCATCTACTTATGATTTCTCTCTGTCAAATAAATAAATAAAATCTTAAAAATAAAATAAAAAATAAAAAAATATATTATTTATTTATTTGACAGATTACAAGTAGACAGAGAGGCAGGCAGAGAGCGGAAGGGAAGCAGGCTCCCTGCTGAGCAGAGAGCCCAATGTGGGGCTCGATCCCAGGACTGTGGGATCATGATCTGAGCTAAAGGCAGAGGCTTTAGCCCACTGAGCCATCCAGGCACCCCCATGTTTAACTTTTTGAGAAATTGCCAAACCGTTTTCCCTAATAGCCATGCCATTTTACATTCCTAGATGTGAGGATTCCACATCTTCACCAACATTTATTTCCCCCTTTTTATAATAACCATCGTAAATGGATTTGAAGTATCTCATTGTGATTTGATATACATTTCTGTAATGATTAGTGATGTCAAGCATCTTTTCATGTGCTCACTCACCATCTGTAGATCTTTGGGGAAATATTCCATTATATATATTTATCACATTTTGTTTATTCATTGTTTTTGGATACTTGGGTTGTTTCTGCCTTTTGGCTATTTCAAATAATGCTGCAGTGACCCTTTGACATATGAATATCAGACTCCCTGTTTCCACATGCTTTGGATATATAGCTGGAAGTAGAATTATTTATCATAGGGTAATTATGCTTAATTTTTTTGAGGAACCACTGTACATTTTTAAAAAGGATTTTATTATTTGACAGAAGAAAAGAGAGAGCACAAGCAGGGGGAACAGCAGAGGAAGAAGCAGGCTCCCTGCTGAATAGGGAGCCCGATGCGGGACTTGATCCCAGGACCCTGGGATCTTGACCCGAGGTAAAGACAGATGCTTAACCAACTGAACCACCCAGGTGCCCCTATACTTTTTTTTTTAAAATAAGATTTATTCCAGAGAGAGAGAGAGTGTGTGAGTGAGTGCTGAGGGGATGGGCAGAGGAAGAGTGAGAGAGAGAATCTCAAGCAGACACCTCAGTGAGCAAGGAGCTCAATGCAGGGCTTGATCCCAGGACCCTGATACCATGACCTGAGCCAAAATGGAGAGTTGGATGCCCAACTCACTGAGTCACCCAGACCCCTCCCCCTAACTGTTTTTCATAGTGCCTCCACTATTTTACATTCCCACAATCAATGTGCAAGGATTCCAACTTCTTTACCTCCTTGCCTGGATGTTACTTTCTGTTTTTTTTTTTTAAACATGTCTTTATAATAGCTATTCAGATGGGTGTGGAGTGGGATCTTATTGTGGTTTTGGTTTGCATTTTCCTGGTAATGATGTTGAACATCTTTTTATGTGATTTTTGGCTATTTGTATGCTTTTTTCAAAGAAATGTCTGTTCAGGTAATTTGTTCATTTTTTTTCCTTTTTCAAGATTTATTTAAATTATAGTTAGGTAACATACAGTGTAATAATAGTATCAGGTGTAGAATTTAATGATTTGTCACTTACATACAACACCCAGTGCTCATCACAAGTGCCCTTCTTAATACCCATTACCTATTTAACCCGTTCCTCTGTCCACCCTCCCTTCAGTAACCCCCGTTTGTCCTGTATAGTTAAGAGTCTGTTTCCTGGTTTGATCCCCACCCACCCAACCCACCCCCATGTTCATCTGTTTTGTTTCTTAACAAAGAAACAAAAAAACAAACAAAGAGTGAAATCATACGGATTTGTCTTTTTTTGATGGACTTATTTTACTTAGCATAGTACTCCCTAGCTCCATCTATGTCATTGCAAATGGGAAAATGTCATTTTTTAAAATTACTTTGCCCATTTAAAAATAGATCTTTCATTGTTGTTGTTGTCGTTCTTTATATATTCTGGATATTAATCCTTTATCAGATACATGGTTTGCAGATGTTATCTTCCATTCATGGTTTGCTTTTTCACTCTTTTATAGTGTCTTTTTATACACAAAAGTTTCTTTTTTTTAATTTATTTTTTAATTTTCAGCATAACAGTATTCATTATTTTTGCACCACACCCAGTGCTCCATGCAATCCGTGCCCTCTATAATACCCACCACCTGGTACCCCAACCTCCCATCCCCCGCCACTTCAAAACCCTCAGATTGTTTTTCAGAGTCCATAGTCTCTCATGATTCACCTCCCCTTCCAATTTCCCTCAACTCCCTTCTCCTCTCCATCTCCCCTTGTCCTCCATGCTATTTGTTATGCTCCACAAATAAGTGAAACTGCATGATACTTGACTCTCTCTGCTTGACTTATTTCACTCAGCATAATCTCTTCCAGTCCCCTCCATGTTGC
Source organism: Neogale vison (assembly GCF_020171115.1). Classification (NCBI taxonomy): domain Eukaryota; kingdom Metazoa; phylum Chordata; class Mammalia; order Carnivora; family Mustelidae; genus Neogale; species Neogale vison. The sequence goes on along the minus strand of NC_058096.1, from coordinate 204,543,139 downwards.
TACAAAAGTTGGGTATTCATTCTTTTTTTTTTTTTTTTTAAAGATTTTATTTATTTATTTGACAGAGAGAAATCACAAGTAGATGGAGAGGCAGGCAGAGAGAGAGAGAGGGAAGCAGGCTCCCTGTTGAGCAGAGAGCCCGACATGGGACTCGATCCCAGGACCCTGAGATCATGACCTGAGCCGAAGGCAGCGGCTTAACCCACTGAGCCACCCAGGCGCCCGGGTATTCATCCTTTCTGATGGAGGCATAATACTCCATAGTGTATATGGACCACATCTTCCTTATCCATTCGTCCATTGAAGGGCATCTTGGTTCTTTCCACAGTTTGGCGACCGTGGCCATTGCTGCTATAAACATGGGGGTACAGATGGCCCTTCTTTTCACGACATCTGTATCTTTGGGGTAAATACCCAGGAGTGCAATTGCAGGGTCATAGGGAAGCTCTATTTTTAATTTCTTGAGGAATCTCCACACTCTTCTCCAAAGAGGCTGCACCAGCTTGCATTCCCACCAACAGTGTAAGAGGGTTCCCCTTTCTCCATATCCCCTCCAACACATGTTGTTTCCTGTCTTGCTAATTTTGGCCATTCTAACTGGTGTAAGGTGGTATCTCAATGTGGTTTTAATTTGAATCTCCCTGATGGCTAGTGATGATGAACATTTTTTCATGTGTCTGATAGCCATTTGTATGTCTTCATTGGAGAAGTCTCTGTTCATATCTTCTGCCCATTTTTTTATGTGATTGTCTGTTTTGTGTGTGTTGAGTTTCAGGAGTTCTTTATAGATCCTGGATATCAATCTTTTGTCTGTACTGTCATTTGCAGATATCTTCTCCCATTCCATGGGTTGCCTCTTTGTTTTCTTGACTGTTTCCTTGGCTGTGCAGAAGCTTTTGATCTTGATGAAGTCCCAAAAGTTTATTTTTGCTTTTGTTTCCTTTGCCTTTGGAGACATATCTTGAAAGAAGTTGCTGTGGCTGATATCAAAGAAGTTACTGCCTATGTTCTCCTCTAGGATTCTGATGGATTCCTGTCTCATGTTGAGATCTTTTATCCATTTTGAGTTTATCTTTGTGTAAGAGAAATGGTGTAAGAGAAACAGTGTAAGAGAATGGTCGAGTTTCATTCTTCTGCATCTAGCTGTCCAGTTTTCCCAGCACCATTTATTGAAGAGACTGTCTTTTTTCCACTGTATATTATTTCCTGTTTTGTTGAAGATTAATTGACCATAGAGTTGAGGGTCCATATCTGGGCTCTCTACTCTGTTCCACTGACATGATTCTTCATATGGAAAACCCAAAAGACTCCACCCCCAAACTACTAGAACTCATACAGCAATTCAGCAACGTGGCAGGATACAAAGTCAATGTGCAGAAATCAGTAGCTTTCTTATACACTAACAATGAAAATACAGAAAGGGAAATTAGAGAATCGATTCCATTTGCTATAGCACCAAGAACCATAAGATACCTGGGAATAAACCTAACCAAAGAGGTAAAGGAACTCTAATCGAGGAACTACAGAACACTCATGAAAGAAATTGAAGACACAAAAAGATGGAAGACCATTCCATGCTCTTGGATCGGAAGAATAAACATTGTTAAAGTGTCTATACTGCCTAGAGCAATCTATACTTTTAATGCCATTCCGATCAAAATTCCACCGGTATTCTTCAAAGAGCTGGAGCAAATAATCCTAAAATTTGTATGGAATCAGAAGAGACCCGAATTGCTAAGGAAATTTTGAAAAACAAAAATAAAACTGGGGGCATCACGTTACCTGATTTCAGGCTTTACTACAAAGCTGTGATCACCAAGACAGCATGGTACTGGTATAAAAAGAGACACATAGACCCATGGTTTCTTTTAAGAATTTTATAGTTTTAACTTTAACATGTAGATCTTTGATCCATTTTGAGTTAATTTTATATATGGTGTATTGTAGGGGCCCAACTTCATATTTTGGTATGTGGATATCCAATTTGCCCGGCAGTGTTTGTCAGAGTCCCCTCCCATTGAATGGTCTTAGCATCTTTGTTTGAAAGTTGTTTGAGTGTGTATATGAGTGTTTATTTCTGGGCTTTCTATTCCATTGGGGTATATGTGTCTTTATGCCAGTACCACACTGTCTTGATTACTGTAGCTTTGTAGTAGATTTTGAAACCAGGAAGTGAGTTCTCCAACTTTATTTTTTCTCAGGATTTTTTTTTTTTTTTTTTTTTGGTATTTGGAATTCCTTCAGATTCCATGTGAGCTTCTAGGATGAATTTTTCTATTTCTGCAAAAGATGCCGTTGGGATTTTGATAAGGATTGCAGTGAATTTGTAGATTGCTTTGGGTAGTATTGTCATCTTAACAATATTAAGTCTTCCAGTCAATAACTGTGGACATCTTTACTTTGGTTGTCTTTAAGTCTTGTAAGTTTCAGTGTATGTCTTTCACCTTTTTGATTAAATTAATACCTAAGTGTTTTATTTTCAATGATGCTTTTGTAAATGGAGTTTTTTCTTTATTTTTGTATTGTTCATTGTAAGTGTATAATAATACAACTGCTTTTTGCATGTTAATTTTATATCCTGCAGCTTCTTAGTTCATCTGTTAACTCTGATTTTGGTGGGGGGGTGTTATAGATTCTGTAAGGTTTTCTACATGTAAGATCCTATCATCTGCAAAGAGAGATAATTTTACTTCTTTTCCAGTTGGGATGCTTTTTGTTTCCTTTCTTTCCTTTCCTTTATCTCTCTCTCTCTTTTTGCCCGATTGCTCTGGCTAGATCTTCTAGCACTGTGTGGAATAGGTGAAATCAGGAATCTTTGTTTTTTTTCCTTATATGAGGGGAAAAGCTTTCACTATTTCATCATTGAGTATGATGCTAGGTGTGCATTTTCTTATTTGTTATTTTTTTCTTTAGCTGTAGATTAATTTACTTCACTGAGTCCATGCTACTGCTTGCTAGGGGGGCCTGCTTTGCATGTTGTTTTTAATCTGTGAAAGTATGTCACCTGAATCTGGGCATTTGATCTATTCCTTCCTCTCACAATTCATGTCTCATTTTGCTGGTCGTTGCTGGTGTCCTTCCTCAGTCCCGATTCTTTCTTACCATATTAGTTAATAATACTCAAGGTGAAGATACTAAAAACTTACTTACATAGTTTTAAAGAATAATTTATCTTTAAAGAATTTATTTTATTTTTTAAACAAGAATATAAAAAAATAATATAAAATTACACAAATTAACATGTGGTGTTTGTTGGAAAAAGAGAAGGTAGAGATGGGTAAAACACATTTATTTAGCCCAGATCTTACCACTCAGAGATATTTATTTTATGTTTCCCCTTAGACTTCTTTAATCAAATGAGAATGATTTGAAAGTTGATTTTGAAGATAAGTTATTTAAAGTCAATTTGATCTTCTTGAATCAACATGTAAGAGTGGTTCTTAGGGCATTGGTTAAGTATTGGACTCTTGGTTTCCACTCAGGTGATGATTTTGGGGTCGTGGGACTAAGCCCTGCTTGGGGCTCTGTGCTGAGTATGGAGTCAGCTTGAGATTCTCTCCCTCTCTCTCTCCTTCTTGTCTTTCTGTCTTCCCCTGCCTCCCCCTGGTCTTTCTTTCTCTCTAAGATAGATAAATGAAATCTTTAAAAAAATGGTTCTCACATGTACTTTCACTGAGGGATATTCTAGCAAATTCTTCACTCCATAGAGACCATCTAGTTTAAAATAAACTCCATTGGTGAGAGAAGGGAACTCATGCAGTTGTAGTGGTTGGAGATTGGTGGAGACATTTTAGACAGGTTTAATATGAATCTGCAAGTGGATAGAAATTGCTGAAGAACAACTCAGCCCTGAAAATGTAGAATTTGAGAACATTCTAGTTATTATTTAGAGGTAGGGGATAAAGATGGCACAGAGATTAACATGTTACAAAGATTGGCAAGTAGTATCAACTGCTGTTGTTATACTGAGCTTCTGTTGACAAGAGGGAAAGGAAAGTTAAACTTTGTTTCTTAGCAAAAGTAGAAGAGGAAGTATTTTGAGTTAATGAAAAACATAGGTGGTAATGAAGTTAAAAGTGTAAGTTTAACTGGCAAGTTAAGATAATCTCTTTGAACTTTTTTATTGATTCAGTAGACATTTATTAAAGATCTGGTATCTAGGCTGTGGGGAACAATGAAGGGAGAAGGCACAGGTTTATCCAAAGACCTTTAATCTAGAGGATGGTGAAAATTAGATTTGGGAAGTTGTGTTTTATGAAGATGATAGCTCAAACAGTGCCAGTAGACAAGAATTTTTAGCTAAGGATTATATATTCATGGGATTTTAGATCTGGAAGAGACCACAATGATGTAGTTCAACCTTTATTTTTCTGATGGGATCAGCAAGGTCAGAGATTGCTCATGGTCTCCCAGATTGGCTATTTCAATCTTGAATTCAGATCCTGATTTCCTGTACAGGGCTTTTTCTCCTACATCATTGAATCTTCGAAAAAAACATCGGACGATAAGAATCAGTCTGGAAATATTTATCAGATGCCTGCTATGTGGTAGAGTTAATGGAAGAAACAAACATTCCTGTTCTGAGGAGTTTATTCAGAGAATTCTTTCATTTATAATAGAAATCCATCTCAAATTGAAGAGGAAGGGAGAGTTTATTGGTTCATGTTATCAAAAAAGGCATAAATGATTCTGACCTTAGCATAGACTGGGATTGGGGCCTCAAGACGTTAGGACCTCTCTGTCTCCCTCTTCCATTTTGGCGTATGTCTAATGTGTTAAATTCTTTCTTTGCAGTTACTAACTTTTTAAAATTTGTTCCTTTCATTATCGGGAAACAGAGCTCCTGGCAGCTCTGGGGTTACATCTTTACAGTGCGTGATGGAATAGGAAAGAGCTATTTCCTGTTGGAAAGACTTCAGGGAATGAATGTTATGGCCCAGAGTACTTCACTTGCCATTCTGTGAACTTGCCATTCACAGCCCCAGTGAATCACAAAGAGTGGGAGAATTTCTGTGAAGGTTGAGGATTAGGAATGCTGGGCACACAGAACAGTAAGGAGAGAAGATTGCCTGACACACATACACACCATGCACACAAAACCATAGTAGATGGCAAATTTAGAAGTAGAATGTGCCATAGGTGTTCAGAGCCTGGGCACAGAGAAATAGTCCTAAGAGTGAAATAACTGAGTCTTGGTAAGTGAACAGAATTTTTTTGAGTAAAGAGGGGACATGAGAGGACATCCAGGCAGTAGGAAATAGTGAGGTATGAACTAAATGCTTCTGCAAAGTGTTTTCTGGAGGACTGTGAGTAGACCAAGTCCTATGACATTAGAGAATACTGGGAAGATATGTTTGGCTGAGAGTGTGAAGGGCCTTGAATGTAGGATAAGAAATTTGACTCTTATTCTGTGGGCAATGGGGAGCCATTGAATATTTTGATTAAGGAAAAAAGGTATTTTAGGAAGGTAAATGGAGGAGCAGGAGTGATTGTAGATCAGAAAAACTAGATAAAAGAATAATGGAATTTATTTCCAGAGGAACTAGGCAAAATTGTTCCTAACATGGAAAACCTATAATAATTGTGAACAGATCACTTAACTATATTCTGTTTGCCTCTTTGGTAAGATAAATACATTGCTCTTTCCTCACGTGAGATCAGAGTTTATATATAACTTTAGTGAGAAAATATTTTGTAGTAGGCATTATTGCTTTAAAAATGACTTTATTTACTTTGATACATGTGAGAGTGTTCTTCTGTATGGTATTTGGAGATTGTAAGTTGGAAATAGATTATTGTTTGAGGAAATGACAGTTAACATTTTATTAGTTCATGAAGTAAATGGAATTCTTTTCAACTATTTTGATTAAGTAAATGACAGAAACAAGTTCTGAAATTAAACTTGAGTACTGTATGTTAATACTTCTTTTTCTTGTAGTCTTGTAATTTTCTTATTACTAAGAATTCTCAAAACTGCCTTCTTTTTTTTTTTTTTTCTTATATACTTTTTTTTTCCCCAATTTATTTATTTTCAGAAAAACAGTATTCATTATTTTTTCACCACACCCAGTGCTCCATGCAAGCTGTGCCCTCTATAATACCCACCACCTGGTACCCCAACCTCCCACCCCCCCGCCACTCAAACCCCTCAGACTGTTTTTCAGAGTCCATAGTCTCTCATGGTTCACCTCCCCTTCCAATTTACCCAAATTCCCTACTCCTCTCTAACGCCCCTTGTCCTCCATGCTATTGGTTATGCTCCACAAATGAGTGAAACCATATGATAATTGACTCTCTCTGCTTGACTGATTTCACTCAACATAATCTCTTCCAGTCCCGTCCATGTTGCTACAAAAGTTGGATATTCGTCCTTTCTGATGGAGGCATAATACTCCATAGTGTATATGGACCACATCTTCCTTATCCATTCATCCGTTGAAGGGCATCTTGGTTCTTTCCATAGTTTGGCGACTGTGGCCATTGCTGCTATAAACATTGGGGTACAGATGGCCCTTCTTTTCACGACATCTGTATCTTTGGGGTAAATACCCAGGAGTGCAATGGCAGGGTCGTAGGGAAGCTCTATTTTTAATTTCTTGAGGAATCTCCACACTGTTCTCCAAAGAGGCTGCACCAACTTGCATTCCCACCAACAGTGTAAGAGGGTTCCCCTTTTCCACATCCTCTCCAACACATGTTGTTTCCTGTTTTGTTAATTTTGGCCATTCTAACTGGTGTAAGGTGATATCTCATGTGGTTTTAATTTGAATCTCCCTGAGGGCTAATGATGATGAGCATTTTTTCATGTGTCTGATAGCCATTTGTATTTCTTGATTGGAGAAGTGTCTGTTCATATCTTCTGCCCATTTTTTGATGTGTTTGTCTGTTTCGTGTGTGTTGAGTTTGAGGAGTTCATTATAGATCCTGGATATCAACCTTTTGTCTGTACTGTCATTTGCAAATATCTTCTCCCATTCCGTGGGTTGCCTCTTTGTTTTTTTGACTGTTTCCTTTGCTGTGCAGAAGCTTTTGATTTTGATGAAGTCCCAGAAGTCTATTTTCGCTTTTGTTTCCTTTGCCTTTGGAGACGTATCTTGAAAGAAGTTGCTGTGGCTGATATCGAAGAGATTACTGCCTATGTTCTCCTCTAAGATTCTGATAGATTCCTGTCTCACGTTGAGGTCTTTTATCCATTTTGAGTTGATCTTTGTGTACGGTGTAAGAGAATGGTCGAGTTTCATTCTTCTACATATAGCTGTCCAGTTTTCCCAGCACCATTTATTGAAGAGACTGTCTTTTTTCCACTGTATATTTTTTCCTGTTTTGTCGAAGATTAATTGACCATAGAGTTGAGGGTCCATATCAGGGCTCTCTACTCTGTTCCACTGGTCTATGTGTCTGTTTTTATGCCAGTACCATGCTGTCTTGGTGATCACAGCTTTGTAATAAAGCTTGAAATCAGGTAAGGTGATGCCGCCAGCTTTATTTTTGTTTTTCAACGTTTCCTTAGCGATTCGGGGTCTCTTCTGATTCCATACAAATTTTTGGATTATTTGCTCCAGCTCTTTGAAGAATGCCGGTGGAATTTTGATCGGAATGGCATTAAAAGTATAGATTGCTCTAGGCATCAAAACTGCCTTCTTAACTGGGACTTTAAACACCTATACCCTTTAAAACAGTACTAGAACTGTAGTGTGTACTAGAACTATAGTGTGTAGTGTGTACTGTTTGTGTCCTGGGGTCTCAGATTCTTAGAGACAACACTCCTTTAACTCTTCTGTTTGGTTCTCTCCCTAGCAATTCACTGTCTCTGTGGCCATGATGGGAGACAGACTCCTTGCTGTCCTTTTTTTAAAAAAATTATTTTAAATTTATTTTCAGCATAACAGTATTCATATTTTTGCACCACACCCAGTGCTCCATGCAATCTGTGCCCTCTATAATACCCACTACCTGGTACCCCAACCTCCCACCCCCCCGCCACTTCAAACCCCTCAGATTGTTTTTCAGAGTCCATAGTCTCTCATGATTCACCTCCCCTTCCAATTTCCCCCAACTCCCTTCTCCTTGCTGTCCTTTTCCATCTATCCTCCATTTCTCTACCCTTAGCTTTCCCACTCTGCCAACCATCTCTTTGAAATCTTTGTTCTTCTCCTAACTCACCAGGCATTACATGCTCCCCTTTCCACCTCATGACTGAAACTCACTTGGGACTCAGAATACCTAGCTTATCTCTTATATTTAGGCATTTTTATCCCCTTTAAATTTCTCTTTGCCTGTAGTGTGTTCGAAACATGTTTTAAAAAGATAACCTCTAACTTGAAGTGCTTTATCTAGAAATGGAAAAAGATAATCCATTATCTCTAGTTTATAAGCAGCTGGTTTTTTTAACAATTAATTTATTTATTTTCAGAAAAACAGTATTCATTATTTTTTCACCACACCCAGTGCTCCATGCAATCCGTGCCCTCTATAATACCCACCACCTGGTACCCCAACCTCCCACCTCCCGCCACTTCAAACCCCTCAGATTGTTTTTCAGAGTCCGTAGTCTCTCATGGTTCACCTCCCCTTCCAATTTATCTTAAAGTTGAGGCTCAGAATTCTGTTCTGAGGACTAGTGTTTGTATTAAAAGATATAGCTGTGGTGGTTTCTTTCATTTCACATAGTGGAAAGTAAGCTTTACTATTGGGTCTATGGTATTTTCTTAATACTAGTATTATACTGAAAAGTATATAACTTTAGAGACCCTATGGAATGCTTATGAAAACGCAGTGTATACATGATATAAGGTAATACAGTGTACTTAATTCTTAAAAATTCTCATGATTTAAAAAAAAATTGTGAAAGTAATACTTGTGAGAATTTCCTTTTAACTCATTCCCCCACCTTCTCCTCCCAAATGTATCCTTGTTTTTCCCCTCACCCAGCTCAGTTAACTGCTGTTCATGATTGGTATTTCAGACTCTATGTGTATATGAAATGTATGTGGGTACATAATTTTTCAAAGTAAATAGTGGAATAATAATTTCAAACACTTACATAGTATTTCCTTTGTAGTAGGTACTATTGTAAGACTTTACATGTATTAACTCTTTAATCTTCACTGTAATTCCATGAAGTATATATTATTATTATTCATATTTATAAATATGAGGAAACTGAGGCACTTCAAGGCTAAGCCCCTTGCCCAAGCTTATACAACCAATAAGTGATAGAGCTAAGATTCAGACCTAGGCATTCTGGTTTTGGAGTCCGTGTCTTCAACCACTAGCTTTAGTGGGAAAATGCCTACTACCCTGTGGCAACTAAGTTAGAACAAACTTACCTTTGTCCCAGATCATCAACTAGAGTAAACAAATCTTGGTTTTGTTTTTAATACCTTTTAGGCAGACATTTATTATGTATTATTGGCCTTTTACAGCTGTCATCTTTCCTCTAATCTAGTGGTGCTTTTTTGAGGAGGGAGGGGAGAAAGTGTCAAATTCCATTTTGAGAATCTTAAATGTCAAGGACCATCCCTTTTCAGGAACATCCACATATGCAAAAATAAAATTTTACAGGGCATATCCGAATATTTATGGACTTTAAGTTCATCTTTGGAGTCAGCTGAAGAATCTCTGATGTAAACATTTAAATTAGTCTTTTCTCTCCATTGTGTATACCTTTTTTTAGCCTGCCCTTTATGTTATTAATATACTTTTCTGAATGTCATTGTTTTTTATTGCAGATGTGTCAATGTTGGATTGGAATAAAATAATAAATAATAATAGGAGTATCCAAAATGTGCCAGGTGTAGTACAAGGCACTTTTTTATTTGAATCCTAAATACTATTTTATTATTTTTTAATTTCTTTTCAGCATAACAGTATTCATTGTTTTTGCACCACACCCAGTGCTCCATGCAATCAGTGCTTTCCCTAATACCCACCACCTGGTTCCCCCAACCTCCCATACCCCACCCTTATAAATATACTTTTTATAGGTTTGTTTTACCTCTTTTGTCTCCACTTCTTATTTTGCTATTTTTCTTCCTTTTTAGGCATCATTATTCACTCATTGTTTTTATTTATTCCATATAATATAATCAGTCATTCTGATTGTAATTCTCAAATTATTCTAATGCTTTTAAAGTTCTCCTGTGAGGATTTCTTCGTATTGTACAGACACCTACTTTAATCTTTGTTTGGATTACTGATGGTATTTGGTCTTAGGTTCTAAAGTCTGTGCCCTTTTTTTTTCTTTTTGAGGTAAAAATCAGTTATATAAAATTTCCTTCCTCTGGTAAAAAAAAAAATCCTTCTGTTTCCTGGAGTTAGTTTTTTTCCATGATGTTTGTCATTTCTTGCATGCTATTTTCCTTTCCGTTTTGTCTTTTTAAAAAAGTAGTCACCAAGACAGCATGGTACTGGCATAAAAACAGACACATAGACCAGTGGAATAGAGTAGAGAGCCCAGTTATGAACCCTCAACTCTATGGTCAATTAATCTTCGACAAACAGGAAATAATATACAGTGGGAAAAAGACAGGGTTTGAAGTGGCGGGGGGGTGGGTGGGAGGTTGGGGTACCAGGTGGTGGGTATTATAGAGGGCACGGATTGCATGGCGCACTGGGTGTGGTGAAAAAATAATGAATACTGTTTTTCTGAAAATAAATAAATTGGAAAAAAAAAGACAGTCTCTTCAATAAATGGTGCTGGGAAAACTGGACAGCTATATGTAGAAGAATGAAACTCGACCATTCTCTTACACCGTACACAAAGATAAACTCAAAATGGATAAAAGACCTCAACGTGAGACAGGAATCCATCAGAATCTTAGAGGAGAACATAGGCAGTAATCTCTTCGATATCAGCCACACCAACTTCTTTCAAGATATGTCTCCAAAGGCAAAGGAAACAAAAGCGAAAATAAACTTTTGAGACTTCATCAAAATCAAAAGCTTCTGCACAGCCAAGGAAACAGTCAAGAAAACAAAGAGGCAACCCACGGAATGGGAGAAGATATTTGCAAATGACAGTACAGACAAAAGGTTGATATCCAGGATCTATAATGAACTCCTCAAACTCAACACACACAAAACAGGCAATCATATCAAAAAATGGGCAGAAGATATGAACAGAGACTTCTCCAATGAAGACATACAAATGGCTATCAGACACATGAAAAGAGATTTTTAATGACTGTTTCAATCTCCTTACTGGTTATGGGTCTGGTTCAGGCTTTCTATTTCTTCCTGGTTCAGTTGTGGTAGTTTATATGTTACTAGGAATGCATCCATTTCTTCCAGATTGTCAAATTTGTTGGCGTAGAGTTGCTCATAGTATGTTCTTATAATAGTTTGTATTTCTTTGGTGTTAGTTGTGATCTCTCCTCTTTCATTCATGATTTTATTTATTTGGGTCCTTTCTCTTTTCTTTTTGATAAGTCTGGCCAGGGGTTTATCAATTTTATTAATTCTTTCAAAGAACTAGCTCCTAGTTTCGTTGATTTGTTCTGTTGTTTTTTTGGTTTCTATTTCATTGATTTCTGCTCTGATCTTTATGATTTCTCTTCTCCTACTGGGCTTAGGGTTTCTTTCTTGTTCTTTCTCCAGCTTCTTTAGGTGTAGGGTTAGGTTTTGTACCTGAGACCTTTCTTGTTTCTTGAGAAAGGCTTGTACCGCTATATATTTTCCTCTCAGGACTGCCTTTGTTGTGTCCCACAGATTTTGAACCGTTGTATTTTCATTATCATTTGTTTCCATGATTTTTTTCAATTCGTCTTTAATTTCCCAGTTGACCCATTCATTCTTTAGAAGGATGCTGTTTAGTCTCCATGTATTTGGGTTCTTTCCAAACTTCCTCTTGTGGTTGAGTTCTAGCTTCAGAGCATTGTGGTCTGAAAATATGCAGGGAATGATCCCAATCTTTTGATACTGGTTGAGTCCTGATTTAGGACCGAGGATGTGATCTATTCTGGAGAATGTTCCATGTGCACTAGAGAAGAATGTATATTCTGTTGCTTTGGGATGAAATGTTCTGAATATATCTGTGATGTCCATCTGGTCCAGTGTGTCATTTAAGGCCTTTATTTCCTTGTTGATCTTTTGCTTGGATGATCTGTCCATTTCAGTGAGGGGAGTGTTCAAGTCCCCTACTATTATTGTCTTATTGTTGATGTGTTTCTTTGATTTTGTTATTAATTGCTTTATATAGTTGGCTGCTCCCACATTGGGGGCATAGATATTTAAAATTGTTAGATCTTCTTGTTGGACAGACCCTTTGATTATGATATAGTGTCCTTACTCATCTATTCTAGTCTTTGGCTTAAAATCTAATTGATCTGATATAAGGATTGCCTCTCCTGCTTTCTTCTGATGTCCATTAGCATGGTAAATTCTTTTCCACCCCCTCACTTTAAATCTGGAGGTGTCTTCGGGCTTAAAATGAGTTTCTTGGAGGCAACATATAGATGTTTTTTTTTTTTTTTAAAAGATTTTATTTATTTATTTGAGAGAGAGAGACAGTGAGAGAGAGCACGAGCGAGGAGAAGGTCAGAGAGCGAAGCAGACTCCCCATGGAGCTGGGAGCCTGATGCGGGACTCGATCCCGGGACTCCAGGATCACGCCCTGAGCCGAAGGCAGTCGTCCAACCAACTGAGCCACCCAGGCGTCCCGGGTTTTGTTTTTTTATCCATTCTGATACCCTGTGTCTTTTGATTGGGGCATTTAGCCCATTAACATTCAGGGTAACTATTGAGAAATATGAATTTAGTGCCATTGTATTGCCTGTAAGGTGACTGTTACTGTATATTGTCTCTGTTCCTTTTTGATCTACCACTTGTAGGCTCTCTCTTTGCTTAGAGGACCCCTTTCAATATTTCCTGTAGAGCTGGTTTGGTGTTTGCAAATTCTTTCAGTTTTTGTTTGTCCTGGAAGCTTTTAATCTCTCCTTCTATTTTCAATGATAGCCTAGCTGGATATAGTATTCTTGGCTGCATGTTTTTCTCGTTTAGTGCTCTGAAAATATCATGCCAGCTCTTTCTGGCCTGCCAGGTCTCTGTGGATAAGTCAGCTTCCAATCTAATTTTTTTACCATTGTATGTTACAGGCTTCTTTTCCCGGGCTGCTTTCAGGATTTTCTCTTTGTCACTAAGACTTGTAAATTTTAGTATTAGGTGACGGGGTGTGGGCCTATTCTTATTGATTTTGAGGGGCATTCTCTGAACTTCCTGAATTTTGATGCTCGTTCCCTTTGCCATATTGGGGAAATTCTCCCCAGTAATTCTCTCCAGTATACCTTCTGCTCCCCTCTCTTTTTCTTCTTCTTCTGGAATCCCAATTATTCTAATGTTGTTTCGTCTTATGGTGTCACTTATCTCTCGAATTCTCCCCTCGTGGTCCAGTAACTGTCCCTCTTTTGCTCAGCTTCTTTATTCTCTGTCATTTGGTCTTCTATATCGCTAATTCTTTCTTCTGCCTCATTTATCCTAGCAGTGAGAGCCTCCATTTTTGATTGCACCTCATTAATAGCTTTTTTTTTTATTAATAGCTTTTTTTAATTTCAACTTGGTTAGATTTTAGTTCTTTTATTTCTCCAGAAAGGGCTTTTATATCTCCCGAGAGTGTTTCTCTAATATCTTCCATGCCTTTTTCAAACACGGCTAGAACCTTGAGAATTGTCATTCTGAACTCTAGATCTGACATATTATCAATGTCTGTATTGATTAGGTCCCTAGCCTTCGGTACTGCCTCTTGTTCTTTTTTTTTTTTTGTGGTGAATTTTTCCGTCTTGTCATTTTGTCCAGATAAGAGTATATGAAGGAGCAAGTAAAATACTAAAAGGGTGGCAACAACCCCAGGAAAATATGCTTTAACCAAATCAGAAGAGATCCTAAATCGTGAGGGGGGGAGAAAGGGGATAAAAAGAGGTTCAAAAAGAAAGAAAGAAAAAAAAGAAAAAAAACCCGAAAAGAATTAAAAAAAGAAAATAAAAGTATAAAAAAGGAAAAAAATATATATTAAACCAGTTAAAAAACGTAAAGGGTAAAAGTTAAAAAAATTTTATCAGAAGAAGAGAAAAAAAATTGAAAAAGAAAAAAATTAAGTTAACTGCAAGACTAAAAAATCACAGGGAGAAAGCCATGAGTTCTGTACTTTGCTTTCTCCTCCTCTGGAATTCTGCTGCTCTTCTTGGTATTGAAACCGGACTCCTTGGTAGGTGAACTTGGTCTTGGCTGTGTTTCTTGTTGATCTTCTAGGGGAGGGGCCTGGTGTAGTGATTCTCAAGTGTCTTTGCCCCAGGCGGAATTGCACCGCCCTTACCAGGGGCCGGGCTGAGTAATCCCCTGGGCTTTGCTTTCAGGAGCTTTTGTTCCCTGAGCACTTTCCGTAGAGTTCTGGAGGACGGGAATACAAATGGCGAGCTCCTGGTCTCCGGCCGGGAGGAGCCGAGAGGCCGGGGCCCCACTCCTCAGTGCACCCTCAGAGAACAGCGCCAAGTAACTCGCATCTGCCTGACCTCCGGCTGCGCTCCGAGCTCACCGAGCCTGCGACCTGTTCAAGGTAACCCCCAGCTGTGAGCTTACTGTCGGCTCTGTCTCTGTAGCCGGCTTTCCCTTTCCAGTACCCACAAGCTCTGTGACACTCAGACACCCCCGATCCTTCTGTCACCCTGTGGGACCTGAGGCCACGCTGACTCCGCGTGGGCTTCGCCCCGGTTTAGCCTCTGGAGCCTCTGTTCCTCAGTGGAACAGACTTTTATTTTTTTTTTATTTTTATTTTTTTTAAAGATTTTATTTATTTATTTGACAGATAGAGATCACAAGTAGGCAGAGAGGCAGGCAGAGAGAGAGAGGAGGAAGCAGGCTCCCTGCCAAGCAGAGAGCCCGATGCGGGACTCGATCCCAGGACCCTGAGATCATGACCTGAGCCGAAGGCAGCGGCTTAACCCACTGAGGCACCCAGGCACCCCGGAACAGACTTTTAGAAGTCCTGATTTTGTGCTCCGTTGCTCTGCCGCTTACCGGGAGCCGGCCCCTCCCCCCGGGGTCTATCTTCCTGTCGCTTTGGATTCACTTCTACGCCAGTGCTACCTTTCAGAAAGTGGTTGTTTTTCTGTTTCTAGAATTGCTGCTGTTCTCTTCGATCTGCCGATGGATTTGCAGGTGTTTGCAATCTTTAGATAAGCTATCTAGCTGATCTCCTGCTAGCTGAAGTAGTCTCAGCCTGCTACTTCTCTGCCATCTTGACTCCTCCTAGAAGCTGGTTTTTTGAAAGAATCAATAAGACCGATAAACCATTGGCCACACTAATCCAAAAGAAAAGAGAGAAAGCTCAAATTCATAAAATTATGAATGAAAAGGGAGAGATCACAACGAACACCAAGGAAGTAGAAACAATCATCAGAAGTTATTATCAACAGTTATATGCCAATAAGCTTAGCAACCTAGATGAAATGGATGCATTCCTGGAAAAATATAAACTACCAAAATTGAGCCAGGAAGAAATCAACAACCTGAATAGACCGAACTAATAACGAGATTGAAGCAGTGATCAAAAACCTCCCAAAAAACAAGAGCCCAGGACCTGACGGATTCATTGGGGAATTCTACCAAACCTTCAAAGAAGAAATAGCACCTATTCTCCTGAAGCTGTTTCAAAAAATTGAAGCAGAAGGAAAACTTCCTGACTCTTTCTATGAAGCCAGCATTACCCTGATCCCCAAACCAGGCAAAGACCCTACCAAAAAGGAGAATTTTAGACCAATATCACTGATGAATATGGATGCTAAGATTCTCAACAAGATCCTAGCCAACAGGATCCAACAGCACATTAAAAAGATTATCCACCATGATCAGGTGGGATTCATCCCTGGGCTACAAGGATGGTTCAACATTCGCAAATTAATCAATGTGATACAACAAAATATGAGAAGAGAGAAGAACCACATGGTCCTCTCAATTGATGCAGAAAAAGCACTATGGACTCTGAAAAACAATCTGAGGGGTTTGAAGTGGCGGGGGTGGGGGTGGGAGGTTGGGGTACCAGGTGGTGGGTATTATAGAGGGCACAGATTGCATGGAGCACTGGGTGTGGTGAAAAAACAATGAATACTGTTTTTCTGAAAATAAATAAATTGAAAAAAACCACAGTGAAATACCATCTCACACCAGTCAGAATGGCTAAAATTAATGAGTCAGGAAATAACAGATGTTGGTGAGGATTCTGGGAAAGGGGAATCCTCCTATACTGTTGGTGGAAATCCTCCTACACTGTTGGTGTAGCCACTCTGGAAAACAGTATGGAGGTTCCTTAAAAAGCTGAAAATAGAGCTACCCTATGATCCAACAAATGGACTGCTGGGTATTTACCCTAAAACAAATGTAGTGATCTGAAGGGGCATGTGCACCCAAATGTTCATAGCAGCAAAGTCCACAATAGCCAAATTATGGAAAGAGCCTAGATGTCCATCAACAGATGAATGGATAAAGAAGATGGGACTATACAGCTGCAAAAAACCATGAAGTCTTGCCATTTGCAATGATTGGATGGAACTAGAGGGTATTATGCTAACTGAAATAAGCCAATCAGAGAAAGACAGTTATATGATCTCACTGATATGAGAATTTTGAGGAACAAGACAGAGGATCATGGGGGAAGGGAGGGAAAAATGAAACACAAAACCAGAGAGGGAGACAAACCACAAGACACTCTTAATGTCAGGAAACAAACTGAGGATTGCTGGAGAGGAGGGGAGGGGGGATAGGGTGGCTGGGTGATGGACACTGGGGAGGGTACATGCTATGGAGAGTGCTATGAATTGTGTAAGACTGATGAATCACAGAACTGTATCCCTGAAGCAAATAATACATTTTTTATTAAAAAAAAAAAGAAAAAGCATTTGACAAAATCCAGCATCCATTCCTGATTAAAATGCTTCAAAGTATAGGGATAGAGGGAACATTCCTGAGCCTCACCAAATCTATCTATGAAAGACCCACAGCAAATATCATCCTCAATGGGAAAAAGCTTGCAGCCTTCCCGTTGAGATCAGGAACAAGACAAGGATGCCCACTTTCACCACTCTTGTTCAACATAGTATTAGAAGTCCTAGCAACAGCAATCAGACAACAAAGAGAAATAAAAGGTATCCAAATTGGCAATGAAGAAGTCAAACTCTCTCTCTTCGCAGATGACATGATTCTTTATATGGAAAACCCAAAAGACTCCACCCCCAAACTACTAGAACTCATACAGCAATTCAGCAACGTGGCAGGATACAAAGTCAATGTGCAGAAATCAGTGGCTTTCTTATACACCAACAATGAAAATACAGAAAGGGAAATTAGAGAATCGTTTCCATTTACTATAGCACCAAGAACCATAAGATACCTGGGAATAAACCTAACCAAAGAGGTAAAGGATCTGTACTCGAGGAACTACAGAACACTCATGAAAGAAATTGAAGAAGACACAAATAGATGGACGACCATTCCATTGCTGTTGGATCGGAAGAATAAACATTGTTAAAATGTCTATACTGCCTAGAGAAATCTATACTTTTAATGCCATTCCGATCAAAATTCCACCGGTATTTTTCAAAGAGCTGGAGCAAATAATCCAAAAATTTGTATGGAATCAGAAGAGACCCCGAATCGCTAAGGAAATGTTGAAAAACAAAAGTAAAGCTGGGGGCATCACGTTACCTGATTTTAAGCTTTATTACAAAGCTGTGATCACCAAGACAGCATGGTACTGGCATAAAAACAGACACATAGACCAGTGGAACAGAGTAGAGAGCCCTGATATGGACCCTCAACTCTATGGTCAATTAATCTTCGACAAAACAGGAAAAAATATACAGTGGAAAAAAGACAGTCTCTTCAATAAATGGTGCTGGGAAAACTGGACAGCTATATGTAGAAGAATGAAACTCGACCATTCTCTTACACTGTACACAAAGATAAACTCAAAATGGATAAAAGACCTCAACGTGAGACAGGAAACCATCAGAATCCTAGAGGAGAACATAGGCAGTAATCTCTTCGATATCAGCCACACCAACTTCTTTCAAGATATGTCTCCAAAGGCAAAGGAAACAAAAGCGAAAATAAACTTTTGGGACTTCATCAAAATCAAAAGCTTTTGCACAGCAAAGGAAACAATAAAAAAAAAAAAACAAAGAGGCAACCCACGGAATGGGAGAAGATATTTGCAAATGACAGTACAGACAAAAGGTTGATATCCAGGATCTATAATGAACTCCTCAAACTCAACACACACAAAACGGATAATCATATCAAAAAATGGACAAAAGATATGAACAGAGACTTCTCCAGTGAAGACATACAAATGGCTATCAGACACATGAAAAAAATGTTCATCATCATTAGCCCTAAGGGAGATTCAAATTAAAACCACATTGAGATATCACCTTACACCAGTTAGAATGGCCAAAATTAGCAAGACAGGAAACAACATGTGTTGGAGAGGATGTGGAGAAAGGGGAACCCTCTTCCACTGTTGGCGGGAATGCAAGTTGGTGCAGCCTCTTTGGAGAACAGTGTGGGGATTCCTCAAGAAATTAAAAATAGACCTTCCCTATAACCCTGCCATTGCACTCCTGGGTATTTACCTCAAAGATACAGATGTCGTGAAAGGAAGGGTCAATGTTTATAGCAGCAAAGGCCACGGTTGCCAAACTATGGAAAGAACCAAGATGCCCTTCAACGGATGAATGGATAAGGAAGATGTGGTCCATATACACTATGGAGTATTATGCCTCCATCAGAAAGGATGAATACCCAACTTTTGTAGCAACATGGACGGGACTGGAAGAGATTATGCTGAGTGAAATAAGTCAAGCAGAGAGAGTCAGTTATCATATGGTTTCACTCATTTGTGGAGCATAACAAATAGCATGGAGGACAAGGGACGTTAGAGAGGAGTAGGGAATTTGGGTAAATTGGAAGGGGAAGTGAACCATGAGAGACTATGGACTCTGAAAAACAATCTGAGGGGTTTGAAGTGGCGGGGGGGTGGGAGGTTGGGGTACCAGGTGGTGGGTATTATAGAGGGCACGGCTTGCATGGAGCACTGGGTGTGGTGAAAAAATAATGAATAATGTTTTTCTGAAAATAAATAAATTGAAAAAGAAAAAGAGCAGAAGGGAATTGGGGTAAATTGGAAGAGGAGGGAATCATGAGAGACTATGGACTCTGAAAAACAATCTGAGGGGTTTGAAGTGGCGGTGGGGTGGGAGGTTGGGGTATCAGGTGGTTGGTATTATAGAGGGCACAGATTGCATGGAGCACTGGGTGTGGTTTAAAAACAATGAATACTGTTTTTCTGAAAATAAATAAATTGAAAAAACTTAAAAAATTTTAAAAAAAGAAAATAATGAATACTGTTATGCTGAAAATAAATAAGTTTAATTAAAAAACATAGTCTTATTGAGATACAATTCATATACCATATAGTTCATCCCTTAAAATATGGAATTCACTTGTTCATAGTGTATTTACAGAATAGTACATTCATCACCACTGTCTGATTCCACAACATTTTTATCACCGCCCCAAATAAACCTAATGCCCATTAGCAGCTACTCTCCATTCTCTCTCCTCTACCTCTGGCAACCATTAATCAACTTTCTGTCTCTAAGAATTTGCCTATGCTGAGTATTTAATATAAATGGAATCATATAATATGTGGTCTCTTGTGCCTGGCTTTTTCACCAAGTGTAATATTTTCAAAATTCATCTGTGTTGTAGCATATATCAGTACTTCATTCCTTTTTATGGCTGATAATATCCCATTGTCTGGATATACCACATTTTCTTCATTTATCAGTTGATATGTCAATTGTTTCTACTTTTTGAATAATTCTACTCTGAGAATTAATGTACAAGTTTTTGTATGAATGCTTGTTTTCAGTTCCTTTGGACATATACCCAGAGTGGAATTGCTGGGTCACATGGTAATTTTTAATTTTTTTTGAGGAACTGCCACAGTATTCTCCATAGCACCTGAACCATTTTACAAGTCCACCAGCAATGCACAAGGGTTCCAGTTTCTCCATGTTTTGGTCAACACTTTTTCTTTTATGTCTTTATTTCAAAGAGAGAGAGAGTGAGGATGAGCAGAGACAGGGGCAGAGACGGAGGGAGAGGCAGACTCCCTCTGTTCCTGCTGAGCAGAGGAGCCTGATGTGGGGCTTGAGCCAAAGGCAGATGCTTAACTAACTAAGCCACCCAGGTGTTCCCCCCACTTTGAAAAAACGATTTTATCTGTGAAAGAAAGAGAGTGAGCAAGCATGTGTACTGGAGGATGAGGTGGGGAGAGAGACTCTGAAGCAGACTCTGTGCTGAGCACAGAGCCTGGTGTGGGGTTTGATCCTATGACCATGAGATCATCATCTCAGATAAAACCAAGAGGTGCCACCCAACCAACTGAGCCACCCCAGCACCTCCCACCCTTTCTTTTTTGATCGTGGCAATTCTGGGAGATATGAGGAGATATTTCATTGTGGTTTTAATTTATATTTATCTAATAATTAGTGATGTTGAATGCCTTTTTTTTTTTTTAAAGATTTTATTTATTTATTTGTCAGAGAGAGAGAGGGAGAGAGAGTGAGCACAGGCAGACAGAATGGCAGGCAGAGGCAGAGGGAGAAGCAGGCTTCCTGCTGAGCAAGGAGCCCGATGCGGGACTCGATCCCAGGACGCTGGGATCATGACCTGAGCTGAAAGCAGCTGCTTAACCAACTGAGCCACCCAGGCGTCCCTGAATGCCTTTTTATGTACCTTTTGGCCATATGTATGTTCTTGGAAAATGCCTGTTCAGGTCCTCTGCCCATTTTGTAATTGGATAGCTTGTGTTTTTTTTTTTTCTCTTGAGATGTATGTGTTCTTTATGTATTTTGGATATTAACCCCATATGAGTTATATGATATTGAAAATATTTTCTCCCATTTGTAGGTTGTCTTTTCATTTTGTTGATGGTTTCCTTTGCATGCAGAAGATTTTTAGTTTTTCATATGTAGTACCATTTGTTTATTTTTGCTTTTGTTGCCTTTGCATTTGGTGTCAAATGCAGAAAAGCGTTACCAAGACTGTTGTCAAAGAGCTTACCCCTATGTTTTCATTTAGGAGTTTTATGGTTTCATCTAGGATGTTTATGGTCTTATATTCAAATCTTTAATCCATTTTGAGTTGATTTTTGTGTATGGTGTAAGATAGCAGTTGGATTCATTCTTTTGCATGTAGCTGTCCTGTTTTCCCAATACCATATTTGTTGAGGAGATTACCCTTTCTCCAGTGTATATTCTTGGTTCTTTATCATTAATGAATTGACTATTTCTGCATGGGTCTGTTTCTGCTCTTTGATTTATATGTGTCTCTTTTATGCCAGTGGGATACTGTTTTGATTACTATAGCTTTTTTTCTTTTTTTAGATTTTGTTTATTTATTTGTCAGAGCGAGCACGCACAAGCAGGCAGAGAGGCAGGGAGAGGCAGAGAGAGAAGCAGGGTTCCCACTGAGCCAGGAGCCTGATATGTGACTGAATCCCAGGACCCTGGGATCATGACCTGAGCTAAAGGCAGCAGCTTAACCCACTGAGCCACCTAGGCACCCTTGATTACTATAGCTTTATAATATAGTTTGAAATCAGAAAATGTGATGTTTTGGTTTTGTCCTTTTTTGTCAAGATTGCTTTGCGTATTTGGGTCTTTTGTGGTTCCATACAAATTTTAGGACTGTTTGTTATATTTATGTGAAAAATGTCATTGGAATTTTGATAGGGATTGCATTGAATCTGCAGATTGCTTTGGGGAAGTATGGACATTTTAACAATTAGGATTTTTCTAATCCATGAGCATGGAATATCTTTTTATTTATTTGTGTCTTCTTTGGTTTCTTTCATCACTGTCTTATACTTTTCAGTGTACAGGTCTTTCACCTCCTTGGTTAAGTTTATTTTTAGGTATTCTTTCTGATGCAGTTGTAAATGGGATTGTTTATTTGTGTTTTTTTTTTGTGTGTGTGTGTGATATAATTGACATGTAACTTTGTGTTACTTTCAGATGTACAATGGGATTATTTTCCCAATTTCTCTTTATGATAGTTTATTAGTATGTAGAAATGTAACTGGTTTTTATATACTGCTTTTTGTATCCTACTGCTTTACTGAATTTGTTTATTCTGATAGTTTTTGGTGGCATCTTTAGGTTTTTCTACATATTATGTCATCTGCAAATATTAAGACAATTTTAACTTTGGCTTTAAAGTTTTGTTTCTTTTTCTTGCTTAATTGCTCTGGCTGGGAATTCTAATATGTTAAATAAAAGTGATCCTTGTCTTGTTTCTGATTTTAGAGGAAAATTTCAGCTTTTACCATTAAGTATGATGTTATCTGTGGGCTTAATATATATGGGTTTTATTATGTTGATGTACATTCCCTCTGTACCTACCTCATTGAGAATTTTTATCCTGTATGGATGTTGAATTTTGTTAAATGCTTTTTCTCATCTATTGGGGTGAACATAAAATTTTCATCATTTATTTTGCCAGTGTGATCTATTATATTGATTGATTAATGCATGTTGAACCATCCTTGGAATAAATTACACTTGATCATAGTATATGTCACTTTTTAAAAAAGATTTAAAATCTTTTTTAAAAATCTCCAGCATGGGAGCTGGAGGAGGGACAGAGAGAGGGAGAGAGAGAATCCCAAGCATATTCCCTGCTGAGTGTGGATCCTGTCATGGAGCTCGATCCCAGGACCCTGAGATCATGACTTGAGCCAAAACTGAGAGTCCATTGTTTAACCAACTGATGCAGCAGGCATCCATCTTTCTTTATTATTTTTTTAATTAAGTTTTTATTCCAGTCAGTTGACATATAGTATAACGTTAGATTCAGGTGTACAGTTTAGTGATTCAGCACTTACATACAATACCTAATGCTCATCACAACTTGTGCTCTCCTTAATCCCCATTACCTATTTAGCCCACCTCCCACTCCCTCTGATAACCCTGTTTGTTCTCTATAGTTAAGAGTCTGTTTCATGGTTTTCCTCTCCCCACCATGTTCATTTGTTTTCTTTTTTAAATTCCACATATGAGTGAAATCATATGGTATTTGACTTTCTCTGATTGACTGACTTTGCTTAGCATTGTACTCCCTAGATCAGTCCGTGTTGTTCTAAATAGTAAGATTTCATTCCTTTTGATGGCCTTGTAATATTCCACTACATAGCTAGACCACATTTTCTTTATCCATTTATCAGTGGACATTTGGGCTGCTTCCATATTTTGGCTGTTGTAAATAAAGTTGCAACAAGCATAGGGATGCATATATATTTTTGAATTGGAATGACTGGATCATGTGGTTGTTCTGTTTTTAATTTTTTGAGGAACCTTTATATTGTTTCCACAATAGCTACCCCAGTTTACATTCCTACCAACAGTGCATGAGGGTTTCTTTTTCTCCACATCCTTGCCAACACTTGTTTCTTGTGTTTTTGATTTTAGCCATTCTGATAGGTGCGAGGTGGTATCTCCTTGTGGTTTTGATATGCATTTCCCTGATGATGAGTGATGTTGAGCCATGTCTGTTGTTGATGTTCAACAGAACATGTCTGTTCATGTCTGTTGGCCACCTGTATGTCTTCTTTGGAAAAATGTCTGTTCATGTCTTCTGCCCATTTCTTAAGTGGATTGTTTTCTGGGTGTCAAGTTTATCAGTCTTATTGATTCTTTTGAAAAACCAGCTTCTAGTTTCATTGATACGTTCTGCTCTATCTCTAGTTTCTACCTCATCGATCTCAGCTCTAATCTTGATTATTTCCCTTCTTATGTGTGGAGTTGGTTTGATTTGTTGTTGAGTCTCCAGTTCTTTAAGGTGTAGAGACAGCTGGTGTGTTCTGGATTTTTCAATTTTTTTGAGGGAGGCTTGGATGGCTATGTATTTTCCTCTTAGGACCGCCTTTGCTGTATCCCATAGGTTTTGGATCGAAGTGTCTTCATTCTCATTGGCTTCCATGAATTGTCTCAGTTCTTCTTTGCTCTCCTGGTTGATCCAAGCATTCTTAAGCAAGGTGGTCTTTAGCTTCCAGGTGTTTGAGTTCCTTCGGAACTTTTCCTTGTGATTGAGCTCCAGTTTCAAAGCATTGTGATCTGAGAATATGCAGGGAATCATCTCAGTCTTTTGGTATCGGTTGAGTCCTGATTTGTGACCCAGTATGTGGTCTATTCTTGAGAAGGTTCCATGAGCATTTGAGAAGAATGAGTATTCTTTTGTTTTAGGGTTGAATGTTCTGTATATATCTATGAGGTCCATCTGGTCCAATGTGTCATTCAATGCTCTTGTTTCTTTATTGATTTTCTGCTTTGATGATCTATTTCTGAGAGAGGCATGTTAAGATCTACTATTAGTGTTTTCATATCAATATGACTCTTTATCTTGATTAACAGTTTTCTTATGTAATTGGCTGCGCCCATATTAGGGGCATAGATATTTACAATTGTTAGATCATCTTGGTGGATAGTCCCTTTAAGAATGATGTAGTGTCCTTCTGTATCTCTGACTACAGTCTTTAGTTTAAAATCTAATTTGTCTGATATGAGAATCGCTACCTCAGCCTTCTTTTGAGGCCCATTGGCATGAAAAATGCTTCTCCATCCTTTCACTCTCAGTGTGGGTGTATCTTTAGGTTCGAAATGGGTCTCTTGTAGACAACATATGGATGGGTCCTGTCATTTTATCCAATCTGCAACCCTGTGCCATTTTATGGGTGCATTTAGGCCATTCACATTGAGAGTGATTATTGATAGATAGCTTTTTTATTGACATCGTGTTACCTTTGAAGTCTTTCTTTCTGTAGATTGTCTCTATATTTCTGTTCAATGCTATTCTTAGGATTTTTCCTCTTTTATAGAACCCCCCTTAATATTTCCTGCAGTGTCGGCTTGGTGGTTGCATAGTCTTTTAAGCCTTGCTGGTCTTGGAAACTCTTTATCTCTCCACATTTCTTTTTTTCCCCCACCCATTATTTATTTATTTATTTATTTAATTTATTTTTAAAAAATTTCTTTTCAGTGTTCCCGAATTGATTTTTTGTCTCATTCTATTCATCCTTGAGTTTTTAGCCTAAGTTTCCTCATGGAGGCCTTCCTTGTTTTTAGACCAGGTTTGATTCCTCTGCTTTATGCACCCATTGTATCTTTCATGTACTTAACATAGCAAAGGACACATTTTATAGGGATTGCTTGTTTTTCTTCTCCACTGAAGTGTGAACTCTGAAAGGCTAGCATCTAGGTCTGTGTTTTTTACTACTATATCCTCTGCATCTGGCAACTTGCCAGATACATGGGAAATGCTCAGTGTATACTTATTGAAAGTTGACTGGTGAATGATATAATTAACTTCGCTTGTGTAGGTCAGGGAATGTTTCAAAGAGAATGAAATATATGGGTTGAGCTTGCAAAATGAATATAGGTTTTCAGGAGATTAGAGTGAGAATGATGAGAGAAAGGGCCTTTTGGAGAATACCATTTACAAAAACACTATATAAAAACGCTTGGAGCATAATGGAGCTGATTACTCTTAGTTCCGACCAGGTTGGGTGCAAATTTGAGTAATTGTTGAAAGATGGAGAGATCTGGTCATGGAAGGCCTGATACGCTATATTCATCTCTTGTTATTGGGAACCATTCATGTTGAGGGAATTTTATCATTTACTGAAGTCTTACTATGTTATAGGTTTTCTTAAAATATCTCAGTGCTACACAATGTCTTTTTTTAAATGTGTTTGTAATTTGTAGTATTGATGGGAGGGTATTTGGACTTGGACTGCAGGGGTTATTGTCAATGTGTGATTTGTGTTTTTATTTTATAGAATCATCTAATGTGATATACCGATTTTATAAGTGATATTTAGATAATTCTAATAACTGTATATTTGACAACCTATTAGAATGTTTTGCAATTGGGAAAAAAAAAATCTCGGTGCTTACAACACTTTTCTTTTTGGCAACTGAATTTCATCTGGGCTGAGTAAAGGTTGCTGTCTTATTTATCCTGAAATACTTGGTGTTTATAATTATATTCTTTTTTTAAAAATTTATTTATTTTCAGAAAAACATTATTCATTATTTTTTCACCACACCCAGTGCTCCATGCAATCTGTGCCCTCTATAATACCCACCACCTGGTACCCCAACCTCCCACCCCCCCCGCCACTTCAAACCCCTCAGATTGTTTTTCAGAGTCCATAGTCTCTCATGGTTCACATCCTCTTCCAATTTAACCAAATTCCCTTCTCCTCTCTAATGCCCCTTGTCCCCCATGCTATTTGTTATGCTCCACAAATAAGTGAAACCATATGATAACTGACTCTCTCTGCTTGACTTATTTCACTCAGCATAATCTCTTCCAGTCCCGTCCATGTTACTACAAAAGTTGGGTATTCATCCTTTCTGATGGAGGCATAATACTCCATAGTGTGTATGGACCACATCTTCCTTATCCATTCATCCGTTGAAGGGCATCTTGGTTCTTTCCATAGTTTGGCGACTGTGGCCATTGCTGCTATAAACATTGGGGTACAGATGGCCCTTCTTTTCACGACATCTGTGTCTTTGGGGTAAATACCCAGGAGTGCAATGGCAGGGTCATAGGGAAGCTCTATTTTTAATTTCTTGAGGAATCTCCACACTGTTCTCCAAAGAGGCTGCACCAACTTGCATTCCCACCAACAGTGTAAGAGTGTTCCCCTTTCTCCACATCCTCTCCAACACATGTTGTTTCCTGTCTTGCTAATTTTGGCCATTCTAACTGGTGTAAGGTGATACCTCAATGTGGTTTTAATTTGAATCTCCCTAAGGGCTAATGATGATGAACATTTTTTCATGTGTCTGATAGCCATTTGTATGTCTTGATTGGAGAAGTGTCTGTTCATATCTTCTGCCCATTTTTTGATGTGTTTGCCTGTTTTGTGTGTGTTGAGTTTGAGGAGTTCATTATAGATCCTGGATATCAACCTTTTGTCTGTACTGTCATTTGCAAATATCTTCTCCCATTCCATGGGTTGCCTCTTTGTTTTTTTGACTGTTTCCTTTGCTGTGCAGAAGCTTTATTCTAAGCAGGATCATACTCTTTGAAGTCGTGTGTTGTGTGTTATGCCTCTCTACATCCCACAGGGAATTTAGATGAGTGTTGCTAAAGTTTTATCTCTTCCTCTGATTTTGGTATAGTCTTACCAGTATTTCTTTTTCTTTTTTTTTTTTTTTTTAGCTTCTCCTTTCTTTTTTTTTTTTTTCAATTTATTTATTTTTAGAAAAACAGTATTCATTATTTTTTCACCACACCCAGTGCTCCATGCAAGCTGTGCCCTCTATAATACCCACCACCTGGTACCCCAACCTCCCACCCCCCCCGCCACTTCAAACCCCTCAGATTGTTTTTCAGAGTCCATAGTCTCTCATGGTTCATCTCCCCTTCCAATTTACCCAAAAGCACATACCCTCCCCAATGTCCATAACCCTACCCCCCTTCTCCCAACCCCCTCCCCCCAGCAACCCACAGTTTGTTTCGTGAGATTAAGAGTCACTTATGGTTTGTCTCCCTCCCTATCCCATCTTGTTTCATGGATTCTTCTCCTACCCACTTAAGCCCCCATGTTGCATCACCACTCCCTCATATCAGGGAGATCATATGATAGTTGTCTTTCTCCACTTGACTTATTTCGCTAAGCATGATACGCTCTAGTTCCATCCATGTTGTCGCAAATGGCAAGATTTCGTTTCTTTTGATGGCTGCATAGTATTCCATTGTGTATATATACCACATCTTCTTGATCCATTCATCTGTTGATGGACATCTAGGTTCTTTCCATAGTTTGGCTATTGTGGACATTGCTGCTATAAACATTCGGGTGTACGTGCCCCTTTGGATCACTACGTTTGTATCTTTAGGGTAAATTCCCAGTAGTGCAATTGCTGGGTCATAGGGCAGTTCTATTTTCAACATTTTGAGGAACCTCCATGCTGTTTTCCAGAGTGGTTGCACCAGCTTGCATTCCCACCAACAGTGTAGGAGGGTTCCCCTTTCTCCGCATCCTCGCCAGCATCTGTCATTTCCTGACTTGTTGATTTTAGCCATTCTGACTGGTGTGAGGTGATATCTCATTGTGGTTTTGATTTGTATTTCCCTGATGCCGATTGATATGGAGCACTTTTTCATGTGTCTGTTGGCCATCTGGATGTCTTCTTTGCAGAAACGTCTGTTCATGTCTTCTGCCCATTTCTTGATTGGATTATTTGTTCTTTGGGTGTTGAGTTTGTTAAGTTCTTTATAGATTTTGGACACTAGTCCTTTATCTGATATGTCGTTTGCAAATATCTTCTCCCATTCTGTCAGTTGTCTTTTGGTTTTGTTAACTGTTTCCTTTGCTGTGCAAAAGCTTTTGATTTTGATGAAATCCCAAAAGTTCATTTTTGCCCTTGCTTCCCTTGCCTTTGGCGATGTTCCTAGGAAGATGTTGCTGCGGCTGAGGTCGAAGAGGTTGCTGCCTGTGTTCTTCTCAAGGATTTTGATGGATTCCTTTCTCACATTGAGGTCCTTAATCCATTTTGAATCTATTACCAGTATTTCTTTTAAAATACCTCCCTTCTAGGCATGGCATACTAGCTGTATCATGATCATTTATGTCAGAGTAGAATAGAACTTTTACTGTGTGTGTGTTCTGTGCCCTGAGCTCTTTGTGAATGAAGTTGACAGTGACATTGACATTTTTGGGGTAGCCATTTCATGTTGTTTCTATTAAATCACCAAATCTAACCAAGCTTTTCACATGAAGTACTTTTTTTTTTTTTAATAGGTAAGCTCTACACCCAACGTGGGGCTTGAACTCAAGACCCCAAGATCAGGAGTCACTTGCTCTACCAACTGAGCCAGCTAGCTGCCCTGCAGTACTTTTAAGATGTTTTGTATTTTTTGTATTTTGTATTTTGTAGAGCCTAAATTAGGAATTTTTGTCTTTATTCCTACTAAACTTCATTCTGTTGCTTTTAACCTTGCATTCTAACTTGGTTGTTTAGATATCTTTTAACTTAAATATTTGAATAGCTAATAGATGGCTTAAAAGTCCCAAGGTAAAAAGGGTTACACAATATTGTAGCTAACCTTGACCACCTAGTTCTTCACTCTTTCCACAGTTATTCCATATGTATTCTGATGGAGTTTCTGTATGCATATACATAAAAAGCAAATATTAATGTGTTCTTATTTTTAATTATTTTTAGCACTAAAAAATAATACTTACTGTACTCACTGTTAATACTCTTACTCCCCCTACTTAATATTTCTCAGAGGTATTTCCATATAGTTCATAGAGAGCTTCCTTATTTTAACATCTGCAAAAGTGTTTTAGTATATGGTCATGTCACAGTCCATTAGCTGGTCCTTTTTTTTTTTTTAAATTTTATTTATTTATTTGACAGAGAGAGATCACAAGTAAGCAGAGAGGCAGGCAGAGAGAGAGAGGAGGAAGCAGGCTCCCTGCTCAGCAGAGAGCCCGATGCGGGACTCGATTCCAGGACCCTGAGATCATGACCTGAGCCGAAGGCAGCGGCTTAACCCACTGAGCCACCCAGGCGCCCTAGCTGGTCCTTTTTAATGGAGTTTGAACTGTTTATATTTTTCACTGATCAGTGTTGCAGTGAATGACCTTGAATATACTTGTCAACCTTCATTTACAATTGTGCATGTGTATCTTAGGTTAAGATCAGAGATGTTAGAGGTGTTGGATATATAGGTATATGCATTTGCCCAATGGTGATGCTTTAAATTTTTTTCTATATAGATAGTGCATATTTTCTGTTTGTCCCTATTTATTTATGCCTTTGTTTGCTGTTGCAAATGAGATCTTTTAGATTGTCATATTTCTATTGATTCCATATGTTGATTTTTATTTGTGTGTATATATGCATATACACACAATTTTACTCATTTTTTAGTTTATTTTGTCTTCTGAGTATGTAAAATTACTTATAGAATAGATTATTTTTTCTTTTTTAAACTTAGTTTTATTACTTTTTAAAATTTTATTTTATTTTACTTAAAGTCAACTAATTAATGTATAGTACATTATTAGTTTCAAAGGTAGAGTTCAGTGATTCATTGGTTGTATTTAAACCAGTGCTCATTTTATCATATGCCTTTGTAATGCCCATCACCCGGTTACCCCACCCCCCACCCACTTCCCTTCCAGCAACCCTCAGCTTTTTTCCTATAGATAAGTCTCTCTTATGGTTTGTCTCCCTTTACGATTTTGTCTTTTATTTCTCCCTCCCTTTCCCTATGGTCCTCTGTTTTGTTTCTTAAATTCCACATGAGTGAAATCATATAATTGTCTTTCTCTGATTGACTTACATCGTCTAGCATAATACACTGTAGTTCCAACTGCATTGTTGCAAATGGTAAGATTTCATTCTTTTGATGGTTCAGTAATATTCCATTGTATATATATTCCACATTTTCCTTATCCATTCATCTGTTGATGGACATGTGGGCTCTTTCCATAGTTTGGCTATTGTGGACATTGCTGTGATAAACATCAGGATGCAGGTGTCCCTTCAGATCACAATGTTTGTATCTGTTGGGTAAATATCTGGTAGTGCAAAAGTTGGGTCATAGGGTAGCTCTATTTTTTCCACTTTTTGAGGAACCTCCATACTGTTTTTCAGAGTGGCTGTACCAACTTGCATTGCCACCAGCAGTGTGAGAGGTATCTCTGTATCCTCGTTAACATTTGATGTTTCCACACTTGTTAATTTAAAACCATTCTGACTGCTGTGAGGTAGTATCTCACTGTGGTTTTGATTTGTATTTTCAGGATGCTGAGTGATGTTGAGCACTTTTTCATGTGTCTGTTGGCTGACATTTGGATGTCTTCCTTGAAGAAATGTCTGTTCATATCTTCTACCCATTTCTTGATTGGATTATTTGTTCTTCAGGTGTTTGATAAGTTCTTTATAGATTTTGGATACTAGCCCTTTATTTGATAGGTCATTTGTGAATATCTTATCCCAGTCTGTCAGTTGTCTTTTGGTTTTGTTAACTGTTTCATTTGCTGTGCAAAAGCTTTTGATCTTGAAGAAGTCCCAATAGTTCATGTATGCCCTTGCTTCCCTTGCCTTTGGCTATGTTTCTAGGAAGGAGCTGCTATGTCTGAGGTCACTGCCTGTATTCTCCTCAAGGATTTTGATGGATTCCTATCTCACATTGAGGTCTTTCATCCATTTTGAGTCTGTTTTTGTGTGTGGTGTAAGGAAATGGTCCAGTTTCATTCTTCTGCATGGCTGTCCAATTTTCCCAACACCATTTGTTGAAGAGACTGTCTTTTTTCCATTGGGCATTCTTTCCTGCTTTTTCAAAGATTAGTTGAGGGTCCATTTCTGGGTTCTTGATTCTGATCTTGATCTTATTGTCTGTTTTTGTGCCCATACCATACTGTCTTGATGATCACAGCTTTGTAATAGAGCTTGAAGTGTGGAATTGGGATGCCACCAGCTTTGGTTTTCTTTTTCAACATTCCTCTGGATATTTGAGGTCTTTTCTGGTTCCATATAAATTTTAGGATTATTCTATTTATTTGAAAAAGAATGGAAAAGAACAGGTATTAATTCTTCTTTGAATGTTTTGTAGAATTCCCCTGGGGAGCCAACTTGTCCTGGGCTCTTGTTTGTTGAGATATTTTTGATGACTGCTTCAGTCTTCTTGCTGGTTATGGGTCTGTTCAGGTTTTCTAGTTCTTCCTGGTTCAGCTTTGGTAGTTTATATGTCTCTAGGAATGCATCCATTTCTTCCAGATGGTCTAATTTGCTGGCATATGGTTGCTTGTAATATGTGCTTATAATTGTTTGTATTTCTTTGGTGTTGGTTGTGATCTCTCCTCTTTCATTCATGATTTTTTTTTCAGTTTATTTATTTTCAGAAAAACAGTATTCATTATTTTTTCACCACACCCAGTGCTCTATGCAAGCCATGCCCTCTATAATACCCACCACCTGGTACCCCAACCTCCCAACCCCCGCCCCTTCAAACCACTCAGATTGTTTTTCAGAGTCCATAGTCTCTCATGGTTCACATGCCCTTCCAATTTCCCCGAAATCCCATCTCCTCTCTAACTCCCCATGTCCTCCATGCTATTTGATATGCTCCACAAATAAGTGAAACCATATGATAATTGACTCTCTCTGCTTGACTTATTTCACTCAGCATAATCTCTTCCAGTCCCGTCCATGTTGCTACAAAAGTTGGGTATTCATCCTTTCTGATGGAGGCATAATACTCCATAGTGTATATGGACCACATCTTCCTTATCCATTCATCCGTTGAAGGGCATCTTGGTTCTTTCCATAGTTTGGTGACTGTGGCCATTGCTGCTATAAACATTGGGGTACAGATGGCCCTTCTTTTCACGACATCTGTATCTTTGGGGTAAATACCCAGGAGTGCAATGGCAGGGTCATAGGGAAGTTCTATTTTTAATTTCTTGAGGAATCTCCACACTGTTCTCCAAAGAGGCTGCACCAACTTGCATTCCCACCAACAGTGTAAGAGGGTTCCCATTTCTCCACATCCCCTCCAACAGTTTCCTGTCTTGCTAATTTTGGCCATTCTAACTGGTGAATTACATCTTATTTTGTTTTGAGCTTAAGAATTTCATTTAGGCATATATTGGATTCCTTTTGCCATTTTTCTAGGTATAATTTTCTCTTTAATTCCATTTCAAATTTCTGGGCTGATTTTTTTTTCAATTTATTTATTTTCAGAAAAACATTATTCATTATTTTTTCACCACACCCAGTGCTCCATGCAAGCCGTGCCCTCTATAATACCCACCACCTGGTACCCCAACCTCCCACCCCCCCGCCACTTCAAACCCCTCAGATTGTTTTTCAGAGTCCATAGTCTCTCATGGTTCACCTCCCCTTCCAATTTACCCAAATTCCCTACTTCTCTCTAACGCCCCTTGTCCTCCATGCTATTTGTTATGCTCCACAAATAAGTGAAACCAAATGATAATTGACTCTCTCTGCTTGACTTATTTCACTCAGCATAATCTCTTCCAGTCCCGTCCATGTTGCTACAAAATCATCCTTTCTGATGGAGGCATAATACTCCGTAGTGTATATGGACCACATCTTCCTTGTCCATTCATCCGTTGAAGGGCATCTTGGTTCTTTCCATAGTTTGGCGACCGTGGCCATTGCTGCTATAAACATTGGGGTACAGATGGCCCTTCTTTTCACTACATCTGTATCTTTGGGGTAAATACCCGGGAGTGCAATGGCAGGGTCATTGGGAAGCTCTATTTTTAATTTCTTGAGAAATCTCCACAGTGTTCTCCAAAGAGGCTGCACCAACTGGCATTCCCACCAACAGTGTAAGAGGGTTCCCCTTTCTCCACATCCTCTCCAACACATGTTGTTTCCTGTTTTGTTAATTTGGGCCATTCTAACTGGTGTAAGGTGATATCTCAATGTGGTTTTAATTTGAATCTCCCTGAGGGCTAATGATGATGAGCATTTTTTCATGTGTCTGATGTGGGCTGATATTTTTAATCAGTTTTAGAAAACTGTCAGATATTATCTTTATGAATATTCTTTCCTTTTTTTTCTTTGTTTTCTAAAAGGTACTAGTTGTTAGGTTTTTAGGTCTTTTGAGTAAGTTGTACATGTCTGTTATATACTTACTATTTTTTACCTTAGGTATTTTCTATTGATCTCTCTTTAGATTTATTTAAAAATTTTTTTTTATCCATTCGTCCGTTGAAGGGCATCTTGGTTCTTTCCACAGTTTGGCGACCGTGGCCATTGCTGCTATAAACATTGGGGTACAGATGGCCCTTCTTTTCACGACATCTGTATCTTTGGGGTAAATACCCAGGAGTGCAATTGCAGGGTCATCGGGAAGTTCTATTTTTAATTTCTTGAGGAATCTCCACACTGTTCTCCAAAGAGGCTGCACCAACTTGCATTCCCACCAACAGTGTAAGAGGGTTCCCCTTTCTCCACATCCTCTCCAACACATGTTGTTTCCTGTCTTGCTAATTTTGGCCATTCTAACTGGTGTAAGGTGGTATCTCAATGTGGTTTTAATTTGAATCTCCCTGAGGGCTAGTGATGATGAACATTTTTTCATGTCTCTGATAGCCATTTGTGTGTCTTTATTGGAGAAGTGTCTGTTCATATCTTCTGCCCATTTTTTGATATGATTGTCTGTTTTGTGTGTGTTGAGTTTGAGGAGTTCTTTATAGATCCTGGATATCAACCTTTTGTCTGTACTGTCATTTGCAAATATCTTCTCCCATTCCGTGGGTTGCCTCTTTGTTTTCTTGACTGTTTCCTTTGCTGTGCAGAAGCTTTTGATTTTGATGAAGTCCCAAAAGTTCATCTTCGCTTTTGTTTCCTTTGCCATTGGAGACATATCTTGAAAGAAGTTGCTGTGGCTAATACTGAAGAGGTTACTGCCTATATTCTCCTCTAGGATTCTGATGAATTCCTGTCTCACGTTGAGGTCTTTTATCCATTTTGAGTTTATCTTTGTATACGGTGTAAGAGAATGGTTGAATTTCATTCTTCTACATATAGCTGCCCAGTTTTCCCAGCACCATTTATTGTAGAGACTGTCTTTTTTCCACTGTATATTTTTTCCTGTTTTGTCGAAGATTATTTGACCATAGAGTTGAGGGTCCGTATCTGGGCTCTCTACTCTGTTCCACTGGTCTATGTGTCTGTTTTTATGGCAGTACCATGCTGTCTTGGTGATCACAGCTTTGTAGTAAAGCCTGAAATCAGGTAATGTGATGCCGCCAGTTTAATTTTTGTTTTTCAACATTTCTTTAGTGATTCGGGGTCTCTTCTGATTCCATACAAATTTTTGGATTATTTGCTCCAGCTCTTTGAAAAATACCAGTGGAATTTTGATCGAAATGGCATTAAAATTATAAATTGCTCTAGGCAGTATAGACATTTTAACAATGTTTATTCTTCTGATCCAAGAGCAACAGTTGAATGGACAAGGAAGATGTGGTCCATATACACTATAGAGTATTATGCCTCCATCAGAAAGGATGAATACCCAACTTTTGTAGCAACATGCACGGGACTGGAAGATATTATGCTGAGTGAAATAAGTCAAGCAGAGAGAGTCAGTTATCATATAGTTTCACTTATTTGCGGAGCATAACAAATAGCATGGAGGACAAGGGGAGTTAGAGAGGAGAAGGGAGTTGAGGAAAATTGGAAGGGGAGGTGAATCATGAGAGACTATGAACTCTGAAAAACAATCTAAGGGTTTTGAAGGGGCAGGGGTGGGAGGTTCGGGTACCAGGTGGTTGGTATTAGAGAGGGCACGGATTGCATGGAGCCCTGGGTGTGGTGCAAAAACAATGAATACTGTTATGCTTAAAATAAATTAAAAAAATTAAAAAAAATGTTAATAAGGTTTTTAGTTTGGAGTGATTTTAGGCTTACAGGGAAGTTGCATATGTGGTGCAGAGGGTTTCCATACCCTTCACTCAGTTTTCCTTTTGCCAGCCTCTCAGGTTTCCATGGTGCTTTTGTCTAAAAGATTAAAATAGTGTTGGCCTATTGATGCAGGGCTCTTTCCCCTGGGTGTCCCTGATCGGCCTACCCTGGCCAGGCCCCACCTTATATGTAGCAGTTCTTCTGAGCCTGCTGTGGGCTGTGAGAGTGTCTCAGTGAGCTTCAGGGTCTGTCTGATACAAGGCCAGATTTTTGGCTTTCAGGGAGAAGATCACAGAGGCAACTTCCATTCTTATCATCATAGCAGGCAAAATTTTATAGTTTTAAACGCATATACTGGAAGGAAAGAGAAGTTTTTTTTTTTTCAAGTTTTAATTTAAATTCCCGTTAGGTAACATACAGTATAATATTAGCTTTAGGTGTAGAATTCTGTGATTCTTCACTTACATACGATGCCCAGTGCTCATCACAACAGGTACCCTCCTGAATCTCCATCACCTATTTAATTGCCCATCCCACCTCTCCCCACCCCAGCAATCATTAGTTTGTTCTCTATAGTTAAGAATCTGTTTCTTGGGGGCACCTGTGTGGCTTAGGGGTTGAGTGTCTGCCTTTGGCTCAGGTCATGATCCTAGGGTCTTTGGATTGAGCCCTGCATTGGGCTCCCTGCTCTGTGAGGTCATCTGCTTTTCCCTCTCCCTCACCCCTCCCCCCTGCTTGTGCACACATTCTCTCTTTCTAATAAATAAATCTTAAAAAAAAAATAATTTCTTGGTTTGCTTTTTTTTTTTTAATAGCCGCATGTTCATTCAACTTTTTAAAAAAGATTTATTTATTTATTTTAGAGAGAGAGTGCATATGGGAGCATGGGGGTGGGGGGCAGAGGGAGAAGAAGAGAGAGTCTCAAGCTGACTTCCTGTTGAGTGCAGGGCCCAGTGCAGGGCTTGATCCCACAACCCTGAGATCATGACATGAGCTGAAACCAAGAGCTGGATGCTTAACTTATTGCACCACCCAGGCACTCCTTTTTGATTTGTTTCTTAGCTTCTACATGTGAGTTAAATCATATGGTATTTGTCTTTCTCTGACTTATTTTGCTTAGCATAATACCCTCTACCTCCATCCATGTCATTGCAAGTAACAAGATTTCATTCTTTTTGATGGCCGAGTAATATTTCATTCCTGTGCACACACGCTCTTGCTCTCTTTACTATATATAGAGTGTGTGTATATATACATATGTCTGTATATATATGTGTGTTTTTATATATATCTATATCTATATATATATCTATATATATCTCACATCTTTTTAATCCATTTATCAGTTGGTGGACATTTGGGCTCTTTTTGTAATTTGGCTATTTTTGATAATGCTGCTATAAACATCAAGGCGTATGTATCCCTTCAAATTAGTACTTTTGTATCTTTTGGGTAAATACCTAATAGTGCAACTGCTGGATCATAGGGTAGTTCTAATTTTCACTTTTTGAGGAACCTCCATACTGTGTTCCAGAGTGGCTGGAATGAAAGAAAGATTTAAAGTGGATGATTCACTAAAGGTGATATGGTCCATATATGCAATGGAGTATTATGCCTCCATCAGAAAAGATGAATACCCAGCTTTTGTATCAGCATGGATGGGACTGGAGGAGATTATGCTGAGTGAAATAAGTCAGGCAAAGAGAGCCAATTATCATATGGTTTCACTTACTTGTGGAGCGTAAGGAGTAACACGGAGGACACTGGGAGATGGGGAGAAGTGAGTTGGGGGAAATCAGAGGGGAGACAAACCATGAGAAGCTGTGGACTCTGAGAAACAAACTGAGGGTTTTGGAGGGGAAGGGGGTGTAGGATTGGGTGAGTCTGGTGGTGGGTATTAAGGAGAGCATGTACTGTATGGAGTACTGGGTGAGGGGCATAAACAATGAATTCTGAAACAGAAAAATAAAATAAAATAAAAATTTAAAAAATCCACTCACCAATTAATGGAAAAAAAAATACAGTGGATGCTGCCTACCAGAGAAACTAGAAAAACAATAGCAAATTAAAATAGAATGAAAGAAATAAAAAATATTAGAGCAGAAGTCAATTAAGTAGAATATTGATGGAGACCAGAGAAAACTAGTTAAACTTAAAGTGATTTTTTTGAGAGGATTGATAAAAATGATAAATCCTTAGTAGGACTGAATTAAAAATAATGAATACTGTTAAGCTGAAAATAAATAAAAAATAAATTAAAAAAATAGAATATATTCATAATGAAAGAGGGGACATTAGGGAATATTATTAATCCTCTTACTTAACAAATTCCTTAAAGGGCACATTTGAACAAAATTGACACAGGAAATAGAACATCAGAGTGATAAATACATTACATAAATTGAATTTTTTAAAAGGATTTTGTTTATTTATTAGAGAAGAGTGAGAGAGCAAGAGCACGAGCAGGGTGGAGAGGGGCAGAGAGAGAGGGAGAAGCAGACTCCCCTGTGAACAGGGAGCCCAATGCTGGGCTTGATCCTAGGACTCTGGAATCATGACGTGAGCCAAAGACAGATGCTTAACTGACTGAGTCACCCAGGCACCCCTTGAATTTCTAATAAAAGAATTTTCTCTCGAAGAAGACTTAGGTCCCAAATGGTTTGACATGTGAAAACCTGTCCTAACTTCTTAGGAAGCCAGTGTAAGTTTGATCTAAAACCTAACAAGGAAATTAAAATAAAATTATAGACCAATATCTCCTATGATTATAGATGTTGAAAAATCTTAATATAAACATATTTAATTTATATAAATATATGTAACCTATAAATTTTACATAATATTGAATTTATTAATCTAATAAAAGGCAGATTATGAATAACCCACATCTAACATGCTTAATAATAAATTATAGAATGTTTCTCTTCAAACTTCTAGGACAAAATAATGACATCTTTCCTTATAATTCTATTTAACATTGTTTTGGGACCTTTTTTAGTTCCATAAATTAAGAATAGAAGGACAAGTATGTTTTGGACATCTTGCAAGTTTGGTTCCAAGACCACTGCAGTAAAGTGAGTCAAATGAAATGTTTGGTTTCCCAATGCATGTAAAAGTTATGTTTACACTACACTGTAGGCTATTAAATGTGTAATAGCATTATGTCTATAAATCAATGTATACAACTTAAGTCAGAGAAAGACAAATACCATATGATTTTTCTGTAGGTGGAATTTAAGAAACAAATGAGCAAATGGAAAAAAAAAAAAGAAAGGCAAACCAAGAAAAGTCTTTACTATAGAGAACAAACTGAGGGTTACCAGAGGGTATATGGGTGAGGGAATGGGTTAAATAGGTGATAGAGATTAAGGAGTACAGTTGTGATGACCACCTGGTGTTGTATGGAGGTGTTCAACCATGATATTGTATACCTGAAACCGATATTAAACTGTATGTTAACTAACTGGTATTGTAATAAAAACTTAAAAATAGTGTTTAGAGTAGCCCCCCCCCCCATTAAAAATATTTCTTTCTTTTTTTTTTTTTTAAAGATTTTATTTATTTGACAGACAGAGATCACAAGTAGGCAGAGAGGCAGGCAGAGAGAGAGAGGAGGAAGCAGGCTCTCCGCTGAGCAGAGACCCTGATGCGGGGCTCGATCCCAGGACCCTGAGATCATGACCTGAGCCGAAGGCAGAGGCTTTAACCTACTGAGCCACCCAGGCGCCCCTGAAAAATATTTATTTTTAAAAAATGCTAACTATCAGGGCACCTGGGTGTCTTTGTAGGTTGAGTATCCAACTCTTCATTTCGTCTCAGATCATGATCTCAGAGTCGTGAGATGGAGCCCCGTGTTGGGCTTCATGCTCAGCAGGGAGTGTGCTTGAGATTCTCTCTCTCCTTTTTTCCCTTCTCTCCTTCCCCCTTTTGTCTCCCCCCTTCCCTGCCCCCTGCTCGCTCACTCTCTCTTTCAGATAATCTTTAAAGAAATGCTATCATTTGAGCTTTCACCAAGTTATAATATTTTTGCTGGTGGACAGTTTTGTCTTGTTAACACCTGCTGACTGATTAGGGTGGTGGTTGGTGAAAGTTGAGATGGCTGTAATCTCCTAATGCCATGACTACTTTCTTTATCTACTGAGCCAACTCTCTAGTGGGTACCAGGACCAAAGCCTATGTAGCCATTAGATCCAACTCAGTCTCTTGAGGGTTGATATGGAAAAAGAAGTATCTGTTTTTCCAGTCCCAGATTAGACTTGAGCAGTCACATCAAAGCCCTGATATAAGGAAGAATGGGTTGCTCCTGGATCACAGAAGGCTTCTCAAAGCCGTAAGTATAGAGGCTATGGAAAAGAGACTCAGAGAGGTTCATGTCATCAAAGCTGTCAACAGTTTCATTCTAGTTACTTTCAGTGATACCTTTGGGCTCCATCTCATTGGGGCCATTGTGTCTGGATTGGGAATCTTGTCCTGGCAGATATGATCCTCAGAAACTAGAGAAAATGTATTTCTTAAATAGTAAGACTTGACAGTTGAAATTATTCCACGAACCATGGGCTGAAATGGATGTTGTGTTAGCAGGCATGAAAACAGCATTAATCTTGTTGTATATCTCCATCAGAGCTCCTGGGTAACTGGGTGCATTGTCAATGATCAGTAATATTTTGAAAGGAACTTTTTTTCTGAATGATAGATCTTAAAAGTGGCCTTAAAAATGTATGTTTATAAAAAATAAAAAAATTAAAAAAAATTCAGTAAACCATATTGTAAACTGGATGTGCTGTAATTTAGGCTTTGCTATTCCATTTATAGACACAGGCAGAGTAGAGTTGGCATAATTTTTAAGGGCCCTAGAATTTTCATAATTGTAAGTGAGCATTGGCTTCACTTTAAAGTCAGTAGCTGCATTTGCTCTTAACAAGAGAGTTAGCCTGTCCTTTGAAGCT
The DNA here is from genome assembly GCF_020171115.1 of Neogale vison. NCBI lineage: Eukaryota > Metazoa > Chordata > Mammalia > Carnivora > Mustelidae > Neogale > Neogale vison. The sequence goes on along the minus strand of NC_058096.1, from coordinate 204,502,665 downwards.
TTGAAACCAGGCATCAACTTCTTTCTACCTATGAAAGTTTTAGAGGCATCTTCCAATATCTAAGGCTGTTCAATTTACATAGAAAATCTGTTGTTTAGTGTAGCTACTTTCATTAATTATTTTAGCTAGATCTTCTGGGTAACTTTTGTAGCTTCTACATCAGTACTTGCTGCTTCTCTTTGTACTTCTATAAGAGGGAGATGGCTTCTTTCCTTAAACCTCATGAAATAACCTCTGTTAGCTTCAAGCCTTTCTTCTGTAGCTTCCTTATTCCTCCTGTCTTCATAGAATTGAAGAGTAGGGCCTTGCTCTGAATTAGGTTTTGGCTTAAAGGAATGTGGCTGGTTTGATCTTTTATCCAGCATATATCATCCACATCAGCAATAAGACTTTTTTGCTTTCTTATAATTTGTGCATTCACTGGAGTGGTATTTCTAATTTCCTCAAGAACATTTCCCTTGCATTCACCACCTGGCTAAGTGGTGCAAAAGGCCTAGATTTTGGCTAGGCATTTTTCCTTCTTCACTAAGCTTAATCATTGCTAGCTTTTGTTTTTATTCTTTTAAAGATTTTATTTATTTGACAGAAAGACATTACAAGCAGGGAGAGCAGCAGAGGGAGTGGGAAAAGCAGGCTCCATCCTGAGCAGGGAGTGTGATGAGGGGCTTGATCCCAGGACCCTGGGATCATGACCTGAGCCAAAAGGAGACACTTAATCCTCTGAGCCACCCAGGTGCCCCCATTTCTAGATTTTTATTTAAAGTGAGAGACATGTGAGTTTTCTTTTCAGTTGAAAACATAAAGGCCATGTAGGGCCAGTAATTGTTCTGATTTCAATATTTTTGTGTCTCAGGGAATAGGGAGGCCTGAGGAGAAGGAAAGAGGGGAATGGCTGGTTGACTAGAGCAATCAGGACACACAAAACATTTATGGATGAAGTTTACCTTTAGTATATGGTCCCAGTTCATGGCACCCAAAACAGTTACAATAGTAACATCAGAGATCACTGATCATAGTAATAATGATGAAGTTTACGATATTGCAAGAATTACCAAGATGTGACATAGAGACTTGAATTGAGTTAATACTGTAGAAAAAATGGCACTGACAGACTTGCTTGGGGCAAGATTGTCACAAAGCTTCTATTAATAAAAAATGAGAAATCTGTGAAGCACAATAAAGCAAAGTGCAATAAAATGAGGTGTGCCCATAATGAGGTGAATATTGGAAGTAAGAAGTAAAGCCCTCCAACTTATAGATGACCATGATTATGTACATAGAAAATTGTGAAGAATCTAAAAAGAGAGTCCTGGAATTAATTATGGAGTTTGGCAAGATCTCAGAACAAAGCCAAAAATATGTAAAATGAGTTGTATATTTTTGTTTTCACAATGAACAATTTGTGAAATTATAGAACATGTTTTACAATAACATTATAAACACTGACTACCTAAAGATAAATGCAACAAAATTTGTAGGATATGTAGGAGTTCTGTTTTGAAAATAAGAAAACTGCTGAGAAGTTAAAGATAATTTTTTTATATTTACATATATTCCTCATGTTGTATACTTTAAATACATATATTTGCCAATAATCTCTCAATAAAGCTTTTTTAAAAAAAAATGTCTTCGGGCGCCTGGGTGGCTCAGTGGGTTGGGCCGCTGCCTTCGGCTCAGGTCATGATCTTGGGGTCCTGGGATCGAGTCCTGCGTTGGGCTCTCTGCTCAGCAGGGAGCCTACTTCCTCCTCTTTCTCTCTGCCTGCCTCTCTGCCTGCTTGTGATCTCTCTCTGTCAAATAAATAAATAAAATCTTAAAAAAAAAAGTCTTCTTTTTTTTAAAAAAGATTTTATTTATTTATTTGTTAGCGCGAGCACAGGCAGACAGAGTGGCAGGCAGAGGCAGAGGGAAAGCAGGCTCCCGGCCGAGCAAGGAGCCCGATGTGGGACTCGATCCCAGGACGCTGGGAGCATGACCTGAGCCGAAGGCAGCGGCTTAACCAACTGAGCCACCCAGGCGTCCCTAAAAAAAATGTCTTTTTAGTGTTCCAGAATCCATTGTTTATGCACCATACCCAGTGCTCCATGCCCTCCTTAATACCCACCACCAGGCTCACCCAACCACCCACCCCTCCCCTCCAAAACCCTCAGTTTGTTTCTCAGAGTCCACAGTCTCTCATGGCTCATCTCCCCCTCCAATTTTCCCCAATGCCCTTCTCCTCTCCATCTCCCCATGTCCTCCGTGTTATTCCTTATGCTCCACAAATAAGTGAAGCCATGTGATAATCGACTCTCTCAGCTTGACTTATTTTACTCAGCATAATGTCTTCCAGTCCCATCATGTTGATAGAAAAGTCAGGTATTCATCCTTTTTGATGGAGGCATAATCCTCCATAGTATATATGGACCATATCTTCTTTATCCATTTGTCCATTGAAGGGCATCTTGGTTCTTTTCACAGTTTGGCAACTGTGACCATTGCTGCTATGACTGGAGAATCAACAACAAACTAAGCTAACCCCACACGCAAGAAGGGAAATAATCAAGATTAGAGCAGCGATCAATGAGATAGAAACTAGAGATACAGTAGAATGCATCAACGAAACTAGAAGCTGGTTTTTCGAAAGAATCAATAAGATCGATAAACCATTGGACAAACTAATCCAAAAGAAAAGAGAGAGGACCCAAATTAATAAAATTATGAATGAAAAGGGAGAGATCATGACTAACACCAAGGAAATGGAAACAATCAGAAATTATTGTCAAAAGTCATATGCCAATAAGATAATTGTTTTTGAGAGACAATATGTTCATGGGTTGGAGAACTTTATATTATTATCCCAATCAATATCTAGCAGACCTTTTTTTGCATAATTTAGTAAGATAAAATTTATATAGATCTAGAACAGTCAAACAGTTTTTAAAGAGAATGGTGTTGGAGGGTGTATGCAGTCTGATTCCACAACATTTTTTTGGAGGTAGAGTAAGCAAGCGTTTGTGGTATTGGTGCAAAGATAGACATTTAGATCAGTGGAACAAAACAAAGTGCATATATACATAACTGACTTTTGTATATATGGATTTATTTTTGTGTATATGGATTTATGTAATGGGGATTTTTGACAAAGAGACCATGTAATTCAGTGAATAATGAATGAACAATCTTTAGTCATATGGTGCTACAAGAACTTGATACTCATATGGAAAAATTAGTCTTGACTTCTCCTCCACACCATACACAAAAACTAATTTGAAATGATTCATAGACTGAAAAATCCCCTTTTTTGCATTTCTGAGTCACTTTATTTTAGATGTGTTTTCTTTTTATATAAAGTGTGTGGTTGGGTCTTGCTGTGTATATCAAACTGAAAATGTTTGTCTTTTAATGGATGAATGAAGCCCATTCACATTTATAGATATGACTTAATTTTGGTCATAACCCTGCCGTACTTTTTTTAAAAAAGATTTTATTTATTTATTTTACAGACAGAGATCACAAGTAGGCAGAGAGGCAGGAGAGAGAGAGGAGGAAGCAGGCTCCCCATTGAGCAGAGAGCCCAAGGCGGGGCTCTATCCCACCACCCTGGGACCATGACCTGAGCCGAAGGCAGAGGCTTTAACCCACTGAGCCACCCAGGCGCCCCAACCCTGCCATACTTTTTAAAGAATAATTGCTATGTGAATTATATGTGTCATCTTTGTTATAGTGTTATGTTCTCTACATCTTTTTGTGCCTTTTTTTTAATCTTGTAGATATTTAGCAACATGTATGTTTTTATTCAAGTAATACTTTTTTCAAATGTCTTTAATGTCCTATGTTATTATATGGTTTGCCATTTTCTTCTTTTCTTTAATATTTAGTTGCATTATTTGTTTGTATCAAAACATAAAACATTTATGTATTTACCCTCACCTCTCTTTTTACTATTACATGTGTAATTAAATATATCAGATTTACAGTCATTTCCTTTGTAGTTCTTTTTCTAGTCATCTTTTGGTTAGATGAGTCTTAGTTTTTAGTAGTTTGTTCAAGAAGGGGACATGGGTATAAAATTCCCTGAATTCTTGAATGATCAAAATTTTAAAAAATGTGTTGGTACTTGAGGGTGCCTGGGTGGCTCAGTGGGTTAAGCCTCTGCCTTCAGCTCAGGTCATGATCTCAGGGTCCTGGGATCAAGCCCCGCATCAGGCTCTCTGCTCAGCAGGGAGCCTGCTTCCTCCTCTCTCTCTGCCTGCCTCTCTGCCTACTTGTGATCTCTGTCAAATAAATAAATAATATCTTTTAAAAAAATGTGTTGGTACTTGAAGGACAGCTTGATTTGTACTTTGTTTCCTGTGGTTTCTTAATGCTGCTTTCTTGTTACCTTGTTTTTGAGAATTCTGATGTTAATGTAGTTTTCTTGTTGCCTTTTCTTCCCCCATGTAAGCAATTATTTATTTATTTATTTATTTATTACTTTCTTTTTTTTTGATCCCATTTGCATAGTGCTTTTTTTCAGTATCTTTTTAAAATTTATTTTCTTGTCTTAACTGATTTGTTTGCTTGTTTTTAAATTTTTTAAAATTATGATAGTTACCATACAGTATATCATTAATTTTTGATGTAGTGTTCCATGATTCATTGTTTTCATATAACAAGCAGTGTTTCATGCAATACATGCTCTCCTTAATACCCATCACTGGGCTAACCCATCCCCCTCCCCCTCCCCTCTAAAACCCTCAATTTGTTTCCTGGGGTCCATAGTCTCATGTTTTGCCTCTCCCTCTGGTTTCTCCCCCTTCATTTTCCCATTCCTTCTCCTAATGTCTTCCATGCTATTCATTATGCTCCACAAAAAGTAAAACCATATAATAATTGTCTTTCTCTGCTTGACTTATTTCACTTAGCATAATCTCCTCCAGTTCTATCCATGTCGATGAAAATGGTGGATATTCATCCTTTCTGATGGCTGAGTAGTATTCCATTGTATATATGGATATCTTTATCCATTTGTCTGTTGAAGGGCATCCTGGCTCCTTCCACAGTTGGGTTATTGTGGACATTGCTGCTATGAACATTGGGGTGCATGTGGTCCTTCTTTTCACTACCTCTGTATCTTTGGGGTAAATACCCAGTAGTGCAATTGCTGGTCATAGGGTAGCTCTATTTTTAACTTTTTGAGGAACCTCCACACTCCTTTCCAAAGTGGCTGTACCAACTTGTATTCCCACCAACAGTGTGAGAGGATTCCTCTTTCTCCACAACCTCTTCAACAGGGAGGGAGCCTCTTTGTTTGTTTTTGATGTCTTGAGGACTTTTTTCTTTATCTTTAAAGTCTAGTAGCTTTTTTAGGACATGTCTCAGAGTTTTTCATTGTGGGTCAATTTCCCAAGTGCCTGATGAACAATGTCAATATGTAGATTTTTTTTTTTTTTAAGAAATCTTTATCAAATTATGGTTTTAATTTTTAGACTCATTCCAGTGTTTTGCTTTTAGTTTTTAGGAATTGCATTTAAATTTCAAGTTTAAATTCTTTACTTGTTTTTCATTTCTTTTATTTAAAGATTTTATTTACTTATTTGATAGAGAGAGCACAGAGGGAGGGTAAGAGGGAGAAGCAGACTCCCTCCCAAGCAGGAAGCCTGATGTGGGGCTTGCAGTCATGACCTGAATTGAAGGCAGATGCTTAGCAATTGAGCCACCCGGGTGCCCCCTGTTTTCCGTTTCTTTTCTTTCTTTTTAAATTATCTTCAGGTAGCCTCTGTATAGTACATAATTAGTTTTTTTTAAAAAAGATTTTTATTTATTTATTTGATAGAGAGAGATCACAAGTAGGCAGAGAGGCAGGCAGAGAGAGAGAGAGAGGGGGAAGCAGGCTCCCCGCTGAGCAGAGAGCCCGATGTGGGGCTTGATCCCAGGACCCTGAGATCATGACCCAAGCTGAAAGCAGAGGCTTAAACCACTGAGCCACCTAGGCGCCCCAGTACATAATTAGTTTTTGATGTAGTGTTCAGTGATTTGTTAGTTAAGTATAATACCCACTGCTCATCACAGCCTATTTTCCATTTCAAGTACTTTCTCTTTCACATCTTTATCTTATATTCTCTGGTTTCCTTGTTTTTCTTCAATGTACCTTATGAGGTTTTCATTCAAATCTGATCTTCATTTCTGATATGATTTTGGCTTTTTCTTCTATTTTCCTTGAATTTTTATCAACTCTTATTTTTTTCCCCTTCTTCTGGTCCATTTTTGTTTTTATTTTTCAAATTTATAATTCAAGTTTTTTTTTTTTTTTTTTGTATCCCCATATATTTAGATGTGAGTAGTAGTGTCACAACTTTCTTCTGCTCCATAGTTGGTTTCTTGGGGTGGGGGGAATGAGAGTTGGGGCTTCGATTAGTTGAAGTGTTTGAGCCTTGTATTTTTCCTTATAGTAATTTCTTATAGATGAAGAATATTTCTGCTTTTGCATTTCATGAGTATGGCCGGTTTTTGGCGTAGTTTATAAGATTCCTGGCTCAAAAGTAGTGTCTTATGTTGTAGCAAAGTATTGTCTCTTTACTGGTTGTCTTTTGAATGGGTGTTGGTGGTAAAGGCTATATGTCTTTTGACTTTCTTTCTTTTTTCTTCAGGACCCTAAATTTCCCCCTCTTTTTTGTCCATTCATTGTACCATTTAAAAAGATTGCCACTTGGTGCACCTGGGTGGCTCAGTTGTTAAGTGTCTGCCTTCGGCTTAGGTCATGATCCCAGAGTCCTGGGATCAGGTGTTGTATTGGGCTCCCTGCTTTGCTGGAAGCCTGCTTCTCCCTCTCCCACTCCCCCTGCTGTGTTCCCTGTCTCCCTCTCTCTCTCACTCTCTGTCAAATAAATGAATAAAATCTTTAAAAAAATTGTCTCACCATTATCCCTTAGATAAATCTCTTCCTGAGACTGCTGTTTTGAGTACAATGTCCACATTTCCACATTTAAGCACTTTCACTAAGTACGCACTGATCTACCACAGCTCTTTTTCAGTATTTTTCCCCTTGGGTTGGACTTTCTCTTTTGGGAGCTAATTTTTGTTCAGTCTTAGTTTATCTACTTTCTTCTCTTTTTTCCCCCTGTGGCTCACCCTCACCACCTGTTTGATTTCTATGTAGGGTGGAGTGAGAATTCTAAGAACATTTCTGCTGGGAATTGGTGTTTATTTGTTTTATTTGCAGGTAATTCTACCTTTGTAATGTTCTTTAAAATTTTTTTTTAATTTTTTTATTTGAAGTTTGTAATATTCTGTGTCTTCTAGTTGTGTTGACAATGTGGAATTTTTGTGATTTTGCTTCTTTCCCTTTTTGGCTTACAGTGTTTGGGAGGATATGTTAGGGTTTGGATTTATGTAAGTGCCATTACCTTGGCTACCCCAGAACTAAAAAATGGAAGTTAAATGACAGTCTTGAAGGTTTTATAAACCTCAAAACAGTATAAGCAGCAGTAATTATTATTATTACAGTTGCTACTGCTGTGTGCCAAATTTTTATAATTATAAATGTTCAGATTGCAGTGGTGTTCAGTTAGTTATCCTTCTGCATTATTGTCATTTGAAAACTGCTTATTGCCCTGAACATACACTCTTGATCTCACAGTATGCCCTATAACTCTTCCATGTAATGGGATCCTATTCTTGTCTTTCTCAAATAATATCATAAAATATTTTCAAGTTATATATCTAAGGTAATAATAAATAATAAATAATAAATAAGAGGGTAATATCTAAAATATGTAGAGAACTCATACAACTGACTTAAAAATATGATTTAAAAATGGCCAGAGGAATTGAATAGACATTTTCCAAAGAAGTTCTACAAATGACCAAGAAGTATGTGAAACATCACAGTTATCAGGGAAATGCAAATCAGAAGTACAATGAAATGCCACCTCATGCCTGTTAGAATGGTCATCAGTAGGGGTGCCTCACTGGCTCAGTTAGTGGAACATGTCTCTTGATCTCAGGGTTGTGAGTTCAAGTCCCATGTTAGGTGTGGAGATTACTTAAAATCTTAAAACAAAAATGGTCATCATCCAAAAGATGAGAGATAAATGTTGACAAGGATTTGGAGAAAAGGGAACTCTGGTACACTATTAGTGGGAATGTAAATTGGTACAAGAACTATGGAAAATAGTATGGAGTTTCTTCAAAAAATTGAAAATAGAACTATCATATGATCCAGCAATTCTGCTTATGGGTATATACATGGAAGAAATGAAATTACTATCACAAAGAGATGTCTTCATCCTCAAGTTCATTACAGCATTATTTATAATAGCCAAGACATGGACACAGCCTAAATTTCCATCAGCAAATGAGTGAATAAAAATGTGTTATATGTACATTGGAATATTTAGCTATAAAGAAGAAGGAAATCTAGGGGCGCCTGGATGGCTCAGTGGGTTAAAGCCTCTGCCTTCAGTTCAGGTCATGATCCCCGGGTCCTGGGATCGAGCCCCACATCGGGCTCTCTTCTCAGCAGAGAACCTGCTTCCTCCTCTCTCTCTCTGCCTGCCTCTCTGCCTACTTGTGATCTCTGTCTGTCAAATAAATTAATTAAAAAAAAAAAGAAGGAAATCTTGCCATTTGCAACATGGGTGGACCTTGAGGGCATTATGCTAAGTGAAGTAAGTTAGACAGATAAAGAAGAATATTGTATGATCTCTGAAAAAACCAAGTTCATAGAAACAGAACAGATTGGAGGTGGCTAGAGGCAGGTGATGAGGAATGAGGAAAATGGGTGAAGATGGTTAATAGGTACAAACTTTGTGTTGTAAGAAAAATAAATTCTGAGGCTATAATGGGCAGTATGATGACTATAGTTAACAGTACTGTGTTGTATATTTGAAAATTGCTAAGAGAGTAAATCTTAAAAGTTCTTATCACAAGAAAAAAAATTTTAACTGTGTGAGTTGATGGATAGTAACTGAACTTACTGTGGTAATTGTTTTGCCAGATATATATATATATATATATATATATATATATATATGCGCGCGCGTGTGTGTGTGTATGTGTAAATAAATATATACATATATGAAATGCTATATATATAAAATCATTTAGTTGTACACCTTATATTAGTACAAATTTATAGTCATCTCTCAAAAACATTAGAAAAAAGATTAGAAGAACTAGAACACCATTCTGTGAAATTTTTTAAAAAAATTTTTATTGTTCTATGTTAGTCACCATACAGTACATCATGAGTTTTTGATGTAGTGTTCCAGGATTCATTGTTTATGTGTAATACCTAGTGCTCCATGCAATACTTGTCCTCCTTAATACCCACCACCAGGCTCACCCATCCCCCACTCCCTCCCCTCTAAAACCCTTAGTTTGTTTCTCGGAGTCCACAGTTTCTCATGGTTCATCTCCCCCTCTGACTTCCCCACTTCACTTTCCCTTTTCTTCTTCTGATGTCCTCCATGATACTCCATATGTTCCACAAGTAAGAGAAACCATATGTTAATTGACTTTCTCTACTTGATTTATTTCACTCAGCATAATCTCCTTTAGTCCCATCCATGTTGATGCAAAAGTTGGGTATTCATCCTTCTTGGTGGCTGAGTAATAAATAGTCCATTGTATATATGGACCACATCCAATTCTGTGAAATATTGACATAAGGCAGAAAAGGAGAAACAGAAGAACAAAAAATGGGGAGATAAATAGAAAAATAACAAAAGAACAATCCCAAACTGTTGTATCAAGAATCATATTAAATGTTAATGCACTAAATATTGCAGTTAAAAGGAGGAATGGATTTTAAAAACAAGACCCAACCATCTATCTAGGGAACTGTCTATAAATGAAACTCACTTTAAATATAAATATATAAATGGTGAAAACAAATGGATGGAAAAAGATATACCATGATAGCAGGAAGGAGTATGCAGTGACTCTATTAATATCACAGAAATGATTTCAGGATAGAAGGTATAAGCAGAGATGATGAGGAACATTTTGTAATAACTAAGGGCCAGTCCATCAGTTTCTCCTTTCAGGTACAATTGGTATAATTAAAAAAAAAATCAGTAAAAATGTAGATCTGAACATTATCAGCTTACCTTGACATCGATATTTATAGGACACCACACTCAACAACAGAATGCAGACTCAAATGCACTAGTGTGTTTACCAGGACATGTCCTATGTTGGGATTTAAAACAATATACAATAAATTCAGAAAGACTGAAATCACAGAGTATGTTCTCTGATAACAGAATTAAATTAGGTATCAGTAACAATTGGGAAAACCTCAAACATTTGGAAATTAAAACTCAATAATCCATGATCAAAGATGAAATCACAAGTGAAATTAGGAGATATTTGGAGCTGAATGATAATTAAATGCAACATATCAAAATTTGTGGGTTGCAGCCAAAGCCATACTTAGCAGGTAACATCAGATAGCTTTAAATGCCTATATTAGCAAAAAAGAAAGATCTAAAATCAGTGATCTACTTAAAAAAATCAATGATCTGAGTTTCTATCTTAAGTAATTAGAAAAAGGAAAAGTAAACTAAGTCCTATGTAAGTAAAAATAAAGAATAAAGATAGCATAAATCAGTAAAGTGAAAACAAAAATAATACAAGAAATCAATGGAAATGAAAGCTTGTATATTGAAAAGAGGACAGTAAACTGACAGACTGATTTAGAAAAAAGAGCAGTGATACTGATTACCAATATGAAGAACAAAAGAGAGTGTATCACTACAGATCCCACAGACATTAGAAGGATAATAAGGGAATATTATACATTTTATGCCTATGAACTTTGCAACCTAGGTGAAATGGAAGATTCTTGGAACTATACAAATTAACAAAAGTTATTCAAGGAATAACAGGAAACTATAATAGAACTATATCCACTAAAGACATGAAGTTTGTTTAAAACCTGTTTCACAAAGAAAACTCCAGGCCTGGAGGGTTTTACTGACAAGTTATGTAAAACATTTTAGGTAGAAATGATACCAACCATAAACAAACTGTTTCAGAAAATAGAAGAGAGAACAGTTCCCAGTTTATTATTTGAACTGGTATTACCCTGGTACCAAAACCAGACAAACATACCACAAGACAACTACAGACCAGAATTCATCATAAACATTGACACAAAAATCTTTAATACAGTTTTAGCAAACTGAATGCCAAGGTACATGAAAATGATAATACATCATGAATATTTAGGGTTTATCCTGGGAATGTTAAGGTTAGATTAACATTAGAAAGTCATTCAATTTCATTTGCTGTCTTACTAGGATAAATTAAAAAATCATATAATTGTGTTCATAAATGTAAAAAAAGCATTTGACAATATTAAATACCCATTCATGATAAAAACTCAGTAAATTGAGAATACAAGATAGTTTTGCAGGCTGGTTAAGAGGAATTTACAAAAATTTATATGTAAAGATAATGTATAATATTGTAAAACAATCTTGAAGAAGCAGGATAACATTATAAGATTTATAATACCAGATTTTAAGACTGACTGAAATTAAGCTACCAATTAAGACAGTGTAGTATTGCAGGGTCGTAGGGAAGCTCTATTTTTAATTTCTTGAGGAATCTCCACACTGTTCTCCAAAGAGGCTGCACCAACTTGCATTCCCACCAACAGTGGAAGAGGGTTCCCCTTTCTCCACATCCTCTCCAACACATGTTGTTTCCTGTTTTGTTAATTTGGGCCATTCTAACTGGTGTAAGGTGATATCTCAATGTGGTTTTAATTTGAATCTCCCTGAGGGCTAATGATGATGAGCATTTTTTCATGTGTCTGATAGCCATTTGTATTTCTTGATTGGAGAAGTGTCTGTTCATATCTTCTGCCCATTTTTTGATGTGTTTGTCTGTTTCGTGTGGGTTGAGTTTGAGGAGTTCATTATAGATCCTGGATATCAACCTTTTGTCTGTACTGTCATTTGCAAATATCTTCTCCCATTCCGTGGGTTGCCTCTTTGTTTTTTTGACTGTTTCCTTTGCTGTGCAGAAGCTTTTGATTTTGATGAAGTCCCAGAAGTTTATTTTCGCTTTTGTTTCCTTTGCCTTTGGAGACGTATCTTGAAAGAAGTTGCTGTGGCTGATATCGAAGAGATTACTGCCTATGTTCGCCTCTAAGATTCTGATAGATTCCTGTCTCACGTTGAGGTCTTTTATCCATTTTGAGTTGATCTTTGTGTATGGTGTAAGAGAATGGTCGAGTTTCATTCTTCTACATATAGCTGTCCAGTTTTCCCAGCACCATTTATTGCACTCCTGGGTATTTACCCCAAAGATACAGGTGTCGTGAAAAGAAGGGCCATCTGTACCCCAATGTTTATAGCAGCAATGGCCACAGTCGCCAAACTATGGAAAGAACCAAGATGCCCTTCAACGGATGAATGGATAAGGAAGATGTGGTCCATATACACTATGGAGTATTATGCCTCCATCAGAAAGGACGAATATCCAACTTTTGTAGCAACATGGACGGGACTGGAAGAGATTATGCTGAGTGAAATCAGTCAAGCAGAGAGAGTCAATTATCATATGGTTTCACTCATTTGTGGAGCATAACCAATAGCATGGAGGACAAGGGGCGTTAGAGAGTAGTAGGGAATTTGGGTAAATTGGAAGGGGAGGTGAACCATGAGAGACTATGGACTCTGAAAAACAGTCTGAGGGGTTTGAAGTGGCGGGGGGGGGGTGGGAGGTTGCGGTACCAGGTGGTGGGTATTATAGAGGGCACAGCTTGCATGGAGCACTGGGTGTGGTGAAAAAATAATGAATACTGTTTTTCTGAAAATAAATAAATTGGGAAAAAAAAAAAGGACAGTGTAGTATTGGCATAACTATTGGCATATAAATCAATGAAATTGGATAGAATCCAGAAGTAGATAACTAATGAATCACTAAATTCTACTTCTGGAACTAAAAAGAAAAAAAATAGACCCATACTTATATGCTCAATTGATTTTTTTTTAAAATTTTTATTTTTATTTATTTATTTTTTTCATTTTTTTTTCCAACTTATTTATTTTTGGAAAAACATTATTCATTATTTTTTCACCACACCCAGTGCTCCATGCAAGCCGTGCCTTCTATAATACCCACCACCTGGTACCCCAACCTCCCACCCCCCCGCCACTTCAAACCCCTCAGATTGTTTTTCAGAGTCCATAGTCTCTCATGGTCCTCTTCCAATTTACCCAAATTCCCTACTCCTCTCTAACGCCCCTTGTCCTCCATGTTATTTGTTATGCTCCACAAATAAGTGAAACCATATGATAATTGACTCTCTCTGCTTGACTTATTTCACTTAGCATAATCTCTTCCAGTCCCGTCCATGTTGCTACAAAAGTTGGATATTCGTCCTTTCTGATGGAGGCATAATACTCCATAGTGTATATGGACCACATCTTCCTTATCCATTCATCCGTTGAAGGGCATCTTGGTTCTTTCCATAGTTTGGCGACTGTGGCCATTGCTGCTATAAACATTGGGGTACAGATGGCCCTTCTTTTCACGACATCTGTATCTTTGGGGTAAATTTGTGCTCAATTGATTTTGACAAATATGCTAAGGTATATGTCAGTGGGAGAATGGACAGTCTTTTCAACAAAAGGTGTGGGAACAGCTGGAGTTTTATATGAAAAATAAGATCCTCAATCTTTTTCTTAAGGTAAAATTGACATGTGTCAGAGACTTAAGAGCTAAAATTATTAAATTTCTAGAAGAAAATGAAGTAGAGTATCTTTGTGGCTTTAGGTTGGACAGAGATTTCCAAATAGGACACAAAAGGCAAAAACTATGATAGGAAAAAATTTTGATGAAATACACTTAATCAAAATTTAAAAAAATTTGCTTTGTAAAAGACACAGTAGAGAAAGCTAAAAGGCAGTCATAGTCCTGGAGAAATTATTTTCTAACCATTTATATGGCAGATGACTTATAATCTCAAAACTCAGTTAATAGGGTTTGTAGTGGGAAAAATCAAAACCTCAGTAACAACAAAAGAATGGGCAAAAGACTTACACTCTTCACAAAAGAAGACATATGAGTGGTCAGTGAACTGAACCATTGGCTCACGTGTCCCACGTCTGCATCACCCAGTTGTCATTTTGGCATTGGGTGAATAAACAAAGTGTGGTGTATCCATAGAATAAAGTACTACTTAACAGTTAAAAGGAATAAACTGTTGATTCATGGAATTACTTCAGTGAGTTTTCAGGGGGGTTATGATGAATGAAAGAAGTCAGTCAAAATGGTTACATACTATATGACTCTATTTTTATGTCATTTTCTAAAAGACAAAACTATAGTGATGGAAGACAAATCAGCAATTGCCATGGGTAGAGATGGGGGTAGGAGTGACTTGAAAGAGCATAAGGGAGTTTTTTTGGGGTGCTGGAACTGTTCTGAATATTGTGGTGATAGTTAACACAATTCTATGCATGTGCTAAGATTCATAGAACTATATAATGAGAAAGAAAAAGTTTCAAATTATAATTTTAAGAAAATAAAAAATTAATGTAAATCTAAGATTCACCAGTGTTGAGCATAACTCTAATATATTGTACTTCCTTAATCCATCCTTCTGTCAGTTCATGTTTATTTTTTTCCTTCTCTTTTGTTACTAAGAACAGTGCTAAAAAAAAATTACTGAAGAATTCTTGTAAATAACTGCCTATTATATTTATCTTTAAGCAATAAGACAATTCTTAAGCTTAAAAAAGAAGAACAGTGCTGCTTTGAACTCTTGTGTTGCCTCCTGGCATATGTGTTTATTTTTCTTAGGGTATGTGATTAGGAGAGGAATTGCTGAATTATAGGATATGTATTGACCAATCTGAGAAAATAATGCCGAATTGTTTTCCAGAGTGCTTTTGGTTTACATTTTCTTCTATAGCCTATAAACCATTTGCATTTATGGACAGGTCTTCATTTTATCTTAACTCTTTATTAATAGTTGAGCAAGGTATAGAATGCTAAGTTAGAAATTCTTTTCTTTCAGCATTTTTAAGGCATTGTCCATTGTCTTCTGGTGTGCAATGTCATTATTAAGAAGTCTATGACTCCTGATCTTTTGGGTATGATCTATTTTTCTTATTTGGAAGCTTATTAATAGAACCATAATTATGCTCCCAGTGTTCTGGGATTTCACAGTATGTTCACAAATTTCACAGTATGTTCTTTTGGGTCAGCTTATTTTTGTCTAATATATTGGGTCCTTGGGGGCCCTTTTTATTAACTGTAAATGAATAGCATGAGAATGCCCGAAGGGTAAAAAGCCTAGGATACCAGGATTCTGTGAACTCAGAGTTGGAAAGTGGCTGCAGTTTTTTTTCTGTATATGTTTGTATAATCCTCCTATTTTTTGTGGTCATTGCCACTCTTCAGATGAGCCTGGTGTCACCCAATCTCAGGTAAAAACCATTTACTCTTTTAGAGAACAAACTTTCCAGTGGAGGAAAGGGAATACACTGAGATGTGGATAGGAGGAGGTGAATCTAATGATCTAAATGCTGTCTAGAAATTTTAAATCAATCTTTTCTTATTTTAGCATCTCCCTTGAACTCCTTCCTGCTTCCCGCCACTTCCAGAGTTACCCGATTCTGCCAATTCTTGAGCTTGTTAAGAATTTTGAGGTGTAAATTGGGTTGGTTCTTTTTACTATTGGTATGGATTTGGTTTTCACAGACTTGCCCATCTGTTTTTCAGCTTTTAAAATTATTTAAGTTTTGTTTCCTTTCTCATTTTCTTCATCCTATGGGTTACAGGACTAAAAATACTTTTTTTCCTAACTATGATTTTAGTTAGATTTTAGGAGGGAGTGAAATTGGATGCTTGTATTTGGCTAGCTTCCTTTGCAATTTAAATTTAAAAATTTTGTGGCCCAAGTATTTGTTGGAGCATAAGAAAATGATGGCTTTTAAACTTTCACATCCTAACAAATGCAGTAATTCATCAAGGAATTTAGTTTTTAGGTATTGGGATACTAATACCATTGGAGTATAGGGTCTGAAGAAGTTTTTCCCATAAAGAACCAGAAGTCTTATTTTCTTGAATCTTGACCCAGGAATTTAAGATTGAATGCTGTATTCTTGCAAGGTTTTAGAAATCAGTGATTGTTTTCCATGGACATCAGTGAACTTAGATGCATGTTTCTCAAGGGGTGGCACAGCTTTCATCAAACTCTCAGGCAAGTTTTTCTCTGCTTGAGGCATGAAGTTAGGTGTTTGTTTTTTTTTTTAATTACATTATGGGGTGCTTGGATGGCTCAGAGGGTTAAGCCTTTGCCTTCGGCTCAGGTCATGGTCTCAGGGTCCTGGAATCGAGCCCCGCTTCGGGCTCTCTGCTTAGCGGGGAGTCTGCTTCCCTCTCTCTCTGCCTGCCTCTCTGCCTATTTGTGATCTCAATTTCTCTCTCTCTGTCAAATAAAGATTATATTAAAAAAATAAAAATTACATTATGTTAGTCACCATTCAGTAGTTAGGTTTTAAAGTGAAATGATTTAGGGTTTTTCTCCTGTTTTCTGTCATAAGTAAAGATTAGATCCACCCTTTGAATCCCAGCATTTTGTCAGTGCTAGCCTTTTATGCAGTCAGTTAAAGTGAGGGACTGTTTCCGAATCACAATAGAAAATTGTAGGGTGTTTTTTTTTTTTCTGCCTTAAATAAAGTATCACTTTATTTTTATTACTTGTTTTCAATTTAATGAGCCTGGTTTGTATTAATTTTCTAGGTTTGTGATTTTGCATCTGTAGGCTTAAACTGTCATATTTCAGATCTCAGCGTATGATTTACAGAGTTGCTTTTTAAAAAAAATTTCTTGTACTTCCAGGCAGAAACAGTACTTTAGAATTATGCTATTGCACAATGACCATTTTCCAGCTAAATAAATAGCACATTGAGATTGTATGCTGTTATTATTATGCTAGCTTTTGGAGTTATGTTCTTCCACTTGAGGTTTTGGGGTTTTATTTAGATTTAGGTGTAGTATATTTTTTAAATACTCCAGTAATTTTCTCTAATATTCATCTCTTGCAGTTTTTTTAAATGTTATTTTCTCTCTTGTTTTCTCATTGACCTATGGTGGGAAAATGGTATAATTGTCCTTTAGACAGAACAGGCATATACCAGTGAGTTGAATAATTAAAATTTTTTTGTAAGGTAAAGTCAGTTTACCAATGTATCTTTCCCTTCTTAATTGTTTTTATTTTACTTTTAGGCCAGTTGTCATTTTGTTGCTCCTCCATTCCCACCTGTCCTTTTCACCTTAGTGACTGTGTCTTTTGTATTATTCCTTCAGACATTTCTACTTCTAAAAAATTGAACCAACCCATTCCTTAACACTTCATTTTATTTTTCATCTTAGCATGTACTTGACCATCTGATGCACCATGTAGATTTTTTAAAATTTATTTTTTATTTATTTTCAGCATAACAGTATTCATTATTTTTGCACCACACCCAGTGCTCCATGCAAGCTGTGCCCTCTCTAATACCCACCACCTGGTTCCCCCAACCTCCCACCCCGCCCCCGCCACTTCAAACCCCTCAGATTGTTTTTCAGAGTGCATAGTCTCTCATGGTTCACCTCCCCTTCCAATTTCCCCCAACTCCCTTCTCCTAACTCCCCATGTCCACCATGCTATTTGTTATGCTCCACAAATAAGTGAAACCATGTGATAATTCACTCTCTCTGCTTGACTTATTTCACTCAGCATAATCTCTTCCAGTCCCCTCCATGTTGCTACAAAAGTTGGGTGGGTATTCATCCTTTCTGATGGAGGCATAATACTCCATAGTGTATATGGACCACATCTTCCTTATCCATTCATCTGTTAAAGGGCATCTTGGTTCTTTCCACAGTTTGGCGACCGTGGCCATTGCTGCTATAAACATTGAGGTACAGATGGCCCTTCTTTTCACTACATCTGTATCTTTGGGGTAAATACCCAGTTGTGCAATTGCAGGTTCATAGGGAAGTAGTTTTGATTTTTTTTAACCTGTTTATTCCCAGAATGTTTTAGCTCCACAGGTATAATGGCGTTTATATCATTTGTTGACTGTTAAATCCCCAGAGCCTATAATAGTGCCTCACATATAGTAAATACTTTTTGAAAGGCTCTCTACCCATTCATATGCTTCTCTTCTTCAAAAGAAGTATGAAGAGAAAGGTCTTAATTACAACACAGTCCTGGATTTGAATCCTGCTTTGACTTAATAGTTTTGTGACTTGAGGCTGGCTAATTGAACAATTTGTTACCTTTTTCCTTCTCTGTAAAACTTGGCAACTAAAACTTGTTGGATTTAAAGTGAGCCATCCCAGTTCACCTTGACTGCCTAAAAAACCCCCTACTTAATCAAATCTTAATTGATGCAATAGGTTGCACCTATTTAAATTGTACAGTTTATTAAATTTTGGCATATATATTCACCCTTGAATCTATCATTATAATCACCCCTAAAAGTTTCTTTAATGCCACACTTTCATCTCTTCTTTCACTTTTTGCCCCTTTTCTCATCTTTAAACAACCCCTGATTTGCTTTTTTTTTTCCAATTTATTTATTTTCAGAAAAATATTATTCATTATTTTTTCACCACACCCAGTGCTCCATGCAAGCCGTGCCCTCTATAATACCCACCACCTGGTACCCCAACCTCCCACCCCCCCGCCACTTCAAACCCCTCAGATTGTTTTTCAGAGTCCTGATTTGCTTTTTGTCACTGTACCTTAGTTTGTATTTTCTAGAATTTTATAGAAATCAGTCATACTACATGTACCCTTCTTTTGCCTGCTTTTTTTCATTTAACCTAATTATTTTGAGATTTATCTGTGCTGTTGCATGTATCAATAGTTCATCCCTTGCTGAATAATATACCATTGTATGGACATACCACAGTTGTTTATCGATTCATCTGTTATGGATATGTAGGTTGTTTCCAGTTTTTTTTTTGAAGATTTAAAAAAAAATTTATTTGACAGAGATCACAAGTAGGCAGAGAGGCAGGCAGAGAGAGGGAGGGGGAAGCAGGTTCCCTGCTGAGCAGAGAGCCTGATGCGGGGTTTGATCCCAGGACCCTGGGATCATGACCTGAGCCACAGGCAGAGGCTTTAACCCACTGAGCCACCCAGGCACCCCTGTTTCCAGTTGTTTAATACTACTATCTGTAAGCTACAATGAACACCCATGTATAGGTCTTAGAATGTTGTCTTTTTCCTTTCCTCTTGGGGAAATACCTTGGAGTGGAATGGTTGGATTATGTGGTAAGTGTGTTTTAACTTTTTTTTAGAAACTGCCACACTTTTTTTGTTTTCCCAAAATGATAGTATCATTTTATGCTCTCGCCAACAGTACATGAGAATTCCAGTTCTTCCACATCCTTGCTGGTTTGGTCCGTCTTTTTAATGCTAGCCGTCTGTAGGTGTGTAAAAGTATCTCATTGTGGCTTTAATTTGCATTTACCTAGTGACTGATGATGTTGAATATCCTTTTGTGTGCCATCTGTTTACTTTCTTTGGAGTGAATGTTCAGATCTTTTTGCCCAGTTAGAAATTAGACTGTTTTCTTGTTGTTGGGCTTTTTTTAGTTGTTGTTTTTGAAGTTTTAGAATCATTTATTTAAGCCATGCTTTTCATGATCTTAAAATTTCATGCTCCATGTCTGGGTTTTTCTTTTTACCATAATAGCTTTAAAAAAGTATGGTGTTTGAAGAGGCGGGGGTGTGGGAGGTTGGGGTACCAGGTGGTGGGCATTATAGAGGGCATGGATTGCATGGAGCACTGGGTGTGGTGCAAAAATAATGAATACTGTTTTTCTGAAAATAAATAAATTAATTTAATTTAAAAAAAAGTATGGTAAAATATATATAACAAAATTTACCATTTTAACTCCATTTTTCCCTTTTTGGTCAGATTTTATTTAAATTCAGTTAATTAACATGTGGTCTATTAGTTTCAGAAATAGAGCTTGGTGGTTCCTTAGTTGCATATAACATCCAACGTTCTTTACATCACATGCCCTCCTTAACGCCCCTCACCCAGTTACCCCAGACCCCCATCCACCTCCCTCCAGCAACCCTCAGTTTATTTCCTATGGTTAAGAAACTATGGTTTGTCTCCCTTTCTGATTTCGTCTTTTTTATTTTTCCCCTCCCTTCCCCTATGATACTGTTTTCTTTCTTAAATTCCACATATGAGTGAAATCATATGGTATTTGTCTATCTCTGAAATACCCTTTAGTTCCATCCATATTGTTGCAAATGTTTACATTTCTTTTGTTGTTGTTGGCTGACTAATATTCCATTTTGTGTGTGTGTGTATGTGTGTGTGTGTGTGTGTGTCTGTCCCATCTTCTTTATCTATTTATCTGTCGATGGACATCTGGGCTCTTTCTGTTGTTTGACTATTGTGGACATTGCTGGGATAAACATTGCGGTGCAGGGGCCCCTTTGGATTGCTAGGTTTGTATCCTTTGGGTATATACCTAGTAGAGCAATTGCTGGGTCATAGGGTAACTCTATTTTTAACTTTTTTAGGGATGTCCATACTGTTTTCCATTTTTTGAGTACATTCACAATGTTTTATAACCATTATCATTATCTGTTTCTAGAGCTTTTCATAATTTCAAACAAAAACTGAACTCATTAGACAGTAACTCCTCATTCCACTCTCCTTATCTAGATATTTTGTGTAAGGGGAATCATGTAACACTTGTTCTTTTGTGTTTGGTTTATTTCACTTAGCATAATGTTTTCAAGGTTCATCCTGTACCATGTAGTAGTACTTAATTTCTTTTTGTGGCCAATAGTATTTCTGTGTGTGTGTGTGAGAGAGAGAGAGAGAGAGAGAGAGAGAGACAGACATTTTGTTTATTCACTAATCTGTTGAAGGACACTTAGATTGTTTCCATCTTTTGGCTGTTGTGAATGAAGCTGCTGTGAACATTGATGTAAGACTATCTGAGTCCCTGTTTTCAGCTCTTTTTGGTATATACATATGAGTGAAATTCTTGGGTCATAGGGTCATTTTATGTTTAACTTTTTGAGGAACCACCAAACTTTATCATAGCGCCTGCATCATTTTACATTCTCACTAGCAATGCACAAGAGTTCCAATTTCTCTACATCCTTGCCAACACTTACTATTTTCTGGTTTTTAAAAGAAAATAGTAGCCATCCAAGTGGGTATAAAGTGGTATCTTGTGGGTTTCATTTGCATTTTCCTAAGAACTAATCACATTGAACATCTTTTTATGCACCTACGGCCATTTGTGTAATGTCTGTTAAAGTCCTTTGCCTGTTTTTGAGTTGGGTATATTTTTTATTTTTATTTTTTGGAGTTGTAGGACTTCTTATATATCCTGGATATTTTTTCTATTTTAATTGATTTCTTATATATCCTGCATATTTTTTCTATTTTAATTGATTTCATTTTTCAGTGTTCCAAGATTCATTGTTTATGCACCGTACCCAGTGCTCCAAGCAATAAGTGCCCTCCTTAATACCTACCACCAGACTCGTGCATCACCCCACCTCCTTCCCATCCAAAACCCTCAGTTTGTTTCTCAGAGTCCACAGTCTCTCATGGTTCATCTCCCCCTCTGATTTCCCCCAATTTACTTTTCCTTTCCTTCTCCCAATGTCCTCCATGTTATTCCTTATGCTCCACAAGTAAGTGAAACCATATCATAATTAACTCTGCTTGACTTATTTCACTCAGCATAATCTCCTCCAGTCCCATCCATGTTGATGAAAAAGTTGGGTGGGTGTTCATCCTTTCTGATGGAGGCATAATATTCCATTGTATATATGGACCATATCTTCTTTATTTATTCATCTGTTGAAGGGCATCTTGGCTCTTTTCACAGTTTGCTGTTATGGCCATTGCTGCTATGAACATTGGGGTATAGATGGCCCTTCTTTTCCGTACATCTGTATCTTTAGTGTAAATACCCAGTAGTACAATCGCTGGGTCATAGGGTAGCTCTATTTTTAATTTCTTAAGGAATCTCCACACTGTTCTCCAAAGTGGCTGCACCAACTTGCATTCCCACCAGCAGTGTAAGAGGTTTTCCCTTTCTCTACATCCTTTCTAAAACTTGTTGTTTCTTGTTAATTTTCACCATTTTAACTGGTGTAAGGTGGTATCTCAATGTGGTTTTCATTTGAATCTCCCTGATGGCTAATGATGATGAACATTTTTTCATACGTCCGTTAACCATTTGTATGTCTTTTGGAGAAGTGTCTGTTCAAGTCTTCTGCCCATTTTTTGATGTAGTCATCTGGTTTTTGAGCGTTGAGTTTGAGGAGTTCTTTATAGGTCTTGGATATCAGCCCTTTGTCTGTAGTGTCATTTGTGAGTATCTTCTCACATTCCATGGGTTGCCTCTTTGCTTTGTTGACTGTTTCCTTTGTTGTGCAGAAGCTTTTGATCTTGATGAAGTCCCAAAAGTTCATTTTTGCTTTTGTTTCCTTTGCCTTTGGAGACATATCTTGAAAGAAGTTGCTGTGGCCAGTGTTGAAGAGGTTACTGCCTATGTTCTCCTCTAGGGTTTTGATGGATTCCTGCGTCACGTTGAGGTCTTTTATCCATTTCGAGTTTATCTTTGTGTGTTGTATAAGAGACTTGTCAAGTTTCATTGTTCTATGCATAGCTGTCCAATTTTCCCAGCACCATTTATTGAAGAGACTGCTTTTTCCCATTGTATATTTTTTCCTGCTTTGTCAAAGATTATTTGACCATAGAGTTGCAGGTCCATATCTGGACTCTCTACTTTGTTCCACTGGTCTGTGTGTATGTTTTTGTGCCAGTACCATGCTGTCTTGGTGATCATGGCTTTGTAGTGAAGCTTGAAATCAGGCAATGTGATACCCCCAGTTTTGTTTTTGTTTTTCAACATTTCCTTAGCAATTTGGGGTCTCTTCTGGTTCCACACAAATTTTAGGATTGTTTGTTCCAGGACTGTGAAAAATGCTGGTAGAATTTTGATCAGGATGGCATTGAACGTATAGATTGCTCTAGGCAGTGTAGACATTTTAATGATGTTTATTCTTCTGCTCCATGAGCATGGAATGCTTTTCCATCTTTTTGTGTCTTCTTCAATTTCTTTCATGAGTGTTCTGTAGTTCCTTGAGTAGAGATCCTTTACTTCTTTGGTTAGGTTTATTTCCAGGTATCTTATGGTTCTTGGTGCTGTAGTAAGTGGAATTGACTCTCTGATTTTTCTCTCTACATTTTCATTGTTAGTGATTAAGAAAGCAACTGATTTCTGTGCATTGGTTTTGTATCCTACCACATTATTGAATTGCTGTATGAGTTCTAGTCATTTGGGGGTGGAGTCTTTTGGGTTTTCCATATAAAGTATCATGTCATCTGTGAAGAGAGAGAGTTTGACTTCTTCTTTGCCAATTTGAATATCTTTTATTTCTTTTTGTTATCTGATTGCTGTTGCTAGGACTTCTAGTACTATGTTGAACAATGGTGGTGAGAGTGGGCATCCGTGTCGTGTTCCTGATCTCAGAGGAAGGCTGTCAGCTTTTCCCCATTGAGAATGATATTTGCTGTGGGCTTTTCATAGATAACTTTTATGAAGCTGAGGAATGTTCCCTCTATCCCTGTACTTTGAATCCTTTTAATCAGGAATGGATGCTGTATCTTGTCAAATTCCTTTTCTGCATCAATTGAGTTCCTCTCTCTTCTCTTATTGATTTGTTCTATCACATTGATTGATTTGCAAGTTTTGAACCACACTTGCATTCCAGGGATAAATCCCACCTGGTCATGGTAGATAATCTTTTTAATGTACTGTTGGATCCTATTAGCTAGGATCTTGTTGAGAATCTTGGCATCCATATTCATCCAGGGGTATTGGTCGGAAAATCTCCTTTTTGATGGGGTCTTTGCCTGGTTTGGGGATTAGGGTAATGCTGGCTTCATAGAAAGTATCTGGAAGTTTTCCTTCTGTTCTGTCTTTTGAAACAGCTCTAGATATTACTTCTTCTTTGAATGTTAGTAGAATGCCCCAGGGAATCCATCAGGTCCTAGGCTTTTTTTTTTTTTTTTTTTTTTTGAGGCTTTTGATCACTTCTTCAGTCTCATTTCTAGATATTGGTTTATTCGGGTTGTCAATTTCTTCTTGTTTAATCTTGGAAGTTTGTAGGTTTCCAGGAATGCATCCATTTCTTCTAGGTTGCTTAACTTATTGACCTATAGGTGTTGATAATAATTTCTTTTTTTTTTTTAAAGATTTAGTTTCTTTGTCAGAGAGAGAGATAGAGAGAGAGATAGAGAGAGGGATATCACAAGCAGGGGGAGTGGCAGGCAGAGAAAAAGTGGCAGGTCCCGGCTGAGCAAGCAGCCCGATGTGGGTCTCGATCCCAGACCCTGGGATCATGACCTGAGCTGAAGGCAGCCGCCTAATCAGCTGAGCCACCCAGGCGCCGCAATAATAATTTCTGATGATTGTTTCTATTTCCTTGGTGTTAGTTGTGATGTCTCCCCTTTCATTCATAATTTTATTTTATTTTTTTAAAGATTTTATTTATTTATTTGACAGAGGGAGAGCCGTCACAAGGAAGCAGAGAGGAAGGCAGAAAGAAGGGGGAAGCAGGCTCCCTGGTGACAGAGAGCCCGATGCGGGGCTCAATCCCAGGACCCTGAGATTGTGACCTGAGTCGAAGGCAGAGGCTTTACCCACTGAGCCACCCAGGTGCCTCTTATTCATAATTTTATTAATTTGGGTCCTTTCTCTTTTCTTTTGGATTAGGTTGGCCAGTGGTTTATCAATCTTGTTGATTCTTTCAAAGGACCAGCTTCTAGTTTCCTTGATGTGCTCTACTGTATCTCTGGTTTCTAACTCATTGATCTCTGTTCTAATCTTTGATTATTTCCCTTCTTGTGTGTGGGGTTGGCTTAATTTGTTGTTGATTTTCCAGTTCTTTAATGTGTAAAGAGAACTGGTGTATTTGGGATTTTTCAATTTTTTTGAGTGAGGCTTGGATGGCTATATATTTCCCGCTTAGGACCACCTTTGCTGTATTCCATAGGTTTTAGACCAATATGTCTTCATTCACATTCGTTTCCACGAATAGTTTAAGTTCTTCTTTGATTTTCTAGTTGATTCAAACATTCTTGAGCAGGATGGTCGGTAGCTTCCCAGTGTTTGAATTCCTTCCAAACTTTTTCTTTTGGTTGAGTTCCAGTTTCAAGACATCATGGTCTGAGAATATGCAGGGAATAATCTCAGTCTTTTGGTATTGGTTGAGCTCTGATTTGTGATCCAGTATGTGGTCTATTCTGGAGAAAGTTCCATGAGTGCTCTAGAAGAATGAGTATTTTGTTGTTTTAATGTGGAAAGTTCTGTATATATCTATGAGGTCCATCTGGTCCAATGTATCATTCAAAGCTCTTGTTTCTTTATTGTGTTTGCTTGGATGATCTGTGTATTACTGAGAGTGGCGTGTTAAAACCTCCTACAGCTAATGTATTCATATCAATATGACTCTTTATTTTGATTAGCAGTTGGCTTATGTAGTTAGCTGCTCCCTATTGGGGGCATAAATATTTACAATTGCTAGGTCTTCTTGGTGGATAGACCCTTTAAGAATGATGTAGTGTCCTTCTGTATCTCTGACTACAGTCTTTAGCTTAAAATCTAATTTATATGATAGGAGAACCACCACCCCAGTTTTCTTTTGAGGCCCATTGGCATGAAAGATGGTTCTCTGTCCATTCACTTTCAGTCTAGATGTATCTTTAGGTTCCAGATGTGTCTCTTGTAGACAGCATATGGACGTATATATATGGACATACATATATATGGACAGCATATATATTCTGCATATTAAAGACATGATTTGAAAATATTTTCTACCATTCTGTAGCCTGTCTTTTCACTTTCTTAACAGTGTTCCTTGATGGACAAAAGCTTTTAATGAAGTCCAGTTCATTTATTTTCTCTTGTTGGATCTTTGGGTGTCATAAATGAGAAATTATTGCCAAATCTAATGTCACAAATATTTGCCCCTATGTCTTCTATGAATTCAATAGGTTTAGCTCTTATGTTTTTGTCTTTGGTCCATTTTGAGTAAATTTTTACATACCGTATAGGGTTAGGATCCTACTTCATTTTTTTTGCATGTGGATATTGTTTTACATCTGGCACCATTTCTTGAAGAGTCTTTTTTCCCTGTTTGAAGATCTTGACACTCCTGCTAAAATTTTTTGATTGTATGTATATGTGTATACAGGCACACTATATGTTTGGCTAAGTGAACATAATAATAAAAAAATAAAAATATCTATTGACATTTGTCAGCATTCATTTCTGACTTTAAATTATATTCCACTGAATCTATATGTCTGTCTTTATTTGAGAACTGTATTGGGTATTTCTTTTTTCTTTAAGATTTTCTTTTCGATTTTTAAGTAATCTCTGTACCCAACGTGGGGCTCAAACTCTTGACTGCGAATCAAGTCATATGCTCTTCCAAATGAGCCAACCAGGCACCTCCCATATTGTTTTGATTACTATTGTTTTGTAGTAAGTTTTTAAAAAAAATATTTATTTATTTAGTTTTCAGTGTAACAGTATTCATTGTTTTTGCACCACACCCAGTTCTCCATGCAATCCATGCCCTCTCTAATACCCACCACCTGGTTCCCCCAACCTCCCACCCCCCCGCCCCTTCAAAACCCTCAGATTGTTTTTCAGAGTCCATAGTCTCTCATGATTCAACTCCCCTCCGAATTTCCCTCAACTCCCTTCTCCTCTCCATCTCCCCTTGTCCTCCATGCTATTTGTTATGCTCCACAAATAAGTGAAATCATATGATAATTGACTCTCTCTGCTTGACTTATTTCACTCAGTCCCGTCCATGTTGCTACAAAAGTTGGGTATTCATCCTTTCTGATGGAGGCATAATACTCCATAGTGTATATGGACCACATCTTCCTTATCCATTCGTCCACTGAAGGGCATCTTGGTTCTTTCCACAGTTTGGCGACCATGGCCATTGCTGCTATAAACAGATGGCCCTCCTTTTCATGACATCTGTATCTTTGGGATAAATACCCAGTAGTGCAATTGCAGGATCATAGGGAGGCTTTATTTTTAATTTCTTAAGGTATCTCCACACTGTTCTCCAAAGTGGCTGCACCAACTTGCATTCCCACCAACAGTGGAAGAGGGTTCCCCTTTCTCCACATCCCCTCCAACACATGTTGTTTCCCCTCTTGCTAATTTTGGCCATTCTAACTGGGGTAAGGTAGTATCTCAATGTGGTTTTAATTTGAATCTCCCTGATGGCTAGTGATGATGAACATTTTTTCATGTGTCTGATAGCCATTTGTATGTCTTCATTGGAGAAGTGTCTATTCATATCTTCTGCCCATTTTTTGATATGATTGTCTGTTTTGTGTGTGTTGAGTTTGAGGAGTTCTTTATAGATCCTGGATATCAACCTTTTGTCTGTGCTGTCATTTGCAAATATCTTCTCCCATTCCGTGGGTTGCCTCTTTGTTTTCTTGACTGTTTCCTTTGCTGTGCAGAAGCTTTTGATTTTGATGAAGTCTCAAAAGTTTATTTTTGCTTTTGTTTCCTTTGCCTTTGGAGACATATCTTGAAAGAAGTTGGTGTGGCTGATATCGAAGAGATTACTGCCTATGTTCTCCTCTAGGATTCTGATGGAATCTCACGTTGAGGTCTTTTATCCATTTTGAGTTTATCTTTGTGTACAGTGTAAGAGAATGGTCGCGTTTCATTCTTCTGTATATAGCTGTCCAGTTTTCCCAGCACCATTTATTGAAGAGATTGTCTTTTTTCCACTGTATATTTTTTTGAAACTAGAACACGAGAGTCGTTCAACTTTATTTTCTTTTTTTAAGATTTATTTGTTTATTTTAGAGAAAGAGAAAGAGAGCACATGTAAGCATTTAGCAGGGGGAAGGGCAGAGGGAGAGGGAAGAGAATTTCAAGCAGACTCCCCACTAAGCTCAGAGCCTGATTCGGGGTTTGACCTCACAACCCCAAGGTCATGACCTGAGCTGAAATCAAGAGTAAGATGCTTAACTGACTGAGCCACCCAGGTGCCCCACAGCTTTGTTCTTTTTTAAGATTGTTTTGGCTATATGGGATCTTGAGATTCCATATGAATTTTAGAGTGGGTTTTGCTTTTTTTGCAAAAAATACTCTTGGGATTTTGGTAGGGATTGTATTGGATCTGTAGATTGCTTTGTGTGGTTTTGTCAGCTTACTATTCTGTGAGTCATGAACATAGGATATATTTCCACTCACTTAGATTTTTAATTTCTTTCAGCATTGCTTTGTAGCTTTCAGTATACAAATCTCATGCCTCTTCGGTTAAATTTATTTCTAAATGTTTTGTTCTTTTAATGCTGTTGTAAATGGAATTGGGTCACAAGCAAGGCATATGCCTGCACTGGTCCTTTAGAGATCTCTCAGACCATCTACAATGTATAACACTGAATTTTTGAAGGTCAAGATCCACATTGCCTTCTCTGGCACCAGGCAAGTGCTTCAGGGAAGCATGCTGCTATTCTCATTGCTGGACAGGGACTGAGGAGTGGATTGTGACATCTGATTTGCATATATTTTTCTACTACCCAGGATCAGCAACATTTCCCTTCATTCCGGCATAGTGAGAACTCATCTGGTTGTTATAAGTGTCCACTTAGGTTCTAGAGTTCCAAGATAGGTGATTATAGTAATTTTTTTTCCAGTTTACAGGTTATTTCAGTGGAGGGACCAAAACATAGAGCTTCCTACTCTGCCATTGTGTGTGATATCACTCTTGTTGGATTTTAAGAGTTTTAAAAAATGTAGTTGGGATGTAAGTCTTTTATCAGATATATGCTTTCTAAGGGTTTTCTTCCGCTCTGAGTCCTGTCTTCTCATTCTAAGTGCCTTTCAAGGGGCAAAAGCTTCAAATTTTGATGATGTCCAGTTTACCAATTTGTACTTTTATGCAATTATGCTTTCTGTGTCTTATTGGAGAAATCTTTGCCTAACCCAAGGTCACAGTGTTTTTCTCTGATGTTGTCTTCTGAAAGTTTCATAGTGTTAGATTTATATTTAGGTCTGTTATCCATTTCAAGTTGTTGTTTTTAAAAATTTTTTTAAAATAATTTATTTTTTATTTATTTTCAGCATAACAGTATTCATTATTTTTACACCACACCCAATGCTCCATGCAGTCCGTGCCCTCTATAATACCCACCACCTGGTTATTGACACAGAGAGAAATCACAAGTAGGCAGAGGGGCAGGCAGAGAGGAGAAGTAGGCTCCCTGCCAAGCAGAGAGCCCGATGCGGGGCTCGATTCCAGGACCCTGAGATCATGACCTGAGCCGAAGGCAGAGGCTTAACCTACTGAGCTACCCAGGTGCCCTGTTTTTTAATTTTTTAAAATATGGTACGAAGTTTGGCACTGAGCTCATTTTTTTTTCATATAGATATCCAGTTGTTCTGGCACCATTTGTTGAATAGGCTATCTTTTGTTGTTGTTGTTGTTATGTTCAGTTAGCCAACGTATAGTATCTCATTAGGTTTTGATAGATTGTTCAGTGGCTCATTAGTTCAGTATAACACCCAGTGCTCATCATATCACATGCCCTCTTTAATGCCCATCGCCCAGTTAACTCTTCCGCCGCCCACTTCCCTTTCTGCAACCCTTAGTTTGTTTTCTGGAGTCAAGAGTCTCATATGGTTTGTCTCCCTCTTTGACTTCTTCATTCAGTATTCCACCCACCACCTCTCTTATGCTCTGCATTATACCTTATGTTCCACATTTGAGTGAAACCATATGATAATTGTGTTTCTCTGATTGACTTACTTTACTTAGCACAATTCCCTCAAGTTCCACCTGTGTCAATGTAAATAGTAGATATTTGTCCTTTCTGATGACTGAGTAATATTCCATTGTGTGTGTGTGTGTGTGTGTGTGTGTGTACATACAGATATATACTGCATCTTCTTTATGCATTCATCTGTTGAAGGACATCTCGTCTTCTTCCACGGTTTGGCTATTGGGGTGCATGTGCCCCTTCTTTTCACTACATCTGTATCTTTGGGGTAAATACCTAGTAGTGAAATATAGAAATGGAAGGAAAACTTCCAAACTTTTTCTATGAGGCCAGCATTACCCTGATCCCCAAACCAGACAAAGATCCCATCAAAAAGATTTACAGACCAATATCCCTGATGAACATGGATGCCAAAATATTCAACAAGATCCTAGCCAGTAAGATGCAACAGTACATTAAAAAGATTCTTCACCACAACTGGAGGAATTTATTCCTGGGTTGCAAGGGGTTTCAACATTTGCAAATCAATCAACATGTTAGAGCATAAAAGAAGAGATAAGAGCCATATAATCCTCTTAATTGACGCAGAAAAACCATTTGACAAACTATCACCTCCTTTCTTAATTAAAACTCTTCAAAGTATAGGGATAGAGGGAACATACCTCAGTGTCATAAAAGCCATCTATGAAAAGCTCACAGCAAATATCATTCTCAATGGGAAAAAAACGGAGAGCTTTGAAGAATACCGGTGGAATTTTGATTGGAATGGCATTAAAAGTATAGATAGCTCTAGGCAGTATAGACATTTTAACAATGTTTAGTCTTCTGATCCAACAGCATGGAATGGTCTTCCATCTTTTTGTGTCTTCTTCAATTTCTTTCATGAGTGTTCTGTAGTTCCTCGAGTACAGGTCCTTTACTTCTTTGGTTGGGTGTATTCCCAGGTATCTTATGGTTCTTGGTGCTAGAGTATATGGAATCGATTCTCTAATTTCCCTTTCTGTATTTTCATTGTTAGTGTATAAGAAAGCCACTGATTTCTGTACATTGACTTTGTACCTGCCACGTTGCTGAATTGCTGTATGAGTTCTAGTAGTTTGAGGGTGGAGTCTTTTGGGTTTTCCATATAAAGAATCATGTCATCTTCAAAGAGCTGGAGCAAATAATCCAAAAATTTGTATGGAATCAGAAGAGACCCTGAATCGCTAAGGAAATGTTGAAAAACAAAAATAAAACTGGTGACGTCACATTACCTGATATTAAGCTTTACTACAAAGCTGTGATCACCAAGACAGCATGGTACTGGCATAAAAACAGACACGTAGACCAGTGGAACAGAATAGAGAGCCCAGATATGGACCCTCAACTCTATGGTCAATTAATCTTCGGCAAAACAGGAAAAAATATACAGTGGAAAAAAGACAGTCTCTTCAATAAATGGTGCTGGAAAAACTGGGCAGCTATGTGTAGAAGAATGAAACTCGACCATTCTCTTACACCGTACATAAAGATAAACTCAAAATGGATAAAAGACCTCAATGTGAGACAGGAATCCATCAGAATCCTAGAGGAGAACATAGGCAGTAATCTCTTCGATATCAGCCACACCAACTTCTTTCAAGAAATGTCTCCAAAGGCAAAGGAAACAAAAGCGAAAATAAACTTTTGAGACTTCATCAAAATCAAAAGCTTCTGCACAGCAAAGGAAACAGTCAAGAAAACAAAGAGGCAACCCACGGAATGGGAGAAGATATTTGCAAATGACAGCACAGACAAAAGGTTGATATCCAGGTTCTGTAAAGAACTCCTCAAACTCAACACATACAAAACAATCATATCAAAAAATGGGCAGAAGATATGAACAGACACTTCTCCAATGAAGACATACAAATGGCTATCAGACACATGAAAAAATGTTCATCATCACTAGCCATCAGGGAGATTCAAATTAAAACCACATTGAGATACTACCTTACCCCAGTTAGAATGGCCAAAATTAGCAAGAGGGGAAACAACATGTGTTGGAGGGGATGTGGAGAAAGGGGAACCCTCTTCCACTGTTGGTGGGAATGCAAGTTGGTGCAGCCACTTTGGAGAACAGTGTGGAGATACCTTAAGAAATTAAAAATAGACCTTCCCTATGACCCTGCAATTGCACTACTGGATATTTACCCCAAAGATACAGATGTCGTGAAAAGAAGGGCCATCTGTACCCCAATGTTTATAGCAGCAATGGCCATGGTCGCCAAACTGTGGAAAGAACCAAGATGCCCTTCAGTGGACGAATGGATAAGGAAAATGTGGTCCATATAACTATGGAGTATTATGCCTCCATCAGAAAGGATGAATACCCAACTTTTGTAGCAACATGGATGGGAGTGGAAGAGATTATGCTGAATGAAATAAGTCAAGCAGCGAGAGTCAATTATCACATGGTTTCACTTATTCGTGGAGCATAACAAATAGCATGGAGAACATGGGGAGTTAGAGAGGAGAAGGGAGTTGGGGGAAATTGGAAAGGGAGGTGAATCATGAGAGACTATGGACTCTGAAAAACAATCTGAGGGTTTGAAGTGGTGGTGGGGTGGGAGGTTGGGGGAACCAGGTGGTGGGTATTATGGAGGGCATGGATTGCATGCAGCACTGGGTGTGGTGCAAAAATAATGAATACTGTTATGCAGAAAATAAATAAAAAATAAATTAAAAAAAAAACTGAGAGCTTTTCCCTTAAGGTCAGGAATATGACAGGGATGCCCACTTTCACCACTGCTGTTCAGCAGAGTACTAATATTCTTAACATAGTACTAGAATTCTCGGACAACAAAATAAATAAAAGACATTTAAGTTGGTGAAGAAGTCAAACTCACTCTCTTTGCAATGACATGTTACCTTATGTGGAAAACCCCAAGGACTCCACCCCCAAATTACTAGAACTCATACATCAATTAGGCTGTCCTTACAATGACTTGTGTCTTTTTAAAAAAAAAAAAATTAGCTGTCTGTGTATGTGTGGGCTTATTTCTGGCCTCTTTATTGTGTTGCACCAATCTGTTAGTCTGTCTTTACATTAATACCATACTGTTTGGATTATTTTAGCTTTATAATAATTATTGATATCAGGTAGTGTTAATCTTGTTAGCTATTTTCTTTTTCATAGTTGTTTTGACTATTCTATGTCCTTTCATTTTTATGTAATTTAAAAAATAAGTTTGTCAATTTCTACCAAAAAAGTCTGGGATTTTGATTGAGATTGCACTGGCTCTCTAGATCAATTTGGAAAATACTGTTATTTTAACAGTATCAAGTCTTTCAACCAAGGAGTAGTGTGTATCTCTCATTTTATTTAGGTTCTCTTTAATTTCTCTCAGATATATTTTAGTTTTCAGTGTATAGATTTTTTTCCACTTATTTTGTCACTATTTACTCCTATGTATTATGTGTTTTGATGTTATTTTAAATGGTATTATTTTTTCAAAATATCCTCTTCTGTTTTCTGTTAGTGTATGGAAATGTGATTGATTTTTATGTAGTGATCTTATTTTTTTTTAAAGATTTTATTTGTTTATTTGATAGACAGAGATTACAAGTAGGCAGAGAGGCAGGTGGCGGTGGAGGGCAGGAAGCAGATATTCCTCGCTGAGTAGAGATCCCAGTGTGGGACTCAGTCCCAGGACCCTGGGATCATGACCTGAGCTGAGGGCAGAGGCTTTAACCCACTGAGCCACCCAGGTGCCTCAATAGTCATCTTATAATGTGTAACCATACTAAACCCACTTACTAGTTCTAGTTGCTTATTTGATAGATTTCATTTGATTTTCTGGTAGATAATCATGTTATCTGCAAATAGAGCTTTACTTCTTTCCAATTTTGATGCTTTTATTTCTTTTTCTTTTTTATGATGTTCAGTTAGCCAACATATAGTACATTATTAGTTTTTTTTTTGGAGCAGTGTTCAACTATTCATTAGTTGCATGTATAACACCCAGTGCTCATCGCCACACATGCCCTCCTTAATACCTATCACCTGGTTACCTGATACCCCTCCCTCTGTAACCCTCAGTTAATTTTCCAGAGTCCAGAGTCTCTCATGGTTTTTCTCCCTCTCTGATTTTTATTTATTTTCCTTGTCTGACTGTGCTGCTAGAATCTTAAATACAATTTTGAAGGTGGTGAG
The DNA here is from genome assembly GCF_020171115.1 of Neogale vison. Taxonomy (NCBI): domain Eukaryota; kingdom Metazoa; phylum Chordata; class Mammalia; order Carnivora; family Mustelidae; genus Neogale; species Neogale vison. The sequence continues at coordinate 204,468,673 of NC_058096.1, read as the reverse complement.
AGTGGGCGTCCTTTTTCCCCCTGATCTTTGAGAGAAAGGATTCAGTCTTGTAAAGTCGACTTCTGAAAATTAAACTAGTGAGTATCACAATAAATGTCAGTAACCACTGTGGGGGAAAGCCAAGAGATTATGTAGGATGCCAAAGAGTTTGGAATATTCTCTGTAGGGAGCAACAACTGCTGTGTATCACAACTGGGGAAAGGATGAATAAAGGTCATGGTCAGTCAACAGAGTAGAAAAGAGTTCCAAAAAGCCAGATGTTGGTAGCATTTTACGCTCTTCAGAGGAGAGAGACGAGTTTTTTGAACAAAGTACAGTCTCTGGAGAATAGTGCTTTATGGTCGGACAAGGTTGGTACTTTTAGGCTTTGCGTGACTTTGATGAAATATCTCCTTTACACTCTTTACCCCCTTTTGTAATGGTTTCTTGCTTAACAAACTGCCTTCTGATACACTTGTATGTTCTCCTACCAGTAGTATATCCTTGAAAATGGGACTTCAGTATCTTGAATGATGGGAAAGAAAGTTCTACATTAATAAGTTAATTACTTAGTAGATTGATTATTCTGGGAGATTAATTTTGAAGAATAGATTGGGGTGACTATTGTGTGTCAGATAAACTCTTTTGGAATGCCTTCTTATTTGTTGTAAGAAATAATGCTGTCATTTAGGTCTCTTAGAAGACTTTTGTCTTGCTTTCTTCTGCTGAAAACTAACTTTCCCTCTTCACTTCCCTTCCCTCCTTCCTTCTTAAATTAAGATTAATGAGACAATATGTGTGATATACCTAAGAAAGTGCTGGAGACTGGAGTAGCCCTTCATCACTCAGACTATGTTTGTCAACACTTAACTCCCCCCATAGCCATTATAGGTATAGCTTCTTTTTTTTTCCCTAAAGTAGGCTCCATGCTCAGTGTGGAGCCCAACGTGAGGCTTGAACTCACTACTCTGAGATCAAGACCTGAGCTGAAATCAAGGGTCAGATACTAAACTTGACTGAGCCACCCAGGTGCCCCTATAGATAGAGCTTTAAATAGTCTTCCCTTCCTACATGGAGTGCGTGGGAATAGGGAAGGGAAGATTATATTTAGGGCAAAGGGAAGTTGAAAGAAAAGTAAAAGCTATGGTTTTCTTCTCTCCCTGGCTTTTTAAATAGTTTTAGATGGTTTATTAGTAACTATGTTTGTTTGGCTTAAGAGTGTTGTGGTTCTCGGGCGCCTGGGTGGCTCAGTGGGTTAAGCCGCTGCCTTCGGCTCAGGTCATGATCTCAGGGTCCTGGGATCGAGTCCTGCGTCGGGCTCCCTGCTCAGCAGGGAGCCTGCTTCCTCCTCTCTCTCTCTCTGCCTGCCTCTCTGCCTATTTGTGATCTCTCTCTGTAAAATAAAAAAAAAAAAAAAGAGTGTTGTGGTTCTTCAATGAAGACATACAAATGGCTATCAGACACATGAAAAAATGTTCATCATCACTAGCCATCAGGGAGATTCAAATTAAAACCACATTGAGATATCACCTTACACCAGTTAGAATGGCCAAAATTAGCAAGACAGGAAACAACATGTGTTGGAGGGGATGTGGAGAAAGGGGAACCCTCTTACACTGTTGGTGGGAATGCAGGTTGGTGCAGCCTCTTTGGAGAACAGTGTGGAGATTCCTCAAGAAATTAAAAATAGACCTTCCCTATGACCCTGCAATTGCACTCCTGGGTATTTACCCCAAAGATACAGATGTAGTGAAAAGGAGGGCCATCTGTACCCCAGTGTTTATAGCAGCAATGACCGTGGATTGCCAAACTGTGGAAGGAACCAAGATGCCCTTCAATGGACGAACGGATAAGGAAGATGTGGTCCGTATACAGTATGGAATATTATGCCTCCATCAGAAAGGATGAATACCCAACTTTTATAGCAACATGGATGGGAGTGGAAGAGATTATGCTGAGTGAAATAAGTCAAGCAGAGAGAGTCAATTATCATATGGTTTCACTTATTCGTGTATCATAACAAATAACATGGAGGACAAGGGGAGATGGAGAGGAGAAGGGAGTTGGGGGAAATTGGAAGGGGAGGTGAGCCATGAGAGACTATGGACTCTGAGAAACAATCTGAGGGTTTTGAAGGAGTGGAGGGTGGTAGGTTGGAGGAACCAGGTGGTGGGTATTATAGAGGGCACGGATTGCATGGAGCACTGGGTGTGGTGCAAAAACAATGAATACTGTTATGCTGAAAATAAATAAAAAAAATTTAAAAAGAGATTAAAAAAAGAGTGTAGTGGTTTATTAAGGATAGATGTTTTCATGAATCAGTCTGTAGTCAATATTCCTTTTCAAACTTGTTTTTATACCTGTTTATCTCAGTTCCGTCAATGGAAATATCTTTGACTATCTTTACCTTTAAGATTAAGGATGGCTTATAGAAAAATTCCATCATACATGCTCCTTATCACTCAGTAGCTATTCTAAAAAGAAAGTAAGGGAAGTCTCTCTAGAAGCAAGTTACAGTTAAATTGTTACATTTACTTTCTAGTAAGAGATCAGATAAAAGTCTTGGGCCCTTTCTGTAAAGGTAATCATTATGGATGCACTGAGGTGACATTTAAATGATAGTATTTTTTTTAGAGCCTAGTTCCATACTTAATTTTCCATCTCTGTTTTCAAATTATTGTATACAATGGACTTTGCCCAGTTTCCTATTAGCCTTCAAGGAATATACAGTCTACTTTAAAAAAATATTTTATCTATCTATCCATCTGTCTATTTGACAGAGAGAGAGAGCGGGAGCGAGAGCGAGAGCGCACAAGCAGGGGGAGAAGTAGGCAGGGGGAGAGGGAGAAGCAGGCTCCCCGCTGAGCAGGAAGCCCAGTCTGGGGGTTGATCCCAGGACTCTGGGATCGTGACCTGAGCTGAAGGCAAATGCTTACCCAACTGAGCCACCCACCCAGGTGCCCCCTACACTCTACTTTTTATTTTATATTGCACTGCTTCACTTGCTTTGCATGACTTAGTGCTAGAGTTATAGTTAATTATCATTTGGGAAAGGGTGGATTACTTTGGCCAGTTGTTGTGTGCCTTTTACCAGATTTTCTTTGCTATTCATATCCTCCCAGGGTGTGTCCTTTCCTTCATCCATCTGAAGAAATGCAAAATAACTTCATATGGGCCCAAATAAAACTTAGTTAAGACAACAGATCTGCTCTAAGAAATCATGTGTTGCCAAGCCAAACAAATAATCTTGTTGGGTCCCCCAAAATCGGGTACCCCAATAATGGGTCCGTGATTAAAGGAGCGAGACTGATACAAAGTGAAGGTCAAGCAAAGCTTTATTTTGCGCCAAGCATCAGGAATCAAACTGGCCGGCCAGGGCCCCACCTCTTACAGAGAGGGTGGCCCCTCCCTGCTTTCCGGACTAACTTGAGGTTGGAAAGTCCATGTGGTTGGGCCTGGCCACACATAGGTGGCCAATGAGATTGTAACACACACAGGAAACTCCACAGTGATGCTAGGTGACCATTTGAATTACAATTTACCCTAGTAGACATTTGATTTAGTCTATCACACCTTGGTTAAGATTGGCGCCAAAAGGCTCCCAAAGGGTGGGGCCCGTACTCCTTGGTAGCTAGGAGACAGTATGCACCCCCCACTGATTGAATACCTCCTCCAGGCCTCACCCACGCTTGTACTTGGACTTTGTTATGTGGGACTGGTTTCCCGGACTTGCTTTTAAGTAAGTTCCCCTGGCGGGTTTTGGGGTGGTGGGGTGGAGGGTGGTGGGGTGGTGGGGTGAGGAGTAAATTTAAGTTTTACAACAAAATGGCAGTTCAACCAGGGTGGGGCTGCTCTGGCTGAATAGGCCCTTACAATTTTAGTTTGAACTATTGTTTTTCTTTTTCTTTTCATTGGTATAGATAATATAGAAATGACTCTTACTGGGATTGCTTCTCATTTAATGTAACCATCCTAGGATTAACTAAATAGCAATGCAGTAAAGCTTCAAATGAAAACTATTTTGTTATTTTTTTTGACCTAGAAATAAGAAAAACAGCATAGAATATGTAAGAGACTGATAATATTTTTGTGGGTTTCTAAAGAAGTACTAAGGTGATAATGTGGTACATAGTCTCTGTTAAAAGCTATTTATAAGGAAAAAAATACCCCTGGTGATTTTTTTCATGTGTTTTTGGACCTATAATGTGCTTGTTGCAGGGCTTAAGAGTTGACTTTAAAAAAAAAAAAAGATTTATTTATTTATTTATTTGAGACAGAGAGAGAACACAAGCAGGGGGAGGGACAGAGCGAGAAGCAGACTCCCTGCTGAGTGGGAAGCACCGGGTGGAGTTCAGTCTGAGGACCCTGGGATTGTGACCTGTGAACTGAAGGCAGGTGCCCAACTAACTGAGCCACCCAGGTGCTCCGAGTTCACTTTTTATAATCAGTTTTATTGTAATGAATACATAGGTATTACAGTTTATATAAATAAATGTTAAGTGAAATTGATAGTAGTTTACTACCTTGAGATTATTATGATACCATAGAAGCAATTAATTACATGCACAGCAGCAGTAAGGAACACACAGATTCATTTTCTTTTTCAAAAGATGGATAAGGAAGATGTGGTCCATATACACTATGGAGTATTATGCCTCCATCAGAAAGGATGAATACCCAACTTTTGTAGCAACATGGACGGGACTGGAAGAGATTATGCTGAGTGAAATAAGTCAAGCAGAGAGAGTCAATTATCATATGGTTTCACTTATTTGTGGAGCATAACCAATAGCATGGAGGACAAGGGGCGTTAGAGAGGAGTAGGGAATTTGGGTAAATTGGAAGGGGAGGTGAACCATGAGAGACTATGGACTCTGAAAAACAGTCTGAGGGGTTTGAAGTGGCGGTGGGGTGGGAGGTTGGGGTACCAGGTGGTGGGTATTATAGAGGGCACGGCTTGCATGGAGCACTGGGTGTGGTGAAAAAATAATGAATACTGTTTTTCTGAAAATAAATAAATTGGAAAAAAAAAGATTTATTTATTTTAGAAAGAGGGCTCAAGTCAGGGCAGAGGGGAAGGGAGGAAGAGAATCCTCAGGCGTACAACCCCCTGAGTGTGGAGCCCCTCACAGGCCTCAGTTCCAGCCAGGACCCTGGGATCATGATATGAGCGGAAACCAAGAGTAGGCTGCTCAATTGACTGAGCTATCCAGGTGTCCCCGACAGGTTCATTCTTATTTTTTTAGTTTTAATTTTTATTTTTTAGAGAATATGCATGAGAATTTGGGAGTGGGAGGGCAAGAGGGAGTGGGAGAGGGAAAATCTTAAGCAGGCTCTAGGTTCAATGCATAGCCTGATGTGGGGCTTGATCTTAAAATCCTGAGATCATGACTTAGGCTGAAATCAAGAGTCAGAGGCTTAACCCACTGAGCTAACCAGGGGACTTCATTCTTAAATTTTGATAGTTTGAAATAAATTCCAGTACCCATAAGAGTGTTTTTTTGTTTATATGTTTCCTTTCTGCTTCATAGGAAAGTAATCAAATGGAAAAATGATAATTCATAGAAAGGTTTGTGAATTCTTCATAAGAAGAATGTATTATGTAGGGACACCTGGGTGGCATGGTTGGTTAAGTGTCTGACTTGATTTCGGCTCAGGTCATGATCTCAGGGGTCTAGGATCCAGCCCCATGTTGAACTTTGGACTTAGTGTGGAGTCTGCCTGTCCCTCTCCCTCTGCTCCTTCCCATTTGCACTATCTCTAAAATAAATTAATTAATTAAAAAAAAGAATGTGTTATGTAGTTATAAAATATGCTAGTGAAGAGGGGAGAAAACTGCTCTGTGATCATAAAGTGGAAGCAATCAGTGAATACACAACAATTTAAATAATATGTAGGTATTACAGTTTATGTGAATAAATGTTAAGTGAAATTGATAGAACTTTTCTTCCTCCTATACTTGATGTTACTTTTGTCATGTGTTTTACTTTTCATAATATCACAAATACTCAATACATTGGTACTGTTTTTGCTTCAGAGTAGGAGTTGGCAAATTTTTACTCTAAAGGATCACATAGTAAAATATTTTAAACTTTACAGGCCAACTCGTAAAATTGATGTATATTGAATTTGATGAAATTCAAAATATAAAAATAATTGAGCACAGTTTTTTGGTGATATATTTCTAATGAGATGATCAGAAGGGTTTTTTTTGGGGGGGTTAATTAATTGTCGTTTAATGTTAGTGTTCCCTATAATTAAAATCAGTCATAAATCTTTACCTGTTAAAGCTGATCTGCAATGAGATTTTGTTTTTCTTCTTTATAAATACTTTTTCAGACAGATATTGCCAAATACTAATGTCAGTCTTTATATATATTTTAATTTGAGAGTAGTCATCACTTGGAAGCCATTTATGGAATTTATTAGCATCTTTTCTTGTTATTTGCCTTTTAGCCCGTCATTTAACATGCCATTACATTGCAGATTAAAGTACTTCCAACTCAGTTGCACTAGTATATGGATTTTGAAATATGGAAATTTCCTTTGCAGTTGCAATGAAGTTTAAAAAGCTCTATAAGAACTGTATTTTGAGCACAAAAATGTGTGGGATCCAAATTTGAGTTAGAATGGTGGTACTATTTCTTTTTTTAACTTTTGAAAGTCTGAAAATTTATAAAGCAGCTTAATATTAGTTGTGATTCAAGTTGGCAACAGAGTATCTTTAATATATGTGTAAGTTTCACAAATAAGTTTGTTGTTCAGTTGAATTAATTAAGAAACATTATCAAGACTGAATAAAAAACTAATTTCCAAGGCCATATATTATTTTATAATAACAGTGGATGAGGGAAGGGGCTCTCAACTGACTCAGTCAGTGGAGCATGTGACTCTTGATCTTGGGTTTGTGAGTTTGAGCCCCATGTTGGGTGTAGAGATTACTTTAAAAATAAGACATTTAAAAATGTGAGGGAAGTTTTCATTCACAAAAATTACAGTCACAGCTTGAAGTGTAATAAAATTGCAATAAAACTTGACCACTACTAAGCCATCTTGCTGCTATGCACTTGAACAAGTCAGGATACTTGCTTTCTGTTTTTTATAAAAATTCACAGAAGTGAAGATGATCACGTCCATGAGAGCAAATAAAGTTCTTTTTTGACTACTGGCAGACTGACACATGAAAGAGTCATATAATTTCTGCAGAGTACTTGCTGATGAGTCATACAATGAAATAAACCATAGATTTTAAATGTCTTACATTTTTACAAGCCTTCTAAATTGGTCCAACTGTTTTCTGTCCACGTATATTTTCACTACGTTTAAACATAACACATCTTAGGAGCTTCCACTTAAGATGGTACTGAGTTAGTGTTGTCTCAGCTTGTTCAGTCACTTCAGACTTGAAATTAACTTCTTCAATATAACTGAGCAGTATCAGTAACATTTGTTGAGTCAAGGAGAACCACTTATATTTCTTCGCCTTTTAGAAAAGGTATCAAAAACTACTGATAGTACTATACCTTGGCTAATTGAACTTAAATAAAAAAGAGGTGAAGAACCATGAGAGACTGTGGATTCTGAAAAACGATCTGAGGGTTTTGGAGGGGTGGGGGGTAGAAGGTTGGATGAGCCTGGTGGTGAGTATTATGGAGGGCATGTATTGCATGGAGCACTGGGTGTAGTGCATAAACAATGAATTCTGGAACACTGAAAAGAAATAAAAAAAAATAAAAATTTTAAAAAAGTATACAGTTCAGTGGTTTTAATGTATTTATTAGGTTGAATAACCATTATCACTATCTAATTCCAGAATATTTTCATCACTCCATAAAGAGCCCTATACCCAATGACAGTCACTCCACATTCCTCTCCAAGGATACTGCAGTTACTAATCTACTTTCTGTGTCCATGGATTTGGCTCTTCTGGATATTTTATATGAATAGAATCATAGGATATGTAGCCTTTGTGTCCGACCTCAACTTAGTGTAGGTTTTCAGAGTCCATCCATGTAGTAGTATGTATCAGTACATGTAGTAGTATGTATCAGTACTTAACTCTTTATGGGTGAGAATATTCCATTGTATGGATATACCGCATTTTATTTATCCAGTCATCCATGTGATGGATATATGGATTGTTTCTACTTTTTGGCTGTTACAAATTGTGTTATGAACCTTTGTGAATAACTTTTTGTGTGAGCATATGTTTTTAGTTCTCTTGGGATATATATGTAGGAGTGGAAACGTTGAATCATATGATAATTATATGTTTAAGTTTTTGAGGAACTGCCAAATGATTTTTTACAGCAACTGTACCATTTTACATTTCTACCAGCAATATATCCCTACAGTTTTATTGTCAATCTTTTTGATTATAGCCATCTTAGTGGGTATGAAATGGCATCTCATGGTTTTGATTAGCATCTCACTAATGACTAATGATGTTGAGTATTTTCATGTTTTACTGGCCACGAGTATATCTTTTTTAGAGAAACGTCCATTCAAATCCTCTTTCCATTTTTAATTGTTTTATTGTAGTGGAAGTTCTTTTATATACTCTGGGTGCAGATCCTTTGTAAGATACATTATTTACAAATATTTTCTTCCATTCCCTCAGTTTTCTTTTTCACTTTCTTGATGGTGTCCTTTGCAGCACAAAAGCTTTTAAGTTTAATGAAGTTCAGTTTATTCTTTCTTTTGTTGTTGATGATTTTGGTGTCATGTATTAGGAAGCACTAAGGTCTTAAAGATTTACTCTTATATTTTCTTTAAGAACTTAATAATTAACTCTTGCATTGTCTTTGATCCATTTTGAGGTAACAGTCACATATATTGAATTAGTTGTACAATTTTACCTAAAGTCTACACTTACACATTGTCCAACGCTATTTCTGTCTTTCTAGAATGTTCTTTTTGTGCTACCTGATCAGTCCATGTTTCTCTGGGGGCAACTGGTGTTTTGATTTTATTTACCATAGATTAATTTAGCCTGTTCTAGATCTTTTAGTAAATAGAACTCTGTAGTATGTACACTTTTGTGTCTGACTTCTTTTGTTTGGCATAATGATTGTGATATTTGTCCAATGTGTTACTTGTACCAGTGGATCTTTATTTTTTATGTCTAAGTGATATGTATTTTTGAATATTGCATATTTTATTTGTACTTATTTTGATGAATAGTTGGGTTGTTTCCAGTTCTGGGCTATTGTGAATAAAGCTGATGTGAACATTCTTATAGAAGTTATTTGTTTATTTGTTTTGAGTCACTCTGATGAGGGGTTTATCACTTTTTTTACATCTTTTTTTACTAAAGTATAGTTGACACACAATGTTACATTAGTTTTAGGTGAACAACATAGTGATTCAACAGCTCCGTAGGGTATGCAAGTATCACAAGTATATCACAAGTATAGTTACCATTTGTCACCATATAATACTATTATAGTACCATTGACTAATACTCCCTATACTGTACCTTTCATCCCCATGACTTATTCATTCCATAACTACAAGCCTCTTCCTTCCCTTCCCCTTCATCCATTTTGCCCATTTCTCTAAACTCTGGCAGTTAATTTGTTCTCTGTGTTAATAGGTCTGTTTCTGCCCTTTTTGGTCTGTTTTGCTTTTTAGATTCCACATGGAAGTGAAGTGAAGTGAAATAATATGGTATTTGTCTTTTTCTTTCTCACTTATCTCACTTACCGTAATACCCTCTAGGTTCATCTGTATTGTCATGAATGGCAAGATTTTGTTCTTTTTTATAAGTAAATTACCATTATACACACACACACTTATATACATACATACTTCATCTTTGTCCATTCATCAATTGATGGACATTTAGGTTGGTTCAATACCTTGGCTATTGCAAATAATGCTACAACAAATATAGGAGTGCATGTATCTTTTTGAATTAGTGTTCTAATTTTCTTTGGGTAAATACTTAGTAGTAGAATTACTGGGTCATATGGTATTTCTATTTTTAGTCTTTTGAGGAGCTTCCATACAATTTTTTATAGTGGTTGCACCAATTTACCTTCCCATCAACAGTGCATGAGAGTTCTGTTTTCTCCACAGCCTCACCAACACTTGTTGTGTCTTGTCTTTTTGTATATGTGCTGCTGAAGCGAGCACATGTGTCTTGTCTTTTTGTTACTAGCCATTCAGAGAACTGATTTTAGATTATGTCTTGATATATAGTAGAAGTCCTTTAAGATTGACAAGGATATTCTTGTTTCTTTGTATTCTTACATAAATTTTGAAATCAAATGATCATTTTCTTTAAAAAACTGGGGTTATATTAAAAATTTTTTTTTTTTTAAAGATTTTATTTATTTATTTGTCAGAGAGAGAGAGAGAGAGCACAGGCAGAGTGGCAGGCAGAGTCAGAGGGAGAGGCAGGCTCCCCGCGGAGCAAGGAGCCCGATGTGGGACTCGATCCCAGGATGCTGGGATCATGACCTGAGCCGAAGGCAGCTGCTTAACCAACTGAGCCACCCAGGCGTCCCTATTAAAAATTTTTTAATTCCAGTATAATAACATACAATATTAACGTTATTTTCAGTTGTACAACATACTGATTTAACTATTCTATACATTACTCAATGCTCGTCATCATAAGTGTACTCTGAATCACTTTCTCCTACTTCACCCATCCCCCTGCTTACCTCCTCCCCTCTGGCAAGTTCTCTATTTTTAAGAGTCTGTCTTTTTTTGGTCTCTTTTTTCTTTTTTTTTGTTTTGTTTTTTTAAATTCCACATACGATTGAAATCACATAGTATTTCTCTTTCCTGACTTACTTATTTCACTTAGAATTATACCCTTTAGATCCATCCAAGTTGTTGCAAATGGCTGGATTTTGTTCTTTTTTATGGTTGAGTAATATTCCATTGTGTGTATCTATATAAACAGATATACAACGTGTGTGTATATATATATGCACATATATGAATGTATATATATGTATGCACATATATATACTACCTCTTCTTTATCCATCTATAGATTGACATTTGGGTTACTTTCATATCTTGGCTATTATAAATGTTGCAGTAAACATGGAATTCTGATTGGTATTATAGAATTTCCCTATTGTAATTTGATTTTTATTTCATTTCTGTTTATGTTTTTATTATAGAGACTTTGTTTCTCAAAGTATAGTCATATTTAGTTAGTGATTCTTTATAAAACTGTTTATATTAGATAAGAAGACTCTGGTGTTAATTTCTTCTTAAATAATTGAAACATATTTTCCCAAGAAGGACAGGTGAACACAAGTCATGCTGAGGGAGAGAGAGACTTGTTTACAGAAGCGTTTTCATACACTTATTACTCAGGAATAGTAATTTTGCCAGAATGTACTTCAATATACTGAGCTACTTTATATTACTACTCAAAATACAGATTAAGTTGAAAGGGGCTTACATATTTGAAAGATTAATTAGTGAAGAAGGGAAAGTATATATTTAAGAAAATTTAGTGCTTAATTTCAATGACACTGATCTTTTCTCAGTGTTTAAAAATGCTAATTGGTGTGTTTACCTTTGTTTTCCTAGTGATATGCAGCTTTCGAGGATCTGTCCCTCAAGGGTTGGTCTTAGAAATAGGAGAAACAGTCCAGATTCTTGAAAAATGTGAAGGTAAGTATGGACCTATACAGTATACAAATAGTGATAATTTTGGGTAATATTATATACATTTATTTTGTAGTAATAGATTATAAGCAATCATTTTGAAAGTATAATTAATCACATTATATATTGTTATAGAATCCTTCCTGATTTATTTTTATCATAAATGTATGGGTTATTTAGGCTTTAATCTAAAAGCAACAATTAAAGAACTCATTGTTGGCATTCAGAGTATAATTTTTATACTTTATGTTAAATAATTAATTTTGATTTTATAATCAAATAGATAATCTTCCATCCATGCTTAGCTGCATTTGAATAGAATTGAGTTGTAATTAGTTCATTTGTATGTTTCTGTTTGATTGGCTGGATGTTATCAGTTATAATTAAAACAAGGAAGTAAATATGCTTTAATGAAGTTTGGCTTGCCTTCTAGCCTCCTCTGTGATGCATATGGGTATATCTACTGTAAGATTTATGCATTATTGACAAATGTAACATTTTTCAAAATCATGCATTTGGGGCTCCTGGGTGGTACAGTTGGTTAAGTATCTGACTTTTGGTTTCAGCTCAGGTTGTGATCTCAGGGTTATGGGATCCAGCCCCATGTTGGGCTCCAGGCTCAGTGCAGAATCTGCTTAAGACTCTTCCAAAGTGGCTGCACCAACTTGCATTCCCACCAACTGTGTAAGAGGGTTCCCCTTTCTCCACATCCTCTCCAACACACCTTGTTTCCTGTCTTGCTAATTTTGGCCATTCTAACTGGTGTAAGGTAGTATCTCAATGTGGTTTTAATTTGAATCTCCCTGTTGGCTAGTGATGATGAACATTTTTTCATGTGTCTGATAGCCCTTTGTATATCTTCATTGGAGAAGTGTCTGTTCATATCTTCTGCCCATTTTTCAATATGATTATCTGTTTTGTGTGTGTTGAGTTTGAGGAGTTCTTTATAAATCCTGGATATTAACGTTTTTTTTTAGTATTTTTTTTAAATTTATTTTCAGCATAACAGTATTCATTGTTTTTTGCACCACACCCAGTGCTCCATGCAATCTGTGCCCTCTCTAATACCCACCACCTGGTTCCCCCAACCTCCCACCCCCCCGCCCCTTCAAAACTCTCAGATTGTTTTTCAGAGTCCATAGTCTCTCATGGTTCACCTCCCCTTCCAATTTCCCCCAACTCCCTTCTCTTCTCTAATTCCCCTTGTCCTCCATGCTATTTGTTATGCTCCACAAATAAGTGAAACCATATGATAATTGACTCTCTCTGCTTGAATTATTTCACTCAGCATAATCTCTTCCAGGCCCATACTTGTTGCTACAAAAGTTGCGTAATCATGCTTTCTGATGGAAGCATAATACTCCATAGTGTATATGGACCACATTTTCTTTATCCATTCGTCCGTTGAAGGGCATCTTGGTTCCTTCCACAGTTTGGTGACCGTGGCCATTGCTGCTATAAACATTGGGGTACAGATGGCCCTTCTTTTTACTACATCTTTGTCTTTGGGGTAAATACCCAGTAGTGCAATTGTAGGGTCATAGGGAAGCTCTATTTTTAATTTCTTGCAGAACACTCATGAAAGAAATTGAAGAAAACACAAAAAGATGGAAGACCATTCCATGCTCTTGGATCAGAAGAATAAACATTGTTAAAATGTCTATGCTTCCTAGAGCCATCTATACTTTTAATACCATTCTGATCAAAATTCCACCGGTATTTTTCAAAGTGCTGGAACAAACAATCCTAAAATTTGTATGGAACCAGAAGAGACCCCAAATTGCCAAGGAAATGTTGAAAAACAAAAATAAAACTGGGGGCATCATGTTACCTGATTTCAAGCTTTACTACAAAGCTGTGATCACCAAGACAGCGTGGTACTGGCATAAAAACAGATGCATAGACCAGTGGAACAGAGTAAAAGAATAGGAAGATGTGGTCCATATACACTATGGAGTATTATGCCTCCATCAGAAAGGATGAATACCCAACTTTTGTATCAACATGGACAGGACTGGAAGAGATTATGCTGAGTGAAATAAGTCAAGCAGAGAGAGTCAGTTATCATATGGTTTCACTTATTTGTGGAGCATAACAAATAGCATGGAGGACAAGGTGAGATGGAGAGGAGAAGGGAGTTGAGGGAAATTGGAAGGGGAGATGAACCATGAGAGACTATGGACTCTGAAAAACAATCTGAGGGTATTGAAGGGGCGAGGGGTGGTAGGTTGGGGGAACCAGGTGGTGGGTATTAGAGAGGGCACAGATTGCATGGAGCACTGGGTGTGGTGCAAAAACAATGAATACTGTTACACTGAAAAAAAAAAAAGAAACAGTGCTATTTATATAGTATCACAGACAATAAATGCCTAAAATCTAATAAAAAATGTAAGGCCATCTATATTAAAAACTACAAAAACATTGTTGATAGAAATTAAGGAAAATCTCAACAAATGGAAAGATATACTATGTTAATAGATTTAAAGACTCACTGTCTTAAGATGTCAGTTCTTCCCAAATTGATCTTAGTTTAATGCAATCCCAACAAAAATTCATCAGATCCTGTTCTTTTCTTTCTTTTTTCTTTTGTATGGATATTGAACAGCTGATTCCAACATTTATATAAAAAGGTTACAAATAGCCAAGGCAATCACGAAGAAGGCAATAAAGTGGAAGATTTATGCTATCAGATATGAAGATTTATTATAAATGAAGACATTGTGGTTTTGAGGCAAAGACAAATTAATGAAACAGAATAGAGGGTTCAGAAACAGACCATCATGTATATTGTCCAGTGATACATGAAAAAGGTGAAAATTGCAGTGCACGGGGGAAATGATCTCCTTTGCAAGAGGTGATACTGGGCCACCTCGAATAAAAAACGATAGTCTATTCAATGAATGGTATTCTGTCAATGCTGAAAGCAGTTAATATTGATTTCTACCTCATAACATTTGCTGCAAACACAATTCCTGATGAATGCTACCTAAATGTGAAATGTAAAACCATAATGTACCTTGAAGGAAGTATAGAAAAATATTCTTCTTGACCTTGGGGTAGACAAAAGGACTAACCATAAAGGAAAAGATTGGTAAGTTTTAGTTTATTGAAATGAAGATCTGTTGTTCAGAAGACATCATTAAAGAGAGAAAAACAAGCAAATCACAAAGTGAGAGAGATGTTTGATGAAGGACTTGTATTTAGAGTATATAAAGAACTGCCATTTTGGAAAATAGTATGGAGCTTACTAAAGAAATTAAATATAGAGCTACCCTATGACCTGCAATTGCACTACTGGGTATTTACCCCAAAGATACAGACATAGTGAAACGAAGGGCCATCAGTACCCCAATGTTTATAGCAGCAATGGCCACGTTGAAGATGCCCTTCAACGGATGAATGGATAAAGAAGATATGGTCCATATATACTATGGAGTATTATGCCTTCATCAGAAAGGATGAATACCCAACTTTTGTATCAACATGGATGGGACTGGAAGAGTTTATGCTGAGCGAAATAAGCAGAGAGGGTCAGTTGTCATATGGTTTCTCTTGTTTGTGGAGCATAAGGAATAACACAGAAGACATGGGGGGATGGCGAGGAGAAGTGAGTTGGGGAAATTGGAGGGGGAGACAAACCATGGGAGACTGTGGAGTCTGAGAAACAAACCTGAGGGTTTTTGAGGGGGGTGGGTGGGAGGTTGGGTGAGCCTGGAGGTGGGTATTATGGAGGGCATGTATTGCATGGAGCACTGGGTGCGGTGCATAAACAATGGATTCTGGAACAATGAAAAGAAATTAAAAAAATTTCTTTTCAATGGGTGTTAGAGAGGAGAAGGGAGTTGGGGTAAATTGGAAGGGGAGGTGAACCACGAGAGACTATGGACTCTGAAAAACAATCTGAAATACAAATGGCTATCAGACACATGAAAAAATGCTCATCATCATTAGCCCTCAGGGAGATTCAAATTAAAACCACATTGAGATATCACCTTACACCAGTTAGAATGGCCAAAATTAACAAAACAGGAAACAACATGTGTTGGAGAGGATGTGGAGAAAGGGGAACCCTCTTACACTGTTGGTGGGAATGCAAGTTGGTGCAGCCTCTTTGGAGAACAGTGTGGAGATTCCTCAAGAAATTAAAAATAGAGCTTCCCTACGACCCTGCAATTGCACTCCTGGGTATTTACCCCAAAGATACAGATGTCGTGAAAAGAAGGGCCATCTGTACTCCAATGTTTATAGCAGCAATGGCCACAGTCGCCAAACTATGGAAAGAACCAAGATGCCCTTCAACGGATGAATGGATAAGGAAGATGTGGTCCATATACACTATGGAGTATTATGCCTCCATCAGAAAGGACGAATATCCAACTTTTGTAGCAACATGGACGGGACTGGAAGAGATTATGCTGAGTGAAATCAGTCAAGCAGAGAGAGTCAATTATCATATGGTTTCACTCATTTGTGGAGCATAACCAATAGCATGGAGGACAAGGGGTGTTAGAGAGTAGTAGGGAATTTGGGTAAATTGGAAGGGGAGGTGAACCATGAGAGACTATGGACTCTGAAAAACAGTCTGAGGGGTTTGAAGTGGCGGGGGGGTGGGAGGGTGGGGTACCAGGTGGTGGGTACTATAGAGGGCACAGCTTGCATGGAGCACTGGGTGTGGTGAAAAAATAATGAATACTGTTTTTCTGAAAATAAATAAATTGGGGAAAAAAAAAAAAACACAATCTGAGGGGTTTGAAGTGGCGGGGGGGGGTGGGAGGTTGGGGTACCAGGTGGTGGGTATTATAGAGGGCACGGATTGCATGGAGCACTGGGTGTGGTGAAAAAATAATGAATACTGTTTTTCTGAAAATAAATAAATTGGAAAAAAATTCAATTAATTAAAAAAAATGGTGGGAAAATTGAACAGCTACATGCAGAAGAATGAAACTGGGCCACTTTCTTATACCATACACAAAAATAGACTCAAAAAGGATGAAAGACCTAATTGTGAGACAGGAGTCCATCAAAATCCTAGAAGAGAGCACAGGCAGCAACCACTGTGACCTCAGCTGCAACAACTTCTTGCTAGACACATCTCCAAAGCAAGGGAAACCAAGGCAAGAAATAAACCACTGGGACTTCAAGATAAGGTTCGGCACAGCAAAGGAAACAGTCAACAAAACCAAAAGACATAGTGAAATAAGTCAATCGGAGAAAGACAACTATCATATGATCTCCGTGATATGAGGAAGTGGAGATGCAACATGGGAGGTTAAGGGGGTAGGAGAAGAATAAATGAAACAAGATGGGATTGGGAGGGAGACAAACCATAAGTGACTCTTAATGTCACAAAACAAACTGAAGGTTGCTGCAGCGAGGGGGGTTGGGGGGGTTATGGACATTGGGGAGGGTATGTGCTATGGTGAGTGCTGTCAAATGTGTAAACCGGGCGATTCACAGACCTGTACCCTGGGGATAAAAATGTATTTTATGTTTATAAAAAATTAAAAATTAAAAAAAAAAACAAAAGACAAAAAAATTTTAAAATTCTTCTATAAAAAACTACTACAAATCAAAAATAAGTAGAAAAATGAGCAGAAGGCTTGATTAGTCTTCTCACAAAACATATATTCCAGTGGCTCATAAACATTTGGAAAGGTGTTTAGTTTCATTCAGCAGGGAAATACAAATTAAAACCACAGTGAGATACTACAACAAAGCCACTGGGATGACTAAAATTCAAGACATGGGCAATACCAAGTCCTGGTAAGGATGTAGGGCAGCTGTTACTTTCATAAACTGCTGGTGGGGGGCGCCTGGGTGGCTCAGTCGTTAAGCATCTGCCTTTGGCTCAGGTCATGATCCTGGGGTCCTGAGATTGATCCCTGCATTGGGCTCCCTGCTCAGTGGGCAGCCTGCTTCTCCCTCTCTCCACTGCTCATGATCTCTCTTTCTGACAAATAAATAAATAAAATCGTTGGGAAAAAATTGCTGGTGGGAGAGGAAATGGGATAACCAGTTTCGAAAAGTATTTGGCGCTATTAACTAAAGTTGAAAGTACATATATCTGATGATCCAGCAAATTGACACTCATAGGTGTAAATCCAATAGCAAAATACATGTATGTTAGTAATAGCTTTGTTCATAATTGCTGCAAACCAAACTGGGAAAAAACACATTCATCAGTAAAATGGATAAATAAATTATGGTGGATTCATACAATTGATGTGACACAAAAAGGAAGATGAATGAATGATTACATACAATAATACAGATGACTATCACAGATATACTTTATATATATATATATATTTTAAAAATTCATTTCTTTTCAGTGTAACAGAATTCATTGTTTATGCACCACACCCAGAGCTCCATGCAATATGTGCACTCCCTAATACCCAACACCTGGCTCCCCCAACCTCCCACCTCCCACCCCTTCAAAACCCTCAGATTGTTTTTCAGAGTCCATAGTCTCTCATGGTTCATCTCCCTTTCCAATTTCCCTCAACTCCCTTCTCCTCTCCATGTCCCTGTGTCCTCCGTGTTATTGGTTATGCTCCGCAAAGAAGTGAAACTATGTGATAATTGACTCTCTCTGCTTTACTTATTTCACTCAGCATAATCTCTTCCAGTCCCGTCCATGCTGATACAAAAGTTGGGTATTCATCCTTTCTGATGGAGGCATAATACTCCATAGTGTATATGGACCACATCTTCCTTATCCATTTGTCCATTGAAGGGAATCTTGCTTCTTTCCACATTTTGGTGACCGTGGCCATTGCTGCTATAAACATTGGGGTATTGATGGCCCTTCTTTTCACTACATCTGTATCTTTGGGGTAAATACCAAGTAGTGCAATTGCAGGGTCATAGGGAAGCTCTATTTTTAATTTCTTAAGGAATCTCCACACGGTTCTCCAAAGTGGCTGCACCAACTTGCATTCCTACCAACAGTGTGAGAGGGTTCCCCTTTCTCCACATCCTCTCCAATACACTTTGTTTTCTGTCTTGCTAATTTTGGCCAATTCTAACTGGTGTTAGGTGACGGTATCTCAATGTGGGTTTGTTTGTTTGTTTGTTTGAACCCACTGAGCCACCCAGGCGCCCCCCCCTTTTTAAAAAATATTTTATTTATTTATCAGAGAGGAGGGGGGGAGAGAGCGAGCACAGTCAGACAGAATGGCAGGCAGAGGCAGAGGGAGAAACAGGCTCCCTGATGAGCAAGGAGCCCGATGTGGAACTCGATCCCAGGACGCTGGAATCATGACCCGAGCCGAAGGCACTGCCCAACCAACTGAGCCACCCAGGCATCCCCTCAATGTGGTTTTAATTTGAATATCCCTGATGGTTAATGATGATGAACATTTTTTCATGTGTCTGATAGCCATTTTTATGTCTTCATTGGAGAAGTGTCCTTTCATATCTTCTGCCCATTTTTTGATATGATTATCTGTTTTGTGTGTGTTGAGTTTGAGAATTGCTTTATAGATCCTGGATATCAACCTTTTGTCTGTACTGTCATTTGTGAATATCTTCTCCCATTCTGTGGGTTGCCTCTTTGTTCTGTTGACTGTTTCCCTTGCTGTGCAGAAGCTTTGGATCTTGATGAAGTCCTAAAAGTTTATTTTTGCTTTTGTTTCCTTTGCCATTGGAGACATATCTTGAAAGAAGTTGCTGTGGTTGATGTCGAAGAGATTACTGCCTTTGTTCTCTAGGATTCTGATGGATTCCTGTCTCATGTTGAGGTCTTTTATCTATTTCGAGTTTATCTGTGTGTACGGTATAAGAGAATGGTCGAGTTTCATTCATCTACATACAGCTGTCCAATTTTCCCAGCACCATTTATTGAAGAGACTGTCTTCTTTCCATTCTATATATAATTTTTGTTTTGTTGAAGATTATTTAACCATAGGCTTGAGGGTCCATATCTGGGCCTTTTACTCTGTTCCACTGGTCTATGTGTCTGTTTTTATGCCAGTACCATGCTGTCTTGATGATCACAGCTTTGTAGTAAAGCTTGAAAGCAGGTAACGTGATGCTGCCAGTTTTTTTTTTTTCCCCCAACATTTCCTTAGCGATTCGGGGTCTCTTCTGATTAAATACAAATTTTAGGATTATTTGCTCCAGCTCTTTGAAAAATACTAGTGGAATTTTGATCACAATGGTATTAAAAGTATAGATTGCTCTAGGCAGTATAGACATTTTAGCAATGTTTATTCTTCCGATCCAACAGCATGGAATGGTCGTCCATCTATTTGTGTCTTCTTAATTTCTTTCATGAGTGTTCTGTAGTTCCTCGAGTACGGATCCTTTACCTCTTTGGTTAGGTTTATTCCCAGGTATTTTATGGTTCTTGGTGCTATAGTAAATGGAATCGGTTCTCTAATTTCCCTTTCTATTTTCATTGTTAGTGCATAAGAAAGCAAATGATTTCTGTATATTGACTTTGTATCCTTCCACAATGTGGAGATTCCTTAAGAAATTAAACATAGAGCTTTCCTATGACCCTGCAATTACACTACTCGGTATTTACCCCAAAGATACAGATGTCGTGAAAAGAAGGGCCATCTGTACCCCAATGTTTATAGCAGCAATGGCCACGGTCTCCAAACTGTGGAAAGAACCAAGATGCCCTTCAATGGACGAATGGATAAGGAAGATGTGGTCCATATACACTATGGAGTATTATGCCTCCATCAGAAAGGTTGAATACCCAACTTTTGTATCAGCATGGATGGGACTGGAAGATATTATGCTGAGTGAAATAAGTCAAACAGAGAGAGTCAATTATCACATGGTTTCACTTCTTTGTGGAGCATAACCAATAACACGGAAGACATAGGGAGATGGAGAGGAGAAGGAAGTTGAGGAAAATTGGAAGGGGAGGTGAATCATGAGAGACTATGGACTCTGAAAAGCAATCTGAGGGTTTTGAAGGGGCGGGAGGTCGAGGTTGAGGGAGCCAGGTGTTGGAGGGAGGGCACATACTGCATGGAGCTCTGGGTGTGGTGCATAAACACTATGTCTTTGAAATCCAGGTTACATGGGTGTTACCCTTGGCAAAGCTTATAGAGTGGTACACTTACAATCTGTGCATTTCACTGTATGTAAATTATACATGATTGAAATGGATTAATGTGAAAAAAATGACAAAAGCCAACTTACATACTGGAAAATGTTCTTGAGATATAAATGACAAAGATAATATAAAAGAACTCTTATAAGCCAATAAAAATAAATAACAGGTGAATAGAAAAATGAACAACAATATGAATAGGGACTTCACAGAAATATTCAATCTTGTCAGCAAAGAATAACAAGTTACAATCAGAGTGATGAAAAAGTCTATATATATTAGTTTGAGAACACTGAAATGTCCAATGTATTCAATTGTTTGACCAGATAGGTTTCAGTGGGAATGTTGATACATTGGGGGTATCTTGTGATATTAGATGTACATATCCTGTGATTTAGCAGTCTAATTCCCAAGATTTTACCTTAAAGAAATGTTTTTAAAGCTGTCCTCATCAATCATTAGTAGGTTACAAATTCCATTTAGTTCTATCAGCATTAAAAAATGTCAAGAATATGTTGCTATATCAATTACAATCCATTTACAGTAACGATTTGAATAGGGAATATTTAATATAAATGTTAATTGGTAAAATTCCTTTTAGGAAAAAGGGGTAAAACACATTCAAAGGGTACAAAAGTAGCAGGTGCAGAAGTCAACAACTACTGAGGAAGAGCCCCAAGCAAGGGACTAAGAATTTAAAAGAACACTTCCCTGTCTCAAGGTAAAGATTCAGATCCCTTTGGTAAGGGCATGGCTGCCATAGGAACATGTAGCCTGTCAGTGGTGAAGAAACTTGCCAGAGGGCATGGAGGGCCTCTAACATGCCAATCACCTGGCTAGGGTGCTGACAATAAAATAGCAGTGCACCAGAACCAAGAAGGGAAGCTCTTTCTTTTTGCTATGGCTGTGCAGTGTCCCGTTAGTACCCACTATTGACAAAGCCTAATGCAGTGAGTTGGCAAAGAAAAAAATGTTGATATGGTCTATATTAGTTTGGGATTAGCAGAAAAACAGAACCCCAGTAGGAGATACATATGTCTATGTATATATTTATCACAAGAAATTGGTTTACATTGCTATGGAGTCTAAGGAGTCCCAGGATCTACAATTGGCAAACTAGATACCTAAGAGAGCCAATGTTCTAGTCAGAGTCAGAATTCCTGAGAACCAGGAGAGCTGATGGGGTAAGCTCCAGTCTGATTCCAATCCTGAAGGCAGGAGATGGCCAGTGTCCTAGCTTGAAAACTGGAAGATAAAGTGAAATCTCTCTTACTCCCCCTATTTGTTGTATTCAGGCCTTCAGTAAATTGGATAAGGCCCACTCATATTGGGGAAGACAATCTGCTTTACTCCGTTTACCAATAAAAAATGTCATTATGATCCCTGAGATCATATGTGAGATCAATATGTGTATGTGAGGGTTTCCCATGAGAAAAAGTAGCAGGTTTCTCATGGGAAACCCTCACATACACACCTAGAAAAATATTTAACAAATATCTGGGCACTGGGTGGCCCAGTCAGGTTGAATCATATACTAACCATTATAGGGCTCAATTCCAGTGTTAAAAAGTAGGATAGAGAAGGTAGATTTGGTGTTGAGGGATAGTCAGTTGGTAATTGGCACAATTGCATGTAGCATCATTACATTTTTTTCTTCATGAGATTTGCTTCAATTTTGTGTATATGGGATTGTGATATAAAATCTATTTCTAAATCTGGGCCATGATTTCAGTGTATTGATCTGGAGAAACACTTGCATATGTACATGTTAAGACACCTACAGCATAGTGTGTATTAGCAAAAAATTGATAACATTGTAAATGTCTACAAATAAGAGAATGTTAGAGAAATAAATTATTGGCTGTAACATACAGCATGGTGGTAATAGTTACTAATACTGTATTATATACTTCAAAGTTGCTAAGAGTAGATCTCAGATGTCACTACAAAAAAGAAGTGGTAATTATGTGACTTGATGGAACTGTTATCTAGCTGCCCTATGGAGGTAATAATTTTGTAGTGTGTAAGTGTATCAAATCAAAGTGTATCAAAGGTATAATGTTGTACACCTTAAACGTACACACTGTTATATGTCAATTATAGCTCAATAAAGCTGGAAAAATGTAAAAAAACCCAATAAAATAATAAAACAACATGAATAATAACATGCTTATATTTCTATTTCTTAATCTTTTCCGTTTTTTAAAAAGATCTTATTTATTTGACAGAGAGAGAGTGAGAGTACACAAGCAGGGGGAGTGGCAGGCAGAGGGACAGGGAGAAGCAGGCTCCCAGCTGAGCAGGTAATCTGATGCAGGGCTCCATTCCAGAACCCTGGGATCATGACCTGAGCCAAAGTCAGGTGGTTAACTGACTGAGCTACCTGGGTGCCCCAATTTTTTCCATTTTTTAAAAAAGTACTATTTACTTGAGAGAGAAAGAGCAAGAGTATGAGCAGTGGGGAGGATTAGAGGGAGAGGGAGAAGCAGATTTCCCCTTGAGCTGGGAACCTGACTCAGGGCTCAATATCAGGACCTGAGCCAAAGGTAGATGCTTAACCACCTGAGCCACCCAGGCGCCCCTGAATTTTTTCCATTTTATTCTTATGTATTTGTTCTACAGCAGAAGATAAGACTTTAGCTCTGTTATGGTTTCCCATCCCAAACATACACATACATGCTTCTTACATTCTTCCAGTATACTTATCCTTGTTAGTTAAATTAGTATTTGTTTTTTAAATTACTATGATTAATTCATGGCTGATATATATAGTATATTATTATATTACCATTTATTTATCTGGAATTAATATTTGACATATATATTTAAAAATATATTTATATAATTTATATATATACATATATCACCTTTCCTTTGTCCATTCATTTGCTGATGGACACTTAGATTGTTCCTTTGTCTTGGCTATTGTGAATAATGCTGCAGTGAATGTGGGAAAAGAGATATCTAGTTTTAAGTTTTTAAATTTATCTTATTTTATTTTTTCAGTGTTCCAAGATTCATTGTTTATGTACCACAGCCAGTATTCCATGCAATACATGCCCTCCTTATATCTAAGACCTATAAAGAACTCCTCAAACTCAACACCCAAAAAACAGATAATGATATCAGAAAATGGGCAGAAGATGTGAACAGATGCTTCTCCAGTGAAGACATACAAATGGCTATCAGACACATGAAAAAATGTTCATCATCATTAGCCATCAGGGAAATGCAGATCAAAACCTCATTGAGATATCTCCTTATACCAGTTAGAATGGCAAATATTAACAAGACAGGAAACAGCAAATTTTGGAGAGGATGTGGAGAAAGGGGAACCCTCTTCCACTGTTGGTGGGAATGCAAGTTGGTGCAGCCTCTTTGGAGAACAGTGTGGAGATTCCTCAAGAAATTAAAAATAGAGCTTCCCTATGACCCTGCCATTGCACTCCTGGGTATTTACCCCAAAGATACAGATGTAGTTTTAAGTTTTTGAGGAAGTTCCATACTGTTTTTTTTTTCATTATGTTTGCAACTTAATTTAATGTTTAAAAACAAATAAGAGTTTCATAAGAATCATTTGCTCTCTGTCTACCGTGTTCTTAGGCACTAGTGGCAGATAGTATACATTCATTATTTCAGCTAATGCTCAAAATGACCTTTGAAACAGTACTACCTCCATATTTAGTTGAGGAAACTGAAGCTTAAGAGAGTGAAGGGAACAAAGTTGGCATGTGGCAGAAAGAGGATTCTGTTTATCTGCTCTGAGTAAGCTATTTGGAATTCACGGAGACTCTAGTTTTGGAAAAACAACTATTTCTTGAGATACATTTCTAAAATCTGTTGGGTTGTGTGGGGCTTGCTGTTTCTTCAAATAGGCCACTTTTGTAAATGAATAAACACTTAATAGGTTTTTTCTGTTTTGTTTTGTTTTTTTTGACACTTGAAAAATAGTGGTAGTGTTAAACATGGTTTTCTGGTCACCAAGAAGGTTTTCATTTATGGAATATTGCATGAGAGTTTGTTAAGTTAGCAATATTCTCTTGGCTATAGAAAAGAAGCTTCAGGGTTTGAAGTTTAAGTAGATATGTGGTTGCCTCCCTTGGGTGTGTAGTGGGCAGAGGAGGACTGTAAATTTTTTTTTGTTGTTTTGTGTACATACTTGAAATAAAATTTGTCAGGATTGCAGAATGATGTTGATAATCTAAGTTTCATGTGACCTTTTTTTTTTTTAATCTTTTTTTTTTTTTTAAAGATTTTTATTTATTTATTTATTTGAGAGAGAGAGACAGTGAGAGAGAGCATGAGCGAGGAGAAGGTCAGAGAGCGAAGCAGACTCCCCATGGAGCTGGGAGCCTGATGTGGGACTCGATCCTGGGACTCCAGGATCACGCCCTGAGCCGAAGGCAGTCGTCCAACCAACTGAGCCACCCAGGCGTCCCCTCATGTGACCTTTGATGAATGGGCCCAGGCACCTCAAACTGTTTTATCTATTCTTTTTGTACTCTCATTTTCTACCTATTCACTGCTATTTCCTAGTGTACCTTCATTAGGATTACACCATTGGTTTTGTGGAGAGAAAAAATGGAGTGGATCTTGGGAGAACAGGGTTCTGTTTCTAGATCTGTTCTGGATGATTTATGACAGCATGACCTTGTGATTCCTAAGGTTCCCCTCTATAATATATGCAAGATAGCTATTTTTTCCCGTGGATATTTTAGGCAGATTGTTGAAGTTTGAGCTTCTGGCAGGAAAAACACAGTTTATGTTCAGATGTGCTGGATGGTATTCCTCACAATTTTTTTTTCATTTATTTATTTTCAGCATAACAGTATCATTATTTTTTCACCACACCCAGTGCTCCATGCAATACGTGCCCTCTATAATACCTACCACCTGATACCCCAACCTCCCACCCCCCCCACCACTTCAAACCCCTCAGATTGTTTTTCAGAGTCCATAGTCTCTCATGATTCACCTCCCCTTCCAATTTACCCTAACCCCCTTCTCTCTAACTCCCCATGTCCTCCATGCTTTTTGTTATGCTCCACAAATAAGTGAAACCATATGATAATTGACTCTTTCTGCTTGACTTATTTCACTCAGCATAATCTCTTCCAGTCCCATCCATGTTGCTACAAAAGTTGGGTATTCATCCTTTCTGATGGAGGCATAATACTCTATAGTGTATATGGACCACATCTTCCTTATCCATTCGTCCATTGAAGGGCATCTTGGTTCTTTCCACAGTTTGGCAACTGTGGCCATTGCTGCCTCACAATTTTTTTCTTACTGTAGTTTGGGTACTACTAGGACTGAGAAGAGATTTGGTGTCTTTGTATCCCATCTTTATCCTTTTTTGTGTCAGGTCTTTTTTTTTTTTTTTTTAAGATTTTATTTATGGGGCGCCTAGGTGGCTCATTCAGTTAAGCATCTGACTTCTGCTTGAGTCA
Organism: Neogale vison; assembly: GCF_020171115.1. Taxonomy (NCBI): domain Eukaryota; kingdom Metazoa; phylum Chordata; class Mammalia; order Carnivora; family Mustelidae; genus Neogale; species Neogale vison. The sequence continues at coordinate 204,442,531 of NC_058096.1, read as the reverse complement.
TGATCTCAGGGTCCTTGGATCAAGCCCTACATCTGGCTCCCTGCTCAACAGAGAGTCTGCTTCTCCCTTTACCTCTGCCCCTACCTGCACTCCACTTGTGTTGTCTCTCTCTCAAATAAATCTTCTAAAAAATAAAAATAAAATATTTTATTTATTTATTTGAGAGATATAGAGAGAATATGAATGAGCAGGGGGAAGGGTGGAGGCAGAGGTTCAATCTCAGGACCCTGGGATCACTATCTGAGCTGAAGGCAGATGCTTAGCTGACTGAGCCACCCATGTGCCTCTCTGTCAGGTCTTTATATTTTAAAATTAATTTATTTTTATTTATTAGAGCACAGTGGGGAGGGGAAGAGGGAAAGGGAGAGAGACAGTCTCAAGCAGACTCTATGCTGAGCATGGGGCCTGCCACAGGGTTTGATCTCAGGACTGTGAGATCATGAGCTGAAACCAAGAGTTGAACAGATGCTTAACCAACTGCATCACTCAGGCACCTCGAGTCTTTAGCCTTTTTTTTTTTTTTTTAAGATTTTAAAATTTATTCGACAGGGGCAGCGAGAGAGGGAACACAAGCCAGAGGAGAGGCAGTAGCAGGCTTCCCACTGAGCAGGGAGCCTGATGGGGGTCTCAATCCCAGGACCCTGGGATCAAGACCTGAGCTGAAGGCAGATACTTAATGACTGAGCCACCCAGGCACCCAGGTCTTTAGTCTTTTTAATCATTCTTTTGTTTATTATTAAATGTGACCATAAATTTACAAATAGTTTAAAAACAAATGTCAAGGGATTTATATCTAGATGAATGTTGTGCTTAAGTGAAGTCACATTGGTAGATTATATAATTATGCTAGTAATATTGAGCTTTTTTCAAAAAATATTTGGAATGCCCCTCAAAGAAGTCTTACAAACTCTAAGTGGATGAAAATTTGCTACCATGTTGAAAAGAATGAGAACTTTTGGGTTACAATGGAGTATAGAATATTTGTATTTGATTGTTTCTTTCTGAAACATTACAGAATGAAAGTATAGGGGTCTAAAAATTGCTGTACACCCACAAAAACAAGCAAAGTTGGCAAGGTATTGGAAGAGTGGAAACTGTGACTTAACACACCCAAGGTAGCTGAATCCCAAGTATGTACAATAGGAAGAGCTGAGAACCAACTTTATTTATACTGCAGATCCTTAAAAGATATAGGAAGTATAGCACCAGGTACTTTTGGAAATGAGGTTGAAATTATATAGATCTTCTCCCTTACTTCTTGTCATTTGGTGGCAGCTCCTTACTCATCTTGGTAGGGTTTTTTTTTTTTTTTAAGATTTTATAAAAAATTTATTTGTTAGAGAGAGAGAGCGAGAGCACACGCACAGGCAGACAGAGTGGTAGGCAGAGGCAGTGAGAGAAGCAGGCTCCCCGCTGAGCAAGGAGCCCAACGTGGGACTTGATCCCAGGATGCTGGGATCATGACCTGAGCCAAAGGCAGCTGCTTAACCAATTGAGCCATCCAGGCATCCCCATCCTGGTAGGGTTTTTTTTTTTTTTTTTTTTTTAAGATTTATTTATTTAATTGAGACAGAGAGAGAGTGAGCATGTGCATGGGGAATGGGAGGGGAAAAGGAGAGGGAGAGAGAGTCGGAAGCAGACTCTGTATTAAACACAGAGCTGAATGTGGTGCTTGATCTTATGACCCTGAGATCATGACCTGAACTGAAACCAAAGTCAGTTGCTTAACTGAGTGAGCTACCCAGGTGCCCCATCCTAGTAGAAGTTTTGAGACTTATTTTTTTTTTTATTTCTTTCAATGTAACAGAATTCATTGTTTATGCACCACATGCAGTGCTCCATGCAATACATGCACTCCATAATACCCACCACTTGGCTACCACAACCTCCCACCCCCTGCCCCTTCAAAACCCTCAGATTGTTATTCAGAGTCCATAGTCTCTCATGGTTCATCTCCAATTTCCATCTTCCAATTTCCCTCAACACCCTTCTCTTCTCCATCTCCCCATGTCCTCCATGTTATTTGTTATGCTCCACAAAGAAGTGAAACCATATGATAATTGACTCTCTCTGCTTGACTTATTTCACTCAGCATAATCTCTTCTAGTCCCGTCCTTGTTGATACAAAAGTTGGGTATTCATCCTTTTTGATGGAGGCATAATACTCCATAGGGTATATGGATCACATCTTCCTTATCCATTTGAGATTTATTTTTGATAAAGGATAAATAAAACATCTGTGGATTGGGAGACTTCATGCATAGTTCCATAGGAGATAGGCTTTGTATCGAAAACTGGGTATTAAGTGACAACATGCCTACCAAATACCAAATATAGGAACTTCTAGTCATCTTCCACTTGGCTCTTGAAATCCTCCTGGCAGCTAGACCTTTACCTTCTAGAACAGATTAGAGGACTCTTTCAGACAATAAGGCAAGATGAGGGACTCCAGATATTGATTGTGCCAGTTATTGACTTACTGTCTCTGAGTGCTGAACCTGCCCTTCTTACCCCTTTATTACGATGCTAGAGCTGGAGACTGCAATCACATTTCTTCTTTGGCACCTGAATCTTTGTTAGGTTCTGCCAATAAAGAGGCACTATAAGAAGTCTACTTGCCAGGAGGATGAAGAAGGGACTTCGTTCTTTCTGCTTTTATTTTATCCCTGTGGTAAACTGCTCTGCAGGCAGTTGGTTCCTATAGTATTTTCCATGGCAAGCAACAGTCTTGGTTTTGGTGAGTGGCCTCCAGCAAGTCTCACTATAGCAATGAATAGCATGTTTCTGCAGTAGCCCACCATTTCATCAGAGATCAGTATCTTAGCTTTTTGGAATCCCTTCTGTAAGTTACTTGGCTTTTTTCTTGTTTATTTTTCACTTAGCTTTAAAGGTGGCGATATATTTTTATAGTTGCTACCGTGGTTGTCTTAGAGTTCTAGTCATTTACTATCTTTTATACCTATTTAATGATTTTTTAAAAAGATTTAAAAATTTTTTTTATTTGACAGACAGAGATCACAAGTAGGCAGAGAGGCAGTGGAGAGAGACCGGGGGAAGCAGGCTCCCTGCTGAAGCAGAGAGCCTGACGTGGGACTCGATCCCAGGACCCTGGGATCATGACCTGAGCTGAAGGCAGAGGCTTTAACCCACTGAGCCACCCAGGTGCCCCCTATTTAATTATTTTTTAAATAACAACATTTTTTTCCTTTTTTAAAGATTTGTTTCTGTCTGCTGACTAGACCCCAGTTGATACACTGATATCAGGATTTTCACAACAAATGATAGGTTGATCTCCAAATAGTGAATCATAAGGTCAGCAAGAATCACCCATGAATTTAGAGCTTCCAGTTAACTTTTTATTTCCTTTCTTTTAAAATGAGCAGAAAACCAATGATACCAGGTATTTGAGGATGCCTCTAATATGAAAGATGGCTCTTCTCTTTCCCCACTAAAAAAAGAAAAAAGAAAAGAAAAAGAAACTCATGGGAAAGAGACTACATAGGGTAAAGAAAACTTAGAAAACAAACAAGGCTTATGAATAATTTCCTTGGAGATAAAGGAAGATGTTGCATCCATGAAACTAGAACAGGATGCTATTAAAAAAGAACATTAGATAACAGAAAGGAGTTCTTGGAAGTTAAAAACATGGTAGCAAGAATGAAAAATCTCCATAAAAGGGCTCAAAGATAAAAGTTAAGGAAATTTCCCAGAAATTTGAACAAAAATACAAGTCATAGGAGATTAGAGAAGATAAGACAATTGAAGGTCAGCTTCAAGAGGTTCATTTGGTGGAGGTTCAGAAACATAGAGGAGAGAAACTGAAGGATAGAAATCAGCTAGGAAATAACTCAGGAAAATTTTCCAGAATGAAAGGACATGGCTTTCCATATTGAAAGGACTCAGCAAGTACCTAACACAAATGAATGAAAACAGGACGATATCATTGTGAAATTTCAGAATATTGGGACCAAGAAGATTCAGCCAGCATTCAAAGATAGGAAAGAATATGGTATATATCATATACCACAAAGGACTGGACTTTAACTATGGGAGATAGTGGAGTGGTGTCTTCAAAATGTTGATGGAAAGTGATTTATAACCTAGAATTTTATCATTCAGCCAAACTATGAATTGAATATGAGAGTATACTAAGTGTATTTTCTGACATGCAAAGTGTCAGTTGGCCTCCTATATAACTTTATTTTTGAAGCTATGAGGGGATGTATTCCTATAGAATTAAGCAAAAAGTTAAAGAATGGAAAGATAATGGGATTCAACAATCAGGAGAAACCAGCAAAGGAGAGATTCTTTAAGGTAATCCCCAGGATGAATGCAAAGGGTGATAGGATGACAAGTGAATATCAGATGTAGAAAATAATCAGGATGAATTAGAGCTGTGTAACTTAAGACAGAGACGGAGACCTAGTGAAGGCTGTTTACCGTCTTCCTTACTGCCACAATACTGCTTTTTTAAATCTGAGGAAAGAATGACCAGTTGAGTTTCCCCAAGGGTTTTGTGTACCTGATTTGTTTTTGACAAAGTTCCTACTCTGCTCCATACTCTGCTGCCTGTACAGCTGAGAATACTCCTTCTACCACTATAAGTCTGTGGATAGAGTGCAAGGAATAGTCTGAAGAACCTATGTGAAAAAGAAGTGGCCTCTAGAGGGAAAATAGGTAAGTAGAAGGAAGTTCTCCTTTGGAGATATGGCAGTGAAGAGCTATCTAGTAGTGGTAGGAGCTTTGTTGTTTGTAATTTCTAGTTTTTCACTGCATAAATGTAGTTTGAAGTCCATAGTGTTCTCTGACAGTAATGTTGAAAACATTGATTTAATATGGCTTGATAAAGCTTTAGACCCTCTATATGGCTTTATACCCTCTTTTTTTGTTCTTTTATATGTCTTTTTGGAGGCTATGTGGAGAGATTCAATGCCTGCCATTATTCTAGGGCCATGTGGAAATCACCTATTCTTTTAAGTTTTATGTATTCTTGTGTTTAAGTATGTGTGTTGTATATAAATGGCATGTAGTGGGGTTTATTTTTATTTATTCTAACAATCTGGATTATTTAGTCTATATGTAGTTGATTCAGTTATTTATTTAGTTAGGTTTAAGGCTATCACCTTGGTCTTTGTGCCTCATTGTGCCTTTCTTACATGCCTTATTAAGCTAACATTTTGATTATTCTAGTATTTTCCTTCTAGGCATTTTCTTCTATTAGCTTGGTGGCTTTGAAGTATTTTGCTTGCAGTGGTTACCCTAGAGTTTATTTTTTATTTAAATTTTGTCAGTTTACATACAGTGCAATATTGGTTTCTGGAATAGAATTCAGTGGTTTATCACTTACATGCAACATCCAGTGCTCATGACAAGTACCATCTTTAATACTCATCAGCTGTCTAGCTCATCCCCCACCCATATCCCTTCAGCAACCCTGTTTGTTCTCTGTTCTTTTTTTTAAATTAAATTATTTATTTTCAGCATAACAGTATTCATTATTTTTTCACCACACCCAATGCTCCATGCAATCCTTTTTTAATTAAAGATTTTATTTATTTATTTGACAGAGATCACAAGTAGGCAGAGAGGCAGGCGGGGGGGGGGGGAAGCAGGCTCCCTGCTGAAGCAGAGAGCCCGATGCGGGACTTGATCTCAGGACCCTGGGATCATGGCCTGAGCCTAAAGCAGAGGCTTTAACCCACAGCCACCCAGGTGCCCTTGTTCTCTGTTCTTAAGAATCACTTATGGCTTGTTTCCCTGTCTCCTTCTTTTCATTTCCCCATTCCCATATGCTCATCTGTTTTGTTTCTTAAATTCCATGTATGAATGAGATCATCTGGTATTTGTTTTTTATTTATTTCACTTAGCATAATATATTCTACCTCCACCCATGTCATTGCAAATGGCAAGAATTCATTCTTTTTGATGACTGAATAATATTCCACTGTATATAGATACCACATCTTCTTTATTCATCAGTTGATGGATATTTGAGCTCTCCCCATAGTTTGGCTATTATTTATAATGCTCATGTAAACATAGGGGTCATGTACCTCTTGAATCTCTATTTTTGTGTCCTTTAGGTAAATACCTAGTAGTGCAATGGCTGGATTGTATGGTGGTTCTATTTTTAACTTTTTGAGGAACTTCCAAAATGTTCTCCAGAGCATCTGCACCAGTTTGCTTCCCACCAACAGTGCAAGAACATTTCCCTTTCTCCTCATCCTTGCCAACACCTCCTGTTTCTTCTGTTGTTAATTTTAGCCATTTTGACAGGTGGGAGGTGGTATCTCGTCATGGTTGTGTTTTGTATTATCCCGATGATGAGTGATATTGAGCATCTTTTCTTTTTTAATTTAATTTTATTTAAAATCAATTAATTAATGTACAGAATATTATTAGTTTCAGAGGTACAGTTTAAGGATTCATCAGTTGCATATAATCACCCAGTGCTCATTACATCATGTTGTTGTCCTTATGCTCATCATCTAGCTACCCATCCCCTTCCACCCTTTTCCTCCCACAGCTCTCAGATTCTTTCCTGTAGTTAAGTGCCTCTTATGGTTTGTAACCCTCTACGATTTCGTCTTACTTTATTTATTTTATTTTTTTCTGTCTAGCCTTGTGTTCATCTCTTTTTTTTTTTTTGAGTTTTTATATTTATTTATTTATTTATTTATTTTTTCAATTTATTTATTTTCAGAAAAACATTATTCATTATTTTTTCACCACACCCAGTGCTCCATGCAAGCCGTGCCCTCTATAATACCCACCACCTGGTACCCCAACCTCCCACCCCCCCGCTACTTCAAATCCCTAAGATTGTTTTTCAGAGTCCATAGTCTCTCATGGTTCACCTCCCCTTCCAATTTACCCAAATTCCCTTCTCCTCTCTAACGCCCCTTATCTTCCATGCTATTTGTTATGCTCCACAAATAAGTGAAACCATATGATAATTGACTCTCTCTGCTTGACTTATTTCACTCAGCATAATCTCTTCCAGTCCCATCCATGTTGCTACAAAAGTTGGGTATTCATCCTTTCTTTCTTTTTTTTTTTTTTTGTTTATTTACCTCCTTTATTCTAATGTCATTAAGTCTTCTAATACACAATGAAAAATAAAACCTACAGGACACATCATTTTGTTGTGTGCATCACTGTTTGTTTATATTCACTGTTTTCTTTGCTGTTTATGTTGCATCTCAGATCTTACATCTGTATTATTTTCCTTCTTCTGGAAGTACATTATTTTATATCTCATTGGGTGGAGTCCGTAAGTTAGTAGACATACTGCTGCAAGTTTTGCTAGGTTAAAAATTGTGCTCAAAGTACATTTTAGCCAGGTATAGAATTGTAGGTTAGCATTTGTCTTTTCCCTGCTATGTTGATGATAGGATAGCATGCTTCTTTTCTGGGCTCCATTGTAACTGTTATGAAGACATTTTAACTGGAGCTCAATTGAAGGCAGTCTGTATCTCTTGCTGCATTTAGGATTTGTTATTGTTGTTGTTTTTGGTTTTCTGATTGTGAGTTTGGATTTATTTATTTTTTTTATATTACAATGTCACCTGTAAGTTCATTTTTTTTTCAATTTATTTATTTTCAGGAAAACATTATTCATTATTTTTTCACCACACCCAGTGCTCCATGCAAGCCGTGCCCTCTATAATACCCACCACCTGGTACCCCAACCTCCCACACCCCCGCCACTTCAAACCCCTCAGATTGTTTTTCAGAGTCCATAGTCTCTCATGGTTCACCTCCCCTTCCAATTTACCCCAATTCCCTACTCCGCTCTAACGCCCCTTGTCCTCCATGCTATTGGTTATGCTCCACAAATAAGTGAAACCATATGATAATTGACTCTCTCTGCTTGACTTATTTCACTCAGCATAATCTCTTCCAGTCCTGTCCATGTTGCTACAAAAGTTGGGTATTCATCCTTTCTGATGGAGGCATAATACTCCATAGTGTATATGGACCACATCTTCCTTATCCATTCATCCGTTGAAGGGCATCTTTTTTTTTTTTAAGATTTTATTTATTTATTTGAGAAAACGAGAAAGAGAGCACAAGCGGGGGAGTAGCAGAGGGAGAGGGAGGAGCAGGCTCCCCACTGATCAGGGAGCCATCTCTGGTGCCCAGGGACCCAGGGATCCAGGGATCATGACCTGAGACAAAGACAGATGCTTAACCAAACTGAGCCACCCAGGCACCACCATCTGTTTTGTTTCTTAAATTCCACATGAGTGAAATCATACAATAATTGTCTTTCTCTGATTGACTTATTTCTCTTAGCATAATACCCTCTAGTTCCATCAATGTCATTGCAAATGGTGAGAGTTCATTCTTTTTGATGGCTGAATAATATTCCATTGTGTGTGTGTGTGTGTGCGCGCGCGCACATCACATCTTCTTTATCTGTTCATCTGTTGATGGGCATCTTGGATTCTTTCCATAGTTTGGTTATTGTGGACATTGCTTTTATAAACTTTAGGGTGCAGTTGCCCCTTTGAGTCACTGTGTTTGTATCCATTGGGTAAATACCTAGCAGGGCAATTGCTGGGTCATAGGGAAATATTTTTAACTTTTTGAGGAACCTCTATACTGTTTTCCAGAGTGGCTGCACTCACACTAACATTTACACTAACAGTGTAAGAGGGTTCCCATTCACACTAACAGTGTAAGAGGGTTCCCATTCTCTGCATCTTCGCCAATAGCTGTTGTTTCCTGACTTACTGATTTTAGCCATTCTGACTGATGTAGGGTGGTGTCTCATTGTGCTTTTGGTTTGTATTTCCCCGACGGCAAGTGATGTGGAGCATTTTTTCATGTGTCTGTTGGTGATTTGTACATCTTTGGAGAAATGTCTGTTCATGTCTTCTTTCCATTGCTTGCCTGGATTATTTGTTTTTTGGGTGTTGAGTATGATAAGTTCTTTATAAGTTTTGGATACTAGCCCTTTGTCTGATAAGACATTTGCAAATATCTACTTCCGTTCCATAGGTTGTCTTTTGATTTTGTTGATTGTTTCCTTTGCTGTGCAGAAGCTTTTTATTATGATGAAGTCTCAATAGTTCATTTTTGCTTTTGTTTCCCTTGCCTTTGGAGATGTGTCTAACAAGAAGTTGCTGTGGTCAAGGTCAAGGAGGTTGCTGCCTGTGTTCTCCTCTAGGATTTTGATGGAATCTTGTCTCCCATTTAGGTCTTTCATCCATTTTGTGTCTGTTTTTGTGTATGCTGTAAGGAAATGGTGTAGGAGTGTTCTTCTTTCTCCACATCCTTGCTAACATCTGTCATTTCCAGACTTGTTAATTTTAGCCATTCTGACTGGTGTAAGGTGGTATCTCATTGTGGTTTTGATTTGTATTTCCTGATGCTGAGTGATGTGGAACACTTTTTCATGTGTCTGTTGGCCATCTGGGTGTCTTCTTCACAGAGATGTCTGTTCATGTCTTCTGCCTGTTTCTTGATTGGATGATTTGTTCTTTGGGTGTTGAGTTTGATAAGTTCTTTATAGATTTTGGATACTAGCCCTTTATCTGATATGTTGTTTGCAAATATCTTCTCTCATTCTGTCAGTTGTCTTTTGGTTTGTTAACTGTCTCCTTTGCTGTGCAAAAGCTTTTGATCTTGATGAAGTCCCAATAGTTCATGTATGCCCTTGCTTTCCTTGCCTTTGGCGATGTTTCTAGGAAGAAATTGCTGGGGCTGAGGTCGAAGAGGTTGCTGTCTGTGTTTTCCTCAAGGATTTTGATGGATTCCTTTCTCACATTGAGGTCCTTCATGCATTTTGAGTCTATTTTTGTGTGTTGTGTAAGGATATGGTCCAGTTTCATTCTTCTGCATGTGGCTGTCCAATTTTCCCAATACCATTTGTTGAAGAGACTGTCTTTTTTCCATTGGACATTCTTTCCTGCTTTGTTGAAGATTAGTTGACCACAGTGCTGAGGGTCTATTTCTGGGCTCTCTATTCTGTTCCATTGATCTATGTGTCTGTTTTTTTGCCAGTACCATACTGTCTTGATGATGACAGCTTTGTAATAGACCTTGAAGTCTGGAATTGTGATGCCACCAGCTTTGGTTTTCTTTTCCAACATTCCTATGGCTATTCCAGGTCTTTTCTGGTTCCACATAAATTTTAGGATTATTTGTTCCATTTCTTTGAAAAAAAATGGATGGGATTTTGATAGGGATTGAATTAAATGTGTAGATTGCTTTAGGTAGCATAGACATTTTCACAATATTTGTTCTTCCAGTCCATGAGCATGGAACATTTTTCCATTTCTTTTTGTCTTCCTCAATTTCTTTCACGAGTACCTTATTGTTTTCTGAGTTTAGATTCTTTGCCTATTTGGTTAGGTTTATTCCTAGGTATATGATGGTTTTGGGTGCAATTGTAAATTGGATTGACTCCTTAATTTCTCTTTCTTCTGTCTTATTGTTGGTGTAAAGAAATACAACTGATTTCTTTGCATTGATTTTATATCCTGACACTTTACTTAATTCCTGTACAAGTTCTAGCAGATTTGGAGTGGAGTCTTTTGGGGGTTTTCCACATATAGTATTATATCATCTGCAAAGAGTGATAGTTTGACTCCTTTGCCAATTTGGATGCCTTTAATTTCTTTCTTTTTTTTTTTCTTGACAATTTTAAAAATTCAATTAATTAATTAATTAATTTTAAAAAAATTAGATTTATTTATTTTCAGCATAACAGCATTCATTATTTTTTCACCACACCCAGTGCTCCATGCAATCCGTGCCCTCTATAATACCCACCACCTGGTACCCGACCTCCCACCCCACGCCCCTTCAAAACCCTCAGATTGTTTTTCAGAGTCCATAGTCTCTCATGGTTCACGTCCCCTTCCAATTTCCCCCAACTCCCTTTTCTTCTCTAACTCCACTTGTCCTCCATGCTATTTGTTATGCTCCACAAATAAGTGAAACCATATGATAATTCACCCTCTCTGCTTGACTTATTTCGCTCAGCATAATCTCTTCCAGTCCCATCCATGTTGATACAAAAGTTGGGTATTCATCCTTTCTGATGGAGGCATAATACTCCATAGTGTATATGGACCACATCTTCCTTATCCATTAGTCCGTTGAAGGGCATCTTGGTTCTTTCCAAAGTTTGGCGACCATGGCCTTTGCTGCTATAAACATTGGGGTACAGATGGTCCTTTTTTCACTACATCTGTATCTTTTCTTGTTTAGGGAGTTTTAATCAAGAATGATGCTGTATTTTGTCAAATGCTTTTTCTGCATCTCTTGATAGGATCATATGGTTCTTGTCTTTTTTTTAATTGATTGATTGATTTCTGGATGTTGAACTAACTTTGCAGCCCAGGAATGAATCCCACTGGGTCATAGTGAATAATTCTTCTACTGTACTGCTGGATCCTACTGGCTGATATCTTGGTGATGATTTTGGCATCCACGTTCATCAGTGATATTGGTCTATAATTCTAATTGGTGGGATCTTTGTCTGGTTATGGGATCAAGGTAATAATGTCTTGTAGAATGGGTTTGGTAATTTTCTTTCCATTTCTGTTTTTTAGAATAGCTTCAGAAGAACAGGTATTTTTTTTAACACTGTATTTTATTTTTTTACTGTTTCAAGATTCATTGTTTATGCACCACACCCAGTGCTCCTTGCAACACCTGCCCTCCTTAACACCCACACCACTCACCCATCCCCCCTCCAAAACCCTCATTTTGTTTCTCAGAGTCCACAGTCTCTCATGGTTCATCTCCCCCTCTGATTTCCCCCAATTTACTTTTCCTTTCCTTCTCCCAATGTCCTCCATGTTATTCCTTATGCTCCACAAGTAAGTGAAACCATATGGTAATTGACTCTGTCCGCTTGACTTATTTCACTCAGCATAATCTCCTCCAGTCCCATCCATGTTGATGCAAAAGTTGGGTGTTCATCCTTTCTGATGGAGGCACAGTATTCCATTGTATTTATGGACCATATCTTCTTTATTTATTCATCTGTTGAAGGGCATCTTGGCTCTTTTCACAGTTTGCTGTTGTGGCCATTGCTGCTATGAACATTGGGGTATAGATGGCCCTTCTTTTCCGTACATCTGTATCTTTAGCGTAAATACCCAGTAGTACAATCGCTGGGTCATAGGGTAGCTCTATTTTTAATTTCTTAAGGAATCTCCACACTGTTCTCCAAAGTGGCTGCACCAACTTGCATTCCCACCAGCAGTGTAAGAGGTTTTCCCTTTCTCTACATCCTTTCTAAAACTTGTTGTTTCTTGTTAATTTTCACCATTTTAACTGGTGTAAGGTGGTATCTCAATGTGGTTTTCATTTGAATCTCCCTGATGGCTAATGATGATGAACATTTTTTCATACGTCCGTTAACCATTTGTATGTCTTTTGGAGAAGTGTCTGTTCAAGTCTTCTGCCCATTTTTTGATGTAGTCATCTGGTTTTTGAGCGTTGAGTTTGAGGAGTTCTTTATAGGTCTTGGATATCAGCCCTTTGTCTGTAGTGTCATTTGTGAGTATCTTCTCACATTCCATGGGTTGCCTCTTTGCTTTGTTGACTGTTTCCTTTGTTGTGCAGAAGCTTTTGATCTTGATGAAGTCCCAAAAGTTCATTTTTGCTTTTGTTTCCTTTGCCTTTGGAGACATATCTTGAAAGAAGTTGCTGTGGCCAGTGTTGAAGAGGTTACTGCCTATGTTCTCCTCTAGGGTTTTGATGGATTCCTGCGTCACGTTGAGGTCTTTTATCCATTTCGAGTTTATCTTTGTGTGTTGTATAAGAGACTTGTCAAGTTTCATTGTTCTATGCATAGCTGTCCAATTTTCCCAGCACCATTTATTGAAGAGACTGCTTTTTCCCATTGTATATTTTTTCCTGCTTTGTCAAAGATTATTTGACCATAGAGTTGCAGGTCCATATCTGGACTCTCTACTTTGTTCCACTGGTCTGTGTGTATGTTTTTGTGCCAGTACCATGCTGTCTTGGTGATCATGGCTTTGTAGTGAAGCTTGAAATCAGGCAATGTGATACCCCCAGTTTTGTTTTTGTTTTTCAACATTTCCTTAGCAATTTGGGGTCTCTTCTGGTTCCACACAAATTTTAGGATTGTTTGTTCCAGGACTGTGAAAAATGCTGGTAGAATTTTGATCAGGATGGCATTGAACGTATAGATTGCTCTAGGCAGTGTAGACATTTTAATGATGTTTATTCTTCTGCTCCATGAGCATGGAATGCTTTTCCATCTTTTTGTGTCTTCTTCAATTTCTTTCATGAGTGTTCTGTAGTTCCTTGAGTAGAGATCCTTTACTTCTTTGGTTAGGTTTATTTCCAGGTATCTTATGGTTCTTGGTGCTGTAGTAAGTGGAATTGACTCTCTGATTTTTCTCTCTACATTTTCATTGTTAGTGATTAAGAAAGCAACTGATTTCTGTGCATTGGTTTTGTATCCTACCACATTATTGAATTGCTGTATGAGTTCTAGTCATTTGGGGGTGGAGTCTTTTGGGTTTTCCATATAAAGTATCATGTCATCTGTGAAGAGAGAGAGTTTGACTTCTTCTTTGCCAATTTGAATATCTTTTATTTCTTTTTGTTATCTGATTGCTGTTGCTAGGACTTCTAGTACTATGTTGAACAACAGTGGTGAGTGTGGGCATCCCTGATCTCAAAGGGAAGGCTGTCAGCTTTTCCCCATTGAAAATGATATTCACTGTGGGCTTTTCATAGATAGCTTTTATGAAGTTGAGGAATGTTCCTGCTATCACTATACTTTGAAGCAGTGACCAAAAACATCCCAAAAAACAAGAGCTCAGGATCTGACAGATTTCCTGGGGAATTCTACCATACAGTCAAAGAAGAAATAATACCATTTCCTGAAACTGTTTCAAAAGACAGAAACAGTAGGAAAACTCCCGGACACTTTCTTTGAAGCCAGCATTATCCTAATCCCCAAACCATGCACAGAGTACATCAAAATGGAGAGTTTCATACCAATATCCCTGATGAATATGGATGCCAGAATTCTCAACAAGATCCTAGCTAATAGGATCCAACAGTACATTAAAGAGATTATCTACCATGACCAGGTGGGATTTATTCCTGGGATGCATGCATGGTTTGACATTTGCAAATCAATCAATGTGATAGAATAAATCAATAAGAGAAGAGAGAAAAACCACATGGTCCTCTCAATTGATACAGAAAAAGCAGTTGACAAGGTACAGCATCTGTTTCTGATTAATTCTTCTTTAAATGTTTGGTAGAATTCCACTGGGAGGTCATCTGACCCTGGACTCCTGTTGGGAAATTTTTGATGACTGCTTCAATTTCTTTTCTGGTTATGGACCTATTCATGTTTTCTATTCTTTCTGTTTCAGTTTTGGTCATTTATATGTTTCTAGGAATACATCCTTTTTTTCCAGATAGCCTGATTTTGGGGGCATATTATTTCTCATAATATTTCCTTATAATTGTATTTCTTAGGTATTGGTTGTGATCTCCCCTCTTTCATTTGTAATTTTATTTATTGGGTCCTTTCTCTTTGATAAGTCTATCAAGGGGTTTATGGATCATATCAATTCTTTCAGAGAACCAGCTCCTAGTCATGGTGATCTGTTCTACTGTTCTTTTGGGTTCTATTTCATTGATTTCTGTTTCAATTTAAATTATTTCTAATTTTCTGCTTGTTTTAGATGTTATTTGCTGTTCTTTCTCCAGCTCCTTTAGGTGTAAAGTTAGGTCGTGTGCTTGAAACTTTTCTTGTTTCTTGAGAAAAAGCCTGTGTTGCTATATACATCCCTCTTAGGACTGCCTTTACTGCATCCCAGCAGTTTCGAGCTGTTGTGTTTTCATTTTCATTTGTTTTGAGGAATTCTTAAAAATTCCTCTTTAATTTTCTGGTTGACCCGTTCATTCTTTAGTAGGATGCTCTTTAACCTCCATGTATGTGTAGTCCTTCCAAATTTTCTCTTGTTACTGAGTTCAGATTTTAAAGCACTGTGGTCTGAAAATATGTGGAAAGTAATCCCATTCTCTTGGTACCAGCTGAGACCTGGTTTGTGACCCAGTATGTGATCTCTTCTGGAGAATGTTCCATGTGCACTCATGCAGAATGTGTATTCTTTTGCTTTAGGATGAGATGCTCTGAATGTATCTGTGAAGTCCATCTGGTCCAGTGTGTCATTCAGAGTCCTTGTTTCCTTATTGATCTTCTGCTTAGATGATCTGTTCATTGCTGGGAGTGGGGTGTTAAAGTCCTATTATTGTACTATTATCAATGTGTTTCTTCAATTTTGTTATTACTTGGTTTATATAATCTGCTGCCCCCAAGTTAGTGGCATAAATATTTACAATTGTTAGATTTTCTTGTTGGATAGACCCTTTTATTATGATATAGCGTCCTTCTTCATCTCTCACTACAGTCTTTGGTTTAAAATCTAGTTTGTCTGATGTAAGGATTGCTACCCTAGCTTTCTTTTGATGTCCATTAGCATGATAAATTGTTCTCCACACCCTCACTTTCAATCTGGACGTGTATTTGGGTATAAAACAAGTCTGTAGACTTGTAGACAGCATATGAATGGGTCTTTTTTTTTTTTTTTTTCTTGATCCATTCTGATGCTTGTGTCTTTTGATTGGAGCATTTAGTCCATTTTCATTCAGAGTAACTACTGAAAGATATGAATTTAGTGCCATTGTATTACCTGTAAAGTCACTGTTCCTGTAGATTGTCTCTGTTCCTTTCTTGTTTTTGTTACTTTTGAGCTCTCTCTTTGCTCAAAGGATGCCCTTTGATATTTCTTGCAGGGCTGGTTTAGGAATCAGAGGTTCTTTTAGTTTCTGTTTCCTAGAAGCTTCATTTTCCCTTCTATTCTGAATAACAGCCTTGCTGGATAAAGTATTCTTACTACATATTTTTCTCATTCAGCACCTTGAATATATCATGGCAGTCCTTTCTGGCCTGCCAGGTCTCTGTAGACATGTTTGCTGTCAGCCTTATGTTTCTACCCTTGTAGTTTAAAGCCCTCTTATCCCCCACACTGCTTTCAGGAATTTCTCTTTATCTCTGAATTTTGCAGGCTTCACTGTTATTTGTCGATTATTGATTGTGGAGGGGTGTGCCTCCTGGATTTGAATGCCTGCTTCCTTCCCCAGATTAGGGAAGTTCTCAGTTATAATTTGTTCAAGTAAACCTTCTGTCCCCTCTTTCTCTCCTCTTCCTCTGGAACCCCTATTATTCTATTATAATTTTGCTTTATGGTATTGCTGATTTCTTGAATTCTTCTTTTTGTGATCCAGTAATTATTTGTTTCTCTTTTTCACAGCTTTCTTATTCTCCATCATTTTGTCTTCTATATCACTGACTCTCTCATCTACCTCACTTATCCTAGCAGTTAGAGCCTCCATTTTTATTGTCTCTCAGTAATAGCCTTTTTTATTTTGACCTGACTAGTTAGATTTTAATTTTTTTTTATTTCTCCAGCAAGGGATTCTCTAATGTCTTCTATGCTTTTTCAAGACCAGCTCATATCTTTATAATCATTTTTAATTCTATTTTCAACATCTTACTTCTTTCCATATTGATTAAATCCCTGGGAGTGAGTACTGCTCCTGTTATTTCTTTTGGTGTGGGTTTTTCCATCTCATCATTATGTCCACAAAAGAATAGATAAAAGAGAGAGAAAACACAAAAGCAGTAAGAACAACACTTGAAAAATTCAAACAAAACAAATCAGAAGAATAAAGAAAGAAAAAAGAACAAAGAAAAACTCAAACAAGAGGTAAAACAAACCAAAAAAATAAGTTAGATATTGGGTGTATTTTGGTCTGTTTGTTGTCAGAAGAAACTAGATCCCAAAATAGGAAAGAAAGAAAACTTACATATAGACAAAAATAAAAATGAATATAATGAACAGAAACCAAAATTTAAAAATGCATATAATATAAAAACAGAAAATGAAAAAAGACTAAAAAAATGAATTGATAAAATAAGAAAATAGTTGAAAGGGAAAACAAACCCTGAAAGACTAAAGAAGAAAAAGAATATCACAAATGTTATATACTGTTTTCTCCAAGAGCTGAAGTTTTGTAGTTCTCTATGATTCATAACCTTGGTGTTAACCTGATGTTCCTGCTGATCTTCTGGGGGAGGGAAGTGTTGTGCTGATTCTCAGGTCTTTGCTCAGGTAGCTTTGAGACCCTCCCACCCCCTGCCAGGGTCTGGGCTCAGCGTAATCAACACTGTATTGTGTTGTTTTGCTTTCTGAAGGGTTTCAGCACTCATAGGGGGATGAAAAGGGTGTGCCCCTATCTCTAGTCTAGTTGAATATTCATGCTCCACACTCTTCAGTGTGCCCTAACAGAAAAGCAGTCACTCATTCTTGTCTCTCTAGTTTCCAAATCCAAATTTTGTGTTTACCCAGCCTGTGACCAAGCTTTTTTAATCTCAGGCATATGACCCTGTTTCAAGCCTCCAAACTTTACCGACTTCTGCAGTGGAGACCCGAACTATTACTCCCAGGGGAAGGAGGAGGGTATCTCATTGCACTTCTGCCTTTTGCTGGGCTGCTGCTCAGAGACTGGTCACCTGAACCATGAAGAGTTCAGTGTTTATGGCAATACCAAACTGAAAGCTGGCATCTAGACTTGCTGTTTGCAGCTGGCTTCCCTGCTCTGATGCTTGGGAACTCTTCCATACTCAGGTACCCCCGTTCTTCCTTTTTTTTTTTTTTTTTTTTTCCCAATTTATTTATTTTCAGAAAAACAGTATTCATTATTTTTTCACCACACCCAGTGCTCCATGCAAGCTGTGCCCTCTATAATACCCACCACCTGGTACCCCAACCACCCACCCCCCCCGCCACTTCAAACCCCTCAGACTGTTTTTCAGAGTCCATAGTCTCTCATGATTCACCTCCCCTTCCAATTTACCCAAATTCCCTACTCCTCTCTAACGCCCCTTGTCCTCCATGCTATTGGTTATGCTCCACAAATGAGTGAAACCATATGATAATTGACTCTCTCTGCTTGACTGATTTCACTCAGCATAATATCTTCCAGTCCCGTCCATGTTGCTACAAAAGTTGGATATTCATCCTTTCTGATGGAGGCATAATACTCCATAGTGTATATGGACCACATCTTCCTTATCCATTCATCCGTTGAAGGGCATCTTGGTTCTTTCCATAGTTTGGCGACTGTGGCCATTGCTGCTATAAACATTGGGGTACAGATGGCCCTTCTTTTCACGACATCTGTATCTTTGGGGTAAATACCCAGGAGTGCAATTGCAGGGTCATAGGGAAGCTCTATTTTTGACCCAAGGGATCTTGAGACTATGCTGTTGAACCAGGGATTCCACCCCACTTCACCCCCACAGCACCTTTCAGGCAGGGATGTCCCCAACCAGAAAAGAGTTCTAAAAGTTAGAGTTTGGGGGCACCTGTGTGGTTCAGTGGGTTAATCTTCTGCCTTTGGCTCAAGTCATGATCTCTGGGTCCTGGGATTGAGCCCTGCATTGGGCTCTCTGCTCAGTGGGGAGCCTGCTTCCCCCCACCCCACCCCACCTGCCTCTCTTCCTATTTGAGATCTCTGTCTGTCAAGTAAATAAATAAAATCTTTAAAAATTTTTTTTAAAAAGTCAGAATCCTAGAGGAGGACATAGGCAGTAATCTCTTCGATATCAGCCACAGCAACTTCTTTCAAGACATGTCTCCAAAGGCAAAGGAAACAAAAGCGAAGATGAACTTTTGGGACTTCATCAAAATCAAAAGCTTCTGCACAGCAAAGGAAACAGTCAACAAAACAAAGAGGCAATGCACGGAATGGGAGAAGATATTTGCAAATGACAGTACAGACAAAAGATTGATATCCAGGATCTATAATGAACTCCTCAAACTCAACACACACAAAACAGGCAATCATATCAAAAAATGGGCAGAAGATATGAACAGACACTTCTCCAATCCAGACATACAAATGGCTATCAGACACATGAAAAAATGTTCACCATCACTAGCCATCAGGGAGATTCAAATTAAAACCACATTGAGATATCACCTTACACCAGTTAGAATGGCCAAAATTAGCAAGACAGGAAACAACATGTGTTGGAGGGGATATGGAGAAAGGGGAACCCTCTTACACTGTTGGTGGGAATGCAGGTTGGTGCAGCCTCTTTGGAGAACAGTGTGGAGATTCCTCAAGAGATTAAAAATAGAACTTCCCTATGACCCTGCCATTGCACTTCTGGGTATTTACCCCAAAGATACAGATGTCGTGAAAAGAAGGGCCATCTGTATCCCAATGTTTATAGCAGCAATGGCCATGGTTGCCAAACTATGGAAAGAACCAAGATGCTGTTCAACAGACGAATGGATAAGGAAAATGTGGTCCATATACACTATGGAGTATTATGCCTCCATCAGAAAGGATGAATACCCAACTTTTGTAGCAACATGGATGGGACTGGAAGAGATTATGCTGAGTGAAATAAGTCAAGCAGAGAGAGTGAATTATCATATGGTTTAACTTATTTGTGGAGCATAACAAATAGCATGGAGGACATGGGGAGATAGGAGAAGGGAGTTGGGGGAAATTGGAAGGGGAGGTGAATCATGAGAGACTATGGACTCTGAAAAACAATCTGAGGGGTTTGAAGTGGTGGGGGGGGGTGGGAGGTTGGGGTACCAGGTGGTGGGTATTATTGAGGGCACGGATTGATGGAGCACTGGGTGGGGTGAAAAAATAATGAATACTGTTTTTCTGAAAATAAATAAATTGAAAAAATTAAAAAAAAATAAAACATGAAAAAAAGTTTGAATTTTATGCTAGGTGGCTTATAACATTTTCTGGTAGCTAGTTTATAGAGGCTCCCTCCCCACACAGTTTGTCTTCCAGATACATCCTGGGATTCACATCTCTGCATGTCTTACCTTGCAGAAAGTTTTCAATTTTCTATTTGTAGAAGTGCAGCAAATCTTTTCTGAGATCTCTGGTTGATTTAACAGGTGTTCGAATGATATGATAACTATCTAGCTGAATTCCAGAGACCAGATGAAATTAATGCCATCTTAACTCCTCCCTTCAGTTCAAGTCCTGATCTCAGGATTGTGAGATGGAACCCTGTCTCCATGCTGAGCATTGAGTCTGCTGACATTTCTCTCTCCCTTTGCCCCTCTTTGACTTGATCTCTCTTTCTCCTCTTGCTGTCTTTCTTGTACTGCCCATCTCCAGGCCATGAGCCCCGGGGCAGGGGCATTGCCCTCCTGTGGTAGGCAGCTCTTGGTCTTGTCCATACCAGGTGGTCTCCCCAACATCTTTTTGTGTGTGTGTTAGCCATCTGGATGTGTTTTTTGGAAAAGTTTCTACCCATATCTTAATTGGATTATTTGTTTAATGGGTTTGTATTTGATAAGTTCTTTATAGATTTTGGATACTAACCCTTTATCTGATATATCATTTGCATCAGCTGCTCCCATTCAATAGGTCGCCTTTTAGTTTTGTTGTTTCCTAGGTTTTTCAGAAGCTTTTTATCTTTATGAGGTCCCAATAGTTCATTTTTCTTTTGTTTCCCTTGCCTCCAGCAACATGTCTAATAAGAAGTTGCTACAGCAGAGGTCAAAGAGGTTGCTGCCTATGTTCTCATCTAGGATTTCGATAGTTTCCTGTTTCACATTTAGATCTTTCATCCATTTTGAATTTTTTTTTATGTATGGTATAAGAAAGTCGTCCAGTTTCATACTTTTGCACATTACTGTGCAGTTTTCCCAACACCATTTCTTGAAGAAACCTTTTTTCCATTGGATATTCTTTCTTACTTTGTCTGCCCTACAGTTTAGAACATGAATTCTTGATTTATTAGAGTCTAACTTAAATGTGTACTTTTTCTACTTCCAGCAACACTTGAACTTTGCAGTGATTTAACTGCATTTACCCCTTTCTTATCTTTTCTTACAACTGTTGTCATATATGATCTTACTTGTGTCTATATTCATTTGTCCACATTTTTTGCTTTCCTTTTAAAAAAAATTTATTTATTTATTTATTTTTATTTCTTTTCAGCATAACAGTATTCATTGTTTTTGCACCACACCCGGTGCTCCATGCAATCCGTGTCCTCTCTAATACTCACCACCTGGTTCCCCCAACCTCCCACCCCCCGCCTCTTCAAAACCCTCAGATTGTTTATCAGAGTCCAGAGTCTCTCATGGTTCACCTCCCCTTCCAATTTCCCTCAACTCCCTTCTCCTCTCCATCTCCCCTTGTCCTCCATGTTATTTGTTATGCTCCACAAATACGTGAAACCATATGATAATTGACTCTTTCTGCTTGACTTATTTCACTCAGCATAATAGAATTCAAGGTTGATGATAGAATTCAAGGTTGATGAATATGTTCTTTTAACATTTTAATGATTTTACTCATTAATTTTTGATTTCTGTAGTTTCTGTTGACAAGTTAACTGTGCATGTTTTATTGTTCCCCTAAAGGTAATGTGGCTGTGCTCAGCTCTTTAGTCTCCTGGATGTTGCTTTTTATGGGCTTCTTGGAGCCTTTCCCTGCATCCCTGTTTAGGAATTGGGCGGCCCTAAGAGTGGAGATTTTGTTGGTAGCTCTCAATGTTAACCTTTTTCTCCTTATCTCAGTGGGACTGTCATTTTTTGCTGTACCCTTTCATGGAAAGTCAGGTGAATGAGGATCTCACTTTGATGTTCTCTTTTCTGTAGGATTATAGTATCTTTGAGTCTTATCTATGATACTTGCTCTCCAGTGCTCTTACACAATTGTTTCATGTATTCATTCAGGATTATATTTGTTCAATGCAAATGGTTTGTCAGGGCTAAAACCAGAAGTTTGTAACTTCATTTTATATATTTTTGAATTCTAAAAGAGTTTTAAAAGCATCTTAATTAGTGGTTGTGTTATTAAAACTTGTTTGTGGCTCTTCAAAGTGACTAATTTTAAGGGAAAAATAACTCATTTGGAAGTAAAAGACCTCATTTTTTATTGTGTATTTATTGCCAGTTGTTAACTTTTATGCTTACTGCTGATGAAAGAAGATTGAAAATAGCACTAAGTTATGCAAATAAGTGGACTAGATTGTTCTTTAACAGTTTTCAGTGAAAATATTGGCGAGATAATTTTGAATGTAGACCTTTTGAGTAATTTTGTTTCCCTATTTGGGGGCTGAATTCTCTATATAAGTTTATACAAGTGGTTGGCACTTTCTTTCTTGCCTATTGTGAAAAATTGCATGAGCTGTGCATATTTTTATTGATGTAACAAAGGAAAAAAGTCAGTATTTTTAGATAATTATAGATTTTGGTTTTGGCCCTTGATTTTATAGCTGGTTACTTAAGTGATTTCTAAGGTTGATGTACATGGAAGACTGTCCTTCATAATGAACCATTATTTTTTTTATTAATCTATTTTAATTATAACATGGAATAGAAGAGAAGTTGTGGTTGTCATCTACCTCTCTCTGCTTCCTGTGCTGCTCCTCTCCCAGGATAAGGGGATGCGGGTAAATAAGTTTGCATTTATTTTCCTTTTGTCAGTGAAGAATATGTTATACCTTTGAAAAAGAAAAACTTTGAAACTTCTTGTTGAATGGTACTTTTTGCTGAACTACATTGGTGCTTTTGATCTGACTTGATTGATTTATACCCAGAATCTTTGTAAAGAACTCCTGATTGTTGACTGTCACATGGTCTGATCTATATAGAGGCTTCTTTCTTTTGGATTAACACTGCTGACACTGTTCTGCAGCCTCTCTGCCAGTAGCCATTGTAGTGGTACTGTTGGCTCTTTTTGATAGTGTAGCCTTACTTACATTGGGTGACTGGCAAGAACAATTCACAATCTAAATAATAATGCATATTTAACAAAGCAGTATTTAGCGGTGTTTAAGATTACAAATGTGAAAATACCTTGCACAGAGCATGGCACAGGGACAGGTGACCACTGCTTTTTTTTTTTAAAAGGGAGAGTTTTCCCAGGCACTTCATTTATTTATTTAGAAGTAAACTCTATCCCCAACATGGAATTTGAACTCACAGCTCTGAGATCAAGAGTTACATGCTCTACCAACTGAGCCAGTCAGGTGCCCTGACCATTACTTTTTGCCTGTATGTTTAAGTAATTGTGACTTTCAGATGAATACATAATAAGTATATAGATATTTATATGTATATTTATACTTAAGACCCAGAGTATTTTTCTAAATAGCCTTCCCTATTAATTAATTTGTATTTCCCTTCTTACTTTTTGCTATTCTAACCCAATGTATTAAATTTTTTTGTATTTTTTTAATTTTATTTTTTCAGTGTTCCAAGATTTATTGTTTATGCACCACACCCAATGTTCCATGCAATATATGCATGAACAGACACTTCTCCAAAGAAGACATACAGATGGCTAATAGACACATGAGAAAATGTTCATCGTTAGCCATCAGCGAAATTCAAATTAAAATCACACTAAGATACCACCTTATACCAGTTAGAATAGCCAAAATTAACAAGACAGTAAACAAGAGGATGTGTACAAAAGGAGCCCTCTTAAACTGTTGGTGTGAATGCTAGTTGGTGTAGCCACTTTGGAAAACAGTGTGGAGATTCCTTAAGAAATTAAAAATAGAGCTACTTTATGACCCTGCAATTTCACTACCGAATATTTACCCCAAAGATACAGATGTAGTGAAAAGAAGGGCCATATGTACCCCAGTGTTCATAGCAGCAATGGCATTAAACATTTTTCTAAAACGTTTTTAAAAATCAGAGTGGAGAGCTAAGATGATAAGAGTAGTAGGGGGGCCCTGAACTTGACTTGTCTCTCAAACACAGCTGTATTGACATCAAATCATTTTGAACAACTAGGAGATTGATCTGAGA
Organism: Neogale vison; assembly: GCF_020171115.1. Lineage (NCBI taxonomy): Eukaryota > Metazoa > Chordata > Mammalia > Carnivora > Mustelidae > Neogale > Neogale vison. The sequence continues at coordinate 204,418,631 of NC_058096.1, read as the reverse complement.
ATTACAAAAACAATCTGCACAATTGGAGAGAGAGAATGTAGCACGTGCAAGGTTTGGAGATGTGAACTGAGGGAGAGAAAAGACCCAGTGCCATGAAGGGTGGAGCATTTTCCCCCAAGTCAGGGAGAGGGAAGGAAAGAGAGCAGTGTGTAGGGTTCTCCCCCACCCACACATACCAAGTCTGCTCATCATAGAGTGCTCCAAGGCATCAGCTTTAGTTCTGGTGGAAATAGGGATAGTTTTATCTTTTTACCTTATATTTTTTATTTTACTATTCTTTTTTTCTTCAGAACTAGGCTTTTAGTTTTTTGTTCATTTGTAGGGTTGCTTCCTTATCTCGTTTTTTTGTTTCGTTTTGTTCTTTTGTTTTTGATCAGGCTTCTTTTTTTTTTTTTTTTTTTCTTTTTCTTTGGAATCAGGCTTATAGTGTTTTGTTTGGTTGGTTTTGGGGTTCCTTTCCTTTCCCTTTTCTTGGATCAGGCTTTCTCCTCCCTTTTTTTATCAGGCTTTTATCAAAACACACCTAGTTAAAGATCTAAACACTCCCCACTGCAAGCAAGGAGGAACTCTGTGGAGGACTGACCTGTAGGAAAAAGCAGCCAGAACACAACAGCAGAGTGCACATGGAACACACCAGAAACTCTTCCTGAAGCTCCAGGTCCTAGACAGTGTATGACCCCTTCTTAATATAGTATTACTCTCAGGAACAGGAAACGTAACAAGCTTTCATAATACACAAAAGACAGAAACCCAGACATAGTGACAAAATGGAAGAATTCTCCCTAAAAGAAAGATCAAGAAGAAATCACAGCCAGGTATTTGCTCAAAACAGATATAAGCAATATATTTGAACAAGAATTTAGGGCGACAGTATAAGAATACTAGCTGGGCTTGAAAGAAGCATAGAAGACAGAGAAATCCTGGCTGCAGAGTTAAAAGACCTAAAAACTAGGTCAAAATAAAAAATGCTTAACAGATGCCAAACCCACTGGATGTAGTCACAATGAGGATGGAAGAAGCAGAGGCTTGAATAGGTGATATAGAAGATAAAATTATGGAAAATAATGAGGCTGAAAAGGAGAGGGAAAGAAAACTATTAATCATGAATATAGACTTAGAGAACTCAGCAACTCCACAAAGCACAATTATATCTGTATCATAGGAGTCCCAGGAGATGAAGAGCAGAGAAAAGGGGCAGAAGGTTATTTGAACAAATTATAGCTAAGAAATCCCCAAATCTGGGGATGAAAACAGGCATTCAAGTCCAAGAGGCACAGAGAATTTCCCTCAAAATCAACAAAAACAGGTCAACACCAAGACATATCCTAGTAAAATTTGCAAAATACAGAGAAAAAGAGATAATTCTGAAAGCAGCTAGGAACAGAAGGTCATTAACCTACAAGGGTGGACACGCAAGGTTAGCAGCAGATCTAACTAGAGAAACTTGGCAGGCCAGAGAAAAGTGGCATGATATATTCAATATGCTGAATGAGAAAAGTGTGCAGCCAAATATACAATATCCAGCAAGTCTGTCATTCAGATAGAAAGAGAGATAAAGAGTTTCCAAGTCAAGCAAAAACTAAAGGAGTTGTGAACACTAAACCAGATCTGCAAGAAATACTGAAGGGAACCCACTGAGTGGGAAAGAGACCAAAAGCAACAATGACCAGAAAGGAACAGAGACAATCTACAGGAACAGTGATTTTTCAGGTAATACAATGGTGCTAAATTCATATCTTTCAGTAATTACTCTGAATTGAAATGGACTAAATGCTTCAATCAGGAGATGTAGGGTATCAGGATGAATTAAAAAACAAACCCATCAATATGCTGCTTTCAAGAGAGACTCATTTTAGACCCAGAGACTCCTCCAGCTTGAAAATGAGGGGGTGGAAAACCATGTATCATGCTAATGGATGTCAAATGCGAGCTGGGGTAGCAATTCTTATATCAGACAAACTAGATTTTAAACCAAAGACTCATAAGAGATGAAGAAGGGCACTATGTCATAAGAAGGGGTCTATCCAACAAGAAGATATAACAATTGTAAATACTTATACCCCTAACTTGGGAGCAGCCAAATAAATAAATTAATTAATTAATAACAAACTTAAAGAAACTCATTGATAATAATACAATAGTAGTAGGAGACTGTAACACCCACTCACAGCAGTGGATGAATCCTCTAAACAGAAGATCAATAAGGAAACAGTGGCTTTGAATGACACACTAGACCAGATGGACTTCACTGATAGATTCAGAGCATTTCATCCTACAGTTACAGAATACACATTCTTTCCAAGTGCCCATAGAACATTCTCCAGAATAGATCAATACTGGGTCACAAATCAGGACTTAACCAGGAAAAAAAGATGGAGATCATATTATGCATATTTCCAGACCACAATTCTACGAAACTTGAAGTCAAACACACACACACACAAAATTGGAAAGGCCAAAAATACATGGAGGTTAGAGAATATCCTACAAAAGAATGAATGGGTTAATCATGAAATTTAAAAAAAAATACATGGAAGGAAATGAAAATGAAAACACAACAGTCAAAAGACATAGCAAACAGGGTCATAATGGGAAGTATATGGCATTACAAGCATTCCTCAAAAAGAAAAAAAGTTTCAAATACACAGCCTAACCTTAAATCTAAAGGAGCTGTAAATCATGCTCAGCAAAATAAGTCAAGCGGAGAAAGACAACTATCATATGATCTCCCTGATATGAGGAAGTGGTGATGCAACATGGGGACTTAAGTGGGTAGGAGAAGAATAAATGAAACAAGATGGGATTGGGAGGGAGTGACTCTTAATCTCACAAAACAAACTGAGGGTTGCTGGGGGGAGGGGGTTTGGGAGAAGTGGGGTGGGGTTATGGACATTGGGGAGGGTATGTGCTTTGGTGAGTGCTGTGAAGTGTGTAAACCTGGTGATTCACAGACCTGTACCCCTGGGGATAAAAATATATGTTTATAAAAAATAAAAAAATTTAATTAAAAAAATAAAGGAGCTATAAAAAGAACAGCAAATATGAAAAAATGTTCATCATCACTAGCCCTCAGGGAGATTCAAAGTATGCTGAGTGAAATAAGTCAAGCAGAGAGAGTCAATTATCATATGGTTTCACTTATTTGTGGAGCATAACCAATAGCATGGAGGACAAGGGGTGTTAGAGAGGAGTAGGGAATTTGGGTAAATTGGAAGGGGAGGTGAACCATGAGAGATATGGACTCTGAAAAACAGTCTGAGGGGTTTGAAGTGGCAGGGAGGTGGGAGGTTGGGGTACCAGGTGGTGGGTATTATAGAGGGCACGGCTTGCATGGAGCACTGGGTGTGGTGAAAAAATAATGAATAATGTTTTTCTGAAAATAAATAAATTGAGAAAAAAAAATAAAATGTAAAAAAATAAAAAAAAATTAAAACCACATTGAGATATCACCTTACACCAGTTAGAATGGCCAAAATTAGCAAGACAGGAAACAACATGTGTTGGAGAGGATGTGGGGAAAGGGGAACCCTCTTACACTATTGGTGGGAATGCAAGTTGGTGCAGCCTCTTTGGAGAACAGTGTGGAGATTCCTCAAGAAATTAAAAGTAGAACTTCCCAATGACCCTGCAATTGCACTCCTGGGTATTTACCCCAAAGATACAGATGTAGTGAAAAGAAGGGCCATCTGTACCCCAATGTTTATAGCAGCAATGGCCATGGTCGCCAAACTATGGAAAGAACCAAGATGCCCTTCAACGGACGAATGGATAAGGAAGATGTGGTCCATATACACTATGGAGTATTATGCCTCCATCAGAAAGGATGAATACCCAACTTTTGTATCAGCATGGACAGAACTGGAAGAGATTATGCTGAGCGAAAGAAGTCAAGGAGAGAGAGTCAAGTATCATATGGTTTCACTTATTTGTGGAGCATAACAAATAGCATGGAGGACATGGGGAGTTAAAGAGGAGAAGGGAGTTGAGGGAAATTGGAAGGGGAGGTGAACCATGAGAGACTATGAACTCTGAAAAACAATCTGAGGGTTTTGAAGTGGCGGACGGTGGGAGATTGGGGGAACCAGGTGGTGGGTATTAGAGAGGGCACAGATTGCATGGAGCACTGGGTGTGGTGCAAAAATAATGAATACTGTTATGCTGAAAATAAAAAAAAGTAAAGAAAAAAGAATTTATACAAGTTATTTATGCCTCAATAAATTGGTTTAGTTCTTCTAAAAAAAAAAAAAAGATATGGTCCATATATACAATGGAATATTATGCCTCCATCAGAAAGGATGAATATCCAGCTTTTGTATCAACATGGGTGGGACTGGAGGAGATTATGCTGAATGAAATAAATCAAGCAGAGAAAGTCAGTTATGATATGGTTTCACTTACTTATGGAGCCTAAAGAATAACATGGAGGACATTACGAGAAGGAAAAGTGAAGAGGGGGATGTCAAAGGGAAAGAAGAACCATGAGAGACTATGGACTCTGAGGAAGAAACTGAGGATTTTGGAAGGGAGGGGGGTTAGGGGGGTAGGTGACCCTGGTGGTGGTTATTAAGGAGGGCACGTATTGCATGGAGCACTGGGTGTGGTGCATAAACAATGAGTCTTGGAATACTGAAAAAATTAAAAAATAGAAGATATAAAACAAAAAACAAAAAATTTACATATGGAAACAAGAAAAAAGAAAACCCACCAGTATTTTTTTCACAGAACAAGAAGAACAAAAAGTCCTAAAATTGTGTGGTGCCATAAAAGACCCCAGAGGGTTTATAATGGCAGAGGAATAATTGCCAGAGGAATGTTGGAAAAAAAAAAAAAAAAGCAGAAGGCATCATAGTGTCAGACTTCAAGCTGTATTACAAAGCAGTAATCATCAAGACAGTATAGTACTGTATAAAAACAGACACATAGATCAGTGAAACAGAATAGAAAACCCAGAAATGGACCTCCACCTCTATGTTCAACTAATTTTTGACAAAGCCGGAAATAACATCCAATGGAAAAATGACAGTCTCTTTAATAAGTGGTGTTGGGAAAATTGGACAGCTACATGCAGAAGATTGAAACTGGTCCATTTTCTTATACCATACACAGAAATAATTTCAAAATGGATGAAAGACCTAAATGTAAGACAGGAAACTGTCAAAACCCTAGGTGCATGGAATCGATTCTCTAATTTCCCTTTCTGTATTTTCATTGTTAGTGTATAAGAAAGCCACTGATTTCTGCACATTGACTTTGTATCCTGCCACGCTGCTGAATTGCTGTATGAGTTCTAGTAGTTTGGGGGTGGAGTCTTTTGGGTTTTCCATATAAAGAATCATGTCATCTGCGAAGAGAGAGAGTTTGACTTCTTCATTACCAATTTGGATACCTTTTATTTCTCTCTGTTGTCTGATTGCTGTTGCTAGGACTTCTAATACTATGTTGAACAAGAGTGGTGAAAGTGGGCATCCTTGTCTTGTTCCTGATCTCTATGGGAAGGCTGCCAGCTTTTTCCCATTGAGGATGATATTTGCTGTGGGTCTTTCATAGATAGATTTGATGAGGTTCAGGAATGTTCCCTCTATCCCTATACTTTGAAGCGTTTTAATCAGGAACGGATGTTGGATTTTGTCAAATGCTTTTTCTGCATCAATTGAGAGGACCATGTGGTTCTTCTCTCTTCTCATATTAATTTGTTGTATCACATTGATTGATTTGCGAATGTTGAACCATCCTTGTAGCCCAGGAATGAATCCCACCTGATCATGGTGGATAATCTTTTTAATGTGTTGTTGGATCCTGTTGGCTAGGATCTTGTTGAGATATCCAGGATCTATAATGAACTCCTCAAACTCAACCCACACGAAACAGACAAACACATCAAAAAATGGGCAGAAGATATGAACAGACACTTCTCCAATCAAGAAATACAAATGGCTATCAGACACATGAAAAAATGCTCATCATCATTAGCCCTCAGGGAGATTCAAATTAAAACCACATTGAGATATCACCTTACACCAGTTAGAATGGCCAAAATTAACAAAACAGGAAACAACATGTGTTGGAGAGGATGTGGAGAAAAGGGAACCCTCTTACACTGTTGGTGGGAATGCAGGTTGGTGCAGCCTCTTTGGAGAACAGTGTGGAGATTCCTCAAGAAATTAAAAATAGAGCTTCCCTACGACCCTGCAATTGCACTCCTGGGTATTTACCCCAAAGATACAGATGTTGTGAAAAGAAGGGCCATCTGTACTCCAATGTTTATAGCAGCAATGGCCACAGTCGCCAAACTATGGAAAGAACCAAGATGCCCTTCAACGGATGAATGGATAAGGAAGATGTGGTCCATATACACTATGGAGTATTATGCCTCCATCAGAAAGGACGAATATCCAACTTTTGTAGCAACATGGACGGGACTGGAAGAGATTATGCTGAGTGAAATCAGTCAAGCAGAGAGAGTCAATTATCATATGGTTTCACTTATTTGTGGAGCATAACCAATAGCATGGAGGACAAGGGGCGTTAGAGAGGAGTAGGGAATTTGGGTAAATTGGAAGGGGAGGTGAACCATGAGAGATATGGACTCTGAAAAACAGTCTGAGGGGTTTGAAGTGGCGGGGCGGGTGGGAGGTTGGGGTACCAGGTGGTGGGTATTATAGAGGGCACAGCTTGCATGGAGCACTGGGTGTGGTGAAAAAATAATGAATACTGTTTTTCTGAAAATAAATAAACTGGGAAAAAAACAAAAAACAAAAAACCCTAGGTGCAAACACAGGCCACAGCCTTTTTGACCTTGACAGCAGCAACTTCTTGTTAGACATGTTTTTAAAGGCAAGAGAAACAAAAGCAAAAATGAACTCCTGGGACTTCATCAAGATAAAGAGCTTTTTCACAGCAAAGGAAACAATCAACAAAACTAAAAGGCAACCTATGGAATGAAGAAGATATTTGCAATGTCTTATCAGACAAAAGGCTAGTATCCAAAATTTATAAAGAACTGAACACCCAAAAAACAAATAATCCAGGCAAGATATGAGCAGAAGATATGAACAGACATTTCTCAAAAGAAGACATACACATGGCTAACAGACATGAAAAATGCTCAGTCAGTATCACTTGGCATCACGGAAGTACAAATCAAAACCACAATGAGATAAGACCTTGCACCAGTCAGAATTGCTAAAATTAACAAGTCAGGAAACAGGTGATGTTGGCCATGATGCAGAGAATGGGGAACAGTTTTACACTCTTGGGGGGAATGCAAACTGGTGCATCCACTCTGGAAAACAGTATGGAAGTTACTCAGAAAGTTAAAAGTAGAACTATCCTGTGACCCAGGAATTGCACTCCTAGTTATTTACCCGAAGAATACAAAAATAGTGATTCGAAGGGGCACATGCTGCACTATCAACAATAGCCAAATTCTGGAAAGAACCCAAATGTCCATCAACTGATGAATGGATAAGGAAGACACACACGTGCACACACACACACACACACACACACACACTGTATGGCATGGAGCACTGGGTGTGGTGCATAAACAATGAATCTTGGAACACACACACACACAAAAATAAAATTACATAAAAAAAGAAAATGACCTTTTTTAGAGGTTAGGCTTGTGATTTTTTTAATGTAGAATTTTTGGATATACATTAATTTTTCTAATTTCACTAGTGTATACTTTTAAAATTTATTTTAGGTGATATTACTATTTTTAGTAAATACAATCAGTGATGTTTAACCTGATAAAATGCATATGTGTAACTTTTTCAGTGATTGCCACTAGGATTATGATGTCTGGGTTAAGATTTACATAGCATGGAACTGTTTCTATATCAAATGAGGCCAAGACTGGAGAAATATGAATTCTATAACAAACTTTTTTATTAGACATTTGTATCACAGTATCACTATATGCTTTTACCCAGTTACTAAAGTCTAACATATTTTTTTATGGTTCAGTTAATATCCTAGATTTTTTAGTTTTACTGTTATTTTTCTATTGTACTTTTCTACTTTTTTGCCATTTTCTAGCTTATTTTGTGAAACTTTTATAAAGAATTTTTAAAAAGTGAGATTATGATTTGCATTGATTTTTTTAAAGTGGGATTATAATTTGCATTTTACTTTGTTTACTTGGTGCTAGTTCTTTTCCTGACTCTTTTCTGTAGAGGACGTTTCTCAATAGTGACTCTTATTTCTTGTGTTGATGAATTTGATGTTATAAAGCATTTCTGTAAACCTAGTTTAGCAGACCTAGTTTAGCAGAAACTTGTTTGGCTTTTCATGAAAAACTATATACCCAGTAATAAACTATATAGACTAAGAAAATAAGCTTATTCCTTTAGACCAGGCTATGTTTTATTTTATTATTTTTTTTTTAAAGATTTATTTATTTATTTATTTGAGAGAGAGAGACAGTGAGAGAGAGCATGAGCGAGGAGAAGGTCAGAGAGCGAAGCAGACTCCCCATGGAGCTGGGAGCCCGATGTGGGACTCGATCCCGGGACTCCAGGATCACGCCCTGAGCCGAAGGCAGTCGTCCAACCAACTGCGCCACCCAGGCGTCCCAAGACCAGGCTATGTTTTAAGATATTAAATCAAAAGAGGCATTTTGGTTCATTTTAGCTCATATATATATATATATATATATATATATATATATATATATATATATATATTTTTTTTTTTTTAGCTCTTATATTTCTAATTACTTTCTACATCTGTTTGATTTTGGTACAATTCTTACTTTAAGACTACCAGTAGTTGGAAAACTCTAGATAGTATTTTATAAATTATGATTAAAAGTCCATTGATTTGTCAGTCTTTTATAATACCCAGTGGTCATTTCATCATGTGCTTTCTTTAATGTCCATCACCCAATTATAAAAGACTGATGAATCACTGACATCTACTCCTGAAACCAATAATACAGTGTATGTTAGCTGAATTTAAATAAAAATAAGTACATCTTTAAAAAAGAAAAAAAAAAACACATTGAGGTACCTCCTTACACCAGTTAGAATGGCCAAAATTAACAAGACAGTAAACAACAAGTGTTGGAGAGGATGTGGAGAAAGGGGTACCCTCTTACACTGTTGGTGGGAATGCAAGTTGGTGCAGCCTCTTTGGAGAACAGTGTGGAGATTCCTCAAGAAATTAAAAATAGAGCTTCCCTATGACCCTGCCATTGCACTACTGGGTATTTACCTTATAGAAACAGATGTAGTGAAAAGAAGGGCCATCTGTACTCCAATGTTTATAGCAGCAATGGCCACAGTCGCCAAACTGTGGAAAGAACCAAGATGCCCTTCAGTGGACGAATGGATAAGGAAGATGTGGTCCATATATACTATGGAGTATTATGCCTCCACCAGAAAGGATGAGTACTCAACTTTTGTATCAACATGGATGGGACTGGAAGAGATTATGCTGAGTGAAAGAAGTCAAGCAGAGAGAGCCAATTATCATATGGTTTCACTTATTTGTGGAGCATAAGGAATAACATGGAGGACATGAGGATATGGAGAGAAGATGTGAGTTGGGGGAAATCAGAGGAGGAGATGAACCATGAGAGACTGTGGACTCTGAGAAACAAAACAAAGGTTTGGAGGGGTGGGGGGTGGGAGGTTGAATGAGCCTAGTGGAGAGCACGTATGGCATGGAGCATGGGAGTGGTGCATAAAAATGAATTCTGGAACACTGAAAAGAAATTTAAAAAAATATATAGATTTTTTTTTAAAGTTAAAAAAAAAGTCAATTGAAAGAGAAGCACGAGAGATGGCTTTTTAGTAAAACTGTGACTAAAATCAAATTTGTCAGGCAATTAGTTTAGGTTCTATCAATGATCAGTATTTATGGGCAAATTATAGGGTGAAAAAAGTAATTCTGTTTTGTTGGAAGAGGTATTCACTTTCTGTGGGTTTAGAGGATCTTATACTCATTTACTCCAGTTTTATGTTCCAGGATTGTACTTTCTGTTGCAAATGATAAATCTTTTTTGTAAGAGTGTGTCAACATTTTGCTGATAAGAAAAGATTTAGATGTTAGTTCATGTACTAATTTGAATGTTTGTTAGATGGGTAAGAGTATTTTTTTAAATTTTTTATTTTTTCAGCATAACACTATTCATTATTTTTGTACCACACTCAGTGCTCCATGCAATCTGTGCCCTCTCCAATACCCACCACCTGGATCCCCCAACCTCCCGCCCCCCATCCCTTCAAAACCCTCAGATTGTTTTTCAGAGTCCATAGTCTCTCATGGTTCATCTCCCCTTCCAATTTCCCTCAACTCCATTCTCCTCTCCATCTCCCCATGTCCTCCATGCTATTTGTTATGCTCCACAAATAAGTGAAACCATATGATGCTTGACTCTCTCTGCTTGACTTATTTCGCTCAGCATAATCTCTTCCAGTTCTGTCCATGTTGATACAAAAGTTGGGTATTCATCCTTTCTGGTGGAGGCACAATATTCCATAGGATATATGGACCACATCTTCCTTATCTATTTGTCCGTTAGAGAGCATCTTGGTTCTTTCCACAGTTTGGCGACCCGGGACCATTGCTGCTATAAACATTGGGGTACAGATGGCCCTTCTTTTCACGACATCTGTTTCTTTGGGGTAAATACCCAGTACTGCAATTGCAGGGTCATAGGGAAGCTCTATTTTTAATTTCTTGAGGAATCTCCACACTGTTCTCCAAAGAGGCTGCACCAACTTGCATTCCCACCAACAGTGTAAGAGGGTTCCCCTTTCTCCATATCCCCTCCAACACATGTTGTTTCCTGTCTTGCTAATTTTGGCCATTCTAACTGGTGTAAGGTGGTATCTCAATGTGGTTTTAATTTGAATCTCCGTGATGGCTAGTGATGATGAACATTTTTTCATGTGTCTGGTAGCCATTTGTATGTCTTCATTGGAGAAGTGTCTGTTCATATCTTCTGCCCATTTTTTGATATGATTGTCTGTTTTGTGTGTGTTGAGTTTGAGGAGTTCATTATAGATCCTGGATATCAACCTTTTGTCTGTACTGTCATTTGCAAATATCTTCTCCCATTCCGTGGGTTGCCTCTTTGTTTTTTTTTTTTTGAAATTTTTATTTTTATTTTTTTAAAATTAATTAATTTATTTTCAGCATAACAGTATTCATTATTTTTTCACCACACCCAGTGCTCCATGCAATCCGTGCCCTCTATAATACCCACCACCTGATACCCTAGCCTTCCACCACCCCACCACTTCAAACCCCTCAGATTGTTTTTCAGAGTCCGTAGTCTCTTTTTTTTTCCCCCCAATTTGTTTATTTTCAGAAAAACAGTATTCATTGTTTTTTCACCACACCCAGTGCTCCATGCAAGCCGTGCCCTCTATAATACCCACCACCTGGTACCCCAACCTCCCACCCCCCCGCCACTTCAAACCCCTCTGATTGTTTTTCAGAGTCCATAGTCTCTCATGGTTCACCTCCCCTTCCAATTTACCCAAATTCCCTTCTCCTCTCTAACTCCCCTTGTCCTCCATGCTATTGGTTATGCTCCACAAATAAGTGAAACCATATGATAATTGACTGTCTCTGCTTGACTTATTTCCGTATTCTCTCATGATCCTCCTCCCCAACTCCCTTCTCCTAACTCCCTATATCCTCCTTGCTATTTGTTATGCTCCACAAATAAGTGAAACCATATGATAATTGACTCTCTCTGCTTGACTTATTTCACTTAGCATAATCTCTTCCAGTCCCGTCCATGTTGCTACCAAAGTTGGGTATTCATCCTTTCTGATGGAGGCATAATACTCCATAGTGTATATGGACCATATCTTCCTTATCCATTCGTCCGTTGAAGGGCATCTTGGTTCTTTCCATAGTTTGGCGACCGTGGCCATTGCTGCTATAAACATTGGGGTACAGATGTCCCTTCTTTTCACTACATCTGTATCTTTGGGGTAAATACCCAGTAGTTATATGGAAAACCCAAATGACTCCACCCCCAAACTACTAGAACTCATACAGCAATTCAGCAACATGGCAGGATACAAAGTCAACGTACAGAAATCTGTGGCTTTCTTATACACTAACAATGAAAATACAGAAAGGGAAATTAGAGAATCGATTCCATTTACTATAGCACCAACAACCATCAGATACCTGGGAATAAACCTAACCAAAGAGGTAAAGGAACTGTACAAGAGGAACTACAGAACACTCATGAAAGAAATTGAAGAAGACACAAAAAGATGGAAGACCATTCCATGCTCTTGGATTGGAAGAATAAACTGTTAAAATATCTATACTGCCTAGAGCAATCTATACTTTTAATGTCATTCCGATCAAAATTCCACCAGTATTCTTCAAAGAGCTGGAGCAAATAATCCAAAAATTTGTATGGAATCAGAAGAGACCCCGAATCGCTAAGGAAATGTTGAAAAACAAAAGTAAAACTGGCGGTATCACGCAACCTGATTTCAAGCTTTACTACAAAGCTGTGATCACCAAGACAGCATGGTACTGGCATAAAAACAGACACATAGACCAGTGGAACAGAGTAGAGAGCCCAGATGTGGACCCTCAACTCTATAGTCAATTTATTTTCGACAAAACAGGAAAAAAATATACAGTGGAAAAAAGACAGTCTCTTCAATAAATGGTGCTGGGAAAACTGGACAGCTACATATAGAAGAATGAAATCGACCATTCTCTTACACCGTACACAAAGATAAACTCAAAATGGATAAAAGACCTCAACGTGAGACAGGAATCCATCAGAATCCTAGAGGAGAACATAGGCAGTAACCTCTTCAATATCAGCCACAGCAACTTCTTTCAAGGTATGTCTCCAAAGGCAAAGGAAACAAAAGCGAAATTAAACTTTTGGGACTTCATCAAAATCAAAAGCTTCTTTCTGCACAGCAAAGGAAACAGTCAACAAAACAAAGAGTCAACCCACGGAATGGGAGAAGATATTTGCAAATGACAGTACAGACAAAAGGTTGATATCCAGGATCTATAATGAACTCCTCAAACTCAACACACACAAAACAGATAATCATATCAAAAAATGGGCAGAAGATATGAACAGACACTTCTCCAATGAAGACATACAAATGGCTATCAGACACATGAAAAAATGTTCATCATCACTAGCCATCACAGAGATTCAAATTAAAACCACATTGAGATATCACCTTACACCAGTTAGAATAGCAAAAATTAACAAGACAGGAAACAACATGTGTTTGACCCCTCCATGTGGTTTTCCATGTGGAGATAGGGCGACCCTCTTACACTGTTGGTGGGAATGCAAGTTGGTGCAGCCTCTTTGGAGAACAGTGTGGAGATTCCTCAAGAAATTAAAAATAGAGCTTCCCTATGACCCTGCAATTGCAGTACTGGGTATTTACCCCAAAGATAACAGATGCCTCTTTGTTTTTTTGACTTTTTCCTTTGCTGTGCAGAAGCTTTTGATCTTGATGAAGTCCCAAAAGTTCATCTTCGCTTTTGTTTCCTTTGACTCTGGAGACAGATCTTTAAAGAAGTTGCTGTGGCTGATATTGAAGAGGTTACTGCCTATGTTCTCCTCTAGGATTCTGATGGATTCCTGTCTCACGTTGAGGTCTTTTATCCATTTTGAGTTTATCTTTGTGTACGGTGTAAGAGAATGGTCGAGTTTCATTCTTCTATATATAGCTGTCCAGTTTTCCCAGCACCATTTATTGAAGAGACTGTCTTTTTTCCACTGTATATTTTTTTCCTGTTTTGTCGAAAATAAATTGACTATAGAGTTGAGGGTCCACATCTGGGCTCTCTACTCTGTTCCACTGGTCTATGTGTCTGTTTTTATGCCAGTACCATGCTGTCTTGGTGATCACAGCTTTGTAGTAAAGCTTGAAATCAGGTTGCGTGATACCGCCAGTTTTACTTTTGTTTTTCAACATTTCCTTAGCGATTCGGGGTCTCTTCTGATTCCATACAAATTTTTGGATTATTTGCTCCAGCTCTTTGAAGAATACTGGTGGAATTTTGATCGGAATGACATTAAAAGTATAGATTGTTCTAGGCAGTATAGACATTTTAACAATGTTTATTTTTCCGATCCAAGAGCATTGAATGGTCTTCCATCTTTTTGTGTCTTCTTCAATTTCTTTCATGAGTGTTCTGTAGTTCCTCTTGTACAGTTCCTTTACCTCTTCGGTTAGGTTTATTCCCAGGTATCTGCTGGTTCTTGGTGCTATAGTAAATGGAATCGATTCTCTAATTTCCCTTTCTGTATTTTCATTGTTAGTGTATAAGATTTCTACACATTGACTTTGTATCCTGCCACGTTGCTGAATTGCTGTATGAGTTCTTGTAGTTTGGGGGTGGAGTCTTTTGGGTTTTCCATGTAAAGAATCATGTCATCTGCGAAGAGAGAGAGTTTGACTTCTTCATTGCCAATTTGGATATTTTTAATTTCTCTTTGTTGTCTGATTGCTGTTGCTAGGACTTCTAATACTATGTTGAACAAGAGTGGTGAGAGTGGGCATCCTTGTCGTGTTCTTTATATCAACGGGAAGGCTGCAGGCTTTTTCCCATTGAGGATGATATTTGCTGTGGGTCCTTCATAGATAGATTTTATGAAGTTCAGGAATGTTCCCTCTATCCCTATACTTTGAAGCATTTTATTAAAAAAAAATTTACATCCCTACTTTTCCAAAAATGAGTTAAGAGATCTGTTTCGGAATTTGTAATTTTGAACCGCTAGTGTTTCTTAGAATGAATACCATTTATATTAAGAAATTTAAGGCTGTAGAGTTTTTATTTCATCAGTCTAGTCACTTCAATAATGTCTCCACTTGAAGCGTTATTTAGTTTGTAAGTTAGTTTAGGGTTAGAGTTTTAGTGTATGTTATTCCTCTGTCACACTCTGCTCGCCCCTGAGTTATTACAATGTGTCAGACATTGTGTAAAGCACTTTACATATATCATTGCTAATTTTAAAAAAGATTTTATTTATTTACTTGACAGATCACAAGTAGGCAGAGAGGCAGGCAGAGAGACAGAGGGAAGCAGGTTCACCACTGAGCAGAGAGCCCGATGCCGGACTCGATCCCAGGAACCTGGGATCATAACTTAAGCCTAAGGCAGAGGCTTTAACCCACTGAGCCACCCAGGCACCCTATCAGTGCTAATTTTATCAGTGAACTTGCCAGATAGGTATTTTCACCCCATAAGTTAGAGATTCATTCATTCTTTCAGTCACCAAATATTTGAGTGCCTAATGGAAGTGAAGCACTATTTTAGCTCCTGGCACTCCTGCTGTAAATGAATAAAGCAAAGTCCTTGTTCTCATTGAGAAGATTAAAGGATAAAACAGAAAGTAGCAGATAGATTGACTGTGTGCATTGGGGTAGGGTGGGTGGCTTTTTCTATGTATTTATATAGGATGATATGGAAGGTCTTCCTGCAAAGATAACATTTGGGCAGAGACAACATGGAGCTAGGGAAGCAGTCCCGTCGTTTTCTGGGAGAAGAGCAGTCCAGGCATATGTGCAAAAAGTGTAAAGGCCTGAATTGTGGCAGCTTGCTTAGTGAGTTGAAGGAATTGTAGGGAGACTGGTGTGGCTTCAACAGAAGGGTTGGCTGGAGAGTAACAGAGAGAGTAGTGGGAGATGAGATCAGTAGAGCCTCTAGTAATGACTTTGGATTTTAATTTGAGATGGGATAATATTAGACAGTTTGAGCAGAGGAATAACTGTGACTCAAGGAGTTATACTTTGCTTTTGGAATTTGAAGACAACACCCAAACTTTTCCCAGTAGTTCTTGCATTGGGAAAGTTTCATCACCAGACATTTGGGTGGAATAAAGAATTCTGTGTTTCTCACAATATTCCTGTGAGTAATGTCCCTAGCTTAGAAGTTAGAGTTACAGGGACGCCTGGGTGGCGCAGTTGGTTGGACGACTGCCTTCGGCTCAGGGCGTGATCCTGGAGTCCCGGGATCGAGTCCCACATCAGGCTCCCAGCTCCATGGGGAGTCTGCTTCGCTCTCTGACCTTCTCCTCGCTCATGCTCTCTCTCACTGTCTCTCTCTCTCAAATAAATAAATAAAATCTTTAAAAAAAAAAAAAAGAAGTTAGAGTTACAATGAGTTATTGAGGAAGGGATGATCTGGTGTTTCTGGAGGCAACACTTGTTTAGCACTTTTTAGAATTCAATCATAGTATTATGAATTAAGTCAAAGATATACATGATAATTGATTATCTGAAGAGCAAAGTCTTTGTAGTAAATTATAATCTTGAATATTGTAATAATGCCTTCCTTTCCTCATTCCATTTTCTATAAAAATTGAGATCTGAAAATGTTAGAGGACAAAAATATGTCTGAATATTAAGTTCCTAAAAGTGATCAAACCATCAGGAGAGACTATGGACTCTGAAAAACAATCTGAGGGTTTTGAAGGGGCGGGGGGTGGGAGGTTGGGGTACCAGGTGGTGGGTATTATAGAGGGCACAGATTGCATGGAGCACGGGGTGTGGTGCAAAAATAATGAATACTGTTATGCTGAAAATAAAAAATAAATTAAAAAAACCCACCAGATGTTGATTTAAAATGGGAAAGACTCCAGTATACTCTTTAAATAAATGCATATGGTGACAGTGAAATAGATGAGGTCTCAGGCAATATGACCAATGGCATTTCACCCCAGCCCTGTGAAATCCTCGTAAGTCAAAGCTCTATGAGGAAAATGGAAGGAGAAATTTATAGCTACAAAGGTAGGTTGTCCAGGGTTCTTGTAATAGAAAATCAGACTTTTAAAAAAATTAACATATAATGTATTATTTGCTTCAGGGGTACAGGTCTGTGAATCATGAGTCTTACACAATTCACAGCACTCAACATAGCACACACCCTCCCCAATGTCTATAACCCAGCCACCCCATCACTCCCGCCACACCTCCCACAATCCTCAGTTTTTTCCTGAGATTAAGAATCATTTATGGTTTGTCTCCCTCCGTGGTCCCATCTTGTTTCATTTTTTTCCTCCCTGCCCCCCATGGTCCCCTGCACTGCCTCTCAGATTCCTTATATCAGAGAGATCACATGAATTGTCTTTCTCTGATTGACCTATTTCGCTCAGCATAATACCCTCTAGTTCCATCCACGTCATTGCAAATGGCAAGATTTTTTAATGGCTGCATAGTTTTCCATTATATATATATACCACATCTTATTTATCCATTTATCTGTTGATGGGCATCTAGGTTCTTTCCATAGTTTGACTGTTGTGGACATTGCTGCTATAAGCATTCAGTTGCACGTGCCCCTTCGGATCACTACGCTTTTATCTTTAGGGTGAATACCCAGTAGTGCAATTGCTCGGTTGTAGGGTAGCTCTGTTTTCAACCTTTTTAGAAACCTCCATACTGTTTTCCAGAATGGCTACACCAGCTTGCATCCCCACCAACAGTGTAGGAGGATTCTCCTTTCTCCGCATCCTTACCAACATCTGTCATTTCCTGACTTGTTAATTTTAGCCATTTTGACTGATGTGAGGTGGTATCTCATTGTGGTTTTGTTTGTATTTCCCTGATGCTGAGTGATGTTGAGAACTTTTCATGTGTCTGTTGGCCATCTGGATGTCTTCTTCACAGAAATGTCTCTTCATGTCTTCTGCCCATTTCTTGATTGGATGATTTGTTCTTTGGGTGTTGAGTTTGGTAAGTTCTTTATAGATTTTAGATGCTAGCCCTTTATCTGATATGTCATTGGCAAATATCTTCTCTCTTTCTGTTAGTTGTCTTTCGGTTTTGTTGACTCTTTCCCTTGCTGTGCAGAAGCTTTTGATCTTGATGAAGTCCCAATAGTTCGTGTATGCCCTGGCTTCCCTTGCCTTTGGCAATGTTTCTAGGAAGAAGTTGCTGTGGCTGAGGTTGAAGAGGTTGCTGCCTTTGTTCTCCTTAAGGATTTTGATGGATTCCTTTCTCACATTGAGGTCCTTCATGCATTTTGAGTCTATTTTTGTGTGTGGTGTAAGGAAGTGGTCCAGTTTCATTCTTCTGCATGTGACTGTCCAATATTCCCAACACCATTTGTTGAAGAGACTGTCTTTTTTCCATTGAACGTTCTTTCCTGCTTTGTTTAAGATTGTTTGACCATAAAGTTGAAGGTCTATTTCTGGGCTCTCTATTTTGTTCCATTGATCTATGTGTCTGTTTTTGTGCCAGTACCATACTTTCTGATGATGACAGCTTTGTAATAGACCTTGAAGTCTGGAATTATGATGCCACCAACTCTGGTTTTCTTTTTCAACATTCCTCTGGCTATTCGGGCTCTTTTATTATTTGTTCCATTTCTTTGAAAAAATTGATGGCATTTTGATAGAGATTGCATTAAATGTGTCTATTGCTTTAGATAGCATAGACATTTTCACAATATTTGTTCTTCCAGTCCATGAACATGGAATGCTTTTCCATTTCTTTGTGTCTTCAGTTTCTTTCATGAGTACTTTATAGTTTCCTGAGTACAGATTCTTTGCCTAGGTATCTTATGGTTTTGGGTACAGTTATAAATGGGATTGATTCCTTAATTTCTCTTTCTTCTGTCTTGCTATTGGTGTATAGAAATGGAAGTGATATCAGTTTTATAATTTATATCCTGATACTTCACTGAATTCCTGTGTGAGTTCTAGCAGTTTTGGAGTAGAGTCTTTTGGGTTTTCCACATAAAGTCATCTTCAAAGAGTGAGAATTTGATTTCTTCTTTGCTGATTTGGATGCCTTTTATTTGTTTTTGTTGTCTGATTGCCGAGGCTAGGCCTTCTAGAACTATGTTGAATAGCAGTGGCAATAGTGGACAGCATCCTTTCTTTTTTTTTTTTTCCCCAATTTATTTATTTTCAGAAAAACAGTATTCATTATTTTTTCACCACACCCAGTGCTCCATGCAAGCTGTGCCCTCTATAATACCCACCACCTGGTACCCCAACCTCCCACCCCCCCGCGCTTGATCAAAACTCTTCACAATGTAGGGATAGATGGTACCTACCTCAATATCATAAAAGCCATCTATGAAAAACCCACAGTGAATATCATTCTTATTGGGGAAAACCTGAGAGCTTTTCCCCTGAGGTCAGGAAAACCAGACATTTAAAAGATGCTTTATTGTGCTTGCTAACTAAAAACATCTCTTTCCTGTTGGTTCTTAATGATTTTGGAACTATTTGAGTTGATTTTTTAAAAATTCCTTATCTGAGAAGTTATAGCCTTTGAGATATATATATATATGGAATGAATTCTCTTTCTATTTCCTTCTCTCTTTTCTTCTTATATTTCTTCACTCTCCAGTTCTAAGTCTTGCATAGAATGAGAACATTTGTAAAATTTGTAGCAGAGATTTGGTTTTAAGAAAAGTTGATGCCTAGAATTATTGAGCACAGTCCTCATGACCCTCACAATGGTGGCATCCCATGGAGGTGATAGTGTTGTGTTTTTGAAGCTGCTTTGTACTCTACAAAGCTGATTTCAGTCTTCCTCTCCTCTGTGCTCTGACCTCCCACTGAGAAGCAAGAGTTTATATTGCATTCTAATACATATATATTTAGTTAAGGAAACCGCTTTTGATAAACAATATTGTGAGAATTCGTTGGATGAGAAATTACTCACCTTCGTAAACATATGTTATCTGCTTAAGTGTTTACATGAGATCCTGAAGTGGTACTTAATCCTAATTATTCTCTCGTTATCATTTTATAAAAACATAAAAAATTAAGTGACATATAATCATTTGTACCAAAACACCTATTAGTTATATTGAGGCATATGGATTACGTGGCTTCTCAACAGTTTTTTGTTGAGTAGTACAAGGGAGATTAAGATGTTAACATGAATGGCATTGCAGTCAGATAAAAAAATGAATTTTCATAAGATTTAACAAGGTAGCCTCAAGAATTTATGAAATATGAGAAAGTATGGAACAGTGACCAGTACTTTGATATTGTGTATATTAAAGGCAACAGAGCTTTCCTGTAAATGTCTTCTGGTGCATATATATATAGGAAGTTTTCTAAGGACATAATTCTCAACCTTTTCAGAGCCAGTGCTAACCTGCCTTCTTTCCCTTTAAAATAGATTTATTGAGATATAATTCGCATACTATAAAATTCATCCTTTAAAGACATACAGTTCACTGTTTTTATGGTATAGAGTTGTGCAACTATCACCATTAATTTTAGAATATTTTTATAACCTGAGAAAGAAACCCCACTCCTATTAGTAAACACTTGCAATAATTTTCTACCCCAGCCCCTGGCAACCAGTAATCTATTTTCTCTGTGGATTTGCCTACTCTGGACATTTCATATAAATGTAATTATTTAATTTGTGTCTGGCTTCTTTTAGCACAGTGTTCATGTTTCATCCATGTTGAAGCGTGTATCAGAACTTGATTTCTTTTTGGCGCCTGGGTGGCTCAGTCAGTTAAGTGTCTATCTTCTGCTCAGGTCATGATTTCGGGGTCCTGGGAGCGATCTCCACATCAGGCTCACTGCTCAGTGGGGAGCTTACTACTCCCCTTTCTTGTGCTGTCTCTCTCCATCAAATAAATAAATAAAATCTTTAAAAACACTTGATTTATTCTTATGGTTAAGTGGTATTCCATTGTAGGCATATACCATATTTTATTTATCCATTCATCAGTTGACAGACATTTGGGTTGTTTTCACCTTTTGGCTGTTGTGAATAGTGCTGCCGTGAAATTTGTGTGCAAATAGTTGTTTGAATACCTGTTAATAAAAAAATTTTTTTTTGTTATATACGTAGGGGAATTGTTGGGTCATTTGGTAGTTTTATCTTTAACATTTTGAGGAACTAGCAAACTGTTTTCTAAAGTGGCTGCACCATTTTACAAATCTGTCAGTAATGTACAAGAGTTCCAGTATCTCCATATCGTTGCTAATACTTGTTACTATCTGTGTTTGTCATTGCACCCATTTCATTGGGGGGAGAAATGGTATCTCATTATGGTTTTGATTTTTATTTCTTTAATGACTAATGATGTTGAACTGCTTTTCATGTTTTTATTGGCCATTTGTGTATCTTCTATGGAAAAGTGTTTATTTAAATCTTTTGTCTGGGGGTGCCTGGGTGGATCAGTGGGTTAAGCCTCTGCCTTCAGCTCAGGTCATGATCTCAGGGTCCTGGGATCAAGTCCCACAGCAGGCTCTCCACCAAGCAGAGCCTGCTTGGTGGAGAGCCTGCTTCCCTCCTCTCTCTCTGCCTACTTGTGATCTGTCTCTCTCTGTGTCAAATAAATAAAAAAGAAACTTAAAAAAATAAATCTTTTGTCTGTTTAAAAAATTATCTTTTTATTTAGTTATGAGTTCTTAAAGTATTCTAAATACAGGTCTCTTATCAGGCATATGATTTATAAATATCTTTGCCCAGTATGTGGGTTGCATTTTTAATTTTTTGATGTCCTTTGAGGAACAAAGCTTTTAATTTTGGTGAAGTCAAATTTAATTATTTTTTCCTGTTGCTTGTGCATAAAACCAGTGCTTAACCCAAGGTCATGAAGATCTACACTTATTTTTTCTTCTAAGAATTTTTGCATTTTGAAAATATAAATATTTTTAATGTCTTTGGCAACTCAGACTTTCCACAGATTTCCAAAAATTTTTTCAGAATGAAATAATATCCCCAATTCAATGCTATTTTATAGGGGATAATATACAGAAGTAGAATTTCAGTGTCATACAATATGCATATAATAAATACTGCTTTGTTTTTGAAAATGGGGACCATTTATTATCACCCTAATATCTGATTGCTCTACATTCCCTTGCCAACACTTGCTATTGTTAGAATTTAAAAGAAAAATTCTAACCAATGTGGTAGATGTGAAATGTTATCCTGTTGTCTGTATGTATGTGTGTGTGTTGCTTTAGTCAGGTTATTGGGGTATAACCTATGTGCAGTGAATGTCATCCTTTTTGAAGTATATTTCTGTGAATTTTGATAAATGTATACTTTTGTAACTATCACCACAGTTAGGATATAGAACTTTCTTTTTTGTCTCCCCTAAATGTAACATCAGGTTCCTTGTAGTCAACCTTCCTTCTTAATCCCCTTCCCCCAGCCCTGGCAACCACTGTTTTATTTTCTGTCCCTCTAATTTTGTGTTTTCTAGAATGTTATATAAATAGGATCATGCGTTATATAGCTTGTTGTGTCTGGCTTTTTTTTTTTCACTTTGCATAACGCATTAAAATTCATTCATGTTGTATGTATCTGTGGCTCGTTTTTTTTTTAAAGTGGTATTTCCTCATACAGATTTAAGCCACATTTTATTTATCCATGTAACCATTGATAGACTTTGAATTGCTTTATTTTTGGAGATTATGAATACTTGTTTTAAATGTTGTATATAGATTTTCATATGGATTTTTTTTTTCTATTGGGTAAATACTTTGAGTTGGGGTTGGAGAGTCATACAGTAAGTGCATTAAAAAATATGCTTTATTTTTTAGAGTAGTTTTAGGCTGCCAGAAAAACTGCACAGAAAGTATAGTGAATTCCCATATATCTCCTACCTCCACACATGTACAGCCTCTTCCACTATCAACATCCACACCAGAATGGGTACATTTGTTAAAATTATTGAACCTATGTTGGCACATAATTGTCACCCAAGATCCAGAGTATACATCAGGGTTCACTCTTGGTGTTGTACATTCTCTTGGTTTTGATAAATGTTTGATGACATGTATCCACCATTATAGTGTCATACAGAATAGTGTCACTGCCCTAAAAATACTTTGCACCTATTTATCCCTCCCTCCCTCCAACCCTTGGCAATCACGGATCTTTTTACTGTCTCTCCATGGTATTGCCTTTTATCAATGTCATATAGTTGGAATCATAGTATGTGACATTTTCAGATTGGCTTTTCTCATTTAGTAATATACACTTTAAGTTCCTCCATTTTTTTGTGGCTTGATAGATTATATCTTTTTTATCACTAAATAATATACCAGTGTCTGGATGTACCACTGTTTATTTATCCATTTACCTGAAGGTCATCTTGGTTGCTTCCACATTTTGGCAGTTATGAATAAAGTTGCTAAAAACACCCAGGTGCAGGTTTTTGTGTGGACATAAATGTTCACTTTATTTGAGTAAATACCAGAGAGTCAGACTTATGAATCAAATGGTAAGAGGATATTTAGGTTTGTAAAAAACTGCCAAACAACCTCACAAAATGGCTGTACCATTTTGGATTCCCATCAGCAATGAATGAAAGTTCCTTTTGCTCCACATCTTTATCAGAATTTGGTGTTGTCAATATTTTGATTTTGGCCTTTATAGTAGATATGTAATGGTATCTTATTGTTGTTTTAATTTGTAATTCTTTTTTCTTTCATTTCATTTCTCATTATCTTCTTTTTTTTTTCCAATTTATTTATTTTCAGAAAAACAGTATTCATTATTTTTTCACCACACCCAGTGCTCCATGCAAGCCGTGCCCTCTATAATACCCACCACCTGGTACCCCAACCTCCCACCTCCCTGCCACTTCAAACCCCTCAGATTGTTTTTCAGAGTCCATATCTCTCATGGTTCACCTCCCCTTCCAATTTACCCAAATTCCCTACTCCTCTCTAACGTCCCTTGTCCTCCATGCTATTGGTTATGCTCCACAAATAAGTGAAACCATATGATAATTGACTCTCTCTGCTTGACTTATTTCACTCAGCATAATCTCTTCCAGTCCCGTCCATGTTGCTACAAAAGTTGGGTATTCATCCTTTCTGATGGAGGCATAATACTCCATAGTGTATATGGACCACATCTTCCTTATCCATTCATCCGTTGAAGGGCATCTTGGTTCTTTCCATAGTTTGGCGACCGTGGCCATTGCTGCTATAAACATTGGGGTACAGATGGCCCTTCTTTTCACGACATCTGTGTCTTTGGGGTAAATACCCAGGAGTGCAATGGCAGGGTCATAGGGAAGCTCTATTTTTAATTTCTTGAGGAATCTCCACACTGTTCTCCAAAGAGGCTGCACCAACCTGCATTCCCACCAACAGTGTAAGAGGGTTCCCCTTTCTCCACATCCTCTCCAACACATGTTGTTTCCTGTTTTGTTAATTTTGGCCATTCTAACTGGTGTAAGGTGATATCTCAATGTGGTTTTAATTTGTAATTCTTAAAAAAATTTTTATTATGTTAGTTACCATATAGTACTTTATTAGTTTTTTAAAAAAATTTATTTATTTGACAGAGAAATCACAAGTAGGCAGAGTGGCAGGCAGAGAGAGCAGGGGAAGCAGGCTCCCACTGAGCAGAGAACCTGATGTAGGACTTGATCCCAGGACCCTGAGATCATGACCTGAGCTGAAGGCAGAGGCTTTATCCCACTAAGCCACCTAGGTGTCCCCTTCATTAGTTTTTTTAAAAATTTAATTTTATTTTTTCAGTGTTCCAAGACTCATTGTTTATGTACCACACCCAGTGCTCCATGCAATATGTGCCCTCTTTAATACCCACCACCAGGCTAACCCAACTTCCACCCCCTCCCTTCAAAAACCCCGTTTGTTTCTCAGAGTCCATAGTCTCTCATGTTTCATCTCCCCCTCTGATTTCCCCCAATTCACTTTTCCTTTCCTTCTTCCAATGTCCTCTATGTTATTCCTTATGTTCCACAAGTAAGTGGAACCATATGATAATTGACTTTTTCTGCTTGACTTATTTCACTCAGCATAATGTAGTGTTCCATGATTCATTGTTTGTGTTTAAAACACCCAGTGCTCATTGCAGTATGTGCCTTCCTTAATACCTATCACTGGGCTAATCCATCCCCCCAGCCCCCCAGCCCTCTGAAGCTCTCAGTTTGTTTCCTGGGATCCATAGTCTCTTCTGGTCTATCTGCCCCTCTGATTCCCCCTGTTCATTTTTCCCTTCCTTCTCTTAATGTCCTCCATGTTGTTCCTTATGTTTCACATATAAGTGAAACCATATGATAATTGTCTTTCTCTGCTTGACTTATTTCAGTTAGCATAATCTCCTCTAGTTCCATCTATGTTGATGCAAATGGTGGGTATTCTTCCTTTGTGATTGCTGAGTAATATTCCACTGTATATATGGACCTCATCTTCTCTGTCCATTTATCTGTTGAAGGGCATATCGGCTCCTTTCACAGTTTAGCTATTGTGGACATTGCTGCTATGAACATTGGGGTGCATGTGTCCCTTCTTTTCACTACCTCTGTGTCTTTGGGGTAAATACCCAGTCGTGCAATTGCTGGGTCATAGGCTAGCTCTATTTTAAACTTTTTGAGGAACCTCCACATTGTTTTCCAAAGTGGCTTTATCAACTTGTATTCCCACCAACAATATAAAACGGTTCCCCTTTCTCCACATTGTCTCCAACATTTGTTGTTTCTTCCCTTATCAGTTTTTGCCATTCTAACTGGTGTAAGGTGGTATCTCAATGTGGTTTTGATTTGAATATCCCTGATGGCTAATGATGTTGAACATTTTCTCATGTGTCTGTTAGCCATTTGTATTTCTTCTTTGGAGAAGGGTCTTTTCATGTTTTCTGGCCATTTTTTTGACTTGATTATTTGGTTTTCGGGTGGAATTGGGATGCCACCAGCTTTGGTTTTCTTTTTCAACATTACTCTGGCTATTTGGGATCTTTTCTGGTTCCATACAAATTTTAGGATATTAAGGACAGCATGTATTGCATGCATCACAAGCTGTGATATATAAACAATGAACTTTGCTTGGATCACTGAATAAAATAAAATAAAATAAAATAAAATAAAATTTTTTAGGATTATTTGTCCTATTTCTTTGAAAAAAGTTGCTCGTATATTGAATGAATGGGATTGCATTAAACGTGTAGATTGCTTTAGGTATCATAGACATTTTTTTTCTTTTTTTTGGTGTCAAAATGGATTTTATTTTATTTTTAAAATTTTTTAATTAGTTTATTTTTTTCAGCATAACAGTATTCATTATTTTTTTCACCACACCCAGTGCTCCATGCAATCTGTGCCCTCTATAATACCCACCACCTGGTACCCCAACCTCCCACCCCCCCCGCCACTTCAAACTCCTCAGATTGTTTCTCAGAGTCCATAATATCTCATGATTCACCTCCCCTTCCAATTACCCCAACTCCCTTCTCCTCTCTAACAGTATTTGTTCTTCCAATCTGTGAGCATGGGACATTTTTCCATTTCTTTGTGTCTTCCTCAGTTACTTTCATGAGTATCCTGTGGTTTTCGGAGTACAGATTATTTGCCTTTTTGGTTAGATTTATTCCTAGACATCTTATGGTTTTGGGTGAAATTGTAAATGGGATCACTCCTTAATTTCTCTTTCTTTTGTCTTGTTGGTATTTAGAAATGCAACTGATTTCCATGCATTGGTTTTATATCCTGACACTTTACTGAATTCCTGTATGAGTTCTCACAGTTTGGGGGTGGAATCTTTCAGTTTTTCCACATAAGTATCATACCATCTGCAAAGAGTGAGAGTTTTGACTTCTTTTTTGCTGATTCAGATGCCTTTTTTTTCTTTTTGTTGTCTGATTGCTGAGGCTAGGACTTCTAGTACTAGGTTGAATAGCAGTGGTGATAGTGGACATCCCTGCCATGTTCCTGACCTTGGGGGGAAAGCTTTCAGTTTTTCCCCATTGAGAATTATATTTGCTCTGGGTCTTTCAGAGATGGCTTTTATTATATTGACATAGGTACCCTCTATCCCTACACTGTGAAGTTTGATAAAGAAATGATGCTGTACTTTGTCAAATGCTTTTTCAGCATGTCTTGAGAGTATCATATGGTTCTTGTTCTTTCTTTTATTAATGTATTGTATCACATTGATTGATTTGCAGATGTTGAACCAACCTTGCAGCCCAGGAATAAATCCCCCTTGGTTGTGGTGAACAAACCTTTTAATGTACTGTTGGATCCTACTGGCTAGTATTTTGGTGAGAATTTTTGCATCCGTGTTCATCAGGGATAGTGGTCTGTAATTCTCTTTTTTTGATGGGGTCTTTGTCTGGTTTGGGGAGCAAAGTAATGGTGGTCTCGTCAAGTGAGTTTGGAAGTTTTTTCTTCCATTTCTAATTTTTGGAAGAGTTTCAGGAGAATAGGTGTTAATTCTTCTTTGAATACTTGGTAGAATTCCCTTGGGGAGCCATGTGGTCCTGGGATTTTGTTTGTTGGGAGGTTTTTGATGACTGCTTCAATCTTCTTATTGGTTATGGCTCTGTTCATGTTTTCTGTTTCTTCCTGGTTCAGTTTTGATAGTTTATATGTCTCGAGGAATACAACCATTTCTTCCAGATGGTCTAATTTGCTGGCATACGGTTGCTCATAATATGTGCTTATAATTGTTTGTATTTCTTTGGTGTTGGTTGTGATCTCTCCTCTTTCATTCATGATTTTATTAATTTGGGTCCTTTTTCTTTTCTTTTTCAACATTTCCTTAGCGATTCGGGGTCTCTTCTGATTCCATACAAATTTTAGGATTATTTACTCCAGCTCTTTGAAGAATACTGGTGGAATTTTGATCGGAATGGCATTAAAAGTATAGATTGCTCTAGGCAGTATAGACATTTTAACAATGTTTATTCTTCCAATCCAACAGCATGGAATGGTCTTCCATCTTTTTGTGTCTTCTTCAATTTCTTTCATGAGTGTTCTGTAGTTCCTTGAGTACAGATCCTTTACCTCTTTGGTTAGGTTTATTCCCAGGTATCTTATGGTTCTTGGTGCTATAGGAAATGGAATCGATTCTCTAATTTCCCTTTCTGTATTTTCATTGTTAGTGTATAAGAAAGCTACTGATTTCTGCACATTGACTTTGTATCCTGCCACGTTGCTGAATTGCTGTATGAGTTCTAGTAGTTTGGGGGTGGAGTCTTTTGGGTTTTCCATATAAGGAATCATGTCATCTGCGAAGAGAGAGAGTTTGACTTCTTCATTGCCATGCCAATTTGGATACCTTTTATTTCTCTTTGTTGTCTGATTGCTGTTGCTAGGACTTCTAATACTATGTTGAACAAGAGTGGTAAGAGTAGGTTTTCTTTTTGATACTTCTGGCCAGGGGTTTATTAATCTTATTCTTTCAGAGGAGCCGCTCCTTGTTTTGTTGATTTGTTCGACTGTTCTCTTGGTTTCTATTTGATTGATTTCTGCTCTGACCTTAATTATAGCACTTTTCCTGCTGGGTTTCGGCTTTCTTTGCTGTTCTTTGTCCAGATGCTTTAGGTGTAGGGTTAGGTTGTGTATTTGAGACCTTTCTTGTTTCTTGCGAAAGGCTTGTATTGCTATATACTTTCCTCTCAGGATCGTCTTTTGTGTGTGTGTGTGTGTGTGTGTGTGTGTTTATATCATGCTCTTTCCTACTAGACACTTTATTTATTTTTTTTCCCATTTTTTCCCAATTTATTTATTTTCAGAAAAACAGTATTCATTATTTTTTCACCACACCCAGTGCTCCATGCAAGCTGTGCCCTCTATAATACCCACCACCTGGTATCCCAACCTCCCACCCCCCCGCCACTGCAAACCCCTCAGATTGTTTTTCAGAGTCCATAGTCTCTCATGGTTCATCTCCCCTTCCAATTTACCCAAAAGCACATACCCTCCCCAATGTCCATAACCCTACCCCCCTTCTCCCAACCCCCCTCCCCCCAGCAACCCACAGTTTGTTTCGTGAGATTAAGAGTCACTTATGGTTTGTCTCCCTCCCTATCCCATCTTGTTTCATGGATTCTTCTCCTACTCAGGATCGTCTTTGCTGTGTCCCAAAGATTCTGAAGAGTTGTGTTTTCATTTTCATTTGTTTCCGTGAATTTTTTCAATTCTTCTTTAATTTCCTGGTTGAGTCATTCATTCTTTCGTAGGATGCTCTCTAGCCTCCATGTATCTGAGTTATTTCCCACTTTCCTCTTGTGACTGAGTTCTAGTTTCAGAGCATTGTGGTCTGAAAGTATGCAGGGAATGATCCCAATCTTTTGGTACCGGTTGAGACCTGGATTTGTGACCCAGGATGTGATCTATTCTGGAGAATGTTCCATGTGCACTAGCACTAGAGATGAATGTGTATTCTATTGCTTTGGCAGGCGAGAATTCTACCACTGAACCACCCATGCTATATTGCTTTGGAATGGAATGTTCTGGAAGGCAGCTATGCTAACCACTATACCACCAACGCTGGAATGGAATGTTCTGAATATATCTGTGATGTCCATCTGGTCCAGTGTGTCATTTAAGGCCTTTAAGTGTTTGCTGATCTTTTGCTTGGATGATCTGTGTATTTCAGTGAGGGGGATGTTAACGCCCCCTACTATTATTTTATTATTGTCGATGTGTTTCTTTGGTTTTGTTATTAATTGGTTTATATAGTTGGCTTCTCCAATGCTAGGGGTATAGATATTTAAAATTGTTAGATCTTCTTGTTGGAAAGGCCCTTTACGTAAGATATAGTGTCCTTCCTCATCTCTTATTACAGTCTTTGGCTTAAAATCTAATTTATGTGATCTAAGGATTGCCACCCCCAGCTTTCTTTCAATGTCCATTAGCATGGTAAATTGTTTTCCACCCTGTCTCTTTAAATTTGGAGGTGTCTTGGATCTAAAGTGAGTCTCTTGCAGACAGCCTATTAATAGTTTTTTTTTTTTTTAAATCCATTCTGATACCCTGTGTGTTTTGATTGGGGTATTTAGCCCATTGGTGTTCAGGGTAACTATTGAAAGATATGAATTTAGTGCCGCTGTATTGCCTGTGAGGTGACGGTTGCTGTATATTGTCTCTGTTCCTTTCTGGTCTGTGTTACTTTTAGGCTCTCTCTTTGCTTAGAGGACCCCTTTCAGTATTTCCTGTAGGGTTGATTTGGTGTTTGCAAATTCTTTTAATTTTTGTTTGTCCTGGAAGCTTTTTATCTCTCCTCCTATTTCAATGAGAGCCTAACTGGGTATAGTATTCCTGGTTGCATAATTTTCTCATTTAGTGCTCTGAATCTATCACACCAGTTCTTTCTGGTTGGCCAGGTCTCTGTGGAGAACTCTGTTGCCAATTTAATAATTTCTACCATTGTATGTTGCAGACTTCTTGTCCCGAGCTGCTTTCAGGATTTTCTCTTTGTCTCTAACACTTGCCATTTTTACAATTAGATGAATGGGTGTTGACCTATTTTTGTTGATTTTGAGGGCGGTTCTGTCTGCCTCCTGGATTTTGATACCTGTTGCATTCCCCAAGTAAGGGAAGTTCTCTGCTATAATTTGCTCCAATATACTTTCTGCGCCTCTCTCTCTTTCTTCTTCTTCTGGGATCCCAATTATTCTAATATTGTTTCATTTTTTTTTTAAAGATTTTATGTATTTATTTGACAGACAGAGATCACAGGTAGGCAAAGAAGCAGGCAGATAGAGAGGAAGGGAAGCAGACCCCCTGCTGAGCAGAGAGCCCGATGTGGGACTCGATCCCAGGACCCTGAGGTCTTGACCTGAGCTGAAGGCAGTGGCTTAACCCACTGAGCAACACAGGCGCCCCCTAATATTGTTTCATCTTATGGTATCACTTATTTCTCGAGTTCTGATCCAATAGTTGTTTATCTCTCTTTTTCTCAGCTTCTTTATTCTCCATCATTTGGTCTTCTATATCACCAATTCTCTCATCTGCACCATTTATCCTAGCAGTTAGAACCTCCATTTTTTATTGCACCTCATTAGTAACCTTTTTGATTTTGAGTTGGTTACATTTTAGTTGTTTCTCCAGAAAGGGATTCTCTAGTATCCTCCATGACTTTTCCAAACCCAGCTAATATCTTTATAGTCATCATTCCGAACCCTAGTTCTGACATCTTACTAATGTGAATATTGATTAGGTCCCTGGCAGTTGGTACTGTTTTTTTTTTTTTTTTTTGAGGTGAGTTTTTATGTTTTGTCATTTTCTTCAGATAAGAATAGATGAATGAGAGAACAAAATGCTCAAAGGGTAACAATGACCCCAGAAATATACACACTAAGCAAATCAGAAGAGACCCAAAACCTGGGGAAAGGAAAGGGAAAAAAGATAAACGAAAAGAGGAATATGATCATGCTGATGAATAGAACAGAGTCACGTACTAGATTTTGGCACCTCTCAGAATTTTAAAGAAAGAAAAACTTTCTTTAAGGGTAAATATGATAAGGGTAAATATGGTGAAGTGATGGAATAGGACTGTAAAGATGAAAATTTTAAAAGATTTTAAAAAGGAAATTGATAAGAATTTGGTGGAGAAAAGAGGGAAAAAGTAAAAAAAAAAAAAAAGGATGGAATGTGATGAGGTAGGAGAGTAGAACAAAACCATACACTAGACTTAAGGTATATATTGGTTTGTCAGAAGAACCTGTATCCCAAAATTTTAAAGGAAAAAATATATATATCTACACATAGAGACAATGGGGTTCTATCAATAAGGGGTTAGAATATGAGTGTAAAATGAAAATTTAAAAAGATTTAAGAAAGGTATTGGTTGAAAAAGGGGAGAGAATCCATGAGAGACTGTGGACTCTGAGAAACAAACTGAGGGTTTTGGAGGGGAGGGGAGGAGATGGGTGAGCCTGGTGATGGATATTAAGGAGGGCATGTATTGCATGGAGCACTGGGTATGGTGTATAATCAATGAATCTTGTAACACTGAAAATATAAATTAAAATTTAAATAAAAGGAAAGAATAAAAATAAAAATAGAAAAAGAACAAATAAAGAAAACTTTAAAAATTAACTTTGAAAGATGAAAGAATCAAGGGGCATTAGAGAGGAGAAGGGAATTTGGGTAAATTGGAAGGGGAGGTGAACCACGAGAGACTATGGACTCTGAAAAACAATCTGAGGGGTTTGAAGTGGCGGGGGGGTGGGAGGTTGGGGTACCAGGTGGTGGGTATTATAGAGGGCACGGGTTGCATGGAGCACTGGGTGTGGTGAAAAAATAATGAATACTGTTTTTCTGAAAATAAATAAATTGGAAAAAAAAATTAAAAAAAATTAAAAAAAAAGAGAAAATGAAAAAAAAAATAAAAGAAAGAATCATGGGGAAAAAGCCATGAATTCTATGCTCTGTATTCCCCTTGCATTGGAGATTTGCAGTTCTATTTCATCTGTAAACTTGGTCTTGGCTGAATGTTCTTGCTGATCTTCTGGAGAAGGGGCCTATTGCAGTGATTCTCAAACGTCTTGCCCAGGTGAAGTGCCTCGCCCTTGCCAGGGTCCAGACTAAGGAATCTGCTCGGGTTTGCTGTTGGTAGCTCTTGTTCCCTGAAAGCTTTTTCCATACAGCTTTGAGGATGGAATGAAAATGGTACCCTCCCAATCTGCGGCTCTGTGTGCCCTCAGAGAAAAGCAGTCAATCACTCTTGTTTTCCTGGTCTCCAGCCTGCACTTTGTGCTCATCTGGTCTGTGACCAAGTGTTTCTATCTCTGGCATATGACCCCGTTTGTAGTTTCCAAATCCTGCAGATTTCTGTGGTCTCCTTCTGTGCTGCTGCTCCCCATACTGCTCCTCCCAGGGGAGGAAGGAGAGTCTCCCTGGATCTGCTGCTCATTGGGTCCCTGATTGAGGAGTAGTGGCCCAAATGTGCTGGGGATCATTGTTTATGGCGACCCCAAGGTGAGAGCCCACTCCTTGGCTCCTTCTTTGCAGCTGGCTTCCCCACTGTGATACCTGGGAGCTCTGCCATACTCAGGCACCCCTGGTCTTTCTGTGACTTCGATGGTTCTGAGACCACACTGTCCCAGCGAGGCTTCCACCCCCCACTTAGCCACTGGAGCCATGTCCCTCAGTGGAACCAACTTCTAAAAATTCTGATTTTGTGTTCTGTTACTCTGTCGCTTGCCAGGAGTCTGCTTACCGAGGGTCCCTCCCCCTGTTGTCTATCTTCCCAAATATCACCTGGGTTCATATCTTTGCATGTCCTACCTTCCAAAAGTTGTGGCTTTTCTGTTCATAGAATTGCTGCTATTTTTTCCTTCAATCTCCTGTTGAGTTTGTACGTGTTCAGAATGCTTTGATAACTATCTTGCTGAATTCTTGGGAGGAGACAAAATTTAGGTCTCCTATTCCTCCGTTATCTTGCTCCTGGGGTTTTTCTTTTTCAAGTTTTACACAAGGCTTGCAGCAAGGGAGATGGGAAAAGGCAAGTCGAAAAGGTCATTGTTCTTACCGAGATTCAGATTTCTTGAATAATACTATTTGAATTATTTCAGGTCTTTGGTTTACTTCTAGAGTTCTATAGAACTTGATTTTGAAAGTTTTTGCCAGGATTCTAATTGCTTTTATTAAGGAAAGGCTTTTTGGAGATCCTTCTCTGCCATTCCTGCTGATACCATTTTATATTTTGTTTCTTAAGCTATTATAAAATCTCACTTATGGTAAATCACTTTTTTCTTTTTAATAAATGAAGATACTGGAACTGTGAAGGTTTAAATTGAGTTATTAAAATTTATTACTTCAGCTGTTGTACTAAACATAAAGAAGGACATTTCTTCTTTTATTGTTTGTTATGATTTCAGGAAATTTTTTTTCCTCATAGCTTGTTGCAAGATTTAAAGGTTAATAGATAGAAAAAACAATCTGTCAATTCCAGTACATGAAATTAAAACAGTAAGCTCTCAGTCATTATTAGCTATTATCAATAATGTCCTTTTCTTCATCTTCCTCCTTTCAGTACAGTTCATTGGAGCTTTTTCCTCTTATACCATAGCAGAGCAACTGTAACAACCTCTGAGAGTAATAGATTGGAATTGAGAAAAGTTGGTAATGAAATTTCCTTTCTCTGAAAATTGTTTTTATTATGCAATTGAAACTTTGATTCTTATTGCTGTGTATGAATGCTAAGAGGGAATAACTGAAGCACAGATATCAACTTCAGCATTTGGAAAGCCAAGAAATGAGCATAGTGTAGTTTTGTGCATGGGACACTGAATGAGATCAGGAAGCAAAAAGTCTGGGCTATGGTCTCTATCTACTACGAAAAAAGCTATATGACTTTGGCATTTTTCTGCCCCTCACAGTTTCATCTGGGAATTTTCATAGAGTTGAATTACATGTCCTCTGAGGTCTTTTTTAGTTTTTTGGGCATTATTCAGTTGAAAGTTGTATCTTTTGAAGAAAATTGGAAATGTATTTAATGTGAGACTGTTCCTTTTAGAGTAAAGTACTCAATAAAGACATAAGTAGTGAGGCTTTACTAGAAAGGTTTGCATTAATTTTTCACTCTAAAATACCACATTATATAAATAAATAAAATACATTATGTGTTTTATAGGAAAAAATGACAATATGAATTTAATATCTTTTGTATTCTTTGTTTTAGGTTGGTACAGAGGAGTTTCAACAAAGAAGCCAAATGTAAAGGTAATAAAAAGTTTGTTATCCTTTCTAATGTAAGAAGCGACCTAGTATGTTTATTTGCTATAAAAACAATTCTTACTTGTCCATCTTTTAAGCTTTTACCATAGCCACACTCTTTCTTTACTTTACAGAGCTATATTAGACCCTACCCTACTCTATGTCAGCAGCATTAAAATTTTTTTTAAAAGGACAGAAAATGGATGTATGATCATAGCTGCAAAACTCATTTTGAAAAAGCCTATTTGAGATATTAATAATTTTTCCTTCAAGTATTTGACAAAAAGTAAATTGACCTCATAACCAACACCAACGAAATACAAACAATTGTAAGAGAATATTGTAAATAATTACATGCCAACAAATTGGGCAACTTGGAAGAAATGGATAAATTCCTAGAAACATGTAAAGTACCAAAACTGAAACAGTAAGAAATAGAAAACTTAAAACAGACCCACAACAGACAAAGAAATTGTAATAAAAAATCTCCCAACAAATAAGAATGTAGGGCCGGGTAGCTTCTCAGGGGAATTCTACCAAATATTTATTTATTTAAAAGAATTTATTTGTTTATTTGACAGTGAGAGAGGAAACATAAGCAGAGGGAGTGGGAGAAGGAGAAGGAGACCTCCCGTCAAGCAGGGGGGCTGATGTGGTACTGGATCCCAGGATGCTGGGATCATGACCTGAGCCAAAGAGAGATATTTAATGACTGAGCCATGCAGGCGCCCCTATACCAAACACTTAAAAAAAAATTAATATCTTTGTGTACGGTGTAAGAGAATGGTCGAGTTTCATTCTTCTACATATAGCTGTCCAGTTTTCCCAGCACCATTTATTGAAGAGACTGTCTTTTTTCCACTGTATATTTTTTCCTGTTTTGTCGAAGATTAATTGACCATAGAGTTGAGGGTCCATATCAGGGCTCTCTACTCTGTTCCACTGGTCTATGTGTCTGTTTTTATGCCAGTACCATGCTGTCTTGGTGATCACAGCTTTGTAATAAAGCTTGAAATCAGGTAAGGTGATGCTGCCAGCTTTATTTTTGTTTTTCAACATTTCCTTAGCGATTCGGGGTCTCTTCTGATTCCATACAAATTTTAGGTTTATTTGCTCCAGCTCTTTGAAGAATGCCGGTGGAATTTTGATCGGAATGGCATTAAAAGTATAGATTGCTCTAGGCAGTATAGACATTTTAACAATGTTTATTTTTCCTATCCAAGAGCATGGAATGGTCTTCCATCTTTTTGTGTCTTCTTCAATTTCTTTCATGAGCGTTCTATAGTTCCTCAAGTATAGATCCTTTACCTCTTTAGTTAGGTTTATTCCCAGGTATCTTATGGTTCTTGGTGCTATAGGAAATGGAATCGATTCTCTAATTTCCCTTTCTGTATTTTCATTGTTAGTGTATAAGAAAGCCACTGATTTCTGCACATTGACTTTGTATCCTGCCATGCTGCTGAATTGCTGTATGAGTTCTAGTAGTTTGGGGGTGGAGTCTTTTGGGTTTTCCATATAAAGAATCATGTCATCTGCGAAGAGAGAGAGTTTGACTTCTTCATTACCAATTTGGATACCTTTTATTTCTCTCTGTTGTCTGATTGCTGTTGCTAGGACTTCTAATACTATGTTGAACAAGAGTGGTGAAAGTGGGCATCCTTGTCTTGTTCCTGATCTCAATGGGAAGGCTGCCAGCTTTTTCCCATTGAGGATGATATTTGCTGTGGGTCTTTCATAGATAGATTTGATGAGGTTCAGGAATGTTCCCTCTATCCCTATACTTTGAAGCGTTTTAATCAGGAACGGATGTTGGATTTTGTCAAATGCTTTTTCTGCATCAATTGAGAGGACCATGTGGTTCTTTTCTCTTCTCATATTAATTTGTTGTATCACATTGATTGATTTGCGAATGTTGAACCATCCTTGTAGCCCAGGAATGAATCCCACCTGATCATGGTGGATAATCTTTTTAATGTGTTGTTGGATCCTGTTGGCTAGGATCTTGTTGAGAATCTTAGCATCCATATTCATCAGTGGAGAACAGTGTGGAGATTCCTCAAGAAATTAAAAATAGAGCTTCCCTACGACCCTGCAATTGCACTCCTGGGTATTTACTCCAAAGATACAGATGTCGTGAAAAGAAGGGCCATCTGTACCCCAATGTTTATAGCAGCAATGGCCACAGTCGCCAAACTATGGAAAGAACCAAGATGCCCTTCAACGGATGAATGGATAAGGAAGATGTGGTCCATATACACTATGGAGTATTATGCCTCCATCAGAAAGGATGAATACCCAACTTTTGTAGCAACATGGACGGGACTGGAAGAGATTATGCTGAGTGAAATAAGTCAAGCAGAGAGAGTCAATTATCATAATGGTTTCACTTATTTGTGGAGCATAACCAATAGCATGGAGGACAAGGGGCGTTAGAGAGGAGTAGGGAATTTGGGTAAATTGGAAGGGGAGGTGAACCATGAGAGACTATGGACTCTGAAAAACAGTCTGAGGGGTTTGAAGTGGCGGTGGGGTGGGAGGTTGGGGTACCAGGTGGTGGGTATTATAGAGGGCACGGCTTGCATGGAGCACTGGGTGTGGTGAAAAAATAATGAATACTGTTTTTCTGAAAATAAATAAATTGGAAAAAAAAAGAATTAATATCTATCTGAAGCGATTCCAAAAAACAGAAATGAAAGGAAAATTTCTAAACTCATTCTTTGAGTCCAGCATTACCTTAATCTTAAAAAGACCCCATGGAAAATGAGAATTACAGACCAATATCCCAGATGAACATGGATAAAGAAATTCTTACCAAGGGGATTCCTGGGTGGCTCAGTCCATTAAGCATCTGCCTTTGGCTCAGGTCATGATCCCATGGTCCTGGGATTGAATCCTGCATCAGGCTCCTTGCTCAGCAGGGAGTCAGCTTCTCCCTCTGCCTGCTCTGCCTGCTCTTCCTGCTGCTCTCCCTGCTTGTGCACTTGCTTTGTGTCTCTGTCTCTCTCTCTCTGAACAAATGATTAAACTCTTAAAAAGATTCTTACTAAGATAGTAGCTAATAGGATCCAACAATACGTTGAAAGGGTTATTCACCTCAACCAAGTGGGTTTATTCCTGTGTTGCAGAAGTGGTTCAGTGCCCACATACCAATCAACTTGATACACCACAATAACAAAAGAAAGGATAAGAACTATATGATCTCCTCAATAGATGTAGAAAAGCATTTGACAAAATACAGCACCATTTCTTGATAAAACCATCCACAATGGAATGGTAGAAGGAATATACTTCAATATCATAAATGCCATATATGAAAGATCTATCCTCAGTAGGGAAGAACTGAGAGCTTTTCCCCTATGGTCAGGTACACGATAGGGATGTTCACTGTTGCCACTATTGTTCAGTATAGTACTGGAAGTCCTAGCCTCAGCAATCTGACAACAAAAAGAACTAAATAAAAAGCATGCAGATTGGTAAAGAAGTCAAACTTTTACTCTCTGCAGATGACATGATGGTCTATGGAGAGAACCCAAAGACTCCACCAAAAAATTGCTAGAACTCATACAAGAATTCAGCAAAGTCACAGGATATAAAATCAATGCATAGAAGTCTGTTCTTTTTCAGCAGAAAAAGAAATCAAGGGATTGATCCTGTTTACAGTTGTACTAAAAACTGCAAGATACTTAGGCATAAACCTAACTAAAGAGGTAACAGATGGGTACTCTGAAAACTATAGAACACTTATGAAAGAAATTGAGGAAGAAAAAAAACTGGAAAAATCTTCCATGCTCATGGATTGGAAGAAAAAATATTGTTAAAATATGCATACAACTCAAAGCTGTCTACACATTCAGTGCAATCTCTACCAAAATAGCATGAGCATTTTTCACAGAGCTGGAAGAAAAAATTCTAAAATTATTATGGAATCAGAAAATACCCTGAAAATCCAAAGTAATGTAGAAAAAAAAAGAGCAAAGCTAGAGGAATCACAATTCTGGACTTCAAGCTGTATTACAAAGCAATAGTCATCAAAACAGTATGGTCCTAGCACAAAAACAGACATATAGATCAATGGAACAGAATAGAAAACCCAGAAATGGACCTCACCTGATCTTCAACAAAACAGGAAATAATATCTAATGGAAAAAAGATAATCTCTTCAACAAATGGTGTTGGAGAAGTTGGGACAGCCACATGAAGAAGAATGAAACACAAAATAAATTCAAAGTAGATGAAAGACTAAATATGAGATAGGAATCCATCAAAATCCTAGAGGAAAACACAGGCAGCATCCTCTTTGACCTCAGCCTCAGCAATTTCTTGCTAGACATGTCTCCAGAGGCAGGGGAAAAAAAAGCAAAAGTAAACTATTGGGACTTCATCAGGATGAAAAGCTTCTTCACAGTAAAGGAAACAGTCAACTAAACCAAAAGCCTACTGATAGAATGGGAGAAGACATTTGCAAGTGACATATCAGATGAAGGGCTAGTATCCAAAACCTATAAAGAACTTATTGGACTCAACACTCAAAGAACAAATAATCCAGTCAAGAAATGGGCAGAAGACATGAGCAGACATTTCTCCAATGAAGACATCCAGATGGCCGACAGACATGAAAACGTGCTCAGCATCACTTGACATCAGGGAAATACAAATCAAAACCACAAGACCGGGGTGCCTGGGTGGCTCAGTGGGTTAAGGCGCTGCCTTCGGCTCGGGTCATGATCTCAGGGTCCTGGGATCGAGTCCCGCGTCGGACTCTCTGCTTGGCAGGGAGCCTGCTTCCCTTCCTCTCTTTCTGCCTGCTTCTCTGCCTACTTGTGATCTCTCTCTGTCAGGTGAATAAATAAAATCTTTAAAAAAAACCCCACAAGGCCAATGATGTACTATACCTTGGCTAGTTGAATGAAAAAAAAAAAAAAACCCAGAATGAGATACTACCTCACACCAGTCAGAATGGTTAAATTAACAAATCAGGAAACAGCAGTTGGTGATGGTGCAGAAAATGGGAACCCTCTTTACACTGCTGGTGGGAATCCAAACTGGTGCAGCCATTCTAGAAAACAGTATGGAGGTTCCTCAAAGAGTTAAATGTAGAGCTCCCCTATGACCCAGCAATTCTACTCAAAGGATACAAAAATAGTGTTTTGAAGGGGCACATGCACCCCAATATTTAGCAGCAATGTCCAAAATAGTCAAACTGTAGAAAGAGCCCAGGTGCTCATCGACAGATGAATGGATAAAGAATATGGAGTGTGTACACACACACACACAAACACACGCACACACACACCCCACACGAATATTATATAGCCATCAAAAAGAATGAACTGTTGCCATTTGCAACAATGTGGATGGAACTAGAGGGTATTATGATAGTGAAATAAGTTACTCAGAGAAAGACAATTATCATATTTCACTCGTGGAATTTAAGAAACAAAACAGATGAATATAAGGGAAGGGAAGGAAAAATAAAAGATAAAAACAGAGAAGAAGGCAAACCATAGGAGACTCTTTAACTATAGAGAGCAAACTGAGGGTTGTTGGAGGGAGGTGGGTGAGGTTATGGGGTAATTTGATGATGGGCATTAAGGAGGGCACTTGTGAAAATGAGCACTGGGTGTATATTCAAGTGATGAATCACTAAACTCTACCCCTGAAGCTAATGATACACTATATGTTAACTAAATTGAATTTAAACAAAAAACTTCTTGAGGAGGGCATGTGTGGTGATGGGTATTGGATATTATATTACAACTAATGAATTGTTGAACACTATGTCAAAGCCTAATGATGTCAATTATGATATCGTTTCATTTGTTTGTGGAACATAAGGAATAGCATTCAGGACATTAGGAGAAGGAATGGAAAAATGAATGGAGGGGAACAGAGGGGGAAATGAACCATGAGAGACTATGGACTCTGAGGAACAAATTGAGGGTTTTAGAGGGGACAGGAGTGGGAGGATGGGTGAGCCCAGTGGTGGATATTAAGGAGGGTACTTATTGCTTGGAGCACTGGGTGTTATACGTAAACAGTGAATCATGGAACTCTACATCAAAAACTAATGTATTGTATGGTAACTAACGTAACATAATTTAAAAAAATGATGTATTATGTATCGGTTAATTGAACATAATAAAAATGAATAAATTTTTTAAAAAGTAAATTGAGTGAAATAAGCCAAGGAGAGAGAGTCAGTTATCATATGGTTTCACTTATTTGTGGAGCATAACCAA
This sequence comes from Neogale vison, assembly GCF_020171115.1. Classification (NCBI taxonomy): domain Eukaryota; kingdom Metazoa; phylum Chordata; class Mammalia; order Carnivora; family Mustelidae; genus Neogale; species Neogale vison. Next base: position 204,377,997 of record NC_058096.1, on the reverse strand, counting down.
TAGCATGGAGGAAATGGGGAGTTAGAGAAGAGAAGGGAGTTCGGGGAAATTGGAAGGGGAGGTGAACCATGAGAGACCATGGACTCTGAAAAACAATCTGAGGGTTTTGAAGTGGCGGGGGATGGGCGGTTGGGGTACCAGGTGGTGGGTGTTATAGAGGGCATGGCTTGCATGGAGCACTGGGTGTGGTGCAAAAATAATGAATACTGTTATGCAGAAAATAAATAAAAAATAAATTAAAAAAAAGTAAATTGACTTATTCATAGTCCTAGTCTTGTGGAGCTGTGTGTTTTTTTAGACAAATTAATTTCTAAAATACAAAATGGAAAAAACTTTCAAATAATTTTCAATTAAATGCCCTTGTTGATGACCAAATTCTCATTAAAACATGACACTTCTCCAATAAAGACATACAAATGGCTATCAGACACATGAAAAAATGTTCATCATCACTAGCCATCAGGGAGATTCAAATTAAAACCACATTGAGATATCACCTTATACCAGTTAGAATGGCCAAAATTAGCAAGACAGGAAACAACATTTGTTGGAGAGGATGTGGAGAAAGGGGAACCCTCTTCCACTGTTGGTGGGAATGCAAGTTGGTGCAGCGTCTTTGGAGAACAGTGTGGAGATTCCTTAAGAAGTTAAAAATAGAGGGGCGCCTGGGTGGCTCAGTGGGTTAAGCCGCTGCCTTCGGCTCGGGTCATGATCTCAGGGTCCTGGGATCGAGCCCCGCATTGGGCTCTCTGCTCGGCGGGGAGCTTGCTTCCCCCTCTCTCTCTCTCTCTGCCTGCCTCTCCATCTACTTGTGATTTCTCTCTGTCAAATAAATAAATAAAATCTTAAAAAAAAAAAACGAAGTTAAAAATAGAACTTTCCTATGACCCTGCCATTGCACTCCTGGGTATTTACCCCAAAGATACAGATGTCGTGAAAAGAAGGGCCATCTGTACCCCAATGTTTATAGCAGCAATGGCCACGGTCGCCAAACTGTGGAAAGAACCAAGATGTCCTTCAACCGATGAATGGATAAGGAAGATGTGGTCCATATACACTATGGAGTATTATGCCTCCATCAGAAAGGATGAATACCCAACTTTTGTAGCAACATGGACGGGACTAGAAGAGATTATGCTGAGTGAAATAAGTCAAGCAGAGAGAGTGAATTATCATATGGTTTAACTTATTTGTGGAGCATAACAAAAAGCGTGGAGGACATGGGGAGTTAGAGAGAAGGGGGTTGGGGTAAATTGGAAGGGGAGGTGAATCATGAGAGAGTATGGACTCTGAAAAACAATCTGAGGGTTTTGAAGTGGCGGGGGGGTGGGAGGTTGGGGTACCAGGTGGTGGGTATTATAGAGGGCACGGCTTGCATGGAGCACTGGGTGTGGTGAAAAAATAATGAATACTGTTTTTCTGAAAATAAATAAATTGGAACAAAAACCCCACAGTACCACCATACATTTGTTAGGATGGTCAAAATTAACAACACAGAGAATAACAGATGTTGGGGAGGATATAGAGAAAGGAGAACCCTTTTACACTGTTGGTGGGAATGCAAGCTGGTGCAGCTACTCTGGAAAACAGTATGGAGGTTCCTCAAAAAGTTAAAAATAGAGCTAACCTACGATCCAGCCATTGCACTACTGGGTATTTACCCCAAAGGTACAGATGTAGTGATAAGAAGGGGCACATGCACCCTAATGTTCATAGCAGCAATGTCCACAACAGCCAAACTGTGGAAGGAACCAAGATGTCCTTCAACAGATATAGGGATAAAGAAGATGTGGTTCATATATACAAGGGAATATTACTCAGCCATCAGAAAGGATGAATACCCATCATTTGCATCCACATGGAGGAAACTGGAGGGTATTACGCTAAGTGAAATTAGTCAAGCAGAGGAAGACAATTATCATATGGTTTCACTCATATGTGGAATATAAGGAATAGTGCAGAGGCCCATAGGGGAAAGGAGGGAAAAGTGAATGGGAAGAAATCAGAGATGGAGACAAACCATGAGAAGCTCTGGACTCTGGGAGATAAATTGAGGGTTGCAGAAGGGAGGGTTGGGGGATGGGGTAACTGGATGATGGTCATTAAGGAGGGCACATGATCACAGAGCACAGGGTGTTATATGCAACTAATGACTCAGTGAACACTACATCAAAAACTAATGATGTACTGTATACTTAGCGTTGTACTTATATAATACATGAACTTAATGAAAAAAGGAAAAAATAGAGTTTATTGGAGAAATAGTAAGCACCTGTTAAAGATACATATTGAAGTGTTTACAGATGCTTTCTAAAATTTGCTCTGAAGTACTGTAGTAGGTAAAAATGTGTATGTGGGATTAATAAATCAAGACTGGTAAAATGTTCATAATCATTTAAAGGTGATTGAGAGGTTCATGTAGGTTCAGTGTGTTTTTCTGTCTAATTCTATATGTATTTGAAATGGGGATAACATTATTAGTTATTTCATACTTATTTTCATAGAGTTGTTACAAGGAATCAATGAACTTACATGTAGCACATGTTAATAATACAATAACACAGTGTTTAGCACATGATAATAATACAATAAATATTTGCTTCTTTTGTTGTAACAATTACTGCTATGATAGCATAGGGCTTGCAAGTGAGTAAAGATTTGACAACACCTTAGAGGACAAAAAAAGAGGAACTAGCACAAAGAGACTGAGAAATAGAGGTGACAGTTGGCTAAGGATATCTGAAAGTTTTTTTAAGGGGTAATTAATGATTTCAAGTATTGTGGAGTGGTCTAGTAGAATGGGTACTGAATAGGGGCTATGTTTGGCAGTTAGAAGGCTGTTGGTGATTTCTAAGGGAATCTGATTTAATAGCGTGATAGTGGTAGAAAACCAGAGTCTAGTGAGTAGGTTATGGGTGAAAGGAAGAAAATGGATATAGGCTCTAAAGAATATAAGCTTGTTGTTTTGGGGAGTAGAAGACTGATGAACATTTTGTATTTGATTTATGTAAAGATCTAGAAAATACTAATAATTTATAATGCCTTTAGTTCAGTGGTTACCTGTCAATAGTATTGAAGAGATGAATGGATTGCAAAAAGATCTGAGAAAACTTCTGGTGATGATGCAAATTTCTTTATTTTAATTGTGCCCATGATTTCACTGTAAATATACTATATGCCTAAAGGCATCAAATTCCACACTGTAAATATGTACAGTTTAGGGTGTATCAGGTATTCCTTAATTAATTTGTTAAAAAAAAGCAAGTAAATGGCTTTCATATCAAATCCTGAAGATGTGATTTCATATTTATTCTGAGAATTATCATTTCAGTTTCTCAATTTACTTTCTAGTTTTAGTGGTTAATTTTGGTACAGACTTGGTCAAATATCAAGTAATACTGAGAATTTTCTAATTTTTTTTATATGAAGGAAAACTATAGTTGCCATCAATAGTTCTCCTAACTGAAAACTTTTTTAAAGGTGAACTTTTATCATTGTTACTCAGCACTGGAATTCTGTATTTGTGGTTTGGAATTTATCTAACAAGACACCTATTAAGTGTACTCCATGGATGGGCCTTATTATTAATTAGTGTGTCTGTATTGTTGTAGGTAGGGAGAAAGTGGTAGATGTTGAAAAGAAGGAAGGCTAGGTGATATTTTGTGCCAGGCTTACTCCTTGTGTTTGGAAGTCTTCCAGACAACTCCTAGGTTTGAAGATTTGCTATGAGGACACACAGGGTTCATTATATAGTTGCACTCAAAGCTGTGAATTACTGCAGTGAAGAATACAAATCAAAATCAGCAAAGGGAAAAGATTCATGCGCTCAAGTCTAGGGAAATCAGGCAAAAGGTTCCAAGAGTCCTTTTCCAATGGAGTCACACAGGACAAACCTAATTTTTCCAACAACACTTTGACAACATGTGTGAAGTGTTGCCAACCAGAGAAGCTTGTTTGAAACCCGGTACCCTGTGTTTTTATTGAAAGTCGGTACCCTGTGTTTTTATTGGGCACTGGTCAGATAGATAGCATCTGCCTAATGTGTAACAAATGTTCATACTCCCAGAAAGAAAGCAGGTATTTATCATATGGTTTGTGCCAAATAGTTTAGGCACAATGAGCAAATCTTATCAGTTAATGGCGAGAAACCTACCCAAATTTAAAATAAGTATGAGAGTTTCATTTGGCCCATGTTTTCAGCAACACCTCTCATTTTTAGTCTTTTAAATTTTAGCCATTCATATGGATGGCATAGCAGTATCTTGTTATTATCTTAACTTTTATTTCCCTGATGACTAAAGAGGTTGAACACTTTTTCAAATGTTTATTGGCCTTTCACCTCATTTTTCTGTGTAGTGTCTGTTCAAGGCTCTCACTCATATTTTACTGTTTTTTATTGAATTATATGAATTTGTTATTCTGAATATAAGTCTTTGTAAATATACTCTTTTACTCTGTGTCTTGCCTTTTTTGTTATTTTTATTAACATATAATGTATTATTTTCCCCAGGGATACAGGTCTGTGAATTGTCAGGCTTACACATGTCACAGCCCTCACCATAGCACATATCCTCCCCAATGTCCACAACCCAACCACCCTTTCCATACCCCTCCACCCCCAGCAACCCTGTTTCTTTTGTGAGATTAAGAGTCTCTTATGGTTTGTCTCCCTACCGATCCCATCTTGTTTCATTTTTTTCTTCCCTACCCCCCAAACCCACCACTCAGCCTCTCAAATCCCTTATATCAGGGAGATCATATGATAATTGTCTTTCTCTGATTGACTTATTTTGCTCAACATAATACTCTCTAGTTTCATCCACATCATTGCAAATGGCAAGATTTTATTTCTTTTGATGGTTGCATAGTATTCCATTGTGTGTGTGTGTGTGTATACATATATATACATACATATCTTCTTCGTCCATATATATGTACACACACATACATATCTTCTTCGTCCATATATATGTACACACACACAAGATGGAAGAAGATGTGATAAAAGAAGATGTGATATACATATATCACATCTTCTTTATCCATTCATCTGTTGATGGACATCTAGGTTCTTTCCATACTTTGGGTATTTGTGGACATTGCTGCTGTGAACATTAGGGTGCACATGCCCCTTCGGATCACTACATTTGTATCTTTAAGGTAATTACCCAGTAGTGAAATTGCTGGGTTGTAGGGTAGCTCTATTTTCAACTTTCTGAGCAACCTCCATGCTGTTTTCTAGAGTGGCTTCACCAGCTTGCATTCCCATGAACAATGTAGGAGGGTTCCCCTTTCTCCGTATCCTTGCCAGCATCTCTCATTTCCTGATTTGTTCATTTTAGCCATTCTGACTGGTGTGAGGTGGTATCTCATTGTGGTTTTGATTTGTATTTCCGTGATGCCGAGTGATGTTGAGCACTTTTTCATGAGTCTGTTGGCCATCTGGATGTCTTCTTCACAGAAATGTCTGTTCATGTCTACTGCCCATTTCTTGATTGGATGATTTGTTCTCTGGGTGTTTTGTTTGCTAAGCTCTTTATAGATTTTGGATACTAGCCCTTTAACTGATATGTCGTTTGCAAATATCTTCTCCCATTCTGTCAGTTGTCTTTTGGTTTTTTTAACTGTTTCCTTTGCTGTGCAAAAGCTTTTGATCTTGATGAAGTCCCAATTGTTCATGTATGCCCTTGCTTCCCTTGCCTTTGGCAATGTTTCTAGGAAAGAGCTGCTATGGCTGAGGTCAAAGAGGTTGCTGCCTGTGTTCTCCTTAAGGATTTTTTTAAAAGATTTTATTTATTTATTTGACAGAGAGAGATCACAAGCAGGCCGAGAGGCAGGCAGAGAGAGAAGGAAGCAGGCTCCCTGCTGAGCAGAGAGCCCAATGCGGGCCTTGATCCCAGGACCCTGAGATCATGACCTGAGCCGAAGTCAGAGGCTTAACCAACTGAGCCACCCAGGCGCTCTCCTTAAGGATTTTGATGGATTTCTATCTCATATTGAGGTCTTTCAGACATTTTGGGTCTATTATTGTGTGTGGTGTAAGGAAATATTCCAGTTTCATTCTTCTGCATGTGGCTGTCCAATATTCCCAACACTATTTGTTGAAGAGACTATCTTTATTCCATTGAACATTCTTTCCTGCTTTTTTAAAAATTTTTTTATTGTTTATAAACATACATTTTTATCCCCAGGGGTACAGGTCTGTGAATCGCCAGGTTTACACACTTCACAGCACTCACCAAAGCACATACCCCCCCAATGTCCATAACCCTACCCCGCTTCTCCCAACCCCCCTCCCCCCAGCAACCATCAGTTTGTTTCGTGAGATTAAGAGTCACTTATAGTTTGTCTCCCTCCCTATCCCATCTTGTTTCATGGATTCTTCTCCTACCCACTTAAGCCCCCATGTTGCATCACCACTTCCTCATATCAGGGAGATTATATGATAGTTGTCTTTCTCAGCTTGACTTATTTCACTAAGCATGATACGCTTTCCTGCTTTTTTGAAGAGTAGTTGACCATAGAGTTGAGGGTCTATTTCTCGGCTCTCTGTTCTGTTCCGTTGATCTATGTGTCTGTTTTTGTACCAGTACCATACTGTTTTGATGATGATAGCTTTGTATTAGAGCTTGAAGTCCAGAATTGTGATGCCACCAACGTTGGTTTTCTTTTTCAACAGTCCTCTGGCTATATATTTTAGGATATATAAACTTTAGGATTATTTGTTCCATTTCTTTGAGAAAAAATTGATGGTATTTTGATAGAGATTGCATTAAATGTGTCTATTGCTTTGGATAGCATAGACATTTTCACAATATTTTTTCTACCAGTCCATGAACATGAAACACTTTTCCATTTCTTTGTGTCTTTTTCAGTTTCTTTCATGAGTATCCTATGGTTTTCTGAGTACAGATTATTTGCCTTTTTGGTTAGATTTATTCCTAGACATCTTATGGTTTTTGGGTGAAATTGTAAATGGGATCGACTCCTTAATTTCTCTTTCTTCTGTCTTGTTGGTATTTAGAAATGCAGCTGATTTCCATGCATTGGTTTTATATCCTGACACTTTACTGAATTCCTGTATGAGTTCTCACAGTTTGGGGGTGGAATCTTTCAGTTTTTCCACATAAGTATCATACCATCTGCAAAGAGTGAGAGTTTTGACTTCTTTTTTGCTGATTCAGATGCCTTTTTTTTCTTTTTGTTGTCTGATTGCTGAGGCTAGGACTTCTAGTACTAGGTTGAATAGCAGTGGTGATAGTGGACATCCCTGCCATGTTCCTGACCTTGGGGGGAAAGCTCTCAGTTTTTCCCCATTGAGAATTATATTTGCTCTGGGTCTTTCAGAGATGGCTTTTATTATATTGACATAGGTACCCTCTATCCCTACACTGTGAAGTTTGATAAAGAAATGATGCTGTACTTTGTCAAATGCTTTTTCAGCATGTCTTGAGAGTATCATATGGTTCTTGTTCTTTCTTTTATTAATGTATTGTATCACATTGATTGATTTGCAGATGTTGAACCAACCTTGCAGCCCAGGAATAAATCCCCCTTGGTTGTGGTGAACAAACCTTTTAATGTACTGTTGGATCCTACTGGCTAGTATTTTGGTGAGAATTTTTGCATCCGTGTTCATCAGGGATAGTGGTCTGTAATTCTCTTTTTTTGATGGGGTCTTTGTCTGGTTTGGGGAGCAAAGTAATGGTGGTCTCGTCAAGTGAATTTGGAAGTTTTCCCTTCCATTTCTAATTTTTGGAAGAGTTTCAGGAGAATAGGTATTAATTCTTCTTTGAATACTTGGTAGAATTCCCCTGGGGAGCCATGTGGTCCTGGGATTTTGTTTGTTGGGAGGTTTTTGATGACTGCTTCAATCTTCTTATTGGTTATGGCTCTGTTCATGTTTTCTGTTTCTTCCTGGTTCAGTTTTGATAGTTTATATGTCTCTAGGAATGCATCCATTTTTTCCAGATCGTCTAATTTGCTGGCATACGGTTGCTCATAATATGTGCTTATAATTGTTTGTATTTCTTTGGTGTTGGTTGTGATCTCTCCTCTTTCATTCATGATTTTATTAATTTGGGTCCTTTTTCTTTTCTTTTTCAACATTTCCTTAGCGATTCGGGGTCTCTTCTGATTCCATACAAATTTTAGGATTATTTACTCCAGCTCTTTGAAGAATACTGGTGGAATTTTGATCGGAATGGCATTAAAAGTATAGATTGCTCTAGGCAGTATAGACATTTTAACAATGTTTATTCTTCCAATCCAACAGCATGGAATGGTCTTCCATCTTTTTGTGTCTTCTTCAATTTCTTTCATGAGTGTTCTGTAGTTCCTTGAGTACAGATCCTTTACCTCTTTGGTTAGGTTTATTCCCAGGTATCTTATGGTTCTTGGTGCTATAGGAAATGGAATCGATTCTCTAATTTCCCTTTCTGTATTTTCATTGTTAGTGTATAAGAAAGCTACTGATTTCTGCACATTGACTTTGTATCCTGCCACGTTGCTGAATTGCTGTATGAGTTCTAGTAGTTTGGGGGTGGAGTCTTTTGGGTTTTCCATATAAGGAATCATGTCATCTGCGAAGAGAGAGAGTTTGACTTCATTGCCATGCCAATTTGGATACCTTTTATTTTCTTTGTTGTCTGATTGCTGTTGCTAGGACTTCTAATACTATGTTGAACAAGAGTGGTGAGAGTGGGTTTTCTTTTTGATACTTCTGGCCAGGGTTTTATTAATCTTATTCTTTCAGAGGAGCAGCTCCTTGTTTTGTTGATTTGTTCGACTGTTCTTTTGGTTTCTATTTGATTGATTTCTGCTCTGACCTTAATTATAGCACTTTTCCTGCTGGGTTTCGGCTTTCTTTGCTGTTCTTTGTCCAGATGCTTTAGGTGTAGGGTTAGGTTGTGTATTTGAGACCTTTCTTGTTTCTTGCGAAAGGCTTGTATTGCTATATACTTTCCTCTCAGGATCGTCTTTGCTGTGTCCCAAAGATTCTGAGGAGTTGTGTTTTCATTTTCATTTGTTTCCGTGAATTTTTTCAATTCTTCTTTAATTTCCTGGTTGAGTCATTCATTCTTTCGTAGGATGCTCTCTAGCCTCCATGTATCTGAGTTATTTCCCACTTTCCTCTTGTGACTGAGTTCTAGTTTCAGAGCATTGTGGTCTGTGATCCCAATCTTTTGGTACCAGTTGAGACCTGGATTTGTGACCCAGGATGTGATCTATTCTGGAGAATGTTCCATGTGCACTAGCACTAGAGAAGAATGTGTATTCTATTGCTTTGGAATGGAATGTTCTGAATATATCTGTGATGTCCATCTGGTCCAGTGTGTCATTTAAGGCCTTTAAGTGTTTGCTGATCTTTTGCTTGGATGATCTGTGTATTTCAGTGAGGGGGATGTTAACGCCCCCTACTATTATTTTATTATTGTCGATGTGTTTCTTTGGTTTTGTTATTAATTGGTTTATATAGTTGGCTTCTCCAATGCTAGGGGTATAGATATTTAAAATTGTTAGATCTTCTTGTTGGAAAGGCCCTTTACGTAAGATATAGTGTCCTTCCTCATCTCTTATTACAGTCTTTGGCTTAAAATCTAATTTATGTGATCTAAGGATTGCCACCCCCAGCTTTCTTTCAATGTCCATTAGCATGGTAAATTGTTTTCCACCCTGTCTCTTTAAATTTGGAGGTGTCTTGGATCTAAAGTGAGTCTCTTGCAGACAGCCTATTAATAGTTTTTTTTTTTTTTTTTAAATCCATTCTGATACCCTGTGTGTTTTGATTGGGGTATTTAGCCCATTGGTGTTCAGGGTAACTATTGAAAGATATGAATTTAGTGCCGCTGTATTGCCTGTGAGGTGACGGTTGCTGTATATTGTCTCTGTTCCTTTCTGGTCTGTGTTACTTTTAGGCTCTCTCTTTGCTTAGAGGACCCCTTTCAGTATTTCCTGTAGGGTTGATTTGGTGTTTGCAAATTCTTTTAATTTTTGTTTGTCCTGGAAGCTTTTTATCTCTCCTCCTATTTCAATGAGAGCCTAACTGGGTATAGTATTCCTGGTTGCATAATTTTCTCATTTAGTGCTCTGAATCTATCACACCAGTTCTTTCTGGTTGGCCAGGTCTCTGTGGAGAACTCTGTTGCCAATTTAATAATTTCTACCATTGTATGTTGCAGACTTCTTGTCCCGAGCTGCTTTCAAGATTTTCTCTTTGTCTCTGACACTTGCTAGTTTTACAATTAGATGAATGGGTGTTGACCTATTTTTATTGATTTTGACGGGGATTCTCTGTGCCTCCTGGATTTTAATGCTTGTTTCCTTTGTGTGGCTTGCCTTTTTATATTCTTAATATTGTGTTCTGAAAAGTAGATTTTAATTTTGAGGAAATCTAATTTGTCATTTAAAACTTTTTCGTTATGCTAATGTTCTATCTTTAGTATCATCTGATTCATTTTCTGTCAGTTTTTAGTTGTATTTTGCAGGAAATTTGTCTATTTTATTTGCTTCTTATTTTTGTTTTTGTTCAAGCTTTTTATTGTTTTTTTTTAATTTATTTTTTATTTTCATTATTTTTGCACCACACACAGTGCTCCATACAATATGTGTCCTCTATAATACCCAAAATGTCTTTTAGATATTTAACAGTAATTCCTCCTTGATTCCAGATTTTAGGAATTTGTGACCATTTTCTTGATCAAATTTATGTAAATTTTTCTTGCTTTGTTGGTCTTTTAAAAGTTAACTTTTTATTTTATTTTATTTTATTTTTTTTTATTTAAAGGATTTTATTTATTTATTTGACAGAGAGAGATCACAAGTAGGCAGAGAGGCAGGCAGAGAGAGAGGAGGAAGCAGGCTCCCTGCTGAGCAGAGAGCCCGACGCGGGACTCGATCCCAGGACCCCGAGATCATGACCCGAGCCAAAGGCAGCGGCCTAACCCACTGAGCCACCCAGGCGCCTTTTGATTTTAAACATTTTATCCATTATTTCTTTTTTTCAAAAGATTTTATTTATTTATTTGACAGACAGAGATCACAAATAGGCAAAGAGGGAGGCAGAGAGAGAGGATAGCAGGCTCCCTGCTGAGCAGAGATCCCAGGACCCTGGGATCATGAGCCAAAGCCGAAGGCTGATGCTTTAACCCACTGAGCCACTCAGGTGCCCTGTCCGTTATTTCTAAATTCTCTCTTTTTGAATTTAAATTCAATTTAGCCAAGATGTAGTACATCTTATTCTTTTCCTTTTTATTTTATTTCTTTTCATGTTCCAAAATTACTTGCTCCATACAATCCGTGCCGTCTCTAATACCCACCACCAGGTTCACCCAACCCTCCACCCTCCTCCCCTATGAAACCCTCAGTTTGTTTCTCAGATTCCACAGTCTCTCATGGTTTGTCTCACCCTCCGATTTACCCCATCTTACTTCTCTCCATCTCCCAATGTCCTCCCTGTTATTTCTTATGCTTCACAAGTCAGTGAAACCGTAAGTTGCCCTTCAATGGACAAATGGATAAAGGAGATATGCACCATGTATAAAATGGGGTATTTTGCCTCCATTAGAAAGGATGAACTCAAATTTTATGTCAACATGGATGGGATTGGAAGAGATTATGCTGAGTGAAAGAAGTCAAGCTGAGAGAGTCAAGTAACATCCTTGGTTTTTGATATAATGTTCAATATTTCATCTGTTCAGTATAACAAAGCTCTCTGCTTTTTATTATCCTAGGCACTTTACTTATGCTGGGCTTATTTACTTTTATTTATTTTTTAAATTATATTTGGAATTTATTTTTTTTTCAGCATAACAGTATACATTATTTTTTTTCAATTTATTTATTTTCAGAAAAACAGTATTCAATATTTTTTCACCACACTCAGTGCTCCATGAAATCCGTGCCCTCTATAATACCCACCACCTGGTACCCCGACCTCCCACCTCCCCTCCTCTTCAAACCCCTAGATTGTTTTTCAGAGTCCATAGTTTCTCATGGTTCATCTCCCCTTCCAATTTTATCCAACTCCCTTCTCCTCTCTAACTCCCCATGTCTTCCATGCTATTTGTTATGCTCCACAAATAAGTGAAACCATATGATACTTGACTCTCTCTGTTTGACTGATTTCACTCAGCATAATCTCTTCCAGTCCCTTCCATGTTGCTACAAAAGTTGGGTATTCATCCTTTCTGATGGAGGCATAATACTCCATAGTGTATATGGACCACATTTTCATTATCCATTCGTCTGTTGAGGGGCATCTTGGTTCTTTCCATAGTTTGGCGACCGTGGCCATTGCTGCTATAAACATTGGGGTACAGATGGTCCTTCTTTTCACGACATCTGTATCTTTGGGGTAAATACCCAGGAGTGCAATGGCAGGGTCATAGGGAAATTCTATTTTTAATTTCTTGAGGAATCTCCACACTGTTTTCCAAAGAGGCTGCCCCAACTTGCATTCCCACCAACACTGTAAGAGGGTTCCCCTTTCTCCACATCCCCTCCAACACACATTGTTTCCTGTCTTGTTAATTTTGGCCATTCTAACTGGTGTAAGGTGGTATCTCAATGTGGTTTTAATTTGAATCTCCCTGAGGGCTAGTGATGATGAACATTTTTTCATGTGTCTGATAGCCATTTGTATGTCTTGATTGGAGAAGTGTCTGTTCATATCTTCTGCCCATTTTTTTATATGATTGCCTGTCTTGTGTGCGATGAGTTGGAGGAGTTCATTTTAGATCCTGGATATCAACCTTTTGTCTGTGCTGTCATTTGCAAATATCTTCTCGCATTCCGTGGGTTTCCTCTTTGTTTCCTTTGCTGTGCAGAAGCTTTTGATTTTGATGAAGTCCTAAAAGTTTATTTTTGCTTTTGTTTCCTTTGCCTTTGGAGACATATCTTGAAAGAAGTTGCTGTGGCTGATATCGAAGAGATTTCTGCCTATGTTCTCCTTTAGGATTCTGATGGATTCCTGTCTCACATTGAGGTCTTTTATCCATTTTGAGTTTATCTTTGTGTACAGTGTAAGAGAATGGTCGAGTTTCATTTTTCTACATATTGCTGCCCAGTTTTCCCAGCACCATTTTGTATGGAATCAGAAGAGACCCGAATCACTAAGGAAATGTTGAAAAACAAAAATAAAACGGGGGGCATCATGTTACCTGATTTCAAGCTTTACTACAAAGCTGTGATAACCAAGACAGCATGGTACTGGCGTAAAAACAGACACATAGACCAGTGGAACAGAGTAGAGAGCCCAAATATGGACCCTCAACTCTATGGTCAAATAATCTTCGACAAAACAGGAAAAAATGTACGGTAGATACTAGTTTTATATCAGATATGTAGTTTGAAAATTTTTCTCTCCATCTGTAGCTTTTCCTTTTATGTTCTTTAATCTTTCATAAAGAAAGTTGTAAATTTTGGTGAAATGTGATTTATCAGTGTTTTCTTTCATGGATTGTGCATTTGGTGTAAGCTTTAAGTTCTTTGTCTACTCCTGGGTATCCTGTGTAGATTTCCTTTTACATTTTTTCTAAAGTTACACAGTTTCACGTGATCTCTCTGAAGTTAATTTTTAGAGCAGGTTTGATAGGTTGACTTATCCTATCTTTGATTTTGCAGTCAGGATTACTGTTTTGTTTTTGGATATTTAGTTTTCATTTGTGAAAATGTTATTTTTTCTCTGTTAAATTACTATTATAAATTATTTAGGTATGTTTGTGGGGTCTAGTTCTGGTTTCTCTTTTCTCTTCCACTGATCTATTTTTCTGTCAGTACTGCTCATTCTTGATTTCTGTAGCTCTATAACAAGTCTTAAAATCAGATAAATTTTATTCTCACACTTTATTCTTTTTTAAAAAGATTTATCTCTTTCTTTTAGAAAGAGAGAGCACACATCCAGAGGGGTAGTGAGAGGGAGAGAGAATCTCAAGCAGACTCCATGCTGAGCTCTGAGCCTGACATGGGGGTTGATCCCACCCGGGGATCACAACTTGAGCTGAAACCGAGAGTCAGACACCTAACCATTTGTGCCACAAGGTGGTCCCTCATACTTTATTCTATTTAAAAATTCTTTCAGGTATTCTAGTTTCCATCTTTTCTATATAAATTTTAGGATAATCTTGAGTATATGTAAAAGATCTTGCTAGGATTTTATAGGCAACATATTAACAATATGTATCAGTTTTGGGAAAACTGACATATTATGCTGTCTTTAGGTTTTTATGCACATATCATATCTCTTTGATTTATCAGTATTTTTTACTTTTCCATATACAAGTTATGTATCTGTTTTGTTAGATTCATACCAAGTATATCCTATGTTTGAGTGATTATAAATGGTGTATTTTTATTTTCAGTGTGCACAGATTCATGGCTAGTATGTAGAAATACAGTTGATTTGTGTACATTAATTTGTATCCTGTGACTTTATTGAACTATCTTATTAGTTGTAGGAGGTTTTTCTTTATTTGTTGTTTGTTTTTACTTAAGCTTTCTTTGGGATTTTCTACATTGACAATCATGTCATTTGTAAATAGGGTCATTTTTATTTTTTCATTTGTGAACTGAATGTCTTTTGTTTCCTTTTTAAAATTAATACCTTATTGCACTGACTAGAACTTTCAGCACTTTGGTGAATATAAATGGTGAAAGTAGACTTCTTTGCTTTACTCCTGATCTTAGGGGAAAATATTCATTGTTTCACCATTAAGTATAATGCTTCTTTGTGGTGCTTTTCATCAAATTAGGAAGTTCTTTTCTGTTCCTAATTTTGATTTTGCTTATTTTTTCAACTTTATTGAGGTATAGTTGTCAAATAAGTTTTATATTTTTAATGTGCTTAATATGATGATTTGATATATGTATACTTTGTGAAATTATTACCACAGCTAGGTTAATTAACACATCTATTACCTCACATAGTTTTTTTTTTTCTGGTAAAAATGCATAAGATCTATTCTCTTAACAAATTTCTAGTACACAACACAGTTTTGTTAATAATGGTGAATATGCAATACATTAGAGTCTCAGAGCTTATTCATTAGCTTATATAAGTTTCTTATTTAGCTTATCACTGAAAGGTTGTACCCTTTGACCATGATGTTTATAATTCCCCCACCCCTCAGCCCCTCGTAGCAATTATTCTACTCTCATATGTGTTTGATGTTTGTTTACTTATTTATATATAGATTCCATATATAAGTGAATTCATACAGAATTGTCTTTCTTTTTTTTTAGAACACAGATATTTCTTTTTTATTTTCATAATTTTTAAATTTTATTTATGTATTTATTTTGTCTATGGCTAATTTTACTTAGCATAATGTTCTCTCATTTTACTATGTTGCAAATGGCAGGATTTCCTTCTTTCCATTGGCTGACCAATATTCTATTGTGTGTGTGTATATCACATCATCTTTATCTCTTCATACCTTGATAGACTTAGATTTTTCCATGTCTTGGCTATTGTGAATAATGCTGTAATGAATGTGGGACTGCAGCTATCTCTTTGAGACAATATTGAGTTTATAGTTAAGATTATATCTTGCACGTGCACGTGTGTGTGTGTGTGTGTGTGTGTGTATGATCAGAGTAGAATTCCTTGAACACATGGTAGTTCTATTCTTAATTTTTTGAGGAAGCTAAATAGTGTCTTACCAGTTTATATGGCACCCCTCGTGTATAGAGTTTGCTTTCTCCTCATCTTCACCAAGACTTATCTTTTGTTTTTTGATAATAACCATTCTAACAAATGTGAGGTGATGTCATTGTTTTGGTTTGTATTCCCATGATGATTAGTGATGTTGAACACCTTTTCATCTATTTTTTGGCCATTTGTATGTCTATAGAGAATGTCTATTCAGTTTCTTTGCACATTTTTAAGTCAGGTTTTTTTAGTTTCTGAGTTGTGTAGGGGTTATAGGAGATAGATGTACACTTTGCTGATATTTTTCTTTCACTCTATATGTTGCCTTTTCATTTTGTTGAATTTCCTTTGTTGTACAGAGGCTTTTTAGTTTGATGTTATCCTAATTACCTAGTTTAGGTTTTTGTTGTCTATGCCTTTGGTGTCATATCCAAAATATCATTGTAAAGACCAATGTCGGGTAGCATTTTCTTTGTGTTTCGTTCTAGGATTTTTATGGTTTTGGGTCACACATTTAAATCTTTAATCTGTTTTCAGTTTTTTTTTAGTATGATGTAAGGGTAAATATTTATTCTTTTCCGTGTGTATATTCCGTTATCTTAATACCATTTATTTATTTATTTAAAAGATTTTATTTATTTATTTGACAGAGAGAGATGACAAGCAGGCAGACAGGCAGGCACAGAGAGAGGAGGAAGCAGGCTCCCTGCTGAGCAGAGAGCCTGATGCGGGGCTCAATCCCAGGACCCTGAGATCATGACCTGAGCTGAAGGCAGTGGCCTAACCCACTGAGCCACCTAGGCGCCCCTTTAATACCATTTATTGAAGAAACTATCGTTTCTCCATTGTCAGTGCTTTGCACCTTTGCATTAATTAGTTGGCGATATATGTGTGGGCTTATTTGTGGGGTTTCTATTCTGTTCCATAGATTTGTATATCTGTTTTTATGCCAGTGCCTTACTATTTTGATTACCATAGTTTTGTAATAAAGTTTGAAGTCAGGGAGTGTGATATGTCCAGCTTTGCTCTTCTTTCTTTCTTTTTTTTTTTTTCTCAATTTATTTATTTTCAGAAAAACATTATTCATTATTTTTTCACCACACCCAGTGCTCCATGCAAGCCGTGCCCTCTATAATACCCACCACCTGATACCCCAACCTCCCACCCCCCCGCCACTTCAAACCCCTCAGATTGTTTTTCAGAGTCCATAGTCTCTCATGGTTTGCTCTTCTTTCTTAAGATTGCTTTAGCTCGGAGCACCTGGGTGGCTCAGTCATTAAGCATCTGCCTTCGGCTCAGGTCATGATCCCAGGGTCCTGGAATGGAGCCCCTCATTGGGTTTCCTGCTTGGCGGGAAGCTTGCTTCTTCCTGTTCCACTCCCCCTGCTTGTATTCCTTCTCTTGCTGTGTCTCTCTCTGCCAAACTATGGAAAGAACCAAGATGCCCTTCAACAGATGAATGGATAAGGAAGATGTGGTCCATATACACTATGGAGTATTATGCCTCCATCAGAAAGGATGAATACCCAACTTTTGTAACAACATGGACGGGACTGGAAGAGATATTGCTGAGTGAAATAAGTCAAGCAGAGAGAGTCAATTATCATATGGTTTCACTTCTTTGTGGAGCATAACAAATAGCATGGAGGACAAGGGGGGTTAGAGAGGAGAAGGGAGTTGGGGTAAATTGGAAGGGGAGGTGAATCACGAGAGACTATGGACTCTGAAAAACAATCTGAGGGGTTTGAAGTGGCGGGGGTGTGGGAGGTTGGGGTACCAGGTGGTGGGTATTATAGAGGGCACGGATTTCATGGAGCACTGGGTGTGGTGAAAAAAAAATGAATACTGTTTTTAAGAAAATAAATTAATAAAAAATAAATAAAGAATAAATAAATGAATAGAATCTTAAGAAAAAATTAAAAAAAAAAGATTGTTTTAGCTCTTCAGGGTCTTTTGTGCTTCCAGATGAATTTTTAGGATCGTTTCCTGTATTTTTGTGAAAAGTGCCATGGGAATTTTGGTAGGTGCTGGGTTAAATCTGTAGAAGGTTTTGTATAGTATGGACATTTTAATGATAGTTATTCTTCTAATCCATGAACATGAGATATTTCCCCATTTATTTGTGTCTTCTTCTATTTCTTTTTTCTATGTCTTATAGTTTTTGGTGTACAGATCTTTCATCTACTTGGTTAATTAATCCTAAATATTTTACTCTTTTTGATGCTATTGTAAAAAGATTGTTTTGTTAATTTCTATATCTAATAGTTCATTGTTAGTTTAAGAAATGTTCCTCCCTAATGACTTCATCAACCCCTAAAAAGCTCTTCGAACTCTTACTCATACCCCTCTCTGGACTATGAACCCATTAAGTAATCCAAACCCTATAATGTTCCTTTCTCACCGTTTCTCAATAAAAGATCTTTATCCCTGAAAAAAAAAAAAAAAAAAAAAAAGGAATGCAACCCATTTTATGTATATTGCAACTTTAAAAGGCTCATCAGTTCTGAAAATTATCTTGTGGGAGCTTTATGGTTTTCTTTCTTTCTTTTTTTTTTTTGTTAATATTCTTTTTTTTAAATTTTTTTTTTTACTTTTTTATTGTTTATAAACATATATTTTTATTCCCAGGGGTACAGGTCTGTGACTTACACACCTCACAGCACTCACCATAGCACATACCCTCCCCAGTGTCCATAACCCCCCCTCCCTTCTCCCAACCCCCCTCCCCCCAGGAATCCTCAGTTTCGTGAGATTAAAAGTCACTTATGGTTTGGGAAGGAGACAAACCACAAGTGACTCTTTCTTTCTTTTTTAAAAGATTCTATTTGTTTATTAGAGAGAGAGCATGCACATGAGAGAGAGTGAGTGAGAGAGAGAGACAGAGAGAGAGAGCCGGAGCAAGGGAGAGAAGCAGACTCCCTGCCAAGCAGAAAGCCTGATATGGGGCTCGATCCCAGGACCCTGGGATCATGACCTGAGCTGAAGTCAGACATTTAACTGACTGAACCACCCAGGCACCCCTATGGTTTTCTGTATATAAGATCATGTATTTAAAACAGACAATTTTAACTTCTTCCTTTCCAGTTTAGTTGTCTATTTCTTTTCTTGCCTAGTTGCTCTGGCTAGGACTTCTTTTTGAATAGAAGGGGTGAGAGTTGGCATCCTTGTCTTCTTACTGCTCTTAGAGGTATAGCTTTCATTGAGTATGATTTTTGCTGTGAGTTTGTCATATATGGCCTTGATTATGTTGAAGTATAGTCTATCTATACCTGATTTGTTAAGAGTTTCTATTATAGGCAGCTGAATTTTGTCAAATGTTTTTCTACATTTATTGAGATGATCATATGATTTTATCCTTCATTCTGTTAATATATGTATCATACTGATTTTCATATGTTGAACTATCCTTGCATTTGATGAATAAATCCCACCTGATAATGATGTGTGATTCTTTTAATGTTCTACTGAATTTGATTTGCAAGTATTTAGTTGAGAGTGTTTTTTGCATTTGTGTTCAACAGGATATTGGCCTTTTCCCCCCCTCTTCTTTTCCCTTTCCTTTCCTTTTTTGTAGTCTCCTTGTCTGAGTTTGGAATCAAGGTAATGCTAACTTTGTAAAATGAGTTTGGAAGTGTTCCTTCTTCTTCAATTTTTTGGAAGACCCTAAAAAGGATTGATAATGATTTTTTTATGTCACTGGTAAAATTCATCAGTGAAACCATCTGTTTTTTAAGAGGTTTTAAATTTCTGATTAAATTTTCTTAGTCATAATTAGTTTGTTCAGATTTTCTAATTATGATTCTTGTCAGGTATATGTTTCTAGGAATTTTTCAATTTCTTTTAGGTTAACCAATTTATTGGTATATAATTCTTCATGGTAGACTCTTACGATCCTTTGTATTTTTATGGTATCAGTTGTAGTGCCTCCTCTTTGATTTTTTATTTTATTTATTTGATTCTTTCTCTTATTTTCTTTATTAGTCTGGCTAAATGTTTTTCAATTTTGGTTATCTTTTCAAATAGCTAGGTCTTAATTTTGTTGATCTTTTCTATTGTTTTCTAGTGCCTATTTCATTTTTTTCTCCCTAATCTTTATATATTCTTCCTTTTGCTAAGTTTGGGCTTACTTCATTATTTTTATAGTTCCTTCAGATATAATGTTAGGTTGTTCTTAAGACTTTTTTTTTCTTATTACAGGCACTTATCACCATTAAACTTCCATCTTAGAGCTGTTTTTTTCTGCATCCTATAAGTTTTGGTATGTTGTGTTTCCATTTCCATTTCCATTTAAGTTATTTTTTTAACTTCTCTTTTGATTTCTTCTTTGGCCAATTGCTTGTTCAGGAATGTGTTGTTTAATTTCCACATATTTGTGAATTTTATAGCTTTTCTTCTGTTACTGATTTCTAGCTTCATATCAGTGTGGTTAGAAAAGATAATTGGTGTGATTTCTGTCTTCTTGAGTTGTTTTGTGGTCTAACATTTTATCTGCTCTGAAAATAACCTATGGTGTTTAAAAAGAATGTGTGTTATGTGGTTATTGGATGGAATATTCTCTATATGTCTGTTAGCTCCATTTGGTCTAAAGTATAATTTAAGCCTAATAATTTCTTATTAATTTTCTGGATCTATCCATTGTTAAAAAGTGGTATTGAAATCTCTTGCTTTTTTTCTTCCTATTTTTGTATTGTCTCTTTTTTCCTTCAGATGTGTTATTATTATTTGTTTAATATATTCAAATGCTCTGTTTTTTGGGGTGTGTATGTATTTACAGTTGTTTTATCCTCATGATTAATTAACCCCTTTGTAATTATATAATCACCTTCTTCGACTCCTGTTTGTGACTTGAAATCTAATTTGAATGATAGAAGTGTAGCTAACACTGCTCTCTTTTGCTTTACATTTACAGGAAATATATATATTTTTTCCTTCCTTTGAGCTGAAGTTTATTATTAAAGGTGAAGTGAGTTTCTTGTAGACAACATGCAGCTGGGTTGTATTTTTTAGTTCATTCAGCAACTATATACCTTTTGACGGAGAATTTAACCTATTTACATTTCATTATTAGTAGGTGAGGACTTACTAATATTATCTTGTTAATTGTTTTCTGGCTCTTTTTTAGTTCCTTTGTCTTTTCCTTTTTCTCTTATTGTGTTCATTTGTGAACTGATGATTTTCCAAAATGGTATGGTTTGATTTCCTTCTTTTCACCTTTTTAATATCTGTTATTACAGGTTTTTGTTTGTGGTTGCTGCAAGGCTTACATAAAACACATTTTAACAGTCTGTTTAGGGGTCCCTGGGTGGCTCAGTGGGTTAAGCCTCTGCCTTCAGCTCAAGTGATGATCTCAGGATCCTGGGATTGAGCCCCACATTGGGCTCTCTGCTCGGCGGGGAGCCTCCTTCCCCCTTTCTCTGCCTGCTGCTCTGCTTACTTGTGATCTCTCTCTTTCAAATAAATAAATAAAGTCTAAAAAAACCAGTCTGTTTAATGCTGATAATACTTGGACTTCAATCTCATATAAAAATTATACCCTTTTGCTCTTACCCACATTTTATATTTTTGATGTTGCAGTTTACGTCTTTTTATATTGCATATTCTTTTATTTTATTTTATTTTTAAAATTTATTTATTTTCAGCATAACAGTATCATTATTTTTTCACCACACCCAGTGCTCCATGCAATCTGTGCCCTCTATAATACCCACCACCTGGTACCCCGACCTCCCACCCCCGTGCCACTTCAAACCCCTCAGATTGTTTTTCAGAGTCCATAGTCTCTCTTGATTCACCTCCCCTTGAATTTACCCCAACCCCTTTCTCTCTAACTCCCCATGTCCTCCATGCTATTTGTTATACTCCACAAATAAGTGAAAACATATGATAATTGACTCTCTCTGCTTGACTGATTTCACTCAGCATAATCTCTTCCAGTCCCATCCATGTTGCTACAAAAGTTGGGTATTCATCCTTTCTGATGGAGGCATAATACTCCACAGTGTATATGCACCACATCTTCCTTATCCATTCATCCGTTGAAGGACATCTTGGTTCTTTCCACAGTTTGGCGACCGTGGCCATTGCTGCTATAAACATTGGGGTACAGATGGCCCTTCTTTTCACTACATCTGTATCTTTGGGGTAAATACCCAGGAGTGCAATGGCAGGGTCATAGGGAAGTTCTATTTTTAATTTCTTGAGGAATCTCCACACTGTTCTCCAAAGAGGCTGCACCAACTTGCATTCCCACCAACAGTGTAAGAGGGTTCCCCTTTCTCCACATCCTCTCCAACACATGTTGTTTCCTGTCTTGCTAATTTTGGCCATTCTAACTGGTGTAAGGTGATATCTCAATGTAGTTTTAATTTGAATCTCCCTGATGGCTAGTGATGATGAACATTTTTTCATGTGTCTGATAGCCATTTGTATGTCTTGATTGGAGAAGTGTCTGTCCATATCTTCTGCCCATTTTTTGATATGATTGTCTGTTTTGTGTGTGTTGAGTTTGAGGAGTTCATTATAGATGCTGGATATCAACCTTTTGTCTATACTGTCATTTGCAAATGTCTTCTTGCATTCCGTTGGTTGCCTCTTTGTTTTCTTGACTGTTTCCTTTGCTGTGCAGAAGCTTTTGATTTTGATGAAGTCCCAAAAGTTCATCTTCGCTTTTGTTTCCTTTGCCTTTGGAGACATATCTTGAAAGAAGTTGCTGTGGCTGATATCGAAGAGATTACTGCCTATGTTCTCCTTTAGGATTCTGATGGATTCCTGTCTCACATTGAGGTCTTTTATCCATTTTGAGTTTATCTTTGTGTACAGTGTAAGAGAATGGTCGAGTTTCATTCTTCTACATATAGCTGTCCAGTTTTCCCAGCACCATTTATTGAAGAGACTGTCTTTTTTCCACTCTATATTTTTTCCTGTTTTGTCGAAGATTATTTGACCATAGAGTTGAGGTTCCATATCTGGGCTCTCTACTCTGTTCCACTGGTCTATGTGTCTGTTTTTATGTATATTCTTTAAGAAATTACTGTAGCTGTAGTTATTTTTAATACTTTTGTTCTTCACTGTTTACTAGAGTTAATTGATTAATATGCTGCCATATTACAGTAATAGAGAAATCAGAATTTAAGTATAAACTTACCTTTATGAGTGTGTTTTGTGTTTTTATTATATGTTTTTTATGTTACTAATTAGTGTCCTTTCCTTTTAGCATGAAGAACTTCTTTCAGCATTTCTTATAAGGCATGTTTAGTTGTGATGAACTCTCTCAGCTTTTGTTTGTCTTGTAAACTCTCTATCTCTTTATTTTTGAAGGACATCTTTCCCGGGTGAAGTATTCTTAGTTGGCAATTTTTTTCTTTCAGTACTTTGAATGTATCATCCCACTCCCTCCTGGCCTGCAAGGTTTCTGCTGAATTCTGCTGATAGCCTTATGAGGGTTACCTTGTAAGTTACCACCTTTTTTTTTTTTTTTTAATCTTGTTGCTTTTGAAATTCTCTTTGTCTTCAGTTTTAGTCAGTTTTATTATAATTTGTCTTTAAATTTATCTTTTCCAGTTGAATGTTTTTGGGGACCTAGCTTCATGAACTTGGATATTCAAATCTCTTCCCAGATTTGGGCACTTCTCAGCCATTATTTTTTTTTTTAAATCAGATTCTGTCCCCTTTTTTCTCCTTCCTCCTTCTGGAACTGTAGTAATACGTAGATTGTTTTTCTTGATGGTATCCCATAATTCACATAGAATTTCTTTACTCTTTTTCATTCTTTTTTCTTTGTTCTCTTTTGCTAGATAATTTCAGGGTTCCTATTATTAATCTCACTGATTCTTCTGCTGATCAAGTCTGCTTTTGGTACTCTATTTTACATTTTTCATTTAATTCATTGTAATCTTCAGCTCTAGAATTTCTGTTTTCTTTTTATGATTTCTATGTAATTATTAAGCTTCTCATTTTGCTTGTGTATTGTTTTCCTGATTTTGTTTAATGGTCTTTCTATGTTTTCTTATAACTCCTTGAGCTTTTCAAAAACAACTGTTTTGAATTATTTATTGGGCAAATCACAGATCTGTTTCTTTGGGCTTGGTTACTAGAAAAAAATTGTATTCCTTTGGTGGTATCATTTCCTTTATTTTTCATGTTCTTGAAATTTTGTATTTCTTTTTTGCATGTGAAGAAGCAATTACTTCATCCATTTTTACTTATGTCTTTAGTAGAGGAATAATTTATGTCAGCCCTGTTGGATATTTTCTCTTAGACCTTTCCTTTGGATGCACTTGCTCCACACTTCTCGTTCCTTCTTGGAGTGGAATCCTTAAGACTGTATGGTTTCTTTCAATCCCACAAAAATCAGTCCACTTTCTAACAGTCTCTTGTTTGATTTACTTAAGGCAGTGCTGAATGCTCAAGTTTCTGTGCTTTCTTTCAGTCCCACAGGTGGCTTTCTGCATGTGCTCAGTAACTATCTGCAGAGGGTTATATTTGTTGTTGTACAAGGAGCTGGCCATGGACTTGGGGAGTAGCTGGGGGAGGTGTGCAGTGTGTTGGGGGTGCCTGTGGGCCAGTTGGGAAGAATTTCAGGCAAGATGTCCCCATTAGCTCATGCACAGGCTTTCTGATGGAGTCTGTAAAGTGATTGGTAGGATCCTTTGATGTCTTTTTAGAGTCCTGGCTGCTCTCCTTCTAGCCCCTCCTCATCCTCCAGTTATGTAGTACACCTCAGTATTCTGGATGGGGTGAGAAAGAAGTGGGTCTCTTCAACAGCATACCACAAAGCTGGGGAAAGCCTGGTGCTCACTCAGATGCTCTCACTTTCTGCCATAGGAGAAATCACAGGTCAAGAAGTTATTTCTTGGCACTGAGCTGGGCTGCCTTGTGGGAGGAATAATGCAGGTAAAGTAAAATTGTTCTTACCCTCTTGAGTGCATCCAGTCTCAGACTTTTTTATTTCCCCAACACTGTGCTTGAACTTTTCCCCTGGACTTCTGAACTTCCACGAGGTCATTCTTTTCTGTGATTGATTGTTAAAATCTGTTTTCTTTGGTGGGGAAAATGGTACAAAACTCCTACTATTCCATCTTGCTTATGTTACTCCTCTATGATTTTGTTGCTTTTATTCTGAGTCCCATTTCAGTCATGAATTGGTGTTGAAGTTTGTCTTATGCATAATACAGTATGTGAATTTTCTTCATTAGCTTTAATATGGTAGTTTACATTGATTGATTTTTGAATTTGAAAATGTTTTTCATCCCTAAAATGGTGCGTAAGTCTTCTTATTGCTGAATTCTACTTGATAACATTTTGCTAAGGATTTTTATATCTATATTCATGAGGGATATTGGTCTATAGTTTTGTTTATTTATACTATCTTTGATTTTGGTTATCAGAGTAATAGTGATGTCAGAAAAAATTAAGAGATTTTTTTCTTCTTATTTTATGGTAGTGATTTTTTAGTAGTAGTGTTCAATCATTTTGGTAGAATGAAGCAGTGAAGACATCTGGGTCTGAAGATTTTTTTTCTTTGGAGTTTTAAAATATGAATTCAGTTTCCTTAATGGTCATGGGGCTATTCAAGCTATTCAAATTATAGTTAATCCTTGAATAACATAGGTTTGAATTGCATGGGTCCATTTCTGTGTGGATTTGTGATAAATACAATACAGTAGTGTAAACTTATTTTCTCTGCCTTATGATTTTAAAGTATTTTTTCTCTAGCTTACTTTATTGCAAGAATAGACTATATAATACATATAGCATTTAATATATGTGTTAATTGACTGTTTATGTTATCAGTAAGGTTTCTAGTTAACTAGACTATTTGTAGTTAATTGTTTGAGGTATACATGGTTTTTTGGTATACATGGGTATACATGGGTTTTTGACTGTGTGGGTGTTGGTGACACTGGGGTATTCGTGCCCCTAACCCTGTATTGTTCAAGAATCAATTGTATACATTTTGTATTGGTTGAGTTATGGTAGTTTGTATTTTAAAAGGAACTGGTCCGTTTCATGCATGTCATCTATTTATTTGCATAATGTTTTTGAAATATTCCTTTAATATCCTTTTAATGAATGTGTAATATCCTGTTTCATTCCTGATATTGAAAACTTGTGTATTATCTGTTTTTTACTTTGTTAGTCTTGGTAGAAATTAGTTCTATTAAAAAAAAAAAAGATTTTATTTATTCGTTTGACAGAGAGAGAACACAAGTGGGGGGGTGGCAGAGGGAGAGCGAGAAGCAGACTCCCTGCTGAGCAGGGAGCCTGACTTGGGGCTTGAGCACAGAACCCTGGGATCATGATCTGAGCTGAAGGCAGATGCTTAAGTGACTGAGCCACCCAGGCACCCCAAGTCAGTTCGTTGATCTTCCCAAAGACCAGCTTTATATTTTCTTTATTGTTTTTCCTTTTTAAATTTTGTTGATTTCTCCTTTTTGTTCTTTCTGCTTGCTTTGGTCTTACTTTGCTTTTCTATTCTAATTTTTTGAAGAGAGGGCTTGGATTATTGATTTGCAATTTTCCTTATTTTATTTTTAAAGTTTTAAAGATTTATTTATTTTTTAAATAGGCTCCATGCTCCACATGGATCTTGAACTCTCAACTCTAAGATCAAGAGTTGCATGCTCTACTGACTGAGCCAAGTGGACCATGCAATTTTCCTTTTTAATAACATATGCATGTCTTTCTCTGATTGGCTTATTTTTGCTAGCATTATATATTCTAGCTCCATCCATGTTGTTGCAAATGGCAAGATTTCATTCTTTTTTATGGCTGAGTAATATGCCATTATATATATATACATATACATACACCACATCTTTTTTTAATATAAAATTGGAATAATTTTTCTTTTTATTTATTTATATTTCATTTTTTATAGGAAACCAATTTTATTTATTTGTTTTTTAATTTTTATTTTATTTTTTCAGTGATCCAAGATTCACTGTTTATGCAACACATTCAGTGCTCCATGCAATACGTGCCCTCCTTAATACCCACCACCAGGCTCGCCCATCCCCCTACTCCCCTCCCTTCCAAAACCCTCAGTTTGTTTCTCAGAGTCCACAGTCTCTCATGGTTTGTCTCCTCTTCTAATTTTCCCCAATTAGCTTTTCACATCTTCTTTTTTGTTGTTGTTGAGAATTTTTTTAGAGTGCATGCATGCGTGTGAGTTGTGGGGGGAAGGGACAGAGCAGAAAGGAAGGGACAAGCAGACTCCATACTGAGCGTGGAGCTGAGAGCAAGGCTTGATCTCACCACCCTGAGATTATGACCTGAACTGAAACCAAGAGTTGGATGCTTAAGCTTAACCAATTGAGCTACCCAGGTGCCCTCACATCTTCTTTGTCTATTCCTTGTTGATGAACATTTGGGTTCTTTCTGTAATTTGGCTATTGTTGATAATGCTGCATAAACGTTAGGGTCCATGTATCCCTTTGAATCAGTATTTTTGTATCCTTTGGTTAATTACCTAGTTAGTGCAACTACTAGATCATAGATAGGATAGTTCTATTTTTAAGTTTTTGAGCAACCTCCATACTGTTCTGCAGAGTGGAAGCACCGGTTGCATTTCCAACAACAGTGTAAGAGGATTCTCCTTTCTCCATATCCTTGCCAACATATGTTGTTTCCTGTGTTGTTAACTTTAGCCATTCTGACTCATATATGGAATTTAAGAGACAAAAGAGATAGGGGAAAGAAAAAAAAAAGAGAGGGAGGCAAACCATAAGAGACTTGTAACTATAGAGAACAAACAGGGTTGATGAGGGGACGTAGGCAGGGGATGGGCTAATTGGTTGATGGATATTAAGGAGCAGTGATGAGCACTGGATGTTATATGTAAGTGAGGAATCACTAAATTCTTCTCCTGAAACCAACATTACACTATATGCTAACTAATTAGAATTTAAATAAAAACTTGAAACAAAACACAATATATGCATTTAATGCCAGTACTTTCCCTTTAAGCATTTCTTTACCTGTTTCTCCAAATTTTGATATATTGTATTGTCATTTTAATTCAGTTCAGTTTTTTATTTACTCTGAAAAGTCCTTTTTGATTCATGGATTATTTAGAAATATGTTGTTTTATATCCAACCATTTGCAGATTTTTCTTCTGTGTTTTGTGTGATTGATTTCCAGTTTGAGTTTACTGGGGTTAAAAAACGTTCTGTTTATGATTTTGATTGTTTTAAATTTGTTGACATTTGTGTTTTTGCCCAGGATATGATTTATCTTGGCATATGTCCTGTGGGCACTTGAAAAGAATGTGTATCTGCTTTTGATCAGTGGAGTGTTCTGTGAATGTCACTAGATCCTGCTGGTCGATGGTGTTGTTGAGTTCTTTATCATTGCTCTTTTACTGTTTAGTTGTTCTGTAAGTTTCTAACTATAATTGTGAATTTGTCTATTTTTATTTATGTGACTTTTGCTTCAACATATTTTGTTGTTTAGTGCATCTACATTTATGATTGCTATGTTTTCTTGGTGGTTACTTTGTATCACTATATAATGTCCCTTTTTGTATTGATAATTTTGTTTGTTCTGGTGTCTATCTAATATTAACTCTTGCTTTTCTTTAATTTTAGCATAATGTGTTTTTTCATGCTTTTACTTCCTGTTTGCCTATGTTGTTATTTTTGTAATGAAGTTTTTTAAAGATTATTTATTTGAGAGTATGTGTGAACACAGAAGGGAGTAAGAGAGTGAAAGAGAGAGAGAGAGAGAATCTCAAGCAGACTCCCCAGTAAGCATGGAGCCTGACACTAAGATCATAACCTGAGCCAAAATCAAAAGTCAGACATTTAGCCGGCTGAGCCACCCAGGCACCCCTCTGTGTTGACATTTAGTCCATTCATAGTGTTTTACGATCATTACCACTGTCTAATTCCAAAACCTTTTCATCACCCCAAACATGAAACCTTATTATTCCTTCATCCCCCAGCCCTTGATAACTACTATCTATATAGATTTGCCTATTCTGGATATTTCTTATAAGTGAAATCATGTAATATGTGACCTTTTGTGACTTTCTTCTTTCACTCAGTATAATGTTGTCAAGATTCATTATTGATGTGGCATATATCAGTACATAATTGCTTTTATGGCTGACTAACATCCCATTGTATGAATATATCACAGTATATTTGTCCACTTATCAGTTGATGGAGACTTGAGTTGTTTCCACTTTTGGCCATGTGAGTAGTGATCCTAGTTTTCTCTGATTTTAGTGAAAAATTCACTGTCATTTGAATATTTTTTCCACTAGAGATAAGGTATTGTTTTTTCTTACTGATTTTAAGATTTTTTTTTTTTGCATGTGATATTTAGAGATGTAACTATGTTGTGTCTTGATATGTGTTTCTTTTGGCTTATCCTGTTTGGGGTTTGCTCAACTTCCTCAATATGTAGACTTTAACTTTGCCAAATTTGGGAAGTTTTCTGTCATTTTAAAATTCAATTTAATTTTAACATCTTAGTTTTTATTTTTTCAGTGTTTCAAGAGTCATTGTTTATGCTCCACACCCAGTGCTCCATGCAATATGTGCCTTCCTTAATACCCACCACTTTTTTAATTTTAAATTTTGTTAGAGTTTATTTTTTAGAACACTTTTAGGTGTACAGAAAAATTGTACAGAAAGTATAAGGATACTCTCTCCCAGTTTCTCTTCCTATTCACATTCTACATTAGTGTGGTATGTTTGTTATATTTGATGAACCAATATTTATTACTATTACTATTATTTATAGTTTACATTAGGGTACATTCTTTGTGTTGTATAGTTTTATTGTTTTGACAAATGCATAATGCATATGGTTTTGCAAATGCATATCTATCATTGAAGTGTCTTAAGAATAGTTTTGTTGCCCTAGAAATACACTATTCTCCACCTATTTATTCCTTTCCTCATTCTTCAGGACTCTTGGCAACACTGATTTTTTTACTGCCTCTTAAAGAATGCTGTTTAGTTGGGATCATATAGACTATAGCTTTTTCAGATTGGCTTCTTTCACTCAGCAACATGCAGTTAAAATCCTTCCATGTCTTTTTGTGGCTTGATAGCTCATTTCTTTTCTTCTTCTTCTCCTTCTCCTTCTTCTTCTTATTCCTTCTTCTTCTCCTTCTTCTTCCTCCTCCTCCTCCTCCACCTCCCCCCACCCCCAATTCCACTGTCTGGATGGACTATAGATTGTTTATTCATTCATCTACTGAAGAGGACATCTTGGTTGCTTCCAAGTTTTGGCATTTATAGATAAAACAACTGTAAAAACATTTTTGTGGGCTTTTGTGTGGACATAAGTTTTCAGCTCACTTGGTAATTACCAAGGAGTGCAATTGCTAGGTTGTATGGTAAGAATACGTTAGTTTTTTTGTTTTGTTTTGTTTTTTAGATTTTATTTTTTTACTCATTTGATAGCAGAGACACATTGAGAAAGGGAACACAAGCAGGGGAAGTGGGAGAGGGAGAAGCAGACTTCCTGCCAAGTAGGGAGCCCGATTCAGGGCTTGATCCTAGGACCCTGGGATCAGGACCTGAGCCAAAGGCAGATGCTTAATGACTGAGCCACCCAGGCACCCCGAGTATGTTAGTTTTATAAGAAACTGCCAGACTCTCTTCCAGTGTGGCTGTATCATTTTGCTTTCTCAGCAGCAATGTATGAGAGTTCCTGTTGCTCTGTATTCTCACTAGAATTCTATTCATGTGCATTCTAAGCTTTGCCTTTTTTCTTCTCTCATCCCAGGACTTGATGACAAGAATGTTAGATATTTTTGTTGTTGTTGTTGCCATAGTCTTATAGGTCCGTGAATATTTATTTTCTATCTATTTCCTCTTTATTGTTTAGTCTCTCGACACTTCTGACATAAAAAGTGTGGGGTTTTCTACACCAACAACCAATTCTACAAGTGTCTGGATTCCCATTTGGGTGTCCAACAATTCAATGCAGTTCTGATGCTAACTGATCTCATATGTTAAGAGCTCAGTCCCACAAGACCGCCTTCACTTCAGATGCCAATCTCAAGTCCTGGACTTCAGTTATAAATTGAGGGTTCCCTTGTCCCCTTCTCATGTTTGATAGTTTACTAGAACAGCTCACAGAACTCAGGTAAACAACTTAATTACTATTTTCAGTATATCATAAGGATCCAACTTAGGAACAGCCAAATAGAAAAGATGCTTAGGGCAAGGTATATGAACCAGGACATGGAGCTTCTGTGCCCCGTTTTGGTATTTCAACCTCACAGCAACTTCGTGTGTTCATTACCTTGGAAGCTGTCCAAACCCCATTGTTGTTTTTATGGGAGTTACATTGTGACGGTACGATTTATTAAATCAGTGGCCTTTGATGATTAACTCATTTTCCAGCCTTTCTCCCCTTCCTGGGGTTGGAGAGTGGAGCTGAAAGTTCCAGCCCTGTAATCACATGGTTCCCCTGACATCTCCCGTTCTGAAGCTCTCTGGGGGCCCACCAAGGGTCACTTCATTAGCATAAACCCCAGTAGAGTTGAAAGTGGTTTATTATGAATAACAAAGTTGATGCTTCTCCTATTTTTCTTATCCAGAAATTCCAAGAGTTTTAGAAGCTCTTGTGTCAGGGATTTGGGATGAAGAAATATATATTATTGTATCCCAATATCACAGTCAGTATCATTTTAAATTTTTCTGACTTATGGCTCACTGCTTCTTTGCTCTGTCCCCTCCATTCTACTGTTGAGCCAATCCAACATCTTCTGTTTCTTTGTTGAGACATTTTGGGGAAGAAATATATATTATTGTATCCCAATATCACAGTCAGTGTGTATCATTTTAAATTTTTCTGACTTATGGCTCACTGCTTCTTTGCTCTGTCCCCTCCATTCTACTGTTGAGCCAATCCAACATCTTCTGTTTCTTTGTTGAGACATTTTGTTTCTTTGCTGAGATTCTCTTTTCTTTTTCATGTTTCACTCATATTTATAATTGCTTACTGAAACATTTTTATGATGGCTTCTTTAAATATTTGTGAGATAATTCTAACATCTTTGTTTTCTTGGTGTTGTCATGTATTGTTTTTTTTTCCCCCATTCAATTTAAGATCTTCCTGGTTCTTGGTATGACAGGACCTAGACCTTTAGGAATTATGTTATGAGATACTGCTTTTATTTAAAACTTTTGCTTTTTCTGGCTTTTGTAACAGTGCTGCTGTAGGGGAAGGACAGGATTTGCCTTATTACTGCTAAGGAGGGGGTTGAGGTCCATGTTTCCCACTCAGCCTCTGTTGACACTGAATGGCGCAGGCTCCTTGTTGCTGTTGAATAGGTGTGGGAATTCTGGCTTCCTAGTAGTCTTCCACTGATTATTTACTGATGGGAAAGCATGTAGAGCCTTCTGCTATTCCCCATGTAGCCTCTGATAACACCGGAGGAGAATGTTGACCTTGTTATTGCTGAGCAATGGTGAAAGTCCCCACCATCTCTCTCTTAGGCATCTTCAGACACCACAGGGGATGATGGAGGAGTCTCATTAATGCTGGTTAGGGGTAGAAGTTCAGGTAGTCTCCACTGCCACTAAGTGGTTGTGACTTGTTATTGCCCACTTGGGTAGAAATTCTTGACTCCCAACTTGGCCTTTTCAGTCTAGTACTATACCAGTTCAAGACTTGAATGTGTTAATTATGGTCCAATGAAGGTGAAAGTCCAATTTCTCCAGTTAACCTTGCTTGTGTGGGTGAGAGTTGGGCCACAGCTTTTTTTTCTTTCATTTTTGGTGATGTTTGGAATCAATATAGTGGTTATTACTAAGGTGTTTTCTTTGTTGACAGGCTGACTTTTCCTGGTTCTTAAGCTAGAAGGAACAGTCTTTTTTGGTCTGTGCCTGTTGGTATTTCTCAGTTTCTAGCCTTTTCAGCTTCAAATAACAGATGTATAAGGTAAAAGAAAATCTAGGGAATGCACCACTGTGTTCTTTCTAGCATCTCAAGGTCCCAAGCTGGTCTGTCTTTTTCTCTGTACCTTTCAGAATCTTCCTATTTTTTAAAAATATATTTCTTTCTAGAGTTTTTAATATACAATGTATATCTGTGCTTTATATTGATGTTATATGTGTAAAATATGTATATATTTATGTATATGTTACATATATGTCCACAGTTTTTTGTTGTATTTAGTTGTATTTAGCAGGGGGATTAGTGAAAAATATGTCTCATCCATCTTCCTGGAAGCATATGCTAATTTTATGCCTTTTTAGCTTTTTACTATTCTTCCTTTATAGATAATAGGTTGTCATTGCTTAGTTTTGGTTGCATGAGGTTGTGTGTTTTATTCTAAGTCCATATTTTCCTATATTAGGATTCCCTGTTGACATAAGTTATCTTTTATTATGGGCCAATATATAAAATGTATTACGGTATACTTGATGTCAGCTTCGTGGTGCTATAAGATGTCCCTAGTTTTTGTTTTCACTCTCAGAAACAAATATTCTGTTTCCATCCACAAACAAAAGTGTTTTGGGGACCTGTAGCATCCTTCATCATACAGCAAGGGACCCAGAAGTCTTACCTACCTGTGCATTGGGTAATAGGCAGATAGATCCCAGTCCCAGATGTGTATCCTGAAGTGACCCTTTTGTCATCTTGGAGCTTCTGAAGACAATCTCCCTTGGATTAGAGAAACTTTGTAGATGTCTAGGTTTCTATAGGTAAAGACCCAGCACTTTCTTGGAGCAGAAAGTAAGAGTTTGGGTACATTGGAGCGGTTAATAGGAAAAATTTCACTTTACCTATATCAACTTTACCACAAGACAGCACAGATAAAGGCCAGAGGAAATCCTTTTAGGCCCATGATTTCTCCTGTGAAGACAAGAATGCATGTGAGTGAGGATCCAGCTTCTCCAGTTCTGCAGATGCTTCCAGAGAGGCTCATTTCTGTCTTGCCCTCTCCAGAGTACTAAATTGGGAGTTCCATGACTGAGAGGTAGAAAGAGGTGCATAGGATTTTTGGGTGGCATTAAAGAGACACAGAACCTCCTGTACATCAGACTCCATCAAAAGCCCACCATTTACTGCTTGGAAAGTCCCACCTTTGGATTCCCCACTGCCCCATGAGCATCCCAGTGCTTTGTGTCTCATACTACCTGGCATCCCCTATGTCCCTTATGCTGTGGCTGGCTCACTGTACATGCTCTTTAAGATGGTGGCAAGAGCAAGCTTTGGAAGACTGTTATTGAATACATATGGAAAGCAGGCAGAATCTGTAGTACAGAGACCACAAACTTGAGTTATAGTGCGACCTTTGGGATGACACAAGAGACCCTGTCAGCACTCAGCCTGGTGCATTGTAGAATCGATAGAAAGCATTCATGTTGAAGAATTCTGCCACAAAAGTGAGCAAGAAATATGGATCAGGTTCATGGGAGGTTTGAGAAATTACAGAATCTCTTAAGAGGAACATGAAAGGTATTTCTACCCTGCTGGCAATTAGTAAAGTCTGGACGGGTGACTACTACTTCAAATTTGAAGACCATAACACAGAACTCCAAGACACATGAAAAACCAAGGAAGCTAATTGAATTTAAATTTTAAAAAAGAAAAGAAAAAACCAAGAAAACATATTCCACTGAAGGACCACATAATCTTCTAGTAACTGAATCCAAAGACATGGAGATTTACAATTTATCTGATAAAGAATTTAAAAAAAGCTGGTTTTGTTTTTTAAGATTTTGTTTGTTTATTTGACAAAGAGAGATATAGCAAGAGAGGGAACACAAGCAGGGGGAGAGGGAGAAGCAGGCTTCCCGCTGAGCAGAGAACCTGATGTGGGGCTTGATCCCAGGATCCTGGGATTATGACCTGAGCCGAAGGTAGGCGCTTAATGACTGAACCACCCCAGTGCCCCTCAAAAAATCTCTTTTAAGGAAGTTTAATGAGCTAAAGGAAACACTGAAAGACAGTTTAGTGAAATCAGGAAAACAGTACATTAACAATATAAAAATTTATCAATTTTATCAAAGAGATAAATAATGAAAAAGAACCAAACAAATTGGAGTTGAAGAATTCAGTGAATGAAATGGGAAAAAAATGTAGCAGAGCACATCAGCAGTAGGTTTGATCAAGCA
The DNA here is from genome assembly GCF_020171115.1 of Neogale vison. Classification (NCBI taxonomy): domain Eukaryota; kingdom Metazoa; phylum Chordata; class Mammalia; order Carnivora; family Mustelidae; genus Neogale; species Neogale vison. The sequence goes on along the minus strand of NC_058096.1, from coordinate 204,343,256 downwards.
GAAGAAAGAATCAGTGAAATTAAAGATAGGAACTTTGAAATTATACAGTCAGAGGAAACCTGACTGGGAAAGAAGAAAAAAATGAGGAATTGTAAAGAAAGACTTCATGATTGTTTTTCAGAGTCCATAGTCTCTGAAAAACAATCTGAGGGGTTTTAAGTGGTGGGGGGGTGGGAGGTTGGGGGAACCAGGTGGTGGGTATTAGAGAGGGCATGGATTGCATGGAGCACTGGGTGTGGTACAAAAACAGTGAATACTGTTATGCTGAAAATAAATAAAAAATAAATTAAAAAACAAACAAACAAAGACATTCTCATCCAAAAAAAAAAAAAAAAAACCACCATGAATTCTGCTAGGATTATTGGAATTAAAAGGCTCTAATTTGGAAAAAAAAAAAAAAGAAAGACTTCATGATTGGTGGTACGTATCAGTGGGACCAATTTGTGAATCACTGGAATTCTAAAAAGAGAAGATGGTGGGAAAGGGGTCAGGAAACCTGTTTAAAGAAATAATGACTAAGAACTTTTCAAATCTAGGGATAAATTTGGACATCTAAGTTCATAGTCTTCATAGGTCACCAGACAAACTGAACAAGAAGAAATCCCCTCCAAGACACATTATAATAAAATTGTCAAAGTCACAGACAAGGAAAGATTTTAAAAGCAGCAAAAGAAACAAAGGTGGTAACTTATGAGGTTACTACCCCCCCCCCATTAGACTACCAGTGGATTTCTCAGCAAAAATAATACAGGCTATGAAAGAGTAGGGTAATATAGTCCAAGTGTTGAAATTAAAAAAAAAAAAAGCCCCACCAACCAAGAATACTTTCCCTAGCAGAGCTATTGTTCAGAAATGAAGGAGAGATACAAATTTTCCCAACTAAACAAAAGCTGAGGGAATTTACCACTAGACCTGCCTTACAAAATGCTAAAAGGAGTTCTTCAAGCTGAATGAAAGAACACTAATTAAGAACATGAAAGCATGAAAATATAAAACACACTGGTAAAGGTTATTATGTAGTCAGATTTAGAATACTCTAATACTATGATATGATGGTATATTAACTCTAGTATTAAAAGATGAGAGTATTGGGGCGCCTGGGTGGCTCAGTGGTTTAAGCCTCTGCCTTCGGCTCAGGTCATGATCTCAGGGTCCTGAGATCGAGCCCCACATCGGGCTCTCTGCTCAGCGGGGAGCCTGTCCCCCTCTCTCTCTGCCTGCCTCTCTGCCTACTTGTGATCTCTTTCTGTCTATCAAATAAATAAATAAAAATCTTTAATAAAAAAAAAGATGAGAGTATTAAAACATAGCTACAGTAATTTTAAAATACAAAATACAAACACAGGTAAATTGTGACATCAAAATCAAAGTAGGGGAGAGTAAAAGGGTAGAGTTTTTATAGATGATCAAAGTTAAGTTGTTATGAGTATAAAGTAGACTTATAAGATGTGTTACATAAAACCATGTTAACCACAAAGCAAAACCTACAGCAGAATCCTGGAAGATGACAGATAAGGGAATCAAAACATACCACTGTGGAAAATCATCAGTTCACAAAGGAAGGCAGCAAAATATGAAAGAAGCAAGGCATAACCTGCCATCCCTCCCAACCCAGGGCAGCAGCTCTTCCTGCCCACGGGTCCTGTCCCCGTGCTTTAATAAACCACCATTTTGCACCCCCCCCCCAAAAAAAGAATTGGAAATAATAATATAGCATTAGTAAGTCTTTACCTATCGATAATTACTTTAAATGTAAATAGATTGAATTCTCTAACTGACAGACTTAATGTGGCTGGATTGATTAAAAAATAAGGCCCAGCTTATTGCATGCCACCTATAAGAGACTTACTCCGGCTTTAAGGATACATATAGCTTGAAAGTAAAGGGATAGAAAAAGATATTTCATGCAAGTGGAAACCAAAAGAGACCATAAGTAGCTATACTGACACTGAGTAAAGTAGATATTAAGTCAAAAAGTATAACTAGAGATCAAGAAATCATTTATATAATGATAAAAGGATCAACTCAACCAGAAGATATATCATTCATAAAGGTGCATCAGAAACTAATATATTAATATATAATAAAGGTATTAAACACAGATTTAAAGGGAGAATTAGATTATAATAGTGGGAGACTTCAGTAAGATTATCTGGACAGAAAATCAACAGACATTGGACTTGAACTCTACTTTAGATCAAACGAACCTCACAGAAGTAGGTAGAACATTTAATCCACCAACAGCAGGATATACATTATTCTCAACTGAAAATGGAACATTCTTCAGAATAAATCCTATGACAGGTCACATAGCAAGGCTTAGCAAATTTAAGAAGATTGAAATTATACTACATATCTTTTTTTAGACTACAAGGTATGAAAGTAGAAATCAATAATGGGAAGAAAACATGAAAATTCACAAATATGTTCAAATTAAACAATACAGTTCTGAACAACCAGTGGTCAAAAAAAACCCACAAAGGAAATAAAAAGATACCTTGACACAAATTAAAATGGAAACAGTATACTATGGGAGGCTGCAAAAGCAGTTTTAAGGGGCGCCTGGGTGGCTCAGTGGGTTAAAGCCTCTGCCTTCGGCTCGGGTCATGATCTCAGGGTCCTGGGATCGAGCCCCGCGTTGGACTCTCTGCTCAGCAGGGACCCTGCTTCCTCCTCTCTCTCTGCTTGCCTCTCCGCCTACTTGTGATCTCTGTCTGTCAAATAAATAAATAAAATCTTTTTAAAAAAGCAGTTTTAAGAGGGAATTTTATAGTAATACATGCCTACAATATGAAAAAAGAAAGATGTAAAATAAACAACCCAACTTTACATCTCAAGAAACTAGAAAAAGAAGAAAAAAACTATGCTCAAATTTAGCAGAAGGAAGGAAATATCAAAGATCAGAGTGGAAAAAGTGAAATAGAGATCAGAAAACTATGAAAAGATTAACAAAACTAAGAACAGGCTTTTTTCCCCCTAAAGATAAACAGAATGGACAAATCCTGAAATAGACTAAGGGAAAAAAGGAAAGACTCAAATGAAATGAGATATGAAATAGGAAACATTTAAAACGATACCATAGAAATAGAAAGGATTATAAGAGAATGCTATGACAAATTAATATCAACAAATTGGATAACCTGGAGGAAATGGGTGAGTTCCTAGAAACATATAACCTACCAAGGATAAATCAGGAAGAAATAAAAAAAACTGTTAATCATCTAAGTAGTGAGTAAGGAGATTGCATGAGCAACCAAAATCTTCTAACAAAGAGAAGTCCAGGTCCTGATGAGTTTACTGGTGAATTCTACTAAACTTTAAAAAGTCAATACCAGGGCACCTGGGTGGTTCAGTGGGTTGATCCTCTGCCTTTGGCTCAGGTCATGATCTCAGGGTCCTGGGATCGAGTTCCGCATTGGGCTCTCTGCTCGGCAGGGAGACTGCTTTCCCCTGTCTCTCTGCCTACTTGTGATCTTTCTCTCTGTCAAATAAATAAATAAAATCTTTAAAAAAAACCAAGAGTCAGTACCAGTTCTCAAACTCTTCTAGAAAACTGAAGAGGAGGGAACACTTCCATACTTTTTTTTTTTCCAATTTATTTATTTTCAGAAAAACAGTATTCATTATTTTTTCACCACACCCAGTGCTCCATGCAAGCCGTGCCCTCTATAATACCCACCACCTGGTACCCCAACCTCCCACCCCACCGCCACTTCAAACCCCTCAGATTGTTTTTCAGAGTCCATAGTCTCCATACTTTTTTTATGAGGCCAGTAATACCCTGATACCCAAGCCAGATAAGGACACTAAAGGAAAAGAGAACCAAAGACAATATCCCTGAAGAATACAGATGCAAAACTTCTCAACAAAATATTAGCAACCTGAATTTAACGGCACTTTTAAAGGATCATATCAAGGGGCGAAAGAATGATTTAACATTATCAAACTAATAAATTTGATACATCTTACTGATAGAATGAAAGATAAAAATTGTATAATCATTTCAGTAGATGCAGAAAAAGCATTTGACATAATGCAGCATCCTTTAATGGATAAAACTTAGCAATTTGGGTTTAGAAGTAACATACCTCAGCATAAGAAAGGCCATGGTATGACAAGTCCAGAGCTAATATCATATGCAATGGTATAAGGTTGAAGTCTTTTTCTCTAAGAGGAGCAACAAGACAAGGGTGCTCACTCTCACTACTCCTATTAAACAGAATACTGGAAGTCCTAGCCAGAACAGCAGGTAAGAAAAGGAAACAAAAGGTATTCAGATAAGAAAGGAAGAAATAAAATTGTATGTGCTTGCATATGATATGTAGAAAATCCTAAAGACTCCACCCCAAAACTGTTAAAACCAATGAAAAATTCAGTAAAGGGGCATCTAGGTGGCTCAGTGTGTTGAGCCTCTGCCATTGGCTCGGGTAGTGATATCAGGGTCTTGGGATTGAGCCCTGCATCAGGCTCTCTGCTCAGTGGGGATCCTGCTTCCCTCCCCCCTGCCTGCCTACTTGTGATCTCTCTTTCTCTGTCAAATGAATAAATAAAATCTTTAAAGAAAGAAAAAAAAATTCAGTAAAGTTACGGGATACAAAATTAACACAAAGAATTTAACTGTGTTTCTGTTCACTAACAGTGAAATATCTGAAAAAAGGAAGGCAACAGTCTATTTAAAATAGCAGTGAAAGCAAGCAGAAACTTAGGAATAAACTTAACCAAGGAGGTAAGAAATCTGTACATTGAAAACTATAAAGTCCAGCTGCTGATGGCCTAGTCTCATATAGATTTATTATTGGCAGTGGTGGAGGCCAGAGAACATAAAAAATTTAGACCATTGTGTTTTATTTGAAGGGGGTTTCATATATCAGGAAAAGGAATGAAGCACTGATTAGAAAACTTAATAGTTTTTAAAAACAATTCACTTTTTATCTGTTAGGAATTAAAATCAAATTATAGCAAATATGAAAATGGAAACTCTATAATGAAAGAGTAAAAGAAGAAATGTTTATAAAAACTTCTAAATTGATTCATTCTTGTGAATATAAATGTGAGCCAGAGTCTGAGAATTGTTTCTCCAGCTCAGAGCTGGATAACGTAGGTGATATTAGCTGGTTAGGTTAATATTGTTGGTTTTATAGGTACATGCCAAGTTCTGTATATAAGTCTATATCCTGAGAGTGATTAGATGGAATATTTCCAATCTATAACTTAAAAAGTCTTTTTGGTAGTTGCGTAAGATCACAGTTTTCCCCTGAAGACAGACTCTGAGTGCAAATGACAATTAAATTCCTATATAATGTATATATTTTGTGCAGCTTTGCATTCTTAATATGCAAAGTGGTTGCTACACAGTGCTATTATCTATTTGAGAGCAAGAGAGAGCCAAGCACAAGCAAGGGGGCTGCAGACAGAGGGTGAGGAAGAAGCAGGCTCTCTGCTGAGCAGGGAGCCCGATGCAGGGGTCCAGCCCAGAACCCGGGGTCATGATCTAAGCTTAAGGCAGACACATAACTGACTGAGCCACCCACGCACCCCTATCTACTGTATTTTTGATAGAGTATTTCCATGCTGAAATCCGGCTGCTATTTTAATATATTTGAGATGGTAATCACGAATTTCATTTTCTAATGGGAAATCTTTTCTCTTTTACAGGGGATCTTTCCTGCAAATTACATTCATTTGAAAAAGGCAATTGTCAGTAATAGGGGGTGAGTAGCTGGCCTTACTAAATTTATTTATAATTTTTAGAAGTTGCAAAGGAAGGCCCTTTTCTTTTTAGTTTGTAGTATAAAATATGTTGTTAGGATGTTTTCCTGCCAAAAATAAATTTGCTTTGTTGATTTATTATATATCATATAATTCTGAGGCCACATTATTTCTTAAATACTGACAACTTTAATCTGTTTTGTTGTGAATTTTATAAAAACAGCTATGCATGCAGCATGACTTTTACAATTATTTACATTATGAGAATAGTTTCTGATAGGGTAACAAGTGCAATCTCTAATAGAAGAGAGACAAGATGTAAATATATCAAAATGTTAACATTTGTTATTTTTGTACATTCATATTATGAGTGATTTTTAGAAATTCTTTACTTTCATGTCCAAATTTTAAAAGTAATAAATATATATATTTATGTGTATAATAAATATAAATATATATGCTACTATAAAATTTTGATTTTTAAAATTAATCATTTTAAAATATAAAATTTAAGAAATTATATATGATAGCTTTTGGTACTAGAAATAATGTTTTTGAACAGAGGTTGAGAAAGCATCAGAGTTTAGTTAGGTTTGAGTCAGGAAAAGAGAAACTTATAAGTCACTTTATAAGTTAGAATTTAATGTAGGGAGTTTCAAACACACATGTTTGAAGAAATGAAAGAAAAAAAAGGAAATGTCAATACAACCCAAAATAATAACTGCAGAAAGAAGTCTATACTCTAGTGGCTGGGGGAACAAAAGGTAATGGGTTGTGGGTACCAGAACTCAGGAACTTAGAAGATGGATCTTGAGACACTAGAGCTCAAATTCTGAGGAGATGAAATCACATGGCTGCTGCTGATATGTATGAAGAAGGGCAGTGAAGTTGATTCTGGGAATGCCAAAAGCAACTGGAGGCTGGAACCAACTTTCTCTGGTGGAATGGTTTATAGAAACCACAGTAACACTTTTTATTTCCTTTTCCACAGTATCTTTCTAGTGCCCCCCACCAGACAAAGAAGCTTGTGAGGCAAAGTTGGCAAATCCCAGCCTCAGCGTCAGTGCTTAGAAGGGTGGATTTAGAGATGAGAGGTATTAGTAAATGACTGGTATGCCTTCTAAGATAAAATTTGTTATTGAGGCATAATAAGACTATAATTAAGAAGATTCTAATATGAATGCATGACCAGAATACTTGTTATTGTTCCTCTTCTTCTTTTATAAAATACCAGACATGAGAATGTAGAGACAGGAAACTTGAAAATCCTTTTAGTGAACCTTTGCAACATATAATCTATTACCTCAAATTTATAGGTAAGGAGTGCCAAAACCATCAAGATTGGATAGAAGTTGTGTAAAAATGAAAAGGGACTGTCTAGACAAGGATCATGAAGGCATGCATTTCTAAAAGTACTAAGAAAATAACTTCATGAATGTGAATGGCTCACCTTGAAACACAAAAATAATACCCCTAATTTAATAACACTTAGTTTAATAATGGGACTAAAGAAAATTGAAATGTGGCAGAAACTACATGGAGGTGAGATGAGAAAAGGAGATAGAATGTTTAGGGATCAAGAAACAGTGCCTCAGAAAATGCCAGCAAAATCATACATTTCTCATGGTTCACCTCCCCTTCCAATTTCCCTCAACTCCCTTCTCCTCTCCATCATGAGAGACTATGGACTCTGAAAAACAATCTGAGGGTTTTGAAGGGGTGGGGTGGTGGTGGGAGGTTGGTGTAACCAGGTGGTGGGTATTAGAGAGGGTATGGATTGCATGGAGCACCGGTTATGGTGCAAAAACAATGAATACTGTTACGCTGAAAAGAAATTTGAAAAAAAGAAAAAAAAAACACCACACATCCTACTAGATGCCTAAATAAAAAGGAAAAGACTGGTAAAAAAAATCATATATTTCTGATAATAAGGGACTCATCTTAAATCCAGGAGCAATGTTCCTATTTATAATAGTTGGAAATGGGGACTACTTTGCTAGCAGAAAAATCCATACCTAGATTCAGTTTGTTTCAGAAAGGCAAAGGAGATATGGCTTAAAGAGTTATACAGGGGAGCCATATTTGTGGGAAGCATTCTTTCTCCAAGGAAGCAGAGAAACTATCTTTTTGATGTACATCTTAGAAAGCTACATAAGATCAATTCAGTATACAAATCAACTGCAATTTGATTTTCCAGAATAATATTTCTAAAGTCTGAAGAAAGTATTTTAAAAAACTGCCTTCTGGTGTTGAAGAGCAGTCAGTGTAGGAGGATCTTCTTTCCCCAGGTTTTTACTTAAATTCCAGTTAGTTAACATACAGTGTAATATTAGTTTCAGGTACAGAATTTAGTGATTCAGCAATTTCATACAACACCCAGTGCTCATCACAACGAGTGCGCTCTTTAATCCACATGATCTGTTTCATCCATCTCCCCACCCCACTTATCCTCTGTAATCAGTTTGTTCTCTATAGTTAAGAGTCTGTTTCTTAGTTTGCTTTTCTCTCTCTCTTTCTCTTCATCAAATGTAGGGAGGATCTTGAAGAACTTTGATTCTTGAAGGAGCGGGGAATTCATATGGGAAGAAGAGTGCATGTTTACTTTGGCTCCCCCCCCCCCACAGAGAATTTTTCAGCTCACTCTGATGTGGTGCAGCAAACAGATCCCAAACAGAAAGTGGTAGTTTTTCAGGGATGAGGAAATAGATGTTGAAGTTTGGAACTCTCAGGGAGACTAATAAGAAGTAAGAGGTTAAAACCCAGAGAGTAGAGAACCTCAGAGAATTAGGACCTTAATCTGCTTACAAATTCCCCCTAAGTAATTGAACGAATTCTAGCTTCTTTTGGGCTGTTAAAACTCAAGGAATCTTAGTAGAAGTGTACAACTAGCAAAATGAGTAGACTTTACCAGCCACTTAGTATTGGTGAGAAAAATATTAGAGTTCAAGAACTGGAAAGTTATAGGGACCTTGGTAAAAAGTTTGGGCCTTCTGCTGAGAGCCCTAAAGGAATATACCTTATATGTAGGGCCATGCCTTTGGATAAAGGACCCAACCAAATGTATGTGGGCAAAAGTGTAAACTTCTGAAAACACAATAGATGTTATAGGAACAAATAAAAACACTTGATACTTCCATCCAGAAATAACAACTATAATGGGTTAGTGTATTTCCTATTTCTTTATGCATGGTATTTTTACTCTGTTCCCTGCTATAAGTTAATTCTCCTTTATCTTTTTCCTTCCACTTTTATAAATATTACCTTGATGATATATCTCTTTTTAGTGTCCTTTTTCCTCCTTAATTTCTATGACTATTCTTTTTTGGGGGGGGTTCCTTTTGTTTTGTTTTTTTGTTGTTGTTGTTTTATTTTTTCAATTTATTTATTTTCAGAAAAACATTATTCATTATTTTTTCACCACACCCAGTGCTCCATGCAAGCCGTGCCCTCTATAATACCCACCACCTGGTACCCCAACCTCCCACCCCCCCGCCACTTCAAACCCCTCTGATTGTTTTTCAGAGTCCATAGTCTCTCATGGTTCACCTCCCCTTCCAATTTACCCAAATTCCCTTCTCCTCTCTAACGCCCCTTGTCCTCCATGCTATTTGTTATGCTCCACAAATAAGTGAAACCATATGATAATTGACTCTCTCTGCTTGACTTATTTCACTCAGCATAATCTCTTCCAGTCCCATCCATGTTGCTACAAAAGTTGGGTATTCATCCTTTCTGATGGAGGCATAATAATCCATAGTGTATATGGACCACATCTTCCTTATCCATTCGTCCGTTGAAGGGCATCTTGGTTCTTTCCGCAGTTTGGCGACCATGGCCATTGCTGCTATAAACATTGTGGTACAGATGGCCCTTCTTTTCACGACATCTGTGTCTTTGGGGTAAATACCCAGGAGTGCAATTGCAGGGTCATAGGGAAGCTCTATTTTTAATTTCTTGAGGAATCTCCACACTGTTCTCCAAAGAGGCTGCACCAACTTGCATTCCCACCAACAGTGGAAGAGGGTTCCCCTTTCTCCACATCCTCTCCAACACATGTTGTTTCCTGTTTTGTTAATTTTGGCCATTCTAACTGGTGTAAGGTGATATCTCAATGTGGTTTTAATTTGAATCTCCCTAAGGGCTAATGCTGATGAACATTTTTTCATGTGTCTGATAGCCATTTGTATGTCTTGATTGGAGAAGTGTCTGTTCATATCTTCTGCCCATTTTTTGATGTGTTTGCCTGTTTCGTGTGTGTTGAGTTTGAAGAGTTCATTATAGATCCTGGATATCAATCTTTTGTCTGTACTGTCATTTGCAAATATCTTCTCCCATTCCGTGGGTTGCCTATTTGTTTTTTTTGACTGTTTCCTTTGCTGTGCAGAAGCTTTTGATTTTGATGAAGTCCCAAAAGTTTATTTTCGCTTTTGTTTCCTTTGCCTTTGGAGATGTATCTTGAAAGAAGTTGCTGTGGCTGATATCAAAGAGATTACTGCCTATGTTCTCCTCTGGGATTCTGATGGATTCCTGTCTCACGTTGAGGTCTTTTATCCATTTTGAGTTTATCTTTGTGTACGGTGTAAGAGAATGGTAATTGTAGGTATAATCTCTTGAAAGCCGCCAGGGCAAAGAGGCTCCTTACTTACAGAGGGAAGCCCATCAGAATAACGTTAGACCTGTCCACAGAGACCTGGAAAGCCAGAAGAGGCTGGCAAGATATATTCAGGGCACTAAATGAGAAGAACATGCAGCCAAGAATACTTTATCCAGCAAGACTGACATTCAAAATGGATGGAGAGATAAAGAGTTTTCAAGACCGGCAAGGCTTAAAAGACTATGCAACCACCAAGCCGACACTGCAGGAAATATTAAGGGGGTTCTATAAAAAGGAAAAGTCCCAAGAATAGTATTGAACACAAATATAGAGACAATCTACAGCAAGAAAGACTTCAAAGGTAAATCGATGTCAATAAAAACCTATCTATCAATAATCACTCTCAATGTGAATGGCCTAAATGCACCCATAAAACAGCACAGGGTTGCAGATTGGATAAAACGACAGGACCCATCCATATGTTGTCTACAAGAGACCCAATTTGAACCTAAAAATACATGCAGACTGAAAGTGAAGGGATGGAGAAGCATCTTTCATGCCAATGGGCCTCAAAAGAAGGCTGGGGTAGCGATTCTCATATCAGATAAATTGGACTTCAAACTAAAGACTGTAGTCAGAGATACAGAAGGACACTACATAATCCTTAAAGGGACTATCCACCAAGATGATCTAACAATTGTAAATATCTATGCTCCCAATATGGGAGCAGCCAATTACTTAAGAAAACTGTTAATCAAGATAAAGAGTCATATTGATATGAATACACTAATCGTTGGAGATCTTAACATGCCTCTTTCAGAATTAGACAGATCATCGAAGCAGAAAATCAATAAAGAAACAAGAGCATTGAATGACACATTGGAACAGATGGACCTCATAGATACATACAGAACATTCCACCCTAAAACAACAGAATACTCATTCTTCTCAAGTGCACATGGAACCTTCTCCAGAATAGACCACATACTAGGTCACAAATCAGGACTCAACCGATACCAAAAGACTGAGATTATTCCCTGCATATTCTCAGATCACAATGCTTTGACACTGGAGCTCAATCACAAGGAAAAGTTCCGAAGGAACTCAAACACCTGGAAGCTAAAGACCACCTTGCTTAAGAATGCTTGGATCAACCAGGAGATCAAAGAAGAACTGAAACAATTCATGGAAACCAATGAGAATGAAGACACTTCGGTCCAAAACCTATGGGATACAGCAAAGGCGGTCCTAAGGGGAAAATACATAGCCATCCAAGACTCCCTCATAAAAACTGAAAAATCTAGAACACACCAGCTGTCTCTACACCTTAAAGAACTGGAGAATCAACAACAAATCAAGCCAACTCCACACATAAGAAGGGAAATCATCAAGATTAGAGCTGAGATCAATGAGGTAGAAACCAGAGATACAGTAGAATGTATCAATGAAAGTAAAAGCTGGTTTTTTGAAAGAATCAATAAGATCGATAAGCCACTGGCCACACTAATCCAAAAGAAAAGAGAGAAAGCCCAAATTCATAAAATTATGAATGAAAAGGGAGAGATCATAACGAACACCAAGGAAGTAGAAACAATCATCAGAAGTTATTATGAATAGTTATATGCCAATAATCTTAGCAACCTAGATGAAATGGATGCATTCCTGGAAAAATATAAACTCCCAAAATTGAACCAGGAAGAAATCGACAACCTGAATAGACCGATATCTAGTAACGAGATTGAAGCAGTGATCAAAAACCTCCCAAAACACAAGAGCCCAGGATCTGATGGATTCCACCAAACTTTCAAAGAGGAAATAACACCTGTTCTCCTGAAGCTGTTTCAAAATATTGAAGCAGAAGGAAAACTTCCAGACTCTTTCTATGAAGCCAGCATTACCCTGATCCCCATACCAGGCAAGGACCCTACCAAAAAGGAGAATTTCAGACCAATATCACTGATGAATATGGATGCTAAGATTCTCAACAAGATCCTAGCCAACAGGATCCAACAGCACATTAAAAAGATTATCCACCATGACCAGGTGGGATTCATCCCTGGGCTACAAGGATGGTTCAACATTCGCAAATCAATCAATGTGATACAACAAATTAATATGAGAAGAGAGAAGAACTACATGGTCCTCTCAATTGATGCAGAAAAATCATTTGACAAAATCCAGCATCCGTTCCTGATTAAAACGCTTCAAAGTATAGGGATAGAGGGAACATTCCTGAACCTCATCAAATTTATCTATGAAAGACCCACAGCAATTATCATCCCCAATGGGAAAAAGCTTGCAGCCTTCCCATTGAGATCAGGAACAAGACAAGGATGCCCACTTTCACCACTCTTGTTCAACATAGTATTAGAAGTCCTAGCAACAGCAATCAGACAACAGAGAGAAATAAAAGGTATCCAAATTGGTAATGAAGAAGTCAAACTCTCTCTCTTCGCAGATGACATGATTCTTTATATGGAAAACCCAAAAGACTCCACTCCCAAACTACTAGAACTCATACAGCAATTCAGCAACGTGGCAGGATACAAAGTCAATGTGCAGAAATCAGTGGCTTTCTTATACACTAACAATGAAAATACAGAAAGGGAATAGAGAATAGAGATTCCATTTCCTATAGCACCAAGAACCATAAGATACCTGGGAATAAACCTAACCAAAGAGGTAAAGGATCTGTACTTGAGAAACTACAGAACACTCATGAAAGAAATTGAAGAAGACACAAAAAGATGGAAGACCATTCCATGCTGTTGGATCGGAAGAATAAACATTGTTAAAATGTCTATACTGCCTGGAGCAATCTATACTTTTAATGCCATTCCGATCAAAATTCCACCGGCATTCTTCAAAGAGCTGGAGCAAATAAACCTAAAATTTGTATGGAATCAGAAGAGACCCCGAATCGCTAAGGAAATGTTGAAAAACAAAAATAAAGCTGGTGGCATCACGTTACGTGATTTCAAGCTTTATTACAAAGCTGTGATCACCAAGACAGCATGGTACTGCCATAAAAACAGACACATAGACCAGTGGAACAGAGTAGAGAGCCCAGATATGGACCCTCAACTCTACGGTCACTTAATCTTCTACAAAACAGGAAAAAATATACAGTGGAAAAAAGACAGTCTCTTCAATAAATGGTGCTGGGAAAACTGGACAGCTATATGTAGAAGAATGAAACTCAACCATTCTCTATGACTATTCTTGTTTCCATTCTTCCTCTTGGGCCCCCCTTTGTTATTCCTCTCAGAGTCCTTTTCCTGTTCCAAGCCTTTAAATACTGTTAATTCATGAGCTTTATCTCTACTCTAATCCTTTATGTGCAAAGTGTGCCTGTCTTTTTCAGGTATAGTAAGGCAGATGGTTTGACACAGTGTGTGGAAGTGAGGTCAGTAAAAGGAGAGGAGTCCAGAGTGGCAGCAGGTGATAAATATTGCAAGGCCTTGTAGGCCTTATCAGGGGTGTTATCTTTTATTGAATGAGCCAGGAATCCACTTTCAGAAAGAGGAGGGATGTGGTTAATTTTAAAAGAGTTATTCTAGGTTTCTTTGTTGAGACTAGAACTATAGTGGGGAAAGTTCAGAAGCAGGGAGACTTGGTAGAATATTATAGTAGTCCGTGGAAGACAAAACGGTAACTTGGATTCATGTATCCACTGGAGTGATAAGAAGTGATAAGGGATAGTATATATTTTGAAGTTAGGGCTGACAGGATTTGCTGAGCATGCAGAGGAAACAAGAGGAATTTAAAGATTTATTTATTTATCTGACAGACAGGGATCACAAGTAGGCAGAGAGGCAGGTAGAAAGAGAAGAGGAAGCAGGCTCCCCACTGAGCAGAGAGCCTGATGTGGGGCTCAATCCCAGGATCCTGAGATCATGACCTGAGCTGATGGCAGAGGCTTTAACCCACTGAGCCACCCAGGCGCCCTAACTAGAGGAACTTAAGATGACTGCAGGATTTTTTGTTTTAATAACTATGAGGATATGATTGCCATTTACTGAAAAGTGGAAGTTTGGGAAGGGATATATTTTGGGGAGGAAATAAAAGGATTCAGTTTTAGGATCAAACATGTTTAGGATCAACATGTTAAATTTGAAATGACTCTTAATCAAGTGGAGATGTCAAGTAAGCAGTTGACTACATAAATGTGGAGTTCTGGGGAAAGTTTGGAGCTTCAGGCATAGATTTGGAAGTCATTAGCATTCAAATGACATATAAAGCTGCAGGGCTGAATAAGAACAGAAAAGAAATTACTATAGATGAAGAAGTGAAGTGAAGACAGAATACTGGGGAACTGTAGTGTTTAAAGATAAGATGAGGAGGAGAATCAGTGAAAAGAATCTGAAAAGTTGTGGCCAGGGAGGTAGGTAATCAAACAGTAGTGTCTTGGAAATCAATCGAATAAACTATTTACAAGATACACTAATCAAATATATCTGGTGTTGTTGAAGTTGAATAAGATTGAAGATCTTGTTAGGAACAGTGTAGAGTGATAAGAATGAAAGCCTGAATAGAGATTTGAGAGAAAATGAAAAAAGAGGAAATCGAAAACAGTAAAGACTCAAGTTCTGGCCCTTAAACTGTAACTGAATGGCAGATGGCAACATACTTGGTTTGGGGATAATTTTTCTGCATAGTCCCTTTAAAAAAATATCTGGAGCACTTGGGTGGCTCAGTTGGTTAAGTGTCGCACTCTTGATTTCAGCTGGCTCAGGTCGTGATTTCAGGGTCCTGAGATGGAGCTCCACATTGGGCTCTTCACTGAGTGGGCAGTGTGGTTGAGATTCTCAGTCTCTCTGCCCCTCCCACTGCTCTCTCTCTCTTTCTCAAATAAATAAATCTTCAAAAAAATCATCTGATTGGAAATAGGTTAGTTAGAGAAAGACAAATACCATGTGATTTCACTCATGTACAATTTATGAAACAAAACAGATAAACATAAGGGAAGGGAAGGAAAAATAAAATAAGATAACAGAGAGGGAAGCAAAACCATAAGAGACTCAACTTTAGAGAACAAACAGGGTTGCTGGAGGGGGCTTATTTGGGGATGGGCTAAATGGGTGATGGGCATTAAGGAGGGCACTTTCTGTGATGAGCACTGGGTGTTATATCTAAGTGCCAAATAACTAAATTCTACTCCTGAAACCAATACTATACTATATGTTAACTAACCTGAATTTTAATTTAAAAAAAAACATCTTCTTATCTAGTTTTTTATTTTGAAAAATTCCAAATCTATAGACAGGTTACAAGAATAATATAAGTAGCACATATCCATTCCCCTAGATTTACCAGTTACCAATATTTTGCCATATTGAGCTCACTTTTTTCTCTCAGCCCTGCTTTTAACATGAAAGTAAGTTTTATACATTCTGAGACTTGACTGTTAAATATTTGAATATGTGTTTTCTAAGAAAAATAGACATTCTTTAACATAACCACAGTATAATTATTATACTCAAGAAATTAAACATGATACAAATAGTACTTACAAAATATCTAATTCATATTCAGATATCCCTAATTTTCCTAAGAATGTCCTTTACAGCTGTTTTTGTCTGTTTGCTTTTTTTTTTGGTGAGGGTATGACTGGTATAGGATCCAGTCAAGAATTAAGTATTGTTAGGCTTCCAGTTACAGATTGGATAAGTTGTAGGGAATAAAGCTACAGCATAAAGAATGTAATCAATGATACTGTAAAAGTCTTGTGTGGTGACAAAACTTCTGGTGAGCACAGCATGGTGTATAGAAATGTTGAATCACTGTGTTGTGCACCTGAAAGTAATGTAACATTCTGTGTCAACTATACTAAAAAAAAAAAAATTTAGAAAAGATTCATTATTGGTACAGAAATGCAACAGATTTCTGTACATTGATTTTGTGTCCTGCAACTTGACTGAATTCTTGTATCAGTTCAAGCAGGTTTTTTTGGTGGAGTCTTTTGGGTTCTTTCCGTCAAGTCATCTGCAAAGAATGAAAGTTTGACTTCTTCCTTGCCAGTGTGGATGCATTTTATTTCTTTTTGTTGTCCGATTGATGGCTACGACTTCCAGTACTATGTTCAATAACAGTAGTGAGACTGGACATCACTTTCATGTTACCAACCTTAGGGGAAAAGCTCTCAGTTTTTCCCCATTGAGGATGAAATTAGCTGTGGGTTTTTCATGTATGACCTTCATTATATTGAGGTATGTCCCCTCTAAACCTATTTTGTTGAGGGGCTTTTTCATGAATGTACAGTGTACTTTGTCAAATGCTTTTTCTGCACCTATTGAGATCATATGGTTCTTATCCTTTCTTTTATTAATGTGGTGTATGACCTTGATTGATTTGCAAATATTGAACCACCTTGCAACCCAGGAATAAATCCCACTTGATCATGGTGAGTGATTCTTTATTGTACTGTTGAACTCTATTTGCTAGTATTTTGTTGAGAATTTTTTACATCCATGTTTATCAGGGATGTTGGTCTCTAGTTGTCTTTTTTATTTTTTATTTTATTTATTTTTTTTAAAAGATTTTATTTATTTATTTGACAGAGAGAGATCACAAGTAGGCAGAGAGGCAGGCAGAGAGAGAGAGAGGAGGAAGCAGGCTCCCCGCCGAGCAGAGAGCCCGACGCGGGACTCGATCCCAGGACCCTGAGATCATGACCTGAGCCGAAGGCAGTGGCCCAACCCACTGAGCCACCCAGGCACCCCTCTAGTTGTCTTTTTTAGTGGGCTCTTTGGTTTTGGAATCAGGGTAATACTGGCCTCGTGGAATGAGTTTGGAAGTTTTCCTTCCATTTTTTGAAACAATTTCAGAAAAATAGATATTAATTCTTTCTAAGGAATAACACAGAGGGTCATAGGGACAGGGAGGGAAAACTGGGAAGAAATCAGAGAGGGGGACAAACCATGAGAGACTCTTGACTTCTGGAAACAGAGGGTTACGGAGAGGGAGGTGGGTGGCGGGAAGGGGTTGCAGGGTGCTGGGCATTAAGGGGGCATATGATGTGATGAGCACTGAATGTTATACACAATTAATGAATCCTTGGATGTTACATCAAAAACTAAATGTCTTAGCAATCTACAAGAACAAAGCATTTCTATCAATAATTTAGCTTCCAGAAGGAAATGTAGATACAATTAAATGTCCTTATAACCTATAGCCCATTGACAGATACTTGAAGGGGGAAGAGTATAATTTTCCTCTAGGAAGCTCCCAACTATCTTCATGTTAATGCCTTGCTAGAAGGAAAAACAACCTTAATTTGACAATGGCAAGGCCTCTGGTATCCTGTGAGCCTTTAACATGAAAATAATTTTGAAAACCTCCCTTTTTCTTACCTTCCCCACTTCCTCATAATATGTAGTCAGCCACCCCTCACAACCTTGTTGCAGCAGCTCTTTCTGCCCATGAGTCCTGTCCCCGTGCTTTAATAAACCACTGTTTTGCACCAAATGAACAAACAAACAGACAAAAAACTAATGATGTATTATCTGTTAGCTAATTTAATTTAAATTTAAAAAAAGAAAAAAAAAGAGAGTAAGTGATTATAAGGTTTCAGTGTAAATGGGTTCTGTTACTAAGTGGAAATTGACAGTGCTGGTTCCTTAAGAGATTGTCTTCTGGGTATAGAATTCACTTTTGTTACATAATTTTTTTCAAAGATTTTTTTTTTTTATTTTCAGCATAACAGTATTCATTATTTTTTCACCACACCCAGTGCTCCATGCAAACTATGCCCTCTCTAATCCCCCAACCTCCCCCCCCCACGCTGCTTCCAACCCCTCAGATTGTTTTTCAGAGTCCATAGTCTCTCATGGTTCATCTCCCCTTCCAATTTTCCCCAACATAATTGTTTCTTGAACAATTTAGGAAAGGATACTTAGGATAAGATTGTTAATAAATAAAGCACACATTTTATACACACACACACACAAATGTTTAATTGAATCTCCTGTGAAGCCATCTGGCCCTGGACTTCTGTTTTTTGGGAGATTTTTGATTGTTGATTCAATTTCTTTGCTGGTTATTGGTCTGTTCAAGTTTTGGTGATTTATATGTTTCTGGGGATTTATCCATTACTTCCAGGTTGTCTGATTTGTTGGCATGTAATATTTCATAACATTTTCTTGTAATTGTATTTCTGTGGTGTTGGTTGTGATTTCTCCTCTCTCACATGTGATTTTTATTTATTTAGGTCCTTTCTCTTTTTGATAAGTCTGTTCTTTTTTCCTTTTATGACATTTTCATTGTTGAAGTGCCCAGGTACTTGTTTTGCAAAATGTCCCTCAATTTGTATTTGTCTAAATGTTTTCTCCTGGTTAGATTCAAGATTTTGGATTGGAATACTACATGGGTTGTGTTGTGAATTAAAACACTTAAATTTCTTCTTGATAAGAAGGGTTTGATAAGATTAGAAAGACTGGGACTTGGGGTTCTACCTTAGTAAATATTAGGCAGGAGCAAGGGCCTCTCAATCAGAGAACATGCATTGTGCTTCTATCATGTGCCTTCTTAATTGTATCCTGCCATACCTGTGAGAAAGATGACCCTGTGCTCTTGATGCTTCGTAAGGTATATCATCTGCTTCTTGGAAAACTTGCCACATTTGTGCTGAAGTACTTTATGTTTTTTGTTTGGTTGACAGGACATGAAATTACTTGACGAGGCTATCAGTGAAAAATTTCTTAAGGGAGCTTTTGTATTTTTCATATTTTTCAGTTAGATTTTAAAATTTTTCTTGACATCTGGGTTTTCTCCTAAAATGGTTCAAGTATAGTCATCACTCTTTGTAAAGTTTCACTGAAAAAATATACAATTGTAATAAATTTGAAGATTTCAGGGCTGTTAAGAAAAAAGACATGACTATGAAATGTAAGGAACACATTATGAGATTTATTTAGGTAGAGCTTTGAGAGGTTAAGGTAAGTCCCTCACAGCTGGAGACCTCCCAGAGACAGCAGTGCAGAGACATCCCTATAACAGGAAGAAGGCACAGGAACCCCTGGGATAGAAGGAATTTGTATGTCTAGATTATGTTACTCATCTTACCTCAATTTTTTTTTTATGTTCAGTTTGCCAGTTATCATTAGTTTTTGATGAAGTGTTCAACAATTCATTAGTTGCTTATAACACCCAGTGCTCATCACCATGCATGTCCTCCTTAGTACCCATCACCTGGTTACCCCATCCCCCCAATCCCCCTCTCTTCTGTAACCCTTAGTTTTTTACCCAGGGTCCTGAGTTTCTCATGGTTTTTCTCCCTCTGTGATTTCTTCCCATTCAGTTTTCCTTCCCTGTTCCTGTGCACTATTCCTTTTATTCCACATATGAGTAAAACTGTAGATAATTGTCTTTCTCTGCTTGACTTATTTTACTTAGCATAATTATGTTAAGTGAGATTATATCACTCATCCGAAAGATGAGAAATCTCTGGGTCAGAGAGCATTATAGTACAACAGCAATTTATGGTCTTTTTTAGTACTTGGCTTTGTCTAGCCTGTGGGTAGCAGGTACTGAGTGCAGCTTCATTAATGTAGAATGACAACTCTAAATGGCTAAAAATAAGCTTCTTTAGGTTATACTAAAAGCAGTTGGATGTATAAAATTTTGGCACTGGTGGGCTCTGAGTTAATGGTGCTCCCTTACTCGGAAGAAGTAAATAGCGTAAGGCCCAATATATAGGAGGTCACTTCTGCACATTTATGTAATAACATCATTACATTATGAAACACTTATAAGTATTTTTTATTTTTAAATTGTGGGAAATTAGTGTCATGATTTAAACTAGGAATAGCCAACTTCTGTAGTTTTAGGAGCTGTCAGTTTTACTGGTCACTAACTAAATTTCAGTTTAATTGAAAAATAATTGGGTGATGGGCATTAAGGAGGGCACTTGATGTAATGAGACCTGGGTGTTATATGCAACTAATGAATTACTAAATTCTACCTCTGAAACCAATAAAACAGAAAGGAAAAAAGAAAAATGTGTCTAGGTTCAAATTATAATGGACTAAATTTATTTTAAGAGGGTGACACCAACTATTACAGATACGTCAGTGATATACTCCTCGTATGTTCTGTTCCAGGAATTATTTGCATTTCATTATTTTTGGGATATTGCCTCTCTGCTCTGGTTTAATGAGTCTGGTTTCAAAGTGGGGTGAGTGTGTGTGGGAGGATACACATAGGAACATACATGTGCGCTGTAAGAAACCCATGAGAACAGCATCAACTTAAGTACTAGTTAATGTGTAACATTTCTTTTCTCTGGCACTTTTGTTTCTTTGTTTTTTCTTTCTTCCCCAAATATTTTATTTATTTACTTCAGAGAGAGGGAGCACAGTACAAGCAGGGGGGCAGCAGGCAGAGGAAAGGGAAAAGAAGACTCCCCGCTGAGCAGGGAGCCAGATGTGGGCTTTGTCCCAGGACCCTGAGATCATGACCTGAGCCAAAAGCAGATATTTAACTAAGTCACCCAGGTGTCCCCTCTCTGGCACTTTTATTTTTATTTGTATATTTGCTAAAATAACTTCAGTCTTCATTGGAGAGGAAATTCAAAAGTGATTTTTTTATAGCTGTCCAGTTTTCCCAGCACCATTTATTGAAGAGACTGTCTTTTTTCCACTGTATATTTTTTCCTGTTTTGTAGAAGATTAAGTGACCGTAGAGTTGAGGGTCCATATCTGGGCTCTCTACTCTGTTCCACTGGTCTATGTGTCTGTTTTTATGGCAGTACCATGCTGTCTTGGTGATCACAGCTTTGTAATAAAGCTTGAAATCAGGTAACGTGATGCCCCCAGTTGTATTTTTGTTTTTCAACATTTCCTTAGCGATTTGGGGTCTCTTCTGATTCCATACAGATTTTTGGATTATTTGCTCCAGCTCTTTGAAAAATACCGGTGGAATTTTGATCGGAATGGCATTAAAAGTATAGATTGCTCTAGGCAGTATAGACATTTTAACAATGTTTATTCTTCCAATCCAACAGCATGGAATGGTCTTCCATCTTTTTGTGTCTTCTTCAATTTCATTCATGAGTGTTCTGTAGTTTACCTCTTTGGTTAGGTTTATTCCCAGGTATCTTATGGTTCTTGGTGCTATAGTAAATGGAATCGATTCTCTAATTTCCCTTTCTGTATTTTCATTGTTAGTGTATAAGAAAGCCACTGATTTCTGCACATTGACTTTGTATCCTGCCATGTTGCTGAATTGCTGTATGAGTTCTAGTAGTTTGGGAGTGGAGTCTTTTGGGTTTTCCATATAAAGAATCATGTCATCTGCAAAGAGAGAGAGTTTGACTTCTTCATTACCAATTTGGATACCTTTTATTTCTCTCTGTTGTCTGATTGCTGTTGCTGGGACTTCTAATACTATGTTGAACAAGAGTGGTGAAAGTGGGCATCCTTGTCTTGTTCCTGATCTCAATGGGAAGGCTGCAAGCTTTTTCCCATTGAGGATGATAATTGCTGTGGGTCTTTCATAGATAGATTTGATGAGGTTCAGGAATGTTCCCTCTATCCCTATACTTTGAAGCGTTTTAATCAGGAACGGATGCTGGATTTTGTCAAATGCTTTTTCTGCATCAATTGAGAGGACCATGTGGTTCTTCTCTCTTCTCTTTAATTTATTCTATCACGTTGATTGATTTGCAAATGTTGAACCATCCTTGTAGCCCAGGAATGAATCCCACCTGGTCATGGTGGATAATCTTTTTAATGTGCTGTTGGATCCTGTTTGCTAGGATCTTGCTAAGAATCATACCATCCATATTCATCAGTGATATTGGTCTGAAATTCTCCTTTCTGGTAGAGTCTTTGCCTGGTTTGGGGATCAGGGTAATCCCCTGATCAGGGGGATCTTCCTGGTTCAATTTTGGGAGTTTATAGTTTTCCAGGAATGCATCCATTTCATCTAGGTTGCTTAGCTTATTGGCATATAACTGTTGACAATAACTTCTGATGATTGTTTCTACTTCCTTGGTGTTCGTTGTGATCTCTCCCTTTTCATTCATAATTTTATTAATTTGGGCTTTCTCTCTTTTCTTTTGGATTAGTGTGGCCAGTGGTTTATCGATCTTATTGATTCTTTCAAAAAACCCGCTTCTAGTTTCAGTGATATGTTTTATCGTATCGCTGGTTTCTACCTCATTGATCTCAGCTCTAATCTTGATGATTTCCCTTCTTATGTGTGGAGTTGGTTTGATTTGTTGTTGATTCTCCAGTTCTTTAAGGTATAGAGACAGCTGGTGTATTCCGGATTTTTCAGTTTTTTTTGAGGGAGGCTTGGATGGCTATGTATTTCCCCTTAGGATCGCCTTTGCTGCATCCCATAGGTTTTGGACCGAAGTGTCTTCATTCTCATTGGTTTCCATGAATAGTTTCAGTTCTTCTTTGATCTCCTGGTTGATCCAAGCATTCTTAAGCAAGGTGGTCTTTAGCTTCCAGGTGTTTGAGTTCCTTTGGAGCTTTTTCTTGTGATTGAGCTCCAGTGTCAAAGCATTGTGATCTGAGAATATGCAGGGAATCATCTCAGTCTTTTGGTATCAGTTAAATCCTGATTTGTGACCTAGTATGTGGTCTATTCTTGAGAAGGTTCCATGTGCACTTGAGAAGAATGAGTATTCTGTTGTTTTAGGGTGGACTGTTCTGTATATATCTATCACGTATATACAGGTATCTTCTCCCACGGAATGGGAGAAGATATTTGCAAATGACAGTACAGACAAAAGGTTTATATTCAGGATGTATAAAGAACTCCTCAAACTCAACACACACAAAACAGACAATCATATCAAAAAATGGGCAGAAGATATGGACAGACACTTCTCCAATCAAGACATACAAATGGCTATCAGACACATGAAAAAATGTTCATCCTCACTAGCCATCAGAGGGATTCAAATTAAAACCACATTGAGATATCACCTTACACCAGTTAGAATGGCCAAAATTAGCAAGACAGGAAACAACATGTGTTGGAGGGGATGTGGAGAAAGGGGAACCCTCTTCCACTGTTGGTGGGAATGCAAGTTGGTGCATCCTCTTTGGAGAACAGTGTGGAGATTCCTCAAGAAATTAAAAATAGAGCTTCCCTATGACCCTGCAATTGCACTCCTGGGTATTTACCCCAAAGACACAGATGTAGTGAAAAGAAGGGCCATCTGTACCCCAATGTTTACAGCAGCAATGGCCACGGTCGCCAAACTATGGAAAGAACCAAGATGCCCTTCAACGGACGAATGGGTAAGGAAAATGTGGTCCATATACACTATGGAGTATTATGCCTCCATCAGAAAAGATGAATACCCAACTTTTGTGGCAACATGGATGGGACTGGAAGAGATTATGCTGAGTGAAATAAGTCAAGCAGAGAGAGTCAATTATCATATGGTTTCACTTATTTGTGGAGCATAACAAATAGCATGGAGGAAATGGGGAGTTAGAGAGGAGAAGGGAGATGGGGTAAATTGGAAGGGGAGGTGAACCATGAGAGACTATGGACTCTGAAAAACAATCTGAGGGGTTTGAAGTGGCGGGGGGTTGGGAGGTTGGGGTACCAGGTGGTGGGTATTATAGAGGGCACGGCTTGCATGGAGCACTGGGTGTGGTGAAAAAATAATGAATACTGTTTTTCTGAAAATAAATAAATTAGAAAAAAAAAAGAAAAAGAAAAACCAAACAAAACAAAAGTATTATAAGCAAAGTGTCCATTGATGACTGAATAGAATAATGAAATGGAACATGCATATATAAGGGAATATTATTCAACATTTAAAATAAATGAAATCTTTTTAAAAGATTTTATTTATTAATGAGACAGAGGGGCAGAGGTCAAGAAGCAGGATCCGAGCAGAGCAGGGAGCCTGAGGCAGGACTTGATCCCAGGACCCCAGGATCATGACCTGAACTGAAAGCAGACACTCAACGAACTGAGCCACCCTGGCGCCCTAAAATAAAAGAAATTTTGATGCTATGTTACATGCTATAACATGGATGAGCTTTGAAAACACTAAGTAAAATAAGCCAGACACAAAAGGGCAAATATTGCATGATTCCATTACATGAGGTACATAGAATAGGAAAATTCACAGATAGATAGAAATATTTATCTATAGATAGAGAGCTAGAAAGAAGAACAATTCTCAAGGACTGAGGAAAAGGAAAATGGGGAGTTATCTGTTAAAGAGGTACAGAGTCCCTGTTTGGGATGATGAAAAATTCTGGAATTGAATACTCATGAAGGCTGCACAACACTATGAATATACTTAATTCCACTGGATTATACTCTTAAAAATTGTTAAAATGTTAACTTTTGGGGGAGTCCCTAGGTGGCTCAGTGGATTAAAGCCTCTGCTTCAGCTCAGGTCATGATCCTGGGGTCCTGGGATCAAGCCCCACATTGGGCTCTTTGCTCGGCGGGGAGCTTGCTTCCCCGTCTCTCTATCTGCCTGCCTCTCTGCCTGCTTGTGATCTCTCTCTCTGTCAAATAAACAAATAAAATATTTTTTAAAAAATGTTAACTTCTTTGTTATGAATATTTTACCACTATTTTTAAGATGTCCAAAAAATAATAGCAGTAGAAAAAAATAACAAACCTCAACAGAAATGATACATGCTGGACAGAGTTCAAGAGAAAATAAGTAGCAAGGTAATAATGAAAAAAACCACTCTAGAATGTAGGGCAGAACAAAAAAGTAACCCAAAGTATGAAAGAGTACTTAAGAGACATGAGGGAGAAGTGAAAGAATTCCAAACAACTCTTTTTTTTTTAATCAATTTATTTATTTTCAGAAAAACATTATTCATTATTTTTTTTCACCCTCCCTATAATACTTTTCTTTTGGAAAATTTCTAGTTAGTTCTTTTGCATATTCATTGGCTCTTGTTTTATTTGTGCTTGCTTGTGTTTCATACTTTTCTTTTTTAAATGGAAGTTAATCATTTCTTTAAACATTTTAAAGATATAAAAATGTTTGTCAGACTTCTAAAATTCTGAAAAGATTTTTTAAGATTATTTTAATATCTTGATCATTATATTTTCATATGTTTTAGAATTTTGATTTTTAGAAGTGGGAGATTTTGTTTTTCCCTTCCTTCTCTCCCTCTGAGCACATCTGTCTTGTGCTTATGCAGCTACCTCTGCCTACTCCCAAGGCCCCATGTAGAACAAAGTGCTACAAGAGCATTTTAGATCTCCTTCTCCATAGCTATATTGGGGCTTTGGCAAATCCTGACCTTAGACTGAAGGGAGGAAGGGACTGCTTTAGGCTCAATCTCTTTAGCCCTAGAGCTTGCTAAAAGCCATAGTTCCCAGTGAGGTACAGTTGCAGTTTTTTGTTGTTGTTGTTTGTTTTGACTTGGCCTGTTGGACAGTATGTTTGTGATAATACTATATCTGAATTTAAAAAATTTTTAGGATATTGATTGTGTATTACGATCTAAGAAAAATAAGTCAGTTTTAGTTTCAACTTAGATTAATTAAATTGAGGTGAGTTCAAAGCCTTACAATATTAAAATAGGAACATTGCAAATTTCCCATAGAGCTCCCTATTTAAAATAGCTGAACATATAATAGAAACTTTCCACTTTATACCATATGTCATTTCTTTGTTAATTCTACTAAAACACAACACTCTTATAAATGTCCCATGACTCTTTCCATAGGGTCAGATTTAAATCTCTTAGCCCTGCCCTGACAACACCTTTCTGTCTTTTCAGTTTCACATGTTCTCAACATGAATCCTCTTTAATACTTCTTGCTCATTATTTTTTCTGTACCTTTCTTCATAGCTTATTAGAGCCTCTTTATCCATCTCTTTGCCTTTCAAAGCTAAGCTTTCTTTAGGAACATCATTTCCTTCATGAAGCTGTATCTGATCATCAGGTAAAAGTGAACCTTTACCTTCCAAACTGCATTAGAACTTACAGTTGATGTCACACAGCACCTATTTGTGTTTTACATTTAAGTTTTGTTATTAGGGTTATGATCTCCCTGATTGTTTCTATAAATCTCCTAATTATCTTTGTAGCACTCAATATATAGTATATAAAAATAATTTCAGAAATTAATGTTTATGCTAGTTATCCAGTAGTTTGAAGAAATAAAGGATATCTTCTCATTCATTTTTGTCTGGCAGTCATTAAGGCTTACTCTTTTTCACACTGTTCTCCAAAGTGGCTGCACCAATGTTTATAGCAGCAATGGCCACGGTCACCAAACTGTGGAAAGAACCAAGATGCCCTTCAACGGACGAATGGATAAGGAAGATGTGGTCCATATACACTATGGAGTATTATGCCTCCATCAGCAAGGATGAATACCCAACTTTTGTAGCAACATGGATGGGACTGGAAGAGATTATGCTGAGTGAAATAAACAGAGAGAGTCAATTATCATATAGTTTCACTTCTTTGTGGAGCATAACAAATAACATGGAGGACATGGGGAGATGGAGAGGAGAAGGGAGTTGAGGGAAATTGGAAGGGAAGATGAACCATGAAAGACCATGGACTCTGAAAAACAACCTGAGGGTTTTGAAGGGGCGGGGGGTGGGAGGTTGGGGGAGCCAGGTGGTGGGTATTATGGAGGGCAAGTATTGCATGGAGCACTGGGTGTGGTGCAAAAATAATGAATACTGTTATGCTGAAAATAAAAAAAATTTTTTTTAAAAGACTTACTCTTTTTCAGATCTGGCTTTTGCCATTGGCTTACTCTCCATCTGAGAAGTTCAATACGACTTATTGTTTTTTAAAAAATTAAAGTAAACCATTCATTTCAAAACTATTATAGTAGTACTTGAAATAATTGGTAAAGTTGAATCTAGGAATTACTACCTTGGATGCTCTTGGCACAAGGAAAAAACTGTATCACACTTTACTCTTAACAAGCACTTGATGAAAACTTTTATTTTAATCAACTTATAAATTTGATGAATATGGATAGTGCTCTGAAATCAGTCTGAGAAGATTGTTTTCATCTGCTGGAATAAAGCAGATAAAATAAAACAATAGCACTATAAAAGATCATCAAGTAACTATTCATTGACAGTCAATATTAATGTACTGAGTCATCTCTGAATGGTGGTTTGTCAGCTTCTTCCTGTGCAAAGACAATACATAATGCAAATTTTGTGAAATAAACTTCTTTTGCTTTCCAAGTTGTTGGCTCTGGCTAACAAATAAGAATTATTGTGTTTCAATCACTTTAGCATACCAGTATATAAATTTTTAGTCCAGAGAGTATTTCATTATCCCTCACAATTGGCATAGACATTGTAAAAATATTATCAAGTCATGCCCGTATTTTGAACAACCTTTCAATACCTTGTCATTCATTTTACCTGAGTTAAGATCTGGGACGTTTAGTATCATTTGAAAAGGCCCCGTGAGAGCTGGCCTCAGTGTTACCAGCCTTTTTTATTTTTTTTAAATTTATTTTTATTTTTTCAGTGTTCCAAGATTCATTGTTTATGCACCACACCCAGTGCTCCATGCAATACATGCCCTCCATAATACCCACCACCAGGCTCACCTAAGCCCCCAACCCCTCCCCTCCAAAACCCTCTGTTTCTCAGAGTCCAGCCTTTTTAAAGCTCTTGTTTATGTAAATTCTTTCCCATTTCAGTGGCTTCTTGTATACTGTTTCCTCTGCAGGTGGCACCATGTCTGTTTCTCTTCCTCCCTACACACATTTCTTGTCATGAACTTTTTGCATCTTTTGGAACTTAACACTTATTTAGAGAAGATTTCACTGATCCCTTTTCTTTTTAAATCAAGTCCTCCAGTTAAAATCACTGATTTTACACATTAATTTCCTTCTTAGATTCATCACTGTTCATATCTGTATGTTGTGATTATTTGTTGATTCTCTGTCCAGAGCAAGAGCTCTCTGAAGATAGGGACACTGTCCACTTTTGTTCAAATCCTTGGCAGTTTAATACAGGGACTGGCACCATAGTAGATGCTGCTTATGGAGTAGACTGAGGGAATCCCTGTAACTTTCTGATCCTTAGGAGGATCAGAATTCCTCTACCAGATCCAGAATTCCTCTACTGACACAATTTTCTAAGAAAGCACAATACTAGTATAAGGGAGAGTTTATAAAATGTTTCAAAAATCAGTGTCTGGGTTCCCTCCTTCCCCATTTCCATTAGATCTTTTATGTCAAGATTATGAGCTAATTTGCATTACTAGTAAATGTTAAAGGACACAAATAATTTTAAAAATTAATTTAAGCAAGACATAGGTGATATATGGTCTTTCTTTAAAGAAAAGGGCTCAAAATGGTCTTTTAAAAAGTCTGTTTTAAAGACAGTATTTCTAAAAGTAAAATTAAGGACTTACATATCAAGTCCTTAATTTTTTTAAGGACTTGTTTTTCATGAATTCAGTTCATTTACACTATTGCACTATATTATGGCAACATAATCTTCAATCAGTTGGTTATAGCTTTCCTTTATGTTTGCATGAACTTAACTTTGAGTTACACACATTGAAAGAGTCAGTAGATAGGATTCTGGTATTTTATCAAAGATAATGTGGCTGTTGTTGTGGCTCTGGTTCTAGGCAGTATGAAACTGTGGTTCCACTTGAAGATTCTATTGTGACTGAGGTTACAGCAACTCTACAAGAATGGGCCAGTCTGTGGAAACAACTCTATGTGGTAAGTATTGATAATTGGCTTACTAGATCGTTAAAGTTCCATTAGAAAAGTGAAAAAAAATTATCTTACATATGCTAATTATAAATTTTTAGACTTCTGAATATTTGCAATTTTCGAAGTATGTTCCTAATATTAACTGAAACATATTTTCAGTTATGAGTGTTGTTCAGTCTGAAGAGAGCACATTATTCATATGCCTCCATTCCCTCTACCATATCCTAGTCAGTAGAATAACATTAGGGATTGTAGCTGTCTTTCTCACTGCTGTCGCCTGAGAAGCTTTCATAAAACAGGTGTTTCCTGAATGAATGAACAAACTTAAGAGTTTCATTGTGAACATAAAGTTGGGTAAAGGCCAAGAAGTTTTATCAACAGATTCTTATAGTCACAAGCTTAAAGGATATGCCATATAGGACATGGTTTGCTAAGTCTATAATTAATAGAAAGATTAATAAAAAATGTGGTCCATGTCCTCTGGAAACTTAGAGTAGAGAGCAATAGGACACACAAAATCTGGGCTGGAAATAAGTGACAAGGTTTGGGTTCTGTTATTTCATCAAGATGGAATAGGCACATTCTGTTATACTCCTTTTACTAATTACAACAAGAATCCTGGACAAAACTCATTAAGTCATCTACCAGAAAACTCTGAAAGTAAAGGAAAAGAAAGTGGAGTGACTAGGGACCTTTGAACTCAAGGACTGAATGAGTTCCCAGATTGTTTTTTCTTGCCTCCCATATACTATGGCTCAGGCTCTAGAGAAGCCCACCACCTGGAAATACTAATAGGTGCAAACAAAAAAGCACCAAAAAAACCCTTTTTCGGCAAAGGCTGGTGCAGCAAGACAGAAACCTTTTCCTCCACATCAGACGGGGTGCAGACGTAACAGGGTTTGAGTGAGGCACGTGTCATACAACTGTGTGAACACCCTATCTTCATGCTTATGAACTACAAAAGGATCAAGACAGAAACGCTTTAAGTTATCCTTTCTGTTCTCTACAGAACATTGCAATAAAAGCTGCACTCCCTTTTACCCACCCAAACAGGCATTACAATAGTGGAATTGGTGACCAGAACTCCCATCTTACATACCCACTTTTCCTCACACCTGCAGTAACAAGATGTCCCTCTCCGGTGGAGCCTCAGGCCAAACTCTTGACTTCTATCCCTCCCCACTTCAGTAATGAGGCAGTGCCTTTCTCTTCAGTGGGGCCTGCAGGAGGATTCTGACTGCAACTTCACCCAGCACTTGCAAGGTGGCACCTTCCCCAGCAGAGCCTGTGGGTGGGACTCTGGAGTTTACAACTACCCAGTGTTAACAAGGTGATGCCCTTATTTTGCAGAGTTCTGTGGGCTTCCTCCTGTGCTCTGAAGTAAGGAAGAAGCATCCCTCTATAGAGGATTCTGTGGTTAGAACTCTTGATTTCTACTTCCCTTGTAATAATAAGTGGGTCCCTCTCCAGCTGAACCTGTAGGCAGGACTGACTCTCACCCCCTCCCCATTAATGAGACAGTATCCCTCTCTAGCATACGATGTGAAGAGTACCCTCTTTTTCATCCTTGCCCTGCTGAAATGAGGCAGTGCTTCTCTCCACCCAAATCCATGCTGAGTATAAGTAAAGTGGAGTTCTGCTATCTAGGTAACACACTAATGGGGGAAACCAGGAGAGCACTGGAAGGACTTTATATACTAAACTGACATTTAAATTACAGCCCACAAAAGTAAGCCCATGATTGCATTCTGAACTGAAGCAGATTGACCACCTGTAGAAGATTTAAATAGGAATCAGAATGTCATAGCATAATACTTAAAATGTCCAGTATACAGATCAAATTTATTTCACATAGGAAAAATGAGGAAAATCTCAATTCTAATAAAATAAGATAATCAACAGTTGCCAATTTTGAAAGGACACAGATGTTGGAATCATCAGCAAGGATCTTAAAGCGGTTTTTGTAAAATTGCTCCACCAAGCAACTAGAGACACTCTGGAAACAAATGAAAACATAGTAAACTGCAGCAATAGAAGTAGAAAACATAAAGAATCCAATGAATATTTTAGAACTGAAAAATACAGTAACCAAAATTTAAAAATTACTGGATAGGCTCAATAGCAGCATGGAAGAAACAGAGGAAGGAATTAGTGAACTTAAAGATGGATCAGTAGAAATTATTCAATCTGGATAATGGAGAGAAACTAAATGGAAAAGTAAGCTTAGCCTCTGAGACCTGTGGGTCAACAATAAAAGATCTAATATTTGAGGCATTAGAGCACTAGACAGAAAGGACAGAATGTGGACCTAAAAAATTTTTGAAGAATAGCTTAAATCTTCCCAAATTTGGCAAAAGACTTAAGTATACAGACTCAAGAAGCTGAGTAAACTCCAAACAGGATAAACCTAAAGAAATCCATGCATAGTCACATTGTTGTTAAACTTCTGAAAATTAAAACAAAAGAAAAAAATCTTTATATATATGCACTGCTGTATTTATGTATTTAAAATACAAATGTATGTTGTATATACATATATGTGTATTGTAAAATTTTATGTATTTTTAAATTTCAATTTAATTAATATATAGTGTTAGATTGGTTTCAGATGTGTAAGATAGTGATACAACAACTCTATACATTACTCTGTTCTTATCATAAGTGCACTTAAGGACGCCTAGGTGGCTCAGTTGGTTGGGCAGCTGCCTTCGGCTCAGGTCATGGTCCCGGCGTCCTGGGATCAAGTCCCACATCGGGCTCCTTGCTTGGCGGGGAGCCTGCTTCTCCCTCTGCCTCTTCTTGCCATTCTGTCTGTCTGTGCTCGCTCTCTCCCCCTCTCTCTCTCTGATAAATAAATAAAATCTTTTAAAAAATGTTTAAATTTTACTCAGCTAACATACAGTGCAATATTGGTTTCTGGAGTAGAATTCATCTCTTATATACAATACCTAGTGCTCATCAGCATGACTGCCCTCTTTAATACACATCACCCATCTAGCCCATCTCCTACCCACGTCTCTCCATCAATTCTCAGTTTGTTCTTTCTCATTAAGAGTCTCTTATGGCTTGTTTCCCTCCCTCTTTTTTTTTCTTTTTCCCCTTCCCATATGTTCTTCTGTTTTTTTCCCCTTAAATTCCACATATGAGTGAGGTCATATGGTATCTGTCTTTCTCTGACTAATTTATTTCACTTACCGTAATACACTCTAGCTCTATCCATGTCATTGCAAATGGCAAGATTTCATTCTTTATGATGGCTGAGTAATATTCCATTGTGTGTATGTGTGTGTACACACACGTACACCATATGTTCTTTATCCATTCATCATTCGATGGATATTTGGGCTCTCTCCATAGTTTGGATATTATTAATAGTGCTGCTATAAACATCAGGGCACATGTACCCCTTTGAATCAGTATTTATGTATCCTTTGGGTAAATACCTAGTAGTGCAGATGCTGGATCATAGGGCATTTCTATTTTTAACTTTTTGAGGAACCTCCAAACTGTTCTCCAGAGTGGTTGTACCAGTTTGCATTCCCACCAACAATGCAAAAAGGTTCCCTTTTCTCTGCATCCTTGCCAACACCTTTGTTTCTTGTGTTGTTAATTTTAGCCATTCTGAGAGGTGTGAGGTGGTATCTGATTATGGTTTTGATTTGTATTTTCTTTTATTTATTTTTTTTCAATTTATTTATTTTCAGAAAACAGTATTCATTATTTTTTCACCACACCCAGTGCTCCATGCAAGCCGTGCCCTCTATAATACCCACCACCTGGTACCCCACCCTCCACCCCCCCCGCCACTTCAAACCCCTCAGATTATTTTTCAGACTCCATAGTCTCTCATGGTTCACCTCCCCTTCCAATTTACCCAAATTCCCTACTCCTCTCTAACGCCCCTTGTCCTCCATGCTATTTGTTATGCTCCACAAATAAGTGAAACCATATGATAATTGACTCTCTCTGCTTGACTTATTTCACTCAGCATAATCTCTTCCAGTCCCTTCCATGTTGCTACAAAAGTTGGGTATTCATCCTTTCTGATGGAGGCATAATACTCCATAGTGTATATGGACCACATCTTCCTTATCCATTTGTCCATTGAAGGGCATCTTGGTTCTTTCCACAGTTTGGTGACCGTGGCCATTGCTGCTATAAACATTGGGGTACAGATGGCCCTTCTTTTCACTACATCTGTATCTTTGGGGTAAATACCCAGTAGTGCAATTGCTGGGTCAAAGGGTAGCTCTATTTTTAGTTTCTTAAGGAATCTCCACACTGTTTTCCAAATTGGCTGCACCAACTTGCATTCCCACCAACAGTGTAACAAGACAGTAAACAAAAAGTATAGGAGAGGATGTGGAGAAAAGGGAATACTTGATTTGCATTTTCTTGATAATGAGTGATGTTGAGCATCTTTTCATGTGTCTGTTGGCCATCTGACGTCTTATTTGGAAAAGTGTCTAGATAAGTGCACTCTTAATCCTCTTCACCTATTTGACCTATCCCCCTACCCACTAAAGAAAAAAATCTTGAAAGGGAAATGACACATTACTGGTGTAATTTGACAATTTGAATGACAACAGAGTTCTCATAAAAAACTATGGAAGACACAAAGAGGTGGTCCAACATTTTTTGAACACTGAAGGAAAAAACCTGATGTTACCCCAGATTTGTGTATCCAAAAGAAATATACTTCAGGAATGAAGGAGAAATAAATATATTTTCAGATAAAGGAAATCTAAGAAAATTTGTTGCCAGTGGATTGGTTCTAAAATAGTAACTACAAAGGAAATTTATCAGACACAAAGGAAGAGGCAATGAAAGGATACTTGGAGCAGAGGAGTGAAGAAAGTAATAGAAAGAGTAAATTCTCTTTAGTTTTTAAAATTGTCTTTCAGGATACAAAGTAAAAATTTTAACACTGATACAGTTCTCAATATATGTAGAAGGTATATTTAAGGAAGTTGTATCTAAGGTGGTGAGGGAAAGGGACATAAATTATAGTAATACATCTGTACTCTATTTCAAGTGGTAAGATGTTCAGACTAGTAGTCTATAATAAGTTTTGTATGTACGTTATAATCCCTAGAGCAATCATCAAAAATATTGCACAAAGCAATATGATAAAAATACTATAAATAAACCAAAATGGAATAGCAAAATGTTCAAGTGGCCCTGTAAGAAATTAAGAAAGGGAAACAGAGGAAAGTGAAACAGTGGGAACAAACAAATACTAAAAAGGTGGACATAAATCCTAACATATGAATAATAAAAAGATAGAAATTGGTAAATAAAAAGGACTTAACTGTGTGCTGTCTGTAAAAAACTCACTTCATATATAATGTTACAGGGGGTAAAAAAATTAGAAAAAATATATACCATGCAAACCCTAATTCAAAGAAAGCTTGAATGGCTAGATTAAAAAGAGATTGTTATATTAATTAGGGATTATTTCTTCCTTAAATAAAAATTAAAATAAAATTAATTATATTACTATAAATGGGGTGCCTGGGTGGTTCAGTTGGTTAAATATTTGACTTTTGATGTCAGCTCAGGTAATGATCTCAGGGTTGTGAAATCGAGCCCTAAATTGAGCTCCATGCAGGGAGTCTAATTTTGAGATTCTCTTTCTTTCTCCCTTTTCTTCTGCCCCTCTCCCATGCTTAAGCATGCTCTCTCTCTCTTTCTGAAATAAACAAATAGAACTTTAAAAAATTATATCACTGTAAGAAAAAGTTGTTATCAGTTTAAAGAAAACTACCAGGGATAAAGGGACATCATGAAGTGGTAAGAAGATCAATTCACCAAGAAGGCATAACAATTTTAAATATGCATGCACCAAAGAACAAAGCTGCAAAATAAATGAAGTAAAACCTGTAAGGACTGAATAGAGAAAATGGAGAAATCATCCATTACATTTGGCGATTTTTAATGATATCCCCTAGGAATTGATTACAACCACTTGACAAAAGTCAGCAGGGATAGTTAAGTACAGAACAATGCTATCAACCATCAGGATCTAATTGGAAGTTTTAGAATGTTTCATTCAGTAAAGTTGGAATACAGTTGTTTTCAAGCATACATGGAACATTCACCAAGAATGACAGTTATCTTGGGTCATAGAAAAACTCAACAAATTTGCAGTAACTCGTATCATACAATGGATACTTTCACAGTAATGGAAACAAACTAGAAATCAATAACAGAAAGACAACAGGAAAATATTGAAGACTTAGAAATTAACACACTATTAAATAATCTGTGGATCAAAGAGGAAGTCTCAAGAAATAAAAAGGAATGTAAATGAAAATATAATATTAAAATGTGTGGGAAACAGTTAAAGCAGTGTTGAGAGGGACATTTATAGCATTAAGTGTATATAATAGAAAAAAAATGGTGTCAAATCAATAATTTCAGTTCCTACTTCAAGAATCTGAAAAAAAGAAGGTAAACCCAAGGAAGCAGAATGCAGGAAAAAATAGAGCAGAAATTAATGAGATTAAAAATAGAAAAACAAAAGAAAAAAGTCAAACCAAAAGCCAGTTTTTAAAAATATCAATAAAATTGATAAACATTTATCAAGACTCACAAAGAAAATGAGAGAAAATAGTGAAATAACCTCTTTATTCTCTAACCTATAATAAAGCCTATTACACACCATTAAAAAGAAAAAAGAAAGAAAATAGCAATTACCGATACATTCGGAGTAGAGATACCACTGTAGGTGCCGCAAGTATTAAATGGATAATAAGAAAACACTATAATATATAAGTGAGAATCTATATGCATAAAACAAGTCCTTGAAAATCACAAATCACCAAAATTCACCCACGATGAAATTGGTAAACTGAATTTCCAACAGCTATTAAAGTTATTAAATATATGGAAATCCTTCCAGAAAAGAAATGATTAGGCCCAGATGGTCCCACTGGTAAATTCTACCAACACTCTAAAGAAGAAAAACCAGCAGATCATATCATTGTCAGGAAGACATTTGAGAAAATCCAGCACTCTATCATGATGAAAACTTTTAGCAAACTAGGAATAAAGGGGACTTTTTCACCCTGAGAAAGGGCATTTATGAAAACCTACAGCAAATATCATACTTAATGGTGAAATTCTGCTTTGGGGAGCAAGGTGAGGATGTCTGCTTTTTAACATTTTGTCAGCTTAATACCAGAAGTCTTCACCAGTGCAGTAAGGCAAAGAAAAGGAAGAAGAGACATACAGATTAGAATGAAGAAAAAAGCTGGTCCTATTTGCAGACCAGATGTATTTGCAGAAAATACAAATCAAAACTACAGTGAGATAGCACCTTGTACCGATCAAAATTGGCTACATAGGAAATCTCAAAGAATCTTCAAACAACAAAACCCACTAGAATGTACCAAAGATACTCCTAAAACAATTGAGTTTGCAGTTCCAGCATAGCAACTCAGAAAGTCTCTTTTTCTTTCAGTCCATTAACTAATTTTATTGCCATATATTAACAATGAAAAATAGGAAACCAAAATTTTAAAACAATGCTATTTGGTTAAAGGACAAAATATGAGACCTGAATCCATAAAAATCCTAGAGGAGAACACAGGCAGTAACCTTTTTGGCATTGGTGATAGTTACTTCTTTCTAGATATGTCTCCTGAGGCAAGAGAAACAAAAGCAAAAATAAACTATTGAGATTTCATCAAAATGAAAATCTTCTGTACAGCAAAGGAAACAATCAACAAAACTAAAAGGCAACCTATGGGATGGGAGAAGATATTTGCAAACTGCATATCTGGTAAAGGATTAGTATTCAAAATGTATAGGAACTTATAAAAATCAACACCCCCAAAATTAATAACCTAATTGAAAGATGAGCAGAAGACATGAATAGACATTTTTCTAAAGAAGACTTACAGATGGCCAACAGACAAGAAATGTTGCTCAACACCAATCATCAGGAAAATACAAATCAAAACTATAGTTAAGTATCACCTCATGCCAGTTAGAAAGGCTAAAATCAATAACACAAGAAACAACAGGTGTTGGCTAGGATGTGGAGAAAGGGGAACACTTTTACACTGTTGGGCGGGAATGCAAATTGGTGCAGCCACTCTGCAAAACAGTATGGAGTTTCCTTAATAAGTTAAAAATAGAAGTACCCTATGATCCAGCAGTTGCACTACTACAAAAATACTGATTCAGCAATTGCAGTACTACAAAATACTGATTCAGAGGGGTACATGCACCCCGATGTTTAGAGCATCATTATCAACAATAGCCAAACTATGGAGAGAGCCCAAATGTCCATTGAGTGATGGATGGATAAAGGAGATGTAGGGTCTATATACAATGGAATATTACTCAGCCATCAGAAAAATAAAATTTTGCCATTTGCAATGACATGGATGGAGCTAAAAAGTATACTAAGTAAAATAAGTTGGAGAAAGACAAATACCATATGATTTCACTCATATGTGTAATTTAAGAAACAAAACTATAGAGAACAAACTGATGGTTACTGGATGGGAGGTGGATGGGGGAATGGGTTAAATAGGTGATTGCACTTGTGATGAGCACCAGGTGTTGTATGAAAGTGCTGAATCACTAAATTCTACACCTGAAACCAGTATATTACACTATATGTTAACTAACCTGAATTTAAATAAAAACTTGAAAAAAAGGGGAAAATAATGGTGTTTTAAACAAAATGCACATTTATTTCATTTTCAAGTGAGCACAGGCATTCTGGATTTGGTATTGCAGCTCTACAGTCATCAAAGATTCAGGATCAGAAATGTTCTGAATAAATTAGAGTTGCTATTTGATGCAGTAGCTTAGAATATTTAAAATTTGAAAACTCTTTCAGGTGTGGTTTGAGGCCAGTATACTCACTGATTTTCTAGAGACATGGAAAAACTTGAAAGTGGGAGTATGTGTTGGAAAGAGGACAACTGCTAACAGTATTTTTTAAAAAAATATTTTATACCTACTAAAGTTTGAAATTGCCATGGTAATTTTTAAATTTGCCTTCTGATGAGTGGAATGTTGGAGTGTTGTCTTTCTTTGCCATTTTAACAAATTGCAGTGTTTCTGGTTAATTCTTTAAAAAGTATTGTTAATATGACAACTGTCAAATGATTGATCTTATTCTGAATGCACGTAGGAGGCCAGTCATGTAGCCAGTGAAATTCAAAACAAATGAATACATATCTTCTCCAAATGACTCTTTCTAGTGGAAGAGAATAAAAATTTGTTTTATTACTGAAATTAGTAAGAGAGCTAAACATTCTCCCTTTGTTTTCCCTACTTAATTTCAAGCCATATAGTTCTTCTTAATCTAACTTTACAAAAGGCAAGTAGCTAGAGACCTAGCTGTCCTCTGAGAAAGAGTATACTTAAACCAGAAGGAATCTAGGTTAACAACTTTTGAAGTCTAATGGACTCTGAGAAATAAACTGAGGGTTTTGGAGGGGAGGGGTGGGGGAATGGGTTAGCCTGGTGATGGGTATTAAGGAGGGCACGTATTGCATGGCGAACTGAGTGTTACATGCAAACAATGAGTCTTGAAACACTACATCAAAAAAACTGTAAGAGACTCAATCTCACAAAACAAACTGAGGGTTGCGGTGGGGGTGGAGGGGGTAGGGAGAGTGTGGTGGGTTTATGGACATTGGGGAGGATATGTGATATGGTGAGTGCTGTGAAATGTGTAAGCCTGATGATTCACAGACCTGTACCCTTGGAGCAAATAATACATTGTATGTTAATAAAAATAATAAAAAAGATTTTTAAACCCTAATGATGTAGTATATGGTGGTAACATAATCAAACAAATCAAGTCTAGTTTATCTGATTCTGAAAACAAAAGAAAATTAAGTGATGAAGAGTAAACTGAGAAACAGTTCTCAACATAGATAACTATAAAGATTAACATCTTTCTGTATAGAGTACATAAAAATCAATAGGAAAACTAGGAAGAATACCAGTAGATAATCAGCAAAGGTACAAGCCATTCACAAAACAATACATAAGGTAATACTCAGTCTCACTAGTAAGAGATGTAAATTAAATCAGTGAGATGATTAGATAACCCTAACCATTCCCAGATATTCTCCTTCAAATTAACAGGCAAGAAAGTAAATTTGTTTTTATTTTTATTTTTTTATTATGTTCAGTTAGCCAACATATGACACAACATTACTTTTTGATGTGGTGTTCAATGATTCATTAGTTGCATATAACACCCAGTGCTCATCACAACACATGCCCTCCTTAATACCCATCACCCAGTTATCCCATTCCCCCTCTCCCACCTCCCCTCTGTAACCCTCAGTTTGTTTCCAGAGTCCAGAGTCTCTCATGGTTTGTATCCCTCTCTGATTTCTTCCCATTCAGTTTTCCCTCCCTTTCATGGTCCTCTGTGCTATTCCTTATGTAGCACATATGAGTGAAGCCATATGATAATTGTCTTTCTGTGTTTGGCTTATTTCACTTAGCATAATCCCCTCCAGTTCCATAAAAGAAAGGAAGGAAGGAAGGAAGGAAGGAAGGAAGGAAGGAAGGAAGGGAGGGAAAGAGAAAGAAAATCATCTTCTACTATTGAATTCTACTATGAATTTCTTCATTCTTTGCTGCTGGGTACCAAATTTTAGTTAGCACATCTGAAGAATAATTTAGGAAAAGCCTTAAAATTCTTCAGATTTTAAAGTAATAAAAGTTATTCTAATTCTGGGAATTTGTTTTAAGATAATAATGTTCAATATGAGAAAAGAGTGAGTCTTTATTTCATAAATATTTACATAGAAGCAGCATTTGCAGTAGCAAAAACAAATTTACTTCTCCAAATGTGCTAACTGTGGTCCAATTAAGACATAGATGAGTTAGTGCTTACATCTAAAGAGCCACAGAAAAATTTAAATAGTATATTATATAATAAAGTGAATTTATGTAGAAATTTTGTATAAATTATATATAAATTATGTATTATGAAAATATATTTGAAAAACACATGAAGAAAATGCATCATAATTTTAATGAAGATTAATTGAGGGACCAAAATGTTAGTCTTTTTTTAATCTATTTTAAAATTTTTGAATGGTTAATATATATTATTTTTAGGAAAAAATAAAACTGTCATTTTTTTAAAAAATTTTAAGATTTTATTTATTTATTTGACAGACAGAGATCACAAGTAGGCAGAGAAGCAGGCAGAGAGAGAGGAGGAAGCAGGCTCCCTGTTGAGCAGAGAGCCAGATGTGGGGCTTGATCCCAGGATCCTGAGATCATGACCCAAGCCCAAGGCAGAGGCTTTAACCCACTGAGCTACCTAGGCACCCTGTAAAACTTTCATTTAAATAAATAATGAATGATACTGTGAAATAATTCTACCAGTGTTAATTGAATAAGATATATATGCAAGAGATTAAGGTAGGAGATTATACTAGTTAATTTGCTATGTTTATCTTTTGTCACAGTATCAGCAAGTATATATTAAATTCTAGAGAAAGGGCTTTGGACATGCTCTCAAATTTGAACGTTTCACCTTCTCTGTTAGGTTTCTTATTAAGTCTTAGATTTATAATAACCAAGTATACATGAAAAACTTTATCAGAGAGTTGTTAGAGATTAAATAAAATTGCGTATAAGGCTTCAAGCACTAAATCAGTGTTGACTGTATTATCTTGTTTTTGATATTAATTCTATGTCTCTTCGGGTATACGTAATTGACATCTATTTTCTGATATAGGTAATATTTAGAGTGACAGCAGTTTCATCACTTAAGAAGCTTCTCTCTGTAGAGAAATAAATAGACTCAGTGAAGTGGACTTCATTTGTATAATGAATAATGGAGTGCTTAGATAAGAGTGTATGTATACTTGAGCCAGGATAGAAAAACCTCCATTCCTCCGAGGCAGTTAAAACCTTAATCTCCCATTCTAGTAGCCTTATTTTGATATGAAAACCATCATTTATGGGAAAACGGTGACATCATACTCATTCCTGTCTAAAATAAGATTGTGAACTTTTAAATATTTATGCTGCAAGTACATTTTTTTTTTTAAATGAAAGCACATTAGAAATCACACACAGGAGTGCCTGGGTGGCTCAGTTGTTTAAGCATTTGCTCAGGTCATGATCCCAGGGTCCTGGGATGGAGGCCCACAAGGGCGGGTCCCCACTCAGTGGGGAGTCTGCTTCTTCCTCTCCCTCTGTCTAAACAATAAAAAAATCTTTAAAAGAAATCACTCACAGATCCCCAATAGCTAACATAGCAATTGAGGTCAATTATTAATAAAACTAGAAAATAAATTTATTAGAATTATCTTTGCTCTTCATTTTTAGAGTTATTATAGCAATGGAAAAAGGAAAATTTTCCAACAACAAGAAATCTTCATCAAAAAAGTATATATAATCTCTTCCAGTCCCGTCCAAGTTGCTACAAAAGTTGGGTATTCATCCTTTCTGATGGAGGCATAATAGTCCATAGTGTATATGGACCACATCTTCCTTATCCATTCGTCCATTGAAGGGCATCTTGGTTCTTTCCACAGTTTGGCGACCGTGCTT
The DNA here is from genome assembly GCF_020171115.1 of Neogale vison. NCBI lineage: Eukaryota > Metazoa > Chordata > Mammalia > Carnivora > Mustelidae > Neogale > Neogale vison. The sequence goes on along the minus strand of NC_058096.1, from coordinate 204,301,726 downwards.
TCACTTATTTGTGGAGCATAACAAATAGCATGGAGGACAAGGGACGTTAGAGAGGAGTAGGGAATTTGGGTAAATTGGAAGGGGAGGTGAACCATGAGAGACTATGGACTCTGAAAAACAATCTGAGGGGTTTGAAGTGGCGGGGGGGTGGGAGGTTGGGGTACCAGGTGGTGGGTATTATAGAGGGCACGGCTTGCATGGAGCACTGGGTGTGGTGAAAAAATAATGAATAATGTTTTTCTGAAAATAAATAAATTGAAAAAAAGGAAAAAAAAAGAAAAAAAGTATATATATTTTCATTTTCTTTTTAAAAATTATTTTAAATTTAAATTTATTTATTTATTTATTATGTTTTGTTAGTCACCATATAGTACATAATTAGTTTCCTAGAGTCAAGAGTCTCATACAGTTTATCTCTCTCTCTGATTTCTTCCCATTCAGTATTCCCCCCACCCTTATTTTGCTCTGTACTATCCCTTATGTTTCACATCTGAGTGAAAGCACATGATAATTGTGTTTCTCTGATTGAGTTATTTCACTTAGCATAATCCCTTCAGTTCCACCCATGTCAGTGTAAATGGTAGATATTCATCCTTTCTGATGGCTCGGTAATATTCCATTCTATATGTGAACTACATCTTCTTTATCCATACATCTGTTGAAGGATGTCTCAAATCTTTTCACAGTTTGACTACTATGGACATTGCTGCTATGAACATTGGGGTGTATCTGTTCCTTTGTTTCACTACATCTGCATCTTTGGGGTAAATGCCCAGTAGTGCAATTGTTGAGTCATAGGGTAACTCTATTTTTAACATCTTGAGGAGACTCCATATGGTTTTCCAGAGTGACTTTACCAGCTTGCATTCCCACCAGCAGTGTAAGAGGATTCCCCTTTCTCCATATCCTTGCCAACATTTGTTGTTCCCTGTCTTGTTCTATGAGTGTGTTTAACAACCAATTATACTGTCTATTAAGATGATGCTATAGGGGTGCCTGTCTGGCTCAGTCAGTAGAGCATGTGGCTCTTGATCTCTGGGTTGTGAGTTCACGACCCATGTTGGACACAGAACCTACTTAAAAAAAAAAAAAGACATTATAAATTAAATATAAAAGGATGTGTACTTGTATTAATTTTGGACTATGAATTTTCCCTTAGGTGTATAACTGAAGCATTTTATAATTGTAGCTAAATTGTTTAGCCATTTATTTGTATTATTTTAGGATGACATGATATTAGAATTTTTAATTTCATGTTAAAAACTCATGTTTATCTAAGTGGGTATCTGTAATGAAGTTTACCCTGTAGTTTACTTTTCCTTGTGATAGAATACTATACCTTAATGCACCAATATTTTCATGTTATAGGAAGATATTACTCACATTTCTAATAGAACATAGAGCATAAAGATATGCTTTTTAATAATTCTACTTTGTATTGAATAAGAGGTTTTGAAATTTTTTTCAGGAATCCCTAAGAAATGAACAGTTCCTAAATTTTTTTTATGATTTAAAAAAAACTTTTTAAATTTATTTTTTATTTTCAGCATAACAGTATTCATTATTTTTGCACCACACCCAGTGCTCCATGCAATCCATGCCCTCTATAATTTTTTATTTATTTTCAGCATAACAGTATTCATTGTTTTTTGCACCACACCCAGTGCTCCATGCAATCTGTGCCCTCCCTAATACCCACCACCTGGTTCCCCCAACCTCCCACCCCCCTACCCCGCCTCTTCAAAACCCCCAGGTTGTTTTTCAGAGTCCATAGTCTCTCATGGTTCACCTTCCCTTCCAATTTCCCCCAACTCCCTTCTCCTCTCCATCTTCCCTTGTCCTCCATGTTATTTATTATACTCCACAAATAAGTGAAACCATATGATACTTGACTCTCTCTGCTTGACTTATTTCACTCAGCATAATCTCTTCCAGTCCCGTCCATGTTGCTGCAAAAGTTGGGTATTCATCCTTTCTGATGGAGGCATAATACTTAATAGTGATATGGACCACATCTTCCTTATCCATTCGTCCATTGAAGGGCATCTTGATTCTTTCCACAGTTTGGCAACCGTGGCCATGGCTGTTATAAACATTGGGGTATTTACCCCAAAGATACAGATGTAGTGAAAACAAGTGCCATCTGTACCCCAATAATTATAGCAGTTCTTAGATTTTATTAGAAATAAGGCACAGCTCTCTAAATTCTGCTGTATAGTGTCTTTCTAATCTTTGGAAGATTAAATCTGTAAATTGAAGGTGGGATGTCATGTTGAGGCCCACTTACAGAACAGAAGATATAAAATCCATTTTTATGGTCATCCTAAGAATATTGATTTGCCAAGGATTAAGAACGTATGTGCTTACCTCATCATAGATTTTGGGTCCATAGGAGAGGAATTCAGCAGAGAGACTTTGTATAGTGCATGTAAGTGCATGGAGTCTGGAGGGATATTCCTGAGTTCAAATCCTGGTGCTGCAACATGGTAGCTTGATAGCTGAATGATTTTGTGCCTCTTACTTTCCTTCTAGGAGATAATAATGGTGTCTACCTCCTAGGGTTGTCATGTCACTTAATAGTATAAAAGTTTAGAATGGTGCCTGGCATATTTTTAAATAATGGATTAAATGTTTACTCATTATTTCTTTTTTGTTGTTATTTAATAGGAATGATATTTACTACTGTAGGAGTTTATTCTTAAAGTAAGTCTTTATCTTTTTTAGTCCTACATTTTTACATTTACATTTTAACCTATCCACTCCACCCACTTCTCCTCTGGTAACCATTTTATTCTCTATAATTAAGAGTCTGATATCTAAAATCAGACTCTTAATCCCTATCACCTATTTGGCCTACCCACTGCCACCCACTTCCCCTCTGGTAACCATTTCGTTCTCTATTATTAAGAGTCTGATGTCTAAAATCAGCAACACCAGAACAACAGATGTTGGTGAGGATATGGAGAAAAAGGAGCACTTGTGCACTGCTTATGAGAATGGAAATTGGTATGGCCATTGTCGAAAACAGTGTGGAGGTTCCTCAGAGAGTTAAAATAGAACTACCTTTTGATCTAGCAATTGCAATAGTATTACCCAAAGAATACAAGAACACTAATTTAAAAAGGATACATGCACCCTGATGTTTATAGAAACATTATTTACAATAGCCAAGCTATGGAAGCAGCCCAAGTGTCTATTGATTGATGAATGGATAAAGAAGATGTGGTATGTATGTATGTATATGTATATGTATACACACATTGTATATATACACACACAGTGGAGTATTATTCAGCCATAAAAGACGAAATCTTGCCATTTATGACATGGATGGACTAGAGGGTATTGTTGTAAATAAAATAAGTCAGTCAGAGAAAGACAAATACCACATGATTTCCCTCATATGTGGAATTTAAGAAACAAAACAAGCAAAGGGAAAATAATGAGAGACAAATAAGGAATTCTTTGGTTATTTTTTAAGCCTGGATAATTTTTATAGCCTTTTCTTCTTGCTATTTACTGTACCCATTTATTTCTTTAAGCATATTGTAGATGCCCATTTAATATTCTGTATCTGATCATTTCAGTCTTCAGGTTTGTTTTTTTTTTCTGATCCAGTTGTCTTTTTATTTGCTGACCCTTGTTCATATTTGCTTATTTTAATCCTGGTTTTGGTTGGTTGGTTGGTGTTTTTTTGTTTGTTTGTTTGTTTGTTTTTGAGTACTTGTTCTTTGGGGCTCTAACTCTAGGTCAGTTCTTTAAAGCTAAGGTTAAAACATTTCTCAGCAAATTTGCATTTGTTTTTTTAAAAAAATTTTTCAGCGTAACAGAGTTCATTGTTTATGTACTACACCCAGTGCTCCATGCAATATGTGCCCTCCATAATACCCACCACCTGGCTCCCCCAATCTCCCACCCCCTGCCCCTTCAAAACCCTCAGATTGTTTTTCAGAGTCCATAGTCTCTCATGGTTTTTGCCAGATTCTTGGGGTATTAACTATCTGGAAACATGTTAAAATTTAAGTTGAGTCTTCTTGGGTAGGAATTGCACTAAATGTGTAGATTGCTTTAGGTAGTATAGCCATTTTAACAATACTTGTTCTTACAGTTGATGAGCATGGAATGTTTTCTATTTCTTTGTGTCCTCTTCCATTTCTTTCATCAGTGTTTTGTAGTTTTTAGAGTACAAACTTTTACCTCTTTGGTTAGGTTTATTCCTGGGTATCTTATGGTTTTTGGTTTGCTGTAGTGATCAAGACAGTATGATACTGGCACAAAAATAGACACATGGATCAAGGAACAGAGTTAGAAAACCCAGAAAGGAATCAGACTATATGGTCAACTAATCTTGGCAAAGCAGGAAAAGTATCCCGTGGGAAAAAGATAGTCTCTTCAACAAATGGTGTTGGGAAAACTGGGCAGCAACATGCAAAGTGAAAGTGGACCACTTTCTTACACCATACACAAACTAAATTCAAAATGAATGAAAGACCTAAATGTGAGACAGGAAACCATTAAAATCCCAAAGGAGACAAAATAAACTATTGGGAATTCATCAGAAGAAAAAGCTGTAGAGAGAAGGAAACAATCAACAAAACTAAAAGGCAAACCTTGGAATGCAAGAATGTGTTTGAAAATGACATACCTGATAAAGGGTTAGTATCCAAAATATATAAAGAATTTATAAAACTCAAGACTTAGAAAGCAAATAATCCAGTTTAAAAATGGGCAGAAGACATGAATAGACATTTTTTCCAAAAATGATGGCCAACAGACATATGAAAGATGCTCAACCATGCTGATCATCAGGAAAATACAAATCAAACCTACAGTGAGATATCACCTCACACCAGTCAGAATGGCTAATATAAAACAAGAAACAACAAGTGTTGGTGAGGATGCAGAGAAAGGTAAACCCTCTTTCAGTGTTGGTAGGAATGCAAGCTGGTGTGGCCACTCTGAAAAACAGTATGGAAGTTTCTCAAATAGTTAAAAATAGAACTACCCTATCACCTAGCAGTTGCACTACTGTGTTTACCCAAAGAATGTAAAAATACTAATTCAAAGAGATACATGAACCCCTATGTTTATAACAACGTTATCAACAACCGCCAAATTATGGAAACAGCTCAAGTGACTGATGAATGGATAAAGAAGATGTGGGGTACACACACACACTCATACACACACACAGGAATATTACTCAGCCATTAAAAAGAATGAAATCTTACTATTTGCAATGACATTGATGGAGCTAAAGTGTATTCTGATAAGTGAAATTGTCAGAGAAAGATAAATATGATTTCACTCATATGTGGAATTTAAGAAATGAAACAGATGAACATAGGGAGGAAAAAAGAGAGACAAACCATAAACACTGTTAACTATAGAGAACACACTGATGTTTACCAAAAGGGAGTTGGGTGGGGGGATGAGTAAGGAGTGCACTTGCTGTGATGATCACTGGTTGTTGTATGGAAGTGCTGAACCACTGTATTTTACACCAGAATCTAATATTAGACTGTATGTTAAGTAGCTGAATTTAAATTAAAACTTTAAAAAAATTTAGATTGAGCTTTCAACCTATACAATAGAGTGGTTTCCCTCTTCAGATGCATGGGAGTACTCATTCGCAGTTACTATTCCTTTTTGTGTCTCATTGCATCCATAGCCAAGGCTGAGACACATACCTTGTCCTGTATCACTCTCTACACAGTGGGATTTTTTTCCTCCTAATTTATTCACTGAGGGTATCTGCCTTGTAGAACCCTAGCCTCCAGGATTTGATCCCACCTCCTACCTAGTTCTGGCCTAAAGATACTTGGCTAAAACCCAGAGATTGGCTGGTGCCTCCAGGGTAAGTGCAGATGGAATGACAGATTCTCCATATTTCGATGTTATAGTAGTTTCTGGCTTTTCTTTCTTACCCACTCAGCCAGATCAAATATTTTTTTACTTTCATTTTGATGTTATTTATTATTTATAGGTTTTATGTTCTGTAAAAGGGTTATCTATATCTGATTTGTGATAGTCCTACATTTTAGAGTAAGTGTTCTATGCTTCTGAAAGCTTCTGTTTCTTCTTTGAAACAGCTCTCCCCAAAGGTCCTCTTCCCTTGACAAAAACTCTCCATCATTTATTGATGGTCTCTATGGACTCAGTGCTGATTATACATTTATAGCCACTTTCTACTCATAGCAGCCTTGTAAAATGGCATTAACATTCTCACTTTATACTTCGGTAAATCCCACAGCTAGGAAGTAACTTAAGGTGACTTGGTAACACACTACCTCCCTTTCTTCTTCCTCTCCCAGATTTTACTAGGTAGGAATTGATGGGTGAACAAACTTGAGGTGTCCTTTTTGCCTCAAACCTTGTCTCTAACCAAGTCCCAGAAAGATTCACTGTATTTTTTACATTGTAAAGTAATCTTCATTACTTCTCCATATTTGACTTCATGTGAGTTCACAAATAAAAAACCAGTATCTTCTTCCAATATGAATTCTTTTTTTTTCCAATTTATTTATTTTCAGAAAAACAGTATTAATTATTTTTTTCACCACACCCAGTGCTCCATGCAAGCTGTGCCCTCTATAATACCCACCACCTGGTACCCCCAACCTCCCACCCCCCCGCCACTTCAAACCCCTCAGATTGTTTTTCAGAGTCCATAGTCTCTCATGGTTCATCTCCCCTTCCAATTTACCCAAAAGCACATACCCTCCCCAATGTCCATAACCCTACCCCCCTTCTTCCAACCCCCCCTCCCCCCAGCAACCCACAGTTTGTTTCGTGAGATTAAGAGTCACTTATGGTTTGTCTCCCTCCCTATCCCATCTTGTTTCATGGATTCTTTATGGAGTACGTAATGACTTTACTTTAACTTTAAACCAATTTAGGGCAGTATCCGAGTAAAAATGACAGTGTCCTATTGATCCACTGGTAAGCATTTGGTCCTGATCTATGTCAGTAGAACAATGGATGTAAAAGAATAAAGATGTATTATTTTGTCTAATCTGCAGTTAGAGCTTTTCCTTCATTCGTATTAGGTCATTAAGGCTGTTTGGTTTGTTATATAATTCTCTAATAGTAATAATCCATAATTTTAATAATGTTTTAAACTTTTGCCCTGGTTTAAAACAATATTGAGAAAGAACAATGTATGAAAACTACAGGGGGTTACACAGTTCCAAAATTAAGACTGAGAAAAATGAAAACTAGGATCTCATTACTGCTGTGATGCCTTAACACTTGATTCCACCATACTTATTCTGAGATACCATTATGAACTGTGGCAGTTATATCACAGCATTCATTCCTAACATTCTGGAAAAATGAAGTTTCTGTGAGAAAGGGCATTCGCCTGTTTAAGTGTAGTTTGGGCTGAATTACTAGGCTTCATTAAAGCATGCTTTCAATAGGAATGCATTTACTATTTCAGGCAAACAATGATGGATTGGCTGGGAAGCTTGAGTTCTCTCAGAGGCAGCCACAGTGGGGTTGCATGTCCTCCTTGCAGAGCATTGGGCAGGCAAGTTATACCCAGGGACATTCTTTCAATGAGACTTAACCCTCTCTGAGGCTTGCTTTGTAAATTTGAGTTGCAACAGCAGCATATTTTAAAGTCTTAAAATATTATAATATTTCCCTAATTCCTGAGAAATGTTTTTACCTAACAGGAACTGAAAGTGATTATTTCAGATATGAAATGTTCTAAAGTAAGGATCAAAAACTTGGAGGAACACAGCGGTTTTAGAGCTGGTTCAAAGGTTATAAATCTTTGTTTCTTTCTCAAAAGACTAAATTGGGAATCAAGAAATTCTGTTATTATTGTTCATAGAAAAGAGTATTTCTAAGAAAGCAGATTTTTGCTTTTCTCAAAATTCTCTCCTAGAGAAGGACCCATTTTTTCCTTTTTTTCTTCTTTTTCATTTTTTTCTTTTTTCTTTTCTTCCTTTTTTTCTTTTTTCCTTTTTTTTTCTTCTGTTTTTCTTCCTTTTTTCTTTTTCCTTTTTTCTTTTTTTCTTTTTCTTTTTCTTCTTACTTTTTTTTTCTTTTCTTCTTTTTCTTTTTTTTTTTCTATTATTGGACCCATTTTTTTTAATGCTGCTTTTAGAAGCTGCATATATTTTCTCTTTGTTATCCTTACTACCAGTTCTAAATGATGACTCTGATGTTGTGTGCTCTTAGCTTCTCCATGCCCTCTGAAGATGATGACAGTTGTGCTGCAAATTATCATTTCAAATCAGTATTTACTCATTTGTGGTACTTAACCCAACCCACAGCTAAGCCTGCCTTGACTGTGATTCTGACTTTTTACTGAGGACAGCTGCATATATCCTATGCACTACTTCTTTTTTTTTTTAAGCTTATCAGTTCATCAGCCACTGTTCTATTTGCATTTTTGTACCGAATTTAAAGTTTTTTTTAAAAAAGCAGAACATGATTATATTTCAATATACAACTTCTGTACAATGGAAAAGTAAAACATGCCTGCAAAATATTGTCAAGAAAATATAGTATTTCATTTGCAATGTATGGCAAATGGTTAATATCCTTAGTCATAAAGATCTCTTAGAAACCAGTAACAAAGACACTAATATTTGAAAGCAACAACAAATTGCCTTTTACAGAAGATGTTTTAGGGAAATATGTGAAAATAAGAAAAAGTCCATGACTTGAGAGCAACTTCAATAAAAAGTAAGAAATTTTAGTACCCATACACTAGCTGTAACAAGATTGTATTGGTGCATACAGATATTTTAAGAATCACATATTGTCAAAGTAAGATCCCCTGAGTCTTCAGTATAACTTCTTGTATAACTAGATTTTTTTATCTTTACCTTTATGAGTCAGAGTTGGGTTTAATTCATTTTGGCTATTTGTGATATAAAATTGAATAAAAACAACTAAGCTCATACTGGTTTTGTGAAATACAGGTTAAATTTTGATATGATTACACTGCCATGTATTTTGTTGTATGTTGCAGCTTAAGTGCTTGACATCCATCTTTCCATTTTATCTTTACTACCTTCAAGAAGTTGGGCAAGGAAGATTCCTTTTTTCCCTCTTGCCTTTGTTTTATAGATAAGGAAACAGAATTAGAATTAAGAATATCATAACCAAGGGGCACCTGGGTGGCTCAGTGGGTTAAAGCCTCTGCCTTCGGCTCAGGTCATGATCCCATGGTCCTGGATCGAGCCCCACATGGGGTTCTCTGCTCAGCGGGGAGCCTGCTTCCTCCTCTCTCTCTCTGCCTACTTGTGATTGCTCCCTGTCAAATAAATAAATAAGTAAAATCTTTTAAAAAATATTTGGAGTAGGGGGAGAGGGAGACAGAAACCCAAGCAAATTCTGCGTGGAGCCTGACTGACATGGATTCACCCCTGGGTTTCAAGGATGGTTCAACATTCACAAATCAATCAATGTGATAGAACAAATCAATAAGAGAAGAGAGAAAAACCACATGGTCCCCTCAATTGATGCAGCCTCACCACTCTTGTTCAACATATTATTAGAAGTCCTAGCAACAGCAATCAGACAACAAAGAGAAATAAAATGTATTTAGGGGCGCCTGGGTGGCTCAGTGAGTTAAAGCCTCTGCCTTCGGCTCAGGTCATGATCCCAGTGTCCTGGGATTGAACCCCGCATCAGGCTCTCTGCTCGGTGGGGAGCCTGCTTCCTCCTCTCTCTCTGCCTGCTTCTCTGCCTACTTGTGATCTCTATCAAATAAATAAATAAAATCTAAAAAAAATAAAAATAAATTTTTAAAAAATTTCTTTTAATTCATTGTTTTTGCACCACACCCAGTGCTCCATGCAATGCATGCCCTCCATAATACCTACCATCTGGCTCCCCCAACCTCCCACCTCCCCGCCCCTTTAAAACCCTCAGGTTGTTTTTCAGAGTCCATAGTCTCTCATGGTTCATCTCCCCCTCCAATTTCCCTCAACTCCCTTTCCTCTCCATCTCCCCATATCCTCCATGTTATTTGTTATGCTCTACAAATAAGTGAAACCATATGATAATTGACTCTCTCTGCTTGACTTATTTCACTCAGCATAATCTCTTCCAGTCCCATCCATGTTGCTACAAAAGTTGGGTATTCATCCTTTCTGATGGAGGCATAATACTCCATAGTGTGTATGGTCCATATACACATCTTCTTTATCCATTCGTCCGTTGAAGGGCATCTTGATTCTTTCCACAGTTTGGCGACCGTGGCCATTGCTGCTATAAACATTGGGGTATAGATGACCCTTCTTTTCACTACCTCTGTATCTTTGGGGTAAATACCCAATAGTGCAATTGCAGGGTCATAGGGAAGTTCTATTTTTAATTTCTTGAGGAATCTCCACACTGGTCTCCAAAGTGGCTGCACCAACTTGCATTCCCACCAACAGTTTAAGAGGGTTCCCCTTTCTGGTGGATAATCTTTTTAATGTGCTATTGGATCCTATTTGCTAGGATCTTGTTGAGAATCTTACCATCCATACTCATCAGGGATATTGTCTGAAATTCTCAAATGTTTAAAATTTTAGGAAAATTTTGATCCATAATATTGCAAATAAATAGCTATTGTTTAAATCTGGAAAAAGAACCTTTCTGCCAATAAGGAAGAAAATATTTGTAGCTAGGTATTGACACTCAAATTAATTTGGCTTCAAATTGAAACTTTTTATTAAGTTAGCCAATATTTAGTACATCATTAGTTTTTGATGTAGTGTTCACTGAGTCATTAGTTGTGTATAACATCCAGTTCTCATCACATCATGTGCCTTTATCATCATCACATGACATCATGTGCCCAATACCCAGTTACCCCATCCCCCTACCCCCTCCCTTCTGTTATCCTCAGTTTGTTTCCCAGAGTCCAGAATCTCTCATGGCAAAACTTAATATAAAATAATGTTCTTTTAAAAACTGACATTTATTATATGAGCATTAACTTTCATTTCTAATTACTCCTTCAGCCTCTGTAGTCTAAAATTACCTAGCTGGCGTTTCAAATCTTGGATGATTTTAGGACTGCCTTATTCTGAAAATAACTCTGCTAATCTGTCAGAACCAAATGCTGGGACACTTTTCCATTGGGTGTTACTAAAAACAGAGCGCGTGCTTCTTTTTATCTTCTCATTTTGAGCACTTCCATAGCAACACATTGTTAAAGTAGAACAATGTATTTCAGGGAGGGTTTATTTTTTATTTTTTTTAAACAGTGTTTCTGTTTACCAAATCTGTGGCACTCAGGTAAATATTTTAAGGAATGCTTACATTGTTAAACACCAGACAGAATATCAGAATACAACAGATGGTTACTTTCAAGTTTACATCCAGAAACCTTCTGATACATGACAGATTGTTTGTATTATTCACTAAGTATCTTTAATAAATTTTAAATATTTTTATTAAAACATGTAACTGAGCCATGTGTGAGAATAATTCTGGGTCTTTTCATTTGTTCTTTTACTTCATTAGGTAAATTTAGAAGGAAGCTTTTCTAATATACTTGTTACCTAACATAACCAGATCTTCACTCTATAGTTTCCTCACTTTATTCTCTTTTTGTCTCTCTGAAAGTTTATTTGCAACTTAATGTTTGTTTTGTTTTGTTTTTTGTTTTTATCTTGTGACCTCTCAGGTTTTTTCTTTTCTTTAGATTGTTCTTCTCTTTCTCTCCTACCCTCTAGCATCATTTATTTTCTCACCTGTAGCAATTCTTCCTTTGATATGACTTTCAGTTTCTCCTCTTTCTACCCAGTCCCACTCCTGTCATCTGAAAATTCATCCTCTCTGTTAAGATTCAGTTTGTTTCTTCATCTAACTATTCATGTCACTCTTCTTTTATTATGTTATTCCTCTATTCGTAAGGTCTCCTTGACTAGGTTGTCTTCTGCAGGAAAGACAGTGGCACATTATTTTTTTCTACATGCACTTTCTCTGCTCACTCAGACTAGTGATTTCACAAAAATGATGATTCTCAAGGTGTAATGGGCCAGATCACTTCACTAAACAACATCCCTTTATTTCCAGCTGGCTATGACTTGCTAGTCATATCTGCAAGATGTACTATGGGTAGCTGAAGACCAACATGTCCAATCTAGCCTCTGTGCTCTCTCTTCTTTTTTTGTGTCCTCAGGCTCTTGTGAGGACCAACTACAATGATACATGTGTAAGGCTCAGATAATTATTGTTCAGGGTACACTTGTAGAAGGGTATGTGATTAATGGCGGGTAGTCCTAAGCATCATACATGTTTGACATTCTTTTTTTTTTATTATTAATTATTTATTTATTTAACAGACAGAGATCACAAGTAGGCAGAGAGGCAGGCAGAGAGAGAGGAGGAAGCAGGCTCCCTGCCAAGCAGAGAGCCCGAAGTAGGGCTTGATTACAGGACCCTGAGATCATGATCTGAGCCGAAGGCAGAGGCTTTAACCCACTGAGCCACCTAGGCGCCCCAACATATTTGACATCCTTATCAGAGGAAAACAATAATTCATGTGTCAGTCATGCAATGAATATTAAATGTTCAATACATTTCAATGTATTGTTCAATGTTCAGTACATTACAGTGTGCCCTACCTTGCTGCTGGGGATTCAGCAGATAATAGAAAATATAAAGTCCCTGCCCTTTCAGAGCTCACTTTCTAGAGTGGGAATCACATAATGGACAAACAAATGTTTAATACGTTCTGAGATGCAAGGTGTTTCATAATTTTGACTTATATCAAGTTGGGAAGCATCTTTTAAAATAGTTTTGTAATTTACATATCTTAAGTTCATCTATTATATATATATATGGTTAGATGATTTTCAGTAAATTTACAGAGTAGTGCAAACATCACCATATCGAGCTTTAGAATATTTCCATTACTCCAAAAAGGTCCCTGGTGTGCATTTGCAATCAGTTCACACTCCCACATGGCCCCAACGGACCATTTATTTGATTTCATTCTCTGTAGATTTGTCCTTTCTGGACATTTCATTTAAATGGTATGATGTGATGTATAGTCTTTTGTATCTGGCTTCTTTTACTTAGTATAAACGTTTTGGGGGGGTTAACCATGTTGTGGCATGCATCAATAGTTCATTCCCTTTTAGCCTGAAATGCATCCCATTCTATGTGTATATGTTTTGTTATCCATTCAGTAGTTGCTGGACATTTGGAGTGTTTGTATTTTTTGGTTATTATGAATAATACTGCTGTGAACATTTGTTTGCAAGTCTCTGTGTGGAATGTTTTCATTTGGGGTGGGAGTCGATACCTAAGAGTAGAACTTCTGGGTCCCAGGGTAAATTTGTGTTTAACTTTTTAAAAAACTGCCAAACTTTCCCACTATCTGTATGATTTTCCATTATTACCAGCAGTGTGTGAGAGTTTCATTTTCTCCAAATTTCTAGCAACACTTGTTATTGTCTGCCCCCCCCTTTTTTTAAATCATAGCCATTCTGGTGGTTGAAAAATAGTATCTTACTGTAGTGGGTTGTTGTTTTTTTTTTTTTACTGTTTTTAAAAAATTGAGTATAGTTGACATATAATGTTACATTAGTTTTAGGTGTACAATGTAGTGATTCAACATCTCTATACATTTTGTTATGCTCACCACAAGTGTAGCTACCATCTATCACCATACAATGCTATTACACTACCATTGACTGTATTCCCTATGCCATACCTTTTATTCCTGTGAGTGATTCATTCCATAACTGTACACTTTATCTCCCACTCCCCTTCCCCTACTTTGCCCATCCTCCACCCTCTCCCCTCTGACAGCCATCAGTTTGTTCTCTGTATTTAGACTTGTTCTGCTGTTTATTATTTATTTTTGTTTTTTAGATTTTTTATTTTTATTTTTATTTTTCAATTTATTTATTTTCAGAAAAACAGTATTCATTATTTTTTCACCACACCCAGTGCTCCATGCAAGCCGTGCCCTCTATAATACCCACCACCTGGTACCCCAACCTCCCACCCCCTCGCCACTTCAAACCCCTCAGATTGTTTTTCAGAGTCCATAGTCTCTCGTGATTCACCTCCCCTTCCAATTTATCCCAACTCCCTTCTCCTCTCTAACACCCCTTGTCCTCCATGATATTTGTTATGCTCCACAAATAAGTGAAACCATATGATAATTGACTCTCTCTGTTTGACTTATTTCACTCAGCATAATCTCTTCCAGTCCCGTCCATGTTGCTACAAAAGTTGGGTATTCATCCTTTCTGATGGAGGCATCAGACACATGAAAAAATGTTCATCATCATTAGCCCTCAGAGAGATTCTAATACTATGTTGAACAAGAGTGGTGAAAGTAGGCATCCTTATCTTGTTCCTGATCTCAACGGGAAGGCTGCAAGCTTTTTCCCATTGAGGATGATATTTGCTGTGGGTCTTTCATAGATAGATTTGATGAGGTTCAGGAATGTTCCCTCTATCCCTATACTTTGAAGCGTTTTAATCAGGAACGGATGCTGGATTTTGTCAAATGCTTTTTCTGCATCAATTGAGAGGACCATGTGGTTCTTCTCTCTTCTCATATTAATTTGTTGTATCACATTGATTGATTTGCGAATGTTGAACCATCCTTGTAGCCCAGGGATGAATTCCACCTGATCATGGTGGATAATCTTTTTAATGTGCTGTTGGATCCTGTTGGCTAGGATCTTGTTGAGAATCTTAGCATCCATAATCATCAGTGATATTGGTCTAAAATTCTCCTTTTTGGTAGGGTCTTTGTCTGGTTTGGGGATCAGGGTAATGCTGGCTTCATAGAGTCTGGAAGTTTTCCTTCTGCTTCAATTTTTTGAAACAGCTTCAGGAGAATAGGTGTTATTTCTTCTTTGAAGGTTTGGTAGAATTCCCCAGGGAATCCGTCAGGTCCTGGGCTCTTGTTTTTTAGGAGGTTTTTGATCACTGATTCAATCTCGTTATTAGATGTTGATCTATTCAGGTTGTCGATTTCTTCCTGGTTCAATTTTGGTAGTTTATATTTTTCCAGGAATGCATTTTATTTATTTGAGGGAGAGAGCATGAGTAAACTTGAGTGGCGGAATGGGCAGAGGGAGAGGGAGAAGCAGACTCCCCACTGAGCTGGGAGCCCGACCAGGGCTTGATCCCAGGACCCTGAGATCATGATCTGTGTTGAAGGCAGCTGCTTAACACACTGAGCCCTGTTTTTTAGATTCTACATATAAATGAAATTATATGTTATTTGTATTTCTCTGTCTGACTTCATTTAATGTAATACCCTCTAGGTCCACTAGTGTTGCAAATGGCATATTTTGTAGTTTTGATTTACATTTTCCTAATGGCTAATGCTATTTGGCATCTTTTCAAATGCTTATTGGCCATCCATGTATCTTTTTTGGTAAAATGTACATTCAGATCTTTAGCTCAGTTTTTTTGGATTATTTTTCATCTTACTGATTTGAAAAATTTCTTTATAAGGCATCCCCATAGTTAAAGAAGTAAAAACTGTCACCATTTGCTGATGATATGATACTATACATAGAAAACCCTAAAGACTCCACCAAAACTTTATAGAAGTTTAGTCCAGGAATTCAGTAAAGTGGCAGGACACAAAGTTAATATCCAGAAATCTGTTGCACTTCTATACACTAATAATGAAGTAGCAGAAAGAAAAATCAAGAAAACAATTTCATTTATAGTTGCACTGAAGAGAGTAAAATACCTAAGGACAAATTTAACCAAGGAGATGAAAGGCTTGTACTCCAAAAACTATAAAACACTTATGAAAGAAATTGAGAACAATATAAACAAAAGGAGGGGCACCTGGGTGGCTCAGTGGGTTAAGCCTCTTTCTTTAGCTCAGGTCATGATTTCAGGATCCTGGGATTGAGCCCTGCGTCGGGCTCTCTGCTCCACGGGGGGCCTGCTTCCCCTCCTCTACCCACCTCTCTGCCTACTTGTGATCTCTCTCTCTGTCAAATAAATATAAAATCTTTTAAAAAATATATAAACAAATGGAAAGATATTCCATGCTCATAGATTAGGAGAATTAATATTTTAAGTGTCTGTACTACCCCCAACAATCTATAGATTTAATGTAGTTCCTTTCAATATACCAATAGCATTTCTCACAGAACAAGAGCAAATAATTGTGAAATTTGTATGGAACAACAGAAGACACCCAAATAGCCAAAACAGTCTTGAGAAAGAAGAACAAAGCTGAACGTATCAAAATTTCAGATTTTGGCACATCTGGGTGGCTCACCTGATTAAGTGTCTGACTCTTGATTTCAGTTCAGGACATGATCTCTCAGAATGGTTGGATCAAGCCCTTCATGGGACCCCATGCTCAGTGGGGAGTCTACTTGAGACTCTTTCTCTCCTTCTTCCTTTGCCCCTCCCCCTACTCTGTCTCTTGCTCTCAAATAAATAAATCTTTAAAAAATTTAGATTTTAAGATGTACTACAAAGCTGTAGTAATCAAAACAGCATGGTACTGGCACAAAGATAGATCAATAGAACAGAACAGACAGTCCAGAAATAAACTCATGCTTATATGGTCAGTTAATCTATGACAAAGGAGGCGAGAATATACAATGAGGAAGACAGTCTCTTCAATAGAAGATTCTGGGAAAACTAGAGAGAGAGTGCACATGTGTGAGAGCTAGGAGAGGGACAAAGCAAGAGGGAGAAAGAGAATCTCAAGCTGATGCCATGCTGAGTGCTGAGCCCAACCTGGGGCTCAGTCTCACCACCCTGAGACCACAGCCTGAGTTGAAACCAAGAGTCAGAGACCCCACCAACTGAGCTAGCCAGGTGCCCCTGCACCCATATGTTTTGCAGCATTATTTACAATAGCCAAGATAGGAAAGCAACACAAATGTCCATCAATAGATGAGTGGATAAAGAGGTAGTGTATGTGTGTGTATACACATGCACACTCATGCACATGTGCACACACACAGGAATATTACTTCAGCCATAAAAAACAATGGGATCTTTCCATTTATGACAACATGGATGGACCCTGAGAGTATTGTGCTAAGTGAACTAAGTCAAAGACAAATGTCATATGATTTCCCTTAACACGTGTAATCTAAAAAATAAACAAAGCTGAAACAGACCCATAAATACAGAGAACAAACACGATTTCCGGAGGCAAGGGGAGTGGGGAGCTGGAGGAAAAGGCGTGAAGGGTAATGCAGGCACCAGCTTCTGGTTATGGGATGAATAAGTCACAGGAATGAAAGGTCCAGCATGAAGAATATTGTCAATGGTTTTGTAATAGTGTTGTATGGTGACAGATGGTAGTTAAACTGTGGTGAGAATAGCATAAAGTATAGAGTTGTCAAATCCATATGCTGTACATCTGAAACTGATGTAATATTGTATGTCAATGATACTCCAATTAAAAAAATCAATTTAAAAAAGTTCTTTAAATATTCTGCATATAAGGTGTTTTTTTTTTAAATCAGATATATGATTTACAGATATTTTCTCACAGTGTGTGGTTGTTCTGTTGATTTTCTTAAAATGTCCTTTGAAGTGGAGAAAAATTTTTTTAAAGATTTTATTTATTTATTTGAGAGAGAGAGTGAGAGCACAAGCAGAGGAGAGGAAGGAGCAGGCTACCCACTGAGCAGGGAGCCTGTTGCAGGACTCCATCCCAGGGCCTTGGGATCATGACCTCAGCCAAAGGCAGATGCTTAACCAACTGAGCCACCCAGGTGCCCCATGAAGTGGAGAAATTTTTAATTTTAATATTCAATTTATCCTTTTTTGTTTGTTTATTTGTTTGTTTGGGGCTTGTTCTTTGGTGTCATACTTAAGAACTCTTTACCTAACCCAGAGTTACTATATATTTGGGGTATTTTTTTTCCACCGTATGTTTTCTTCTAAGAGTTTTATAAATTTAGACCTTATATTTTGACCAGTCACCCATTTTGAATTAGTATTTTGTTTGGTATATTGTAAAAGTCTAATATTTTTGCATGTAGATATGCATTTGTTTCAACATTTGTTGAGAAGACTGACATTTCTTCCATAGTCAAAAATTAATATAAGAAATGTATAAAAGAAAACTTTTGGATTCTCAATTCTGTTACATTGTTTTATATTCCTGCCTGTATTCCAACAGCACATTGTCTTGGTTACAATAGTTTAATAGTAAGTTTTACAATTTGGAAGTGTGTGTTCTTTACTTTTGTTCTTTTTCAAAACTGTTTTGGCTATTCTGGGTCTGTTGCATTTCCATATAAATTTTCAGGTTAACTTAAAGAAACTAGGAGACAACTTAAAATTAATGACCTCTTAAAATGTGCAGTCTTTTTCTTTCATAGTGATATTATTTACACTGAATCGTATCTTAGATTCAAGGAAATATGGCAAAAGATCAAATGATGTTACATGCAAAGGAAAGAAATAATGCAGTGAGAGAAATAGGAAGTTTGGGGGTAATGTTGCATTGCTGTTTTATAAACAGTGGTGAAAGAAGGCCTTCTGGATAAGGTAACTTTTGAACAGAAACGTGAAGAAGTGAGGAAAGGAGCCATGTCAATATCTGGAAAGTGGGCTTGTCAGAGGAAGAACAAGTTCAAAAACTGAGTTTCCCAATTCAGGAACACATTGAGTTTTTTCCAGGGACCAAAGATGAATCATAGTTTTATGGCTTTAACTAGACTTTACTAGATCTTACTTACCTGGAGCTTAAATGAAATGAGGGTCCATTAACCTTTATTTTTGGGTGAATATGATTCTTCCAAAGGAAGTACAAGCATTACATGATACAATTTATCCTCTTAACATCTTGGCTCATTCCTTGGTTCGTATTACACCTCTGATCCATTTAGCATAATCTGTATGAAATGGTCTCAGAACTTTAATAGAAAGGTACTAGATCTTTGAAATGTTTCCCCATCCTCATTTCTTATGGGGATAAATCTCAAGCATAACTTTGCTTATTCCATAGTATGTAACTACTAGAAATCATTGAAATCATCCATATAACAAGAATCATGTTAAAAAAAAAAAGACTTCAAGGTATATTTTGTGAAAGCTTATGATGTGTGCTTGAGTAAAGGTTCCTAAGCTGATATCTAAAGACTGTTATATAGTTTCCTGATCTTAGTATTGAAGTGATTCTTGCCACTCTTCACACCAGGGTGAATCTTGTAGCATTCTTTTCTGTGAGATTTTAGTTCTCACTTTCTGATTTCCATGGGGTCTTAGAAACAGCCATGAGAAACAGCTATATTCCTGAATAGATGTAAGATAATATCCAGTTCACTCTAAGAATAAGAATGGCTTATACTACCTTTCTTTCCCAGATCTCAAATAAATCCACATATGCTATCAATACTTAAGCCAGATTTTTGAATTTTTATTTTATTTTTTAAATTTCTTTTCAGTGTACCAGAATTCATTGTTTATGCACCACACCCAGTGTTCCATGCAATACATGCCCTCATTAATACCCACCACCAAGCCAGATTTTTATTAAAACTCAGTAGGCAAAAACCCAGTAGGGGAGGTGAACTATGAGAGACTATGGACTCTGAAAAACAACCTGAGGGTCTTGAAGGGGCAGGGGGTGGGAGGTTGGGGGAGCCAGGTGGTGGGTATTAGGGAGGGCACGGATTGCATGGAGCACTGGGTGTGGTGCAAAAACAATGAATACTGTTACGCTGAAAAGGAATAAAAAAAAAAAAAAAAAAACCAGTAGTGCAATTGCCAGGTCATAGGGTAGCTCTATTTTTAACTTTTTGAGGAATCTCCGTACTGTTTTCCAAAGTGGCTGTACCAGCTTCCATTCTCACCAACAGTGTAAGAGGGTTCCCCTTTCTCCACAACTTCTCCAACATTTGTTGTTTCTTGTCTTGTCGATTCTTGCCATTCTAACTGGTGTAAGGTGGTATCTCAGTGATTTTATTTTATTATTTTTTATTCTCTCAGTGTTCCAAGATTCATTGTTTATGCACCACATGGTTTTGATATGAATTTCCCTGATGGCTAATGATGATGAACATTTTTTCATGTGTCTGTTAGCCATTCATATGTCTTCTTTGGAGAAGTGTCTGCTCATCTCTTCTGCCCATTTTCTGACTTGATTAACTGTTTTTTGGGTGTTAGGTTTAAAAAGTTCTTTATAGATCTTGGATACCAGTTCTTTATCTGTAGTGTCATTTGCAAATATCTTCTCCCATTCTGTGGGTTGTCTCTTTGTTTTGTTGACTGTTTCCTTTGCTGTGCAGGAGCTTTTTATCTTGATAAAGTCCCAGAAGTTCACTTTCACTTTTGTTTCCCTTGTCTTTGGAGATGAATTTTTTTAAAAGAAGGACCATATATATCCCAATTTCATACCAGCAATGTCCACAATAGTCAAACTGTGGAAGGAGCTGAGATGCCCTTCAGCAGATGAATGGATAAAGAAGATATGGTCCAGGTACACAATGGAATATCACTCAGCCATCAGAAAGGATGAATACCCAATATTTGCATCAACATGGATGGAACTGGAGGAGATTATGCTGAGTAAAATAATTCAAACAGAGAAAGACAATTATATGATTTCACTTATTTGTGGAACATAAGGAACAGCATGGAGGACATTAAGAGAAGGAAGGGGAGGGACACCTGGGTGGCTCAGTTTGTTAAGTGGCTGCCTTCAGCTCAGGTCATGGTCCCAGCATCCTGGGATTGAGTCCTGCATCGGGCTCCTTGCTCCGCAGGGAGCCTGCTTCTTCCTCTGCCACTCTGTCTGCCTGTGTTCTCTCTCTCTCTCTCTGACAAATAAATAGATAAAATCTTTTTTAAAAAGAGAGAGATAGAGAGAGACAAGGAAGGGGAAAATGAAGGGGGGGATAGTCAGAGGGGCAGGTGACCCATGAGATACTATGGACTCTGGGAATCAAACTGAGGGTTTTGGCATGTGGTGAGCCCAGTGATGGGTATTAAGGAGGGGTGCGTGTTGCATGGAGCACTGGGTGTTATACGCAATGAATCATGGAACATGACATCAAAAACTAATGATGTATTCACCGACCTGTACACCTGGGACTAACAATACATTATATGTTAATTAAAAATTAAAAATTAATTTTAAAATGATGTACTGTATGGTGACTAACATTAAAAAAATAAAAATCAATGTAGTCTTCTACTCCTGCCCAAGATGGAGTAACTGGAACTGTATATAACCTTTCACTTGAACAACAACACAAAATACAAAGAAACTGGACATCAAGCAACAATGGATTGTGACTTTTGAGAGACAGGGTATAAGGTGAGCCCTAAGATTGTCTCAGCATCCTACCTTAAAAGAGTTTCCACACTGCATCACAGGCTGATGAAATTCAAGTGGAGCCCATGGACTCCGGAACTGAGAAGACAGAACTAGATTCTGATGAGAAGAAGGCAGCCAAAGCTGTCAGGTAGTAATACTGAAGAGGAGAGAACTACAGAGAGAGAGGAGAAGAGGGAAGGGAAGGGGAGAGAAGAAATCCTAGAGAGCTGCAGAGGGTCCCGTCAGAGTATTCAGTAAGGTGATGATCAGTTCATACACGTAAGAAAACTACTCAAGACTGGAGGAAAAAAATCATTAGAATGGATTATAATACAGTACCTGACACAATGTACTGGTAATAGTGCCTATTTTCACTAACCACACTAAAAAAAAAAAAATTAAAATTCATGGAGCATTAGATAGACTATTCAGGAAGGTCTTACCTCAGGTGTGGGGAACTATTGTCTGTAGGTTGAGCTCAGAAATCACAAAACAAATCTTAAAAACAAGACCTGAAAAGATCATTTCCAAATGGCTTAACTGTCCCATGATAAAACTCAAGAATATTTATAGGCGTGTAAAAATTCCCAGGACACCTGGGTGGCTCAGTCAGTTGAGCATCTGACTCTAGGTTTCCAGTCAGGTTATGATCTCGGGGTTGTGGTATTGAGCCCTGTATTGGGTTTTGCATTCAGCATGGAGTCTGCTTGAGATTTTCTCTTTCCCTCTGCCCCTCCCCAGTTCTGCATGCGTGCATGGGTGCACCCATGTACTCTCTCTCAAATAATAAAATCTTAAAAAAAAAAAGAAATGTAGAAATTCTCAGCTTCCAAATATGATCTGTAAAGAGGAGAATAATTAATCATGTGAAATCAACCCTGAACTGGCATAGATGTTAGGATTTGGAGACAAGGGCATTAAATTGGTTGTTATAATTATATTCAGTATATTCAAAAACTATAGGGGTACATGGAAGATATAATAAAACACTTAAATTGAATTTCTAGAAATGAAACTTAGTGTTTGGGTGAAATTGACACTAGATGGGATTAACAGACTCAAGATGGATAAAAAATTTAGTGAATTTGAAACAGCAATTTAGTTACTTAAATGTCTTTAAGTGATAACTGATAGTTTGAACAAAAAGGCTGTTAATGTATTGTGAGGTTTATAATATATGTGTAAATAAAATGAATAACAAAAGTAGCATAAAGGCTGGAAAGGGAGAAATAGAAGTGTACTACTATACTTTTATAAGATTTTATACTTTACATGAAGTGGTATAATATCACTTGAAGGTAGGCTGTCATAAATTAATGATGTGTGCTATAAAATCTAAATCAGGGGCACCTGGGTGGCTCAGTCAGTTTAGCATCTGATACTTGGTTTTGGCTCAGATGGTGATCCTATGGACCATGATCCCATGGGTCATGCGATTGGGCCCATCTGGGACTCCATGCTCTGCAGGGAGTCTCCTTGTCTGCTTGAAGATTGTCTCCCTCATTTGTGCTCGAGTGCTGTCTTTCTCTCAAACAAACACAACTTTATAAAGCCTAAAGCAACCACTAAAATAATAAATCAGGGCACCTGATGGCTCAGTTGTTTAAGTGTCTGACTCTTGATTTCAGTTCAGGTCATGATCTCAGGGTTGTGAGAACTCAACGACCCTGAAATCAAGCCCTGCATTAGGCTCCTGGCTTAGTGGGGAGTCGGGGAGTCTGCTTGAGATTTTCTTCCTTCCTCTCCTTCTGCCTCTCCCTCCCTGCTCTCTCTCTCTCTCTAAAACAAATTAATCTTTAAAAAAATAAAATAACAAAGAGTTATGACTAATAAGCCAGTAAAGGAGATAAAATGAAGTCATAAATATTTCCCAATTAATCCAAACTAGTCCAAAGAAGAGGAAAAGCAAATCAGAGACTAGATGGAAAAAAATAAAAAACAAATAGCAAGATGGTAATTTTCACCACAACCCTATTAATAATCCTACTAAATGTAAATGGTCTAAGCACTCAATTTAAATGGCAGAGGTTTAAATGGTCTAAACACCCCAATTAAAAGATGTTGAATTAGGGGAAAAAAAAAAAAAAAACCAAGATGAAAACAGAGAGGGAGAAAAGCCATAAGAGACGTTTAACTATAGGGAACAGACTGAGGGTTGCTGAAGGGGAAGCGCATAGGAAAATGGGGTAAGTGGGTGATGGGCATTAAAAAGGACACTTGTTACAATGTGCACTCAGTGTTACATGCAAGTGAAGAATCACTGAATTCTACTCCTGAAGTTAATACTACACTATATGTTGACCAGCCTGAATTTAAATAAAATCTTGAAAGAAAAGTAAAAAAGCCCAACTGTATGATGCCTATAACAGATCCACTTTATTTTTTACTTTTATTTATTTATTTTCTTTTTTGAGAGAGAGAGAGAGCATGTGTATGATCTGGGGGAGGAGCAAAGAGAGAGGGAGAGAGAGAATCTTAAGCAGGCTCCATGCACAGCATGGAACCCAATGTGGGGCTTCATCTCACACCCCTGAGATCATGACCTGAGCCAAAATCAAGAGTCAGATGTTTAACCAACTGAGACACCCAGGCACCCCAACAGTTCCACTTTAAATAGATTAAAAGCAAAAGGATAGAAAAATATATTCTGTGCAAACATTAATCAGAATAAAGCTGGAATGGCCATGTTAGTATCAAACAAAGTAGATTAGAGAGCAAAGAATATTACCAGGGATAATGAGAGTCATTTTATTATATCAAGGGATCAATTCATCAAGAGGATGTAAGAGTCCTACCCAACCATTCTTGTACCTAAAAATAGAGCTTCAAAATACATGAAGGAGATCAGAGAACTGAAAGGAGAAATACACAAATCTGCAGTCATAATGACGGAATTCAATACCTCTCTCTTTTTCAATCAGTGATACAATGAGACAGAAAACTAATGAGAATTTTGGAAGGCTTGAATAACTATATTAACCAAATTTGATCTAATGGTATTTATAGAATACTCTATTCAACAACACCAGGATATTCATTCTTTTCAAGTACATGCAGAACACTTATCAATGTCGGCCATATTTTGGGTCACAAAACAAGTCTTAATGAAATGGAAAGATTTTACATTACACAGAGCATGTTCTTTACAGTGGGGTTAGTTAGAAGCTAATGATAAACATATCTGAAAAACCACAAAATATTTGAAGAAATGCACATACTTCTAAATAATTTATGAGTCAAAAAAGAAAGTAAAAAGGAAACAAGGCATGGGGTTGCTGGTAACAGTCTCAGAAGAGGGAGAGATGCAGGACCTGTCAGGACCCAGTTCTGTGATTACTGATTTATGAACCTGAATAAACAGGACATCTGACTAAAATTCTTTTAAAAAATATAAAAAAAGGAAATGAGAATATAAATGACTTGAATAAAAAAAACACACACAATGTACTAGAATTTGCAGGATGCATCTAAACCAGTACTTAGTGGGAAACTTATTCAATTAGTGTCTATTTTAGAAAAAGAGAATGACCTCAATAATCTCTGAATCAATTTTAAGAAAATGGAAAAAGAAGAGCATATGAGTGTAAAGTAAATAGAAGAAAGGAAATAATGAAGGTCAGAGCAGGAATCAATAAAATGGAAAACTAGAGAAAATCCACAAAATTAAAGCTTATCCTTTGAGAAGAGCAGTAAAACTGATAGAACTCTTAAGTCAAATGATTAGGAGAAAATAAAAATTTATGATATCGGGAAAGAGGTGATTACAGATTTTACAGATATTAAAAGGATAATCAAATGATGTTGGGAATAACTTTGTCAGTGATTTGACAACTTAGAAAAAATATACAAATTCCTTGAAAGACATTACCAAGGTTTCATTTATTTGTAGAATATAAGGAATAACATGGAGGATATTAGAAGAAGGAAACGAAAAGTGAAGGGGGGAAATTGGAGGAAGAGACGAACCATGAGAGACTGTGGACTCTGATTAAAAAATTGAGGATGTTAGAGGGGAGGGGGAGATGGGTGAGCCTAGAGTGTGTATTAAAGAGGGCATGTATTGCATGGAACACTGGGTGTTATATGTAAACAATGAATCTTGGAACACCCATCAAAAACTAATGATGTATAGCATGGTGACAAACATAATGCAAATATATATATATATATATATATATATATACATATATATGTATATATACGTATATATACATATATATATACATATATATGTATATATACGTATATATACATATATATACATATATATACATATATATATATATATATATATATATATGAAGAAGAACTCTAAATAGCCCTATATCTATTGAATAAATCTAATTTGTATCTGAACATGTTCCCAGAAAGACAACTTTAGTCCCAGGTGGCTTCACTAGTAAGTTTTATATAACATTAAAGGATGAGATCGTACCAAATCTATACAGATGTTTCTGAAAATTGAAGACAGACTCAAATATCTATAATGTCTCTTTTTTATGACCTGCATCAGTAGATAGCCAAATTGGGAAGTGTCTCTTCATCAGATTACTTTAATTTAATAAATTAAGAAATGATAGAAGTAGAACAGAATATTATAACGTCAACATTTGCAACTGGCACTGATAGATTGAGGTATTAAACATAAACAGCTGCTGAAATCTCACACACATGAAAGATTCAGCCAGACATAATGTGTTTCTTCTAATTTTGCCAAACAGTATCCACAGTCTTGCCAAAAGGATTAAACCTGAATCTGATACAGCCTCTAAATCCAGCTACCAATTTGCAATAAATATTGGTGTGTTGAAGTGAACCAATAATATGCAGTCAACAAAATCCAGATTGTGGAAAACTATAAATAAGATGAACAAGCTTTTTAAATAGATAAATTTAAAAGAAATGAAGGGATTATGGTGAGGTGAGAATCTATGGATTAGGAGAGACTTGAGAGACATCAATTTTTTTAGACACGGTAGATTAAACTATAGTGTTTAAGACTGTACACATGGGTGTTAAAACTAAAGGAACTGATTATTATAAACATTAGAATAATGAATAGTGGTGGTGGGAGGGGCAAGGGCTGTGGTTGGATGAATGTCTCAGATGGTGGCAAAGTTCTACTTCTCTACCTGGGAAGTGTTAACCTTATAATAATTTATAAGCCATACAGTTGGTTTGTGTGGTTTTCTGTATTTGTGTTTTAGTTTACAATTTAAATGTTTTTGTTTGTTTGTTTTTGACCATTTAAAAAATTAACATATAATGTATTATTAGCCCCAGGGGTACCAGTCTGTGAATTGCCAGGTTTACACAGTTCACAGACACCATAGCACATACCCTCCCCAATGTCCATAACCCTACCACCCTCTCCCTACCCCCCTACCCCCAGCCCCCTCAGTTTGTTTTGTTACTCTTATGGTTTGTCTCCCTCCCAGTCCCATCTTGTTTCATTTATTCTTTTCCTACCTTCGAAGCCCCCCATGTTGCATCTCCACTTCCTCATATCAGGGAGATCATATGATAGTTGTCTTTCTCCAGTTGACTTATTTCACTAAGCATAATACCCTCTAGTTCCATCCACATTATCGCAAATGGCAAGATTTCATTTCTTTGGATGGCTGCATAGTATTCCATTGTATACATATATATATCACATCTTCTTTATCCTTTCATCTGTTGATGGACATCTAGGTTCTTTCCATACTTTGGCTATTGTGGACATTGCTGTTATAAACATTTGGGTGCACCTGCCCCTTCGGATCACTACATTTGTATCTTTAGGGTAAATACCCAGTAGTGCAATTGCTTGGTCATAGGGTAGTTCTATTTTTAACTTTTTTGAGGAACCTTCATGCTGTTTTCCAGAGTGGTTGCCCAAGCTTGCATTCCCACCAACAGTGTAGGAGGGTTCCCCTTTCTCCACATCCTCGCCAGCATCTGTCATTTCCTAACTTGTTAATTTAAGCCATTCTGACTGGTGTGAGGTGGTGTCTCATTGTGGTTTTGATTTGTATTTCTCTGATGCTGAGTGATGTGGAGCACTTTTTCATGTGTCTTTTGGCCATCTGGATGTCTTCTTTGCAGAAATGTCTGTTCATGTCCTCTGCCCATTTCTTGATTGGATTATTTGTTCTTTGGGTGTTGAGTTTGATAAGTTCTTTATGAATTTTGGATACTAGCCCTTTATCTGATATGTCATTTGCAAATATCTTCTCCCATTCTGTCAGTTGTCTTTTGGTTTTATTGACTGTTTCCTTTGCTGTGCAAAAGCTTTTGATCCTGATGAAGTCCCAATAGTTCATTTTTGCCCTTGCTTCCCTTGCCTTTGGTGATGTTCCTAGGAAGAAGTTGCTGTGGCTGAGGTCGAAGAGGTTGCTGCCTGTGTTCTCCTCAAGGATTTTGATGGATTCCTTTCTCACGTTGAGGTCCTTCATGCATTTTGAGTCTATTTTTGTGTGTGGTATAAGGAAATGGTCCAGTTTCATTTTTCTGCATGAGTCTGTCCAATTTTCCCAACACAATTTGTTGAAGAGACTGTCTTTATTGCATTGGACATTCTTTCTTTCTTTGTTGAAGATTAGTTGACCATAGAGTTGAGGGTCTATTTCTGGGCTCTCTATTTTGTTCCATTGATCTATGTGTCTGTTTTTGTGCTAGTACCATACTGTCTTGATGATGACAGCTTTGTAATAGAGCTTGAAGTCTAGAATTGTGACGCCACCAACTTTGGCTTTCTTTTTCAATATTCCTCTGGCTATTCAAGGTCTTTTCTGGTTCCATACAAATTTTAAGATTATTTGTTCCATTTCTTTGAAAAAAAAGGATGGGATTTTTTTTCACTTTTTTTTTTTTTTTTTTTTTTTTTTTTTTTGACAGAGAGAAATCACAAGTAGATGGAGAGGCAGGCAGGCAGGGAGAGAGAGAAGCAGGCTCCCTGCTGAGCAGAGAGCCGGATGCGGGGCTCGATCCCAGGATCCTGAGATCATGACCTGAGCCGAAGGCAGCGGCTTAACCCACTGAGCCACCCAGGCGCCCCTCACTTTATTTTTTTTAATTTTTTGTTTTATTTCCAACGTAAAGTATTCATTGTTTTGGCACCACACCCAGTGCTCCATGTTAATCCATGCCGTTTCTAATACCCACCACCTAGTTCCCCCAACCTCCCACCCTCCCGCCTCTTCACACCCCTCAGATTGTTTTTCAGAGTCCATAGTCTCTCATGGTTCATCTCCCCTTCCAATTTCCCTCAACTCCCTTCTCCTAACTCCCCTTGTCCTCCATGCTATTTGTTATACTCCACAAATAAGTGAAACCATATGATAATTGATGGGATTTTGATGGAGATTGCATTAAATGTGTAGATTGCTTTAGGTAGTGTAGACATTTTCACAATATTTGTTCTTCTAATCCATGAGCATGGAACATTTTTCCATTTCTAAAATGGTTTTTTAAATCTTTTTTTAAATTGTGTTATGTTAGTCACCATATAGTGCATCATTAGTTAGTTTTCCTTTCCTTTTTTTTTTTTTGATGTAGTGTTCCATGATTATTGTGTGTAACACCCAGCACTTCATGCAATACATACCCTCCTTAATACCCATTACCAGGCTCACCCATCCTTCCACTCCCGTCCCTTCTAAAACTCTCCATTTGTTTCCTGCAGTCCATAGTGTCTCATGGTTCTTCTCCACACCAATTTCCGCCCCCTTCACCTTCCCATTCTCCTCATGTTCTCTATGCTATTCCTTATATGTTCCACAAATAAGTGAAACCATATGATAATTGACCTTTTTTGTTTGACTTATTTCACTTAACATAATTTCCTCCAGTCCCATCCAAGTTGATGCAGATATTGGGTATTCATCCTTTCTGATGGCTAAGTAATATTCTGTTGTGTACATGGACCACATCTTCTTTATCCATTTGTCTGTTTAGGAGCATCTTTCCACATTTTGTCTATTGTGGACTTTGCTATCAACATTGGGGTGAACATGGCCTTTCTTTTCACTACATCTGTATCTTTGGGGTAAATACCCAGTAGTACAATTGCTGGGTCAATAGGGTAGCTCTATTTTTAATTTTTTGAGGAACCTCCACACTGTTTTCCAAACCGGCTTGATGATGCACCAGTTTGCATTCCTACCAACAGTGCAGGAGGGTTTCCCTTTCTCCACAACTTCTCCAACGTTTGTTGTTTCTTGCCTTGTTGATTTTTGCCATTCTAACTGGTATAAGGTAATATCTCAAGTGGTTTTGATTTGAATTTCCCTGATGGTTAATGATGATGAATGTTTTCTCATGTGTCTGTTAGCCATTTGTATGTCTTTTGGAGAAATGTCTGCTCATGACTTCTGCCCATTTTTTGACTTGATTATCTGTTTTTTGTTGTTGTTGTTGAGTTTGAGAAGTTCTTTATAGATCTTGGAGATCAGCTCTTTGTCTATAGCATCATTTCTAAATATCTTCTCCCATTCTGTGGGTTGTCTCTTTGTTTTATTGACTGTTTCCTTTGCTGTGCAGAAGCTTTTGATCTTGATGAAGTCCCAAAAGTTCATTTTTGCTTTTGTTCCCTTGCCTTTGGAGATGTGTCTTGAAAGAAGTTGCTGTGCTGATGTTGAAGAGGTTATTGCCTATGTTCTCCTCTAGGATTTTGATGGATTCCTGTGTCACATTGAGGTCATCCATCCATTTCCAGTTTATTTTTATGTATGGTGTGAGAGAATGGTCCATTTTCATTCGTCTGCATATAGCTGTCTAATTTTTCCCAGCACCATTAATTGAAGAGACTATCTTTTTTCCATTGGATATTTTCTCCTGCTTTGTTGAAGATTATTTGACCATAGAGTTGGGAGTCCATTTCTGGGCTCTTTACTCTGTCCATTGGTCTGTGTGCCTGTTTTTATGCCAGTACCATGCTGTCTTGGTGATCACAACTTTGTAATACAGCTTGAAATCAGGCAACGTGATACCCCCAGCTTTTTCTTTTTCAACATTTCCTTGGCAATTCAGGGTCTTTTCTGTTTCCCTACAAATTTTAGGATTGTTTGTTCCAGCATTTTGAAAAATGCTGTTGGTATTTTGATTGGGATGGTGTTAAAAATATAGATTGCTCTGGGCAGCATAGTAATTTTTTTAATTTTTAAATTTTTTAATAAACATATAATGTATTATTAGCCCCACGGGTACAGGTCTGTGAGTCGCCAGGTTTACACAGTTCACAGCACTCACCATAGCACATACACTCCCTAATGTCCATAATCCCACCACCCTCTCCCTACCCCCCTCCCCCAGCCCCTCTCAGTTTGTTTTGTGACATTAAGAGTCTCTTATGGTTTGTCTCCCTCCCAATCCCATCTTGTTTCATTTATTCTTTTTTTTTTTTTTACAACAAATCCACCTTGTTTATTCTAAATATAAATTAGATATTTTCATAAAAATCACAAATCCACCTTTTTTGTCTTAAATACTATAGATATTTACCCAGTTCCTTATAAAAGACCAACCAAAAAAGCCCTCAGTGACTACCCATTCAGGACCCCCTCTCACTCTAGAGAGCTTTTTTATTTTTCTTTCCATTCTCACCTTCCCTCAATAAACTTTCACTTCACTTCCCACATTTGTGTCCACAAGATTCATTCTTTGACTCCATGAGACAAGAACCTTGTAATCCTGCAATACTTTGAACCCTTTTTCTATTATATTATGATCAGAGACTGTGGACAGTAAAATCAATACTTAATAAAATCTGTTAAAATTTTATTTGTGTTTCATTTATTCTTTTCCTACCCCCCAAGTCCCTCATGTTGCATCTCCACTTCCTCATATCAGGGAGATCATATAGTTGTCTTTCTCTGATTGACTTATTTCGCTAAGCATAATACCCTCTAGTTCCATCAATGTCATCGCAAATGGCAAGATTTCATTCCTTTGGATGGCTGCATAGTATTCCATTGTATATATATACCACATCTTCTTTATCCATTCATCTGTTGGGCAACATAGTCATTTTAACGATGTTTATTCTTCCGATCCATGAGCCTGGAATGTTTTCCATCTTTTTGTGTCTTCTTCAGTTTCTTTCATGATTGTTTTGTAAAAACTTATCACAGCAGCTGAATAGCAGATTGGATATAACCAAAGAATAAATTAGAAATCTGCAAACTAATATCAAGGAAAATCACTCACAACATACTACAAAAATACAGATAGAAATTATTAGAAAATTATTAGAAAATACAGAGGATATTCAGGGGATCTAATATCTGTTTAGTAGGAAATAAAAATGAAAATATATAGCTAGAAATAATAGAGAGGCATAATTCCTGTCCTATAAATTTCAGACTGAAAGGGTCCCCTGAGTGTCAGACGAAACAACTGTATCTCTCCATCCATCTATATACATATACATAAACAGAAATGTAACTACATATACATATTAATGTACAGGTCTTAATTATACATGTAAATTGAATCACATTCTATACACACACACACACACACGTGTATATATATATTTATTTTCAGCATAACAGTATTCATTATTTTTGCACCACACCCAGTGCTCCATGCAATCCGTGCCCTCTCTAATACCCACCACCTGGTTCCCCCAACCTCCCAACCCCCGCCCCTTCAAAACCCTCAGATTGTTTTTCAGAGTCCATAGTCTCTCATGGTTCACCTCCCCTTCCAATTTCCCCCAACTCCCTTCTCCTCACTAACTCCCCTTGTCCTCCATGCTATTTGTAATGCTCCACAAATAAATGAAACCATATGATAATTGACTCTCTCTGCTTGACTTATTTCACTCAGCATAATCTCTTCCAGTCCCTTCCATGTTGCTACAAAAGTTGGGTATTCATCCTTTCTGATGGAGGCATAATACTCCATAGTGTATATGGACCACATCTTCCTTATCCATGCGTCCATTGAAGGGCATCTTGGTTCTTTCCACAGTTTGGCGACCGTGGCCATTGCTGCTATAAACATTGGGGCCTTTCTTTTCACTACATCTGTTTCTTTGGGGTAAATACCCAGGAGTGCAATGGCAGGGTCATAGGGAAGCTCTATTTTAATTTCTTGAGGAATCTCCACACTGTTCTCCAAAGTGGCTGCACCAACTTGCATTCCCACCAACAGTGTAAGAGGGTTCCCCTTTCTCCACATCCCCTCCAACACATATTGTTTCCTGTCTTGCTAATTTTGGCTACTCTAACTGGTGTAAGGTGATATCTCAATGTAGTTTTCATTTTTTATGAGACTTGCTTTTTTCACTTTTGTACTAAATTTTCAGAATATTTACTAATCTTATTATTTTAAAAATATTTAATATGAACCTTATGTTTTCTCAATCACCAACAGTTTCAGACTGAATGAACAGTTCTGTTTCATCATACAGATACATATGAACTTTTACTATATTGGACATATGCTCTTAATTTTTAATTACTATTAAAAGCCCTTAGCAAACATCTTTATATACTAATTTTCATCTGTGTCTTCAGTTGTTCTTTAAGTAGATTTGTTGAAAAGGAAATTTTGCTTTTCAACAATATTTTTTCTTTTACATTCTGTAAAACATATTCTACAATATATTAGATAAATCTGATTTTCTTTCCACATCTTCACTAATATTAAATATTAATATTTTTGTTTTTCACTTAATAGATGATAAAGGTCTCTAATGATTTGAACAGGGGCATCATAGAAATACTTTATTTTAACTTGTTTTGTTTGTAAAG
Organism: Neogale vison; assembly: GCF_020171115.1. Taxonomy (NCBI): domain Eukaryota; kingdom Metazoa; phylum Chordata; class Mammalia; order Carnivora; family Mustelidae; genus Neogale; species Neogale vison. Next base: position 204,268,735 of record NC_058096.1, on the reverse strand, counting down.
CTTATCACATTTGTGGACTTTTGAGATGATGTATTTATTTATTGGACTGACATACATTGTCAGTTTAAAGTGACTGACATTTAAAGTGACAACTTTTTAAGTGACACTCTGTGTCATTTAAAGTGACAACTCTGCCTATAGTCAGTTCAACAAATATACATTAAGTACCTACTATGATGTGTTAGGCATTGTACTGGGCACCAGAACATACAAAAATGATTAAGACAGGTTACTGAACCTGGAAACCTCTATAATACTTATTTTTTATAGTATTTTCTGACTAAAAACTAGCATTTTTCCCACTATGAATGTATTTTTAGAGGCATTGAAGCAGACTATTTTAAATTCATTTAGTAAACCAGGAATGTGTTGTTTCTGTAACATACCCATATGTTCCTCTTCCAATATTTTTTGTTAATTTTTTAAAATGATGATGTTTTTTACCCCAGTGTAGCATGTTTTTGTCTTCTGCGCAATCTTATCTTGTGCTTACTTTTACTAAATATCTACTATGATATATGTTGTTACTACTCACTTTCCAAATATTTGGACTCTGAACCTTTGCACATATTTACTTGAATAACATTCTGAATCAGTCTGTCAAGTAATATTTATTGAGACTCTACCCTAGACTTTCCCTGTATTAGGACCTGAGAATACAAAGATAAATGACCTATGATCTTTTTCCTGAAGAGTGGTAGAAGAAATAGATGAATAAATTGATCTTAAAAAACTATGCAAATTGAAAACTATGTCCACACAAAAACCTGCACTTAGATGTTTATAGAAATTTTATTCATAATTGTGATAACTTGTAAGCAACCAAGATGTCCATCAGTAGCTGAAAAGGTTAATGAACTATGGCATACTTGTGGTAAGCATAACATAATGTATGGACTTGTCAAATCACTATATTGTACGTTAAATCAACATTGTATGTCAACTATACTAAAAAAAAATTTTAATGAAAATAATATGTTTTAATACTGAAAAATATTCCACTAGACCAAAATAAAAACATAGAATCTTAAACGAAGTGTGGTACAGGTAATGGAATATTATCCAGCACTAAGAAGAAATGAGCTATCAAGCCATGAAAAGGCAAGGAAGAGATGTAAGTTTATATTACTAAGTGAGAAAAGCCAATGTGAAAACACAACGTACTGACTGATTCCACGTATATGACATTTTAAAAAAGAAAAAACTATGGAGACAGTGAAAAAAGATCAGTGGTGGTTAGTGGATTGGGGGGAGGGAGAGAAGAATAGGCAGAGCACAGAGGACTTAAGGCAATGAAACTACTCTGACACTGTAATGATGGATACATGTCATTATGCATTTACCCAAACCCACAGAACGTAAAAGACCAAATGTGAACCCTGATGTAAACTGTGGACTTTGAAAGATAATGATGTGTAAATGTAGATTCATCAGTTGTAATGAATGTACCACTCCAGCGTGGGCTTTGATAATGGGGAAGGCTGTGCAATTGGAGGAAGGAAATAGTGGGAAATCTCTACCTTCCTCTTAATTTTGCTGTGAAGTTAAAACTTATTAAAAAGTCTTTATTTTTAAAACTATGCAAGCGTGGAGTAACAATCTAAAACAAAACCCAATTATATTATGTCCATTGTTCCTCCTTATCATAAACACCTTTAATACTCTTTGATTTTGTCTGTGACATGTATCTTCAAGAACGACAAATTCCATATTCAACTGTTAAGATGAGTTTGACAACTATAAATACCATGTTCAGTAGGCAAATGTGACTAATTCACACACATACACGCTACTCTGTCCTCACCCAATTGCACAATGACATGATCTTGGTACAATCTTTCTTAGGCTGGTTCTCATTCTTACTAGAATATGTTTGGGATTTCAAAATGAGCCTATTACAGTTTGCATTGCCTTTCTGGGTGTTTTGAATAATCATATTCTTTTGGGTTTTCTCTCTTGACATTTTGCTAGATTTGTTCTTTCTGCCTTACACCTGGCATGTTTTATATTTTAAAAGAATAGCATTAAATATCTTGATGAGAGCAAATTAAATTACATAGCATAAAAACAGTATATATTTTTATTGAACTCTGTATGTCATCAATCTATGCTCAGGCTTATTTCTTACAAGAAAGTGTGTAATGGAAGGATCCTAAAGTTGTTCAAGCAGAGTGCTTTGATTTGTGGGGAAAATATCATTTTTAGAAACAACACACTGTGCAATCCTAAAGTGCTGGAACCTGGAAACTCATTGCTAAGCAACTACATACTAACTTTGTCCATTTTCTAGCAACATTCTCTAATTTCCAGTCTATCTTTTTTTTTAAATTTTAGTACACAATGTTGCATTAGTTTCAGGTGTAAAACACAGTAATTGAACAACTATTAACCTTAGGCTATGCTCACCACAAGTGTAGCTACTGTCACCATGTAACTCTATTAAAATACCACATATTAAAAAATAATAATAAAAAAAATAAAATACCACATATTCTTTATGCATTGCCTTTTACTTCCATGGTTTATCTATATTATCTGTACTTCCATGATGTATTTATATATCTATCATTCTATAACTGGAAGCCTGTTTTATCTCCCACTCCCCTTCTCCCATTTTGCATCTCCCCCCAGCCTCCTTCCTTTAAGCAAAATTGATTTGCTCTCTATATTTGTTTATTCACCAGTCCAGCTTGAATGTCTTGATGTTTCATCTTTTTCAGCCATAGACATTTTAACGTTTTAACAAAGATTGCTTCTTCTTCTTATGATTACCCCATAAGGGTCATATGTCAAAGAATGTGTCCATTTCTAATCGCTTTTGTTTCCTTATACTCTTCTTATCACAATACTGATTTTCTTCTCTTAAACACACATTGGTGGGATGGATATATTGAATCCATAACAAGTGCATATTATTATTATTTCCTTCCAAGAGTTTGTTTAAATTTAAATTAGTTAACGTATAATGTAGTATTGGTTTCAGGAGTAGAATTTAGTGATTCATCACTTACATATAACAGCCAGTGCTCATCATAACAAGTGCACTCCTTAATGTCCATCACTCATTTAGCCCATACCCCGCCAACCTCCCCTTCAGCAACCCTTAGTTTGTTCTCTAGTTAAGAGTTTTTTATGGTTTGCTTCCCTCTGTTTTTATCTTATTTTATTTTTCTTTCCCTTGCCCTATGTTCATCTGTTTTGTTTCTTAAATTCCGTATATGAGTGAAATCATATGATATTTATCTTTCTCTGACTATTTCACTTAGCACAATGCATGCTAGCTCTATCCATGTCATTGTAAATGGCAGGGTTTCATTTTCTGATGGCTGAGTAACATTCCGTGTTTGTGTGTGTGTGTGTACATACGCCACATCTTTATTCATCAGTCAATGGACATTTGGGCTCTTTCTATAATTTGGCTGTTGTTGATAGTGCTGCTATATAAACATTGGGGTACAGGTGACCCTTTGAATCAGTGTTTTTATATCCTTTGGATAAATACCCAGTAGTGAAATGGGTGGGTCATAGGGTGGTTCCATTTTTAACTTTTTGAGGAACCTCCATATTGTTTTTGCAGAGTGGCTGCACCAATTTGCATTCCCACCAACAAGAGGATTCCCCTTTTCCACATCCTCACCAACATCTATTGTTTCCTTAGTTGTTAATTTTAGCCATTCTGACAGGTGTGATGTGGTATCTCATTGTGGTCATCCCTGATGATCAGCAATGTTGAGCATTTTTTCGTGTATTTGTTAGCTATTTGTATGTCTCTTTGGAGAAATGTCTATTTAGGTTCTCTACCCATTTTTTAAGAAGATTTTATTTATTTGAGAGAGAGAGTGAGTGAGAGAAAGAAGAAGCCAGGGGAGTGGCAGAGGGAGAAGCAGGCTCATCACCGAGCGAGGAGCCAGATGCAGGACTCCATCCTGGGATCATGACCTGAGCTGAAGACAGATGCTTAACTGACTGAGCCACCGAGGTGCCCCACCCTCTGCCCGTTTTTAACCAGATTATTTGTTTTTGTGGTATCAAGTGACTTTAAAATTTTTGGATCTAAACCAAAATTAGAAATACATTTTATGGGGTGCCAGGGTGGCTCAGTCAATTGAGTGGGTGATCTTTATTTTGGTTCAGGTCATGGTCTCGGGGTCCTGGGATAGAGCCCCACATTGGGCTCCATGCTCACTGGGGAGTCTACTCAATTCTCTCTCTCCCTCTCCCCTTCCCCTCCTCTCTCAAATAAATAAATCTTTAAAAAGAAACATTTTACATTGTAACCCAATACACACGTATTAAAAAATGTATATGTACATATATATCTAAAAAACATACACAGACACAACCAGAGATATACTGAAACAAGTATAAAATAATAAAACAATACTTATTCTATACATTGCACTCTATTGTGTTTTTTTCTGGTTTATGTTATTTATTTATTTTTCTTTCTATTTATTTACATTTTTCTGGTTTATTTTAAAGTAGTTTCTTATCCCAACCCTCGAGGTAGATTTTATGACTGATTAATAGGATGCAATCCACAGTATAAAGAGTACTGACTTGCAGAGTGCTGTTAATTACATTATTTAATTATAGTTATTTAATTATAGTAAAAACCTTTGACAGGTAAAAGGAATATGGCTTTGCCAGAAAAGTCTTTCTTCAAGGCCACATAGTGATTACATTATGAATCCAACCCTTCCAACTCTGCCTAAGTCCCATGTTCTTTTTTTTTTTTTCAGCATAACAGTATTTATTATTTTTGCACCACACCCAGTGCTCCATGCAATCTGTGCCCGCTCTAAGTCCATGTTCTTATTTATCCTCCATTCTACCCACTATCTCCAGCTGAAGGGAAAATAACTTTATATTATGCCTTATTTGTGCAAGAAAAAACCAGGAAAATATTCAGAGTCTTAAAATTAAATTTAATTTTTATGATGGTTAAGGTTAAATGGAAGAAATATACTAATTTATTGTGTGCTGTCCAGTTGCTTTTCTGAATAAGTGGACTAAAGTTCTAATGTTTCAAAATTGAGCTTTTTCAAAGTGATTTTTATCACCTTGCTGTAATAGGAGTAACCTCATTCACTTAATATACTTAACTCTCGTATTCAGAAACCAGAAAATAATGAATTTTTTCATAAGCTTTTGTTAACTAGAATCTTGTATTTAGGTGAAATATATTATCATTATCCATACTCATGACCATGAAAATAATGACAATTACTGACAGTTTATCCATAACTTCTTTTTCTTGGACATTTTACAAATTAAGGTTTTCATTGTGTCTGTGTGTAGCCACCAAATACTAGAATCCCGGATATTTAGAATCTAAACAATAAAGTCATACATATCACTGATATGTAGATATAATTTGATCTGGATGTTTATGCAATCCTATTTTAGTCAATGACAAAAATGATAATTAATTGGGAATGAAGATTAAAAGCAATTTCATAAATGGGATTAATTTTAGTGTTATCTGAAAGGTTTTTTTTGTTTTTGTTTTTGTTTTTGTTTTTATGATTGCTCCTGAAAAAAGCTTTTATTTAGGGAACAAATAGTGGAGAAATCAAGCTCAAGAATGGTACAGCTCTATGTAATGTCCTCAAGTCCTAAATTCCATTTTTTTAAATTTATTTTCAGCATAACAGTATTCATTATTTTTGCACCACACCCAATGCTCCATGCAATCCGTGCCCTCAATAATATCCCCCACTTGGTACCCCGACCTCCCACCCCCCGCCCCTTCAAAACCCTCAGATATAGTCTCTCATGGTTCACCTCCCCTTCCAATTTCCCCAAACTCCCTTCTCCTCTCTAACTCCCCATGTCTTCCATGCTGTTTGTTATGCTCCACAAATAAGTGAAACCATATGATAATTGACTCTCTCTGCTTGACTGATTTCGCTCAACATAATCTCTTCCAGTCCTGTCCATTTTGCTACAAAAGTTGGGTATTCGTCCTTTCTGATGGAGGCATAATACTCCATAGTGTATATGGACCACATCTTCCTTATCCATTCATCCGTTGAAGGGCATCTTGCTTCTTTCCACAGTTTGGCAACCAAGGCCATTGCTGCTATAAACATTGGGGTACAGATGGCCCTTCTTTTCACGACATCTGTATCTTTGGGATAAATAACCAGGAGTGCAATTGCAGGGTCATAGGGAAGCTCTATTTTTAATTTCTTGAGGAATCTCCACACTGTTCTCCAAATTGGCTGCACCAACTTGCATTCCCACCAACAGTGGAAGAGGGTTCCCCTTTCTCCACATCCCCTCCAACACATGTTGTTTCCTGTCTTGCTAATTTTGGCCATTCTAACTGGTGTAAGGTGATATCTCAATGTGATTTTAATTTGAATCTCCCTGAGGGCTAGTGATGATGAACATTCTTTCATGTGTCTGATAGCCGTTTGTATGTCTTCATTGGAGAAGTGTCTGTTCATGTCTTCTGCCCATTTTTTGATATGATTGTCTGTTTTGTGTGTGTTGAGTTTGAGGAGTTCATTATAGATCCTGGATATCAACCTTTTTTCTGTACTGTCATTTGCAAGTATCTTCTCCCATTCCGTGGGTTGCCTCTTTGTTTTGTTGACTGTTTCCTTTGCTGTGCAGAAGCTTTTGATTTTGATGAAGTCCCAAAAGTTCATCTTCGCTTTTGTTTCCTTTGCCTTTGGAGACATATCTTGAAAGAAGTTGGTGTGGCTGATATCGAAGAGATTACTGCCTATGTTCTCCTCTAGGATTCTGATGGATTCCTGTCTCACATTGAGGTCTTTTATCCATTTTGAGTTTATCTTTTTGTACGGTGTAAGAGAATGGTCGAGTTTCATTCTTCTGCATATAGCTTCCCAGTTTTCCCAGCACCATTTATTGAAGAGACTTTTTTTCCACTGTATATTTTTTCCTGTTTTGTCAAAGATTATTTGACCATAGTGTTGAGGGTCCATATCTGGGCTCTCTACTCTGTTCCACTGGTCTATGTGTCTGTTTTTATGCCAGTACCATGCTGTCTTGGTGATCACAGTTTTGTAGTAAAGATTTTTAAGCAATGGTAGGGTATAATAATACCTGCTTTTGCAGCATTGATAATGGAGGGGAGTGGAGTGGCAAGACTGAGGAATCTGTAAAGGTGAGAAATACTGTGAGCCTGGGCTAGAAGAATGGCAGAGGTTACATATAAGAAAAAATTCATACTGGAATTAGTGAGATCTAGCAATTTCCTGTATGTGGTTGGTAAGGGAAAAGGAGAAGTCAAAGAAAAGTAAAATATTTCACATGTAAATTTATCAGTCATTATATATTAGATACAATTATAAACATTTTAGTATACTCCCTTTTATTCTTCACAACTACCCTATGACATAGGAATTATTAATATCTTCAGTTTTTCAGTAAAGGAAACTCTGACATGAAAAGATTAAGTACTTTTCCCATTTGGCATGGCTGTCAAGTGATTGAGATATTTCAAACGTGGGCAATATGATTTTTAAACCTGTACTGAGAAATCCAGTGGGCTATAGTTGTATTAGCTAAATATAAAACATAAGAAGGGGAGTGGACTTTGAGGAACAAGTGTGTATATGTCTGAAGATGAGGAAGAAAGTGGGAAAATAGATAAGATTGTTTCTGGACATCAGGAAATCTCTATAAACACTTGGAAATGTGAGTGTGGATTTTCAAAGGAATTGAAAGGAATTGGAGGATGAGGTTATGTAGAATTGTTAGTGATGTTTAGAACCATAGAAGTTCCCAAAATTATCTCGGGAAAATGTGTGAGGATTCAGTTAGATTACACATGTGATTGAGACAGTGTAAGTAAATATTGGGGCTTTGTGTTTGCTGAGCCCCCTTATATTGGTCACACAGATACTTTTGACACTACTTACTGAAGTAAATGAATGTGTTAATCAAGAAAAAAAAAGATTACATAGGTGAAGAGTGCTTAATATAGTATCTGGAGCATTGAATGGTCAAAGAATGTTACCTGTTATCATTATTATTGTGTAGAAGATAAAAGAAAGTAAGGATGAGAAGCAACAAAATTTTTGACATTTTATCAAATGCATATAGTGTGATTTACTTAAATTGAATTATGATGGTATATTAGGTACATTGTTAAAGATAAGGAATTCTATAGGCTATAAGTGACTCTGTATTCCTGAAACATGGATTGTCATCTTTAAGATTATTTTTTTATATAGCATTCTATATTGATGTACACAACTGTTACTGTCACTGGTTAAAACATTCTCAGTGAAGAAATATGCTTGTTCGGGTGATTAAATTAATCTGAAAGAGCCAGGTGACTTAAATAACCTCTGACACCTGTAATAAAGACCCTAATTATAACTGTCTGACAGAGGAGTGACTGCTGCTAGTTTTTGTCTTAAGCAGATTCGGGTATGGAAGTTTTTTTAGCAGTCTAATCAGTGCCACCTACAAAACTTATTTAATATTTAATTAAGAGGCACAGTTCTTAGCAATAAGACTCTGAAATGTCACTTGTGCTCTGAAGTGCTGTTCATCATTCACATAGCTTTGTTCAGTTTAACATGTGCTGAAAAGGTGGAGGCCTGGTTACTTAAGGAACAACCAAAGAGCTGTCATTGAGCCATCTATGACTGTGAAGCAACAGCAGGAAACAAACCATTAGGTCTACAGCAAAAAAACAATTTATGGTCAGCCAATATTTCATGAGCTCTTCCTCCTCTAAGGTCTGTGTTTTGCATTTGGGGAAAAGGGGTAGGTTATAGGGAATACACTTAAGTATAAAATATGGCCCTAGATTTCCAGATATTTACAGACCTTGCAGGAAGAAAAGGTTCATAGAGGAGAGGTGATAAAGGGCAACTAAAAATTCTACCTACTCTCTAATGAGTAATATAGGCAGTGTGTACTACAGGTCTTGAAATTTGGAGATAAACAAAGACAGTTCAGGATGGATGATCAAGAAAAAAAAAGTAAATTGAAAAGACAGGAAGATGACTAGATGGTAGGAGCATAAAGAAGTGTTCCAACCTAGAGAAAGTGAGCAGAGTCTCTGGATGTCGGGCATTGGTCTTAGGAATAAGACCAATGTGGTGTGCCAATTTATTTAGCTATTTGTTCTCTCATTAAGTATTGTCAAACTTCTGTTTGCAAGGTTATATGCAGGATGTTGAGACCACACCTAATGTCTGTTAACAGTGGTAGTTAGTTTTGGATATCAATTCTGATATAGATATCTTTATAGGGAATTTATTTTAATAAATTTTAATAAAATTTATTTTAATAACATTGCTATAGTTACCAGAAATGTAAAGGGCAATCAAAATTTCTTATATACAACTCATGGAAGGCAGTTTTGTAGAGGTCAGTTTTGAGAAGTGGGCATATAAATAATATCAGCCTAAACTTAGATTTAACATTGCTGACAACACCCATGTATAGCAACCCCAAGTATAAACAGTTTTAAAAAGGTTGGGGGGAAGGGTTATTGTAGCTTTTAATATCTTCTTCACTTGAAGGTACAATTTCTTCTTTTCTACATTCTCAAGAGAGCTCTGTGTTGTCTCTCCTTTGGTGATGGTATCATTATGTCTTTTCTTCTTTGAGAATGAGTAGACTCTAGTAGACACTAGGCTGGTTAACTAGTAGACCAGGAGCTCAATCTTAAACTTTCAGGCAACTAACTGGCAAACATATCCTGAAAGAGGTAGAGTGTGGCTGGCGTCTGTGTAGACCCAGGGGATCTTCAGCCAGTTTTTGCCATGTTCACATTTGTATATACAGACTCACAAACATTTATGCCAACAAATGTTAGTTTCCTTAACTTTTCCACGTTCTGCCATTATCCTGGTCTATAAATGAGTGAGTTATTTGCCTATCTTTTCTGCATCACAGCAGTTATCTTTTCTAAAACAAACACAGCTCCATGTCTTAAGGATTGTTTAACAGAATGATTTTAAAGTTCCTGGAAGAATTTTGGCCAGAACCAAAAGCAGGACTAAATAATAGCCATTGATGGTATTTTTCTAAATGCCAATAGCAAGATGTTTATGTAGACATTTCAATAAAAAGGAAGTACAGGGTGCCTGGGTGGCTCAGTCATCAGGTGGGAGGAGGGAAGGTGGTTAAGTGTCTGTCTTCAGCTCAGGTCATGATCTCAGGGTCCTGGGATAGAGTCACACATTGAGCTCCCTGCTCAGCAGGGAGTCTGTTTCTCCCTCTGCCTCTGTCCTCCCCCCTGCTTGTGCTTTCTCTCTCGTGCTCTCTCTCTAAAATAAATAAAATCTTTAAAAAAAATAAAAGGAGGTACAAACTACCAATAAATATGTGAATAAATATGTGAAAACCTACCCAACCATACATAGAAGTAAATAAAAATTAAGAGGAGGTATGAACTTTACTTATCAGGTTGACAAAACTAAAAACATTGACAATACCCAGTATTTGATGTTGATGTAGATGTAGCCATTTTAGAGTGTAGTTTGACAATATCTATCAGTCTGTAAAATGTGCACACCCTTCCTCAAAGCAGTTCCACTTCTATGACTATGGCACAGATAAGCCTTCCCTGGTCACTAAGATATCAGTATAAGAAAATCTGTGGCACCATCTTTGCTAATTGTAGAAGACAGGAGGGACACCTGGGTGGCTTAGTTGGTTAAGCGGTTGCCTTTGGCTTAGGTCATGAGCCCAGGGTTCTGGGATCGATTCCCACATTGGGTTCCTTGCTTGGTGGAGAGCCTGCTTCTCTCTCTCCCTCTGCCGGCCACTCTGGGTGCTCTCGTGCTCTTTCTCTCTCACTCTCTCACTCTCTCTCTCTCTGTCAAATAAATAAAATCTTAAAAAAAAAAAAGAACAGGAATAACCAAAAAGTCTTCAAGAGGAACTTGTTTAAAAAAAAATTACTGTGTATTCATTCATTTGATAAAGTTTTTTAAAAAATCTCATATGTCCTCTCGGGAAATTTTCCTCCCAGTCTTCCCCGCCCCGCTGCCAATCTGTAATTCGATTAAGGGGGGCACGTGACATATTGAACACTGACTATTACACTGAACTGATGAATCATTGAAAGTTATATCAAAAACCGATGATGTACTATACCTTGGCTAATTGAATTTAAATTAAAAAAATAAATAAATCTGTAATTGCTTTTTCTTCCTCATTCTCTAAGTTGTAGATAATCTTTCAATTGCCCCATTATTTCTGTCTTCATAATTTATCTTGAGTCTCTCAATTTCTGTCCATCTCTGCTTCTTTTCTTACTGATTTGATTCTGAGGGGTGGAAACTGTATATAACATTGGCCTAAATTTTATTTTTTTAAAGATTTTTTAATTTACTTATATGGCCTAAATTTTAAAAGCAGTGAAAGGAGGAAGTGGGTTGTGTGTGGCATTTTTATTTTCTTTTCCCTTTGTTCCTCTCTCCACACTACAGGAAACATAATATCTTTAAAATGCATGTGGGATCATTGTGTCCCTTCACTGGTCAGCCTTTCAGTGGTTCCCATTGCATTTAGAATAAATGCCAACTCCTGGCTGTGATCCCTGCCTGCATCTCTATTTCCTTGTCCCATTTTCCAAAGCACTAAACGGTTTCTCACCTAGGATCTTGCTTTTGCCTGTTCTTCTGCCTGGAAAGTTCATCCCCACACTCTTCGCTTTCTGACTCTTCCTTATTCTTTGGTTTCTACTTAAATGTTGCTTCCTTTGAGAGGCTTTCCCTAGCAGTTGACAGAAGTAGATACCCTGGCGATTTGTTATCACACTGCAATGTGGATTACCTTCAGTGACTTTTTCTGTTTATAATTAAGCTTTCATTGTTTCCCCTACTAATCTGTAAATTCCCTGAAGATAAGCACTTGTTTTATCTTTGTGTCTCACCTGACAGTGCACCTATGTGTACACATATGTTTGTTCATTTTCATAATAAATATTCATTTGGCCTAACATAAAAATACACAGTAGCTATTAAATAAGTGAATGAATGTATTTCTGTTGAACTTAACAAACATTATGACTTCTTTTTTACTTTAAAAAATTTTTTCCCAAGGGCGCCTGGGTGGCTCAGTGGGTTAAGCCGCTGCCTTCGGCTCAGGTCATGATCTCAGGGTCCTGGGATCGAGTCCGCATCAGGCTCTCTGCTCAGCAGGGAGCCTGCTTCCCTCTCTCTCTCTCTCTGATTGCCTCTCTCTCCGTCTACTTATGATCTCTCTCTGTTAAATAAATAAATTAAATCTTTAAAAAAAATTTTTTTTTCCCAAGCTTCTATTTAAATTCCAGCTAGTTAATGTACAGGACAATATTAGTTCAGGTATAGAATTTAGTGATTTATCACTTACAAACAGAATAGAAAGCCCAGAATTGAACCCACAACTATAAAAGCAATTAATCTTTGACAAAGTAGGAAAGAATGTCCAATGGAAAAGAGTACCTTCAACAAATGGTATTGGTTAAACTGAACAGAAGCATGCAAAAGAATGAAACTCGACCACTTTCTTATACCATAGGCAAAAATAAACTCTAAATGGACTAAAGATCTAAATGTGAGACAGGAAACCATTAAAATCCCAGCGAAGAACACAGGCAGTAACCTCTTTGATGTGGTCTATAACAACTTCTATTAGATATTTCTCTTGAGGAAAGGAAAACAAAAGCAAAAATAAACTGTTGGGACTCATCAAAATACAAGGTTTCTGCACAGCAAGGGAAACAATCAACAAAACTAAAAGGCAGCATTTTGGATGGGAGAATATATTTGCAAATGATATATCTGATATTTTGGATACTAACTCTTTAGACAGTTTAGATATGTAGTTAGATTTTTAGTTTATTATTATTTAGTTAGGGTTAACTAAAAGATTAGTAAACTAAAGGGTCAGTATCCAAAATATCTAAAGAACTTACAAAACTGAACATTATGACTTCTTTGTAAACAGATTACTCAAATATAATATAGAAAGCAATAAATCAGAAGTTAGTTTAAAAATCTTTATTTTATAAACAAAAAACTGTCATTCAGATAAGAAGTAGATTTAAATGCTAATCCTGGAGTTTGTTTAAATAGATTATATAATTTTTTTTTCTTTTGGACATTGTTTTGGTTCATTTCAAACCTTGAAACAGTCATTCCAAAATGTTGGCTTGAAATGTTATCATTAATTTGTACTTAAGTAATGTTCATCTCATTTTTTTTGAGAGAGAGAGAGTGGGGGGAGGGGCATATGGAGAGGGTAAAAGAGAGAATGTCAAGCAGGGCCCATGCCCAGAATGAAGCCCCATGTGGGGCCCTATCTCATGACCCTGAGATCATGACCCCAGCCAAAATCAAATCTGACACTCAACAGCCTGAGCCACCCAGAGGCCCCTCATTTAATTTTTACTGAATTTTAAGTTCATATAACCAATAGGAAGGTCTGGTCAAATTGCCCTTCAGCGGACGAATGGATAAGGAAGATGTGGTCCATATACACTATGAAGTATTATGCCTCCATCAGAAAGGATGAATACCCAACTTTTGCAGCAACATGGACGGGACTGGAAGAGATTATGCTGAGTGAAACAAGTCCAGCAGAGAGAGTGAATTATCATATGGTTTCACTTCTTTGTGGAGCATAACAAATAGCATGGAGGACAAGGGGAGATAGAGAGAAGGGAGTTGGGGGAAATTGGAAGGGGAGGTGAACCATGAGAGACTGTGGACTCTGAAAAACAACCTGAGGGTTTTGAAGGGGCAGGGGGGGTGGGAGGTTGGGGGAACCTGGTGGTGGGTATTAGGGAGGGCACGTATTGCATGGAGCACTGGGTGTGGTGCAAAAACAATGAATACTGTTACGCTGAAAAGAAATTAAAAAGAAGAATTTAAAAATAGAAGTTAAGATTGCAACGTATTGTGTTATAGCATTTATTGCTATCTATTAAGCAAATATTACTAAAGAATTTTTCTGCTGAAAAATCCACAGAATAGCATTCCAGAAAATGACAGCCCAAACTGAAAATCTGTGTTCAATATCAGTTAAATATAAATACAGATAATGGTTAACTTGATTCAACTCAATCTGAAATTTCTAGAGTGGTGTCAAAGGCCTGTATCCTTTTTAAAAATTATTTTAAAATGTACTGAAAAACAGTCTGAGGGGTTTGAAGTGGCAGGGGGGTGGGAGGTTGGGGTACCAGGTGGTGGGTATTATAGAGGGCACAGCTTGCATGGAGCACTGGGTGTGGTGAAAAAATAATGAATACTGTTTTTCTGAAAATAAATAAATTGGGAGAAAAAAAAAAAGAAAAGAATACAGGAGGTTTTATCTATGGTAAAAAAAAATGTATTGACATGGACAGGATTGAAAGAGATTATGCTAAGTGAAATAAGTCAAGCAGAGAGAGTCAATTATCATATGGTTTCACTTATTTGTGGAGCATAAGGAATAACATGGAGGACATAGGGAGGTGGAGAGGAGAAGTGAGTTGAGGGGAATTGGAGGCAAAGACAAACCATGAGAGACTGTAGACTCTGAGAAACAAACTGAGGGTTTTGGAGGGAGGGGGTTGAGTGAGCCTGGTGCTGGGTATTATGGAGGCCACGTATTGCATGGAGCACTGGGTGCGGTGCATAAACAATGAATTCTGGAACACTGAAAAGAAATTTTAAAAAATTAAAAAAAAATTATTGAGATATAATTCATATACCACAAGTCACCCTCTTATTTATTTTATTTTTAATTTATAAATTCTATTATTATTATTTTTTTTTAAAGATTTTATTTATTTATTCGACAGAGAGAGATCACAAGTAGGCAGAGAGGCAGGCAGAGAGAGAGAGAGGATTTAGCTTCAGATATACAATATAGTGATTCAACCACTACACTTTACTCAGTGCTTGTTACAGTAAGTGTACTCTTAATCCCCTTCCCTGTTTCACTTATTCCCCTTCCCGACCTCTCCTCTGTAGCCATCAGTTTGTTCTCTATATTTGATTCTGTTTTTTTGTTTGTTTGTCTCTTTTTTGTTGTTCATTTGTTTCTTAAGTTCCATGTATGTGTGAGATCATATGGTATTTGTCTTTCTCTTTCTTATTTCACTTAGCATTATACCCTCTAGATCCATCCATGTAATTGCAAATGGCAAAACTCTTTTATCTTTTTTATGGTTGAGTAATACATACCCACCTCATATTTCCTTTATCTATTCACCTATCTATGGACACTTGAGGTGCTTCCATAATTTTGCTATTGTAAATAATGCTACAATAAACACAGATGTACATTTGTGTTTTTGAATTAATGTTTTCATATTTTTTTGGTTAATACTCAGTAGTGGAGTTACTAGATCAGGTGGTAATTATATCTTTATCTCTTTGAGGAACCTCCCTCTGTATTCCACAGTGGCTGCACCACTTTGCATTACTACCAACAGTGTAGTAGGGTTCCTTTTTCTCCACATCCTCAAAAACACTTATCGTTTCTCCTGTTGATTTTAGCCATTCTGACAGGTGTGCAGTGATCTTTCATTGTCATTTTGATTCATACTTCCCTGATGATAAGTGAAGATAACCATCTCTCCATGTACCTGTTAGCCATCTGTATGTCTTTTTTGAAAAAATATCTGTTCATGTCTTCTGCACATTTTTAAAAATTATTTTTATTTATTTGACAGAGATCACAAGTAGGCAGAGAGTCAGGCAAAGAGAGAGGGTGAAGCAGGCTCCCTGCTGAGCAGAGAGCCCCATGCGGGGTTCCATCCCGGGACCCTGGGATCATGACCTGAGCTGAAGGCAGCGGCTTTAACCCACTGAGCCACCCAGGCGCCCCTTCTGCACATTTTTAATTGGATTATTTAGGGTTTTTTGGTGTTGAGTTGTGTAACATATTTTTATATTTGGTTGCTAACCCTTTATTGAATCTGTCATTTGTAAATATCTTATCCTATTTAGTAGGTTTATTTTGGTTTTGCTTGTGCAGAAGCTTTTTAAATTAAATTAAATTTAATTTAATTTTTAATTTCTTTTCAGCGTAACAGTATTCATTTTTTTCTTTCTTTCTTTCTTTATTTATTTATTTTCAACATAACAGTATTCATTACTGTGCTCCATGCAATTCATGCCCTCTCTAATACCCACCACCTGGTACCCCAACCTCGCACCCCCCGCCACTTCAAACCCCTCAGATTGTTTTTCAGAGTCCATAGTCTCTCATGGTTCATCTCCCCTTCCAATTTCCCCCAACTCCCTTCTCTAACTCCCCTTGTCCTCCATGCTATTTGTTATGCTCCACAAATAAGTGAAACCATATGATAATTGACTCTCTCTGCTGGACTTGTTTCACTCAGCATAATCTCTTCCAGTCCTGTCCATTTTGCTACAAAAGTTGGGTATTCATCCTTTCTGATGGAGGCATAATACTCCATCGTGTATATGGACCACATCTTCCTTATCCTTTAGTCCGTTGAAGGGCATCTTGGTTCTCTCCACAGTTTGGCGACCATGGCCATTGCTGCTATAAACATGGGGGTACAGATGGCCCTTCTTTTCACTACATCTGTATCTTTGGGGTAAATACCTAGGAGTACAATTGCAGGGTCATAGGGAAGCTCTATTTTTAATTTCTTGAGGAATCTCCACACTGTTCTCCAAAGTGGCTGCACCAACTTGCATTCCCACCAACAGTGGAAGAGGGTTCCTCTTTCTCCACATCCCCTCCAACACACGTTGTTTCCTGTCTTGCTAATTTTGGCCATTCTAACTGGTGTAAGGTGGTATCTCAATGTGGTTTTAATTTGAATCTCCCTGATGGCTAGTGATGATGAACATTTTTTCATGTGTCTGATAGCCATTTGTATGTCTTCATTGGAGAAGTGTCTGTTCATGTCTTCTGCCCATTTTTTGATATGATTATCTGTTTTGTGTATGTTGAGTTTGAGGAGTTCTTTATAGATCCTGGATATCAACCTTTTTTCTGTACTGTCATTTGCAAATATCTTCTTCCATTCTGTGGGTTGCCTCTTAGTTTTGTTGACTATTTCCTTTGCTGTGCAGGAGCTTCTGATTTTGATGAAGTCCCAAAAGTTCATTTTCGCTTTTGTTTCCTTTGCTTTTGGAGACCTATCTTGAAAGAAGTTGGTGTGGCTGATATCGAAGAGGTTACTGCCTATGTTCTCCTCTAGGATTCTGATGGATTCCTGTCTCACGTTGAGGTCTTTTTTCCATTTTGAGTTTATCTTTGTATGTTGTGTAAGAGAATGGTCAAGTTTCATTCTTCTACATATAGCTGTCCAGTTTTCCCAGCACCATTTATTGAAGAGACTGTCTTTTTTCCACTGTATATTTTTTCCTGCTTTGTCGAAGATTATTTGACCATAGAGTTGAGGGTCCATATCTGGGCTCTCTACTCAGTTCCACTGGTCTATACTTTTAATGCCATTCCAATCAAAATTCCACTGGCATTTTTCAAAGAGCTGGAGCAAATAATCCTAAAATTTGTATGGAATCAGAAGTGACCCCGAATTGCTAAGGAAATGTTGAAAAACAAAAATAAAACTGGTGGCATCATGTCACCTGATTTCAAGCTTTACTACAAAGCTGTGATCACCAAGACAGCATGGTACTGGCATAAAAACAGACACATAGACCAGTGGAACAGAGAGAAGGGAATTTTTTTGTTCATTGCTATAACCCCAGTATCTAAAATGGTGCCTGGCACAATGTCATGAGTTAATGAATATTTGATGAGTTGATGAATACCTTTGTTGTCAGATTTCTCAGAGAAGCATCTATTTTGAATCTGTTAATTAAAAGTCATGTAAAATTGCTGGTATTTGATCGATTTGGATTTAATAAAATGGCAGCTTCCTATTCAACTTAATATAATAGCTGGTAATTTGGCTAAGCACATGAAATATCACTAAATAAGAATTTTTCTAAGACAATTTATGCAGTTTATTTATTGTCAATAACAGAATTACATGATGGTATTATATAGATGCACTCTTGATATGAATATGATTTTGAGATTTTAAGAGCACTATTAATAGGATTCTTTTACTATTTATGCTTTTTTTGTCACTTAAAATTTTTTCCTCATTTCTTCCATACACAGTATAAGGAATATATTGAAATTGTGACAGGTGCATTCTACCGTTTCAACTGTCATTGCTTAGAGACATTGTTGCTAACTGAATCTCAGGAGTACTTCTGAGTGATAAATAGTAGACTGGATCTTAACTGCCTTGTCAATACTTGTTCAAGAATGAATGTTCAAGAAGTACACTTGACCCTTGAACAATGTAGGGGCTAGGGATCCTGACTCCCTGCACTGTGGAAAATGCATGTGTAACTTTTATTCCCTAAAAACTTTACTACTATCAGGCTATTATTGTTGACTTAAGGAAGCCTTACCAATAACATAAACAGTTGGTTAACTTATATTTTATGTGTTATATGTACTATATACTGTGTTCTCACAATAAAGTAAGCTACAGAAAAGAAAATATTATTAAGAAAATCATAAGGAAGAGAAAATACATTTACTGTACTGTATTTATCAGGAAAAAAAAAAGTGGGCCTATGCAGTTCAAGCCCATGTTTTTCAAGAGTCAGCTACAGTCACAGAGTACATTGAGTTTAACAGAAGGCAAAGCTGTCCTTTCCACTCAGTATTGAGGAAGGGGGCCTGCAGGGTGCTCTTTTTGAGAGGCTTCTGTGATGACAGGCCCAGAGCACTCAAAAAGATGGCTCCTTGCACTTCCACTGCCATCACCCAAAAGACAAACAGCTATCTCTGTGGAACGCAGTCCAGGACCTGCAGTCTTGTTATACATTTCAGTTTCTTACTTTCAGTATTTTCAAAAGGAAAAAAAAAGAAGAAGAAGAAGAAGACGACCATGGTCTGACAGAGGATTTTTCTGCAGCCTTTAGATGATGACAGTCTAGGGGAACAAATAGTAGAATTGCATGAATATTTTGTTACCCTTTGCAAAAATAGTACTGTTTGGGAATGCTGCAGAAAATCTAGCTTATTTGATAGCCTTATCTATGTCTCACATTCTTCAGTGTTCATCTACTCATTGTATATGCATTTTGCTGACTAAAGTGTAAAAATATGAGGAGTTAAGAGTACCGAATATTCTATATCTGGGTATATAAGATACAATTATGTGAGAGTCTTGCTTAATTGCTTTCTCTTTTTCTGCCTACCCCTCTTAAATGTCTTTAGCCATGTTTTCTTGTCCATCTGTATAATATCCTTGGGTGTTCTCATACATACCCACTATGGTATGTATTAAATTAAATTTCTGTTGCTCCATCCTGGACTTCTGCCATGAATTTCGGACTCATATAGCCAAGTGTTCACTGTACTTCTCTACTAAAGCAACTCAAGATGTTTGAAAAAGCTCCTCCAGTGCCCCCCAGTACACTCCCCTCAGACTCCTCATGAAGGAACTTGGGAGTCCTCATTCCCTCCTCCCTTTTCTTTACCTGCTTTGAATGATCAAGTTTCATCAAACTTTTCCTATGTACTTCCCAAATCTATCACTTCCTCTCTAGCTGTACCTCCACAACCTTCATCCTTTCTTACCTGGCCTTCCTACCTAGTTTTATTGTTCGAAACTCATTCCCTTTTGCATTTTCCTTCTCCCTCATCACTTATATCCAACATTCTTCATACCACTTCCAGAGTCACCTCCTAAATCACAAGTATGATCATATTATTTCCGATTAAATGCCTTCATTGTCTTGCTGTCATGTACAGAATGCAGCCCAGGCTCTGTACCATGGTGTTCAAGGCCTTTTGTGATTTAGCTCTCCTTCCCTGTCTAGCTTAATATTTTCTTATTTCCCCATAAACACTCAGTGCTCTAAGCCATTCCAGAAGATTCCAGTTCTTAGAAGGTGCTAGTTCTTCCATACCTCTGGTATCTTTTTCTTCATCCAGTTAATCTCTACTCTAACATACCCACCTCTGAGAAAACTTCCAAGGGTTCAGTGCCCAGCTCCCAGAGCTGCTTGTCTGAAATAGCACTCATTTGAGTATATCCCAAGTTTTTTTCCATTTGTCTGGCCTTGTCACCAACCCTTCTAGACTTTAAGCTTCTTTTTTTTTTTTTTTAAGATTTTATTTATTTAGGGGCACGTGGGTGGCTCAGTCATTGAGCTTCTGCCTTCTGCTCAGGTAATGATCCTAGGGTCCTGGGATTGAGCCCTGAATAGGGCTCTCTGCTCAGTGGGGAGCCTCCTACCCCCTCTCTTACTCCTCCTGCTTGTGTTCCCTCTCTCTGTGTACCTCTCTCTGTCAAATAAATTTTTTTAAAAAGATTTTATTTATTTATTTGACAGACAGAAATCACAAGTAGGCAGAGAGGCAGGCAGAGAGAGAGGGGGAGGCAGGCTCCCTGCTGATCAGAGAGCCCGATGCAGGGCTCTATCCCAGGACCCTGAGATCATGACCTGAGCCGAAGGCAAAGGCTTTAACCCACTGAGCCACCCAAGTGCACCTAGACTTTGAGCTTCTAAAGTCAAGGACTTTTTTTTCATCTTTTTATCTACAGACTTTACCATGGGGTTTGGCACACAAATAGGCATGTGGTAAATGTGTGACTTAATGGATAGGCATAATGAAAAAGCAACTGATGAAGTCAGTCATGAGCTCTCACCTGAACAGTTTACTTACCACTACATGGAGATGTTAGTATTCTCTCACAGTGCTGCTGTAATGGTTCTGTGCTTTAGGGAACTCATTTGAGCTCTCTGTCTTACCCCTGCTGCATCTAAGCAGTGACCCTGGGTGAGTCATTTAGCCCTTCCAAACCTCTTATTCTTCATCTGTCAAGTGGAGGAGAGTACAACAATATATGCCTTCCAGGTTTGTGGTGAAGATGATAAGAGATGTGTTTTGCAAGAACTTAGCGATGTCCAAAATAAAATTTCAGTAGCTTTGTATATTTTGCTTACTTCATGTTCCGTGTTATTTAACTACTACTTTCTTTCTCTGTTTTGGCATTTGCTCTTGAGAATGCTGAAATCTTCCATTTTCAGTCCATGTAAGTACTTGAAAAAATTACAGATTCTTTTCAGGAAAGGTATCTCTGCTTCATCTCTAGCTTTTACAGAACCTTTTGAAATTTTTTTTTTTTTGCAAGGAAATATTTTACTTTATCCCCATAAAGCTCATGATTCTTTTATACCACTCTATACCACAGTTATTTCCCTGGGCATTTCTCTGGGTTTACAGTATTTGTGTGCTTTTAAAGGCTGGGCCCATTTTAAGGCTTACATTCTCCAAACTAAAAATGGAAGTGTTTGAAAATGCTTGCCCAATTCTAAAAATTTACTTTTAAAAATCATTGAAATGTATGCTTAAAAAGTTTGCATTCACTCTTTACAATCATAAAATTACCTTCACCTAAGCCACACAGAAATGTATTCTAGGAATAAACACACAGTAGAAAGAATTGTTAGTTTTGTCAACTTGGTCTTCTGCGCTGTGTTCTCTCTAAACTGGAAGTCTGTCCTCCTTTTGAACATAGGGCATATGGCATATATAATTCAGCAATTGATTGTTTTACGGCACTTGCTTCCTTAGCAGTCATACCAACCACTTTCTAATCCTTTCCACCAACCTCCTGCTGCTCAGGAGTGAATTCCAAGTGGCCTGCTTGGGAAGACTTAAAAGAGACTCTAACCTGCATCATCTGTTTATCAGTCTCTTCGTGTAAAAGGAGATTATTAAGTAACTTTAGTCCTTTGAGGGATTTGATAATTTATGAAACCCAGATAATTTCTGAAGGTGGAGGTATGAAGAGAAGAAAAACAGTAGTCCCTTCTCATGAATATCTTATATATCCCAAGAAATGACAGTACTTTAATTTCCCAAATACCCTTATTATCCAAGACAGTAAAAGAAATATAAATAGAATAGAGCCTTTCCAGAAAGACCGGATAATGATGATCTGGAATTAAATTGGGTGGACTATGAGTTCATAGGTCGATTCACACTCGTTTTTCAGGATTATGTCATACATTTCCATAAAAGTATTAAAGGCTTTTGCAAAAATGTGGCAATATAATGATTGCAAGATGGAATGGAACTGCTGAGTTATTACCTATAAAGTAGGCAGATGTCTAACTTTAATAGACACTGTCAAACAACTTTCTAAATAGAGCAGTTACTTTCCTAGCAACGATGTATGACAATTTCAGTTGTCCTTTATTTCCATCAAAACTCTTAGCTTTGTCAGTCTTTTTAATTTTTGTGATTATGCTGAGCATATATCAGAATTTTGTTGTGATTTTACTTATTTATTATTTTTTGTTTGCTTATTTGTTTGTTTTCCTACTGAATTTGAATGTTTCTTCATCAGATAACTGGCCATTTCAGTTTCATAAATGTTTTTTTTTTAATTTTCTGATAAATTAAAATTTTTTATTGGAGAAGGGAGTTGGGAGAAATTGGAGGGGGAGACAAACTATGGGAGGCTGTGAACTCTGTGGAATTAACTGAGGGATTTGGAGGGGAGAGGGGTGGGAGGTTGGGTGAGCCTGGTGGTGGGTATTGTGGAGGGCATGTATTGCTTGGAGCACTGGGCGTGGTGCATAAACAATGAATTCTGGAACACTGAAAAGAAATTTTAAATATAAAAATTTTTTATAAAAGAAAAAATAAATAAATGGAGATTAAAAAGACAATAGAAAATATTTTTTAAAGTTTTATTGGAGCGCCTGAGTGGTTCAGTTGGTTAAGCATTGGGCTCTTGATTTCAGCTCAGGTCATGATTTTGGGGTTGTGGGATCGAGCCCTCTGTTGGGCTCTACACTTGCTTGGGATTCTCTCTTTCTCCTGCCCCTTCCCTCTTCATGCTTCCTCTATCTCTCTCTTTCTCTCTTTCTCCCTCTCTAAAAAAAAATAGAAACATTTTTATTGATTTGTAGACATTTTAATTTATCCTGCGTAGGAATCCTTTGTTGTATACATACCATACAAATAGCATGGAGGACAAGGGTAGTAGAAGAGAAGGGAGTTGATGGAAATTGGAAGGGGAGGTGAACCATGAGAGACTATGGACTCTGAAAAACAATCTGAGGGGTTTGAAGAGGCGGGGGGGTGGGAGGTTGGGGGACCAGGTGGTGGGTATTATAGAGGGCACGGATTGCATGGAGCACTGGGTGTGTTGCAAAAACAATGAATACTGGTATCCTGAAAAGAAATAAAAAAATTTTTTAAAAAAGAAATATATTACCCTACACAACAGCCTGTATTTTTAATCTCTTAATGTTGTCTTTTAATGAACAGAAGTTCTTCACTTCAGCAAAGTTTAATTTATTACTCTTTTTCATAGCACTTTTTGTGTCCTGTTTAAGAAATTGTTGTCTAACAGAAATTCATGACGGTGTTATAATCTAGAACTTTTCTGTTTACTTTTCACATCTAAATCTTTTTATCTGGAATTGAATTTTGGTCATAGAAATATGAGGTCAGTTGATCAGTTGACCCAGCACTGCATATCAAAAAGAAAATACTTTCTCACTATATTGTAGTGTTACTTTTGTCACAGATCGAAAGACCATACACGTTTGAGTCTGTTTATAAATTCTGTTTTATCCTATTGCTTTATTTATTCATTCTTGTACCAATAGCATGTCTTAATTAATGTGGACTTACAAGTCTTGATTTCTGCTAGTATAAATTCTCCAGAGTCCTTAAGATTTAAGGAATATTTATTTATTTATATACTTACTTATTCATTCATTCATTCATTCATTTTTTTCACATGCCCTTTTTAATTTATTTATTTTCAGCATAACAGTATCATTATTTTTTCACCACACCCAGTGCTCCATGCAATCCGTGCCCTCTACAATACCCACCACCTGGTACCCCAACCTCCCACCCCTCCGCCACTTCAAACCCCTCAGATTGTTTTTCAGAGTCCATAGTCTCTCATGATTCACCTCCCCTTCCAATTTACCCCAACCCCCTTCTCTCTAACTCCCCATGTCCTCCATGCTTTTTGTTACGCTCCACAAATAAGTGAAACCATATGACAATTGACTCTCTCTGCTTGACTTATTTCACTCAGCATAATCTCTTCCAGTCCTGTCCATGTTGCTACAAAAGTCGGGTATTCGCCCTTTCTGATGGAGGCATAATACTCCATCGTGTATATGGACCACATCTTCCTTATCCATTCTTCCGTTGAAGGGCATCTTGGCTCTTTCCACAGTTTGGCGACCGTGGCCATTGCTGCTATAAACATTGGGGTACAGATGGCCCTTCTTTTCACGACATCTGTATCCTTAGGGTAAATACCCAGGAGTGCAATTGCAGTGTCATAGGGAAGTTCTATTTTTAATTTCTTGAGGAATCTCCACACTGTTCTCCAAATTGGCTGCACCAACTTGCATTTCCACCAACAGTGTAAGAGGGTTCCCCTTTCTCCACATCCTCTCCAACATATGTTGTTTCCTGTCTTGCTAATTTTGGCCATTCTAACTGGTGTAAGGTGATATCTCAATGTAGTTTTAATTTGAATCTCCCTGAGGGTTAGTGATGATGAACATTTTTTCATGTGTCTGATAGCCATTTGTATGTCTTGATTGGAGAAGTATCTGTTCATATCTTCTGCCCATTTTTTGATATGATTGTCTGTTTTGTGTGTGTTGAGTTTGAGGAGTTCATTATAGATCCTGGATATCAACCTTTTGTCTGTACTGTCATTTGCAAATATCTTCTCCCATTCCGTGGGTTGCCTCTTTGTTTTGTTGACTGTTTACTTTGCTGTGCAGAAGCTTTTGATTTTGATGAAGTCCCAAAAGTTCGCTTTTGTTTCCTTTGCCTTTGGAGACATATCTTGAAAGAAGTTGCTGTGGCTGATACCGAAGAGGTTACTGGTTCTCCTCTATGATTCTGATGGATCCCTTTCTCAGATTGAGGCCTTTTATCCATTTCGAGTTTATCTTTGTGTTCGGTGTAAGAGAATGGTCGAGTTTTATTCTTCTACATATATCTGTCCAGTTTTCCCAGCACCATTTATTGAAGAGACTGTCTTTTTTCCACTGTATATTTTTTCCTGCTTTGTTGAAGATTATTTGACCATAGAGTTGAGGTCCACATCTGGGCTTTCTACTCTGTTCCACTGGTCTATGTGTCTGTTTTTATGCCAGTACCATGCTGTCTTGGTGATCACAGCTTTGTAGTAAAGCTTGAAATCAGGTAACGTGATGTCCCCAGTTTTGTTTTTCTTTTTCAACATTCCCTTAGCAATTTAGGGTCTCTTCTGATTCCATACAAATTTTAGGATTTTTGCTCCAGCTCTTTGAAAAATACCAGTGGAATTTTGATCGGAATGGCATTAAAAGTATAGATTGCTCTAGGCAGTATAGACATTTTAACAATGTTTATTTTTCCTATCCAAGAGCATGGAATGGTCTTCCATCTTTTTGTGTCTTCTTCAATTTCTTTCATGAGTGTTCTGTAGTTCCTCAAGTACAGATCCTTTACCTGTTTGTTTAGGTTTATTCCCAGGTATTTTATGGTTCTTGGTGCTATAGTAAATGGAATCAATTCTCTAATTTCCCTTTCTGTATTTTCATTGTTAGTGTATAAGAAAGCAACTGATCTGTACATTGACTTTGTATCCTGCCACATTACTGAATAGCTGTATGAATTCTAGTAGTTTGGGGGTGGAGACTTTTGGCTTTTCTAGATAAAGTATCATGTCTTCTGCGAAAAGAGAGTTTGACTTCTTCATTGCTAATTGGATACCTTTTATTTCTCTTTGTTGTCTGATCTGTTTCTTTTGATTGTCTTTCTCATGGTCATATTTCTTAGGAAGTCTAGTAATTTTTTATTGAATGCCAGATACTGTATATAAAAAAATCTTAGAGGCTTTCCCCTCTTCTCCCAGAGAGGATTTATCTTATTCCCTAGAAGCAGTTCCAGTAGGGGCAGATTATCTGGTGAGACTGTATTAAAGTCTTGGTAAGGTGTGGTCTACCTCTGATTCATGTGCACTTTTAGGATATTTTCTCTAGTCGTTCCCGTTGAGAGACAAGGTTGCCTGCTATGGCCTCTCCTTCTTGTCAAATCCTGATTCCAATTTTTGTGTCTAAAACTCTGCTAAATTTGTGCTTTACTTTTAGATTGCTTTCTATTAGTCTTTTTAGCACTGAAGAATAAGCATTTTAAGAATAAGCAAATGTGGGGCGCCTGGGTGGCTCAGTGGATTAAGCCGTTGCCTTCGGCTCAGGTCATGATCTCAGGGTCCTGGGATCGAGTCCCGCATCGGGCTTTCTGCTCGGCAGTGGGCCCGCTTCCCTTCCTCTCTCTCTGCCTGCCTCGCTGCCTACTTGTGATCTCTCTCTGTCAAATAAATAAATAAAATCTTTAAAAAAAAATAAGCAAATGTATAAATTGGAAAAGTAGCTTGAAGAGTAGTGGGCACACTTCAGTGAGCTCCTGTTTTCTTTTTACAACTTAGCCTCTCAAGTCCTGGCATCTTTGGCAGCACAAACTTCAATTTTTATCTCCTCAGTCCTATGTGACTGAGGAAAGCTCTCTATTGGCTTCTTTGCCTCTTAGTAGCCATTCTCTGTCTGGCTTTTATTACATTTTCTTTCCAACTCAAGAATAATTAAGTATCTGAGTGAGAAAGTGGCATGCAGAATATAGAGCTCACCTCATTGTTTTCATTCTTTCCTGGATCTTGGCCTTGTAAGGCCTGGCTGTTTTGAAAACTCTTCACCTTCAAAAAGATGCACTTTGTACATTACTAACATTTTTAGCTATAGTCATAGGAACATTGGACTGCCACCAGCTACTCCATCATTACTAGAAGACAGAAGTTTTCATACTTTTCAGTGTGCTATGTCTTTAATTAGTTATCTTTTTTTTTTCTGGTTTCATGCTTTGTTTATTTTCATCCTTTTTTTCTTGATCATGTACACTGTTGGTGATATATCTTGTTGTGAATTAGAGCTGAAATCTAGGCTTTATTGCCTGTTTGTCCTGGTCAGTTTTTTTGTTTTGTTTTGTTTTGTTTAATTTTTTATTTTTTATAAACATATATTTTTATCCCCAGGGGTACAGGTCTGTGAATCGCCAGGTTTACACACTTTGTCCTGGTCAATTTTAAGGGATGAACCTTAGGAAGGAAAATACAAGAACCACAAAACCATGTTGATCACTCCAGTTTGCATTACTTTTCCAGGCAACCTCTGGTCATTGTATCTTTGAATTCTTAAGGAGGAGCAACAGTGGATCAAAGCTGTTTTATGTTTTATTTCACAAGCCTTGGGGCCTGTGAATGAAGGAACAAGAGAAAGTAGGTGTTTGTGCCAACACTCATTTTCAGCAGTACTTTTTTCCAGCAAACTTTGTTCTTTACCTTGATTTTATCCTGCTGATAGTACAACCCTAATTGTTACTGCTGCTTTTACAGTAAAAGAAGCAACAATAATTGACTCTCTCTGCTTGACTTATTTCACTCAGCATAATCTCTTCCAGTCCCATCCATGTTACTACAAAAGTTGGGTATTCATCCTTTCTGATGGAGGCATAATACTCCATAGTGTATATGGACTACATCTTCCTTATCCATTCGTCCATTGAAGGGCATCTTGGTTCTTTCCACAGTTTGGCGACCGTGCTTTCACTTATTTGTGGAGCATAACAAATAGCATGGAGGACAAGGGGCGTTAGAGAGGAGAAGAGAGTTGGGGGGAAATTGGAAGGGGAGGTGAACCATGAGAGACTATGGACTTTGAAAAACAATCTGAGGGGTTTGAAGCAGCGAGGGGTGGGAGGTTGGGGGAACCAGGTGGTGGGTATTATAGAGGGCACGGATTGCATGGAGCACTGGGTGTGGTGCAAAAATACTGTTGTGCTGAAAATAAATAAATAAACAATTTTTTTTTTTTAAAAAAAGAACCAACAATAATGTTCTCGATGTTTGGGAAAGATAGAAAAATTTGAAAATGATGCTCTATGCTAAAGTTACCCACCCTCCACACACATCAGTTTAAGATAGTCTTCAGTGTCTCTGATTGTTTCTCAAGTTGTCTCTCTATTCCCATCCTCCTAACCCTCCCTCTTTTCTTCCTCCTCCGCTTATGTGTGTTAGTTCCTGGAATCTTCACTTCTCACTTTAATAGTTTTTCCAGAGTTTATTTTGGGAGAGGTAGCTGGCATCCCAAACTACTTTGTAATTTTAACAAAACAGGAAATTGCATTTAGCCATAATATGTTTTAGTCCCTTAGCCACAGTTTCATGTTAATATTCCAAACCCCTAAATGATGCTGTTTCCGTAAGTGCTTATTAATTATATTTATTACTTTAAATTTTTTTATTGAGGAATAATTTATATATAATGTAGTGCCTCCATTAAAGGGGTAAATTTTTATTAATTTTGACAATGATATTCTTGAAGTTTATTTTATCTTATGTTAATATAGTCAGTCCAGCCTTTTTATTCTTATTGTTTGCATGAAATATTTTTCTTCCATTTACTTTTAATCTCTTTGTGTCTTTATATTTAAAATACATTTCTTGTAGGTGGCATTTAGTTGGGTCTTGCATTTTATCCACTATGATATTCTGTGCCTTTTGATTAGAGTGCTGATACTCCAGTAGATTTAATGTAATAATTGATACTTATTTACATCTGCATATCAGGGAGATCATATGATATTTGTCTTTCTCCGCTTGACTTATTTCACTAAGCATGATATGCTCTAGTTCCATCCATGTTGTCGCAAATGGCAAGATTTCGTTTCTTTTGATGACATCTGCTATTTTTTGTTTTTCTCATCTGTTTTTTTCTTCTTTTTCTCTTTTCCATATTTTTGGAGGATTATTTGAATACTTATAGGAAATCCATTGTAATTTATGTATTGGCTTATTTCTCTACTTCTTTGCATGTTTTGGTTATCTCTCTAGGAATTATACACAGTGTATATATACACTATATACATATATATAGATTTTTATAGTCTTGTAGAGTTAACATTGTTTTACTTAGGAAATGTAAATACCTTTATATTACATATATATGTATACATATATGTATATATACACACACACAATATGTATACATATTATATATTATAGGTATACCTTATGAAGACCTTACAACTGTATATGTATATTTACAAACACACACCCCACTGCCATTCTTTGTTATACTTGTCATCTGTATTACATCTTTATATATTATGACTCACTTAAGACAGTATTATACCATTCTCTTATACCACTCACAAAGATAAACTCGAAATGGATGAAAGACCTCAACTTGAGGCAGGAATCTATCAAAATCCCAGAGGAGAACATAGGCAGTAACCTCTTTGACATCAGCCACAGCAATTTTTTCAGGACTTATCTCCGAAGGCAAAGAAAACAAAAGAAAAAATAAACTTTGGGGACTTCATCAAGATCAAAAGTTTCTGCACAGCAAAAGAAATAGTCAACAAAACAGGCAACCCACAGAATGGGAAAAGATATTGCAAGACACTACAAAGGGCTGATATCCAAGATCTATAAAGAACTCCTCAAACTCAACCCTCAGAAAACAGATAATTACACCAAAAATTGGAAGAAGACATGAACAGACACTTCTCCAAAGAAGACATACAAATGGAAAAAATGTTTATCATCATTAGACATCAGGAAGATTCATATCAAAACCACATTGAGATACCACCTTACACCAGCTAGAATAGCTAAAATCAGTAAGACTGTAAACAACAAGTGTTGGAGAGGATATGAAGAAAGGGAAACCCTCTTATACTGTTGGTGGGAATGCAAGTTAGTGCCCCCACTTTGGAAAAAAGTGTGGAGATTCCTTAAGAAATTAAAAATAGAGCTACCCTATGACCCAGCAATTGTACTACTGGGTATTTACCCCAAAGATACAGATGTAGTGAAAAGAAGGGCCATCTGTACCCCAATGTTCATAGCAGCAATGGCCACAATTGCCAAACTATAGAAAGAGCCAGGATGCCCTTTAACAGATGAATGTATAAGGAAGATATGGTCTATATATACAATGGAATACTATGCCTCCATCAGAAAGGATGAATACCAAACTTTTGTATTAACATGGATGGCACTGGAAGAGATTATGCTGAGTGAAATAATTCAAGGAGAGAGTCAGTTATCATATGGTTTCACTTACTTGTGGGGCACAAGGAATAACATAGAGGACATTAGGAGTAGGAAAGGAAAAGTGAATTGGGGAAAATCGGAGGGGAGGATAAAGCATGAGAGACTATGGACTCTGAGAAACAAACTGAGGGTTTTGGAAGCGGGGTGGTGTGGGGATGGATGAGCCTGGTGGTGGGTATTAAGGAAGGCACATACTGAATGGAGCAGTGGCTGTGGTGCATAAACAATACATCTTGGAATACTGAAAAAATAAAAAATTTTTATAAAGTGTAATTTTTTAATCAATCAGATTTTACAGAAATTAAGAGCTATAATATCCTTTCATGATAAAAATCCTTTACAAGGATTTGGGTATAGAAGGAGCATACTTCAACATAATAAAGGCCATATATGACAAACCCATAACTTACATTTTACTCAATGGATAGAAATTGAAAGGATTTTCTCTAAGGTTAGGAACAAAGCAAAGATACCCACTTCTTACTATTCTTATTCAATATAGTACTGGAAGTCCTAGCTGGAGCACTTAGGCAAGACAAAGAAATAAAAGCATCCAAATTGGGGGAAAAAAAGTAAAATTTTCATTATTCACTGATAATATGATCCTGTATATAGAAAATCCCAAAGAATACATTTAAAAACTATTGGAATTAATCAATGATTTCAGTGAAATGGCAGAATACAAAATCAGCATATAGAAATCAATTGCATTTCTCTACACTAATGATCAAGCATCTGAAAAAGAAATAAAACAGTGGCATCAAAACAATAAAATACTTAGGAATAAATCTAACCAAGGTTCTATACAATGAAAAACACAAAACTTTGCTGAAAGAAATAAATGACACAAACAAGTGGAAAGACATCTGTTTATGGATCAGAAGAGTTAATATTGTTAAAATGACTGTATTACCCAAAGTTACCTTCAGATTCAATGTAACCCCTACCAAAAACAAAGGCATTTCTCACAGAAATAGAAGAAATGATCCTAAAATTTCTAACCACAAGGATAGCCTAAGTAATCTTGGAAAAAAAAAATAGAACAAAGTCAGAAGTTTCATGCTTCTATATTTAAAATTATACTGCAAAGCCATAGTAATAAAAATACTATGATCCTGGCACAAAAGTAGACATATTGATTAATGGGACAGAGTAGAGAGCCCAGAATTAATTCCTGGCATATATGGTTAACTGATACTTGACAACAAAGCCAGGAATAGTCAATGGGGAAGAATAGTCTCTTCAGCAAATGGTGCTGGGAAAACTAGAAAAACACCTGCAAAATAATGAAATTGGATCCCTCTCTCACAACACTCACAAAAACTAACTTGGAAGGGATCAAAGATTTAAGCATAAGACCTGATGCTTTTAAACTTCTAGAAGAAATATTAGGGAAGAAGTTCATCAGTTTTGGTCTTGGCAGTAATTTGGGGGGCATAACACCAAAAGTACAAGCAACAAAAGAGAAAATCAACAGAAGGGACTACGTCAAACTTAAAAACTTCTTTTCAGTGGGAGAAACAATCGATAAAAGAGAACCTACATCAAACACTTGAAGAGATTATGCTGAGTGAAATAAGTCAAGCAGAGAGAGTCAATTATCATATGGTTTCACTTCTTTGTGGGCATAACAAATAGCATGGAGGACATGGGGAGTTAGAGAGGAGAAGGGAGTTGGGGGAAATTGGAAGGGGAGGTGAATCATGAGAGACTATGGACTCTGAAAAACAATCTGAGGGTTTTGAAGGGGCGGGGGGTGGGAGGTTGGGGTACCAGGTGGTGGGTATTATAGAGGGCACGGATTGCATGGAGTGGTGTGGTGAAAAAATAATGAATACTGTTGTGCTGAAAAAAAATAAATTTTATTTTAAAAAATCCAGTAATTGCACTTATGGGTATATACCCAAAGAAAATAAAAACAGAATTTCCATGAGATCTATGCACTCCTGTATTTTATTGCAGCATTATTCACAAATAGCGAAGGTACAACCCCCAAACCCATCAACAGATAAGTAGATAAAAAACATGTGGAATATATACACAATGCAATCCTATTCAGCCACAAGAAAGGAGGATATCCTCTTATTTGTGACAATGTGAATGGACTTTAAGAACATTATGCTAAGCAAGATAAGTCAGATAGAAAGCTAATTGCTGTACAATATCAGTGATATGAGAATCTAAGAGTTAAACCTGTAAAAAACACAGTAAAATGTTGGTTACCAGGATGAAGGGCAGGGATAAGAGTGATGGTGTTTAAGCTACAAACTTGTAATTAGTAATAAATGGCCATAGAGATTGAATAAATGGCATAGAATAATGAATATAGACAATAATATTGTACTATAATTATGTAATGTGATAAATATTGCTATATCAGCAATCATATTATAATATACAAATATATTAACATAATATTCTGTGTACCTTAAATGTACAGAATGCTACACATCAAATTCATGTAATGAAAAAAATTAAGAGCAAAAATATTCTTTAATATTTACCCATATATTTACCATTTCCAATGTTATTCATTTATGAAGATCCAGGAGTTTCCCTTTGGAGTCCTTTCCCTTCAGTATGAAGAGCTCTTGTGAATTTAGTGACAATGTTGTCACCAAATTTTAATTTTCCTTTTTCTTCTTTTAATTTTTCTTCTTCTTTTTAAATTTTTTTGAAAGAGGGTTTCTTTATTATTTAAATTCAATTAGTGAAGTTATAGTACTTTATTAGTTTTTGATCTAATGTTCAAGTTATTTATTTATTTATTTATTTGAGAGAGAGAGAGCACAAGAAGGGGAGGGACAGAAGGAAAGGGGATCTGATGTGGGGCTTGATCCCAAGACTCTGGGATCATGACCTGAGCTGAAGGCAGACACTTAACCAACTGAGCCACCGAGATGCCCCATTTTCCTTTTATTAAAATCTCTTTATTTCATCTTCAATTCTTGAATGATATTTTTCTGTAGATAGAATTTTGAATTGCCTTTTTCTGGTACAGTAAATATACTGTTCCACTGTGATCTGGCTATAGTTTCTGATGAAAAATCAGTATAAATGTGAATCATTATTATATTGTATATAATGTACTCTTTTTCTCTGACTGCGTTTAAGATCTTTTATCTTTGGTGTTTCATAGTTTGTCTATTTAATACCTACACATGGAGTCCATTAGTTTGCAAGTTTGCTAAGCTTATTGAACTTCTAAAATTATGTTCTTCACCAGTATTGGGAAGTTTTTTGCCATTACTTCTACAAATATTTTTTTCTGCCTCATTCTCTCTCTTCTCTCTCTTTCTGGGATTCTGATTATGTTAGAAATTTTAAAATTGTTCCACTTTTAAATTTTGAGGTTCTACACTTTTG
Source organism: Neogale vison (assembly GCF_020171115.1). Classification (NCBI taxonomy): domain Eukaryota; kingdom Metazoa; phylum Chordata; class Mammalia; order Carnivora; family Mustelidae; genus Neogale; species Neogale vison. Next base: position 204,235,221 of record NC_058096.1, on the reverse strand, counting down.
TTCAAATTTATTTTCTCTTTTCAGATTAGATTTACTTTGTTCTTTTGTCTTCAAGTTCATTGATGCTTTCATCTGTCCTCCATGATATTTGTTATGCTCCACAAATAAGTGAAACCATATGATAATCGACTCTCTCTGCTTGACTTCTTTCACTCAGGATAATCTCTTCCAGTCCCTTCCATGTTGCTACAAAAGTTGGGTATTCATCCTTTCTGATGGAGGCATAATACTCCATAGTGTATATGGACCACGTCTTCCTTATCCATTCATCCGTTGAAGGGCATCTTGGTTCTTTCCACAGTTTGGCAACCGTGGCCATTGCTGCTATAAACATTGGGGTACAGATGGCCCTTCTTTTCACGACATCTGTATCCTTAGGGTAAATACCCAGGAGTGCAATTGCAGTGTCATAGGGAAGTTCTATTTTTAATTTCTTGAGGAATCTCCACACTGTTCTCCAAAGAGGCTGCACCAACTTGCATTCCCACCAACAGTGTAAGAGGGTTCCCCTTTCTCCACATCCTCTCCAACACATGTTGTTTCCTGTCTTGCTAATTTTGGCCATTCTAACTGGTGTAAGGTGATATCTCAATGTGGTTTTAATTTGAATCTCCCTGAGGGCTAATGATGATGAACATTTTTTCATGTGTCTGATAGCCATTTGTATGTCTTGATTGGAGAAGTGTCTGTTCATATCTTCTGCCCATTTTTTGATATGTTTGCCTATGTCGTGTGTGTTGAGTTTGAGGAGTTCATTATAGATCCTGGATACCAACCTTTTGTCTGTACTGTCATTTGCAAATATCTTCTCCCATTCCGTCATTTTTATTCTGCCATTAAGCTCATTCAGTGAATTTAAGTTTTCTCATATCTTCTGTCCTAAAATTTCTGAAATTTTTTTATCTTTTCCATCTTTCTGCTGCAATTTCTTATTTTGTCACTTATTAATAGTATATTTTCCTTTATTGCACTGAGTGTCTTTGTAATAGCTCCTTTCAAGTGTTTGATAATCCCAACATCTTGACCATCTCAGGCTTGGCATCTGTTGATTGTCTTTTCCCTTGAGACTAAGTAACATTTTCTAGCCTCATGAGAATCAGATCACATAACTCTGGATTTTAAAAAATAATAACAACTTTTGATTGTGTCCTGGACATGGTGAATGTTATGTTGTGGAGAATCCAGATTCTCTTACTTTGTTCCTAAGAGTGCTGAGGTTTTGGTTTTAGCAGTCAGTTTGGCTAAATGCAAACTGCATACTGTTATGCCTATGACAGTAGTGGCTCAGAATTTGGTTGAGTTTAGTACAAGCTGCTTTCAGTTTGCCCCAAAGCAGGTATGGTATTTAAACACGTAACTCAGGGTTACCCTTATCAGGCTGTCTCCCTATTGGTGTTTTCTTTTCCCTTTCTAGTGCCCTGGTTACCCAGGATCTTTTGCTGTTTCCTTTAGCCATAAAGATGGCTGGCTTTTTATTAAGAGTTTTAGGAGCTCTGAAGACTGTAGCTTCCATTAAGGCAAAATCTTTTTTTTTTTTTTTTTAAGTATGGGAAGAATATTGCTTACTTCTTGTTAATTGCTTCACATTTGACTTCCTCCCCAAATCTGCTTGCCTTCATTCAGTCTCCTAAACTGTCAGATATAGTTAGGTTGTTTGTTTGTTTGTTTGCCCAGAGCTGAAAGCTGTGGTTTCTGGAAGGATTGGTTTGTTTGATAATCACTCTTTTCTTTTGGAAGTGGAACTTCAATACTGTATTCCTTCTAGACAGACTGAAATGAATTAGAGCTTTATCTGCCAAGCCCTGAAACTTGGCATCCTATGTTTATAATACAATTAACATTTCACAAAATTATCTTTCTTGTTAACCAGTTCTAAGTCTAGAGACAAAAATATTCTTTGCATAGCAATCTGAGAGGTAATCAACATAAGTAGATGAACATTTTACCTTCAGGTAGTTTCTCTTATGCTAAAGTCTCATACCTGTTACTCTGCCATGGTCATGCACACCTTTTGGGTTACTTTTTGTTTAAATACTTTCTAGAAGACATACAAATAGAGAACAGACAGTAAAAAGATTCTCAATATCATTAATCATCAGGGAAATGCAAATCTAAATCACAATGAGATATCACCTTATACCTGTCAGGATGGCTGAAATCAAAATGACAAGAAATAACAAGTGTTGGGGAGGATGTGAAAATAGGGAACCCTTGTGCACTCTTGGTGGGAAAGTAAATTGGCACAGCCACCATGGAAAACAGTATGGACTTTCTTCAAAAAATTAAAAATAGAAAATGCCATATGATCCAATAATTCCACTACTGTTTAGAAAACAAAACACTAATTTTATTTAGAAAACAAAAACACTAATTCAAGAAGACATACACATTCTATGTTTATTATAGCATTATTTACAATAGCCAAGATATGGAAGCAACACAAGTGTCCATGGATATACAGATGGATAAGGAAGATATGTACACATGCACAAATGAGCACATGTGTGCTTACACGTGCACACACACAGGAATATTACAGAGCCCCCGTGACCCCCCTTCTGCTGAAATCACCATTATCTTGACTTTTGTGATAGTCATTTCCTTCTTTTTCTCTATGTGAGGATTTTGTGAGCTTTTCATTTACTTCTTCATTCTAAAATAACTATCATTTATTTATTTTTTATATTTTAATTTTTTAATGAATTTTATTTATTTTTATTTGACAGACAGAGATCACAAGTAGGCAGAGAGGCAGGCAGGGTGGGGGGAAGCAAGGCTCCCTGATGAGCAGAGAGCCCGATGCGATGCGGGGCTCGATTCCAGGACCCTGGGATCATGACCTGAGCCGAAGGCAGAGGATTTAACCCACTGAGCCACCCAGGCGCCCCTGAATCACTATTTTTGTATCCTTTGGGTAAATACCTAGTGGTACAATTGCTGGATTTTAGTGTAGTTCTATTTTTTAAATTTTTTAATTTATTTTCAACGTAACAGTATTCATTGTTTTTGCACCACACCTAGTGCTCCATGCAATCCGTGCCCTCTCTAATACCCACCACCTGGTTCCCCCAACCTCCCACCCCCACCCCTTCAAAACCCTCAGATTGTTTTTCAGATTCCATAGTCTCTCATGGTTCACCTCCCCTTCCAATTTCCCTCAACTCCCTTCTCCTCTCCATATCCCCTTATTTTTAACTTTTTGAAGAAACTCTATACTGTCTTCCAGAGTTTGCATTCCCACCAACGGTGTAAAAGAGTTCCCGCTTCTCCACATTCTCACCAACATCTGTTGTTTTCTGAGTTAATAATTTTAGCCATTCTGACCAGTGTGAAGTGGTATCTTTGTAGCATAGTGTTCTTTTTAACATGAGAAAGAAGAGTAGTTTAGCATAAATCTCTTGAACTTTTGTTTCTCTTAACAAATATCTGAGGGGTGCAAGAAGTTGGGCACATGTTGATTCATTGTTAATTATAGAGTATGGTAATAACAGGTTTGAGTATTAGTCATGTTCTCCTAGTGTTTGACAATAGCTCTTATTGCAGGAAGAAAAGGATTTTTTTAAAAGAAAATTAAGAGCATTTCCAGTACTGTTTCTTTGCATATGTCATTTCCTTGGATTTGAGCCTTGAAAATAGTTTTACCTGGGTATAATTCCAAAATAAACTTTTGTTTATTTGCCTTAGTATTTGAAAGTGATACTGTTGATCAATCAAACTTAACTTTTATAGATAGTCATAACATGACATGGTTTCTTTTTCCTAAGATGCAAGTAGATTGATTCTGTCATTAAAATAAGGACCAATACCGAAAATAATTCAAAGCTTATTATTATCTGTTGTGTTGTTCCTTACCTAATAGCAATGTTGTTAAGTTGACAACTTCATGTCCTTTAATATCATTTCTTCAGGTCCCAAACTATTTTAAACTTTCAACTAAAGGGGAACTCTGATTTTCTGCTCATGATCCTTGAACTGTGACATAAAGCTGCCATAAGTTTAACAAATGTTAATCACAGTCAAAGGTCTCATAAAAATGTATACTAAGGATTAAGAGAAAATGCTTGAAGGGGGGGGGTGGAATCCATTGCATCAAGTAAGTCAGGACTCTAGGGAAATGTCAGTAAGAGGCAATTTAAATTTACCCAAAAAGCACAATTTGGGTAAATTGGAAGGGGAGATGAACCATGAGAGACTATGGACTCTGAAAAACAATCTGAGGGGTTTGAAGTGGCGGGGGGTGGGAGGTTGGGGTACCAGGTGGTGGGTATTATAGAGGGCACAGCTTGCATGGAGCACTGGGTGTGGTGAAAAAATAATGAATGCTGTTTTTCTGAAAATAAATAAATTGGGGGAAAAAAAAAAAGAGGCAATTTAAAGGCTAGGTCTTACTTTAATGCTAGATCTGGCCTGAAAGGAAGTAAAAGAAGGTAAAAATGAGGATGAGGTTATCATTCCCAAGAACTTTTGAAATAAGAAAATAAGTTTTCCCTCTGAGAGTAAATGACAAAAGCAATATATAATTCTTCATAGCATACTTGGAATTACCTTAGAAAAATAATGTAGCCTACCAGACTTTTTAAGAACTAGTATGAATTTATCTAAAGAAAAATTGTTAGCCAGAAAAGTGATTTTTAAATGATAGAAACTTGGGGGAGGGGGAGGAGTATCACAGAGTCAAATATTAGTACTCTTCATCCAGATACTTTAATAAGGAAAAGGGAATTCTGTTAGGGTGCCCTACCCCTTCCCATCTTGGGGCACATTTCATCTGGTAAGCTGGGGTGTATATGCTGTGGATTGGCAAGGTTCCAGAATTCAGGCAAGAGAGAACTGATTTTTCAGGAGTCAGCTATAAAATAAAGTAGAATTTTAGATTTGAGCCAGAGAGAAGTAAAAAGCCAGGTACTGCAGGAGAAACTAATTGTTCAGAAAAATCAGTACCTGTGGAAATTTCATGAGGCTTAGTCTACAGAAGCAGATAGGCATTTATACAGCAGAGAGATCGTATTTCATTACATTGTGGAGATGCATGAATGAGACCACCGGACTATCCTTCCAATATCCAAATAACACATTTCCCATTGTTAGAGTCCATTCCAGGTATATAACCTTCGGATGTTTTGACTGTTTATGTACCGTTTTGCCAAGGCCAGTGCTAACTAACATCAAGGTCTCTTAATGTTTCTCATTGTCAAGTGATAACTCGACATATTGTTTTGTTTATTATATTTTCTTTTGAACCTCAAGTAAGGTTTGAGATATTCAGACTTCCTGGTTTATGGCACACTACTATCGTCTGTCCACTTAAGTCTCCTCCCTTGTTTATTTCTATATGTTTTCCCATTATTCTCTATCTTTGCTCCTATTCTACCACCACCACCACTATGAGCAATTATTCTAATATATTTAACGTATGTTCTCAGATATGTTATTTTCCCCAAATTTTATGTGTTTTTAATTTTGCGTAAGTTATTGAAATTTGTATTTCCCCAAACAATATAATGTTGCTCTGTGGATGTTTATATTATTTCTTTTTTTCACTGATTTTTTTTAATTTTGAAAAATACAGTTATTTTTTATAAAAAACACGTGATATATGTTAAAATGTTTTTGCATTTATTGATTTGAAGTTAGTAATTAGGGGTTTTAAATTTCTCCTTTTTTGTTTTTTGAAGATTTTATTTATTTTAGAGACAAAGAAAGAGTGCATGAGCAGGGAGAAAGATGGGGGCAGGGAGAGGAGGAGGGAGAGAGAATCTTCAGTGTACTTCATGTAAAGCTTGACCTGAGGCTTCTGACAGGATGCTGGATCTCATGACCTGGAGATCATGGCCTCAGCCAAAATCAAGAGTGAGCCACTTAACTGACTGAGTCACCCAGGTGCTTCTTAAATTTCTCCATTTAATTCTAACAGGGTAACTATTGCTTGTAAAAAAATTATTATTATTATTATTATTTGTCTTTCTGTCTGGTTTATTTCACTTAGCATTAATGTGTTGCAGGTTCATCCATGTTGTCACAATGGCAAGATTTCCTTCTCTTAGTTTATTATTTCTTGCTATTGCTCCTAGTTTGCCTCCAACTTCCTGATGTATAGATAGTTCTGTAATAAATATTTTATAAAAATTTCCTCAAGGACCTGTATCAGAGTTTCTCTGGGGTATCACTGGGTGTAAAATTGCTGCATTGTAGTATATATGCCTATCTTTTCCAGATTTTGGGGGGTACAATTGGCAAATAAAATTGTATATATTTAAAGTATACAAGATGATTTGATATAAATATATATTGTGAAATGTTTTGCCACGATCAAGTTAATTAACACATCCATTCCATCACGTAGTTATTTTTTTTTCTGTGTGTATGGTGAGAATCCCTAATCTGGTTTAGCAAATTTTTTCATTAACATATAATGTATTATTTATTTCAGGGATACAGGTCTATAAGTCATTAGTCTTACACAATTCACAGTGCTCACCATAGCACATACTCTCCCCAATGTCCATCACCCAGTCGCCCCATCCTTTCCACCCCTCTCCACTCTAGCAACCCTCAGTTTGTTTCCTGAGATTAAGAGTCTCTTATGGTTTGTCTCCCTTTCTGGTTTCATCTTATTTTTCATTTTTCCTTCCCTTCCCCTATGATCCTCCATCTTGTTTCTCAAATTCCTCATATCAGTGAGATCATATGATAATTGTCTTCCTCTGTCTTACTTCACTTAGCATAATAGCCTCTAGTCCCATCCATGCCATTGCAAATGGCAAGATTTGGGGGTGTTTTTTCATGGCTACATAGTATTCCTGTGTGTATACTACATCTTCTTTATCCATTCATCTGTTGATGAACATCAAGGTTCTTTCCATAGTTTGGCTATTGTGGACATTGCTGCTATAAACATTCAAGTCATATGCCCCTTTGGATCACTACATTTGTATCTCTGGGGTAAATACTCAGTAGTGCAATTGCTGGGTCTTAGGGTAGCTCTATTTTCAACTTTTTGAGGAACCGCCATGCTGTTTTCCAGAGTGGCTTCACCAGCTTGCATTTCCACCAACAGTATCAGAGGGTTCCCCTTTCTCTACATCCTTGCCAACACCTGTCATTTCCTGACTTCTTAATTTTAGCCATTTTGTGTGGTGTGAGGTGGTATCTCACTGAGATTTTGATTTGTATTTCCCTGATGCCAAGTGATGTGGGGCAATTTTTTATGTGTCTGTTGGCCATCTGGATGTCTTCTTTGCAGAAATTTCTGTTCATGTCTTCTGCCCAATTCTTGATAGGATGATTTGTTATTTGGGTATTGAGTTTGATAAGTTCTTTATAGATTTTGGATACTAGCCCTTTATCTGATATGTCATTTGCAAATATCTTCTCCCGTTCTGTCAGCTTTCTTTTGGTTTTATTGACTGTTTCCTTTGCTGTGCAAAAGCTTTTGATCTTGATGAAGTCCCAGTAGTTCATTTTTGCCCTTGCTTCCCTTGTCATAGGCAATGTTTCTAGGAAGAAATTGCTGACTGAGTGGGGAGAGGTTGCTGCCTATGTTCTCCTCAAGGCTTTTGATGGATTCCTTTCTCACATTGAGGTCCTTCATGCATTTTGAATCTATTTTTATGTGTGGTGTAAGGAAATGGTACAGTTTCAGTTTTCTTCATGTGGCTGTCCAATATTCCCAACACCATTTGTTTGAAGAGACTTTTTTCCATTGGACTGCTTTCCTGCTTTTTCGAAGATTAGTTGACCATAGGGTTGAAGGTCCATTTCTGGGCTCTCTACCTTGTTTCACTGATCTATGTTTTTGTGCCAGTACCATATTGTCTTGGTGACTACAGCTTTATAATAGAGCTTGAAGTCCGGAATTGTGATGCCACCAACTTTGGTTTTCTTTTTCAACATTCCTCTGGCTATTCAGGGTCTTTTCTGGTTCCATATAAATTTTAGGTTTATTTGTTCCATTTCTTTGAAAAAAAGTTGGTGGTATTTTGATAAGGATTGCATTAAATGTGTAGATTTCTCTAGATAGCATGAACATTTTCACGATATTTGTTCTTCCAATCCATGCGCATGGAACATTTTTCCATTTCTTTGTGTCTTCCTCAATTACTTTCATGAGTATTCTATAGTTTTCCGAGTACAGATTCTTTGCCTCTTTGGGGTCATTTATTCTTAGATATCTTATGGTTTGGGGTGCAATTGTAAATGGGATCGACTCCTTAATTTCTCTTCCTTCTGTCTTGTTGGTGGTGTATAGAAATGCAACAGATTTCCGTGCATTAATTTTATGTCTGACACTTTACTGAATTCCTGTTTGAGTTCTTACAGTTTTGGGGTGGAGTCTTTTGGGTTTTCCACGTAAAGTATCATATCATCTGCAAAGAGTAAGAGTTTGACTTCTCCTTTGCTGATTCACATGCCTTTTACTTCTTTTTGTTGTCTGATTGATGAGACTAGGACTTCTAGTTCTATGTAGAATAGCAGTGATGATAGTGGACATCCCTGCCGTGTTCCTGACCTTAGGGGAAAAGCTGGCTTAGCAAATTTTAAATATACAATACAGTATTACCAACTATAGGCATCATGCTGTATATTAGATCTCCAGAACTTACTCATAAGTAAATTTGGGCCCTATGATCAACATCTCCCCATGTTCCCCACCCACTCCACCAAGCAATAATTGTTCAACTCTTTTTCTGAGATTGACTTTTTAAAATATAATATATAAGAACTTTCTTTCTTTTTTTTTCAATTTAAATTCAAGTTAGTTAACATATAGTATATTACTGATTTCAGGAGTAGAATTTAATGATTGATCACTTACATATAACACCCAGTGCTCATCCCAAAAAGTACCTTCTGTAATACCCATCACCTGTTAGCCCATCTTCCTACCCACCTCCCATCAAGCAACCCTCAGTTTGTTTTCTTAACTATAGAGTCTCTTGTGGTTTGCCTCCCTATTTTTATCTTATTTTTCCTTCCTTTCCCCTGCGTTCATCTGTTTTGTTTCTTAAATCCCATATCTGAAAGAAATTACATAATATTTGTCTTTCTCTGGCTATTTACTTTGCTTAGCATAATACACTCTAGTTCCATTTACATTATTGCAAATGGCAAGAATACATTCTTTTTGATGGCTGAGAAATATTCCATTTTATGTATATATATACATATATATGTATATATATACATATATATATGCATGTGTATATATAACATCTTCTTTATCCATTTATCAGTCAGTGGACATTTGAGCTCTTTCCATAATTTGGCTATTGTTGATAATACTGCTATAAACATTGGGGTGCATGTGGCCCTTCACATCAGCACTTTTTTATCCTTTGGATAAATACCTAGTAGTGCAATTGTTGGGTCATAGGATACTTCTATTTTTTACTTTTTGAGGAACTTCTGTATTGTTTTCCAGAGTGGCTGTACCAGTTTGCATTCCCACCAACAATGTGAAAGAGTTCTCCTTTCTCTACAGCTTTGTCAACACCTGTTGTTTTCCGAGTTGTTAATTTTAGTTATTCTGACTGGTGTGAGGCAGTATCTCATTGTGGTTTTAATTTGTATTTTGCTGATGTCAAATGATGTTGAGTATTTTTTCATGTACCTGTTAGCCATTTGTATGTCTTCTTTGGAGAAATGTCCATTCATGTTTTCTTCCCATTTCTTAGCTAGATTATTTATTTTGGGGGGTGTTGATTTTGATGAATATGGATACAAAAGTTCTCAATAAGATACTAGCTAGTTGAACCCAACAGTGCATTAAAAGGATTATTCACCATGATCAAGTGGGTTTATTCCTGGGCTTCAGGAGTGGTTCAGTATCCATCAAACAATTAACATGATGCATCACATTAATAAGAGAAAGAATAAGAACCATATGATCCTCTCAATAGATGTAGAAAAAAATTTGACAAAATACAGCATCATTTCTTGATTTAAAAAAAAAAAAACTCTTAAAGTAGGGATAGAAAGAACATCTCAACATTATAAGGCCACATACAAAAGACCCACAGCTAGTATCATCCTCAATGGGGGAAAAACAGAGCTTTTCCCCTAAGGTCAGGAACACATCAGGGATGTCCACTCTCACCACTCTTGTTCAACAGAGTACTAGAAGTCCTAGCTTCAGCAATCAGAGAACTAAAAGAAATAAAAGACAGCCTAATTGTCAAGGAAGAAATCAAACTTTCCCTCTTCACAGACAACATGATACTCTATGTAGAAAACCTGAAAGACTTCATTAAAAAAATTGCTAGATTATGGAAGGCATGTACTGCTTGGAGCACTGGGTGTGGTGCATAAACAATGAATTCTGGAACACTGAAAAGAAATTTTAAAAAATCAAACATCAAAAAAATTGCTAGAACTAATACATGAATTCAGTAAAATCACAGGTTATAAAATCAATGAAATTTGTTGTATTTCTATACACCAATAATGAAGCAGCAGAAAGAGATATGGACAGACACTTCTCCAATAAAGAATACAAATGGCTATCAGACACATGAAAAAATGTTCATCATCACTAGCCATCAGGGAGATTCAAATTAAAACTACATTGAACCAGGTAGTGGGTATTATAGAAGGCACGGCTTGCATGGAGCACTGGGTGTGGTGAAAAAATAATGAATACTGTTTTTCTGAAAATAAATAAATTGGAAAAAAAATAAAAAAAAAACAAAACTACATTGAGATATCACCTTGCACCAGTTAGAATGGCCAAAATTAGCAAGACAGGAAACAACATGTGTTGGAGAGGATGTGGAGAAAGGGGAACCCTCTTACACTATTGGTGGGAATGCAAGTTAGTGCAGCCACTTTGGAGAACAGTGTGGAGATTCCTCAAGAAATTAAAAATAGAACTTCCCTATGACACTGCAATTGCACTCCTGGGTATTTACCCCAAAGATACAGATGTCGTGAAAAGAAGGGCCATCTGTACCCCAATGTTTATAGCAGCAATGGCCACGGTCGCCAAACTGTGGAAGAACCAAGATGCCCTTCAACGGATGAATGGATAAGGAAGATGTGGTCCATATACACTATGGAGTATTATGTCTCCATCAGAAAGGACGAATACCCAACTTTTGTAGCAACATGGACGGGACTGGAAGAGATTATGCTGAGTGAAATCAGTCAAGCAGAGAGAGTCAATTATCATATGGTTTCACTTATTTGTGGAGCATAACAAAAAGCATGGAGGACATGGGGAGTTAGAGAGAAGGGAGTTGGGGTAAATTGGAAGGGGAGGTGAATCATGAGAGAGTATGGACTCTGAAAAACAATCTGAGGGGTTTGAAGTGGGGGGGGAGGGGGGACGTTGGGGTACCAGGTGGTGGGTATTGGAGAGGGCACGGATTGCATGGAGCACTGGGTGTGGTGAAAAAATAATGATACTGTTATGCTGAAAATAAATAAATTTAAAAAAAAAGAAACTGATTTCATTTACAATTGCACCAAAACTATAAGATACCTAAGAATAAACCTAACCAAAGAGGTGAAAGATCTATATGCTGAAAACTATAGAACACTTATGAAAGAAATTGAGGAAGACACAAAGAAATGGAAAAATGAAAAAAATGCTCATGGATTGGGAGAACAAATATTGTTAAAATATCTATACTACCCAAAGCAGTCTACACATTCAATGCAATCCCTATCAAAATAACACCAGCATTTTTCACAGAGATAGAACAAATAATCCTAAAATTTATATGGAACCAGAAAAGATCCTGAATAGCCAAAGAAAGGTTAAAAAAGCAAAGCAAGAGGCATCACAATGCTAGACTTCAAGCGGCATTACAAAGTTATAATCATTAGGACATTATGGTACTGCATAAAAACAGGCACATAGATCGATGAAACAGAACAGAGAACCTGGAAACAGACCCATAACTATATGGTCAACTAATCTTTGACAAAGCAGAAAAGAATATCCAATGGTGGGGCGCCTGGGTGGCTCAGTGGGTTAAAGCCTCTGCCTTCGGCTCAGGTCATGATCCCAGGGTCCTGGGATTGAGCCCCTCATTGGGCTCTCTGCTCAGCAGGGAGCCTGCTTCCTCCTCTCTCTGACTGCCTCTCTGCCTACTTGTAATCTCTGTCTGTCAAATAAATAAATAAAATTTTAAAAAATTTTTAAAAAAAGAATATCCAATGGAAAGAAGACAGTCTCTTCAACAAATGGTGCTGGGAAAACTGGAGGCCACATGCAGACTGCATGGAGCATTGGCTGTTATATGAAAACAATGAATCATGGAACACTACATCAAAAATTAAAGATGTACTGTGTGGTGACTAACATAACATAATAAAAAATAAATAGTAAAGGTGAGGGGGACAAGATGGCGGGGTACTAGGAAGAGGCGTCTTTTCAGCTGGTACCCCAAAGTGAGCTGATTACCTACCAAAGAACTCTGATCACCCATGAAATCAGCCTGAGATCAGAATCATACACGTCTGGATCTCTACAGGGGCAGAAGGCGCCAGTGAGCAGGTAAAGCGGAATGGGAACAGTGGACTGATATCGGAAGATAAACAAAAGGGGGAGGGAGCCACCAGAGGCGACCGGTGCGAAAGTAATACCCCGATACAAGCGAGAGTGCGCTGCATCTGGGGACCAGCATTAACTTGGAGACTGGTTGAAAGCATTCCAAAAGAGTAAAGGATCGCGGGGGCAAATTGTGGGAATCGGGGCGGCTAGGGACAGGGGCTTAAGTCCCCGGTCCCAGACGGCCTCCCCGGCGCGGAGGCAGAGAGAGTGCGGCGGAGAAACCGGCTCCTGGTCCCTAAGCCGCCAGCGCGCCCCAGAGCCCGGGGGTTCCGGCTCCTGTGAGGGGACGGGAGCCGCGCCGGTCTGCAGAACGCGCGCTAGCCCTACCACAAAGCTTGAGATGCGCGCGCACGTCGCTCCAGCTCTCCTGGGTTTCTAAGGCCCAGGGGCGCTTCTTGATCTGGGCCATTGTTTCAAAGTCTAAGCCGCGCGCGCGCGAGAAACTCTTCCCCGGACAGGGGCGCGCAAAAGCCCAGCCTGCGGCTTCCGGACCAGCGCCCCGTTCTCAGTGCCCCAGACGCGCGCCCGACCCACAGCCGCCTCTGAAAAGAGGTGCGCGCAAGCCGGGCACTCCCAGCCCGGGCCGGCGGCAAAATCTCAGTGTGCGATCGCTGCTTGGAACCTCTCTGGCGGTCAGGAGCTCCCAGACAGCCGCCACTGCCTTGGCTTTGGGGACGAGCAAAAGATCCTGCGCCCCCAGGGTCTTTAACTTGGAACCTGCACTGCCAGCGTCCAAGGGGGAATTTATTCAGCTTCTGCACCCAGACTGAGGCTTCTCTCTGAGACAGATCAGGAAGTGTTCCAGGGTGCACCTTGACTGCACCAGAGTGGATACATCCAGCTACATCTGTTCAGTCTTCTCCCACCAAAATGACTAGGAGGAGGAATGCCCAACAGAAGAAAAATACAGAGGATGGACCTTCCACAATAGAGCTAACGGCTATCAACATAGACAATATGTCGGAAAGAGAATTCAGGCTAACAATTATCCAGGCAATAGCTAGGTTGGAGAAAGCCATGGATGACCAAACAGAATTGATTAGGGCCGAACTGAAAGCGACCAGACAGGATGTTCACAATGTTAGGGCGGAGCTTAAAGCTACCAGGGAGGAGGTCCACAATGCTCTCAATGAGTTCCAATCCAATCTAAACTCTCTCAAAGCTAGGGTAACTGAGATAGAAGATAGAATTAGTGATCTGGAAGACAAACAGATAGAGAGAAAGGATCAGGAGGAAGCCTGGAACAAACAGCTTCGATCCCACGAAAGCAGAATTAGGGAAATAAGTGATGCCATGAAGCGTTCCAACGTCAGAATTATTGGAATTCCTGAAGGGGAGGAGAAAGAAAGAAGTCTAGAAGATGTCGTGGAACAAGTCCTTCATGAAAACTTTCCGAATCTCGCGAATGAAACCAGCGTTCATGTACTAGAGGCTGAACGGTCTCCACCCAAGATTATACACTCCAAAAAAACATCACGACACCTGATAGTCAAATTGAGAAATTATAATTGTAGGTATAATCTCTTGAAAGCTGCCAGGGCAAAGAGGCTCCTTACTTACAGAGGGAAGCCCATCAGAATAACGTCAGACCTGTCCACAGAGACCTGGCAAGCCAGAAGAGGCTGGCAAGATATATTCAGGGCACTAAATGAGAAGAACATGCAACCAAGAATACTTTATCCAGCAAGACTGACATTCAAAATGGATGGAGAGATAAAGAGTTTCCAAGACCGGCAAGACTTAAAAGACTATGCAACCACCAAGCCGATACTGCAGGAAATATTAAGGGGGGTTCTATAAAAGAGGAAAAATCCCAAAAATAGCATTGAACAGAAATATAGAGACAGTCTACAGAAAGAAAGACTTCAAAGGTAACTCGATGTCAATAAAAACGTATCTATCAATAATCACTCTCAATGTGAATGGCCTAAATGCACCCATAAAACGGCACAGGGTTGCAGATTGGATAAAACGACAGGACCCATCCATATGCTGTCTACAAGAGACCCATTTTGAACCTAAAGATACACGCAGACTGAAAGTGAAGGGGTGGAGAAGCATCTTTCATGCCAATGGGACTCAAAAGAAGGCTGGGGTAGCGATTCTCATATCAGATAAATTAGACTTCAAACTAAAGACTGTAGTCAGAGATACAGAAGGACACTACATAATCCTTAAAGGGACTATCCACCAAGATGATCTAACAATTGTAAATATCTATGCTCCCAATATGGGAGCAGCCAATTACTTAAGAAAACTGTTAATCAAGATAAAGAGTCATATTGATATGAATACACTAATAGTAGGTGATCTTAACACGCCTCTTTCAGAATTAGACAGATCATCGAAGCAGAAAATCAATAAAGAAACAAGAGCATTGAATGACACATTGGACCAGATGGACCTCATAGATATATACAGAACATTCCACCCTAAAACAGCAGAATACTCATTCTTCTCAAGTGCACACGGAACCTTCTCCAGAATAGACCACATACTGGGTCACAAATCAGGACTCAGCCGATACCAAAAGACTGAGATTATTCCCTGCATATTATCAGATCACAATGCTTTGAAACTGGAGCTCAATCACAAGGAAAAGTTCCGAAGGAACTCAAACACCTGGAAGCTAAAGACCACCTTGCTTAAGAATGCTTGGATCAACCAGGAGATCAAAGAAGAACTGAAACAATTCATGGAAACCAATGAGAATGAAGACACTTCGGTCCAAAACCTATGGGATACAGCAAAGGCGGTCCTAAGGGGAAAATATATAGCCATCCAAGCCTTGCTCAAAAAAATTGAAAAATCCAGAACACACCAGCTGTCTCTACACCTTAAAGAACTGGAGGATCAACAACAAATCAAACCAACTCCACACATAAGAAGGGAAATCATCAAGATTAGAGCTGAGATCAATGAGGGAGAAACCAGAGATACAGTAGAACGTATCAATGAAACTAGAAGCTGGTTTTTTGAAAGAATCAATAAGATCGATAAGCCACTGGCTACACTAATCCAAAAGAAAAGAGAGAAATCCCAAATTCATAAAATTATGAATGAAAAGGGAGAGATCACAACTAACACCAAGGAAGTAGAAACAATCATCAGAAGTTATTACGAACAGTTATATGCCAATAAGCTTAGCAACCTAGATGAAATGGATGCATTCCTGGAAAAATATAAACTACCAAAATTGAACCAGGAAGAAATCGACAAACTGAATAGACCGATATCTAATAACGAGATTGAAGCAGTGATCAAAAATCTCCCAAAAAACAAGAGCCCAGGACCTGACGGATTCCCTGGGGAATTCTACCAAACCTTCCAAGAAGAAATAACACCTATTCTCCTGAAGCTCTTTCAAAAAATTGAAGCAGAAGGAAAACTTCCAGACTCTTTCTATGAAGCCAGCATTACCCTGATCCCCAAACCAGGCAAGGACCATACCAAAAAGGAGAATTTCAGACCAATATCACTGATGAATATGGATGCTAAGATTCTCAACAAGATCCTAGCCAACAGGATCCAACAACACATTAAAAAGATTATCCACCATGATCAGGTGGGATTCATCCCTGGGCTACAAGGATGGTTCAACATTCGTAAATCAATCAATGTGATACAACAAATTAATATGAGAAGAGAGAAGAACCACATGGTCCTCTCAATTGATGCAGAAAAAGCATTTGACAAAATCCAACATCCGTTCCTGATTAAAACGCTTCAAAGTATAGGGATAGAGGGAACATTCCTGAACCTCATCAAATCTATCTATGAAAGACCCACAGCAAATATCATCCTCAATGGGAAAAAGCTTGCAGCCTTCCCGTTGAGATCAGGAACAAGACAAGGATGCCCACTTTCACCACTCTTATTCAACATAGTATTAGAAGTCCTAGCAACAGCAATCAGACAACAGAGAGAAATAAAAGGTATCCAAATTGGTAATGAAGAAGTCAAACTCTCTCTCTTCGCAGATGACATGATTCTTTATATGGAAAACCCAAAAGACTCCACCCCCAAACTACTAGAACTCATACAGCAATTCAGCAGCGTGGCAGGATACAAAGTCAATGTGCAGAAATCAGTAGCTTTCTTATACACTAACAATGAAAATACAGAAAGGGAAATTAGAGAATCGATTCCATTTACTATAGCACCAAGAACCATAAGATACCTGGGAATAAACCTAACTAAAGAGGTAAAGGATCTATACTTGAGGAACTATAGAACACTCATGAAAGAAATTGAAGAAGACACAAAAAGATGGAAGACCATTCCATGCTCTTGGATCGGAAGAATAAACATTGTTAAAATGTCTATACTGCCTAGAGCAATCTATACTTTTAATGCCATTCCGATCAAAATTCCACCGGCATTCTTCAAAGAGCTGGAGCAAATAATCCTAAAATTTGTATGGAATCAGAAGAGACCCCGAATCGCTAAGGAAATGTTGAAAAACAAAAATAAAGCTGGCGGCATCACCTTACCTGATTTCAAGCTTTATTACAAAGCTGTGATCACCAAGACAGCATGGTACTGGCATAAAAACAGACACATAGACCAGTGGAACAGAGTAGAGAGCCCTGATATGGACCCTCAACTCTATGGTCAATTAATCTTCGACAAAACAGGAAAAAATATACAGTGGAAAAAAGACAGTCTCTTCAATAAATGGTGCTGGGAAAACTGGACAGCCATATGTAGAAGAATGAAACTCGACCATTCTCTTACACCGTACACAAAGATCAACTCAAAATGGATAAAAGACCTCAACGTGAGACAGGAATCTATCAGAATCTTCGAGGAAAACATAGGCAGTAATCTCTTCGATATCAGCCACAGCAACTTCTTTCAAGATACGTCTCCAAAGGCAAAGGAAACAAAAGCGAAAATAAACTTCTGGGACTTCATCAAAATCAAAAGCTTCTGCACAGCAAAGGAAACAGTCAAAAAAACAAAGAGGCAACCCACGGAATGGGAGAAGATATTTGCAAATGACAGTACAGACAAAAGGTTGATATCCAGGATCTATAATGAACTCCTCAAACTCAACCCACACGAAACAGACAAACACATCAAAAAATGGGCAGAAGATATGAACAGACACTTCTCCAATCAAGAAATACAAATGGCTATCAGGCACATGAAAAAATGCTCATCATCATTAGCCCTCAGGGAGATTCAAATTAAAACCACATTGAGATATCACCTTACACCAGTTAGAATGGCCAAAATTAACAAAACAGGAAACAGCATGTGTTGGAGAGGATGTGGAGAAAGGGGAACCCTCTTCCACTGTTGGTGGGAATGCAAGTTGGTGCAGCCTCTTTGGAGAACAGTGTGGAGATTCCTCAAGAAATTAAAAATAGAGCTTCCCTACGACCCTGCAATTGCACTCCTGGGTATTTACCCCAAAGATACAGATGTCGTGAAAAGAAGGGCCATCTGTACCCCAATGTTTATAGCAGCAATGGCCACAGTCGCCAAACTATGGAAAGAACCAAGATGCCCTTCAACGGATGAATGGATAAGGAAGATGTGGTCCATATACACTATGGAGTATTATGCCTCCATCAGAAAGGATGAATATCCAACTTTTGTAGCAACATGGACGGGACTGGAAGAGATTATGCTGAGTGAAATCAGTCAAGCAGAGAGAGCCAATTATCATATGGTTTCACTCATTTGTGGAGCATAACCAATAGCATGGAGGACAAGGGGCGTTAGAGAGGAGTAGGGAATTTGGGTAAATTGGAAGGGGAGGTGAACCATGAGAGACTATGGACTCTGAAAAACAGTCTGAGGGGTTTGAAGTGGCGGGGGGGTGGGAGGTTGGGGTACCAGGTGGTGGGTATTATAGAGGGCACAGCTTGCATGGAGCACTGGGTGTGGTGAAAAAATAATGAATACTGTTTTTCTGAAAATAAATAAATTGGGAAAAAAAAAATAGTAAAAAAAGAAAAAGTGGACCATTTTCTTACACCAAGCACAAAAATAAATTTAAAATGGATGAAAGACCTAAATATGAGACAGGAATCCATCAAAATTATTGAATATTGTTACGCTGAAAAGAAATTTTAAAAAAATAATAAATAATAAAAATTTTTTATGCAGCCAAAATAGTTTTCTACAAAAAAAAAAAAATCTAGAGGAAAACACAGGCAGCAACCTCTTTGACCTCAACTGCAGCAACTTCTAACTTAGATACATCTACGGAGGCAAGGGAAACAAAGCAGCAATGAATTATTAGGACCTCATCAAAATAAAACTTCTGCACAGTGAAGGAAACAATCAATAATACTAAAAGTCCATCTATGGAATAGGAGAAGGTATTTGCAAAGGACACTTGATAAAGGACTAGTATCCAGAATCTATAATATGTAAGAACTTTTATTTAAGAACCTTGCACTAGAATATGCTGCGTGTAATGACATATAATTTATGCACACTGTATCAGAACCCTATATAAGACACTTACATCAGAATACATTTAATATTCCCTTCTAATTTTTCTATTATTGTTGTATATTTTACTTCTTTTTTTCCATTTTATTTTATTGTATTTCTTTTCAGTGTTCCAGAATTCATTGTTTATGCACCACCCCCAGTGTTTTTTGTTCTGTTTTGTTTTACAGCTTCATTGAGGTATGATTGACCGATTGACAAAACTGTAAGGTATTTAAAGTGTACAAAGTGAAAATTGATAATTTTTTTAAAGTTTATTATGCTTGATGCACAATGTTACATTAGTTTCAGGTGTACAACATAGTAATTCAACTTCTCCATATTTTATGCTATGCCTGCCACAGTAGCTAACCATTTGCCACCAAACAATTCTATTACAGTATCATTGATTATACTCCTTTAGTTATGTTTTTTACTCCCACAGCTTATTCATTTCATAACTGGAAGCCTGTATCTCTCAAACCATTTTTCCTATCCCCCTGACAGCCATCAGCTTGTTCTCCGTATTTACAACTCTGATTCTGCTTTTTTTTCTTTTTTTCCCCTTTTATTTTATTTTTTAAAATTAAATTTATTTATTTTCAGCATAACAGTATTCATTATTTTTTCACCACACCCAGTGCTCCATGCAATCTGTGCCCTCTCCAATACCCACCACCTGGTACCCCAACCTCCCAACCCCCGCCACTTCAAACCCCTCAGATTGTTTTTCAGAGTCCATAGTCTCACATGATTCACCTCCCCTTCCAATTTACCCCAACTCCCTTCTCCTCTCTAACTCCCCATTTCCTCCATGCTAGTTGTTATGCTCCACAAATAAGTGAAACCATATGATAATTGACTCTCTCTGCTTGACTGATTTAACGCAGCATAATCTCTTCCAGTCCCGTCCATGTTGCTACAAAAGTTTGGTATTCATCCTTGCTGATGGAGGCATAATACCCCATAGTGTATATGGACCACATTTTCCTTATCCATTCATCCGTTGAAGGGCATCTTGGTTCTTTCCACAGTTTGGCGACCGTGGCCATTGCTGCTATAAACATTGGGGTACAGATGGCCCTTCTTTTCACGACATCTGTATCTTTGGGGTAAATACCCAGGAGTGCAATGGCAGGGTCATAGGGAAGTTCTATTTTTAATTTCTTGAGGAATCTCCACACTGTTCTCCAAAGTGGCTGCACTAACTTGTATTCCCACCAACAGTGTAAGAGGGTTGATTCTGCTTTTTGTTTGTTTAGTCATTTGTTTCATTTTTTAGATTCCACATAGAGTGAAATTGTATGGTATTTGTCTTTCTCAGTCTGACCTATTTCTCTTAGCATTATACTCTCTAGGTCTATTCTTGTTATTGCAATGGCAAGATCTTCATCCATATTTATGGCTGCATAATATTCCTGTCTGTGTGTTTATGGGTGTGTGTAGGGGGGTATTTGTGTGTATGTACATGCTACATCTTCCTTATCCATTTGTCTATCCATGGACATTTAGGCTGCTTCCCTCTTTTGGCTATTGTAAATAATGCTGCAATAAACACAGGGTGCATATATCTCTTTGAATTAGTGCTTTCATTTTTTTTAACCTCTTTTTTTTTTTTTTAGAAGAGAATCATTTTATTTTTTTTAATTTTTTATTTCTTTTCAGCATAACAATATTCATTGTTTTTGCACCACACCCAGTGCTCCATGCAATCTGTGCCCTCCCTAATACTCACCACCCGGTTCCCCCAACCTCCCACCCCCCGCCCCTTCAAAACCCTCAGGTTGTTTTTCAGAGTCCATAGTCTCACATGATTCACCTCCCCTTCCAATTTACCCCAACTCCCTTCTCCTCTCTAACTCCCCATTTCCTCCATGCTAGTTGTTATGCTCCACAAATAAGTGAAACCATATGATAATTGACTCTCTCTGCTTGACTGATTTAACGCAGCATAATCTCTTCCAGTCCCGTCCATGTTGCTACAAAAGTTGGGTATTCATCCTTTCTGATGGAGGCATAATACTCCATAGTGTATATGGACCACATCTTCCTTATCCATTCATCCGTTGAAGGGCATCTTGGTTCTTTCCACAGTTTGGTAACCGTGGCCATTGCTGCTATAAACATTGGGGTACAGATGGCCCTTCTTTTCACTACATCTGTATCTTTGGGGTAAATACCCAATAGTGCAACTGCAGGGTCATAGGGAAGCTCTATTTTTAATTTCTTGAGGAATCTCCACACTGTTCTCCAAAGTGGCTGCACTAACTTGCATTCCCACCAATAGTGTAAGAGGGTTCCCCTTTCTCCACATCCTCTCCAACACATGTTGTTTCCTGTCTTGCTAATTTTGGCCATTCTAACTGGTGTTAAGGTGGTATCTCAGTGTGGTTTTAATTTGAATCTCCCTGATGGCTAGTAATGATGAACATTTTTTCATGTGTCTGATAACCATTTGTATGTCTTCATTGGAGAAGTGTCTGTTCATATCGTCTGCTCATTTTTTTTAATCTGACAAACTAGACTTTATTATTATATTTTATATTGTGTTATGTTAGTCACCATACATTACATCATTAGTTTTTTATTTAGCATTCCTAGATTCATTATTTACATATAACACCAGCTACTCCATGCAATACATTCCCTCCTTAATACCCATTGCTGGGCCAG
This sequence comes from Neogale vison, assembly GCF_020171115.1. NCBI lineage: Eukaryota > Metazoa > Chordata > Mammalia > Carnivora > Mustelidae > Neogale > Neogale vison. Next base: position 204,213,542 of record NC_058096.1, on the reverse strand, counting down.
CCCATCCTCCCACCCCTCTCTACTCTTAAACCCTCAGTTTGTTTCTCAGAGTCCATAGTCTCTCATGATTGGTCTCCTCCTTCAATTCCCCACCCTTCATTTTTTCCTTCCTTCTCCTAATGTCCCCCATGCTATTCCTCAAGTAAGCGAAACTTTAAGATAATTGACTTTCTCTGCTTGACTTATTTCACTCAGCATAATCTTCTCCAGTCCCATCCATGTTGATGCAAAAGTTGGATATTCATTCTTTCTGATGGCTCAGTAATATTCCATTGAATATATGGACCACATCTTCTTTATCCATTTGTCTGTTGAAGGACATCTCAGCTCTTTGCAGTTTAACTATCGCAGGCATTGCTGCTATGCACACTGGGGGGGGGTACATATGGCCCTTCTTTTCACTACATCTGTATCTTTTTTTTTTCTGCCCATTTTGCCCTGTTTTGTGTGTGTTGAGTTTGAGGAGTTCTTTATAGATCCTGGATATCAACCTTTTGTCTATCCTGTCATTTGCAAATATCTTCTCCCATTCCGTGGGTTGCCTCTTTGTTTTGTTGACTGTTTCCTTATTTAAATTCAATTAGATAACATATAGTGTATCATTAGTTTCAGATGTAGAGTTCATTAATTCATTAGTTGTATATAACACCCAATGTTCATTACATCATGTACCCTCCTTAATGCCCATCACCTAGTTACCCCATCCCCCCACCCACTTCCCCTCCAGCAATGCTCAGTTTGTTTCCTGTAGTTAAGACAGTGACAAAGCAAGACAACCTACTGAGTGGGAGAAGATATTTGCAAATGAGATTTCTGATAAGGAGTTAATATTCAAAATATATAAAGAACTTAAACAACTCAACACTCAAAAACCAAATAATCCTATTTAAAAATGAATAGAAGGCATGAACAAACATTTTTCCAAAGATAGCATACAGATGGCCAACAGACACATGAAAAGATGATACTCAATATCTGTGGGTTTTTCATAGATAGATTTTATGAAGTTCAGAAATGTTCCCTCTATCCCTATACGTTGAAGTGTTTTAATCAGGAACGGATGCTGGATTTTGTCAAATGCTTTTTCTGCATCAATTGAGAGGACCATGTGGTTCTTCTCTCTTCTCTTATTGATTTGTTCTATCACGTTGATTGATTTGCGAATGTTGAACCATCCTTGTAACCCAGGGTGTATCCCACCTGGTCATGGTGGATAATCTTTTTAATGTGCAGTTGGATCCTATTTGATAGGATCTTGTTGAGAATCTTAGCATCCATATTCATCAGTGATATTGGTCTGAAATTCTCCTTTTTGGTGTGGTCTTTGCCTGGTTTGGGGATCAGGGTAATGCTGGGAAAATTGGACAGCTATATGTGGAAGAATGAAACTCGACCATTCTCTTACACCATACACAAAGATAAACTCAAAATGGATAAAAGACCTCAACCTGAGAAAGGAATCTATCAAAATCCTAGAGGAGAACATAGCAGTAACCTCTTCGATATCAGCCACAACAACTTCTTTCAAGATATGTCTCCAAAAGCAAAGGAAACAAAAGCGAAAATGAACTTTTGGGACTTCATCAAGATCAAAAGCTTCTGCACAGCAAAGGAAACAGTCAACAAAACAAAGAGGCAACCCACGGAATGGGAGAAGATATTTGCAAATGACAGTACAGACAAAAGGTTGATGTCCAGGATCTATAAAGAACTTCTCAAACTCAACACATGCCAAACAGATAATCATGTCAACAAATGGCAACAAATGGGCAGTAGACATGAACAGACACTTCACCAATGAAGACATACAAATGGCTATCAGACACATGAAAAAATGTTCATCATCACTAGCCATCAGGGAGATTCAAATTAAAACCCATTGAGATACTGTCTCAGTTAGAATGGCCAAAATTAGCAAGACGGGAAACAACATATGTTGGAGAGGATGTGGAGAAAGGGGAACCCTCTTACAGTATTGGTGGGAATGCAAGTTGGTGCAGCCTCTTTGGAGAACAGTGTGGAGATTCCTCAAAAAATTAAAAATAGAACTTCCCTATGACCCTGCCATTGCACTCCTGGGTATTTACCCCAAAGACACAGATGTCATGAAAAGAAGGGCCATCTGTACCCCAATGTTTATAGCAGCAATGGCCACGGTCGCCAAACTGTGGAAAGAGCCAAGATGCCCTTCAACAGATGAATGGATAAGGAAGATGTGGTCCATATACACGATGGAGTATTATGCCTCCATCAGCAAGGATGAATACCCAACTTTTGTAGCAACATGGATGGGACTGGAAGAGATTATGCTGAGTGAAATAAACAGAGAGAGTCCATTATCATATGGTTTCACTTCTTTGTGGAGCATAACAAATAACATGGAGGACATGGGGAGATGGAGAGGAGAAGGGAGTTGAGGGAAATTGGAAGGGAAGATGAACCATGAGAGACCATGGACTCTGAAAAACAACCTGAGGTTTTTGAAGGGGCGGGGGTTCGGAGGTTGGGGGAGCCAGGTGGTGGGTATTATGGAGGGCAAGTATTGCATGGAGCACTGGGTGTGGTGCAAAAACAATGAATTCTGTTATGCTGAAAAGAAATTTTTAAAAAAGATACTCAATATCACTGATTATCAGGGAAATGCTAATCAAAATCACAATGAGATATCACCTCACACCTGTCAGAGTGGCTAAAATGAAAAGGACAAGAAGGCACAAGTGTTGGCAAGGATACAGAGGGATGGGAAACCTCCTGTACTCTTGGTGAGAATGTAATTTGATGCACTCATTATGGAAAACAGTATGGAGGTTTCTCAAAAAATTAAAAATTAAAATACCATATGAACCAATAATTCCACTCCTGGCTATTTACCCAAAGAATATGGCAACACTCATTCAAAAAAGATATGTGCAACCCTATGTTTATAGCAGCATTATTTTTTTTTATTTTATTTTTTCTCAGCGTTCCAAAATCCGTTCCTTATGCTCCATACTCAGTGCTCCATGCAATACGTGCCCTCCATAATACCCACCACCGGGCTCACCCAACCCTCCACCCTTCTCCCCTCCAAAACCCTCAGATTGTTTCTCAGAGTCCGCAGTCTCTCATGGTTTGTCTCCCCCTCCGATTTCTCCCAACTCACTTCTCTTCTCCATCTCTTAATGTCCTCCATGTTATTTGTTATGCTCCACAAGTAAGTGAAACCATATGATAATTTACTCTCTCTGCTTGACTTATTTCACTCAGCATAATCTCCTCCAGTGCCGTCCATGTTGATACAAAAGTTGGGTATTTATCCTTTCTGATGGAGGCATAATACTCTATTGTATATATGGACCATATCTTCCTTATCCATTTGTCTGTTGAAGGGCATCTTGGTTCTTTCCACAGTTTGGCGACTGTGGCCATTGCTGCTATGAACACAGGTGTACATATAGCCCTTCTTTTCACTACATCTGTGTCTTTGGGGTAAATACCCAGTAGTGCAATTGCTGGATCATAGAGTAAAATCTATTTTTAATTTCTTGAGGACTCTCCACACTGTTCTCCAAATTGGCTGCACCAACTTGCATTCCCACCAACAGTATAAGAGGGTTTCCCTTTCTCCATATCCTCTCCAACACTTGTGTTTACTGTCTTGTTAGCTTTTACCATTCTAACTGGTGTAAGGTGGCATCTCAATGTGGTTTTGATTTGAATCTCCTTGATGGCTAATGATGATGAACATTTTTTCATGTGTCTGTTAGCCATTTGTATGTCTTCATTGGAGAAGTGTCTGTTCATGTCTTCTGCCCATTTTTTGAAGTGACTATCTGTTTTCTGAGGGTTAAGTTGGAGGAGTGCTTTATAGATCTTGGGTATAAGCCACAGAACACTCATGAAATAAATTAAAGAAGACACAAAAAGATGGAAGAACATTCCATGCTCATGGATCAGAAGAAAAAACATTGTTAAAATGTCTATACTGCCTGGAGCCATCTATACTTTCAATGCCATCCCAATCAAAATTCTACTGGCATTTTTCAAAAAGCTGGAACAAACAATACTAAAATGTGTATGGAACCAGAAGAGATCCTGAATTGCTAATGAAATGTTCAAAAAGAAAAACAAAACTGGGGGCTACATGTTGCCTGATTTCAAGCATTACTACAAAGCTGTGATCACCAAGACAGCATGGTACTAGCACAAAAACAGATACATAGACCAGTGGGACAGAGTAGAAAGCCCAGATACATACCCTGAACTCTATGGTCAAATAATTTTTGACAAAGCAGGAAAGAATATACAGTGGAAAAAGACAGTCTCTTCAATAAATCGTGCTGGGAAAATTGGAGAGCTATGTATAGAAGAATGAAACTCAACCATTCTCTTACACCATACACAAAGATAAACTTGAAATGGATAAAAGACCTTAGTGTGAGGCAGGAATCTATCAAAATCATAGAGGAGAACATAGGCAGTAACCTCTTCAATATCAAGACATGTCTCCAAAGGCAAAGGAAACAAAAGCAAAAATGAATTTTTGGGACTTCATCAAGATCAAAAGCTTCTGCACAGCAAAGGAAAAAGTCAACAAAACGAAGAGGCAACCCATAGAATGGGAGAAAATATTCACAAATAACACTGATATAGCAGTATTATTTACAATAGCTAAGAGAGGGAAGCAACCCAAGTGTTTATTGACTGATGAATGGATAAAGAAGATGTGGGGTGTGTGTGTGTGTGTTTATATGAGTATATATTTAAATTTATATATATATACATACATACACACAAAATGGAATATTACTCAGCCATAATAAAGAATGAAATCTTGCCATTTTCAACAACATGGATGGATCTAGAAAGTATTATACTAAGTGAAATAAGTCAGTCAGAGAAAGATAACATATGATTTCACTTATATGTAGAATTTAAGAAACTAAGCAAACAAAGAAAAGAAGACAAAAAGATTCTTAAATATAGAGAACAAACTAGTGGTTACTAAAGGGAAGGTGAGTAGAGAGAGGGTTGAAATACATGTAGAGGATTGAGGGTATTTTTATCGTGATGAACATTGAGAAATGTATAGATTGTTGAATCATTATATCGTACACCTGAAAGTAATACAACACTGTATGTTACAGTGTAATTAAAAATTTACAAATAAATTTATCAGCAAACTTTTCATAATATATTGTTTTTAGCAGTTTTCTTATAATTTTGCTTTTATAAATAAGTCCCTAAAGAAATTTTATTAGGGTTGGCCATTATTCTTAGTCTATTCAACTCTAGTACATGGTCAAAAAGTGTATCAGTGCTATGAGCCAGACCATGGATAGTTGTGAGTTTACCACATAATTATCTTCTTGGAGGGATCTTTCTTTCTTTCTTTTTTTTTTTTTTTAAATTTTCAGCATAACAGTATTCCTTGTTTTTGCACCACATGCAGTGCTCCATGCAATCTGTGCCCTCTCTAATACCCACCATCTGGTTCCCCCAACCTCCCACCCCCCGCCGCTTCAAATCCCTCAGATTGTTTTTTAGAGTCCATAGTCTCTTATGGTTCACCTCCCCTTGGAGGGATCTTTCTAGTGAGCCAGATAACCTTGCCTAGGTAACACACCTTTGCATTACTATTTGTGAGTCTTAGTCTTTTAAAAATTATTATTATGTTATGTTAGTCACCATATAGTACGTCATTTGTTTTTGATGTAGTGTTCCAAGATTCATTGTTTGCATATAACACCCAGGGCTCCATGCAATATGTGCCCTCCTTAATGCCCATCACTGGGCTAACCCATTCCCTACCCCCGATCCCCTCTAAAACTCTCACTTTGTTTCCTAGAGTCCATAGTCTCTTATGGTTCATCTCCTACTCCGAGTCTTAATCTTTTGATCCTTATTAGAGAAATGGAGCTGTGCTGATAGAAAGAAGTGGAGTTACCTCTTCTCTTCTCTCTACCAGCCTGGAAATTACAAAAAATTAGGAGGCGCACGGGGTGGCTGCTTTGAATAATGTAGAGGGCTGGGTACACCTGTTTGTGTGATTTAGAATAATGGTTTCCAAACTTTTTTTTTAAATTTTTTATTTTTTATAAACATATAATATATTTTTATCCCCAGGGGTACAGGTCTGTGAATCGCCAGGTTTTACACACTTCACAGCACTCACCAAAGCACTACCTTCCCCAGTGTCCATAACCCCACCCCCCTTCTCCCAACCCCCCTCCCCCCAGCAACCCTCAGTTTGTTTTGTGAGATTAAGAGTCACTTATGGTTTGTCTCCCTCCCAATCCCATCTTGTTTCATGAGAAGAATAAACCAAACTTTTTGTTTATTGTGTACCATAACCATGAAAATATTTTCTTCTAACATGCACGTGTGTGCACACACATATATACTTACCTATAAACTATATACATTTATATCAATGTTATGTTAAACATGTAAAATCAGTACAAATAAATTTTAAACATCAGAAAGATTAAATAATAATTTTATGTAGTTTAAAACCAACATTCTGGGGCGCCTGGGTGGCTCAGTGGGTTAAGCCGCTGCCTTCGGCTCAGGTCATGATCTCAGAGTCCTGGGATCGAGTCCCACATCGGGCTGTCTGCTCAGCAGGGAGCCTGCTTCCCTCTCTCTCTCTCTGCCTGCCTCTCTGTCTACTTGTGATTTCTCTCTGTCAAATAAATAAATAAAATCTTTACAAAAAAAAAAAACCAACATTCTGTTCAGTAAATACCATCAGTAGTATGTCATTGATATATCAGAGTCAGAGAATTATGGTATTAAATGTTACATATAACCATATACATTTTAATGAGAATAACTTAATTGAAAATGCTTTATTTTTTATTAAATTTTTGGTTTTATACTTCGTGATGCAACAGTCAGATGGTGGCCCAGTGGGGTCAAACCTAGTATTTATCTTAATTAAATTAAATTTAATTAAATTTAATTTAATGCTTAAATTGTTTCTCATATTTTTGAAGAAAAAAATTGCAAATAGCTTCTGTCTACCTTATTCAGAATAGCATATTCTTCAAAAGTAAAAGTTCATCTCATTGAAGATATAAAACTTCTTCATATAAAAATTTTTAAAAGCAGGCAAAAATAAACAATAATTTTTGAAGGCTATATACATAAGTAACTAAAATAAGACAAAACAAAAGGATACAAACAGGACTATGGGTAGCTGTAGGAGGTTGAAAAGGATTATTATTAGGGATATGCACATGGTAAGATTCCAGGGCAAAGGCCAGACATAGTCTCCCAGCAGAGGTGTCATGGTCATATTTTGGAAGCATATTTGGAAGCTTTGGTGATGTTTGGGAGCCAAGACCAGGGCAGAGTATCTTTTGGAGGGGGGACAAGAATCGCTTGTATAGGGCGCCTGGGTGGCTCAGTGGGTTAAGCCGCTGCCTTTGGCTCAGGTCATGATCTCAGAGTCCTGGGATCGAGTCCCGCATCGGGCTCTCTGCTCAGCAGGGAGCCTGCTTCCTCCTCTCTCTCTCTGCCTATCTCTCTGCCTACTTGTGATCTCTCTCTCTGTCAAATAAATAAATAAAAAATCTTTAAAAAAAAAAAAAAGAATCACTTGTATACTTAAGAGCACTTACTAAGTTCCAGGCACAGTTAATACCTGTAACAACCCCAGAGAAATGCTCTCTTTTTGTTGTTTTTGTTAAAATGATGAAGTAACCAAAGTCAAGGAGTTTAGTAAATTTGCCTAAGACACCACAGTTGACAAGGTTGAAACAGAAGGCCACACATTCTGACTCCAGAATCAATACCCTTACCCCCTATGGTATATTGTCTCTATGTTAAAGAATTATGAAACTCAAGAGGAAGATTCAGTAGTAGGAAGGCAGAAGATTGTATGGATAAATTTCACAGTGTTTTTAATGGTCATAAACCTGAGGGGTAAATAGTAAAGTGTGGGGTAGGGAATAAATAGTTTGTGTTTTTTGATTAAAGTTTCCAACTGTTTTGCTTATTTGGTAGGTAAGACAGAGTCATCTAAAAGGGCTAGAGCAAACAGGGGTAGGACTTAGCACAACACAATACCATTATGCCTTTGGGATTATGGCCTGATGTGAAAATGCTGTTTGTGATGCATCTCTAGATAACTGGATGCAAATGTGCACTTTTGCCTTTTCTCTTCCCTTGCTGCAGCAGGGTGAGTCATATCCTGAAGGCTTGGTTGGCAGGGTAGCTGCTATCATTCCTGCCTTGTATGTACTGTCACTAGAGTGTGAAGGCTGTGAATGAACAGATACTATGCTGTAGTCAAGAGACAAACTTTCTCTGGGGCATTCTGCTGTGGAATGTGTTTCCTTTCTCATCTACTCTGGGAATGAGATATATAAATGGTCTTGCCTTTTTGTTGATTCTGACAGGGGATCACTGCATTATTTCATGTTTGACTGGTTTTATTTGTTAATATTTAAAATAATAAAATAATAAACATTGGTGAAGGCTGGATTGAGACTCAGCTTAATTTTGTGACTCAGAGCAATCCACTCGGGGTAGAGGGTATAGGAGGACCTTTTATGGTACGGGTTATTTAATTTCGTCTTTTAAAATAATATCAAAGATATATGTATATATGGTTTTAAAAATCATGTATTAAAGACAAGTGGGCTTTTAATGGAAAATAGTAGTTCTAGGCCCTATCTCTCCCCATTCCTGATTCCACTGCATACATGTTTTATACAGTTCTTTTAGCTATTTCTTCTGACAGTTCATATTTCTAAACAATATTCTTTATATATATATTTTTTTCTATTTTAGGTATCATTTCATGATCTCCTGTTATATAAGATGAGAAATTAGGTTCTCAGTGTTCTTTTCCATATGTATATACTCTTCCCTCCTCCAAGATTTACTGAATAGTTACCTTACCATTTTGTTGTGGGTGCTGAATCAAAATGTAATTGCCACTATGCCTTTATAACTACTTTCACACCTGAGTCACACAGTGAACTAAGGTGATGTTTCCTTTCGTGTATAACTTTGGTTTTTTTTGTAGTTAATAATTGTTTCTCTTTTCATTTGTTTTGTTTCCTCTGTTTTCAAAGTCTTAACCTTCTGGCAGAAATGAAAATCTCCTTTGAGTATGTTCAAACACTTTAGGTAATTTACCAGTTTAATTTTTTTCTCAGTGATACCTTGTCTGGAACCTTCCAACCTCCTGTTGGAACAATTTTCTTTGCCTCTTTCCTAGGTCCCTCTGTCTCCCGGATTAAATCAATGTCATCTTAATTCTTTATTAACTTCCTAATTTGATGAATCATTATCTGTGTAGCTTCCTGAGAAAAGTATATGGAGAATTTTTTTTTAATTTTGCACACTTGAAATGCCCTTACCCTTAGTTTGGTTGATAGTTTGGCTTGATATAAAATTCTTGGTTACAAATAAACTACAGAAGTTTTAAAAACGTTCCTTCGTTATTTTTTAGCTTCCAGTGTTGTTTTTTGACAAGTCCAATGTCATTCTAGTTCCAGACTCTTTTATTGACCAAGTTGTTTTTTAGGAAAGATTCTAGGATCATGTCTTTGTTCCCATTTTTCTGCAGTTTTACAAGTTTGTCTTAGATCTTTTTCCCTTGATTATGCTGTCTACTCAGTAAGTTCTATCATCATAGAAACTCATTTCCTTTAGTCCTGGAACATGTTTTGTATTAGTTCCTTGACAGTTTCTTCCCATCTGTTTCCGTAGATTTTGCTTCCTATAATTCTTTATTAGAATTAGACATCCTGAAATGGTTCATTAGTTTTCTCCCCAATTTATCCATTGTATTGCTTTTTTTGTTCTATTTTCTGGCAGAATTCCTCAACTTTCTAATCTATCAGTTTTACTGAGTTTTGCTTTAAATTACATCAATCTTATCTTTAACTTCCAAAAGTTCTTTTGGGCTCTGGATCTTTTTCTCCTTTTCCATTAAATCCTCTTCTCATTTCATGGATGTACTGTAATCTCTGTGCTCTCTGAAAATACTAATTATTGCTTTTTTGAGATTTTCTTTTACTTCTCACATTGTTTCCGTTTCTCTAGTTTCCATTTTTCTGATTGTTTTGGTCTCTTCATGTTGTAAGTTTAGTTCATTATATGCTATTCTTTTCTATTTATATTTAAGAATGAAGCATTAAAGAGTTACCAGAAAGCTCTGTGAATGGTGCTAGTATTGACTAACCAGTGGACATTACTATAGGTAATCAAAGAGGAGCTGAATTTTTGTGGGAGAAGGAGAGCAACTATCAGTATTGCTGAGTCTTTTCCTCTGGGCCAAATTTTTTCCTAGTGAGAAATATTGCATATTCCTTCCTAGGAAGGTATAAGCCTGGCTGTCAGCATTTTGGAACTTCATTTGGGAAGGGAACCAGGGGTCCCATTGTTTACTACATAATCTTTACTTAATTTCCCTACATTGAACATCATCAGTTCTGTTTGGTGCCTCCAATGTATAGACATTGCTTCAACCACTGTAGAGAGTAAACTATCACATGGAAAAAGGTATTCAACAAATCAAAACCACAATGAGATACCTCCTCACACCAGTCAGAATGGCTAAAATTATCAAGTCAGGAAATGACAGATGTTGGCGAGGATGCGGAGAAAGGGGAACCGTCCTACACTATTGTTGGGAATGCAAGCTGGTGCAACCACTCTGGAAAACAGCATGGAGTTTCCTCAAAAAGTTGAAAATAGAGCTACCTTACAACCCAGCAATTGCACTACTCGGTATTTACCCTAAAGGTACAAACATAGTGATCTGAAGGGGCACATGCACCCGAATGTTTATAGCAACAATGTCCACAATAGCCAAAGTATGGAAAGAACCTAGATGTCCATCAACAGATGAATGGATAAAGAAGATGTGGGATATATATATATATATACATATATATGAAATGAAATCTTGCCATTTGCGACGATGTGGATGGAACTAGAGGGTATTATGCTTAGCAAAATAAGTCAATCGGAGAAAGACAACTATCATATGATCTCCCTGATATGAGGAAGTGGAGATACAACATGGGGGATTTGGTGGGGTAGGAAAAGAATAAATGAAACAAGATGGGATTGGGAGGGAGACAAACCATAAGAGATTCTTACTGTCACAAAACAAACTGAGGGTGACTGGGGGAGGGGGTAGGGAGAGGGTGGTGGGGTTATAGACATTGGGGAGCGTATGTGATATGGTGACTGCTATGAAGTGTGTAAATCTGGCGATTCACAGAACTGTACCCCTGGGGCTAATAATACATTATATGTTTATTAAAAATTTTAAAAATTTAAAAAAAAAGGAAAAAGAAAAAGGTATTCAGAGGAGAAAGCCTGGCAGAATAGAGTTAGGGATAAGGAAGTGAAGGTCTTACAGACTTTTTTTTTATAGAAAAAAATAGACTCTAATTTTTTTACTTTAGAAAACTCTATTTCATCTTTTTGTTTTTAATTTTTTCTTGAAATTCTAGATAGTTAACATACAGTATAATATTAGTTTTATTTGTACAATTTAGTGATTCAACACTTCCATAACAGTACCAGGTGCTTATCACAGCAAGTACGCTTCTTAATCCCCATCACCTATTTCACCCATCCCCCACCCACTTCCTCTCTGGTAACCATCAGTTTGTTCTCTATAGTTAAGAGTCTTAAAGACTTTCAATAGACTTATAACCAGTTCTGTTTCCATTCCCCAGGTACACACTTCAGACCCACCACACACACACACACACACACACGCGCGCGCACACAAACACACTTTCAGGGGTTCCTGGGACCTCCAATCCCTGAGTCTTTCGGTATAGATAATAGACTTGGTTCTTATTGATTTCCCTCCAACCCTCTCACCCTCCCCAACTGTATTCCCCCCTCCTTGCCCCCAGACCTCAGTTTTCAGTCTTTTATTTTCTGCCAAGTTGCCTACTTTGCAGCTTTTATCTTCAGCATTTGAAGGAAGGAATAATTGTACATGGGGAGAACTGGGGCTGGTTTATTATTGGTCTCTATATGTAAGAAGAGGTGTCTCCAGGGGAAAGATTAAATGCTGTCTTTAAGCAGAGGTTTGTTCTGTCTTGTGTAGAATGGCTATTTATGAGCCTGAGAATGCCTGAGCTGTCCCCAGCCCACTGTCAGGTAAATTCACCCTGTTCAGCATTGTGAATGGGTGCCCTTGACATCAGCAACTGCCATCTCTGATTTTGGTGTCACTAATAATTTCTTTACCTTTCACTTGACTTTGTTCCCTCCTTATCAAGATTCTTACCTGCTCTAGGGAAAGAATATGATCAGCTTATTTAAACTAAAGCAGAAAGAATTTTCTAAAGTCTTAGCTCTCCTGCAAATACTTGTGTTATGAAAGAAGATTGACACTAGAAAGTGTGTCATTTTGGTTATCTTTAAGTCTGTGAGGGAGGATATGTTTGGGTTGAGAACGGATTGGGTTGAGAAAGATATCCTGGCCCCTCAGAGGTGGAGGAATAAATACATATGCCAGGCAAATAGATTGTATTAGGTACACCCCCATATTTGTGAACAGGTTAAAAAGAAATTCCAAATTGCTGCTTTGCATTTTTATTTCTTTCAAATATGTACTTCAAGATCATTGTGAAATAGCTTGGACTTAGATACTATTTTGTTCCACAGAAATTTCTTTTGAACTCAATTTCAAGCTTTGCCCAGCTATGTTGTGGAACAACCTAAAATGACAGTCTAAATTCCTGGGCTTAAAGATATTTTTGGCAGAGGAGTCATTGGGGTTCCAAGTACTGCATTTTAGATATTTTTATATTACACTGGGATGACTTCTAGAGCTCCAGTGTATAATGTAAACAGTTTGAGTAGGATTAGAGGTTACTTCATGATAAGAGACTTTATTTAGCAGGGATTAAAAAAAATACTGGAGGTTTTTTTTTTTTCAAGATTGTTAATGTATTTATTTGAGAGAGAGAGTGAGAGAGCAGGATTGGGTAGAGAGGCAGAGGGAGAGGGAGAAGCAGATTCCCCGCTGAGCAAGGAGCCTCATGCAGAGCTCCAATCCCAGGACCCTCGGCTCATGTCCTAAGGCAAAGGCAGACACTTAACCAACTGAGCCACCCAGGTGTCCCTAAACTCAAGTTCTTAATAATTAGTTTGTTTTCAAACAATAAAGTGAGAAAACAAGCCATCTCCCCATATATAAATAAAAGAATGTGTAAGAAGTAAAACAAAACGGAAAGAGATGGGGAATCTGCTCTTAACAACTTGAGCTTTAGATGCAGTGTTTAACTTCCATTAAATTGGTCTGGACTCTACGAATCAAACTGAGGGTTACAGAAGGGAGAGGGTGATGGGATAGGGTAACTGGGTGATGAGTATTAAGGAGAGCATGTGTTGTGATAAGCGCTGGGTGTCACACACAACTAATGAATCACTGAACACTACATCAAAAACTAACGATTGGAAGGGGAGATGAACCATGAAAGACTGTGGACTCTGAAAAACAACCTGAGGGTTTTGAAGGGGCGGGGGGTGGGAGGTTGGGGGAACCGGGTGGTGAGTATTAGGGAGGGCACAGATTGCATGGAGCACTGGGTGTGGTGCAAAAACAATAAATATTGTTACGCTGAAAAGAAATAATTTTTTTAAAAAAACTAATGATGGTTAACAGAACATAATAAAAAATTTTTAAAAACTTAAAATTGGTTTTCAAAATTTTCCTAAATTTTTTAGTACTCATGGCAGGACACTTGTTCTTTTTCAGGATAGTAGTACTTTTGATATAATTTTTAAATTTGATTTTCATAATCTTTCATTAGCATGTATTAACCAGTCTTTGTACAGGTATAAATTTAACATAAACCTAGCATACTTGGTGATAGGCACTCAACAGCTTTGCTCCTTTGCTAACTGAGAAGCATCATTGCAGCACAGCCTTTCTTTCCACATTGAGTTACAAGCAGTTTAGTAAAAATAATTCTAAAATCAGGACTATTACGGGGCACCTGGGTGGCTCAGTTGGGTAAGCATCTTTTCTTCGGTTCAGATCATGATCTCAGCATCCTGGGATTGAGCCCCTTGTTGTGTCAAGCTCCCTGCTCTGTGGGAAGTCTGTTTCTCCTTCTCCCCTCCCCTCATGTTCTCTCTCTTCCTCTCAAATGAATAAATAAAATCTTTAAAAATAATAAAATAAAATCTTAAAAAAATAAAATCAGGAGAATTAAAACTTACATTTTTTTTCCTGAAGAGTTCCAGAGATTCTTTCACAGTGGTGAGGCAAATTCTGCTTGGCATGTAGTTGCAGAGTAGTTTAATTATTCTAAATTTATAGTTTCTGCTGACTGTTCAATATACTTCCCAAACATTCTGTGACTGTTCTTGACAAATATTAGACTATAGAGCTTTTGGAGAGGCTGAGCATGTTGCTAAGATGGACTATAGATTTCTTTTTTCTTTTTGTTCTTTTTCTAAGTTTTCCTGCTTTTCTTTTAGCTTGACAGGAACTAGGAATGATTGTGCAGGAAAGCTAAACCTTACCATCAACCTAATTGTACTGTTATTTTAATCTACTGAGGAGCAGGATCCCTAATAGAATAGGATTGTTCAGCCTGAGGGGGGCACTCAGCTATCCTGTGGTGTCAGGTGATCCTAGGTAAATTGTGTGCTCTGGTTGCTCCAGATAGCTCCCCTTGATTGGAGTGTGTCTGCTGGTAGCAGATACAAGAGTGCAGTGTGGTGTCATAGTGGCGCTGGTGGAGCAACCTCGAGTGCTAAGGCCTCTGGTCAAAGAGGTTGTTAGGTTGGACTGGAAAAAGAAATTAACACTGCATTGGTTGTAGTAATTGTTCTACTTTCTAATTATGTGACCCATTTCATTCTTAGTGCAGGGTTAGCATTCCTGGCTTCATATAATTAGAAATAATATCTGATTTTTCTATTTGGAAAAAATACTGTACAGTTTTTCCGATTATCTACATGACAAACTATCCCAAACCTTAGTATTATTTATTATATTTCATTCTTTTTGGATAGAATGAGCACAGTTGGGTAGATTTCACATAGGGTTTCTCATTCTGTTGCAGTCAGATTTGGGTAGGAGCTGCAGTCCTCTGAAGGTTCTACTGGGCTAGGCACAGCAGCTAAGATGGCTCCCTCATACAGCTGGGACCGCTTACACTCCAGTGAGTGTCTCATTGTGGCCTCTCCATGCAGCATTTGCCTTTCACAGCAGGATAGCTGGATTCTGAGAGAGAACCTCCCAGAAGGAGTGTGTATTCCAAGGGTTTGGAGGCTAAAGCTGCCAGACAAGTGAAGGGCTGCTTGTAGAACTACCTTTAGCTCCCTGGGCTTGTGTTTGATAGGTTAGAGCATTCCCAGGGACTGCCCAGATTCAAAAGTGTGAAGAAACAGATTCCATCTCATACTGGAGGAGTGTAAGGGTCACATTTTTGCAGAATACTACGTGGGAGGAATTGTAGTCATCTTTGGACAGTATAATCTGTTAAAAACTCTTTATTAATAAATGACTGTTTAATTCTTTAAAAGACTGTATTAGTATATTCTGGCATCATTATTGTATATGTGTGCATGTATATGTTACATAAATATTTTGTGTATGTGCATGTGGTGTGTATTTGTGCATAGATGTACATGCATACACATACATATATCTACATACATATTTATCTTTTGTTATCAATATACATCATTATACTTGGCTTAAAAAATACACATAACCACACTTTTAATTAGTGTTCACAAATCTCAAAACCATCTGTCAGTTGAACTACCTATCTCCTGCTGAGATTGTGTTACTACTCCCTCTGAAACTGTTTTATATCTTCTCTATTCTCAAATCTCCAACAACCCCTCCCACCCTATTCACTCTCAACTGATTAACTTACTTCTTATTTCCTTGAGAATAAGGCACACAGAGGAAAAATTTAGTTCTCCTGTCACCCAAAATCCCAAATGCCTGTGCCGTTATCTGAATTGTTTGTGTCTCCTCTATGACAATATATAGACTAGTCTGCCTAAACAGAGCCTCCCTTTTGACCTGAGACCCATCTCTTCTTGGCTACTAAAGGACTTAACACCTGTATCATCAAATTTTTTCTCTTTATTAAATCATTCCCTTCAGCATAAAAATAGCCAGAAATTTTGTCTCATTAAAAAAAAAACAAAGCTCCCCTGATCGCACAACACTGTTCTACTACCTCATTTCTGTGCTTACAGTTAGCGAAAATTCTACAAAAGAGCTGTCTGTACTCTATTCCCATTCCCTTCTCTCCCATTACTCTTGAATTAAAAACTGCCCTTATAGAAGTCAAGGATGGCCACCACAATGCCAGATACAGTGGCTAACTCTCAGTAATAAATATAAATAAATTAAATTAAATTAAATTAGAGATTTTATTTAACCTCTCAGTGCATTTGACAGTCTTCCTTAAAATCCTATTATATTTAATACACTACTGCTTTTCCTGTCATCTCACTGCTTTTTCCTTCTTAGTTTTCTGTGCTAGATACTCCTCGCTTTCCTGGCCTGTAAATGTTGGAACCCAATGTCAAACCTAGCATGTCCAAATTGAACCTTGTTTCCCTCCTCCAGACATGCTCCCCAGGCCAGGCAAAAAGAGTAATCCTTGTTTCCATTCATATCCCACATCTAATCCATCAGCAGGTCCCAATAGCTCTACGTACAAAACATGTCTAATCTCCAAGTCCTCAAAGTTTTACATTACCATTCTTACCTTTCTCTAATCAGCTGTCATCCTGTTGATTGTTGTAATAAATAGCTTTCTGACTGGAACCCCTGCTTTCCTCTTTGCTTTTTCATGGTCTATTTTCACTCAGAGTGATGCTTTCAAGCTTTAAGTCCTATCACATCAGTCTTCTGCTCCCTATCTCCAGTGGCTTCCTATCTTGCTTGGAATGAAAGCCTAACTCTTTCACATGGCTTACATAAAGGTCCTGCCTAATCTGGTCCCTGTTGTCTCTCTGACTGAATCACCACCACTCTCCCCTCTTGTTCACTTTGCTGCAGGTGCACTGACCTCTCTGTTTTCCATGAACTGCCAAGTTCACTTCCACAGCAGAGCATTTGTTCTTGCTGTTTCTTTTGCCTCTAAAATTTCATTTTTTTTCAAGTTTTCATTTGAATTCCAATTAGTTAACAGTGTAATAAACTCCCCAGTTTTCCCAAATGCTGTTCCCTTATTTCATCCAGGTTCCTACTTAAAGTTCTATTTCTAAAGAAGCCTTTCCCTGACCACCCTACCTGAAGCAGTACCTGACCCCAATGCCCCAGTGAATCCACCACTGGCCACCTTCTGACTCCACTCTGCTTTAATTTTCTTTTTGGAACTTATCACCACCATTATGTATTTGTCTCTGGTCCATCTCTGCTCTCTAGAATGAAACCACGAAGTAGGGTCTTTGGATCACAACAAAGTGATAGCGCCCATCAGGTGCTCCATAAGCATTGTAAATCAAGTGAATGAATAAATGCTTATGTGTGTATGCAATAGATTACTGTGTATGGTTTGATGGGAAAATAACTTTCTATTTTGAACTTAGATAGGTGGCCCTGTTTTATCAAAAATGCATGTCTTGGAAGCAAAGACCACATTGCCTTTATTGCTTACCTTAAGATCTCAATTTTCCAGATGATATAATTTTCTTAGGCCTTGTGTGCCATCAAGGTACTTAACTTTTCTCTGTGTGATCATCAAGTGAAGAAAGGACCGCATGCTATTTGAAATGATGTCATTAGAGTGCATGATTCCTAAGGTCTTCTACTTAAAAATAATTTCTCTATGAGATGGGCCTTTAAAGGTCTCATGCTCCATTAGATGATTTCTAAGTAGCATGATGTCCTGAATGTTTTAATTATAAGATCACTGCCACCTAAGAATATTAGCTGATTCTGCAAGTTTGTAGTTTGTTTTATTATTAATTTTATTTATAGTTACTTTACTTAAGCTTATTTTGGTAAGGGTCTTTTTAGGGAAATTTCCAGATAGAGGCTTTCCTAACCCTATGGTACAGGTTGATCTGACCTCAAAGAGTATTCTTTGTAATTAAATTACATCCCAAGACTTTTAATTATCATATAAAATCATGCTTCTCTATAACAGAAACCGAAACCTAACATTTCTTTTTTTTTTTTAAAGATTTTATGTATTTATTTGACAGAGAGAAATCACAAGCAGATGGAGAGGCAGGCAGAGAGAGAGAGGGAAGCAGGCTCCCTGCTGAGCAGAGAGCCCGATGCGGGACTCGATCCCAGGACCCCTAGATCATGACCTGAGCGGAAGGCAGCGGCTTAACCCACTGAGCCACCCAGGTGCCCCAGAAACCTAACATTTCTAAATCAAGATTGCACTTATGAAAATAAGACTTTAGTTTTAAAATCTATATTCTTAAGTAAATCTTTTTCCTCAAGCATCAACTGTCATGGCATTTACATTTTTTTACCTATAAAGTTTGAAACCCCTATGATAGCCATAATTAAATTCAATAAGATGTTTCTACTTAACTCTTATAAGGTGACACTTTTTGTTAAACTTAAAAGAGTAGAAATCTGTGACACTAGGGACACATATTGTTTACAAAAGCTAATTAAAACTGGATGAGGCCTGGAAACCTGGAGTGAATGTTACTCCAGAGACTGTGGCTTTTTATTGAGACCTTTGTTCCTTCAAAGTAGGGCAAGGGATTCTCTCTCTACCCTCCCCAACTTGAGTATCCCTCTTAGAGAAATCAGAGATATTATACATAGGAACTTCTGACAGAGGGAACAGCTCTAGGTTCCTGTTTAACTTTCTGTTCTGTTTACGTTTAGTAACTCCGATTTACTGGAAAATGAATTGTCCAGAATGGAGTAGAGATAAATGGTACTTTGCATGATCCAGATCAATTACATTACTCATTATATGTCATTATATAGAGATTTTTACACAGTAGAAACTAAGGACTTTGTTTTAAGATTCTTAAATATGCTCCTCTTTACATTGCATTTTTTAGAGGTTTAGAGAAATGAACACTTTTCATAGTTTAACTATTTCTCTTTCTTTTTTCATTCTCTTTCCATATCCCTTTTTCATTTCATCCAACACCAAAAATGCCCTTTCAGAAACACAAAGTAGATCTTTTCTACAAGCTACGCCATGTGATGAATGAACTTATTGACCTTCGAAGGCAGCTACTGTCTGGTCACCTTACTCAGGATCAGGTGCGGGAGGTTAAGCGGCATATCACCGTGCGCCTGGACTGGGGTAATGAGTAAGTATGCATATCATTTGGGCGTTTCAGTTACATTTATTTAACTCAGTTCTTACAGAGTTTGTACCTGATCAAAGCTTCTCTTTAGTGATGAAAAGACATTGTTATATTCTCCATCAAGCTTTGATCATTTTTACTGATTAGTTGTTTCTTTTATTTTTTTTTAAAGATTTTATTTATTTATTTGACAGAGAGAAATCACAAGGAGGCAGAGAGGCAGGCAGAGAGAGAGGAGGAAGCAGGCTCCCTGCTGAGCGGAGAGCCCGATGTGGGACTCGATCCCAGAACCCTGAGATCATGACCTGAGCCGTAGGCAGCGGCTTAACCCACTGAGCCACCCAGGCGCCCTAGTTGTTTCTTTTAGTTTAGCAAAGGACATTCACTGGCTCTATACACTGAAACTCTCTTAGTCTTTATTTTCACTTCTGGAAAATTAAATAATTGGACTGCATTATCATCTGAGGTCTCTTCCAGCTCAAAAATCCTTGATTCCAGATCAGTAATCAGAGTATACTTCTGTTTCATCTTTTTGTATCTTTATTTTTTCATGTGAACTCTGTGTCTTTTACATTTTATAGCCATACAATTAATCTGAATAAGCATATACTACAAATGAGACCTATCTACATCTGTACTTCAAAATATTCTTAACTAATTGGTCATTTAAAAATAGTCCTGCTATAGTAAATGGAATTGATTCTCTAATTTCCCTTTCTGTAGTTTCATTGTTAGTGTATAAGAAAGCCACTGATTTCTGTACATTGACTTTGTATCCTGCCACGTTGCTGAATTGCTGTATGAGTTCTAGTAGTTTGGGGGTGGAGTCTTTTGTGTTTTCCATGTAAAGAATCATGTCATCTGTGAAGAGAGAGAGTTTGACTTCTTCATTGCCAATTTTGATACCTTTTATTTCTCTTTGTTGTCTGATTGCTGTTGCTAGGACTTCTAATACTATGTTGAACAAGAGTAGTGAAAGTGGGCATCCTTGTCTTGTTCCTGATCTCAACGGGAAGGCTGCAATGAGGGGTTTGAAGTGGCGGGGGAGTGGGAGGTTGGGGTACCAGGTGGTGGGTATTATAGAGGGCACGGATTGCATGGAGCACTGGATGTGGTAAAAAAATAATGAATACTGTTGTGCTGAAAATAAATTAAAAAAAATAGTCCTGCATTTATGCAGTAAGTATGAGTCTTTGCTGTTTTCATAGTATTCTAAGACGTTGGCATAGGAAACTAGAGCAGATAGTATTCAAATTTTATTTCTTCCTAGATATAAAACTGATATAATTCTCAAGTGATTTTGTTTCATTATCTTAAAGTCAAGTTCTCTGAACTTTGAAGTGACTAGGTCACTTCCTATTTAAGATATACATACACCTTAAATATATTTTAGTGCAAGTCTTTATCTCCTCCCCCTCTCAAGACATCACTGAAATGATAAAAATAAAAAGAATGGTAGGGGGCCCAGTAATAAATAGGATATACGAAATCATTGCTAGAAGCTGTAAAGTATTTAGAGTATTTAGTGATGGAGGAAGCCCAGTATATGTGAAAGAAAGTTTAGCTAATGAAAGAGCTGTTCTGCCCTGCAGTTTGCAGAATCATGGAGGATAGGAATGTGCCTCGGTACTTAAAAAGGGGGTATTGCTTAAAATTATATAAAAGGACTAACCCACTGTCCTGAGTAGAAAGACTGGCATCCAGGTATTTGTTTCCCCTTCAGATAAACAAACACAAAGACAGACTGTCTGGGGAGAATTGGGCAACAAGATTGTGCACTGGAACCTTATTGCAAAGCTCTCCATATTGTGCCATTTAAAGGTTCCAAAGTATAATGATCAGATCCCTTCTTACTGCAAAGAGAAGCTTGCTATTCACTCACTATATGCAAGAACTCCCCATGTTTCTAGTGTCTTTTAAAAGAATTTTTTTTTAATTTTATTTATTCATTTGTCAGAGAGAGAGCAAGCACAGGCAGACAGAGAGGCAGGCAGAGGCAGAGGGAGAAGCAGGCTCCCTGCCGAGCAAGGAGCCCCATGTGGGACTCGATCCCAGGACGCTGGGACCCGAGCCGAAGGCAGCTGCTTAACCAACTGAGCCACCCAGTCGTCCCTCTAGTGTCTTTTAAATTGGGATGGACAATTCAGTATCACCAGGTGTTTAAAAAAAAAAATCTTTCAACAGGGAAGAGAGACCAGGATAAGCAAAAATACTTTGCCCCCAGGAAATAACCTGGCTCCAAAGACACCTAGAGATTAGTAAAAAAAAACTTCTTAAAAAAAAAAAAAAACCCTCTGTGCATCCTCAAAGAGAATTAAGACCCATTATGTAGAATAATATACACCGAAAAGGTAATGGAGAATGGGATTTCCAAAAGAAAACATTCAAGATGAGACCAGTAAGACAATTTTATGTTATCTCTGGGAAAATAAGAGAAAAAGATGGGAAAGGTTGAAAAAAGAACAATACAGAGGTTTAATCGGGGGGAGGGGGGTGTCTCACATCAGATATTATAATTTCTGGGAAAAGAACAAAGACAATAAAGAGGAAATTCTAAAGAAATGATAGAAAAGAATATTCCAGAACCAAAATGCCAGGAGTCTCAGTTTGAAGAGCCCACCAAATACCTAGTATAAAGAATAGGGGGAAAAACCCAAAACCCACATCAAGGCCCTTTAAGATATTTCAGTATTCAGGGATGAAGAAAAGATCCTAAAAGGTTTTCTGGTAGGAAAACAAGTCTTTTTTTTTTTTTAAGATTTTATTTATTTACTTGACAGAGAGAGAGAGAGATCCCAAGTAGGCAGAGAGGCAGGCAGAGAGAGAGGAGAAGCAGGCTCCCTGCTGAGCAGAGAGCTTGACACAGGGATTGATCCCAGGACCTGTGATTATGACCTGAGCTGAAGGCAGAGGCTTAA
Source organism: Neogale vison (assembly GCF_020171115.1). Lineage (NCBI taxonomy): Eukaryota > Metazoa > Chordata > Mammalia > Carnivora > Mustelidae > Neogale > Neogale vison. Next base: position 204,191,373 of record NC_058096.1, on the reverse strand, counting down.
CTTACTGAGCCACCTAGGGACCCTGAAAACAAGTCTTCTTAAAAAAGAATAAGAGTTACACCAACCTTAAAAGGTTTTCGGGGAAAAAAAAAAAGTTTTTTCGGTCACAGTGGATACTAGAATATAGTGAAGTAGAATATTCAAAATTCTGTTGGGAAATGGTTTGCCAGTCAGAATTTTATGAAGAGCCAAACTGTCTAATCAAGTGGAAGGGCCAGCCAAAGCCATTTTAAAGTATTCATGGATGTGGAAGTTATTTTTGATGGCCTGTTTCATTTCTTTTAATTTATTTTTTATTTATTTTCAGCATAACAGTATTCATTATTTTTGCACCACAACAAGTGCTCCATGCAATCCGTGCCCTCTCTAATACCCACCATTTGGTACCCCGACCTCCACCCTCCGCCCCTTCAAAACCCTCAGATTGTTCTTCAAGGTCCATAGTCTCTCATGGTTCACCTCCCCTTCCAATTTCCCTCAACTCCCTTCTCCTCTCTATCTCCCCATGTCCTTCATACTATTTGTTATGCTCCACAAATAAGTGAAACCATATGATAATTGACTCTCTCTGCTTGACTTATTTCACTCAGCATAATCTCTTCCAGTCCCGTCCATGTTGCTACAAAAGTTGGGTATTCGTCCTTTCTGATGGAGGCATAATACTCCATAGTGTATATGGACCACATCTTCCTTATCCATTCATCCGTTGAAGGGCATCTTGGTTCTTTCCACAGTTTGGCGACCGTGGCCATTGCTGCTATAAACATTGGGGTACAGATGGCCCTTCTTTTCACGACATCTGTATCTTTGGGGTAAATAACCAGGAGTGCAATTGCAGGGTCATAGGGGAGCTCTATTTTTAATTTCTTGAGGAATCCCCACACTGTTCTCTAAAGAGGCTGCACCAACTTGCATTCCCATCAACAGTGGAAGAGGGTTCCCCTTTCTCCACATCCCCTCCAACACATGTTGTTTCCTGTCTTGCTAATTTTGGCCATCCTAACTGGTGTAAGGTGATATATCTCAATGTGGTTTTTTTTTTTTTTTAATTATTATTTATTTATTTATTTTCAGAAAAACAGTATTCATTATTTTTTCACCACACCCAGTGCTCCATGCAAGCCGTGCCCTCTATAATACCCACCACCTGGTACCCCAACCTCCCACCCCCCCCCCACCACTTCAAACCCCTCAGACTGTTTTTCAGAGTCCATAGTCTCTCATGGTTCATCTCCGCTTCCAATTTACCCAAATTCCCTACTCCTCTCTAACGCCCCTTGTCCTCCATGCTATTTGTTATGCTCCACAGATAAGTGAAACGATATGATAATTGACTCTCTCTGCTTGACTTATTTCACTCAGCATAATCTCTTCCAGTCCCGTCCATGTTGCTACAAAAGTTGGGTATTCGTCCTTTCTGATGGAGGCATAATACTCCATAGTGTATATGGACCACATCTTCCTTATCCATTCATCCGTTGAAGGGCATCTTGGTTCTTTCCATAGTTTGGCAACTGTGGCCATTGCTGCTATAAACATTGGGGTACAGATGGCCCTTCTTTTCACAACATCTGTGTCTTTGGGGTAAATACCCAGGAGTGCAATTGCAGGGTCATAGGGAACCTCTATTTTTAATTTCTTGAGGAATCTCCACACTATTCTCCAAAGAGGCTGCACCAACTTGCATTCCCACCAACAGTGTAAGAGGGTTCCCCTGTCTCCACATCCTCTCCAACACATGTTGTTTCCCGTTTTGTTAATTTTTGCCATTCTAACTGGTGTAAGGTGATATCTCAATGTGGTTTTAATTTGAATCTCCCTGAGGGTTAGTGATGATGAACATTTTTTCATGTGTCTGATAGCCATTTGTATGTCTTTATTGGAGAAGTGTCTGTTCATATCTTCTGCCCACTTTTTGATATGATTGTCTGTATTGTGTGTGTTGAGTTTGAGGGGTTCTTTATAGATCCTGGATATCAACCTTTTGTCTGTACTGTCATTTGCAAATATCTTCTCCCATTCCGTGGGTTGCCTCTTTGTTTTGTTGACTCTTTCCTTTGCTGTGCAGAAGCTTTTGATTTAAACAAGAGCCCAGGACCTGATGGATTCCCTGGGGAATTCTACCAAACTTTCAAAGAAGAAATAACACCTATTCTCCTGAAGCTATTTCAAAAAATTGAAGCAGAAGGAAAACTTCCAGACTCTTTCTATGAAGCCAGCATTACCTTGATCCCCAAACCAAGCAAAGACCCTACCAAAAAGGATAATTTCACACCGATATCACTGATGGGTATGGATGCTAAGATTCTCAACAAGATCCTAGCAAACAGGATCCAATAGCACATTAAAAAGATTATCCATCATGACCAGGTGGGATTCATCCCTGGGCTACAAGGTTGTTTCAACATTCGCAAATCAATCAATGTGATAGAACAAATTAATGTGAGAAGAGAGAAGAACCACATGGTCCTCTCAATTGATGCAGAAAAAGCATTTGACAAAATCCAGCATCATTCCTGATTAAAACGCTTCAAAGTATAGGGATAGAGGGAACATTCCTGAACTTCAAATCTATCTATGAAAGACCCACAGCAAATATCATCCTCAATGGGAAAAAGCTTGCAGCCTCCCGTTGAGATAAGGAACAGGACAAGGATGCCCACTCTCACCACTCTTGTTCAACACAGTATTAGAAGTCCTAGCAACAGCAATCAGACAACAAAGAGAAATAAAAGGTATAATTGGTAATGAAGAAGTCAAACTCTCTCTCTTCGCAGATGACATGATTCTTTATATGGAAAACCCAAAAGACTCCATCCCCAAACTACTAGAACTCATACAACAATTCAGCAACGTGGCAGGATACAAAGTCAATGTACAGAAATCAGAGGCTTTCTTATACACTAATAATGAAAGTACAGTAAGGGAAATTAGAGAATCGATTCCATTTACTATAGCACCAAGAACCATAAGATACCTGGGAATAAACCTAACCAAAGAGGTAAAGGATCTGTACTCGAGAAATTACAGAACACTCATGAAAGAAATTGAAGAAGACACAAAAAGATGGAAGACCATTCCATGCTCTTGGGTCGGAAGAATAAACATTGTTAAAATGTCTATACTGCCTAGAGCAATCTATATTTTTAATGCCATTCCGATCAAAATTTCACCGGTATTCTTCAAAGAGCTGGAGCAAATAATCCTAAAATTTGTATGGAATCAGAAGAGACCCCGAATCGCTAAGGAAATGTTGAAAAACAAAAATAAAACTAAGGGCATCACGTTATCTGATTTCAAGCTTTACTACAAAGCTGTGATCACCAAGACAGCATGGTACTGGCAGAAAAACAGACACATAGACCAGTGGAACAGAGTAGAGAGCCCAGATATGGAGCCTCAACTCTATGGGCAAATAATCTTCGACAAAATAGGAAAAAATATACAGTGGAAAAAAGACAGTCTCTTCAATAAATGGTGCTGGGAAAACTGGGCAGATAGTGTTACACCGTACACAAAGATAAACTCAAAATGGATAAAAGACCTCAATGTGGGACAGGAATCCATCAGAATCCTAGAGGAGAACATAGGCAGTAATCTCTTCGATATCAGCCACAGAAACTTCTTTTCAAGACATGTCTCCAAAGGCAAAGGAAACAAAAGCGAAAATGATGGCCTGTTTCTAAAGGGACTTGAGAATGTGTTCTTGCAAAAGTTGAAGAGCAAATTGGGAAAGAGGAAACACAGAATCTTATCAAGTCCAAACACAGAATCTTATCAATCCAACCCAGAGTGGATGCTGTTCATCTTTAGAAAAGAAAAAAAAAAATACAACCCTAAATTAGCTATTTGTGGCCTTTTTGAAGTGACAGCATCCTATCCTTGTTTGTTTCATTAAATTACACCCTTTCTTGACTTTCAGTAGGATTGCTTGGCACACACCACAGACACCTTGTATAATATAAGGTGACTTCAGGTGTACCATAGATCAGATAGTATTCTCTAAATCTAACTCTGGGCAATAAAAATCGGGCAAAATACTGGATGTTAGCTCACAGCATAGCTACTGACTCTGTCTCCTCAGCCACAGACAGTATCATGTTATAAAATGGCATTATCCCATTTGTTTAATAAATTAATGATACTAATAATTGCAAGAATAACATTACTATGTGCCAAGCAAATTTTAAACTTGAAATGATGGTACTAAGTTGTATGTAAGTCATTATGTTGCAGTTTCACTGCAGTTGTGCATACCTGTAAATGAAAAAGAGAAATATTCAAGAAATATCAATATCTCTTTGTAATAAAACTTGGAGAACAGACCAATCAGATTTTGCAGTCAAATCTGAAAACTTAAAAGTTGATGGCTTAGAAATGGTTCAAATTATATTTGCAAAAGGCAAAGACCATAATAAATATTTATCAAGTAAATTGCAGTTATCACACCTTCATTAATAACTTTTTCTCAGGAAAATGTATATGTGTGTTGAGGGGGAGTATTTATATGTCCACTGTAATAAGTATAAAAATCAGGGATGTAGTTCCATTCCCTTCCCTTCTTTCCCTTCTCCATCTCCTCTCCCCGTTCCTCCTCTCGCAGCTTCTCTGAATCATTTTCCCTCTTTGCTCTCCTCTACTCCACTTCACTCCTCTCCTACTCTTTCTTTTCTTTCCATTTTTCCCTCTATTACCAGTGGAAAATATAAAAACTTGAATAAGAACTTTGTACATCTATCATTATTAAAGAAAAAAGACCTATTGCCCCCAGAATTGATAGGACTATTCTCTGGTTCTCACTTGAACTAACACTTTAAAAAATTTTCCTTCTTACTTTAAAAGAAAAGATGGTATACTGTAGAAATAAAGCCACTTTGTACATTAGGTTATGTAAAGGAGACTTGTTCCATACTGTAGCCCAGCACTGATAACTGTATCCATTGTTCTGTTTTATGCCCTGAGAGTTCCACTCTTCTTATCTCACCGCACTTCTGTAAGTGCCATAAAACACTGAAGCTTAGCATATGTTGGCATGTGCGAGATGTACAATCAGTGTTTGTGGAATTATTTTTATGTTTTAATTGATGTAAATAAATATTAATCATATATTATTTTAAACTTTTATGCCTTTTCAATAACCCCTTACACAGACATGATAGCTCTGCCCTGTCAGAACCTATTTCAGAAGCTATTAATAACAGTTATTAATTATTGAGTACATCTACTTGTGTAACTGTGGCAAGTGCATGACCTAACATATGCATTTTTTTCAAACATTTATTTAGTAAAGAGAGGGAGGGAGCACATGTGCAAGTTGAGGGAGTGGCCAGAGGAGAGATGCTTCAAGCAGATTCCCCACGGAACACGATATGGGTATACCACAACCCATATGATCATGATCTGAGCTGAAGCAAAAAGTCAGATGCTTAATGCATTGAGCCACCCAGGTACCCCTAACATATGCATTGTTATAATGAAATGCTATTATGCTTCTCCAAGACAAGAGTTCTCTTTTACCTGATGAGGACACTGAGCCTCCAAAGTACTTTTTCCATTGTTGCATAGTGAGTGGCAGAACTGGTTTTTTATACCCAGACTGATTCCAAAGTCTATATACTTTCAGCAGGACCTCACCATCTCTCTGATTATTTTTAAGTGTGAGTCTTAAAACCAAGCAAATTATTGCCAGTATTTCTAGTCTATGGGTTATGTGATCTTTGTTCTATTCTCCTAGTGTGAACACTGTATGTCCCATAGTATATATCTGATTTAACACTGAACTAGAACTTTAATTTTCTAAGGATAGAAAGTAAACTGGTATTATACTCTTTTATTTAGAGTTTTAATCAAATGCAGCGCTCTCCACATCTATATACAACAAATTTTTTTGTTTTCTGAGATTAAGAATTCATAATTAATTAATTAATTAATAATAATAAAATCCTGAAGGCCTGGAGTCAAACAGAATCATGTGCACCAATGTTCATAGCATTATTCACAATAGTCAAAAAGGTGGACACAATCCTGGTGTTGATTGAACAGATGAATGAATAAATAAAATATGGTATATACCTACAATGGAATAATTTTGAGCCAGACACAAAAGGTGTGTTCCACTTATATGAGGGACCTACCCTAGGCAAAATCACAGAGACAGAAAGTAGAATAGAGGTTACGAGGCAGGGTGCAGAAATAGGAGTAATTATTCAATAGGTACAGAGTTTCTGTTTGCAATAATGAAAATGTTCTGGAAATAGTGATGAAGGTTGCACAGTATTCTGGATACAATTAACACCAATGAATTGTACACTTAAAAATGGTTAAAATGACAATTTAAAAATAATTTTAAAAAATTTTTGAAAAGAAGCAATGTGCCCCAGAGCTTGAATCTGAGCACACAGACAGGCTTCCAAAAATAAATAAATAAATAAATAAATAATCACCTGCCCCCCCCCCACAAAAAAGGTAACTTTTGTATTATACCTGTTTTACCACAGTTTTCTAAAAGCTAAAAACAAAGAATTAGTGCAGAATTTTAATTATAACTCAAAATCTGTTCAGTACAAACTAGGTTTGCTTCATTTTTAAGTCAATGTCCTCAATTAGACCTTTAATTAAACATGTACTATTAAATGTTTACCATTAGCTGTTTAAAAAAAGAATTCTTATTTATTTGACAGAAAAACCTGAAGAGCCCAGAATTAAATTTATATGGCTTATACTTGTTGGCCTGTTTACATATGTGCACATTCATTGCATAAGTAAAAATTTAAAAATTATATCATGTAAAAATCAGCACCTAAAATGTTGTGTTCTTATATTTTTAGAAGCCGAAATATGGGAAGGGCATAAAACAAAGTTGTACTCAAATGAACTAGCTATTATCTCTGTATAAGTCTCCCATTCAAAGACTATATCAGTTAATTACATCCTCACCAATGGAGTTTATTTTAATTTTATTTTTTCAGTGTTCCAAGATTCATTGTTTATGCACCATACCCAGTGCTCCATGCAATATGTGCCCTCCTTAATATCCACCACCAGGCTCACCTAAAACCCCTCCAAAACCCTCAGTTTGTTTCTCAGAGTCCATAGTCTCTCATAGTTCATCTCCCACTCTGATTTCTCCCAACTCACTTTTCCTTTCCTTCTCCTAATGTCCTCCATGTTATTCCTTATGCTCCACAAGTAAGTGAAACCATATCATAATTGACTCTCTGCTTGACTTATTTCACTCAGCATAATCTCTTCCAGTCCCGTCCATGTTGATACAAAAGTTGGGTATTCATCCTTTCTGATAGAGGTATAATATTCCATTGTATATATGGACCATATCTTCTTTTTAAAAATATTTTATTTATTTATTTGACAGAGATCACAAGTAGGCAGAGAGGCTGCTGAGAGAGAGAGGAGGAAGCAGGCTCCCTGCCAAGCAGAGAGCCTGATGCGGGGCTCGATCCAGTCCCCTGGGATCATGACCAGAGCCAAAGGCAGAGGCTTTAACCCACTGAGCCACTCAGGTGCCCCAAGACCATATCTTCTTATCCATTTGTCTGTTGAAGGGCATCTTGGCTCTTTCCACAGTTTGGTGATTGTGACCATTGCTGCTATGAACAGTGGGGTACAGATGGCCCTTCTTTTCACGACATCTGTATCTTTGGGGTAAATACCCAGTAGTGCAATTGCAGGGTCATAGGGAAGCTCTATTTTTAATTTCTTAAGGTTTCTTCACACAATTTTCCAAAGTGGCTGCACCAACTTGCATTTCCACCGACAGTGTAAAAGCGTTCCTCTTTCTTCACATCCTCTCCAACACACGTTGTTTACTGTTTTATTGATTTTTGCCATTCTAACTGGTGTAAGGTGGCATCTCAATGTGGTTTTGATTTCAATCTTTCTGATGGCTAGTGATGATGAACATTTTTTTATGTCTCTGTTAGCCATTTGTATGTCTTCATTGGAGAAGTGTCTGTTCATGTCTTCTGCCCATTTTTGGCATATTATCTGTCTTCTGAGGGTTGAGTTGGAGGAGTTCTTTATAGATCTTGGATATCAGCCCTTTGTCTGTAGTGTCATTTGCAAATATCTTCTCCATTCCGTGGGTTGCCTCTTTGTTTTGTTGACTGTTTCCTTTGCTGTGCAGAAGCTTTTGATCTTGGAGAAGAACAAAAATTTCATTTTGGCTTTTGTTTCCTTTGTCTTTAGAGACATGTCTTGAAAGAAATTGCTGTGGCCAATGTCAAAGAGGTTACTGTCGATGTTCTCCTCTAGGATTTTGATAGATTCCTGCCTCACATTGAGATCTTTTATCCGTTTTGAGTTTATATTTGTGTATGGTGTAAGAGATTGTTCAAGTTTCATTCTTCTATACATAGCTGTCCAATTTTCCCAGCACCATTTATTGAAGAGACTTTTTTCCACTGGATATTTTTTCCTACTTTGTCGAAGATTTAAAACAATTTGTCTAGTCTCCACCGCTGCTTCAGGGAGCAGCTGAGCACCGACCCGCAGTCCACGCCAGCTGTGCTGCCAGGCCCAGAGCAGGGCACTAGCAGCGAGTAGTGCCTCCAGCGCCCTCTGAGTGTGCTGGCTTAGGGGCCGCGTGGTGGCAGACAGGTCCAGGGAGGTGGCGAGGGCGGCACCCAGGCACCTGCCGGCGGGCAAGCAGGATGTGCAGGGAGATCCCCACAGGACTGTCGGAGCTGCTGCAGGGCTTCACGGTGGACGTGGCGAGGCACCAGCCTGCGGACCCAGCCCTGCATCTGACGCTTTGCTTAGCAGGGAGCCTGTTTTCCCCTCTCTCTCTGGGTGCCTCTCTGCCTACTTGGGATCTCTGTCTGTCAAATATATACATAAAATCTTTAAACATCAATCAATCAATCAATTAATAAATGCTGATAAATGCTGTCAGCCCCCAAATCTCTGGTCACTTACAGTACATACAAAATGAGAAAAAGGAATGTAGACTTACAAAGAAGAACTATTTTGCTTTTAGAGGTCCTCCTTTTAAAACACTAGAGAATTTAATTTCCCAAAAAGAAACAAATTCAGAAGGAAAGAAGAGGATGAAAGTAGGCGTCATCAGCGTAGAAACAGATTCTCAATACCAAAAGAACTGTAAACTCCAAAAAGATGCCAACTGTTTTTAAAAAAGATGGCAGACGACTTTAGGTAACAATAACTTTCATGAAGATTGAGGAGGTAGAGGTGGTCGAATTGCTCAGTAGGCACCAAAAGCATGCCAATAACTTTGTAACAAAAGGAAGGAAGACTGAGATTCTTAACAAAAATATTTTATTAACCAAAAAATAAAAATAAAACAAAAAAGTAAAAAAAAATTTGTCTAGCAGTATAATTTCAATGTGTTAATATTTTCAACACCTTCCATAAAAATGTTTCTAAAAGTTTCTTCTCATTCTAATCTCATCACTACTGTACCATACCTACTAAATTAAACTTGTGTTAACCTAGGACCAACACAGCTTAATTGATCTTAGAAACTAAGAGATTGCCTTAGAAAAATACCTAAGTAAGAAAGGCTTTATTCATAGAATAATTTATAAGATTTTTGTATTTCATCTTTAGTAAGAAAGTACAGATTTGAATACGATGTGAACATTTTACAAGCTTTTATTGAAATAGAATGATGTTTCTATAGATTAAGGGTCAAATGAAATAATTCATATCTTTTTATTCTGAAGTTTCAACATTAAAGACAAATCATTAATATATAATTATAGTTCTTATATTGTCTTTCTCTCCCTCTATCATAGTCTCTTTATTCCCCCTCTCTTTTGTACCCTCTCCCTCAGATTTTCATATACCCTAACCCACCCGTGTCCCTTTATTCCCCCATAGTTTATATCCTTCCCAAGGGAATTGCTTTTCGGGGAAGCAGCACAAGCAGAAGTTTGGGTTGTAATATGCAGAAAATACTGCCACCCCCTCCTTCACACCAACAAGTTTCCTCTAAGTAGATTTTTAGCTAGGACTCAGAAGGCCTTATGGCTCAGTACTTCCCCTTTAAGAACGTGGTGATATTTTCCAGCTTTGGGACACCTGAAATTAGCAGAACTTTCCAACAAGTTCTTCTTAGAGTTATTCTGATAGAGGGTTTTGTGGCCATCAATTAGTACATTGCTATATCCAAGAAGTCTGAGATAATAATGTTTAAAGTGTGCATGTGTCAAAATCCTTCCATGAAGTTATGTTGAGATGAGTAAATTTCTCTCTCTCTCTCTCTCTCTCTCACTCACTCTTTGTGCATCTGTTTTGCTCATCATCATATCCTGCACTTAGCACAATGTTTGCATTTGGCAGGCACTACGGGAATGTGAATCTAAGTAATAAAATAGGTTTGTTCTTATGATTAGGGGCCACTCATTCACCAATCTGTATGTTTCCTTCTGTATTAATATATTTGTACAAAATCATCCCTCAAACTATTATTATTTAATTGATTATAGTCACTTATTAGTATTTAACTTTCATGGTTATTAGTAGAAAGATAGCAAGTATGTTGGAAATACCATAGGCTCAGAGTAAGACAGACATAGTTTAAGACAAGCCCACCTCTGCCTCTTTTTAATTCCTTAAGAAATTAAAAATAGAGTCCACTTCATTAACCTCTCTGGACCTCAGTTTTCTCAATTATAAAATGGATCTAATACTACCTACTTCCCATGTTGCTTAAAGATGATATTCTGCACAGCAAAGGAAACAGTCAACAAAACAAAGAGGCAACCCACAGAATGGGAGAAGATATTTGCAAATGACAGTATAGACAAAAGGCTGATATCCAGGATCTGTAAAGAACTTCTCAAACTCAACACACACCAGATAATCATGTCAAAAAATGGGCAGAAGATATGAACAGACACTTCTCCAATGAAGATATACAAATGGCTAACAAACGCATGAAAAAATGTTCATCATCACTAGCCATCAAGGAGATTCAAATTAAAACCACATTGAGATACCACCTTACACCAGTTAGAATGGCAAAAATTAGCAAGACAGGAAACAACATGTGTTGGAGAGGATGTGGAGAAAGGGGAACCCTCTTACACTGTTGGTGGGAATGCAAGTTGGTGCAGCCAATTTGGAGAACAGTGTGGAGATTCCTCAAGAAATTAAAGATAGAACTTCCCTATGACCCTGCAATTGCACTACTGGGTATTTACCTCAAAGATACAGATGTAGTGAAAAGAAGGGCCATCTGTACCCCACTGTTCATAGCAGCAATGGCCACAATCGCCAAACTGTGGAAAGAGCCAAGAGGCCCTTCAACGGATGAATGGATAAGGAAGATGTGGTCCATATACACTATGGAGTATTAAACCTCCATCAGAAAGGATGAATACCCAACTTTTGTATCAACATGGACGGGACTGGAAGAGATTATGCTGAGTGAAATAAGTCAAGCAGAGAGAGTCAATTATCATCTGGTTTCACTTGTTTGTGGAGTATAAGAAATAACATGGAGGGCATGGGGAGATGGAGAGGAGAAGGGAGTTGAGGGAAATTGGAGGGGAAGATGAACTATGAGACACTATGAACTCTGAAAAACAATCTGAGGGTTTTGAATGGGCAGGGGATGGGAGGTTAGGGGAGCCTGGTGGTAGGTATTATGGAGGGCACATATTGCATGGCACACTGGGTGTGGTGCATAAACAATGAATTCTGTTACACTGAAAAGAAATTAAATTAATTTAAAAAAGAAAAAAAGATGATATATATAAAATGCCTATCCCAAGTAAATGTTCAGTAAAGTGTAGCTATTATTATTTTTGTCTTATTACATTACTGTATAAATATAAATAAGCCATGTTTTCATTAGTATAGTTATTACCTGTATGCTCTTTTTACTGTATTAGGAAAATCCAGTGCATATAGGAAAACTTTTTGTTGTTGTTTTTTAAATTCAGTTAGCCAACAGATAGTACATCATTAGTTTTTGGTGTAGTGTTCAATGATTCATTGGGTGCATAAAGGAAATCTTAATATCTCTAGCCATTCAACCAATTTTGGGGGAGAACTAAATCCTGCTAATGTAAAATATCCATTGTTTATAATTAATTAACTTCATATTATTTTCTATGTTCTGTGGTTCAGATGAGGAACCACAGAAGGAAAAGAGTCAAAGGAAAATAGAATAGAATATAGAACATTCTAAAGAAATATAAAAGTCAAGAATTTGATATAGAGATCCAGGGCCTTTAAAGAGGTGCACCTGAAAGAATGTAGGGCCAGGAGCATCTCTTATTCAATGTTGTGTCACTAAGTTCAGCATGAACCTAGCACAGAGTAGGTGTTAATAAATATTTACTAAATTATTGGAATGAGTGAGTGAGTGATCAATGACTGGTGGTGAGATAACACTAAATGTTTTTGTGAAAACTGTTCACCTAAACAATTAGTAAGATAATTTTTGAAGACTTGGCTCTGTACTTCATCTGTATATAGAGATGCATAGATGTATACCTCCAGCTTGTGTCCATCTGTTCAAGAGTCTCTTTTCCAGACATTGTATCTCTTTGATCACAGTCCTTGTACCTTAGGTCATATTTTGGCTAATGATGTAACACATAATTATAATTATAACAGCAGTAGCAGTTTACAATGCCAGACAGTGTGCTAAATGCTTTCCATGGATTGGTCTTTGCAACAGCCTGTTAGAATAGATAGGACAGTGTAGCATGGTGGAAGAGCCAGAATGCAAACCAGGCAGTTTGACATCAGGGCCCATGCCCCTCAGTACTCTGCTGCCCTGCCTCCCTGTGCTGGAAAACAGAGATAAGACCAAATTAACCACTCTCTGCACTTGCTGTTCACTATTCTTAAACCACAGGGATAAATAGCTAGAAACCTCTTTTCCAGAATGAAATTTGTAATGAATGTGTGTAGCCTCTCACCATATAGCATCTCTGCCTTTGTCCAGTGAGGTCAGTCCTCCAATTTACGTTTTGAAAACTACTCTCCCTCCTTTGAAGACTATCTCAGTAGAAGGAACTCAGTCTTCATTTTATCAGATCACCCACTAATAATTTTCTTATTTCCTAAAATGATGAAATCAAGAAACTAAAAGGTACTGTGCTCCAGTGACTTCTAGGAGATAGAAAACACTGCTTCCATACAAATGTATGAACATTTGCTTGCTCAAAACTGCTGTGGTCCCTGTGTCCAGGACCACTGATGGGAAATGATAGGTCCCCACAGGGTGAGTGGATGGGTAAGTGCATGGATTGATGAATGGACAAGCAAGCTAAGGATGTCACAATGCAAAGACAGAGTTTGCAAAAATGCAGGCTAGACAGCTCATCACTCTGTGTGGCACACAACCACAAAGCATGTACACTCAATCCCAGCCCTATTGACTTAGGTCCATTGGGATTTTTTTCTAATGCTGTTGTCTTGAAAATATGTGTTCTGTATATATGCCTCCATCAGAAAGGATGAATACCCAACATCTGTATCAACATGGTGGGCACTGGAGGAGATTATGCTGAGTGAAACAAGTTAAGCAGAGAGAGTCAATTATCATATGGTCTCACTTACTTGTGGAGCATTAAGGAATAACACAGAGGACATTGGGAGATGGAGAGGAGAAGGGGGTTGGGGGAAATCGGAGGGGGAGACAAAGCATGAGAGACTTTGGACTCTGAGAAACAAACTGAGGGTTTTGGAGGGGAGGGTGTTGGGGGTTATGTGAGCCTCCAAGCTCCACATATTGCTTGGAGCACTGGGTGGGATGCATAAATAATGAATCTTGGAACACTGAAAAAACAAAGTTTAAATTTAAAAAAAAAGAAAAAAATCCGTTTTGATTGGAATATTCACTCAGTCCTTTTTGTTACTTAATTGTAATATTTAAACTATCATATATTTTATGACCACTAATGGTTAAAGATATGTATAGAATTTTGATTCTTCATCGTTGTATTTTAGAAAGTTTCAATAGCTGCATATAGAAAATTGGAAAATGGGGGGGGGTTGGGAGAAGGGGGGTAGGGTTATGGACATTGGGGAGGGTATGTGCTTTTGGGTAAATTGGAAGGGGAGGTGAACCATGAGAGACTATGGACTCTGAAAAACAATCTGAGGGGTTTGAAGTGGTGGGGGGGTGGGAGGTTGGGGTACCAGGTGGTGGGTATTATAGAGGGCACGGCTTGCATGGAGCACTGGGTGTGGTGAAAAAATAATGAATACTGTTTTTCTGAAAATAAATAAATTGGGAAAAAAAAAGAAAATTGGAAAATATTTTTTAGTGATCAAATGTATTATTCCATTTCCCTAATATAAATACTAATGTCATTTTTTATCTTTCCACTGTTTTTTACATGCATATAAAAGTACCTTAAGTACTTTGAAGTCATATCTGAAAAATTATCTTTATGATGTAAATTGATTTTTATGACAAGAGAGGTAGAAAGGATGTGTCTCATCTTTCTCTTGCTTTCCATGACACTGTTGCCTTTACCTGCAGTCAGTGTTGGAAGCCAGAGACCTGGCTTTTTATATAAGAAGACAGGATCCCAGTGGTAGAAAAATTATATCTCTTATCAATTTAAGTACATTAACTTCAATAATGAGATTCAATGGCATGGTTTTGCCATTAAACTGTAAACTATCATAGTTAAGGCCAACAGTGTACATTTTTTTGCACCTAATTCCAAAAGTCATTTCTTCTTTAAAAATTCATACTTCTCTCTCTCTCGTCCTCTTTTGAGAGAGAGAGAGAGTGAGCGAGCACATAAGCTGGATTGGGGGGAGAGGCAGAGGAAGAGGGAGAGAGAATCCTAAGCAGGCTCATTGATATCCAACACAAAGCCCAAGATGGACCTAGATCCCAAAACCCTGAGACCATGACCTGATCCAAAATCAAAAGCTGGATGCTTAACCAATGAGCCACCTAGGCGCCCTATAGAAATACATGGGTTTTTTGTTTGTTTGTTTGTTTGTTTATTGTGTTGTGTTAGTCACTGTACAGTACATCATTAGTTATTGATATAGTGTTCCATGCTTCATTGTTTGCATGTAACACCCAGTGCTTCATGCAATCTGTGCCCTCCTTAATACCAGTCACCAGGATCACCCATCCCCCCACCCCTCCCCTCTAAAACCCTCTGTTCATTTCTGGAGTCTGTAGCCTCTCATCGTTTGTCTACCACAAGGATTTTTCTCCCTTCCTTTTACCTTCTCCTAATGTCCTCCACGCTATGTATTAATGGATGGTGTAAGTTATATAATAGAAAAACTTGAGTTTTTATCTTTTAGTAGAAAAATAGGTTTTTCCTTTTTTCTTGCCTGCTAAAAGGTACCAATCTGAATTTTGATTCTGAATCGTGGTTATCATAATAGCCTATGCGATTTGCTTCTACCATTTTCATATAGGTTTGATTTTCTATTTTTATTTTAGCGATCTTTTTGCAGCTTCTTTAACCTCTTTATATCTCTTCCTATAAATAGGTTATAAATTATAAATAAATGCATTTTGGATATACACATGGTTTTTTAATTTATTTTTTTCACATGGTTTTATTTATTTTTTTTTTTTTGTTTTTAAAGTAATTTTTTTAATTATTTTTTTCCAATTTATTTATTTTCAGAAAAACAGTATTCATTATTTTTTCACCACACCCAGTGCTCCATGCAAGCCGTGCCCTCTATAATACCCACCACCTGGTACCCCAACCTCCCACCCCCCCACCACTTCAAACCCCTCAGATTGTTTTTCAGAGTCCATAGTCTCTCATGGTTCACCTCCCCTTCCAATTTACCCAAAAGCACATACCCTCCCCAATGTCCATAACCCTACCCCCCTTCTCCCAACCCCCCTCCCCCCAGCAACCCTCAGTTTGTTTCGTGAGATTAAGAGTCACTTATGGTTTGTCTCCCTCCCTATCCCATCTTGTTTCATGGATTCTTCTCCTACCCACTTAAGCCGCCATGTTGCATCACCACTTCCTCATATCAGGGAGATCATATGATAGTTGTCTTTCTCCGCTTGACTTATTTCGCTAAGCATGATACGCTCTAGTTCCATCCATGTTGTCGCAAATGGCAAGATTTCGTTTCTTTTGATGGCTGCATAGTATTCCATTGTGTATATATACCACATCTTCTTGATCCATTCATCTGTTGATGGACATCTAGGTCCTTTCCATAGTTTGGCTATTGTGGACATTGCTGCTATAAACATTCGGGTGCACGTGCCCCTTTGGATCACTACGTTTGTATCTTTAGGGTAAATACCCAGTAGTGCAATTGCTAGGTCACATGGTTTTATTTTAAATGAGTGTAGTTTTATGCACAGAAAGAGCCTGTAGAATTAGTTTTGTTAATAGTGATTCACAGCCTAGTTGAGGAAGGAAAAACCACATACTTCTCCTTTCATTGCCTATGAAATACTTTTGCCAGATACAATAATTTATAACCTTGTGTTAGAGTATAGGGTGGTCACAAAGCAGCTCTGAAAACCTGTTGGGAGTTATAGGCCCTCTCCTCATAAAAAAAAATCATATGTGAACACACACACACATACTGTTGTAAGCAATTTCGAGGTCTACAACCCCCTCACTCCATTTCATCCCAGGTTTAGAGAGTGAGAAAAGAGCTAACATTTACTGAACATAAATTATGTGTCATATTTGAATGCAAGAGTTCTGGCTGTCTGGAGTTATTTACACTGCTTCATACTGCCTGCCATAGTTAATCAGTCATTAACCACCATCTCTTATTCTCCCCTCTACAAGTTATACCAGATCTTCCAGATACTGGAGTATTTCCTAGGAGTAGTACTCCTTGATTAAATTTTCATATGAAGTTTCTTAAGATAGTGGTTAATCATCAGAGATTCAAAAATTGACAATTGTAGATCTTTTGGTGTTTTACACAAATGACGTTTCCAGTTAGAAAATAATGTTATTAGCTTCCTTTTGTCTATGAATTTAAGGAGGGACAGAGTATCTAAGATTTCATCTTACAAGTAAAACCCTCCATCATCACTTATGAGGGAAGAAAACAAGGAACTTAAAATGTATCAGGAATAATAACCAGTTCCACGAGTGTGCTGATTATACAAAGAAACACACATTGGTAAACTGAAAAAAAAAAAAAAAAAAAGATATGACTCATGTGTGGTAAGGTCTTCACTATAACCAGTGTCAGTATTAATTAAATTTAAAATGAGATTAAAACATACATTTCTTGGGGCGCCTGGGTGGCCCAGTGGGTTAAAGCCTCTGCTTTCGGCTCCAGTCATGATCCCAGAGTCCTGGGATCGAGCCCCACATCAGGCTCTCTGCTCAGCAGGGAGCTTGCTTCCTCCTCTCTCTCTCTGCCTGTCTCTCTGCCTACTTGTGATCTCTATCTTTCAAATAAATAAATAAAATCTTTAAAACATACATTTCTTTGAGTTCAATATATTTTGGAGGGTGATTTTTTTAATGTGTTTGAATTACAAATCTACTTGGACCCTGAGTAATTTTTTCATCCTAATGAAAGTAATGCATGACTGAGCCTTGAACACACTTGTAGGATTGGGAGGAAGAGAAAAATAAAACATGCCTTATTAATAATCTATAGAAAATGCATCTGTAAGGAACTCAAGTAGACTCTTAAAGACATGATACTGAATGAATTCTTTTTACCATCACAAGGGGGAACTGCTTGGTGATTAAAATTGTCAGTTTTAAAATTCCCAGCTTCATTTATTTGCCTTAAGGTGAGAACAATTAGGTGTTATTGGACAAAAGCTTGTCCCTGCCGGGGTAATGTCTCAGTCTCTGGCCAGAAAGTCATGGCCGTGACAAGCTTCTAGGCACATAAGGAGAGATGAGTAATCTGAGGACATGGCATGCTGAGTGTGTTCTTTCTCTTTACTAGACATTTGGGCCTGGACTTGGTGCCTCGAAAGGACTTTGAAGTAGTGGATTCAGACCAGATTAGTGTCTCAGATCTCTATAAAATGGTAAGAAATCTAACACAGGGTAAGCTTGTTCCTGCATGCCTGATTTTTTCTCCTTTATTATCTCTAGTAACATTAAGAAACAATATTGCTGAAGTTGTTCCTTTGTCTTTGCCCCAATGTATGTAAGGGGTCTTCCTTAGAATCTGACAGTACATACCGCATTTGCTTTCTAAATGGAACTACTGTGTAAGGCTGTACCATAATATCCAGGGATCATTTATCTGTTGTTTTACTGGTGAATGAAGCTCCTTCGGCCTGCAGCAGTTACCAAAATTCTGTCTCTCCCACCTCTTAAAAAAAAGAAGCTAGTTGAATCTGTAAAGAGCCAATTTATTGGTTAATGTAATGATTAAACCTGGAAATAATGTGCCAGTATTTCTAAGAGAGACCTGATATATCCTTAGTTGTCTATTGGCTGTTATTAAAATGTACTGAATTAATTGATGACCAAGATTACATTTTACAGGCTGAATGAGAAGTAACTAAAAGAAAGGTAAAAAAAATTTTTGAGATAAAGCAAACATCAGAAACTTCAGGTGACTGTTAGGCTTAGACTAAGAGACTGGGTAACACCTCACTTTGAGGAGTTATATATTTGAGAAGTATTTATTGGTGATAATTACAGGTTTTAGAAAGAAATACAAGTTTCTCTTTAAGAAAAATGTAATTTTTATAGGGAAGTTTAAAGATAGGATATTGCCTGTTTGAGGATCTTTGAAATTTGCCTAAATAATATACTAGTAACATATCAATTGCTTATGTGTATTTGCTAGTGTATAAAAACATTTGTGTATATTTACCCTAACTATATGATCAGCATGGGATGTAGAGATTAAAGATGAGCAAGACTTATCCCTACCCTCAAGAATATCACATCACCATCTGGGGTATTGGTTCTTAACCCTTTCTGGGTCATGAAGATCAGATAGAATTTCTTCCCAGGACAGTGAAAATGTGGTTTTGCATTCAAAGTTTTAAACTGAATTTTAGGGAATTGACAGTTCCTTCTGGTGATTGCCCATGAAGTCTATACATGGCCCTCATGTTTAGAAACTATTCTAGTGGAATCAAATAGACCACAAGCAAACCGTTGCCATATATGTGCTGCATATTCACTGATGTTAGAGAGAGTGATGGATTACTTGAGGCTGGAAAAAATCAGTGAAAGCTTCCAGTGGCAGTAATACTCAAGGTAAGCCTTGAGGGGTGGAAAAGGGTTCACCCAGAGGACAAGCAAGAAGGAGAGATGTTCTAAAATGGCACAATAGCATAGGGAAGTGGTAGTTCCAGGAAACTATAAGGTATTTGGTAACTTTGGCATGTAAGTATATGTTAATGTTTGGGATAGTAAGGTGCAGAAGGAGGCAAGTGTCAGATCATGAAGAGTTTTGTAAGGCCCAAAAGGCCTCTCCAGCAGTCTGACATAATTATAGGAGTAACATGATTGGATAAGAATATGGGTGTTTTGTTTGGTTGGTTTTTTTCTAAGAGAGAGAATTTCAAGCAGACTCCCTGTCCAACACGGAGCCCAATACAGGGCTAAGTCCCACAATCCTGAGATCATGACCTGAGCTGAAATAAGAGTCAGATACATAACTGAGAGAGCCACCCAGGCACCCCTAGATATGGGTTTTAAATGCTGTCTCTGTCTATAGGAAATGTAAAATACAGAGGACCAGAATCAGGGAGGAAGGGGATGACAGAAGTGATTTGGACAATAAATAGTGACTAGACAACAATAGGAATGATGAAGAAATGCAGTGGAGTATATAGATGTTAGTAAATAAAAATCAACTTGATGATCAATTAGATGTGGAAATTGAAGGGTGATTGAGAGATTGAGGCTAAGAACTTCCCTCACAATGGTGGCTTAGAGGATGCTATTTTTGGTGAGGATTTTGCATTTTATTCTAAAGCCTGTGAAGGTGTTTAAGCAGGGGAGGTGTTTAAGACATGATATGTCTTACATTTTAAAAGGATCCCTCCAGTTGCAAAAGGACTGGAGTGGGGCAATAATGGAATCAGGGAGAAGTCATTCAAGCAAAATGATGTTAATTTCAGTATTTGGGCTAGAGTTGGAGCAAAGAAAGTAGTAAGAAATTGTTGGATTATGAATGTGTGTTTGGAGATAAATTCACTCGGAGTTTTGATAAATTGATAGATAGGTAGATGTGTGTACAAAAAAGGGAAAGACTAGAGAAGAATGACTTCTATGTTTTGATCTTCTCAACTTTAACCTTATAAAAGTAGAATAGGAAACACTGTGGGAGATCAATATATTGGTCTGGTTTTTCCTTTCAAGTTTGAGATGCCTTTTAAACATCCCAAACTGGGATGTTGAAAGTCTGGACCTCAGAAGTGAAGTTCAGATATAACAACTTTAGAGTTATCAAAGTATCAAAGTATATGTTGTGTTTAAAGCTGTTGGGTGAGATGACCACTCCTTTCCCCAGACCTCCATACAGTGAAACTCAGTGTTCAGCAGATTCTACCCAGAAGTTTCAGACAGCCAAACATCAGGATGGAGGAAATCTCCCATGAAAGTTAGAGACCAGAACAAATACATGTGAAAGAACTTGGAAGAAACAGACAAATCAATAGAAGAAAATGGTGGTTGCTGCCTGCAAAGAGAAATGAGGAAGCAACAGGGAGACAGAGTGGAGCAATCTAAGAAGCAATCAAAGGAGCTCTAGAAAATTACAAACAAGATAACAGGGATAGACTTGACATAAAGATTAGAAAATAGGACAACAGCAACAAAAAGTTATCAACAGGAGAGAAATGTTAGAAGTTTGATCCAAGAAGTCCAATATCCAGATAATGGGGTTTCAGAAGAGGGAACAAAGAAAATTACTGTATTCCTGGGCTCATCTAAAGCCCCTGGAGCTATGCACCTGTGTATTGCCAACCCAACTCCTGCCCCAGTCTCCATTGCCTCTACAACTATACAAATGCATGCCAATAACCAGGGCCTCTGCAGTTGCTAATTTATGCGCAACTGGCATCAGCCTCTTCTGCTGGTTCCAGCCCTTACCATTACCTCTGTGTCTGCAACTTTATCCTGACATTTTGCAGGTATCTGCAACTGGGGTTACACACACCACCAGCTTTGGCCACCACTGCCTATCTGCCCACATTCCTAGCTGCTGGACTGGAAGAGCCACTGAAGTCTCCAACAACCATTGTAGACACCATGGACCCTTTGCAGGTCTCCACAAGGATCACATGGTTGGTGATGTTGTGGACCCATGTGGCCTAAACCAGTGAGGTATACATTCCTGGGCCCAGAGCTGCCACATGCACTTAGCAACCTGCACCACTAGACCCAGAGTCACAGCATTCTCTGGCATGCTTCCATCCACTGGTGAAGGTCTTCCCTCTATCTAACTCAGTTAATACAGTCTGGAAGAAGTGACTGCTCTTCACATGGCACATACAACTATTCAAGAGTACAGGGATTGTGAAAATCAAGAAAACATGATACTACCAAAGGAACCCAATAAACTTTAAGTGCCCCTAAAGAAATGGAAATACACAAATTGTCTGATAAATAATTCAAAATAATTGTTCTAAAGATGCTTAGAGAGCTTATAGCTCTCACAGAAAAACAGTTCAACAAAGTCAAGTAAACAATACAAAAAAAAATGAAAAGTTCAACAAAAAAATAGAAACATAAAAAATAACCAAATGAATTTTGGAGCTGAAGAATACAAACACTGAAGAACTCAGTAGAGAAAAACTAAGAGGTAGCCCATGGAATGGGAGAAGATTTTTTGCAAATGACAATACAGATAAAGGGCTGATATCCAAGATACACAAAGAGCTTCTCAAATTCAACACTCAAAAAATTACTAATAACCCAGTCAAAATGAGCAGAAGGTATAAACACACACTTCTCCAAAAAAGACCTACAGATGGCTAACAGACACATGAAAAAATGCTCAACGTCACTAGCCATCAGGGAAGTACAAATCAAAACCACAATGAGATACCACCTTACACCAGTTAGAATGACAAAAATTAACAAAATAGGAAACAACAAATGTTGGCGAGGATGTGGAGAAAGGGGAACTTTCTAACACTGTTGGTGGGAATGCAAGCTGATACAGCCATTCTGGGAAAACAGTGTGAAGTTTCCTCAAGATGTCAAGAATAGAACTACCTTAAGACCTGGCAATTGCACTACTAGGTATTTACCCCAAAGATATAGATGTAGTGAAAAGAAGGGGAACATGCACACAATGTTCATAGCAGCAATGTTCACAATAGCCAACGTGTGGAAGGAGCCAAGATGCCCTTCAACAGATGAATGGATAAAGAAGATGTGGTACATACACACAATGGAGTATTATTCAGCCATCAGAAACAATGAATACCTACCATTTCCATTGACATGGATGGAACTGGAGATTATGTTAAGTGAAGTAATCAAGCAGAGAAAGACAATTATCATATGGTTTCACTCAGATGTGGAACATAAGCAATAGCACGGGGGACCATAGAGGAAGGGAGGGAAATCCAAAGGGGGAGAAATCAGAGAGGGAGATGAACCATGAGTGACTATGGACCCCAAAAAAACAATCTGAGGGTTTCAGATGAGAGAAGGTTGGAGGAGGGGATAACAGGGTGATGGCATTGAGGAGATCACATGCTATGATGAGCACTGGGTGTTATATATAACAATGAATCATTGAACACTACATCAAAAACTAATTATGTACTATACAGTGGTTAACCGAACATAATTTAAAAAAAAAAAGAATTCGGGGCGCCTGGGTGGTTCAGTGGTTTAAAGCCTCTGCCTTCGGCTCGGGTCGTGATCTCAGGGTCCTGGGATTGAGTCCCACATCAGGCTCTCTGCTTGGCGGTGAGCCTGCTTCCTCCTCTCTCACTCTCTGCCTACTTGTGATCTCTGTCTGTCAAACAAATATATAAAATCTTTAAAAAAAAAAAAAAGAATTCAATAAAGAGCTTGAATAACAGAAATGGACTAAGCAGGAGAATCAGTGAACTCAAAGACAGATAAATTGAAATTATCCAGTCAAAAAGAGAATGAAAAAATTGAATGATGAAATGAAAAATGAAAAAAAGAGAATGAAAAATTCTGTGGGACTTCTAGGACACTGTTAAGAGAATTAATCTACCCATTATTAGAGTACCAAAGAAGAGAAGGGGAAAGGGGCAGAAAGCTTATTTAAGGTGATAATGGCTGAGAACTTTCCAGGGAGAGATTTGGACATCCAAATTCATGATATTTGTAATTCTCCAAACAATTTCAATCCTCAACGAGATCTTCTCCAAGGCTTTACAATAAAACTGTAAAAATGAAAGAATCTTGGGCACCTGGGTGGCTAGTCATTAAGCATCTGCCTTCAGCCCAGGTCTTGATCCCAGCATCCTGCAATCCAGCCCCACACTGGGCTCCCTGCTAGGCAGGAAGCCTGCTTCTTCCTCTCCCATTCCCCCTGCTTGTGTTCCTGTGCTGTCTCTCTGTGTCAAATAAATAAAATCTTTTTAAAAAATCAAAGAATCTTGAAAGCAATAATAAAAAAGAAGCTTGTCACTTACAAGGTAACCCTCATAGGGCTATGAGCATATTTCTTAGCAGAAATCTTGCAGGCCAGGAGAGAAGGGGATGATATGTTCAAAGTACTGAAAGAAAAAAAAAAGAAAAAGAAAAAGAAACCTGCCAGCCAATAATACTTTGCTCAGGAAAATTGTCCTTCCGAAATAAATAAAGGAAATATAAAGATTTTTCCAGACAAAAGCTGAGGGAGTTCAAAATTACTAGGCCTGCCCTACAAGAAACACTGCAAGTTCTTCAAGCTGACATGAAAAAAAGAAAAAGGTTAATTAATGGCATGAAAATGCAGGAAAATATAAAACACATGGTAAAGATAAGTATATAGTCAAATTCAGAATACTCTAGTACTATCATATGATGGTCTATAACTCTAGTAAAGGTTAAAGGGCAGAAAAATTTAAAATAACTATAGCTAACACAAAAACAGACATGTAGATCAGTGGAACAGAATAGATAACCCAGGAATGGATCCACAACTATATGGTTAACTAATCTTTGACAAACCAGAATATCCAGTGGAAAAGAGACATTCTCTTCAACAAATGGTATTAGGAAAACCGGACACTAATCAATAATGTGATTAATGAAACTAGGCCACTTTTTTACACCACACACAAATATAAGTTCAAAATGGATGATAGACCTGGATAGGAAACCACTAAAATCCTAGAGGACAACACCAGCAGAAACCTCTTTGATATTAGCCTTGGCAGTTTCTTACTAGATACATCTCTGGAGGCAAGGGGAACAGAAGCAAAAATGAAGTACTGAGGCTTCATCAAGTTAAAAAGCTTCTGCACAGTGAAGGAAACAACAAAACTAAAAGGCAGCCTTCAGAATGGGAGAAGATATTTGCAAATGACATATCTGATAAAGGGTTAGTATCTAAAATCTATAAAGAACTTAGCAAACTCAACACCCAAAAAATGAATAATCCAATTAAGAAATGGGCAGAAGACATGAACAGACATTTTTCCAAAGAAGACATCTAGATGGTCAACAGACACATGAAAAGATGCACATCCTCACTCATCATCAGGGAAATATAAATTAAAAACTACAAATGAGATATCACCTCAAAACAGTCAGAATGGCTAAAATCGGCAACAAAAGAAACAACAGGTGTTGGCTAAGATGTGAAGGAAGAAGAACACTCTTAACACTGTTTTTTTTTTTTTTAATTTTTATTGTTTATAAACATATATTTTTATCCCCAGGGGTACAGGTCTGTGAATCGCCAGGTTTACACACTTCACAGCACTCACCAAAGCACATACCCTCCCCAATGTCCATAACCCTACTCCCCTTCTCCCAACCCCCCTCCCCCCAGCAACCCTCAGTTTGTTTCGTGAGATTAAGAGTCACTTATGGTTTGTCTCCCTCCCTATCCCATCTTGTTTCATGGATTCTTCTCCTACCCACTTAAGCCCCCATGTTGCATCACCACTTCCTCATATCAGGGAGATCATATGATAGTTGTCTTTCTCTGCTTGACTTATTTCGCTAAGCATGATACCGCTCTTAACACTCTTGGTGGGAATACAAACCTGTGCGGCCACTCTGTAACAGTATGGAATTTCCTCAAAAAGTTAAAAATAGAACTACCCTATGACCCAGCAATTGCATTACTAGGTTTTTACCCAGAGGATACAAAAATACTGATTCAAAGGGGCACATACACCCTGATGTTTATAGCAGCATGATCAACAATAGCCAAATTATGGAAAGAACCTAAATGTCCATTGACTGATGAATGGATAAATATATGCAATGGAATATTATTCATCCATAAAAAGGAATAAAGTCTTGCCATTTGCAACAACATGGATGGAGCTAGACTGTGTTGTGCTAAATTAAGTAAGTCAATCAGAGGAAGACAAATACCGATTGACTTCATTCATATGTGGAATTTAAGAAAACAAAACAGGTAAACATAAGGGGAAAAAATAGAGAGGGAGGTGAACCATAAGACTCTTAACCATAAAGAATAATCTAAGGATTGCTGGAGGAGAGGGGTAGGTTGTGGGCGAAATGGGTGATGGATATTAAGGAGGGCACTTGTTGTGATGAGCACTGGGTGTTATATGTAAATAATGAGTCATTAAATTTTACTCCTGAAACTAATATTACACTCTATGTTAACTAACTATAATTTAAATAAAAACTTGAAACATGAAAAAAGTTACTATTGCTAATATAATTGGCTAATGGATATACAATATAAAAACATATAAATTAGAACATCTAAAACATAAAGGAGGAGGGGTTGAGTAAAAGGGTAGAGATTTTGTATAGGGTTGCAGTTAAGTTCTAATTATCCTAAAATAGATTGTTACAGCTATAAGATGTTTTATGTAACATCTTATAACATCTCATGTAACCAGAAAGCAAAAACCTACATTAGATACATGTGAAATAAAAAGAAGGGAATCAAAGCATACCACTGTGGAAAATCATCCATTCACAAAGAAAGACAGCAAGAAAGGAGGACAGGAATGAAGGAACTATAAAAAGAGCCAATAACTTTTGAGACTTCATCAAAATCAAAAGCTTCTGCACATCAAAGGAAACAGTCAACAAAACAAAGAGGCAACCCACGGAATGGGAGAAGATATTTGCAAATGACAGTACAGACAAAAGGTTGATATCCAGGTTCTATAATGAACTCCTCAAACTCAACACACACAAAACAGACAATCATATCAAAAAATGGGCAGAAGATATGGACAGACACTTCTCCAATGAAGACATACAAATGGCTATCAGACACATGAAAAAATGTTCATCATCACTAACCCTCAGGGAGATTCAAATTAAAACCACATTGAGATATCACCTTACACCAGTTAGAATGGCCAAAATTAACAAGACAGGAAACAACATGTGTTGGAGGGGATGTGGAGAAAGGGGAACCCTCTTCCACTGTTGGTGTGAATGCAAGTTGGTGCAGCCTCTTCGGAGAAGTGTGGGGATTCCTCAAGAAATTAAAAATAGAACTTCTCTATGACCCTGCAATTGCACTACTGAGCATTTACGCCCAAAAATACAGATGTAGTGAAAAGAAGGGCCATCTATACCCCAAAGTTTATAGCAGCAATGGCCACGGTCACCAAACTGTGGAAAGAACCAAGATGCCCTTCAGCAGACGAATGGATAAGGAAGATGTGGTCCATATACACTATGGAGTATTATACCTCCATCAGAAAGGATGAATACCCAACTTTTGTAGCAACATGGACGGGACTGGAAGAGATTATGCTGAGTGAAATAAGTCAAGCAGAGAGAGTCAATTGTCATATGCTGAAAAAAAAAAAAAAAAAAAGAATACCTACCACTGCCGTCCACTCCATTTGAATGGAGTATCTTTTTTCTTATCCATTTACTCTCATCCTATGTGTGTCCTCAAAGCTAAAGTAAGTCTGTTGTAAGTAACATATTCTTGGATCATTTCTTAATCTATTTAGCCACTCTATGTCCTTGATTGAGAATTTAATCCATTTACCTTTAAAGTAATTATTGATAAGGAAGTATTCATTATTACCACTTACAAAAACTTTTTTCTGAAAAAAGTTTGTTTTCTGGCTCTTTTTTAAAAAATTTATTTTTTTTTAAATTTATTTTCAGCCTAACAGTATTCATTATTTTTGCACCACACCCAGTGCTCCATGCAATCCGTGCCCTCTCTAATACCCACCACCTGGTACCCCAACCTCCCACCCCCCCCCCCGCCACTTCAAACCCCTCAGATTGTTTTTCAGAGTCCATAGTCTCTCATGGTTCACCTCCCCTTCCAATTTCCCTCAACTCCCTTCTCCTCTCTAGCTCCCCTTGTCCTCCATGCTATTTGCTTTGCTCCACAAATAAGTGAAACCATATGATAATTGACTCTCTCTGCTTGACTTATTTCACTCAGCATAATCTCTTCCAGTCCTGTCCATGTTGCTACAAAAGTTGGGTATTCATCCTTTCTGATGGAGGCATAATACTCCATAGTGTATATGGAAGTGGTAGGTATTCTTTATCAGACGAAATAGACTTTCAGTCAAAAGCTGTAATGAGACAAATAACGTGATTATATAATGACAAAAGGGTCAGCTCAGTAAGAGCATAAGACAGAAATAAATGTATATGCCCCTAGCTTCAGAGCACCTAAATATAGAAAGCAAATATTAACAAAACTAAAGGGAGAAATAGACAGCAATACAATAATAGTAGGGTCATCAATGGCCCACTTTCAATACTGGATAGATAATCCAGACAGAAAATCAATAAAGACAGATTAGACTTGACTTAGGTCCCTATACTTAGGATCTAATGGACCTAAGAAACATATACAGAATATCCCATCCTAAAGCAGAGTAGGACATACATTGCACATGGACAATCTCCAGGATAGATCAACATTAGGCCACAAGATAAGTATAAACAAATTTAAGAAGATTAAAATAATATGAAATACTTTTTCTTATGACAATGATCTAAAACTAGAAATCATATCTTCTGCCCATTTTTTTATGTGATTGTCTGTTTTGTGTGTGTTGAGTTTGAGGAGTTCTTTATAGATCCTGGATATCAACCTTTTGTCTGTACTGTCATTTGCAAATATCTTCTCCCATTCCATGGGTTGCGTCTTTGTTTTCTTGACTGTTTCCTTTGCTGTGCAGAAGCTTTTGATCTTGATGAAGTCCCTAAAGTTCATCTTTGCTTTTGTTTCCTTTGCCTTTGGAGACATATCTTGAAAGAAGTTGCTGTGGCTGATATCGAAGAGGTTACTGCGTATGTTCTCCTCTAGGATTCTGATGGATTCCTGTCTCACATTGAGGTCTTTTATCCATTTTGAGTTTATCTTTGTGTACAGTGTAAGAGAATGGTCGAGTTTCATTTTTCTGCATATAGCTGCCCAGTTTTCCCAGCACCATTTATTGAAGAGACTGTCTTTTTTCCACTGTATATTTTTTTCCTGTTTTGTCGAAGATTATTTGCCCATAGAGTTTAAGGTCCATATCTGGGCTCTCTACTCTGTTCCACTGGTCTATGTGTCTGTTTTTATGCCAGTACCATGCTGTCTTGGTGATCACAGCTTTGTAGTAAAGCTTGAAATCAGATAACGCGATGCCCCCAGTTTTATTTTTGTTTTTCAACATTTCCAAAACTAGAAATCAATAATAAGAAAGCTGGAAAATTCACAAATATGTGAAAATTAAACACCACACTCCTGAATAACCAGTGGGGCATGGAAGAAATCAAAAGGGAAATTTAAAAAAAATCTTGAGACAAAAAATGGAAACACAACATACTAACATTTATCGAACATTAAATAAATTTTAAAATAAAGCAATTCTAAGGGGAAAGTTTATAGTAATAAATGCTTACATTAAGAAAAATCTCAAGTAACTGATCTTTGTACCTCAAAGAACTAGAAAAATAACAAACTAAGTCCAAATTTAGCAGAAGGAAGGAGATGATTCAGTCCAAATTTAGCAGAAGGAAGGAGATAAAGCTCTGCTAAAAATATAGAAAATGAACATAAAAGCAATAGAAAAGATTAAGGAAGGAAACTAAGAATTGGGTTTTTTAAAAGGATAGAATTGACAAAGCTTTAGCTAGACTTGCCAAGAGAAAAGAACTCAAGTAAATGAAATTATAGATAAAAGAGGACATTACAACTGATACAACAAATATAAATGATAATAAGAGACTAGTGTGAATAATTATATGTCAACAAATTGGGCAATCTAGATGAAACATACAACCTACCAAGACTAAATCAAGAAGAAATAGAAAGGCTAAACAGACTATTAATAAGTAAGGAGGGTGACTCAGTAACCAAAAACTTCCCAACAAAGAAAAGCTGAGGATAAAATGGCTTCATGGGTGACATTTGTTGAACATTTAAGAAGAATGAATACTAGTCCTTTTCAGAGTCTTCCAAAAAATTGAAGAGGAGGGAATATTCCCAGACTTATTTTACAAGGCTAGCATTTTCCTGATACCAAAAGTCAGATAAGGATACTAAACTGGAGGATTACTGAAGGAAGGGGTGGGGGTTGGGGTAACTGGATAATTGCTATTAAGGAGGGCATGTGTTGTGATGAGCACTGGATGTTATAGGCAATTAATGAATTGCCTATAACAATTAATGAATCACTGAACACTCAAAAGCTAATGATTACTATATGTTGACTAACTGAACATAGTTTAAAAAAAAAAACAAGAAATCTACAGACCAATATTTCTGATGAATAGAGATGCAAAATTCTCAACAAAATACTAGCAAATCAAATTCAATAGCTCATTAGAGGTATCATACACCACGAACAAGTGGGATTTATTTCCGAATTTCAAGGATTGTTCAGCATAAAGGTGAAAATACATCATATTAATGGAATGATAAATTGAAACCATACGATCATTACAATAGAGGCAGAGAAAGCACTTGACAGAATTCAACATCCTTTCATGATAAAAACTCTCAACAAAATGAGCATCTGGGTGGTGCAGTTGGTTGAGTGCCCAACTGTTGGTTTCAGTTCATGTTGTGATATCAGTGTTATGAGGTCAAGCCCCAAATTGGGCTCCATGCTCAACACAGAGTCTGCTCAGTACTCTCTTTCCCTCTTCCTCTTCCCCTCACCACCCCCATCTATCTCCCTCTCTCTCTCTAAAATAAATCTTAAAGAAGCTCTCAACAAAATGGACACAGAAGCTACATACTTCAACATGATAAAGACGACTGTGACAAGTCCACAGTTGACATCATGCTCAACAGTGAAATGTTGGAAGCTTTTCCTCTAACATCAAAACCAGACAAGGGTACCTAATCTCATTATTCCTTTTCAACGTAGTATTAGAAGTTTTAGCCAGAGTGATTAGGCAAGAAGAAAAAGAAAAGCCATCCAAATTGGTAAGGGAGAAGTAAAATTGTTTCTATCTGCATATGACATGACCTTATATAGAGAAACTCTGGAAGCTTCTCCCCTCAAACTGCTAACTAATGAATTCAGTAAAGTTTCAGAATACAGAATCAACATGCAAAAGTTAACTGGGTGGGGAGTTGGGTGAAAGTGGTGGTGGGTATTATGGAGGGCATGTATTACATGGAGCACTGGGTGTGGTGCCTAAACAATGAATTCTGGAACATTGAAAAGAAATAACATTTTTTAAAAAGTTAATTGCAAAAGTCAGAATATACTAACAATGAACTATCTGAAAAAGAAATAAAGAAAACAATCCCATTTACAATAGCATCAAAAACAATAAAATACTTAGGAATAATTTAACCAAGGACGTGAAAGAGCTATACACTAAAAATTGTGACGTTGATGAAACACATTAAAGAAGATACAAGTAAATGGAAAGATATCCCATGTTTATGAATTAGAAGAATTAATATTCTTTTTTTTTCAAAGATTGTATTTATTTATTTGACAGAGAGAGAGATCAAAAGTAGGCAGAGAGAGGAGGCGAAGCAGGCTCCCCGCTGAGCAGAGAGCCCAATGCAGGGCTCAATCCCAGGACCCTGAGATCATGCCCTGAGCCGAAGACAGAGGCTTAACCCACTGAGCCACCCAGGCACCTGAAAAATTAATATTCTTAAAATGTCCATACTGCATAAAGCCATGGATAGACTCAATACAATCCTTCTCAAAATGCCAGTGGGATTTTCCAGAAATAGAAAAAACAATCCTAAAATTCAAATGGAACTACAATATACCTTGTATAGCCAACCAGGCTTGAGAAAGAACAAAGCTGGAGGTATCACACTTTCTGGTTTCAAACTATATTATAAATGTATAGTAATCAAAACAGTGTGCAAAACAAAACAAAACCATTGTGGTACTGGCATTAAAATAGGTGCACAGACCAATGGAACAGAACTGAGACCCCAGTAGTAAACCCACACATATATGGTGAACTAATATTTGACAGGAACATTAATAATACTCAATGAGGAAAGGATAGTCTCTTCAGTAAATGTTGGGAAAATTGGATTTTCACGTGCAGAAGCATGAAATTGTACCTCTGTCTTACAACCACTCACAAAAATTAACTATAAATGGATTAAATATTAGACGTGAAACTGTAACCTCTCAGAAGAAAACAGAGCAAAGCTGCTTGATATTGGTGTTGGTGATATTTTTTTGAATATGACACCAAGAGCACATCAGTGAAAGTGAAAATCAACAAGTGAGACAACATTAAAACAAAGTCGATTCTGTACAGCAAAAGAAACAATCAACAAAATGACAAATCAGCCTACAGGATAGAAGAAAATATTCACAAACCACAAAGGTGACAAAGAGTTAATATCCAAAATACGTAAGGAACTCCTAAAGTTCAAGAGTAAGAAACCAAATAATCTGATTTTTTTAAATGGTCAGAGGATTTGACTTTTTTCTAAAGAAGACACAAAAATACATGAAAAGGTATTCAGTATTGCCAGTCATTTAGGAAGTGCAAATCAAAACCACAATCAAATATTACCTCACACCTGTTAGAGTGCCTGTCATCAGAAAGACAGGAGGTACAAACTTCCAGTTATAAATAATTCATGGAGTGGAAAGTACAGCATAGGGAATATAGTCAATAATATTGTAATAATATCAAATGGTGACAGATGGTGTCTACACTTAACTGTGGTGAACATTAGATAACATACAGTATTGTATAGTATTATTGTACTCCTGAAACTAATATAACAATGTATGTCAATTATATTATACTGATCAAAAATAAAAGAGAAAGTGTTTTTAAAAGATGAGATAAATAGTGGCAAGGATGTATAGAAAAGAGAACTCCTGTGGCATCTGGGTGGCTCAGTCAGTTGAGCAACCCACCTGCGATTTCTGCTCAGGTCATGATCTCAGGGTCTTGAGGTTGAGCCCCAGATCATCAGGCTCCATACTCAATGAGGAGTCTGTTTAAGATTCTCTCCCTCTGCCTCTCCCCCAACTTGAACTCACTCACTCTCTCTCTAAAATAAATTGATCTTTAAAAAAAGAAAAGAGAACTCTTGTGCACTATTGTTGGAAATACAAATTTGTACGGTCACTATAAAAAACAGAATGGAGATTCCTCAAAAAAAAAAAAAAAATAGAAAACAGAACTACCATATGATCCAGCAATTCTACTTCTGGGTATATATCAAAGGAATTGAAATCAGGATCTCAAAGAGATAGCTACACTTCCTTGTGCATTGCAGTATTATTCACAATAGCCAAGACATAGAAACAACCTAAGTGTCCATTGATGAGTGAATGGATAAATAAAATATGGTGTGTATACAATGGAATATTAATCATCCATAGTAAAGACAGAAATACTGCCATTTGTGACAACATGGATAAAACTTGAGAGCATTATACTAAGTGAAATAAGTCAGAGAATGGCACACACTTATGATCTCACTTATATGTGAAATCTAAAAAAGCTGAACTCATTAAAAACAAAGAGTAAATTGGGAGTTGCCAGGGGCAGGGGAGTAGGGGAAGTGAGGAGATACTAGTTGTAAGAGGATTTAAGTTCTGGGATCTAATGTGAACCATGGTGACTATAGTTAACAGTAGTGTATTTTGTACTTGAAAGTTGTTAAAAAAAAAAAAAGTAGATCTTGAACATTCTCACCATGCCAACAACAGAAAAGTTATTATGTCAGACAAAAGATGTGTTAACTAACCTTACTGTGGTACTCATTTTGCAACATTATAAGTGTAAAAAATCATCATGTTGTGCACCTTACACTTATATAATATTATATGTCAATTATATCTCAGTGAAGCTGGGGGAAAAAAACCTTTCCCAGAACATAGATATGAGTGTCCAGAGTGAAAGGGCCCAATAAGTATTTAGCACTTAATTATGAAACTTCAGCTCACTAAAGCTGAACGTTTCCAGCAAGAGAAATAGGTCACCTACTAAGGATTTGTCATAAGAATAGCATCTGTCTTCTTAATAGCAACATTGAAAACTAAAAAATAATGAAATATTGCCTTTAAAATTCTGAGGGAAAATAAAATTTGACCTAGAATTCTATTTTTATTCAACCACATTCTCAATCAAATGGGAAAGTAGCCTAAAGAAAATTCTGGTCATTCCAATTATCAAAACAAAAAGCCTCTTTAAACCTTTTTTCAGGAAACTACTGAAGGATAAACTGTTTAAAATGAGGGAGTAAACCAAAAGAGGCTATATGTGCTATCCAGGAAAGGCACTGTGACTCAAGGAGAGGCACAAAGAATTAGGACTCCGTTGGAGGGTAATAGGCCTAGAGAGTAACTTGTTCTGATGACAGCACAAGGGCAGCCAGGAAGCCTCCCCAGGAGAAAAATGACTTCCGAGAATATGTGGTAGTTTTACCATATGGAGAATGTTTTTGAAAGGGTTTTTTTTTTTTTTAAAGGTATTTTATAGAGCTTTGGAGGACATAAGAGGAGTATAATTTAAATAAAATTAAGATTCCTAAAACAAAAGCAGAAGGTAGTAGAAGAAAGGAAATATAATTAAAGTACATTATTTGGTCCATCAGTAAACAATATTTATTTTTAAATATTTTATTTATTTGAGAGAGAAAGACAGAGATAACAATAGAGAGCACATGTTGGGAGAAGAGGGAAAAGCAGGCTCCCAGTTGAGCAGAGAGCCTGATGTGGGGCTCGATCCCAGGACCCTGAGATCATGACCTGAGCTGAAGGCAGACGCTCAACAGATGGAACCAGCCAGCTCTCCCTCAATAAACAATATTTAAAAGTTACAATCTTATAAATAAGGTGTTGTTGTTGTTGTTGTTTGCATTCAAACACACCTTTTTCTTTTTTGGTCTGTTCTTTTTTTTTTCTTTTTATTTCTTTCCAGTGTTCAGAATTCATTGTTTATGCACCACACCCAGTTCTCCATGCAATACGTGCCCTCCATAATACCCACCACCTGGCTCCCCCAACCTACCACCCCTCTCCCTTCCAAAATCCTCAGTTTGTTTCTACAGTCTCTCATGGTTCGTCTCCCCCTCCGATTTCCCCCAACTCACTTCTCCTCTCCATGTCCCCATGGCCTCCATGTTAACCCATCTCCATAAGTTTAAACCAAAACTACAGGGCGCCTGGGTGGCTCAGTGGATTAAGCCGCTGCCTTCGGCTCGGGTCATGATCCCAGGGTCCTGGGATCAAGCACCGCATCGGGCTCTCTGCTCTGTGGGAAGCCTGCTTCCTCCTCTCTCTGCCTGCCTCTCGCCAACTTCTGATCTCTGTCTGTCAAATAAATAAATAAAGTTTTAACCAAAACTTGTGAGGTATTAGGAAAGTAGAAGGTATTAGGAAAGGGAAATGGATATAAACAGATGTTAAGATCCTCAGCTGCCATTATAAGAAGCAAATAGATAAATCTAAAACTGCATAAGAAGAGAGCAATATAGGAGCGCCTGGGTGGCTCAGTGGGTTAAGCTGCTGTCTTCGGCTCAGGTCATGATCTCAGGGTCCTAGGATCAAGTCCCGCATTGGGCTCTCTGCTCAGCAGGGAGCCTGCTTCCCTCTCTCTCTCTGCCTGCCTCTCCATCTACTTGTGATTTCTCTCTGTCAAATAAATAAATAAAATCTTAAAAAAAAAAAAAAGAGAGAGCAATATAAATGTGACATTTAGAAATACTTGATAAATTTTAGGAAAAAATTATAAAGAGTTGAAAGTACTTATCTCTAGGAAATAGTACAAGTTGAATATAGGACCAGTAATTTTATTGCAAGACTTTTAGCGTTATTTAACTTTTAATATTATGTGCTTATATTACTTTTAATACATTTAAATGTTAATTTTAAAAAGTTGACTTATCCAAAAGGCCAAAGAAAGTTTCAAGCCCCTTTTTATTTTTTTCATTTCATGCTGATTTTTCTGTCTTTTATCCTATATATTTGTTTTTAGATAGAAAGAACTGAATAAGGTGAAGAAAAAACCATTTGAAACCAACCTTTTGAAAATCCACAAATTTATTGAAAACCACTTATTTTTATGTTAATTTGCATATGGTAAATGCACAGTAAGTGTCTGAGTTAATTCTTAAAGTTATCAACAAGTTTCAGAGGAATAACCTTTTGGAGCCTTTTTGTATTAACACTTAAGTCTATTACTGGAGATTACAAAGACTCCATGTGAAACTTTATGATTTTAATACTCTTTGTCACTCATTTTACATGAAAACTTAATGAATAGAATTATACCTCAAGCTTACATTTAGAGCATGTTGTTTTTCCTAAAAAACAAAACAAAACAAAACAAAAACAAAAACAAACAAAAAAACCACCAACCAATCCCCTGTGCAAGTACTGAGTGGTAATAATTGATAAAAAAAAATCTCTTTAAATGCACAAATGGATTTCCTCTTCTATATGACAAGAATCAGAGGAAGCCTGTAATGCTCCTCAACTCTTTTATTTTAATTTATTTTTTATTTATTTTCAGCATAACAGTATTCATTACTTTTGCACCACACCCAGTGCTCTATGCAATCCCTGCCCTCTCTAATACCCACCACCTGGTCCACCTGCTCCTCAACTCTTGCTTCTGCTTAATAACATGTCCAAACCCACTTTCAGCAACAGAGAATTAGTGCTACCCAAACTAAAAGCATTTTGAATGGCAACAACAAAGCATTTATGTTAATTGTAATTAGCTATGCCTCTTTGGAGAATATAGACAACTTGAAGATTATATAAAAGCTTCTAATTTATGGAAAGATCTAACAGAGCACTCACATTATAACCTCCTGTTATGCTATTATTTTTCTACATGAGCATGTGTTGGGAATAGTGTTAGTCTGTTATCTTCTAGTGCTGATTAATATTTTTATTAGATCAATGTTTGTACTTCCATTTCTGAACTTAAATCAATTGATTGGATTATTTACTAACAATGAAGCATCATTTTATTAGTGATCCTGACTAGATATATCTTATATTCCCTTGTAAGACCCACAACACTTAACACAATTCTAAACATATATAGCAGGCAATTAAATGTGTTATTCAGGTGAATAGAATATCTAAAGTTGTAGGATTTCTTTTTTCCATATTGTTAGACTTATGTAGATTAAATGAGCCAGAGACTTAAAAGGGATGAAAATGCTTTCTGTGTAGGGGAAATTTGGCATTACTACAGTAAAGCAGTGTATACATTTTTAAAAATTTTTTAATGAGAAAGGAAAATTTATTCCAAATTTATTCCAAACATAAAGGACACAAAAGCAGTTGTAACACAATATTTTGTTTAATTATCTGGTAATAAATGAGAAAACTTGGATAAAATAAACTTGGGTAAAAAGATAAGTTACCAGTATTAACAGAAATACAGATTTAAAAGAAAGAAGTGTTAATATTGGGGCGCCTGAGTGGCTCAGTCAGTTGGGCATCTGCCTTTTGCCCAGATCATGATCCAAGGGTCCTGGGATCAGGTCCCACATCGGGCTCCCTGCTTAGCAGGGAGCCTCCTTCTCCCTCTCCCTCTGCCTACTACTCTGCCTGCTGTGCTCTCTCTCTGTCAAATAAAAAGAATCTTTAAAAAAAAAAAAAGTATTAGTATTTGGTTGGCCAGACAGATAGACAGACAGAAATCTGGCCTGTCAAATATTTTATATATACTCACAAAGGTCTTTGAATACTATGAAGTTTATAACCAGGAGACAAATTACTGAATGATTAGGTAATCACATCTTTAGCTCTAATACATTTGGCCATATTTTTTTCCACAACGATTATATATACTCCCACCAGCAATGTCCATACAATTTTTAACTAATTTATATTTGATGTACATTGTAAATTGCCTGATGTACTTAGGATATAAAGATGATTAAGATAGGGTTTTTTGCTCCCTGGGAGGGCAGTCTCGAGTTGGGTAGCAAACATGGAGCTAATACAGAGGAACGTATCAGCTAGCCAGCTGATGCTGCCTGGTAACAGGGAAATGGTTTCTCTTTATAGTGCCATAAAAGACGTTCCAGAATACCAGTTTTGGTGCCTTTCTTTGGCCACCCATGCGGTGCACTTTTAAACTGGCTTGAAAGTTCTCCTCAAATTTGATGCTTCTGAAATCTAGAATGACATTTGTTATTGTCAAAAGGGATGTTTTATAATGAAATTAGCTGTAAACTCCTATATCTAGTTATAATTGAACATTTATGTTTAAGATTGGTAGTTCATTTTTAAGAGTTAATCAGCAAATCTGCTTGAGAAGAATGACTTAATGCAACCCCTAAAAGTAAAATAAAACAATGGAAAGCATTTTAGGCCAATAACCTTCCCAGTAGGATATGGGTCAGTAAACTGTAGAAAACTTGATTTTTTTTTTTTGAAAGCTTGATTTTTTTAAAAGCTTTCTTGTATATGATGGATATTTTTGTATGTATACATTCTGTGTGATGATTTCCTGAGCTGGTGGAGGCCTATTTTATTATATTTAATATATATCATGGGAACAAATAGTCCTATGAATGAACATTAACAGTCAATAATAATTAACTAATATAGCTAAAAATATACATGAATATTTAATAATTAGCAAATACAACTAGTAAGATGCATTTAAATTAATATTTAATTGTATTCAGTTTTCCAAATACACACATTTAACCCTA
The DNA here is from genome assembly GCF_020171115.1 of Neogale vison. Lineage (NCBI taxonomy): Eukaryota > Metazoa > Chordata > Mammalia > Carnivora > Mustelidae > Neogale > Neogale vison. Next base: position 204,153,204 of record NC_058096.1, on the reverse strand, counting down.
AATAAAATTAAGGAGGTGAATGTGATGTGATGAGCACTGTGTGTTATATGCAACTAGTAATCATTAAACCCTGTCATGAAAACTAATGATGTACTACATGTTGGCTAATTGAATTTAAATAAAAAAATTTTTTTACCCATTTTTCTACTGATGGACATTTACGTTATTTTTACTTTGGGGCTTTTACAAATAAAACTATTATGAAAATTGGGTACAAGAAAAAAAAGAAATGAAACCATTCTACTCAGCAGCCATCCTTCCTACCCACGTGATATAGACTAGCTCACCAAATGAGTGCTATTTCACACTTCTGAGACCCAAAGGGAGCAGATAGAAACTCTCATTGTTGAGTTTACCAAGACTAGGGACTGCACTGTTGTGAACCCACAATTCTTCTTGGCCAGGGTTTTCTTCTAAATATGACTGACTTTTCTATAATAACTACTTATAAAGAAGAATATCAATAACAATAAAATAAGAATGATCAGCCACTTAAAATATGATAGGTTCCATGGCAGGTAAATCTGCACAAAAGCCTGTGAGGTTAAATTCAGTACAAAACGTTATCCTTACTTTATAGATGAGCAAACACAAAGGTGAGTCAAGATTTAAAACCAAGTGTCCTGACTTCTGCACTTAGGTCCCAAACTAATGTATCATGCTGCTTTCCATTAAGTAATTTAAGCCTCACAATAACTCTGTGAGGAAGACAATAAAAGCTTTATGTCGAGTTTTCTAGCTGAGGAAACTGTCTTTTGCAGAGACTAAGCAGTTTATCTGATTTCACGACTCATTTGCATGTGGCTAGGATTGGAATCTGCTTCTTCTAACATCAGCCAGCAGCAAAGGAACAGCATGTTTGGGTTTAAAGACTATACCTCCTCCAGTGTAGAGAGCCTAAAGAAGCTGGATCTCAAGGCTTGGGATGTGATAGAGGGTGTGGAGAGGACAGTGACAAAGCGCAGATCCAGAGGGAGCACCTGTGACTTGGCTGGGGTTTGAGCTGGTGAGGCTTGAGTTACAATCCAGGCTTGGCCACCTTCTTGCTGTATGAGCTTCAGCACATCACTTCCTTACACCCCACTTTAGTTGCTTCCATTAAATACAAATAGCATTGTTCTAAAAGTGTTATCAGACTTAAGTGAGAACATATATATAAAAGACTGCAGAATGCCTCGCATATAGAGGGTGCTTCATAAAAGTTAGTTTCCTTCCCAGGTGAGTGAATTTTTCTTTCTTTCTTTCCACAGCACTTATCTAGCCGGCAGAGTGTCCAGCAAAGCACATCCCAGGTAAGCAGCTTAACTAGGCCTCCGAGTCTTTTCCCTCGGCACTTGAAGTGGTCACAGCATGGGGATGCCAACAGGCAGTGATAACCACCATGGACATCTTGATTGTGTGATGCCTTTCATCTAAATAACCCTGACCTCCAAGCAGATTTGACCAGTCTTCCCTCACTCCTCTGTGCAAATTTACATAAGCACAATTGAAATAACATAGACTAGGAGACTGAAATGAATCCGTCTGGGAGAAAGTAAAAGTGTCATTTAGAATGGTGTCTGTTACCATCTAACACTGTAAATCAAGTGTATCAGGGCGACATCTCCAAGTAATAACTTTGAATTTAAAAGTTCATGGAGAATTTAGAAGTTTGTGACCTGGTGAAGATATTAAGTTCACTCTTAAGTTGGAATTACCGTTTCCATAGCTCCTTCACTCAGTTTACTTCTCCCAGCTACATATTTGCCTGTCTCAAACCAAACATATTGACAAAGCACTTCCCTACTAGCAGAGAAGACACCTTCTGTCTCTCTTACATGATCCCCTTTGATAGTAGAAGGAGAGTTGTCATTTGGTTTTCATTTTATTTCTGGTCAGTGTAGTAAGTAACTAAAATATTTACTGTTTTGTTTTTTTTGTTTTTTCGCCTTTCTCTTTAGGTAGATACAATGCGCCCACGTCATGGGGAAACCTGTCGGATGCCAGTGCCACACCACTTCTTCCTCAGCCTGAAGAGTTTCACCTACAATACTATTGGGGAAGACACGGATGTCTTCTTTTCCTTATATGATATGAGAGAAGGCAAGCAGATCAGGTAAAAGTTACTAGAAGTTGTGGTGAGGTGGAGATTGTGGAAGGATGATATTACCTGGGTCCTAAGCGTCTCCGGCCTTCAGGGAAGATAGACGCACAGAGAAGGAAAAACAAGATAAAGTAACTTCTTACCTAGCTGGGAGTTTTGCCTCAAATCCCAGTGTACCTTGAAGTCACATTGGGCCTCTTTTTTATGCCTATTTCCACATGGAAGTTCAAATTCCAGTCTTGGCTGTCACCACCTCAGAGAAAGAAAAGGATGCATCTTTTCAGTGCCAGAGAAAATGCATAGGAGAAACACAGAACAAAGCAAATTCAGCAGAGAGGTCCCGCTCTATAATGCAGGAAGACCTGGGCCCTGCCTTGTTGTATGTGAAGAAGAGGGTTCACAGGGAAATAGGCTAATGACGTCCTCCTGTCTGAGAGCAGTCTCAGCCCTCAGTGCCTTTCCAGCCCTACAAAGGGGAGAGCTTCTTCTGGACAGAAAGGAAGGTCGGTCTGATGCCTTCATTCCTGTTTGTCCTGGGTTGGAAGAGAGGCCACAGAATGGGGCTCAGAGGTAGTAGACCATGTATCTTGGCAGAGCAATGAGGCCTTTAAACATGAACAACTGTGGGGTGGGGAGCAGTCAAGGAGACACTCTGGACTTCACTTTCTCTACAGGCCAGCAGAGCTTTGATGGGGTGAGATGATAGTATAGCCAATTTTAGGGAGTCCAGAGAGTTCTCTGGTTCTCTTCTACTTGGGGCAGAGAGAAAATAAATTTGGAGATACTTTTATATTGCCTAGAAGCTTCCTTTATTCAGAGTGCTTTACGGGTTTTTTATTTACTTATTTATTTTTACATAAAATTTGAAAACAGCTGTTCCATTTTTCCAGTTGCATGGTATACATAGAAAAATTAAAAATGGAAGTTATAACAGTGCAAAAGAAAAGGAGTTAATTTGCATGCTCCACGGTACCTCTAATCTTGACCACATAGCCCTGAAAATTAAAGCAACTTGCTTCACTTTGGTGTAGAGCTAAAATGATACCCTCACTGTTGGGGTCATGTGGGTTTTCCTTGTCACTGCCATCTCCCAATCTGTGGGTCTAGAAATACTGTGGGAAAAGACAGCTGTGGCAGGGATGCTAGCTACAGGTGCTGGGCTGTGTGGATGCAGATTCTGGCTGCTATTTTTCCACTAGGCCCGAGGTTCATAAACTTTATTACTTACCTTTGTAAGTGGAAGAATCCTTTCTGAAGGCTGAATTTTTTGAGACAGTTCAGTAAGTGAAACAGGTAAAATAGAAGTACTTTACTGTTGGAGAGAAAAGGGAAATAATAGGAATCTCACTATGCGCCTTCCCCCACCCAGTACTGGGTGTAACCCCTGAAAGTCCCTGGGTTGTGATATAAAAACCAGAGCACCCTTCTTTATCATCTTTGAGTGCTAGTGACTGTGTCTTCTCTTTCCATGATCCTAGCACCTCACACAGTGACTGTGCCCAGTACATGCTTTGTCAGGCTTACTGTACAGAGAAGATCCACGCCCAGCAGAAACACCCCTGCTCTGGTTTGTAATCCATGCAGGATCATCAGTGCATCAGTTGTTTTTTCACTTGGGCTTCTTGTGTATAATTGAGCCTCAAGAAACAATAAAACATTTTTAAAAGAAGAAACATAAAAAACATTTTTTTTTCTTAGAGTTTCTGGAAATGTTTTGGTCATTTAAAAATCCCTAGATATTAGAGAACTATATCAGCTTCCCATTCATATAATAAACTTGTAGGGTCCTTAATTGAAAATACCATTTCTTTCTTGAGTTTTAAGAGTGGACAGAATTTTAGATCTAGGCTTAATTGATAAGTGTTCCTTCTTCTTTCCATTAGCATTTGTGTAGTTTTATAAGCCCTCCCCAAATTTTAGTTCATTGAACTGATGATACCAACTATGTTTTCCTAATGATTAGGTATTAAACTGGTGATATATTACTGCCTTGAAGTAGTTACCAGAAATCATGAAAGGCTAGGGATGTATTACATCCCTAACCGACTGTTGATACAGAGACTGTTGACACAGAGCAATCACCGTATCAAACCAAACAGTGCTAGTCTGGTGTTCAGTATTGCCAGGACGCTCTCACCTCTGTGCCGGAGAACATGCGTGAGCAGAGGGAGCAGGCTAAGGAGAGGACCAGATGTTCCCGCACTCTGAGTCTCATTGCTGATCCCACAGGCAAACCTAGAGAGGCTCCAGTGAAGGACAGCCTGCAAACCCACATAGCACAACCTGATAGATGTTGACTGATGAGTAAGTATTAAACAATCTGCGTGAAGGAAGAAGCGGCAGCTGAGAGGGCCTTGGTAGCTGTAACTTTCTGTGACATTCTATCATTCTGTACAGAGTCATAAATATTTAGGCTTGAAATCTAAATCTCTGATTAAGACCTCTCCCCTGAGCTTCAGAGTCTCATTTCCTTTTTCCTACCAGACATGTGCCCTTGGATGTCCCTCAGACGTTTCTACCTCAGCATATCTAAACTCATTTCATTTTCTTTCCTCACAAATATACTTCCTTCTATGCTCCTTAAATCAAGTGAAAGGCATTATCATTTGCCCAGAGATGCATGTCATAGACTTCAATGTCCTCTTAGCCTCCTCTCTCTCTATCTCCTTCCCTTCTCAATTAATCACTCTATCTTACTAACTTCTGTCTCCCAAATATCAGTCAGTTCACTCTCCCTACACCACTCCTGTCATCACCCCAGATCCTTCACATTTCTCCCCAAAAACAGACTCCCTGAATCTACTACCTTCCTACCCTGAGTTACTCTCCACAGCACCACCATACTTACCTTTTAAAAATGCAAACTCTTCACATCAGCTCCCACCTAACCTAAAGCCCTTGTAACTCAGTGTGACATAAAAGGCCCAGGATGATACAATTCTATTTCTCGAACCTTATTTCCTGCACCTTGATGAGGCAGTTGTCTTTCCCTAAACATGCCTTGCTCTTTCAGGCCCCATTACCCTTGCTGGCTTGGTAAACTCCTGTCCATTGAAACGCAACTGTATGAAACCTTCCTTAGTATTTATGAGTATAATCAGGCCCTGAGACTTCATTGTGCCCATGATAACACCCTGCACCTAGCTTTAGTCAATTACTAGATATTAAATTGTAATCATACACATGCATGTAGATTTCCCCCACTGGAATTGGAGCTTTCTTGTGTGTCTTTGTACCATCCCTTCCCACCTCCCACCACCAGTGCTAAGCACAGAACTTTGGGTATTGGAGCATTAAATAAATATTTGTTGAATGAATGAATGAAGAAGTGGTCAAATAACCAGTCCTGTGTGATCAAGAAAATTTTATTTAACTGAGCACGTTAGCAAGTATTTACTAAGAATTTCTTGTTTGTGGGCCCCTGTAATAACTGCTTGGGATTTAGAAGTTAAAAAGGACTATCCCTCACCTTGAGGAGGTCTGAACAGGCATTACAGGATTTCTAGAAGGTGTGAAACATGTTTTTCTGATTTTAAGAACCCCAGTTAAAAGGAAAAATAAGATTAGGGTATATGTCTTACAGACATGCAGCAACACTTTAAGCACAATAAGCAGTCAGGAAAAAACAAACAAAAAATACAACCCTTTAGACAGAAACTTTTTATTAACATGTAATATATTACTTGCTTTAGGGGTACAGGTCTGTGAATCATCAGGCTTACACATTTTGCAGTACTCATTATAGAACATACCCTCCCCAGTGTCCATCACCCAGCCAACCTATCCCTCTCTGCCCCACACCCCACTGACCCTCAGTTTGTTTCCTGAGATTAAGAGTCTCTTATGGTTTGTCTCCCTCCCTGTCACTTCTTGTCTCATTTTTTCCCTCCCTACCCCCAATGACCCCCTGTCCTACCTCTCAAATTCCTCATATTAGAGAGATCGTATATTTGTCTTTCTCTGATTGACTTATTTTGCTTAGCCTAATACCCTCTAGTTCCATCCATGTCATTGCAAACGGCAAGATTTTGGGGTTTTGATGGCTGCATAGTATTCCATTGTGTGTGTGTGTGTGTGTGTGTGTGTGTGTGTGTGTAAAGAAGATGTGGTATATATACCAGATCTTCTTTATCCATTCATCTGTTGATGGACATCTAGGTTCTTTCCATAGTTTGGCTATTGTGGTTAGACAGAAACTTTTATGGAGTTTTTTTAAGCTTAAAAAAAAATGAGCAGTCTTGTCTACATCATTGGTTGTTTTATATTTTTTCTTAATCAATTACAGTTTAGATCTTGCTTTATATTTAGGATTAAACTATATAGTTCAGGAAAGAAATATAGTCAGCTTTACCTTGTAATAAACTGAGATTACTTTTCCTGTTATGGTGAGCTAGATCAGTTGTCACCAAGGTTGTGAATTTAATACTCAAAGAACTATTTTTTAAAAAGAAAAAAGAGGGGCACCTGGGTGGCTCAGTGGGTTAAAGCCTCTGCCTTCGGCTCAGGTCATGATCCCAGGGTCCTGGGATCGAGCTCCACATCAGGTTCTCTGCTCAGCAGGGAACCTGCTTCCTCCTCTCTCTCTGCCTGCCTCTGCCTATTTGTGATCTTTGTCTTTCAAAAAAATAAAAAAAAGAAAAAGAAAAAAGAAGTCAGAGAAGAAGAGGATCTTTGAAAGACTGAGGAGCCAGGCTCTTGGAAAAAGGACTGTAGGAGAAAATGAAAGTAATTGAATTAAAGAGTGCCCAGGATTCAGATAAGGTACTAATTCATTTGTTCAACAGATATTTATTAAGCATATACTAGCTATTGGGATAGAACCTAGGGATACTGAGGTGAGCAAAAGAAATATCTGCTTGTCTTCTTGGAGCTTATGATCTAGAAAAGAGACCATCTCTTTCTACTAGAGAAATCACCAAACACGTGATTGCATTAATAAGTATGTAGTTTAAAAAGCCTTATAAGTGCTATAAAGGGACATCATGCAGAGTGCTCTGAAAGCTCATGTAGATTGGAATGAGGGGAGGCTCTTAGGGCATCCATGTTGAGACTTAAAGTATGTGCAAACAGAAAGAGTGGATAATGTGATCTAGGCAGAAGAAGGCCTAGATGCAGGGAAAAACTTGGTATATTCAGAAAACTGAATGGCAGTCAGTGTAGCTGGAATGTTGCAAGAGAAGGAAAGGAAATCTCAAGAGGAGATTGAAGAGATAGTCAGGGACCAGATTCTACAGGGCCTTGTAGCCATGAAAGGATTTTGGATTTTATTGGAAGTTCTAGAAGGTACTCAAGCACAAAAAGTAGCAAAGGCAAAAGCATGAGTCAGACACAACAAAGATATCAATGTATGTATGCAGGAAATTATGAGGTTATTAGAACTGGGAAGAGGTTTGTACTGGCAGTAAACTCCAGGTCTTGAACCTGTTTCTTATGCATGTTTGCTCACAACCCCTTGAACAAAGAAAGAACTCAGTAAATGTCCAATCAGAAAATGTATTAAAGACAAGATTCAGTAGGTCTAGGGTAGCTCAGAAAACCCTGTACACTGATTTAGATTTGATGCATTAGATAACCCTTATGAATCCTTGAGCAGGGGGATGATGTGAATGACATGTTGAAGGTGATTATTTGAGATTATCACAGTGGTAATATAGAGGTTAAACTAGAAAATAGAGAAGTTAGAAGCTGTTGCAGACATGAAGCGGTAAAGCCCTAGGATAAGGATGCTAGTAGTAAGATTAGAGAAGATTGGACATCATGTCCTATAAGACTTGGACCCATCTTCATCGCCTTTATAACCTAATTTCCTATCCTTCCCCCATTGATCAATCTAGTTCACAATGGCCTCCTTGCTATTCCCTGAAAATATAACATGTTTTTCCTTTAGGCCTTTCTTCACATCTACTGTTTCCTGAATATTCTCATGGTGCTTGCAGCCTCACCTTCCTTGGGTTTTTACTCAAATATCACACTTTTTATCTAGAATTGAAACCACCAGGGGTGCCTCAGTGGCCCAACTCATCAAGAGTCTACCTTCAGCTCAGGTCATGATCTCAAGGTCCTGGAATAGGGCTCCCACACTGGGCTCCCTGGCCAGTGGAGAGTCTATTTCTCCCTCTCCCTCCCCTCACCCACTCATGTTTGCTCTCTCACTCTCTCTCTCAAAATAAATAAATAAAATTTTTAGAATTGAAATCATCATTACTACCATCTTCCACATACACATCCATATTCTCAGTGTCTCTTCCTTGCTTTATATTTTTCCTTAGCACTTAGAACCATCTAGCATACTAAATAGTTTACATATTTACCTTTTTGTCTGTGTTCCATCACTGGGCTATAAGCACTATGAGAACAGAGTTTTTTAATCTTATTCACCAGCAAATCCCCTGAACCTAATAGAGAATTGGCATATGGAAGGTACTCAATAATTATTTGCTGAAAGGATGAGTAGTCTACTAAATGTAACAATAAACTTACTTATTTCTCTTACCACTTTCTATTTCTAAAACCTATAACTCAGTGTTTTTTGTTTTGTTTTGTGTTTGTGTTTGTTTTTATTTTTTACCTTGGCAACAAGGAGAAATGGTGCTATAATTATTGAAGCTAGCTGAGTGAAGAAAATAATGAGTTCGGTTTGGGCTATGTTGAGTTTGAAGTGATAGCCAAACAATCGATGGGTCATGTGGTAGGAGCATCTGGGATGCAGGTGAGATGTCACAGATGGAGATGAGAATTTTACTGGGAATAGTTTCTGCATGCAGAAACAAAGCTATCTGGAAAAGTGAGAACATATGAGAAGAGCAAAGGGCAAAAGACAGGGAATATTTCAATCATTAGAAAACAATTTATGTATATGTACATATACATATGTACAGTAGTACAATGTACTACTGCCAAGTAATTTAGGAATTCATTTAAAACTGGGAAAGTAAATGCCAGTAAAGCAGAACAAATAACTGAACACAGCCAGTAGCATCATAGTACTTGAATTCAAAAATGTATTACAAAGCCACAGTAATCAAAACAGTATGGTACTGGCATAAAAACAGACATAATGACCAATGGAACAGAACAGAGAGCCCAGAAATAAACTTACCCATATATAGTCAACTGATCTATCTACCAAGATGCACGATAGGGAAAGGATAATCTTTCAATAAATGGTGTTGGGAAAACTGGATATCCACATGCAAAAGAATGAAATTTTTCACACAATTCACAAAAATTAACTCAAAATGGATTAAAGACTTAATATGTGAGACATTAAATCTTTAACTTCTATAAGAAAACACAGAGCAACAGCTTATTGACATTGACCTTGACAATGATATTTTGGATATGACACCAAAAACACAAGCTTTGTTGCAAAAAATAGACAAGTGAGATTATGTCAGACTGAAAATTTCATTCTGCACAGCAAAGGAAATAGGCAACAAAATGAAAAGACAGTCTATGATATTAGAAAAAGTATTTTCAACCATATATCTGATAAAGCATTTTTTTTATTTTTAATTTTTTTATTTTTATAAACATATAATATATATATATTTTTTCCAATTTATTTATTTTCAGAAAAACAGTATTCATTATTTTTTCACCACACCCAGTGCTCCATGCAAGCCGTGCCCTCTATAATACCCACCACCTGGTACCCCAACCTCCCACCCCCCTGCCACTTCAAACCCCTCAGATTGTTTTTCAAAGTCCATAGTCTCTCATGGTTCACCTCCCCTTCCAATTTACCCAAAAGCACATACCCTCCCCAATGTCCATAACCCTACATATAATATATTTTTATCCCCAGGGGTACAAGTCTGTGAATCGCCAGGTTTACACACTTCACAGCACTCACCAAAACACATACCCTCCCCATTGTCCATAACCCCACCCCCCTCTCCCAAACCCCCTCCCCCCAGCAACCCTCAGTTTGTTTTGTGAGATTAAGAGTCACTTATTGTTTGTCTCCCTCCCAATCCCATCTTGTTTCATTTATTCTTCTCCTACCCACTTAAGCCCCCATGTTGCTTCACCACTTCCTCATATCAGGGAGCTCATATGATAGTTGTATTTTTTTTAAGATTTTATTTATTTGACAGAGATCACAAGTAGGCAGAGAGGCAGGCGGGGGGGGGGGGGGGGAAGCAGGCTCCCCGCTGAGCAGAGAGCCTGATGTGGGGCCTTTGTGGGCAGCTGCCCAAACACTGCATAAACGTTTGTCAGCATATGGCTGCCTTCCTATGCCCTTCAGTTTTTCTGAGTACCTCCTGCATGTTCACATACCAACTGTTAACAAACCAGGTCATTGGCAAGTAACCTCTAAACCCCAAATAATGAAAAATAAATTATTTACATTTTCAGTTTGAGATGCTAGAAGAAGAAAAAAAAAAGTAAGCCTAAAGAAAACAGAAGGAAGAGAATAATAAAATAAAACTTAAAGAAAGTGTCAATAAAATAAAAACCGATTATCTGAAAAAAGAAACTTTTAAAAAAATAGACATACCTTCTTTGAAAAAATGCATCTTCAGGTCCTCTGCCCATTTTTAAACTGAATTACCTTTTGTGGTGTTGAGTCCTGTTAGTTGTTTATATATTTTGGATACTAATCCCTTGTCAGATACAACACTTGCAAATATCTTCTCCCCTTCTGTAGGTTGTCTTTTTGTTTTGTTGATGGTTTCCTTTGCTGTACAAAGGTTTTTTGTTTTTCTGTAGTCCTAGCAGCTTAATTTGGTTTGGTTTCTCTTGCCTAAGGAGACATATCTAGAAAAATGTTTCTGTGGCTGATGTCAAAGAAAGTACTGTCTATGTTTTCTTCTAAGAGTTTTATGGTTTGTTGGTATGTTGCTGTTGGTGAGAATACAGGTTGGTATAGCCACTGTGGAAAACAGTATGGAGGTTCCTCAAAAAACTAAAAATACAATTACCATATAACCCAGTAATTCCACTACTGGATATTTACCCAAAGAAAATGAAACCACTAATTTGAAAAGATATATGCATCCTCATGTTTATTGTAGCATTATTTGCATAGTCCAGATATGGAAACAACCCAGGCATTCATCAGTAGATGAATGGATAAAGAAGATGTGGTATATTCGATGGAATATTACTCAGACATTAAAAAGAATGAGATCTTGTCCCTTGCAAAAACATAAATAGACCTAGAGGATATAGTGCTAAGTGAAATAAGTCAGACAGAGAAAGACAGATAACACATAATTTTGCTCATATGTGGAATTTAAGAAACAAAACAAAGAGACAGAAAAAAAAAAAAAACCTAGACTCCTAAATGCAGAGAACAGACTAGTGGTTGCCAGAAGGGAAGTGGGTAGGGGGAGGGGTAAAATAGATAAAGAGATAAAGGGGATGAAAAGTATACTTCATCTTGATGAGCACTGAATTGTTGAATCACTCAATGGTATACTGAATCATCCAGTGGTATACTGGAACTAATATAACACTATGTTAATTATCTTCATTAAAACAAATTTTAATAGATATACCAATACCAAGAGTAATTAAGAGAAAGACACAGATAAGGTATGCATACTAAAAATTTTATGGAACTCATTTATTTAAATTTAGGTAAGGTTGACAAAGCATACAATTAACCATTTTAAAATGAACAGTTATGTGGCATTTACTACATTCACAATGTTGTACAACCATCATCTCTGTCTAGTTCCAAGCATTTTCATACCCCAAAAGGAAGCCCTGGATCTAATAAGCAGTTGTTCTTCAATTCCCTCCCCAGCCTACTCCTGCTGATAGCCCCTGGCAGCCACCAATCTGCATTCTATCTTTATAGATTTATATATTCTAGATATTTCACATAAATAGAATCATATATATAATATGCGACCTTTTGCACCTGATTTACTTCACTTAATAATGTCTTTAAAGTTCATTCATTTCGTAGCATATATCATCAGTACTTCATTTCTTTATATGGCTAATTAATATTCCATTGTATGGTTATGCCACAGATTTTTTTTATTTGTTCATTCATTGTTGGATAGTTGCATTGTTTCTAGCTTTTGTCTATAGTGAATAGTACTACTGCAAGCCCATGTACATATGTATTTGTTTGATTGCCTGCCTTCTATTCTTTTAGGTATGTATCTAGAAGTGGAACTGCTGGGTCAGAGAGTATTTCTATGTTTAGCTTTTGAGTAACTGCCAAACTGTTTCTCACAGAGACCTAACAATTTTACATTCCCAACAGCGATGTGTGAGGGCTCCAATTTCTCCACATCCACATCAATACTTGTTATTTTCCTTTTTAAAAAAATTCTAGCTATCCTACAGAGTGTGAATGTGAATTAGTACCTCATTGTGGTTTGATTGCATTTTAATGGTAACTCATGATGTGAGCATCTTTTCATGTGTTTATTCACCATTTTTATATCTTCTTTGGAGAAATGTATATTCAAGTCCTTTGCCTATTTTTAGTTAGATTATTTGTCCCTTTTTTAGAAATTTAAAAAATATATACATTAACTGAAAATGTTGTTTTGTTTTGTTTCCAGTGTTTAAATTCCAGTTAGTTAACACATAGTATAGTAATAGTTGAGGAGTAGAATTTAGTGATTCATCACTTAAATACACCACCCAGTGCTCATCACAATAGTGCCCTCCTTTTTTTCTTTAATTTATTTTCAGCATAACAGAATTCATTGTTTATGCACTACACCCAGTGCTCCATGCCATACCTGCCCTCCATACAACAGTGCCCTCCTTAATGCCCATCACCCATTTAGCTCATCCCCCACCTACCTCCCCTCCAGCAACCCTCAGCTTGTTCTCTATGATAAAGAGTCTGTTTTATGTTTTGCCTGTCTCTTTCCCCACCCCATGTTCATTTGTTTTGTTTCTTAAATTCCACATATGAATGAAATTATATATTTATCTTTCTCTGACGTACTCACTTAGAATAATACACTCTAGTTCTGTCTATGTCATTGCAGATGGCAAGATCTCATTCTTTTTGATGGCTGAGTAATATTCTATTGTATAGATCTATCAAGACTTTTTTTTTTCCACTTCTTTATCCATTTATCAATTGATGGATATTTGGGTTCTTTCTGCAATTTGGCTATTGTTGATAATGCCACTATGAACAACTGAATTTTTTTTTAATTTTCTTTCCAGTGTAGTTAGCATACAGAGTTATATTAGTTTCAGGTGTACAGTATAGTGATTCAGCAATTCTATATGCTCATCGTGACACGTGCACTCTTTAATCCCATCACCTGTTTCACCTATCCCACCCACCTCTATAGTTAAGAGTGTGTTTCTTGGTTTGCCTCTCTCTTTTCCCTTTGCTCATCTGTTTGGTTTCTTAAATTCCACATATGAGTGGAATCATGACATTTGTCTTTCTCTAACTTATTTCACTCATCATTATACTCTCTAGCTCTGTCTATGTTGATGCAAGTGGCAAGATTTCATTCTTTTTTATGCCTGAATAATATTCTATATATGTATATGTACCACATCTTCTTTATCCATTCACCCATTGATGGACACAGGGCTACTTCCATAATTTGCTTTGGTAAGTAATGCTGCAATAAACATAGGGGGCTTATAGTGTTTTCTTATTCTTAGAGTAAATACCCAGTAGTGTAATTACTGGATCATGGGATAATTCTAGTTTTAACTTTTTGAGGAACCTCCATATTGTCTTCCACAAGTGGCTGCACCAGTTTACATTCCCACCAGCAGTGTACAAGGGTTCCTTTTTCTCCACGTTCTCACCAGCACTTCTCATTTCTTGAGTTTTTTATTTTAGCCACTATTACAGATATGAGGAGATAGCTCATTGTCATTTTGATTTGCATATCCCTGATGATGAGTGATGTTGAACATCTTTTCATATGTCTGTTGTCCATCTGTATGTCTTCTTTGGAGAAATGTCTGTTCATGTCTTCTGCCCATTGTTTAATTGGATTATTTGGTTTGGGGGTGTTGAGTTGTATAAGTTCTTTATATAACTTGAATACTAATCCTTCATCAGATATGTCATTTGCAAATACCTTCTCCCATTCCATAGGTTGTCTTTTAGTTTTGTTGGTCATTTATTTTGCAGTGCAAAAGCTTTTTATTTTGATAAAGTCCCAATAGTTATTTCTGCTTTTGTTCCCTTACCTTAAGAGACATATCTAGAAAGATGTTATGGCTGATGTCAGAGAAGTCACTGCCTTGGCTCTCTTGTAGGATTTTTATGGTTTCAGGTATCATCACATTTAAGTCCTTAAAGTCCTTAAGTGGATTAAGTCCTTAATTCATTTAGAGTTTATTTTTGTGTATGATGTAAGAAAGTGGTCCAGTTTGATTCTTTTGCATGTAACTGTCTAATTTTCCCAACACCGTTTGTTTAAAGAGACTGTCTTTTCCCCATTGCATATTCTTGCCTTCTTTGTTGAAGATTAATTGACCATATAATTTTGGGTTTATTCGTGGATTTTCTATTCTGTTCCATTGACCTGTGTGTCTATTTTGTGATTCTTGATCACTACAGCTTTGTAATATAATTTAACATCTGAAATTGTGATGTCTTTAATTTTGTGTTTCTTTTTCGAGATTGCTGTTTGTCTTTTTGTTGATTTGTAAGAGTTCTTTAGATTTTCTGGATACTAGACATTTATCAGATGTATGATTTGCAAATATGTTCTCCCATTCTGTAGATTGTCTGCACTTTCTTGATAACATCCTTTGATGCACAACAGTTTTTAGTTTTGATGAAGTCCACTTTATCTATTTTTTTTCTCATGTTGCTTGTGCCTTGGGAGTCATGGAATACGTTTTAAAAATTGTATACATATACTATGAACTTGATACCAATAAACTTGTGTTCATATATATGAGTATAATTTTTGTAATAGCAGATATCTTAAAGTAGTCTAAATGTCCAAAGTAGAGAGATAACTAAATAAATAATAGTATAAACTTAGAAAAGATAGAGGTAAAAAGAAGTGAGAGAGGAACTGAATTAGTTTTCAATTGTTGCACAACATATTACAGCAAATTCTATGGATTAAAAATATACCATTTTTTAAGTTCACAGTTATGTAAGTTAGAAGTCTGCCAAGACATGAC
The DNA here is from genome assembly GCF_020171115.1 of Neogale vison. Lineage (NCBI taxonomy): Eukaryota > Metazoa > Chordata > Mammalia > Carnivora > Mustelidae > Neogale > Neogale vison. The sequence continues at coordinate 204,138,020 of NC_058096.1, read as the reverse complement.
TAGGCTCCTCTCATGTTACCACAAAGCTGAAGTCAAAGTGTCAACTGTGCTGCGTTCTAGTCTGAAAGCTCTAGCGGGAATATGCTTCCAAGCTCTTTGGATGTGGTTGGCAGGATTCAGTTTCTTACAGTTATAGGATTGAAGTTCCCATTTCCTTGCTGGCTTTCAGCTGGGAGCTGCTCTCAGCAGCTAAAGATCACCTGCTTTCCTTACTAGGTAGACCCCTTCATCTTTAGGTTATCAGCATTGTAGTGAATCCTTTTCCACTCTTTGAACCTCTGACATTGTTTTCTGTAACTAGCAGAAAATTCTGCAGTTATAAAATGTTCATGGCACTGGGTCATACTCACCAAGGCACTCTCCCTATCTTATGTTCAATTGTGGCTTATAACCTAATCATGGGAGTAAATGCTACATATTTACAGTTACAGGGATTATGAAACCCTAGGACTGGTGAGGAAATGTGGGGGATCATATTAGAATCTGCCTATAGCAGGGATTATGTCTACATAAGCATATTCTATATATTTTAAAAATTAAATAAATATTGTTCAGTGAAAACAGCGAGTTTACAGTTATTTAGTATGTGTTTAGTATGACATTTGTGGAGATAAACTATGGATGTCTGTATACATATAGTGTATATTATAATCGGCAGTAATTTGTTGAAAAACTAAAATTTCTAAAAAGAATTATTGAGCAGATAGACATTTAAAGTTTTGGTAGTGACACTTTCTTAAACTGGCTGGCAACTTAAGAGAGACAATTACAGGGGTGCCTGGGTGACTCAGTGGGTTAAGCCTCTCCCTTTGGCTCAGGTCATGATTTCAGGGTCCTGGGATTGAGCCCTGCATCCTGCTCAGCAGGGAGCCTGCTTCCCCCTCTCTCTCTGCCTGCCTCTCTGCCTACTTGTGATTTCTCTCTCTGTCAAATAAATAAATAAAATCTTTTAAAAAGAGAAAGATAATTATAGCAAGTTATAACAAATACTGACTTTGCTATATGAGTAGATAAATAGACCACAATGTTTCATTTATGCTTCTCCCCTTCTTCAAATGGCCAGCTTCAGATTTCAGTGTCAAACATCTGCTTTGCTGTTGAGTGATAATGAGGTAATAGAAGAACAAAGCCTTAAGAGGCCAGAATTTAAAATGTCCTTTGTCTTTTTTCCCTAATATCATGGATTTCCCTATAAAAGGAATGTGTTGCTGTAGTTATATTTTTTTCTGTATACACATCTGTTAAGATCGTTAACCATTATCTTTTTTTTTCAATTTATTTATTTTCAGAAAAACATTATTCATTATTTTTTCACCACACCCAGTGCTCCATGCAAGCCATGCCCTCTATAATACCCACCACCTGGTACCCCAACCTCCCACACCCCGCCACTTCAAACCCCTCAGATTGTTTTTCAGAGTCCATAGTCTCTCATGGTTCACCTCCCCTTCCAATTTACCCAAATTCCCTACTCCTCTCTAACACCCCTTGTCCTCCATGCTATTTGTTATGCTCCACAAATAAGTGAAACCATATGATAATTGACTCTCTCTGCTTGACTTATTTCACTCAGCATAATCTCTTCCAGTCCTGTCCATGTTGCTACAAAAGTTGGGTATTCATCCTTTCTGATGGAGGCATAATACTCCATAGTGTATATGGACCACATCTTCCTTATCTATTCATCCGTTGAAGGGCATCTTGGTTCTTTCCATAGTTTGGTGACTGTGGCCATTGCTGCTATAAACATTGGGGTACAGATGGCCCTTCTTTTCACGACATCTGTATTTTTGGGGTAAATACCCAGGAGTGCAATTGCAGGGTCATAGGGAACCTCTATTTTTAATTTCTTGAGGAATCTCCACACTATTCTCCAAAGAGGCTGCACCAACTTGCATTCCCACGTTAACCATTATCTTAATCTATTTAATAATTACCACATAATTATCTCCTTTAAAAAATTACAAATAATTTTCTTTTAGAATAAAATTTGTGTTATCGTTTGTATTTGGTTCTGTATGGATTCACTTATTCTATTATGTGAATTTCCTTTTTCACACAAGGAGTTATTATTGTGTAACTAACGTATTTTCTGTGTACCTCTGCTGTGCCTGTTAATATGCCTGGTTCTCTTGCTGGCCCTTTACCAATTTAGCGAAGTGCTCTGAAGTCTCAGGGTACCAATGATTGATTTTATCACTCAACTGGCTTTCCCTAAAGAGTCCTCTTTATACCAGGTTTTTCTGCTAGGCCTTGGGAGCACACACTTGCCCTCAAAAACTTAATCTTTCTTGATTATCACATGAAAACACTTATGTTAGCTATCCTCTCATGGCTGCTCTGCAAAGCAAGCTAAAATGCTTCATTTCTTATTCTCGTGGAGTTTATTCAGCATTCAAAATACCCTTGCGTAGAATTAACTTTTTCTTGAAAATCAGCTGCTTCTGTAGTTGAAGTACAGAACTCTCCTTGAGAGTCCAGCATTCTACCCCAATGAGATAATTTGCCTCTGTGAAAATCTCAGATGCTCTGGAGATGAATTTTCTTTTAAAATGATGTGTAAGAATTTTGTTTATTAAATCAAACAGTTGTGCTTCTCTCTGCGAAAAAAGTCCTGTCTTTACAATGCAACTGGATCTTACTGGCAAGAGCTCAGGCAGCCCGTGAGGGACATGCAGTTCAGTCTTAGTCCTGTCACTTAGGGCCCCATGGTATAGTCTAGTCTGTCTTAACTTGGTCTGGGACATAGCCTCCAGCTCACTATGCAACATTCCCTCCAAAGATTTTCCATGTGTCCCAGCAGGTATAAGAGAAGCTAGTCCCCTGGCTCAGGTGACTGACAACATCACTTTCCTTTCCTACTCTGCTCTCTAGTCTGTCATTGTCAATACGCATATCTTCCTTGGAAATTACAGAGATTTATGGAAATTAAAAATTAGCTCACTCTCTATCATACAAAGAAAGCCAGGGATCTGTGTCCTATGGATGGAGAAACCTACACACAAATATTTAAGTGAATTTACATATAATCCAATTATCTTGTAAGTTTTTTCATTAATATATTTTCTTATATAACACAAAGCTGAAAATACAGAATGAATGCAAATATGGTTTAAACCAAAAATATTCCATTCCAGTGGCCAAACCATCCCAACATGCTTTGAAATATATGCCCAAGGCATCGGGTCCTGTTCAGAAACATTAAAGTGAAAAATCTGCTAAGGGGTAGGCAAAGTGAAACTTTCACTTTAGGTACATACCTTGGTCTATAATCTATATCTCTTTTCATCTGAGAATAAGATCAGAAGTTACCAAAGGTTATTATGCTCTGAGTCTAGATGTCTATTATGCTTTTAGTCCAGGGTCCTATAGAGTTTAGGTGAAAACAGTAAAAGCAATAGTCAATTTCTTTAAGAAGATCTTTGTTTAGAAGAAATTTGCCTTCTGCTCTGTCTAGACCATAGTGCACAGTGCAATGTAGAAAAGAATGACTAATTTTTTTGACCTAAGTTCACAAAAAATCCTCTGCTTGTGGAGAATTAAGGGGTATCAGAGGTAGAAGTTATAGAAGATTGGTATAATCATTTATTTATGAATCAGACATCTATTTTGCACTGACTATGTACTCTCACTGTTATAGTCTCTAGAGATATAGCAGCAAATAGAACACACAAAAATTCCTGCTATCATGAAGCTTACATTCTGGTGGTGAGAGTGAGTGTATGTGTGTGTGTGTGTGTGTGTGTGTGTGTGTGTGTATGTGTATATGATTGCATAGTATATTTGGAGGGATAAATGTTATCAAATATAAAAAGTAAACTATAAGAGAGAATTTGCTATCTTGAATAAAGTAGTCAGCATAGGCCTTACTGAGAAGGTAAATATACCATGGGGTTATCTTCCAGGAGAAAGACCCCTTGTCTACCATCCTCACATCAGTGAATCTCAAAATGACATCCAGGGGCACCTGGTGGCTCAGTAGGTTGAGTGTCTGCCTTCAGCATAAGTTATAAATTCAGGGTTCTAGGATTGAGCCCTACATCAGGCTCCCTACTCAGCAGGGAGTCTGCTTCTCCCTCTCCCTCCCCCCTCCCTCTCCACTCATGTTGTCTCTCTCTCTTTCAAATAAATAAATAAAACCTTTAAGGAAAAAAATTTTTCTTATAAAAAAAAAAAAAAAAGACTTCCAGATTAATAAGGTGGAGCCAAGGGATGAAATAGTAACCAGCTTCCTCACCCTTGGTCATTTAAGGATAAATAAGTAAACTAGATAGATAGATAAGAAATGAGGGTGGGTTGGATTTGGGTTGTTGTCTTTTAAAGGTAGAACTGTGCTGGTTTCATTTCTGGAATGATGGAGTGAGCTCCTAACTGACTAGCCCTCCCACAATCTCCTGTTAACACTGGCTAAAAACCAAAAAACAATCACCTTAACATTCCGCAGAATGAACAAAAGCAGGCAGATATTGGAGGGGAGTAAAAACTTAGAGAAAGGAACCAACACATGGTGAATTTCCTACTTTTATGGTATTGGTCTGAGTATAGTCTTAGAACATCATGGGGTAATGGCACCTGGTGGCTCAGTGGGTTAAAGCCTCTGCCTTGGGTTCAGGTCATGATCTCAGGGTCCTGGGATTGAGCCCCACATCAGGCTCTTTGCTCCACAGGGAGCCTGCTTCCTCCTCTCTCTCTCTGTCTGCCTGCCTCTCTGCCTACTTATGATCTCTGTCTGTCAAATTTATTTATTTATCTTGAAAAAAAAAAAAAAGCATCATGGGGTAGCTAAAACTCCAACAGAGTTGTATTTTTAGCCTGAGGAACCAAGAGATGGAGTCTGGGGCAAGCATGACCACTGCAAGGAGTCTTGGAGAGGAGAGAATAGGAGATGGACAATCCCAAATTCTATATATGAACTCTGCCCATGTCAGCAGATGATCCCTGAATTACAAATAGGCAAGGCAAACTCAAGGTAGCTTGCAATTTAAGGCTAAAAGAAACTGGGATTTGACCTCCGTAAATCACAGGAGAAATATTACAGATTAAGTCTAATCAATTAATTTCTATTAAAAAGAAAAATACTAACTAACCCTCTAAAGAAGACTATTAAAGAATTAAGCATCTCCATAGCATAACAATTGCAATGTCCAGGATACAGTACAAAATTTTGGGACATACAAAGAATCAAGAAGGTGTAACCCATGCTCGGGCGAAAAGGCAATCAACAGAAGCCAATCCTCAGATAACTCAGATGTTGGAATTATCAGACAGGCCTTTTAAAATAGCTGTTATAACATGTACAATGAGTGAATAAATAGTAAATATCTCAACAGAAAAATACAAAATTCTTTTTAAATAACCAAATGGAAATTTTAGAACTGAAAAATACAATATCTATATTAAGAATATCTGGAATAAAAATATCTCTGGATGAGGATAATTGAAAAGAGATCATAGCAGAGAGAATCAGTGAATTAAATACCAATATGAATTGTCCAGTATAAAAAAGAGAGGAAAATATTGACACAAAACAAAATAAACAACAAAACCTTAAGTTGATCATTTCAAAAGGCTTACACTGGAATTTCAGAAGGAGAAGAGAAAAAAAATGGGTCAGAAAAAACATTTGAAGATATAATGGCAAATAACTTCACCAAATTTTGTGAAAGACATAAATTTACAGATTTAAGAAGCCTATCAAACACCAAACAGGATAAATGACACATCATTGTCTAACTACTTAACGCTAGTGAAAAAGAAAATCTTAAAAGCTACTGGTAAAAAATGACACATTGACACATTACATACAGGGAAACAATTCAAGTGATCATGGGCTTTTTATCAGAAACTATAGAGACCAGAATACAGTAGGAAAGCATCTTTAAAGTGTTGAAGAACAAACACAAAATTATATATCTAATGAAAAGTGTCCTTCAAGAATGAAGACAAAATAAAAATATTTTCAGATAAAGGAAAACTAAGAGAATATGTCACCAGCAAAATTGCACTTCAAGATATGCTAACTGAAGTTCTTCAGGCTAAAGGAAGGAATTGGAAGGAAACTCACATTTTCAGGAATGATTGAAGAGCCTTGGAAATAGTAAATATGGGAGTAAATATAAAAGTCTATTTATCCTCTTAACTTTAAAAAAATTAAATATATAAGGCAAAAATAACATTTTAAAGGTGTTATAATGTGTGTACATGTAGTACATAGCAGAAAGTATGGTGGGGAGTGGTATAATTTAATCTCTAAAGTTAAAAATTTTCTACCTTTAATGTAAAATGGGAAAATATGAACTCTAAATTTGCCATGAATAGTTAAGGATATATAAAATAATGCAAAGAAGTGTAACTAAAAAGGCCATAAATAAATTAAATGGAATTCTAAAATATTCCCAATAATCGGAGATTCCTAGAACTGTTTTGGTCTTTAGTTTTTTCACATTCTAAACTATGTGTTCTTGGTGTCTTAAGAGATAATTCCACATTAAGGGAGTATGATTTCAGGTATTATGCAAAATGGTAAAGAGTTGCCTGTGTGGCTAAGTTTAATTAGTCTTTCTTAGAAAATTGCTAGATTGTAGAGGCCAAAATCATCAAGACACTAAATAAAACATAACTTAGGGTAGAAGGAAAATCCTTTGTGAATAAAGTGGCAATAACTTTTGAACAAGTTTTTCCACTTCAATTGAAAACTAGAAAATTGCCATGATACACACAAATTCTTCCCTTCCTCACTTCTTTTTTTAAGATAAAGGAAAACTATATGTACAGACCAAAAATGTTACAGAACCTGCAGTGAACTGGCAACATTTATCAAAAGAACTAATGACTTGTTATAAACTCTCAAGATGGCCTTCCAGCATTAAGTCTACACTTGCAAAAATGACTTTGTGTAGAATCTAGATGAATTCAGATAAAAGACATTCTCTCCTTTCCCTCACTTATACTCTTGCTTCAAGGCCAAAGTCACAGGTAGAATGATTCAGCCAGGTTAGTCACTCCCACTTCTGTCCCAGCATCTACTTGGCTACACACCTTGGCCTACTCATTCCCACCAGTTGCTAGTCAACAAAAAACAGTTCTCAAAGGATCTACTGTTCCATACTGATCCAATAGATCATTTAAATAACTGCTATAGTCTTCTCAAGTACAGCTACTACAGATCACAATCTGTTAGAACCAATAGAAAGCATCTGCCAGAGATGTCAGAGCCCAGGTTGGGATTCCACTGATAGCCAGTAAGGGCTTTGTTGAAGAAGAAAAGAATTACTCAGACACTTGTTAAAGACAGTAAGGCAGACTTTCAGGACCATTGTGATGGGTGTAAGGACCATTGCAATAGAATTTAGCCTTAGAGGAGAGAGATTGGGCTCACCTATGATTACAACAAGGAAAAATGAGAATTTATAGCCAAAGAGCAGATTTGGGAATCAGTGGATATTTTAAATTACATTGAGACACAAGAACCATTGAATTTGGAGATTGCCAGGGGAGGTTTTAAATGATGTGTTTTAACCATTGGATAAGAAGAAACAGTTGATTGAGGAATGAATGCACAGTGCAGAAATGTAGAGACAGGGATGAGGATACTCAAAATGTTCGGTAGGAAAGAGCACAAGAGCTGAAGGGGCTTTTAGAAGGGAGCATGACGATAGGAAGAAGAGATAGTGCCATGAGGCGTGGTCCCACAGGGATTGGGGAAGAGGGATGGACGTGCCTAGAATCACAAAAAGTTGGATTAGACTATGATAAATTTGGAAGACATCCATGTCCAATGAATTTTGTTTTCCAGTGAGGCTTAAGGAAAAATGGGACAGTTTGCATCAGTCTCTGTAGGAAAGGAGAGAAAGAAAGGGACACAAGTGAATATTCCTTGAGTGCATGTGATGTGTCAAGCCCCATGTCAGAAGCTTTAAAATGTCACCTAATTCAGTCCCTGCATCTAGTGTGGGTATGAACAATTTACTAGTGTCCAGTCCAGGATTCAAGTCCTGGTCTGCCCCCCTACTTTATTCCATTATACCATATTGTCACAGGGGCTCATGAGAGAATAGCCAAGCAGAATTGCAGGATCACCAGAAGATAGAAATCAGAAACTTTCAAGGAGACCTAATCATAGTCATGGATTCCAGCAACCAAGGGATCTGTACTTAGTGACTGCCTAGCATACCTTCCAAAAACAATGGGCAGATTTCTCCATTAGAAATTCCTTGAGATACAGGTTCTTGATGTCTGAATGTTATATCACTGGAAGCACATCAGGAGCCCAGATTTAAGAGAAAAATGGGAAAAACTCACTGACATCAAAATTAAACATTTATCTACTCCAGAAACCCCCAAATCTATGTTGTTTTACTTCTTAGTTTGCTTTGAATTTTTGCACTGAAACATCTTTTTACTTCCATTAAGAAATTTGTGGGATAGGGGCACCTGGGTGGTGTAGTTGGTTAAGCATCCACTCTTGGTTTCAGCTCAGGTCATGATCTCAGGGTCGTGGGATCAAATCCCACATCAGCCTCCTCAGTCAGCATGGAGTTTGCTTAAGACTCTCTCTTCCTCTGCCTTTCCCCCACACCCAGCAATCTCTCTCTCTTTCTCTCTCTCTCTTAAATAAATAAATCTCAAAAAAAAAAAAAGAAATTTGTGGGATATATTAAGGCTTAAACTGATAAGGCTGAGTACTCTATGGATAGCTGTAGAATAACAGTTAACCCAGTTTATCTTAATTGGTTAGTGAATTTGTGTAGGGCCAAAAGTCAAAAAGTATGGCTAGAGAGGATACTGAGGAATCACCTTGCAGTGAGCTGCCTGCTGCCCAGAAGAGCATCCTGGTGTCTCACATGGGCTTGGAAGATTTATGGATGAATGAAGACACAGAAGTAAACCAGGGAGGAGGAGTACCAGATCCTTTGGTACTGTATTCTGAGAAGAGTGTGTGAGCGCAGAGGCAACACACATAACCCCTTTCCATCCTGCTTCTGCGGGTATACAGAGCTTCTGAAACAGTCTGATCCCAAGTTGAGAACTCCCCTTTAAGGAAAAAGCAGCCCACTCTGGGAACAGACCTGTGCTATCTCAGCACTTACGACTTGGCCTCCACCTTATTCCATCCGCCTGCTCTGTCTCCACACTTTGATTTTGACCAGGGTGTGGTCAGCCACGGCAAGTCTATGGTTTTCTCCCACTTACCCTCATCCATCCCCAATCCTAGTTCTGCCTGAGGTTCTCCTGCCTCAACCCTGTAAGTCAGGACTTATCAGGATTCCTGGGCTTGACCTCTAAAGTTTGTTCTTGCCCTTGTCTTAAACTCTCTGAACTCCCACACCTGCCAGAACAAGCCTACCTACTTTACCATGGATAATGCTGCCAAATAAGCTAGATTGCTTAACCCCACTGTGCTTTTATTTCTTCAACTCTAAAATAGAAGTATCTTGCCTTTTCCCTACCATCCTGGTGTGTGTGGTTGACCATTCCTTGCTCTATCTTCTCATTAGATTTTCAGGATCAGGTGATTCCTGAACAGGAAAGAAAAGGAGACTCATCACATTCCCCAGTGGATTTGGATGAGAACTGGTAATAAAATCAAGTACAACTCCAAGAGGGGACATTGGAGAGCCACCAAACTGGGTCTATAAGGAATCACACATGAGGTGGCATGCATATTTATGCTGCATTGTCACTTGCTCATATGATATCACTCTGTAAACATCACTGCTCCTGAACAACAGAGAAGTTTTGTTGAGAAGATGATTTTTCTCTGTTAGTATGCTACTGCACCAGTAGGTTGGTTCAGTAATAAATGTGTGAGACCTTTTGTTTGAGGGGGAAAAAAAGTAGTGTCTCCCTAATTAAAGTGACAATACAGTCCCTAGAACGAAGTCCTGGAAGATAGTAGATCTCAGTAAATATTCACAGTTATCATCTTTATTATACATATTTAAGCTTTGTGCTTGAATCTAAACATTGGTGTTCTTTATATGCTTTAGCTGGGCTTGTGAAAGACAGGAAGGGCAAATAAAAGTCGGTTGCCCCTGCAAAGATCCTTCCCACCACAGAGACCCTACTTTTGCTAGACACCTGGCAGGCAGCCTTCCCTGGGACCTAAGGAGCGGGATTTCTGCCAGCTTTGCCTGGTGACAGGACAGCAGAGATTCCATGACACTAAGATGTCATCAGAGCCCTATGCAGCAGCAGGCACATTCAGAATATTCATTTATTGCTGTGAAGCTCTTGAGAGCCTTTAAAGCAGGAAAAAGCTGTGCATGTACAGATAGGAACCTTCTGTGGGGAAAATTACCCATTTATTGTTTCTCATTTTGCTCAGCTATCTTGGTATTTTAATTGTGTTGTCCTTATAAACGTAAAGTCATTAGAAGTCAAGAAGACATTATTAGGCAAAGTTTATTTTTATTTAGTAAGTCTCTGTAAGCTGTAAGCCTCTATGCTTGATTCTTTGAGGGCTGCAGGAGATTCTGTCCCTGTTAATTTACAGACAAGGACACTGGACTTAAAAAATGTGTTAGAGATCCCCAGCGCAACCCCTAGTGGCCATTCATTAGGACTTTGAGGATTCAGCATATAGCTGTATTCATAGCTGAGATTTATTACAGTGACATAGTAAGGATACAGAGCTGGATCATAAGGGAGATGAACACAGGCAGAGTTTGAAAGAATCCATGTGCAGGCTTACTTATGCTTTCTCTTTCACATGAGGGGATCACCCAGAACACACTCTTTCAGCAGTGAAAATACAGCAATATCTGTGCAGTGTTTCTGCCCCCCAGGAAGCCATTTAGAGACTCAGCGCGCAATGTTTATAGGGCACTGTCACATAGGCACACTTTACTTACCATATACAGAATTCCCAGAAGGGAGCAAATGTTCAGCATAAGATACAGTGCCCCTCACAAGCAGTCTAGGCACAGTGAGCCACCCTTAACTGTTGGAAACTCTTTGAGAACCAAATTCCCAGATGGCAGCCAAAGGCTGATCTTGTAAGCATACCTTTCTAAGATAGCAGACTCAGTCCTGCTGTGTTAACTCTTTTCTGCACAGTGAAGTTGTCACATATGTACACACCAGCTCTAACGCTAACCAGAGGCACTGCCATAAATGGTTAGATGTTAGTGGAGGAATAGATCCTTTCTGACTGGTAGGGCCATAGAAGCCTTCATGAGCTGGGCCTCAAAGGATAGGCAGGCCTTGAGCAGAAGAGAGAAGTGGGGAGATAGGATGCAGGAAAAAAGAATACTTTTTAAGAAAGGCAAGCAGATCCATCTGGCCTGGAACAAGGTATGTTGATGGAAGTAGAAGAATTTAGGGAGACAGGAAGAGGACAGATGCTAGAGGGTCTGGACTGCCAGGTGGAAGCTTATGAGCATCTATCTACAGAGCTGAAGCAGCACTGAAGTTTCTTTTTTAAGAAAGGAAGTCATCTAGTTCAAGCTGTATTTGCAGAAGATGTATATATGGGTGATAATTCAGGCTGACCTGGAGGTTTGAGTTCCTAGAGATGGAAGGCTACTGAAGATACCTGACACGTTCTCAGAGGACCTTGACTTCAGAATCTGCTCATTCATTTTTGGCCCACCTCACTCTATAGCAGATACATTACAGTACTTGGGGAAGGTAAACCCTGACTGTGTTTGTGCTGTAAGAGTGCCGTACAGTACTTTGGCTGGCAGGACAGAGATAGCTAAGTCTCTTAACATGTCTGGTGAATTTGTGCTACAATATCGTAAATGCAGAGAAGAGATTATGTTTACTGAAAAATACTACATAGCCTACACTGATCAAAGTACTCAGAAACTGCCAGATCCTTTGTCCCAGTCGTAAGCACAGATAGAGCAAATCTCTGACTTTAGTACACCTTCTTTCATGAAACTGCAAGTACTCTAAACACATATCTGGCTTTCAAGACTGTCTCACTCCCAGCAAAAAGTTCAGAAAGAGCCAAAGGGCAGATCACATGAGACCTGCTCACTGACGTTTCTTTTGTTTTTTTAATTATTTTTTAAATTTCTTTTCAGTGTTCCAGAATTCATTGTTTATGCACCACACCCAGTGCTCCATGCAATACATGCCCTCCATAATACCCTCCACCAGGCTCACCCAGCCTTCCATCCCCCTCCCCTCTGAAACCCTCAGATTGTTTCTCAGAGTCCATAGTCTCTCATGGTTTGTCTCCCCCTCCAATTTCCCCCAACTCCCTCCTCCTCTCTCTTTTTTAAAAATTTACTTATTTTTCTCACCATAGCACATAACCTACCCAAAGTCCATCACCCAGCCACCCTCCCCTCCCCTCCACCCTCACCTCCCACCACCCTCCCCTCCAGCAACCCTCAGTTTGTTTCCTGAGATTTTTGGCTCAGGTCGTGATCCTGGAGTCCCGGGATCGAGTCCCGCATCGGGCTCCCGGCTCCATGGGGAGTCTGCTTCTCCCTCTGACCTTCTCCTTGCCCATGCTCTTTCTCACTGTCTCTCTCTCAAATAAATAAATAAAATCTTAAAAAAAAAAAAGAGTCTCTTATGGTTTGTTGATGGCTCTAGTGTTTCTAGCATTGCAATTTTGTAACTTGGAATAGTGCTGCTATGCAGTAGTACAGAATCTTTTGTTCCAGCGACCCCTCACAGACCATGCTGAACTTTATAGGATGATGGAAATGCTCTGTGTATGGCAGAACATTATGGTGTACCTGGTAGCCACTAGTTTCATGTAGCTATTTAACTCGTGAAATGTGGCTAGTTTGAGAAGTGATTTTCCAATTTCACTTAATTTTAATTAAGCTTAAATATGAATAAACTACATGCGGCTAGTGGCTACTATTTTCTATAGCACAAGATAGAACCTGGTGGACTGAGTGATCTGTTGAACTGGTTGTGCAAGATCATTGGCAGAAAGGATAGATTGAGTCTGTGTGTGTGTGCACAGAGTACTGAGAGGAGGGAAACACATGAAACAAAATAGGAATATTAAGAACAATAGAGTCCTTTTTAGTCTCGGATGTATACATTTGTGTATACACAAATGTATATTTGTGGATATGTAATATTTAGAGACACATGTTTGGTTTATTTCTTTTTGATTTTCACTATTTAAGTATATATTTAAAAAGACAGTTGTAATGAGTATAGGCTTTGGAGAATCCAGACCTAAGTTAAAATCTTGTCTTTATACTTTATTAGCTATGTTACTATAATATTGGGATTTTTTAAGATTTTATTTATTTTTGTGACAGAGAGAGAAAGATTGAGTGAGCACAGGCAAGGGGAGCAGCAGAGGGAGAGGGAGAATCAGGCTCTCTGTTGAGCAGGAAGCCCAATGCTGGGCTCCATCTCAGGACCCTGGGATCATGACTTGAACAAAAGGCAGACGCTCAACCAACTGAGCTACACTTGTGCCCCTATAATATTGTTTTAAAAATAGTTTCACTAGGCACCCCTGCATGGTTCAGTTCAGCATCTGACTCTTGGTTTTGGCTCAGGTCATGATCTCAGGGTCATGAGATCAAACTCTGTTTCTAGCTCCACATTCAGCAAGGAGTCTGCTAGATATTTACTCTCTCCCTCTCCCCCTGCCCACTCTCTCTCTCTCACTCAAATAAATAAATATTTTAAAAATTAATATCACTAACTGTCCCATATTAAGGGAGAATAAAAAAGATTTTGACATAGTTACATTGTTCCTATAATTTAAACTTCTTGAAAAAAATTAGAGTTTTTAAATACTTTTAAAGTTTTAGTACTTGGGAAATCTTCATTTGCTGGTATTCCTTGAGATTATTCCTAGGCTTCTCAGTCTTTTTTTTTTTTAAGATTTTATTTATTCATTTGTCAGAGAGAGAGCACAAGCAGGCACTGTGGTAGGCAGAAACAGAGAAGCAGGCTCCCCACTGAGCAAGGAGCCCAATGCAGGACTCAATCCTAGGACCTTGGGATCATGACCCGAACCAAAGGCAGTGGCTTAACTGACTGAACCACTGAAAAGGCGTCCCTTCTCAGTCTTATTCTTTAAAAGATTAGAAAACGTCTAATAGAATGTCTGACAGATTTATTTATTATTATTATTATTATTATTATTCAGTTAGCCAACATATAGTACATCATTAGTTTTTGATTTAGTGTTCAATGATCCATTATTTGCATGTAACATCCGTGCTCATCACAGATTTAAATATTCATTTGGCTTTCAAGTTGGCTCAGTCTTCTAGCTTCCACTCAGAAAATGATCAAGATTTTTCTGTTTCTCCTGTGTATATTTATTTTGGTTTCTATAGGCTCTACTATTCCCATCAGGGTTCCCTCTTAAGAGACATATAATATATTAAACAGCGAAACTTTGCCTCATTGCACAGAAACAGCAGCAGAAATAGTGACAAGAACAAGTTAATAAGTATAAATAATGTGTATTCTGGTATCCTTAGGGAACTTACGGAGTTATAATAGGCCAAATCTATAGGCGTGTGTGTGAAAGCAGACCATGAAAAACCTCAGGCAAATGCTATGATTTTTCTTCCATCTGTGAATATATATTCTTCTTACCCTATATCATGCCAAACAGAGAAGAATATGTGTAGTGAGTAAAAGAATGAAATTTAAAAGACAAAAATGTTCACATTCTAAACAAAGAGCTAGAAAGCACAGAACAAAAGATTATCAGTATAAATGTAGGTCATGATAGAGGAAGGGAGCAGGGTCAGGAAGATACTCTTTTCAATGAAAATTTGGAGTATTCCTGCCAAATTGCCACATATCACATGAAGTGCCATATGAGAAAAAGATGATAAGCTCTATAAAATATAGTACATATGTTGATAACTGCTCTCATCCTGTTCAAAACCTTGGTGTGTGTTTGTTTCATTTCCATTAGGCTGTGTAGAAATTCGGAAGCATAATTGTGAAGACTGAGAAGTTTTATGCACTGAATTCCTGGAGAGAGTGATGTTTGCTCAAAGTTTGTTTTGCTTACAGTTTGATCCTACCAGTGAAAGAATGAATTTTTGAGGTTATCTTTTTCTAGTTAGTAGACTATCCATTAGGAAATACCATGATTGCACTATGTTAGGTGTGTGATCTTTCATAAAAGTTAGTCATTTTTCTGTATTACTGCCAAGATACTGTTTTTCTATGAAGTGTTAGGGAGCAACCACACTTTAGCATTTGTTTAAGTCTTTCCAGTTTGCATAATAAATAAATTGGGAAACATTATAATAAATAAATGGGAAAAAATTAAGTCATGTTATCAGTGATTTGGTCTTAAATGCTTTATTTTTCTATGATAATGCAGTCAGATAAATTACTAAGTAGCATTCTTTCTATACACTTAATGAAAGTGTTCTTAGCTAAATTTTTTTTCAGCATTCATTTCTTAATGTGTTTATCATTTCTTTCATAACTACTAGGTCTGTATTACTCTTGGGAAGTTACAAAGGACCTATCTATGAAGGGGGCATTTGTCTACACCAGACAAAAGAACTTCTCCTGAATACAGAGAAGCAACCACTGTTCAGACATTGCTTATTTGGCAGCAAGGGCTAGCATGGTTACTTTCTTATCATACATCAGACTGCTTGACCTACAGCTGAGAAATATAAAAGTATGCTACTTCTTTAGACCCCACAGATGAATTAGCAAAACACATAGAAGGCAGGGTCATTCCCTCCATGCCCAACTTCCCCACATGGATGTGCACTTTTCTTAGAAGCACTTTGACTTGAATTTTGGAGACCGCAAAGATGACCTGTTGTGCTGTCCTGTCAACAGAACCTCACCCTCACTGCACCCCCATTTATTCATCTATATGCTTTCTCTTGTTAGAATTGGGAGTCTGATCCTGGGGTGAAAGCATAAATCATTAGAGTTAAAACAACTGTAACTTCCCACATAATTGATCATAAAGTTACCATTTAGTTCAATTTCATGAGAATTGCACGATTTCCAAAGACTCTTTAGGGGCTATATAATTAGAAAAATGCTATTATGAACATTCAAGGATATGTGATAACAGGTTTATTCATGTGTCTCTTTTGCTTTAAAGAAAATGAAAAGAATATGTTTTCTGGGATTGTTTATCATTCAAGTCTCTGCTTGTTCCAAATCAGGCAAACCATTGTTCCCATCACTTCCCAGTGTGACTGAGTGGGAGTGCCGTTAACTTCAAACAGACTAGGGGTAGGGGCCACTAGCAGAACCGGGATGAGCGCTTGGCATAAATTTTCTAATCAGAGGGGTCAAATGTCCCATGTAGGTAATGGGGATTATGGCTGGATTTCCTTCAGGCAGCACATCTGAGAGCCTATGTGACACAGACACTGTGCATCTCTAGGGCAAGATGTAGTTTGGATATTACCCATGGAAGCCCCCTCCTCTCCCACACCACTCTTTTTCCAGTGCTCAATTCATAAGATGAAATACAGATAAAGTAAGGGCTTTGAAGTCAAACAGATTCAGATTAGAATTTCATTTTTACTGTTCTCTCTCTACCCTTTGATCTCAAGCCAAGAACTTTGCCCCTCTGACTCTGTTTCTTTGGAGATGAAATATCTGTTATGAGTATTAAATATAATTAGGCAAGAAAAGAAATACTTTAAACAATGCCCAGTACATAAAAGATATTCATTAAGTGGCTGCTGTTGCTACTGTGATAGCAAATTGATGAGTACCCGGAGCTCCACCTCCCACCCATGTCTTTTCCCTGAACTTCAGACTTGGGCTTTGATCTGCCTGTTTTTTGTTCACCTACATATCCCGCAGAGACTTCAAATTCAGCATACGCATCTGAATTTTCTGGTTGATTGCCACATCCAATCAATTACTATATGTGGCCAGCTTACATCTCACATCCATTTTCCTCTCTTCTGTTTCCAAACTGAATCATAGCTTGCTGGGGCTACTCCCATTGTCTTTGGAGTATTTTCTATGTTATCAACTTGCTTTCAACACTGTAGCCCAAGTGATCATTCAAAAGACTTAGGAGGTCAACAGTGCTTCTCCTAGTTGAACTTTCCAGGCTTCTCTAAGGCCCATAATGGGGTTTTCCAAACTTGCTTAAAAAGGCAGATTCTTGGATTCTTCTCCTACCCACTTAAGCCCCCATGTTGCATCACTACTTCCTCATATCAGGGAGATCATATGATAGTTGTCTTTCTCCGCTTGACTTATTTCACTAAGCATGATACGCTCTAGTTCCATCCATGTTTTTCTGAAAATAAATAAATTGGAAAAAAAAAAAAGGCAGATTCTTACACTCTCCCCAGAAGTCCTCTGAGTCCATTCCTCTAGAGATTCTGATCCAGAAGATCTGGGATGGGGTCTAGGAATCTGTATTTTCATAGGCTGCCAGTTATTTCTGATAATAGCCAAGTTTGGAGAACCCTCACAGCTAAGTCTACTCTGGATTTATCCACTCTGTGTTGCATAGTACCTCTGACCACTCCCTGGCTCTCCAGTGCCCTCCTAACTCTTGTTCGGAGCCTTCTCACCATCAAAATACCTCAGCCCTCTGAGAGTCTGCACTGGGAGCACTCTCCTAGAATCCTCTTCTCTTCATCTCTAACTACCTCTCACCAAATGCTGTAAGCCTCGCAATACTGCAAGAGTCCTTTGTAGTATCCCATTTGGGCAGCCTATCCTCATCCCAGTAGAACTTGTTAGTAGCCCCTTTCTGTATTATTATAGCATTTTCACATTATTTGGGGTTTATTTGTGCCTCTCTCCCAGTAGACTCAAAACCTTGAGGATAGGGAGGGACCATTTCATTTCTCTATTCCCAATATCTACCTCAGTTTCTGGAATATGGTGAAGGTTCATGAACTCTTGTTGAAATGAATGAAAAGGAGGAAAGAAGGCTGGAAAAAATCCTTGAATTGTAATAATAGTTATAAATGTGTTCTTTGGAGCCCTGAAGTGTTTCAGGGACAGGTCGTGGTTAGGAGAGAAGCCTAAGGAGGGAGGATTTTTCCCCCCTGCCCCTCCAGTTCCCCTATTCAACCTAAGTAGCTCTTTATCGATTTTTCATATATTGAACAGTGTAAGGTTTTGTTGAAAAGCAGATACTAAAAATAAATTTGAAAACCACAGTACTGATTTGCCTTTATGAAACCCCTTTATGTATTTCTGCTCTTGTGCTTCAGAATGAAAGTGGGAAAACTTGAAGAACTTGAGAAATAAAGCCAAGTGAGCTAAATTGGAAAATGAATCTGTGAGGAAATACTAGAGATTTTGTAATCTATTGCATTGTGCTATGTACTATGGCCTTGGGGCTCCTTGTCTGTTTTTCAGCACCTGGGAGGTTATCACAGAAGAGATAGTAGTTGCTAAGTAGTTGCCGTCCATCTCCACAGAGGAACAAATGAGAAACACGAAGATTAAAATGGAAGAGTTGAGAGAATTCCTCTGAACTTATTTGAGGAGGATGCTTGTATTTCCAAAACAGAGTCTTCAGGAAATATTCTCCCTAAGTATCAGAGATTGTCTCTGCCTCAATATAGGCTGGGATCTTATTGATGGTCACTGAACATTTGCTCTAGGGATGCATGAATTACTATCCATGGAAATGTGTATGAGTGTGTGAATTAGAACCTTCATAAAATCAAGTGATCTTAAAATTAGGACACTTAGACTTGCCACAGATTCAAATTATGGAATTCATTTGTAGCAACTTGCTCAATAATAATGAAATTCTGAAATTAATGTAACTTCATATACTGTTCATGCATAGCTCATCATAAAAACCACTAAATATGGAGCAGTTCTCTTATAATGTTGCTTATGAAAAGTAAGAATTTAACATTATCTCTTTCTTTCTTTTGAAAGAATTGGAGTTTTCTCACCCATATTATTTAAGAGATAAACTTCCCTGTTGCTCTCTTATAGAGGATGTTCATAAAATCTCATGAATAAATTTTAAATTTTACTCTTTTGACCACAGTTCCTTTCATACCTTTGGGAAATATGAGTGGTTGCTGTAGCTCTCATTGGCCAATTTCTCAAACTCTGTACAGACTCCATTGCCTTACAGAAAAGCTCCCTGTGGGGTCAAATGTCATCTGTCCCATTGGTATCAAAACACATCATAACATTTTAAACCTCTGAGAAGTCCTAGTGGGTAAAAACCTGTTTAACTGTGTTTACTACAGTGTTTCCCACCTTTTTCGACCACTTCAGGAAACATTGGCTATCCAATGTTTGCTTTCAAATAGTTTGAATGTTAGAAGAAAACATCATTTGCTTGTCATACCAATTGGAGAAGCTAGCACGACAGGAAATAACTAGATATGTATCCAAAACCATATAAAATGAAGGGGGAAAAAACCAATTATTTTTGGTTTCACAAATTGTGAAGGTCAGATGAAAACAGAAGCATGAAAGGCTCTAGGACATGTGAAGGTCATGTGGGCACTGTGAGAACTCAGGGGCCTCCTCTCACTGTTGAGGGGA
Organism: Neogale vison; assembly: GCF_020171115.1. Lineage (NCBI taxonomy): Eukaryota > Metazoa > Chordata > Mammalia > Carnivora > Mustelidae > Neogale > Neogale vison. The sequence continues at coordinate 204,118,580 of NC_058096.1, read as the reverse complement.
AAGAGACGTTCTTGGGTTCTGATAGGGCCAGCAACCCTATCCACTCTGGATTTTGTTTTATCTTTGGACCTTTTATCTTTGGACCTTTCCACTCTGGAATTTGTTTTATCTTTGGACCAGATCTTGATGTAGCTCCTCCAAACCATACACCTTTCTGTGGGTCTAGCAGCTCCAGCAGCAGCCTGCATGGTAGATGTCTGTCCTTGAGAGATTGGTAATATGACAATGAGAACAGTTGCAGGTGTTCCAAGGTTGGGGGAACAAGGTGGTGAGTATTGGAGAGGGCATGTATTGTGTGGAGCACTGGGTGTGGTGCAAAAACAATGAATACTGTTAATGCTGAAAAGAAAAAATTTTTTTAAAAAGTGCAGAAGTAGTGATAAATTCTCTGAAAAAGACATAAACGTCCTTAAAAAACTGTTTTTCTATTCCTACATCAAGTTAAAAGTTAACTGGGTGCTGAGTGAAATAAGTCAAGCAGAGAGAGTCAATTATCATATGGTTTCACTTATTTGTGGAGCATAACAAATAACATGGAGGGCATGGGGAGATGGAGAGGAGAAGGGAGTTGAGGGAAATTGGAAGGGGAGATGAACCATGAGAGACTATGGACTCTGAAAAACAATCTGAGGGTTTTGAAGGGACTGGGAGTGGGAGGTTGGGGAAGCCAGGTGGTGGGTATTACGGAGGGCACGTATTGCATGGAGCACTGGGTGTGGTGCATAAACAATGAATTCTGTTATACTCAAAATAAATAAATATATAAATAAAGAGTTAACTGGGTGGTTGAATGCATATATACATGTTAGTTAGGATAGATAACTACAGTAACAGACAGAGAAATGTTACTTTGATGCTCTTGTTTCCTGTTTCTCTGATACACCCAACTTCTAAAACTACTAACTTATTTGTATCCACACCTGTTGTTTCCTCCTTCGTTCTTTCCTTGATTTCTCTCAGTTCCCCCAAGGAGGTGGGAACTTCTTTTTCCTTTGCCAATTATTTTCTCTCTTTCCTCCCTTCAGTATCTTATCATCTACAAACATTGTCCTATTAGAAATAAATGTTCTTTAGTGTGTCCTGTCCTTTTTTTGAAGTCAGGTTGTTGAACTGTAATTTACATGTAGTAAAATTCATTCTTTTTAAAACTTAGTTTGGTGAGTTTTGACAAATTTATTCTTGTGGAATCACCACCACATTCAAGAAGTAGAAGCTTTCATCAGCCCAGCAAGTTCCTTCATGCACATTTGCAGTCAGTCCCTGCCCTCCTTCCTTGCCCTGACAACTCCTGATCTGGTTTCCTTCCTTAGTCTAGATTATAATGTAAATGGAGGCATACAATATACGGTCTTTTGTGATTGATTGGCTTCTTTCACTTAGTATGTGTTTTTGAGATTCATCCAAGTTATTATATATCTCAGTAGTTCTTTTTATTGTGAAGTAATATTCCATTGTATGGATATTCCATTGTATGGATAGTCCATTCATCTCATGATGAATATTTGTGTTCTTTACAGTTTCTGGCTATTATGAATAAAACTGCAGTAAATATTCACATACCGGTCTCAGTGTGGAGATAACTTTTCATTTCTCCTAGGAGCAGAATGATTAGATCATATAATAAGTATATGTTTAACTTTATAAGAAACTGTCAGACTCTTTTCTAAACTGGCTATACCATTTTGCACTTCCCTCAGCAGTTTACGAGAGGTCTAGTTCCTCTACATTCTCACCAACCCTTGGTATATTTAGTCTTTAATTTAGCCATTCGAATAGGAGTGTAGTGGTATCTCACTGTGATTTTAATTTGTATTTCTCTAATGATTAATGATGTTTTCTTGAGCTTATTTGCCATCCCTGTATGTTCTTTGGTGAAAGATCTTTCCAGATCTTTGGTCCATTTTTAAATTGAGTTGTTACTTATAAAGAACTCTCAGAACTCCATATGTTCTTAATACAGTCCTTTTTTAGATGAGTATTTGTAAATATTTTCTCAGTCCATAGCTTGTCTTTTCACTTTAATAATGTCTCCCCAAGAAAAGATGGTTTTAATTTTTATTAAGTTCAGTTTACCATTTTATTGTGATTCATGATATTCACTTAGTAATCTGAAATCACAAAGATTTTTCTCTTTTATGCTAAATGTGGAAATACAAATGTAAATAAAATATACAAAGATACTTTTCTTCATTTTTCTCCTGTGTTTTCTTCTTTTATATAGCTTTATAGCTTTAGCTCTTACATTTAGGCAACTTAACCTTTTGTAGGCAAGGATTAAAGTTTAGTTTTTTCATTTGGATTCTGAAACCCATTTGTTGAAATTACTGTGCTCCATTACTGAATTTTGGTGCCTTCATTGACAATTAAGTATAAACATAAGGGTTATCCCACATGTTAATAAAGATCTCCCTCAGGGTGCCTGGTATCTCAGTTGGTTAAGTGTCTGCCTTCATTCAGCTCGGGTCATGATCCCAGGGTCCTGGGATCAGATTCCCTGGTTCAGAAGGGAGCCCCTCTGCCCCTCCCCCTTGCTTGTGCTTGCTCTCTCTCTTTCTCTCTCTCAAATAAATAAAATCTTTAAAAAAATTAAGACCTCCCTTAACCCAATATGCCCATTCAACTATAAGTTCACTTCTACATTTCCACAGCCATTTATTAAAAAGTAGTCTAGACTATTTCTGCCTCCTCACTTCTTCCTCCTCTCACTGGGCTCTTTCTCTACCATTCCACTAAAACTGTTATTGCAGGAATCACAGTGGTCTGTGTTCCGAGACATTCTTGTGTTTGTCTCCTGTGATTCTCACTGACCTTAGAACTCACCAACCCCTCCTCCCTTCCTCACCCTGCTTTCAGACATTTTCTTCCCTTGACTAACATAGCATCCCACCTCCTCCTTATTTTTCTTGCTTTTCTATTTGTCCCCATGTGTCTACTTGGCTAGTTCTACCTTTTATTTTTCCCCTAAATATCAACATCCCTCAGGATTCTGACCAAAGCCCTTTTTCCTGCTCCTTCTATGCGCATTCTCTCCTTATTGCCATCCAAACCTCTGGCTGAAAAAAATCTTTTTTAGCTTCATTTCTGCATATTTAATTGTCTACCAGGATCACCATCTCTATGAAGAAAAGTACCTTGTACACGTGTATCTTGTTCACATTTGTATTCCCACGTTTAGCACACAGAACTTAGTAACTATTGGTTGACTAAATGAACAGATGAACACATGAACAAAGTAAGCAACCTAGAAAGTTGATATTCTATCTTATAATTCTAGGACAATATTTTAATATTGACCTCTTTACTGATACCATATATACGTGGCAAGTACATGACTATGGGCACAGGAGAAGTAAATTACTTTTAGAATTTTAATTTGATTAGAAATGTGGTCTTTGCCATGGCTCAGTTTCCCTGTTGCAGTTGATGGGGAGCCTTGGCATGAAGAGGTAGAAAAATTTGAGCCTGGGCAGGAGCAGGCAGGACTGAGAGAACGAAGAGACACTGCTCCGGATGTTATAAACACTGTATCTCTGGTTTTTTAACCCAGTAATTTACTTTAGGAGTTTACCTGTCCTGTTTGTGGAATAGAATGTTTTAATGGTCCTGTGAAATTCTGATTGCAACCCTAGTTATAACACATTATTTCTCTTTGACTTTTTGCTCAAATTTTTTTTTTAGGGTATTTTTATTTTTTTATTTTTTTTAATTTATTTTTTATTTATTTTCAGCATAACAGTATTCATTATTTTTGCACCACACCCAGTGCTCAAATTTTTCTAAGTCCCTGTAACATTTTTTTTCTTAGTCCTGAAATGATTCTTAAGAGTTCTATAGGAAGTGTAAACTGGGTAATATAGATAGTTTTGGCTCGAGTATGGTGGATATTTTTATGATCTGAGTGTTCACATCAGAGAATATATATGCTTGTTATGGGCCTATGTTATGACTGGAGCTGTGCGGGTATTTGGAAAATAATAGAAGATACAGTCTTCCTTGCTCCTCTCAGGGAGCACACACCTTTAGGGAAAGGAGAGCTGCTCCCAGCAGAGAAACAGCAACAGCTGTTAGGCAGTTTGTAGTGTCCATTGCATGCTGCTTGGCAAGAAAAATAGTGTCCCGACATTAGACATGTACTTTTGGCCTTGCCTGTCACTAAGAGCTGTTCTGACGGTGTTTAGGGTTTCTCTATAAATGCCCTTTTTATTTGTTCTGGAGCATATGGTCCCTTACATTTTTCTGTCTCTCTCTCCTACATTTCAGTGAGCGGTTTCTGGTGAGACTGAACAAGAATGGTGGGCCAAGGAATCCAGAGAAGATAGAACGAATGTGTGCCCTTTTTACAGTATGTGCAAATTCTCTTTCCCTTCTCTGCTGTTGACTCTACCCAGGGGCCTGCTATGTGGATATTGTCACCCTGGAAACAAGTATTTATTCTTACCTCCCTTTATTCTTACACACTGGGGAGATTAGGGCTTGATTTATGTTTCTATCAGATTTTAATGAAATATTTAAAGAAAACTGAAATCAGCTATAGTTTTTAATCGAATTTTTATTAAAGAAATATAATCAAATACCTTTTACTAATGTAGATTTTAGAAGCTATTTAATATAACAGACAAAATCTGGAAGAAGTCTTTCTTACTATTCTTATTCAAGGACACTGGGAATTTCTCTGATGTAGAAGTATAATGTCTCTAAAGGCATCCACCAAATTTACAGCTTTGCAGTTTTTTAGTGAGTGCATATAAAGAGAGACAAACTAAGTGGCTCTTCTCTCTTACATCCAAATGGAGGGTCTTTTCCTACTGTGATCTATACTTTCATTTTTTCCAAAGAACCATGTAGTCATTCATGGTCTCTAGGACCACAAACTCATCAGCTCAGAGAAGACATAGTAATCTGCTTCTGGCAAGTGCTCAGCCTAACAATACCACATTGCCTTGTGTATTCCTCAAGTTGATTTTGAGTTACTAAATGTTTTTTATTTAAAGAAAACTAGTGTGCAGCTTTGTTTATTTGCTGAAGGGGAAAACAAGACTGTGTTGTAATTTTAAACCAGTTTTGACTCTTGTGGAGTCTTTGATCTGCTTCAGTATTAGTGAGATACATTAAGACCCATTAACGCCAGGAGGTGTGATAGTCTTACAGTGCCTCTGCCCTGGTGTGGGGTGTGTGATTGATGGGTTACAGTCAGGTGTCTCAGAGCTTACAGTGTACCTCTTAAACACAAATAGGATTTCTCTAGGCATTGTATATGTAGCTTTCTCTGAAAGATAGAACTGGATTTGTTTACCTGTTTTACTGATACCACATATATGTGGTGAGTACATGACTTTTTTGTTCATTTACTACAACTTTATCTTCAAAGCTTCAAACAGCATTACTGCAGAATCAGAAGCCATGTTCTCAGGGACAGTTTCTGTTGAAAACTCTCCAGATGTACAGAAACATTTGTAAGTCTGGTTAAGCTAAAGTGATTTTTTTTGCCCATCTTGGAGCTCAGCATTCAAACTTTAGGAGACAATGCAGGAAGAACAAGCAGGTAAAGCAGACCCATGAAGACAGTTAAGGGAGTTGAGATGATTTTGTCTGGGGAAAGCAGCACTATTCCTTCAGTAGGAAAAGAACGAGGGAAAGAGTACAAGTTGGGATTTAGGTTAGGATATTGGGAAAGAGCTTCTGAAGTGAGAGTGTGTAAACACTGAGGTGGTCCTCTGTGGCCACCTTTCTGAAATAGGAATAGGAAAAAAAAAGACACCCATCTGTCTAGAATGCCTCACTGACCTTAGGAGGTTTTTCTAGACCCTGATTCTCTGATAAAGCACCAAAAGAAATCACTGCTTCCTTGTTCTCTGGCATTGTGGATAGAGCTGTACGTATGGCTGTCCTTGAATATGATGAGTGTGGTCCTTGTCTCTTGAAAAATGAACTTAATTATGATGATATTTGAATGTAATTACAGTAAATTGAAATTTTCATTTTGTAGCATTTTAATTATCTATATGGGCCCAGAGGCCTAAGCTGTAGCTGTGACTTTATAAATCAAAGATGCACATAACATTCATGTGCTCTTATTCTGCCACAATGGGAAGACAAGGCTGCTAAAAATACCACTTCTGTAGTTCCATTTGCAGTACAGCTCTGGATTGCTTTTTAAGATCCTAAAGAGTGATTTGAGAAATTTTTACAAAGCACATGAAATTTTTTCACAAGATTGTCTTATCCAGGATTTTCATGTTTTACTTTAAGCAATGAGAAATATTAATTTTGGTGGAACCTATTTTCTCATCTAAGACTTGAGTTCCTCCTGTGAGCTAAAGAAGTTTTCCAGATTGACATATGTGCTACAGAGTTTGAGAGTAATGCAGGAAAATGCAGCCACAGCTATGGTCAGTGCCAACTTGATAGCTTACCTTTTAGCATCAAGAAGAGGGAGGCCTTACAAACTGAGCGGTTTTGCAAGATTACTCAAGCAGACTTCAGAGCCACATTATAGACCAGCACATTATTCATGACTCAACCTTGTTCTCTGTAAAATCGGGGTTTTTTCTAACCTTGTCAGATTTCAGAGCTTCCTGTCCAGAAAGAATTTTATCCAGAAGGAGGTGTTTCATATTTATGTGAATGTCTAATACAGTGATTTCCTAACTTTCATGGTAAACAATGGCTATGTATATGAACGTGTGAGAACATGTCTGTGAATTTACTTTTTTAGTAGACATCCAGTGCTTCACACACAGTCCCTGGCAAATATGAAGGCCCCAGTAATGATTTGTTATAAAAGTAAATGAATATGTTTATTTTTTGTTATATTTGAGTGACCAACTCAGAAAATTAACTTGTGTTGTTTTCCCTGCATTCATTGGCATTATATTTTCTACATTTATTTATAGCTTCTGCTTCTTTTGTAGCATAAGCATGAATAAATTGGCCTTGTTTTGTTTTTGCAAATCCCATTATCTCTACAGAAAAAGGGCAGTTCAGGCACAGGAAAGTGAGTTGACTTCTCCATGTTTCAAATGGAACATCAGGAACTGAGTCCAAGCTGCTGAACCCTGAGTCACTCCCCTATGACTACCATGTAGTTGGGAACCAGCTTTTAATTATGTGGGATTGGAGAGTATGCCCTAGAGGGTAAATCTAAATTCAAACTCTGCTCACCAAATGAATGGTGGGAATTCCTCTTCACATCTTGGTTTTACAGGTCTTGTGAGTATTTTAACATGGATGGCCACACTTGGTACCTAGTCTTAAACAGTGAGTGTTTACTAACTCTGTGGTAACTGTGTTTAGCCACGTACTTATGTTTAATAAGATAGCTTTCACACTGAAATTATGTGGGACTCACGAATAATAATTTCACATAAAATATTTTTTGCACAAATTATTCCCATTTTATAGTATTGACTTAAAATAAATTCCACAGAGAGTTCTGGGTACCAAATACAAAATGGTCAGAAAGGGCGCCTACTCTATCTACTTGGAAAATACCATAAATTATATTTCAGTTTTCTTCCTTTCATTCACTTAGAACCAAGAGAGAGGTCCTGTGCTCGTGTGTACAACTGATCTTAATAGTGTTTGATCATCTTTGGTAACTGACTTGAATTCGTAGATGTAGAGATTAATCTTATACTGGTTATTTGATAGTTTGGCTTAACACATTCCAAGCTATGTAGAAGGAACCATTTCATTTTGAAATGTGTCAAACATTTCTATATTTTTCAGTAAGTAGACATGTTTCAATCCGTAAAAAAGCGCAAAGAAGTGGTAATGTGGGTTTTTTAAATTTTTATTTGTTATTTAGTAACCATTTTAATGGGTGTCAAAATACAGAGATATTTGAAGGTATCATTTTAAATTCCATTTCTAAATTAAAGGAAGTGGTAAGATGGAGCCTGAACCACCCTTTTTCAGTTTCAAACAACAACTTTCATGTAAAAATATTTCTTTGTGATTCCAGAGATACACATTTATCTTAAATTATTTTGTATCCTATTTCATTATAAGCACACTTTGTTATTCCATCAAAAATTTGGTGAAATGTCATAACCATCTAGCATCTAAAAGTTTCAATTTCACCATTGCACATTGCTTTTTAATGTCTCCTTTCCTTTCATATGTCTAGGGCTGCTCTACAGGACAGAGCTGGTCTATGGTAAGGCAAGCAAAGCACAGCTTCCTGAGAGTGAGACCCCCTTAAACTTTGCACCTTGGGTGCCTTGCTTGCCTTACCCAAATCCTAACCTTGCAACAAGGTATAAAAATAAAGCAAACATGGGGACTCTGGATTGCAAAGCTCATTTGAAACTATAACTGTCACTTGATTGTCCCTTTCCCTGCCTTTTTAAAAAGAGACAGCATCTGGGACCAGTCAAGAGATGAAAGATGGGAAAGACCCTTTTCCTAGAAGCAAAAGGGAAATCTTGAGAAACTGTCCCATTAAGGACAGAGATTATTCCATCAATATCATTAATTCACAACAGTGTGTCTCAGTGAGCAGCAAGCTGACCTGGTGAGAAGTCTGAAACAGAGTATATATTAACATTTTATTATTTTAAGTACAATGTGTTAAAGTGAAATACATACCCATAAATGAACACTTTATTTTGAAATGTGTTCTAAACATAAATAATTTAATGTATAAAATTATTTTCATAACTTTAGTTTTAAAAATTACTGATTGGATCAGATCGTTTACTTAAAGGAAGCCCTTAGAATTTTCCAGATAAGATTATTTTCAGCTTTATACTTCAGTACAAATGATGCATATCTAAATTTAGAAATGGAGGTCAAATTATTGAGGTTTCACTAAGGTCAAATTAGTCTCTTCTCAAGGGAACATATCTAGTGTATAATAATCATTGTAGATCACAGAATAAACATAAAATTAGTAAAGAGTAAAATTTTAAAATCTCAGTCATTAATAAGCTTATTGGTGTTTTCCATTTTTTGTTCTGCATTGAACATTTCTTTTGTTACAAAATATTTTTTATATGATGTTCAAATAAACATGGATAAGGCAATATTATGAAGATTTCTAATGTGAGGACTCTTGTAGATATCTGTTGGCTATTCTAAATAAAAGCTGGGAAAGTATTATCAATAAAATAACTTCCAGAGGCAGATAAGATATTCACACTTTGGCCACAGGAATCTTACAAACCACTAAACCACTGTGTGCTTTAGTCCCCCTCCCCACCTATAACATATGCTAAAAGTAACAAAAACAGATGATTATGAGGTTTTGAAATGAAATTTTAATTATTTTCAGTATATTCATTGTCTTAATTTACTTGTTTTTTTTTTCTTTTCTTAGGATCTGAGCAGCAAAGATATGAAGAGAGATTTATATATAGTTGCCCATGTGATACGAATAGGTACTGTTGACCTTATCCGTTCACATGACTAAGACCAGCCCACCTTGGGATAAGTATCTACTACTATGTTTGAGCTTTCTCATCTCCATAGCTCTTACCCGTAATGTCAGGTCTCAGGACGGGAGTCCAGCTTGTATTGGAACTCTGCCTTAAGCTCAGCTGCTATGGTAGCTGAATTTGACATGAATGAAAGCATTTTTTTTTTTCACTTGAAATCTTCTGCTCCCTATTTGTTTTTAGACCCAAACCCCAAACTCTTTATTTCAAGTGGTCTGCTCTTTTAACATTCTCTCCACCACAGTGCTTTGCCTTTGTACCAGCTTTTCCACTTCAGAGATCTTACAACAGGTTGCAGGTTGCCATCTTGAACATGTGGCGAATGGCCTTTGCTGTGTTTTGTATCCAAAGTATGTATCTGTGCAGTTTTCCACAAAATAAGAGTTACTACCCTTACTGCGGCTGATGTATGGTATTTCACTTTTACCCCACCCAAGATGACGAAAGTGATTTTTGCTGCTGCTCTGTGGTTGATGTACTCAGCCTCATTTCGAGCATATGGCGTAATCTGGGGTCTAACCAAGTCTTCCTCCAGCAGTTTGGATTCTGACATATCATGTACCTTTTTTGTCAGAGTATTTTTTACTTCTTTGCCAACAAAACACCTCTTTGCTGTACTTTGTTTTGCTGTACTTCATAAGCACTTACTGACGTTCCAGTTTTGCTTCTTCAAGTCCTCTCGCGGCCACCATTAGGCACAGCTTTGGTAGGCGGGAGAAGCGAGCCCCCATTCTTTCTGAGACAACTTTCGCTCCAGCAGAGGTTCAAGAGCAGCTGTGACAGCAAAATTTGGGAAGAATAACTCGTGGTTCTTACCTTTGCATACAAAGTTTTTACCTGGCAACAAAAATACTAAACTTTGTATCCCCAATATGCCAAAGAGGTTTAAATCTAACACAGTAGTTTTTCTAAGAAATTCATAAAACCACTGTTTTATTCTCATATGATTAATAAATGGACCAATGGTATTAAGGTAGATAATAAGGATGATTAATTGAATGTGGCCAAGGCCTGTCTGGCATTCCTCCACATAAATATTCTGCATCCCTGCATGGCTCTCTTTAGTCCTAAATTAGTCTTCCAGCTTAGAGTATTTCTAAGGTGCCTATATATCTGGCATCCTTGGATGACAATCAGGTGGTACTGGAGAGGAGCCTGGAGTTCTTGGTCTGACTGGTATTTTCTGCTGTGCTTCAGGCCGGATGCTCCTGAATGACTCGAAGAAAGGCCCTGCTCACCTACACTACCGGCGACCATATGGTTGCGCTGTCCTGAGCATCCTGGATGTTCTGCAGTCGCTCACAGAATTAAAGGAAGAAAAGGATTTTGTTCTTAAGGTTTACACGTGAGTAATAGATATCAGAAATATTAGTAATTTACAACATAAGACATTCCAGTACTACCCTTGAGAGCAGCAGTGCTCAAGCTTTGTGGGACACAGAACCACCAGAATATGTAGGATAGGGAGTTTATAAAAAATGCAGAGATTTTGATCTAAGGTCTATAGTTTTAATAAGTTGCCCAGGTGATTCTGAAGCAGCAAAATTCAGAAACCTCTATCCTAAACTAGAAGTCTGGTAGTATAGATGTCTGTACTACCTCTTCTATCTAGGACTAGCCAACATTATTAGTTACAGAAAAACTAATGATGTAATTTCTCTTGTGTTTTGGATATAAAAGAATCTTCTTTGTTCAATACTCCCCCCCCCAACTATTGTAACTGAGCTAGGTACTGACGCAAATTGCTTCAAAGAATGATCACAAGTCAACTTGAAGAAAAGTAAATTTTTCTGAGGAGCTGTGGTTACACTCTCCACTATTGTGACCACAGATCCATAAGTCACACCCATCTAGCCATGGCATTGTTTTTCATGTTCATTAACCAGGGGTGCCTGGGTGGCTCAGTGGGTTAAAGCCTCAGCTTTCGGCTCAGGTCATGATCACAGGGTCCTGGGATGGAGCCCCGCATCAAGCTCTCTGCTCAGCAGGGAGCCTGCTTCTTCCTCTCTCTGCCTGCTTCTCTGCCTACTTGTGATCTCTGTCTGTCAAATAAATAAATAAAATCTTTTAAAAAAATGTTCACTAACCACTGGATCTGCCTTATAGAAGCAGTGCATCTCCTTCTGATTCTTGTTAAGCAATAGAAAAAAATAAATGAAGAAAAGGAACAGAATTCAGGCACATCTGTCTTTGCTGATATAGACTTAAGGATGAATAGTAGTGCTGAAAACGTGATCTGTGGGGAGTTTAGTGAGATTTTAAAGTAAGTGTTTCTAACTATGAGATTTTTTTTTTAAAAAATCTGTCCTCTTTTGGTTTTAACCCAATATTATTTTTTGAAATGAAATCTATTATTGTCCATCACCATGTTAATGTATCTTCACCGTAATATTGCATGAATATTTTTCTGTATTCTCTGTTCTGATTCAGGCAGGAAATGAACTCAATTCACAATTACACTTAATTTGGCCCTTTATATATCAACCACATTTTATTAATTTCAAAATAAAAGTCCAAATCCCCATATTACTTATTTTGCCTTAAGCACTGTTCTGTTCAGAGTTATGTACATCTATGGGATGAGGATCTTCCTTTGGAATACTCACCTCCAAGGGAAATTTTGGTGGGTTTTCTCTTCCTTTCATGCATCAGTCACAGACTTTCTCCATATACCAAATCTCTTCTTTAATGGCTGATGGGAATGCTTTTTGATGTACCTTCCTCCCTTTGAAAAGGACTAAACAGAAGTCCAAAATCATCATCATTATCCTCTTACTCCACTGTGTCTTTCCCAAGGGCAAGGGGTTTATAGGTAGCAATCGGGAATCACATCTCTTCGCATGCATCAGCTGTTCCTTGCTTCACTGCAGATTATCATTGTGGATAGGGGCTTGCACAGCATCCCTCTTGAAATCACGCTGTCAGGCTTAATTGGCCTAATTGCTTCTAAAACAACAGATCATTATAAAAGAATTTTTTTGAAGGACTACTAGAATCAAAGTGTAGGATAATTTTTCCACTTGAAAATACTAAGATTGTCCAGGAGACTTCCAACTGCATGTTTGCGAAATTGATTTTGTGCACAGGATTAGTGTTTTAAATCCACATCAGCCCAGTGAATCCAGCCCCTAGGAGAAGAAATATTTTCCAATAAGTTTCATGGCCTATGTTTGTTAGACTGAATTAGAAGCTTTAAAGGTTCAATAATTGCTATTGATAGTGCTTTGGCCTTTGTTAGGACAGGATTTTGCAAGGATAAAAAACCCCTTGTATAGTTTTAACCAATGAATTGGCAAAATATCTCATTAGTTGTTGACATTCTCATCATTTCTTTCATTATTCAGTCAGCCTCAACCAGAGAAGATTCAAGCTCCAGTATGTCTCTTGCCATAGCCATTCCTCTGGCTTAATAGATATTGTTCAATATCATATATGTGTGTATGTGTGTGGTGAAGGTCCCACATCATTTTGAGAAAATCTCAACAGGAAGCTGGGGCATGAAAACCAGGTTGCTTTCCAAGGAGCCGAAAGCCTGAAAAATCACAAATAAATCATCACCGTATGCAATTCAGTCTGATATAGATATTATCTGTTTCCTCTTGCCCAGAGGCACTAAGGTCACAGGCAGGCACAGGGCAGGTCGAACCTAGAGCCTAGGACACAAAAGGAGAGGAGTTCTGGAAGCTAAAGCCAACACTAAGGTGAAGTCAAGTTGCCATAAATAATGCATGTGACCAAACCCAAGATGCTTCTGCATATGCAGTGACCGCTTTCCAAATTCACAGTGTGATACCGCCTAAATAAACATTTTTAGGCCAACCTTAACAAAATAGATAACTACTTAGAATATTAACTCTACTATGTTAGTTATATTTTAAATCATATTATATAAAATGTATATTATCCATTACATATTCAATCACATGTTATATAAAATTGAGACAAGTATTGCATTTTCCCCACTCTCATGTGTTACGAGAAAATTTTACTCAAATTCATCGTACGCAACCATGTGATCAGGACTTTGTCAACATTGGAGCCAATTCCCAAGTCATCTCACACAGTTTTCCGGGGCATGGTCTTCTACTTCCATCAGGCTGGTTTTGAGACATCACTCTTTGAATCCTTGGTGATGCATTCACTGGAAGTTCATCTTGAGGCTCAATTACACTTTTGCTGAATATTTGGACACTTGCTGTTTCTCTGTCTTTATTCGTCCTATAAGACCCATATATGTGACCTTAATAATACAGGTGCTTACTATGCTGCTTTTAAGGTGAATTTTACAGCAATACCCAGTTGTTCAATTTGGAGGTCATACCCAAGGGTAATTACTAAATCAGTATAGTTTTGCTCTTAAAAAAAAAGTCTTTAACCAATTCTGTCAGATTAGTTTTATAAGCATCTAAAACTTTCATTGATTGAGATAATTTCAGGCTTATGTAACTTACCCAAAATACTGCTGTGACATTCAAAATGAAGGGATTCAGAGAATGCCCCATAACACGACAGGATTTGTGAGGGTGGAAATAGAAGGTGGCAATCTCTTCTCTTATGTAATATCTGGAAGGGACCCTCTCCTTATATTTGAGGTAGACACATATTTCCTCTGAACACTGACTTTGGGGTCTTTGTTTCATAAGCACCTTATCCATGAAACTGCCTCAAGTTGAGAGTACTTGTTTAGGAGCCATTTTTAAATGAGGCCCATTCTTAAATGAGTAAAGGGCCATTGGGCTGTCCTCATTTTAATACAGAGTAAAGAAGGCTCAAGTATTTATACATACAACGACGTCAAATGAAAATACTGCTTCTCACTTGCGAGTCAGCTAAGGAAGTAGCTCTTAGTTCTCTCTCTCCTAGCCGAGGCCTTCCCAGTTTTCCATGGATCATTTCCTTCCCAATATTCCATGGATCATGATCCACTTAGAACTGTCATCTGCTGTGTCTATTGTCAGTGTATGAGCGTCTGCACCAAATGTCTGCTCAGGCCTTTACAAAAAAGACCTAAATCCAGTAGGTCTGTGCCCACGAAACTACTCTGTTTTGACTTGCAGTGCCCACCATCTCTAGCCTTGGAGCCCAGTTAGATTTGTTAGTGTGTTAGTGCTGCTGCAAAGCAGAACTCGCTAAATAATGAGCCAGAGTAAAGAAAGTCAGCTCAGGATGACTCCTGTTCATGTAACAGTCAAAAGGCTTATGACTCTAACACAGATATAAGTGGTAGCACATTAAGGTCCTTTGTATTCTCTGCCTCAAGCTTGGAAAACACACCTGCATTCTCCCTCCCTTTTCTGTTGTGCTGCTCCTCCAGGAAAGTCACATTGAAAGAATGATGCCTCTAAGAGTAGACAAACACAGAGCTGCCTTCATATAACAACTTTGTTAACTGATTTAAATATAGTCAGTGGTATGTATGATCCCATCTTGGTTTTTTTTTTAAGATAACACTTTCTTCTATTAGATAAATGGATAGATTAGATAGATGAGGTGATTGGTAAGCAGAAACTGTGAGATTTGGAAAAATCACTGTAATTCCCTGAAGTTTAGTTTCCTCATCTACAAAATTGAAAAAGAAAAGGGATAAAATAATATAAGAAATAAAAAAAAAATCCACATGAACTAGTGAATCAAACAGGAAAAAGGTGGTAAATAAACAAGAGGACTAGTGGTTCAGGAAATGAGGTCTAACCAAATAATGGGCATACTGCTTGCCATCTAAACAGGAGTGTTTTTTATTTGTTTGTTTGTTTGGGACTCTTGACTACAGGTAAGCTCCACTTTTACATCTAAATTACAAATTCTATAAAATTCCATGCATACTACCCTCGTTACCCCATGGTAATCACACAAAATTTGCCCAATAGTTCATGTACTTCAGTTTAAAGGAAGTTGACCAAATTCAACCTTCTTAACTGGTGAGAGGAAGCAGCGCCAGAGCCCAGGTGTCCTTGCTAACATCTCTACCTCCAACTTTCCCCAAAAGCCCCCTTTTCCTCCACAGGGATAAAATGAGCATTTTATACTGATACATGATGGAATTTATAGTGGAGATCTAATTGTCATGACCCTTATGTATATAATAATGACTCAAAATTATTATAGTCAATTTACTGGAAATTGGATTGCATGGAGCACTGGGTGTGGTGAAAAAATAATGAATACTGTTTTTCTAAAAATAAATAAATTGAAAAAAAAAAAGCAAGAGACTTTAATGTGCCTCTTGACATACAGGGAGAAAAAAATAAATAAGGATGGAAATAAATATTTAAATCAGGTAAATAACTCTGACTTAGAGAATCTGAATAAGGTTGACATGACAGGTACTAACAGTCAGCATCTTTGAATGCTCAACATGGGCTGTCGTACCCCTCTTTTATAGACAAGGAAACAGGCACAGAATGGTGAGGCATGTGCCTAAACAGCCTGATTAAGAGACTATGCTCTTAACCTCTTGCCATCCTTCCTCCAGATAGGTTGAGCACAATTTGTCATCTAAATTAGGACATTCTGATAGTCAAAAGGAGTGCTGTTGATGCCAGGACAGCAGGTGTAAATGGAGTATCCCAGCTCGCCGGCCCATATGGTCCTCCCAGCTCTAGACAAATCTTTTATCCAATAAACAGAACACATCTTTTCCAGTGCCTATGGAACATTTATAAAAGTTATTCGTAGAAAAAATTTCCATAAATTCCATAAGGCACAAGCCATACTCTCTGATCACGATGCAATTAGCATATAATGCATCATATTAGTCATCCAAAAGGGAAAAAAACAAATCATCCTGATATCAAAAAAGATACGTGACAAAGGTGAATCTTCATTCCCAATTATTTAACAGTTTTAGCTTAATAAACTCAGAAAAAATCGCTGTTTGTTGCAGTTTGAGAGGGTTACTAGATAGCAGTAGATTGGTTCTGAGATCAAAATGTTAAGCAGGTAGAGATAAAAATGGATATACAATACGGAGTGGCATAGATGGACATTTATAATGTACCTATATATATGTATGTGTGTATATATATGCAAATAGTACATATAAACATTTCACTTTTATTAGCAAGAAAACTCATTTGAGATCATGGTTTGGATCTATGAGCCACATGGACTTTTGTATTTGTTTCCTGTGGCTACTATTACAAATTACTGCAAATGTGGTGATTTATGACACAGAAATTTATTCTCACAATCTGGAGGCCCAAAGTCTGAAATCAGGATGCCAGCAGGATCACACTCTTTCTGGAGGCTCCAGGGGAAAATCTGTTCTTTGTCTCTTCTGGGAGCTGTCAGCATACCTTGACTTGGGGCTTGCTTCATCACTCTAATCTCTGCTTCTGTGGCAACATTCCCTCCTCTTGTTCTATCTTCATTTTCTTCTCTGCTGTATCTCTGCTCCTCTGCCTTTCTCTAAGGACATTTTTCATTGAAGTTGGGCTCATCAAGATTATCCAGGATTATCTCCTAATCTCAAAATCCTTAACTTAATTACATCTGCAAAGATCCGTATTTCAAATAAGGTAACATTCACAGGTTCCAGGGATTAGGATATGGATATATCTTTTTAGGTGCCACCATTCAACCTACCACAACTTGTGATTAACATGAACCCTGAGTCAGAAAGACTATGGAGTCATCATCAGATAGAGTCTGGTGGTACAGAGGGATTGTGTGTTCTCTGCAAACAGGTTGGTCCCAAAAGAGGGAAGAGGCAGAATTAAGATGTTCATGCCCAGGTCCTTCTTCTAGAAGTGCTGGCCAAAGAGGTCACTCTTTCTCCCAGGAAAGTGACTAAATGGGGTAGATTTAGATACAAGGGCAGGCCAGGCCTGTTGGAGACATCCAATCAGTAGGCGTGCATATATTTACTATGGTAAATTGAAATTCAATTGGCCACCCATATTGCCGACCTAGTATGACTGTGCAGTTTTTCCTGTGTATTGCAATCTCATTGGCCACCTGTGTATAAGCCAGGCTCAACCACCTCTATAAAAGTTAGTCTGTGAAGCTGGGAAGGGTCATCGCCTCTTTGTAAGAGAGGGCCCCGACCGGTGGGTTTGATTCTCGATGCTTGGCATGAAATAAAGCTTTGCTTGACCTTTGCTTTGTATCAGTCTCGCTCCTTTGATCATGGACCCATTATTGGGGGACCCTAACAAAACTAGCAATGTACTATATGTTGGATAATTGTATTTAAGAAAAAATAAATAAATAAAAATAAAAACACAAACTTAAAGGTCTTACAAACAATCCTTTAAAATTTCTTAAGCATTTTAAACAGTTTTTGTGTTGTTCACCTTGGAGAAAGAGAACAAAGTTGGGTGAAGAGAAGAAACACAGAAATTAAGAAGTTAAGGAGATTTCAGGAAAGAGGTAGATGCTAACATGTGCTCTGGTACATGAGTAAATGAAAGAGCCTACTGAACTTTGTTGAGAAGAACCCATGCTCCAGCTCCAGTGCTTCTGAATGCTTGGGAATCCCATGTAGAAAACTAAAACCCTCTCACCTCTCTGTCTTTTTCCTTGAGTAAAATCCTTGGACATGTAGTTGAAGTGCTGTGCTGTTTATCTCCTCTGTAAAGGCATATAGACCTCTTTTAGATCACAGTCCCTCATGCATCTTGTGATTGAGGACAAACTACCAACAGCAGTAATCATGCTCTAAATATTAATTTGATTGGATATAACATAATCATGCTTCATTATAATCACAAGTCATTTGATTATTTAATAAATGCTCCCATTTATAATTTGTCCTTACAAAATATCCTAGTGATTGGGTAAAATATGCTGATGACACCACATCCATTTATTTTCAGATGATTTGAGTAGCTGCTTGGCATTCAGGAAAGGGAGATATTTGGAAGATCAGTTAGGAGGTGATTACACTAGTCCAGAAGAAAGATGATCATGGTTGAACCAAGGCCATGAAGACAAGAGGTGAATGGATTAATACACACTGTCCCTGTGGGTGTGGTTGACAAAGCACCGTCTCCATTATACTGCCAAAAAAAAAAAAATTAGTGTTTTATTGGTGAAATGCTGAAATTATACGATCTATTGGAGGGAGGGAGTTAATTTTCAAGACTCTTCTTTTGAAATGAGAGGGGGAGTATGTTATTTATGACAAACTATAGTCAGATTTCTGTTAAAGAAAGTAACTACTGATCTTATAAACCTAGAAAGTGACAAAAAAAAAAAAAAAAACTGACAGCAAGACAAGTCTTTGAATCCTCACCAGCTGGGCACTTCTTTGATGTACTGACTGGTTGGAAGAAATGAGACAGTGTGCATGTCAGACAGGAAGGGCTGGATATGCTGTTGCCAGCACCTCTCACTTTTGACTTCCAACTGAGTTGCTAAATCACAAGTGCTCATCTTAGTGAACACTCTCCCCCTTCCTTTGTTTGGAAGGAATTCTGTAAGTAGAAATTATCCTCATAGCTCTGGGCTATGAGAACTTCATCTTTGATAGTTCTTTACAGCTTCTCTGAGTAAGTGAGACTTATTTATACTGATTAAGGAGTCCGAAGGTAACAAAATTAAGTTAATGACTAATTTCCTTTATCTCTGAATGACTTCCATACAAACCCTTTTATTTAATTGTTCTTTACATTGCTTGTACTTCACACTGCTGGATGGCGCATGATACAACTTTTTTTCTGTTCTTAAGTCTTTACACTGTTTTTTCAGTTTCTTATTCTTTGATCTCTTTTTTATTATTATTTGAATGTAGTTGACACACAACATTACCTTAGTTTCAGGTGTGCAACGTAACAATACATTTTCTCTATACATTATGCTACGCTCACCACAAAAACAGAAACACCGTATGATCAAATAATTCCACTACTGGGTATCTACCCAAAGAAAACAAAAACACTAATTCAAGAAGATATATGAACTTCCATGTTTATTGTGGCATTGTTTACAATAGTCAAGATATGGAAGCAATCCAAATGTCCATCAATAAACAATTAGTTAAGGAAGACATGGTATACACACACACACATACATATACATACACACAGAAATATTGTGCAGCCTTAAAAAAAAGACTCAAAGGGGCATATACACCCCAATATTTAGAGCAGTAATGTCCACAATAGCCAAAATATGGAAAGAGCCCAGTTGTCCATCGAGAGATGAGTGGATAAAGAAGATGTATGTGTGTGTGTATACACAACACATACACACAACACATACATACACACATACGTACATGTACATGTATACATACCATGGAATCTTACCAAAAGAATGAAATTTTGCCTTTTGCTGGGATGTGGTTGGAACTAGGGGCTATTATGCTAAGTGAAATAAGTCGGTCAGAGAAAGACAAATACCGTATGATTTCTCTCATATGCAGAATTTAAGAAAGTAGAGGAATATAGGGGAAGGGAGGAGAAAAATAAAATAAGATGAAAACAGAGAGACAAACCATAAGAGACTCCTAACTATAAGAAACAAACTGAGGATTGCTGGAAGGAAGGCGGGGGAATGGGCTAAATGAGTGATGGGAGTTAAGGAGGGCACTTGATGTAATGAGCACTGGGTGTTATATGCAAAGGATGAATCAATAAATTCTACCCCCGAAAATAATAAAACACGATGTTAACAAAATTGAATTTATTTTTTAAGTGTTTGTTCATTTATTTGACAGAGAGATAGAGCCAGAGAGCACAAGCTGGGATGGGGGGCAGGCAGAGGGAAAGGGAGAAGCAGGCTCCCCACTGAGCAAGGAGCCTGATGCAGGACTCGATCCCAGGACCTCGGTACAATGACCTGAGCTGAAGGCAGATATATAACCGACTGAGCTGCCCAGGTGCCCCAACTAAATTGAATTTAAATTAAAAAAATTTTTTGAAGATGAGCTCTTGCCATTTTTGACAACATGGATGGACCTAGAGGGCATTATACTAAATGAAAAAGTCAGACTGAGAAAGTCCAATACTGTTTGATTTCACATGATAAAACTCTTACTGGAGTTTCCTATTTGAAGGGCCTGTACTGCGCTGCACACTTGTGAGTAACCAAGGGAAGATCCTGTGAGTTTTCCTTTGTGCCTGAGTCATCCATTTTAGGGTCAGAAGGTATGGACCCATACCTTCCTATGCAAAAGGGAAGGGGTGAGGCCAAGGCTGTGGGGACTCTTGGTGTCACATGGAATTTTCAAGAGATGACTCTAATCTCATTTCATTTGTTTCATAGAAGTTTTTGCATTAGAGTGAGGAATTTCTGGTCTCTGTTTCTAAACTATAGTAAGTACTTACGTGGTTGCAGCTCTCTTGGGATTGCCCTTTAGAAGGAAGATTCTGAAATGTCAGATATTAACAGAGGTGCAGTGTTGTTCCTCTATTCTCCCTTATATCCAAATACTGAAGGCCCTAGGGAAGGACTTGATATGTTTAGACATTCAAACTTTTCTGCTAAGCTCTCCTTCCCCTTGACTACACAGGATTTCACAGTGGATCAAATTCACTACTCTCCTAAACTCTTCTTCCTTTCTTGGTCTGGCTGAAACAGCCACAAGCAAATATCCACACTGCCCTGAACTTAGCAGGATTTTCCTCTGCGGTTGGTATAATGATTATTGAATGGATGGTACAAGCCAATGCAAGGCATGACAGTTTCTAAACAGTAGTCATTGTCAAGAGGAACTGTTATTTTCCCTCTCAGGAACTTGCCTCTGGAACTGTGTGTGTGTGTGTGTGTGTGTGTGTGTGTGTGTGTGTAAGGAACTAGAAGAGTAAAACTTGTCATGTGGGAGAGTGCTACTTCAGAGAATAAGCTGTTTTCCACTCAAAATATTTGTTGAGATTCATTTTAGAGTTTCAACACTTCCCCCAGTTGTGAATCTTCTATGGACCTTAACAGAAAACAAGCCTTGTCTAATTTAGTAAAACATAGGAAAGTGAGTTTGAAGTTTCCTTTCAAAGTCGGCATTTCAGTTGGAACATCAGACCAGATGTTAAAGAGCCTTGAAAGCCATAATGCCTGTCCTTCTGTTGCAGGTGCAACAACGAGAGTGAGTGGTCCCAGATCCATGAGAACATCATCCGCAAGTCCAGCGCCAAGTATTCTGCCCCCAGCGCGAGCCACGGTAACATACTTCTCTGGCTAGGAAACCTTGTGTTGCTCTTGCCGATGCTGATCATATAGACCTCAGTGAATTTGTGCTACCAGTTGCTGTATGTAAATTTCAGTTCCCCACAAACATTTTTTCTCCTCCCCAGTCACTTTCTACTATTTCTCCTTGTGATAATTTGGGGCTTTTCCTAATTACTTCCAATCAAAATATATTTTCTGTTGTTTCTAAAATGGATTCCATGTGCTTTGATAGGTAACTTGAGTTCCAGTTTAAAACCAGAGTGAACAAAACTGCTGTGGGGTTTGTCACATTATGAAGTCTGTGTTTTCCTGAACAAAGAATACACACCCCAGACAAAACTAAAAGACAAATATTAATAATCAGTTATTCTATTCCTGTTCAGTGTTAGCATCACCAAGAAAGCCTGACACTAATGAGAATCAGTGATTAATCTGCCAAAATCGTTCAGGAACTGGAATAGTCAATCTTCAGTTCACAGCAGCTTTCATCTTAGTTCAACTTCTTTTCCTTTTCCCTCCTCCTTTTCTTTTAAAACTGTTTAATTTCTGTCTAAATCGTGGTGCAATTCCACACATTAGGAAGACTGTATTTTCTAAATTAAATATTAATTGCTTGATTAAATTAGAAGCACTATTTGAAAGCATCTGAGCTTTTATGTACACTTGAAGATGGCTTTCAAATTTACATAGAACCATGTTTCTTCTGACAGTTTTAACCTCTCAACTATCTCATAATCTCTTTTACATAACTTTCTTTGTTGTTTAATTTCCATAGCCTTGTTGTAAATAGAAAGTGAGCTTAATTAACAGTGTAAAGCCACTGCAAGGTGTGGCAGTCTCCAAAGTTATTAAGAAGAATGACGTTTTCACTACTAGGCATATACCCAAAAAAGTACAAAAATGCTGATTCTAAGAGTCACATGTACCCCCAGTGTTCATAGCAGTACAAGCAACAATAGCCAAATTATGCAAAGAGCCCAAATGTCTATCAGCTGATGAATGAATGAAGAAAATGTGATCCGTATATACGATGGACTTTACTCAGCCATCAGAAAGGATGAGTACTTACCATTTACATCGACATGTTTGGAATTGGAGCATATTGTGTCAAGTGAAATAAGTTACAGAAAGACAAATACCATATGATTTCACTCATATGTGGAATTTAAGAAACAAAACAGATGAACATAGGGGAAGGGAAGGAAAAATAAAATAAAAGGAAGGAAAAATAAAGTAAGAGGTAAACCATAAGAGACTCTTAGATATAGAGAACAACTGAGGGTTGGGGAAAGGACTAAATGGGTGATGGGCATTAAAGAAGACACTTGTTGGAATGAGCACTGGGTGTTTTATGTGGGTAATGAATCATTGGATTATGATCCTGAAATCAGTGCTGCACTGTATGTTAACTTGCTTAAAATTTTTTTTTAATTTTAATTTTTCTTTATCATGGTCAGCAGATACTCAGTTAGGAGAGGCCTCAGAGCAGCTCCAAACCAGAAGCCACAAAGTTTGAGACCTTCGGCTAGGAGTACTTAATTTCTCTAAAACTCTAGCATGGGGAGCCTCAGGGTATCTCACTACTTTTAAGTGACTGTTTTTTCGTGTATGTGCCAGGATGCCAAGGAGCTCCATGCAGTGTGGTTGAAGGGGAAGGGAACCCATATTTCTCACCTACGAGACTAAAGCAAGAAGCAAATAAAATCTTGTTTTTAATATATGAAGTTATTGGTAATTTGGAAGACTACCATTCACATCCATATTTATGGTGTTCTTTGCTTTATTTACTTAATTGATTTGTAAAGAGCTGCCCTTGGCTACAAGTTATTGGGACATGATATAAAAAATGAGAACATTTTAAAAGAAAGATGGTAATAGTAATACATTTTAAAACAACTAAAAGATGAGTTTCCACCATCACCTCCCAGGTTAAGATGTTGAATTGTGTCTCACATCCCAGAGGAGGGACAATACCATCTTCAGTACCTGTGGTTTTTGCCCAGAACTCATAAACACTGGTCAAGGCCCCATAGACATCATAGAGCCTCAGTTAGAATGGTCCAGTTAGAGGAGGGCTCTAGGCACTTATGGAAAAGCCAGGTGGAGAAATAGGCTGCTTCTCTTTAAAGAGTATGTCTGACGTCTTCTAGGCAAGTCTTGACTTGGAAACTGGTTGAGATCTTGGAAATTTTCTGTTTCAACTTCCTCATTAAATAAATGAGGGAACCGAAGCTCCATGAAGTGACTTTGTGATTGAACCAGGAAGCCCAGGTTTCCATACTCTAGGCCACTGGCTTTTCACTCTGTTGCCAGGCTTCTGAGCATGGGGTTTCAGTGCAGGACTCTGGGGTCTTCATGTCAGAAAAGTTTATAGATTACTCAAGGAATAGCTCTGGTCTTTATTAGTCTCCTAATTAAAGATACATCATTATAGAAAATTTACTTTGCTGTAAACTGTCACCTATCTTTGCTAAACATCATAGACATTTATTTCCTTGCCAATTCTAGTGATTCATTAATCACTAGTAATCTCCCTGCAAGTCAAATCATACAAAAATGTAGAAGGAATTGCTGCACTGGTTTTAAGTGCTGAGACTAAAAGTATCATTCAGTACTAACTCCTGTAGGTTGGCCTTTTAGATATGTAGCCACAGAACTTTTAGTAATTCTTGCAGCATGAAGGTTATTAAAAACAAATGAAGACAAATAAAACAGTTAACACAGTAGTTTTCCATGCTTTTTTTTCCAAAGAATGATTTTTTTTTAAATCTAAAAATATCCAATGCATGCATGTATGTATACATAGGTGTATGTATTCGTTTGGGTAAATATTGATCAATATTGATGTAAAAGGTTAGAAATCTTATTACACTCCATAAAAACATTGAAAAATGCAGAATATTGACCTGATGTATTTTTGTTTAGTGAGTTCCATTTGTTTGTATTTATTTATTTATTTATTTATTTTTCCAATTTATTTATTTTCAGAAAAACAGTATTCATTATTTTTTCACCACACCCAGTGCTCCATGCAAGCTGTGCCCTCAATAATACCCACCACCTGGTACCCCAACCTCCCACCCCCCGCCACTTCAAACCCCTCAGATTGTTTTTCAGAGTCCATAGTCTCTCATGGTTCATCTTCCCTTCCAATTTACCCAAAAGCACATACCCTCCCCAATGTCCATAACCCTACCCCCCTTCTCCCAACCCCCTTCCCCCCAGCAACCCACAGTTTGTTTCGTGAGATTAAGAGTCACTTATGGTTTGTCTCCCTCCCTATCCCATCTTGTTTCATGGATTCTTCTCCTACCCACTTAAGCCCCCATGTTGCATCACCACTCCCTCATATCAGGGAGATCATATGATAGTTGTCTTTCTCCGCTTGACTTATTTCGCTAAGCATGATACGCTCTAGTTCCATCCATGTTGTCGCAAATGGCAAGATTTCGTTTCTTTTGATGGCTGCATAGTATTCCATTGTGTATATATACCACATCTTGTCTACGGCCATACCACCCTGAACGCGCCCGATCTCGTCTTATTTATTTTTTATTTTCAGCATAACAGTATTCATTATTTTTGCACCACACCCAGTGCTCCATGCAATCCGTGCCCTCTATAATACCCACCACCTGGTACCCCACCCTCCCACCCCCTGCCCCTTCAAAACCCTCAGATTGTTTTTCAGAGTCCATAGTCTCTCATGATTCACCTCCCCTTCCAATTTACCCCAATTCCCTTCTCCTTTCCATCTCCTCATGTCCTCCATGCTATTTGTTATGCTCCACAAATAAGTGAAACCATATGATAATTGACTCTCTCTGCTTGACTTATTTCACTCAGCATAATCTCCTCCAGAGCCGTCCATGTTGATACAAAAGTTGGGTATTCATCCTTTATTATGGAGGCATAATACTCTATTGTATATATGGACCATATCTTCCTTATCCATTTGTCTGTTGAAGGGCATCTTGGTTCTTTCCACAGTTTGGCGACCGTGGCCATTGCCGCTATAAACATTGGGGTACAGATGGCCCTTCTTTTTACGACATCTGTATCTTTGGGGTAAATACACAGCAGTGCTGTTGCAGGGTCATAGGGAAGCTCTATTTTTAATTTCTCGAGGAATCTCCACACTGTTTTCCAAAGAGGCTGCCCCAACTTGCATTCCCACCAACACTGTAAGAGGGTTCCCCTTTCTCCACATCCCCTCCAACACATGTTGTTTCCTGTCTTGCTAATTTTGGCCATTCTAACTGGTGTAAGGTGATATCTCAATGTAGTTTTAATTTGAATCTCCCTGATGGCTAGTGATGATGAACATTTTTTCATGTGTCTGATAGCCATTTGTATGTCTTCATTGGAGAAGTGTCTGTTCATATCTTCTGCCCATTTTTTGATATGATTGTCTGTTTTGTGTGTGTTGAGTTTGAGGAGTTCATTATAGATCCTGGATATCAACCTTTTGTCTGTACTGTCATTTGCAAATATCCTCTCCCATTCCGTGGGTTGCCTCTTTGTTTTCTTGACTGTTTCCTTTGCTGTGCAGAAGCTTTTGATTTTGATGAAGTCCCAAAAGTTCATCTTCGCTTTTGTTTCCTTTGCCTTTGGAGACATACCTTGAAAGAAGTTGCTGTGGCTGATATCGAAGAGATTCTGCCTATGTTCTCCTTTAGGATTCTGATGGATTCCTGTCTCACGTTGAGGTCTTTTATCCATTTTGAGTTGATCTTTGTGTACGGTGTAAGAGAATGGTCGAGTTTCATTCTTCTACATATAGCTGCCCAGTTTTCCCAGCACCATTTATTGAAGAGACTGTCTTTTTGCCACTGTATATTTTTTCCTGTTTTGTCAAAGATTATTTGCCCATAGAGTTGAGGGTCTATATCTGGACTCTCTACTCTGTTCCACTGGTCTATGTGTCTGTTTTTATGCCAGTACCATGCTGTCTTGGTGATCACAGCTTTGTAGTAAAGCTTGAAATCAGGTAACGTGATGCCCCCCATATTTTTAAATGACTGTTGCACAGCTCTATTTACATATCTTGGGCTGGGGCTAATTTATATTATTAATTCTCATCCAGCTCTTCCACAGGGATGGGAGTGGAGAAGGAGTGGGGCCAGGTTGCTGACTCTCCAATATTCCCCACAAATATCAATTTGTGCCATTACTTTTTTATGGGACAGTCTTTAATCTAAGATGAGATGGTCCTATTTCCACTAGAGCTGAAGCTTTGCAGGGCTCTGTGATCCATAGACCTGGTGTGTGCAGAGCAGAGGTGGGGGTGGTTTGTGCTGGTCTTACTGGGGAGGAACCCACTGCTCCTCTGGCTTTCAGTCATGCTTGCCCTTGTAAAAAATGCACCTGCAGAGTACAGAGGGGAGGGGCCACATAAAAATAAATTCAAAACGATGGAGGTTCCTCAAAATGTTGAAAATAGAACTGCCCTATGACCCAGCAATTGCACTACTGGGTATTTACCCTAAAGATACAAACGTAGTGATCCGAAGGGGCACGTGCACCCGAATGTTTATAGCAGCAATGTCCACAATAGCCAAACTATGGAAAGAACCTAGATGTCCATCAACAGATGAATGGATAAAGAAGATGTGGTATATATACACAATGGAATACTATGCAACCATCAAAAGAAATGAAATCTTGCCATTTGTGACAACATGGATGGAACTAGAGCGTATCATGCTTAGCGAAATAAGTCAAGTGGAGAAAGACAACTATCATATGATCTCCCTGATATGAGGAAGTGGTGATGCAACATGGGGGCTTAAGTGGGTAGGAGAAGAATCCATGAAACAAGATGGGATTGGGAGGGAAACAAACCATAAGTGACTCTTAATCTCACAAAACAAACTGAGGGTTGCTGGGGGGAGGGGGGTTGGGAGAAGGGGGTTGGGGTTATGGACATTGGGGAAGGTATGTGCTTTGGTGAGTGCTGTGAAGTGTGTAAACCTGGCGATTCACAGACCTGTACCCCTGGGGATAAAAATATATGTTTATAAACAATAAAAATTTAAAAAAAAAATCCTAGAGGAAAACACAGGCAGCAACCTCTTTGACCTCAATTGTAGCAACTTCTAACTTAGATACATCTACAGAGGCAAGGGAAACAAAAGCAAAAATGAACTATCAGGACTTCATCAAGACGAAAAAAATCTTCTGCACAAGGAAGGAAACAGTCCACAAAACTGAAAGGCAACCTACAGAATAGGAGAAGATATTTGTAAATGAAATATCCGACAAAGGGTTAGTATCCAGGATATATAAAGAATTCATCAAAATCAACACCTAAAAAATAAATAATCCTGTTAAAAAATGATCAGAAGACATGAAATTTTCCAAAGAAAACATCGAGATGGTCAGCAGACACATGAAAAGATACTCAACACCACTCATCATCAAGGAAATAAAAATCAAAATCACAATGAGATACCACCTCACACCTGAATGGCTAAAATTAACAATACAGGAAATGACGAATGTTGGCAAGGACGCGGAGAAAGGGGAACCATCTTACTCTGTTGGTGGAAATGCAAAGTGGTGCAACCACTCTGCAAAACAGTATGGAGCTTCCTCAGAAAGTGCGTTAAGCCTCTGCCTTCAGCTCAGGTCATGATCCCAGGGTTCTGGGATCGAGCCCCGCATGGGGCTCTCTGCTTAGCAGGGAGCCTCCTTCCTCTTCTCTCTCTCTCTCCCTCTGCCTGCCTCTCTGCCTACTTGTGATCTCTCTCTCTCTCTCTCTGTCAAATAAATAAATAAAATTTAAAAAAAAAAAAGAAAGTTGAAAATAGAAGTACCGAATGACCCAGAAGTTATACTACTAGGTATTTACCCAGAGAATACAAAAATACTAATTTGAAGGGATACACGTCCCCCCCGCCCCCGCCGATGTTTATAGCAGCACTGTCAACACTAGCCAAATTATGGCAAGAGCCCAAATGTCCACATGCGCATGCACACACACACACACACACACACATACACAAATATTACTCAGCCATCAAAAATAATGAAATCTTGCCATGTCCAGCTATGTGGTTGGAGCTAAAGAGTATTATGCTGAGCAAAGTCAGAGAAAGACAAATACTATATGATTTCACTCATATGTAGAATTTAGGAAACAAAATAGATGAACACAGGGAGAAAAAAGGGAGGGAAGCAAATCATAAGAGACTCTTTTTTTTCTTTCTTTAAGTAGGCTCCATTGCTGGGTATGGGGCTTGAACTTACAGCCCTGAGATCAAGACCTGAGCTGAGATCAGGAGTTGGATGCTTAACCAACTAAGCCACCCAGGCACCCCCTAGAGACTCTTAATTGTAGGGGACAACCTGAGGGTTGCTGGAGGGGAGATGGGTGGGGATGGGCTACATGGGTGATGGATATTAAGGATATTAAGGAGGACACTTGTTGTTGTGTTGAGCGCATATGTAAGTGATGAATCACTAAATTCTACCTCAAAACAAGTATTACACTATACGTTAACTGGAATTTAAATGAAAATTTGAAACAATAACAACAACAACAACAACAAAAAAAAACTTGAGCTTTCTTAAAATGTTTCCTTAGAATAACATATAATTTCTGCATCAAAATTTTTAGGGGAAATTGGAAGGGGAGGTGAAACATGAGAGACTATGGACTCTGAAAAACAATCTGAGGGTTTTGAAGGGGTGGGGGTGAGAGGTCAGGGTACCAGGTGGTGGGTATTATAGAGGGCACGATTGCATGGAGCACTGGGTGTGGTGCAAAAATAATGAATACTGTTATGCTGAAAATAAAATTTAAAAAATTTTTTCTCAATAAAAGTGCTGAACTTTGCATATTTTCCTCCACAAAACATATATATATATATATATATATATATATACATATATATATATATACTCTTTATGTCTTTTTTAGTACTATAGTACAGGGTGGAGATGTGGTTCTGAGTAAGAAAATGCTTTTGTTTTTGCAGGTCTTATCATTTCTCTGCAGCTTCTTCGTGGAGACATGGAACAGATTAGGAGAGAAAACCCCATGATATTTGGTAGGGGGTTGGCAATTACAAGAAAATTGGGATTTCCTGATGTCATCATGCCAGGTAGGGAGCACTTCTTGGGGCTGGGTTGGGAGAGGGGTCAGAAGGATGGAGTCTGGTGCTCCTCTCTTGAGCAGATGGTGAACTGTGTTGGGGAGGAGCCCTGCAGCCATTAAAAGCCTCTGAATCCAAGTCAGCTTGCTGACTACAGCCTGTAGTCAGTAGCTCCTTTTTTGGCATCTGTTCTTTTCCAGAATCCCCCACATCATACTCACCCATGCAACATAACAATCCAGCAGATGGGCTTTGTTGTCTCCTGTAGAGCCTGGATGGTAGAAACCAACATGGAATTCTTCATGGGGATGCCGCTCAAAAGAACTTCCTTTGGGGGTGAAAAATACACCAAAATATATGCCTTGTAGTATCGATGAATCCAATTCATGTAGGAAAAGCAGATCCATTTTAATGTATTGGAAAACAAGTCGGGCAAATGTTATGTTAGGCGCTAGGAATAGTACTACCTAGCCAGGTTCACTGTTCTCATCTAATGCCCAGTGGAAAGCCAGAGCAGAAAGTGGGAATGCATCAACCATCAAATGTGGTTCTAGGGCAGTCCCAGGTTCATGTTTCCTAGTCAGGTCGATGCAGACAAAGCTAGGAAAGTAGACTGTAATAAGTCAACAGAGCCAAGGGGACTATAGAGAGTGAGGGAAGGATATAAGCATGGCTCAAATGGAGGGCAGGTGGTCTGATAAGCAGAGGAGATGTGAACAAAGGAAAATCTGAACAAGCAAATAGCTGGTTTTCTGAATGGGTTACCTACCCTTTTCATTGTGTTTTAATGATCCAGTAAAAGCTTGTTTGCTTCTTTCGGAAGAGCCAGGGCAGGCCAAACTGCACTGCTTGTGACCACTCTATATGTCACCTATTTGAAGTTCCTCATGGTGCTCTAAATCCCCTTGTTGGAAATATTTGTCAGCATGTACCCAAGCCGGGAGTATGGCCTGAGCAGAGAGAAGGCCCATTGGATGGCTTCCATTGTTTTCTCTTGCCTGCTTCCCCTCTGCATAGACACTGTGGATGCAGAATAAGTTGCTGGGAATAGCCCTCATCTTCTGCTCACACACACACACACACACACACACACACACAGGTCTTCTGGATGGGAAACCTGGGCCACTCAATCAATTCCATTTGTAACAGGATGGAAATCAATAGCATTTGTAATGTTAGGCAGACTTCATGCTTCCGAAGGGCCCCCATGTGACTGTTGTAGAGGGATAGCCTTCATAGGACACTTCTTCCATCCTGTCCTGACACCATTCCTCAGCCCTGATTGTCAGGACAACAAGAGCCCAGGCATAGTCTTGGCTTCCTGGCAAAATGTCATGGAAGAAAGAAGTGGTTATCAAAATTGATCTGGTGATTTTGTTTTTTAAGTTACATATCCAGGTTCATGAGGTGAAGTAATATATTCTAAGAGATATACCTAAAGTCTTCCTTTCTTTTAAGAAGTTGTTTGCCTGCAATTTAGACATTTCTTTCCTCTTAGCCTTCACAGTCAGAGGATTAAAACCAAATGAACAGAGACTAAAAAGGAACAAAGTTCAGTCGAAACAATTCTTAAGCAAAGCTTGATTTTAAGAGTTATGTTTTCTAACCCTCATTTATGGAAAGAAATGTTTTTGTGGAGCACCCTGCATCTCTTTGCGTCATAGGCACTCAGGTTCAGAAAGGACTTCTGGGTATGCTAGACGAGTCTGAGGAAATGAGCTGTATCAGGCACTGGTGAGACAAGCTAAGGTTAAGTGAGTTTTCCCTCCCCTAGGCAGCGAAGGGATCATCAGATGCTTTGCAATCCTGAAAGGTCCAGGTGAGGCCTGTGAGTAAGCTGTTCCTTTCTGCCTTTGAGTACTAAGTGCTAGAGCTGAAAGTAAGGATTGGTTCACAGGTGGGACACGGTCCTTTGTGCATCATCTGTCTCCTCTACCCTTCCTCCCTTTGAGGAGAGAGCTTTTTTGCAGATGGCCACTCCCAGTATTGTGAGCTAACAACTGACAGACATCTTAATGCACTCCAAGATATCATCGGAGTGAGTTTGCCATCCTCAGGCATGCTGATAGGGCTGGCCTGCAGCTTCTGGAGCAACAGGAAGAGTGTACAGGAACGTTTTACATTGCAGTCAGCCTATCCTGGGAAACCATAAGCTCCAAAGTCCCTTGGTGAGGCCGCCTACAGCTGATCTGCCCTTCACCTGTGGGAATGTTGGACCTGGGCCGCAGCACACCCTCAGCCCACATAGTGTTGGTGTGACCAAGTTACAAGAAGTTGTCACTTCTTGATACATGGACATACTTACGAGAAATGAACAAGGCAATGAATTACGTCAGTTACTGTGATCATTTCAACACTTAAGCTACAGAGTTCAGCCAGGCTCTAGTCACACCAGTATCCAACATACCATTTCTAAAAAGGTCTCTTCGATGGTCTCCATTGCTTTCCATGGGCAAACACCACGTGACTGCTGTGAACCAGAGATGTGCTACTCTCTGCCACAGCTGGATCCTCATGGCACAGCCATCCAGCTCTGCTCATGAGCCCTGGTAGTGAGCAAGAGGCAGGAGTGCTATTCCCGTTGCCCTGGGAGTTCCCAGAGAAGACACATGAACCAGGACATGACATTCTTGATTAGAGAAGAACAAACAGATATGGGAATTGAAGTCTGATTTTGAAACTGAGCACTCAAGGTGCTTTTACTGGTTGGTCACCATATTCCCATGGGTACTTCCTCCTTCTCTCCAAACCCATTTTAGTTCAGTTCAAAAGATAGTAACTCCAGGGTGCCTGAGTGGCTCAGTGGGTTAAAGCCTCTGCCTTCAGCTCAGGTCATGATCCCAGGGTTCTGGGATCGAGCCCCACATTGGGCTCTCTGCTCAGCCAAGAGCCTGCTTCCCTTCCCCTCTCTCTCTGCCTGCCTCTCTGCCTACTTGTGATCTCTGTCTGTCAAATAAATAAATAAAATCTTAAAAAAAAAAAAAGATAGTAACTCCTTTCCTAGATTTTTCTTTTCAAGAAAATGGGCAGGAAAGACTAGAGCAGGACAAATGTTCCAGGTGAACAAGCTGGAGTTAACATTGTTCCCAATAAAGTAGCCAAAAGAAAATTGCCAGCCCAAAGACTGTAAACTGAGAGGAATGATTAAAACCTTTTGTTCAGTAAGAGGTCGTGCCCTCCTGCAGACCATGCCCGAGCCAGCAGAGCCCTGCCACCACCTTCTACAGCCCTCTGTCATTCATAGCTTTCCTATAAAGCCTGTGCCCTGGAGAATAGAGTTCTGTCATGGCTCTGTGGGAATTACGTTTTAACTTATTGTCTAAGTCTTGAATTTTTAAGGGTTTTCATTTTCTGTGGAATATGGGCCAAGTTTCATATGAGTGATATGGTCTTCCATCTTGTCAGAAGAAACCTGCCCTTTGATTTAATGTGCTCTGGCTGAGGACTAGGTTTTTCCCAAAGCAGTAGTTCTCTGACTTGAGTCACCTGTGGGGCTTGGAGACTGCTGGGTCCACCCCCAGGGGTTTCTGATACAGTAGGAATGGAGTGAGACCCAACAATTTGCATTCCTCACAAGCTCTGAGGTGATGGTAATGCTCCTAGTTTGGGGCCCCATGTCCTAAGAGGGACTCTGCCTTAGGGAGGCTTTGTCCTTCCCTGACTCAGCCCTGGCACAAGGAGTGCTCCTCTCTGGGTTGCTCCGACTTGCTCTTAGAAGGCAGCTCTGCAGGCATGACATCCCTCTAGGGGACCCTCTGACTCTTGCCCTTGTGCTCAGAAATACACTCTGTCCTCTGCTTTGACCCTTGATAAAAAGTGCATGCTTCATCACCGACCTGCAAGTGATGTTTTGTTTTTGTTTTTTTTCTCTCTTTTCCTGTTTGTCTTAATTGTTCTTGTCTCTCTCTGTGCTGTCCCCTCATTCTCGCCCCTTTCTTTCTGGTGCAGAGATGAAGATAGTTGGGTGTAAGTTCTTGCTTTTGTGTGTCCTGTCTGCTTTTTGCCTGCTTTGTTTCCATCTTCATTTGTTTCATGGAATGTTGCAATACTGGGGTGGGGCTTCATGGTCATTATTAATATTTCATCAGCCTCACCTTTTGGGGGTAACTGACAAGACATTGAAAAAAAAAAAAAGAAGAAGAAGAAAAAGCCACCACCAGCCCAGCCTAGAACACTGTGTATTAGGTGTTCATTAAGATCTGAGGAAACTAAACCTAAGAACTAGGTGCATAGCTGCAGGGAAAGACTTTTAGGAGACACACCAGCTACTTCCACTGAAAAGAAAACGAGAGGTGCTTATCCCAGGCTACACAGAATCAGAAAGTAAGAAAGCTTGCCTTTTCAGCGCTGTTGGACACATCTCACACAAAAGGCAAACACAGAAACATGACTTTTTTATTTTATTTTATTTCTTTTCAGTGTTGCGGAATTCATTGTTTATGCACCACACCCAGTACTTCATGCGATACTATCCTCCTTAATACCCACCACCAGGTTTACCCATCCCCCCACCCCCGCCCCTTCAAAACCCTCAGTTTGTTTCCCAGAGTCCACAGTTTCTCGTGGTTTGTCTCCCCCTCCTATTTTTAAAAGAAAGCTCTCCTCAAAAGAAGTGATGCAAGTATTTACCACAAGTAGATTTGTAGGACTGTGGTCAGTCTGAGTGTCAAATGAGGCTTTGGCAATATCTAAGGGATGGTTTAGGAATGATCACATCTGGTCCCACAACAGGCTGGAAGATCAGCATATGCTTGACCCAAGAAAGGAATAGCCATATATAATGATGTCATACTATGCCCATTCCTCTCTTCCTGGTAGATCAGAGAACATCACGGGCTTGTAGCAGAAACCAGTAGAAGTGTGACACTGAAGACATGGTTTAAAAAGTAAAGAACTTGTTTAGAGTATCCAGGAGATACTCTATAAAGAATATCTCTCCCGGATACTCTAAAGACCTCCCAAGCGTCCTTTTTGGTGGAGGAAGGGCTCTTCCTTAAAATAAGAACTACAACAAAACAAACTACTGGTTGTATGCCTGAAACTGCCCAAGTTGAATGGTTGTTAAGTCTCCAAATCTCCATGGAGCTGTCCATGTTATGTCATGTCTATGTCTATGCCATCCTGAGCAGGCCGCTGTGTCTGCTGAGAGAAGGTTAGCTCTAGTTTCACATGGTCTTAAGGGAAAGAAAACACTATCCTTCCTAATCCTATCTAGAAGTAGACAAGGTATAAATAATACACTATTAAATGCTAGTATCCTTGAACCCAAAGCCTAATATGTGGTGTGACTAATGTATACAGAAGGAACATGAATATAATAAAGAATCCAGACAAGTCTGAGTGTCCAAAGCTGTGTGGGCTGCCCTGGATTATTTCTCCTGGGATGGAACTCCACATAGGCTGGAACCATGTGCCCCCCAAATTCCTAGGAAGGCTGGCGTGTCTGGCAGGAGATTCTCTTGCTAACAGATGCTCTGGTGCCTGAGCCAGACCGCAGAACTTCTGAAACCGGCCAAGTCTGCTCTCAGAAGAGAGGTGCAAACACTCTATGAGTTGTGTTTCTCTGGTGTGATACTAGGATGCAAGACTTCAGAGGGTCGGGGCGCCTGGGTGGCTCAGTGGGTTAAGCCACTGCCTTCAGCTCAGGTCATGATCTCAGGGTCCTGGGATCGAGCCCTGTATCGGGCTCTCTGCTCAGCAGGGAGCCTGCTTCTCCCTCTATCTCTCTCTCTCTCTCTGCCTGCCTCTCCATCTGCTTGTGATATCTCTCTGTCAAATAAATAAATAAAATCTTAAAAAAAAAAAAAAAGACTTCAGAGGGTCGCACCTGGCCACTATGGCAGGCAGTTCTCTGTCACTGTGGGCTGCAGCTCTGTTACAGTGCTCCCAGCCGTCTAAGATTTCTGGTAGCTGAAAAACAGTTTCCTTCTAAGACCTCTCACTTACCGTAAAGACCCCAGAGTGTTTCAAGCCAATCCCTGAGGTAATAAAGTGGTCTCAGGTACATTACCTTGCTCCTTCCCAGCAGTTGCTTATGTGGACTTACAAGAATTTAGATTTTTGATGTGTCATTGTGGTGTAGTGAACCTGTTCTTGACACCTAACCACTCCAAGCCAGGTATCCAGAAACTCTAGTCCCTGGGCCAGATCTAGCCAGCAGCTTATTTTTGTACCATCTTCCAGCAAAGAATAGTTTTTCACGTTTTAAAAGGGTTGTAAAAACAAAGGACATTTAACAGAGCCCTATGTGAAACACAGAGCCTAAAATACGAACTATCTGGCTTCTTACAGATAGAGTTTGCTGACCTCTGCTTCCTCTTAAGTCCCTAGTCTCATGGCACACAGCTCTACCAACAGCTGGCCTTGGCTACTCTGGCAGACTGTGAAGAAGACAGAGACAATATATTTGGAGGCCGTCCTACAAGTTCAACCTCATTCATTACATCTTTCCACTGCAGAAACTCTGGTGCATGTCAGCTGAGCGTTAAGCGCTCAGAGATATAAGGCATTGCTGATGCTGCGAGGTGCCCTGCTAACCTCAGGAAGCCGAGTTCATGTAACAAAGGGAAGCAGGGCCAGCCTCAATAATACCCACTCCCACAGCCCACAGAGAAACCTCTCCTTTCCAGAACCCTCTCAGCATTCATCTGTGCTGCCTACGAGCTGCCTAGCCCCCACACCCAGCCAGATGTCATCATCTTCCCAGCAAACCCCATGGTGTGGTCCCCTGGCATTAAACCCTGGAAAGCATCAGAATCATCTGTTGATTGTTTGTTTAATGTATGTACTCAAACCCCGCCCAAGAGCAACCACAATCTCACAGGGTAGATGCTAGAAATCTGGTTTTAATAAGCTCCCCAGGTGATTAGAATATAGCCAGCCAAACAGTGGTCTGCAAACTAACCTCATAAACCATTGCTCAGGGCTTCTCTTTCCCATCCTCGTTATAGTATGCCTCTCCTGGAGCTATTTCCTTGCAATTGGTCCTGAAGTTTACAGGAGCCTCCTGGAGACAGTGCCTTAACCCAAACGCATGATTCTGCTGATGGGCTTTGTGAACATATAACATGTAACAGGGACAACTGAAGAGCAAGGAACCTGGGAGGCAGGCCTGGGTCATTAGATCCTGGGGGGCCCTTTCATATTGGCTGCTTCTTGGGTTTTCTCCTAGTTCCAGGAGAATTAGTAGAGAGCTCTATTTAAATGATCCCCCAGAGAGCTTTTGATAAGAGGGCCCCAGTAACATTAACTATCACAGTTCTTGAAATTGAGGCCGTAATTTACAAAATTGCAACCCATAAAGCAGCCTAATATCCATTCTGCTGAGAATAGCCCTGGTCTTAGGCAAGTCTGTTCTCCAAATAAAGAGCAGTGAAAGATCTGATGAAATCAAGCTGCTTCAGTCTGTAACTCAGAGGGCAAGTTTACTTGTTTTGATAAATTTTCTCAGCAAGATATCACTAAAGGCATTCTGTTTAAATAGAAAATTTAAAAAAGAATGAAAGCTGTAGGAATATCCAGCTCAGTTCTTCCATTTGAAATTGGCATTTTGATTTACAATGCCCTGGAGTTACAGCTCAGAAACCATGGGCTCACTTTATGAAATCATCACAGACCAAATTCTGTCATTATCAATCTCCCACTTTTGTATGAGTATTCTATATCATATATTGCTAGGAAATATTTAAATGTTTCATTTGAAGGACACATTTATTTAGGGCTAACTTTTGTATGAAGTCACAGAAATTTAAAATGTTTGTACAAGCTAGAATACTATTGCTGGTAGCCAGTATCTGCTTTTACATATCATGTGGATTATCTTAAATGATTTCTAGAGAGCGCTGGTTTAAACCAGAGTAGTAGTTTAAAAAGTAGCCGTTCTTTAGATTAGACATAAAAATTCTCTATTCGCTTTATGCCAAATCAGCCTAGAAAATTAGTAACTATTTAAATTCCATAGAAAAGCTAATGTGTAACTCAAAGACTTTTTTTTGAATTTTCTAAATATAGCCCTTTTTTTAAAATTTTTTATTTTTCAAAAGAAGGCTCCAAAGTCTCTGTTTCTTTTGTTAGAAATTCAAGGTGTAACCACCTCTCATTTATCCCGTTATGATAACAATTATCTATAGGAAAGTTCCCATTTAATTTTGAATTTTACTTCAGGGGACTGATTTTATTCATCTCCTGCCCATAGTAGCAAACTTGTGGATTTGAGTTTCCCTTCTGCTCTCCTTTCCTGCCCTACCTGCACCTCTGAGTGCTATTTTCATGATATGCTGGGAAGGCCCATGCAGAGATGTCCAAAAGAGGCAGATTCAAGCCAGACTCACGAAAATTCCAAGTAGAGGCTCTCCTCACCCGGGAGAGAAGTCTGTGTGAACTGCAGGGATAGACACCCCCTAGGCTGTCCTGCCTTGCCAGCAGTTAGTTACATTTGTATGTGATTTTCAGAACGAATTTTCCTTTTCCTTCATGGTAGCCTCAGGGCTATTTGGGGAACAGGATGTTTTTCGCACATTAGAGAAAGTTCTCTGGGCTGTCAGAGAATAAGTAATTGCTTCTTACAGGCTGCTCTTCCCCCCACTTGAGTGGAAGTATTTTAAGAGCTTCATTGTGCAACCAAATAGCCATGGCTGTGTTCCTGGTATAGTAAGACGACCTGAAGAATAGGTCTGCTCATGAAGACCTCAAAAACCCAGGTATATGCCAGTCCTGGTCTACCATGTTTCATGCATAAGAGACACTAAGACACT
Source organism: Neogale vison (assembly GCF_020171115.1). Taxonomy (NCBI): domain Eukaryota; kingdom Metazoa; phylum Chordata; class Mammalia; order Carnivora; family Mustelidae; genus Neogale; species Neogale vison. The sequence goes on along the minus strand of NC_058096.1, from coordinate 204,080,183 downwards.
TCCACAATCAGAGAGGTGGCCTGTGTAGAAAAAGCCATCATCATGTATCTGACCAAACTAGAGAGCTCACTTGCCAACCAGAAACAATACCTGCTTATGTTATTGTGATTCCAAGAAAGGAACTTTCAGATGGGCCAGTTTTGCTAAGAACTGAGGTAGAAAGAATATTCTGAATTGGCTTGT